>NC_137088.1:36112361-38512361 GCF_951640355.1 Cnephaeus nilssonii | reverse complement strand
ATAAAAAGAGGGAACGCTATTATTTATTTATTATTTATTTAAATGTATTTTTTTATTGATTTCAGAGTGGAAAGGAGAGGAAGAGAGAGAGAGAGAGAGAGAGAGAGAGAGAGAGAGAGAGAGAGAAACATCAATGATGAGAGAGAATCATTGATCAGCTGCCTCCTGCATGCCCCTCACTGGGGATGGAGCCTGCAACCCAGGCATGTGCTCTGACTGGGAATCAAACTATGACCTCCTGGTTTATGGGACGACACTCAACCACTGAGCAACACTAGCCAAGCTATCACTTATTTTTATTAGTATACGCTTTAAAAAACATTTTATTGAGCCTTGCCTGGTGTGGCTCAGTTGGTTGAGTGTCATCCCATACACCAAGAGGTGGATGGTTCAATTCCCATTTAGGGCACATGCCCAGGTTTTGGGCTCGATCCCCAGTAGGGGGTGTGCAGGAAGCAGTCAATTGATGTTTTTCTCTCTCTTCCTCTCCTTCCCTCTCTTTCTAAAATCAATAAAAACATATATTTATAAAAGACACACACTACATTATTGAGGTATGCTTGGCATGCAAAAACAACTGTAAAGTGTTTTCTAACTCCAATGACTGGTGTCCTTAGAAGAAGAGGAGAGCAAAGACGTATAGAGAAAGCCAAGTAAAGACAAAGGCAAAGATTGGAGTTACGCTGGCACCAGCCAAGGAGTGCTGGGGCCACTCAATACTGGGAGAAACAAGGAAGCATCCTGCCCTAGAGTCTTCAGAGGGAGCCCATCTACACGCATGGCCCTCCAGCTTTCGGACTATGAGAAAAATAAGTTTCCATTCCCTGAAGCCACTCAGATTGTGGTCATCTGTTATGCCACCTAAAGGAAACTAATACAATCCCTTAATATACTTGTAATGAGACAAAAAAACAAATAAAAGAGATAGGATTGGAAAGAATCAGATTATTATTCACAAATCAAGTCTATATGGAAACCAAAAAGTGTTATGAAACAATTATTTAAAGAGTGAGTTTGGCAAGGTTGTTGGATGTGAAATTAACATAACAAAATCAATTGCATATTCATAAAATAGCGACAAAATGTCAGGAAGTGTATTTTGTCACATCTCTTTTATAAACATACCATTTGTAATAGCAATAAAATTATATAAACAACCTAAAAATAAACATAAAATATATACAAGAATTTTTTTTGCAAAAAAGTTATAAAACTGTTTTCAAAGTTTAAGTAACTAGTAAAATAACTTATGCTTAAAGATAGAAAAGCACATTTTGGAGAGATCAAAACTTGCCCTAAATTGATAAGTGAATTAAATTAAATCTATTTGTGGAACTTGACATGCTAATTTGACAATTCACAGGGAAGAGCAAAAGGCCAAAAATGGCCATGTTACTCCTGAAAAAGAAGATTGGCTCAGGAAAGAAGAGGATTGTTTTAGCTGATTTTAAGACTCATTATAAAACCATTGTAATTAAGACAGTGTAGTATCAGCACTGGGATAGACAAATAGACCGGCAGAACAGAATTAGAGAATCCAGAAACAGATCTGTGTGTGTGCACAAACAGAAAGTGTACAAAACTGAGAGCAAGCATTTAGAAAATCTCTAGCAATCTCGAAGTGCCACAACATCCAAATGCTTGATTTCACAAGCATGGGCCTATAATAGATTGGATGTTAAAACAAACACACAAACACCTGGTCCTTCACTATTTCCTTAAGTATTGGCTTAAGAAAAGTAGAATTGAAAAGTAATCCTAAATAATCAGACAAAATGATGCTTCCCAGATACACCAAAATAGACAGAATGCTGTAAATCAAAATGAGCAAAGCTGGATGATGAGCCGGCCCGTTTGAAAGAACCGGGTCAGGTTGCAGGACTCAGAGGTCAGAGTGGATTGCAAGCAAACCTAAGCCTGATGTTCATTCCCTAGGACTGAATCGGTGCCCTCATGCGCTCCTAACACTGTGAAACATGAACATGGAGTCAATGACACGCTGAGACCCACTGTGGAAAAGCCAGCTCCCAGCTCCAACAACCCTGGCCGTGCTCCGCGTGGCACACAGCTCCAGGGAAATCAGTGCATGTTCAGAATATTAAAACTGGAAGGGATCCCACAGGCCAGGAAACCCCATCCCCATCATGTATACAGCAGACAGACACACACTGTGATGTTAAACAACGACCCAACACCACCAGTGGCCTGGGGAGACCATGGAGACTAGCAGCTCGGTTTCCTGAGGTGCTTAGGGCTTGAAGAAAGCATACTGCAAAGTAGGCAGCCACGTTTACCGGCCTGGAACAAAACTGCCAATTGCCATAAAGGACACAGAAGCATATTTTGCAAAACCATCAAGTCTGAGGGGAATGTCTCGCCCACTGGGAAAGCACCACCTATCCAAGTCTATCCATAGTATCCCCATCTTCAAGTTCAACATGGGTACCGGGGTTAAAATGTGTCGGAGGTGATGAACGAGGCTACAGCAATTCTACCCATACCTATGAAATTAAGTCGGCATGCCTTTTAATATTTAGCAATACGAAAAGGCCTATGTATTCTCTAAAATGTAAATAATTAGTATTAAGAACGTTAGTATTAAGCACTTAACTGGTTGCAAAATCTTTAAAATCCCCATGTACTGTGAAGTAAGGGTTATCATTTCTGATTTATGCATGCAGAAACTGATGTTAATAGCTAATGAGTTCTACAACTAGGATTTGACCTTAGAAATCATATCCCACATTGAGAGCACTAGCTACTATGCCACACACCCTCATATTACAAGGTCCCAGAAGCCAGTCATAGAATACAAACCTGGAAACTACCATGTTTTAGTCCCTGTAAGCAGGGGGACAGTAGTAAGAAAGACAAAGCTTATATTGAAGAATATGCTTATAAATAATAAGGATTTCTGAACCTTTGGAGTGTCTTTGCTTGGATTTAAAATAGTATAAGAAAAAAGGAGCATACATTCTTACTCTAATTTACTATAATCCTAGAAGATACCGCTCACCAAAAAGCAACATTGATGTGAGCACTAGAAGTTATAGGAGACAAGAAAAACATCATGGGGTGAGCTGATGGTAGCAAAGGGAATTTGGTTATTGTTTTGTTCTTTACCCTTTACCATGCTACCTGAGGTTCCTCCCACAAGCAAGGGAATATATTCCCCCACCCCTTGATTTTGGACTTGGCTATGTGACTTGCTTAGGCCAATGGAACTTAAGCAGATGTAATTCAAGAAGAGGCTTGATATGTGCAGTGGGACTGTGTGATAGCAGAGGCACCCGAGGACTCGAGAAAGTCTTTTAGTTGGTAGTAAATGACCCTAAGACTATTCCCCAGAAAGAACACATGGAAAAACTCTGAGCCCGACCCACAGTGAGCAGCAATCCATCAATTATCCAGCTGTAGCCAGCCTAGACCAGACAATTTATAGTCAACTTGAAGACTCATGAAAGCAATGTTTATTGTTATATGCCACTGAGTTTAGGGTTGGTTTGTTATGCAGCACTACTGTGGCAAGAGCTAACTGATACCGGGATAATTATGTTCAATGATGACCTGTGGGGAGAGGGCAAGTAAAGAAATACTGCTTCAAATACCTTAAGTAAAAATTTAAAAATACACATGCTAATAGGAATGTAAAATGAAACAGGCACTCTGGAAAACAGTTTGGAATTTTTAAAATATATTATTGATTTTTTACAGAGAGGAAGCGAGAGGGATAGAGAGATAGAAACATCAATGAGAGAGAAATATCGATCAGCTGCCTCCTGCACACCTCCTACTGGGGATGTGCCCACAACCAAGAAATCGGTTGGTTGTGGGCACATCCAACTAATTATTCCGGTACATGCCCTTGACCGGAATCGAACCTGGGACCATTCAGTCTGCAGGCCGACGCTCTATCCACTGAGCCAAACCAGTTAGGGCTGGAATTTTTTTAACACAATAAATGAGCAACTACTTTACCATCCAAAAACTGAACTCTTGGCAATTATCCCAGAGATATAAAAATTTATGCTCACATAAAAACCCATATACTTATTCTTCCAGTAGCTTTATTTGTAATAGCCCCAAATCTCTAGACAATCTAGATGTTCTTTAATGGGAGACTGGTTAAACAAACTATGATACATCCAACAATGGACCACTATCTATAATAATAAAAGCATAATAAACTAATTAGACTGGACGTCCTTCCAGATGTCCTTCTGGATGACCTTGCAGGCGAAGCCAGGGCTGCGAGGGAAGCCCAGGTCCTGGGTGCCAGAGGGAAGCTGGTGCCAGCAGTCGGGGGAAGGAAGGCCTACTCTTGCATGAATTTCATGCATTGGGCCTCTAGTTCAACAATAAAAAGGAACAAGCTATAGACAGACACAGCAAGGTGGATGGATTTCTATGAGATTATGCTGAGTGCAAAGAGCCCATTTCTTTTCATTCAGCAAAAAAAGGTTACATACTATATGATTCCATTTATGCCATATTTTTAAATGACAACATTAAAGAAAAAGGGAACAATTAATTGGCTGCAAGAGTCAGGGGTGGGTGGAAAAAAAGGAGAGATGGGTGTGGGCGTCACACAAAAGACAAGAGAGATCTAATAATCAGACGGAGGAATAAATGCCAGGCAGGCCCAAAGCTCAGAGGTCCACTGGAGGAAGCGCCAAATAATGTCTCAGCCTAAAAGCCAACATGCCTTGAATTCCTATTCGGGGAATTTATAAAACGGCAGGGTTTTATAGATAAATAGATATAGAATACATCATTTAAAATAAAGGGGGAAAGCATGATAACACAAGGGTGAGGGAAACAAACCTGTGCTTTGAATCTCACCACCTCAGCACTGGGCTTGCTTTTGTTTCCCTGTGTTCCATGATCTCTGTTTCTACGCATATGCTTTTCTATCATGTCAACACCACAGTGAAAGCAGAATTTCAAGATATGCTTTTCTCAGTTTTTATATCAAACTTAAAAAATATATTTGCCACACAGTCTTCATATCCATCACTTATAATGTCTGCAGAACATTCTATCCCAGGTGTACATATGTATCACCCTTGCCAGATTCCCCTACCAGTCTACACTTAGGTTGTTTCCAAACCACTGACGCTACTTCAAGGTTTGATGAAATCTATTAATTTTCTGTCTAGTAATTCCTTCAACTCAGAAAACTTGTAACTCCAGTTGGGTCTTTCAAGCACTATACCGGCCATTGGTGGTATATTGTGGGCATAGGCCATACCTGTTTCTTATGGCCACGTAAGTACGGAAAGGGCATGTGATCCAAGAGTCAGGACCATTCCCTAGGATTTATGTTTTGGTTTGGAGCTGAGGAAGACTGAAGACTGTGAACTGGTGTTTGTCTATAGCCCTCTTCCCACTGAGCGGAAGATTCCAAGGAAATCAACATGAATAAGCAGAGCTGAGAGAGAATTGTTAGGAGAAAAGCCTGAACCTCTATTTGAACTGCTGGATCCAGCCTTACCTGAAACTAAATATTTCCACTCTCCAGTAATACAATCCCTATACATTCCCATTTGCTTAAATTATTTTCAACTGGGTTAAGATAGCCCATACCAAGAATTTTAATACACAATTTATGCTGTGAAAGTTAAATCTGTTTATCATTGGCCATGCCTATGAGGTAAAAAGAGAATTGAGAAAAGAGAGGCTATCTGGACTTTTGCGAATAGCACAATGATGCTGCACCAGGGAAATGATTCAGGAGACTTTATTAACCTGAATATTTCAGACATCCATCCCAGAATCTTAGAAGTCTATTCTAGTCCTGACAATTGCACTATAAATGTGTTCCAGGTATTCATTTTATGGGAAATGATGAAGTTGTCTATGAATACTCAACTAACAAGGAGCTAAAAACAAAGTTATTCAAAGACCACTTGCATCAGGACATCGCACACTTTGTTCAAATAATTCCATCCGGGGTCCACTCCAGGCTTCCTGAAATAGAATGTTTGGGTGCGATGCTTCAGAATCTACATTTGAAGTCACACTAGTTTGTTTTATGCAAAATAAAGTTTGAGAGCCACTGAGCTAAAATATTTTTCAACTTCCTTATTCGTTCAGAACACTTTTCTGAAATATAGAGGGAATTTTAAAACTTTTCTTTTTTCTAATATGTTTTTATTGATTTTTTGAGAGAGAGGAAGAAGACGGAGAGAAACGAATGAGAGAGAAACATCGTTGATTGGCTGCCTCCTGCACGCCCCCTACTGGGGGTTGAACCCCACAACCTAGCATATGCCTTGACAGGGAATCGAACCATGACCTCTTGGTTCCTGGGTCAATGCTCAACCACTTAGCCACACCGGCTGGGCAAAATACCCTCAGGTATTTACAACCAGAAACAAATATATTCAGTTTTCCTCCAACTGCAAACCTTCCAGAGGAACATACTGTGAAGGAATAAGACAGGCTTTAGCTCATTCTTTTCCTTCAGCCAACTGACCTTAGAAGGATGAACACCAAGTCCTGGCACAGGTCTACCCTCCAAGGGGCCTGGCATCGCCACTTGCCATCTAGGAGCTTCACTTCTCCGCCTGGAAGCAGATAGCACACGGCCACGGTAAGAGTCTTAAAGACTCTGCAGTAAGAAAGACCTGGGTGGGCATCCTGGTTTCACCATCTACCAGCTGGGTGACTTGGCGCAAATAACTAAATATTGCTATGGGAAGCAAGAGAGAATTGGATATTGAAAACTACAGTCCATGTTCGTTGAATATACTTTAGTCAAGTTTGATTTATATGTATTTTAAAAAAGAAAATTTACCAAACATCAGTAAAATCCCAAACTGGTTTTCAGATGTATAAGCTGGGTTTGCCATATGGCAAGAGGATGGGTAAATAATATTTAACACTCAGATTGAGATAGCGGTACCACAGCCCACTAGCTATGTGACATTTGGCAAGGTTACTTAACATGGGAGACTCAGCTTTCTCATCTATAAAATGAGGATTTAAAAAGCTGACGGATAGCATTGTTGGGAACGTATGTACATTATGTAGATAAAGTGGCTGGCGGAGTGCCTGGCTCATGGGGGTGCCTGGTCATAATCCGTTGCCTCCCTCCCCTGCTTCTTCTGTAGGAAAATAAGGCCTATACATCAGGTAAGCTTTGTCCTTCATCATTTGTCCTGAGGTCCAGATTTCAACTTGATTTGTTTTTCAGAACCAAGAGGTAAATTTTGAAATAAATATGATCATTATTTTAGTGACTAAGATCTCAAAGTGGAGATTGATATTACCAATAACAGAAAACTGCAAAGTCCGGAGGGTGAGTTGGCTTGCGGGAAATGATGATGAATTTGGTTTCGGATATACTACATTTGAGTGGTCCAGGAAGCTGGAAATGTGGGAAGGGAATGTGGGAGATGAGTGAGGGTTGACAATGTAGATCTGTGAGGCATAGCCCAAGAATAGTTAATACCAGGAGGGTGGAAGGAGTTGGGAGATGACATGCCAAGGACAATTGCAGAGGACAGAGTGCTGTGGCTGCTGGATCATACATACCACCTTAGGAAGGGCACTGCAGGGGAGAGAAACTGCTTCAGGAAAAATTAAAGGCAGACACGTAGAATGCAGAGAACCCCTTCACAGGAAGTGTGGGCACAGAGAGGTGTGCATATACAAGCTGTCGGCGTGTGCTCAGGTACACGCCTGTGGATCTACTCATTTAAAATATCTAGGGCTAGCCCTGGCCAGTGTGGCTCAATTGGTTGAACTTCCTCCCATGCACCAAGATATCCCCAGTTTGATTACAGGTAGAGGGTACATGCCAGGTTGCTGGCTTGATCCCCAGTAGGGGGCGTGCAGGAGGCAGCCAATTGATGTTTCTCATCAATGCTTCTTTCTCATCAATGTTTCTCTTTCTCTTTACCTCTTTAAAAATGAATAAAAACATATTTTAAAAGTATACACACACACACACACACACACATTGAGTGGCCAGATTATTATATATATTAGAGGCCCAGTGCATGAATTCATACATGGGTGGGGTCTGGACAACCTGGCCAGGGGGAGGGGACATGGGCGGTTGGCTGGCCTGCCGCTGGTCAAACTCCTGGTCGAGGGGAGTTCAACCAGTGGCATATATATGGTTAGGACTCAAGCTCATGGGATTTTAAAGCAAGAGTTGGCAAGTTTTTTCTATAGAGTCAAATATTCTGTAAATATATTAGGTTTTGCAGGCTACAGGATTTCTGCCATAACAATTCAACTCTGTAGTGCAAAAGCAGACATTGAAAAATACGTACGTGAATGGCTATGGCTAGATTCCAATAAAACTTTATGTATGAAAACAAGCAGCCCTCTGGATTTGACTAGATTGCCAACCTCTGTTTTAAAGGATTGTGAGAGCCATCAAAATAGAAAAGTTCTGTAAGGCCAAGGGCTACAACTCTTTGGTTCTCTCCATATCCCCAGGCACCTAACAAGGTGCCTGGCACAACTCAATATATACTTTAAATATTTTTTTTTCCATCACCATTTATCCCCTCTATGCCCTCTTCCACCTCCACCTCCCTCCTCCCCCCACATTCGCCATACTTTTCCCCATGTCCATGACTTCTTTCTCTTGTTTTTCTTTTTGGCTCAATCCCTCCCACCCTCAACTCCCCCTCTCCCCCAGCCCTCCTTTCCCCCTGTACCAGAAATATCTGCCTGCTCTCTATAAGTCCGTCTCTGTTTTGTTTGCTAGTTCAGTTTGTTCATTAAGTTCACATAGAAGTGAAATCATGTGGTACTTGTCTTTCTCTGACTGGTTTATTTCACACCTTATGACTCAGCAATTCCACTCTTGGGGATTTATCTGAAAAAACCCGAAACACTAATTAGAAAGAATATATGCACCCTATGTCCATTGCAGCGTTATTTACAATAGCCAAGATTTGGAAGCAGCTCAAGTGCCAGTCAGTAGATGAGTGGATAAAAAAGCTATGGTACATTTACACAGTGGAATACTACTCTGCTGTAAAAAGGAAGAAAAATTTACCCTTGTGACAGCATGAATGGACCTGTAGAACATTAGGCTAAGGGAAATAAGTCAATATGTACTTTTAAATTGAGGGTTTACAGATGTGGAGAAGTGTTCTGAAGCACAATTATACTGTTGTAGAAAAGACCTGTAAATAGCTTTCTATCAAAAACCAAGGTACACACATGCATTTTTACTGGAACCAAAACATTGAGCTAAAAGACTGAAGATGAGAGGGTAGAATTAGGCTCAACCAGCAGAGACTTGTGGAGAAGATGAGGGAAGTTTCCTGACGGCCTGCAAAAACTCCAAGTAGGCAACTGCCCATTTCAAGATGCTTTAAAAGGGATCTTAGGGACCAAAGCACATGAACACCCCAGAGACATCACAGTCATGGTGCTGTCTGCAAGCCCCAAATCCTGGTCCTGGAGTCCTTCTGATTTGCAAACCTCAGAGCTGCCTTCTCTCCTGTCACCCTCTGTGCCTCAGAAGATGGCATTTCTGCCACATCTCAGCACGACACCCAGAGGTATTAACCACTAAGCAAGAACCAAACTATTCCGAGAGATCTAATTTGATGACTATACAGAGCTCATATTGTAGTAATCTAATAAAAAATCTAATGACAACATGAATTGTAGAGGGAATATGTGGTTTCCATAGGAGTAGATGATCATGGCCATGATGGGTCCTACTCTTCTCCCTGCTGAGGCAGACAGGAGTGTCTGTCTAACCTGATTTACGATGAACATGGGGTGCTCTGTGTTAGCCCTGGGCTGGGCAACAGATATCCCTGACTTTGTTTAGGTTCTGACTAGTAGGAAAGACCTCTATTTACTGATTTTTTAAGCCCATAACAACAAACTTTCATCAATTTCAGGTTTATTGCTTCTAAACTCTCAGCTAGGTAACATCCCTTTTCGAGAGTCAATTTGCATGCCCTTTGCCAGGGGTGGTTGGCTAGGAGCTAAGTTTTCTACTAGATCTGAGACTTCACTACTGTATCATCCTTACATGCAGTTCTCACTCACCTAGACAGAGTAAGGGTTCCCCACTTTTGTGCGACCCCCCATGACAAGCTCAGGTAAACAACCACAGAAGTTGAGAGCTTGTGCCCTGAGTGTCCCTCTGGCTGTCTTTCAAGTCCCTGCTGAGCTCAGCTGGCTGAGCACCAGGCAGTGTCTGGATCTATTAGTCATCCAAGAACTATGCCTTCGTCAGCGTTATATCCCAGGACCTGTCACTCAAAATGCTGTGACCCACCACTGACAGAGCCAACCCCTAGGCTCCTCTCCTCCAGTCCTAATCACCTGCCTCTGGATTCCTCTCTCCATTGTGCTTCCAAGAAGGCAAATCCAATCTAAATAAGAGAGGGGAAAGCTCTTAATAATCTCAGTCAATAAAAGTTGCACACGGACAGACAGACCCACCAAATTAAAAGTCCTAAAAAAACTCCAGATTAGGTCAAGTTTCTTTTACTCAGAAACTTAGATTCTCTTCTCTACCCCTGGCCCCAATAAGTCACCTCAGCTCCTTTGCCAGAGACTCACATATTGAATGAAAGAAGTTTGTTGGCTGGCTGGCTGGACTGAACATAAATATAACAGGAAAAGAAGGGAAAGAAGAAGGAGTCAATTCTGTAAGTTCTCTCTCTCTCTTTTTTTTTTTTTTTGAGAGCTCTATTTACATGAGCATATTAAGGGTTCTTCTAGGTCCTCTATTAAACTCTATTAACCTAGGTATAACCCAGTATTCACTTGCCCTTATAAACTACCCTTCATATAACTTTTTGTTAATCTCTCAGAACTAGTGTTCATGTGATATATTTTATGTTATTATTATTTTTTTATTCTCACCTGAGGATTTTTAAATTGATTTTTATAGAGAAAGGAAGGGGGAGAGAGAGAGAGAGAGAGAGAGAGAGAGAGAGAGAGAGAGAGAGAGAGAGAAACATGAACAGGTTGCCTCAGATACACATCTGGACTAGGGATTGAACATGCAACCAAGGTGTGTGCTCTGACTGCCAATCAAACCTGCAACCTTTTGGTGCATGGGATGATGCTCCAACCAACTAAGCCACCTAGCAGCCAGGGACATGTTGTTATATTTTAGAAATTACTAATTTCCAGAATTTTTTCCATGTTCACAGCAATTCTCTTTCCATTATTCCTATCAGGAAAGAGATTAGTAGTGGAAAGAGGCTATAAAAAGCATGTAATAAAAACAAACCAAAAAAGTGTTGTTTCCCAAAGAAACATGCATAATGCAGCAACTATACAGCCACGTGGTGAGAAAGGGGCACTGTGGCTGAAACGGCACCTTCATTCACTGTTTCTTCAGCATTTCAGGGCCAACCTTTGAGTCCTGGGGTGCTTGTTAGTCCTGGAACCACTTATATTTGGTTCTGACTTTGTGCTCTTATTTTGTCTTTCAAGCAAACAAAGTACTAATTCGTTTTCCAAATGCTAATCAATAAACAACTTTATTTCTCCCCAACAAGACAATTCAAACCAAGTACAGTGTGAAAATTGCAGGCCAATTGCCTCTGTACAATGGGGAGAAATCAATCTCAGGCTCCTTCCCAAACAAGCTGGTGTTTATATTCCGTGATGAGCATCAGCCTCCGCTTCTACAAAAGTCTACATTTGCTTCTGCATAGCACCTCTCTGTAGGAACAAGAGTCTCATTGCTCTCAAAATATTTTTAATCTGCTGTAGGATATAAAACCCCTGCTGCAGATCATTCTTACACAAAAGCAAAACCAATGCACCTCTAGGACTACATCAAAATAAAAAAAACTTCTGCACAGCAAAAGAAACCATCAATAAAACAACAAGAAAGCCCACTGTATGGGAGAACATATTTGCCAATGTTATCTCCGATAGGGTTTAATCTCCAAAATTTATAGGAAACTCATTCAACTTAACAAAAAGAAGATAAACAATCCAATCAAAAAATGGGCAAAGGACCTAACTAGACACTTTTTGAAAGAAGACACAAAGAAGGCCAAGAGACATACGAAAGCATGTTCAAAGTCACTAATCATCTGAGAGATGAAAAATTGAAACAACAATGTGGTACCATCTCACACCTGCCAGAATGGCTATCATCAACAAATCAACAAACGACAAGTGCTGGCGAGGATGCGGAGAAAAAGGAACCCTCGTGCACTGCTGGTGGGAATGCAGACTGGTGCAGCCACTGTGGAAAATAGTATGGCGTTTCCTCAAAAAATTAAAGATGGAACTGCCATTTGACCCAGTAATACCACTTCTAGGAATATATCCCAAGAAACCAGAAACACCAATCAGAAAGAATATATGCATCCCTATGTTCATAGCAGCACAATTTACAATAGCTAAGATTTGGAAACAGCCTAAATGCCCATCAGCAGATGAGTAGATTAGAAAACTGTGGTACATCTACACAATGGAATACTATGCTGCTGTAAAAAAAGAGGAATTCTTACCATTTGCAGCAGCATGGATGGAACTGGAGAGCATTATGCTAAGTGAAATAAGCTAGTCAGAGAAAGATAAATATCACATGATCTCACTCATTTGTGGAATATAATGAACAACATAAACTGATGAACAAAAATAGATACAGAGGCAGAGAAGCATCCAACAGACTGTCAAACTACAGCAGGAAGGCAGTGGAGGGTTGGGGGTGTGTGGTAAGAGATCAACCGAAGGACATGTATGCATGCATATAAGGATAACCAATGGATACAGACACTGGGTCGGGGGAGCATATACGAGAGTGGGGGGTGGGGGGAGGGAAGGCTGGGGGTATGTCAATGGAGGAAAAAGGAGACATATGTACTACTATTTATAATACTTCAAACAATTAAAAAAATAAAATTAAATTAAAAACAAAAACAAAAATAATGCACCTCATCCATAAGAAACACACAAGCAAGTTGAAACCTGAACTTCAATGGAGATTTCAAGGTATCAGAGGGACAGTTCTAGAAATGTGTGTGTACAGTAATTTCCCCTTATTCACGATTTTGCTGTCCGAGGTTTCAGTTACCAGTAGCCAATCATGAGCCAGAAATATTAAATTAAAAAATTCCAGAAATAAGCAATTCATGCTTTAATTAATTAATTAATTTTGTGTGTGTTTAGCATCTTTATGTATTTATTTTAAATCTTGATTGTTGAAAGTATTACATAGGTCCCATTTTTTTCCCCCATTGCCCCTTTCTAGCTCACCCTGCCTCCTGCCCCAGGCCTTCACCACACTATTCTCTGTGTCCATGTAAACATATATGCATACAAGTTTTGGGGTTGACCTCATCCCGCCCACCGCCTTCCCTCTGAGATTCCACATCTGTTCCATGCTTCTGTGTCTCTGGATCTATTTTGTTCATCAGTTTATTTGTTCCTTAGGTTCCACATTATTTATTTTTTAAATTAAGTTTATGGGGGTGACATTGGTCAACATGATCATATAGGTTCCAGGTGTGGGTTTTCATGTTACAAGATCTGCATATTGCACCATGTGCCCACCACCCAAAGTCAAATCTTCTCCTGTCACCATATATTAGGACCCCTCCTCCCCCAACCTCCTTCTCTCTGGCAACCATCACACTGCTGTTTGTGTTCACAAGTTTCAGTTTTATATTCCACGAAGTAGTGAAATCATATGGTTCTTAGCTTTTCCTGACTGACTTATTTCACTTAGCATAATATTCTCAAGGTCCATCCATGTTGTTGCAAATGGCACTATTTCATCCTTTCATATGGCTGAGTAGTACTCCATTGTGTATATGTACCATGTCTTCTTTATGCAGTCCTCTATTGCAGGACAGTCTGGCTGTTTCCATGTCTTGGCCACCATGAATAATGCTGCAATGAATACAGGGGTTCATATATCTTTGCAAATACATGATTTTGAATTTCTGGGGGTATATATCCAGGAGAGGGATTGCTGGGTATATGGTAGCCCTATTTTTAATTTTTTGAGGAATCACCAGACTTCTTTCCATAGTGGGTGTGCCAGTCTACATTCCCCCCAGCAGTGAATGAGGGTTCCCTTTTTCCACAACCTTTCCAACACTTGTTATTGCTTTTCTTATTAATAATGGCCATTCTAACAAGTGTGAGGTGGTATCTCATTGTAGTTTTGATTTGCATTTTCCTAATTGCTAGTGAGGTTGAACATTGTTTCATACATCTATTGGCTGGTTGTATGTCTTCTTGGGAGAGTGTATTTTCAGCTCCTCCACCCATTTTGAGTGTGTTTAGCATATTTATTCATTTGTTCGTTTTGTGTTGAGTTTTATGAGTTCTCTGTATACAGTATTTTGGAAATTAAACCTTTGTCGGAGCTACTGTTTGCAAATATCATCTCCCTTCTTTGTTTTGTTGTCAGTTTCTTTTGCTGTGCAGAAGCTTTTTAGTTTGATATAGTCCCATTCACCTGATTTTGCCTTTACTTCCCTTGCCTTTGAGGTCAAGTTCATAAAATGTTCTCTAGACCAAGGTCCACAAGTTTGGTACCTATATTTTCTTCTATGTAATTTATTGTTGTGGGTCTTATATTTAGGTCTTTGACTCATTTTGAATTAGTTTTTTGTACGTGGGGACATACTGTAATCCAGTTTCATTTGTGTGCATGGGGCTTTCCAGTTTTCTCAGCACCATTTATTGAAGAGACTATCTTTACTCCATTGTGTTTTTCTGGCTCGTTTGTCAAAAAATAGCTGTCTATATACATGTGGTTTTATATCTGGGCTCTCTATTCTGTTCCAATTATCTGTGTGTCTGTTTCTCTGCCAACACCATGCTGTTTTGATCATCATAGTTCTGTATAATTTGAAGTCAGGTATCGTGACACTTCCAGCTTCATTCTTTTTTGTCAGGACTGCTTTGTCTAGTCGTGGTCTTTTCTGGTTCCATACAAATTTGATGATTTCTTGTTCTATTACAGTGGTGAGCATAGCTGCCTTCCAACTCCTAAGTTTTACATTGTACACTGTTCTGAGTAGCATGATGAAATCTTGCATCGACCCACTCTATCCCCTCCCCACCCCCACATGAAACATCCCTTCATCCAGAATGTCCATGCCATCTGTATACACCACCTGCCCATTGGTCACTCAGTAGCCTGCTTGGTTATCGGATAAACTATTGTGGTACTGCAGTGCTTATGTCTAAGTAATCATTATTTTACTTACACTGCTATCATTGTTCTATTATTAGTCATGGTTGTTAATCTCTTACTGTGCCTAGTTTATAAATTAAACTTGATCACAGGTCTGTATATAAAGGAAAACACATAATATAAATAGGGGTCGGTACTATATTATGGTTTCAGGCATTATTGGAGGTTGTGGAATGTATACCCCACAGATAGAAGGGTGCTATTTTATGGGTATCTGTGGAGCACAGCGATCAAATGGAAAGGCCAATATCTCAATTGATAATATTCAACGACCTATGCTAATGATGTGGTGTCCACGCAGCAGTGATTCGCTTTGTGTGTGTGAGTGTGTGTATATGTGTGTGTGTTGCAGGGTGACAGTATAGCTTTGAGGAGATATGATAGTCATCCCCAAATATCTGAAGTACGATCATGTGGAATAGGCCCCTTTCCTACTCATAAGCCTTTGATTAGCTGCACTTGCAGGGAGAAGTACCTAGATTATGTTCTGTTCTGTTATTGGCAGTTTTAAGTTTAAATTCATATTTTATATTTCAATCCTCTTTAAATTGACTGCTTCTTTAGTCTATGTTCCTGAACAAAGAACATATGTAGTTACACTGTTCCACAAGGATGGATAGTTATTTTTATATCACATTCCTGTCAGTTTTTGCTTTGTTTTCCAGTTACTCTCATTTAAACATAAATTAATTCAATAGCAATTATTTCCAGGAAGATGAACCATAAAACAAATTGCTTTACTGATGCAAAATTAATAAAGAACTCCGCCTTCTCCTTAAGTATATACTTGAATTACAAAATCACAAATATTCATTTTATGCAAAAATGCTTAAATTGATATATGTCATTGCTCAAGTTATGAAATGCTGTTACTATTGACAGTTGTCAGATTGACTGGCTAATTTCAAACCAAGTGAAGGCCAAGAAAATGCCCTTAATATTATCTATTGTCTTTATTACTTCATTATGTTAAAAACACTGATATTAATAACAGTATTTTTATTAAAAAGAAAGCAACCTCCAGCCCAGCCAGCATGGCTCAGTGGTTGAGCATCAACCTATGAACCAGAGGTCATGGTTCAATTCCCAGCCAGGGCACATGCCTGGGTTGTGGGCTCGATCACCAGTGGGGGCAATGCGGGAGGCAGCCAATTGTTGTTTCTCTCTCATTAATGTTTCTATCTCTCTGTCCCTCTCCCTTCCTCTCTGAAATCAATAATGAAAATAAAAAAAACTTCCAACAACTTTTACACGTTTCAAGACTCTCCAAAATTTGTTCTCAAACATTGTAGTACTAATTCCCACAATTCTTCTTTGCCTTTTTATTTGGTGTGGTAAACATTGTAACACAGTTCCTTCTATCACAACGAAGTATATACTCAATGAAATCAGAAAATATATCTCTATATGTATTAATATGTGTTGAGCTGCAAGCCACGTGCTGAATAAAAGACAGTGGGCACTAGGACCGCAGCGCAGCGGATTCCAGGAGGTGCCGTTTTCAGGGTTTAGACAGGGCTTTCTGATGGTCGCTAGACAGGGTGACAATTAGCATGTCACGTGTGCTTTGGTGCTAATGCTTTTGCCCAGTGAGAGGGAAACACATTTGTAGCTCAGATCCAATCTCAACCTATTCTTTGCACCATAATAAACAGGCACATAACCATTCCCTGGATGTAGGTGTTCTGTAAAACTCACAAATTCCCTCACAAACTCAAAGAGAAGCCATTTCTGTGAAATATGCGCCCAGTAGTAGGCACTTCACAGCATGCAACTAGGAAAAAAGTCAACTCTTTCTAGCGATACGATTGATCAGAGCATGTGCGTACAGTGAGCTTTGAGCAAGTAAATAAAGTGAGATTAAGAAAAGGGGTTTACAATTCCAGGTGTGACATCTGAGCACACGAGAAAGGGCAAGAATAGTGTGCTGTAACAGTGCAGAAAGAGCGGAGTGTCCACACGGAAGACAAAGAGAAACTTAAATCCAGTCAGGGTAGTGCTGGCCAGTCTATGCCAAAGGTTTCCCCCACCTTTACTAGGAAATTGTCAACTGAAATTGTGAACATGATAATTTTTGTCTATTTGTTAAATGGACAAAAATTATTATGTTGTTTAATGACTCAAACACAGTTGATTTCATAGTAAGGATTCAGCCCTTTTCAACTATTCCTTTTATCATCTCCATAAAGGGTTAACTTGGTGAACTTCTAATCTGATCATTAGAACTCAGATTCCGGTGCCTACACTGGGAAAATTATTTACACCCCTCACCAAAAGGTGCCTCAACATGCTCACAAAGAAAAAGCAAAGTGCCGTTGTGAAAGGAATGCATTATTCTACCGGGAATGCATGTTTGGGTGGCAAAGCAATTCTTCTAAATATTCAGAATACACACTGCCCACCGCAGAGCAAGCTTTGATTCATTTCAGAACTAGCACAGGGTCTTGCAGCCTGCAAGTGCTCACTATATATCAACATCAATATATATTTACACACATAACTTCTTTTTCATGCACTAGGGAAGAATAAAGCTCTGAGCAACTGTACCAGGGAAGATGCTAATATTGCCTAATACATGTCAACTGGCATATATAAAGCCCAATCTGGGTAAAAAATTATAAAGACATTTGGGAGTGTCAAGAATTCTATGTGCAAGTGTAGGTTGAAAGGCTATTATTAGGAAATCAAAGATGGCCTTCCCTTCTCAAGTGGAATATGTCATTTATCTTTCTGCCTCGGTGCTATCATTGAATTTCCATCATGGTGACACTTGATGGATGCAGGAAGACAGTAATGAGGAGATGCGGAACTACATCACCTACTCTCACTCACCCGGTGTGGTACTTGGCATCACGCTGCTTTCGACTATTAGATGTTGCACGGGATGCTCATTGCCTTTCCACAGTCTTAATACAAAATAAGGCTGATCTGTTGCTATTTCTAGGTGCTCACACTTCACAGCATGAAAAGAAAACAGATTGTCCCTTTGAAGTTCATCACTACTTGCATTAGAATACCACAGGTGGCTGGCTTAACATCACACATTTATTTGGTGTAAGTACAAGACCAAGGTGCTGGTCGGATTGAGTTCTGGTGATTCTGTCCGGCTTGTAGATGGCTGCCTTTCACACTGTCCTCACATAGACTTTTTCCCTCTGTGCATCTACTCCTGGTATCTCGTATCTCTTCCTCTTCTTATAAAGAGACCAGTTAGCCCAGCCGGTGTGGTTCAGTGGTTGAGCATCAACCTATGAACCAGGAGGTCACAATTGGATTCCAGGACAGGACACATGCCTGGGTTGCGGGCTCCATCCCCAGTAGAGGGCATGCAGGAGGCAACTGATCAATGATTCTCTCTCATCATTGATGTTTCTCTTTCTCTCTCTCTCTCTCTCCCCCTCCCTCCCTCTTTCTCTCCCTCCCTCTCCCTCTCCTTCTCCCTCTCCCTTCCTTTCTGAAATCAATTAAAAAAGGCAGAGAGAGAGAGACCAGTCATAGTAGATTAGGACCCTACCATTATGACCTTATTAACCTTAATTATCCCATTAAAGGCCCTATCTCCACATATAGCCACATTGAGGTTAGGTCTTCAACATATGGATGGATGTGTGTGGGGGGGGCGGGAGGGGGCATCGTAACACTACTCTTTAGTGCAAAAGCAATAACATGTAGAAGATTTCTACTGTGCAATTATTATTTAGTTCTGATTTTTATAAAAATGTTTCCAGAGATGACATTTAACATATTCAATAAGAAATGCATCCTGGGCCTTGATCAGTCAGAACAGGTGCCAGACAAGGTCCTGGAGGCCCCACTGGTGTGGACGTTGGGCAGAGGCAGGGGCCGTGGCTTGAGGGCTCTGGGGTTTGCGGGAACAGTGCAGAAACAGTTCATGGACTGAAACCAGCGAGCTTCCTCGGGTCCAGAGGGCTTTGCTATCGCTATTGACTTTAAAATGGAAGATCTTTCCCTTTTCCTTTTATGCTCTCACTTACATGATAATTTAACTTATAAAAAAGCCGTATTATGATCCTGTGGCTTGGGAGGCAGCTCTGCGGCCTTCACTCCTTTGACGTTTATACATGTGCTTTGTACTCCAGAGCTGCTGCTCCCCTTTTACTCTCCGCCTGCCATCTCCCTGTCATGATTAGAATGCAACAAAAAGGAGCAAACTCTACAAATAACCCTGAAAGAACAAAATGAAGCAACATGAGAAAAAAATAGTTTTCACCTTGTGCTAGTGGCTCCAACATTACCTTTTTTTTTTTTTTATTACAGTTGACATTCAATACTATATTAGTTTCAGGTGTACAGCATAGTGGTTAGACATTTATATAACTTACAGAGTGACCGCCCTGATAACTCTAGTACCCACCTGAAACCATACATAGTTATTTCAGCATTATTGACTATATTCCCTATACTGTACTTTACATCCCCTGACTATTTCGTAACTACCAATTTGTACTTCTTAATTCTTTCACCTTTTTCACCTACCTTGCAATATTCTTTTAATTTAGAGATATTTATCTGTGCTCTGGTCTACTGTGTGTTTTAGGTGAGACAAACCTTCTCCATGTCTCTTCATCTCTATTACATCCTGAAGAATAATTTTATAAGGTCACATTTGACTAAATTGAGTGCTTTGTAACCCGGAGAGCATCTGTATCTCATTGCCCAGGTGACCACATCCCAACTAGCCCTGCATGACTTCACCACTGTGGATCTGATGTCCTCACACTCCGTCCCTTAAAAGTTTCCTATGACCCCCTGTGCCTGCAGCATTGGCCAGCTGAGATCCTCGTGTGGTGGCTATTGATCAATGGTAAGCCGAGAGGCTGGGTGGACTACACTTGAACTCTCATTCTGCCACTTGTCAGCACTGTGATCTGGAACAAGACACCAAGTGACGAATATGTTTATATTCTGGGGACACATCCATAAGCAAGACAAGCAAGGTTCTTGCTCTTTGGGGTTGAAATTATGGTGGATTTTCTGTACTTGGGCATGTTACTAAGCCCCCTCTGAGGTGAAGACTTGCAGGTCTTCCCACCAAGTTATATACGTATCCTCCAATATGGATGGATTTGTTTATTTACACTTTTCCGTTTAGATCATTAATCCATTCCATTTTTTCCAGGCCCACTTATACGGTATGAAAAATGAATTATAATTATATTTAGTCAATGATGTCAAGTCATGCCAGAAGGTCTGGATTTTGAATTGGATATTGATGGTATTTCAGGTCATCAATACAATGTTCCTAGTCCCTTTTACCTCCCTCCCAGATTTGGAACTATGGTCATCAGAGTCCATGGAGGAAACAAAGCAGGTACCAGGGAACTCGATAAAGTGGACTGAATATGGGGAGTTACTGTAACAGTGTTTAGAAGAGCTAAAAAAGCAGACGTGGAAAGGGGTAGCGATCTAGAGATAAGCATCTGGAGGAAGCCACTGTCACCCTGAGGACTGGAGGGACGGGGAGAAGACAGCGTTAAAAGAGCCCAGAAGATGGTGCCTCCAGCAGAAACAAAATCACACTGGAGCTTTCTGAAAGGCACCTACTTCCATAGGGAGCAGTTGGGTGGTGGGAGCTGGAACTGAGTTGTGTCTGCTGCAACCATTGCTGAAACCACTAATCTAAGCAGTGAAGAGGGAAAAACATCCTGGCTTTTCCCTACTTCCTGTGTTCAATACAGTGCTAGTGCCCATCCTTACTGCGTCAGCCACAAGGCAGTCAGCAACGCAGTTGGAAATGTAGCTTGATGGGTCAGGGTCCTGTCGTAGAGAGGGGGATAAGCAAGGGAACCATCTGATGAAAAACACACTAATGACCAGAATGGGAACCAAATGAGAATTAAGACAAAGGAGACTGACAGATGGAAATCAGAATGATAAATTGTACTGAGAAAGCTCTTTGGAGAATATGGCTTTAATCTGTGGGCAAACTTATTCCCTATTATTGCCCTGAATTAGATAGATTTACCCACCCTCTACTGGGCTGAGCTGGACAGCTAACAGCCGCCCCTCAGAGTTGGGTAGCTTGTTTTGTTGATGAAATATAAATTAGTCAGGAAGATATGGTTCATATCACTCCTTTCTAATACATGGAAATTAATGCACTATCTTTTCCAATATTACGGGAATCGCCTTTGGGAAATTGCAAGTATAAAATGACTAGACATTCAATCATGATGACATCTGTCAAATCAAGGCAAAGTGCAACCAAAAGCTTTCCTTTAGAAATAAGAGAAAATTATATGATAATTTTTAAAAGGCTTATTTGACTTTGTGTTTCTATGGTGATTGGGAGGAGATGTTCAGAAACAACCAATTTCTTGAGACTATACTAGAGAATCCTATATAATAAAAGGCTAATATGCAAATCGACCAAGCAGGGGACCGACTGGTTGCTATGGCACGCACTGACCACCAGGGGGCATATGCTCAATGCAGGAGCTACCCTTGGTGGTCAGTGTGCTCCCAAGGGGGAACGCTGCTCAGCCAGAAGCCCTGAGCCGGGCTCATTGCTGGCAAATGCAGTGGTGGTGGCAGGAGCCTCTCCCATGGGGAGCGGGCCTAAACCATCAGTTGGACATCCACTGAGGGCTCCTGGACTGTGAGAAGGCACAGGCTGGGCTGAGGACACCCCCCCCCCAGTGCACAAATTTTGTGCACTGGGCCTCTAGTTATATTTAATAGTTAAAGGAAAGAGGGCCAAGGTTTTGTATTATAAGCTCAGTCAATGGGAAGTGAAATGGTCAAACAGTGCTTTTGCAAGAATAAACTAATGGAGGGATTTGTCAGTGATAAAGAAGAATGTGGACAAAAAGCAGTCAGGCTTGCAATGGGGTGGTGGCTCAACACAGGTTCAGTTCTTCTGAATTTCTCGTGGAGCTATTTGTTTATGGTTCTTGAATGCACTTCATGTGGTCCCTTTACTCTGAGATCATACAGTAGTCATACTGTGCTCTCCACTGCAAACCCATGCTAGTGAATCATACCATTCCTCTCCAGAGAGCAGAAATGCAGCCCCACTATGCAGCTCCACAGAGTACTCCAAAAGCTACTCTCATTCAATCAGATCAACAATTATCTAGTAACATCAAGTTTAGCTCCTTGTTGCCACCCAGGTGTGCTTTCTCTCTGGAATGGCACCTTTGGCTCACCTTATCCAACACTCAGTTTCTTCTAAAAATGTATTATGCTAAGAGCTACTCTACAGTTGTTGAAGTCTTATATGCGTGAAGAATCCAATAGCCAGGACCTAGTGCTAGGTCAATCAAGTAGACATTCAAAACATGTCTGTCACAACTAGGGCATGCACATTTTTTAAATAAAGCAAAATCATTATATAGCAGGTTGTTGTTGTTATTGTTGGTTTATTTGCTTGATTATTTGCTTGATTGATTATTTCTTTACTTAAAGGTTCTACAATACAGATGGAAGTTGCCTTAAGGTGACCAAGTAAAGTAGCCCAAGACCTGTTGGAATTCAGCTAATCATTGAACAAAACAAAAACAAAAACTAGACTGTGGTCTAAGAAAGTAGAGAGATAGATAGGTGATGGATAAAGAGAGGAAGAAAGAAAGAAAGAAAGAAAGAAAGAAAGAAAGAAAGAAAGAAAGAAAGAAAGAAAGAAAGAAAGAAAGAAAGAAAGAGGGAGGGAGGGAGGGAGGGAGGGAGGGAGGGAGGGAGGGAGGGAGAGAGAAAGAAAAGAAAAGAAAAGAAAAGAAAAGAAAAGAAAAGAAAAGAAAAGAAAAGAAAAGAAAAGAAAAGAAAAGAAAAGAAAAGAAAAGAAGGAAGGAAAAGAAAAGGAAAGCAAAGAAGGAAGGAAGGAAGGAAGGAAGGAAGGAAGGAAGGAAGGAAGGAAGGAAGGAAGGAAGGAAGGAAGGAAGGAAGGAAGGAAGGAAGGAAGGAAAAGAAAAGGAAAGAAAAGAAAAGAAAAGAAAAGAAAAGAAAAGAAAAGAAAAGAAAAGAAAAGAAAAGAAAAGAAAAGAAAGATAGGAAGGAAGGAAGGAAGGAAGGAAGGAAGGAAGGAAGGAAGGAAGGAAGGAAGGAAGGAAGGAAAAGAAAAGGAAAGAAAAGAAAGAAAGGAAGGAAGAAAGGAAAATGCATACAACAGTGGTAAGGATTGGTGGCAAGTTATCTCTGAAGCCTGTTTGAAGAGCAATGTAATCCAGTCCCATGTTTCCCAAACTACAGGCCTAGGGAAACTTTAAATTGTTACCATATCCTTATGCCTCCTGTACTTCTAACTGAATGATTTTCTAGAAATCAACTCACTTTATTTTTAAAAGTAACCTTATATAGCTACTTCAAATACAAAAGCAGTTTCACTTCCCATACAGAGAAGGTAACTGTGAAAATTAGTTCAATGGAAACAGCTATGTTATTAAATCTACCAGAATTTGGTGAGGCTCACTGTCTCTGTTACACAAAGATTAGCAAGTATTCAGAGAGGTAGAGTCGGACATTGAACAAAGACCATCTCCTTGTTGGAGTCTGAGAGGCTGAAAGAGAATCGAAGAGGGATTGAAGAGGGATTGACTCTTCTGGCATGGAATCCTCCAAACCTATCTCAAGGACCACCAGCAGGGGCCCTGCACTTTCAGAAAGGTTGGTGTAAAAGAAAGAAGAGGCAAAGAACCTGGATAGTTGCCCCAGCTCCACAATTGCTAATTCACAGATCCACTTCATTCCACTTCATGCAGAAACTCTCTCTCTCTCTCTCTCTCTCTCTCTCTCTCTCTCTCTCTCTCTCTCCCTCTCTCCCTCCCTCCCTCCCTCCCTCCTTCCCTTTCTCCATATGTAAAGTAAAGCATGTAGAGTTATTTAACTGTTTCCCATGAAACACAGTTAAAAACCTATTGTATGCATCATGTTTCACTTCTCCAAGGTAGATAAAATAAAAAAAATAAATAGAAATGCAACACCATCCCCCAAATTTAATTCCCTTGTGTGTTGAATATTAACATAATAATGATAGAAGATAAGTAACATTTTGTATTTCAATTGCTCTGCCTCAGCGCTTCTGTAAGTAGTATGGACCCACCAAGATTTAAAAGGAGCAATCCAAGACTAAATAAAAGATGGCAGTGAGGATTCTCTTTGCCATCTGATCATCTATGCTCAAGAATAAGCATGACTCTTCAAGGAAAAGAGATATATCTTGTAGACAGGGGGATAAACTGCAGGGGGGAAAGTATCAATTTACACTTTACCAATAATAATTCCATTCAGGTTTTAAATCCCAAAGGCAGTTCCCAAGGAAGTGTGTTTGTTAGACATTAGACTTCAACAATACAAGATAATAGATGATGTTCATTTAGTCCTATGTCACAAGGGCCCAGATTTTAATTAAAAATGGTGTTTCCAATTGGTTTAGCATACACTTTCTCCCTGATCACAAATGTCAGCACAAACCAGTGGCCCCAAATCAGTCTGGCAGATTTCTCTGAGGCACAATTGTTAAAGGGAATGCTTGTCACCGAGGCATGATGCTCATAAATGTGAGAATAGCACACGCTCCCTCCCCCAGGTGGATCCATCCTCATGGCCTTCTCAAGGCAAAGGCAGATCTGGAACAGCATACAAAGCAGAGTTGTATTTATGCAGGTGAAGTTGTATTTATCCACAGCTCCACTGTCTTTGAGGTTGCAGCTTTAGCTTTTATCAAGCTGTCTGGGCACTAAAATGGGTGAATGATGAGTCCTGTTTGTAAATAAGATGAAACAGCCACTTATACTTTGATATAAATCAAAAGAAGAACTGGATGGCTTTGACCTCCTGAAAGAGTCATGAAAAATAAATTTTGCTCTCTTAATATAAGAAAGACCAAACCCTCCCCCGAATTTTCTTAGTCTTTGTTTCCAGAAACCTTTTCAGTGAACCTGTCCATAACCTTCTGTGCATAGGTAGAGAGGAACTAGCAATGCTGAGAGGTAGATGGGGAATTTTTAAAATGAGGAAGTCCTAGTCAACACATGTTGTGTTTAGCAGTGTATGCTTCCTTTCTTTTTGAGAACCACACCACTCTCTTTCCCATACAATAAAGTTCTTTTTTTTCCTTTTTTTAAAATATATTTTATTGATATTTTACAGAGAGGAAGGGAGAGGGATAGAAAGCTAGAAACATCGATGAGAGAGAAACATCGACCAGCTGCCTCCTGCACATCCCCCACTGGGGACATGCCTGCAACCAATGTACATGCCCTTGACCGGAATCGAACCGGGGACCTTTCAGTCCGCAGATCGACGCTCTATCCACTGAGCCAAACCGGTTTCGGCCAATAAAGTTCTGATGGTTCCAACAGAAGAGCACTTCTCATATCCTACCCACAATCACTAAACTTTCCCTGATTGGTCAAAAAATTTACATGTGACTTCCTGGGATGGCCAATCATATTTCTGCTCCCTCCAATGATGACAGATGGTTCAAGATCTGGACAGCAGAGCCAATAGAGTTTTTCCATTGGTTTAATATGTAAGTGTTTGAACAAAGAAGTGGTCTGTATCTGTTCATTTAGATTCAGTTATGCTGCTGTAATAAACTCCTAAATTTCAAGATTTCTTTCTTGTTTGAAATATGATCTTAATGAAGTGAACAAGGTCTTTGGCCTAACTTGATATTAACAGGTCAGGAAGTGTATAATCCTTCCATAGCAAATATTTTTCACATGTATTGCACATACTTTAATAATATCTGTTGGGTGTAATAAGCTATAAGTATATAAATATACAACTATTAATAGCCATGCTACCCATTGGGAAAGAAACTATCTATCAAATATGGTTTTAATGAAGCAGTCAACTACAAAATACTCTACCCCCTATCCTCAGGAAAAAACATGTGATCCAGGTAGAACCATTTAGGGTTGGTCATTCCCTTGGTAACAATGAGTGAACCCAATGGGCATATAACTCTAGTTGGGTTGACCAGGGAGCCTCCCTGGGGTTGTTTCACAGATTACAGAGAAGAGTTTTCCTTTCCTGTAAGATTTCTACACTCGAAGATGTGATTCCCATGATGTTAGATGCCAGCTAACCTGTTATGTGAGAAAAGTCTGTTATAAAGTATAGCCAAAGAGGGACACGTGGGAGTGTGAGAGAAAGAGGTAGAAAGGCTGGGAGAGAGAGAGAGAGAGAGAGAGAGAGAGAGAGAGAGAGAGAGAGAGAGAGAGAGAGAGAGAGAGAAGAAGAAGAAGAAGAAGAAGAAGAAGAAGAAGAAGAAGAAGAAGAAGAAGAAGAAGAAGAAGAAGAAGAAGAAGAGAAGGAGGAGGAGGAGGAGGAGGAGGAGGAGGAGGAGGAGGAGGAGGAGGAGGAGGAGGAGGAGGAGGAGGAGGAGGAGGAGGAAGAAGAAAAGAGGGAGGTGAATCAATGCCCTGAAATTTTAAATCCCAATTCCAGTTTCCAAAGCTTGTTTATTATTGCTCGAATTAATAAACTCATTCTCTCTCTCTCTCTCTCTCTCTCTCTCTCTCTCTCTCTCTCTCTCTCTCTCTCTCCCCCGTACCCCTTCCTCTCCATGTTTTGCTTTGTTTTGTTTGTTTTTTAAGTAAGTTGGTTTGAGAGAGACTGACTAATATAAAAGTTAGGTTTGGGAGAGGTTAAATAGTAATATAGTGTAGACTCCATAATCTGACATACAAGGTGCCTCTTGAACTGGATGTACTGCCTTTCTAGACTCATCTCCTAAACCCCTAGCACATTTCACTCTCCCTACATGAATGTGCTGGCTTTTCCCAAAATAATTTCTACTCTTCTCAACATTGGGCTTCTGTATATATTCTTCCCAATCCCTTGGGGCACTTCTGTTCCCCAGGAGAATGTTCTGGAGAGTGAAAATAGCACATACAAAAGCCATGTTTGTCTAACTTCTATTAAATCTTGGTATCTGGGTTTTAGCTTAAATATATCTTTCAACAGCACCAGAAAACTGTCCCTGGCACCCAAAGACTGTGCAAGCTATATATCCTGCATGCTCCTATGCCAACATTCTCACTCTGTATTTTAACATGCATCACACTAATATGTGATTATGTATTTACTTACTTACTCCACTAGTAAACATCTGTATATATCTAACGATGGTGCCTGGGAATAATATTTCAAATATTGTTGAATAAATGAATATCAAATATTAATAGCCAGAAAATGATATATTTTATCTAGAACCATGGTTTCTAAGAAGTGAGTACTTTCCCTAATATATTTTCATTTTAGTAATGTATTGAGAAATGTTTCCAAAGTATATTAATTATCACAAAGTTTAACACTGCTGAATTGTTTCCTTTTTCCTGGACCAGTTTTCTAATTTTCAAAAGAAAATCTGAAAATAGAGGAAGGTCTACAAACAGGTATAATGATAAAGGCACTCACTTAAGGCAGGTAGGCTCTTATAGCTCCCACTCTAGCACCTTACTGGTATGACTTCCTGTCCACAGGGAACTACATCTTCAAGAAGCCCTTGCAGGTACACAGGTGACTTAGGCTGACACACAGCTCCATGAGACTTGGGAGGTAATTGTGAGCAGTATGAGTTCCTGCCAGGCATGATGCAGAAGGTGTATGGTTCTTCTGGGGCAGCTCGGGAGGAAGTCCCCAACATCATTGGTACCAAATGACATGAAAAGCAATAGGGCCAATTCATTCAAATCATCCCATTCTAGGGTTAGACATTATTTCTGGCCACATGTTCTTGGTTATGTAGATGTAAGCCCAGTTCCTGGCCCTCCTGGAAAGTCTATGAGCTACCTAATGCTCTGTGCTAATTCTGCTTCACCAGCTTAAGTAGATTCTGTTATCTGCCACAACCGTGTTTTTCTTAATCACTCTGCACAAAATAGCGTTAACCTCTTTAGCCACAGAGTTTATTGTGAAGTATTGGAATAAGCCCTGAAATAATAGTGTTTCTGGTGGTGAGAAACTCTGCTTTAGGAAACTGCATCAACCCATAAAATGTCATGTCAAGTGAAGAAGAACTGTTTTATTGACGTGTGAGGGTGAAGGTTCCCATCACAAGTTATACATCACCAAGAAACACATTAACAGGGCGCATTATTTCCATTACACTTTCCTCATGGAAAGGTATTTCCTCCCCACTCCTCTCAATTATTGTAGAGTAAACTTCCTGGTATTTTTTTTTTTTTTTTAAGGAATGATTTTGAAAATAACATTGGTGAGTGAAATAAACAGATGGGGAGACATGCTATGAGGGCTAAGTATTAAATTACATTGGAGTGAACATTAATGGATAGAGAGCGTCAACATTCTTGATGGAGAGCTCAGAGGCATTTATCTCACTTCTCAGGGGATGCAGGCAAGTGCTTATTTATGTCTTCTCTGATGATTCTAGATCACTTAAATTTGTCTCATTTGGGGCTTCCTTTTACCTTTGAACATATGCTATTTATTCCAGGATCCTGACAGCAGTCTTTTGTTTAAGAATTAATGCCTTAAATAGGAGTCTTTACATAGGTTCAAATAAAAAAATAGGCACTTATCTATGTAATTTAGTTTTGTGCTTCAATGAATTTCAAATACATTCTCTCTTACTTTGTATCGTATCACTGCAGCATGATGGTTATTTTTTAAGCTTAATTGTTTTAGCATTAGATAGTTGACAAATTTTTATCTGACTTTTACTCTAGTTAGCAATTTAGTTTGGGGGAAGTAAATATTTAAATTTAGAATAAATGACACATAGGTTTACATACACAGTAAGCCCGTTCTCTGTATTTTACTTCACAATTTGTCCACAGATGTGACCTGAGGAATTATAAAGAATGAAGTACCTTACAGATCATGTGGACTAACCTGTCTGTTTTGTTTTGTTTTGTTTTTTCACAGATTAGAATCTCAAATCATACACCTTTTGCTGTAATTGGAAGGTGGCAAGATTTTGTCCCTCTGGGCAATGACTTCCAAGGACAGACACTCAACTTTCCCCATCTCTCCATCCCAGAAATCTGCATTTTTTTTTCCTTCAAGAATCACCAGAACCACCTTTTCTCTTCATGACCCTTCCTATTTCCTCCAAAATCTTGCTCAGGAGAATAAGGAAGCCAATGACCTCAACTACCATGGCACTGGGCATGATGGACAAACCTTCACTCAGGTTTTTGGTATGGTTTTTTTGTTTTGTTTTTTCATGAGGACAGATACTTTAAATATGCTTTTTCTGCTATACTCCCAATACCTAGACATGTGCCTCTTGCTTAATAAACACTAAATGAAGAACTGAATTACAAAGTAAATTAATTAGTGAATGAAAAAATAGATGAAAGACTGGCTGGTTGGATGATTGCATGGATGGATAGGTGAATGAATGAAGCAGAGGCAGCTAGATTAGGGTAGGAGCAAAGGATCCACACACAATCTGGTAGTAAACCCACCTACCTCTACTAGAAGGAAGGCCAGACCAGGAATGATGCAAGAACAGACATAAAGGTCAACAAAGGTGGTTACGACTAGGGGCTAATTTTCCCAATATGCTTCCCCTTTCCCTCCTTTCCCTCATGGTTATCAATTTTCTCTCTTTGAAGAGAAAACAATCTGAACAACTCATTTGATTCACCTCCTTGGAACAAAGACTGGTAAACTCTAGAAGTAGAAAGATGAACCAAACACACTTACTGGACTGAAAGAGCTTTCCACCTGCAGGATCAGAATATCTGCACTCTGATGTTATAAGGACTGTGTCTTCAGTCCATTTGGAATAAGGCAATAAATAAATAAATACATATAGCCTCTCAGTCCACCGACCTCTCCATTCACTGAGCCAAACCGGCCAGGGCGCCTCCCCTGTTTCTTATCCAACTTGGTCTAAATCCCATACACCTTAACATGGCCAACAAGGACCTACATGGTCTGACCCTCACCTATATTTCTGCATCACCTCATACCACAATCCCTTCACTTTCTTCCCTCTAAAAAAAATAGTCATCCTTTCCATTTCCTTGTGTATTTCTGACTCTGCTGGCTGGGTCAAATGCCCAGATAATGTTATCAGCACTGTGTTCCTGTCCCTTCCCACTGAACACGGTGGCAATTTGATTAATATCTTTCCTCCACTAGTGTGCGAGCTTCATGAGAACAAGAACCTGACTTGTTTCTACTGCCACTGTATCTTGTGCCTAGCATGTACTTTCATGCCTTGGTGTGAAGTTGCTGCTCAAATATTTGCAGGATAAATATTAGGCCAGTTTAATCAATGGAGAATAAGTTGGTTGGTTCGAGCATAGGACTAGAGGAGTCCTTGTAAATGAAAATAGTTGGCTGTGGTTAGGTTACTATGCTAAAGAATATTGGCAGAATCTCAGAAGTCTGACAATACCAAGTGCCACACAGGGTATAGTGACAGAGGATCTCTTTAACATTCCCGGTGAGCATATTAACTGATATTGAGGCTTTGAAGAATTACCCTGGCTTTATCTTCTAAAGCAGTGTTTCCCACCCCAGGGTGATTGTGTCCCCCAGGGAATATTGGGCAATGTCTGGAGTTAATTTTGATTGTTACAACTGGGGTGTGGATGCATTAGTAAGTAGAGGCCAGAGATACTACTAACATCCTACAATGCACAGGACAGCCCCAAAACCAAAAATTATATGGTCCAAAATGCCAATAATGCCATGTTTGAGAAACACTGCACTAAAGTAGAACAGCCATATATGTTATAATATAGCGATTTCTAACCTAGACACATACCCAATGCTTGCTTACACATTTGCAAGAGGAGACATTACAACCTGTTTACAGCAGCACTGCTCACAAGAGAAAAAGCTAGAACTAGGCCAAATGATCATCAATGGGAGAATTAATCATGGCATATTCACCCAACAGATTCTGGTGAAGCAGTCAAAACAAGTGAACTAAAATGGTATACAACAAGGTAGATGAATTTTAGTAACATATTATTAAGTGGAAAAAACACACATTAATCATACTTTTTAAATAAAGTTAAAACCTGTTAAAGTAGACTTTCTACTTTCATCAACATATAAAATGTATTATAAAAACATTGTATATAGAGGCACTAAACTATCAAAAAATAAAGCCAATAATTGATGAGCAAAGATTCAGAATGGTGGTTTGTCAACTGGGAAATAACAATGGGGTATAGCAGGGGTGGGGGTGGGGTGGGAGGGGAGTCATGTGGTCAGTGTAGATGAAGGGGTTAGCTTTTGCTAGGGGCAGTGAGTTTGTGAATGCCTAGTACATTACTAAATATCACTAAATCTCTAAAACAGTAAGTAAATCCTATCTAATAAAAGAGTAGCACGCAAATTGACCACACCTCCGCTACACCCACAAGCCACGCCCACAAGCCAATCAAGAGTGAATATGCAAATAAACCAAACCAAGATGGCTGCAGCCACGGAGAGAGAAGGAGGGAGGCTTAGGTTTCCCCGGCGATGGAGGAAGCCAAGCTTTCCACCTGCCCTTGCCAGCCCAGGCCTCTACTCCAGGCTACAAAGTTTCAATTATAGAAGATAAATAAATCCCAACAAAAACGGTGACAGCCACAGAACTGGAGAGAGCAGGAGGCTAGGGTTGCCCCCGGCGATGGAGGAAGCCAAGTTTCTGCAGCCCTGGCCTGCCTTGGCCTCCGCTTAAGGCTACAAAGTTTCAATTATAGAAGATAAATAAATTCCAACAGAAATGGCTGCTGCCCACAGAGCGAGCAAGAGGCTTGGCTCCGCTCCAGGCTACAAAGTTTCAATTGTAGAAGATAAATAAATCCCAGATACCAGGGCCTCTGTAAGGGTCGCCAGGGGGCGTGGCCGGCCTGCAAACCACCACAGGCCCCTCGCCCAGGCCACCCCACATCCCAAGGGAACCCCTACCCTGATCTGGGACACCCTTCAGGGCAAACCAGCTGGCCCCACCCATGCACCAGGCCTCTATCCTATCTAATAAAAGAGTAATATGCAAATTGACCATCACTCCAACACACAAGATGGCTGCTCCCATGTGGTCAAAGATCCTGCCCCCATGTGGACACAAGATGGCCACCACAAGATGGCCAGCAGAGGAGGGCAGTTGGGAGGGACCAGGCCTGCAAGAGAGGGCAGTTGGGAGTGATCAAGCCCAACTGGATCACTAGTTAGGGGTGACCAGGTCAGCAGAGGAGGGAATTTGGGGGTGACGGGCCTGCAGGGAAGGGCAGTTGGGGGGGACCCAGGCCTGCAGGGGAGAGCAGTTGGGGGGATCAGGCCTGCAGGGGAGGGCAGTTAGGGGTGACCAGGCCTGCAGGGGAGGGAAGTTAGGGGTGACCAGGCTGGCAGGGGAGCAGTTAGGCATCAATCAGGCTGGCAGGGGAGTGTTTAGGGGGTGATCAGGCTGGCAGGCAGAAGTGGTTAGGGGCAATCAGGAAGGCAGGCAGGTGAGCAGTTGGGAGCCAGCAGTCCTGGATTGTGAGAGAGATGTCCAACTGCCCGTTTAGGCCCAATCCCACTGGGGCCTCTGTTTGGGTCCCAGATTGGAGAGGGTGCAGGCTGGGCTGAGGGACACCCCACCCCCACCCCCTGTGCACGAATTTTGTGCACCGGGCCTCTAGTAAATAAATAATTGGCCATCCATAGACTAGAGATAAGATGTGTTGTGAATCAATGATTAAGATTAAATCAATTCCATGTAATTGAGGACCAATTTAAAAGCAGAAAATCCCCTGATATACACTGGTGTTTCTCATAGAATGCTCAAAAGGCTGCCTTGCCATAGGAAGAGAACTTTTTCTAGGTTTTAAATTGGTCTCTTGCCTATGATGTCATTTGGAAAAGAACATTTGCTTCAAAATAAATGAACAGCTTGAAAAACACTGCTGTGAGAAGTCACTTAGGGACTTAAAAGGGAGGCTGCACTATCATAAGGCCTGTGTCAGGAAAATCACACAGGATACAAGAGGCCACTCTCAGTGGGACGCACATTTCAGAGAAGAGGCCAAAAACTAATGACAGAAAGATAAGAGGAAGACTACTCTTTAAGTTACCTCCACCTTGACCACAGCTTACAAGTAAAGAGCCTTACAGAGCCAGATATACCCATCAAATCCAATCCCCAGTAATGCAGTCCTCGAAGCACTTAAATATAAGAACCTAGAAGCCAGCTGGCCTGACTTCTTGCCTCCTTTCTTTCCTTGCAAAAGTCATTAGGGTCAAAGCCTGTGCAGGAAAGGTGGAAGATGGAGTCTGAGAAGGCTTGGGAAATTGATTCCGAGAAGGGAGCCTGAGCAAATAAAATACAGGAGAGGATCATGGCAGCCAGGTTTCTCACTGTTGAAGAAAGGAGTTACAAATATGGAAAGGGAAACACTGGAACAAATACTCTGGCATCAGATTGGATTGGAGTATAAATACTCATGGCTTTTGATAGAGAAATAAATATAGATGCAAATGTGGGTATTCATATAATGTACATATATTTCTTAGCTCTACCCACAATGAGAGTGTCAAGGCCTTCATTTGTGGGGCTTTCTCTTCTTTTAAAGAGATTCAGGGAAAGACTGAGAAACTGGTCCAGACTGAAGGAGACTAAAAGAACAAGAGAACTATATGCAACACTTGACCCTGTATTGGATTCTTTGTTATAAAGGACATTACTGAGGTATTTGGCAATACTTGCATGGAATCTTTGGATTGGATGTTAGTAATGTAGTTGGTTATCACTGGTTCAAAAGAAAAATAGCTTTCTTTCCATTTTTCTCTTAAATTGAAGTTATCCTATCTAATTAAAGAGTAATATGCAAATTGACCATCACTCCAACACACAAGATGGCTGCCACAAGATGGCCACTGGGGAGGGCAGTTGGGAGGGACCAGGACTGCAAGGGAGGGCAGTTGTGGGCGATCAGGTCAGCAGGGGAGGGCAGTTGGGAGGGACCAGGCCTGCAAGGGAGGGCAACTGGGGGCGATCAAGCCTGCAAGAGGAGGGAAGTTGGGGGCAACCGGGTCTGCAGGGAAGGGCAGTTAGGGGCAAACAGACTGGCAGGGGAGCAGTTAGGCATCAATCAGACTGGCAGGGGAGAGGTTAGGGGGTGATCAGGCTGGCAGGCAGAAGCGGTTAGGGGCAATCAGGAAGGCAGGCAGGGGAGCAGTTGGGAGCCAGCAGTTCTGGATTGTGAGAGGGATGTCCAACTGCCCATTTAGGCCCGATCCTACTGGGTCCCAGATTGGAGAGGGTGCAGGCTGAGCTGAGGGACACACACCCCCATGCACGAATTTCATGCACCGGGCCTCTAGTTTCAAAATAATAAAAAAGATATGCCATTCCTATCATTCTTATATAAAGAAATAACATGGAATTTGAAAGGGACCAATGGTTAAGCAGCAAATTTGTGATATTTATATATTTAAGAATGGGCGAGGACAGGGGATAGGCTATTATGGAAGTTTCTTCACAAAATAGCAACAGGAAATTGAATAAAGCTTGGTTATAGGGAGGAAATTTTCATTGAAAGCCTGGTGTCTCCCATCTTATTTTAAAGTGATAGAGGAAAATGGCCATTAAACTGCCTTGGATTTGTTTATATAAAACAGTAAAGGTGTTAACAGGAACCTAAGGAAAATGCTAGAGCTGAGAATTGGTTGTGGCTTGTTGAAAGGTCTTATCTTAACCACAAACATCTTCGGCTAAAAGTCAAAGACACCAAGATAATTTATTAGTTAATTGAAAAGAGCTTGACAGGAGATTTGAATAATAGAAGCAAAATAGACCATCAAATGATATTTTTACATCCAACTAGTTGTCCTCTCTTCATAGAGTTTACCTTCATACCAGTTGTTTTCTCTTCACAGAATACATTAATAATGCCAAAAGATGTTATTTCTTTCTATAATCAACTTCTGCAGATCATTCCCATAAATTGTGATGACCCAGCCACGAGTATCCAGTGGTGGACAAAGATCAGTGGAGAAGATGCCAGCAACAGCGTTTTAAGTAACTGATGAAGCCTTTTCACGCATAGGGTCATATGTATCCCTGTTTTTCTAAGATATCTTGGTTCTGGCTTGTTTTTCAAACCTCCCCTTCTGATTGATTCTATGAACTACTCAATAATAGATCCATTTTCAGTGTCATCGATCAAAGCTTGTTTCATTGATTTGCAAACAAGAACATACTTCGATAGGAAAAATATTGCCAAAAGGCCATTAGAGCTGCTTAGTCCTATAGGGTAATAGATGATCTGGAGATGAAGCGAGGAAAAACCATATTATCTGGTGGTTGAGAAAGCTTTCCTTCACAGCCTAGAAGCATGAGAAAGAATCAGGCATGGAATGCAACAATTTCTTCACTTGTGTTGTGCTTGAAATCTTATGACTGACACACTGCCAAGTTATAACATTCATTTATTCTTTCCTCAACATCTACTAATTGAGTACCTACTATGTGCTAGGAATTATTCTAGGTGCTAAAAATGTGACAGAAGGTGGATGAGGCCACTGGTTTCACAGGTTAAAATGTGGATCCTGAGATCCAGCTGCATGGGCTGGAAACTGGTGTTATCATTTCCAGCTATGAGATGCTAGGCAATGGCTTAACCATTCAGTGTCTGTTTCATCTGCCTCTGCCACATATAGTAGTTGCATTAATATATTTATTTATATATTTAATCCCCTTAGAAAAGTGTCTCAGATGAAAGAAGCATTCAATAAATGTTAGCAGTGGCTGCTGCTGTTAATTCTATTAGTTGAATATTTGACAAATGTTGGACACAGGAAAGACAACAGGGAAACATTATACATTAAAAACGTCGTAAGCAAAGATATACAAAAATACTTAGAAAAGATGCACACTTAAAAGAAAATCCTAGAAAAGAAAAACACTGATGTAGTCCCATTTGTTTATTTTTTTCTTTGTTGATCTTGCCCTAGGAGATGTACTGGCAAACATATTGCAATGAGACATGTCTGAGATTTTACTGCCTATGCTTTCTTTTAGGATTTTTATAGTTTTGTGACTTACATTTAAGAATTTTATCCATTTTGAGTTTATTCTGTGTATGGTATAAATTGGTGGTCTAGTTTATTTTTTTTCTTTTTCTTTTTTTTGCATGCACCTATCCAATTTTCCAGGGAAGGGGGGATGAGGGCTAGGTGGAGGTGGGCAAAGGCGGAGCAGGTAAATGGGGTCATTTGTAATAGTGTCAACAGTAAAAATAAGGCTAAAAAATAAAATTTAAAATAAAAAACATTGAAAAGGATATGCAGAAAAACTTAAAAAATAAAAACATGGAAAAGTCATTTCTAAGCAAGGAATGTGTAAGCTAAGACCTGAAGGGTAAATGGGGAGCAGGTAGTTTGGGTGGGAATGGTCAAGGTAGGAGGAAACAGAATGTGCAAAAGCCAGACGACTGAGGGGACATGACAAGTTGAAGGAAATGATTGCATTCAGAATGGTTAGAGTGGAGGCCATGCGGTGAGTGAGGTAGAGAGGGGGAACAGTGGGCTATGGGGCTGGAAAGGTAAGCAGGAGCTAATACATGAAGAATCCTGTTAAAGGCCATGCCCAAGAACCATGAGCATTCACTCAAGAATTCTAAGCAGAGGAGAGTAATGGTCAGACTTGCACTCTAGCAGGAACACAGTGGACAGAATCTGGAGAATCGTCAGGAGGCCCATGGAAGGAGCAAATAGACTGGTGTGTTATAATGGAGTAGGCATATTGGTGTGGGGTGTGATACTGGGGATTTCAATAAGGAGAAAGGACAGATGTTTAAGATACACATGGCTAGCAGAGTAAAGAGAAGTTAGCAATCCATTCAAAGTGAGAATAAAACAGGAAAGGAAGAAAGAGTCCCAGATTTCCTCCCACACCATGAGCTGGAAAGGAGTGACTTACTGGAATATGAAAGCAGAGGAAAAGAGGCGGTTGCATCCGTACTGAACATGTACAGACTTTTTTCTTATCATTATTCCCTAAATAACAAAACAACCATTTTTATAGCATTTACATTGCACTAGGTATTATAAGTAATCCAGAGCTGACGTAAAGAATACAGGAGGATTTGCATATGTTATTTGCAAATAATATGTAATTTTATATAAGGGACCCGAGCATCCACAGACTTTGGTATCGGTGGGGGCTTCTGGAGTCAATACAGTCCTGGGAAACTATATTTCTCTTTAGAGTTGGGTTTCCTTTACTCCTCTGCATCCTTTACTCCTAAGTGTGTCAAAAGTCTCAAAGGGAACAAGAGCTTTGATTCTCATTTCTTAAAGGTGTTCTGACTGTTGGGCTTAAGATGTTAACAGCTTATATATCTATAACATACTGATTTACCAAGTACTCAATCCTCCTGTAAGCCCAGAAGATTGGGATGATCCCCAAATACTGGACACCGAACAACCAGATGGAAGGCGGAAGACCCAGCCCAGCCAAGCAGCTCTTTTGCCTATACAACACTATACAACTGCCTCAGATCTTCCAGTACCACAGTCACCAATGTGTTCAAAAACCAAATCATTTCTTTTCCCATTAGAAAGAATATAAATTGAATTAATCTGTTCCAGACCCCCACATGATTCCCTGTTTTAACCTTTTTTGTATACAGTACATGTCTAATGTACTGTTTAATTTTTAAATAAACACTTCTTTTTGTAAATTTATCAAACCACCTGCCTACTAATCTTTAAGGAATGTTTCATATATCAATGCCTTGGAAAGGCTATCACCAGCTAACGGCTTTTCTTTATCCAACCAACAACAGTTTTCTACCTATTCAATTGCCTGTGACTGCTGTTTTGTGAGCACTTCCACACCCTTAGCAGCATTAGCACTCTTGATGGCCTCTTTTGTGCTAATCTTCCATTTTGCCAGCAACAAAAGCCTTCTTTCCTTTGATGCCCAAGGGACACTTTCTGTCATGCTGAGGTTGAAAACTGAAGTTTTGGTTAACAACTGAGACATTTTTTCTGTGAACAATTTGTTCCAGAACCAAACTGTTTAAGATGGGAGACGTTGGAGAAGTGAAATTTGACTATATCAAATTCTATCTGTAATCTTATTTCATGGCAAGTCGATGAAAACTTATGGTCCTTTTGCATCTTGTGTTTTCCAAAGTCTCTGAGCACTCAGAGAGCCACAGATTTGGATGAAGAGCATCTCATATTCTCAAATTATCCAAAGGAAAATGCCTGGTCTTTTGCACATATTGAGTCGTATTCTCCCACCGCCAGGTTTTGGCCTCATCCCAAGTAAAATTGATACCGAATTTTTGAACTGGAACCCGGATTCTTTGTCCGCCAGAATCCAAGAATGAATCCGTGAACAGAAAGTGGTATAGCAAAGGTGGAGATTTATTGAAGAACACGTGGGGAGGGGAAAAGGGTCCCACTGGGTTCCTTTTCCCTATGGCTTATATAGGCTTCAGATCCTGGTGCCTTGATATCCCCTCTGATTGGTCACTATTCCCTTAGACTGGTTACTATAGTAACTCCTGGGACATGTGAGGTTCTCCCGCCCCCACCCCCTCCTTCCTTATTGTTTTTCTATTCCCTTTGGGCTTTCTTCTCTTTATTTTGTAAATATAGACCTTTCTTGGCTACTTCCAGTTCCCTTGTCTTATGTAAATATACCTGTTGCTGCCTCCTTGTCTTATGGAAATGTAACTGCACCTGGATTCCTTGTGTTATGGTAATGTACCTTCTCCCAGTCTGCAGCCCTGGGCTTTTCCTTGGGGGGAGATTTGAAAATTGAAGAGGCAATAGCAACTGCAGGGCACACTCCCATCCAGCAGGCTGCCCAAGACCCACCAACACACCAGCTGTCCATGAGCTTAGGAGGAGAACAGGAAAAAGGAAAGAAGCAATGGAAAAGGTTTAAACCGGATTTAAGTCAATAATGCTTAAAGCGATTCCCAGACTGCATGTATCCTCCTGGTAATCTCCTAAAGTGGGTGTAATCAGCATTTGGCATCAAGAAACCAAGGCTCAGAGCCATTCAATCCCCGCACGAAGAGCACCTAACTTATAAATAAGAGAGCCAGCAAGCACAACCCCAGCCCACTGGGACCAGTTCCTGCTCTACAAGGCGAGGAGGGAAAACAGACTTCATTCATCAGAAAGACAGAGCGGGATTAAGTCTGGATTATGAAGGCATTTTCCCGGGATGCTGCTTATTTTGAAATCTGCACTTACATTGTCTGTAGGGCTCTGTGTGAGTCTCCGTTTATATTCAGAGAGAAGCAGAGAAAATAAATACGTTGGGATTAAGTATGCTGGAACCAGGAATTACAGCATTAAAGACAATAGAGAAACAGGCCCTAGACTTTCTCAAGGAAGCAGCCCCTCCCCCTCCAAGGCCCCAGATTTACAAAACATCACCTCCTGCAATGCCAGGGACCAAACGTGAGCAACTACCAAACTCAGGCATCAGATCACAAAAAACAAACAAACAAACAAACAAAAAAAACCCACAAAATGTCAGAGAGCATTTACCCTAACTTGCCCCGGCCCCACACTGAGAAATCAGAGGTTAACAAAGTGAACTGCCAAGGTCAAACAGCAAGTCCCTGTGACAAAGACTAGAACCCAGGCCATTCTGGCTATTTGTTCAGATTGTCTCCTCTATGTTCAGCTTAGAGCAGAGGGCTTATAAATATAGTGCAGGGCTCTGAGCTCAGATGAACCAGGTTTCAAGTTCTAATGCTAATTTGCGACCTTCAGCAAGTTTTTAACCTTGTGAACACTCAGTTTCCTCATTAGCACAACAGGGATAGTAACAGTGTCTACGTAATAGAGTTATGGTGCATAGCAGCCAGAGTTATCATGCATCTGAGCTCTTAGCACGGAGTCTGACCCAAGGATGCGTTCAATAAATGTTAGCAGTTTATTATGTTGCCCATGAAAGTACATTATAAACTGTAAAGTGCCATTGGATGTTATTTATTACTACAGCCTAATTTTCCTAACGAGGTAATGTACCATGCTATAAATCTTTTCTCTCTTATACATCATAATAGCATTTAGGCAGTTACAAAATAATCTATAAAGTCATCTTGTTTCCCATCATTTTTAATATAAAAAATGCAAACTGTACACATAATAATTTCTAATACTCCTATATATCGCAGTCCAGGCCCAGACAGTAAATGTCTCCTTGCACATTGCCGCAGATTAGTCAATAAGACAAATGACCTACTCTGACAACAGTATTTATTCAAAACAAAACTGAGTGATGTGCTATAACAAAAATCAAAAGGTTTGGTCTTTGTCAGGAGTTTCTGGCACAGTGCACCTAAAGCCCTTGGGATTTCTTGAGCGATGGACATGTCTTCCGTTACTTATAAGGAACCTTTTCGGACCATGCTTGAGTTTATGCCAATGAGATGACTCCCAGCAAGGCACCTAGGTAGCCTCAGATTGGGGACTGGTCATCAGAAAGACCAAAGGTGATTGAGTGCAGTCATGTGACCAATGATTTCATCAATTGGGGCTACTTAATGAACCCTCAATAAAAACTCTGAAGCACCAGCTCAGAGAGCTTCCAGGATGGTGAACACATTGAAGGGTGAACACCTGGGCAGGTATGGCAGCTGCACCTCCATACCTTGTCCCATCCATCTCTTTTGTTTGACTGCTCCTGAGTTGCATCATTTACGATAGAACTACAGTTATAAGTACAGCTCTTTCCTGAGATCTGTGAGTTGTCCTAACAAATTATCAAACCTGAAGGGGGTTGTGGGAGCTCCCAAATTTATATTCTGGCTCAGCAGAACTGGGAGTGGCTTAGGAACATCCAGCCCACAGGACTGGCATTTGAAGTAGGGTCAGTCTTTTGGAACTAAACCCTTAACCTGTGGTGTCTGTGCTAACTCTGGATAGTTAGTGTCAGGACTGAACTGAGTTATCAAACACCTGACTGGTGTCAGAGAATTGCTGTAGAAATGATGCAAAAGGGAATTCTTTGGTTCTGAGGCACCTTCCCATGTTGATAACTGGACTGGGTATGGACTTCAGTTTTTCAACCTCCTCTTATGATTTTTTAGATTCCCCAACTGTCCCCTATGTCTTCAAGTGGTGTCTGAGGTTATGAAGATCTAAGACAGTCAGTAAACAGATATAAAGGAAACTAAGGTAGAATTTTAGAAGCAACTTCGATGACCTACTATGAACTTTACTTGTCTGGGTTATCCCTGGCTTTGGCTAATCCTTCTGGTTGTAAATTCAGAAAGATGTGTTTGCTTCCCAGGTGTGGTACAGGGCTATGACTCAGCCAGAGACCCAGGTAGTTCTCGGGCAGCATGGTGTAGAACTGGGTCCCGGATTTCCAGCTTGGTTCTGCCTCTTAGAGTTTAAATGACCTAATCAAAGTCACACAGCTAAGGTGTACGATGAGGAAGTCATATCAATTCTGAAAAGTGCATGAGGAGTCACGTGTGTTACACTCGCCTGGTGTGCTTGTGTTGGCAGTCATGTTGTCCAGATCTGATGACTTGGAATATCTGGACTGAGGGACCTGGAATCTACATTATTGACAAGCAGCCCAGGTAACTCTGGTGCCCAATAAAAATTGGCAGCTGAAAGACTCAACCCCTCCATTCTATTACAGCATTTTATAGCATCAGTTCTTATCATTTATTTAAGTGAAAAATAGGTTATCAGTTTGGTGAGGGCACTAACAAGGGAGGCACCATGTACTCCAGATTAATGAGTCTTGCTAAGTGGTAAAGCTGGTTAGATAAAATCAACACATATAATGTGTCAATCTAGAAATTTCTCTCTGATGATCCCTCAAAATCTCCTTGCATAACTTCACCTTTGTAATAGCTTCTTTTGCTTGAGTTTTTCAGATAATGGCACCATCTTTCCATTTGATTGGTCTGCATAGTTCCAGTCTCAGAAGTAAATCTCTCTCCCAATTATATACCAAGCCAGTTGCAATCTTCTTGACTGATGCAGTAATTTCAGGCAGTGAACAAATACACTTAATGCAGTTAATGCTGTGATGCATACTTTAACCATCATGAAAGTGTTCCATAGAGTAACAAAGGAATGTAAGTGATTTTGATGCAATTAAATATGCTAATGCTTCTGAACCTCAAGATTAGTGCTGATTCCTCAAATCCATCCTCTTCAAAGGGCATCTGCTGTTGCAAAATTTCTGATTCTTGCTTCTCCTTTTTTCCCTCCCTTCCTCCTCTCATGCCTCCCTCTCACCTAGAATTTAGGTTGTTATCTTAAGCACTTAGCTGAGATCATTGGCTTTGTTATTTTCATGTTAAAGTACCTGGCTCCTACACAGACCTCTTAACACTTTAAACAATATTTACACTTTTTGATGCTTCCCAAATTGACATGGTGGGAAAACACAGGATGACTTAGATCATCTGCTGGACCTATATTCCTACTTCCCTCGTTTAAGTGGCTATTACATGGACACCTCAGTGCACATGTCTAAGCCATTTGTCATGAGTGAGGTCATTTAAGGTAACTCCAGTTTAGTCAGGAAAATCTCATATTCACCAAAAAAAACCAACCTGTCATTGATAACTTAAAATCAAGGCTGGCTTGGATGGTGAAGGCCTTTTATTTTCATTATAAAAGATTTCAAGGACACCCAAGTCCTCAAGTTCTGATTGGAGTTTATGGACAAGGCTATCTTTCTACATTCTGGTTGCAGGTAACCCATTTTCTGACTGTGGGTCCTAATCTATTGGGAGTAGGTGGGTAGGATGGAGGCACTTACAGCTTTGGTAATACGATCAAAGCTACAATCTGCCACATCATGATTTTTAAAAAGGGAGACATATTCTGCTCCCGGATTCAAAAAGGACTGGCTGGGAACCTTCCCACAGATGCTCTCAGTCAGAGCTACTCAAACGGTGGGCCGCCAGCAGGGCTGACCTGTAAGTTGCTTGCTGCTGGTCTATAACAGTATGCTGAAATTGAGGAAAAAGCATTCAGAAACTTTTTAAGACTTGAGAATAATTTATTCTTGTTGAATCTAAAAATATAAAAAGGGAGCTTGTGTCCTGGCTGGGTGGCTCAGTTGGTTGGAGCGTTGCCCATACATCAAAAGGTTGCAGGTTTGATTCCAGGTCAGGGCACATACTTAGGTTGTGGGTTCAATCCCTGATCAGGGCATGTAAGGGAGGTAACTGATTGATGTTTCTCTCTCACATCAATGTTTCTCACTGTTTCTCTTCCTCTATCTCTAAAATCAATAAAAAATTTGCATAACCCATGGACATAGACAATAGTGCAGAAGGGGGTAGGAGCAGGGTGAAGGGGGTTAATAGGGGTGGGGGAAAGGGGCCATCTGTAATATTTCAACAATAAAAATAAATTTTAAAAAGATAGTAAAATTAAATAAAAAACATATCCTAGGGTGAGGCTTAACAAAATAAAGTAAAATAAAATGAAAAGAGAGCTTGTATTTTGTGTACTTTTAAAATTTATTTGTTAAGTGTATTTTTATTGCATTTTAAAAGTGTGCTAGTCTGCAATGGATTTGAAATTTTAGAAACAATAAAATCAACACTTTACCGCAGATAATTTGAGAAGCATGGCTCTAGATGGCAGCTTACATTTACCTTTCATGAGAAGTCAAAGATATGGAACTCCCTAGCCATCATGTGCCCATCTGTACAAATTCTAAAGGCCTGTGCATCTCATGTATGCGATATGGTTTTCCCATATAAGAGATGCAGCCACAGAGAAAGGGCAGGCAAACTTGTGCCATTTTTGCCAAAATCTGGTCAAGAGCCAGAACTCAGAACCTTCAAGATGAAATAAGGAATTAAATAGCAGGAAACGCAGGGCAGAGGTGGATGCCAATGTTATAGCGTGCCAATGTGAGCCTCGGGTCTTTAAGCTCAACCTGGATGAGAAATGCACACCCCTGGGGAATGCACTGGGCCCTTCGAAGAAATACATAGAATGTGCTCAAAGGTGTTCTAATATCTGTACTCAGAGGCCATCTATGTAACAGCTGCGGCGGGCAGGAGATATGGGCTACAGAGACTGTGGGAGCCTCAATGAACACGCCAACACCCCCTGCCCACAATTTGTCTAAAGGAAGCCTAATCCACCGTGGGAGCTGAACACCCTGAGAGTGGGAGGCTCCAATAACATGTGCAGATACTACACTCAGTCCTGGAGCCTCAGAGGTTTCTAAAAATAGACCGTGGGCCCCCTTCCTAGGAGTTGGAACTAACAGAATTCACAGGGAGGGGTAGTTCCCTTCAGCAAGTTGTGATGTGGTCAACACGTAGAGCGAATACTCAAGACTATGGACCATTCTCAGAACCTCATCAATTCAGTCAAATGCAGTGCAGTTAGTGATGAAAATTACCATGCCCTTGCCTTGAGGTATGTTGCCAAAAAATTAAATCTAAGATAACCCTTGCTTTTACTATTCTGGTATAATGTGCAAATCCAAACAAGCCATGCACTGGGAAACAGGAGAGCAGGTGTCCATGCCACCCCGCCACTCCATCTACCCACCACACACATGTGCACACACACACATACACACACACACATGCACACACTCATTCCCATCACTAGCTCCCTATATGACTCCAGGTACAAAGCCAGGCCCACATCCCTACTCCAGGACTGCAGAGCTCCTGCAAGGCGTGAGCTACCTGTAGGACAAGTTAGGTCTTCCAGCCTTAGCCCCGTACACTTCCCACTTCTCTGATCTATTGTAGAAGCATAATTCTGTTAATCAGTGTCACCCCAATACATCCAATAAAAAGGAAAAAATCTATATAATAAACGCCTAATATGCTAAGTGTCCGGTCGTCCGTTCAACCAATCAAAGCATAATATGCTAAGGCTGCTCAACCGCTTGCTATGCCGTGCACTAACCACCAGGGGGCAGTCAACCGGTTGACCAGTTGCTATGATGTGCACTGACCACCAGGGGCAGATGCTCCAACCAGTCGGTTAGCTTGCTGCTGGGGTCAGGCCAATCGGGACTGAGCGAGACAGGCTGGACATGCCCTGGAGCCCTCCCACGGTTCCTCCCCAGCTGGCCAACCTCCCATTTCTCTCCCTGGCCTGATTGTGCACCAGTGGGGTCCCTTGGCCTGGCCTGCGTCCTCTCGCAATCCGGGACCCCTTGAGGAATGTCAGAGAGTCAGTTTTGGCCCGAACCCGCAGGCCAGGCCAAGGGACCCTACCTATGCACGAATTCGTGCACCGGGCCTCTAGTAAAAAATAAAAGTAAACAAATTTTGCACTTACTGATTCCAACTGAAAGCAGAAATGTCTTTAATTATTTATAGCCAGCAAATGCATTCCATGTCTCAGACCCCGTGAAAAATCCAATGCAATGTCAGCTTCAAACACGATTTTTATGAATATATTGGAACTTGGTTTTGCAATTGAAGTGTGTGTCTGAAATAACAGGCCAAATGGTTAGCAATACTTACATAGCCGTGAAAATAAACACAGAGCGGCACAAGAAAAGCAATGCACCCAAATATTCCCCACTGAAAGCCGGGACTTCCCAAAGTTGTTTCACCTCCAAGGAAAGCTGAAGAAGGTGTACCCCTGATAGACAGGGAAGGGGTCAATGCTGCGCTGAATTGGTACATTGGCCCCCCAAAGCCAAATCCTTATATCTTTTTCAGAACCGTGAACCTCAGAGAGCCCTGTTGTCGGGTGGGAACTCTGATGCTTGAATATCCCGTTTCGTCCCCACTCCTTCCTTCTCCAAGGAAAATCCGGCTTTTGCTTGCTGGGTCTAGCCCATCTGTCTATCTTCGCTATGGGATTCCAGCATGACCTTATCTGACCTTAATGATCACTAGATTGATCTCTGATCGAAGGAACTTTAAAAGCCTGACGATCCTGTGAGACTAACCCTGGAAATGGAAAGAACAACTACGATGGAGGGAGGAAGAGAGGATGCACTGAGCAAGGGCAGGAAAGGTCAAAGCCAAGCAGAGGTTGAAGATGTGCAAGTGACTGGGGGAGGCAGTTCCCGACAGGAGAAATATATTTAGAAAAACACAAAGAGGAATTATGAAGTTCTATCATGATTATAACCCCAAACTTGAAAATCTGCTTCGATCATCACCCAAGCCTTTGAAATAAGGTGGAGGGTGGGGACCAGTGTTGTTTTTTAATCAGTGGTATATTGGGACACTGCTTAAAAGTCGCACTCAAGGACTGTTTAGTTCTCTGGAAGACTGTACCTGTGTTTAACATTGTTATTTACTGTTTGGTTAGAGCCCAAACACTGAAGATACATGTTAATGTATAGATTTATGTCCAATAGAAAAGAAATCCCCAAACATTAAAGTGTTAAGTTTTTATTGTCCTGTAGGACATTAATTAGTTTTATATCTAACCTAGTGAACTTAGCCTAACGTCTTTAATTCTTATAAATGTCCAATTCCTAAAATGTTCTTGCAACCAGCTTTACCATCTCACTTGTTCCATTATTAATAATGAGTTAAGTAAAATTGGCACCTTTATTATATTTGTATCAGAATCATGTTTTTATTTATTTATGAATATATTTCATTGATTTCAGAGAGAAAGGGAGAGGGAGAGAGAGATAGAAACATCAATGATGAGATAGAATCATTGATCGGCTGCCTCTAGCAACACCCTCCCTCCCCGCCACTGGGGATCGAGCCCGAAACCCGCGCATGTGCCCTTGACCAGAATTGAATCTGCGACCCTTCAGTGGGTAGGCCAATGCTCTATCCACTGAGCCAAACCAGCTAGAGCAGGATCATGTTTTTAAGTTTTTGAAAATTACACTTTGACAGAGATAGGAATGTAAAACTTCCTGTGCTACTATCACTACCATTTCCTTTTGTATGAAAGTCTCAAATTTCTTTTTATTTTATTATTTTTTCAGCTACTAAACTACTTTGAACCACCACCCAAAAAAAAAGCCCTTCTATTTGGGTGTAAGTTATAAGTCCTTTACATTTCCCCAGCACGGGAGCTGCATTTGGGAATGTCTAGAAGCCTGGAGGTCAGGAAGCCAAACTCCCGGTCCTTGCTCTGCCTGACAAGGTACAAGTGGCTCCTTTCCTCTCTGGGGCCCAGTTTCCCCACCTGTAAAGTGAGAGGTTGAGCTTCTGGGATGCTATTCCCATTTCTAGCTATCATTGAGTTTATTTCTGAATGTTCTCTATTTGAAATGCTTTTGTGTGGTCCTCTCGTCTATGTGGTAAGGATGTGCTAATACTCCCTCAGTTTCCCCTCTTCTTCCACAATGTCCACCCCAGGTGGTGCTGAGCCTGTGTAGACGAACCAGAAGAGGCAGCACTGTGTCCTGACCAAAGGAGAAATTCATGGGACCAGAGTGAGGCCCAGCAGAGAAAATCAGTGAACACACAGGAAAGCAAAGCAAAGCAGATGAAGGCTCTCCCAACCCTGCCAATATGTAAATCCCTTAGCAGCTTGCGAATGATTTCATATTCATATTTTGGAGGGGGGAATAACACAAAAACATTTCCATTGCCATCGCTGATAAATATCATATTGAGTTGCCAATAGCAGCATAACCACATGTGGATCTGTATTCATTTTCTAGTCACTTGAAGTGTTTATATCTGTTGAATATGTATTATTAAATTAATGCTGATTGGAGTTAGGAGGCAATTTAGATGAAAATGTATTTCACTGTGCTGTAGGTAAAGCTGAGCGTGGGGAGCAAATCATCTGGCAAATTGAACTTGCCTCACCCCAAGCACCCACTGCTGGGGAATACTAGGGTTCTGAGTGTATGCTGGGCTCCCTTCCCAAAGCTGACAGGCTCCTTCCACAGCTGCCTTGTGGGAGGGAGGCCAGTATGAGGGATGGAAGGGGATACTGGGACATAGAGTTGATTTTTAAATTAAATTAAGTCAAGGCAATGAAAAGTGCATTTGATGGAAAAGGAGCATGGGTTCAAGTCAACTTGCTGAGGAGAAGAGAAAGGGTGCGTCAGATAAAAATGGCAGAGGTCACATACACAGTTCTGATACAACTTACATCAATTTTTGCCTGATAGGACAGATTCCTACAAACTATTAGGGTTTCTGGGGTATGTCTCCTCCAAACGTTCCCACTGTATTCTTTTCCTGCATGTTCTCATATCACAGGAGGACATGTCAGCAAACCAGGCTTCCCAAAGTTCTGTTCTCCAGTCCATCCCCATCAACACCTGTGAGGGTCCTGGAAGCTGCTGGGGATGGTGTCCCGGTGGAATGTGGGGGAGAAGATGCTGTATGAGACCCACAGTCAAGGAGGCCCAACACTCAAGTTTTCAGTAGACACGTTCTCCACACTGAGGTTCCCTATCCCATACATGCAGGTCCCTGTGACCAGGAGGACCAGAGGTCCAAGAGCGTTAACACAACAGCCTGCATAGTGCTGTGCTTGTCCAATAATGAAAATAATAATTCAATGTATCTATTTCAGTGAAATTTGCCACATTTTTTCTTACTGGCCATCAGGGTGATTGGTTAGGCTCAGCCAATCAAAATAAGGAATTGAGAAGATGGCCATTCTAAGAAAGTCCTACACAATTATCTGGATAAGTGTGATAAATTCAAATACAGACAACAGAATTTTCTACTTATTGGTAGGAAAATTTACTTGGATTTCTGCAGGGGGATTTTGTTTTGCCTAACTTTGGTCTGTGATCTGACCATATACAGGAAGAAACAGACTGAGTCCCATTTTTACAAAGACCAGATTTAACTGCATTTATGAAACAATATAACCAGGATAAACATGACAATAGCTAATACTTTTAAAATGCCTGTAAATGGTGGCACCCTTTTAAATGTTTTACACAAATTACCCCCATTTAATTCTCACAATTATCTGAGGCATTCTGTATTCTCCTTTCCACTTTATAGATGAGGAAACTGAGGCTCGGAGAGGTTAAATAAATCTGCCCAAGGTCGTATAGCTGGTGTTTTTGTCAAGAGGCTAATTGCTCTATCAGGAAATCCTAAAATCTCTGTGACTTAACATACTAAGCATGTATTTCTTCCTCTAATGAAGCCCATTGCAAATATTCCAGGTACCAAGAAACATCCATCCCTCTCAGATGGCTCTTTTTCAAGCAGTGACTCAGAGATCCAGATTAGCGGCATCTTATGGAGCTGAAAGCTTCAACATCTGGCCTCTGAGAGCATCACAGAGCTGTAATGTGTGTAGAGAAAGCAAGCCCTATTCTTAGAAACATCTAGGGCAGGATATGACAGGCATCCTTGCCTTCCACATTTTTATTTCCCAGCACAAATCACATGGTTCCACCTAGGTGCAATGAACTCAAAAATGCAATGCCTGACTGGGCAAAGAAAGCACTGCCTAGGAACAGCTCTCACGTTTTGAGCATTGTCCCTCAGCTCAGATGCGCAGTCACCTTCTCTGCCGCGGCTAGTTAGTGGGAGAGCTGAAATTTGAAATTTAGCTCTTTATGCCTTTACTGGATCAGCATCTGGCATTGAAATTTGTTTTGGGGACTTGCATTCTTCTTAATACACAAAAGTGTATTTCCAAAAGAAAACTTCTAAGGGAAAATATTGTGCATTACAGAAGCCGGGTAAATCATTTAAATAGGTAAAGCCAGCCAGGGGAAAGAAAAGAGTGACATTCACACTAGTTAAGGGCATCTGCTATTCAGGTTTAAGGCCAGGGAGAGAAAGTATGTTGGAGATTATGGAAATCTATCTAAGAGTAAATATATATCCAGAATGGCTGATCTGTTACTTTGGAACTTTTAGTCAGAAAGAAGAGAAAGAAGCCACAAATGTGAAATTTTATGAGAACGGTCCAGATTTTTTAATATAGGCATACCTTACTTTATTGCACTTCGCTTTATTGCGATTCACAGGTATTGTATTTTTACAAACTGAAGGCAAGACCCTCCACCAGCAGAAATATTGCACTTTGATTTAATTATGGTTCTCGCTTTATTATGGTGGAACCGAACCTGCAATATCTCTGAAGTATACCTGTATTAGTTCTGACAGGCATTCCATTTCCAGAAGAATTAGCACCTAAAAGAGAGATGATTTCACAGGAATAGGCCTGACTGATTGCCATTGGTGTCCTAAAGTGTCTGGTGAGAAGGAGCTTCCAGCCAAGAGCAATGCAACTGCTCTGTAGCACCTCACAATGGCTGAACCACAGTCTGGCCTCAGAACCCTTTTTGGCTCCATCTACACACCCAGCCTAATCTCCGGACAGTCCTTTTAGATCACCCTTCTCTCCAGAAGTCCCAATGCTTAGCCACGCTTTACTTTGTAACATTCTTCTTTCTCATTTTTTCTGTTCCTTCTTCTCCCTCTTCTCTGTTTGCTATAGCTGTCTTCTTCTCTTTCTAATCTCAAATACCATTAATATATTTTTAAATCACAGTTTACATTCAATATTATTCTGTATTAGTTTTGGATTTACAGCACAGTGGTTAGCCAATCATGCACTTTACAAAGTGATTTCCTCCCCCACTACCACCACCCCATCCCACTCCCACCGATATTTCAAGTACCCACCTGGCCCCATAGACAGTTATTCCGATATTACTGACTATATCCTCTGTGACTGTTCTATAACTACCAATGGATCCCTTTACCTTTTTTAGCTACCACCAGGGAATAAGGTCATATCATCCTGAATATGCCGGATCGCAAATATTCTAATAACTTGCAATAGTTTGTTTCTTTTTCTCCCTCTCCTTTGAGTTAATAAGGTGACCTCTCCATGAAACGTCATCTAACCAAATATTTCACCCTGCACCTCACCAAATCTGGCTTCACATCCTAATTTAATTTTTCTTTATTTGGTCACTCATAATTTGAGTGCTTCTCAAATTACTGTGAAGGGGAGACTTTTATGATTTCAATTCCCCCTTCTGTCTCAGACTGATACTGATGGGAGCTACTTCTCCATAGTTTTACATTTCTACTTGGTCTGAGCTTCCTGAGAACTGGAAAACTTGGGTAAAGAATAATGTCATGGCAAACACACCTTGGATGTTGAAGATAGTATATTGCTCTAGAGAGATTTAGAGATGTATCTCTCCTGGGGCCACTGGCTTACATTCCAGGCTAGGGAAGCATTCCTCTTGCCTATGTGGAGAATATTTATTTATATTCCAGAGTAAAACACTCTCTCTCTCTCTCTCTCTCTCTCTCTCTCTCTCTCTCTCTCTCTCTCTCTCTCTCGATGAGATGACATGCCAGCCACCCTTTTATATAACCTCCAAGTCTCATAATTCCTAGGTTCCTCTCTGGCCCTTACTATATCACCCCAAGAGGACTAGGGTTCAGGGAACAGGTGCTAAAATATTCTATGAGCAATAAACAATCTGTTCTCTAATCCAGACACCCTGTGTTTTCTGTAGGAATATCACATGCACGTAAACATAACAGATGTTTAATAAATGCAATAAACACAAATAACATGCTAAAAGGGATCTTAAAATATTTCAAAAGTTATCTTCATAAGAAAAAAACATTTGTAACTATGTGTGGTGATGGATGTTAACTACACTTACTTTGGTGATCATTTTACAGTGTATACAAATATTGAATCAGAATGCTGTACATCTGAAACTGATATAAATGTTATATGTCAATTATGTCTCAATAATAATAATTAAAACAAATCACCCAAGAATGCCACAGAAGTACAATGGGCCAGGATGTGGGGCCAGACGGCCCAGGTAGGAATCCTGGTTTTGCCATTTACCATGGGCAACTTAAACTCTGTGGCTCAGTTCTTCATTTATGAATTAGAGACCATGATACCTCAACCTCACAAGTTCCTTGTAGAGTTGCAAGAAGTTGACACAGGTGGAGAACTTAGAGTACTACTCATTAATACTACGTGTGCAATAGAAATGCATGTTATTTTCATAGGACGAGTTGTAAGTTTGAGTTCCAACTCTTTCTCCTTTCTCATTAGGCTCATCCCAGATCCTTCTCACTGATCGGGACAAAGTCATGGAGGAACAGGACTTGGATCTTCATGCGGGGACTCCACTGTATCAAAACCAGGTGACCAAACCAAACATGGTGGCAAGATCCCTCACAGAACCTTTACAAAAGCATTCCCATTTGCCAGTTCTGAATAGTTTGAGATCTTTCCTCACAGGCAAAAATGAGCCAACTTTCAATGCATTCTTCCCATTTTACAAGCTCAGCTGTGAGTGCCCATAAGAGGAAAATTTCTCTTGAAAAAAAAAAAATGTGGGAACATTTTTTACCTCTGAAGAAGGGCTTAAAGGCATAAACTATTTAAATGAAACCCAAGAGGTAATATTACTACAAGAAACTACTAACAAACAAACTGAATTTAGTGAGGGAATAAGGCTTGAGGCAGCCTGCAGATGCACTCCCCAAAATGAATTTATGCAAAGGCATAAAACATAGAAGCCAAAGTTTTATTATTACATTTATTATTACAAGTTACTTTACAAGTCAACTTGCCATAAAAGTTTCTAATTCTTACTTTCAATTTCTATGCTCACTGCAGCATGGATCATTCCAGTGTGTGGGCCCACAGGGACTCAGGGCACACTGAGTGGCCTGTACCATAAGCTGGGTTGGGTCAACATCTTCCTAATGGAGATACTATGGCTAGAACCTGGAATGATGCTCAGCATAGAAGGGTTCAGTAAATGTTTACAATCATTGCTATCCAATTCCACCCTCTCCTTCACCTTTACTTCGTAATGAACTCTCAAGTCTCATTGAATTCATCAAGTAATTTCTTTTCTGTGCTTGTCTCCCCCTTTCCATTTCAACAGCCACGACTTCAGTTCTGTTTAGACAGACTGTTCCTGAAACCACATGGCTACAATATACAGGGCAGAACACAGGGCTTGGGTGGTTGAATGGTCAGTTTTTCCCCTGGTGAAAAATAAAGAACCCACTTAGAGAAGCTGTTGGGAAAGAAAAAGGCTAGTTTGTTAAGGGAACACTGAGTTGAAGCAGTGCATGGCTGCTGGCCCACGATGTGGCTAACCCACCCCCTATTCCCATGATATTGTGTCCACAAAGGGCAAGTTATTGTGTCCCACTTTCTGCAAACTCCAATTTCCTTCATTCATAAGAGACAATGCAGGAAAAGAGGAAATAAAGGAGCATTTGATGACTTCTTTCATGCCTTCTCTCACAGGCTGTGGTTAGCAGCATCACAGAAAACTGAAGCAAAGAGAAGGAAAAGAAAGCACATCCCTTAAGGATGGGCAGGACAAGGTTGACCCCCTCCTTTGCAACTACTGTGAGTGGCCACAGTGTTACAGTAAATATGTGCCACTGTCTGGCTCACATTGGACAACTCCTGGAACAGTTTCTAGTGCTTTTTCTGGGAATAAACCTAGAGAGAACTGTTGTAGAAGAAGATCCCAATGATAGAACTACCAGGCCATGGTGCTCAGAGTCCTAGAATTTAAGCCACATGACAGGCCTGATCAACAGATGGGGATTCACAACCTGAGCCTTGGAACAGTGTGCCTAGGTGGCAAGAGCTACGGACAATTTTTCAAGCCCCTAACAGGCACCAGAAGAACACCTGGATGCCAATGTCTATTACAGGAAGCTAGAAATGGAGCTCAGTAGAGAGGTCAGCCTTGGAAAGACAATATACACAGAGAAATGACTTGTTGTGAGATGGTCAGGTCAAAAGTATTTTCTAAAAACCATGAAAAAGCATGATCAAGGGCAAATCCTAGTGAAATCCTTGTGTTTAAGGGTAGACGAAGAGCCAGAGAAGGCACCTAAAGAAGGAAAAATAAGAAAAAACAAAAACAAACAAACAAATCACCACAGTAAAGTGTCAGACAAGCTATAGGTGGAAAATATTTTAAGAAGGAAGGGATGCCTAGAATGTCACCTATAAGAAAAATAAATATATTGAAGGCAGAAACTTATTGAATTTAATTACCTGGAGGGCACATGGGACCTTTGAGAAAGCAGTTGGAGTAAATAGGAAAATGCTGAGGCATAAGTATGTAGTAAGACTGACAATTCAAAAATGAGATAGGACATCTTCAAGATTGTAGTGATAAGAGAAACAAAGCAATCACCCTCTAACATGAAGTTACACTGCCAATGACCCGATTTATTTTTAATAGTCATTCAGTTCTTCCTTTTATCATTTATAAATGTGGTGCCTTACTATCTGTTGTCACAGTGAGTCAAAGCCTCAAATACAGTATTTTTTTAAAAAAGGCAATTATCCATGTAATTCAAGCCAAAAGGTACCTGTTAGTTATAGTTGCTGTATAACACAAAGGAAAACATTCAGTGACTTGAATTATCCATGAAATCTCCTCAATCTTCCATTTTCCGGGAGAGAGGACTGGCAGTACGAGCAGAGGGAGAGAGGACGGTGTGAATTGGCACCAGTGACCTTACCAGGTGTCACAATTGGAACAAGAGCTCTTATCAAGGTTGTTCTATCCCAGATTTCAGACACCAACAAGAATTAAAATGTAAAGGTAGAAAAGGATAGAAAGATAATCAATTCCGCCATCCACTGAGTCCCTAATTACACAGTGTGTGAGAGATAACAGGGCATGCATAGAAGCCATAGCCTTAATAATCGGGTTCAATGCCAAGCCCACCAAGCCAGTCCTCCACTGACTTTAGGGCCTTACATTACTAGGCATTATTACCAATTCAGATGGAACTTGAAGCCGAACCAATTAATCAAACCTCTGCCACTTCTTGAAGAACAAGAATTTTGGCAGCTTGAGCTAAATGTTACAGGGGATCTTGAAATCTCATGTATGAAAGGTATTGATTTTTTACTCACTGAGGTTAAAAGAATGATTATAGTTAGACAAGTCTTACTCTTGGAAAGCAGCCTGAACTCCTTGCCTACTCTCTCCTGCCCCCTACAGGCCCTTCTATCTGGACAGAGAGTCATCCCCCACTACTCCCCCTAATCCACACACACTCCTTTGCATGTCACTCCTTTCCATCTTGGCATCTCCATGGAAATGTCACCTCCTTAATAAGACCATCACAAACTACCCTGTGAAGTAGACACTAGCCTCATTTTCTCTGACCTCCTCTTAGTTCCTTCAAAGCAATTGCATGAGGAGTTTTTGCCTCATGCCCCCCTTCTCCCCATTCACATGTATCCCACTAAAGCATGAGCTATAACTGGTTTTTTTTTTCACTATGGTGTATTTTGAGAAATATTGGTAGAGGCACAGGGACAAGAATAAGTGGGGAAGAAAGAAAGAGGGTATAGATTGGGAGATTAAGGGAAACAGGGGTGTGGACAAGGGAGAAGACAAAAGAGGGCAGAAGTTATATTTCCTATTTCTGCTGCACTGAATCAGTGCAACTTTATTGGCTTCAAACAACACAAATTTATCTTACAGATTTTGTAAGGTCCGAAGTACAAAAATGGGTCTGATTTGGCTAAACTCAAGCTGCCAGAAGGATTGCATCTCTTGTGGAGGCTCCAGGGGAGAATCTGGTCCTTGCCTTTCCCACCTTCTAGAGACTGTCTTCATTCCTTGGTCCCTGGCCTCCTTCTAGCAATGGCTTAGCTTTGGCCTCTGCTTCTCTAACTCTGACCCTCTTGCTTCTCTCTGACCCTCCTGGCCTTTTATGATTGATTACATGTGGCCCACCTGGACAATCCAGAATAATCTCCACAGCATTTCAAGATCCTTAACTTAATTGCATATGCAAAGTCCCCTTTGACATGTAAGGTAACATTCACAGGTCCTGGGAGTAGAATGTGACATCTTTGATAGTTCCTTACTTGGTCTACCACGGAGGCAGGAGGAATAAGGAAGGGGGGGAGGAAAGACGGAATGATTCTCTCCTAATCCTTCACTCCTTTTATCCTAGGCCACTACCTAAAACCCAATTCACAGAAGAAACCTTTCATTCTAGCACTATGAACTCCTGTATCTCTTGGTCACTCTTGTCTTCAACTGAATTTTTATGAGTTTAGATTGAGGCCAACAAAATACCATGCCTACTCCAAACCTTTATTCATTCTTATTAATGAAATATACCCATCTTTAGTTGTTAAGGACTTAAAGAAAATTTCATTTAGCATATTCCATGCCAAAATGCACAGTTATTAGCCATTCCACATCAAGATAAAATTCTTAATGTTAGGAGTTCTGAGAAATAGAACACAGTGTCAATAACTGGCAAACCTTTCATGTTTCTGAAGATAGGCGGCATCTACTTGTTTTAATGGGATTGACCAGGTCAATTTCTTTAGATAGCCCTTCAAGACAGGTAGTCATTAATGTTCAACTCAGTCAAAATAGCCAATCTAGAAACTGTTCAATAAATTGTCAGTTTAAGAAACACCAAAAAACTATTACTTTTTTTCCCCAACATGATTTTTTCTAACTGCTTTCACACATAAAAGATGCAAATGAAGCAAAAAGTTTATCAGATCCCATAAACATGATTAAAAATAAGCACCGATTTTTCAGAACAAAAGAGATTCTTTAACAATATCCAGCATATGTACTCAATAACTGTTGGCTATTATGATACCCATCCCTATGATTCTTATCTTGAAAGTTTCCAACTTAGAACTAATTAGCAGATAATTTGCTAACTAGAAATTCAGATTTTTTTAAAGATCTGATTATCTTGATTGTGTGTTTTTCTGGGACCAAGATCTTCCTTAAAGCCTCATGCTGGCTTTCGATTTAGGATGTATTCCACATTCAGAAATCGCAACAACACTCTCTCCTGCCTTTCCAGACCCTCAACTCCATAGTTGATGGAGTATTTCATTTTGTTGCCAGCAGTTCTTGACAAGAGGTGGGAGAAAGAGCAGGAGAAAGACATTTTAGGAAATAATTGAAATGAGAACTGTCACCTTGAGTTTAGTGTCAGTGAGCTTATACTCAGCCTTGGCTGGAAAGTAGACAGTGGAAGTAAAAAGGCATTTACAAAAAAAAAATACCAATCCTATGTGCAAACAAATCCATCTTTCATTAATATTTGATTTTTTTTGTTCCTGAATTGACTGCCATGACATATCTGTCACCCAGCTGAGACCCACAACTTCCATTGCAGGCAATTTTCTTACAGAATTAAAATCCTGAAAGATCTGGACATTGTAGCAGCCTTTCAAACTGCACACATCAACAGCATTTGATAGTGACTGCTCAATAATTAATTTACTAGGCTGGACTGTCAGTACAATTTGAGAAGTCCCTGTGGGCTGTTCATGTTTCTTGAGGCCGACAGCCCAGAAGCATCATGCGTGGACCATGTATATACAGCACAAGTCCCAGGTTATGTGATCAGATATAATCAACGTGAAATGCGTCCTGAAGAAAGTGAGTTCAGAATCCCAGAAGATTGGAGCTGGGAGGAATCAGTACCCAATGATCATTTTAAAAATGATCCATTAATCATTTAACTCTTCAATTTTACAGAATGTGTGGCATCACCATTAATAAAGCCCAATTAGAAAAGTGTATCTGCTAAGATATGTAAACAACACATTTGTGTAACATTCCTCACTGTGTAAGAAGTAACCAATAAATAAAAAACTAGAACTAAAAAGATAAAGATGTGCAAAGGACAACCCTGTTTCAAGTTTGTTCTGCCTCATAGCAAGTCTACATAAGAATGAGAAGAAACATGCTTATTTTCAGTAGTAACTCCAGGGAAGTATTTCTAATTGGGTAATACTTCCAGTCATGGCAGTTTTAAAACATTGATTACTAATTATTTGACACTCCTCCCATTGAGAGATGGAATCTAAGTCCTTTCTCCTTGAATCTGAGCAGACTTGTGACCATTTTAACTAATAAAATGAGAGCACACAATGTGCCTTCCAAAACGAGGTCAGGCAGCTTCTGTCTTGGTCACTGGAACACTAACTCCTTGAGTCCTGACCTATTAAGGAAGAAATCCAACTACCTATACACTACCATACTATGGGGAAGCCCAAGTCACCTGAGGAAGCTACATGTAGGTGCCGTGGCTAATAGTCCCAGCTGAGCTCAGCAGTAAAGTTATCCCAGCTCAGGTATGTAAATAAGAAAACCATAGATGGTTCTAACCATAAGCCATTACACTTTCCCAGTTGAGGCTCTGGACATTGGAGAACATAGAACAGCCATCTCTATTGTATGTACTCTTTAAAGTCTTGACCTGCACAAATTGTGAGCATAATTAAATGGTTGATTTATGCCACTCGATAGTAGAGTGATTTTCTATACAGCAATAAATAATTAGAGTATTTATCCTATCCCAATTCAAAAGTACAGATGGAAAAGATTATTATTTTCTTGTTCTAGGCCAGTGATGGCGAACCTATGACACGCGTGTCAGCACTGACACGCATAGCCATTTCTGATGACACGCAGCCGCATGCCGAGGATGAAACATTTGCTGCTCCTGAGGATGAAACATTTGCGACTAGAGTCTTGGAGTTAGAGTCTAAGATGTTTCATCCTCCCCTAGTAAGACACTCTGTGCCGGAGGTCTGTAGGCCAAAACAACAGAAGTCCGGCACAGAGCGTCTAATTCTGGGACTTCCGGTTAAGCTGGGATCTTTGCCCTCACTTCCGCTGGCAGAGCAGGGAGCAGCGGAACGCAGCGGGGGATGCATCTCTGGGGGCCCTGCCATTACCAGTAACCAAATAACAGTTAACCACAGCAACTATTATCTACTGTTCTGGGGTGTCATGGATTTCTAATCCATCATTACTGAGATAAGTGAGGGGGAGGCTGGGAGAGGCGAGGGTTTGTGGCATGCTATGGGTGCCGTTTTCCGCCATTAGAAATAGCGGCAGCCATTTTAATTCACATAAGGAACACCATCTTGCTCCATAGTGCAGACTCCATTTCACCACTATTACTGTTGTGCATCCTTATTAACCCCTATTTCTGCTTATTAACCCTGTCCTTTCCTAAAAGACAGTTATATGCACCATTTTGTGGTTAGTTAGGCTAGTTAACCCCTAATTTCCTGCAGGCCTAAGAAGCTATCTATAACTCTATCTTCTGTCACTGCCCCCCTGATGGAGAACCCAAAAAATAAAAAACTAAGGTTAAGTAAAGGAAGTGGTAGTAGCAGTGGCCGACCCTTTCAAGAGACATGGACCGAGATGTATGGCTTTATAGAAAAAAATGGCAGATCATTTTGTGTTCTATGTACTGAAATGGTAGTAAGCAGAACGTGGAATATAAATAGACATTTTGAAACTAATCATTCCCAGCTCTTGGAAAAAAGTGAGGATGAAAGGAAGGAATACATTTCCAGGCAGCTACACCTTTGTAAGAGCCAATCTAATTCCATCCTTAAATTTATGAAAGACTCTACAAATTTAACATCTGCAAGTTTGAGCATTGCTCAGTCTATAGCTCAGCATGGAAAAGCACTCAGTGAGGGAGAATTTATTAAAGAAACTCTCCTAAGATGTGCACCAGTTCTATTTCACGATATGCAGAATAAAGATGCAATTATTAAGAGAACATCTGAGTTACCACTCAGTAGAAATATCATAAAAGACCAAATAATGAGACTGAAAACAAACGTACAACATCAATTAAAGAGAGACATAAGGAAGTGTAAATATTTTTCGATCTCTTTTGATGAAACTACTGATGTCACATCACATGCTCAGTTGGCCATTATTGGTCGATATTCTGATGGTCTCACAATGAGAGAAGAGTTGATAAAGTTACTATCAGTATCAACAAGTAAATCAGGAAGCGAAATATGTAAGGTTGTTATACAAACATTTCGTGACCTAAGCATTGATATCTCTAAAGTTGTGTCAGTGACGACAGATGGGGCACCAAATATGGTGGGGAAAAAAGTCAGATTTGTCAAATTGTTTACAGAAGCTATTGTACATCCGATTGTGCCTTTTCATTGTATTATCCATCAGGAGGCTTTATGTGCCAAGGCAGGATTCACTGACTTAAACGACTTAATGTCAGTTGTTACAAAAATAGTTAATTTAATAGCTGCTCACCCCCTTCACAAGCGAGAATTTTCGGCACTTTTACTGGAGGTTGATTCCACCTACAGTGGACTGCTGATGTACAATAATGTAAGATGGCTGAGCCGAGGCAAAGTTCTTGAGTGCATTGCGGAGTGCTTTGAAGAAATTAAGGTATTTCTTGACGATAAGGATCTGGGAAACTTTCCTCAGCTTAATGATGATAAGTGGGTCAACACCCTGATGTTTTTTACAGATCTCTCTGTTCATGTTAATGAACTGAACTTAAAGTTACAAGGTTTTGGAAAAAGTATTGATGTTATGTTTGGATACATAAAAGCTTTTGAAAGTAAAGTTAAAATTTTCAAGCGAGATGTAGAAATTCAAACTTATAAGTATTTTCTTTGAGTAACAAAGTATTTTGAGAAGGCCAGTGCAGCTGTACAAAATGAAATGGAACTCTTGCATATGAAGTACCAGCATGTTTTAGACTCGTTACTTGACCAGTTTAGTGATAGATTTAGTCAATTTAGAAGTCTAGAACAGACCATGAAAATAATTAAGTATCCTGATGTAGTAGTCTACAGTAGTTTGGAATTAAATGGTTTCCAATGGATGCAAATTGATGATTTGGAGATGCAACTTGCAGAATTTCAAGACAGTATCTGGGCTCAGGTGTTTGTCGACTTGAGGTCAAAGCTTGAGAATCTGGAAAGGTGCTGCTTGGAGAATCAATAGGAGTGCCACTACGAACAGGAAATTTGGAGTGCCTGGAACCGACTATCAGATACTTTTAGCACCCTGAAAAATATAGCAATGCCTTTACTCACAATTTTTCCCTCTACATACTTTTGTGAGGCCTTATTCTCAGTGTTAAATAATATCAAAACCAACAAAAGAAACAGATTGACAGATGAAGTTAGTAGCACTTGCTTGGGCCTGAAGTGTACAAAATACCAACCTTCAATTGAAGATTTAGCCAATGAAATTCAGCAACAAAAACGTCACTAATAGGCAGGTTAAAGAATTCCCCCTCCCTCTCACTTATCTTAGTTCACGGCACTCCACACAAGCTAAATAATATCAAGACCAACAAAAGAAACCGACTGATGGATGAACAAAGAAGTCACTAAGCAGGTAAGTTAAATATTTAGTTTTTGGTTTATTAAATACAATTATATATAACAATTATACATTTATGTTATTTAAACTATAAATATCGTGAAATAATGTTTTTTCCTCAAAGTGACACACTACCCGAGTTATGCTCAGTTTTTTGGCAAAGTTTGACACACCAAGCTCAAAAGGTTGCCCATCAATGTTCTAGGCTAAAGTACCCTTCATTTCCTTTCTGATGCACCAAACACATCTACCATCTCAAGGAAAGATCATAGATGAGGTCAGATGGGCATAAAAAAGGGGGACCAAGAAGACAGTTTGTACTCACACAGAAGTAGAATCAGTTACAGATGCTCAGAAGAATCTTTGAAGGAGAATTGAAAGTACCTTGGGGCAGGTACAGAATGTGGCATTTTATAACTACACAAAATTAAGAAAGCATCTCAAGGGACCAATATTACCTGCAACAAACTTCTGAAACTCTACCTGGATTTATAATGTTAGGATAAAATCCATTTCTTGTATCAACATTTAATAATAAATTTAAATCCAAAAGTCCCTTTCAGGTTATTACTTGCATAGGTTATGTATTCAATGAATTACTACACAATGCTAAATGGTCCCGTGAAATATTACCTGTCATTCACAAAACCAATGGTGGCAATTCATAAAGACTTGCTGCCTGCCTGCCATGATTCCTATGCAAAGCACTGGATCATAAAGGATTGCAAAGTCTCTGCAGGGTGGGAAAATCATGCTGTAATTTGGATCATGCCTTCCCCACTGAAGAGTCTTCAGAGGCATCTCACTGATTACTACAGTTTAATCCTTGTATTTTATCCTTCTGGGCATGTCATAATCTTCCTCTAACTTATTTATCCAGTCAGAGTTTTTTCTTCTATTTTAATCGATTAAAAAATATTTGACTTGCTATATGTGAGGCATCATTCTTGGGACTAAACAGGTGAATAATGACAGAGAAGGCTCCTGTCTTAATCACACCAACATTTTAGTGGGAAGTCAGAATTTTCAGAAAATAAAACATTTCACAAAAAGCCAATGAGGTGATGTGATGGAGTAATTGGCAAAAAGGGTGTTCATGGAAAACAATGGATTTTTCAAAATTTTTGTTAAGACAATTTTGAAGACCCCGCATAGAGAACATTTTTCCAAATATGCTTCCATTTAGTTTTTGAGTAAAAGTAATTTATAGGCATATTTCATCGCTTAAATGCTTGAGTAATTTGGAAAAACAAAGGTATTTTCCTACATAAACACAGTAACATGAACACACTAAACATTACTGATAATCTCCTAATGACAAATTACCACACTATATTCAATTCAGTTGTCCCCTGAAAGTCTTTGTAACTCTTTTGTTCAAAACGAGTCAAATAAGGTTCAATATTTACAATAGATTATGTCTTTTTAATCTATAAGAATCGTGCCCCCCCCCCACCTCTTTTCCCCCATGATATTAACAAGTTAAAGATATTAGGCTAGTTCTGGATTTTCCTAACAGTTTTCTCATGCTATTATTCAGCCTGTTCTTTCTCCGATACTTTATAGAAACAAGAAGTTAGGTGTAAAGGTTTGATTAGATTTAAGTTAGACATTTTTGTAAGACCTGCTTGATAGGTGATGCTGTGCATTTCATGTCACGTCATGTCAAAAAGCACAGCTGACCTGGATGTCCTCCTTCAGCTTTCTGGGTTAAGGTGATGACAGCCTGATCCTGTCTTCATGACATTTCCTGACTTACAACCAGCAAGTAGTATACACAGCGATAGTATGGTACGTCCTGCATATGCTATTTCTTATCATCTTTCATTGATTAAATGGTTTAATTGATGATCCTTGACTGACTCAATTACTCCACCAGGCAATTCAAAAGGGTTATTTTTCTATAATTTCTTTATAACTTATAATTTTTATGTCTCTACCTTGAAAAAGCTAAGAAGCGATAACTTCCCAGGACAAGTGAGTACCCACGGCATTTATATTTTATTCTCTAAATACCATTTCCCATTAAAAGAATTTAGGGCTCTTTGGAGAAGTGGCTGATTCCTGGTGCAGAAAATGGCCTAGGTGTTCCTGGGATGTCCTAGATGTACTAGAAAGCAAAGAATACCAGTATTTAAAGACTAATGTGGTCATTTGAAAAGACACAGGGCTAGTTTAAATGGCTTAGTGTCTACAGGTGTTATAACTCAAATAAAAGTAAAAATACATATAATTCATTATAGCATAATAAATACATGAAAGCCCATGAGTCCATAGTCATTGTCAAAAATTGAAGTCCAAATCAAAGTCAAATTATGACAATAATAAAAAATCCATTAGAGATTTAAAGGCAAAGAGGTATTTATTCTGCCTGTCTTCTTGCGAACTGTGATTTCATTTGAGAAGAGAAGGCTCTTTTTTTTTTTAAATGGAAAACTACTTGACAAAATTATCTTTTAAAAATTATAAGTACACTCATCTACTAATGGGCACTTGGGCAATTTCCAGATCTTCGCTACTGTAAATTGTGCTGCTATGAACATAGGGGTGCATACATTCTTCCTGATTGGTGTTTTGGGTTTCTTAGGATATAGTCCTACAAGTGGGATCACTGGCTCAAGTAGCAGCTCCATTTGTCATTTTTTAAGGAACCTCCATACTGTTTTCCATTGTGGCTGCACCAGTCTGCATCCCCACCAGCAGTGCACTAGGGTTCCCTTTTCTCCACATCCTTGCCAGCACTTGTCATTTGTTGATTTGTTGATGATAGCCATTCTGAGGTAATACCTCATTATCCTTTTAATTTGCATCTCTGATAATTAGTGACTGAGAACTTTTTCATATGTCTCTTGGCCTTCTTGTGATGAATGGATAAAAAAAACACCCGTGTTACATTTACACCATGGAATACTATACAGCTGTAAAAAAGAAGGATCTCTTACCGTTTGAAATAGCATGGAGGGACCTGGAGAGTATTGTGCTAAGAGAAATAAGCCAGTCAGAGAAAGGTAAGTATCATATGATTTCACTCATATGTGGAATATAAAGAACAAAATAAACTGATGAACATAATAGATCCAGAGACATAGAAGCATGGAATAGACTGACAAATCTCAGAGGGAAGGCAGGGAAGGGAGGGTAGAGGGTTGGTGAGAGATTAACCTGTGAACCTATATTCATATATGTATAGCCCATGGACACAGACAATAGTGTGGTGAAGGCCGAGGAGGGGCGGATAAATGGAGGGGGGGGGACATCTGTAATACTTCCAACAATAAAGGTAATTTTTCAAAAAAATTGTAAGTACATACTGAGACTTCCAAGTCAAATTAAGACCTAAATGTTTACATTTTAAAAATTTTATAGTTGTACTTATCTCTTGCATTGGAAGTCATGGTTTCAAATTATAAAATAATTGCTTATTTACTTTACCCTCTCATTTAAATAAAATGCTTTTAAGATAGCAAAACCAACACTATTTCTAAAAACAAAACTACTCTGCTGATTAAAATTGTTTTGCAGTTATTTTGTCTTTAGAATATATCTCACTAAGGATACAGTCACTATTATATCACTTGAAATAGTCTCTCTTTGTGAACATGTTACCAATTTTATATTACTTAGATTCATTTGTTCATATGTTCTAGTTTACTTTCAACTTTAGAGACCTTAAAAAATATTCCACTAATATATGTGGTCAAAGTAATCTATTCTGAAGTCATCTAGAAATCATTTTCTTTCTGTGGCTTTTACACAGTTAGCTATAATTACTTATGTTTTCTAATCAACATCAATGAGACATAATTTGAAATAATAAAACAAGCCCATTTGAATTTTACACATTTGACAGGTTTTTAACAAATAAACACACATCTGAAATCACCACAATCAAACAGAACAATTCTATCCTGCGAAGGCCATCATGTTCCTTTGCAGGCACACTTCCTTCATTCTGGTCTTTTGATTTGCTGTCAGGTTCTATAGATTAGCTTTTCTCCCCCTCGAAATTTACATAGATAAAATTTAACAATATGTTTTATCTTTATTAATGAGAAGTATTCCTGATATATGGATATATCAATTTGTTTATCCATTCATCAATGGGCATCTGGGGTTCTATTTTTGTTTGCGTTTTTGCTGTGTGGTTTGTTGGTTTGTTTTGCTGTTAGGCATAAAGCTATTATGAAGGCTTACATATAAGTGTTTTTGTGTGATTATTTGTTTTATTTCAGTTGGATAAATGTACATGTGTGGGATTATTGGTTTGTACAGTAAGGTTCTGTGCAACTTTGTAAGAAACTCCCTTTGACCTAGGTGGCTATACAATTCCACTCTGCCAACAAGAATGAGTAAGAGTGCCAGCTGCTTCACATTTTTTGCCAACACTTGATATTTTCAGTATTTTTGAAAATCATATTTAGTAATATATAATTTACATATATTAAAATTCACTGTTTTGGGAATCTCATTTATATTTGACAAATGCATATTCATTGAATCGTCATCAAAATCAACATATAGAAAGCTAAAATCACAGTAAATCCCTTTGCGCTCTTTTGTGGCCAACTCCTCTCCCAACTCCAACTCTTAATAACTACTGATTTTTCTTCTGTCCCTATAGTTTTTGTCTACATTTTTGTATGCATCAGTATTCCATTGCATATTATTTCTTTAATTTTTTTAAAAATATATTTTATTGATTTTTCACAGAGAGAAAGGGAGAGGGACAGAGAGTTAGAAACATCGATGGGAGAGAAACATCGATCAGCTGCCTCCTGCACACCTTCCACAGGGGATGTGCCCGCAACCAAGGTACATGCCCTTGACTGGAATCGAACCCGGGACTCTTCAGTCCGCAGGCCGACGCTCTATCCACTGAGCCAAACCAGTCAGGGCGCATATTATTTCTGAGTAGTATGCCATTGTATAGATGTGCCAGAGTGTATTTATGTACCAGTAGATTAATATTTACATTGTTCCAAGATTGTAGATTTTAAAATAAAACTACTATATGCCCTGGCCATGTAGCTCAGTTTGTTAGAGCAATGTCCTGGATATGCCAAGGTTGCAGGTTTGATCCTTGGTCAGGGCGCATACAAAAATCAACCAATGAACACATAAATAAGTGGGATAACAAATTGATGTTTCTCTCTCTCTCTCAAATCAAACAATTAAAAAATAAAACTATTATAAACATTTGAGTACAGACTTTCATGTGAACTTAAGATTTCTCTTGGGTAAGAGTAGGATTGGCGAATCATGTGATAAGTATGCATTTAACTTTACAACTTATTTATATCTCCCATTTCTCTCCTTATAATTTTCATGTTTTTCTTCCTACTTTCTTGAAGATATGGGACATATTTTCTAGTAGGTGTTTTAACATACTTGTCCACTAAATTTTTCATCTCTTTTATATCTGGGTATATTTTCATTGAGTACTTTGTCCCATTGTTATAGGTTATATTTTCATATTACTTTGAATGCTTAGTATTTTTTATTGGATGCTGAATATTGGATATTTTATGTTAGTTGTTGGACTTAGGTTTATTCCTTTAAATAGTATTGGACTATTTTCTGGCACTCAGTTAAGTTACTTTGAATCAGTTTAATATATTAAGGCTTGCCTTTAAGCTTTGTTAGGGAAAGTCTGAATTGGCATTTAGCCCAGGGCTAATTTATTCCATCTATTAAGGTTGTAACCTTCTGAAGACTCAAACCAATGCCCCATGGATTGGTCATTATGACAGAAAATACTCCCTGCTGAGAAGGCGCTCTGATAGTCTTCAGCCTACTGCTTTCCAGGCTCTCTCCCTGGCCTCGGGTAGTTTCCTCTCAAGCACTCAAAGACCAGAACTCAGCCAAAGACCAGAGGAGATGCCTCTGCAAATCACCAGAGCTTTCTGTTTAGCATCCTCTTGTTGGGTGCTCTGGCCTCACAAATTCTTGCTTCTTTGGCCTTCCCGAATTCCACCCCCTGTGCTGTTGTTTGGATCCTGCCTGTAGGCAGTTGAGCTCACCTCAACCTTTTCTCTTCAGGCATCACAGTTCTGCATTGTGTAACAAGTAGACAAGTGGTTTCATATTTTCTGTTGTCTTGTTATTTAAAGAAGAATGGTGCATCTGTCCTTACCCCATCATCTCTGGAAGTGGGGATCCTTATAATTGCTTTCTCCCCTCTCTTCCCCACTGTTTATTGTTAGCAGCTTCTTGCTTTTAATTTTAGGAATTATATTGGTCACTGACATAATTCTATTTTTAAATTTACCTGTTTCAAAGTAAAAATATTAAAAATAAAGTCAGAGTAGTTTCATTTATGCACTTATGCCCTCAGACCACACCTTTGGATAACCATTGTATCATATTTTGGTTTACTCTTGAATTTAGATTATCCTTTCAGTGTTCAGGGTTTTCTGGAATGGTCTCATCCTATATAATAAAGAGGTAATATGCAAATTGACCCTCATACCATAACGCCATCACAAGATGGCTGCCCTGCCCAGGCCCTCCCCCGGCCCCACCCCGGATCAGCCTTTCCCACCCCAATTGAGGGTGGGGTGGCTAGCCAACCCTTCCCCCACACCCCCCACAGTCCCTCACCCAGGCCAGCCAAGCCTCCACGCTTTTCCAGGACTGGGGGTACCCCAGGCAGGCTGCAGGCACGGTGTTGGTCGGAGGCAAAGGTCCTGGCTGTCCCTGGCCTAGAGAGGCCAGAAAACCTCAGCAGTGACCAAAGACCAAGACCGAGTGGAAAGGTGCCTGCCGGGGCTTATGGCTCAAAGTGCCAGGAGGAGGCGAAGAATCTTGAATTTGCAACCCTAGCGTCTGCACACCAAGCATTGGGGCACACCATGCTGGTGGCACTTGTGGATGAAAGGGGGAGAGCAGGGAGCTGTGGTTTGGAGCTGGGAGGGGCCTAGAGTCTTTGGGAGCAGCCCGCCTGCCAAGATTGCCGTGACCCACACGCTCGGGCTTGGTCAAAGCCCCTGGTCAGCTCTGCCCCTTGCCTTCCAGGTGCAGCTAGCCCTGAGCTGGCTGGCATTGCACTCAGAGAAGCAGCTGTCACTGGGCTCAGTTAAATAAGAGAAATCAAAGAGCCGAGAGTAAATATCCTCCCAGCCCCTTCCTACACCCCTGGGCAAGGAGGGCTGGGGATGGGGATAATGGAAAATGGCTGCTGCTTTGCATTTTATAATGAAAAGACTCCTGCTATGTAGAGAGGAGAGCTGATTTATTTCCAGCAACACCTGGCTTGTTCCCTGCCCCAGTCCTGAAGCCTGATAGCACCTAGCAAAGGTGTGTCCGCACAGCCATGTTGGCCTGGCTCCTGGAAAGTTGGGAGCAAGTTTGAGCTGCATTGATAAAAAAAAAAAAAGTAAAGATTGAAAAACACCTATTTGTACTCAAATGGCACGGTAAAATGCAGATTATAGCATCTGATTTTGAGGCAGAGCGCAAATAGGTTCATGGGAAAAGCAGAAAAAAACAAAGGGAAAGGGAGAAGATCCTGCCATCCATAGCACTGAACATTGTTTTTTTGGTATTTTTGTTTTGTTTTGTTAGTTTTCGTTCTGTTCTTCAAGTCAGTATATGCCAGTGGTCGGCAAACCGTGGCTCATGAGCCACATGCAGCTCTTTGGCCCCTTGAGTGTGGCTCTTCCACAAAATACCATGGCCTAGGAAAGTCTATTTTGAAGAAGTGGCGTTAGAAGAAGTTTAAGTTTTAAAAAATTTGGCTCTCAAAAGAAATTTCAATCATTGTACTGTTGATATTTGGCTCTGTTGACTAATGAGTTTGCCGACCACTGGTATATGCCATTTAAACCACTCTATGGCGTTAGGTAATGAGCTAATGCTTCCTCTATTAAGAGCAAGCAGCAGTGCCTTTCATATGAGTCACATGCATTTAATCAATTCAAATGGAGCTTACTGAGTGGAGAGAATGGTATGTGTCATTATATAAAGTACTTGGCATTATGATGCTACCTGGCTGAAGATCTTACTTATTTTGCAATTTAGAAAATGTAGACAAATCAGACATTGACAATGAATGTGCATGCTTAAATGAATGACTTTATTTTCATCCGTAATGACCAAATGACTGGTCACCAAGAGGTGCATTGAAGGGTCCCGTGGTGTGGCGGGTCTGGGGTCTCGAGGTGTGGGGGGTCTGGGTGAGGCTGCATGGCACAGGCCATGGCCTGGGGACCTGATGCCATGGCCCCTGCCCCGGCGGCGCCGGGACATGAGGCTGCGTCCCCTGCCCTGCAGGGCTTGATGGGGGTGGGGCCGGCCAGGTCTTGGTGTCACCCAATGGGGTTGGGGCCAGTTGGACACTTCTATTATAGAGAAAGGGCAAATAACAATATTAAAATATTTTTTCTAATTAATTCCCTTTTAATGTGCATGAATTTCATGCACCAGGCCACTAGTATGATAAAAGGAGACAACTCTGTGAAGATTAATGGAGCCAACATTCAAGGCAGGGACCCTATCAAGTTCAAATGTTCTGATGCTTTGAAGAGCATGGCTTATTAAAAAGAAAGGAGAGAGGGAGAATGAAATGGAAGCCCACAGTGGGACCAGAGTATTATAATGAGGAAAGAAGAAGGACCATTAACTGCAGGTTGCATAAGTCAGGATAAATCCTATCAGGATGGGCCTTGTTTGCTAGTATTAAACTTATTTTTCTCAATGCAATAGGAGGCAACTGAAGAGGTATAAGCACCTTAAGGATAAGATTTATTCTTAAACTATCACCCTGGTAAGGGAAGCATGGAGAACAAGTTGCTAAGGGAACAAGAACAGAATTATGGAGACAAATTAGGAGCTCCTAGTGAAAATCTAGGTGACGGATAATGATAATTTTGTCCATATGAGTGACTATAGCAGAGATAGAAAAGAGTAAAAGGCTTCAGATTACATTTTCGCATCAGGACAAGAGTTGCTGGTGAGTTACATGTGGATTGTGAGGAGAGGAAAGGAGAAAGGATGATAGGGGTGGTTCTTAGGTATTTGCCTTGAGAAAATTGGTGGGCTGAGATACTTCACAGGAGAACTAGGCTTGTGGGACCAAGCATTCTATTTTGCCTGGTTAAATTTGAGGGGCCTGTTAGACATTCAAGTTACAAATATCAAATAGGAGGTTATATATATTGGTCTGTCCCTCAGGGACAAGGGAGTGCAGAAAACAGTTTGAAAGGCAATAGGCAAAATACTAGATCAAATCTTCTAAGGAAACTGTGTTCAGAGAATAATAATAAGAAAGCTCAAGCCCTTAGGACATAGCAACATTCACAAGTCTGTCAGAAGTAAGGAATGCAGCCAAAAATACTAAAACCATGATGTTGGTAAGGTGGAAAAAACAAGCAAGTTGTGTCATGGATGTCAAGAGTAGAATGTGTGCTAATAAGGAGATCAGATTAATTGTGTCTGACTCAGATCTGCAAAGAGAACAGAGCAATCTCAAAGAGGAGAGACAGAGAGGGTGGTCCAGAAGACGTGGAGACAGGAGTCACCTGATCAATTTTCATTCCTGTGACGTTGAGTTATATTTATACAGTCAAGATCTGTATCATTCCCGATGTAGCCTCCAAATTCTCAGGATTTAGTGAATTCCAAGCAGATATCTCTCTCTTATACTTTTTGAATAGTATGATACCATTTCAGGAGAGGAAACCTGACCATCTAAAGCTGCAATCCATATGTAAAAAGAAAGAGAAGGCTTTGTTAATCATCATCATTGATGACCAGAGTCATGGGTGATTTTTTTAAGGGATAAAATGAAAGGATTTGAGCACTGGCTATCCACCAGACATGAGATGTTCCTTATGATCCATTAAATCACTTAACATTATAGCATTCATGCAAAATTAGATTTTGTTATTTCAATGTCCATATAAAGATATCATTGCTCAGTAAGTTTACCATATCTCTATTTCTCCATCTAAAGCTGTTGCAAGTCAAGTTTCAAGTGAAAGTTTACTTCAAAGTCCACATTTACCACCATGATTGTCGTTCATAATAATAAGTAAAGCCGTTGTTTCAATTCACATGGCATATTTTCCTTAGCAGATCCCATGTCCTGTCGGCAATGTTCCCATCAGTAGATTCTATATGTGGCACTTACCCCCCAACTCTCACACAATGCATAGACAATTGGGTAACACTGTCAACTTGACAATTTCACAACACTGTCAACTTGATTTGCAAAGATCAATGACACAACAAAGAACACAGGCAGTCAGTATGTTTTCTGAATATCATGCAGACCAATCTGTATGTGACCACACACACACCACACACACACACACACACACACACACACACACACAAATTCCTAAAGTAAAGGTAATTGAGTGATTGCATGAAATCATGAAAGCAATGTGTTCAATTTTGGGAGAAAACTTACTACACAGGAAGGAATAAAAATCATAGAAGAGATTCTGAAAAATTCATAATTTCAGCTTGGACAAAATGTACAGTTATTTATAGATTGCACAGAAATTATTATGCAAAAATATGTGATTCTTTATTTAAACAGCATTGGAATACAGCTGAAGAAGAAATCTCAGAGACTGTAAATCCAAAACATTTTACTAACAGATGTGGACATTATGATCCAGGGAAGTTAGGTTACTTGCCTGAGGCCAAATGGCTGGTTAGCAATCAAAGACAAAGCTAGAAATCAGGTGTCTCTCCTCCTAGGATTGAGCTCTTTCCAATATCAATTGAAACCCATGTGTATGCATAACTGATGATACTCATTTGTAGCTCAGGTATGGTATGTGTATTTAAATAAAATATAAAATGAGCTTTCTTTTAATTTTAAATATTTCTATAATTCCAACTTTAAAAAAGGGAAAAATATTTTATTTTTTTCATTCCATCACCATTTCTTCTTTTGAAACCAAACCCAATGGCAGACTCACTCAAGTTTGGGGAAAATTTTTACAGTGTTTCATCAATTTAAGTGGACGTGATGAGGAATGGAGGCTTCAAGGGAAATTATTGCAGTCCTATCAGTTTGGGGAGGCTGGAATCAAAAGGACCTACAATCTCAAAGTGGGCATCAAAGAGGTCAAAGGCCAAGTATGCACATCAATTGGATGCTTCCCCTCCCCCCCTTTAAAAGAACACTTGGCTTCGGAACCACCTAATTCTATCCTACAAATGTTTTGGAGTTGTCTAAAATCTTTGAAGGTAAGAAGAGTTGCTTGACACCAAGGACTGGATATATATATTTTTAAATCTTTATAGTTGAAAGTACTATATATGTCCGCTCTTTTTCCCCAATGGCCCCTTCTAGTCTGTCCCTGCCCCCCACCCCAGGCCTTCACTACACTATTATCTGTGACCATAGGTTATGCATATATGCATATAAATTCTTATTTTGAGCAAGTCACAGAATCAGTCAAAGGCTTTAAACTAATCCAGAACAATGGCTCTCATCCTACCTCCCTTTAATTGAAACATTTCTTTGAAAATGAAACCTAAAGAAGGATATCCGCAGAGCCCCTCAATTTCAGTGCAAATGATGAGACAAAGTCCATGTAACAAAGAAATAACTGAGTATCAGGTACCTAAATGTAAGCTGATATCAGAAACTATTAGATATATCTTCTTGGCCAACTCACTGTTTCTCTCCAAGTCTCAGGTTCCTATTCACCAAAATAAAGAGATTATATCGAATTGGTAAACTGGTTGCACCTATTGGGCCAACTTTACATGGTAGAGATATGTTGCCACAACCAATATCAAGTCCCAACAACATGCTCTCTACCAGAAATGCACTTTGAATATAAAGTCACATATAGGTTAAAAGTAAATGTGCAGAAAAAGCTATACTATGCAAACACTAATGATGAAAAAGCTGAATTATCTATATAAGAAATCAACAGAATTTGGGTTGAGGTTTATTTCCAGATTAAAAGCAAGGATTTTTATAATGACACGAAGGGACAATTTATGAAAAGGACATAAAAAGCTTAAATGTATATGCATCTAATAGCAGAATTTCAGAATACATCAAAACCTAACAGAGCTAAACAGAGCAATAGAGACATCTACAAATACAGTACAGATCAGATTAGCATTTCTCACTAAATGATTGATAGACAAAGTAGACAAAAATTTCAGTAGTAATATAGAAGAGTTAAACAACACTATTAACCAACTTGATCTCATTGATATGAGAAAACATTTCTCACTTGGAAGATTACATTTTTCTTTCAACTAAACATGGTCATTCTCCAAGAAAGACTGATAATGGCTGAGCATTCTGAATTCTGAAAATTCAGAAAAAAACACACACATGGATTTGCAGATTCAGAAAGGCCAAGAAATTCTGAGAAAAGTCAGTAACAAATCCACAGCTAAACATTTTGTAGTGAAACTACAGAACACTAAGAAAAAAAGCAGCCTCTTAGAGAGAACAAAAATCACCTAGAAAATGTAATAATTAAAACAACAGAAGACTTCACTTCAGCAAAAATGGAAGCCAGATACAGTAGAATAATATATCTAAAGGTCTGAGGAAAAAAAGAGGACTCAATTAAAATGATATCTCCAGCAAAAATACCTCTCAAAAAAAAAGATCAAATGCTATTTTAAGATAAACGAAAACACAGTTCCCTACAATAAATCTTTCTTAAAGGAACTTTTAAATACTTTTTGGAAGAGATATATCAGAAAGTTCAGAGATACAAATAATGAAAGAGAAAGGTAAACCTGTAAACAGGTGGGTGAATCTAAACAAGCACTAACAATGTAAATTAATGATAGTGATTTGGAATTTTATAAAAGGAAGGTAAAATTCAAATACTGAACAAGCTATAATAATAAAAGCATAATATGCTAATTAGACCAGACATCCTTCCGGACGAATCCGGGGCTGCAAGGGAAGCCCAGGTCCTGGGTGCTAGAGAGAAGCTGGTGCTGGCAGCTGGGGGAAGGAAGGCCTACTCTTGCACGAATTTCGTGCATCGGGCCTCTAGTATTAGTACATAAGCCTTGCAGAGGCGATAAGAATTTAAACATCCTAAGGTCTCTGTATCGCCCCAAAGGAAAGATTTTGATTAATTTTAGACTTCATAAAATTAAGAATACATAGGAACATGTCAAATTTAAAAATACAAATAGTTTTCCCTCTAGCTCTAAAATTGATGTTGAATCTGAATTTTGCATAAGTCAAAGAAAAGAGACTTAGAACTTTGCAAGGATAACTGAGTGCCAGAATCTCATGCATAGGTTTGAAGGTGGGAGAGAATGAAGATAATGGAAACTAGGGGATTGATTTGTATAAAGATCTGAATCATCCTTTGGGGTGAGCAAGTAAACTAGACAAATATAGTAGGATGACCATAGCAAGGTGGGTCTGTGGGAGGTGTAGGGGGAGACGAGGCTGGAAGGATAGGCTGGAAGAGTCAGGATAGACAGAATAAAGGGCACAGACATTACCTGACAAGCTGGATCCTTTTGTAGGTGCCATGGTGTTGTGGATTCAAGATGGCAAATCTAAAGTCATTTGTGTACTGTGGAGGGGACCTTGGGTTCTGTGGAGAATGGGGAATAAGACCAGCCAAGAAGCATGATCTCATCCATCCTTTCTCCCTCTGGAAAAGTGTGTGTGATAGAATCCTCCTCTCTGTGTTTGTTCTACTGCATTCCTTCAACTCCATAACCATCAGCTCACTAGAGCCCTAAGCGTGACAACACAGTTTTATCTGCAGTGTTAATAACAAAGCAGGAATGACCAGTCCCTCCTCACCAAATCCCCAGGCATATCAATACACATTCCCCCAGAATCATGTGCATATTCATCAGAGTACAATCAGAAAACAACTCTGAAACAATTCTTATTATACCCAATACACAAAAAACTCAGCCACTCAGGTCTTTTTAACATGTTTTTGTTGATTTTTAGAGAGAGAGGAAGGTAGAGAGATAGAGTGAGGAAACATCGATGAGAAGGAGAAACATCATCGATCGGCTGCCTCCTGCACACCCCCTACTAGGGATAGAGCCCACAACAGGGCATGTGCCCTGACCGGGAATCAAACTGGGTACCTCTAGGTTCATGGGTTGATGCTCAACCACTGAGCCACACCAGCAGGGCCAAGGACCTTTTTAAAAATTGATTTAAAATTATTCATTTGAAGTCAATTTTAAGATCTTTGTAAGCAATAATAATAGCCACCAGAGTCATCAAACCTTCTTCCACATCCCATCCCCCAAAACACTTTAAACACAATAGTTCTAAACTGCCTTAGGGAATAAAGCCACTAAAACAAACAAACTGTAATACACACACACACACACACACACACACACACACACAAATGTAAATAAGAGGGACTTCATTCTGTTCTGTAAATTTGCAAACATTCAGACTCAAAAAAGTGCTATCGACAGAAAAATCAATAATAAGGAAACTATGTTGACTGACAAGCTGAATTATTTAAAAAGTGAATGAGATATTTGTCTGTCACACCATTTACTATTTTCACTGTGTGCCCATCAGATAGATACCACTGATGTTTGCTGAAAAATGTCCACCAGCAGAGCCAAAGGACAGAACAGTCCTGCCCACTACTGCCTTTTGACAGTGCGCCTGACCTAGAAAACCCAGGCGATTGATTCTCATGATGCGCTGTAAATCCGTGGTGATGTGTGCATCCTTGGACTGGAGGCAAATGTGAGGCTGAGCGGCTCTCTGCAGAATGCGCCCCTAGCATCAGCTCCCTCACCTCCCTAATCCCAGAGCCAGCCTGTCCTTAGGGTAACAGCAATTCCCTGAGAACCCTTTACACCAGGGGTCAGCTGACAGTGGTGCCTGGGCCGTTGCTGGCCCGCCACTAGCTTTTGTGCATGGAGTATTATCGGAGCAGAGCCATGCCCATTATTTATCTACATCACATTATTTATCTACATCATATTGTCAACAGCTGCTTTCTTTCGACAAAGTGAGTTAAGTAGTTGCAACAGAGACCATACAGCCCCCTAGTGCCTGAAATATTTACTATCTGGATGTTTACAGAAATAAGTTTTTTTTATGTCTACCTTACACGATTGGGCTATGAAAATGATATAGAAGAGAACTTAACAGCAAAGGACTAGACATTCCTCAACACAGCTTTGCATTTTCATTCCACTAGCCACCCCCACAATGAAAACATCTGTCCTATGTATGTTATTTTGTAATGAGTCTAACCTAGGAAATGTGTCACAAGAGCCCAGGACAGGCATCACTCAACAATCACAGCACTATTCTGTGGTCCAGTCCTCAGCTCAGAATCCTTTCCACACGGTTCTCTAGGTCCGTGGTCGGCAAACTGCGGCTCGCAAGCCACATGCGGCTCTTTGGCCCCTTGAGTGTGGCTCTTCCACAAAATACCACGGCCTGGGCGAGTCTATTTTGAAGAAGTGGTGTTAGAAGACGTTTAAGTTTAAAAAATCTGGCTCTCAAAAGAAATTTCAATCGTTTTACTATTGATATTTGGCTCTGTTGACTAATGAGTTTGCCGACCACTGCTCTAGGTGGCCGGTAATTGACTGGGGTTAGCATAAAAGATGAAGTATTTCTGCTATCTCTGGTCTAATTGCTTCTCATGCTGGTATTTTTAATCATTACCCTTTAGTCTGTCCACCAAAATCTGTCCCCCAATAACTTCTATCGACCAGAGCTCATTCGGAACTTGAACTCTTCTCTGAAATAACATTCATACCAACGTTAGAAAAATGTTGTCTGCACATGTGTATGCGTGTGTGTGATACGTGCGTTTGTAAAAACTAGAAAAATGCGATTGTAAGTGACGAAAGAAGCTGATACAGACGTCTAGGGGGTTACTGTGAAAGTTACACTTTCAAACATTACCTCCACTGACATGGTTGATGCAGAGTTTTCATTTGTTTGTTTTGGCCAATAAAGACCCAAGACCAGGGTAACCACTATGACAAACACTAGAAACTCTAGAAACTTGTGATCCCTGTCCAGCCAGTTAGGAACCCATATGACTGTCCCTTCTGGAGCTCACACCTCAACTCACCTGTCTGAAATGGAGGGGGGCTGCCTCTTGTCTTCCTGAGGCCGGGGCACCGGGCAGAGAGCCACTGCGGTCTCCCGTGGGGTGAGCCAGCTTCCCAAGGCAGGCCCAGGACTGAGCCTTCTCGGGCAGCCACAGGCACAGTTTCTTCTCCGTTTCTTCTTCATTAGTCTGCATTTGCTCAACATTCTTCTTCACTGTTGTGATTCTGGACAAAATGCTGCATCTCTCTGAAGACTGGGCTGCTGTGAGGGTCAACAGGAGAAAAACCTTATCTTTAAAATGGAATCTCCAGGAGCCTGGGAGTCTGTGGATTTTAACCAAGTGATTCCAATGATGTGGCAAGTTTGCAAAACACCGCTTTGTTAATGTCACAGCCCACCTGGAAGCTTGTTAAACAGGCAGATCTCACGGGTCTCTCCTCAAACCCCGACACAGACTTTTCATTTCAGCGTATTCGGGTACAAAGCAGCGGCGGAAAGCCCTTTGGGGAGGCCTCACTTAAGGCCTTGACACTCGGGGTGGTCCCTGTTCACCAGGATCAATATCCCTGGAACCTTTTGGGAAAATGCAGGAAAGTCTAGGCCCCACCTCCTCTGGAATCAACGTGCGCTTAGTAAGATCCTCAGGTGATTCTGATGCACGTTACAGTGTGCAACGCATTGACTTATGTCCAACGCTGAACCGCAGAACCCAGTTTCTAAAAACTGTTCTACACACTAATGTTCATAACTTGATTTAAAATGTCACTGAACCCACTTAATCCCTATTTCAGATGACGAGATGAATGCATAGGAGACTTTTACAGGGAAGGGGCTGTCTGTCTTCAACACTGCGGCCAAGAGGTCCCAGGGGATCATAGAACATTCTGGGGCCCCACTTTGACTGCCAGGAGCTCTGACTACCAGCTGCTTTGCCGTGTCTGTGGCAGGAAGCATCGGCTACTTGGAACTTGGCAATAATAGGTCCTTGAACGGGGGACATGGCTTCTCCTCTTGGGCCTCAGTTTCCCAATTCATAAAGGGAAGATAACCATCCCACTTCACAGGTTGGCAGAGAGAATCAAGATGGTGTACATAAAATGCAGGCTCGGTGTGTGGCAGGAAGCTGGGTCTGTTGGTGAAAGGGAGTTGGCAAACTCCGGGGAGAGGAGGCAGTAATGACAATCCCTGAAGTTGTAGCTTAAGCCCTGCTGGCATGCTTGTCCTGTTTCAGTGTTGCCAAAGAAGAAAAGAACAAACTTGTATCACAATGGGATCAGAGCTGGGCATAAGCACGGAGGATTAAAGGCGGCATGATCATGGAAAACACTTTCCCCAGGGAAGCCAGTTTTTATTCCCAGCTCCTTTGGCATCTCCTCCTTTTATTGTTCTTGCTCCAAACTCTGAAATGGCCTCACATTTACCAACAACCTGGAATAATAAGGCTGTGACCCAAATCTCAGCAATTGAGGATTTTTGAACTGTAGACTATTTTTATCTTTCCCTCCATGTCTTTGCTTTAAATTAAAAAGTGCCCCTAGCTGGTTTGGCTCAGTAGATAGAGCGTCAGCCTGCAGACTGAAGGGTCCCAGGTTCGATTCCAGCCAAGGGCACATGCCTGGGTTGCAGGCTCGATTCCTAGTAGCAGGGGCGTGCAGGAGGCAGCCAATCAATGATTCTCTCTCATCATTGATGTTTCTATCTCTCTCTCTCGCTCTCCCTTCCTCTCCGAAATCAATAAAAATATATTTGAAAAAAAAGAATATTGAGCTAAAGATACATTAACAGTTTCCCTTCCTTTATTAATTCAAGCATGCATTATTTGAGCACCTATTATGTACCAGACACTATGCTTAGCCCTACATATGTGTTATTATTATTTTATTATCTCATTTTACTCTCCTTATAACCCTATGAATTTAGAACTCATTGTATAACCTTTCTGCAAAAGAGGACATTGAAGCAAGTTAGGTTAAAATCTTGCCAAGGTCACTCAGCTAGTAAGTGACAGAGATGGCCATTAAACCCAGACAGTCTGACTCCAGACCCAAGGTCCCTTTAACTATTAGGTGAAACAGCCACTGTGTGCCTGGAACTGAGGCCACAGAAGGAGTTGCATAAAGTTTTTGCCCTCAGAGGCTTATGGCCTAATAGGAGACTGCACATTCTGATTAAAGGATGGTAACCCTACTGCAAGTCACCAATGCTTTTCCCCTGCCCATAGCAGACATAACTAATTGATCTCAGTCATCTTTCCAACAAAGCTGGACTTGGTCACAGGGGGCTCCAGGAAATCATCACCAATTGCTTGAAGCTGGAGTTGGAGATGATATTTTCTATTCTTGCACCAGTGGAAATAAACAGAAACCTGGTTTATCCTAATTGCATCGGGATTTGGCCTATGACAGAGGCAAAGAAGGATACTGATATTATATGCAACTAAAAAGATGAAAGATTCTTGGCAAACTGGCACAATCCTAGAAAACAAAAATATTACAATATTCAAGAAGCCAAGAACGTTGCTTTCATTTGTTCAGCTCTCAGAGAAGACAAACCCAGCCTCTACCCAACTTGTCACAACATCTCCTAAATCTCTATAGCTCATGCACAGTATTTGCTTAAAAATGTATCTTTTCAGGAATTAAAAAGAACAACTTTTTAAAAAGAAAAAGAAAATTGTACTAGCCCTGGCCAGATGGCTCAGTTGTTTGGAGTATTATCCTGAGCACCAAAGGTTGGTGTGCGAACAGGATGCAACCAGTCGATGTTTCCCTCTCACATCAATGTTTCTCTCCATGTCTCTCTAAAAAAGTCAATAAAAACATATCCTCAAGTGAGAATTTTTTTAAAATTTGGACTATAACCAAGGTTGAAATGAGAATATAATAAACCTCATTTGATGTCAGAAGGGGTGGGCTGACAAGGCAGGAATTTACCTTAGTGAACCTATTATAATTACCTTTCACCAGTTAATTGAAAATGCATTAATGCACAGGTGGGCTTAGTTAAAATTAGCATAAAAGAAAATCATGTTTCTGTTTATACAATTTGCATGTCTTTGTAATCAGCGAAATGACAGAGCAGACAAGCGGCCTACTCCTGCAATGCGATCTTTAATTCCCGTCACATATTAATCATCCTCCTATAATATAATAAAGCTGCTTCTGTCACAGTAGCATTAAATGTAAATTGTTCCAATTATTGGCAATTCTCCACTGTTCTGCAGAAAGAACCGTGGGGTATGAGCCATGGCCTTTGTAAGGAAACGATCATAAAAGAAGGTAACCGAATTTTGCATCTTGGTCAAAACTTTTCTGGAATCCTCCCTCTCAGTTTACTTTGCTCGGGTTACTTCTAAGAGCTGAAGCAACACAGAAGCAAACCCTTGGGAAAAAATGACATCCTTCGGTTTATAAGATTCAGGATGATATTAATAGGCTGAAAGAGGGTAAGCAACTTGTACTGCTAATTTCCCGCAGGCATTTTCCAAGTTTTTACCCATTACAGTGTGAGACCTTTGAATAAAAAGGTTCTGTTTGAACCAGATATCATTGTTGCTCTTCTGCCACGAGAGAGAAATAAAAGATATCTCCAACAGTGAAAGCGCATAAAAGACATAGAACTAATGTCACACCTGCCCTAGCATTATGAAGTGCTTTCCTCAAAGGTTTCTCTACATTTCATCAGCATTTTAACCTTCTGACACTCTCAAAAAAATAAATGCTTCTTAAGAAGTTCTACAAAGATGCTTGCTGGCACTGCAGAGAAAAGCTGTCATCCAGGTTAAAGGCTCAGATCAGGAGACAAAGACAGCCACTGTCCACTACTCTTTCACCAATGGCAGACATCGCTAATCAATGGCAGTGCTTTTTCTCGGGAGCCCACATTGATCCTTATCACCTTAGGCCTCTGGACAGCCAGTAAGAGGGAATTGAATTTCAAGTAAGAAGTGAAAGATATTTGCCATCTTTTCTCTTAGATTTATTTTATATTAACTTATTGATGAGAAAGAGAGAAGCATCACTTTGTTGTTCCATTTATTCATGCATTCATGAATAGTCCTTGTAGTTGCCCTGACCAGAGATGGAACTACAACCTCGGTATATCCGGATGACACTCTACTCAACTGAGCTACCCAGCTAGGGCCTTCTCATAGATTTAAATTTGCTCACTAGAGACAGTGCTACCCCTGCTGTTTTGTTGGAACTGCTTTGTATTGGGGAAGGTACAACGTGACCTCCCTCTCTTACCCTCAATTAGAAGGAAATCAAAAAGGGGAAGGGAGCCCGGATGGCTTGCCTCCGTGGTTGAGCATTGACCAGGAGGTGGCGGTTGGGTTCGAGATCAGGGTGCATGCCCGGGTTGAGGGCTCCATCCCCCATTTGGGCATGCAGGCGGCAGCTGATCAATAATTCTCTCATCATTGATGTTTTTATCTCTCTTTCCCTCTTCCTTATTCTCTGAAATAAACAAAAAATGTATTTTTTAAAAGGGGAAGGGAATGTTTGATAAGATTCCTTAAACTTTCCTTCTCTTTCTGCTTCTACCTGCCCCTCATCTTCTCTTTAAGAAATAATAAAGCCAACTGTAGATAGAAATTATAGGCAAGGAGTCTGAAATTTGCTGCCAATCTAGGACTACAAATACTCCATAAGATTGGTTAAGCTTTGCTTATTTTCCCTTATTTGTTATTTTTATAACTCTGTCTCAAAAGTAATGACAATAAATGTGGAACTAAACCTTCCATATTTTGGGACATCTATAACTTATTGCCCCTCCTCATTATAAATATGTACCTTAGCTAATTTCAGGCTTTAAACAGTGAATTCTTTGGTGGCATATTATTGTGTTATGGCAAACAACCTGGATCCTATCCTGTAAACACAATTTGTCAAATGAGGAGCCAGAGGTAGACAAAAGCAAAAGAGACGGCGTATCAGACACCCATATCAGTTATTACCTAAGTCACCACCTATTTATTATTCAGTATCTCGAATAGAGGCCAGGTTAGAGTACTCAGCTTAGCCATGACAGGGGGGACGGGAGGGGATGGAGAACATTTTGCTGCATCATCTCCCCAAATCCAAATCCAGGGATGTGCAGTTATTCCTGCAGGGCACAAAGAATGATGTGTGGTGAGAGACGACCCACCCCTCAGGAACCCATGTCCCCTTACCAACTCAATTCCATAGATTGAGCGTAAGATGCATGTGCATCTGCCTTTTTGTCAGGTAGCAACCACAAGTCCAAATGGTCCATAAAATTGAGCTGTATTCTGACCAAACAGATCAGCAAATCCTCTTTGCTTTGGGAAGAGAGGCTGGAGTATCTTCTCTCCTACAGCAATCCCACTTTAAAATATAATCTGCCTCCCAAGCAACCTCTGTCCATCATCCAGCCTCTCTGATCTCCTGATGCACTGCTAGTGGGTGCCACACAGCTCAATATTATTCTGAGTCTCTGATTGACTCACATTGATTTGTTGTCCCCATATAGATTGCAGAGCTTTTCATGGTAGAGATAACTTTACTTCAGTGTATCCCAGAGATGTTATTCATACTCTATGTTTCACTGGGTAGGTATGTGATAAGTATTTGCTGATATGATTACTTGCCGCTGTTAATAAATATGTAAATTATTTAATTATACCTTGACAAAACTAATTTTACAAGTAAATTTTACTAATTTACTTGTATGTCTTTAAATGTTGCTCAAATTGATAGAGTTTTAAAAGGGAGTGTCATGAAAACAATATCTTCATTAAAAATAGCTATATTAAAATAATTGAATTTGCTTCTTAACTTTAAGACAATCATAGAGAATTTTAAAATTATGCTAACATAGCAGAGGTGCTTACCCAAGAGAAATAAAAGCACATATCAACAGAAGAGATCTGTTCATAAATGTTTACAGCAGATATATTCCTAAGAGCCCAAACCCAGGAACCACCCAGATGTTCCTCAAGAGGAAAACAGGTAAACAGATAATGGCATGTATTAATCACTATGGTATCACACGGAGTATATTCACTTCCCTAAACATCCTCTATTCTTCACCTATTTCCTCCCTCTCTTACCCTCAACCCCAGAAACCACTTTTTTTACTGTCTTTATAGTCATGCCTTTTCTAGGATGCCATATAATTGGAATCATATAGTATATAGTCTTTTCAGATTTGCTTCTTTAACTAAGTGATAGGCACTTAAAGTTCCTTTATGGCTTTTCACGGCTTAATAACTCATTTGTTTTTAGTGTTGAATAATATTTCATTGTCAGAATGAGCTACATTTATCCATTAACCTACTAAAGGGCATTTGATTGCTTCCAAGTTTGGGCAATTATAAATAAAGCGGCTATGAACATCTGTGTGCATATTTCTGAGTAGATATGTTTTCAACTCCTTTGAATAAAATATTAAGGTGTACAATTGCTAGATCATATGGTAGGAGTGTGTTTAGCTTTTTAAGAAACTACCAAACTGTCTTCCAAAGTGCTGTGCCATTTTGCATTCCTACCAGCAGCGAATGAGAGTTCCTGCTGCTCCACAACCTTGCCAGCATTTGGTGTTGTCAGCGTGCTCATTATAATTTTATAAAAAATTAATACAATATTTAATAGTTTTAACAGAAATGTTCAAGCTTGGATATTAAACACAATATTTAGAAAAATATAGTTTATCTTATGGAATTAAAATCTGTTTTAATATGGGAGTGTTCCTTTAATCCTAATTTATTACATGATGTCTTTTGGCTAAATTCTGATTTATTCATATGCTTTGCGTTTAAATTAAAATTTACAACTTACTTTTAGAAAAGTGGCTTTAAAGTGAACTAGCCTTGACCAACTGACATTTGTGAAAATAATTTTCAGAAAGTTGTCCACTTCCACCCATCCCAAAGGAAGCTCCAATCTCAGAAATAAAGGCAATTCATGAATTTAGGGAACGCTGAAGTGACAGAGGGGCATATGAAATGGACAAAGTAAACACCTTTGGGGTTTGTTTTTTCCTCTGGACAGCTTTTCCTGTCTTTTCTCATCATAAAATATTCAGTCGTTCAGGTGAGAATAACTCCTCTCACCATTGGCCTCAAGCATTAAGATAATACTTCTAGCTAACCCACTATTACACTTCCAATCCCAAATCCTATATCCACTAAGCATTTGTGAATGACCAAATCTTAACTCAAAACAGCTTACGCAGACAGAGCATTTACTGCTGTGCACACCCAGGGCTCCACAGGAACCTCTGGATTCGCATGTGGCAGGAACTGGGAGTCAGGTGACCCCTTTCTCTGCTGTCTTCCTTCTGGAACATGAGCCGTGGATCTGAAGGTACCAATAGTAAGGCTGGTGGTCCCTTGGGCCCCCCAGGTGCTATCTTTCCTGCTGCCACGTTCCAGGCTGCCTGAGATAGATGGTAGGTAACCAGACCCACAAGGATCAGAGAGTGGAGAAAGGAAAAGCCAGCTTAGTATCTATTCTAGGCCCCTCACTCTTGTTTGTAACCTTGGAGGAAAAAAATGAACAACAACAGAGCCTTAAATATGAAATGACAGGCATCTTTGCAAAATAAGTCACAAACAAAATAAAAGTCTCACTTAATTTAAGAAAAAAGCAGTTTTCATAGGAAGGGCAGTTATCATAATCTGATAAATCTTCCTGATGGACTAAGTACTGAGGTCAACTATTTCCCTTCCTCCATGCCTGGATTTTGTCTGTATGTCCAGACTTTGTGGGAAGGGAAAGGGTTGCCCATGTAAAATGAATGTGTTGTTAATAAGTGGGTTAGGAGTATTTCAACAAACTTCAACAAACTAGGAACAAACCAAAAATCAAGATATTTATGGAATACATAGTCATTGCCAGACAATATGCTAGGCAGTGGGGATAAAACAGTCGACAAGGCAGATAAGAGAGGAAAATTCTGTATGTTGAATAACTTGTAGCAATTCTGATTAAAAAACACACACAAAACCCACAAAACTCTAAATGCAGAGCCATCAGAAATTGTCGGGTGCCATCAAGAAAGGCTTCTCAGAAGAAGTAACAGCTATAAGGATGGCTGGGTGTTAGGCAGCAGAAAGAAAGTACAGGAGGTGGGAGCAGAGGGATCCAAAGAGAAGAGCAGTGGACACCAGGTTCAAGGGCAAGATTGTTTGGCTGTGTTGAAGAATAGAACAAGTACAATAAAAGTTCCAGCGGGGATGGGAGGTATGTCAAGAAACAGGGCCAGAGAAGAGACTCTGAGGGGGTTTCAAAGTCACAATAAGAACTTTAGACTCTATCCCAACACTGTTGGGATTATATTAAGTGGTTTTAAGCCAGGAGGCTACATATTCAGATTGTACCTTTCAAAGACCACCTTATCACTATGTGGAAATGGAACTGGGTGAGGGCAGGGATGGGGGAAGTCACTTATATGCTAAGGCAGGCTTGAAGTGCGTGCTGAAGAAAACAATGTCTTCAGATGTTGTCTTAAAATTTAACACAAATTTTGCAATTTTTTATGCAATATATTCTTATTTGTTTTAATATTTAAAAATATTTTCAATGATTCACTATGGTTAACCTCACTAGTTGACTAACAAATAGGCATTTTCTCCTTGTCAATGAAAGTAGAATTGGGTTGAAGATGGCAGTGTTATAAGCCCCAAATACAGGATCATAAATAGTCGAAGCCAATTAAAGCGATTCTGATCTCTGTTGTGTAATTGTCCCTGCAAGTGGGGATGGATGTGGTTCAATTCTGGCAGCTGAGAGCGAAGTGGTGTCTTTAGGGAGAGGATCCTGGAAAGTGTTTGCTTTCCTTGAAAAGGAGAGAGAGGCGGCTGAACTGGGCCGGTCACCTGCTCCCTGCTTTCCACCTTGGCCAGAGCCTTGACCCCTGGAAATAGGGCAGCTGCATCACAACACTAAGGGTGCAAGAAATGGGACAAAAGCTGATGTGCAAAGATAGCTGAAAGGTGGCTGCTAAGGGTGAAAAAATACTCCAAAAAGCCCCCATTTTCTAATGCTGCAGATCTTGTTATGTAAGCAAATTACACTTTTTGTTTAAGCCACTGTTCCTGTTAATTGCAGCTGAACGTATTCCTAATTGACATACTAACCCTTGAGTAGAACAAATGTTCCACTGCAATAGATCTGACTTTGTCCTGAGGTTTCCTGCCTCATCAGGCACACCAGGCCAGAACCCCAGGGAACCTGTGCCCCTGAGTTAGAGAAGCATAGCCTGGAGCAAACACCACCATTTTCAATGATTCCACTTCTTACGGTCCAGTTCGAAATTCTCCCCCTTTGCTTAGTTCCCACAAAGGAGCAGTTCAGGCTCCAAAGACTACAAAGGACAAGAGAGAATCCTCTTATCCTGTGTGTCTGGGTTTCCCGTGGCCTCTGGGGGGGGAATGGCCATGAGGCTTTTCCAAAGTGCTTTCAGCTTGCAGATAACATGTAGTATCTCGGCACAAAGAACACTTTCCATTCTTGGAGGGTTTTTCCATGTTGTTTCCTTTGGGACTAATGTACTTTTGCTCAAGAGCCGCTGGAGTCTGCTGATGCATCTGCTCTCCGTTTTCCATACAAGCTATGCAAGAAGAGATGAAGACCGGCACGTCCCCCCCGTGGCTCTGCACACAGTGCTGCGGAAAGAAGAGTGCACTTGCATTTCCTGAATGGATCCAAAGCGAGGAGGGAGAGGGAGGGGTCCTCCTGCAACTGCTCTTATTTGAACCGTCTCTCCCTACGCAGCAGGCCCCGCGGTAAATGGCAGCTGCACGGCAAGGGCATGATTCTTTGGTGACTATTTACGAGCAAATACTGCCTTTTCCAGACTCTAGACAAATAATTGATTTCTCTGGTATTTAAAGACCGAAGTATGGCCGTTAGGAGGAAAGGGACTATATGTGTGATAAATGCAGAGAAGCGGTGGCTTCTTGTGATTTATTATAGATGAGTGTGAGAGGGGATATAAAATCTATTCCATTAATTCCATTTTCATTTTAGTGGCTATGTGGGCTTAGCTGCCTTGCAAGTTAGCTTCTCGTCCTCTCAGGAGAGAGATTTGCAAAACTACAAACTGGCTGGATGTGTTTCTGCATAAGCGGTGTTATCAGCCTTATGAAGCAAGTGGCCCTCGCTCCCTCAGCCCTAACCTCCTGGAATAATTTTGGGCGATGAAAAATAGGTGTTTGGAGCCTTCTCTAATTCTACATATCCCCAGTCTAATAACACTTGTCATTTACCTTCCCACTAATTATACCTAGGTTATCACTTCATTCATTCATATTTCGGTCCATCTGTTCCTTAAAGGGGCTCAGTAATGTGTCTATACATGGAAATGTTATATCCTGGTTATGCTTTCATGTTACATAAGCTCTTTTTTATGTCTTTATTGCATTTCAAAACCCAGGTTTGTAAACTGGACACTTGGAAGGAGCCATTTAGGAATGTATACCAATATTACCAATCCCCAAAGATGTTTATAAGCTAGAAATCCTTAATCACATCACAAGTTCTTGCTTTATTTTAGTACAATTGGCAAAGAAACATTTTGTATTAAGCAAATAGGTAATAAAAAATATTAGCTTAAAATGTGCTGGTTTCTTAATCATGATCCTAGAAAGCCTGTTCCAGGATTTGGCCTAGAAATTCTACAAACATCATCTAATTTCAGCAACTGCACAAGTCTTTGCGGTAGAGATGATCATCAGGGTCTGAATGCACAGGCAATAATAACCAAGGATGTAAGTTGTCTGGGATCACAGATCTGGTAAAGAACGGAGCTTGGATTTGGACACAGGTGTTTATTTTAGTCCAGAATCTAGGCTTTTAAGTATAATCCAGTGTTGCTCCAAATGCATATTTTTAAAGAATCTATGCTTTGAAATGTTTGTTATTAGCCCTGCATTTCCTGCGGCTCTTTTGAAGAACTCATGGAATTAGTAGTGGAGCAGACATTTTTGGTGATGAGCCAGCATCATTTTTCCTTCTCTCCCTCCTTTCAAAATCATTATTTCATCAGGTATCCACTCTACTCCCAAGACTATAACATCTTCATCTCCAGAAGTGAGTCTTGATTAGTCTAGGCCCATGGTCGGCAAACTGCGGCTCTCGAGCCACATGTGGCTCTTTGGCCCCTTGAGTGTGGCTTTTCCACAAAATACCATGGCCTGGCGAGTCTATTTTGAAGAAGTGGCGTTAGAAGAAGTTTAAGTTTAAAAAATTTGGCTCTCAAAGGAAATTTCAATTGTTGTACTGTTGATATTTGGCTCTGTTGACTAATGAGTTTGCCGACCACTGGTCTAGGCCAGCAATTTTAAACCATTTTCATCTTATGAAACACAAACTAATTACTCTAATTACTAAAATTCTGTGGCACACCAAAAATGTATTATATTTTCTTTGCCAATCTGACCCCCCAAAATAGGGATAATTTTGACTCATTCACACCGGATAGCTATTGCGTTGGTTTTCTCCTTTTTTGCTTTGACAATCTAAGGGAAAGGAGTTCAGTGACTAAATTGCCAGGTAGTGCATGTTTTAAAAATCCTTGCAGCATACGGTTGAAAGTCACTGCTCTAGGACAATGGTGGAACTCCTGTCTTCCTGATGTGATTGGGGTTCAAGCTTCCGCCAGTCTGTTCTTGTAAGTTAGTCTAATAACACTGAAACGAAGCACATTTATCCTGTAGTTAGAGAGATGGATTCTCTCTCTCCCACTGGAACAAAGCAGCACCTTGTTCCAGTCACGGTTGGCACTCCTCACCATGAAGAGAGCCACGCCAAGAACAAAGCTGATACAGAGGGGGAGAGAGTGAAGAGAATAGCAGGGAACTAGCCAACGCCCTCATCACTGGAGCCTAATCATTCACCTCTCTCTCTGGAAGGCAGATTTCCTTTCCATTCAAGTCAACCTGAGTCATGGTTTCTTTAAAACCAAATGCATCGTAAAGAACATAGGCAGCCACTCACCTGGTATGATTTCAGGGGCACTGAATGGCAGACTGCACCCATATGTCTCACCCACCGCCTGCTACAGCGCCTGAAGGTTTTATAACTATACTTACTCCTTATTGATCTTCGGGTAATGCTGATTGTCAGAAGGTCCAAGTAACACATTACGGGGGCGCAGGTTTTTAAGTGCTTCAGGTTCACAGGCTAGTTCACGTTAACCTGGTTTGCTTAGCACCCCGCCTCCCTTCATTCTCTAACCTCACGGCACCCTGTTCTTTCCCAAACGACCCCACACACCTGCCACACTGCCTGTCTTTTAGGTGCTCTAGTTTATCATGTTCTCTGCCTCAGGCACTTACACACACACACACACACACACACACACACACACACACACACATGTTTGGCTGATCTCAGCTTTCAGAGCTCAGGTCAGTTAACACTGTTTCAAGGTAACCACCCTCAGCCCTGGTTCCTGTGTAGGTCACATCCCCCTGAGAACCATTCCCTACGCAACCCTGGTGCAGACACTATGAGTCGTTTCCCTACATCTCTATTTTCCTTCTTCAGAAGGAGAACGTGAGATTTTTAACTGGGCACACAGCTGACCAGAACAAAGACTATGTCTCCTGCTTCCTTTACATCTAGGGGTGGGCACAATGCAAATGTTATAGCTGATGTTACCAGTGCCCAGTTCATTTCTCCTTATCAGTAGCCATTCCAGTGCATCCCAACCTCATTTTCCTGCAAGCACTGGATCCTCACTGCCTGAGGGCATGTGCCTGGGGCTGGCTGCACATGCTTAGTTGTTAATGAAGCCGGGAGCATCCTTCAGTCAATAAAAGATTGGAATCCTATCTAATAAAGAGGGAATATGCTAATTGACTGCCACGCCCTCAAAGATGGTGGTACCCACAGCCACAAGATGGTGGAGCCCAGTCCCCTCAGCCCCGCTGGGGTGGCAGGCATGCGGCACAGCCGGGTCTGCCCCCAGGCAAGTCTGGCCACTCTGTACGCCTGCCTCTGGAGTCCCCCAGTCCCCTCAGCCCCCCAGACACCCAGGGCCAGCCCGAGGCGCAGGCAAGCCATGGATGTCGGCTGCCCGGCTGCCCAGGGCCACCCAAGGCTCAGGTAACAAGGGCTGGCCAAGGCTTGTGCTGCTGACAGTGGCAGCAGCAGAGGTGTGATGGGGGCATCGCCTCCTGCCCCTGAGGGCTCCCGGACTGTGAGAGGGGGTAGGCCGGGCTGAGGGACCCCCCTCCAGTGCATGAATTTTCACGCACTGGGCCTCTAGTAGGAATATTACTACCTCAGCTTCCTCACACAGTGCGTGGTATTATTCTAAAGCATGTTCTGCACTGTCTCCTAGAGTCTTCAGGGGGATTAAATCTCAGTGGTCCACAGTGCAGACCTGCTCAGGAACATGTGCTTTATTATAGGCTTTCTTCCCTTCTCACCTGCCCACAACCCTGCCAACTTCTGGGATTACCTCCCAAACAAACTACTTACTCTTCAGTCCTGGTCTCCAGGTTGGTTTGCTTCTTGACAAACCCATTCTGAAACCAAGTACTCTCGCCTCCCCCTCCCCACCCTGACACACACACACACACACACACACACACACACACACACACACACACACAGTTTGCCCTGCTCTTCCCAAACTAAATGGGGTCAACTTACAAAATGCAAAAAAAAAAAAAAAGTGGGTTCATAAAAGTATCTGTCTTATGACATTGTTATTGTTCCCCATTTCATTGGCTCGTATCACCAATTAGAATCTAAATTTTTTTCATGTCAAATTAGAAGCTCAGAATCTGGTGTCAGACAATTTCAAATCCCAGCTCTATCTCTAACTAGTTGTCCATTTTCATCCTGTATCTCTCTGGACACATTTCCTTATCAGTATAACAAAAATAGTGACATCTACCTATCCTTTTGTATTTTTTAAGGATTGAATTAGGTCATCCATGTAAAGCATTTAGCAAAATGCCTGATACAAGTCATCACTCAATAAATGCTGGCTACTACCATCTTATTCATAGTATTAGTATTTGTAGTGTTAATATTAGTAGTGTTAGTAATTGTATTAACCTTGGCTTCTCCTACAGGGCATAGTATAACACATCCATTCAGCATGTGGTAAACACTAACATATTTGTTAATGAAATTAAAAAAATAGTGAACTAGAGCAGCACATTTTGTTTTCATAATCGGCACTGAGATTTCATTCGGCCAATGGATTTTTATAGCACACACGACAGAAGTATGGCTAAATCACTCAATCCTCAAGATTTCTCACTGTGTAAATATCAATTACAAGTGATCTTCCATCTGCTCCATGAGCAATACGCGGTTTGTCATTTCCCTGAGAAGTTCAAAGGCACAAAAACATGTGTGAGATATTTTTCTTCTTCTTCATCTGCTCAGGGTATGTTTAAAGGGATATAGGAGCTACACTTACTGGATAGTGGCTTGGGAGATATTCAGAAGCATGACAGATCTTTCTTCCAGCCATCTCTGGGTCATGCCAGAGTGAGCCTTACAAACCAAGCCTGGCCAGGTTGTTGCTCTGCTAAGATGTCCTCAGCAGCTCCTCCTCTGCTGCTCTAACATCCCATCCCCACAGGGTAACTCCAGCCAAGTTCACTTCTTGTGATTCTCTGAAGATGGCTTCCTATCCACATGCAGTCATATGCTTTCTGCTCTACCACAAATGTCCTTCTTTCCTTCCCTTCCCTTCCCTTCCCTTCCCTTCCCTTCCCTTCCCTTCCCTTCCCTTCCCTTCCCTTCCCTTCCCTTCCCTTCCCTTTCTCTTCCTTTCCTTTTCTCTTCTTTTCCTTTTTTTTTTTTTGGCCTTGTAAATACTTATTTTCCTTCCAAGACTTTGCTTAAACTTAAAATAATCTTTCTTATCTCCAGACTCCCAATCAAGTAAAAGCATTTTCTTTGTGCTTCTCTTCAAAAGCTCTATCTTGGGAGCTCAGATGCTGGATGATATAAACCACTCATATGTCACGACACTAGGGAGAAGTAATTCTTAGTTCCAGCCAAGGTCAAACACACTTGGCATCCAAATGGAAGGATTTCTCTACTGTTTCTATGGAAATCCTTTTCAGACCAGACAGTGCTCACTTTGGATGGATACTACTAAGTTCATTCTCCCTCATTTCCCTTTCTGAGTCCACCTCTGTGCCCTCACCCAGGTTTCTAGCTTCATCAACACCCTCACCCCTGTGTTTGAGAGCAGCTAGACCTCTGACCTCAGGTGTCTAAGGCTGGCAATAGTTGAGCCTCACATTTACAAGACAAATTCATTTTGAATTATATAGCAAATTAACATTTCTGCTTCTTACCTTTCTTAACTATAAATAGAATAATAGAAAGTACCTACTTCATAGAGTAGCTATAATGATAAATGAAGTAATATACATAAAACATTTAGAAAAGTACCTGGCACGTAAGTGCTCAATAAATGTTAGCTGTTATTTGTTTGTATATTATTAGTATTATTCATCATATTAGAAGTGTTAGAAATACTGATCACCTTTCAAATGATAATTTGCAAGGATTATTATGCTAAAAGTCACTCCACCAACCCCTGGAGTAAGGATAGAGAGGAATGTAAAGGAAGAAGGGTAGGGAGACTCTGTTGTTCACACATTTAAGTGTAAGTATAGGTGTCCTATTCCTCCTCCCTCCAGGCATCCAGTAGGTGGTGAGGATTTTAAAGAAAGGGTCTATATCTTGCTGCTCATTGTATCTCTAGCATCCAGTGTGATATTAGCTCTTTAAGTGTTTGTTCTGCTTTAGAGGTACACCTGGACACCTTTGTCTCCCCAGCCCTGTCACTAATAGAGAAACTTCAGGACAAGCAAAGGCAGAAGGCTCTGTCATGTTTTAACTAGATGTTGTGTATCAGGCACTTTCATGTCAGGCTAGTACCTTATTCCTAATCTCCATCTTCACAGACGCCCTGAGAGTGTCTAAACAACCTGTTAAGAACTCAATTAATAACTAAAAAGATAGATTTGGTATTTGAGGATGAGTCTGTAAAACTTCAACTCAACTCTCCCATGACCATCTTCACTTTTGTTTTTGGTGCCTAGATGAGTACCTGGCATGGAGTAGGTGCTCAGTATCAATATTTGTTGAATGGATCCATAGTAGACACTATCGACTCTGCAAGAGTTGTAAACAAGGAAGTCAAAAAACAGGAGACCTGGAACTTCCAGAGACAGGTTGTCTGCACACATACACACATACACACACCTCAAAACCAAGAGGGAAGGGTTGGGAACTAGCTGCGGCTATGCCTCCAGAGCAAACAGACACAGTCCCCACCTCAAGCCAGATGCCAAGCGCCCTTTATGACTCTAATTCCTTTCTAGTATGTATTAATTTATTTCTGTATGTTTACCTTTCCTTTCTTTAAAAAAACTTTACTAGTAAATGTACACAAAGAGCTATATGAGGCCAAGGATATCAAAATTCATTTTCTTTAAAAAATAATGAAATAACCTCAAAGCACCCCTTCCACAAAATACCCTTATAAACAAATGCAAACTCACACTTAAGATAGAACCTGGAATTTTAAGAGCAGGAGCAGAAAAGCTTTCAAAGGAGTTCAGAGTAATGGTCATGGAATTTATACATCGGATGGATGAGAAAATCAACAACTTATGCAAGAATCAGGAAGAAATGAAAAGTGATATAGCTACAATCAAAAACACCATGGAAAGTTTCAACAGTAGACTACAAGAAGCAGAGGACCGAATTAGTGAGTTAGAAGATCAGGTACAGAAACAAGCTCAAGCTGAACAGCAATTGGAGAAAAAAATTAAAAAGCAGGAGGAAAGCCTAAGGGAGCTTCGGGACAACATGAAACGAAGTAACATGCGTATAATAGGGCTGCCAGAAGGACAAGAAGAGCAGCAGGGATTAGAAAATCTATTTGAAGAAATAATGACAGAAAACTTCCCGGATATGGGAAAGATAAAAGTTACGCAAGTAAAGAGAGTCCCAAGCAGGATCAACCCCAAAAGACCCACACCAAGACATGTCATAATTTCAATGGCAAATATAAATGATAAAGAGAGAATCCTAAAGGCGGCAAGAGAGAGACAGAGAGTTACCTACAAAGGAACACCCATCAGATTGTCAAATGATTACTCATCAGAAACACAACAAGCTAGAAGTGAATGGAAGGAGGTATACAAAGTGTTGCAAAGCAAAGGACTGAATCCAAGAATACTATATCCAGCAAGACTATCAATCAAAATTGAAGGGGAAATCAGGAGCTTTGCAGACAAAAAAAGCCTCAGGGAGTTTATCACCACCAAACCAGCAATGCAAGAATTGCTAAAGGGAATACTGTAAAAAGAAGAAATAAACAGGTAAGAAGGAATACAGACACAAAAATAGATATGACTGCAAACAAATACCTTTCAGTAATAACTTTAAATGTAAACGGACTAAATGCTCCAATCAAAAGACATCGAGTAGCTGAATGGATAAAAAAACACGACCCATATATATGCTGTCTACAAGAGACCCACCTCAGAACAAGAGACTCACACAGATTGAAAGTGAAGGGATGGAAAAATATCTTTCAGGCAAATGGAAATGAAAAAAAAGCTGGGGTAGCAATACTTATATCTGACAAAATAGACCTCAAAGTAAATGCCATAACAAGAGATAAGGAAGGCCACTTCATAATACTAAAGGGAGAAATCCAACAAGAAGAAATAATTCTGGTAAACATATACGCTCCCAATATAGGAGCACCCAAATACATAAAAAAACTCCTGGAGGATATCAAGGGAGAGATTAATAGCAACACAATCATAGTAGGAGACTTTAATACCCCACTATCACCACTGGACAAATCCTCTAAACAAAAAATCAGCAAAGAAACAGCAATCCTAAATGACTCACTAGACCAGATGGAATTAATTGACATCTTCAGAACATTTCACCCCAAAGCCACAGAATATACATTCTTCTCAAGTGCACATGGGTCATTTTCAAAGATAGACCATATGCTGGGTCACAGGCAAAGTCTCTTCAAATTCAAGAAGATAGAAATTATATCAAGCATCTTCTCAGATCACAGTGGCATAAAACTGGAAATCAACTACAATAAAAACAATCCAAAGAAATCAAACACATGGAGACTAAACAGCATGCTATTAAACAAGGACTGGGTCACCAGAGAGATCAAGGAAGAAATAAAAAACATCATGGCAACAAATGACAATGAAAACACAACAATCCAAAATCTATGGGACACAGCAAAAGCAGTCTTGAGAGGGAAGTTCATAGCTCTACAGGCCTATTGCAAAAAACAAGAAACAATGGTAATAAATTACTTAACCCTACAACTCAAAGAGCTAGAAAAAGAGCAGCAAGAAAAGCCCAGTGTAACCAGAAGGAAGGAAATAACAAAGATCAGAGCGGAGATAAATGACATAGAGACCAAAGAAACAATACATAAGATCAACAAAACCAAGAGCTGGTTCTTTGAAAGGATAAACAAGATTGATGGACCTCTAGCCAGGCTCACCAAGAAGCAAAAAGAGAGGACCCAAATAAACAAAATCAGAAATGAAAGAGGTGAAATAACAACAGACCCCGCTGAGATACAAAGGATTGTTACAAAATACTACGAACAACTCTATTCCAACAAACTGGACAATCTGGAGGAAATGGACATATTCCTAGAAAAATATAACCTTCCAAAAATCAATCAAGAAGAATCTAAACAGCTCAATAGGCCAATAACTATGGACGAAATTGAAGCAGTCATCAAAAAGCTTCCAGCAAACAAAAGCCCGGGGCCTGATGGCTTCACAGGAGAGTTTTACCAAACATTCAAGGAAGAACTAAAACCTATCCTCCTCAGACTATTCCAAAAAACTCAAGTGGAAGGAACACTTCCAAGCTCCTTCTATGAAGCCAGCATCACCCTAATACCAAAACCAGATAAAGACAACACAATGAAAGAGAATTACAGACCAATATCCCTCATGAACATAGATGCCAAAATCCTCAACAAAATTCTAGCAAATAGGCTCCAGCAGTACATCAGAAAGATCATACACCATGATCAAGTAGGATTTATCCCAGGAATGCAAGGATGGTACAATATCCGCAAATCAATAAACGTGATACATCACATAAACAAATTGAAAGATAAAAATCACATAGTCATATCAATTGATGCAGAAAAAGCATTTGACAAAATCCAACACCCTTTCTTGATAAAAGCTCTCAACAAGGTGGGAATAGATGGCTCATACCTCAACATAATAAAAGCTATATATGATAAACCCACAGCAAACATCATACTCAATGGACAAAAACTAAAGACATTTCCCCTAAGAACAGGAACAAGACAGGGATGCCCACTCTCACCACTCCTGTTTGACATAGTACTGGAAGTATTAGCCATTGCAATTAGACAAGAAGAAGAAATAAAAGGCATCCAGATTGGAAAAGAACAAGTAAAGCTGTCTTTATTTGCAGACGACATGATATTGTACATAAAAAATCCGAAAGACTCCGTCAAAAAACTCATAGACTTAATAAATGAATTCGGCAATGTAGCAGGATACAAAATTAACGCCAAGAAATCTATGGCCTTTCTATACACCAATAGTGAACTTACAGACAGAGAGACTAAAAAGGCAATCCCATTTACCATCGCACCAAAAAAATTAAGATACCTAGGAATAAACTTAACTAAGGAGGTAAAAGACCTATACACGGAAAACTACAGGACACTGAAAAAAGAGATAGAGGAAGACGTAAACAGATGGAAGAACATACCATGTTCATGGATTGGTAGAATCAACATCATTAAAATGTCCATACTACCCAAAGCAATCTATAGATTCAATGCACTCCCCATTAAAATACCAACGGCATATTTCACAGACCTTGAAAGAACTCTCCAAAAATTCATCTGGAATAAAAAAAGACCCCGAATAGCCACAGCAATCCTGAGAAAGAAGAATAAAGTAGGAGGGATCTCAATACCAGATTTCAAGCTGTATTACAAAGCCACTGTTCTCAAAACAGCCTGGTACTGGCACAAGAACAGACATATAGATCAATGGAACAGAATAGAGAATCCAGATATTGACCCAAACCACTATGCTCAATTAATATTTGACAAAGGAGGCATGAACATACAATGGAATAAAGACAGTCTCTTCAATAAATGGTGTTGGGAAAATTGGACAGATACATGCAAAAAAATGAAGCTTGATCACCAACTTACACCATACACAAAAATAAACTCAAAATGGATACAGGAATTAAACATAAGACGGGAAACCATAAAAATACTAGAGCAATCCACAGGCAGCAAAATGTCAGACATATGCCAAAAGAAATTCTTCACTGACACTGCCCCTAGGGCAATGGAAGCTAAAGAGAAAATTAACAAATGGGACTACATCAAAATAAAAAGCTTTTTCACAGCAAAAGAAACCATCAACAAAACAACAAGAAGGCCCACTGCATGGGAGAAAATATTTGCAAATGGCATCACTGATAAAGGTTTAATCTCCAACATCTACAGGCAGCTTATACAACTTAATAAAAGGAAGATAAATGATCCAATAAAAAAATGGGCAACAGACCTAAATAGAATCTTTTCAAAAGAAGACAGAAGGAAGGCCAAGAGACACATGAAAACATGCTCAACGTCACTAATTATCCGAGAGATGCAAATCAAAACAACAATGCGGTACCATCTCACACCTGTCAGAATGGCTATCATCAACAAATCAACAAACGACAAGTGTTGGCGAGGATGCGGAGAAAAAGGAACTGCTGGTGGGATTGCAGACTGGTGCAGCCACTGTGGAGAACAGTATGGAGTTTCCTCAAAAAACTGAAAATGGAACTCCCATTTGACCCAGTAATCCCACTCCTGGGAATATATCCGAAGAAACTAGAAACACCAATTAGAAAGGATATATGCACCCCTATGTTCATAGCAGCGCAATTCACCATAGCTAAGATTTGGAAACAGCCTAGGTGCCCGTCAGCAGATGACTGGATCAGAAAACTGTGGTACATCTACACAATGGAATACTATGCTGCCATAAAAAAGAAGGAATTCTCATCATTTGCAGCAACCTGGGAGGAATTGGAGAACATTATGTTAAGTGAAATAAGTCAGTCAATGAAAGAAAAATACCACATGATCTCACTCATTTATGGATAATAAAGAACATTATAAACTTGAACAAAAAGATAGATACAGAGACAGTAAAGCATCAAACAGACTGTCAAATTACAAGGGGAAGGTTAGGGAGAGGTGGGGGAGATAAGAGATCAATCAAAGGACTTGTATGCATGCATATAAGCATAACCAATGGATGCAAAACTCTGGGGGGTGGGGGCATATATGGGAGTGGGGTGTGGGGAGGGCAATGGTAAGATATGTACACATATAATACCTTAATAAAAAAATTGGAAAAAAAAAAAAAAAAGAAAAGCTTTCAAAATAAAACCTGGCACTCTTGCCTCTGATTCACCCCCTAACATTGCAGCATGATATGTTACGGATAAGGAGGCAAAGCAGTGCAGAGGTTCATTCAGAAGCCACTGGGGGGCTCTGAAACCATTGTAGGGACCAATGCATTGATAGAGAAGGAAAGAATACCAAGATCGTGAAACAACCTCACCGGGTAAAGGCAGGTAGGTTTCCTTTTTGGCTGAGGGAATTTAGTTTCATTGCCTGAACCAGCCATATAACTTCACACCAGATTTTGCCTCTTCTTATCTATTCTCCTTTTTAAACTTTATATTATACTTGGGGAGGAAGGGGAGTAAAGGTGAGGAGGTAGGAAGATCCTAAAATGTGAGGGTGATGAAAGTGGACTTGGTTCTGAAAACAAGGGTGAACTATTAAAAGTCTTTTTAGCAGAAAGGATAGACAAAGGCAATAGTGTGCCGTGGGGATGTTCCTGGGCAGCACTGTACACAAAAGATTGAAAGAAAAGATATTGAGAGAGATGGATTTGATAGACATCCAGAAAGAGAAATTGGCAGGAATTGGTGACTGACGGGTTCTGGTTGGAGAAGGAAGAGTTTGTACACTTGAATGAATGGCAGCAATGACAGAAATATAGATTTTACTTCCAAAACTCATATCTCAGGATTTATTGCTGGTCACTTTTGTAATTTAAAGTGTTACTAGCACAGCAGGAAGTCAACCTGAAAGGTAGAAAATTCAACACATTTTCTTCAAAGGGAAAGTGGAGGACTGGAGAATGAGACTATAACTTAATGTAAATATTGAAAAAATAAGAGCTTTTCTATTAAAAGCAGAATCAAATAATTGAAAATAGTATTCACCTTTTAATATGGTTAAAAACCACTTAATTCAGCAAAGCAACAACATACATTCATTTAAAGGTATCACATAAATTTGTTTACTTTAAACTATATGACTTAATGTCAAATAGAAATGTTTTTGCCTTTGGGGTCATAATCTTGAAGATTGTGTTAAATTGCTATAAATTAAAATTTATAAATAATCCTCATATTTTTGTAGAGAGCTTAAGAACCCTGAGAATGTTACTTTTAAAAAATATGTTTTTATTAATTTTAAAGAGAGAAGAAGGGAGAGAGAGAGAGAAAGAGAGAGAGAAACATTGATGTGAAAATGAAACATCTATCAGCTGCCTACTGCCTGTCCCATACTAAGGATCAAGTCCACAAACCAGGTATGTACCTGACGAGGAATGGAATGGCAACCCTTTGGTGCATGGGACAATGGTCAACCAACTGGGTCACACTGGCTAGGGCAAGAGAACATTACCTTTAAATTAGGATATGATTATAGATCCATTAATCTTTTACAATTCCATTCCATGACCATCATTCTGGTGTTGTTCCTCATCTCAACTTTTAGAATCCTATATAATAAAAGTCTAGTATGCTAAGTGTCTGGTCGACCAGTCGGCCGTTCAACCAATCAAAGTGTAATATGCTAATGATATGCTAAGGCCACTCAACTGCTCGCTATGACGTGCACTGACCATCAGGGAACAGATGCTCTGACAGGTAGGTTAGCTTGCTGCTGGGGTCCGGCCAATCAGGGTCAGACATACCCTGGAGCCCTTCTGTGGTCCCTCCCCATTGGCCAACCTCCTGTGTCTCTCCCCGGCCCCAATTGTGCACCAGTGGGGTCCCTCGGTCTGGCCTGCGCCCTCTCACAATCCGGGACCCCTCGGGGGATTTTGGAGAGCCGGTTTCGGGCCGATCTCGCAGGACAGGCCAAGGGACCCCACTGGTGCATGAATTCATGCACTGGGCCTCCAGTCTATAATAATAAAAGCATAATATGCTAATTAGACTGGACAGCCGAAGACCTTCCAGATGAAGCCGGGGCTGCAAGGGCCGAGCCCCTTGCACAAATGTCATGCATCGTGCCTCTAGTTATTATAATAATGTGGCAGACATCTTCTGGTGTTCCCAGCCACTTTCACGTTTCTAATAACTACTCTTCCTTTCTTAAATAAATGAGCCAAGCTATATGTGTGCCATATGACTCTACCTCTTGGTCATAGCTGATTGGATCAGAGGTAGTCAGATGACCTGAATGGAGTCAATCAGATGTTTTCTCCTGATAATGGGCACATGGGTCAAAACACACTGAAACATTTGGATTTGTAAGGAGACTTGTAAAATGATGTGAATTCAGTGGCCAAAGGTGCCATTTATGGGGTATAGTTCATGTGCAAATGAAGAAGAAAAGGTCTTTCCTATTCTGAAAGTAAATGTTAAGAAAGAGAGAGAGAGAGAGTTATGGCTCCAGAGGAAGATGGATAATGAAGCTGCTTTGGCTCCTCCTGGCATTCTTGAACTGCAGGAGACCAAAGTACACACACTTCATATACTTTCTATGCTTGAATTCTATGAGAAATTCCTGAATCACAGCCACCACTTCACCACCTGAATGTTAGACCCGGGGGATAAAACATAGCAAATGCACAAAGGTTTTGCAACCACATAAGGTAATTAGGCTGGGTTTTTAGGGTTGTGTTTGGGGTATTCAAGTCTCAACACCGCCTGTCAGGTTTTCTGATGTCCCACTCCTCTGAGCTCCTGACCTTCATGCTCTGCACCATTACATCTGCCATATGTTCCATAGAGTTAACTCTTTTATGCCTACTGCTAATAAGAGTCTTTGTGAATTATTTTGCTTGAGTTTTTCTAATAATTAGAATGATCTAATGAGCCAAGTGCAGCATGGCATGATACTTTCCTAGGGTAACCAACACACAGTTTGGCATAAAATCACTAGTCAAATTAGCAAATCAACAATGTGAAAACAACTCATATTAAATTCTTAATATACTAATTTCTATGGCTAACATATCATCCTAACATATCATTTAAATCCCTCTATATAATAATTTCTATGGCTAACATATCATATTAAATCCCTCTATATACTAACTTCTATGGCTAACATATCATTTCTTCGCCGATAGAAGATATAGTATCCTCTACTTTCATTTATTTATTCACTAGAGGCCCGATGCATGAAATTCATGTAAGAGTAGTCCTTTGCAGCCCCGGCTGCCTCGGCCCTTGTGGGCCCGGCTGCCTCTTGGCCCTGCGGCCTCACCCCCCACCCACTGGTAGTTCTGGAAGGTCGTTCCACCATCCAGTCTAATTAGCATATTAGCTATTTATTATATAGGATAACTGAATCTCTCTGGAAATACCCTTCATAATTTATGGGCCTTTGTTGAATCACAACATTAGTTAGTGATTCTGGAAGGCTCTTGCCAAAAATACTTAATACCTCCATTCTTCTCAACCACACTGATAAAGTCAATCCTCCATTCTTCTCAACCATGCTCAAAATGGTTGAGATGTGAGTGTATGCTTATGTTTTGATTGTGTATTTTTATTCCCACTTAAAATTCTCAAACCAATACCATTATCCTCCATGACATCAGGACTGAGGAGTTCTTGAAAGAGATTCTCCAATCATGTCCGGTCTTCTGCGTTAGGTAGCCTGGTGGCTATATAATCTTTGTAGTAAGATGCATTCTGAGATGCACAATGCATCAAGCTCTTTGCCTGCCAAAGGAGCATCAGAGACAGATGGGATGTGTAATGAGAGTGAGGCAGTCAAGGCAGATCTTGCTCAAAGCTGGCTGGTGGGGATGGTGAATTATATCTGCATGATTTGAACTTTGCCGTGAACTGAGAATTGGGGAATCTAAAAAAGAACCCAAAGTCTGGTAGATGTGTTCATTCACAACATTGGGAACTGCCACAGCTGAGCCTGTGTTAAGTAGCTCAGAAGCAAGTCCAGAGTCCTAATGAATTACCTGCTCTTCACATTTCTGGTACATTCCCTTGAATGATTAAGCATAGGCTTTTAGAACATTTGGTTGTACCATGTTCACTGAATTAAATATAACAAACCCTGTCCCTGTAATGGACCTCTGGGTCAGACTGGAGCCTGAGGAGTCAGATTGAATATGGCAGGCATTCTGGCTGACTGGGAACCCACAGCTGTGCTGTGGAAACCAAAGAAGGGGAGAGGGAAGAAGAGAGAAGAGAGAGGACAGATGTAAGCTGAAGGAAGGGAGTGAGGTGAGAGATGGAAGAAGGGAGAGTAGGAAAGAAGGAAGAGGGAAATTGGTGATGGGGATTGGACCTATGAAATTGGGAGGGGGAAATGGGACGGGATAAGGCTGGAAAATAAGGAAGAAAGGAGAGAGGACAAAGAAGGATAGCAGAGAGATGGCAAAAATAAAGAAGAAAAGTGAAGTATTTTTTTAAAAAGGAGAAAGGGAGCAGAAGGAACAAGAAGAAAATGAAGAGGGAAGAAGGAAATAATTAGTCTATGTAAGCATTCTAGATGCCCTTAAAGCTAACTGGAGAAATAGAAGAGGGACGGGGCGTATCCCAAGTCCCTCTGACCGGCACCTGTAGACTGATCAGAGACAGACACCTGAAACCCTTTGTGATTTTGAAAGGAGTCAGAATGATAAGATATTGGGCAAAGAAAAAAGTGTCATCAACCCTTCTTCCCCCTAAGCTTGCACCCGTGTTCCCAGCAGGATATTGCTACCATCCAGGTTCTTCCTCAAGATGGCTGTGGCTGATAACAGATTCCAGTGCCCGTTAGCTGGGACTTTAAAAGCTCTGGCCACTGCCTAGGCAATGTCTAAGCAACATAAGAGGAGTCAATTTGGGTTTGCAGAAGACTTATATAGAGAATGGCAGTGAATGCTCACCCCACTAGTAACCCTTCATGACCGAGGATGAGTTTACTTCAATGTTTCCCCGATTCTGTCATCCAGTGCATGAACCCATTCTTCCCTGGTCAATTTCCTCCAATGTTGTAAGAATCGACTTATTTTCTCTTGCCATATTTTATGCTGAGGCCTTATCAGCGATACTTGTGAGATATTATCGTATTAACTTTTAACTTGCTTAGGAAGGACAAGTCCAGTAATAATCCAGGACACAAAATGATCTGGTAGCCAAAACTTGCTAATCAGTGTGAGGTCATTATTTTTGCTATTTTTGTCATAGCAATTAAGTTCATAAACCAACTTGTCATTTTTTTCTCCTTTCCTCATTTCCAAGGTGAGTACAGTGGGTGAGGCCTATGCCCCACCCAGGTTCCCTTTATTGGGCTAATGCACCCTCAAGCTGCTGTGTGTATTGGATCTCAAATGTCCACTTCTCCAAATCTTTAAAACAAGAATTATGCTTGGCCAAATGGAGCTACCTCACCTGCGAGATGGTCCACCTCTCCCCACATGCAGTCACCCCCTGATTAACTGACATGGGGGTACAAAAGACTGGGTTTCTTGCCTCAAGGTTGGCCAACTCTAAAGTGTGATTCACATTCCAGCGCTCCCTGTGGGATTCGGCTAAGGCTAGAGTTATCCTGAAATCACATTTTTGTTTGGCTTTTTCCTTTATTCCCTTTCTCTGCTGTGCACTCCTTCAATAAATCACTTATACAAGGTTCCCCATCTCAGGCTCTGCTTCAAGAAATCTGAACTAAAACAGTGAGATTACCACCTACAAAATTGCCCATCTGAGAACCAGGGATTCTGGAAATACTCAACATCATCATGCTAATGTCTACCTGCTAAACCATTTGCACATCTATGAAATGAGATTTTATGAATTGATGCTGCCTCAATATTATTTGAACCAAAAAACTCGAGTTGCGGGCTCCATGCAGACCAAATAAGGGTTAACATATCTAAAAGCTTATTTGCATACTGTTAGCTAAAAGGCATTTTCTAAGAATACTTTTTATGAAGTTTCCCTTTACTCAATTCTTTATTTGCCCAGTTTACAAAATACTGCATTCACAGTGCAATATGAATGCATAACCTCTGGGTTGAGTAGAAAGGCAAAGTGCCCCCAAATTACTTAATATAACCCTTGTGGTGATAACTAAGCACTTTCTCCAGCATTTTACCATTTATTGACTACATTTTATTTCTGCTTCAACGAGAAGCTGTCAAGTACTCTGAGAATTTCACAAATACACTTTACACTTGCCATAAATTAATTACTGCAAGTGCATAATGTTTATTTCTGCCTAGGGCGGTCTGCACTGGTACATCTTATTAGCATTCATTGAAGAATATAAAAATAAAGAGTATAGTTGGCATGAAAAAAACATTTATGCCTTCACATCGCCAATGATGAAGCTTAAAAATAATTTTCTACTTTATTTCTTTGTTGAGTTTGTGTCAGAGGCAGCCACTTCATGTCTTTAAATTGGCTGTACAAGACAAACACAACTTGGGTATTCAAGCTGCCTTACCCATCAAACGCCCACCAAGTAAAACTCTGCAGATGGTTGGTCAGATTGGAGTGCATCTTCAGACATTCCTATAAGCCAACACTCTACCTTATAGATAGCAGGGGAGTAAGGTAATTGGGACCAATAATGGAGGACTTATTGTGTTGGGGACACAAAAATGAATCAGGTAACAAGAAAACACAGCCATGATTCTTGCCCCTGGTGACATTATCGTGTTCCCATTATATGCTTGCCCATGCTATGAACTCTGCTTGGCGTGTTTTCCCTCCCACTCTTTCAAAGCCAGCTCCGGCTGAGCTACCAAGGTTTTTCGAAGAGCCACTATAATATAACTCTGCAGAATTATATTACAGAACAAAAAGCAAAACTTTCTAAATATACATCTGTCTAAAGAACCACATAGCACAAGGATGCTCCAATTCACTGATTCAACAAACATTTATTATGTCCCTCGTTGTTGTAGGGGCAGAAATAAAACTGAATAAGACATGCATTATCCCAGTCTATGAGACATTTACAACCAAGTGAGGGAAGAAAAAAAAATCAATAGTTTCAAATTGTGATAAATTCTATGCATGAAACAAATGAGGAGTCAAGGCCAAGTTCTGACTGCGTTTGGGGAAACTCACTTGAGACAGATTGGCTACATACAGGCCCTTCTGAAGATTGGCAGCTAAACTGAGACCTAATGCAGAAGGAGCTGGCTTTGAAAGAGTGGGAGGAAAAACATGCCGAGCAGAGTTCATAGCATGGGCAAGTGTCTGAAGACAGAAAAGAGCCCGGGTGTTGGAAAAACTGGCCCAAAAAATGTTATCAGAACAGATTGTTGGGGAGAGAATGAAAATGAGCTCAGGTTGTTCATGTCTCTATCTTGCTGAGCCTAACAGGCATGGTTAGGAGAGTGGGTTTTCCATTAAAGAGCTCTGAGCAGATAGGGGAGTGAATGAGATGGGTTATGTTTGAGATGAGTCTGATGTGTACAAAATAGATTGACAAGGGTAGAAGCTGGGGGATCAGTTAGGAGGCAAGGCATGGCCCAGGAGAAAGATGATAATGCCTTTGAATTGGCAGTGGCGGTATCAATTTGGAACAGTGAATGGGTCCAGAATATATTTTGGAAATGGAGCTGAGAGGACTAGCTAACAGATTGGATGTAACCATTGAAGAAAAGTAAATGAGTCAAAAGTGACTGGATTCTGGCTTAAACAACAGGAGGCATGCAAGTTTGACCTTTTTCCCTCTCTTTTCCTGAAAGAGCCAGTTCATTTGGCTGTCTTGGTCATACCGTTTCCTTTTCCCCATCTATACTTTCCAGAACTTCTCTTTTCAACGAAGGATTACAACGTGTCTTTTTAAAATTTGGATTACTTTAGATTCCCATAGTTCCACTCAATGTTCTCTATCCATACACCTATTAACAAAGTTTTACAAACACAGTTGAGCATAGTCAACAATGAAATCTTGATAAATACCCGGGGTGGGGTAACTGTAAATACTCCTATATTAGTATGCTACTATAGTCCTGTCTTACTTAAAGGGACATGGATTTGTCCAGTAAATATATACCAGTCTGGAGGGACCAGAGAGTATTATGCTAAGCGAAATAAGCCAGTCAGAGAAAGACAAGCATCACATGATTTCATTTATATGTGGAATCTAAGGGACAAAATAAACTGATGAACAAAATATATCTAGAGACATTGAAGCATGCAACATACTGATGAGTTTTAAAGGGAAGGGGGTGGAGGTGGGAAGAAACTAACCAAAGAACTTACATGCATATATGCATAACCCATGAACAGACAATAGTGCAGTCCTAGGAAAGCCTGGGGAGGGGTGGAGGTGGTCAATGGCCAGTGGGGGTGATGGCAGCGGGGAGGGGGCGTGGGGGAAGACATTTGTAATCCTTTCAACAATAAAGATAAATTTTAAAAAAGATACACCATGCTCCTCAAACTTTAATGTGCATCAGCATGACCTAGAAAGTTTGTTAGGACACAATTGCTGGGCTCCACCTCCACAGTTTCTGATTTAAGTCTGGAGCAGAGCTCAATAATTTGTGTTTCTAGGACGTTCCCAGATGACAGTGATGGTGATGGTCCAGGGTCCCCACTTTGAGAACCACTGAGGTATGTTATACAAGTTGCATTCAGGAATGCCCAAAATATACAAAGAGGGAGAGAGCAGTCAAGTACTATTTTTAAGATGGTTTAACTCCCAATGTCATTTTTTCCTAGAGGCCTTAGGTAGGGAATTCCTCAGTCAGACTATTGGCCTGAGTGTCTACCTGGCACTGTGTGTAAAATGAGAATTGCAGCCCCTCAGAGAAGCAGAATACCCTGGGCACAGTGGTGACTTCTCATTACAAGAGATGAAAACAGATGAGTTAATCAGAAGTCCCTTCATCTCCTCAGAGGCTCATCATTTCTATTTCACCAGTTCAGACAAGCAGTTAATCTGCCGGAAAGATGGGAAATGTTCGGGCTGTAACAATCTATTCATGCCAGAGGGGAACGTACATTAAAAAGAGGATGCTCATGTATTATCATTAAAGACATCCAAATTTTTTCGTCCAAGTGTTTACATTTTGATGCTGCATTTAGTCAGCCTGCTTGCCTGTCCCTTCTAAGTCTGTAAGAGCCACAATAAAATCATCATAAGACTGTATACTAAATTATAGTGTGCGAGGACTTCCATGGATAATATATATTTTTTAACCTTAGAGTAACCTGGCAAGATAAAAGTTAGTCTCTCCATTTTGCAGGTAAAGAGTGAAACTCACTGATATCAAATACTTTGGTGAATTCACACAGCCTGATGGTAGCTTAACTGGGACTAAAACTCAGGTTTTCTAACTTCTCACGCAATGATCTGACTCCACAAGGAATGAGAATTCATTATTCCATGACTCCATGACCTGATAGAGAAAACCCCCAATCTAGAAGGTCGATGTCCACACAGCCATTAAACTGAACTCATCCTCTGAAAGACCTTGTTGTACAGTCTGTACTATGAGAAGCCAGTGTTCTGAGTTGCTGCTCACCAGCCTTCTACTTACATTTGTTCTGACCACTAAACCCACTGAAATGTTCAGCCCATTTTCTTTGACTCTGGGTATTGCTTTCTTTTAACAAAATGTCAAATCCTGAATAAAGGCCATAACAAATTGGGGGTAAGCCTATGAAATTGCCAACTTTGGACTACTTTCACCCACAATTTCATATGAGTCAGTTATAAATAACAGCAATGATATCAGTACTTCCCATTAAGAATGATGTTCTGGAAAGGAAAATGGTGTTGGAGTCAGAAGTTCTGGGTTCAAGTCAGGCTCTGCACATTGCACCTAATGTCGATGCTTAGAAGACAGAAATGATTACAACAATGCCCACATCACAGCATCTTTGAGAGGATGGAGGGAGATTGTTTCACTCAGCTAAGATTGATCAGATAGGCATCTTGTTCCAGGTGCTCAGCTAAGTGCTCAAAGTCCAGGAATGAACAGGACAGTCTATGCCCACAGGGAGCACAGTTTGGTGAAAGAAAAATGAGTAAATCAATGATTGCAAAATAGGTCAGAGGTCATGACAAAAATGCAATGGACACAGAGAGAAGATGGTAATTAACGTTGTCTCGGATCGAGCTAAGCACTTGGAAGACTCAGAGGTGTCAAGCAGGGAGACTATCTAGATCAATGGACCTAGAATCTCCTGGGGAATTTTAAACATGCCAATGGCCTGATACCCCTTCCACAGTGTGTTGGGATAAGTGGAGAGAGGTGGGGCACAGGCTCACTTGTAAGTGAACACGTTTTGCAAATTAAAGGGCTGCACTCTCTTAAGACATTATTACCTTAAATAAATAAAAGGCAAAGGGACAGGAAATTATGACTCTGTTCCTAGGAAAGTATTTATCGTGAAAGTATTGACTGAACTTGACTGAAGGGTGCAGTGGAAAATCCAGTATATGTCTGAAATAGGCACACCGCCACTTTTCTCTCTTCATGGTCAGCCATGATCATTTCTCAAACAAAGCCATTAAATTAACAACTATTTCATGTTTTAGGGAGGGGAAAAAGGTGCCAGCCATATCTCCCAGGTACGTATTAGCCAACGTTTGGTCTATTGCTATGCTGCATCACCACCAGCAATTACAGCTGGATATTGGTCCAGCACCATGGGAGACACTCCTGGCGTGAGGGCACGGTGTACAATGCTGAGCTGGGAATGTTACCTGTGTAAGTACTCATAGTTTGGAGGGTATGTAGACACCCAGAGGCCACCAATCTTTCCTTCTTGGGCACCACCTGGGAACAGGGAAGCCCTAATAATTATTTCGTGCGATGCCTAGGCAGGTCACAAGATCTCTCCAGGGAGTGGTGGATGCTTCCTTACTATACCTTTATTCCCTCTTCATCTGGGGAGAAACATTGACTTTCCTTTGGAGAACTAACTCCCCCTCACAACCATTTCTGATAACTTGGGTAGAGCTGACTCCAAGTCCAGCTACAGGGAAAGACCCATGATCCTAGCCAGGCCCGTTATCACATCTTCCCTCCTTTAGCCACAGAACTGGCCAGAAAATGTCACACAATGTGGGATGGCCTCTTCACACACTCAGCGCTGGGACCTGCTAGACTAATTGGGAAAGAGATGCCACTGCCTACTGGGATAACTGGTCAATTATAAACCTGAGACTCCTGGGTGCCTGAGAGCAAAGCAATATTGAGAGATGAAGATAGAGAGATTATATAATTTATGACATAATCATGATGACATAATTTGCCTCTTGGGATCTACCTGCACCTAGAGCCAGTTTCCCTGAACCCTCACCAGTCAAAATTCTACTACTTCACTCTAGATTGTTTGATTTGCGTTTCAGTAGTCTGTTACTGAGAGTTCTGACTAGAACACAAAATCCTCTATCCTGAAGAATGGAACAGTCCACTTCACAGTTCTAAGAAGGGCATTCACCCAGGACCAGAACCATATGCAGCAAAGTTCTGCAAACTTTTTCTGAAAAGGGCCAGATTGTAAACATTCTTGGCTTTGTGGAATACACAGTTCCTATGGCAACTACTCAACTCTGCCTTTGTAGTATAAAAGCAGCCATCCTAAGTATGTACATGAATGGGTGTGGCTACACTCAATAAAATTTTATTTACAAAATTGGTGGCAGGCCAAATTGGCCGATCCTTGACTGAGCAGGAACAGAAAACCCATGCTACACGTGCATCTCCACCTCCCTGCCCATGGCAGACATCACAAATCAATCGTGGGAGGCCAGTGGGGATGGCCAATGTGCTGAAAAACTGTGTGCCCTCTGCATCTCACCCCTCCTGAGCTATTTCTCCTTTTACTTAATGGAATTTCTGGTTCTAAGTGCCTGTAGAAGTGTAATCCAAGGAGCAATTACTCATGGAGGAAGAGAGGGCAGGAAGAACTGAAATCTTAAAATGAAGCCCTTGAGTGTGGCTCTTCCACAAAATACCACGGCCTGGGCGAGTCTATTTTGAAGAAGTGGCGTTAGAAGAAGTTTAAGTTTAAAAAATTTGGCTCTCCAAAGAAATTTCAATCGAGGTAATGGGGAGGGCCAGCCAAGGCTGGAACCTAAGGGGTTCAGAATATTCTATTTATCTATCTCTTTATCTCTATGCCTCTATTTATTTTTCTTGAAAATCTTCATGACTAGAAGCAGGGTGGTGAGATATGTAAACAGAGACTGGCATTTCAACAATTTTAGTATTTGTTATATCACTTTATAGGTGGGGATTTGAAAGAAAAACTGTACCTTTATTTTGGGAAAATCATCCCACTGTGGCTTTTAGTTGTGCAAAGGTGAAGCAGAGTTTTACAATGAAGAAATAGAAGGCAAAGATGACCTGATTTCACTGCATCAACGTTTTATGGATTATGCTTTCTCTAGGGACACAGTCATTTCCTAAGTCATGCACTGTCCCTAAATATGAGTGTCTATTCTTAGAAGATATGTATGTTCCTGTTTATGCAAAAATCACAGAAAAGGAAGAATGATAGATAGATTGTGTCAGTAAATTAGCTGGAGAGACTGTAAGAGGCTCTGGATTGATAATGCCAAACCCACCTCCACTGCCGTGCTGAGGCCTGTTGTCCTATATTGTCCTGCTGCTGGTAGTCATTACAAGGGGCTCCTGGGGGAGAGTAACCAAAACTTCGCTTCATTATTTCCCTGAAGAAAATGGAAATTCCAACCCCTAGTCATCCTAGGACAGAACAAACGTGAGGCTAGACAGGGAGGAGCCCAGAATTTGATCTGGGGCTTCAGATGGGCAGAAACAGCTCAAGAGCACCCTGATTTGGAGAGGTGAGCAAGGTTTTGCAATGTTATGAAAGGCTGGGAGTTTGTAAAGGGGATCTTGTATTAATTTTCTAAGGCCGTGGTTGGCAAGCTGCGGCTCGCGAGCCACATGCGACTCTTTGGCCCCTTGAGTGTGGCTCTTCCACAAAATACCACAGCCTGGGCGAGTCTATTTTGAAGAAGTGGCGTTAGAAGAATTTTAAGTTTAAAAAATTTGGCTCTCAAAAGAAATTTCAATCGTTGTACTGTTGATATTTGGCTCTGTTGACTAATGAGTTTGCCGACCACTGTTCTAGGGTTTCTGAAACAAAGTACCACAAACTAGGTGGCTTAAAACAACAGAGATGGATTGTCTCACATTTCTGGAGGCCAGAAATCCAAAATGAGGAGTTGGCAGAGCCGTGCCCTCTTTAAAAACCTCTAGAGGAGAATCCTTCCTTGTCTCTGCTTAGCTTCTGGCGATGACCATCAGTCCTTAGCGTTCCTTGGCTGGCAGCTGCAGCACTTTAATCTCTGCCTTTGTTTGCACGTGGCATTTTCCCGTGTGTCTTTGTTTTCACATGGCATTCTCCTTTCTGCATCTCTCAATTATAAGGAAACCAATCATGTTGGATTAAGGAGTCCATATCACGCCTCTATCACCTCATCTTAACTGATCAACTCATAACACATCCCCCCGCCCCAGGTCTTCCAGAGGGGGCCTTGGCCTTTGAACCCTGAGAGCTGCTGTATCTGGTATCCATTTTCAGTCTCTGCTCCAATTGTCTCCGACTATTTCAAAGCCTGCATTGCAACATATTAGCTATGTCTATGGTGAATTGGAGGAAGAGGCTGAGGAATGAAATCTTGGGTGGACCTTGAGAGTATTATGTTCAGTGAAATAAGTCAGCTAGAGAAAGATAAAGTCCACATGATATCACTTATACGTGGAATCTAAGAACAAAATGAACAAACAAGCAAAACAGAAACCAAATCCTAAACACAAAGAACAAACTGATGGTTGCCAGAGGCAAGAGGGGTTGGAAAAGGTGAAAGGATGAAGATGTACAAATGTCCTGTTTAAAACACAGTCATGGGATGTAAAGCACTCCATAGGGAAGATAGTCCATAATATTGTAGTAACTATGTCTGGTGCCAGTGGGTACTAGACCTATTGGGGTGGTCACTTCCTAAGTTCTAGAAATGTCTAACTACCATGCTGCAAACCTGAGACTTATACAATAATGAATGCCAACTCTAATTGAAAATAAGCTTTTTTAAAGAAAGAGACTGTGCCCAGGTCCAGGTGTAGTGATAGAAGGAATCCCAAGCCTGAGCCGGCCCCTCCCTGAGACAGTGAGATGCAACTGGCAGAAGAGAAAAGGGCTGTGATCTGGTGACAGACAGCTGGTGGGAGTAGCCAATGGATGTCCAGAGACACCTGAGGAATCAAATCTTCTCAAGACAGAGCTTTTTGCAGTCAGACTTGATGGGGGCACACATCCTAATTTGAGTATTTTTTTAAAAAAGGAGTTTATTCTCTAATGGAGGCTGATGGGGTCTGGGGCACTAGGGATTAACACTAACATTGTCTTTATCACACTCTGAGAAAGCAGGCAAAAAAAAAAAAAAAGCATGTTTGGACAAGTGGGAGCTCACAATCTTTCCCCTTTTAATCCTTTGCCTGACAACATGTTTCCAAACAGCAAAACAGTTAATGAGAAAAAAGCCTTGAGAATCCAGTGTGGGAACCCGGCCCAGTGCATTTGGGAAGAAGCCAAAAGGACGATGGCCATTCCCTGGGAAGGTAATGTGAGCCAAGGGTTAAGTGCTTTCTACCCAACTATTCAACAGACCCAACAGGAAGACGACATTCAATGGCAGCTAATGGCAATTTCTAATGCCTTAATTACTTTGGTTTTTGGTTCTTAGTTAATGAGCTGGAAGCATGAGATAAGATGACAGTATTAGCTCATGAGCAATCTGAATAATTCAATTAACATAACTAGGCAAGAGGTAGTATGGAACCCCATTGCGATAAATAAAAATAAAATCTCTTGGGTAAGAATTCCAAGAGAAAATAAATGGCCTCTCTTCCTTCCAGATTACACTGAAGTAACTCACAATGTCTACTTTTTAATCTCAATTTTCCTTGTCCTGGCTATAATCTATGAAATGGGAGAATCCAAGGATAAACAAGTGAAATGAACATACATCTCTGTCTTTGATGAGCCAGAAGTTTCCTCACGCCTACAGACATGCGCAAAGCCCAATAAAAAATGTAGCTGCAAAGAGCATTTTAGTGTTTTTTCCCCCCCAGTGATTATGTTAAATTCACCATCTGGGTGACCAGGCTCTGACTCAAATGCTGTTAGAAGGTGAAGGAGATCCCACACCTGCTCACAGGAAGCTCACAGTCTACCCAGGCACATGATTTATTTACAACTAACATGACATGTGCAATAATAAAAGTACATAAAAAGCACAGAGGTAGCTGATGAGAGAGAAATGACCTGGGTGGAATGAGTGAGCTAGGGTTATACTCAGCCAGGTCTGGAATTCAGATAGAAACAGCTAAAGCAACAAAGTGGAGCTGAAGAGGGTTCCAGGTGGGAGAGTCCGAATGGACAAGAGCACAGACAGTAACATAGCGAGGAACAGAGTAAAACCAAGTTGTTTATGGGGCTGGAAGGCAGAGTGTAAGATGGAGGGGCTAGAACGGTTGGTAAGCAGGTAATGGGACCAATGAAAAGTTTTAAGCAGGGAAATAATTAGAGTAATAATTTTTTCAATTTATTTGTTTATTGCAAAGGAGACTGCGGTCTGTGGCTTGTTTACTCAGTAGGTTAACAGGCAGGTGTATGAAGAGGAGGTCATAGGATCAAGTCCATGCTGGCCAGTAGCAACCTCAAATCTGTGACTAGGGACCATCGGCCTGCCTCTCAGCAGCTATTTCTTTAAGGGCGACCCCTACAGCAGGCATTTAATTGGTGGGTATGTGAGGAGAGGCAGCTGGGTATATGAAGGAGCTTTCAAATGTAGGGACCACCGAGATGGCCCAGGGAACTTGGGGCCAGCTTTTCATTACTACCAAAGCCAACATTTGCATGCTGATGTTGGAAATGCTATAGGCAAAATGCAGGAGGTGTTATCATCTGTGCTTTCTGGCCTGTACCCTGCTGCTTCTTTGATATTGTCCTAGATCCATTCAAACATCATGGAAAAGGGAAAAGAGAGTTTGGGACGCAAGAAGGCCAATACCTGAGTGTCAGAACTCTGTTTCTAAACCTAGAGAAGCATCTCTAATTAATTGTGGGAGGCCTTCCACTAATCCCCATATTTTTTAATTAGTCCAGGCTGCTACCAACAAGCTATCAGCATTGGCACTGGAAGCGAAGCCTACTTGCCATCTCCGTTTTAGGACAATCTGGCGGAATGGTTTGTTAACATTGGCTTTATGTGGACAGATCCCAATGGCATGCTGTTTAAAGTGGTGGCATCCACGCTTGGTGGCATCCACGCTTGGTGGCATCCACCTTTGGAAGGTGAGGCTAAAAGCCAGCCCTGGCAGAGTCAAGGCAAAATTAGTCGGTAAGAGAAGGAATAATCAAAGTATGGGTGACTCAGAGTCAACAGTGCATGCTGTTCCTTCTGCTTGAAACACTCTTCCAGCCAACCTCTATATTTCCTTCAGTTTCTAACTTATAAATTGCTTTCTCTGCTCTGAACCTCACCGGTGAATTCAGTCACACCTTCTGTGGCACTGACAGCATCCTAGACTTTCTCTACCATGGCAACTTTACCATCTATAGAAATCATGTGGGCATTGCATCTACCCTCCAGGGATGTATCATGTCCAGCCACCTCAACATTATCACTAGCACAGCAGATGCCCCATTTCAATTTTTTAAACTGAATTGACATCAGAATACAGAGAATAACGGGATCTGACCACCCAACCAGATCAGTTCAATCAAAGACTAAGTATGTAACCAGGCAACAAAGAATCAGAAACAAGACTTTGAAACAATGCCTTAGGCCAAAATATAATCTTTCCTATTTGTCTTCTTCAGCAGGGTCCTATTCTTTTCCCAAGATAGGACCAGTCCAAAGTCTGAGCTTAAAGCCCCAATTCACCATCTCTGGCAGCACCTGATATTTGCAGAGTGAATATAATCAGTAAAGAAAAATGCTGGTAGAGTTCAGTGCGTTATTCTGCAAGCCTGTATGTATAGTGTATACCGGTATCTCATTGCAACCTGGATGTGAAATAAATAATCTACTTTGGAAGAAAATGCACAATTGTTAGAGTCATAAAGATCTAGGCCAGTGATGGGCAACCTTTTGAGCTTGGTGTGTCAAACTTCACCAAAAAACTGAGCATAACTCGGGTAGTGTGTCACGTTGAGGAAAAAACATTATTTCGCGATATTTATAGTTTAAATAACATAAATGTATAATTGTTATATATAATTGTATTTAATAAACCAAAAACTAAATATTTAGTGCTGACACGTGTGTCATAGGTTCGCCATCACTGATAGGCTTTTTTTTTTTCTTTAAATAGGGAGGGACAGCTTGTACTTTAATTCTGTGTAATCTTGGTCAAGTTACTTGGCCTCTGAGTTTCTGATGTATTCATTTGTAAAACTCCAAGCTTGTGATGAGGGTAAGAGCAGACATTTGTAAAAGCTGGCACAGTGTTTGACCCATGAGGGGCACTAAAAAATAAAATTACTGCCACTCATTTAAAAAATTGTTAATTGGATAAAAAAACGTATGTTCATATGCCATATCTTTCAATCCTTATAAAATAGGCTCTATTATTATCTCCATTTCATAGATGATAAAATTAAGCCTCAAAGAAGTTCCCTGACTTGCCCAAGGACATCCAAAGACTAAGAGGCAGACTGGGGATCAAACCCACATTTGGTCTGCCCACCACTGTGGAAAACAACTGCAAGTATAGCTCCATCCTGGTCAGGATATGCAGATGATATAGATACAGCCTCAAATTATAAGTGATCTTTGGCAAATTCTGGTTCAAAACCCATATTTCTCATCTTCCCTTGAGATAATAGGCAAAAGTTGCAATGTAGGGCTACTCACGAAGTTCTTTAAAGGGAGCTCACTCCGTGGGGAATCACACCTTTGCCCCTCTCCTTTCCCCCATTCTGCTGCCTGCAATATGAACATGATGATTGGAGCTACAACAGCTATCTCACGACCATGAGGCAACCTTGAGGAGGAAAGTCATCCTAAAGGAGGAGGAGAAAGAAAGAATAAGCCCACGTCATGGATAAATGTGTAATCACCATACCAGTCCTGGACTACCAACCACTGCTCATCTTTTATATGAGAGAGAGAGAGAGAGAGAGAGAGAGAGAGAGAGAGAGAGAGAGAGAGAGAGAGAGAGAAAGAGAGAGAGAGAGAGGGAGAAAGAGAGAGAGAGAGAGAGAGAGAGAGAGAGAGAGAGAGAGAGAGAGAGAGAATACTCCTTTCTTAGTTAAACTGCTGCTATTTGAGTTTCTTTCAGATACAGCTGAATTTAATCTTAACTAATATGGGCTTCCACTATATTTATCATTTTTATATTTCTAAGACTCAGAGATAATGTAGTATGGAGACTCCAATCATATTTTAAAATTTATAAAGCATAACTAAATCAGGCAAGGTGCCCACATGAATATCTAGGGAATACCAGAAGGATGATAGCAGAATCCACTATTGCTTCAGGCTCAGGAAATTGTAAAAATGAGAGGAAAAGCAAATATTCATTATTCTGCTTTGGAGTACTCCAAATATTCATCATTCTGCTCCCAAAGGGAAGACTCTCAAAGACTGAAGTTTCTGGAATAAAACCTCATATTTCTCTTCTCAGAGATCATCCCACTAGTTGTTCCATAAAAGTGGTCTATTGATCTTCATGCTCTTGCAAGAATATGACTCAGGAAGGTCCTAGAGTACTAAATGTGACAGCAGCAGCAGCATAGACAGCAGTGGCCACAGCAGTAGCGGGCACATCCTGGGTACTTAGGCTATGCTAATCAGTGCTCTAAATCCTATCTAGCTCCTTAAGTCACTGAGTTCTGAGAACACCCTTGTGACTGTTGATTTCTCTTACAAATCTGAAACTTACATACAGAGAGATTCTGAATTAGGTACTCACATGGAAAAAAAATATGATTTCAAAGAAATAATGATGGAGCAACTAATTTGAAATCCATCTAATGTTTTCAATTTATGGAAACAAAATATTATGAGTGCCCTCTTTGAAAGAAAAGGGAAAATATGAGATCAGAAATAAGAGGCTCTCTTTAATAAGGTAATTGACTTTAATGAAAGGATGTTATGGAGTCTATCTCTAGAATGTTAGAGTCCTTTGTTTATTCTGGTTTGAAATTCCTTCCTTCTGCTGATAGAAAAGCCATAGGATCTGTCACTTGTAACATGACAAACACGGGCCTTAGATCACTGACAAACCAGCTAAGGCAGGAAGCCCAAAAAAGTTTTCAGCCCTGAAGGAAAGAGTTCCTTAGGGGCATTTCTTTGCCCTTCAATGCAAAAAATAAATAAATAAAATAAAATAAGAAATTACTCTCAGATCATTTTACTACAGAACCTGCTAGAGATAAACTTAAATATAAACCTACATGCTGTTTAGACACCAAAGTTTGTGAAATACATCTTAGGTAATTGTGGCAAAATGTAAAAAATGGCAAATTTAGGTTAGAGAAATAGTTACAGTTTAATATCACCTGTTAATTACTTCAGATGTAAATGAATAACAATAAAGTTGCATGTAAAAATCATATTGTTTGTTTAACATCTAGAACTAAGCCCCCTTTTTCTGAAATATCCTATATAATAAACGCCTAATATGCTAAGTGTCCAGTCGGCCGTTCAACCACTCAAAGCGTAATATGCTAATCATATGCTAAGGCTGCTCAACCGCTCGCTATGACGTGCATTGACCACCAGGAGGCAGACAGTTGACCAGTTGCTATGATGTGCACTGACCACCAGGGGGCAGACACTCCAACTAGTAGGTTAGCTTGCTGCTGGGGTCCGGCTGATCAGGACTGAGCGAGATGGGCCAGACATGCCCTGGAGCCTTCCCACATCCTTCCCTGGCCCTGACTGTGCACCAGTGGGGTCCCTCAGCCTGGCCTGTGCCCTCTTGCAATCCAAGATCCTTCAGAGGATGTCAGAGAGCCGTTTCGGCCTAATCCCGCAGGCCAGGCCAAGGGACCCCACTGGTGCATGAATTCATGCACCAGGCCTCTAGTTATGAATAACTCCAGAACAGTTTTGAAGTGGCTTTTTAATATTGATGTCTCCCTTTTTCTAGTCCCAATAAGCCTTGATCAAAATTCAAAGAACATGTTTCTGACCGTTTAAACCTAAACCATGTGAAAGTGTGTTTCTTGTGCACAGTGGCCTCCTTTTACACCTGCCCTTCCTGAGCAGTGAGGTGTCTGGCAGTTTCCATTCCTCACCTACACTAGTGTAAATATATAAGGACTACATTTTTAGAGACTGGACATTCCCTTCCAAGCCTTGAGCTACATGAAATTCAGACTTTTAGAAACATGTCTTTGATTTTCATGGATCTTCACAAAATATTTCACATATGCTATTGCTTTGGTTTTCACGGCTACCCCATAAAGAAAGAAAAGTAGGATGGGAATCAGCCCCATTTCATGGGGGCAAAGACCAAGCCACTGAGAAGGAAATAACAAATACAGAGATAGGACACAGTTTTGCCACTTAAAGGAAACTATCCTGACTTCATGTCCAATGCCTATGCGTCTCGGCCAGAATCCTCTTTGCCTCAGAGAAGCAAGGGAATGTTTGAAAGACTCCAAGCAGGGCCATTCCCCCTGAGGTATAGCAAGTGCTTCCTCCCTGTTAAAACCCGTGTGAGGCTGAATGGTACCTCTAAACCTCTCACCCACCAGCCAAGCCCAGTGCCTGCAGATGTCTCCACAAAGCCACTCTGTTGAGTTCACTTTGAATCTCCACAATGTACCCAGAAAAATGCATATGATGGTGGTCTGAAAGATTATGTAAATTCATTAGCACCCTTTACAGAATTATCAGGGATTGATTATGAGTTTAGTTCACTTTAGTCCTTGCAGGAGGAAAAGAGCTACCAGGGGAATTTGTCTTGATGAAGGTGGAGTGGGGGGTAGGAAAATGCTCAAGTTGAACTGCTTTAGAGGAAGGTCAGGTCTGATGATTAGAAGAAGGATAACATGATATTGATGCAGTAAGTGCAGAGATGAGGGGGTGGCAACTAAAAGGAACAAGCAGTCAGACCATCTCCTTCCCGGTATTGCCTAGGATGTGGCCTTGATAGTAATGGTAACATATACAAGCAATCACCAAGCGCCAAGCACAGTTTATAGGTTATCAAGTTTCATTTTCATCATAACCTTATAAAGTAGATATTATTCTACTTACTCTTACAGAAGCTCAGAAAGGCTATGTGACCCGCTCAGTGTCATGCAAGAGGCAGTGATTCAAAAGCAGGTCTGACTCCAACAGTATCTAGCCTCCGACCAAGCAAACCCTTCATTTATGGATTATTGTTTCACGAGTATCCTACTTGGTCCTCATTACTCTGAAGGTTATTATTGGAGATGAAGAAACCAGGGCTGAAAGAACTTAAACTTGGCTTAATCTGATAGATATAATAAGTGAATAAAGTAACTCAGCATAAGCCTTGTGATTCCAACACCCATTATCATTTTGCTATGATGTTCACTCATTTGCTTAACCAACAGTATTGGTGCCTTGGTGTTCAATGTGCTAGGTACTGGGTATACAAAGATGAATAGGTTATGGTGACTTTCCTTGAGTCCACCAAATTAGAGAAGCAAATATTTAGAAAATATTTAGACAAACAAATATTTAGAAAAATGATTAGATTATCACTAGAAAAATATATACAGGCATATCCTATATTAGTGAGCTTAACCTTATTGTGCTTCACAGATATTATTGTTGCTTTTTTACAAGTCAAAGGCAAAACCCTCTACCAGCATAAAGATTATGACTTGCCGTATGGCTTTATTGTGGTGGTCTGGAACTAAACCTGCAATACCTCTGTGGTATACCTATAAGAGAAAAGGATACAGACACCTGTAGGGCAGTGGTTCTCAACCTTTCCAATGCCGCGACCCTTTAATACAGTTCCTCATGTTGTGGTGACCCCCAACCATAAAATTATTTTCGTTGCTACTTCATAACTGTAATTTTGCTACTGTTAATGAATCGCAATGTAAATATCTGTGTTTTCCGATGGACTTAGGCTCTACAGCAGCAGTTCTGTGGGTCGCGACCCACAGGTTGAGAACCGCTAGCAGGGTCGCATAAGATCAGCGGAAAACACAGATATTTACATTACAATTCATAACAGTAGCAAAATTACAGTTATGAAGTAGCAATGAAAGTAATTTTATGGTTGGGGGTCACCACAACATGAGGAACTGTATTAAAGGCTCATGGCATTAGGAAGGTTGAGAACCACTGCTCTAGGGGAACCTGAAGAGACCTCACTTTAAAAGTTCACACCTAGCCGAAACCGGTTTGGCTCAGTGAATAGAGCGTCGGCCTGCAGACTGAAGGGTCCCAGGTTCGATTCCGGTCAGGGGCATGTACCTTGGTTGCGGGCACATCCCGGGTGGGGGTGTGCAGGAGGCAGCTGGTCGATGTTTCTCTCTCAAAGATGTTTCTATCTCTCTATCCCTCTCCCTTTCTCTCTGTAAAAAATCAATAAAATATATTTTTTAAAAAAAGTTCACAACTAAGCTAGGTCTTTATACCATTATGTCCTTTTAAGGTGTCTGTCCAACTCATAATCTGCCCTCTCATCTCTGGGCGCTGTCTGCTCCATCACCACCAAGAAGTTTCTAGGGACAACACGGCCACTTTGTATCTCTGTTGACCATATCCAATTAGACTATCAGTGTGCACCTGAACCAAGCTGAGCCAATCAGATTGTCTCTCCAGAGAACTGGAACTGAAACATACAGAACCTAGGGCCTGGGAGCGAGGTCACAACAATGGTGGTGTTCCAGAGAGAAAGCTCCCCACCTTGTGGTGTGGAAATCCAGAAGTTGCTCAGAGACCTGCCCTTCCTGATCAGTAATCTGACCAGTAAATTCCATTCTTTGACTAAACTAGTGCAACGTAGATTTCTCCCACTTGTGCCCAGTCAGGCTTCAAGTTAGTAAGTACTGAAAGATGAATAAGGGTGACCCAGACAGTGCGAAGCTGGAGCCAGAGTCTGAAGATTCCCAAACACCACCCTAAACGAGGACTTTATCCTGGAGGTAACAGCAGGCCAGAGATTTTCATAGTGTTATAAACCTTAAATAAATAATAAAAAAAGGGTAATTGGCTAATGCCAATGTGGAATAAGATAAATAAATATTTATAGAAGCAGTTGGAGATTTATAAATAAATGTCAGAATATGCCTGCCTCCCAAAATTATTTGGGAGGGAAGCTAGAGGAAACATGGCCTTCACTTATAGGACTGGTTATGTCTGCATGCCTTCTGAGTACAGTCCACTTGCCTTTCTAGACCCTGTCTCCACCATTTTCCACCCTGCTCTGTGCCCCGAGAGCCTGGCAGCGTGGCCACTACTTCAGGCGCCTCTGCCCTCTGGCTTTCAGTTGGATTTGGCCATTGGAGCACATCAGCGGGAGACCAGAGGAAGAGAGGAGAGTACATCCAGGCATTTATTCCCTCAGCTGCCTCTCTGCACAGTCTCCATGGACTTGAACCAAGGGAAACCCTCTCCACACAGCTCTCACTTTCTCTCTCTGCATTTTTTTCTCTAGTGTTGGTAACCATTCTTTCCCATTTCCCTTTCAGACCTAGCCCCAGAGTAGTACCCCATCTCACTTGGCCCCTACACTTTGACCAAGCTTTTATTTTATTTTTTAAAGGTTTTATTGATTTCAGAGACAGGAAAGGAGAGGGAGAATCATGAATGGGCTGCCTCCTGCACAACCCCTACTGGGGACCAAGCCCACACCCAGGCATATGCCCTGGCTGGAATCAAACCTTGACCTCCTGGTTTATAGATCAATGCTCAGCCACTGAGCCACCACCAGCTGGGCTTGACCAAGTCTTTGTAAATAGTCCCTTTCTACAATTCTTTCCAAATGACACGTGTGTGCCATCGGATTCCTGCCATAGCGCTGATCAAAACAGAGTCCCTCCTATTGCTTGGGTGGAGGGCCTGGGTATGAGAAATGAGTCCCTTTATGGCTCCCTACCTCAGGAAACAGCCCAATGTCTAATGTCCTTTTTAAGGATTATCTGGAGGAGTTATAGGGTTATTACAGTCATAAATAAACACATTAACAGCCACAGGGAATGAAGAATATCCCCAAGAAAACTTCCCGGTGCCAACCTGATGAAAAAATATTTCACACCAAAACGAAAGGACAGAAGCACTTGAGTAATAATAAACAGGGCCACAAGCCATGGGCAAATCCCAGAGAAGCACGCAGACATGCCTACCCTGGAGTGGGAAGTCAGGGCCAACTGGCTGGTAATTTGAACTCAAAGACTCTGTCCCAATTGCTTAGGCAGCCTGTAGGGCAGAGAACAGAACATCCGGGGAAGGCAACCTAATTTAAACAAACTCTTAAAAACATGGCTTAAGACAGGCTCATCACAAAACCCCTCCCAACTGTATGTCTTGGAGTTATTCCATTACACTTACACATGGTTTAGTCCTTGATATAGCTGCTAAGCTAGGCATATCTTCACTGAAGCCCTACTCTTTAATTATTCATGCATTTATTTCTTCATCCAATTCTCTATTAAACAATGCGGGAGTTCTACAGAAGTACAGGACATGGGGTTACGAATGGGAGATACAGAGAAAAACAAGGGACAGTCCCTAATTACAATCAGGTTGGGTAGACAAAGGTATACAATCAGATAAACAAGTTAATGATTCTAGGACATTGTGATGAGTACAAAGGCAATGAAATGCCTAGTGTGAGGGGAGCACAGAGTCAGCTGGCAAGGCCCAAATGCTGGGTGTCCTCAGGAATAGTCAGGGAAGGCTTCCTGGAGGAGATGACAATTGAGCTCAATTTTAATGTTGAATCTAATTTAAAAGGTGAAAGGTCATCCAAGTATTTGGAATGGATCATAGGCGTCTTTAAATAGAAACTTCCAAAGGAGCACACAGTTTTTTCACAGCCTTCAAGGAAACTGGTGCCTAAGTGGTCGCCAGGGGCTAAAGCTCTCATCCTCTTTCCAACGTGTTAGACCAGCCAACATGCTAGGCAACCACTACCAAGCTAAATCCAGCCTCATTTATATATATATATATATATATATATATATATATATATATATATATATATATATATATATATTTTATTATTATTATTTTTTTTAATTAATGCCCTTGGAGTTTCATTTTACAAAAAGTAAAGGAAACAGCTTTGGGCCTTTATATCTGGTTTGTGAATTTTCTAACTTCCCTTCAATCATAGACTGACCTCAATATAGATCCAAAAAAGTCATACATCTCCCTGTGAGGAAATACTGGTATAATCATTTTGAAACAAACCTTCTACAGATACACTTGTTAAAAGCCATTACACTTTTAAACTCTCCTAGAAAATAGAAAAACAATCTAGTCAGAGAAAGACAAATACCATATGATTTTACTTATATGTGGAATGTAATGAACAAAATAAACTAACTAAACAACATAGAAATGGACTCATAGATACAGAAGATAGACTGGCAGTTGTCAGAGGGGATGGGGGTTGGGAAGCTGGGTGAAAAAAGGTGAAGGATTAAGAAAAAACTCCACAACCTCATAGAGAGATAACAGTATGGTGATTACCAGAGGGAAAGGGCAGTGGGAGAGGTAGGAGAGAGTAAAGAGGGATAAATGGTGATGGAAGGAGACTTGATTCGGGGTGGTGAACACCCCATACAATATACAGATGATGTATTATATAATTGTACTCCTGAAACATATATGATTTTATTAACCAATCCCTCCACACTTCATAGAGAGATTCCCTAATGCGGGCACATGCAGAAGGCACACACAAAATCACATTTTAGAATTCCTACCCTTGGGGCTTCTTTTTACTATAAACAAAAGGTATTATAGAATGGTTCATACAGGGAAGTGGTTTAATAAACTATGATATGTGCATAAGTAAAATGCTATTGAATCTTTATATGGAAAGAGGCAGACTTCTATGTTCTGAATTAGAAGTGCTTCAAAGAAAAGCATCAGTCTTAGAACACTTCATATAGTATGAGATTTTTGATGGGGATAAAAAAAAAAAGTGTTCATGCTTTAAATGTCCGTGAGGAGACAAAGGAACATTCAGCAAGCATTCTTGTAGTAATACCTTTAGTCAGGTTGAGAAACAGTTGTAGAGTTTCACAGGCTACACTGAATCACAAGAATATGAATGTGAATGTGGACTTAAGATACTGAGCATTCAATGTTCACATCCATACAAGAGGAATGTGTCTTAATGAAATGTCTTTCTCTGTGGGTGTTGCCCCATGTTCCTTAAACAGAGGAATAAAGACATTATCAAAGACTTTAGAAAACCTCCCTAAAACTCAGAGAAGCTAAATGAATTATCCAAGTGACTGCATGCTTTCCTTCCTCTTTTCCGTTTTTCACTTTTAATTATGAAACATATAAAATATACAACAAAACATAGAAATAAAAGATTCCCAAATATCCACTTGTCAAATGTAACCAATGTTAATATTTCATTGTATTTTCTTAAAAAAATGTCTTGTTTGTAATTAAAAATTACAAATAAAGCTAAGCCTGTCCTTCCTCATTCTTTTGGGTCCTCCTGATATACAAAAACTTGGTGATTCTCATTCTTGTGCATGTTTTTGGACTTTTACTAATTATGTATATATACATCTGCAAATAAGATATAGTCTGCATATTGCTTCTTAATTATGTGCACAAATTATGTCAGTGTATATATGTCTTTTTTGCTGGAACTGGACTTTCTAGCCCATTTTATCCCATGCATTGATTTTAAGTAATGCAATTAAATCAGCTTTATCCAGGCTATCTTGATTGAGTCCTGCAAAGAGTCTGCACAGGTGGATTAACAAAGATGCAAACACTGTGATCAGAGCCACGATTGGAATCCCAGCTCTCTACTACAGCAGTGATCAGCAAACTATTTCTGCAAAGGGCTGGATACAGTAGTCTCCTTCACTTTCCACAGATTCTGTTATGTACAATCAACTTCGGTCCGAAAATATTAAATGGAAAATTCCAGAAAGAAACAACTCATAACTTTTAAATTGTGGTTTGTTCTGAGTAGCATGAAGAATTCTTGCACCTTCCTGCTCAATCCTGCCCAGGTCATGACTCATCCCTTTGTCCAGCGTATCTACACTCTATTTGCTACCTGCCAGTTAGTCATTTAGTAGTTGTCTTATTTATCAGATTGACTGTTATAGTATCTCAGTTCTTGTGTTCAAGTAACCCTTATTTCACTTAGAGTCCCAAAGCCATTCGTATAACTCTTATTATAGCATATTGTTGTAATTGTTTTATTTTATTATTTGTTATTGTTAATCTTTACTGTTCCTAGTTTATAAATTAAACATTATATGTATAGAGAAAACATAGCATAGTATATAGAGTTACATAGGTTCTTATTAAGTGCAAGAGACCCAGTGCATGGATTCGTGCACATTGAAAGGAAATTAATTAGAAGAAATATTTTAATATCACTATCCGCCCTTTCTCTATAATAGAAGTGTCAACTAAATTCACTATCAACAATGACAGACTGAAACACGTGTGCGATTGGCACCAGTGAGAGCCTTATATGTATCATGCATGCGTGAGTCAACTTAGCTTTTATATAGAGAGATTTGCTTAATTAGACCTGCTTTCTGATGTTGCTAAACTTTTTCCAGCCCAGTGAAGCACCCCAACTTTTCTTTCAGGCAATTGTCAGCAACACAGCAGTAAATATCAACACAAAGCAGATTATTATTGTAGATCACACAGGTAGAACAAAGGGTAAAATATTTAACTGTTGCAGTGTTTGACTATATTCTGTACAGTGAGAAAACCTGAAGTCATTTTCAAGTTCCACCATTTCTTACTTCTTTTCATTCAGGTCAAGTTTTTAAACTTTCTAAATCTCCGTTTTTCTGGCTAATGAAAAAAAAAAAAAAAGGGATTCTACCTAGTGTCCTGTCTACCTACTCCAGGTCTTCTGTGAGGATCAAATGAGATGAGGCATGTGCAAATGCTTCACAAACATTTGGTTCAAGTGTAAAATGTTTGCATCTGGCTATAAAGCAAGTCATGTTCCTGAGCTGAAGAAACTCCAAGGAGGCTAATTGCTAGGGAGAAGAAGCCAGGCGTTGCTACGTCATTACCCAGAAACCACATGACAGTTTCAGGGCTGGGCTGGGCTGTGGGGCGTATTTTGCACCATGGGGTCTTGGCAGCATTAGCTGCAATTTGGTGGGGTGTTGCTCCAGGGTGGTGGCAGGGCTTATGTCCCACTTAGGAGAAGCCAAGTGTTGGTCTGTCAGCACCAGGTCCATGGTGCCAACCAGAGCACGTCATGGCAGCTCCTGCATTAAGCGTCTGCCCCCTGGTGGTCAGTGAATGTCATAGTTACTGGTCGGACAGTCGGACAGACACTTAGGCTTTTATATATATAGATTTTTTGAAAGAATGGAAGAAAGGTTTCAGGTATCTACTGAGGTCTTAAGAGGTATCCCCCGTGGATAAGTGGGGACTACTGATGTAGAAAATTTCTGCTTTACAAGGCATGCGGTTTCCATGGCAACTACTCAACTCTGCTAGTGTAGTGTAAAAGTAGTCTTAGATATTGTATAAATGAATGGCTATGGCTGCATTCCAATAAAACTTTATTTATAAAAGCAAGCCATATCTTCTTTAGCCCCATGGGCTAGAGCAGTGATGGGCAACCTTTGAGCTTGGTGTGTCAAACTTCACCAAAAAACTGAGCATAACTCGGGTAGTGTGTCACTTTGAGGAAAAAACATTATTTTGCAAATGTTTCATCCTCGTGTCATCAGAAATGGCTACGCGTGTCAGTGCTGACACGCGTGTCATAGGTTCGCCATCACTGGGCTAGAGTCTGCCAACTTCTGTTCTATGGAAGTGAGGGAGTCAGAAGGGGTTCTGCTGCCACATCTCTCATTCAATAGAACCCTGGGGCCTATGTAAGGGGTCACCTTCCTCCCTGATGCTCCAAATGTATCTTACTTGAAGTTGTGTGCTTCATAGAGGAAGATACACACTCATTAGTGAGGACCATTCTCTGGTCAAACATAACAGGGCTGCTGTGGCCCAGCTGAGACCTGGTACCAAGGCCAGAGGGAGCAACATGTCTCCATGGTAGGAACACTAATCTCACAATCAAGGATACGTGGGTTTGGGATTTGATTCCCAACAGTGTTACTGTGGTCTATCTAATCTCAGGCAAGACACATGCGGGCCTCAGTTTCCCTCTTGCAAAGTGAATGTGTTGGGGTATATCATCTCTGAGGTTCCTTATAGCTCCAAAATTCTATGATATTTAGGATAATATAAAAAATAATCTAATGACTCCCCCTTCAAAGTTTCTTTCTTGCCATAGTGTTCTCCAAGAACCTTCCAGAAGTATTAACAGGGAGGATGAACGATGGATTTAAATTCCACCAGATCCCTTTCCTACCTGCTAGTCAGCAGAGAAATGGCTTAGAGGCAGAAATCAGAGCATGAGCAGGAAGGTGAAAGGATTTAGAGTGAAACCAAGGGATGAGGGGTTAAAGGAAATGAGGGGAGAGAAGGAACTGGGTCAAAAGAGAGGATTCACTCTAGATAAGAAACCTGGCTTCAAACAGAAAGGCAGACAAAAATAATAAGTAACAGCAAATTTGTTCTGTATTGTAGAGAGGGAGAAGGAAGAAATGAAAGTTATTATAAGAATAACTTGGGTTCAACCCAAGCAAAAAAAGATAGTATCTGAAAATTACAGACAATCTCCTTGCAGAACCACCTGGGCCTCAGAGGCCAACACCCACCTTTGTAGGTCAGGTACCTAAACTCTAGGATTCTGGGGCTTTGGAAGTGAGAAAGGAACTATTATTAGTATCAGCCTGTTTTCTATGGAGAAAAAAGACTAGCAAATAAGGAGCGGAATCCTGCCAAGTCTAAAGCCACTGCCTCCATGGAAACCTAATTACTGCTTAACAGCACTAAATGATTAAATTAGACCCTCCGACACTGCTTCTTAGGAACAAAGGATAGCGGGGTGCTTTGTTTTATTGGCTTTTGTTTCATGGTTCTAGTCTTGAATGAATGTGATCAAGAGGGATTCTCTGAGTCCTTTCCACCTTGAGGAAACCCTAAAATATTTTCTTATAATACCGGCAATTTCTTATTATCCCATAAAGAGGACATATGCTGCATTTATCGATAAACTTCTGCTAGTGCTGGGGTGATACTTGGCATTGCTAGATGATTACATTAGGTCTGCAGTTAACAATCACACCCCAGGAACTAATACAACTTCTCATTCCTCCCCAAAGAAATATTTTCCCTTACCCTTTAGTTCGAGAGCAAGTTAGTGAATCTCAGCTGCCATAAATGAGACCAAGGGTAATTTGTGAGATTAAATCCCTGAGCTAGAAATTAAACTGAAAACATGGTCTGGGCTTTTTATGATTCTCAATCCCTGAGGTGAACAAAGAAGCAGTTTTAGATCCCAAAATTGGAGTCATGGCTGAAGTAATGGATTTGGCTTGAAAGGGAGGGTCTCAGATGGGGGCAGTGATGACATCAGACTAAATTTTTCGAAGGAAACTAGACATAAGGAGAAGTTATTTTAAAAGCAAGAGAGAGTTCAATGGGCTACATACAATCCTGAGAAGTTACAGGATACATCACATCCTCCCTCTGCCCAGGGCTCTTCATTTGGTAGGAGAGGAATGGGAGGTGGGGGCAGGAGACATCTCACATCAGGTCAAGTAGAAGCTGGCAAGATGTGATGATAAGGAGAAAGCCCCAACTGCCTTGGATGCCACATCCCCCATCTCCTGCCATCTCCCCCTGGCTCTGCCCAGTCACCGAGGCCTCCTTGCTCTTCCTTTTCTTTCTTTCTTTCTTTCTTTCTTTCTTTCTTTCTTTCTTTCTTTCTTTCTTTCTTTCTTTCTTTCTTTCTTTCTTTCTTTCTTTCCCAGTCACCGAGGCCTCCTTGCTCTTCCTTTTCTTTCTTTCTTTCTTTCTTTCTTTCTTTCTTTCTTTCTTTCTTTCTTTCTTTCTTTCTTTCTTTCTTTCTTTCTTTCTTTCTTTCTTCCTTCCTTCCTTCCTTCCTTCCTTCCTTCCTTTCTTTCTTTCTTTCTTTTTTTTTTTTGTTATGTTTCTAATCTGGGCACTACCAGGGGCACTTACTGCCCTTGCCATTAAATCAAGACCAGCAGATTCTCTCTGAGAACTCTAGCACAAAAGGACAACAGCTGTCAAGATGTTGATGGGGAAAAACAGCCATTTTGGGGGACTAGCAATCTGAATCTAGTCACTGCCCCTTTAATTGTCTGGTCCTGCAAGACCTGTTTACTCCCATTTTAGAGAGGCTATAAACCATCTCCAGATGAAGTTATCAGTGCTGGTGCCAGGGTAGGCCATTGGTTGAGGTCTCAAAGCACCAGAACATGGGGCTCTTTAAGAACTTGCAAAGGGGACTGGAAAACCCCATATTTGGGAGACAAAGGACTGGGAAAGATATAAAAATGGACAGCTTCCTCCATGTCATTGCTCAGAATTTGAAAGACATTTTTTTTTTCTCTGAGCCTGCTGGTGTAATAATAATAAAGTGTAACTCCATTTCTCTAAGCGTTGCTTGTTTTTTCTCCAGTCTTCTGTAACAATGTGACTCTAGTCTTGGGTCTTTGCTCTTTCTTGAACTTTCCAGGCACACTCCTGCCTCAGCTGTATTTGTTGTTCTCTCTGCCTGGAATACTCACTCCATCTCCCAGCTCATGGCCTGGCTCACGCCTCACCTCCTTCAGGCCTTTCCTCAAAGGTCCCCTACTAGGTGACAATTTCCTACACAGCCCTATTTCAAACAGCACCCCTCTGCCCCTCTACCTGGCCGCCCTCCTTCCATGCTTTTTCCCTATAGTACTGATCACTCTCTAACATATCACATATTTACTTTTTACTCTTGGTCTCCCACCACCCCTCCCATACATAAGTTCCATGCGAGTGGTGATTGTGTCTATTTGGGTCACTGCTATGCCCCAAAGAGTTGGTGGCACACAGTTAAAGGAATGAAAGAGAGAAAACAAAGGTCCAACTCTGGTGGAGAAAATAAGTAAACACACAAACAAACAAACAAACAAAACAAAAAAAACAGGGCATGACGGGAAAGATCAGTGGCAAAGATACAGAGGGAAGGAGTACCGAAAGGTGAGAGGACAGGGAGCAGGAGAGATCCCAAGCGATATGCATAAAGAACAGAGCAAGATAAATGGCTCCTGCCATCCCCACCATGTCACTTGCTATGTAAGTGACACTGGCATGTGGGCTGATTGTCTGACCTCCTGCCCTTTGAAATGAGCTGCTCACATCTCCAAAGTTCTGTTCTGCCTGAAATAGTTACAGCATCGCAGCAGAGCGGGGTGGGAATAAATTATTCTCTGGGCTGGGGCAGCTGTGTCCGAGCTGCGTTATGTGGCAGGGGGCTTGGTAAGGGCTGGGTGAGGCTGGAGCCCACTGGGCCCAGGGGTTCTTCGTTCACTGTCTATTCCACCTGCTGCCAAAAACACCTGATAGGAACAGGAAGAAACACAACCAGAGCTTGTGCCTCTTCATGCCAACGTTAGATTTATCTGAAATGTCCATCAAATCAAAGAACAGTAGAGGAACAAAAAAATAAGCATATGTATGAACCTCTGCTAGACCCTGGAATTCCTCTATGGAGAAGTTATGACTCTACAATGACAAGGAATTACTCATCTTCCTCGCCAGCCTATTCCTGTGGGCATTTGAGTTGCTGATTCACCTCAGCCAGGGGCAGCACAGCATTTCACTACCATCGGATCAAGATACCACTTCCCTGGTTTATCATGAAGATGATTTTATTTAAAGGGAGTTCATGGCATGGACCAGGGGTGGGAACCCTCTCATGAAGCTTATATTCTGGGCAAGGGTATACAATAACTATATATCCTTGCCCTACACAGGGAAAAAAATGCAAGAAATTAATAAGCACCCTAAAGAGAATGAAGACAAAGAAATAGGGAGATATGATAGAGTGGTGGGCAACTACTACATAAATATATTTGTTTGTGAATCATAATGTCATACCAGTATAATATTAGGGAGCTAGAAAGGAATATGTAATAAGAGCAAATGTAGTTTAGACAGGGGAGGGAGGTGTCAGAAAAGACCTGTGCACATAAGTGGCATTTCAGCTGAAACTGGAAGGACAAATAGTTACGTGGAGTATAGGTGGGATGGGAGGTGAGAGGTGAGTTGTAAGCAAAAGGAATAAGACAGGCAAGTGAGATAGGAGAGACCTCAGCCTGTTGGAGGCACCACAGTTAGGCTATCACAGAGACAGTGAGTCAGGGAGTGGAGCGAGGTGAAGTGGAAAGGAAAACATCACAAGCCAAATCCTGATGAAGGTTGGAGCACCACGCCTAAGGAAACAGAGGTTCACAGAGGTTAAGTAACAGATTCAAGAAACCCAAAGGTAGTGCCAAAAGTTACATTAGAATCCAGGACTATCAAAGTATGCAGCTCATTATGCTCTTTCCACTAGAAATGTTATCTATCGCTCTTTTACTAAGAGACAGTTAGGAGACACACACACACACACACACACACACACACACACACACACACACACACTCCTGAACTGGGGCTACCAGTTAAAGAGCAGATCCCTGTATTTGGTTGTATGTGTTTTTAAAATATTTTTATTGATTTCAGAGAGGAAGGGAGAGGGAAAGAGAGATAGAAACTTCAATGATGAGAATCACTGATCAGTTGCCTCCCGCAAGTCCCTTACTGAGGATGTAGCCAGCAACCCAGGCATGTGCCCTGACCAGGAATTGAACCATGATCTCCTGACTCAGAGGTCGACGCTTAACCACTGAGCTACGCCAGCCGGGCTACCTGTGTTTTTTGAGAAAGATGACCTGGCTTTGTGGCATTGGCTGGCCCATTTCTTCCAGCTCTGTCATACCAACAGCTGCATGTCTCAGTGAGAAGCCAGGACCAATCCAGCAACTCAAAACTGGGCTGAAAGAGCTTAACACCTAAACTGTATCCCATCTTTTTTTTTTTTTATAATCAACACATAACTTTAATACTCCACATTGTTTATCTTGATCACAATGGTGATAACCTCCTGGTCCAATTCTTTTGAATTGAGGAGTTGATTCTCATTCGCATATGCTCTCCTCAGCTGGTCTGTCTTAGTTATAAAGCCTCCATTCTTCACGTGGTGAGATAGGAAAGCACGGACTTATGGGTGGTCGGCCTTCCCAAGTGGGGTGTTGGCTTCCAGGAACATTTTCACCAGGCCCTGATAACACTGACTTTCTCTGGGCAGTACTATTGCACTGACGGGTTGCAGTCCAGGACCACTGGCAAGTCAGATGATAAAAGAATAAACAAAGTCATCATACTTCACTCTTGGCCTGTAAATCATCTGAGAGCCTCCATCATTCTTGTCAAGTTATTTTAATTGTTCTCATTTGCAGGAGCAAATTGGGTGTACCATTGTTTTCAGGATGCTGTTCAGATTGGAGCCAAAAATGAGCAAAAAATGAAAACCCCTTTCCAAATAAAAGCCCAAACTCTGCAAGTGAAATTGATTTGTAAACCTTGTCAGGGTAGTTTCTAAGGCAAATCTATTCAGGGCGTCACGAGGTTTTTAATCAAGGTCGGGAAAAAGTGTTCAATGAATACAGGTGTTTGGCAGCAGTAATAGATTCCTCGCATGGAACTCTGGGAGACCAGAGCCTTACAGCTGCACTGTCTCCATCCAATCACTCAGGACAAAAGGAAGGAGTGTTTCCTGCAGCCAAGCTATTAGAAATTTGTTAGGCCAAGGCTCTCTAACACGTGCTGAGTAAAAGGGTGATAAGGGAAGCAATTTGGGGAAGGCAGGCAACCCACACGCCTCTCTCCGTTTATCTGGGTAAATATATTTCTGTTTTCTCCTCATCAATTTGGGTTTTTCTGACTAATTTACTTATTTTTTATGAATATGGTTTTTTTTAATTGATTTTTTTTTTTAGAGAGAGAGAAAGGAAGGGAGAGGGCTAGAGAGATAGAAACACTGATGAGAGAGAAACATCATCTATCACCTGACTCATGCACTCCCCCTACTGGGGATAGAGCCTGCAACCCAGACATGTGCCCTGATCAGAAATCATCGAAACAGTGACCTCCTGGTTTCTGGGTCAACACTCTACCACTGAGCCACATTGGCCAGACTGACTAATTGACTTCTTAACAACATAACCACAGGAAGGTGAACAGGGAAAGGAAGATTTTATTCAATTCAACAAATTTTTAGTGAGTGTATATTAGATACCCTGGTCCTACACAGGACAAAAACAGTAAGAAGTTAATAAGCACTCTGAAGAAAATTATCACAGGGAGATAGGGAGATAGGATAAAGAGCAATGGGCCTTTCAGCTGAGACTCAAAGGATGAATAAGTGAGTTAGGTAGAGTTAGGTAGAGCAAGGCTCTAGACACAGTCTCCAGACACAGACAGAGAATATATGGTCCTGCTGTAAACTAGCCAGACCCGCATGCCATTGGCAAGAACGCACACAGGCCTGTGAAGAAGCTCTGGGACCACACCGGCTGGAGGTCCAGAGACCATCCAAAGAGTTCCTAAATTCTAACATTGAAAAATCCATTCCAGACTTTCTTACCATGATATAGTAAAATCACAGTCCTTTGTGTGACAATGTGACTTATGTTTAGATTTTTTATATATATATAGCAAAGGTGGAGATTTATTGAAGAGCAAGTACAGACTCCCACACGGGGAGAGGAAAGAATCCCATAGAATGGACTCCCAAGTAGGGAGGGGGGAAGGGTCCCCTTATGTTTAGATTTTAAAACTACTTTTGCAAACCAGTTTTTGTTTATTTTGTGTAATTTGTAAATTATTATCTCCATGGGTCTTTGCACTGAGATTGTTGATCTCCTGCCAACCAAATGCATCTATCAATGGAGCATTGAGCCAGTACCCAACAGTCTCAAGCTTTGAGTATGGAATTTTCTGGTTAAGTAGGTCATTAGAGATGTAAGGCTAAAATTAAATTAATTTGATACTAATAATCATAAAGTTCCACTATTTATGAAAGGCCCACCATGGAGGGCTGATACCTACAGAGCCACTCTGGCAAACAGAATTAGTACTTGTATCAGAACAGGCCTAGATTAAGTTAAGGGTGAGTGTTAGGAAGGACTGTGACTCAGGAACCAAAATATAGTACAAATCACTGAATAGTTCTCAGAATCAAGCTTTAATGCAGTGTTCCCAAAGTATTTAAGTAGAGCTATATGACATTGCTATATTTTTGTAGATAAAAGTGGTCAAATATAAGCAATTGCAAATTAATATCTTTAGGCCAACCCTATATACTATCTAAGAAAAGAGTAATATGCAAATTGACCATCACTCCAACACACAAGATGGCTGCCCCCATGTGGTCAAAGATGGCTGCCCCCATGTGGACTTAAGATGGCCGCCACAAGATGGCCAGCAGGGGAGGGCAGTTGTGGGCAATCAGGCCAGCAGGGGAGGGCAGTTGTGAGGGATCAGGCCTGCAAGGGAGGGCAGTTGGGGGTGATCAGGCCTACAGGGGAGGGCAGTTGGGGGGGGACCAGGCCTGCAGGGGAGGACAGTTGGGGGGAACCAGACCAGTAGGGCAGAGCAGTTAGGGGCGACCAGGCTGGCAGGGGAGGGCAGTTAGGGGTGACCGGGCCAGCAGAGGCGGGCAGTTGGGGGCAATCGGGCCAGCAGGGGAGCAGTTAGGTGTCAATCAGGCTGGCAGTGGAGTGGTTAGGGGGTGACCAGGCTGGCAGGCAGAAGTGGTTAGGGGCAATCAGGCAGGCAGGCAGGCAAGTGGTTGGGAGCCAGCAGTCCTGGATCGTGAGAGGTATGTCCCAGATTGGAGAGGGTGCAGGCTGGGCTGAGGGACCACCCCCCCACCACCACCACCATGCATGAATTTCGTGCACCAGGCCTCTAGTAAATAAATAAAAATAAAGAAGAGTTGTAGGGGTAAAGTTTTTGATAAAATATTTTAAGTAAATTTTAATACTTAAAATTAAGCATCTACATTGGCATATAAAAATCCCTGAAAAGTTTTAGAGTAAATTAATCTGTTAACCACACTTCTTTGATTATGGAACTCATTTTCCCCACAGGAAACCTGGAGGATACTTTGGGAAATACTGCTTTCAGTATTGAAATAAGTCACTAAGAGCAGTTGAGTGTGACATAATGTCATTTGGAATGATAGAATGTGTATGTGTTAACATGCCTTGGGGTCTCCAGTTGTTTCAATACAACATATGCAGATATATTTCTCAAGATAATCAGAAGAACTACACTTGGATTGTAAATGAATTATCTTCATGAGTAAAATATCTTGAAAAACATAAAACCTGCCCTCATAGATGTACAATGACAATCTGAGAGCAATAAATCCTCCCATTTTTCAGCTGAAATATCCCTCAATTCTTACCCACACATATTCTCAAGTGAAGAGAGTACAATGGGTAGGAGTGACAGTTTTCTTTCCGCATATTACAATATTTACTTTATGAATTATTACTTTTGGGTAGCAGTGATATAATTTGCAAATGATTTGGTTCCATAAAATCTTAATCAAAAGTGTTCAACAAAGTGGAAACATTAACAAACTAGAATGTTTGTGTATGAAGCAGTTGGATAAAGGAAAACAAAATAAAATCTGGCATTAAAACAATAGGCCTAACCGGTTTGGCTCAGTGGATAAAGCCAATGCCTGAAGACTGAAGGGTCCCAGGTTAAGGGCATATACCTCAGTTGCAGGCACATCCCCAGTAGGGGGTGTGCAGGAGGCAGCTGATCGATATTTCTCTCTCATCGATGTTTCTAGCTCTCTGTCCTTCTCCCTTCTGCTCTGTAAAAAATCAACAATATATATATATATTTTTTTAAATAGCCACCTCTTTGGAGAGACTATACTAAGACTGGTGCAATACACTTTGAGGAAACATAAGACTTGGTGAATAACTGGATATGTTAATGAACTATTCACAGACTGAAATTCCTCATCTGTAAGACAAGGAGGGATGCCCTAATACCCTTGGGCTCTACTGAGTTCCCACTGAACTGTTTTATTCTATCATACTTTTTACATTATCTTTTCTCAGTATTATTAATATGCTTATCAGCTCCCTTCTTCCAGGCCTCTAGTATTGAAAGAAGCAAGAACTAACTGATTCATTTTTGTTTTCCACATACCATCTAATGGCGGTTAAGGGTGCCGTTCTAGAAACAGCCTGCCTGAGGTAGAACCCTGATTCTATCCCCTACTGGCGGTGTGACCTTGGCATTGGCTTAATATCTCCCCTTCAGACACCAATGATACCTCAAACATCATATTGGGTATATCTGACTCCAAATTCAGGCTTTCTGGTTGCACAACACTGCATTTGGATGGCAAACTGATCCAATATTAAATATCATTAAATCCTATTCTCTGGTGGGATTCTCTTAAAGCAGATGCTGAGATGAAATGTGGCGTGGAGCATGCTTACCAGACATTGACATCCTTGCAAGAAAGGGGAAGAAATCAAGATTAAGCAGAGTGAAAGGTTAACCCATGATGAAACCTAACAAAGAACCAGCCAGCGGACAGGAAGCTCTAGTGCAATTGTCTGTCAGAATGATCTCTCTCCAGACCAACACAGTCTGGTCTTACACCCCTGACTCCCTCAGGCACCATGTGGGCGCTGTTCTGGGAAGGACATGAACTAGGGGAGGGCGGCTTTCTGCAGCTGAGACAGACCCGGAAGGAGCTGAATCTGGAGGCTGCTTGTTGGCCACACTCCCCACAGCTTCCCCCCCCCCTCCGGGGTCTTTGAAGGAAGAGCTGGGTGGCCCATCACTTAGTGAAGCAAGGTAATTTTTCATTTTGTTTGTTTTTTAATGCCTCTTTTACTCTTCTGAATACCTCAAGGAGGGAAACCCCTTATTTTGTTTTCACAAAGAAATAGTAGGCTCAGAGCCCTGGCCGGGTGGCTCAGTTGGTTGGAGCTCATCTCATACACCAAAAGGTTGCAGATTCCATTACTGCTCAGGGCACATACCTAGGTTTCATGTTCAATCCCCAGTTGGATGCTTATCGAAGGCAACTGATCCATGTTTCATTCTCACATTGATGTTTCTTTCTCTCTCGCCCCCACCTTTTCTCTCTCTCTAAAAATCAATAAATATACCCTTGGAAAAAGATAAAGAAATCGTAGGCTCAGACACTCAGCAGGAAACAGAATCTAGCTAAAATTTAATAATATTACTTGTTTGTAATTATACTTATTTTTATAGTTATATTCCACTTACAAAAATATGCACTAGTTTTCCATGTTTGTTTATATAGTTCCCTTTATAAAAACATATTTTAAAAAAGAAACAATTAATTGAAACATGCAAAATGAGCCTACTTAATTTAATGCAAATTAGAAGCCTCAGTGGCCTAGAGTAAAAAAGGCAATTCTAGCCCTGACTGGTTTGGCTCAATGGATAGAGCATTGGTCTGCGGACTCAAGGGTCCCAGGTTCGATTCCGGTCAAGGGCATGTACCTTGGTTGCGGGCACATGCCCAGTGGGAAGTGTGCAGGAGGCAGCTGATCGATGTTTCTCTCTCATCGATGTTTCCAACTCCCTATCCCTCTCTCTTCCTCTCTGTAAAAAATCAATAAAATATATTTTTAAAAAAAGGCAATTCTACCTTAATAATTCGGGTAGTCATTCCAGCTCCGGTGATGTGCACCATCAGAGGGAGTGGGAAGTAGGAAAAAGCATGAAGCTAACTACTGATGTCACACTTCATTCTGGAATTGGACCACATCAGAATCAACTTTGCCACTATAAGGTTACACATTGTGTCACTTCCTTCTCTTAAAAGTCTTGGGTCTCTTACCAGCCTGTTATTTCATGGTGCATTGCCAGTACTTGGGGTCCTTCTTAGTACAAAGTTGTTGTTTTTTTTTTCTTTTCTAGCCTGATGCCCTACCCAATGGCACCCAAAGGACTTCTTGAGCAACTGAGACAAAAATTTAGTAGAGGCTTATACCCTGATATGAACAGATCGATAGGATACTCCAATATTGTAGGGTTGGTGTTTGGAACTCTGCCTCTGACTTTTGCACCGACGGAACAATACAGAAAGAACTGCTGACGGCTGTTCCTTCTAGGGAGTAGGCTGAACTTGGAGAAACTGGGGTAACGTGTGTAAGAGAAAAAAATATGTTTTAATATCCTTCTCTACTGTGTGAATGTTTCCGCAACATTACGTATCGTTGTTAGAACTGTTTGAACTATTTTAAATTAAAACATAAACAAACACTAAAAAACAAAAAGCTGGGTATGCAGCTAGAGGGCCCCATTGTACGCCCACGGGGGCTGTCCTCCCCCTGAGGGGTTTACAGACCAAGAGCTGTCTAGCAGCAGATTGTCAGAGTTGCTCCACTGACAAAAGACCCCGAGGAGTCACAGCAGGACTCTGAGAGGTACTGGGAGCCACCACGTGGCAGAGTAGAAGCAGACAGCATGGATGCAGGGAGGTTCTGTGGAGAGCCGGTGCTCGGCAGCATCGTATCCACAGGGAGCTCGGCTTGCTGAAGTCTCCACTGACGCAGCCGACAGGGTGAGACCCAGAAGCCTTTGTTCTTCAATGCGAGGCTCTCTTTCATCTCTAGACCCTATTCTACCTTACTGTTCAAAGCTGGTATCAGTATCTGCTGACATCTTATTGAGTGATAGATCATTTCTCTCCCCTGCCGTCTTCCAAACAACCCCGAGAGAGTAGAGATGGTGACTACTTTTTACCACTTTATTCCCAGAGTCTAGAGCCCCAATGAATACTTGTTGAATGAATTAACATATTCCTTAGCCAGCATCCCTTATTCAACTATGAAATGTGTATGCACGCAACTCAACACACGTCTGACTCAGCGCCACTAGGTCACCTATAAAACTGAGACAAGTGTTCCCTTCAGTTTCAGTACAAGCTTAGTTATAAAATATAATGTAGGAACCATTAATTTAAAATTGTTTTATTAAAACACATAGTCTTAATAAGTATGATAATGAGGTGTTCTCCTTATGTGAGGAGCAAACACCACTCACATAATAATGATGTAGGTTTATTCCATCCTGATTTACAAACATGCCTCTATATTCTTCTAAAATAATTACTAGCATGGCCACAATTAGGTTTCATTATCTCCTATTACATTAAGTAAATGGTCAACTAAAATTTAATAGAGACTATTAATAGAAATTGACCAAGCCAACTACTTAATGAAATACATTCATTATAAGAACCAACTTGGGTTCTTCTTCATTAAGAGTTATTGTAGTTGTGGGACAAAAGCATTTCATTTGGGTTTCCCTCAATGTTGCCCTCTGATCTTTCTGAACATTTTCACCTAGATCCTTTGTTAGCGTCTCCTCTGCTCATCCCACTATATGTGAACATTCACCATGCTTTTACCCTACCCATGATTCTGCATCCCCATGATTTTACCAACTATCAGAATACCCATTATATAGTTATTTCAAACTCCTATCTTCCTTCCTGACATCTCTACTAAGCTCTAACCCCATACCTCCAATTCTTTGTTCCATCCTCACCAGAAATTCCTGTAGTGCTTTAAAACTCAACATGTTATTTTCTCAAACTCCCAATTCATCTCCTTACCCCTGTTCTTCTTCCAGGTTCTCCATGCCAGTGAACACTGCCAGCAGTGGTCCTTCCCATCCATCCCAAAGCATTTCTTACATGGGCTATTACAAAAACCCTAGCTTCAAAGACTTAAATATTTCCTTCTACCATGGATTCACCATATACTTCCAGAAGGGTCTCTATATAAAACATAGAAACATATAGATGACTTTCTTTCTTAAAAACTCTGAAAGAGCTATTGGGCACAAAACCAAAATATAACATTTCTCAGCATGGTACTGTTTTCTTGCTTATCCCAATTTCAATCCCCACTGCATCGATTCACACACCATTATTTTTCAAGCATATTAATGTACTTGCTCCTATCTAGACAGCCTTTACTGGTGTTCTCTCTTCATAAACCTCTGTCTACCTTTCCCACCTGGTAAATGATGAAGGTTTCATCATTCAAGATCAGTATCAAAAATATCTTAGTATATAATACTTTCTCCCACTCCTTATCACTCACCAAACATACTCTCAAATTTATGTTCCCATACCTCCATCAACTTATACCATAGATGTTATCACATTGTATTTTAATAACTATTATTCTAATATCTGTCTTTCAACTTTATAGAATATAACCACTCTAGAGGCAAAGTCTTTTTACTCTCTTCTATATTTTTGATCCCTATTGTAGCAGGTGTCTGCATATAGTAGGAGCTAAGTGGGTTGTTTTGTACAAATAAATAAATAAGTGAATGAGAAAAAATGAATGAGTCAATTAACTGACCATGGGTCCCTAAGGAAATGGTGGTAATCACTCAGGAAGCTGTCTACAGTATGAATATATCAGTCCTGAATCTAAAAGTACTACTTTGCCTGTTCCCTTTTTCTCCTAACCCTAAGCAACCTCAGCACCCAGGAGTAACCATTCTCCAGATCATGATTCCATCCAGTTTTTACTATGGGAGACAGATAAGATAAATCTAACTCTTAAGATGAGGATTCTGGACATTAGTGTCCTTTGCAGAGCATGCTTGAGAAATTTGGGCTTATTACACTCCCACCCCACCCCAACCTACCCCCTTTACAAAGCTTGCCTGGCTGTCAAGTATTGATGTTTAACACCCCTCCCTGGGCTGGGTAATGACTGCAGCATAGCGATCTCTCTTTGTTACCTCCTGACAGTCCTGAATTACCCAACAACAAATAGCTGGCATCCATTCTGTGGCTGACATTTGAATCTGTATTCTTTGCAATGATTACCATTTATCAACGATCAGCTATTGATTACTCCCATCTGGGTCTGTAACTTGATTGAAGGTAAGCTGGATACACACACTTTTCACATAGGCTGGGAGCACAGGACCCAGCCTGCACTGGGTAAATGAGGTGTCCAGACACAAAATGAATAGCACCAATCCAAATTATATTAACTTTTAATGAGCCGAGATTAAAACAGCTCCAGGGACTTAGAGTTCTTGGGGAGGAATAAAAATCCAAGATGATGAAATACCCTTTGACTAGCTTTTGCAGAGACTAGGATCCTGTTTTTCTCAGAATGGTACGTGTCTTCTGTGCAATTGAAATACCTATTAAAATACATAGTTTGCAGTGATTGTTTGCATCTTTAATGGAGACCACAGAGCAATGGGATTTGAATCAGAGGGAAAGGTTGCCTCAGCAAATTTCCCAAATAATTAAACTCAATACTGAGACCAGCTCAGGGACTCCAAAGTGAGGTGTAGATTTGGGGAACAAAAACTTTAGGGAGGGAGGTCAGTTAGAGAACTAATTGCAGGATTTTTTTAAAAATGTGACCAATTATGATGTGTTTAAAAGGAATTCTGGGCAATTTAACCCCCCACCCCAATCTGCTACTTTTTTTAAAAATGGCAATAGAAATAAATTTTCATGGCTGATAGCACAAATTTATGTCCCGACCATCAGAATTTTAACTGCAGTTTAATCACTTAAAAATTATTAGGTAAATAGCCTAATCTCTCTACTAATCTCTATAGTAGAAATAATAACTTTCTCTGAAGAGGTGTTAACAAAATTGCTTGACATTACTACATATATTGCACTTGACAAGTTGCCTAGAACCTAGAAATAGTTCAATAAAAGTTTATTGTTATTCTCACTACTACTTCATTCATTGCACAAATATTTATGGAGTGCCTACAGTGTGCCATGATCTGTGTTGGGGATAACAGTAGTGAAAGGAAAAAAATAAGTAAGATTCCTACCATCATGTTAACAAACAGAAATAAAATAATGCCACTTTGCAATGAGTACCACATAGATGTCAAATAAGATTTGGGTGAGATACAAATAATAGTGGTGGACCGATTTTAGGGAGGGAGGTCAGGAAAAGCAACTCTGAATATGTGGCATCTGAGCTGAAAAGTAAAAGAAATGACAACTATGATAGAAGTAGAGGAATGAGCATGTCCGAAGGTCCTAAAGTAGAAAAATGTGTGGGCTATCTGAGGGACTGAAGAAGGACCCGTAGGGTTAGAATGCTGCAAACAAAGGAGATTGAAGATCTTTGCAGGGGCCAGGTCACAAATAGCCTTTTTTGACCATGGTGAAGAGTTTAGACTTTGTACGAACCAACCCTGTCTTCCCATTGATGAATTTTTAGAAGAGTGTGTTCAAAGGTGCATGATAATTCACTGTTCTCTCCCAAACACTTGCTTCTCTTACCAGATCTAAGGTAAGTATGTAGAGGGAGGCTTGTTACTCCTACCTCAATTTTCAACCCCTAAGGCCTCTGGTGCAACACTGAATTCTTATTCCCCAGATCTTTCCACTCCCAAGAGGAATGAGAGAGACATAATGCTACCTTAGAGTCAAATATAACCAATATAGAGAGAGTGCTGGGTCAATCAATACAGTCTGTTGAGTTTATTCTCAGGATGGTGGATTAATCGCCATAAGGCTTGGAGATCATTTATAACCTCAGAGAGCAAAGTTAACTTTCCAAAATAATCGTATTTCATAGTTCATAAGAACAAATGCATCCTCCTATTTAAAAAATCTTTTAAATAAGTTTTGTGAATAGCAGCCTTGTGATAAAAGGTTATATTCCTTGGAGACTGCCCAAAAACATGTTAATTAAATAAATGTTAAAGAAAAAAAATAAATCATGTATAGATTTAAATTCAGTAAGACTTTTACCCCTCCTGGACAGTCTATTTATAGGACTCCTCCTCCCTTTCTCACCAAAAAGTGCAAGTTCAACAACACTTGAGGATTGTGTTAGTGAGATTATTCTCAAGCCTTCCTATCAAATACAATTATATTTCTTTAATAGAGTCAGTCAAAGAATTTAAAGTCTATAATTCTCAGCTTCCACAAGTTATCTGATGAACTCATTCACACTAAGGCATGATGATAACTTCACCCAGGCACATCCAATTTTGAACAGAGAGAGGATATTGCCTAACCTTATGTTAGCACTTACTCTTGGAGGAATTTCTGAGAAAAAGTGTATGATATGCCTGAGTCAATTAGCATCCCTGGCACCTTCCAAATCACTTAGATCAATCCCTCCCTTGACCATGATTAAGACACCTAACTGGAATATTATGCTTGCAAGAATTTATGGATATTCTTCTAATTTGGGGAAAAAATGAGGAGGAAAATTAAAAGAAATAAACCCTCCAGTGCTCATAGAAATCAAATTATAAAATGACTAGAGGCCCGGTGCACAAAAATTTGTGCACTTGGGGGAGGGGAGGGTTCCCTCAGCCTGGCCTGCACCCTCTCACAATCCGGGACTCCTCGGAGAGTCCCTAGGCCTGGCCTGAGATCAGGGCCTATCAGGACTTTCCTTCCCCCAGCTGCAGGCAACTGGCCCCAACCCCGCTGCTGCCACTGCTTGCCTTCTGTGCAGCGCTGCCCCAGCCCCCCACCACACACCCCACCACCAGTGGCCTCCCTCTGCAGGTGACAGGCGTGGGCTGCAATGGCTTGGCTGGCCTGGGCCTCCCTCTGTGGGGTGATCACTGGCGGGCCACACACCTGCTACAAATTTGCAGCCAGTGGCCTGGGCCTCCCTCTTTCTTTGCTGGGGGGGCGGGGCCAGCCCTGCAAGGGGCCATCTGCCTACCTGATCACCCCTAACCACTGGCCTGCCTACCTGATCACCCCTAACCGCTGGTCTGCCTACCTGCTCACCCCTAACCACTCTGCCTGCCTGCCTGATCACCCCTAACCGTTTGCTTGGGTGCAGAGCCAGCCCAGCGAGGGGCCGTCTGCCTACCTGCTCACCCCTAACCACTCTGCCTGCCTGCCTGATCACCCCTAACCGTTTGCTTGGGTGCGGAGCCAGCCCAGCGAGGGGCCGTCTGCCTTCCTGATCACCCCTAACTGCTTGCTGGGGGGCAGAGCCAGCCCTGTGAGGGGCCGTCTGCCTACCTGATTGCCCCTAACCTCTGGTCTGCCTGCCTGATCGCCCCTAACGACTTGCTTGGGGGAGGGGCCAGTCCAGTGAGGGGTCCTGGTGGTTCTTGTCTCTGGTCATTCCAGTCATTATGCGTATGGTGGCTGGCCTTTTATTATATAGGATTGGATGCAGGGATTGTTCCATTCTCACAGAAACTCTGTGGTCACCCTAAAAGGCTCTAGTCTTTCCCATGGTCACCATAAAAGTTATCCAATGAATAAACATGGTCACTTTCACCCACGTAGGATGTTCTGAAGTACTACTTTTCAGCATTAGTTATCTTGCTTACTTATTTACGTCCACTGCCTATGGAAAGATAGATGCAGATGATATGCTGGTGGCCTGAGAGAATGATGACAAGGGGCACATTCTCAAATGTCTTAGCTATTCCCTCTTGCCCTGCTCTAACCAGCCTGTCAGGCTCTCCTACCCTCTTCTCTCCCCTGCTAGCCTGGTTCCCACTAATAGACATATCAATGGGAGTCCTTTGGAGATGCCCCCTCCTTTACCCTATGACCCTTCTGCTGTATGCTTCCTGCCAATCCCAACCCTGAATCCATCCGACATATATGTTTTCTCTGTAACTGCTCCCAGGATCCCCACAAGTGCTGGAGAAAACCACAACCATGCCCTCTTTGTCGCATCATGTTTTCTGTGTGAGTGATGCTTTTGAGTCTTTTCCTTGTCCTTTCTTCGCTTTCCTTCTCATTGTCCATGGGGCTACTCCAAAGTTTACTGATCCAGTCACATATCCAGGCTCCACCTCCAACTCCTCCACCAGACAAAACCTATTTCACCGGGAAAGAGCAGGCCAGCAGGCCACCACCTCCAGTGTGAGATATCTATCTTCCGATGCATTCTTATTTCGCTCCCTCCCGTCCTAGGGGAGGGTCTCCTCCCCCAGAGACCCACTTCTCCACTTCTCTAGGCTGTGTGGGCATCTCTTCTCTGTCTTTTCAATTCCTCTTAACCAAACCTTCCCCTTTAAAATAGTCAGACTACCTCAGTCTTTAAATTACTTAACATCTGATTTGCCTGCGTTTTGTGTCTTCATCCCCTACCTCCCAATTTATCACATTTGTCTCTTTATCTATTACCTCCCTATTCCTTGAAGAGCTGTAGACAATCACTATTGCATTTCCTTAACCCCTCTTTTTCAGCTGCAATCTAAGATTCCACTCAAAATGCTCTAATTAGACCATCAATGAACCGCTAATTGCTCCAACTCTTGGCTTCTTTTCAAGTCTCACCCTTCTTGCCATCTGAGTGGTACTTTTTGTTGCTAACCCTCCCTGTCCTCCCAAAGATGTCATTTTCCTTGTCTTCCTGCCTCTTTCTGCTCTAGCTCTGTTTGGCTCTCCTACTGTCTCTTTCATCTCTGTCAGTACTTATTTCTCTGCCATCCCTGATATGTGGGATTCCCTAAACCTCATTCTACATTTATTTCTGGGATTCTTTCCCCTCCACCATGGTGTCAACTACTGCCCAATACTGGTGGCTTCCTAATATGCATCTCTAAACAAAAACTCCCCAACAGTTTTCCCTACCTCAAAACTTTTCTCCTCACCAATTCATTGCATTTCCTGAGAAAACTCTAATTTACAGATTTGCCCCCTGCCTGAAAAATGCCAGTGGGTCTCCTTTGCCTTCATGTTGAGGTCACCCTCCTACCTTCATGTTGAGGTCAGTCCTTTCCAAGCTTGCTCCAGTCTTTTTCAAACTCCACCCCGTGCCACCCCTCAATATTTTTGTGGATTAATTTGGTTCACTAAATATTATCAAAATATACTGTGCTTGTCTACACCTTCATGTCTCTCACTCTGCCTACAATGCCCTTCTGTCCCCACTCCTGCCCATGGACTCACATTGATCTCACCCCAAATGTTGCTCCGAAGGAAAATCACTCACAATAGCAGATGTTGATTGAGTGCTTACTACATGTCAGAGACTATGCTGAATGCTTCACATGTATCGTCTCATTTCACCCTCAAAGCAACTTGGTAGATATGTATGACTAATAATTATTATCCCTTTTATATTTACAGAAAAACTGAATCTTACAGGGTTAAGTGACTTCTTTAAGGTCACATGGCTATAAATAACTTTGATCTGACTCCAGAGCCTTCTCTCCCTACCACATGTCCCAAAGTCCCCTGTTTCTCCTACATATACGTGTTTTCATTCATATTACATTCCTCCTTGACTACTGCTTGACTACTCGATCCTCTGATACCTTACTGAAAGCTCCTGAAGGGAAGGAACTGTGTTTCCACCATTTATGTCATCTCCTCACCCTCTAACATGCCTGGCAAATGCTGGTGGTTCAACAAATGCTCTCTGCGTCTGAAGTTGAAAACAATGCATTATACATATGGACTAAAGGATGGAGAGAAACTTCAAGGCAAAAGCTCTAATTAGTCTGATTGTGTGGGTGACTGCCTGCATTCTGAAATGACCCAGGAGTCCCAAAATGAGGGCAAATATTTACAGCTCATTCTTTGTCTCTAAATTACTAACCCTCTTGAGTAGGCTACGTGAACTATCCAAATTACAGTAACTTTACTTGAAAGAATTTTCTGTGTATAGAAACCTATGTTTTTCAATTTTCTATAGAACGAACACTCAAACTAGTGACTTAGCAACCCTGTGATACTGAGATTTAAGGCCAGTAACCACCCACTGAAAACAGTGCAGAGGCAGAAATACAGCTCTCAGAGATTACAGTCCCAATAGCAGCCTCCTATTCTTCCCAGAATATTCTGTGACACCTTACGTTTACCTTGGGAGGGAGAGCTGTGTACTTTAAGTGTTGAAAGAAAGGAGGGATGGTCAAGTAAGCAGAAGAGCATCAAATGGGAGTGTCTCATGCTCTCATTGCATCCATTTGTCTTTCTCAGATACAGAATATGTAAGTCCCTCTACACATCTCCAACACATGTAAGAGGGTGCTTCATCTTTAGCCATTTTCTAATGCTAAGTACTAGCTTTCAAAACTCCACTGATGCTTGAAATTGGTGAGACATGGGTGTCCCCTGTTATCCAAAAGCAGAGCATTCCTATGAAACCTGTAATAAGCTGAATGGTGTAAAGTGAAGGAGCAATTACCGCAGGATACACCTCGCAAACAGATGCACAAAATAAATGGAGATAAAGCACAGATGCTCACAGACACAGTTCAAAGCTACGGCGCTTGATGCTGAGATGCTGTGCAGTTCCTGGGGAAGGAGCTTGGAGGGGCCGCTCTCATTGCTCGGGGTCTGCACTGCCTCTGTAAGGGCTGCCACAAACCAAACGCTGGACTCTATTTTTGCTTTTTGTCTTTTTTCGTAAAAGCAATAATCCTCTTTGGATTTCTTTATTAATTGAAACAGGTACTAATATAGATCTTTCATAAAAGTGAAGTGGTGGAAAGCAAACTTTTGAAAAGTGGGGAGCAAATGCATTGATTCCTTCAATTGGATGAAAAAAGTGACCTATTTTGAAAGCACTGGGAAATATTTCTGAGGAAGGCAAGCAAGGTATCAATATGCTATAACTGCCTGTTGGTCTGAGCCCTTCATTTTATATTCTGGGGATTTAGTCCTTCATCTTGTGCCCTTCCCCTCTTGTTGTTTACTGAACAACATCAAATATAGGTTCATAGAGAGTCAGAGCTGATAGAGAATGTGGAAACCGTTAGTCCAGATTCTTCATTCTATTGATGGAGACAATGAAAATCAGAAAGGAGACTGACTTTCTCTGGCTCTAAACCAATTGAGAAAGTCCTACTGGATTTGACAAGAGCCAACACTGTGCTTCTCTTCCCAACTCTGCATTTAGGGATGTCATGTTGGTAGTTTGAAAATGGCCATGGTGAGAATATTTACATCACAGAAACTGGCAAACACTACAAATCAGGGTGCTTTCTCTTCCGCAGAGAACTGGTTTACCAACACATCACTGTTATATATTTGCTAATATACAACCCAATGAGCTTTCCATCTTCTCTGAGTTCTGTCTTCCTTCCTTCACTTTCTCTTGCCTGATGGTTTGCTTTCATTAATTCACTAAACAAGTACTAGTTGACCACTTTTCATTTACCAGGCAGAGTGCAAAGGCTTGTGGATCATGTGGAGAAGAAAACAGCAAAGTCCTGCCTGCATTGGACTTAGCATAATGAGGAACATAGGCATCAAGCACATGAGAGCTATGGATATAAATAATGGGCTTACTGTGTGTTTTAAGAGCATATATAAGAGGGACCTTATCTAGACTGGAGAAGTGATATATTTAAGGAAGCTCTTCCGACCATGCTGTCATCACAAAATGGTGGTGATTCCAGAATGTGTTTTGTAGCTAGACAGATCTGAGTTTGAATCCCAGCCTTAAATATTCTTGTTGGGTGACCTCAGACAACCTCTCGAAGCCTTGTTTTTTCTCAAGTAAAATGAGGATAATCTTAGCACCTACTGCATAGGTGTGATGCTGAGAACTGGATTGATAAAATGAGAAATATCTTACCCCCAAGCCTAGTACATACTTTATATTTATAATTAGGGACATTAGTATTATTTTATCTTCCCATGCATATCTAGAATGCTCATTCTGCCCATGCCTTTACAGGACATTGGCGTTGCTTCCATGTGTAATTTCTCTGCGAATGTGGGGACTTGCAGAGGCCATCTGGCGATGGTGGACACTAGCCAGATCATCACTAATTGCCTAAGCACACTGGCTCTCCTTGGTAATGGGCCTGGCGGCTCTAATTAGAGCAGTCCACATGGCATCTTTGAGTCGCTGCTGTTGTGAGCCTGAGCCCTAGCCAGCAGCTCCAGGTTCCTTCTGGGTTTGGAGGAGCCTTTGGAGAATGGCATTTAAAAAGGACCTGGCAAAGGCGGGCCTGGTCTGTTCCCATGCTCTCCATGTGGGAGTCTGCTGTGGCTAAAAGGAGCACAGGGGTTGTGATTGGAGAACAGATGGAAAGTGTGAATACTCACTGAGCAGCTTTTAGTGACCTCTGAGGATCAATCTTTAAGCAGCTCCAAGCACTTGGCCTGGGTGTTGATGTGTGAAGCTAAGGCCAAGGCCCCAGCCTAGGGTAGGAAGTGTATGCTAGTTCCAGGATTCACTTACCATTTAGCCTCCCAGCTGCCTCTCTTTGCGTTGCCATATGTGATCATGCCACAGACTCAATAACAAGCATCAACATAGTGTCTGGCACACAGTAGGGACTCCCCAAATGTGAGCTGAATGAATGCACAGAAGTTCTATGTTGTTCTCCTCCACTGAGGTCTGCTTCCTGATTGGTCCTCATTCCATCCACCTCCCCTCTAGCTCGTACTGACAGTCAGACCAAATGCATGAGGAATGCATGGAAACATTTAGCATAGAACCTGGCCCATGGCAATAACCACATGACTCTGTTACCAAGTGCTATTGCCCAAATACAAGCAATAAGACAGTTTCTCTGCTTTCCTCCAGATTTAGCCGTGGATAACGTGAGCACATACCTGGGTAACATCAGCCTACCCCCTGTGTTATGATCTTGGCTGAATTAGAATGGAAATTCACAGGCTTTTCTTTTACTGAAGGTCAGAGAGGAAAATGTTAGCATTTGTTGAACCTTAGGTCACATGGCACTTAACAGTTTACAAGTCACTTTCTTTTTTTCATGTATATTTTATGTCTTGGGTAGATGGTGACAAGTTTTACATATATATATATATATATATATATATATATATATATATATATATATATTTCAGAGAGGAATGGAGAGGGAGAGAGAGATAGAAATGAATGAGAAAAAATCATTGATTGGCTGCCTCCTGCACACTCCACACTGGGCATCTAGCCTGAAACCCAGGCATATGCCCTGACCTGGAATCAAACCATGATCTCCTGGTTCATAGGTTGATGCTCAACCACTGAGCCAAGCCTACTGTGCTAAAAGACACTTTCCAATGCCTTTGCCTCCCTCCACCTTCCCTGTGCCCCTTTGAATGAGGTGAGCATTATCAACTCTGTCACATTTGTAATCAGTGGAGATTCCAGGCTCAGCAAGGAGTCCAAGGTCGTAGAGCGCTTATAAGGGATGAAAAAAATGTAGGAAATGTCATTAAACTCTGTAAGCTCTTCCTGCCACAGCCCTCCAGGGTGGCACCTTTCTTCTTCCAGATGAAGTGGAAAGTTGAAAGGTTTTTCTTAAACCAAAGCAGGAGTGAGAGGCATTCACAAACATGGCTGGATTTCTTATTGTTGAAGTAACCTGGCTGAGGACTCCCACAGGAGGCTTTCCCATGGGGGCATGAAAAGGGTTTTTAGACACAGAAATATGGCCAGAGGAGAAGTTACAAGTAAAGGAACATATGTAGATGAAATCCGCCTCAAAGTTACACCACAGAAATCAACCATCAGGCTTAAATGTGTCTCCGAGCGCAGACTATCAATCCCCAGAGGGCTGTGATTTAGCGGCCGGTGGTCCTCTGAGCACTCACATCCCCATCCCAGCTCGGCTGCACACACACTGGGGACAATCATTTGTGCAGCTGGTGACCGGGGGGGGGGGGGGGGGGGTAAGTTGCTTTCAGGTGTCTCTTTCATCAAATCTTATTACATTTCCAGAGTGATTTTGCATACGGCGATTTTCCCCTTTTCCAGAGGACTCCATGCTCGCTTCTACAATACGTTCTGGCTGTGAAGAAGAGAGGAGAAAGCACTGCAGCTGTTTCAGTGAAGGCCAAGTGTGTGGGGGGTGGGAAGGGGGTGGCAGAAATTTCTGCAGGATTCTGAGATCAGGCCGATACCAATGACATCAAACAAACAATTGATAATTTCTCACCCCAGCTGAGCCATTGATATTATTACAAGTTGGCATTGGAGGGGGGTTTATACTTTGTTTCTGATAAATCCAGCTATGTTCCTCTGGCAATCATCAGCATTTGGCACCAGAATTCTACCCTCAACAATGGGTCAAGTTGAGATCTGGTCTCAAATGAAAAACAACTAGCAAGTAGAAAGTAAGGATTAGAAACAGTGGCTGCAGAGACAGACTGTATGGATTTGAAATCTGGATCTTCTACTGAATTAGCGACATGGGCTGAGTTCAACCCCTCTGAGCCTGTTATCCCCTCTATTGATTCGGATTATTTGGAGGATTGATACAGCACGTGTCAAGTGCACCAATGCAAATCGTATCAGCTCCATCGTTTATTTTAGCCACTGCCAAGGCAAACAGGTCCATTAGGTTGGGGCCAGCTTTGCAGAAATGCAACCTGCAGCTCACAATGGTGTGGACGTGTGCAGGAGAGTGACTGGCATTTATTATAGCAAAATAAGTATTAGGCTATAATAAAGAATAGTAAGCGTTTATTTGCGCAAAAGGAGCTGCAGTCCTGGAGACACAGATCAGATTCAGGCAGCAACCTCAACTGCATTCCCCTGAGACAAAGGGGAGGCCGCCTTTTATAGAGAAAGTTCCCACCCAGGTTCTCAATCAGATCTGTTTATGTAAATGAGGTATCCAACTTGTGCAGTGGATGGGGCAAGTCCCTCAGTCCATTGGTAGAAAGATGAAACCGGGGTTCCCCTGCAGGGGTTGACTCAGACAGTGTAAACAAGCTGGGCACAGTGAGGGAAGCTGAGGGTTCAGTCTGAGGTTCCTCCTGGTACAGAGTATGTGAGGAACCTATTAGCAAATGAGGCCAGACTCTTATTCATAAATTCTTGGCCGTTGGTTGACCATGGTGATTCCATTTCAGCCGATAAATTCCTTCTTGGGGTCCACATCAAATGAACCTAATGAATCTTTCTTCTATGGGTCCACACCAGTTGCAAGGTTACCCTTGATTGGGGGTGGGGAGTGAAGGGGAGGGAGGGGGCAGGTTTAACAGTCCTGAGCAAATGTGTACTTCACTAGAAAACTAGACCCTGGATTGTCAGACCCTGGAGGGCACCCTCTTAGTTGTCTGATTCTATAGAAGCTGTTTTACAGTGCTGTACATTATAGATGACTGAGAGCAATGCAAAATACTTCTTCACTGTAGACAAGCAAATTCTGTCCTGTCCAAAAGACTCTTCCCACTATGGCAAAAGCTGGTATTTAAATGTGTATGCTCTTTGGATCCTCTTTGGAAGTGGGTAAAGAATCTGTCTCATTTCCTTATGGATTATTACCTAGATATTTAGCATGTGTTTATTTTTTATGTTCGTATGAGAATCATAAATTTAATTCTAGTTGCAAAATTACTTTTTTAAAATAAATCTTTCTTGTTCAGATTATTACAGATGTTCCTATTTTTCCCCCCATAGCTCCCCTCCACCTGATTCCACCCCCACCCTATACCCTTACCCCCGCCACTGTCCTCATCCATAGGTGTAAGATTTTTGTCCAATCTCTTCCTGCACCGCTCACACCCCCTCCCCTCCGAGAATTGTCAGTCCATTCCCTTTCTATGCCCCTGATTCTATTATATTCACCAGTTTATTCTGTTCATCAGATTTTTTATTGACTTGATTTTTAGATTCACTTGTTGATAGATATGTATTTGTTGTCACTTTGTTGTTCATAATTTTTATATTTACCTTTTTCTTCTTCTTCCTCTTCTTAAAGAATACCCTTCAGCATTTCATATAATCCTGGTTTGGTGGTGATGATTCCTTTAGCTTTTTCTTATCTGTGAAGCTCTTTGTCTGACCTTCAATTCTAAATGACTAGAAGCCCGGTGCACGAAATTCGTGCATGGTGGGGGGTTGTCCCTCAGCCCAGCCTGTACCCTCTCCAATCTGGGACTCCTGGAGGGATGTCCGACTGCCCGTTTAGGCCCGATCCTGGTGGGATCAGGCCTAAACGGGCAGTCGGACATCCCTCTCACAATCCAGGACTGCTGGCTCCCAACTGCTTGCCTGCCTGCCTTCCTGATTGCCCCTAACCGCTTCTGCCTGCCAGCCTGATCACCGCCTAACCACTCCGCTGCCAGCCTGGTTGATGCTTAACTGCTCCCCTGCCAGCCTGTTTGCCCCCAACTTCCCTCCTCTGCCAGCCTGGTCACCCCTAACTGCCCTCTCCTGCAGGGTTGATCACCTCCAACTGCCCTCCCTTGCAGGCCGGGTGCCTCCCAACTGCCCTCCCCTGCTGGCCATCTTGTGGTGGCCATCTTGTGTCCACATGGGGGCAGGATCTTTGACCACATGGGGGCAGCTATATTGTGTGTTGCAGTGATGATCAATCTGTATATTACTCTTTTATTAGATAGGATAGAGGTCTGGTGCATGGGTGGGGGCCAGCTGGTTTGCCCTGAAGGGTGTCCCTGATCAGGGTGGGGTTCCCTGGGGGTGTGGGGTGGCCTGAGCGAGGGGCCTGTGGTGGTTTGCAGGCCGGCCACGCCCCCTGGCAACTCAAGGGGAGGCCCTGGTATCTGGAATTTATTTTCCTTCTACAATTGAAACTTTGTAGCCTGGGGCGGCAGCCATTTCTGTGGCAGTTAATTCACCTTCTACAATTGAAACTTTGTTGCCTTAAGCGGGTGGGCCCGGCCAGGGTGTGCGGAAAGCTTTGCTTCCCCTGTTGCCGCCGGCAACCCTGACCTGCTCTCTCAAGCTCCATTCTGCAGCCATTTATTTGAATTTGTTTACCTTCTATAATTGAAACTTTGTAGCTTGAGTGGAGGCTTAGGCCTGCAACGGCTATGGAAAGCTTGGCTTGCTCTGTTACCTAGGAAACCTTGCTCTCTCTGGCTGTAGCCATCTTGGATTGGGGTTAATTTGCATACTCACCCTGATTGGATGGTGGGCGTGGCTTGGCTGGTGGGCGTGGCTTATGTAGCGGAGTGATGGTTAATTTGCATATTACCATTTTATTAGAGATGATAGCTTTGCTGGGTAGAGTAATCTTGGTTTTAGGTTCTTGATGTTCATCACTTTGAATATTTCTTGCCACTCCCTTCTGGCCTGCATAGTTTCTGTTGAGAAATCAGCTGACAGTCATATGGGTACTCCCTTGTAGGTAACTAACTGTTTTTCTCTTGCTGCTTTCAAAATTCTCTCTTTGTCTTTTGCCCTTGGCATTTTAATTATGATGTGTCTCGGTGTGGTCCTCTTTGGATTCCTTTTGTTTGGGGTTCTCTGCACTTCCTGGACTTGTAAGTCTATTTCTTTCACCAGGTAGGGAAAGTTTTCTGTCATTATTTCTTCTAATAGGTTTTCAATATTTTGCTCTCTCTCTTCTTCTGGCACCCCCATAATTTGGATGTTGGTAAGCTTGAAGTTGTCCCAGAGGCTCCTTACACTATCTTCATGTTTTGGGATTCTTTTTTCTTTTTGTTTTTCTGGTTGGGTTTTTTTTGCTTCCTCATATTTCAAATCTTTGGTTTGATTCTTGGGGTCCTCTAGTCTACTGTTGGATTTCTGTATATTTATTTCAGACAGTGTATGCTTAATTTCTGACTGGTCCTTTTCCATTTTTTTGGCATTCTCATTAAGATCCTTGAAGGTCTCACTAAGTTCCTCAGAGGTCTTACTAAGTTTCTCGGCGGTTTCTAGAAGATTCTTGAGTAACCTTATAACTGTGGTTTTGAACTCTATATCCAGTAGTTTGCTTTCCTCCATTTCTTTCATTTGTGACATGTTTCTTTGTATCCACATTTTGGCTGCTTCCCTGTGTTGATGGAGTGGCTTTGTGTGGTAGGTGACCTATAGGGCCCAGTGACTCAGCCTCCCCAATCACCTGAGGTGGACACTCTTGGTGCACCCCTTTGTGGGCTTGGTGCACAGTCTTGTTGTAGTTCAGCCTTTATTGCTGTTGGTACACTGGGAGGAATTGACCTCCAGGCCAATTGGCTGCGAGGATCAGCTGTGTCTATAATGGAAGAACTGCTGTGCTGGAGACACCCTTATGGGGCAGGACTTTCTTCAGTGGGGCTTTGGTGCTCACTGAGTCTGCCTCTTGAGTGTGTCACTTACGTATGTGAGGAGTTGAAATCTGGTGTCATCTCACACTAACCTCTAGGTACACTGGTTCCTGGATCTCCAAGGAGGTGCAAGTCAGCTACTGTCTGAGGCCACCCAGCAGGAGCTACAGGGAGATCTGAAGATTCCTCCTCTTTGCTTGGGGTTTGGAAGTTTTGGAGCTGTCTGACCCAGTTGCAATTTGTTAGGTTAAGCTGAGAAAGGGCAGGCCATTCATATGCAAAAGCCGCTGCACACAGCTAGGTGGGTTTGTAAATTGGGTGGGGTGGGGTCTCAGGGAATCACTAGGATGTGGCTGCCAGTCAGCAATGGCTGCCAGTCAGCTGTCTCTGAGTCTCCGCATTTCTGCATCCGCGTCCTGCGCCCCAGTGCAGTAAACAATGATTCCTGCGTGCACCTCTGCGAGAAAGCCACCCTCACTTTCCCACCTGATGCCAGACAGTCCAGTTTCTCCACGAAGGAGTCTGGGTCCCCAGAGTCTCGCCAGAAACTGGAGTTCAGAGCAGTCGGGAGCTTGTATCTCCTTCCCGATTGAAAAAAACAGCACACCCAGTCGCCAGCCCGGTTTGCGCATGCCTCCCTACCTCTGCTTTTCCAAGCCTCTGCAACTCCTACACAGTCTCAATGAGCTTCTTTCTTTCCTTCTAGTTGTAGAACTTCTACTCTGCCAGCTTTCCCATGGTTCTGGGTGATAGTTGTTTTGTCTTTTAGTTGTAGTTTTGGTGTGGTTGTGAGAGGCAGCACATACAGGTATATACCTTATGCCGCCATCTTAGTTTTCTCCAAAATTACCTTTTAATAGCTCCCTGGAATGCCCCAAGGGATTAAATACCAGTAGTCTATGTAACACAAGTTTATATTGGTTTTCCCCTCCCCATCACACTCGCCTTGTCCCTCACTCTGGTCTTCTTAATATCACATTCGCAAGTAAACTATCTGCATGCAAGCTTTTGCCTTGGTTTCTGTGTTGAGAGGTGGGGGATGGGCTGGGGAGAAGGGCTAAGGCACTGGAACATGGAAGTTAGTCTTTAAATGTTAGTTATTATTTGGTAAATTGGAATCTTAAAACTGTCAATCTAAAAATAAAAAATAAAAATGAGAGGCAACAAAAGTGTTCTTTTAAGATCAAAGAATAGCTACTCTAGAAGCACTGACGCAGACAAACACCCAAAACATGTTCAGATTAGGGGGTGAAGGGAAGGGGTTTTTATAAGAAAGGGATGGGAAATAATTGCAAGAATAGAATGAAAGAATTTCTATAGGTTCAAGTAAGCTAACTTATTCTTTATACTAGAGGCCCGGTGCACGAAATTCGTGCACGGAGGGGGGGGGGTGTCCCTCAGCCCAGCCTGCACCCTCTCCAATCTGGGACCCCTCGAGGGATGTCCGACTCTCACAATCCAGGACTTCTGGCTCCCAACTGCTCACCTGCCTGTCTTCCTGATTGCCCCTAAATCGCTTCTGTCTGCCAGCCTGATCACCCCCTAACCACTCCCATGCCAGCCTGATTGATGTCTAACTGCTCCCCTGCCAGCCTGTTTGCCCCCAACTTCCCTCCTCTGCCAGCCTGGTCACCCCTAACTGCCATCCCCTGCAGGGTTGATCACCTCCAACTGCCCTCCCTTGCAGGCCTGGTGCCTCCCAACTGCCCTCCCCTGCTGGCCATCTTGTGGTGGCCATCTTGTGTCTACATGGGGGCAGGATCTTTGACTACATAGGGGCAGCTATCTTGATCTTGTGTGTTGGAGTGATGGTCAATCTGCATATTACTCTTTTATTAGATAGGATAGAGGCCTGGTGCACGGGTGGGAACCAGCTGGTTTGCCCTGAAGGGTGTCCTGGATCAGGGTGGGGTTCCCTTGGGGTGTGGAGAGGCCTGGGCGAGGGGCCTATGGTGGTTTGCAGGCCAGCCACACCCCTGGTGACCCAAGCAGAGGCCCTGGTATCTGGAATTTATTTACCTTCTACAATTGAAACTTTGTAGCCTGGAGCAGAGCCAAGCCTCCTGCTAATCCGTGGCTGCCACCATTTCTATAATTGAAACTTTGTATCCTTGAGTGGAGGCCTGGGCCCCTCCAGAGTGTGTGGAAAGCTTGGCTTCTTCTGTTGCTGGGGAAACCCAATGGTAGCCAGCTTGGCTGGGGTTAATTTGCATACTTGCCCTGATTGGCTGGTGGGCGTGACTTGGCTGGTGGGTGTGGCTTGTGTAGCGGAGTGATGGTTAATTTGCATATTACCTTTTTATTAGAGAGGATAAGCATGGTGGTGCTAATTCTCTTTAAAGAATGTGCTTAATTTTCAGTCCTGCAGTCAGGAGTTCTACTTTTCTGCTAGCTTTACAAACAGCTATTGGGAAGACAACGCTGCCCTTTGGACTCGGTCCAAAGGTTATTTTTCTGAGTTCAAGGACTCGAAAGGTTCAAGGAGTCAGATGTGCAATGCAGTTCCTCTGAAACAGGTGCTCGGACTCCATTTTAAAATGGCTTCATTTATGCCAACTTTTCAAAAAATTAACAGTATAACCCATCTATTGAGGGTGGCAGAGACACAAAATAGAAGGAGCCTGGGTCTCCGAAAATTGTGGAAGTCCTAGACTTTAGATGAAAGAGAAGCAAATGTCTTGTTTTGCATGCCACACCAACTTGACTTTGCTATCACTCAGAACTGAGTCTCATCCTAACCGAGGCATTCCCTCTCTACCTAAATCAGTTCTGGATACCAAAAGTCTTATGTATCTAAAAGGAAGAGGCAGAGCTGATGTGAGGAAACCAAGCATGAGTGATTAAGTGCAAGGAACCAGGCCCTGACTAAATGCAAGTGATATACAACTCCAGAGTGGGATGGAATACTGCAGGAATTTTCCTGGTGAAGATGTGACATGAGTGGATTCAAGAAGATTGGTTAGGATTTAGAGTAACAAAAGAGATGGGGCAGGAAATTCAAGGCAGAGAGTAACGCGAGGAATTACATGAAACGTGGCTACTGTTTCCACTATAAAGTGGGCTGTTAAGGGTGAACGTGAAAAGACTGCTTCTAAATGGAGAAGCGGGGCTTGGAGATATTTAAGAGTTCTCATAGGACCCCCTTACTCCTGTCCATCATCAAGCACAGCTCCAGCGGAGCCCTAAGAACGCTTTACTTCATAGAACCTCATGACATTTCCATTGGTGCCTCTGAATATCCTTTCCTCCTTGCTTCCACCAACTGCAAATGAAGTGCTTATGTGGGATCAATGGGATGAAATGGGAAAAGGACCTTTCAGGACCCATTAACTCCCTTCTTTTCCTTCCTCCTTTCTCTGGTGACACCTGTCTGCACACAAAGTTCAGTCCCAGGCAATTTGTACTGCAGTTTGCACACCTGATTCCTAATGGTGATAATTAAGCCACTTAGTTTGTCTGCAGAATGAGACATTTAGCTGGTCTACAGAAAGCAACTGACATATTAAGTTTTCTCTTTCTATACTTTTTAAAAATAATGATCCTTTCATACCAAATGCTCATTACAGTAACAGTTCCCTAGCCTGGTATTAATTGTGTCTCATGTTGTACAGTTACAGATCACACTGGCTCTGGATCACACCATGTAATTATTTTTATGCATTAACAGCTAGCACTTAGAAAGAAATGGACCCACCTAGTCATTATGGAAGGGGGCTCTTTGATACCTTCTCTGGGTACATCATCAGTAAAAATCATGACAGACTGGACAGATTTTTAAAAATCATGGAAGCTTATATTCTCTACCCTAAAAATATGTATATATGCTTTTGAGGAAGTTTATTGCAAGGAATTCAGAAAAGGGGAGGTATAACCTTATAACCCAAAAATTTTAAAGAGCGATCCTTATGGTCTAAATCTAGAGAATTCCAGCTAGATGACTGAGAGGCATCTAAACACAGTGATTTTCAGACATAACATTACAAATGAATTGTGGGGTGTGCATGTGCATGTGTAAGCAATTGTAAACTAGCTTCCAGAGGTGGCTAAATACTTGGCCATTGATTGAGAAAGGACCTCCCTCCCCCAGTTTCTTCTCTCCTTGCCTATTGCTCTCTCTATGATTAGATAGACTTTGAAGGTAAGAGGAATGAAGGAACAGAGCCCTAAAGAAGGGAAATTATTTGACCTACTTCTTGGCACAGAGTAGTAACTAAATACTTATTGTAAATTGATGGACTGAATGTTCCAGGTCACATAATAGTGACAGGAGTTCTTTGGAGGCAGTAGGTATGTCTTATCTATTGTTCCCATAGTGTTTAACCCAGTTCCAGTGCCAGGTGCTCAATATATTTTCATCATTTAGTTATTTGTGACAATGAGAAAGTCCCTTCTACCCTCTTTGGCAGGATATCTGTAAAATGGTTAGGTTATCTACTTCTCATAGGTAACAGAAGAGAAGGTGATATATATTTTCCTGTCTCTCAACCTTTTCTCTCCAAACCAAAATCTTTAGATCCCATTTGTCTTGAAACTTACTGATTAATTCCTGGTTCCTTTCTTCTCATTTGACACTTTAGGAGTTCTTGTTGTTGTTGCATAAATTAACTCAGTTAGTTATGGGATGGCAACGTTTCAAATGGTGGAGCTTCTACTAATCTTTCAATCCCTTCAGTCTTCTGATGGTGGGCTACACTGTGACAGCAGACGTGGCTACTGTTTTCACGCAGGAGGAAGTACAAGGGGAAGACAAGTTCCTTCCCCTTTCCTGCATATCTCAAAGCTGTCCTGCGCCAGGTCTTTATACCCGCCCCTGCTGGTTGCACTCCAAGAAGCTATTTATGTGGTTGTAAACTGACCGAAAAATGGTGCAACTTAAGGTTAGAATGCTTTTATGTGACACTGGAAATAGAAAACCGAAATCAAAGTATATGTTTTCGTTGGCTCTGTGCAGCTGGGATCATAAGACTTTCAGCTATAGCCATACACAGGTTCTCTATGGCTGTGCATCAATTCACGGAAATGGAAAAAATAATTGCCCTTGAATCACTGCAGTCTTTTGGTGTGGCTCAACCTGGTGGTGAGAATTAAAATTGTGCTTACTACTTACACGGTATTGTGACACTCAGTAAACCAACTTGACCCCATATGTAATCTCCATACCCAATCATCTGCAATAATATAGAAAATATATATTTGTTTTCTGGCCCTCTTCCTTTTCTCCCAAGAACAAAGACCCAAATTTACTGATTGCATCCTGGCACCTTCTAAGAAAAAAATAAAACCCAAACCCAGCCAGAGTGCTCAGTGGTTGAGTGTCAACCTATGAACCCAGAGGTCACAGTTTGATTCCAGGTCAGGGCACATCCCTGGGTTGGAGGCTCAATTCCCAATAGGGAGCATGCAGGAGGCAGCCTATCAAAGATTCTCTCTCATTACTGGTGTTTTTCTATCTCTCTCACCCTTCCTTTCTGAAATCAATGAAAATATATTTTTAGAAAATGAAACCCAACACCGCCCAGCAAAGGTTGTTTAGAAGCGGGTGCCATGATCCTCTCATTACATAATTTGGGAGTCTTGGCCAATTGGGAATCAAGAAAGACTGTCAACTTTATTTAATTAAAATGAAAAGGAAGAAGACCCACTTTAACATTTCTAATCAACGGGAGTCTAACGCGTCATGTTGATTCCTGGAATTGAGACACAGTAGGGCATTTTTGGAGCTAATTTGCTTCATTAATATTCAAAGGATGTACATCACCCGGTATTTTCTAGGAGACTCAAGAACTAAAAACAGAGGGTAAGCTTTATTTTTCATGCAATGTTAAACAGATGTTCCACATCAAACCAACTGTAGCATCTAATAGAAAACGTTGTCAAAATAATTATCTTATTTCCTGCCTCAAACTCATTGACAAAATGGATCTGTAACTCTCACCTCTAAGATTTCTCCTCTTCTCTCATTTTTAGACTTGGCTTTGATGATACTACGATCACTAGGACTGGCTCTGACTAGTAGACATAATTTGGGCTTTGGAGCTTATTAATCTGGGTTCACATTCAGATCTGTAGCCATACAGGTCATATTTTCAAAAACAATTTAGTTAATTTGTCTTTTGTTCAGTATTTAACAAATATTTATTGAGCGCCTCTGTGCCTGATACTATGCTAGGCACTAGAGAAATGGGAGAATCAAGGCATTCTGAACCTCAGTTTTCTTATCTATAAACTAGGGATCATAAGTTCTGCTTCACATGGTTGTTTTGCTGATAAAAAGAGAAAGGCTATAGAGGACACATAGAGCATAGTGGATATTCAATAAATACTAGTTTTATCTCCCCCTGTTTAGGATAATTTCTATAGCTACAACTACTAGTACATCCAGGCATTTAATTGCAAAGTTGTGATTTTTGGAATAAGATTGAAATGTGGGGTTTAAAAGGCCAATCTGTGGAGTACAATTAAGCAAAAACTCTGTGAGAATGTAACCCAGACCTTATTGTCATTTATAATGTGATCTAAAAAACAAATTATAAGTCAAGTGTTATGAATCCACATTAATTCTTTAGAAATTCAGTAAATAGTTTTATGAATAATAATACATCAACTAGAAAAAGAGAGTGAACTGTGTTTTTATACAATAACAATATTCTACACAGTTTACAAAGCCCTTTCATGTTTATTCCTTTTATTTCTACATATATGTATATATTTGTCTGCACACGCACACACATAGATCTATTATGTTTAGACACAGAGCTACACACTGGAAATATTTAGTAAATAAGACAATATCCCTGCCTCATGGAGCTTATTTCTAGTGGAAAAGATAGACAGGAAGCAAAGAAAACAGTAAGTCCATAGTGAATGATAATGGAAGAAAATGAAAGTCTTCAGTTACCTCACACATTCTTGTCCCAGACTATTTTTGAAGAAACTAAAAGAATCTGTAGAAAACTAAAATATAATAATAGAAGAGAGATGTGCATAACATTTTTTGGTGAGATGGTTGAGTAAGAACTCACTGAGAGATGTTGTTTGAACAGAGGCGTAAATAATGTCAGCAAACTAGGGTAAAATTTAGGCTAAGAACATTCCAGAAAGAAAAAAATAGAAAATGCTGGGACGCTGAGGTAGAAGTAATATATGCATATTTGAAGAGGAGAAAGATGATCATTGTGGTGGGAGAGAAAGGAAAGTTGAAGAGAGGGTGGATGTGGGGAGAGATGAGGACTGATCCTAACAAGCCATGGAGAGGACTTTAGGTTTATCCTACATGTGAGGAGGTAATGAATTAGTACCCCAGGGTACTAATTTGTACCCCAGGGTACAAAGATTTCCCTCCTCCTTGTTCACACATGCCACTTCTTACATTAAGAGATGAAGCTATTTCCCATGCCCATGTGTCGGGGCTGGCCATGTGAGAGCTTTGACCAATAGAATATAGTAAAGTGATTCTTTGGGACTTCAAGTCAAGGCCTAAAGATGACTGGCAGCTTCACTTCCTCCCTCTGTAAGCACTTGGAACACCCTTTCTCAGAAGCCAGCTGCCATATCACATGCAGAGAGCACATGGAAAATTCAGATGTTTGGTCAACAGCCCCAACAGAGCTTCCAGCTACAGCAGCATCAACTAGCAACCAAATCCTGGATGTTCCACACCAACAGAGCCCCGAAATGACCCCAGTCAACATGGAAAAGAGAAGAAACACCCAGTCAAGTCCAGTGAACCCACAGAATCATTGAAGATAATTACAGGGTATTATCTTCGTTTATGACGTTACAAGGGTTATTTGTTACATGGCAATAGATAACCAAAACAGGTCAGATCTGATCTCTATTGCAATATTTAATTAATTTTCATACTATCCCTAAAAGGTATGCTTCATTATGGCCCCTATTTTTTAGGTAAAAATCCAGAAGTTAAATATGACTTTCTGAAAGTCACACAGTTAGCTAAGAGACAGAACATGACCTCATAGTTGGGTCTTCTGCAGAGTTCTTTCCCTCGGGTATCACTGAGCATTGATCCAAGCAAACAGACCCACCTAAATTTCATGGACATAATGGATAATTCCAGATGCTCCATTAATCACATTGCTATATACCTGGGCCATCCCTATTAAAGTATCTAAAATTTAAATTTAAAGCCAGAATTCTTGGGCCATCTGTATCAGACTATTTAATATCCAGACTAAAGACACTCTGGGGATGTGAAAGTGAGAGATAACTGAAGACTTATTGACTACCCAATGCTTTGTAGCTGAGAAAGAAAAATGAACAAATTCATGAATTAGCCTCTGCTTATTCTGAAATTCAAAAGACTTGATATTAGTCATCTACATTTGGGACTTCTGTCTTGGCCAGAAACATTATTTGAAAATGTGAGTGAAGTTTTTCCTGGGGGAAGATTCAAGATTTGTGTAAATCACAATGTGTGAAGAGTAACTACATTTAGATTGGTAGGTTAAGAAATCAACAATTAATTTGTCTGCTGAGTTAGTAAACTAAAAATAAAGGCTTGAGTGTATTTTCCTTCCCTTTTAATGCACGAGAACACATTAGCCTTCAAAGCTCTTAAGTTTATGAGTCTATGATCCCAAATCAATGGAAATAGTTAAAATAATTTAGGTTCTTCTTAAAAAGTATTGTCACTGCAACAAAAGAAAAATTATTTTAACAGAGAAACTGCACCAAACTACCCACCATGGACTGGGCTGAGTGATTAATTATGTAAGTATTAATTATCACTTCACTCTTACTGTAGTGTGTATAGACTCTTCATATATTTAGCAGGAAGAAAGCACTTTAGCTCTTTTGAATGACAAGGTGAGCAATAGCGTCTATTAAAATGGGTGTCTATAATTTGTGAGTCATAACAAGTCATGGTTTAATTTAGACTTTTGAGTCATCACACTAGAAACTTAAGATGCGAGAACTGGGACCAATGGATATCAACGGTTGGGGGGAAGAATACTGATAAATAAAAGTAGAATCACAGATAGTTCAAAACAATACTTACTGTGTGTGCAAAACGTTTTGTTCAACTGTTAGGGAATTCAAACTAGCGAATGGCAATGTCCTTCTCAGGTAACTCGCTATCTAGATGCAGAGATGCCATGGTGTTCTAACAAGATAAATACAAATACCAGGACTCATTGTACTAAATGTCAGACATGTAGCAGGATGTGCTCCAAAGTTTTGCAAGAAGGAAAGGTCAATGTGGGCTGGAGCTTGGAAAAGATCTTAAAGACATCTCCCTGGAGGGTACAAGCTCCTTTTTTGTAACCTGTAGAATCTAGCTAAGTATGTCCTGATTTGAGTGGTAAAAGGAAATATATACTGACTCTCTAGGTTTGAAAATGCACTCTGACCTCCAAACAAAGTTTATCAAGCTTTAGGGGTGCATTTCTCAGCAACAGCTTTGTAATCAACAGATTTTCAAATTATTAATCAAATACTTACATATATATATATATATATATCTCAGCTACTACTAGTTACTAGTTTAGGGAATCCAATGGTGAACCAGGCAGACTTGATACCTGTCTTCATGAGATTACAGTCCAGCCAAGAGAATAGGCATCCGGCGATTAGATATAGTAACTATGGTGATTGGGAAAGTTTATAAGGAATACCTTAGGAAGTAACCCATGGGGTCAGGGGAGAGTATCTAAAACTAGGCTCTCACATCAGAAAAGACCTCCTAAAGGAAGTGATGTACCTAAGGCCAGAGGGTCAGGAGGAGGGAGTCAGTGAATAGTGAGAAAACATCCCGCAGAAGAAACGCTGGGCACAAAGGCCAGGAGATGTGACGACCTGGTAGAAGCTCAGTGTAACTGGAACACTGAGAAGGGGTAGAGGGTGGAAAGAGATGAAGGTGGCATATGGTCTTTATTCTAAGTGCATTAAGAGATCCTAATAGTGTTTAACGCAGGGGATTAACAACGTCAGATTTATCACTGATGACCGTTATCTAGATAGAAATAAGTTGTGATATAATAAAATTAAAAATGTTGCCTTCCCAGTGCATAGGCAAATTGTGTCACAAATGGAAAATAGACTAGGGGAGAGAAGACTATAAGTTGATGGATGAAGATGCCAGCATCTCCTCCTTCTGCCATCTCCAGCTAATTCCTTCACTGTCACATACACGGCTTCCCTGATTTGATAAAAATCTCTAGACTGACGTTGAGATTATTTCTGAACTAGTAATTACCAGTCATTTTGTATGATGCTGTGGAAGTCAATAGAACCTGAGGCATTCTTTTGTTCACTCACTCACTTATGGAGCTATGTGGAAGTCAAGAAGACTAGTCTTCTTCCCATTGCATTCACTACCCAGCAAAGAAAGAGATGAGTATACCAACAATCCAAATACAATGAGATGATGTCTGAAACAGAGAAGGGGTTTTCAAGTCATAGTACAAGGACAAAGAGGGCAAGCCTTATTTTCCTCTACTGAAAATAAACTAAAGCTTTGATTATTTCTCTTAGGAAGAAAAGCTTTTATTTTCAAGGTTGTGGTAAAATCAAGTGAACAAATATCTTGAGAACTACCCATTACAAAACTGTGCACAGGCATGAAAAAGAAAAAAATATAGAGTGTTTGTGTGTGTGTGTGTGTGTGTGTGTGCGCGCACACACTTGTGCGTGCTGTTTTCATTTCTGGCATCAGTAATATATATCTAGATCAATTATCACATAATAGGAAGCACCTTGGCCAAATACATCAATAAGTCCAAAACAGCCTTTTGCTGTCCACATAAAACCCGGTCAATGGCTCCAAGCCTATCTCAAAGGCAGATGATTTTATTTGACAATTTACTACAAGTGAAATTTATTTTCACATAATGATATCTCCAAATTCCATCTACAATGCTTCATCCATAGACAAGGGCCAAAAGCAATAATTCTGAATAATTTCAACTCTCTGCAAATTCAAACTTGCTAGAATTCAAGGAAGCTTTCACACTGCCTCCATTTCAAAAGAAACTGAATGCCACATTGAGGGAGACATATAATGAGTTGCATTGGGAGGGAAGGATATGGTGTCACAGAACCTTTCAGCTTCTCTCTTTTTTGATCCTCGTTTTTTATATCCATTTTATCATGCTCTTGTGGAAAGAGGCAGAGGCTAAAAATAAAACAACCAAAAACTATCTTAAGTATTGATAAAGGCTAGAAAGCAAGTGAGAAGTGGTGCTTGGGGAGGAGGCAGCGTGGTGACAGAACACTATAATGAGATGGCAACTGCTTGTAGCTATTTCTCAAAGAAGCATTCATTTGCATGTTGTTCTGCACAATATCAGAAACTCTTGAGAGCAAGGGGTGGGGTTTAATTCTGACCTTAACCTTTTTCAGCACCTACTGTGGTCCTTGACCCAGACATTCTGACTGGATGGACACTGTTTCTCACCTCTATACAGAGAGAGGAGTGAACTGTGCAGGTTCGTCAATGGTCAGTGTACAAAGTCACAATCTCCTCCATAGGACTTGAGAGAGAAAGTTCTATAGCAAGACTTTGCGACACAATTTGTCTATGCACTGGGGAAACAACACTTTAAATTTGATCACAGCACACCTTATTTATACCTAGAGTTACTGGAATTTTATAAGTAGCTATAATCTGTGCCAATTGTTTCTAGTTTAGGAATAAATAGAATGTTGTCTGACTGATTGTCTTAGAGTAGTTTATGATCACTCAGGTAAACTTCTGCACGTAGCTGTTTTTCCATTGTGGTAAAATAAACATATCATAAAATTTACCACCTTCAGTGGCATTGAATATATTCATATTGTGTGTGAAATCATCGCCACCATCCGTCTCCAGGACTTTTTCATCAACCCAAACTGACACTCTATGTATTAAACTGTAACTCTCCACGCCTCCCTCCTCAGCCACTGGGAACCACCACTCCACATTCTGTGCCTATGATTTTGACAACTCTATGTCCTCACAGAAGTGGAGTCCCACAATATTTGTCCTTTTTGTGTGGCTCATTTCACTTAGCATTCTGTTTTCAAGGTTTATCTATGTTGTAACATGTATCAGAATTTCATTCCTTTTTAAGGCTAAACAATATCTGTGTGAGAGTTTGTGTATATGTGTGTGTGTACCACATTTTGTTTATCTATTCATTCATTAGTAGATATTTAGGCTGTTTTCACTTTTGGGCCTCAACAAATAGTGAGTGAATGGACCTAAATCGAGGCAGACAGTATGTAAATTAAATCAATGATGGGCATTTCTTTCCCCCTCCTTTAACTATCTAGGACTGCCAGGACTTGTTCTGAGCTGATTCAGACACTGGGTGATATTTGTGTCTGGACCACCTCTCCACCACCTCAGGACCTCCTCCATCAGCCATGGACATACAGCATTTTTCCTGCAGCACTGAGGACAGAAGCATCCTGAGCGCTTACCTGCTCCCCTCCATCAAAACTGATCCATCCTGCATCCCAGTCCTTTAAGGTCCCAGCGTTTGCTCCATGGTGATAACAGCTGCTAGTTAGCAAGTGTCCTGCTTGCAGGCAGCACCCTGCATGACCACACTCGTGATGGAAAGTGCCATAGGAAGAGTCTCACAGAGGGTGATGGCTTGGGGAGGCATTTTCTGATTGGGTTCTTTCAACCCTATGCAGAGGCAGAGACTGGGGCTACAAATAAAGCCGCAACCTCCCCCACCTGGCGGTCTGCCAGTCTTTGCCTATTTGCCTTCTGATCCATTCCTCGCCCTTCCCTGCTCTTCCACCTCCTGTGTGGGCTGGCTCTCAACTACATTTCTCAATCTCCCCAGCCAAGTGGCTTCAGGTCGGTTCAGCCAGCGTGAGGATCTGGTGGGAGAAGCCACGGCATGTGGCTCCCTCTCTGAGCCGGCAGTACCTCTGACAGGGCTGCGTCTCCATGTGATGACAGCCAGGACAGGGCGGCCCTGGCTCCTGGGCTCTGGGGACACCTCCTCCCCTATTTGCTCTTCAAGCTTCAGGTTGACCATCGCTTCCTGCAGATGTTAAACACTGAGGCATCTCCCATCCCTCCTGGTTTGAGCCCTCCCCGCAGCCTTCTAACTAGTTGCTTCTATCTTCTTTTTGCTACTGAATCGCCCGCAAGCTCCAGTTCCCTGCCTGGCCCTGATGGATAAGGCCGCCCTCGGGAAGGAGACCACAGGAAGTCTGCCTGCATCCCCCACGACAGCTCCAGAGCCCAGGGAAAGGGGCGCTCAGTGTCCCCAGGAAAACCTAGAGGGGAGGGAGGAGGAGGGAGTTCAGGGGAAAAAAGGCTATTAAACGTTGTTTCTCACTTAAATACCCAGGATTTTTAATTAATCTTTAGCTCAGACCTTCCAGGGAAGTGTTATCACCCTCAGGGATTGGAGGGCAACCTTCCAGGTGAGCAGCAAGGAGCTGCTGCTCTGACAGGTGAGCGCGCGGCCCAGGTGACAGCCAGGGAGCCAGGCTGGGCTTTCGCACTCTGCCTCACGGACAAGAAAGACAGCTTCCTAAAAGGCAAAACCTGCAGTTCACGAAAATCAAATCAAGTAAAAAAAAAAAAAAGTTTGCTCAACGCTGTCACGATTTTTAAAGAATTCTGCATGCCTGGGTTTTTTGTTTGTTTGTGGACACTAACATGTAATTAAGAATTGATGTATTTTCTGCAAAATAAATCAGATGCAGCTAGAGAGACAGCTTCAGACAACACTTAAGGCTCTGAAAGGCAATGCCCTGCCCAGAACTGTATCATCCCATTGTGCTTTATGATGCCCTCCGGTGGGCAGACTGTCCACCAAGACCTACCTGACGGAGCTTCAGCCCACCACGAAACTAAGGACATTTTTAGTGACCCCTGGGGGCAGGGCAGTGATGGGCGCAGTCACTGCAACTCCCGGGGACATCTGAACACAGAGGGCAGCTTTCAGAGCGTAGGAGTCGGGCAGCGGGTTAGGATGCTTATTTTAATAATTCTCCTCATGAACTTTGAGACAAAAATAGAAACTCTATGAGGCTTAGAGTTCAAGGTAATGCTATAATTATTAGGACATTTCACAGCCATTGAATAAGTACAGACACCCTATTTTAACATGAAAAGCAATGGGGAGATCGTAAGAGATGAGAATTGTTTAAATTGAACCAGGTGTCCACTCCAGAGGACCGACCGTGAGTGGCAGTCCACATTTGGAAGGCTGAGCTTAGCCCAGCGTCTCTGGGAAAATGTGTTTGTTTATCTGGTTGCCTTCTCAACTTGCACATGCACCTTTTGACCCTATTCCTTTCTTCCACTTCACTGGGAGGGTCTGGATGGTGGATAAGAATTAAAAGCATAGGCAAGATTTTACACACACACACACACACACACACACACACACACTCACACGACAGAAACCTATTTCAAACTAGCTTAGCTGAAAAGGAATTTATTGGGCCATGGAAGTGCGGTGTGGCACCACCTTTCGGCAGGACTGAGATTCCGGTGCTAGGGTAGGGCTTGGTCTCTCCTTCCAGCCTTGCCTCTGTCTGCCCCTCGGCATTCTGCAGACTGTCCTTCCCCAGAGAGGGAGATGGCTCCCAATGCAGCCAACTTGACCTCTCCCAGACTTTACAACTCCTTTAGGAAGAAGAATCCTTCTCTCTCCCAGCATCCTGATACAAATTCACAAATGGCCTTTTGACGAATATTTGAGACTTTTATCCACCCTGAAGGTACTTGTTGAGCTCTTCTGACCTTCACAGCACTGCTCTAGGGCCAAGAAGACAAAGCCATTGCTCCTGTAAAGCATGGATTTGAGTGCCTGTGCTGTTTCCAGAAGGAGGGTGTCTGGAGCATTCTGCACAGATACTCACCTCCCTGAGGCCTTATGGGGACGTGCACACTGTGACTGACAGGCCCATTCAGACATCATGGAATAAAGGAGGGACAGTTTCCACGTGACATGGCTGGGTTGAGTACACAGAACAGCCAGTGCGCCAAACACCACCCCGCTTCCTGTTTTCCCTCTTGGTAAGTTCCAGATCTGTCCCATCAAGCCCGCCAGCTGCAGGGCAGCATTCAGCCGGGACAGGATGCCTGCGGAGGCTCTTCTCTGGAACAGCTCCCCAATCCCTCCAAGGCGGCAAACACACAGCTGCCCGGCAGCTATGGGGAATGTGGCCCGCCATCGCCAAGTCTGCACACTCAGTAGCTGTGTTGGTATCTTGGTAGCCGATCTTGTTTGCATTTATAAATTAAGTTTTTAATGCTCCCATTTGTGGAGGTGATTTTTTTTTGGCATTTGACTTTTGTCTCAGAAGTGAAATGTCATGGTATTTTTAAAAGTGCATAGATTTGAAGTAAATGCAAAGCAAGTAGCTTCTGGCTTGGAAAAAAAAAAACAGGCTACACTCATTCTGAAATGAGATGTAATAAAAGATTCCAAAAGTGCTTAGCATTTCTTCTAACAGGGGCTACACCGTGGCTTACCCTTTATTCTGCAATTCCAAATACTTTCAACAGTGCATGTCTGGAGAAACATCAGAAATACAATTCACAAGGCCTGGGAGATTCAGGAAGTTTGAGATTACACACAAAGACAGTCATGTGGCCATGAACCTGAGGTAGGAGGGTGGTAGGAATATTTAATGCGTGACGAAGAGGTGACACCCAGCAACTATCTGGGCATCATCCTTGACAAACAGTTATCTCCCTGTTTTATATTGGCTCTTTTTCCTGCCCTTGGTTTCTAACTGCTGGGAGGATAGTGGCCAAATGATTCTTCTTTACCTTTGAAATCCGCAAGGCCCAGAAAAATGCTCTGCACATGATGATGATGGTGATCAAGACAGCTAGGATTTTTTTTTTGAATGATCACTATATTCTAGGCACTATCCTGATCACTTTAAATGAATTATTTCAATAATCATAATATAATGAGAGCATTATTATCGTTAGTTTTTTTCTCATGTTATAAAAAAGAAAACCAAGGCACAGAGAAGTAAAGTGATTTGTCCAATGCCACACAGCTATGAAATGAAAAAGTTAAGATTGAAGTCCAGGTCATTTGACGCAAGAGCCCACGTTTAGTCAGTGGTAAAAGATCTCTTACTACTCAAGTATTTTCCTTTGTGTCCTGTGAGAGAGAATAAAAGATCCGGTCTCCATGTTGTCTATGAGTAGAGATCAGGGAAGTGAAACACCTTTGGGAATCTCATTTCACTAAAACCAAAGCAGGGATCAGTAACCTCCTAGGTAAAGATTTCCTTAAGGTTTGTGAATTAAAAAGTTTTCAAATCAAAGGAATTCATTACTTGGAAGCAGTGTCCCTGGCCCACCCTTTACACCCCCAGGCCTGTTCAGCAAAGACACCCATTTCCAACTCCTGGCTGTTTCTCCCGGTAGTTGTATTCCTAAGGCTCGAACTTGATCATCAAGACCAAAGTTTGTTCTTATTAGTGTCTGCCAGTATGATAGGGTAAGATCTAGCTAACATATACCACTGCCCTTCCCTATTTAGATACTTCAGCATTTTTTAGACTCTCCATCAGGTATCTTTTAATTTTAATAAAATCCAGGATTACTGACAACTGATAGTCTCTCATGGATGCTCCGTGACTCATCAGATGAAGGTATAAACATCTCTCCTCTTTCCTTCAGCTCTCCTCCTTTTTCCACCCTCAGCCTTTGCCATTTATGCTTCTACTTTAGGGCAATTAAGTTAAATGCCTTTTTTTTTTAAATCCTCACTTGAGGATATTTTCCTATTGATTTTAGAGAGAGGGGAAGACAAAGAGAAACATCGATGTGAGAGAAACACATGGATCGGTTGCCTCCTGCACTCGCCCTGACCAGGGCTCAGGCTGGAGAGGAGCCTGAAACTGAGGTACACGCCCTTGATGTGAATCAAACCAGGGACCCTTCGGTCCATAGGCCAATGCTCTATCCACTGAGCCAAACCGGGTAGGGCTTAAATGACTTTTATATTTCATTTTCCTTGCTGTATCTACAGATTGATCTTCGAACTACGTATCAATAATCCATGTTGGTATTTTTGGTGCGTTGGGAAAAGTACTCACCATAGGGCTCATTTGTGTACTGTTTCTGTACTATTGTATCTTTTAAATGTTTCTTCCTTTACTCACTTCTACTTGCCTGAATCACATGTATACTTTTCCCCCAGACTCTCTTCACATCACATCTTTCTGTTGACTTCTTGGGCTCCGACGGCTGCCCTCAATTGAAATGTTTACTGCACATTGGGATTTGCCTTTAAGTTGTTTCTGTGCTGGGCTCACTGTTTTCTGGATCTCAGGTCTCCTGTTTTTTGAGTACTTTCAAAAAATAGTCAGGCTAGACTATTTTATGCTGAAGTAACAACAACCCCCAGCCACCGCGGCCACTGTGGCTCAGAAGCTGGAGTGTCCATGTGCGCCGCAGACTGGCGGTGGCTCTGCCCTGCGTCACCCTCGTCCCAGGACACAGGCTGACAGACCAGCGTGCTGCCTCACGGAGGGAATGAGAGCTTGGCTAATTATGCACTGGCTCTAAAAATCCCACACATGTCACTTCCAGGTACATGTCACTGGCCAAAGCAAGTCACGTGTTAATTCAGACTTCAAGGGGGCAGATCAGCACAATCCTTCCAATGTGTGCGAAGGAGGAGAAAAGGGGTTTTTGTGAACAGCTGTAATGACTATTGTGCTCCTTCGCTTTATGGAAGCACATCCTCAAGTAGCTTCCTAAGAAATGCAAATAAGCGTTCACATCTGAAATTGCATAAATTCAGATTCTCTGAAAACATCCAGTCTCCGAAGGAAGTAAAAGTAAAGAGGGCACCTGCGTCCCAGGTCATGTGATAATCCACCAAGGAGGAGCTGCTTCGAGGGAGAAAGAGGAACAATGCTTTGGGAGACGCATGCCTTCTATTGTCCCAAAGAGCCAGAAAAGAGGGAAGGCAGATTCAACCTTCTCTTGTTTGGCCATAAAAAGCAGATTTAAACTTTTTTTAGAGCAAAGACTCGTAGACAGGAAGGTTCTAGAGAAGCACTCTCCAATATAACTCTCCGTGATGATGCAAATATTCTGAATGGTGTGTTATCCAATATGGTAACCACTAGCTCAGTGTGGCTACTGCAATTACCATGTGGGTGGTCTGACCTAGGGAACTGTGGCTAGTGGCTGTCACATTGAACAGAGCAGCTATAGGGATGCCCTCCTAAAATGTAGGTTGACTAGGATGGCCTCAGAAATGACAATCTTATATGGAAGTCATAGAAAAACTCTGAGGCTGAAAGGAGGAAAAGAATTAAGAGACCACCATGGGCCCATCCATAGCACTCTGTGGCACACACAAAAGATGAAAGGAGAGGCCATCATGTAAAACAATAACCACAAAATTAAAATGGGGCCAAATGGTATATACCAAGGTTCTCGGTGAAACTTCTACCAACAACAAAAGAACATTTTTATTTTGTCTTTTGACCATGCAGAAGCAGGAAATGAGCGAGGATGGGATGTGGCCCGCTGCACGGGGTCAACAGTACATTAACCACATGGAGAGAGAGGCATGCCCAAAGCTGTGCTCACCTTCCTCCTTTCTGCCCAGCAGAATTCACTTGGTTGAAAGGTGAGGGAAAACGCATGGAGGAATGTTCCTCATTCTTCCGATGGAATTAAATTCTCTGGCCCAGGACTAGGAAATGACTCTCAAACTTGAGGGTACAAAACATCACCGAGCCTTTGTTAACCATGAGGATTACCCAGGAACAACCCCAAGAGGTTGTAATTGAGGGGGGTCAGAGATGGGTCTTGAGATGGCCATAGGTTGGGGCAGGATAAGTGTTGGGAAACCAGGCAATATAACTGTTGAAGGAGACTCTAAATTGGGGTGCATGTACTGCCAATAGGAATGCAGCAGGAAAATGTTAGTCCTACACTGGCATTTATCTCTCCGGCCACCAGAGAAATAAACTGTACTAATGTATAATGCATGAATTGACAGTAGCATTTGTATATGAGTAATAAAATAAACACATAAACTAAGGCTACATGATAGAAAAGGAAATTTACAAAAATAAAATTGAAAAATTTGGAACCACTACAAAAATTCATGCAGCAAAATGTGTGTGTGTTTTCCCATTCTGATCCCCATTCCTCATCCCCCTCTCCAAGTTTGCTCCTTGGCACTGGTGTCTTCTCTTGCCTTACCGAGAGAGTTTCTGCATGTGCAAGCACACCTGGGTCTCTTCCTCTCTGGACACAGATGGTAGCTTATTAAATACATTGGCAGGTGTCTTGGTGGTTTTTTTTTCCACTTAAAAATATAAGCTGATGACTGTTTCTTGTCTGCTATATTGATGTGTCTCATTCATTTTAAGTAGAGGGAAACAATGCATTGAAATGGTTTTGAGTCTTGATTCTGGGGCAAGATTGCGTTCAAATCTCATCTCTGCCAATTACTAGCTGTGTGACCTTGCGCAAATGACTTAGCCTATCTGAAATTTAGTTTCCTTGTCAGTAAAATGGGGGTGGGTGATAATAATAGTACCTATCTCCTAGGGTTGAGTAAAGATGAAATGAAGTAATACATGAAAGTAACTAGACCAGTGCCTAATACATGGGAAATACTTACTAAAGAAAAAGATCGGGTGATTCTGATGGGAATGGGCCAAGAAACATTTGAAAATACTCATCCTAAATTAATATAATTTAATTCATTCATTCACTACTTTTTCTAGTTATGTATTGAGCACTTACCATGTATCAATTAATGACTGAGTAGAAGTGAAGAAGGTGATAAAAAAGACACTCAGAAATTTAGACACAGCACAGAACATGCAGTACTGCCCAGACCTCCATATACCCAGTTAGTCTGGAAACCCATACTTTTCCTTTTCTGTTGTCTTATTGGTACAACTAGTGGCCCAGTGCACAAAATTCGTGCACATTAAAGGGGGATTAAATAGAGGAAATATTTTAATATTGCTATCTGCCCTTTCTCTATAATAGAAATGTCAGAGATGAAAGAAAATTAGTAAAATGTATATGAAAATCTTCCTCCTGTCAGAGGGGGGTGCACCACGAGACCCAGAGTCAAGTCCCCACCCACATGCGCCTCAAAATTGCGCAAGACCCAGACCCAGCTGCCGCCCCGCCCCGTTGGGCTAGATCCAGACCCAGCCGGTCCCACCCTTGTCAAGCCCTGCCAGGCTGGGGGCGCAGCCTCATGTCTCTTGGCCTGGCGCTGGGGCGGGGGGGCACGGCCTGAGATCCCCCAGCCCAGGCCGGGGTGGGGAACGCACCTTGAGGTCCCTCATCAAGCCCAGCTGGGTGGGGGACGCAGCCTGAGATCCACTGTCAAGTCCTGCCAGGCGGGGGGCATGGCCTGAGGTCCCCCGTCAAGCCCTGCTGGGTTGGGGGACGCAGCCTGAGGTACCATGGCCCGGGACGAGGGGAGCAGCCTAAGGTCCCCTGGCCCAGCCCTGGGGTGGGGAGCGCACCTTGAGTCCCCTGTCAAGCACCACTGGGTGAGGGGCGCGGCCTAAGGTCCCCCGTCAAGCCCCACAGGGGCGGGCGCGCAGCCTCAGGTCCCTGCTGATTGCTCGTTAAGGTTCGTTAAGGGAACTCGGCCTCCACTGTGGGTGCCGCCATCTTTGTGGCGGAGTGACGGTCAATTTGAATATTCCCTCTTTATTATATAGGATAAGATATGTTTGGTAAATGCTCAGCAGGTGAAGTGATGATAAATTGGCCATTGGACAGACATGATCTCACATATTTGTTTTGAAGTAGGAATTTAGAGGTTAAAAAAAAATAAGTGAACATTTCTAAGACCTGAGACCCTTGGTAAACTTGCAAGGTCAGGTCATCTCTCCTCTGGCTAGGCCTCTCTCTCTCTGTTTCTTTGTTCCTCCCTTCAGCCACAATTTTAGAGGCCTGATACTCTCTGTCCCAGTAGAGAACTACTGTCCCATAATAAAATGTCTCCTTTTCCCCAAGGGAACACGTGTTAGCTCTTGGTCTCAGCAAAGGTACCAATCCCCAAAATTAACACACCAAGATGTTGATGATTAATAACTGCTTCCTGTGTATGTGCTGTTCCAGGAGAACATGCTCATTAAAAAAAAAAAAAAAAGAGGCAATTTAACCCAAAGGAATGAATATCCAATAGTAGAACTTAAAGTAGTATACCACTCATCAAGGGTTCTTCCAACATGTAATGTGGTCAACTTCAATAACAACATCCCCCCATATGGTTGTTAGTCCTTTAAAATTACAAAATCCTTGAAATTTTTATTCATCAAAACTCCTTTGTGGGCTGAGTTCACTATTCCTGTTTTGCACATAAGGAAACAGGAAGGTTTTAAACCACTTGTTTAAACTCAAGATGCCAAAAAGGGTCAGAGCCAAAATTCAAACCCTGATCTTCAGCATTAATGTCCAGTCCCCTGCCACCTCGCTGTAGGCAGCTCTAGCTGGGGGAGAGACTGCTTAGAGAAAGAAGGCATGTTACCAATATAACCTGCGGACTGTCTGAAACTCACCCTCTCCGCCCCGTGGGGATCAGTTATGAATTTAGTCATCAGTATCAGCATCCTGCACATGGCCAAGATAGATGTAATTCACACTGAAGTACAAAAAGGGAGTCTGTGATCGCAAATGGAAATACAATCCCTGTGAGGCAAGCTGCCGGATTCAATAGTTTTGGGCCAAAAAGTCACCTCCTTTCTTTTTTCTGCAGCTGCAATGCCCTCTGGTGGGAAAAGCTGGCACTGTATGCCCTGAAAAGCTGTGCTGAGGAAGAGATGTCACTCACAGCCCTTCCCTCTGGGGAATACAGCAATCCCAGGCATAAACACCCATCCGCCTGGGCATAAATCAGCCATGTGCGTTACTGCAACATTGGGTGACATTCTCAGATTAAGACGTAAGCGCCTCCTTAAAGGCTTAGGATACAGAATTCTATTTCCGATAATTTTTACTTTAAATTGTGTGAGTGCCCTACATTTCAGGAAACTGCCTCCTTACACACACACACACACACACACACACACACACACACACACCAAAGAGAGTGACAGGTGCACTGAAAAAGTATCTGGATAAGAGATTGCCAACACAAAAACAGGCAGGATGTGGACTGTGGAAGTGCTTTGCATGGCTCAGTCAGTGTTGTTTGCCTGTTTATTGGCTATTTTTCTAAAGTGAATTTAAATGCTTTTCGGTGGATTTACACTCCCCAGTTATCCACAGGTTTTCCCAATTCCTATTGCTTTAAGCTGGTCTTCCCTCACCCCACTCCACCTCAAAACTGACCCAACTCCAGGGAGTTGGTTTAATGATCTAAGGAGGCAGTGAGGGGTGGGGAGACTGAGACAGGAAGGAGAGAAAGGGTTGAGTTATGGGCTGAATTGTGTCCCTCCAAAATGCATATGTTGGAACCCTAGCCCTCAGACCTCAGAATGTGACAGAATTGGATACAGGGCTGTTCCGGAGGTGACTGAGGTAAAATGAGGTCAAATGGGTGGCCCCTAATCCAATGCGACTGGCGTCCTTACAAGAAGAGATTAGAAAAGACCCCATGAGGATACAGTAAGAAGATGGTTGTCTGCAGGCCAAGGAGAGAGGCCTCAGAGGAAACCAATGCTACTGACACCCTGACCTTGGACTCTCAGCCTCCAGAACCCTGAGACAGTACATTCCTGCTGTTCATGACACCAGACTGTGCTCCTTTGTTGAGGAAGCCCAGGAAACTAATACCAGGTGTGTGAAGAAGGGGGTCACCACTGCGGGGCTCAGTCTGCTTTCTGGGCTGCTGGTGTCTGCATAGCACTGTCTCTGGAGGCCCTCAAACAGGCGCTGAAAGAGGGCAGGAGGGGCAATGCCACCCCCGCGTCCTGCAGACAGCTGCATGATAGGTTCCCAGGTCTCCTAATGAGGCTGTGACATAGCCACACTGAGAACCCAGGTCTCTGGATTCCCCATTTTCCCGTGCTGGGAAACAAGCTCCATTTTCCATGCAGCACAGGACGGCTCTGAAAAAAAAAAACAGAGCAGCAAGTCTGGCTTCCAAGGCGATTCCCTATGAGAACTTGACCCTGTCATTGGATGGAGCCTCCTCTCTCTTGATTGAAATTGTTTCGTTATTTGGCTAACAATGATCTTCAGCAGCCACTGTACAATTACGCTCCTTTCTGGTTGAGAAAGAAATTATGTGATAGTATACTCAAGTGGCTTATTCCTCCCCCTGTGGAGAATCTATTGACTTATTTTTCTGAAGTTTGTTTTCTGGCTAATTGATGTCACAGATTAATAACTAACTATTGCACTTGTAATCAGGCCAAAGGCATCCCAGCTTCTATCTTTGCTCGTTGCCAACCCCACACAGCAGCCAGAGTGAGTCTGTGAAACCAGATGACAGATCATGTTACTGCTTTGCTCAAAATCCTTTAGGGAACTCAAAATCCTCGAGCAGCTTTCCATGACCATGAGAATCAAAATCAAAATCATTACTGGGCCCAGGTGACCTGCCCCCCACCCCTCCTCACCTCTCAGACCTTATCTGCCTGCCCCCTCCTCTTTCATCCTGCTCCAGCCTCACTGGCCTCCTCTCTACTTTTTGAACTCACCAAACATGTGTGTGTGTGTGTGTGTGTGTGTGTGTGTGTGTGCACTTACTGTTCCCTTGGCTGGAACTTTCTCACAGATGTGTGCATGCCTACCTTATGCCTCTTCTAGATCTTTGTTCAAATGTCACCTTTATAATGTGCTGTTCCACATAAGAAAGCATTTGCTTGTTGGATTTGCTGCTGAATCTCCAGCTCCTACTACACTCAATAGAGTAAAAAGGGGGCGGGGGGCGGTGTATGTAGTGTTCGGGTCTTTGTTGAACACCTTATTTAAAATAATTATAATAAGGAATCTAAGATTATGTGGTGGATAGGTTGTGGCCGATTCCACTGTAAAATCTTAAACACTGGCCTCTTCTGACGTAAGGAAGTGAGTGTGGGTCTCTGACATTGGCAGAGAGAACTGATGGTCAGTGAAGTTTCAAGCTCAAACGTCAGTAGTGATTTCTCACTGTCAGTAAGGGAAATAAAGACAAGGAGAAAACAGGTCTCAATTTATATGCAACCCCTGAAATTGACCTCTTTTATAACCCAATGCTGCTAATCTTCCACTTGACCAACTTCAGTCTCTCATATTGACTGTTCACCAAGCACCTACTATGTGATTTTTTATGCTCTTAGGAGGAACATGGTTTTGGTTTGAGTTTCTTCAGAGCAACCCAGAGAAAAGGACTGGAGGGCACCTAGTTTCTTTGGGAGGTGATGCCAAGAAACAATGTAGAGAATGGGGAGATGAGACAGGGCAGGACAGAAGCCAGTGAAAGCAGCCTCAACAAGGCAATCATCACCGAGGACAAATGGAGCGCAGCCCTGCTGGGGACTGTGGGACACGGAGGCCCAGAATGGAGACTGTGCTGGTCTGGGGAGTGTGAGCTAGCAGCAAAGTTGGGGGTCAAACCTTGTCTGTCAGAGAGAGCTTCAGGACATGTCCAGAGAAGGCGATGGTCTGTTTTTAGGGAACTCAAACTTAGAAAACAGTTGATAGAAACCTGTTTCTAGAGGAGGAGATGAAAGGGAATACTGAGTGCCCCATGAAAGAATGCCAGGCATACGGGAAGAGATCCTAGAGCCATTCTCTGCGAGGAGTAGCCCGCAGTAGGACATGGGCTTCACCTTTGTCACCCAAAGCCTTCCTTTCTCTATCATAAGGAAAACAACATGAGATCTGAAACCCTGAGATCTTACAACTCTGTCATTTCCTGTTAGTGTTAATTTTCAGCCAGTGATCTCACATCTTTAAATCTTATTTTCCTCATTAGGGGATAATGATACTTATTGCAAAGAGTGGTTTCAGGCCAAAGAACAAAAGGTAGGAAAATGATTTGTAAACTATAAAGCATTAGGCAAAACCAATTATTTCTGAGTCTTGAGTATAACAAAGGCAACTTTCCCAGATTGAAAGCACATCTGAACATAGAAGAGAAAATCACATTGAAAATGCAAAGTGAGCCTAACCAGTTTGGCTCAGTGGATAAAGCATCGGCCTGCGGACTCAAGGGTCCCAGGTTCGATTCCGGTCAAGGTCATGTATCTTGGTTGCAGGCACATCCCCAGTAGTGGGTGTGCAGGAGGCAGCTGATAGATGTTTCTCTCTCATCGATGTTTCTAACTCTTTCTCCCTCTCCCTTCATCTCTGTAAAAAATCAATAAAATATATTTTTTTTAAAAGAAAGAAAATGCAAAGTGAAAGCATTCTACCCCAGGAGACCACCCAGACTGGAAAAAGGGTCAGTACATGACACCAATGTGTTGTGTTAATGTTGGTGCCACTTCTGTAAGTCACCATTTTATGCTGATTCTTCAAATAGAACGAGGTAGAGTATAAATACAAATCCATCCTCTACAAATACTGCAAATATAAGACTGGTTTCAAAGAAGATGGTAGATGTTATTCTTTGACGGTCCCAGGGGGGTAATTTAGAAAAGGAACGGAGCAGTAAACGGTATTTTATGGCCTTAGAAAATTAACTAATTTAGAATCAAAAGTTTTTACTGCTTCCCCGATATTTATGGGATTGCAAATTTATCCAAAACTTTGTTTTTGTCTCACACACCCAAGATTATTAATGGGCCAGCTGCTGATTATTAATCTTCATTTCCTAAAACAAAACCAGCCCTACGTTTCTTGCAGACTGTACATCATACACACAAACCACATCCTGGAAGCAAACTGAACTTGAGTCAATAGCCCATTAGTGCCAAGAGTGGTGAGCACAGCTGTAGGGAGCTGCACGTCTAGCGTTGCTGTGATGGAATCATGTTTAGATGGAGGAAGATTTTGGAAACATTCTATTTTTTCCCTTTAGTCAGTAACGTATGGCTTTACATGTGGCGTGTTCCTTTCTTTTTCATTACACTTTACTTTTGTACGAACGTTTCCTCTCTTACAGTTGGGCTTCAAAGACAAGGTAAAAAGAAGGGCTGAGCCAACATCCATCTATTGACTGGTGAGAACCGAGAACACAGGTTCTTATGAAGAGGAATACTAATAGTATAGATATTGATTGTGAGTTTAGCATGTTTCAAGAGTTGTTCAGTGTTTTACGTACCATTTCACCTCTATTTCACAGATGTAGAAACTGGGAGACTCAGAGAACTCTAGTCGTAGGGATCTTTTGTGGAACATCCCAGATCTGAATGCAGTTTATCCCAGAGCTCTGCTCTTAAGTGTGTTACCCATATCACCCACACAAAACAAACTAATTGACTTCAATAGCCCTCATTGGTCAAGGGGAGTGACAGAATGCACTAGAAAATTGCTCAAGCTTTCACTATTCTTTGCCAGAGTAGATATTATTTTACATAAACTTTCAAACTGAGTTTGAAAGTGACACATCATTAAGCCATCATCTCCACTATGTGGGAGGTCTTACACTGTTTGTCACTGAGGGTCTACCAGAAGCCCAGGGTGAGGAGCAGCTTGGATTATTTGGAATGAGACTGGACAAGATGGGAGCCAAAAAAAAAAGCTTCAGAAATAAGTTCATGCCAGATAAGAAGTCATTCTGTATGTATGTGTGAGGAGATGAGGAGTAACCTCAGGCCTGAGCTTACCTCGATCTAGACTCTCTGAATTTATTGATTCACCAACTTCTGGACAATATTTTATTCTAGTGACAGTTTAGTATCCCTTTAATCCTTTGAACATAGCTATTGTTTTATTTGGCTATAGAAAGAGTCATTTGGGAATCATTGTTTCAAATAGTGTTTCATTTATTTAGGAATTATGTTGTGCCCATTCTTACAAAGCTAGCATTCTAGTCCTGTTCCTATCCTCCTCTTACCTATTCACCTTTGGATTGATGTGTGCTTCCCGAAGATTATGCAGTAAAATGAAGTTGTATTTCACAAGAAATTTCCCATTGAAGATATTTTTCAAAAAAAAATTAAATTCAGTTTGGGATACCCCTTACTAGCATTGACAAGAGATCTGATATTGATCATCAGAGGGGCTCCTTCCTTCTCCTTGTTGGAACAGGAACCCCAAAGAGGAAAATTCAGGATAAGAAATTTGAGGAAGGGCATTTTGGTCTTCACTGAAGTATTGACCTGTCAAGGCCATTGGCTTCATTTAAAATTGTGGGTCTCAAATTCCACAGCATTCTGACCTTGTCTCTTCAGATTGATTACTGAACTTTTGATGCTGCAGAGCTTATGATCAGTCCCCACCTTAGAGGACCTACACCGCCCTTGGGTGCTGCATGGGAGTGGGATGAACACTAGGCTACAACAATCTCAGGAATAGCCATCTTTACTGTGCTGCCCTGGTCTTAGAAACTCTAAATCTCCCCTTAAAATGAGGCCCACCTTCTTTTAGCTCTTCCTTTCTCAGGCAAAGGGATACTTAATTTAACTTTCTCCTGGGAAGAAGAAAAGAAACATGACCCTCGTTCTTTCATGATAAGAGTGCCAAAAAATAAAGCACAGTTAAAATTTCAATTCTATCCTCTTGCCCCATCTGTTTGTACCAAGGTCCATGCACCTTTCTTGCCTGGTGGTGTGGATGCAGCTGTGGTGAATAAACACTCTCTACTCAACCTTTCTCACCTCTAAACTCACTCTCCACAGGAAACCACTTGCAATGTCTAAGATTTACCTCCACATTTCTATATATCACACTATCTACTAATTGTTGATGTTACACTTTTTTTTCCCATTGTTCGTTGACTTCTTTTTTATTTAATTCATTAGGGTGGCATTGGTTAATAAAATTAGGTTTCAAGTGTACTATTCTATGATATATGATCTGTGTATTGCACTGTGTGCCCACCACCCAAATTCAAACCATCTTCTGTCACTATGTATTTGATCCCCTTAGTATTTTTTAAAAATGAAGGTTTGACTCTCTTACATGACCCTGAAACACACACACACACACACACACACACACACACACACACACACACACATTTCCTCTCTCCCTATCACACTGAAATAGTTTCATTGCTCTTCTTGTATAGTAAACCAATATTCAGTAGTGTGACTATATAAATAGTATTCACAGTTAATCCTTCTAGTATTCTATACATTGTCTTCCCTATATAACCCTTTGCTTTCTCTGGAAATAACCATTGTCTCACTTTTTGTTTTTGTTGCCTATCTAGCTTTTGATCTATTAGTACCTTATTGCTTGATCTTCTAGCATAACCATAAATCTCTTCTTGATATACTTCAACCATATCAAGTATCCTGTCAGTTTTAATTTTTCTCTTGGAAAAATTCTGGAGCCTTCTTGCTGTCCTCCTTCCACTTGGACTGGTTGCCTCCTACATACCTGTCATTCTAACACTTCACTATTATCTTGGGGATTCCCTTCTTCCTTCTTTGCTGAAACACAGAGATGAGAGTGTAGACTAAGTGGCAATTCTACAACCATGAAAAATCAAGCATACCACAAAGTTATCAAGCCAAGGAAGGCAAAATGAGAAGAAAAAGAAAGCTTTGGTCTTGATATCACTGTTAACCTACTTTATTAACTCTAGGTTATCTTCCCCAGATATCTTGTTGCTTGAAATAAAGAATCCCTTTTTTTAGCTACTATAGTTGTTACTTGTAGAAAAATGCATCCCAGAAAGATTAAGTGAGATTAAGTGGCTTGTCCTAGTTCATACAACTAGCAAATCAATGGCAAAAACAGAATTGAATCTACATAGGTCACACAAAATATGTGACAATTGTTACTATTTACTATGCAGTGGGCAATGTGCTGAAAATTTTATATTTCCTACTCTGTGAGGTAGAAATTGTCTCCATTTTGTAGAAGGAGATTGACTATCTTGCTCAAATTCTTACAGTTAAGCAATGCAGTTAGAATTTTAACATCAGTATGTCACCTAGGTCTATGTATAAAAACTCCATCACATATTGTCTTTCACTCTGTGGTTCAGTGTTGCTTCCTCCAGAGAGGCATCATAGATTCATAATAATTTTGGACTTTTGTCCCTGACATTTGTGGCAGGCGGTCTCTGCGATGGCCCCCAGGGAGCCCTGGATCCTGGTATCCATGCCCTTGGAAGTCCCTTCCCTTGGTGTGGAGGTGGACTGAGTGACTTGTTGTAACAAACAGAGTGATGGGAATCCCTGCCACACTCAGGTCACAAAAGACTATGTCTTCCATCTTGCTGGTACTCCCTGTGTTGCCATCTTGCTTGCTGTCTCTGATGATGCATGTTTCCATGTTGCAAGCTATCCTATGAAGAGGTACAAGGGACAGAGAATCCAGGAAGACCTCTGGCCAACAGCCAGTGAGGAGCTGAGCCTTCAGTGCAGCAGCCCGGGAGGAATGGATTCTTGACAACCATCACCTGAGTGAGCTTGGAAGCGGGTCCACTCCCAGTCAAGCCTTAGGATGGAAACAGAGAGGCCTCAGCTAAGTCACGCCCCGATTTCTGACTCACAGAAGCTGTGAGATAGTAAACGTGGATTGGTCTGAGTCACTAATTTGGGGGGTAGGTACTTAGTTAAACACCAGTAGACAATGCAGCAATGTTCCTACATGTACTCATCTGCGGGGCTTACAAAATCCACAAGAAAACAACCAGCATGGCTATGGGTGTGAGGGTGCTGAAGGGCTTTCCATCAAGCTGATCCCTAAGCTGTCAGAGTAAAATGTTTGCAATAATCCAATTTTTAAACATGAAATCTGTACTCTTCCTAGTTAGATGATGCATTTGGCTGAAGGACTTCCAACAAATAAGATTTCACATCATTCGAGGAATATTTTTTAAGTCATTAGAGACAGAAATAGACTTTTGCATTCAATGATGACTTAGGACTGTCCTGAATATTCAATCATAAAGCTTTTTGTCCATGGCAAAGTAATTAGCATGGAGCAGTGATATTCTCAATGTAATTGTTTCCAGAGTGTGTCTGATTTATTTCCTGTTGACACAAAGTGTCTTTGACTCTTTCTAATCTCTTTTCGTGGGATGTTTGGAAAATACATCATTTCATAACCAGGAAATTAAAGAGAGGCCAATGACAGGTAAATGGCTTTGCTAAATGCTCTCGAGCTCCTCCGAAGATTTCAGCCTGCACGGGAGATGAGTGATTGTTGATTCCTAAACAATAACTTACTTAACATCACTGGTTTTTATTCCAACCTAATGAATTGAGAGAGATGCCCTAAGCAATAACCACTTACATTCTCCACACATCCTAATGACTACATCTGGGCGTCTGAGCATTTTATTACTCTTTTCCCCCCGTACTTGCTTCCATCTTATAAGAAGGCTTTCTAACTTATATTTAGGATCTTGCTAGAAAAGTGCGGGGAGAGAAATTCACTTTGAACGGTGTGAGGGCTGAATTATAGCAGTTTATCTCAGAAAGTCAAGGACCTGGAATTGTTGAAAACTTTGCTTCACTTACATCAAGACAGAGAAGGTGGGAGAGTCTGGGTCTTGGTAGTCACGTACACGAGCGAGACGCAGCGTCCCAGGCAAGTGGTCTCCACATTTAGTTCCACAAATGACTGCGCTAGGTGTTAAAAAAATGCCTCAGCTTCCCTGTGGCTGCTTGCTAAGTAAAGAGACCCATATTTGCACTTTGACCTTGTCATTTGCTTTGAAGGTTTATTTTTCCCTTATGGGTTTGCAGAAAGTGAATATAATAATCGCACCAGAACATTTCTGTAAACACTTAACATGCATCCCCAGAGATGATGCTTATGCTCTGAGGCATTAGCTATCTCTGACCCCAAGGTGCCACATCTGATGCCCCTCCCCGCCAGGGGGGCCACGAGAGGGAATTCTGAGGTTGGGGCTTTGATGAGATGACATGCAGAGCGATAGCTCTGAGCCCTGCCATCCGGCTGCTGCTTTGTTTGGGTCACATTTACAGTTTCTGCAGAACTGCAAGGCTGTCACTCAAAATGATGCATGGCCATTAATTCATTGGTCAGTACTAGCATGGGGGCGTGGCTGGGACCAGGCTGAGGTGTCAGGGAGGGTGAAAATTCATGGAGCAGAAAAGATGCATGGACTTTAAAATAAGCCCAATGGAAAGTGTAAACCAACTGTCAAAGTGTCAAACTGTTTCTGTGCATTCAGTGTTGTGCCAAACCCTTTTGATATATTATTGCATTTAACTCCCCATTGACCCTGTGAGACAGTGGCTATCTGATGTTTCTCTCTCAGTATCTACTCATACTTGAGAAGGCTCAAGTTCAAAGAGGTGAAGTGACTTGGTCACGCCAGAGTGCCTAAGTGAAAGAGCCTGGATTTGAACCTAGAAACTTGCCAGTGTCTGAAGCCATACTGGGCTGCCTTCTAAAACTGTTGGCTCAAAGGGTGAGAAAGAGACTCAGACAGCAGGACACCATCCAGGAAAAGGAGTAAGGGAGGACGCAAAGCCCGGTGAGGACCCTGAGCCATTACATGGTGGCCATGGCTTTACCAGGAGCATCAGGGTCCAGGGGTCCAGACTCCACTCAGCGGACAGGGATTATGAGGAAAGCGAGTGTGTCTCAAAGAAGGAACAGACGAGGGCATTAGTTCATTCATTTGGTCATTCATTCATTCATTCATTCATTCATCATATATTTGTTAAGCACTTGTGTACCAGACACTATACCAGGCACTAGATATATAGTGATGAATAAGAGAGCCAAGAAAAGTTTCCTGCTCTAACAAGTGTAGGTTCTAGTACAAGAGTGATGTAGATAGATAATTTTTTTTAAACAGATGGTTTCAAATATCATTATGAATTATGAAAAAAATAACAACATAGACATATTGTAGTAGCATGTAATGGGGATGGGGGCGTGCAATGGAAAGTTTCATTGAGCTGACAGATAAGAGAAAGAAGCCGCTAGAGTCTGAGGTAAAGGATGGGCATTCCAGGCAGGAGCAGCAAGTGCAAAGGTCCTGAGGTGGGGACAGGCTTGGCATGTTTGAGGTACAAAAGAAGGTTGGTCTGGTTGAAGCACAATGAGCAAGAGAGAGGCAGAAAAAGACAAGTGATGATAGGGCAGTGGAGGGTTTAAGCAGGAGACTAACAGGATTTTAGCAGGGCCTGGAGGCTGAGCGCAGCAGTCAGAGCACGCTGCGAGGCGGGACGCTGGCTGGAGAGCGCAAGGTCAGGGCCAGGCGGGGGATGGCTGAGTGGCCATGTGGGAGCAACATGGTGGCTCGGGGTCAGGTCTTGGGATCTGCACCCTAATGCAGTGCCTCAATACTCAGTAATTCAACATTTCCATTGACACCCAGTCCTGGGTTCAGGGACACAGTTTATCTATAGAGTTGGTATTCTTGTGGAAGAGAGAAACTTAACAACTAAATTAGATTGTTATATTTAACTAGATGCCCGGTGCATGAATTCGTGCACTGGTGGGGTCCCTCAGTCTGGCCTGCACCCTATCGCAATCCGGGACCCCTCAGGGGATGTCAGACTGCCAGTTTTGACCCGATCAGTCCAACATCCCCCAAGGGATGTAGTAGTGTGCGAAGCGGCAGGCAGCCGGAGAAGAGCCCAAGCCTGGACGGGGTGCCACACTGCTCCCGCTCATTCCGGGCCCGCTGCGCCTGCCACCATTGCTTGGTAGCACTGCCGCAGAGGCGGGAGAGGCTCACGCTGCCATAGCTGTGCTTGCCAGCCATGAGCCTGGCCCCTGTCGGTCAGTGGGAATGCACTGACCACCAGGGGGAAGCTCCAGCATTGAGTGTCTGTCCCTGGTGGTCAGTGTGCATCATAGCAACCGGTCAGCCGGTGGTTCGGTTGCTTAGGCTTTTATAAAGATAGATAGGTAATAGTGCTTTGAGATAGAGTGGCTAGGGACTGGGCTTCTTTAGATCAGGGAAGGCCCCCTGGAAGAGGTGACTCCTGAAAGAACCAGTTCATTGAGGTAACGTTAAGAACACTGTAGGCACAGAGGACAGCATGGCCCAAGGCTCGGACACAGGAAACACTGTGCCATGTTTGGGGCAAAGGAACACAGGCAGGGCGCCTGAAGCTTAGTCAGCAGAGGGGAGATGGATCAAACCAAAGGCTGGTGGGACCAGAGCTTGAAATTTATCCTAACGCATATGAGAGTTTTCTTTAGACAAAATGCACAATTCACTTTTTGGGTTTTTTTTTGTTTTGTTTTTTTATTTTTTACAGAGAGGAAGGGAGAGGGATAGAGAGCTAGAAACATCGATGAGAGAGAATCATCGACCAGCTGCCTCCTGCACACCCCCTACCAGGGATGTGCCCGCAGCCAATGTACATGCCCTTGACCAGAATCGAACCTGGGACCTTTCAGTCCGCAGACCGACGCTCTATCCATTGAGCCAAACCGGTTTTGGCGCACTTTTTGGGTTTTAAATAATAATAATTAAATGTTAACTGTGTATTTGCTATTGAGCAAACATTTTGTCTGTCATTACTCTGTGCCAGAAACTGTTGTAAGTATTGTCATTACATTAGAGCTTTTACTCCTCAAAACAACTCTTAGTCTTTTCCTCACTTTGCAAATGAGAACATTGCAGAACAGAGAGGCCCAGTAAGTTACCAAAGGTCATACAACTCATAAGCAGCTTAGCCAGAATCAGAACCTAGGCATTTGACGCCAGAGTCCCTGCTCTACTACATTGTGCTAGGCTGATGCTCTTTGATTCTCAAATGATCCAAGGGCAGGAGGTCACAGGGAGACATGGAGACCAAGGGCATGGGTGAGGTCAGCATCTGGGATCGCCATGAGCACAGAACAAACATTCTTCACTTTCCCCCTCTTCTATGTATTCCTTTATAAGTGTTTATTGAGCATTTACTATGCACCAGACACCATGTTAGATGTTACAGATCCCTGGAAAGCCAAAATAGACAGAGATCTTTCTTTGTGGGCTTTCAGGCTGCTGGCGGGACACAGACATTAAATAAGCACAGAAATAGTGTGACCCTGAAACAGTAAGTGCCATAGGGGAGAGGTAGCCGCTGCTTCAAGAGCACAATATGGGAAAAGTCAGCTTGAAACAGTAAAACTCAGGGATATGTTATCCATTTGGGAGGCCTTTGGTTTAGAAGGTGCTTTCTGCTCTCAGTTCATGAGTGGGGCTGGGAGGGAGCAGTGGAAAAGGGGGGGAAGGATGGTTAATGTGGAGGTATGCCAGGCTCCTCAAGGTGACTCTGGGCTGTAGACCTAAAGGTGAGCAACAGAGCCTGTCTCTCACCACCTTCCTTGGTTTCCCAGGTCTGCTCAGTCCAGCAGACAAGCCTGAGTCACATATGCAGTGTCCTGTGGTCTCCACCTGGAGAATCTGGTTCTTCCCCATGGGGACACATTAGGAACTCCAGCGGGAGAAGGAGGTAGGCTCTCCCAGGGCTGTTGCCCCTCATAGAGATCTTGGCGTTTCAGCATGAACCAGAATTACAGGCAGAGAATGAACTCAAGGGAGCAGGGTGGTGGGTGGAACACACAGGCAGCGCTCTGGAGTCTGACCAACCTGGAGCCTGCCTTTGTCTGGATTCCGCCAGAAGCAGAGCCAGAGGCAGGGATTCAGGGGCCAGGAGGGGTGTGGGGATGCGAGAAAGGGAAGGTTGACAATAGAGGGTACATTTTCAAGTCAGTTACCATTGAGGGGAACTAACTCCTGTGAGCGTAATCCTGTGGGAGAATCCAGCAGGGAACACGCACCTCGTGGGTGAAGAGATGGGGCATTTACCCAGCAATGCCCATCAATCACTGGATGAAGGTGGCTCCCTGGGGATGTTATTTCACAGACTTTCCTACCTGCCCTGTTTATGGGCAGAGAAAGCTCAGGTGGGCAGAAGGAGCTACAGAGTCACAGGCACAGGCAGATGTAAGTTAGGATGCAAGCCTGGATAAGGCAAACCCCAGTGGACACAGGCATGTGATCAACAGCAGCCTTTGTATTACTTAACTTCGTGGGGCCTGTTTCCACATTCATACAAGGGTGTGGAATAATAATACCGAAATCTCACCCTAACCGGCTTGGCTCAGTGGATAGAGCGTCGGCCTGAGGACTCAAGGGTCCCAGGTTCAATTCCGGTCAAGGGCATGTACCTTGGTTGCGGGCACATCCCCAAGAAGAGGGTGTGTAAGAGGCAGCTGATCAATGATTCTCTCTCATTGATGTTTCTAACTCTCTATCCCTCTCCCTTCCTTTCTGTAAAATTCAATAAAATATATTTTAAAAATAATAATAATAATAATAATACTGAAATCTCTTAGGACTAGAGTCTAGTAGAAAGGCTGATTTCTAAGACAGGCTGCTATTTTCAGCGCATTTACCGCACAGGAAAGGTCCCCATAAGTATCTGTTGAATGAATGAACGCGTGTGGTTGGGTGCTGGAGCCAGCTTGTCCTGGCTCAGAAGAGCGGATTGTTCAATGTTCAGGGATTTTGCAAGCCAGTTGTTAAACTCTGGATTGCTCCAAACCAGCCAGGGTGGGCATCTTTGCGCACTACAAAATCAGCCAACACCTCAAATCCGGCTGCGGGTTTTTCTCTTTTGCCGAGAGCCATTTTACCAGCACGCCACTGAAGATATGTGGAAGAGTTTGGCCTAGTCTCAAACATTCAGGAGGTGTTCTAAAACGTGCATTTTCTTTCTCCCATTGAAATCGAGGTGGGCGTTCAAAAAAGCTACACGTTCCCCTGGGTTTTGCTTCTCATTTCCGGTTGCCAACAATTGTTCCTCCAAGTAGGCCACACGCTACCTATAATTTTTTTATTCATTTAAGGAAATAAAAGGGAGAGAGATAAAGTAAACATAATGAAATGTTGACTCTAGGGTGATGAATACAAGGGAGTTTATTATTCCCTGCCATTTTCTGAGCATGTAAAGTCTTTCATAATAAAACAAAAGGAGCCAGAAAAACTAACGGCACGCCTTGGCTTCAGTCCCGACGCCATGAACCCCTGGGAGTGCAGAAATGAGGGTTCCAACATCCACACACTGAGAAACAGCTGAACGCCCACAGGCGCCAGCTATCCAGGCGGGGTCCAGGGCAGGGCGGCCATTCAGCCTGCATCCGCCTGCAAAGCTGAGCCCCTCGGTTCCAACGGGGCCTCTGAATCATCCATGCTCACGGGTAAAGGGGTAGAAACGATAATTAACCCATATCCCATACACCTTGTAAATGTCGCCAAAGAGCATATTTGAAAAATTCACCATATTCACTACTTCCCTCATAGGTTACTTTTCTCATTGCGTGCTAGTTCGTCATTAGGCATTGGTTACACTGGTGTCTGGAGAATTGCTTTTTATTTGTGTGGGAACCCCCACCCCATTAGAATTGGGGTTTCAAAGACCATAAAAACCTTCCTAATCGTGTGGACAAAGTACGCTTCCAAATATGTTTGAAAATTGCCTGTAGCAAAGGCAGTACTTATTTCTACCTTTACTTGGTAATTCCATTTTTCTTTGAGCTTAGAGTCAGAATTCTATGCTCACTGATGTATTGGACCTCTGTGGTCTTTGCCTGCCCAGCATCCACTCCCTCTCCTTCTGGTAAAGCACTCCAGCTATGTTTTGGAGAGTTGCTCCCCCGCAATAGAGTAGTCTTGATGGGACTGTTACTGAAGGTGGCCTCCCTGGGGGAAAGGCATCAGGGGCTCTCTGCTGGGAATGTGAGCCTTGGGCACGGAGACACAGGCCGAGGCCGGAAGGAGCTGATGCCTCTCAGGAGAGGAGCCGGGGGCTGACTGTCTACTTGTGCCTTCAACCCAGATCCTCAGAGCCACCGTCTCCAACCCCCCTTCTTAGCCTTTATATTTTCCCTTCCAATGACTCTCTTTAGCCAGAGTCAGTTTCTGTTTCTTGACGACAAAGAACCCAAGATGATACACTGTCAAATAAGCCACGGAATACTCTGCTTAAGAAAAGGCCAATGACGGCAAAAAGCCATGGCACTGTTCATCTGTTGACTCCTTGGATTAGTAATTCCTTTACCACTCACCCAAACACCATTCAGTAAGCTCCTAGCGTGCACCCGAGACCGGAGCCCCCTTCGAAGACAGCAGCCTCTCTTGGAAAGAGCTTCATTTGCACTGAGTATCAGCAGCATCTAATAGGTATGCGCTACTTTATCCAGAGGATTATCGGCAGAAACTTTGTTAAGAGCATTCCTTGAAATCAGATATCCTTTGAAAGTAAAGAACTTCCCACCCCTCAGAAGGGAAAAAAAACACAAAACCCTCTTGATATTCTGCTTTAACTTTAGCATATACATAAAATTTAAACCAAAAACATATTCTCTTTTACAAATGGTGAAATAACTATTATAACAGACATGGTTAGTCTTCCAATGTCTACTTAGGTATTTCTAATTGGAAAGCACCTTCAGATTGAGTATTATCAGAAAGCAAGATGGTCTTTCCATACCTCGCTTAGCATTATGACTAGCATTTATCCAGTCAGGCTACGCTTATTATACACTGTGGGAGCCTTTTCTGATAGGGTTCTATTTTAGTTATACCTGTGTATTTGCCACCTGGGATTAAATTATTTCTAGCGTCATATTTTTTTCTGAGGGATGTAAATTGATTTTTTTTACGATGCTTGCTTTAGCACAGTCCCTATCTCTTATGCATAATAATTTTGTTTAAATTTAAAATGTTTTCCATAGCTTAGGTAGACTGGGGTGGATGTGGGAATTTCAGGATTACCATGAGCAGACCGGGTTCCTGGACCTGCCCCAGCCTCAATTTTCTCCTTTCCTGCTTCCTCACATCCAAACTTCCCTTATTCCAACGTGAGCCACCATTATCTCTTGCTGCCTAAGCTGTCCCTGCCTCTAGTCCTGCTCCCTTTGAATCCATTGGAATCAGTGCATTCCTTCTAAGATACAAGTTTGATCATGTCAACCTAAACCCTGTCAGGCACCTCCCATCGCCCCAAGAATACAGCCCAAATCTGTATCAAAAGAGATAATGTCATTGAAGTGGCCTCTGCTTACCTCCCTTATTCCCCTTAAGGCAAGTCACCCTCCAGTTTTGTTGAACCACTGTATGTATTTTTCTATATATCCTCTAGCAGGTGGTCCTTGGCATAAAACTGCCCCATGCTCCACTCTTTTGTTAACCACCCACTACCTGCTCTTTGCTATCTGACTTAGGTGTCATTTCATGCAGGAAGGCTTTGCTGACCTTTCTTCGTAACTCTCACCGAGAAAGGATGATGTCCCTTCTCTATGGCCCGCGTGCTTCCCATGGTCACGCCTCACACTTTACTGTCACCATTGGCTGGTTTTATCTCCGCTCTAAGCTCATTAAGGAAAGGAACTATGCTTTCTTTGATTTGGCTTTTATGGTTCAGAAGTTGACAGACATTCGGTTCTCAGTAAATGTTTATTGAGTAAATTAAGATTAGTTTGTCTTTAATCAGCCTGGGGTCGTTGGCATATTTAATATCCAAAATGGCAGCCCAGTGAGGACATTACATGAAAAATAAATGACCTAGAAAGGATAGACGCAATTTATTCTCAGGCTTCCAGGAAAGGGATGAAGCTCTGACACCACTCCAGCCATCTATTTCAAAAACTATTATCAAACGTAAATAGTGTTCTGTTTTTAAAACAGCGACCTTCTTTCTTTCCGCTAAGCACAATGGAACCCATTTCTAATTCTGAAAATAAGGAAAAAGAACAAATTTCTTTCCAAGTTAATAGCCAAGAATTTTCTGTGGAGGTAGTTTTAGCAGCCGTAATTTGACCCAGAGAGTGTCTGAGCCCTGTGATAATATATCACATTACATTAGGTTTGTGCTTTCAGAGTATTGTGAGACACAGCTAAATGTATGACACCACAATAAGATAATATAGATTTCAAAGACTATTTCCTGGGTATGGATTTCAGTAACTAAAGCAAAATAGGGTTTTTTCCCCCTTTATTTCAGTTTACCTTCCCAAATAACTTACAGAGAATTGCTCTAAGATATAATCATCTCCATCATCTCAGGGACTATTAAGAGAGAGTATATTCCTGACACCATGCGGAATGGAGGCCCAGATTTAAAGACATTGCAAGTTGCACAGAACTAATTCTGGTTCCTTCAGGGGACACATCCCTTTGGGGTCTGAGTCACAGAGCCTCACACACAGCTCTTTCCAGGCACCATGGCCAGCCTTAGAATCCCAGTTCACTTAGCAGCATAGAGACCTCATTAGATGCTGCGTACTCAGAAGGTCAAGAATTCCTCACACTGAAAAGAGAAAAAAGAGAAACCCTCCAGCAAAACAACTGAAAAACAGGGTAAATGTAAGTAAATGAAAAAACACGCCCTAACTGGTTTGGCTCAGTGAATAGAGCCGATGCCTGCGGACTGAAGGGTCCCAGGTTCGATTCTGGTCAAGGGCATGTACCTAGGTTGTGGGCACATCCCCAGTATGGGGTGTGCAGGAGGCAGCTGATCAATGTTTCTCTCTCATCGATGTTTCTAGTTCTCTGTCCCTGTCCCTTCCTCTCTGTAAAAAAATCAATAAAATATATTTTTAAAAAAAGAAAGAAAAAAAAAAAATACAAGGAAGTCCCTGCTGGAAGCAGATACATGGGGAAACAACAACAAAAGCACAAAGGGAAATTCTCTATCTTCATCATGGCCCCAAAGCTGGTCTCTGATTACCCAATGTGTTGATTACCTAGAGATGTATCCCTTATTCAGATGTCCAGTTTTCAAATAAATATGATAAAAATCAACACACTCAAGGTGATTTACTTTCTCTGGTGACTCAGGGCATGGGAGGAACACAGAGAAAGCCAACAAGCCACATTATTCCTTCTTTCTTATTTTGTTTTCCGCCTGAGATCAGGTTTCTGCAAAAGCTCTGCCGCCAGGAGCCTTGGGAAGTCAGCTGCCCTGGGCCTCGATGCTGCCACTGAACAATGAGTGATGGGGGATCTGCGCACATCCTAGTTTTAAGCAAATAAAACCTATTTTATGGCTGGAAAGTTAGACCCACACAGGGAAAACCGTTTTTGGTTTCTGCAACCACCGTTATTACTTTTCTTTTTTTTATATATTTACTTTTATCTATTTCAGAGAGGAAGGGAGAGAGAGAGAAACATCAATGATGACAGAGAATCATTGATTGGCTGCCTCTTGCACGCCCCACACTGGGGATCAAGCCCCAACCTGGGAGTGTACCCCAACCAGGAATCAAACCGTAACTTCCTGGTTCATAGGTTGACGCTCAACCACTGAGCAACACCAGCTGGGCAGTTATTTCTTTTCTACGTGGACAGTGCTAAGGACTTCTACCACTGCTGAATTTCTTGAGTTATTAGAAAATGGGATTTGGAAGACAATTTGCTTTGTCGTTGGATCAATTAATTCAGAGAATGTCATTTTGTGCTTTTTCGTGTGTTGCGTTTTTCAGGTATTTTCTCCAATACAGTTATGTTAATACATTTTTGTGGTTGTCTTTAAGATTAACATTCTGATATTAAAAATCCCCAGTGGATACAATGGGCAAAAGATATTTCACAAAGTGAAAAAGTCCAGCAACTAAGGAGTATACAAATGCTAAGTGTGTTTTTTATCCAAGAGAGGGTTGTAATATCCATCAAACACCATTTCAAGTGGGGTAACATGTTTATTATCAGCCACTGAAACCCAACCTTTTCCTAACCTTTTCCATATCAATGAGCACTCCCAGGGATTGTTCCCATTTAGGAGGTTGTCATTACACTTTATCATCTTCCATATCAACAGATATTATTAGGGACACGTGAATTAAATACCCAAGGCATTTAATGCATTTATTTACACATCCCAAGAGTGAATTTATTCATATTGTTCCGCTTGCATTCATGTTTCCTCAAGCATTAAAAAGCCTCACACCACATGCTTTTCAGAGTTTGACAGGTGTCAGCCTGGCTCTACTCAAGTGCACAGCTAGGTTAACCTATAAAGACAACAAGGTGAGCTAAAAAAAGTCTTAGCTGTTTCCAAATGACTGCACTAATCACTCCGATTGTACTTTTGCTGAGACATCTCTTCCTTAGAGAACTCCAGCATCTCGTGTCCACGGTGGCCAGGACAGCAGTACATTCTCCCTTCATGATACACCAAACCCAATTACCCATGAACTTGCCATTCAGTTTGCCATGTCCTTTCAAATCTGCGGACAATTTCATGGGCCACAAAAAAAGGGACACAAAATAAGCAGCAATTTCACAAAACAGCTAAGTATCTAAATCACTGAGAGCTCTTTGCCTGGTGGAAAGGTTGACATATGCATTGTCAACTGATTTTTATTTGTTGAGTGGGTTGAAACCCTGCAAGGCAAAAATCGTCTTAGTACCTGAGATGTTTCTGAAGCAACACATGAGGGCCAGACTGCATCAAATATAAAAGGAGAACCATTGAACAATTACTGTTTCTAACTGAATTTCTAGGGAATGCTCTGAACAGTTTAGGCCACTTGATTGCCCCAATAAGCAGAGACTAAAGCTGGCAATTTAAAAACAGCTAATGTTTTATCAATAGTAGATATTGTTGAGTACTGCAAAGATCATCTGAATTCCCACATTAAAATAAAATCCCTGCCTGGCCGGTGCGGCTCAGTTGGTTGAGCACCATCCCATTTATCAGGAGGCCTTGGGTTCAATTCGCAGTCAGGATCCCCAGTAGGGGGCAATCAATGTTTCCCTCTCATCTATGTTTCTCTATCCCTCTTCCTCTCTCTTCCGCTTTCTGAAATCAATAAAAACATATTTTTAAAAAATAATAATAAAATATCAGTGGAGAGAAAAAATCAAAATGAATACAGTTTACCTGTCAGTGGAGATGAGATACTTCGGGAAATATTTAAGAGGTTTACTAAATCTATTAGATAGAAGTTCACCATAAAGGTTTGAGGAAAAACCTGAAAATACGCAGCAAAGAAGGAAGAGAAGTGTGCAGAACGATTGGGAGGGATTTTTCTAATTTTTTTTTTAAATACACCATCAGGAATTTCTAGTGATTATTCTCTGAAACTAAGCTTACGCACAGCCCACTTTGATGTCCTAATGTCTCATTTCTTAATGACACTGAGTAGATGAATTTCTGAAAAGCTCCTTTACAGATCAAACACATAGGGGACATGTGACACCAAAAGACAGATCTGGAGGGAAATAGATCTGTATCCATGACAACCAGAGTAATCAACCAGCACATTTTCTGAGTTGGGAATAAGAAAGAATCAAAACATTACTAAGGTGGTGAGGATGGGAGGGTATTCTTTCCTAGCTCTCTATGGGGTGAGTGATGATGGAAAAGAGTAGGTTTTGATGGATCTGTATTGGGTGAGAGAGTCCAAAGAAGTGTAACAAAGCTAATGTAGGATTTTAGCTCATTAGGCAGCCCACACTCCCCACCTCTAAAAGGCACAGTCACATTTGATGGGTCTCTTCAAACAAGAGGAGAATGTTCAAATCGTAAATCCTCCATGAGATTAAGAGAAGAATAATTCTTGGCAAAGATGATGCTCTGTTGAAACCAGAGAGAAGATGAATGTTGGTATTCTTGTACCCATTCCTTTACACACACACACACACACACACACACACACACACACACACACCCCTTTAGGTACCTACAGCAATAGGACAATCCATCCAATCAGGATGGTGGGTGCCTATATGGGAAAATGACCAGAAGGTGACCAGCAAGCCAAAGAGAACTTTCTAGAGAGAATAAAAGTCCTCTGTGTAAGTATTTAGAAGCCTGGCACCCTCCCCTGGCATTCTCCTCTAGACCATCAGAGCACGCTCTCCCCTTCCCAACATCAATGTCCTCTGCAACATGGAACCCTATATACATGGGACTCTATGCAAGCCAACAGCTGTGGCTTTCAAACATTAGCATGCATAAGAATCACTGAGGAAGTCTCATATATTTAGACCCTTGAGTCTCAACCCCAATGGTTCTAATTCAGTAGGTCTGAGGTAGAATCTAAGAATCTGCATTTTTACTGCAGGGAATTCTTGAAGCTCAATCTGACAAACATTGGCCTAAGCCTAAGGAAACCATTCTTCCTTCGTGAAAAGATGCCCACTTGGGAAGTCCAGATAATATCAGGCAGGATCTACTCCCAGGCTTGGAAGGAATAGAAGGAAAAAGACAAACATTTGCTTTCATTAACAAAATACAATTAATATATGGAATAAGGGTTACATTTTCAGTCATGACATTTGCACCACCTCCAGCTTATCCTGGAAAAACTGGACATCTCCTATAATGAATCATTGTGAATATCCATGAGAGGTCTTGGTCTGATGAAATGGTGACGGAAATGAATGGGATTTTGGGAATCATATTGGTCTTCAGAAAGCCATTCCCAGAAGAAAGTGTTCACACATATAATGGCCAAGTGGACTGTTTTCCTTTACAATTCCTTATAGAATGAAATTATCTTTGGAGATGGGGCTGAATTCTAAACTAAGCATCTTGTGATGATCATGGCATGACCATCTGAGATAAGGAGAATATCATAATACTTGGAAGATGAGATACTGTTTTCACTCCATTACCAATCATACAGAATGGTCTTTGTATAAATCTAACCTTCTCATTATTTGATTTCTACTTCAATTGCTTTAAGGAAAACTGTGACTATCCAACCTGCTTCTAGAGGAAAAATATTAAATAATGTTATGTGGCTTTTACACCCCTATGGCAGACAGGTATGCAGCAGTTAAATTATTGAAAGTCAGTAAGATTTTAAGCTCACATGTTCATATTTCTAAATACTTTAGGATAGTTGGTTATTTGGCTGAATTTTATGGCAAAATATGAATATCCACCCCTCAGTAGTCAGTTTTGTTACACCTGACTTTTCCATATGACAGACTTGACTCTCTGACTTCGGAGCTCTGTGAAGAGACAGAGAAATGCAGAAGGACCCTTTATACAACACTGTGAGTTCTTTAAACACGATAGATTATTTCTCTCTTTTTCTTTGCTGGGTTCATTATTGCTGCCCTCTGCTCCAGGCAGTGTTATTCCGAGTGTCTTAGACTTTGAACTTCTAGAAAATTAAAATTGGACCTTAGCTTAGCATTCTATCTTAAAAGGCTCATAAGAAATATGCCCTAATAATCACAATGCTCCAGACTGGCTTCCATTCCACGGCTCTGACTTAGACAAGTAAGTTTACCCCTCCAGCCAGGGATTTGAGGACAAATAAATAACAACCATCCACTTCAACATCAGTGAAATGTCTCACTTTGCTATTTTCAGCTGCTTCCTCGGTTTAACCATAAAGGTGGCCTGATCTCGCCAGTTCATTTACAAGGCTTACTAGCTGTAGACTAGCTGACATTTTCCCAAGTGCATTTATACTTCTTTTTCACTTACTCTAAAGCATTGCGCTAAGGCAGCTAGAAAAGGAAACATTAATTACAATGGAAATAGAGGAAACAGAGCAAATGGCATACCATAAGCTATCAATGGTAGAACCGGGTCTAGAACTCAGGACATTTGGCCTCCTACAAGTCATGGCCAAGTCTTATTCTCCCACTAGATTGTGTTCTGTTATGGAAGTTCCTTGTCCCCAAGACATTAGTAGGCATTTATTGAGCATCTACTACGTAGCAGACACTTATTTGGTTGTGCAGGTCAAGATCTCTTCAAGTTTTCAACTTCCCCTGTTTGAGAGGGCCACGGTATCCTCAACTGTATATAGAGAGGGTGGGTTTTCTCTATGGTTTCTTTCTAGCCGGGACCAACCTACAGTTTGTTTTTAATATACATCAAGATGGAGGAAGATACAAGTTACTCAGGTCATAATCACAAAGTTTGCCTAACTGATTCCCATTTTTATTTTTTAGAAAAGTTACAGACCCAGCATCCCACCTGTTTCTGGTGGGTTAATAACCTCTGTATTATGTGAAACACTGAATTGCCTAAAGATATATCCTAATAAAGGCTGTAATTACCACAGAGTGCATGCTTGTTCTGACCATTGGTCATGCTGCTGCCTTGAAATCATTTATTTCTCTTAGCCACCATGTTACTCTCCAGGTCTGTACTTGTTCTATTACATAAATCAGTACTCTAAATAGGAAAAAGATCAGATCCCATTAATTGCAATTATCCTCTGAGACAACCTCCTACCAAAAAAGGAAGAAAAAATCCAACATAAAAGCAGATATAGTCTAGACTCTACCTGGTCCTCGTCTTTAAATCATTTCAAGAATTTCAAGAAGAAATTGTTCTGACGTATTGCAATTCTGATGTCACATCCATTCGCATATAACAGGGAAAATGAAAGTATTTTTTCAATAATTGCCAAAAAATGAAAGCCTTTCCCTTTGATATGTGCTGCAATGTAGTTTTGGATTCAGAGGGTCTAGCTTGTACTTCTTAGAAAGTGTGATACCTATGCTGTCCAATACCTTTCACTTTGCCAACTGCTCTTATAGTTTCCCTCTCAATAGAGCCTCAGCACAACCCAAGAAGCGAACTGGGACAAGTTGCTGATGAGGAAAGTTCAGTATTTACATAGGACCATCATGAATGGCCTGAGGTCTTATGTCACATAGAGAGAGAAATCAGACCCCCAACGCCTTGGTTTAGGGGTCTTTACCTTCAGCAGCATCATGGTTTTACCTAGTGTAGGACGGGTGTGACTCAGGGAGCTGACGCAGCTCAGCCTTGGGCTCAGACTCAGTATTCTTCCTCGGTGACCACTCCTACCTTTCCTCTCTCCTGGGGTCACCCCATCAGCCACTGGTTCATGCCATGGAGCTGGGCCATTGGCAGGATCTGAGTAAGATGTTTGGAGCCTCAGTAATGCCAAGGTTATAGTATATACTTTAACTTAACCAATGATGATCCAAATACTCAGCCAGAATAGGGCATGACAGCGTCCAAGACCATCCTTGCTTCTCCTAGAGAGGCTACTTGAACGCTTTCTTTTACCTTTTAAAGCTTTTTCATTGAAATTGTGGCGTATCACCCTGCTTTGTAGATACCCTAAGCAAGTACCCTTGAGGGTCTCAAGAGGGGCCACTGGGAAGTGGGTGGTAAAGAATGCACACACACACCCATACCCAGTGCCCACAGCAGGGCCTCTGCCAAACCACAGCTCCCTGCAGGGCGTGTTGTCAGATCTCTGAGGAAAGCGTCCAGGAATAAAGGCCTAATAAACTACATGCTTCCCTCAGGGGCCCGGCTGTCGCTTCGGTTTCCTGCCACCAAGGCAAGAAGCCCGGGCTGTCTTTTAACTGAGTCAGAATCATTTAGCTCCTGAATAATCCTGTCACAGCCAGTGACACGCTCTACTAGAATCACTCAAAGTTACTATAGGCAGAAGTTTAAGAACTTGCTGGATTCCAAACACAGCTCCTTTGCAGGGGATGGCGGTGGTGGCAAAGAGAGGAGTCATGGGCCCAATAACTTGATAATAAATACACGCCTTAAATTGCCGGCGGGAGGGAGGGTGAAATTCCCGTTGTGTCCATTAACTCAGGAATGAGTTCCTTGCACTGGCAATTTGCATTTCCAAGTGTAGTGTCTGGAGCCAGAGACAGGGTTTAAATTCCATATCAAACTTCACGTTGGCAGCTATGTATTACCCTGTCCCAAGTCTTCCATTAGACACTTAGCTATGAATCCATGTCCCTGGCAGTCCCTGTGAGGTGGAGGAGAGGCAGAGGAACAGATCACCTGTAGCACCCAGTATTCCAGGCTCTGATTGGCTCATCTATACATGCAAACCATATATGTGTTTCGGGCGGCAGCCAGTCATAACGGCCCAGTTATGTTTAAATTCACAGTACTTACTTTAACAGAAATGATTCATGGTTTACGATGGAAGAAAGCCAGGGTGACAGCTCACCGCTTTCTTTATAAATAAGCAAATATAAACGAGATCCGATGCATATTTTAAGCAGCAATGGTGTCACCGCTGAAACAATACTCTCAATTATGCTTCATCAGAAACCAATAGCACGGGGAGTGAGTCATTAGCCTCTGCCCCCGTGGAAAAGAGCAGATTGTGTGATATTGATTCCAAAGACCTACCTGTATTAAAGCCCAGAGCTGCCGTCTGAAGCCACCAGGAGGCCCGCCTTGCCAGAAAGAACTGTCCCCGCAGACCTCGTGTTAGCTGCCTCCGTGGACTGACTGGGCACCTGCTGGAATGCAAGGATTTTACACTTTAGAACAGGGAAGAAGTGCTTGTAATCTCATGGCATAGTGGTCCAGGGCGAGGTCTTGTGACTTTGGAAAGAAAGGAGAGCGTTTGGGATGCAGCCTGACTCTCCCGGTGCACATCTGTGCCCACGCTTTTACCAGCGTGACTCCTTCCACCTCCTTCCCTCAGCCCTCCCCCAACATGTGCACGTCTGCAGGCTCAACCACCCTGGGTTCTGGGATTAACCCCAGAAAGAAGGAAAGGGTTGGCCCCAACCTCGTGCTCTGAAAGGTAGCCCTTCCTCCGTTGCCCTCTTCACTCTGGAGTACGCGGAGAACTAAGAGTGTCAGAGAGATGGAAAGGGCCTGGACCCCTGAAAAGCCCAGTGGACAAGAGCTTCCACTTGTGGACGAACAAGGGCCACGTGCTCACCTGACTAACTCAGGGAAAGCCTGTGTGGCAACCACGCAAACTCAAGAGACCCAAAGTATCCACAAAGGATGGTCTGAAATGGAAAACCTTTCATTAAAAAGCAGTTTATAGCGGGTAGTCATGTCCTAGGCCAGTATCTTCCCTGACAAAGGTCAAATTCGATCTTTACTGAGCCTCTTGTCTTTTTGCATCTAAGATAACATACCTGTGAAATGTCAAGGTAACTTATCACTTCCCTTTTTCCGGACCCCTCAGGGCACAACCAAATGCACGTGGGTGCCAGGACAGAGACCACAAATTCCTTCATTGTTATTCTTATCATGTTAATGATTGATTGTTGACTATCCTGTACGGCTTCCTTAATCTATCACCAATGGATTTCATGTAACCCACTTACATCTCCTCTGATTGTAATGTATGAAACAAGGTATAAAGCCATCGTTCTCTAGAGCCGTGGTCGGCAAACTGTGGATCGCGAGCCACATGCGGCTCTTTGGCCCCTTGAGTGTGGCTCTTCCACAAAATACCATGGCCTGGGCGAGTCTATTTTGAAGAAGTGGCGTTAGAAGAAGTTTAAGTTTAAAAAATTTGGCTCTCAAGAGAAATTTCAATCGTTGTACTGTTGATATTTGGCTCTGTTGGCTAATGAGTTTGCCGACCACTGCTCTAGAGCATTAGATAGTTGAGATTCTGCTTCCCAGTAATCGTTGGCAGTTTGGCTCAAATAAACTCACAAAACATACTGAAATTCACCTGCGCACAAAGCAAACCTCTCCTGTGATAATTGGCTGAGATGGGGCATTTATTAGTCGTTAACAAAGTATAAAATATTCCACCCCTTTTTCCCTGGCCCCCACCAGGCACCATCCTTTAGCCAGCAGGACATGTGTGCTGTCATTTCAAATGCCTGTCCTACCCTTGAAACGCTTCCTCAATCATTAGTCTTCCTTTTACTTTGGGCAGCTCTCCACCGCCCATTGACATATGGGCCGCCCCTTCCCTGTGTGACTAGGTTAGTAAGAAATGAAATGAATCAAAGCTCCTGGCTGGGCCCCAGCAAAAGCTGCAAGTACAGCCAGTCTTAATGGAGGGAGCAATTTACTGAGTCTCTAAATTAAAATATTCGATTTGGGACACATGACATCCTAGGATTGCCTGACCTCTCTCTGGAGCTCAGAGGTGGTGACATCAGAAGGCAGCAGGCGGCAGTAAGTGCATCTGTTCTGTAATGAAGGCCCTCCCTTGCCCTCCAGGGAGCGGTGCCAAAGCTTTGACTAGAGACACAGGGCAGCTAAAATGCTAATTGCAATCATGTAGGAGGAGGTACAAGGTAAGAGCCACTCAGCTCACCTTGCTCAGCCAGATTTCAAGAAGGCAGCTTCTGGGTTGATGGCTCTATTAGCATTCTGACTGTGCCTCCCAAGTCTGTAATGTTTGCAGACCTCTCTCCCCAAATACAGGGTTAAGAAGAAGAGAAAAAGGTGCCTGTAGATAAATAACAACGGGGCTCACAGATTGTTATTACAGGATTGGAGGATGTTATATATTCAGATTCACTATATGCTTTCCACATTAAGCCTGATTGGACTGAACGCTTATTACCTAATTATATGGAGCACAGAGCACCAAAAGGCATATGTTCTCTTAAAATATGTTCTCTACAAAAATGTCCATACAAATCACCCAAAAGTGTCTGGGTGATTTGTAAGCATTTTGCCCCTTTCGTGCATCAATAGGTTTTGAGGAATTGGCAGGCGCCAGCCTGAGAAGCAGCGCTCCCAGCCCGTTCACCTGGGGTAGAATCCAGCCAGGTCTTCTGACAACAGCCCCCTGGCTCTTCCCATACCCGCCCAGTACCACTTCCGGTCCATAAAACAAGATGTCGAATACATATGGCCTTTGAGTAGACACTCTATCTCCACTGTGTCACATCTAGCTAATCAACCTCTGCACTGCTTCTTAACCAAGTTCTCTGACAGCCACTAACGGACCAAGGTTAATAAAAGAGATGAAACTATTGTTCATTCATGTACTAGATGCTATATTGATTTTTCTGCTAGTAACTCCCTGAAGTTACCCCACTAGCCCCCATCTCCTGCCTGATAAACAGGCTCTCCTCTCCCCCTAGTCAGCTCAGGAAGTAAGCTGACCTGGGCTCAAGCCACCTCACTAGCTATTGGTCCTTGGAGATGTCACCTGACCTTTCCAATCCTCTGTTGTGTTATGTATAAAAATGGGAGATAATGAAATCTTCCTCACAGTGTGATTGGGAGGATTGAATAAGGTAACATGAAAATGGCGATGCCTGGCACATAGTAGATGCTCAATAAATATGGACTCCTTTTACTTCCCAGCATTAAAAGCATCAAGACAGCACTCAGGGACAAAGAGAATTCGCTCTTAGTTTTCATTTTATATTATTCCTCCATTATGTTATGACATATTCCACAGTTAGAAACATGATTAACGGTAGTGGTAAAACTACAGAAGCATATATGCAAACATATAAACATATTTTTCAAAATATTGATTTTTGTTCCCAACAATGTTGGCAGAGAAAGTTGGTATAAACTAAAGGGTCATCATACATTGCTAAAATTATGTTAAAAGCTCCTGCATTTTTAATAGAAATGAAGAGGCGAGGATAGAGGGTCTGGAATCTTTGGCATGTCTTAGTTTACAGATGCTGCCCTGGCATCAGGGGGTGGAGGGTAGGGGCTGAGAGATAAAGAAGATAAGCCTGTTGTTTTCCTAGAACCATAGCTAGACCTCAGAGCCTGCAGAAGTGACACAGTGAAGTAGGCTCTCAAAGCCCAGCTGCGAAATGAGAAGAGAAGCAGCAAGCCCACAGGCCTGGCTCTCCAAGGGATTTAACACAGCAAGACTGGAATCCTTGAACAACAGATGATGTCAGCAGCCTCCAACCAAGGAAAACTTCCCAGCACCGAGGAGGCTGCAGTGAGCCAGCCAGGTTAAGACATGAGCATTGCCATCTGAGAGGCATGCTGAGGGATGAGCTCTGAGGGCCACTTCAGCGACTCCCCCTAGCCTCTGAGATCAATTCCACACACAGAAGGGTGACCTCCAGGCCCTCGATGGCCTGCTTCCTCCACTGGCTTGAGTGTCATCTCTTACCACTCTGCCTCCTACAGCAGCTCCACGCTGCTTGGGACTCCAAGACCCCCATGAAGCTCCTCTCCCGGAGCCTCTACCGTGCCTTGCCCTCCATCCGGAAGATCCTTTCTCTGTCCTTCCCTTCCCCCCACCAACCTCCACCAACTCTCCTACTTGACCCCCCTTATCTTAAAAACTCTGTAACCCTAAGGAGTCTCCCACAGGCTACTACATGCCCTTCCCAGGAGCCCCATAATTTACTGAGCATTAGCTCTGTCCCTGCGCTTCTATCCTGCTCTTTGACTCCATCTCTGAATCCGTCTTCCAGTCTCGACTACACATGACAAGAGGACGGGGACCACTCCTGTGCCTTTCCGTGTGGTAGCTGCAGAGCCCAGTGCTGTGCGTGGTGCAGGGCAGGGTAGAAAAGGCTACTGATGAATGAATCAATGAGTGAGGAATGAATGAATAATGTGTGTATGCCTCAGACATGGAAAGTGGAGAAGGAGGGAAACCATCACTCACAGACCATCTAATATTCACTCCAGCCAGACCCCCCAACAGATCGGGAAGCGCCCAGGTGACTATACTGTTATGTGGTAAACCCTTAAGACTGGGGTTCCAGGGCCATCACACGAGTCCTCTCACCACACACAGGGGCAGCTGGCCTATTTGGGCCTGAGTATGATCCAGTTTCTTTCCCCAGATGTGGTCTTAAAGTTACAATTCTTTTTTTGAATCTCTTCAGGTATGGAACGACCCCCAGTGCTCGTCAAACCCTAATCACATTTGACTGCCTGTCACTTCAGTCAGCAGCAGCGGTGGGGCCCTGCCCGCCCCAGCCTCAGCTCCCCATCAGACCTGACAAGGCTGCAATGACAAGAAGTGACATGACACACGCTACCTTGCGCACACCGCCCGCTCTTGGCGAGGCACGGGATTTAGCTAAGAAGCAGGTTAGGAGAAAAGGAAGGTTGTTTCCCAGAACTGGTGGTTGGAATGAAAGTGTTGGTGCAAGCGGCTCTCCAGACAGTGCTGGGATACCAACAGTCCTAAGTGAGTTAAGTGTTTCTCTTGAGTCAGTTGAAGCCATTGCTCTTTGGTCCCTGACACAGCAAATACTATGGGACAAACAACCAGTTCACATTACAGCCTTGCTTTCTAGGGGACCAGCTGACCAGCTGCTCACACCAACAGGAGTCAGTGTGGGAGCTAGAGGAGATAGGAGGATGTCTATGTTATGGCTTCTCAAAAGCTTTATCTATGCAGCCTATTAGCCACAATGCCTATTTTCTTCCAAGAATACATGGAACAAATGTTCTCTGAGCGCCCACTCTGTGCAAAGCACAGTGTTAGGCATTGGAGGCACACTGTGGTAAGCAGGTAGAAGGGAAGGCAGGACTGGGAAGGAAAATGGACATCTAAAATTGAAGCTGATGGGATTCTCATACAAATCCTTCCTTGACAATTTTTCAGTGGTGATCCCTTTAATTCGGTGTTTCCAACCTGGGCTCCTGACATCTGTGATAGGATGTTCCAGGTTGATGCTTTGTCTTTCATGAGGGGCGAAATAGAAGTAGCTCTTAGATACAAGCAGCGATCTTTAAAATGCATCAAGAATTGGTTCATTCACTAATGGAAGTTACATCGTCTGCAATAACACTGATCTAGAATATTCCGGTAAGAAAACTAGGAAAAACAGAAAAGTAATGAAGGACCTCCAGGAGCTTAAGAGAATTCACAGTAACAAAAAGTGTTGGAAAGCTAAATGAATAATTAATATATAATAAAATTAATAGCAAATTGACATTTCATCTTAACACCTGCTACCAGACTTCACCTTAGAGAGAGAATTAAAATTATTGGAGGAATGATTTATAAAGATCTGAGTAGGTGGTGGCACAGGATGTCTGAGAAGGGCAAAAGCAGAGGGAAGAACTAATTCTTCTCCTAAGGGCAGGAGAAATGAGTGAGAAGAAGAGAAAATGGGGAGTAGGAGTTGTGAGACTAAGCACAACTTGGAAAGTATTCCATAACTTTCATAAGATTCTGAAAAGGTTTTTTGTGTGAAAGACACCATAACTACAGGAAGAGCATCAGAAAAGGTATGGATTCTTCTAGAGAAGATAACTAGAGCATTATTATTACAGTATTTAGGACTCACTCACAGGCATGCAGAGGCCCTTAATATATAAGTCACTGGCCTCCTAATTATATATGGGACAGGACACACCTAGCAGATACATCATAAAACTATACCCAGTCTCTGATGATTGATAAAGCTGGCCTTAGTAGATCCCTATGGTCATTTGATAAGAGTTTGTGGTGACCAACCTCCAAGATGGTGGCCAATGATCCTTGTTTTCAGGTTTTCAGACCTTTTGTACTCTCTTTCCACATGGAATCAGGGATGGTCTGTGTGACAAATAGAACACAGAAGTAATGATGTGTAGCTACTGGAGTGAGAGATCATAAAAGGCACTGTGGCCTCTGCCTTAGTCTCTTGCATTGCTCACCCTGCTAGCCACCACGTCAAGAGGGCACTCAAGAAAAATGCCCATTAGAAAGACCTATGTGGAGAGGAAGAGAGGCCTCCCACAAACAGCCAGCACCAACTCATTGATGTGAATGGGCCAAACTGGAGCTGGATCCTCCCACCCCAGTCAAACCTTCAGATGCCTGCCATCTAACTGCAACCTCATGAGATACCTGAGCCAGAACTTCACAGCCAGGCTGCTCCATGACACAGATAATAAATTGTTATTCTTTAAGCCACTGAATGTTAGAATAATTTATAATCCAGTATTCAGTAAGTTAACCAATATGCAGAGTTGGTACTCAATTATCAACTATAACTACAATATTATGACTAACATTGATATTCAGCCCAATATAAACAAAATGTAGTTTTGGTGTTTTTTGTTTTTTTTTAAATGGAGGGGTTCTGCTGATAGTAAATAATAATAGTGCCATACCTTATAAACACACAATAGTATGCTTTTACCATTGGCTGATAAGGATGTTGATTTCCTTCTAATTACTGAGGGAAATTGCAATGCTTACATTTGCTCTTGATATATTGAAATAACAAGCATAATATAGACCCCCTATACTGCTGGGGAAAAACGCCACCTCCCTGCAAAAAAATCCTTCTCACATTGCTCGTCTTTACAATAATCGAGGCAAAAGCTTATGCTAATCTTCATCTGGATTTAGAAACAGGAGAAACTGAAGTTTGGCAATACCTTTAGTGACATAATGATGAAAAACATCAAATCAGTATTAATACTCTTGATGGGATTTGCTTAAGTAATGAATTTAAATGTATTCACTGCACACCTTGCATAATGCGATATTCTCTACAATAAAAAATTAATAAGCATGAAAATCTACAATGTATTTATTCCTGAAAAGAATAAATATTGTGGTCTCATAAGAACAATTGCATAATCTCAATATTTTCCCCCTCAAATCTAAAGCAATTAAAGATGAACCACCCAAGAAGAAACATAAATACTTACAAAATGAAAACAATTGAGGAGAAACTCACAAACAAATGATGGATTGTGTAAAGTAGATCATTAAAGCCTGGTAATTTCCGCCCAAACCGGTTTGGCTCAGTGGATAGAGCGTCGGCCTGCGGACTGAAAGGTCCCAGGTTCGATTCCGGTCAAGGGCATGTACCTTGGTTGCAGGCACATCCCCAGTACGGGGTGTGCAAGAGGCAGCTGATCGATGATTCTCTCTCATCGATGTTTCTAACTCTCTATCCCTCTCTCTTCCTCTCTGTAAAAAATCAACAAAATATATTAAAAAAAAAAAAAGCCTGGTAATTTCCAAGGTCTTGCTGAGCAGATATACGATTTCAACACGAGGGATTACAGATCCTTCGCAGTACTCTACTAATGAGAAACAGGGCATCATGTGACGTGGGATATTCCTAGAATTAAACTATATCTGGGTTTCAATGAGAAATCCAAGAAAGAAATTTAGGTGATGGCCAAGCTATTATTAATAATCTTTACAAAATTCTAATAGACATGGTCTATAGCAACCAACAGAGGGTAAATTAAACTGGTTTAGGCAATACTAATAAGACTGGCAGCCATGTATGGGGAGATTTATCAAACACAATGGTAGTAACCATTCACAGCTTGCCCTCTATCCTGACTCTTTGCAGTGTGACTGAAGCTCCCCCCATGCAAAGTAGAGTCACTGCCCCCTTTCATAGATCTGGGCTGGCCTCACGCTGCTTTGCTCAATAGAATGCAGCAAAAGAGACATGTACCAGTTTTGAGCCTACATCTCAGGAGGCCTTGTATGCTTTCACTCTTTCTCTTAGCACTCTGTCCAGCCACCATGGGGAAAACGGGCTTGGGCAACTCTGCTAGAGAATGTGGGACCACGTGGATGAACAGAGCCATCTCAGAAAGTGACCGCAGATACGTGAGTGAGCAGAGCTGAGCAGAATCCAGCCCAAACGGCCAAGCCACTGAACTGTGAGCTCAATTGATGGCTATTTTAAGTCACTAACTATGCGGTAGTTTGTTACATAGCAATAGTTAACTGATATGTGCCAGGCACTGCTTTAAATACATTACACAAATTATTTAATGTAATTCTTGCTACATGCTATGGGGTAGTATTATCCCCCATTTTAGAGGTGAGAATCTGAGGCATAGAACAAAGGGAATTTATTGTTTAATGTACCTGGATTATCCCAAGGGGACCATCTGGATTCAGGAATAGCCAATGCTACCAGGGCTCTGCTTTAATTATTCCCATATTTTTGTTCTACTTGCTCCTACCTGGATTTATTCCCCTACAAGTGTCTCTCCATGTGAACACACGCCAGCTTCCTGCAGTAAGTTTATCTAACACTACTGCTCATAATTCAAAGGGAAAAAAATAGCTCAAGGGAAAATCTAGGGAAGCTCTAATTGACTAGACCTGATCACGTGCCCAATTTAGGGACCAGAGAGCAGGTGAAGCCTTGGCCTGACAGTCTCGTCAGAATGACCCGGAGGGGGGGGGGGGGGGGCGGGAAATGGGATGGGGGGGGCAGTTCTGTGATGGAGGAAGAAGTATTGGCAGACAGTAGCACTGTGTCTCATAGATTCACAAAGTGGATTCTAAGAGCCCTGAGGGGTGCAAGGACTGGAAACCTCTGAGCTATAACACCAAGTCCCTGTAGAAGCTGCTGTGCCTCCAGCACACAAAACCAGGAACTGCCCCTTCTGGTCGCCTGGCAGCCTTCTCGTCCCCCATCTCTCCCTGCCACCTCACCATAGCAGCTCTCCCTGCTCAATTAGAACATTCTGGCACTTTTTAGTTTTGGAGATACACCTGATGTTTGAAGAACAGCATTTTCTCCACAGCTACATTGGAGAGTGGATTATTTGCTTCACAAAAGGATTCTCAACTTCACAAAGGATTTCGTCTGGAATAGGGCTTTAAATAGCAACCACCCTGAGTGTATTTAAACTATGATTTGTATTTGCAAGCTACTGCTTCTGAATACCTCAAATCCCCATTTACCTGAGGAGCTGGGCTAGGCAATTTCTAAGAGTCCTTCCAACCCAAAAATTACATGAATCTATGACAAATACCACATAATGGCAAAAAAAGAGACCACGATACTGAGGGTGAACAGCTTGGCTTCTTTCCCTGCTCTGTCAGTGGTTTGCTAGCTGTGTGATGACTTTGGGCAGAGCACTGAAGCACTCTGAGCCTCGGCACCCTCACCTGTAGGTGTGTGAGAATGTCACTCGCCTGAATTTTTGTGATTAAATGAGTTAAGATACACAAAATGCTTAGCACGTGGCTAGGCACATATTCAGCATTCTGTCTGCAGCTCCCGTGGCCAGTTTCTAGTTTATTTTGTCCGCTACAGCCAGAGGGATCCATTCAAAATGTAAATTCCATCTTGTCAAACCTGTTCACTTAAAATCTCAGTGGTTTCCCACTGCTCCAGCAAAACCCAATTTCTTAGAATGTCTGCTAGGGCCTACATGTCTGGCCTCCTGCTGGCTGCCCAGTATCATTACTCACTATGCTCATTCCCATCTTTATACAAACCTGCTGCTATTTTTCCCAAATTTAAAAAACAAAACAAAAAACACACACACTTTTTTCTCTTGATCTCATTTCTGTGAGCCTCAGCCCCATTTCTCTGCTCTCCTTTGCAAGGAAACTCCTTGAAATGTCTGCCTATATTCACGCTCTTCAATTCCTATCCTTCCAACTGCCTACTTGACATCTCCACTGGGTATACACTAGTAACAGAATTCTCATCTCAGCACGTCCAAAAATGAACTCCGGGCCCCTCCTGCCCCGCCTTCTCGCCCTGGACTCGGTCTCACATCAGTTGATGGCAACTCCAGCACTCTGCTGGCTCAGGCTGGAAATCCTGCAGAAATTTCTGAGTGTTCTCACCCACCCTTCAATCCATCAGCGATTCCTAAGCCTCCCCTGAGGCGACTACGTCTGAAAGGCAACCATGTCTCACTCCCTACCCTGCCTCCACCTGGCCCAACCCATGACCATCTTTCATCAGAATCACTGCAATACTGTCACTGTGGCCTTGGCTTCCACCCTTGACCGTTACCCCTTTATTTCCAGCATGGCAATAAGAGAATCCTTTTCAAATAGAAGTCAGATCATGTCTGACTCTGCTCAAAACCTTCCAGGAGCTGCCTGACTCAATCGGAGCAGGAGCCAAAGCCCAACAGTGGCCTCGAAGGCCCTCCAGGATCAAACCCCACCTGTACCCTGCTCACCCTGTCTCCTAGTATCTCCCCCTCGTCCACTCTGCTCCAGCCAAGCAGGCTTCCTTCTCCTCCTAAACATGACAAGCACACTCCCACCTCTGGAACTGAGTGTTCCTTCTGCCTGAAACCCTTTCCCACCAGCTACCTATGGAGCGCAATCCCTCACCTTCAGGCTGTCACTCAGCCACTGACTTCTTCACCTTCCTCATGACACCATCTTGATCATTCTAGTCAAATGTGTGCCTTATCTCCAGCCTGGAGATACACATGATTCTCTTTGCCCCCTTCCACCCTTTTCCATGTCACATCACCTTCTAATGTCCTGTATTACCTTTATTCACTGTTTATTTTATTGATACCCCATTCCCAAATACAGAAGCTCTTGAAAGACTGTTATCTTTTTTCTGTCTTGCTCATCTATCCTAATCAACCAGAAGAATGCCTGGCATATAGCACACACTTAATAAATAGTTGGTAACTAAGTATATGCTTTTGTCATGATGGTCTTCTTTCATTCCTTCAAAATGTGAGGGTGTAGCTCATTCACTTCCTCAGAAAGCCTTCCCTCACCTCACTGACCATTCCCTCACCTCACTGACCATTCCCTAGTTATGGACCCAGTGTCTCCCTCCTTCATAGAATTTTTGAGAGATTCAATTTTATATGTGCTCTGTGACTACCCAAGCTCTCCCAGGGCAGGGAAAACTCTGTTTTTACTTATTACCTTATCGTGAATACCTAAGAGTATCTGCATGTAGTAGGTACTCAATAAATATTTGTTGAATAAATGAATAATAGATGGTTATTCTGTATTACTGTAAGGTAGTAGTCGGCAAACTGCGGCTCACGAGCCACATGCGGCTCTTTGGCCCCTTGAGTGTGGCTCTTCCACAAAATACCACGGCCTGGGAGAGTCTATTTTGAAGAAGTGGCATTAGAAGAAGTTTAAGTTTAAAAAATTTGGCCCTCAAAAGAAATTTCAATCGTTGTACTGTTGGTATTTGGCTCTGTTGACTAATGAGTTTGCCGACTGCTGTAAGGAGTTAACATTCATTCAATCATGAAGGGCCCCACATGCATACACAATTACTATGATTCAAATCAATCTCCTTCATTTGCTACTTGAAAAACTGCTACTTGCCCCCAAATAGACCAATGGTCATGTTCAGGGCTCCTGTAGATACTCTGCTTTCTACCTATGTGACTAAGGGAGTGTACCAAGGGACTCACTGGCCCTTTGTTAGACTCTTACCTCAGTATTATTTGTTTTCTTCTGAAGCAGACCCTTTCATTTCCATCTTAAAGGCATGCAAACATTTTTGTTTTATGTAAGTGACACATTGAACTTTGCCAATTGCACCAAAACAAAAATCCCTTTTTAACCTTTCCAATTTAAAGTGTTTTCTTTCTAAATCTACTTTATGAGAGATGAATTCAACATTCAGCATTGTTACAAAGTTAAACATAATAGTCCATTATAAAGATGACTAGAGGCCCATTGCAGGAAGATTCCTGCAAGAATAGGGCTTCCTGCTGACTGAGCGAAGCAGAGAAGGGAGCGAAGCCTGCCAAGGCCCCTGGCCCAGCTGACAGGCCCGGACACTTCCAGAGGCTGGGGAGCAGTGAGGCTGGATCACCCGCCAGAGTGGGTGGATCCTGCCTCTCCGCTTGGTCCCTGTGACCCCTGGTGAGGCCCACAGGCCTAAACACTCCAGCAGCAGCGAGGCTGGATCCACCGCGGGAGTGGGCGGACCCTGCCTCACCGCTCAGCCCCCGAGGCCCCTGGCCAGGCCCACAGGCTCAAACACTCCAGCGGCAGGACTGAGGGGACTGGGCGCCACCATCTTGTGGCTATGGTCACCGCCATCTTTGTGATGGAGTGATGGTTAATTTACATATTACTCTTTTATTAGATAGGATGGTATATTTCCCGATCTTCTGCTAACTACAGGGTGGGGCAAAAGTAGGGTTACAGTTGTTCCTATGGAAAATAATCTATAATAATAAAAGTGTAATATGCTAATTAGACCAAACAGTCGAACGACCTTCCGGACATCATTCTGGACGAAGTTGTGGTGGCGGGGGCCGAGGTAGAGGCGGTTAGGGGCAATCAGGAAGGCAGGCAAGTGGTTAGGAGCCAGAGGTCCCTGATTGTGAGAGGGTGCAGGCTGGGACGAGGGACCCCAACCCCCGCACGAATATCATGCACCAGGCATCTAGTACAACAATAAAAGAATAAATCTGTGTTTTGCATACTCACATAATTCCACTTGCATGGAATTATGACTAGCAGAATTAGAGCTAACATCATACACCCTGGCATAGTTGGTTGTATCAGTAATTTATACAATACTTTGCTTACTAAATGTAAATCAGGCTGCCTTCCTGATACATAGCAGCTATTTTTGGCTGGGACTTCAGAAGTTTCAGAATGAAGGAACGTAAGTCAGCTACTTTTGTATCCCTAGCTTATTCCTCAGAACATTTGCATAGCATGTCTCTGTTGGGATGTTCAAGATTGACTGCTGAGCACTAAGTAAACTAGGCCCAGGCACAGAAATAGATTTGCACACAGAGGCTTGATGGAATTTTCCTCTGATGAAGGGCTCCAGCTCATGTTCCCACCCTACTCTGAACAGACACAGTAACTGGCGTGTGTGACTGAGGCCGTGGTAAATAAAGCAGAGGTAGAGGGAGGGTTGGACAGTCTACCCTAGCCAGGGACTCTTGAGAGAGGAGATGCTTGAAATTTACTATCAATGTTTCAAACATATAAAAAATGCATACAAAATAATAATACTAACAACGTGCACCCACTAACAAACTCTGCCAAAACTCAGTGTTTTGTCCCAGCCATGTGACTCAGTGGTTGAGTGACCTATGAACCAGGAGGTCACGGTTCGATTCCAGGTCAAAGCACATGCCTGGGTTGCAGGCTCAATCTCCAGTAGGAGGCATGCAGGAAGCAGCAGATCAGTGATTCTCTCTCATTATTGATGTTTCTATCTCTCTTCCCCTCTCTGAAATCAATAAAAATATATTTTTTAAAAACAACAACAACCATTAAGTATTTTACCCTGTGGCAGGCCCACTGAGAACAGAAAGGAAACTTCAGAGTGATTAAAGCTCCTGAGTACCTGACCTACTCCATTCACTCACCTACCTTCTGTCCCAAAGAGTGTGGAGCTTACATTGCTATAAATGCTTTTCTTCTTACTATCTACAAACTTTGTTTTTGTTTTAAAATTTTGTAAAAATGTTTTCATACCCCATCTCTTTCTGCAAACTATTCTTTCTCCCTCCCTCTCTCTCTCTCTCTCTCTCTCTCTCTCTCTCTCTCTCTGCCCCCTGTATCACTATTCTATTTTTGACATGTATCCCTATTAAAACATTAATACATAACCTTTCATTCACTTAAAATTTCTGAACTGCATTGAAGCATTTAAACCCACAATTGACATACTCACTCTCACAGTGTGTGCGCTGGCAGAGGAGGGTGGAGGACGCTGGTGGCAGGGGTGAGGGAAGAATAATGAGCTGCTTTTCCTTCCTGGGGATGCAAAGCTGTAACCTGCAAGAGAGACTGTGTGTGGTTAAAAAATGTTTGTGGTGGTGAATTTTCTGTGTCAACTTGACTGAACCATGGTGTCTAGCTATTTTGTCAAACATTCTGGATGTTTCTGTAAAGGTATTTTATGGTTGGGATCAACATTACAATTGGTAGACTTTGAGCCTTTTCATCCTCTGTAAAGAGGGAATGATAGTATTTACCCTGAAGGAGCTTAGGAGGATTGAATGGGATTATAGATGTTTAAGTATGCTGAACAATGTTTGCATAATAGATTGTCCTCTATAATGTGGGTGGGCCTCACTCAATCAGTTGAAGACCTTAAGAGAAGAAAAAAGACAGCAAAAAAGACTGAGGTTCCTTGAGCAAGAAGGAATCCTGCCAGCAGACTGCCTTTGGACATGAGCTACATTTCCTCTCTGAGTCTCCAGCCTGCTGGCCTAGCCGGTAGATCTTGGACTCACCAAGCCTCCACCATCACATGAACCAACTCCTTAAAATAATATCTCTCTCTCTCTCTCTCTCTCTCTCTCTCTCTCTCACACACACACACACACACACACACACACACACACACACACACACACGTCTGTCTCTCTGGAAAAACCTGACTAAAACAATGTCAAAATACAACTTGCATTTGTTTTCATTTGTGGCCCTTCACAAATACAATATGATTTCACTTACATGTGGAATCTAAAGTAAACAAACAAAAAAAAACCAACATAATAGAAATAGACTCACAACACAGAGAATAGACTGACAGTTGTCAGAGGGGAGGGTTTGGGGTGCGGGGTGGAAAGGTGAAGGGATTAAGAAGTACAAATTGGTAGTTGCAGAATAGTCACAGAGCTGTAAATTACAGCATTGGGAATACAGTCAATAATCTCGTAATAACTATGTATGGGGCCTGCTGGATACCTGAAACATTAGGAGGACCACTCTGTAAAGTACATGATTTTCTAACCACTATACTGTGCATCTGAAACTAATATAGAATAATAATCAATATACACTGTAATTGAAAAAGGAAAAAACAAACAAAACTAGGGGCAAAACATAAGAATTTCAAATCGGTATGGGACAAAAATATGCTTAGCATATTCTCTTCTAATTCACCAAAACTTATACTTTATCCCCTGAGACTTGCATTATCTTCTACCGACAGTCTGTACTTGATTAGAAGGCATGAGATTAATCTCTATAATCTCAATAGGCACTCAACTAATGTTTATTAAATTCCTAGATAGATAAATGAGTGATGATTTCAGAAAGCCAAACACAATCATAACAGTAACAAAGGAACCAGGTAAGCAACAAAGCCATCAATAAAAATATATCTTTGGGGCATGGCCATATAGTTAGCACTGTGCTGGGGTTCACAGACTTGGAAAAAATAATTGTAATTGTGGCATTTAAGGTAAAAAAAAGAAAATAAAAGCAATAAAAAATGCTGGAACAAAAGGAGCAAATGATGAAAGAAAATATGAAAAGAATCGTAAGAAAGTAATGGTAAGAAGTAAATATGATGAGAGTAAGTATGAGAAGGATTAAGTATGATAGAATTTTTTAAGTGCTAGATTTTAGGAACTGAAGGTGTACATTTAAGACACCCCCCTTCCCCAAAGAACCCTTGGCCAGACAGTTACCTCCTCTGCAGAATGGCTCTAAATCCCCTCTTATGGTGCTTACCCTCCAGGTTCTCCATGTATTATCTGGTGAAGACGTTAGTTGTGCCAACATTAAGTACTAATTTAAGGATTTTTCCTCCCAACCACTGCCCTCAGCCACAAAAGCTAGTCGGTTACCCAGATATAACAGCTTCAATACTCAAGGGCGCCTTCTTTAAAAGAAACTATTGATCTCTGTCAACATCCAGTGACATGACCAAATGTAGGGTGAACCCCCCATTGCCTTCTCAATGATTTCACATTGCACTGTGAAATTCCCATTGTCTGTTTCAGGAGCTTCACAATCTTGTGACATCAGATAATGGTCAAGTAAGTGCCTCCAAGTCCTTCAAATCAGCAATCTTGTAACAAGACAGGCAGTCAGATGAAATTATCAGGAGCACCAAGCCCCTCGGTTGTGTTTAAGGCCAGAGAATTCCTTCTCAGAGCGTGCAGGCATTGAGTTCTCTGTTATGCAACCACGTTTGTGGAAATGTTTTATGCTTAATCAACCTCTCTTTGCCCACATGCCTGGAAATGCAATTCCCTTTTCCATAGGGAAAATTGGCCCCTGACTGATTTCTATTACATGCATACATCCTCGCCCTCGCTGGGCAGGCATCAGTGGGGGCTCAGCAATGACAAAGTGATGGATGGGGCTCCCTGGAGTGGAGGAGATGCATCTCCATGGGACAGAGCTCCTCCTCTCCATCTATCTGTTCTGAAGGTATACCATCTCACAGCTGGCAGCCCAGAAACACAGCACTGAGATCCTGAGCCTCCACAAAGTGCGCTAAGGGAATTGAGAGATGTCAATGAAAACCATTTCAACAGTGAGCCCTGGCCAGTGTGGCTCAGTTGGTTACAGCATCGTCCCATGCACCAAAGGGTCGTGGGTTTGATTCCAAGTCATGGCACATACCCAGGTTGTGGGTTTGATCCCCTGTCAAGACGTGTACTGGAGGCAACGGATTGATGTTTCTCTCACATATCAATGTATCTCTCTCTCTCTCTCTCTCTCTCTCTCTCTCTCTCTCTCTCTCTCTCTCTCTCTTTCTCATCAATGAAAAACATATCCTTGGGTGAGGGTTTAAAAACAAAACAAAACAAAAAAACATTTCAACAGTGAAAAAGGTCAGAGTATTCCATTATAGTCCTAACTCTCCTGCTATTTAAATAGAAGACCTTGGACCAATTAAATGGTAAAATGTGCAACTTTATTTTTTGATAAATGTTATCATATGCAGTCTACCAGGGGCAAAAACTCAAGGTGCTTCGTGGTGCCTATTTGGCTGACAGCGGTAGAGCTTTGTGGTTGTACGTTGGGAAGGGTGCTAGAGGTGACCTGCAGGGTTTAGGTCCCACCTCCGACTCTGGCTGTATGTGTGACCCCAGGCAACTCACACAAATTTAGCTATAAGCCTTCCCTGTATCTACAAATGAATGAGCATATAGTTATCACCAGGTTCCTTACGCAGATGACAAAATGAACGCTGCTGGGTTGATTCTACATCTAGACAATGCATTCATTCTGGACATGCTGGTGACATTGGGGCAGTGTTTGTTTAAAAGATTGAAAAGAAGTCGACTTGTGGAACGTTAACACCACAAATTCACCACGGGACCCTCCTTCCCCTCCTCACCATCCCTTAGTGAACTCAAATTTTTGTGGGATTACAAGGCAAGTCTTCCTCCACACTGCCCATTAGAAGAAGCAAACGTAGGTTCAAAACACTGTCTTCTAGAATGTGCATCTTGTGGGGCTGAGCAGAGGACACAAGGAAATATGGAGGAAAATTCCAGAATGTACACAGATATGCTCAAGACAAGAAAAGTTAGAGATGAGGGAGGAGGGGAAATATCCCATGGCATATTGGTCACCATGGCTGTATTAGAAATGATGACAGTTATGTGTTTTGAATGTCTGTTATGCAAACATTGTGCAGCATACTTAAATATCTAACATCTTATCCAGTCTTCCTAAAGCTCCCTCAGGGTAAATACTAGCATCCCCTCTTTACAGAGGAGGAAAAGACTCAAAGTGGTGTCTCCTGGCTGAAGTCACACAGAATTAAAATTATGAAAAGAGAATGAGTCTATGATAGTCTGTTGCTTTCACCTCCATGCCGTACTACACTCTTGGGGGTTTTAAAGTTCATTCAGCAGGTCACGTAAAATAACTCACCCCAAGTGGCCAGGCAAGCCTTCTGGGCCTTAGACTGATGTTTCCTGCCTTCGCCGACCCACTGGAAGCTTCAGTTCTCAACATCTCTAGATAAGAAGTGATCCCAAGGGCTCTCTGGGCCTAACAGGAAAAAATAATAATAATAAGTAAAGAAGATCCTAATAAGAAATGGAAAAAATGGTAGTAGGAAAGACAATTAAAAATAGGAACCAAAATTTCCTAGAAAATGGGAGAAAAAAAAAATATTGGGACTTTATCTTGAAAAACTAAAATGTATTAACATGAATTAGTCTTATATTTAATATAAAACACAGATTATACTATAATTCTTTGATAATTAAAATTAACAAATAATTTTTAGTTCCTTTTCCAAAGAAATTACATAAGAGTATGGCCTGGTACCCTTTTCTGTGCAGCCATAATGAGGATCATTTCTGCCAAAAGAATTGAGGTTTCATCTATTTTCTCAAAGGCCTTGCTGATCCTTTGATATTCAAACCATCAAATTATTTTCCTTTGAAGGCTACCGTGTTATCATCCTTGTCAGTTTTTCTCTTCTTCAATTATTAAGTGGCCTAGCTCTGTCAGATCCTTACTTGTCAATCATTTTGCATGCGATTAGAGAAATTCTCTATCATCCTTTTCATCTTCGCAAAACCCTGCATCTTTTCTCAAGCTTTGCAGTTCCCTTTTGCAATCAAATTGCAATATACTTGTGCTGAGTTGTCAGATGTCTGAGCGTGGCATTGTGCATATAGAGAGACGTGTTTCAAGTGAAGAGGGATGTTTGAGTGGAGACCATCAGCTCCTTAAAGACGGATATTGTTTTATCCATATTTCATTGAGCTCAACAATGGATGTGAACGAACTCATGGTTGGTGCACAGTAAGTGTACCCTGTCTCTGAGTTGACTCATGAATCCTCTGGGGTGGGATGGGGTGGGGAGGTAGGAGTTGCCTCTATTTCCACCACTCTTGCCAACTCTAGAAACCATTTCTCTAGAGAACCACTTGATGTCAAGTGGTTCTCTAGAGAAATTATCTAGATTTCTGACTGGGCCTCCACAGCACACGGAGCTATAGAGTCCTTGGTCCAAGTATTCTCAAACTGTGTGCCCCAAGGACCCCAGGAATCACTGCAGAGTAACAGAAGCTGAGCAGACAGAGAAGCTCAGTGGAGAGTCAAAGGGGAGACTTCATGTTTCCTTGTCTTTTTTTCAGTCCAGGCAGTTCTTCTCTCTGCTTTGTATATGGGTTTTAGGTTAAGATTTCACTGGTTGAAAAAACTGCTCTAGTCTAAGCCTATCATTTTACATACGAGAGAATACCCCAGAAAGGGGAAGAAACTGGACGCTGAAAACTCCCAGCCGAATTCTACACCTGAGAAAAATGAAATGATGATCTCCTCCAAACGTAATATTTTCAAAGTTTTTACATGACCTAAGTCTGGATTTCTATTAAAAGAACAGCCCCCCGAGCCTTCTCAGTTTCACCTATTCTCCAGTTCGGCTGATTCAGCAGCCTTACTGATAATATCGCTTAGGAAGTGTAATTTAACAGTCATCAGTGACTCACTGAGCAGCTCAGTGTGTGGGCCCGCGGCCTTTTCCTCATGGGTGTGGGCTTCGGGGTACCTTCCACATGAGTAACCATTCTGCCCGTGAGTCTGTGCACAGCCACACTTGTCAGGGGTAATCAGAGCGAAGCTGCCAGCTGTGTAATGCAGAATGAATATTTCAGGGAAAAGGGACGCCTCCAAGACCCTACAAAAATAGAATGATTTCTAGTACTTGCATTTGTGATTTTGTGGATGTGGTTTCTATTGCCATTGACATTGCTTTTTTATTTCTTTTATTCTTTCTGGCTTCTTTGTTGTATACAAGTGTATAATACTATTTTCTCATTTCATGCCCTACTTGTGGACTCACTGGAAACATAAAATTGAACCTGCACATGAGGAGGAAATTATCTGGGAGCTATACAGCCAGGAAGATAAAAATCTCCTGGCACGTGGACACTGTGTGTGTGTGTGTGTGTGTGTGTGTGTATGTGTGTGTGCGCGCACACACTTAGAAGCATTGCCACTAATCTGAGTATAAAAACATATTGTCTATACCTAACTGCTCGTAGAGGAAAGAGACAGCGAGAGACACACAGAGACAGAGATCACTGAGAGAAACGTTCAGAAATAATGGAGAAACGTTGGTTAGCAAAAGGTTTCTCTGAGTCTTAGAGTTTATCTAGAGAAAAAAAAAACAGCTCTTACATGAGTCATTCTCAACCTCTTTTGGTCTCAATACATCTTTATATCTGTAAAAACTATCAAAGACCCCAAAAATCACTTGTTTCTGAGAGCTATATCTTTCCCTATGTATTATATTTGAAATTAAAACTGGGAAACATAAAAAATATTTCTTAATTTTTTAAAATAACAATAAATTCATGACATGTTAACATTCACAAAGTTTTTATGACAACAAGAAAGAAAAAAAGGCTTCAAACATTGGCAAGCTGTTGCGCTCAGGTTGGCAGATATAAGTTTTCTGAAATGCTCAGTGTTTGCATGGATGCTCAAATGTGTCATTGGCTACGATGCTGTCAGTGCTGTTCTTAAAGTAACAAGCTCACTTCATTCATTTTAGAGAAAATGTCTGCAAATGCCCAAGTCTAAATAACCACAGTTGGTCTGCCAGTTCCTTCAAGGGAAACTGTGCTCGATGAAAAAAGCAGTTAGTTCTGCTCACAGCTCAAATGATTGCCGGCGTGCTTTCCCCCGAGACAACCATTATGCTTTGTTTGCGACAGAAATATTGCATGTGGGTTTCTTTTTCCTTCACACAGAATAATACTCAAGGGTCAAAATTTAATAAAATTAGAAATTTTACTGCTTCATCAAGAACATTCCTAAGTGAAACTGGCATATTTTATCCTGTAATGCAGCGTGTGGAGAATATAATGACGGCTCATGCAATTGGATGCTGGGGCCTTGATTTGTACTAAAGCAGCAGCAATGCAGGCGTCAGTGGGAAAGATATATCATGTCTCAGTGTTATTATGAAAATACTGTTGACCTCTCAGAACCCCTGAGAGGACCTTAGGGACCTCCAGGGGACTCCTGGACAGACGTTGAGGACCACTGTCTTTAATTCTTTTCCTCTTCTCCACTCTGCCTGTGAACAAAGCAGGCAGAGGCTTGGGGTCAAATGGTCAACCACAGATAAATAGAACATGCCTCTTCTCCCCCCAGGCCCCAGTCTTTTCCTGGTGGCCTTATCTCCTAGTGATACACTCCCTTTCCTCCTGCCCCTCCTGCTAGTTGAGTTCACTCTGTCACTTGCAACCGAAAATTCCTAATCAAGCAGAGCATTCCAAAGATCTAAACCTGAACCCCTCAAGTCTGATTCCACAACGCAGACCTTACTTAATCTGTTACCTATATTTATAATCAGTGATTAATTGATTACAATTCAAGCACCCATTATCACCCTCTATTTATTATAAATATTCTGCAACATATTCTGAGTATATTTCTTAGATAGAATGATACAAAATTGCCTTTCTGTGTGGGTCAAAATGGTTGAATATCATCAATTTCATCTAATTCAACCTAATACCAGCCAAAGCATTATTTTCTATTATTGATGGGGGACAAATAAAACACATCAACTGAGAGAAAATGGACTGATTACCAGTGAATGGATAGACATCACAAATAAGAGAGGAGAGCCAGTGAGGTAAAGATCACAGGACTTACAATGTGCCTCGTCAAAACCAACAAGGCAATTTTGGACTGTACTGACTTCATTCAAATATTGAGCTCATCTGCTTTGTGCTGCCATAACTCTGTGTTGTCGGGGGGATGGAGGGGGAGAAAGATGTTCCACTGCTGATGCCCTTCCATGTGAATATCTAACCTCTCTCCATACCACACCACCTTCTCCTCCCCATGGGAAATTTGCAATAAAGAACAGGGCATGCATAGCCTGTTTCTGACTTTTCTTTTCTCCTAGAAAGACAAGTACTGGTCTACTCCTCCTAACTGTACATTATGTAGGGCCAGGCTCCCTAATGGGAGAGAGAGGTGGGCTATGTTAGTGCAGCATTGTCTTCAGGTAGAAATTTGGTAGTATTCCGGGGTTCACAGTAGAGAATCGCACCATTATCACACATGTAAGGCAGTTTTCTGACTCCTCAATGTCTAGTTCTCAACTTGGCAAGAAAATAAATTTTGTATTCCTTACACACTAATATGGTGTTGTTCATATTTGCTTACCCAGTTCATAGTACACAACAGTTATTGGACAAATATTTGTTGAGGGAAAGATATTTACAAATGCATACCTTCTTAAGAATAAGACTTGATCCACACATGGAGGCCACGAAAAGAAGTTCACATTTTATGTTAAGGGAATGGGAAACTAGTGAAGGATTCAAAAAGGAAGTTATATGATTAGATTCCTGTTTTATAGGTTACATTTCTGTGAATGTGAATCTCTCTCTGGTGGAGAGCCAGACAAGGACAAGTGGGGCGGTGCGGGGAGGAGGGAGAGAGGATGTTATTTGGGTCTGTTTCCACCTCATTACTTCCATGGTCTTCTTTCCAGAGACTAATGGGAGATTTGCATCCTGCTTGATCTCTGTGGGTGGATAGTGTAACTTTTGTGGCCTGCTTCCCACTGTCTGGCTGCTTGTTTGTCCTTGATGCAACTAGGCTTGTCTGGGGCTTGTGGTAATGATGTCAGTATTGTCTCCAATGGGAAAACAAGATTGATCGTAGAACTTTATAGATGAGCTTTAGCTATCTGCTTCTCAGAGATAACACCTTCCCACATTATAAGACTGGCAATGCAGTCACTCTTTTATAGTCACTGTAGTCTGGTGTCATGGGTGTCAGCTGGGGACACACCATAGATTCGTCTTTGCTTTCTGTCTCAGAACTGCCCTGTGAAAAGACTCTTGTAACATTCCTGATATGGCCAGGAGACATGAGGACCTGGCCTAAGGTTTCAAGGGAAACTTTACTACCTTCCACCCTTACCTAGAGAACTGGTCTCTTTTCTCTGACAAGTCACCATTGTTAGCAAAGGTCCTAACATTTACAGCAGGGAAAGAGAAAGAGAATGTCAGCCCAGCCAGCTAGATCAGCTGGATTAATCTTGATGGTTTGTGGAGTGACAGATATCAGAGGAAGCCCACCTTCCCATACAATCTGCAAGGGAAACCTGACGCTGGGATTACAGCTAACAGTGACCATGAGCAAATGAAAACAGGTTTGACATTGTTACAAAGTCATGAAGCTCTGTGTTATCAAATAAAAGATGGACAGGAAGCATACGCGCTGCTGATATTGTTTGTTGTTCAGAGTCCTGAAGACGCTGGCCCTGGATTCCTGCTGGAAATGAGTGGGGTTTAGAACACCCCTGTCAGTGAACGCAATGGCAATGAAACCACACCACCCTTCCCATCTCTGGCACAGCAGGGCTGAGTGTCTCCTCTACCACGGCCATATTCTCTGGAGAAATGATTGCTTACAACATCACTTGTGCAGTTGTTTGCATGGATAAGCCAGGGAGTCTAACGCTTAAGAAACTAAATATATGCAAACATCCATTCATTCGACAACTATGTATGGAAGGGCTACTGTGTGCCAGGCAAATGTTATGGACTAGGTAAACAAATGTGAACAAAACAGACCCAGCGTGTGACCTCATAAATACATATAGATGCAGGCATGTGAGAATATAGAAAACTTTATTTCTAAGTCAGGCATCATGAAAGCAATTAAACCTTCCCCTTATTATACAGATAAGGAAACTGAGGCCTATGGAATTACTTTTCTAATATCACACAGCTAGTAAACAACAGGATTAGGATTGGTAAGAAGCATCATTAACTGTTATTGAGCACTAACTAAGTACCAAATACCTGGTAAGGAAACAGTTGACATTGCTTATTTTCATAAATTTTCACACAATCTCTCTGAGATAAGTACTATTCTTGTCTTAGCTCTCTAGATTCAAAAGACTGAGACATAAAATCATAGAGCTAGGAAAATGTGAGCTAAGACATATATCTAGGTAGGGTGAGTGTAGACAGCGTGTTCCTAATCACTGTCATATTGTAAAAGTATTTCATCTCAACTGCACCACCACTTGTCACCAGCTACAGTCCAACACCTGCTAATAGCCATATAACAAAGGAAATTTACCCAATTTATGAAGGGAACCATCTGTGCCTTGCATTAAAGCCAGTAGTGTCTGTGAGAAAATAAAAATGGGTTTGAGATTCCCCAAAAATGTCTGAAATATTGGTCTCTTGTATTTCAGTATATTACGTTTTTATGTAGGAACTAAAGGCCCAGTGCACGAAATTCGTGCATGGGGGGAGGAGGGGGTCCCAGCCTGTACCCTCTCAAATCTGGAACATCTCTCTCACAATCCTGGACCACTGGCTCCTAATCGCTCACCTGCCTGCCTGCCTGGTCACCCCTAACTGCCCCCCACAGCCTAATCGCCCCTCAGTATCTCTGCGTGCCAGCCTGATCACCCCTAACTGCCCCCCCTTGCTGACCTGGTCACCCCTAACTGCCCCCCACTGCCAGCCAGGTTGTCCCCAACTGTCCCCTCCCTGCTGGCCTGGTTGCTCCCAATTGCCCCTCCTGCCAGCCTGGTTGCCCTTTACAGCCCCCTCACCGGCCTGGTCGCCCCATGCAGCCTGCTTGTTCAGTCATTTGGTTGTCCCTCGGGCTGGCCCTGGGCAGCTGGGCAGCCGACATCTGAGGCTTGCCTGTGCCTTGGGCTGGCCCTGGGCGGCTGGGGGGCTGGGGACTCCGGAGGCAGGCGCGGGGAGCGGCCAGACCCGCCTGGGGGCAGGCCCAGCAGTGCTGCATGCCTGCCGCCTCAGCGGGACTGAGGGGACTGGGCACCACCATCTTGTGGCTGTGGGCACTGCCGTCTTTCAGGGCGTGGCAGTCAATTAGCATATTCCCTCCTTATTGGCTGTGGGTGCCACCATCTTTGTGAGGGCATGATGGTCAATTAGCTATTCCCTCTTTATTAGATAGGATGATACATAATGCTAGAAAATGATGAGTCTTAACAATAGAGGTTGAAACAGAAGTTAATTTCCTGTAAAGGTTGGTGTCCTTCATTTTACTAGAGCCCTTCCAAGAGGGCCCTTAAAATATTATCATTTCAGGCCCCTCACAACTTATATTTGCCCCCACTTTACCCCAATATGGGAGTTGGCCTCAAGATTTGCCTCAAGATAGATTAGTTTTGCTTAGTCTTTGACAGCTTCTACTGGGTCAATTTGATGGTCCAAGCAAAGCAGCCAATAAAGAAGAAACTTGTATTGAACCTGGATGGAGCTCATTTCTATTTTCCTAAGGAAAATGCCACATAAGTATCAATCCATTTTATTGGTTTTATTTGGTCTGGGAACCAGAAGGGTGCTAATGAAGAGGCTGGCTTTTGCCCAAGGTTTTATAAACCCATATCAGAAGTGAGGAGTAAGCCAACTACCATAGAAGGAACACCGAGAAAAAAGGACAGATAAATCCTAGAGACAGCCAGTTCTGAAAATGCTATTTTCGACCGTGAAAACATGGCCAGAAAGACCATGTGTTCGTGAAGCCGTCCAGCTGAAGCAGCATGTAAAAGAGGGCAGTGGAGTTCTTAAAGGAGGTTGAGAATAGATACTCACAGCTCTGTACGTCAGGTCTTCCCTTTGCTTCAGCACAAAGAACATGTGCGCTCTGGGTGGTCATGGGAAGGAGGTTTGAGGCTTCCCAGCAAGCCCTCAGAGCAGGTCTCTCGACCTAGCTTGGCTTCACTTGAGAAATGCCTGACCTATCTCTTCTCTCCTCAGTTCTAGTGATTCATTTACCTGAATCTTGTTTGATAAAGGTCTACAATCCCTTATCCACAATCCTGAATCCAAACTCTCTGAAAACCAAGAGTTTCTAACCCATTTAAGGTGAAACTTGACCTCATTACATTTGGCAGTGAACAGGAAACTATTCGTAGTTTTTAAATTGTCTTGTTTGGTAGAAACATTTATACATTTCACTTCAGAGAAATTAATACACTTGATTATGAAGTCCGGCCCAACATATTGGGGGATGGGGTGGGAGTGGTTATATAATCAATGCAGAATGTGTCATGTTACCTTTCAAAAGTAAAAAATTCAGAATTCTGGAACACATCTGGTCCCAGGAGTTTTTAACTTGGCATTGTAGACCTGACCTTTGGTTTGCTTGTTCATCCTGGTTCCCATTTCCGATTAATCTTCCAATCACAGCTTTGCCCAGATCTTCAACTACCTTCCCCTGGCGCTTTTTCAATGCATCCAGGTGTTCTTAGGAAGAGCTCTCTAGTAAGTGCAGCTCTTATGCCACTGCTTGTGGCTGAACCATACCTTGAACTCAGCCACAAGCCTTGCTCACAAAGTCCCTTCTCACTCCATGCAGTCTTTTTATATACAAAGGGGGGGGGGGGGGAACACAAAAAACCCAAGGCTCAAAAAAATTAATCAATTCCTATACTACAGTCCCAACATAATTCTAAGACAAAATGTTGTAAGCAACTTGAGGCAAGAAATAGACTCCACCATCTTCTCTACAGAACAAGCTGCATAATTGGCAGAGTCCTATGAAAATGACAGTGCAGGGCCCCTTGTCCAAAATTTATTAAGAATTTCAAGATGGTAACATCAGAGCGTTAAATCGAAAACAGGGCCCCTTTCGTCTGAGAGCTGCGTGACTGCACAAACCACAAGCCCATGAAGCCGGCACTGCGTCTCTGTTTTCCACGGCACCCAATACAGCATGACTTGACAAAATATTGTTTCAGCTGAATGCTCTCAATGACAATCAATGGGAGGTAATGCCAAGCGACAATATCCACCGAATGTTAGAGTTGACTTCACAATATCCCTTCCTACTTTATTACTATCCACTGGACACTTTGCTTAACTTATGAATTGCTTTTTTAATGTGTCGAAATAACACTTCTGTAGCGGGCATATTGCCCAGGAGATGCTAAAAACCTGTCTGTGCTCAGAGCAATTTATTACCCTCAAAGCTTTTTTCCTTTTTCCATACAGCAAGCGGTAACCTCTTCCAGACACCATCACACACCACTTCCTCAAAACACTTTTTCTCGGTAGCATTGCAGACTTGATGGCATGGGCATTTGTCATGTGGGTTCATAGACAGCCAACATCTCTTCATTGACTATTCAGCTTATTCAAGTACTGCCAACTCATGACATGAAAAGTAAGCTAACCAGCCAGGAAGGCCAGAGTCTATACTATCATGTTTAATTGGTAGACAAGGCTTGTCTCATTATGGATGAGCCAGTAATGTTCAATTATATGTACAAATAAAAGGCAGCAGATGTATGTAAAATCAGAAACAATGTATAATTCAAAACCTCTTTTGTGACTGTAGAGCTGTTTTTCAATGTTCTCATCAACTATGGTTTGTTTGTGATATGTGAAGAGCTCCATGTACACAAAGTAGAGATACAGGGAGCTAAGTCAGATAAGCCAGAGGCTTGTCCTGTATCACCATTTTGTTACCTTGTGCAATCTCAGGACAAAATGATGCTCAAGTTTTGGGGTACTATCAAGATAAACTGTTCCCACTTCCTGGTGTCACAGAGAGAGAATCTGAAGCTCAAAGAGGCTTCTTCCAGCAGTCCTATCCATGCTGGGAACTGGAATCAGATTCCCACTTCTCCATGTTCTCCTTGGAACTTGGCTAAGAGCATGGCTTCTACTACACTGGTCTACTTTCCATGTCAAAGATAGGGCTGAGATGTTGAGAAAACTGTTGAAAGCAGATCAGGTGTCAAGTGTCCATAAAATAAATTCCTAAGAGTGCTAAACATTAAGTGTCATAAGGTCAATAAATAGTACCAAACATTGACTAAACACTTACTTACTGAGTCAGTAAATAGCACTAAACATTGATTAAGCACTTACTTACTGAGTCAGCAAATAGCACCAAACATTGACTAACCACGTAGCACTCTGCCAGGCACTGAATGAATTCACAAGAACAAAGGATAAGTTAACATAGTCATCTCCTTCATGAAAGGAGCAACCAAGGTGGGAGATAAAAGTGAGTTCTCACTGGACCTTAAGCTCCACTGTGGCATGTACTGTCTATATGCCTTTTATTTCTGGCAGCCAGAAAGATTCTTCCAAAATTAAAATCTTCACTAGCGCCCTAACTGGTTTGGCTCAGTGGATAGAGCATGGGCCTGTGGACTCAAGGGTCCCAGGTTTGATTCTGGTCAAGGGCATGTACCTTGGTTGTGGGCACATACCCAGTAGGGGGTGTGCAGGAGGCAGCTGATCGATGTCTCTCTCTCATCGATGTTTCTGGCTCTCTATCCCTCTCCCTTCCTCTCTGTAAAAAATCAATAAAATAGATTTTTAAAAAAATCTTCACTAGCTTCCCTTGCTCTGGGAATAATGCTATGTTTGGGGCAAGGCACAGTATAGAATTGGGGTTGGAAACTTGTGTAAAGGTCCAGATAGTAAACATTTTTGGCTTTGTGGGCCAATATCCATGACAACCTCTGTTTTAAATCATTGATATCCCTTTATTAATATTATCTTAATCAACTTGGGCTGCCATAACAGAAATTATTTTCTCACAGTTCTGCAGGCTAGAAGTCTGAGATCAATCAGGGTGCCAGCATGGCCGGGTTCTGGTAATATCTCTCTTCTTGTCTTAGAGATGGATGCCTTCTCAGTGTATCCTCACATGGTACAGAGAGGAAGAGCAACTCTCTGGTATCTCTTCTTATACAGTCACTAATCCCATCATGAGGGCCCCACCCTCCTAAAATCATCTAATCCTAATAACCTCCCAAAGACCAAAGACCCCATTTCCAGATACAGTCATATTAGGGGTTAAGGTTTTGACAGAAGGGGACTAAATGCAGAGGATCTGTCCTGTGCTGTTAAAGCTTCAAAATACTAATCTGTCTCTAGCCTATTTTTTAAAAATCTTTGACTCAATTTTTAACTGCTTCTAGAGGATTCAAAATGGAAATTAAATGAAGACATAGCAAATAATATTAAAAATTTTTGTTATTGAATTGAACCCAAGCCAAAGATGCTCCTGAAGGAAGCATTTCCATGTGTCTCCCTATTCTTCTCTGCATTCCTTCCCCTCTGTCCTGCTGATTTAGCTTCCTTTTATGTCTTTCAAATTCACCAAGGACATTCCTTTCCCACAGAAAACAGCCTATAATGTGCTCATGGTAAAGTGTTAAGTGGCTAGTAATACAGTAAAAATAAACACTGGGATTTAGTTTCAGGAAATTACTTTTCTATCCAGATTTGGTCCATAATTTATGTTGAAAAAGTTTATTCTCTCCTCTGTGCCTCAGCTTCCTCATCTACCAAATGAAAATATTGATCTCCATGGTTTGACCTCTAATGTCCCATAAGTCTATTACTTTTAGGTCATCACCCCTAAGCAACACATTTCTTAAGAGTAAATGTATGTATGTATGTATGTATGTATGTATGTATTTATTTATTATAGTTTGCATTTAAAGGAGAATATAGAAAGATGGCAATGTTGCATTTTAAGGCAGGACCCACCAGTGGCAAGATTACAGGCACCACATGCTTATTATGCAATTACTTACTGAGGGTCTCTATTAAGGGCACTCTCTCTCTGTTAGTAATCCAGAGATAAAGCCACATATGAAACTGATTTTTGGACAAGACTTAATCTAACCAAAGTTGATTTTAAAAAATTATCTCCCTTGCCAATTTCACTCTACTGGTAATTCCCACCTGAAAGGGCTTTTCAGGATAGAATGGTTGAGTTTGTTAGGTCATGCCTACTCTGCATGCAGGTAATTCAATTATACAAGTATCGGAGACTTGCTATCTCTGCTCTGACACCTTAGACCACATCATGTAGTGACTGCCTCTATGATTTAGCTTCTCCTCTCTTCACATTATTTTCCTTTTATTCACTATGCTTCACCTCCTTAAACCTTACCTCTCAACTATATGATGGAGGTTATAATAGCAAAAATTCTATATTGCACCTTGCCACAAATACACTTTTATGGGACTGTGCAATGATTAAGTCAGATAACAAAATAAGTTAGATACCTCAGAGTCTGAGACATAATAGATATCTATTATCCTCTAAATCAATGATTATTCATTGGGCAAGAAGGGGGAGGGCTGTTTTTCCTCCAGGGGACATATGGCAAAATTTGGAGACATTTTTAGTAGTTACCACTTGGGGAGGCACATTAATCGCATCTACGGGGAATAACCCAAGGATGGCGATAAACAACCGACAACACATGGAATAGCCTTTCACGAAAAAGGATTATCTAGTCCAGAATGTCAATAGTGTCACGGTTGGGACACTGCTCTAAATTAGTGCTAGAATAAATGCTGAAGCAGGTTTTGAATATAATATATTAATTCTTGTTACCTCTCAAACTCAATATTCCTGTTTTCTTTTATTCAAATTATAATACACAACCGGCCAGTGTGGCACAGTGGTTGAGCATCCACCTATGAACCAGAAGGTCACAGTTCAATTCCCAATCAGAGCACACGCCTGGGTTGTGGGCTTGATCCCGAGTAGGGGGTGTGCAGGAGGCAGCTGATCAGTGATTCTCTCTCATTGTTGATGTTTCTATCTCTCTCTCTCCCTTCCTCTCTGAAATAAACATTTTTTTTTTTTAAATTACAATACACAAAACTCAAGAAAATATATTTTCTACTCAGTGCTGGGCACCAGGAATGACAGAAAATAAAGCCTATCTTCCCTCGCTCCTTCCCTCAATCCCTTCCTTTCTTTCTTCTTTCCCTGTTTCTCCTTTTCTCTCTTCCCTTTTCCCCAAAGCTGTGTAAAGGCGGCTGCAAAGCAAAGATTTGCAGAGACTATCAAGGCACATAATTTGCATTTCAAGTTCACCATGAAAATTTATGCTCCTGCAACAAGCAGGAAGCTCAGGAAACTGATTTTCTCTAGTGACATATGTACTCCATAAGGCAGAAATTGTTGTTGTCAGAATAACTGAGCTAAAATATCAGGATATTTGCCTAAACTCAGAGAGCTTGTCATATAAATTGCCACTGAGCAGGAATTGCATATGGGATTAGAACCTGCCTTTTGGAGGGCCGATTAGTCAGCCCAGGCAGCAGAACTGGCGTAGTAAATAACACTAAAATGAAATGAGCTACATTCTCAGAAACGCTGTACTTTATGTTGCAATGGGCAGTTAGGGAAATAGAGAGAAGTAATGGCTGCCCACTGCATTCTAGCAGTTCTACCCAAACATGGCCTCCTCTGTCACAGGTGCTGTGTATCGGTGGGGAGGAACATATGCAAATAGCTAATAATAACATGGAGGGGGGGGGAGGAGGAGCAGACAGGGAACACAATGGCTCTTTGAAAACAAAAAATAGCATAGTGCTGTGAGTGGATAAAAGAGGTAGGTTAATTCCAACTGGGTGGAATCAGGGAAGACTTTAGAAAAGCATATTTAAACTAAGCTTTCAAACATAGTAAGATCCGATTAAGGACTTCCTAACTTTAACTCCATGGACCTCTGGATGGAGTCAGTGAACTTGGATGGGGAAATAATTCCATCTTCATTTTCACCAGCCTCTATCTGACATTTAACATTTTCTTCCATTACTAATCTAGGCCACACACACAGGACCGATAGGACCCATGACGCTGCCACCAGCAGCAATCCCAGGTGTCCTCGTAGATGCTACTGTGTTCAGATAGTTGCAATATTATTCATGTTCATCGCTCCTTTGAAATCAGAGCAATTATTAGACCGAATGTTAGATCTTGTTATTTGAGTCCATTAGAAAACACATACATTACTATATCACAAATTAAGTTCTTTAATTTTGTTAACTAGTTTTAAACATAATTGGCTTTCTTTGTAAATTTATGAATTTCATATTATGGATTCTAAATCGTTGTTCTGACAAAAGAGGAATAGACTTCACCAGATGCCAATGGGCCCATAGCACAGAGAAAACTATGGATGCATGACAGACAGAAAGTGGATTCTGGAGAGACTCTTGAGTCACAGAACAGTACAGACGACTGTGTAGGAGGAATATGACTTCATGATCGGTTTGAAAATAACAAGAATAAGCCCTGACATTTTTACAGTGTTTTACCATGGGTCAGACACTGTTCTCTATAAGTCAGTTAAATTCTCCTACCAATTCTATGAGGTAGTTAAAATTATTTTACCCTTTTTCAGATGAGGAAACTGAGGCAAAGATGCAAAGAGAGGATAAATGACTTGCCCATGGTCATACAGGCAGTAAGCAGTGAAGATGGGTGACTGATTTCAGAGGCCACACTGATAGCACCTACAATAACAACAGTAATCACAATAGCTACCGTGATCACTTGCTGACTGCTATGTAGGCATCCAGCACTGTGCTGTTATATTACAGACATCGCGTGGTCTAATCCGTATGGCCATTCTGAAAGGTAGTTATTATCCTTATATTATGAAAAGTGAGGCTTAGAAAAACTATGAGACTTTTCCTAAGTCAGATAATTAGTAAGTTGTGGAGTGAGTATCAGAACTCAGGTCAATGTGTTATCAAGTCTGTAGTACAGAGAATACATCACATAAAATTGAGGCTGAATTATAGCTGAGCTTGAATGCTGTGCCAAGAAGTATGATCTTAGTCTGTGGTAATGGAACCAACTTTATATGATCTATATTTTAGACAGATTATTGGTGAAACAATACAGAAGATAAATGAGAGAAGCAAAAAGTTAGAGACAACAGTACTAGGTAAGCAGCATTGCAGTACCTGACCTAGGAAAAATTAAGTAAAAGGTGAGGATAGGAAAGACATTTGAATAAAGAAGATATCTTATACATATCAAACATCATACGGGGGCAGTGTCAGAAAGAGGCGATGTCAAAGATACCACCCAAGTGTCCAGCTAGAGAGATTAGGTTGAAGGTGAGGTGACTAACTGGAACAAGGAACACAGGAGGACACACAAGTTTATCTTTGAGAGTTAAGGAGTGTGGTAGTCAATGAGTTCATCTTTGAACCCACTAAGTTTGGGGTGCCCATGAAATACCCGCTGAGTATATTCAATGGGCAGTTGGAAGTTTGGGTGCAATCCTCTATAACTGAGATGTAGTCTGTGTCCTGGAGATGCTCTCATATTTTAGAACTAGACCCAAGTATTGGGTCCAATGGAATAGCTGAGAAATGGATGCACAGGTACAGGGCACAGAAATTAGGAGGAAAAAATTGTTCTTTTATGGAGGGAGGCAGTGGAGACAAAAGAAAATGAAAGAGTAATAAAGCAATAAAATAATTCCTCAAGAAAGATTTGGAATTTATTTTTCTGAAGGCTCTCGTTTAAGCTGGTAGGAGTCCTGATTTGCATAGAGGCAGAGGAATTAAAAAAATGGCATTTCTAGGTCCTGCCTGACCTATTCATAGATTGAAAGTTCTAAGAATACTGGAAGAACCCTTTGGGCAATCAGGTTCAAGGAGGAGAGGTAAAGGCTGTGATCATTTGTCTAAGGAACCTTCTTCTCAACTAGAATGATGGAAGGGTGTGTGTGTGTGTGTGTGTTGCATTGCATTGTTCCCAAATGCAGTGGGTGGCCTTGCATTGTTCCCAAATAATGTGTCACTGTTACAAGATTGTGTGAACTCTGGAGACAACATGCAGAGGAATTTATACCATGACAATATTAAAAGAGCCTGAATGAATGTGGCAGTATCTACCAAGAGTATGATTCTTTACAGAAGTGGGAAAATAGAGTGGTGGATAATAAACTAGTCAAGCAGGTGAGCCATTTTAAATACCTGGGAAATCTCATTAGCCAGCAGGGAAAAGAATCCTGAAGCTAAGAGATTAAAATGTATTACAATAAAGAAGAACATTAAAGGAGATTTATAATACAGTCACAAAGAAGATTATTAAATTTGGTAGGGCAATGTGGATATGGGAAGCAGGAGATAAAAAGACAGTATGTAGAAGCGTTGAAGTAAAATTTCGCCTTTCACTCGAAAATTAGATAAGATTAAAGGGTGGAAATAAGCAGGGGGCTAAATGTTGGTTATCAGTGACCAGAACTTACTTTAAAAAGAAAAATTAGAAAAACACATTGAGAGAATGAATAAAGTCCCAAACTGCAATCTGTTTTGCCAGTAACATAAAATTGAACCCTCCATGAGGAAAAGGGAAAGTTCTTGACTTCTGATCCAGGAAATTCTAGGGTGAGCAGTATATTTAAACTCAGCTTAAAACAGAGGTTCAAATGGTTTCCCGAGATCGTGGTTCTCATTGTCTCAGATCAGCTCTGCTCTCCTCCTCCTGTGATTTCTTTCTCACTCAGGCTCTCTCCTCCTGGTCTAAAGGTGGCTGCCACAGCTGCAGACCTTACCATCCTCTCTGCTTCCCAACAAGAGTAAAATCACTGCTCTCCCCACAATGGTCAAGCATGAGTGTTGGATATCATGCTCACCAGCCATACTTCAGCCATCTGCCCATCCCAAGCTCAAGGGCATGGGAAATGATAATTGGCTTAAGCCAAACTGGGCCCATCCCTGGAGTAGAGGGGATTGGTGAAGATTAAATCTCATGAGTTAAGAGTGGGTGAGGTGTGGTTTTCCCAACTAAAAATAGATGATTTTCACACAAAAAGGGAAACAAAGATTGCAAAAATAATAAATGTTCACCAAAGCTAACAAACTTCAATTCTGAAAGTCCTCACTTAAGCTTCTTATGGTAAAGTTCTAATCCATTTATTTTGCTTTGATCAATAGTGGTACCAAGTACATATCATAAAATTGTCACAAAGGAGAAAAGTCTTTTGACACTTCATATTGGTGGTCTGCCTAACTGGAGTAATTCTAGTTATTGTAGATGAACTATTCTTTTTTTTTTTTTTCAGTCAACTTAAGGAAGATGATGGCAGAGGATATACCAACGAAGATAAAACAACCTGTCCACACAGTCATTAGGCTATGGTGCTGCTTATTGTGAAAAAAGCTACTGATCATTTTCCTATGCATTCTTCTGATTATCATCTGTGCCTCCCTACTGTGACATGCCCACCATTCACCCGACTCAGCCTCACGAAGGTCTGGGCAGATGAATTACAACCTATTAGGACCCCGGTGCAATTAATGCTGCTGAGAACATCAAATCACTTGGAAAACACAGAGGAGGGATGGCTGTGAGCATTCATTGCAGAGGTCTGTGCAGCATATGACAAAGCATCACATACTCTTTTTTTTTTTAATTCAAGAGAACATGATTACCATACAGGAAAAAAGAAGTCAATGGAGCTCCTCAGGTGGGGGTATTTGAGCACATTAACACATTAAACTTTTGTAAAACCTGGGAGTAGAGTTAAGCTCTCTTTCCACATATTTTCACAGTGTATAATTACAAATGCCAATCCAAACACAGCAGAGGCTGCCCTTGAATACATTAAGGTGAAACCACACATCTCTTGGGGAAAGAAAGCAAGAGAGGAAAATTGCATGGTGTCATACATCAGGCTGGGGCAGCTCTCTGCATAGAAAGCGCAGAGAAAACAATATGTATAATATGGGAAGTTCCCTAAGTATGAAGATAAAGTAGCAGGAGAGGCAGTTTGCTTTCTCTGCTTAGTCCTGCCTCTTTCATCCCACACTCCCCCTCTGCATTGCCTATGAAAACACAGAATAACTAAGAGAGCGGAGTCATTAGAAAAACATACTTTTTTTGTAGAAACCAAGGTCTGATTCTTAGTTTACTTAAAATATCAGAGAATTTTTAAAAAATACTCTTTCCAGTTATCCTCACATTGTGTCATCATAGTTTTCAAATACAAAGTGAATTGCAATTCTTTTTGTCACAAAAGGCAAAGCAGAATAAAAATCTTCCAAGAGGATATACTCAAGGAACTCAAAAAATCATGTAATACAAATAGACAAGCAAGATGCTGTCTCAGAAATACACAATCCAGACCTTTGTCAGTTTCTACAGGCAAGAGAGAAATGTTCAGACTCACAGTCTCTCATAGGTATTGTAAGTAGCTCTGAAGCACATTCATTCATTCACTCAATGAACATTGGTTGATGCCTATTATGTGCCAGACACTTCCACACATCGTTTCATTCAATCCTCACTTTACACTCATTTTAATGATGAAGAAACTGGGGGCTCAGAGAGGTTCAATAACTTGTCCAAGTTCAGAAACCCAGACAGTGCTAGACGTGAGTTTTGAACCAGTGTCTGTCTGATTAAAAAACTAGTGTATTTCCAGTTGACCATATTGCCCGAGTCAATAGGAGGCACATGAACATTTCCCTTCCTACTCTGGTACTAGTGGTTCCTGAGGATGATGCTACCTGGATTTCAAGGCCTGGGATGAAGAAAACTCAGTTGAGACAAAAGATAAAAAGTGAGAAAAATATCCTCCAAAGTGAAGAAGACATGTTATAGAGATTACTTTACCAGCCTTGTCTTTATATATTGAAGTATTTAAAAGATGAGAAGAAGCATTTGAGATGGCCTTGAGTGTCAGTAGCTTACTATTGCTGTTATAATGCTGTATAACAAACAACACCCACATCTCAGGGACTTTACCACAACAAATTCATTCTTTTTTCCCTCACTCTTGGTTCAGCTGGGGTAGCTCTGCCTCAGAATTTGAGGTGGGTTCAAGTCCATTCATATCGTTTCATTCTGGGGGCCCAGGCTGAAGGGATAGTAACTACCTTTAGTAGATCACAGAGAGGAAAGCAACTCAAACAAATCTCTGTTTACATTATGCTCTCTGATACCTGGGAGAATATTCTCTGCTCACATGAAGAGCTTAGGCAAAGTTACCTGGCAAAGCATGGCATTTGTGATGCTACTGTGAAGAATTGGACACAGCAGTCTAGTCTACCACAGCCAGTCAGATAATTTTAAATTTATGGTCCAGGCAATAGCGATCCCTTGAAGTTTTTGAGCATCAGAGTGGCAGGCAGTGGAAATATTTTAGCAGAGAGTAGAGGTCAGAAGACTTGGGAAGCTAGTGCAGTGGTTCGGGTGTATGGTAATAGGAGTGTTAATTCTTATGTAACAATGGTAATTGAGGAGGAAAAAGAGCTGGGGGGGGTGTCTTTGAAGGATGAACCAAGAGGACTTTAATGAGTGAAAAAAATTATGACAGACAGAAAAAAAGCTAGAAGACAAGTCCAAGATAATCCTCATGCCTCAGGTTTGAATGAGTAGAAGATCTGTGAGCCATTGCTCAGTTAAAGGGGTGAGGCAACCTTGGAAGATGGGAGAAGAATATAATGTTGTGTATGATATGGGGTCTTATGGTCTATTTGATGTAAATGTAGTATACTCAAGCATAAATGTCTGGAAGTTGGAAAGGCCGGATTAACAACTGGGAGAAAGACCAGATCTGAATATGCAGAATTGAGGGCCATCCACATGAAGAAGTAGTTGAGATTCTCAAGGAAGTGAGCATAGGAGAAAAAATACCTAAGTGAGAAATGGGGAAGGAGTGGGTGAACACAGACTGGGAGGCAAGGATAGTGACCCAACTACATTAAAAAAATAATAATTCTTGCCCTGCTGGCCTGGCTTAGTGGTTGAGTGTCAACCTATGAACCAGGAGGTAGAGGTTTGATTCATGGTCAGGGCACATGCCAGGTTGCAGATCTATCCTCAGTATGGAGCATGCAAGAGGCAGCCAATCAATGATTCTCTCTCATCATTGATATTTCTCTCTCTCTCTCCCTCTCTCTTCCTCTCTGCAATCAATAAAAATATTAATAACTCTGTAGACCATACTACATAAGAAGCAAACTTCTCAAAATAATTATCTTAGATATGCCTCTGTTCACATTAAAATTACTTTGGAATTTTAAAAGCAGATTGCATTCTTTTGCTTTGTGGAACATAATCTAGATAATAAGAGCATGTAAAGATATGAATTTATGGCTGTTCAAAAGCTAGAAGAGAAATGCAGCAGCTGGAGTGCTAATGAAAGCATATCCGTTATGTGTGGAAATAAGCAACATACATTTTCTGTGATGGGGCAGCTCTTATGAAACTTCATTGCAGCAAAGTGAAAAATCTGAGCAGAGAAACTTTTCCAGCCAAGTGGGAGAAACGTGATGAATTCTTTTAATTTTCTTTAAACTCAAATATTCCCTTGCATATGCCATTATCACAAGAGAGAAACAAAATTGGCTGTGTGTTGGCATTGCACACTTCTTTAAAAATTAAATGAAACCACTTAATAGATTAGATAATCATCAAATCATTTATTAATGACCATATTATGTATGATGTCAGGTCTGATATATGTAATAGAATCTTAATTGAACCATCGAAACGTACCAGTGGGACAACATTCATCCATATGAGAAATGCTCACTGTAGCTGACAAAAGGCTTTTGTTCACGTGATGGTCTTTGACTCTCATGCAATGCCTATTAAATAGTCTGAGTGTCCGTCCTTACCCAATTTACAGCTGAGAAAATAAAGCACAAAACAGATTAAATGACTTGCCCAAGGTTGTTCAGCTTGAAAGCCAAAGTACCTTATTCAAATCCTTGGTTGGTGTTCCTTCTACTATATCTACACACACACACACACACAAGAGTCCTCCTACCTCCTTCTACCTCCTCCCCTCCACTAAAGCCTCTGTCGGCTATTTATTGCTTACCAGATAAAATCTAGCATCCTTTGCAGAGCGTACAAGAGTCTTTGTAATCAGTCCTTCATTTACCACTCTGATCTTAATCCTCTCACCACCTTCCCACTCACCTTATCACGCCCACTCCCATCTCCCCATGGAGGTGCACGGAGCTTCCGTGGCCTCTCCAGGCATATGAGAGAGTGGTATTCCCCCAGAACCTCCACATACATCTTCATCAACCCAGAGTCTCTCCAAACCCCATAATTTGGGGATTTTTATGGGGGTTTCATCAGGCAGGTATGGACTCCATTTGCAGTCCTTCTCCCTTCTCAAGAGAATGGGGACAGAGTTGAAATTCCCAAGCTTCTACTCATGGCTTGGTCTCTCTGGTGACTAGTGCTCACCCAGGAGCCGTCCAGGAGCCCACCCAGAGAAACCTCATTAGAACAAAGACATTCCTATCACCCCGGACATTACAAGGGTTTCAGGAGCTCTGTGTCAGGAAAGGAGGTCAAAGACCAAATATTAGAACAAAGGATGTTCCTAGTGCCTCTATCACTTGGGAAATTGCAAGGGTTTCAAGAGTTTTGTGCCAGAAAATGGGAGCAGAGGCCAATATAGATGTTTCATACTGCTTTCACAACCTTGTGGCATCATTCCAATATCTGAATCTTCTTGGTGTTGGTGTCAGATGCCTTTGCTCATTCAAGTTGTGATTTTCTTGATTCTTTGTTATGATGGATAATTTTCGGTTGTATCCTGGACATTTTGTCTATTATGTTAAGAGACTCTGGGTCTTATTTAAATTTTTTATTTTGTAAGATAGCCAACCTATCTAGGTGCAGCATACAGGTATTGGCCTATTTTTGTGAGTTGGTTTCGGTGACAGTTCAAATTTCAGAGCCTTTGTGGTTATATTTTGGTCTGCTTGATCTGTGTGGTAATTATGTGGCTCCCTCTGGTTCCTGATGGTGCTGCCTAAGGGAGCTGGGCCACCAGATGTTTCTTGATGGGAGAGGGTGTAGTAGGATCCCCTTAACCAATGTCCCCCAGACTCCCACTATCTCTGAACAAAAGATTATAGAGTTTTGAGTCCTTGGGCACAAAAAGACTGCTGGGACTAAGCTACTTGGAATCCTTCTACTGGTTCTGCCAACTCACTTGGAGTGCTGGGGTCAGGGAGGCAAGTGCATGGAAGTACAACTTGGTTTCCTGGTAAGGGCAGCTTGCTGTGCTGGGTCGCCCTTGCCAGCTCACCACCTTTCCTCTATCTCTCTCTTTTTTAAAAATATATTTTTATTGATTTCAGAGAGGAAGGGAGAGGGAGAGAGAGAACCATTGATCAGCTGCCTCCTGCATGCCCCATACTGGAGATTGAGCCTGCAACTCAGGCATGTGCCCTGACCAGGAATTGAACTGTGACCTCCTAGTTCATAGATCAACTCTCACCCACTGAGCCATGCTGGCCAAGCTCCTCTATATCTCTTACTAAAAGAGGGGAGTCCAAGTCCTGGTGGGAAAGGAGAAGTGTCCTCTTGTTTGTGATAGAGTTCTCAATCTATACCTCTTGCAAGGCTCGCCTGATGTTATTAGAGGGATTTTTATTTAATTCAGTGGGGGGAGCCTTCCTGGGCTTCTTCTGTTGCTGAATCATGAGTTAGGAAATGCCAGGTCTGGAGACCTTCTACTGGTGGGTGAGGAAGACAAAACACCTGCCACTATAATGTCCTTCCAAACCTGGGGTCCCAAACTAGCTCACCTTCTTCTTACTACCGAAGAGAGTTTTCCCTTGGTTGTCTCTTGCACCATTTCCAATGTTTGTGGTTGTAGTTAACAGAGAGGAGAACAGAAGATGGGTCTATGACATCTTGTTTGAGTCAAAAATCAATCCATGCAATTTGAACATATCAATGCCAAGATTTTCGTTAGTCTAATACCATTATTTCAGACATGGGTCAGTAGCTTTCTTTACATTTCTTAGTCCTCTCTCCTGTTCTTATCCCCTTCCCTCTCCTTAAGTTCACTCTCATCTCCAATGTTCTCACCACAAACTTGCCCAGCTCCTTTATATCACTAAGCTCATGCAACTCTCCTGCCTTCTTCCATCTTTACTTAAATTCATAACAATAATAACATCCACACCAATCTCATCATCATTATCATCACCACCATCACCACTATAATCAAGATTAACAATAAAGTTGGTGAGAGGAAACCTAAAAACCATGCACTTATCTCCACTAAGGCTGGGGAAAGAGATAGACCAAGGGTACAGACAACTCCTAAGATCACCAAGAGAGAGAAATCAAAACTTCAGTGGACTAAAGTTGAAGAATTCTGAGTGCCAGCATGCCTAATATTTTATATTAGAAATATATATATATGTATGTACATATCTTATATAATAAAAGGCTAATATGCAAATAGACCGAACGGCGGAACAACAAACAACCTGTCACTATGACGTGCGCTGACCACCAGGGGGCGTGTGCAGTATATGGCAGGTGTCAACAGTGGGAGGCAGAGCGCTGTCATCCGGGTGAGCCTCTGGTGGTTACTGAAAATTCTTTGCTCCCGTGCACCGCAGTCCCGCCCAATGCTCGCACCCGCTGTTGGCGCTGGAGCCACCACTCGAACCCACTGCCAGTGCCCGGTGCCGGCCCCAATTGCTTGGTGCCATCAGTGGGTGTGAGTGGCAGCTGCTGGCCCAGATCACCCCTCAGGGCTTCTCTATATCCCCCTGGTTCTGAAGGGTGATTGGGGCAGCAGCCACTGCTTGCACCTGCTGACAGCGCTGGCCCCGCTCGCACCTGCTGCTGGCGCTGGCCCCAATCACTCTGCGCCGTCAGTGGGTGCGAGCGGGGCTGGCACCGTCAGTGCATGGGAGCAGTGGCAGTGGGAGTGGGGCTGCCAGCAGACAAGGGGCTGGTGGCCACAGTGGGAGGGGCTGGGCAGGGGCGCAAAGGATGGGCCGAGACTCACCCCTATGCCCACCGCAGCCTTGCAGCCCACAGTTTCTTTCAAGGTGCATGAATTCATGCACTAGGCCCCTAGTATGTATGTATGTATGTATGTATGTATGTATGTATGTGTGTGTGTGTATATATATATATATATATATATATATATATATATGCTTGTATAAAATTTATACTTTCAAAATTTTACATTTTACAGTGTTTCAAAATGTTCATAAATTTTTAATTTGAAATGTATTTAGTATTTAGTTTCACTCACCAAAGTGGTGAATTCTAAACTGTTTAAAATAAAATATTAGGATGAGCAATTGTATTTTACCATTATGTGGAATAAATGGTAAAATGCAGGTAATGACACCTTATCCTGTATTGGAATCACGAACTACACATCTGGATATTTCAATCTTCATTTATTTATGATCTCTTAACAAAGTACACTCTTTTGCCATACACTGAGCCAGACAAGAACCACCTTGATCATTTAGAAACTACAGAAACTTGGAAAATACAGAAAACATGAGCTCACATCAAACAAAGTTTGGCATACCCCTAGGCTACTGTTCAATATGGGAATCAGCAAGTCATCCTTTCACATTGCAAATATATTATTGCAGAACCCTACACATTCACAACAAAACCAAAGATACAAGTTAATGAAAACCCAGGGGCTTTGCAGCTGTTGAGTTGGTTAACCAATAGGTATAATAAAGTGCCACATTACAAAATAGAAAGCAGTCAGGTCTATTGCATAGAACAAAGATTTTATAGCATTTCCAAATGCACTTACAAAAAATAGATACTATAATTTCAGTAGGTGTACATTATAAATATGGACATCTGAGGTTTGTGGGTATTGTTTTTGGGGGTTTTTTATCATGAAATATTGAGTAAATCTGTCATTGTATTTTTGTGTTTGATAATTACTTGAGAAAAGGTGAATGCTGAAATAATGCTCTGGAGTTTCCATTTTACCATTCCTGGTGACAATGACTAAACCACAGAGATAATAACAAAGTAATTCCCTTAATATATACATATATTCCACATTGCTCATTCCAGCTATGTTTCAGTTTCCACAGAAAACAAATCGGCAGTAGAGAGATGGCTGCTATCACACCCATCCCAAGTCAGTTAGTTGTGCATCTGTCATCCTTCCCTTTTTTCCCCCCCAGAATTGTTTGTAGGACTCACCTTGCTAGAAGACTGCATCTCTGGCTTTTTAAGGCCCACACCTTTGCTCACAAGTTATCTGATGCAGAAGAGAGGCACTATCGTTTCCCCTTCTTCAGAGCTTTACCTGGTTACTCCAGCCTCCAAGAAGAGCCCTCACCTCCAACTCCTAGAGAAGTCTATCATTAAATCAAGGGATCTCCAACTGGTAAAGGATTCTAACTTTAAACCTGCCCTCAGATGCTTAAATTCCTTCATTTAGCTATTCATCCATTGGACAAGCATTTGTTAAGCCTCATGTCGTTACCAGGCACTGTTCTAGACAGGGATATACAGCAGTGGAGGGGACACGCATTCCATATCCACAAGGCGTATCTATCAGAGCTGAAATCTGTCTGCTACTTCCAGTTATACATATGAGTTGTCTCCCTCTGTCACCTGACAACTCTGAAATAGTTCATGAGGATGACTTTGTCTCTTCTCTTCTCTTCTCTCTCTCTCTCTCTCTCTCCCCCGCCCCCAAATGTCTCCAACTCTATTGAACCACGGCACTGAATTTTTAATATCTGTCTACATGGTTGTCTCCCTAACTAAACTGTGAGTTTCTAAAAGCCAAAGTTCACATATTATCTCTATTCATCTAGCTCAGAGTTTCTAAACCTCAACATTATTGGCTGGATAATTTCTATTTTTATTGTGGGTCGGATGACCTGTGTACCGTAGGGTGCATAGCAGCATTCCCGGCTTCCACTCACTGGATGCTGTAGCACCCCCCCTCCCAGCTGTGACAACTGAAAGGGTTTCCAGATACTGCCAACTTTCATGGGGACAAGCCACCTCCCATTGAGAACCACTGCTCTAACACTATGCATTGCAATGGACCACACATTGGTATACAACTCACATTTATCATTTACCCTTTCCAAAAACTTTCAGATACACTGTCTCACTACTGCTCATGAGAGTTTTGAACTATGTTCTTATGCCCATTTTGTATTTGAGATTCAAACATCACTCATTTGAATCTAGAGCCAGCACCTGGAACCTGAGCTGTGTAATCTTAGGACTTTCTCAATATCACTGAGCCTCCGTTTCCTCAACTATAAGATGGAAAAATATAGACACATCCATCTCAAAGTGTTGTGGTGAAAATTAAATGAGATAAACCTGACACATTGGGGCTCAATAAAGTTGGTTTGCATTATTATTCCAATCAAATGCAGATCTGGGGGTAGGGTCCAGGAGTTGGCCAGGTTGAGTGTGCCACTAGGCCCTGAGGACAAAACATCATTCCCACCACATAAAAACAGCTTGTTGACATTGGAGAATTAGGCCACATGCTAATATAAACAAAGATAAGTAAAAAGATCAGAGGGAAACAGAGATGGGGAGAGAGAATGATTGACATTATATGATCCCCTGGATCCAGCTGTGCATGAAATTTGTTATGGGCTCCCTAACACTTGAACTAGAAAATTCCCTTTTATGTCTAAGAGAGGTAAAGGTGAGTTGCTATCTCTATCATTTGAAAGAAGCTTGACTAAGACAGCTCGCACCCAACAAAAATTATTACTTTATAATCATGAAACCATCACAGAGGTCATAAATAATTTAACCTAGTCTAACATCAACAAATGTTGGATGAGGAGTTAAAATACACTCTAATTTTCCCTGGAGAGTCTTTGTTGGATTCTGTTTTCCTGAAATTTATAATAGGCAAGCATATCCCAGTTTGCATAATGAATTATATAGACACACTATTTAATTAACACTTAATAAAAACATTTTCTAGGTCCTCTCTGATAGTATCCTGAAAAGATGAAGTCTTCTCTAACCTTCCTGTATTTTTCAGCAGAGAGGAGGGGTGTTAGACAGCTAAGCTTAAGAGATGACATATTGAGGCATAAACAAAGTTCTTTGGGGCCAAATTGAAGGATAAAAAAGGAATTTCAATGCTTGATGGATGTCGATTTTGTCTCCCAGTGTAGCTGTTTATGCATATTGTACAGGCTCACACATCTCCATTTTAATACTCTCCTGATCTAAAGGGAGAACAGAGAGAAACATACAACTAGCAACATGAATCCATGAAAACTATAAGCAAAGAAAGCAGCCAACTCCAGCTGTGAAAACAGAGTCATCACCTCACTGGCACCTCAAACGCCATGTCTGATATGTGGCCACAGTTCTCACTTATTGTTTGCAGGCTGGAGTTCTAGTTCCAACCAGAAAGAAGCTGGGTTGAAGATTAAAACAAGAGTCACTTTAAAATAACAGAGAAAATTAATCTTCACTATAAATCCGTTCAGCCAGAAGGTAAATTTGGGACTAGAAAGTCTTCTGAAAATATACAAATACGTTTTCGTCTCAGCTATCTTTCCCTTGCTTCCCAATATTCTGGCTTTTGCTACACTCCATGGTATCCATATTAAGTTCATGTTTTCTTCACTGACTACTGTTTTAAGTCAGCCATCCCACAGCTTTCTAATTTACCATTTCTCAGTTTGCAAGAGAAGAACATTGTCTTAGTCAGGCAAAAGTCTCAAGACACAGATTAACAAACTAAGCTACCGATCACATGTTTATGCTCCTGTGGGAATGAGCACATTTGAACACTGAAAGAAAATGTGTTCTCAAATTGAATGGGTCTGTTACCCTGGACCCCTATTCCAGGGGAGCAGAATGTGATGCCACAATAAAAATAAAAATTTTACAGAACTTTAGAGTGGAAAAGTGCTTTTTTCACATCCATAGTTTGATTCCTTTCTCTTGCAGGGCTGGGATGTTTTCAAATGAGAAAACAGAGGCTCAGAAAGTTAGGGAACTTGACCCAAGTTATAAGCTAGAAAGTTGTAGAGTTGGGACTCAGATCCATACCCACTAACCCTATATTCTATGATCTTTCCTTCATACTCATTTACATTTTGAGTCTTAATTTTGAGAGAGCGTCACCCCCCTGGTAAATGTCACAGGTCAAGATGGGTAACAACAGGGGAAAGAATTTTGAGATGGTAACACACCAATAGCCACCAATGACCTATGTAACTAGGAGAAATCGTATTCTATCTTTATCCATTACATTCCCCACCTACATCCTCTCCCTCAGACCAGTTATCACATTCCTGTGCATTCTTCCTACACCCATATGTGTCTACATATAAAATGACTTAAGTCTTATATATAAGTCCTCATCTCATTCTTAAACATTCATGAACTGATTTTGCATGAAAATATAATATTGTAGAAGGATTTTATCTATTTTGCACTTAGCAGGTAATTTTTTTCAATGATGATAGAAGAAGCAGACACTTAATTCTGGATCTCTGGCCCACTCTACGCTGCGCCATGTGTTTCTCTCGGGAGATACCAGACTGTGTATTCCATGGCCGAAGGGCATTTCTTTCTCTGCCTCATATGTGAGTCTGAACAAGTGCAGAAGGACTTTCCTTCATGAAGCCTAATCTAGTCATAGTCAAGAAGTCAAAAAAATGCCTCCACAAAACTGCTCAAAAAGTGATGAGTGTGGAAGATACAACAGGAATACCACGATAATAGAGGGACACATCACACTTGTTGATGCAACTGGATTCAGTGCAAAGAACTGCACACGAAAATAAATAGCAAGACGTGTGCCTTTACACTTTTGTCTCCACCTTCAAATATGAAATACAGGCCAATATGTGAGCAAGGAGAAAGAGGCTGCTCCCAGGAGAAATGGAACACAAACTACCCAACCTGCAGCAAACATGGGGGGAAGAGGCAGCCACCATACAAATGGGTAAAAATAAATAAGCTAAAATTTTAATTCATTCATTAACGGTGAATTGAAGACTGGGTGTCAGTCTGGGATGCCTAGGGACCCCAGATACAAGTGGAATCCACACTCACTCACAAGCTATTTCCCATAGCCCTACACTGGGGATTCACAAGAAATATTGGGGATAGAAAAGGGTGCCAGAGAACTCCCCCTTGGCACAGGGGGTGGTCAGGGGATCAGGGGAGAAAGAAACAAAGCCCTTTCCATTTCCCCAGGGATCTCTTTTCGACAAAGCAAAAACCTTAAGCTGCTGGGAGAGAGACAACAAACTCTGTGACCGACAGGCAAAGAGCCACTGCAAAAGGGAGGCGGGTAGAGGAGAGCTCTAGCCTAGGGAAGGACTGGAAACGGTCCTGGGCCAAAAGTCCTATAGCAAGCAGAGGTCTGCCGTGACAGAAGACGAGGCAGGAAACTCCCAGCTCAGACCAACCAGAGATACAAGTACGAGTTCGGTTCTCCTGAGAAAGAGGAGAAGAAAGCTAAGAAGGCCTTACTCCAGATGCCCAGGTTCACAGGGCCTGTGTGAGCCTGAGGTTCGACCACGGCCCCAGAGAACCCTTCTTACCCCTCCCCGAGGCTAACACTGAGGAAGACACAGCAGCAAGCTTATGACAGGCAGGGCAAGGGTCTGGAGATGCCATCTGTGCACAAGCGTGCAGAAATAGATAAAAGCTGAGGGTGGATAGATAAAATACATATATATGAGTCCATACTGATAGAAATTAATGGTTGAATACACTAATAAAGAACAAATGGGGGGAAGAGACAGATCTCTGTGCAGAATTCTAAATAATGTATGTAGATCCTGTACCGTCAAAGAGGTGGGTCATAACTCTCTTCACCTTAAGTCTGGGCTGCACGTGGAGACTTCCTTAAAGAGATAAATCTCAATTGTGGGACATTCTACAAAATAACTGACCAATATTTCTCAAAACTGACAATGTCATGAACATCAGGAAACGTTTGGGAAAGTGTCATACCAAGAGGAACCTAAAGAGACATGTCAACCAAATATAGTGAGGTATTCTGGATAGGATGTTAAAAACCGTATTAGGTAAAAACTAAGGAAATTAGTCCATAATAATAAAGTAATTAGTACTGCTCCATTAAATTTAATAAATGTACCATATAGATATAGTAATTATAATCCAATTTTTGTATTTTTATATTTTATATCTTTTAAAAATGAAGAAATCTGGAAATGATCCAAATAAAAGTAAACATAATTTTTTATTTCTCTAAATTGCTTTTAAATAAAATTTACCATCCAAAACAAACTTCATAACATTGTTCTGTGGTGTTATATGTAACAGTAAAAGATTATGACAATAATAGCACAATTGGAAGGAACTGTTTTAAGATTCCTGTCCTGTGTGTGGTCTCATAATATCACTTGATGGTAGACAGTCATATGTTTAAAGTACAAATAATGTAAAAGATTAAGTGCAAAATTACAGTTCCTGACACAAAATTAACTCATGATTCAAGGAGTAAAACATGAAATAATTCAGAAAAGCCAATAAGGAAAGACCAAGACAAAAAGGAAATGAAGAAAACAGTGGTCATATCATTTGGTTTTGGAGGTGTGTTTATTTCTGTGGGTTTTTAAAAATTATTATTATTGATTTGAAAGAGAGAGAGAAATACTGATTTGTTTTTCCACTTATTTATGCATTCATTGGTTGATTCTTGTATGTGCCCTGACAGGGGCTCGAACACCCAACCTTGGTATATGGCGATGATGGTCTAACCAACTGAGCTACCCATCCAGGGCTTCTGATTTTCTCTTATCACTAAAGAGATAACAATATTTAGAATCAACAATCCCCCACAAAACTAACTAATTTTACCCACAAAGCTTCAACTATGATCTTGCTTAATGCCTTTTTGACTTTTGCCTTGTTTGGGGCAGTATGAATTAAAGGTTTAAGATGAGGCACATACTTTTTTACAAGAGTTCAGAACTCTGGATCCTCGTGAAAAAGACAAGAAAAAAATTAGGGAGGCAATATTTAAGGAGAATGAAAAGACCAGGCCTGGTTTGAGCTCCTGACTTGACCTCTGGACAATATTTGATTGTACAGAACCCTCAACTGCTCACCTGTATGCTGAGGCTAATACTCTCTAGTTTATAGGATGAAATGAAGGCACACAGTAAGTCATCAATAAATGTTAGCTGCCTTCTCTAGGAGAAAGATGCAGATGAAAAAAAGAAACAACTCACTCAAAACTAGAGATGAGATGGAAAACAAGGAATAGACAAGACAGCGCAGGCATTGCCCATCAGACACATCTCACAGCCAATCAGAATGGACTCGGCCTTGAGAAACTTCACTGGGACTTTGCCAGGTCAGACTGGGTGATTATCAGCTCTGCCTGAAATTACAAGTTCCTTTGATTTAAAATGTTGCCCAATCATCCAGTCATAATTACCATGGCCTACTTTGAATAAAATTGCTTCTTGTTTTTTGTTTCTGTGATAAGCAAAGCCAACCCCAACCATTAGAGAGCTTGTCTATTTAACAAGGCTGAGTTGTAGGTGTGTGGCAACAAATGAACTGTGATTTCATATCATAGTATGCAAATATTATTATTTCTCTTCTAAATGGAAGCCCAGAGTAGCATGTGGGGCTATTTCTTTATTTTATTATTACTTTTCTCCTGTACAAAGTTTCTCCTCCTCCTCCTCCTCCTTTTTTTTCCTCCTCTTTTTTCTGTTCCTTTTTTACCTCCTCAAGACTTTAAAGTATTGACTTATATGGTAGATGTACAGCCATCAGCTATTTAGTCTAAGTTTTTCTGTTTGATTTTTTTTTCTTTACTTGATTTTATATTGTTCAATCAAAAATTGCTAAAAAAAATAAAATAAAATTGCTAGTGCTCAACTAGCTACCAAGTATCAAACTACAAGTGTAAACATGTACATACACATATCGGGTCCTGAAAGAATTCCTGGTAACTAGAACGGTTGCCATCCAGAGTCAGACACTGGAATAAATTTGCCTGTACACCTGGGTTGGCAGCATGGTTGCAAAAAAGGAAGCCTGAGTGAGAGGTTGGGGAACTAGGTGGATGAAATGAAAAGTCAATGAGGAGGAGTAGAGAGTCTCTACCAAGAGACTTCCTGCGAGGATGGACCATAATCCAGGGCCCGGCCAAAGACCCAGAGCTCCCTGCCACGGGGAAGCTGACTCAGGCCAATCGCAGCTAAAGGGACTGAAGCACATGGACCTCAAGCCAGTTTGCTAGTTTCCAGTGGGGTTTACCCTGTTCTACTCACTAGAAGCCTTAGTCTCCCATCTAGGTCCCTCTCCTTCTCAGTTCAGAAGCCTGAGACATCAAAAGAGAAGTCTATGTCACAGACTGAGAGATGTATTTCCAATGTTAAGTGCCCACAGAACTTGGCAATTGCCATTGTAAGTACCTGGGATGGCATGCCTAACCTGCCCCAGCGATCACAAAGATCACCCTGGTCCCAGGACAAGGTGATAATGGAAACTTAATAAAAACAGCTAACAGAAATGTGTCATTTCCCTTTAAAACACACACAATTTTTTTTCTTAATCCATCTCAATTTCTTGCCTCCTACAGCACCTGTGATGTTAACTAATGTTCCAAATGCTGAGATTTTTCTCCTGCCTGAGGACTCATCAGTAGCTGATGGTATTACTCAGTCAGGAGCAATTGGAGGGTTACTTCTACTTACATAAGTGGACTGGCCACCCTATGAGCACCTGGCCATTTTAAAGGACTTCCATAGAAACTGTAGCTCTGCACTAAACGAAGAATCTGTTTATCTCAACAAAGTCAAGGATGACAAGCCCTCGTGCCACCTCATCATCAGATCAGAGCACTGGCCGCTAGTCTGCCCTCTGGCAGAATTCTAAGGATCGTTTAATGAACCAACTAACACACAAATATCAACTAAGGCCAACATTAGGCTGGACCCTGGTCTCTGAAGCCCCTAAAAGCTTGGTTCCATTTCTGCAGATTCCTACAAAGATAAGAGTCCCTTTGATTCGATCATTAATATCTTCTTGTTTAAGCATTTGTTTTTGTTCTATTTGCTTTGGGCAATACCAAAAGTGTTGAAGAGACATAATAGTCTAGAAGAGACATTATTGGTCCAGATTCTTCAGTAGCAGAACCATAGATAAACGTGTTAGGGGCTATTGGTTCACATGTCTACATGAGTAGACATTTTAAAATATATTTTACTAGAGTCCCGGTGCATGAAAATTCATGCACCGGAGGGGTGTCCCTCAGCCCGGCCTGCCCCCTCTCACAGTCCAGGAGCCCTCAGGGGTAGGAGGTGATCCAGCGATCAGGGGAAGGTGATGCCCCCACCACTGCCGGCAGCACAAGCCTCGGCCAGCCCTGGTTACCTGAGCCTCGGGTGGCCCTGGGCAGCTGGGCAGCCGCCATCTGAGGCTTGCCTGTGCCTCGGGCCGGCCCTGGGTGGCTGGGGGGCTGAGGGGACTGGGGGACTCCAGAGGCAGGCACGCGGAGGGGCCAGGCCCATCTGGGGTGGGCCTAGCCTTGCCACACGCCTGCCGCCCAGACAGGGCTGAAGGGACTGGTGCTGCCATCTTGTGGCTGTGGGCACTGCCATCTTTGAGGGCGGGGCAGTCAATTAGCATATTCCCTCCTTATTGGCTGTGGGCGCCACCATCTTTGCAATGGTGTGAGGGTCAATTAGCACATTCCCTCTTTATTAGATAGGATTATTGAATTCAGAGAGTAAGGAAGAGGGATAGAGAGATAGAAACATCAATGATGAGAGAGAATCATTGATCAGCTGCTTCCTGCATGCCCCCTACTAGGGATCAAGCCCATAACCTGGAAATGTGCCCTTGGCTGGATTCAAACCTGGGACCCTGCAGTCCACAGGCCAATGCTCTATCCACTGAGCAAAACTGGGTAGGGCTGAGTAGACATTTTTAAAGTGTAATACCATTAAAGCCATGGTAAAAACCCATAGATACCCATGAACTGCAATAAGAGTTCACTTTTGCCACTGGAAGGTACTAGCCACACATCTAGTTCATGGGTTTCTGTCCCAGCTCTATTATAACCAATCCCTTCTTACAACCCTTTTCCACCCATACATGATTGATTGTATTCCCACTTACTACGTTATAGTCATTGCTCTATCCTACTTCCTGAGAAATGCAGACCACCCTGATTGGATTTTTTCTAACTTCCCAGCCACTTCTATATCATCGTTTGCTTTGCTCCCTCTGATGGATAATTCCATCCACTGCGCATATATTTTATTAGTTTGACTCTGTCAAGGCTGATGCTCCTCACTAAAGACCTCAGGAATAACCACACATAGTAGTTTCAACTCAATCTAATTATTTGTATGATTTTGTGCAAATAATTTAATATGCCTCACTTTGTTTTTTTCATAAATACCAGTATGATAAGAAAACTAAATTTGATGATCTCTAACTTTTTCAACCGTGTCACTCTGTGATTATATGCACTAATTCTTCTTTGCCCATCATGGGCACTGAACCTAATGGAGAGATGGGGTATGTATATCTTAAGAGGTAACAATTCCAGCCCTGGCCAAGTAGCTCGGTTGATTAGAACATCATCCCAATATGCCAAGGATTCGATCTCCAGTCAGGACTCATACAAAATTCAACCAATGAATGCATAAATAGGTGCAACAACAAGTCTCTCTCTCTCTCTCTCTCTCTCTCTCTCTCTCTCTCTCTCTCTCTCTCGATCAATTTTTAAAAGCTTTAAAAAAGGTCACAATTCCATATTTGCATAAAAACAAGGCAAACATTAAAATAAAATTCTTTCCATTAACTTACAAAATTGCTTCCTTACCATAAATCCAATTTAATGCAAGGCACAAAAATATCAAATATATGTTACTCATCGTGTTCCCTTTAAATATTGCTGTTAAAACTGTTTCTATCCTTGAGCATCATTTGTATTGTTCTAGGAGTCACTATTTTTCTCAGGGATCAGATCTCTGAAATTTTATGAGGAAAGAAAGTTTCCATTTACAGAACAACTTTGATGCACAAATGCCTCTGTCCCATAGATTCAGCTACTTTTTAAATGTGCTCTTGGATCCCCCTGGTGGCCACTGGAGTCAATACATGTCTCAAAGCAGATAATGTATGTCCCACCACCAGCTCTTTTGATCTCCCCTTTACACAAAAACTTCAACCTGTTTTAGGATGCCCTGTTATCACATACTAGAGGCACAGTGCATGAAATTTGTGCACGGGGCGGGGGGGCGGGGGGAAGAGCGGGGTGTCCCTCAGCCCAGCCTGCACCCTCTCCAATCTGGGACCCCTCGAGGGATGTCCGACTGCCTGTTTAGGCCCAACATCCTTCTCACAATCCAGGACTACTGGCTCCCAACCGCTTGCCTGCCTGCCTGATTGCCCCTAACCGCTTCTGCCTGCCAGCCTGATCACCCCCTAACCACTCCCCTGCCGGCCCGATTGACCTTAACTGCCCTCCCCTGCTGGCCTGGTCCCCCCCAACTTCCCTCCCCTGCAGGCCCAGTCTCCCCTAACTGCCCTCCCCTGCAGGCCCGATTGCCCCTAACTGCCCTCCCCTGCAGGCCTTGTCCCTCCCAACTGCTCTCCCCTGCTGGCCCGGTCACTCCTAACTGCTGTCTCCTGCTGGCCATCTTGTGCGGCCATATTGTGTCCACATGGGGGCAGGCATCTTTGACCACAAGGGAGCGGCCATCTTGTGTGTTAGAGTGATGGTCAATTTGCATATTGCCTTTTTATTGTAAAGGATGGCACCCAAAGGTAAACCAGCTGTCACCTGCCTCCACTTACTCATTTGGACAGGGGGACTAATGTCAAGACCTGAGGACCAGTCACAGGCAGAACTGGAATTGACTGGATTCCAAATGACCTGACAACCAGAGGTCCCACAAAGCATTTGATGTTCTCCCAGCTCTCCGCATACCAAGAAAACTGTGATTCCTTATTTTCTTCTTCTATTGTGAATATAGGCAAAACAGTAAAATTGTAATTGCAAAAATTGTATACCCTCATTGAGCTCATTTGGTTTAAATGCAGAGTGCTATGATTCTTGCTGTTTATTATCCAGAACCAAAACTCCTTTACGTATTTTGAAAGAAGGAAATGATACAGCAGAATTAGGATGTATACGTCCACATAATTATTGTTTACAAGTCTCAGTGAAGCAGCCTGCCAAGAATTTCCTTTGCCACCCGCCCATATTCTAGATGAAGAGCCACAGCCTCCTCAATGCCAGGGAGTTTGAATAGGCCTGCCAGATTTTAAGCAAGCCCATCCATCAAACTAGAACTGAGTATAAGCCAAACCGTTGAATCTCTACAAATACAAAAGGAAGGATGATACCTGGGTCGTTTGAAATAATCATCTCGGCGCTGGGCATCTTCGCATGGGAGATGGTTCAAATCCTAGGACCGCTTAAGTCTTAAGTCAGGGTTATATGCTCCGAGAAATGCTCTCTTGACCATCGTAATATATGGCCACATGATCCCTAACTGACAAATAGAGACATAAATGTCATGGAATATGAAAATGAAAAGGACAGAGGAAAGAAGGTGTTGGGATCACCAAGAGATATTTCTAAGTCTCACGTAACTTAGATCCATAGCCTTTTCCCCTTTGGGTCCAAAAACTAAATTTTAGTACCCATTCTTTCTTTCAGATCATCAGGTTACACACAGGTTCTTTTTACCCATTCATTCCAGTTGAGTGCATAACAACCTTGAACATCCCCAAGAATGTGGTGTTTGTGCCAATGATAAAATTAGAGAAGTACCACAGCAACAGGGATCAGAGTCTGAAAAATTGATCAGCTAATCAAAAGACCTTAATACACACCTCACCAAAGGAAATATCCAATGGCAAGTAAGCATATGATGATGTGTTCAATATCGTTTGTCATTAGGAAACTGTAAAATGAACAACAATGAGTTACCACTATTAGAGTAACTAATTTTTAAAAACTGACAATATCAATTGTTGGCAAGGATGTAACAGCAACAGGCCTCTCATTCATTTGCACTGCTGGTGGGAATGAAAAACGTACAGCCACTTTGGAAGACAGTTTGGCAGTTTCCTAAACACAGTCTTACCACACAATCCAGCAACTGCACTCGTAGGCATTTACCCAACTGAACTGAAGACTTATCTCTACACAAAAACTTGTCTGTGAATCTTCATAGTATCATTACTTATTCTTGCCAACAACTGAGAGCAACCAAGATGTCTTTCAATAGTTAAGTGGATAAACAAACTGTAATATACATAAAAATAAGTGAGCTATCAAACCCTAGAAAGACATAGATGAGTATGAATGCATATTGCTAAGTGAGAGAAGCTACTATAAAAATGCTCCACACTGGCCCTGGCTGGTGTGGCTTAGTGGTAGAACATTGGCCTAAGCATCAAGGGGTCGTGGGTTCGATTCCTGGTCAAGGGCATGGACCTGGGTTGCAGTTTCAATCCCCAGCCCCGGTCCGGGCATGTGCTGGAGGCAACCAATTGATGTGACTCTCACATCAATGTTTCTCTCTCTGTGTCTCCCTCTCTTCTTCCCTCCCTTTCACTCTCTCTAAAATTCAATGGAAAAAAAATATCCTTGGGTGAGGATTAACAAAACAAACAAACAAAAATGATCCACACTGTATGATTATAATTATGTGGCATTTTGGAAAAGTCAAAATCACAGCAATGATAAAAAATAAAAAATAAAAATCACTGCCAGGAGTTCAGGAGGTGGGGAGGAAGCCTGAATAGGTGAAGCATGGGGCAGTTTTTAGGATGGTGAAAGCATTTTGTACGATGCTGCAATGGTCAACACATAACACTGCGCATCTGTCAAAACCATAGAATGATAGAGCACAAACAGTGACCCTAATGTACACAATTTTTTTTAGCATATGTGCTGTCGAAGCAAGCACCGTACACAAATTTTTTTCAAAAATTATTTATGAGGTTGGAGATTCCAGGATGGAACACAGAATGTGACAGACAAGGTAACTGCATTGTAAATGTATGAAACCACCTAGGGGCAGGGGAAAAAGTGCCATGTAAGTAACTCTGAACATGTGTGTAGCCTGCAGGATTAAAGACAAAATAAATCGTACATAAGCCCTGCACTCCCATTGATAAAGTCCTTTCCCAGAAGTTCAGGTTAAAAGTTCTGACACTGCTATCCATGCTCAGTGGCATTAAACAATGAAGTGAAAGAATGGCAGATGGTGGGGGCAGGCTTCTCAGTGTTGGAAAGGGAGTTGGCAGATAAATGTGGAGAGAAGGCTAGGATGATCCATGTGGTGATTCATCAGATTAGGAGAAACCAGCATGAACTCATCTATAGCTTAGTACAGATATAGGCAGTCACATACCAAAATAGTTATAGATATGTGTATGTAAACACGTGAGCACACACACATATAAGTCCTTGCCCTGTCTCCCCAGCATCTATCACAATACCTGGGTATAGAGCTGACCATAATATAGCTGAGTCTGAAATAAATGAGACGATATTAGGAACTCAAGGAGGGGGAAGTCCCCTAAAGAGATGGTTTTTCAGGTCTTACCTCTTCCCATTCACTCTGCAGAGTAGCCACATGCTCAGGTTACACTGTGTGAAGTACAAGTTCATAAAAACATAAACTATACATCAAAAAAATATAAAGGCACTATTGAGATACTGAAGAGCAGATGTAAGAATCTTTAAGGATGAGTATTTGCAATTCTATTTTTGTAATCATGTCAAAGCTGTAACTGACATGACCCAGCTCATACTAAGGTTTGTGAAAATGTTCCACAATCAAAGCATCATTTCAAAATAACTTCAAGGTCTTCATGTGCATTTCCCAATTTCCACTAAAAAATACTCTTTAGTACTGTCTCCTCTCAATCCCTTCCCTTATGTACCATTATCGTCCTGTGCTTTTCTCTCCAAAATATTACAAAATCCCTGCTCCCAGTTAAGATGGTGAACGCTTGCTCTTCTGCTGCCTCTGCCTGTGGGAGTGAGTGCCATGCAGCTGGGCCATCCCATTCCCAGGCCAACACCCAGCTCCCACTACTGCTGCTTGGTCACATAGAATTGGTGGCAAGGACACTCAATTGGATTACTCGCTTTTCTGCTTTCATGTGTTCTGAAACAAACATCAATCCTTAGCACACAAGTTAAACTGTCTCCAGCTAAAGTTTCTCCTTTCTCTTTCCTATTAAAGAAGATAAGACCTTTCCCATTTAATTGGTGTCCTCTCCTCCCCTTCAAATGACTAATTTTACTCATTCTTCTGGCCTCAGCATCATACACAGCACTTCCTCCTGAGGGCGGCCTTGCCCCGAAGGCCAGGAAAGCCTTTGTCCCTTTTGTGCCCTCCTCCGGCCTCTGCTTCTCCTTGGCGGTGCATGACGCCTTGAGTGGTTACCAGCTCCAGGCCTCACCTTGAATCTGATCCTCCAGGCCTCCCAGTGAGATTGTAAGCACCTTATTCCCCGAATTTCTGCCAAATAAAGCCAGAATAGTTTCCAGTTCCTAAATCTAAACCTAACTTTCTTGATCCTAACCAGAATGATTTTATGCACACTGATGGCTGGAATCATAAAGTGAGATTGAAGGAAGGAACAAAAGGGAAAAAAACCATATATAGATTTGTAGGCCCTTAAGATAGCTATCAAACCCTTAGTGAATGGAGATGGAAGGAGAATTTTATGGCATTCCTGGTGCTGATTTAGTGCTGTTTACTAGTAACTTGTATGTACTAATAGATTTGTCTCTGCCCATGAACACTGAACAGGACAGTATAGCCACAGCTAATTGAGCATTAGATAAAAATTTAACCAATTACATTAGAAACACAAATAAGTACTTCTTTTGTGACTTTTCAAAGTACCTAGTGTGGTACTTTATCGCACAGTGGCCTCTATTGAAATACAATAGCCCCGCCTTATCTCTGGTTCAGCTGTCTGCAGTTTCAGTTACCTGTACTCAACCACAGTTCAAAAATATTAGGTGGAAAATTCCAGAAATAAACAAGTCAGAAGTTTTAAATTGCACACTATTCTAAGTAGCACCATGATATCTCGAACCATCACACCAGGGACATGAATCATTGCTTCATCCAGAGTCTCAAAGCTGTAGACCCTCCCCACCTGTTAGTCACTTAGCCATCTGGGATGTCAGATTGCCTGCCGAGGCATTGCAGGGCTTGTGTTCAAGTAACCCTTACTTTCCTTAATAATGGCCACAAAGCGGAAGAGTGGTGATGCTGGCAATTCGGATATGCCAAAGAGAAGCCGGAAAATATTTAAGTGAAAGGGTGAAAGTTCTTGACTTAATAAGGAAAGGGAAAAAAATCCTATGCTGACATTGCTAAGATCTACAGTAAGAACCAATCTTCTATCTGTGAAATTGCTTAATTTATAAATTATACTTGATCATAGGAATGCATGTATAGGAGAAAACATAGTATATGGAGTGTTTGGTACTATCTACAGTTTCAGGCATCCACTGGGAATCTTAGAGTGTGTCAAGGGAGAACACTGCAAACTATTCAACAGAAAAATTCAGTCTCCCAAAGGAACCAATTTGAACCAATTATATCCATGTAAAAATGATTTCATGCTTCCTTACACCCCCCCCCCACCACACACACACACATTCACACACATACACACAAGGCTTTTAATCAAAACATTAGGTATTTTCCTGTGAAGTTTCCTCTTTTTTTTAATATATTTTATTGATTTTTTTACAGAGAGAAGGGAGAGAGTGTTAGAAACATCGATCAGTCGCCCCCTGCACACCCCCCACTGGGGATGTGCCCGCAACCAAGGCACATGCCCTCGACCGGAATCGAACCTGGGACCCCTCAGTCCACAGGCCGACGCTCCATCCACTAAGCCAAACCAGCTAGGGCTAAAGTTTATTTTTTAAGTCTTAAGTTCTTTTTAAATCTTTTGCCAAAAACAGTTATTTTTCTAGTCAAAAAAGTTTCCAATTTTAAACTTTGAGAAGAAAAAGAGCCCAACACAGCATACAGGTACCCACCAAAGAAATTGTATGCTAAAATAGAAAAAAAATTGATAAACCATTTGTACATAAAATACTAAATTTATTCTTTCCTACAAATGAGAAAGCTCCATTGATTTTTTTAAGTCAAAGCCATCAGGTTAATTAAAGGTTTAATGATGTAATCTACCTCTCTTTAGATGAACTCTCTTTTTTCTTGGTGTCCTTTGTTTTTCCCATGATGAATGTACAACCTGCCTTCAGCACGTCTGGGAACAACTGGGTTATTGATCTCCCAAAGCCCATTACTTGGGAGTCAGCCTTTTGGCAGACTATGCAATGTCTGCCTGGGAGTTTTGCCAGTCCACCCACCATCGGCAATGAAAATTATACAAGTGTGACGAGGAAAAAGTTGTGAAAGAGAAAGGAGAAAATAATAAATGGCTCTTGAACATCCTCTCCCATCCTGGCTCTTCAAAGTGGCAATCATCCCACATCTTTGCTCCCATTTAGGGCAGGGCTCAATCTTTCCTGTCTGATGGGAAGGAAGGCTTGGGAAAAAGTTGTATGCTGCTTCTCCCTCGTTGTCTCACAGCACTGGCTCTCAGAGAGAGATTGCAGTTAGTTACTTACATATCCATAGCTAGACTGTAAGCACCTCAGTCAAAGGTCCCCAGATATCCTATGGCTTCCAGTTGGGTTCCCCAGGAAGCAGACCCGGAGATACACGTCAGCACGCAGGAAGACTGTGAGGAGTACTCTGGGGAACACCGAGGAAGGGGCAGGCAGAAAGCTGAACTGGGCAAAGGGGACAAATGGGCTACAATGCAAAGTCCATCCACCATCTCAACCAAGGCCTCAGCCAACCCTACAGGGAACTCTGAAGCCAGGATGGCCCTTTAGGGTTAGACCTTCAGACCAACCATTACATCTGGGCTGCCAGGGGAAGGGGATGTGACCTTGGGCGAGGCAGCTCTCTCCAGCTGAGTCAGTACCTGAAAAGGGTTGACAGTTGAAGGCTGTCAGCCAAGGACACTCACAACACCTACGAGTTAAGTCCTTCCATTTTGAAGGGGAATCCTAGCATCCACTATGTTCTTTTATTTTTGTTTATATCCCTCATTACCTAGTACTGGGTATAGAATATTAAGTGTTAAAAGAGTATTTATTTAAATGAATTATTTTGGACCAAGGAGAACATAGCCAGAGATGGGCCTTGCTATACTCCAGCCCCGGCACCCTACACCTTGCACGTTGCATTTTCTCAGGTACCACAGTGCAATGGCTGCAAATGATTTCGGTAATACTGGTTCAAGAATTCTGAGAGGCAGTGGAATGCTCCAAGGATTTCAGTCATCACAAACAGACCCAGATCTTATGATGATGTTGTTCCCTACCAATTATATCTTTTAGAGGAAAGTATGTTCGCAGGAGAGGAGATTTGGACAGCCTCGAGGGAGATTTACTCCAAGAGCTGAGCGGGGTGAGAGAGAAGCAGTATATACTACTCTCCATCTTTCATCCCCATCTGGGGCAGGCGTGGCGGGGGGGGGGGGGGGGGGGGGAGGGCGGGCATTATGCAAAGGGCTTGCCTGGCCTGAGTGTCCAGTGCTCGCTTCCAAACGCAAACCCTAGAATGTGTGTGACTCTGAGCCAGCCCCTGTGATAAAATGGGGACACTATCAAGAGACAGACCATATAATAAATCTTCCTCCAGGTAAAAGAGAAGCATGGTAGAGTGCTTGTGATATTTATGGGCTTATTAAAATAAAGCCTTAAGAATCCACATGGAACTCTAACCGGTTTGGCTTAGTGGATAGAGCGTCGGCCTGAGGACTGAAGGGTCCCAGGTTCGATTCCGGTCAAGGGTATGTACCTTGGTTGCGGGCACATCCCCAGTGGGGAGTGTGCAGGAGGCAGCTGATCGATGCTTCTCTCTCATCGATGTTTCTAACTCTCTATCACTCTCCCTTCCTCTCTGTAAAAAATCAACAAAATATATTTTTTTTAAAAAATCCACATGGGTCCTAACTGGTTTGGCTCGGTGGATAGAACGTCGGCCTGCGGACTGAAGGGTCCCAGGTTCGATTCCGGTCAAGGGCATATACCTTGGTTGCAGGCACATCCCCCCGTGGGGAATGTGCAGGAGGCAGCTGATCGATGTTTCTCTCTCATTGATGTTTCTGACTCTCTATCCCTCTCCCTTCCTCTCTGTAAAAAATCAATAAAATATATATTTTTTTAAAAAGAATCCACATGAAATAAAGCCAGTAAATGTCTACATGTGTTGTATTTGCAATATGTGGAGTTTTCTTTCTAAATGTGACACAGAAAGAACTGCAGAATTTTGGTCCAATGCTAGATAATGAAGTTCCTTCTGTGATCCAAATAATGTGGCCAGAGCACAAAGAGCACAGGGAACACATTAAATATGAAGCTATTAAATACTTATCTCCCTTTGAGAAATCCAGCTCCTCTGTATGAGGACGCTTAAGCTTCCACTGGAAGCTTGTGAAAGGGCATCTAGGATTACATGGTCCCTATTCTAGAGAAGATCAAGGTGCAAAAGTGACCTGAGAGCCCCATGAGATTTGTACCTGAGGGTATCTTCACAAGGACCTAAGATTGCCACTATGGGAGAAGCAGGGTGACCTTGGAAAGTGACGTCCATTGCCAAAGCAGAGATGGGATTGGAGAAGAGACTATGCTAAGCCCTGCTTTGCAGGCTTGAGGACATACAGGACCAGGCACCTGCCTGGCTCTCTCCTCATGGCCAAGACAGTTGGTTGCCCGCCATAGACTCATACTCGGTTTCCATAATGGAAAGCTATTTCTGGGGAGCAAGTGCTCAGCTACAGACCTCATTTTAGCATATCTGCATCCAGGAGGGACCAAGAGAATGGCACATAGAATGTGGGTGAAAGTGCCATAGGCTATTCCTAGTCTGGCCCATAAAAATCTCCCACATATCCTCCTTGTTCTTTTCCCCTTTATTGTAACCTTTAATGTAATGAGCAAAAAATAAAATGTTATTGTGTTAAACCATCCTGAGGTTTTGTGATTATTTCTTCTGGCAGTTAATCAATCTTGACTAATACTCCAAGAGAATAATAATTCAATGAGGAAGAAATGGTCAGTGTCCAATGCTTCTGAGTTCAAGTAACATAAGAGCAGACTATTGGATCTGGAAATATGGAAATTGTCAGTTACTCAAAGACAGTTTGAACAGAATGGCAGGAAGAGAAACCAAATTAGAGGGGATGGAGGGAAGAAGAGGACGTAAGAAATGGGAAGCAACACTTGTGGGCAATTCTTTTAATAAGTTTTGCTAAGAAAACAACGTGGCTGAAGCAGGAAAGAGGCATAAGATTGAGAGTAGAGAGATAGATAGAGGTAGAGATAGAGATAAAGAGCCAAAACCGGCTTGGCTCAGTGGGTAGCGCGTCAGCCTGCGGACTGAGGGGTCCAAGGTGCGATTCCGGTCAGGGGCTCGTGTCTTGGTTGTAGGCCACCCCCGGTGGGAGGTGTGCAGGAGGCAGCTGATAGATGTTTCTCTCTCATTGATGTTTCTAACTCTCTGTCTCTCTCCCGTCCTCTCTGTAAAAACTCAATAAAATATATTAAAAAAGAAATAGAGATAAAGATAGAAATAAAATAAAGAAAGAGATAATAGAGAGTCAGATTGAGAAACAGAGAGAAAGGTATGGGGGGAGAGAGAGAGAGAGAGAGAGAGAGAGAGAGAGAGAGAGATAGGTGAAGAGAGAGATAGGTAGATACTAGATAGATAGATAGATATGGGAGATCCTAGACATGCTAGCATGCTGATGGAAATCCATTGCTGACTCTACTCCAGAACACTAAAAAAAAAACTTAAATGAGAGTTTTTAAGCTGGAAGGGAAACCAGCACTCTTCAAGGATGCTAAGTTGCCAAATACAATACTACTTCGCTCACCAAATGTGCAGCACCTCAGGGCCTCACTAACCTGCCTCTATGAAGGGAGACAAAGAACATATGAAACAGGAGCCCCTCTCTCCCACCAAGACCATCGAGCATTAGTTTAACTGTTACAATGACTATTTCTAGATGTTCAGACACTTCTGAACAAAACTTGAAACAGAAAGATCACCAGGTTCGGAATCAGAAAGACCATCTTTTGTCCTATGCTGTTCCGCACAATTTATGATCCTGGACAAATCACTCGACTTGACTTCACTCCTTAAAATGGCAAAATCGTGTCACCTTTTAGTGATACCATTAGTCCTTACAGGACTCTGATAAGGTCATAAAAAGAACAATTAAAAGCAGGTCAGAGAAAATAACTTGAAACCATTAGAATGCCCGAAGATTTATTCCTTCTCCATTCAGGAAGTAAATACTGTGGATTGACTATGTTCTGAGCAATGTGTACTGGGAAGACGACAGTACCAAGAGACGTGAGCCTCGTGGAATTTACGGTCTAGATCCATGGTCGGCAAACTGCGGCTCGCGAGCTACATGCGGCTCTTTGGCCCCTTGAGTGTGGCTCTTCCACAAAATACCATGGCCTGGGCGAGTCTATTTTGAAGAAGTGGCATTAGAAGAAGTTTAAGTTTAAAACAATTTGGCTCTCAAAAGAAATTTCAATCATTGTACTGTTGATATTTGGCTCTGTTGACTAATAAGTTTGCCAACCACTGGTCTAGAAGAAGAGATAAACCCAAAACATGAAAAAATAGATGAAAAAAATAACACAATGACAATGAGCAGTCAGTTATATGCAGTGAGCAACCATGATGCTAAGATAGAGAACGGGGAGCTATCTAGGTACGATGGCCAATGTAAAGCTTTTTGAAAGAATGATATGAAAGCTGAGAGTGAAAGGCGGAGAAGGATCCCAGGCCTGTGAAGAACAAGGGTGGTAATAATTCATCAGATTTCTGGTCAGCTTTCAAGTTTCCCTGGTTGTCTCCCAGTTTTCTTTTTCAGAGATCTCTGGGTCAGATCAGCTTCTGAACGGTCAATTCACTGGGATCGTGTGTCTTTTGTCTCTTGGAATCCACATGCTCCCCTGCGCTCCTCTCCCCGGCAATAACTGGCTTGTCTTGAAGTTTCCCACGGTCTAGATTTTGCTGTTTGCACCCCTGTGGTGATTTTAATTTGCTTCTCTGCCCTCTGTATCCTCTGTAACCTGGTAGCTAGATCTAGCTTGACTGATTTGGGATCAATGGTTTGATATTTCTGCCCCCTGTATCCTCTGTAACCTGGTAGCTAGATCTAGCTTGACTGATTTGGGATCAATGGTTTGATATTTCTCACAGGGGGTTTTGTGTACTTCCACCAGGAGGCATATGCTATTCAGTTGCTGCATGTTGTATGGCATTAACAGTCTCTGATGATCACTGCTCAAAGCAGGGACGCTCTAATCCAGTGGCTCTCCATGTGTGGTCTCAGGACCAGCAGTGGCAGCATCACTTGGGGACTGGTTAGAAATGCAGACTCTCCAGCCCCACCCAGGCCTCAATCAGAAACTCCAGGTGGAGCCCAGCATCTTGGTTTAAAGAAGCCCTCCAGGCAATTCTGGTGCATGCTGGTGTTTGAACTATTGTTCTAATTCTACCTTTCTTTCTTTTTTTTTTTTTTTCATTGATTAGTTGGCTGCTTCTATGAAAAGAAACTTCTCCCTACCAACTCTTTGGTTACCCTGACAGCGCTCATACAGCCAAAGCAAATGGAATGCTTGGCTCTTTTCTTTTATTTACCAGCTTTCAGAGAAATGAGTTGATTCCCCTTCCTTCCTCCCTTCTTCCCTCCCTTTCTTCCCTTTTCCTCCCCCTCTTCTTTCCTATCCCCCCTTCCTTCCTCCTCCCTCCCTCCCCCCTTCCCTCCTTCCTTCCTTTCCTTTCCTTTCCTTTCCTTTCCTTTCCTTTCCTTTTCTTTTCTTTTCTTTTCTTTTTTTCTTTCCTTCCTTCCTTCCTTCCTTCCTTCCTTCCTTCCTTCCTTCCTTCCTTCCTTCCTTCCTTCTTTCTTCCTTTCTTTCTTTCTTTCTTTCGTACCTGCAGAAAGGTGATTTAGGGGGGAAGCTACTGACTCTGCTTTGCATCTGTGTGGTTGTGTTGACTCGAGCCAAAGCAAGGATACCGGAGGGATGGAGACTGAGCATAAGCTCTAGGAAGGAAACACCCAAGAGTGTTTGCAGCCTGGACCCGGGAAATCAAGTGCTCGCCGTTTCCCAGCACTTCTGATCTGCCTTTTCCCTGCAGGCACGTGTTATACAATACATGCCAGGCCTCATTAGACCAATTTCTCTGTCCCTATCCTAGAACCAGGAGGGCCCTGGTACTGATCAATACCTTCCTGCGATGATAAACAAAGATGGATGAGCCTGTGAGCCTGGCCGGGATTTGTAATTACTGCCTCTGTAGGCATTCAATTACTGCTAATAAAGGGTGATGGGCTCCCTGGCTGACAGAGGAACCTCCGCAGGCTCACCGGCATGGCCAGCAGCGCACAGCTGTTTCTCTTCCTCCCTCTGACTGCAGTTCACCCACCAGCCTCCCCAGGACACCTCCACGGGCCATGACACCACCCCTAACGGAATTTTCAAGGAAGAAGTCCATTTTGCTCCCTGTAATGCTCTCTGGCCCAGCTGCCCCGGGCCTACACAGGTCTGCCAGCAGGATTCACTGTGGTTCCGTGCTGCGGGGGGCTGTGTGAAAGAGGGAGCTGAGCTCAGGCGAGCGGCACTGCTGGGGGACCCTCCGCTGAAAGCTTTTCTCACTTAGAAGCCAGGCAGCGGGCAGGCAGCTGGCAGCTGCTCCTGGTTCAGTGTCTCAGATCAGAACACAGGAAAGGGTGTGTGCTCTATCCTTTCTTCACGGAAACAGAAGTCATTAGGGGATAATCAATTCCACTTCCTCTGCTAAGGAGCTGAGAGGAAATCTGTTGAATGCCTGAGCAGCATCAATTTCCCTTTCTAGTAATTGCATCTTTCATTACACCCCTTGCATTGGACACTGGTGGGTCCTGGCCAGACCATTCGTGGCCATACAGTCATCCCTAGCTGCTGTGTGTATGTTGGCTGACGACAGATCACAGCTGCCTCATTTTCTAAATAAGTGTCCTCAGCCAAACAGAGCTGCCTCCTTGCATCACCATGCCTCGCCAGAGACTGACCAGCATGGGGGTGCAAGAGGTAGAAGAGTGTTCAGCCAGGAGAAAGAAGGAAGTCCTGCCGTTTGCATCAACATGGATGGGCCTGGAGGGCATTATGCTAAGTGAAATGAGACAGAGAAAGACAAATACCATATAATATCACTTACATGTGGAATTAAAAATAAAGTCAAACTCATGGAAATAGAATATAAAAGTGGTTGCCAGGGGCTGCAGAGTGGGGAACGTAGGGAGGAGGTGGTAAAAGGGCATAATCTTTCAGCCATAAAGCGATAAGGTCTGAGGTTCAATGTGAAACATGATGACTGTAGTTGATAGCACTGTATCATATCATTAAAACGTGCTAAGAGAGTAGAACTTAAATGTTCTCACCGAAAAACAATATGAGAAGTGATAAATGTGTTAATTAACTAGATGGGGAGAATATTTTCATAATGTATACATTTTTTTAAAATCTCAGTAATCAAGATAAATACTATTTTAAGTCTTTATTTTTTAAAAACAAAAATTAAAAAATATCGAAATTTTAAATGAAAACTGTATCCGTATTGCCTTGATTTTTCTTTTTGCCTCAGGCTCCCATTAGACCCACACAACACTGCACTCTGCCATCACTCTGGAAATTCCACAGGAATCCAGCCAACACAGAGGACAAGAGCCAAGAGATGTGGAAAGACAGATTCCGGTTGACATGGAAACTGCCCTCTGGGATCAGTGAGGATTAAATAAATTAATGCACGGAAAGCCCTAAGGTACAGCCTAGCATGCAGTAAACCCAATGCAAATCTTGGTTCTGGCTGTTACTATTCTCTCTCCTGCCAGAACCATCCCCTGCCTTCCCTGAACAACCCTGGCATGATCGGTCCACCTCTTACGTTCTCACGTTCTACGCGGTAACCAGGGAGTACATGTTGATCTCCTCGGTGTCAGAAATAATTTATTAATTTTTCTTTGCACTGCTTTTTTAAGAAGCTAGGACTCAGCCCAGTGCCTCTCTTACATACCCAAGATACCATTTGTGTTTACAGCAAGAAGGAAGAGAGAATTGGAGTAAGAGGCTGAGAAAACATCAGTAAATGAAAGGTGCTGTATCTTCTACATCAGTGATGGCGAACCTATGACACGCGTGTCAGCACTGACACGCATAGCCATTTCTGATGACACGCGGCCGCATGCCAAGGATGAAACATTTGCTGCTCCTGAGGATGAAACATTTGCGACTAGAGTCTTGGAGTTAGTTTTTTCCTCAAAGTGACACACTACCCGAGTTATGCTCAGTTTTTTGGCGAAGTTTGACACACCAAGCTCAAAAGGTTGCCCATTACTGTTCTACATCAAATTATAGTAGCAGGTGCTGCGATTTTCCTTGCCATGCACACCCCAACCTCTAAACTCAAGATCACATAGTTTTAATGGCATGGAATACATCTCCCTCACTCCTTCACTGACCCAAAGCCTGTTGGTCTTCCCTACTTAGCTCAAGTTCTGCCTTTTAATTGACGCTACCCCCATCCACCCAGCCACCCAGCCCTCCCTGCATCCTTCTCTTTGGTGATCAGATCTGAGGATACAAGCCATTGGTATCCTCCCTACCTTAATGCTTCTCAGCTTCATTAATCCTAAATAGCTGTGTGGCCTTGGGCAAGACACTTAATCCAACTGGTTTTGCACTTGGGACATGTTTTCTCTTTAAGAAAAAAAAAAAGTAAATGGTTTAGACTCGAGGGCCTCTGAGGTCGTTCCTGGCCCAGACTTTGGCTCTCTCCTCCTCTGTTGCCAGTCTCTCATATCCCAGTGTCAATGGGAAACAGATAACCTTCACTGAACTGTGTGGCTCTTGTTGATTTTCACCTCGACCTTAGTGATACTCTTTAAAGGGGGTTCCTATTTAACACTCAGTGCTGACTTACGTAGTGGAATAATTTCTTGCACTTAAATCATCTCTTGGCTCCCCACAACTCAAAGCACTTTGCAGGCAATTGTCTCATTAATCCTTGTGCACTTTTCAGAATTTAAAAACAAAAAACATCAAGGATAAAAGCTTTCCTCAGAGATCACCTGCTAGTTGGGGTGAACCCAAGAGAAGGAGAAAATAAAAGATCTCTGATGTGGTCTGTCTCACTGACCCAAGACACTGCCAGCCTAGGGGAGTCTGACATGAGTGAAACTGGTTCCTGGGTCAATTTGTAAAAAGCTGTTTTGAGGCCAATACAAAACATCAAATCACTGGTGGGGCCCTGGTCAGACCCTTTTAGTGGCCATACAGCCATCCCTAGCTGCTGCGTGTGTGTTGGCTGATGAGAGATCACAGCTGCCTCATTCTCTAAGTGTCCTCAGTTTTTCAGAGCAAAAACTTTAGATTCAATTTATGTTTGACATACCATATGTAAGCATGATATAATGAGATAAGAATTCAATTCTGTAACCAGCGTGTCTGGGATCAAAATCCTATATTTAACTGCTTACCAGCTACAGACTTTGAAACTTCCTTTCACCTCTGTTCAGGAAGGAAGGAAGGAAGGAAGGAAGGAAGGAAGGAAGGAAGGAAGGAAGGAAGGAAGGAAGGAAGGAAGGAAGGAAGGAGAAAGAAAGAAAGAAAGAAAGAAAGAAAGAAAGAAAGAAAGAAAGAAAGAAAGAAAGAAAGACTTGAATTTACTTCTTGGTTTATTTGTGGGATTTAAATGAGAAAATGGATGAAATTCCTTAGCCCAGCATTTAGCACATAGTAAAGATGAAGTCTATATATACTCCTATTATTTTAATAGTATTATTATTAGTTTCCTATAGCACTTTCTTTCCCATACCTCTTTGTAAAAGTTAATTTGAGATTTTAGAGACTATAATTCAAGAGACCTCAGAGTGATAGGTTAGAAGAGCTAGAAATTAAAAAGATACTTTTGGGGGCACAGAGATCAAAGGTGCAACTCCAGATAACCATTCATCAAATATCCGTTGCGTCTTAACCTGTTTTAGGTACTGGGGATACCAAAATGAGCAGCCTGCTTCCCAGCCCTGCTGTCCAGGAACTCACATTCTCTGGGAAAGTCTGTCCCTCACATACTGGTTTTGATGAACAATGTGTCTACTAAGGAGAGAACGTGACAAGGGGAAGACATTTTATTGTGTTAGTACTTTTTGGTGTATTAGTCAACTTTTGCCAAGTAACAAACACCTCAATGCCTCACTCAGGGATTTACAACAATGAAATGTACTTCTTGCTCACGTTACAGTCAGTTATGGTTCTGCTGGACTCAGCTCCACATATCTGCTCGCACTAGACTCTAGACTGAAGGAAAAGCCGGGTTCTGGAACAGGCTGATCTCACGATAGAGGCCAAAGTCAAACCACTTAATGCTTCCGCACAGATTCCTTTGACCAAAGAAGGTCAGATGGCAACGTGGATGTCACTGAAGCAGGGACATATACTAAGGCTATTGGGAAGAGGGTAAAAAACGGAGCACACACGAGTAGTTATGAATAATACAATTTACCATGCCTGCAGTAAGAAATGGTGGCAAGTTGTTAATATTAAGAAAATAAAGATATTAGTGGTATTATTAAGCAACTAAGGGATTTCTCTTATAGAATCCATATTGTGCTATAGACAAGCTATCAGGACACTATGTGACTCCTGGTAGGAAGCTTGGGGAACAAGTCACAAAATAGGGCTCTGGGGAGTATAAATGTGTTTGCCACTTTTCCAATTTCAAATTCTGGTTTTAAGACATGTCTCCTTAAAATAATTTTTATTACTTCCTTTTTTAAGTGTAAAAGCAGTAATTATAGGTCACTACTTGAGAACAGCAATCTTACATTAATGGCCAACTGTGAATTAATGTAGATCACAAACTCTAACCTAACCCTCTAGAAAATATACTGAGCTATGTAGTCTTTGTCTTAATCCTGATATTTATTGGCCAAATAACAAGATCCATACCCAAGTCTAGTTACTTTTTAACTTTAGGGATCATTATATATGAGGTGAATGATATTTAAAGGTTGAATTTTCAATTGAGACGTCTTGCAGCTTTTTGAACAAAAGAAATCAATCAACAAATTACTAATTTGTGGGGAACAATGCATGATGGAGTCATATTTTTCTTTTTTTGTTTTTGTCCTGAAGAGAAGTTAACAATCTTTCTGCTCATTTAGAGATTTCATGCCTGGCAGTAATTAATTTCAATCTACTGTAGAATTCAATAGCACATATTTTTAAAAAGTATTATTCTTGTTTTTATAACTACAGCTGTATATTTTATTGTTCAACGTTTCCTGCCACCAGTTGGAATGTAACATATGACTTGTGATCTGAAAAATAAAGAGCAAAATTAGCATTTGTGCAAACCTACTGAGGATTAATGCAAACTAAGTGTCCAACCTCAAAATAACACTTAGAGATTGAGCCATGACAAATTGTTTATGACCAGACACCACTGGGGATCGAGCCCACATCCCAGGCACATCATAGGTTGATACTTAACCACTTAGCCACACCAGCCGGGCCAGTTTTCCTTTAAGCCAAGCATATCAGTGTCATGGTCTCTGCTTGGAAATCTAAGGCAAGATTTATGACAAAGAAGATCATCTCAGGAAACCACATTAGTTTTTGAAGGCTCAACCCTGAAAGCCCAGATGGGATACTGAAGACCTTCTTTGACATTACCCTACTCTAATTTTCCATCTCAAGGAGTATAAAGTAAAAGACGTGAATGCACTGAATTTACGAGGGTAAGACAGAGCCTCAAGGTCAGCAGCAAAGCTTTCTGTGAATGGCAGCAGAGCACAGAAGCCTCACCTCTATTGCTCCCACAGAGCGATCTCTAACATCCTGATCTCTCTTAGACTCACGCTAAGGATTATTTAATTTCTCATTACCTTGACCCTCTTTGATACTGAATTGCCTTGAGGGCTAGTTTTCTGACTGGCCATTGGACTTGCACACTACCTTTTCATTCATCACTAGCCAATTTTTATTAGACATTGGACACAGCTATAAAAGCTACTTTAAAATCCGTTTCTGCTATTTCCAATGTCTTGAAGTCAGTCCCCATTGATTGTATGTTCCTTTTCTTTCCTTTTTATTGTGGTAAAATACACATAACAAAAAATTTACCAGTGTAACCCATTCCTGAGTGTGCAATTCAGCGGTATCGGTGCATTCGCAATTTTGTGCAACCATCACCACTATCTAGTTCCAGAATTTCTCATCACCCCAAATGGCAACCCAGCACCAATTTATCAGTCATTTCTGCTTCTTCACAGCCTGTGACCACTGCTAGTCTGCTTTCTGTTTCTTTGGATTTGCCTATTCTGGATGCTTCATATAGACATTAGAAAACAGGCCAGTGAAGTGTGATGGTTGATGAGGTCACCCAGAGAGAAAGTGGGAGCTGGGGGGGTGGTGGGGGGGGGAAGTAGTGAACATTAGACACAACCATGGAGAACCCCATGGAAGGGAGGGGATACCAGGGACTCCAAGCATGACTAGCCAGAGAGGCAGGAGGAGTGCTGTGAAGAATTCAGTGATGAAGTGAGAGAGCAGGTTCAGCAGCACGGAAGCCAAAAGGCGAGCTTGGCCTGGGTAGAGGTAAAAATCTAAGACCCTGAATGTCCAGGACTCTCCAAAACTGTGGTACAAAGGAAAAGAAAGAAGAAGGATAGGTCTATAACCAGAGGGGACTGAAGGATAAAGGAGGATATTGATTTTTTTATTTTTATGAGAAAAGGCTGTCCTTAAAACTAGAAGGGAGAGATCTCATTGAATGAGAGAAGTTGAAGATACAGGAGAGAGGGGGGAAAGCCCTTTAACTTCTCCTTAAAAATAACGAAAATAATACATCCTCATTTCGGTAATAAAGAAGTAAATAAAGTGGAAAATGAAAGCCCTCCCTAGCCTCGAGGACCTGCCACACTCAGTCTCAGAGGTTATCTCTGTCCACTCTAATTTTCCATCTCAAGTAGCATAAAGTAAAAGATGTGAATGTACTGAATTTACGAGGGGAGACAGCCTCAAGGTCAGCTGTCTCGCCCTAGTTTTCCTAGCACTTACCTTTTACTGTACCAGGTAGATCTCCTATCTATGTATATAAAACCCCAATATGCAAAGTGTTCCCTGGGGAGTTCGACCGACCGTGAGTTCGATCACTCTCTATGATGCGTGCTGACAACCAGGGGGTGGCACGAAATGAAGAGAGGTACTGGCCAGCAGTCGGCAGCCACTAGGGACCCTACCTGTGCATGAATTTCATGCACTGGGCCTCTAGTTTATTATGTTTCTTGCTCATTTTCCTGGATGAAGATGTAAGCTCCAGAAAGGCAGATTTTTTTTTCTGTTCACTGCCTGGCACATATATACACTCAATAAATATTTATTGAATAAATGAATGCTGCATATGCTTCTGGCTTTTGTTGTACATAAAAATTGGTCTGACGATATGCATTACTCCATAACTTTCTTTTTCAACATAATAGCACTATATTCATTTTAACAGTTTACATAAAATGTCTATAGCAAGATTTATTTAGACAATCCTTTACTAATGAGCCTTGCAGGTATTTCTAATTTTTATGATGACACATAAGCCTATGAATGTATTTTTTTTTTTACTTCCTTGTGGGGGAATCACTATAGGAGAAAACATTCCTAAAATTGGAATTCCTGAGTCAAAGACTATGCACATTACAATGTTGATAGTGCATCTTAAAATTGGCCTTGAATATGCTTTGGATCAATTTGAGTCTGAGAGTGGAGAGGGGCCATGGACGGAGTCAAGTTCCAGAGGATATGAAGATGAAGGACGTCCAGTGGGGAGAGGATTTTGAGAAAGATACAGGCAAGGCGGCTACCTGTGAAGTGAGTCATCATCGGAACAACAGGGACGAACGCTCTCTCCCAGCTGAATGAACATCACAGCTACCTCTCAGGAACCCTTTCCCTTCCCAGCGCCACACTGAAAGCTGGCAGCCCAGATTGGAGAGGCTATTTAGCATTCCCTCCCTGGGCCATCTCTCTCCACACTGCGCCAAAGCAGCCAGGGCTCCCTGTCTCCCTTTAAAAACATAATTAAGATTCTCAGCAGGGTGGGCTGTGCACATTACTTGCAGATAGATGCTTCCTGTCTTGTTAGCTCACATGCTGGCTTTGGAATAATATGCCAAACAATGCTTTGAGTTCCCCTTTTCTTTAATTAAGGGAACCTTTAGACTCTGCAGCATTCTGACTCATCCTTTCAGGAGTTCAACAAACCTGTATTGAGTATCTACTCTGTGCCAGACACCCTGCTCCCTCCCCAGATAAACCAAATATGACCCTGCTTTAAAGAATTCACATTCCTTCAGGGATCCAGGCCTATGCATAATCACAGGTCCTGCATAAGGATGGGAAAGGCAGTATATGGAGCTCTTTACAGACGCAGAGGAGAGCAGAACAGGCAGTGATTCTTCCTTGGGTATAGAATCGGGATGTTTTGTATCGGGCTGGCAGTTTAAAGTGGGAGAATGAGCAAAGCATTTGGGTCAGAAAGAAGTCCAGTTCCTACTTCCAGCTCCCCACTTATTGAGGGCCTCTGGGCCCCATTTTCCTCGTTTCCAAAATGGAATCACAGTCATCCCTAGCCTCTAGGAGTGTTGGGGGGAGAACCCACATTTGAAGTAGCAAGAGCACATCCACCGCTTGGTCAGCATCTACTAAGTAAGGTATCACTTAGGCACTTTAAATACCTTCGCAGCTTCAAGGCTCTCTCAGGGTGGGTATTATTCGCTTCATTTTATAGCTGAGACCGTTGTTAAATAAATTCCAATCGGCAGAGTCAGAACATGAACACACAGCTGCTGAAACACATGCTCTTTGTAACATGCCACACTGCCTTTTACTCCTGGGCACTGGAGTGGCCAGGACACCGTTGGCCAGAAGTAGATTCTGGCACTGAGAGGTGACATTGAGAGCTACAGATTCTGACTGTCCTCATCAGCCCCTTCCTTCCAATCAACAAGACTGTGCTAAGTGTGGACTATCCTCCGCACCTTGTAAGAGAAGGACCATTGAGGCATGGTGTCCTCCTGAGGTGTCTACTCTTGTGGGGAAGGTGCAACTAACCACCTATACAGTGCAAAGTAGTCTACTTAGTTCGGTGCAGTACGTACTGAGTCTGAGACCTTCAGATAAAGATGTCCATTGGGCAGATGGGAATTTGTAACTGGAGCTTTGGAATTTCAGAATTGCCAGCATACAGATTATATTCGATACCCGATGTGGAAGTATTGGTACAATTACCGATCTCACTTTGAATCCCAAAGTCCATAGTAGCCCAGGGAGAAATACACAAAGGAAGAGAGAAATTCAGTCTCGAATAATTGTTTATGATCAATAACCAGGAGAAGAACATCAAATGGTTTGCATTCCTTTTCTCCACGTTTTCAAAACAAGTATCTCACCATCATTCTGAAAGAACAAATTTAACTTAAGGGTGTAAATGAAAGAAAACACACCTCCCTCTGGCTTTAAAATTGTAAGTAAATAAATGTGAGCATAATGAACCCAAAAGGTAGTACATGGAAACCCACAAAGGCATGCAAGATGCATTATTAAGAACCATATGGCGCCGAAACCGGTTTGGCTCAGTGGATAGAGCGTCGGTCTGCGGACTGAAAGGTCCCAGGTTCGATTCCGGTCAAGGGCATGTACATTGGTTGCGGGCACATCCCCAGTAGGGGGTGTGCAGGAGGCAGCTGGTCGATGTTTCTCTCCCATCGATGTTTCTAGCTCTCTATCCCTCTCTCTTCCTCTCTGTAAAAAATCAATAAAATATATTTAAAAAAAAAAAAAAAAAAAAGAACCATATGGCACATATTTAGCCCTACACAACCAGGAGTAGCACACAAATCAGGTCTCCAAGTGTTCATTCCTGCTCCAAATGCAGTTGGTCAGACCCCAGAAGGCATTTCCATAATGACAGTTTTCTATATACCTGCTCTCTACCAGAAAGTATGAGTTCCATAAAAAGTAATAGCAGTATGATTTTAGTTAAAACCCAATTTACATTCTGCATTTCTGTTCAATAGTCTAGTTGATTGAGGCCCTTTGGAAACAACTCTTATCCTGTGGTACTGAAGCTCATTAAATAAAACCATCAATTGTTCAAAATGGTTACACGCTTGGTTTACAAGTTCCTTAAATATTATTTATCTTTCTCCTTGGCTTATAAAATATTGAGCAGAAAAACCACGGATGAACTGTGCCTGAATTTTACACACACTGGGGAGGAACCACCGTAGTTTACTGGAAATAGCAATCTCACCTATGTTTGGAAATATAACGACATAATTGCCTCAGAATCTCGCAATAGCACATTTCCAGGAGTAGGCACTACATCTGCTACCCATGAATCCGGAAACGTTTAGATAAAAGCTCAATGACGTGCTACTGCACTAGGCAGAAGTAAGAAACAAGTGGAGTGAGGAACTAGGTGGAAGCTAGAAGTAGCTGCAGGAGCCTCACTACTATCGACCACCATCATCCATTATTCAAAAACCCTGTGGACTTTATAAACTTTCCCATATTCTGCTAGATCACTCATTATCAATTTACCATCACTTGCACTCTCTTTGAGCCCCTCTAAATTTTAGAAGAGAACTACATTGCCCATAATCTCCTCCCCCATGGGGTTCCCGATAGACAGAGAGAGGCACTGGTGAGAGAGTTGGAGAGGTTATTATCCTAGTCAATTTGTCTGAGAAAAGTATTTGCATGCAGACGCATGGGTAAACATTAGATTTGAAGCAAATCTTGGTGAGCTTCTTGGGGACATCCTAAACTTAGAATATGAACTGTGGTTCTCTAACATCAGCATGCTCCAGAATCTTCTGAAAGGCTTGTTAAAAGTAAAATTCCTGCTGAAACCGGTTTGGCTCAGTGGATAGAGCATCGGCCTGCGGACTCAAGGGTCCCAGGTTCGATTCCGGTCAAGGGCATGTACCTTGGTTGTGGGCACATCCCCAGTGGGGGGTGTGCAAGAGGCAGCTGATCGATGTTTCTCTCTCATCGATGTTTTTAACTCTCTGTCCCTCTCTCTTCCTCTCTGTAAAAAATCAATAAAATATATTAAAATAAATAAATAAATAAAACAGCCTTGTAAATAAATAAATAAATAAATAAATAAATAAATAAATAAATGTAAAATTTCTGGGCCATACCCCAGGGTTTTCAGGAGGTCTGGGGTGGGTCTCAGGATGCTAATATCTAACAAGTTCCCAGATGATACTGGTGCTTCAGGTTGGGAGATGACATATTTAGAAGCACTTTTATAGACAGGGATACCTGGAGGAGCTTCCTAAAGGTGCAAGGAGCTTGCAGATGAACTCTTGAGGACCACCTGGGTCAGAGCTGCAAGTGGAGGGCATTGGGTCTCCATCCAGACCTTTGTCCCCACTCCTCCTCTTCCAGGGGTCAGGTGGGCCTCTCATTCCCTGTGTGTAAAGACCTTCACAGCCCTAAGATAAAGACTGCTCATCCAAAGCCACTGCCCCATGTATGGTCCTTTTCCTAACTGATCTTTCCCTAACCCAGCCATCCTCCAAAGGAAAGATTATTTTAATTCTCCTCTTTAAAAATGTTGATTTCTCCAAACTGGACACATCCCAAATGTCTATCAATGATGAAGAGACAAACTGTGGTACAACAAAAAGCTATTGGTGCATCCAACAACATGGCTGACTCTCAAAAGCAACTTGCTGAGTGCAAGAATTTCTATGACATTCTGGAAAAAGAGGAACTATAAGGACAGAAAGCAGACCAGTGTTGCCAGAAACTAGGGTGATAGATGGAGAATGACTACAGTGGGGTAAATGGAATTTGGGAAGAGATATTCCATATCTCCAGTGTAGTGGTGGTGATACATCTGTAAGTATTTGTCAACATGGATAGAATAGAACACTTCAAAGGGGGAAATTTTATTTTATATAAATTATACCTCGATAGACATGACATTTAAAAAAATGGATACTCTCTATTACCAAGAGCATTACTTGTAAATTTCTTAGAGGATAAAAAAGAATGAAAGGGAGACATGAAGGAAGTGTTTGTGCTTACGAGTGATACAGAAAACAAAGCAGCTCAAGTCCACACTAGCATTTAGTGTCCTCCGTATATTCAGAAGGGCTATCTTCCAGGATTGCCAACAGCAGCCATGAAAATCTATAGAAAGCAGAACAGTGTTGGAAAGAGACAAAGAATAATCTAATCTTGCCGTCTCATTTTATACCCCCTGAGAAAAGTTAACTTGATTAAAGTCACAGGCCACAGCACTTTTTTCTAGCTACCCCAAAGGATCTGGCAGTAAATGAAAGCTTGGTATAGAAGTGAACACTCAGTTCATAAAAGCACGGAATTCAACTCTTACTTATCTGAAAACATCAGTCGTTTGGCTCTCTGGAGACCTACACATTTAATGTATTTGATTAAAAATATATTTCCTGCACTGTGATAAAGGCTTCTAATGTTCCCTTATATCTATCATCCTCTCCTTCTAGATGCATGAAAGGATTACACTGCCACAACTCTCATGCTGCCTTGTGGGAAGGGCTGTGTGACTAATACCAGCCCAGGGGTTGTGAGAAGACCTGGCACATGGCTGAAGCACTTCTTTGATAGTGTGGGATAATCTCACACTCTTTTCTTGCTGCAAGGATAAGGGAGGAGACTTCATGTTGAAATGGAAGGCAGCCTGGATGATGGAAAATGGAGAGCTATTTGGGCTGACCATCTGGACCCTCGGAGATTTGCATAAATGAGAAATGGGTTTTCATTGTCCAAGGCATTGAGTCCTTGAGATTGTTACAGCAGCATCACTTAGGACATCCTCACTAACATGGCCATATTTAACCCCCCAAGTTTAATGTTAACTGAGAGAAGTTATTATCTTAGTCAGTTTTGTCTGGGAAAAGAATTATGCAATCCACAGGCTTTGTAAACCTTATAAAAAGAGCACAACTCTTGCCTGATACGAAGGCCCATTTGTTAAATAAGAATCATCTAGCCTCACCTTTATTTCACTGCAGCTCAAAATGCCTCTTTAAGTCCACAGGAAAATACTTTGTAAAAAGACCTTAAATATCAATTTCCTGACCTCAAACACCACCAATGATACTCATTATTATAATAGTTACAGCCTTGGATGTATTGAGTACATTTTCTCTGGAAAGCTTCTTTTTCTTTGCATTTTAAGAGTATTCAGCACAGGATACATTGGAGGTTGTGGCCAATTAATTTCTATGGAGGAGGACTTAAGGGGTGACAATCTGGTTAGAAGAGATGCTTCAGCTGCATAGAATTTTGCATATCATTGAGAGAACTCTCTGTGTCAGGGATGTCCAGTAGAACTTTCTGCAATGATGGACATGTTCTAGATAGGTACTAGCAACCAGTGGCTATTGGTCACTTAAAATATGGTGTGTGTGACTAAGAAATTAAATTAAATGTTTAATTTCACTTAATTTAAAGGTAATAACCAAGTGAGATTAGTGGTTACCATGTAGGATACAGATCTGTAACAATGAATGGGGCTCGTGAAGATATGGGACTTCCCAAAGTCCCACCCTTGATATTGTCACTGGTGAGATAGTTGTAGTCTTTAATTAAGCCATAGTAAAAATATGAGTTTCCCAAACGTTCTAAATTATTGCTGAGGTGGAATCTACCACAATTACTCTTTCACACTATTTTATAAGGTTGTTGTCACTGTGGAACAGGATCAATTTAATGATCCTGACCAAATGGTTGGTTGATATAACAATCAGGATGAGCTGGGTTTTGCTGTGGTTCTGCACCAGAGGTCATTCCTCACTCAGGATCTGCATCCACTGTTGGTCAACAAGTGGACTCTGCTCATTGCTGTTCAGTGGGACCAAAATTGCTGAAACAGTGGGATGAGGACATGACAAATTACACATTGGATTTTCAGCCTTCGCTTATGTGACTTGTCATATTTCATTGGCCAAATTAAGTCTCATGGTGACATCTAACATAACCTGATATGGCAAAATATAATCCTACACTGTGACTGCAAAGAGAAGATCTGAAAGTATTTGATGAACAGCCCAATGTGACTATCACAGTTGCTTTTATCCTTTTCTGTCCGTATCTGTTTTATCGTATTTTACACGAAGAGTCATCTGCCTAAATATTTACTAATGCACAACAGTTTATTCCCTGAAAATACAAAGCAGTTAAAGAAAGAAGACTAGCCTGGCCTTCAGGCCCATAGACTGAAGGGTCTCAGGTTCAATTCTGGTCAAGGGCATGTATCCCAGTTGCAGGTTCAGAAGGCAACCAATCGATGTGTCTCTCTCACATCGATGTTTCTCTCTCTCTCTGTATCTCTCCCTCCCTTCTACTCTTTCTAAAAATCAATGGAAAAATATCCTCGGGTGAGGATTAGCCAAAAAATGAAAATTTTAAAAAAACAAAACACAAAAAAGACTAGATTTATTGAACAATTGCTACATTTTAGGTACCATGCTAAGTGTATCCATGTATGTTATCTTGGATCCTCCTCCCTACAAAGTAGATACTCTTATCCCTATGTACAAAAGAGAAAACAGACTCAAAATTTTCCTTTTCCTAAAGCTACAAGAATACAGTCATGTGCCTTATAATGCCATTTTGGTCAACAACAGGCTGCATGTACAATGCTGGTGTACCATCTAGCCAAGGTGGATAGTAGACTATACCATCTAGATTTGTGTAAGTGCACTCTATGATGTTTGCACAACAAAATCAACTATCAACGCATTTCTAAGAATGTACTCTGGTTGTTAAGTGTTGTGTGACTCTAGTAAGAAACAGAAAAGGGGTGGATTTGAACCCAGATCCAAAATCCTTCACCTCACTCACAGTGTCTACCAGCACATCAATGAAGAATTAGCATTGCTATGAAATATTTATAAAAGTAAAAATATTTGTTATGTCATTGCCATGCATATTCAATTCATCAGCTCAGTTTTATATAGGGTGTCCTCCAAAAATGTAAACACACACTTCAAATAATTATAAAGAGAGTTTTTATTAAACTACATTTCATTTTCAAAATTGAGCTATCTGCTGTAAAGTGGATATACATTTGGGGGGATACCCTGTATATTGAGTAACTGTTTTGTGCCCCAAATTTTAGCTATTGTGGAGTATTTTTAAAGCTTTTTAATCTTTAAACAGCTTAAACCTCAAGGCTTCCAAGTAATGAAGCACTAGTCCATCTTCCCAGCCAATGGGATTTTGCACCGAGGATGAAGGTAACTTACACACAGAAACTGCGGTGTGGTGTTTTTGCAGGTGGTACAAAAGCAACTGAGGAAAAGTCAACACTGCCAGACACAGTCTTAAATCTCATGCCTAGAAAATAGTCCTACTTGCCCCCTCAGCCTTCATCAGCCCGTTCATTCAAGTCCTCAGTATTCCTGTCAGGCATGACATCCAATGATTCATAGCAACATTCCTCCCACTCTCTGGTGTAAAATTTTATTTAGAGAGTGACATACATTTTGACATTTCAGATTTTTTACTGAAATTTGAAACACAAAGGCAGAGAATTGCTGCCAGCGACTGAAGTACGAGCGTTTCCCTCAGTTCTCAATTATAAGATCTCATCTGGAAATACGGACAGCCAGTGAACTCGTGGAAAAAAATTTGCCTGCATTTTTAATATTTCTGACAAAGAGTTTGATGGCTGAGGCCAGTGTGTTTTCCACAAATGGTTTTCTATTCAGCAAAATCTCTGCCGCACTCGGCAATTGGGGAATGGTTAATTGACCACGTACCCCTGATGTTCTTATGGAAGGATGGGTGTCTGGGTCGTGTCCTGCTCTAGGACACCCTGCTGAGGGGTGGGAGAGGGCAGAGACCCAGGCCACGCTTCTGTCATCTTGCGGTGGGTGCAAGGCTGCAAAGAGGGGGGAGGGTGGCATGTTCTCATTCCCACAAAGATGACAATGGGCTGGCAGGGTCCAGAAGGAAGCCCTTTCAGAAAACAACCTTGGAACTTGTCTCTGCTCTCAGTCCTCTAATATTCCTCTCCCCTCCTGTTTCCTTTGACAAGTTCAAATCTACATGCCAGACTTGCTCTCAGCAGCTGAGGTGGGGACTACAGCCAAGGTGCGTCCTGCGGAACCACCTATCCTCAAGGTAGCCATGGTTTCCTAGTCACCACGCCTCGCCAGGGTGGCAGAGCCATGGGCCCTGTCAACAAGGAGGACAGGAGAGCTGGGTCCAGGATGGAGGTGACCCCGTAAGAAAGAGCCCTGCTTCTTGTTCCCACTGGTTACAAAAGAAGCCCCTGACCACCAAGATCACCAATGAAAATCGTAGTTTAAAACCAAAGTGAAATTCACATCTAACTACGGCATCACGCCATACCACTTGAGTGGCGTGTCAAAATCAGCCAAAGTTTCATCTCAAACTAATGTAATTAGTTCAAGAGGTGCTTTATAAAGAGAGGATAATCAAGAAACTCAAAATAACACTCAGACCCTTTCCTTCAGGGACTGCCTGCTTTCACACTTACAGCAAAATGTAGGCCGTGGCTGGAGGCCCCTGACGGGCAATCTACCTGCGACCGGTGCCTATGACCGAGGCTGAAATAACGCAGAAAGGAGATGCGGGTGAAGGAAGAGGTTCACATCCAATTCTGGACAACGCAATGCTCTCGCTTTTCAGCCAGGATGAGCACTCTCTGGGTCCTAGTCTCCCCAACACCAGATCTTGTTACTCTTCCACTCAATAGCGTCTTTAGTCAGTACTTTGTGCTGGGCACCTTCTCATAGTGTCCACAACCGGTGCGCACATTCGTTGTCAGATAGGCTCATTTTGCAGATGAGGAAACTGAGGTTTAGAGAAGTTAAATAATAAAGCCGACAGTCACAAAGCTGGGTTTCCGGGGTTGGTGTCTCTGGAAGGAAGCAACACCAAGATGAGAACCCAGGGAAAGGGAGCTGTTGTGCAGCATTTTGAGAAAATAAGCAGTAACTGGGATGTGAAACCAGTAGGTGAGGAGAAACAGGGTGGACACCGGGCACAGATCCTTCCCAAGGAGGGGAGCTCTGGAGACAGCGTGGGTCCCACTTGAGAACTGTTGCTGTGGGGGCGAAGGAGGCTGGGTGATTATATTAGTCATTGGTTAGGGGCCGGCCCTGGGGCATGTAAATTCCCAGTATGCCCAGGATTCCTGAAGGGACTGGCAAAGAGGGTCCAGCAACCTGAGGATCTCTGTCTCTTTGCTAAAACAAACAAGCAAACAAACAAACAATAAAACACTCAATGCTGGCTGCTGAGAGCTGCAGGGGGTGCTGTGCTATTTTCCTCAGGTGACGCCCTTCCCCACTCTCAGGTCAAAGCTGTCATCCCCAGGCTCAGTCCCACCCAGGAATTGCCCTTGGCCAGGGGAGAAGGCTTGCCCAAGATCACTCCCCCCCCCCGCCCCGCCCCTCGAGTGTAATTATTCATGGGTTCCTGTGAGGGAACAAAGCCTGGGCCCCTGGCCTCCTGTGTTCAGCTCTGAAGGGCTATTCCTACGCCAGAGCTCCCTCCAACTACCCTGGGGGTCAGTCCTCCATCGGCCCCATCCTGCCTCCCTCACTGTTACAGGTGTGGCTGCCAAGAGCCCGCCCCAGTGAACCTGCTGCTCGCAATGCCTATCTCAGACTCTGTTTCCTGAGAAAGCAAACTCTGGTCAGGAGGGAAGGCACCTGGAAACCAGTGCGGTCAAAAATGGCAAAGGGATCTACAAGGATGGTGGAGGCGTGCACTCCCTGCATCAGCCCGACCTGGTGCATGATGGGAACAGCAGAAATTACTCTAGGATGCTCAAAGGCAACACATGGCATATTGATTCATTTTGTTAAATCAAATTTAATTAGGCTCTGCACTCACCCAATTGGTTGGACATATGTTCAAGCTTAGTCACTTTTTGAGAGCCTGCTCCTAGGATTGCACACAAAAATCGGGAAAGTACGGGGGAGTGCTGTTCTTTGGCGCACCCCACCTCATGCATGAATGTTCCGAGAATTGAAAACTGGAGGGATGGGTTATCTGCAGAGGTGATGTGATGGTTCAGGGTAGAGAAGCACAAAGCTTACAGGGACAGAGAATGAATGACTTTTCTTAATTTCTGGCCATTCAAGACCCATCAAGGCTTCATAAGTGGCCCCTTGTCCTCACCTCTCATGTATGTTAGGGAACAATAAGCCTTGCTTATAAGCAGGAGCAAGTGGGACCCTCTGTTCAGTTGTTGAAACTTTTCCCTTTGCATTGTCCTCAGACCCCTCTTCCCCTCTTCAGTCTCCCCGCCCTCCATTCTCTGATTCTCCCCCTCAACCACAGCCTTCCATGAACCTGAGCAGGTCTCATCTCTACCCTCTCTGGCCCTGGCTGTGGCTCTATTCATTCATCCCCAGCAACTCTGTCTCTTTTCTCTTGGCCAGGAATGCCCTGCAATTCCTTCTTCACTTATTTGAATCCCATCCCATCTCTGACTGCAAAGCAAGCCCCCTCCTCCAGGAGGTCATAACTACTCATCCACACTGGCCCCTCCCTTCTCTGACCACCAACACTCACAGTCCTGGCCTACCTTTGGGTGAAATACATCCACCTGTTGTCACCTCCCCAAACGGACTGCCTGCCAGCCAAGACCTTAAGTAATAAAAGCCCTCATGAATCTTGCACAGCACAGAACATGAGGACACAGAGGATATTATCAGTAAAACTAATAAATCGACTGAAGGTTTATTATATGAAAGTTAAGAGCCCCCTGTGAATCCTGGTTTCAGCTCTCCTTCTTGGAACAGCAATTACAAGCTCCGGCTGAACTATGTCCATTTCCCCTCCATGTTTACTTTTCTTTGTAATTTCTTTATTGATTAAGGTATTACATATGTGTCCTCATCCTCCCATTACCTTCCCAACCCCCCCCACACACTCATGCCCTCGCCCCCCTGTTGTCTGTGTCCATTGGTTAGGCTTATATGCATGCATATTGCATCCTGGGAAAGAAAGGCTCTTTCTCTCACTCCTTCCTCTGTATCACCCCTCCCCACAATTCCTTTCCCAACATGAGACACATTGACTTGCATCCAATGCCCCCATGACAATGTCTTTTTTACTCTACAAGGCAGATCCATAGTTGTTGGACATCATGGTCCTCTAAGCATGAACCCCAAGAAACCATGAAGCTGGATACGCCATGACCCAGGGCGGTTAGTGAGAAGGGTACCGGTCTGGTCACAGATGAGACCATGGGTCTGGCCATGCTCAGAAGCAACAGGAATACTTAGAAAGAATGGGGTGCTTGGAAAGAGACCCCAGGAGGGTTAGAGAGTATGCTCAATAGTGGGAGGTTGACATGAGAACTATCTCTTGCAATCTGGGAAATGTAGCAAAATGAGGAAAGAAAAAAAAAAAAAAAGATCTTCTTACGTGTCAATACCAGTGTGGATTTTGAAAGTCAGAGACATCTGGGTCCAAACCCTGGTTCTTCACTTTCTAGGGGACATCCAGGGTAAGTCATTCCATCGCTCTGAGCTCCTTATCTGGAAGAGGGGGAAATAGTAGCTATCTCCAGGGTGGTGATGATGAGTACAGCACAAATGGTCAGCTGTCCACTAAGAACCATGTTCCCTGTCCATAGTGTAGACATGATCCTCAGGTGTATCCGCATCCAGATGGGATCATGCAGTGGAGTGCTAACCAGTAAACTGGGCAGAAGTGATATCCGCCACCGGTAGGCCCGGCCCACAGGAACCTCCACATAGTCCTCCACTTCCACACACAACCAGCCTCTTGATGTACAGGTCCCAGCAAATGGCTTTAGGCTCCACCGGCTGCCAGTCCAAGATGTGGAAGATACCTAGTCTTTTAATCATATTTGAGGGGAGATCTGTCAATCATACTCCCATACTGAATTCATGAATATACAAGAAGGAAAGTACCATCTTAAGGCACTGAAACTCCAGGGTTTGTCTGTTAGGGAAGCCAGTCTTATGTTCGCTGAAACAAGGATTACACGCTCTAACTCAAGCACTGAGCCCCATGCCTGACACAGAACATGGTTGCTCTAGTTTTTCTCACCCCTAACTCCATGCAGCACTTCACACCTTCTAGGATGCTTCTATATTAGATAGACTGCTTCAATGTGTTGCCAAGCACTGAAGATGACACGAGGTTAAAAAAAAAAAAAAAAAAAAAAGAGCATAGACTTCACTCTTCGGGGATTCATATGCTGGTGGTGCAATTAGACCCATAATATAAGTAATTATATTGCAAGGCAAATTTTATTAAATGCTTTGACAGAGCCTCAGGATACAATGACAAGGAGGAAACTGATTTTAGCTGAAGAGTTCCTGGAGGAGGGAGGATATGAATGAGGTCTGGAGGCACCATTGGGACATTGGCCAAGGGGTTCGGGCAGGGGGAATGCTAGAGAATGGGCAGCACTAACGGGTCGCAGTCGAAGTTTCGAACCCACTCCACCTGTTCTCCTGTGTGAGGCAGGCGTGGCGGGGGCGACGAGCTGTGTCAGGGCCGGGGCAGGCAAAATGGAAGGCGATTTGCGGTGCAGTGGGAATAAGGCTGCACACATTAATGGGACCAGCTTGAGAGGGTCCTCAAATGCCAGGCTCAGGAGCCCAGACTTGGCTTTATGAATCACCAAGTACATTAGGGATCTGACTGAAAAAGACAGAAACCCAACTGGCACTAGCTTGAACAAACTACTAACAGGGTTATAGCTGATCCTCAGGGAAACATGAAACCAGGAACCTGCACACCATCAAGAATCACAGGTAGCACCCCCATTTACTCTCATAATCCCATTTTAAATAGCTTTTACTGTTTTCCAGCATCTGAAACTATTTCATTTGTCTGTTGACTTGTCCCACCTCCTCGATAGAAGCTTCCCAAGGACACAGGTCAGTGTGGTTTGTTCATACAACACTGAAGCTTCTAGCATGATCATCTGAATGCCTGGCACAGAGCAGGCACCCAGTATTTGTTGAAGGAATGACAGGAATTGATCAGAGATTCCCAGATGTGCGGGTTAGGAAAATATAAATATTTAGTCTCCCTGAATGCTCCGCGTCCCCACATAAACGTGTATATGTGCACTAAGATTTGAATGGTCCAATATTGCTGTGATTAATATCTGCAATAGGAGTGACCTTCTGGTTCTGCAAGACTGTAGGTCAGAAGCAAGACTAGTGGGACATCGGAGATGAACCATCTCATAGCACCACAGGGAGGCAAACCAACCAACCTGAACTGCGATGTCCTAACAATCTAAGAGGCTTTTTGAAATGCCTGTCATCTCTGTTTCAGAAACTCATCTACCTTAAACCAAACTCTATCCTTAAAGGCTCTGAGGGGAGTAAAAGGGCTTTATGTCACATAAAGAGTCACGGAGACATTGTTTAGACCTTGTCCCTATTTTGTTGAAATGAAAGTCACTGTGAGACTTTTCTAGGAAGTCTTCACCGAGGTGTAACCAAGGCACTTAGTAATCTATTAGACCTTCGCCGGATATTAAAATGATTCCATCCTCTTTCTTCTGAGGTCCCGAGAGGTCCTTCGGTCTTGCTAAGACAGAGATGGTTTGAACATACTGGAGGCTACAGCTGTTCTCCCTGGTATCATATGACGAGAGATGATCACAGCACTATTTTGAGCATTTTTGTCTGAAATAGCCTTCCCTATTTTTATTACCATTTGGCTAAAAAGAGCCACAGTTATTTCAGGATCAGACAAAGCATCATCACACAATGTTCTGGGTGGGCTGAATTATCTTAGCCATTCCACTCCTACCTGTCTCTGACCTATAATGGTTTCACCTTGATCTGCTGAATACTTGATTCATGTGTGACCCTGAGAATTTAAGCAAGCCACTACAGTTTTCTTTTGTATTTTCTTTCCATTTTTTAAATGTGATATACTTTTTTGTTAGAACAGGGAAGTAACACCAGAAGTTATAAAATAGCATAGGTGTAACAGCATATTACATGAAAATATATCATGCTATTTGGCCATTTTAAACAAGCCTACTTGACTAAAACCAGGAAATAAAAAGAGTTAAGTAACAAGAACAATCCCCAATCTTCTAGGCAGACAGAATGTCTTTTTGGGGGAAGGCAGAGAATACTATCTGTAAACTATTTCCATTTTATGGAGTCACTTACTCTAATCACAAATGCTTTCATATAAGCCCCAAAATACCTTTCATCCTGCACTAGAGGAAATAATGGTGAGACCATTAGTAGTATAAGCAAATCACCCCATTCCTTATGTTGTCAGGCCAGAGCTCTGTCATTATTTGGGAGAGAAATCTGTGCAAATCCTATTTCTAAATCTCATCCCACCCGGGACCAGTGACATTTACTTAACAGCAGGTAAATTAGGACATAATTTCCATCTGTAGCTATCACTGAAATGAGGCTCAAATTTACCATCTATCCACAACATTTACTGAACAGCAACAAGGCACAAAGATTTATGCTAGGGAGTGGGGGGCACAAGAGAGATGAATTTTCTGTATTTTAGGAACTGAAAGTCTAATAACAGGGGGGGGGGAGGTCATTAATATGTTAAGACAAAAATAGGTGTCTTAGAGGTAAGAAGAGGAAGTGGTATGGCAAACAGCAAGTGCTGTGGCCACAAACTAGGTTTGACTTTCAGTCTTAATGTATCAGTCAGATTCTACTACAGTAATTCTGTGTAACAAGCATCCCTGAAAGTTTAATAGCTTACAACAATAAACATTTTTCTCTCTCTGGAGGAGAATGTGCTCCTCCTAGACTCCTCAACTTGGCTCTAGGCTATGGGTTGGATTTAGATCTTCTACACATTTCTTTCAACTTCTTGGGCCAATAACTGCCCAATACATATATCCTCTTCTCATTGCAAAAGAAAAGCACATGACCCCTGATTTTGGCCACTGAGGCTTACACACTTTCCTGATAATGGAGTAATGTTTTTATTATAAGAAAGACCAGTTAAGAAGGCTGAAATTTCCAAATGTAAAGAATTATGTTGATATGAAAGCAAATAAAACTCTCCCAGCCCCCTTCTCCCTTCCTTTCTCCCTTCTACTATAACTATTATGACAATGGCCCAATAGTTTCAAAACTTTTGATTGTACTCTAAGGTTGATGATCTTGCAGGGATGCATTTTGTTTCTCAGAGCTCCCTAACAAGTTTGGGAATATAAATTTCTCTGAAACCCACTTTGAGGCAGGGTGGAGAAAATAAAGCCATCCTAAGCAAAATGTAGCACAAACTTTGGGATGCTGAAATCTGGAGTCTAGTGAGAAGAAAGCTCTTAAAGGGAAGAACTGACCAAAATGCTGTGGTAAGCTGGGACATTACCGAGGCACAGTTGGTAAAAAAATGTCACTGTGGTGAAGAATCGTTAAGTCTTCTTGAGAATAAGGACTGATGTTAAATTTTTTAAATTTACTATACTGTGCTGAGTTATTTTTGCCCTAAAATACTGCATGCCCATAGTAAAGTCTGCAGCACACAACAGCTTCTATAATTGAACTTGGAGGGAACGAAAGAATGGAGATTCTGAGCAGCATGGAGCAAAGTCATCACAGAAGGAGACAGGAGTTGCAAGATGCAAGACAGGCCTCGGAGGTGGGAAATACAGCAGTTGGAAGAAATCAGTGAGTTAAAATACTAGAAATATAAACCTCCCAAATAATTCTTAGATGCTAGGCTGACCGCAAACTTTCCAGTAATTCTGTTTCCCTTTGATTTCCCCAGCTGGTAGGGCTGCAAACATGGCCCTTCTACTGTCATTCTATGAGTGGAGGAGAAAGCTACAGCCCAAAATGCGTAATGCAGACAGAGCCTTTCACCCTCCTGAACACAGAAACCGGTCCAGGGGGGGCACCCAGCTCAATCAGAGTCCTATGGAATGGGGAGAAGGGTTATAATACATGCTTGAAGAAAGAGGGGTCTTTTCTTTAGCAGTTACAAGGACTAAAAACCCTATAAGCCCAGGTCTGCCATTGGCCATCTTTTCTACCACTTAACAGAAAGTCTGCCTAGCAACGAAGCCAATACACCAGGAAGCAGAAGCAAGAGAATAAGAGAGTCCTGGTGACATCCTTTGAGCCATAACTGAAACCAGTTAGCTGCCATGATAACTTGAATTTAATTGAAAAAGGTCTGCCGCTTGCGTCTATAGACACATGGCATACAAATGGGTAAATGAATGCATAGAGCTATGTTCCTGGGAAATTCTATACAAAACCAGGTTGGCAGGAAAGAGTTTGCTCTCCTGTTGTAGTTTGTTGACCCTGCTCTACAGAAACCTTAGATGGAAGATTTCAGAAATGGCCACTGAATTTGTGCCTCAGAAAATTCCATAAGGAGAAAACTTCATCGGGATAGCTCTAAAAATCATTGCCATGGTGAACTTTTTTTATTTTTATTTTACTGCAAAGACTGACAAATAGTCTGGGTGACATCACAGATTGTGCAGTGTTAACTCTTGTTCACTCTATGTGTGGAGCTAAATATGAAACATCAAGGGTTCAAAAAATGTAGCTGTTGACACAAGACTTTCTGGGCCCAAATCCAGTGAAACTTTGAAAATTAGTTGACTGACCAAATCAGTAAAAAAAAAACAATGCTGTTTCAATCATACTTGTGTATTATATTTTTGATGATGACTATTGCCACATGGGATACTCACCACGCTTTACTTATCCCTTTGCTGGGAGACTTAATGAAAGCTTCCTTTCACTGGTTATTTTACTTTCCAATCTCTATTCCCTAGAAGAGTTTTTCTCCTAGAACTACATATATGTCCCACTGATGCAAGTGAACAAACTATTCAGAAATGTCCTTTCTTGTGAAATACACTAGGAATGGCCACCAGCAAGCAGCAAGTATATGAATCGATTCAAAAATACCTTTGAGCATCTTTCATGATTAGAGAAAAATTAGGTTTACTTGTATCAGTCTGTCACAATTGCAGAAAACAGACATAGGCTTAGCCCTGCCATTATCTAGCCATCTCGTCTACCTGTTTTAATGAGTTCTGGAAGCATCTGTTTAGGTCGCTGATCCCATTGGGTTGAATCTAAACAAGTCCTAGAACTCTCTGAGATGTCAGCCATCCCTCTGGGGGCCTCAGAATCCTGGCAGATAAGCCTGGATTTGACAAAGTTCTGGTTTCAGAAACTCTTAATTAGTATAGCCAACTACTCTGAGTCATTGATGTGAGTCTTCTCTCTCCTCAGGCTCTTGAACATACCGATTCTTTCTAAACCAAATAAATTAAACCTAGTGTCTCTCAGAAGGCGAGAGACTAGTAGAAAGAGATTAGTCTCTGGGATATTGGAAATGCCAACTGCATTCACTGCAAAACCTCAAACCTACTCCCCTCCCAAGCCCAAGATCTAATTTGTCTCTCTCCATCCCATCAGATCAGGCCGCAGCTAGGTCTCCTAGCAGGATCCCAGGATCCATGGACTCCCAATTTCTTCTAGGTCTTCCTTAATATCACCTCAGTGCTTAGCGCAGTGCCTCACACATAGTAAGGACTCAGTATTATTTGATTGCAGAGGGAAATGAATGAATGTGTTGAGACTTTAAACAGGCCCCTCAAATGATAGATGGCTGTGGAAGAATATAATACTGTTTGGCAAATATCCATTCCCTCCTCCTCTCTCACAGAAGACATATACTTACTTCATGACTGATGATAGGCTTGGTCATATGATTTTCTTTGTTTTCATGGGAGCAGCTTATGCTTCCTTATCCCTTGCGGAAACTGGTCCTGGGCTTGGCCATATAACTCGCCTTATCTAGTGCATGTAAGCAGACTTGATGCAATAGAGATTGTGCAACATGGCTTACCTTCTTATACTTCCATCATCACAATGAGAAGAACTCCCACTCCCCAAGGTAGCTGCTGCTCCTCTAGTCTGGGATCTGGAATGAACACATGTAGAGTGACCCTGAGCTCAATCTACAGTAAGAAATCAAGCCCAGCTGGGTCTGCACCTTGAAGCACAGCCACCCAGCTAGCCCAGCCTAGAATAGTCATCTATCAGGTAATGCATCTACAGGTAAGTAAGAATAAATGGGTGGTATATTAAATCACAGAGTTTAGAGTGATTTGATATGCAGCATTATTGTCATACTAAATAACAGATACATCCACTACCACCAGCAACAACAGCACTGTCACTGTCATTGCTATCATCATGAGACAGACCCCAAGCACACGACATTTTCCTTTTGCCGAAGCTATGCTTATGCTGGGAAGACAGAGTGTATCATGACAGCCCTAGTGCCCAAGTGGAAGACACCTGGAGATGCTGGAGAAGGGAAGACATTGCTTGTTGAGCCCACAAAGGTCTGGAGGATCTGCCCTGAACGTAACAGGTATCAACCAAGAAAATCCTCTCTCAGCTGAAGAAGAGAAACACACCTCATATCTTCTTTGCACCCTCACATGAAGTGAGGAAATCAACTCAGTTCCTTTTTAAAAAAATAATAATTTCAATAGGTCCTCACAGATCTGAGTGGGCACAACCAGCTGCAGTCATCTCTCAGGGTCCTTGACCTTCAGGTGTGGTGACCAATGCAAGCCCAAACCCCCATCCTTCTAATCAGCATTGGCTTCTGAGGCTAATATACAGCCTTGTACATACAGTTGTTGCCTTTTCCCTGAGAAGTTTCTAAAAAAGAAAAAAGAAAGAGCAAAGCAAAGAAAATGGCTTTTTGTTTGAATTTCCTGAACAGTTATTTGGTGAAGCAAGCATCACTGGGTCTTGTAAACACACAAAATTCATTTACGTGATCTCTGACTGTTCAGAGAAATTGGAAGCTGAAGCCTTGTAGCAAATTGTCTCAAATGGATCATGGAATGTGAAATGCATACGATATAGGCAAGATTGCCTTTATGACAACTCAGAGAGGAAAATAACTGGCTGGCGCTCTTAACGCTCTCGGGCAGGGTTCTGCTGTCTGCCATCCTAATAAGGGAATCACCCCAAAGCTTGAGATAGAAGCTGCAGGTAGGATTCAGGAAGTTGGGGACAAGGATGTTTGGAGGCCACCCAAGCCTTATACGAACTCACCCAAGACTATGTGACAAAAGGTACTCTGATCATCTCACTCTTTCCCTCTTCACACATCTGCTTCTTTCTCCGGCTTTCAAAGAGGTGTCTGAGTATGCCAAGGAGACCAAACTGTGCACCCAGGAAGAGTGACCAGCATATGCTGGCTTACCCTAAGCATATTTATAAAGGTGCATGCCTCCTGACATCTTTCCACCTCCTTCTTTCCATTCATTTGGTTCCTTCTCCCTGGGAAATCATCCACCCCATAGTAGACGCCTACCAAGACTTTAACGCCAGCCTGACCTCCCTGTTGAGCAAAACCCATGTGCTAAGTAACTGAACTTGAATATTTCACATGTTCTGACTCAACATGACCCATGAAGAACTCATTAATTTCCCCAGATATATTTCTTCTCCTGCCTTCCCTTTATTGGGTAAAGAAATCAGCCCAAACTAAGAACCCAGATTCATTCTATACTCTTCTTTCCATCCCCAAAGCCAGGTGGAGGCCAAGAGCTGCAACAATGGATCTGCTCTTCTAGTTTACATCAGCTATTCTTTCCAGCAAACTCCCCCTTCATTCATTTACCCAATATTTGTCGAGTCCCTATTCTATGCCAGGCTCTCTTTTAGGTGATTTAGGATGTAATAGGGAGTAAAGGGGAGCCAAATATGACATCCCAAAATATGCCTCTTTGTCATAAAAATTATTTTGAGCTAGTTGTTTTTTCTCTTTTTTGTTTCATTTTTCTTTTGATTTGGTTATTTTATTTTAAAAAATATATTTTTATTGATTTCAGAGAGGAGGGGAAAAAGAGAGAGATAGAAACATCAATGATGAAAGAAAATCATTGATTGGCTACCTCCTGCACACCCCCTCCTGGGGATGGAGCGTGCAACCCAGGTATGTGCCCTTGACTGGAATTGAACCCGGGACCCTTCAGTCCAAACTGACTAGGGCTTGATTTTGTTACTTTAAAAGAAACAAAGCATACATGGGAGAAGTAAAAACCAAGTAAAAGCTAACTTTTATAAGAGCATTTACATTAGTAACGTAAATCTCCATTTGTAAGGGTGTCTCCCACTCTTACGAGGAAGAAGAAAAAAATTTAAATATCTAGAAATTTATCAATGGAGAACACAGAGCCTTAATTCTGCACAGCAACTATACCCTTGACTTACTGTGTTTTTCCTGGTAAATTCCCATAAAGGTCTGGAAAAAACAGGGATGATGAGGAAGGCAGAGCCAAAGGATTGGATAATTGGTTAAATGAGGAGGGGTTGTTATGAAAGAACATCAAAGGCAGCTCAAGGTTTTTTTCCTGAACAACTAAAAGGATGGAGTTGCATTTGAGGTGGGGAAGTCTGGGGAAGAAACAGGGTTAGAGGGGAAGATCAGAAGTTCTGTCTTGGACATGTGGAGTTTGAGATGGTTTTGAGATATTTGAGTAGGACATTGAGTAGGCAATTGGACAAAAGAGACTGGAATTGGGGAGAAAGGATCAGACTGGAGATAAGTCCCTGGGGCAGGTCCACATCATCACTCACCTGCATTACTGCATTGATACCTACCAGAGAGGTATTTCTAAACCCAGAATCAGCTCCATTTGGCACCAGTTTAAAAACAAAAAAACCCTGTGATAAACCATTTAATACCAAATCCAATGCTTCTGCATAGCATGGCACTCCAGTCTGCATTTCAGTCTCTCTTATTAGCCCCAACCAAATGGAGAGAATACACTAGCTCCTGGACTAATCCACAGTCTTGGGTTGTCAAGCATTTGATGTCTCTCAGCCTGGATTATCATGCCTCCTTTGCACCTCTGGAAAGTCCACTCATCCTTAAAGTCCTAATTCAAATGCCACCTCCCTGCTAGGGGTTGCTCTGTACCTTCCAATGGAATTATTGCTCTTCTTTTCCTTCCATCTTTCCATTGTCCTTTATACATTCCTCTACTGGTAACATTTACCATGTGGCCATACATCTTTCCCTCTTTCACTAACCCACTGTGGATGAAAAAAAGGGGGGTTCTATGGAAAGTAACCTCACAAGGTGATCTGATCATAAATTCCTAACTGGGCAGGTCATGGTGGTTAGTCACACCTCAGGCATATAATTCCTTTAGTAAAAGGTTTATCTTCGCCTTAAGCAAGCCCTGTCCATTGTTTCTGTGGATGCGGCTAGGTTAACACAGCTTTGAAGTACCAGAAGGAATACCCCTCAAATGGGGTGTTAACCCTCAAGGGAGCATATAATCTTGTTAACTGTCCTGGTAACCCAATCCCCGCCTTGCTTTCTCCAATCTTCCTTACATCCCCTCCTTAATTTCAAGTGAAGAAAGGAAGCTGCAAAATTGTTATTCTCCAGAGCATTTAAGATCTTGCTCCCGGGCACATGCCATCGGTTTGGCTCAAATAAACTCTTACAAAAATTATCTAGATGTTTGGGAGTTTCTTATATCAGCACCACTGACTAAATGCCACTTTATTCACCTCTGAGTCCGTGGCTAGCATTGTGCATAGCGCGAGTACAGAGGTTTGCAATGAACCAGAATCAACCCAGCTCCCTGCCAATGTTGGCATAAGCTCAGGTTCTGGGGACGTAAGAGAGGGAGTGAGGAGTGACATTGTCCATCAACTGGGGAAACTAGGGGCTGTCGGTCAGGGCGAGAGGGCCCCCCTCCAGGTGGGCGACAGTCTCTCTCTTACTAGGTAGCAGCCCCTCTTTCCCGCCCTCCTAGTGGAATCCTGGCAGAGAAGGGCAGCAGAGGTAACAGGCTTGAGTCCTGACAGTAGGGGTTTTGTTTAGGCATAAAGAATGTCCTCATTAAAGGAAGAAATGAGACGGAACTTGCAGAGAAACATTAGGGCAGTAGACAACTGTTCTCTCCATTCATCAGGCGCCGGGACATCAACAGGCACCTCAATTCATCACACTTTGCTTCCCTCGCTTATTTACAAAGCAGCCACGGGTCCTGGTTGTACAGTTGATTAAGAGACACGCCTCCCACCCCCAGGGCCACACACACATGCCCCTTCTCCTGCCTTCCCTCGGCCAACTTCAGGGATCCTCCAACGTTAGAGGTGGAGGCCTCCAGTCCCAGTTCAGCCCTCCTGCAAAGGTCTTTTGGAAACTTAGCCCTTTAAATTAAGACAAAACTCTTCTCAGTTGAATGGAAGGTGAGATGAGATTAGAGAAGCCCGTCTTTATCCAAATCGTAGAATTCTCACCTCCTACCACAGAAATAAGCAGCCACAACCTCTACTCTTCCCTGGGACTCAGGGCTAATTCCTGACTATTATGAACGGCAAGGCCCACAGGAGGCTTTGAGTCCTCAATACCATGAAGGAGACTCTTTGGGAGAAAACCAAAACAAGAGGGACTTAGGATGGATTTATTCTTCAGGAGGTTTTAGGTCTTATCTGCTTCTAAAGAAAACAGAACAATGATCAGGGATGCTCAAATGTGAGTTTGATATGAAAATAAAAATCTAAGACTCAAAATAGGACAAAGAGGGGTCACCCCATGAGGGAGACCAGGAAATTTTACTTGTTTTGTTTCCTCTCCTGTCCCCAGCCTCCAGAATGTCACCTGGCACAGAGGAAGCATGCCAGAAACCTTTGTTTAATAAACAATGGATCAGCCTGGATCATGTGGCTCAGTGGTTGAGCATCAACCTATGAACCAGGAGGTCACAGTTCAATGCCTGGGTTGCAGGCTCCATCCGCAGTATGGGCCATGCAGGAGGCAGCCAATCAATGACTCTCTCTCACCATTGATGTTTCTATCTCTCTATCCCTCTACTTTCCTCTCTGAAATCAATAATCCTACCTAATAAAAGAGTAATATGCAAATTAACCATCACTCCACTACACCCACAAACCACTCCCACCAGGAAACAATCCGCCAGAGGCTTTTCCGGCCTTGGGCACCAGCGGGGAGCCTGCGATGGATCGCAGGGAACTGGGGGTCCGCTCCTGAGAGGGGGTCTGCTCCTGTGGTGGATTGCAGGGAGCTGGGGTCCCCTGCCCAATGGGCAGTGTCTGCGATCACAGGGAGCTGGAAGTCCCCTGCCCAGGCCTAAAGCTTTGGCCAGAGGCTCTAGGCCTGGGCAGGGCACAGCCGGTGATTGGTGTGAACTATAGAGGAAACACCTTTTCTGACTGCACATTGGCTAAGCTTCCTGTATGCCACTGGTAATATTCTTAGTAACTTGGGTAATAAGAATCCAAAAAGGTGATCTAGGGTTTTTCCATCACACTTCTGGGGAAAAAACGAAGGTCCACTGCTGGAGGGCTAAGAAATGTCATATGCTGCCCTAGCTGGTTTGACTCAGTGGATAGAGCCTCGGCCTGCCCACAGCAGGGTCTGGGTTGATTCTGATCAAGGGCATGTATCTAGGTTGCAGGCTCCTCCCTGGCTGGGGCCTAGATCAGGGCTCATGCAGGAGGCAACCAATCAAAGTGTTCCTCTCACTTTGTTGTTTCTCTCTGTCTTTCCCTTTCTCATCCACAGTCTCTAAAAGTCAATGGAAACATACCCTCAGGTGAGGATAAAAAATAAAGAAAGAAATCCATATCCTATGAAATACACATCTTGAAAATGCCTAAAGAAAGTTGTCATTTTTTCTTAGTGAAGGGACTGGAGTCCGTGTTGATGAAAATACCTTGGTGGCTGTGGTGACTGGCAGTGGCTGCAGCAGCAGGGTGATGGGGCTGGTGCCTTCCCCTGACCAGCCCGGTTGCCTCCCACAAAGGGAGGCCAGACTGCAGCTTAGGTATGCTCCCTGTGGGGATCGGGCCTAAGCCATCAGTAGGACATCCCCTGAGGGCTCCCAGTATGTAGAGGGGGCAGGTTGGGCTGAGGGACGCCCCCCCCACCCCCAGTGCACAAATTTCGTGCACCGGGCCCCTAGTAAAAATATATTTTTAAAAAATAGTAAACAATGGATCAGGGACTTAATAATCAAAGGCAAATGGAAGGAGGAGAGATCAAAGATCAGAAATGGTGAGGAGCAAAGAAGTCATTGTACATTTTAATCTGGTTAAAACTTTAAACATATGACTGAGCAAAATAGGTATCCTGGCATCTAGCAATTTTGCGTTTGATGTGTGTGCAGATAGAAAAGCAAGGTTAATGGAATGATTTAGCCAAATATTTACCAAAGGTAGGAATTCAGAAATATGCTGGTCTCTCTTCTCCTTCTCTTCTTTTCCTCCCTCCACCTCTCCCTCCACCATTTTTCTATTTTTTAATATGTTTTTATTGATTTGAAAGAGAGAGGAAGAGAGAAACAGGAAGAGAGAAACATTGATCGATTACCTCCAGTATGCACCCTGACAAGGGATCGAACCTGCAACCCCGGGCATGTGCCCTGACCAGGAATTGAACCAACAACTTTGCTGGTGCATAGGATGACACCAACTGAGCTACACCAGCCAGGGCCCTCTTCCTTCTTTTTCATTTCTGTCTATCTCTGTCTGTCTCTCTCTTTCCCAGTCTCTCTCTCATACACACACACACACACACACACACACACACACACACACACTAGTTCAGAGGCCACCTGCCACTAAATGTTGTGGTTTTAATCTCTGTGCTGAGTCCTCTTTATCAAGATCTTTTCATCTCTCTTCTGTAATAGCTTCCTGCCTACAGTCTCTCACAGGCTCATCCTTTCTCCACTCTGCTGCCAAAGTGATCCGACCATATCTCTTGCCTCCTTACAGACCATAATGGCTCCTCCCTGCCTAAAGCACAAAGTTTAGGAAGGTTTGGGTGGCATTCAACACCTCACCAGCTTCATCTCCAGATAACGCTGAGCACACCTTGCCCTGAATGTGAACTGTCTCGGGCCTCTCCCCCTGTCTGCTTGGCAAGCCCCACCCATTTTTCAAAGCCCAGATGTCTTCAGGAGGTAGTGATAAGGGAAAAGATTAAAAAAACAAATCTCTAAACTCTTAGGCCAGCCAGTATGCCTAAGAGCAAAAGGCCATTATCTGCATTTTTCCAAAAGCCTGAAAGAATCACTGGTTCAAATACATATAAGCTTTTAGTCCCTGGCGGGGCGAGTCCCACATTTCTGTAGTTGGCCAACATGTGGCCAGAGTATCGTAGTAACAAGTGGTATCACCGCTTAATCTATTTAGGCATCTTATTTGTCTTTGGTTTTGTGAGTTCTTAATTGTTTCGTTTCCTGCAAGGATTGAGACTCCCAATTGTTGCCATCTTAATGAATTAAAGTAATGTATTATCTCTCTCCATCAGTGATGGTTAGAATAAATTAGGATTATTTAATATAGTATGAGCAGTTTGAAATTCATTTCACTCAATTTGTTTATTCCTGCAAAATTAAAGACAGGAACTTTCAGAACAATAATAAACCGAATATTTAGCGCTACGTCTCTTTCTATCTCAGAGGCGATATGCCAAGGATGACACCCAGGTTTGGAGTCAGTCCAATGAAAAGTTCTTTTCTCAGTGCTAGGGAGTTGTCCTCAGTCCTCTCAATCATGGACAACATGAAAAGTCAATAAAAGAAACTTCAAAAAGGTATGAAAAAGTCACTATAGGACTCAGCAAAAATAAGTTTAAGAAATCAACTCTGAAAAAGTCTTTCTCTTTAAATACAGTCAAAACCATGTCAACAGGGAAAAAATCATATCCTATTTTAAGCTGAATGTCAAGCCCTCTAAGGTAATTAATTAGTAATATTAAATATGTGATGCCAAATTACTTTTTAATTGCATCCAAATTACTTTCTAAATTCTTTGAAATCTAGATTAGAAGGAGGAGGTAAATCTCAAGATCAGAAAAAAATATTGTGATAGGGAAAGATAAAAGTAGTAACTTCTATTCAATATATTCATTCTGCTCAAAGAAGGAGGAAGACTCAGAGTAATTCTCACCCTCATGTGAGTAAAATGCAAGCTTGCCTGGGAATCTGAGGGCTTTCCAGAGATGAGCAGGTAGAAACTGCAAACACAGTTCTTAACCCAGAACAACCAACTGGGGGACACTCCTGGCTCAGTGATACTCCTGGCCCTAGGATACTCCTGGCCCTAGTGATACTCCCGGCCCTAGTGATACTCCTGGCCCTAGTGAAAGCCACAGGGAAACCCAGAGACCTTCTCTTGTTAGGTACAGAACAAAAACTAATGCAAGTCCCCTTGGCCTGATGCAAACCCTCCTAGATGAAGCAGTGATTGAGACCAGGTGAACCATGTATGATCAGTAGCTGTTTGTACCAAATGTTTTCATCCCTTGAGATCATGTGCAAAAAGCTAAGTCAGAATGTGGCGCACCTGGCATTTTGAAAGCTGCTAAGAAAAAGCCATGGAGAGGCTGGAAGTCCAAGATCAAGGAGCCAGCACAGCCAGTTCCTGGTGAGAGCTCTCTTGCTGGCTTGCAGTCAGTCCCCGTCTCTCTGTGTCCACATGAAGGGCAGAGAGAGCAAGATTTCTGGTATCACTTCTTCTAAGGACACTAATTACTTCCCAAATACCCCATCTCCAGCCCTGGCCAGTGCTGCTCAGTTGGTTAGGTGTCGTCTTGTGCACTGAAAGGTTGTAGGTTCAATTCCCGGTCAGGGCACATGCCTGGATTGTGGGCTCAATCCCCAGTAGTGGGTGTGCAGAAGGCAGCCTATCGATGTTTTTCTCTCTCCCTCTCCCTTCCCCTCTCTCAACCGAAGGACTTCTTTCTATGCATGCATATAAGCATAACCAATGGACGCAAGACACTGAGGGGGGTGAGGGCATGTATGGGAGTGCGGTGGGGGAGGGGGGTAATGGGGAGATATGGACACATGTAATACCTTAATTAATAAAAAAAATTTTTGGAAAAAAATCTTTTAAAAAAAGACTCCCATCTCCAAATATTTGGGCGTAGGGCTTCAACATATGAATTTTAGGGGTCACAATTCAGTCCACAGCAAGTGTATACATGGATACATGGTAAGATGCATCTTAAGAAGATACTTGATCCCATCAAGCATATTCACCTTAAAAATATGGCCTTGTTAAAAGGATTAGCTCTTAACATTCCATATGGTTTTATGTCCAACCTTTTATCAGACATGAGCAGATGTGGAGGGCTGAGGATGGAACCTGGCAGGAGGAAGCGCTTTGGCCCCCGTTCCCAGGAAGACACAGAATGAAAGCCGAGTAGGCTCACTGAGAACGCACAGAGGGTAATACAGAAGCCTGGCTGGCGCCTGCTCTGCTTTCCCCTTCTATCAAAGGGTAGAAAACGACCCTGTGACACTTAAGTAAAATGCCATCTGTGCTGTTGCTTCTGGAAATTGCTTAATTGATAATACACCAGGGAACAAAATGAAGTGTGCTTCTCATTCACACAGCTCGGTCCCACCTCAGGAGTCGCAAAGACACAGGGAGCATGTATTACGCCTAAATTGGAAGCTCAAGCTCTTCTTCCTGCCTCATATTGGATTACCAACATTTGAAATACCGCACTGCAAACATGAGCAACACACAGCGTGGTTACCACCTGGCTTGAAAAGCACCGCTGCCCTGAGTTCTTCCCACTCCTAGCAGTGCTCACAGGTAGAACATCGAAGGTGTAATGTATTTCCCTTAACACATTTTCCCAAAGTTCCATAAAGGTCCATTTTCTCAGAAAGGCAACGTGTGTTTTCTCAGATCTCAGAACTGAAGGCAAAGTTACATGCAAAGAGAAATTAACGGGATGGAAACCATCTAGAAAACTACATACAAGCTTGTTTTATTGCAACTCACTCCTGAATTCCATGGAAACTGACAAGCCTAAGATCAATATTCCATCAGCCCAGACCATCTCAACACCTTGAGAATCACCTGGCCACGTGCCACCTGCTATACAATAGGCAGCTATTGACCCAGGTGTGCCTGCGGCAGATACGGCCACGCTCCCCTCTGGTAATCTGGTCCCTCCTGATAACCCAGGCTTGGCAGCCAGAACGATCTCTTATCAGTTCATTATCTGCGGGGTAGAGAGTTCTATAACAGCACAATGGGTGCTTCAAAATAACACGGAGTCGTTCAAACCAAGTTTTCAGACGCTTAGAATTCCAAGGTTCTCTGATTGATTCTATTCTACAAAGTATTTACTTTAATCTTCGGCTGCGCTACCAAGAAATTGAATATTTTGATTTGTGATTTTGAAGGTTCATCCCCAGGGTTTTAAATCTTCAACATTGGGAAGAGGTGATGTCTTTTTCTTTCCCCTGGGCATGTTTCTATTTGCAGCCGTGCATGCTATCCACCGGCAAGCCATGGCACAAATTATTTTAAAAAATAGAAAATGAGAAAGTTGTTTTTTTAAAGTGCAGTATTAGGTACTGTAACCAAGATTTCAGGGAAATAATAGCTATGTGTATGTTGCACTTACTATGGGGAGGTGATCAAGCAACGGAGGAGGGAGGGGAGGGGGGAAGGGGGACTCCAGTGCTGATTCTAAACTAGTGAAGTCTCTGCAAAGCCCCTCCCAGAGATGTGGCCTCTGGTGACAAAGAGCCAAAAGGGTGATTTCTCACTAGTCTTAAGCTTGGCCTAGACCCCTGCGCCCACCCCCACCCCCAATTAGTGCCTGGCTCACTCATTCACTTCTTATCTGTGAGCTAATCTCATCTAATGCCCATTGATCTACATTCTGCTTGCCTCTGCAGAGCCAGCACCCCGCCCGCCCCCCCATGTCCTATCTGGTCCCCATTTCCCCAGGGCCTAGGCAGTCAGATCAGTATACATGGGGCAGGCCCACAGGCCCCTCAAGGGGGTCAAGCTGACTGCACGTGATCACCACATCAGCGATTATGTCACTGTCACCAACTCTGGGAAGAAGTACTCGATCCACTTCTTCCACTCTCCCCAACAAAAGGAATCTTACACTAATAGTCAAGTACAGGAAGTGGGCAATGTGACCGATGCCAGCAGTTTGCAGCCATCTGGTAAACCTAATCTTCCCTAAACCAGGGACACTTAAGAGTAAATAGTTTGCACTTCTCCTCCCAACCAGAGGATAAATAGCTTAAATTACCCTACTCAGGGAGACAGACAGCAGTAATGTAATTAGTTCCATTTGCCAGCCACACCCAAGGACAGATGAAGTAAGAGAATAAATATCATTTTGGTACATCAGCATAAAGGGGATGAATATTCTATTGAAATCCTCCTCTAAGACCTCCCCTAAACGCCCAGCCTCTAAAACCCCTCAAAAGGGAGGTCCCAGGAAGCTCTCCCTCCAGGGAGCATGCCCTTGGCTTTCCCCTCCCCTCCTCCTTCTCCCACAAGCGTGCATCTCCTAAAATCCAAGGGACCCCAAGGCCCCCTTTTCTCTGACTTCTTAGTGAGCCAAAGCAGCCAGCCTGGGCTCATTTCCCCACCAAGTTCTTCTGTTATGTGAGGCCCTTCCTTGTGTCCCGGTCCCCAGCTTTAATAAACGTCCTCTAAAATTCACCTGGACTCGTGTTAGGAAGTTTTTCCTGCACAAAATCAAGAACCCACACAGTACCAGCCAGCCCTAGGGCCAGATCCCTGTCCGGTATCAGTTGGACTAGATGTCTTTTGCTCTCTCCTATTTCTGAAATTCTGTGATTCTAAGATAAATTCATGGAAAAACCTAACCCGAGGTTTCTGAACAAGGACCAATGTGACTTCTAAATGAAAGAGCTCCCCCTACTGGACATACACATTTTCATCTCTGAATTTTGCTGTTTCATCAGCACTTGCAACCAGGAGGGCAGCAGCCTACCTTCTCCTACCAACTTTTTCTAGATCCTGAAGAAGCCACTAGAGCCCGCATGCCACACCCTTGTTTGAGAATCAGCGGTGGGAAAGTGACATTGTCATAAGCAGCGAAAAGACCACCGGTCAGAAGGGATCTGTGCCATCATCCACAGCAAGCATGTCAAACTCACGGCCCACAACAAATATTTTTGCGGTCCAGCCAACATAACGGTATGTAAGAAACATTTTAATAAACATTTCGTACCTTAATTTTTACAATATCCTATTATACATAATTATTAATAACAAACTACAACATTTGCTAATGACTGATTACTATAATCGTGTTGCATTCATTTCCCTTATATATCTTATGTGCAGGCGCACCATTTCTCTCCACTAATACTAGCAGCAAATATTTTAGCAGCCAATTGCCACGCCATTAGTCTTGTACTGACTTGTTTGTTGTGCACAACAGGAAATATTTCATTTTCGGAGAACAAGAAAAATAAGTTTATTTGCGTTACGCTTATTAATTTGTGCAGTTATTCAGTGTCTGGTAAGTTAATGTTCAAGAAAAAGTATTCATTTTTATTAAAATGTTCTATTATTTTATGTTAACGATGACTCATTTATTTCAGCCCTTTGTATTCAACATGTCTCTACAGAAATAAACCTACCTTTCTATGCAAATTGAAGCTTTTGGGGTTTTTTCGGCCCACCAACTTAAACCTTGTTTATTTGGCCCTTGTTAGCCTTTGAACTGTCTGCACTGATCACCTACCACACGCATGGAGGACACGATGCTGAGAAGTGAACACAGACCAGCGCTAAGAAGTATGAGACCCTATAAGCACGTATGACATGGATGTACGACCTGTGTGTGTGAGTGAGAGACACAGGGCCCGTGGTCCAGGACGGCTTCCAGGAAGAACTGACTTTCTAGGCTGACGTCTGAAGGATGAATGGAACAAGGTAGGTGCTCACTATTTGTAAAAATTAAATAACTAAGCCACCCAGCCCATCATTTTATTTCAGTTACGCAGAGTTTTTTGCCTGCCTGCTCCTGGACAGACTGTGGGTGCTCTGAGGACAGGTACCACAGCTTGTCTAATACCTGATGGCCCTTAGCCTGAGTTATTTAAACAGAGGAAACCAGGTGATTTCAGGCTCTACGTCACACTGAGTAGCTGAGTATTATACCAGAAACCTGTGCTGCCTGTATTTTCACCAATATCACTTTGACTTGAAAGTAAATGAAACGTTAGTGGCATTTAAAATTTCATCTCCAAATATGGCTCATTGGCATCACATTGAAAAGAGCTTTGATAATGGGGACCCCTCCATCCCCATTTTGAGGGGATAATGCATGAGACTCATGAATAACCAATGGGATGGGAGGGAGTTAAGAACAATGACTGTTCACCTATGCAGCAAAGGTACGGACAATATCTGCTTTAATGAGAAGGAATGGAAGAAAACACACTTATTGAGCACCTTCATTAATGCAGACATAGGTCAGGCATTGTGTCCTTATGAAAAACATGTGAAATGGATTTGGTCAACTTCAATGGGTAAATTGACATACATTAGGCCTGGGTTACAATGGTTGTGTAATAACAACAATTACACTTCTGTCAGCCTCCTCCAATTATAACGTGACAAAAATAGATTTTGAGTCATTATCATGCACCAGGCTTAGGCACAGTAGTTTATGTAAGAGCATCGTTGATTTGATCCTGGGTACCACAATTATCCTTCCTTAATCTAAGAGATTCCACAGCCTGCCTGGAGCCACATAGCTGTAGGCTGGCGGAAGCAGGACTCTTCATCGGCCCATCTGACTCAAAGGCCAGGTTCCTGGCCGCATGCTACGCAGTGTCCCTGAGCACCCAGACAGGTCTGGAGGACTAAGGAGACTTGGAGCACACAGGAAGTCATTCAAAGGGAAACCTTGTTTTTAGCCTGTCCTAACTCCATCCCATGGCCTGTGCAGAAAGCTAAAAATAAAATAGTCACCCCTCTGCTCAGACAGGAAGGGAAGGGGTGAATTGGTTTTCAGAACCTCAGCTGTAAAAAATTCTAATGGGAGAATTCGAACTTTGTAGATGATGTCAATGTGAATAAAATGCTCTGGGTTCCTACCATTGAACTTTTAGGCTCATTGCCATCACTGACCCCTTCACCATGTTCTGTTAAAGCAGGACTTGGCTAGAAGGACACGACCAGGAGGGAAGTTTAAACTATAAGATCAGGGGACAAGCCCCAGAGCTTAAACAAGGGGCTGTGAAAGCTCTTTACCGTCTGCCCCTCCAAACCAACCCAGATTCGCCTATGTGAACGCCATCCCCTCTCCTCTCTACCTGGCCATGCCTGTTCCACACGCTCGGACTTGACCCCATACTCACCTCCTAGGACACTTGGCGTATTCCTCAGGGGCAGAGGCTGTGCTTCATTCATCTCTATGATCCTCAGTGGCCAGCCAAGTGGCTCATCCAGAACACACGCTCAGAATAAGTTAGCTGCTATGACTGTGCCCTGGTCTGCTCGGGCTGCCATAATAGAATACTGCAGACTGGGAGGCTTCGACCGCAGACAGTTGTCTCTCACGGTTCTGGAGGCTGGAAGTCCAAGATTAAAGTGCCAGCAGGGTTGACTTCTGGTGAGGACTCTCTTCTTGCCTGCAGACGCCACCTTTCACGGGGTCCTCATATAGCATTACCTCTGTGCACACATGGAGAGCTTTGGTCTCTTCTTGTTATAAGGCATCAGTCCAATTCAATTAGGGCCCCGCCCTTATGACCTCTTTTAACCTTAATTACCTCCTTAAAGGCCCATCTCCAAAGACAGTCACATTGGGGATTAGGGCTTCAACATATAGACCTTGGGTGTGGGGGTGGGACACCATTTAGTCCATAACAGATGCTATTACCAATTTCACCATCAGCTTGCTTACTCATCTTTGTATTTCCAGTGCCAGTGTGGCCCCAACACAGAATAGAAGCGCCAATGAATATTTAGTAAATTCAATCCCATTCCATGTACCTATCAACTAGCTGGCAGTCAGTGTGAGCATCCCTGTGCCACAAAAAAAAAAAAAAAAAACAGCCACAGAGCTTTAAAGATGTAAGTTTCCTGGGTCTGGGAGGTAATCATCTATTCTTTCAAGCTGGAGATATTTATGGAGGATGCAAAAATCGAAAATGAGATCTGTCAAAAGAGAGAGAAAAATGAATGCAAATGAGTGGGTCACTCAATAATCAATCAAGGTGTGCTAAGTGTGGGATTCAGAGGTGGTTGCAGCTGCTTTTTCTGTTGGCCCCAGACCTTATGAGCTGAAGCATGTTTTTGAAGTTCTGCTTCTTAATTGGTTCATCAGACATATCGTTAGGGGATTATAAATCATAAAAAACTGGCTCTTACTGTGAGAACCACAAGGGCTTTCCATGTAGATGAGGGCATTTGCAAAACAATCAGGACAAAAGACATTAATTGTAATTAGACAATGACTGTGATGCCAATATTATGTACATTCATTATAACATAAATGCCATTTTTCACACATGACCTCTAATTCATCAAGTTTTTGGAGGCAGAGAGATAAATTTCTGCTCCTGGAATTAACTGGAGTCATTGATTCTTCTTTTATTACCAAAAAATTAGTATCTTGTGGGTGGCCTGGGAAAGAGCCATTTCAAGACATGTTCTTTGGGATCAGATGAACTGGATTCCAATTCCCACTGTGCCACTCCTTACCTCACTATCCTTGGAGGAGATATTTGCTGTCTCTGTGTCTCAGCTTCTCACCTGGAAAAAAAGAGGCAGAATCATGACCAGTGATTAGATATACATGAGAGTTCTTTGCTTGTATTGAACAGCTGCAATACCCTGCCTCATTGAAACTCTTTAACCTTTATTCTCAAAGAGTCACCTCATGACCAAGGGAGCCCACATACACTATAGTCTTAAAAGAAGATAAAAATCATCAGGCCCTGGCTGGTTTACTCAGTGGTTAGAGCATTCGCCTGCAGACCGAAGGGTCCTGGGTTTGATTCCCAGTCAAGGGCATGTACCTCGGGTGCAGGTTTGATCCCCAGTGCTGGTCGGGGCACGTATGAAAGGCAACCAATCAATGTGTCTCTCTCACATCAATGTTTCTCTCTCTCTCTCTCTTTCTCTCTCTCTCCCCCTCCCCCCTCCTCCCTACCTTCCACTCTCTCTAAAAATCAATGGAAAAAAATATCCTCAGGTTAGAATTAAAAAAAAAAATCGCCAGAAGTTCTTTTCACTCTAACGCAGGCAGTCTATATAAAAATCAAACTTCAAATGAGAATGTATGCTGTGAGTCAAACACATCCCAGGGCACGGAATTATGGCCCAAACCAGTACAGTTCATCTGTAGGAGCCACTACTTGACTCATGACACCCAGGTCACCAACAGCTGGGAAGGGAAGTCCCAGGAGTGGCACTCTGAGGAAAATGAAATGCAGAGAGGTTAGGCAAGCGAACTCAGGTAACATAGGTGTAAAGTTGTGGAGTCTCAATTTGAACCCAGGTCTGAGTGAAGGCAGAGGCTGAAGGCTTACCTATTATGCTACCATATTTGCCCACTGCGTAAACATCACTCTAACCTCACAGCCCTTGCTTTTTCCAAGAAAAGCCTTAAAAATGCTCTGATAAAATTTGGGACAGAACAATGGACTACTACATCACTAGGTACACCTGGAATGTATGTAGCAAGTAGCTAATGTCCAAGCAATTCGGCCAGTCCACAGGCTGCTATTTCCTAAGATGTCCCACAGCCAGCCCGGGCTGATACTTCATGGGGGCCTCCCAATTCTGAATCGCATCAACCCAGCTCTGGTGCGCCTTCTCTGAAAATATAATGGCCAACATCTGGAGCCAGGTGAGAGAAATTAGCCCCTCATCCAGATGCTTTGATGTTTATTTTTTAAATATTTTTTGTATTGATTTCAGAGAGGAAGGGAGAGGGAGAGAGAGATAGAAACATCAATGATGAGAGAGAATCATTGATCGGCTGCCTCCTGCTACCCAAGACTAGGGATTGAGCCTGAAACCTGGGCATATGCCCTGACCGGAAATCGAACCATGACCTCCTGGTTCATAGGTCATTGCTCAACCACTGAACCACGCCGGCTGGGCTTGATGTTCATTAATGTGACAACATCTTATTAAGAACGTGTTATGTTCAGAGCACTGCATGAGCTGGTATCTGGTAGGGAACTGTCTAGTTTTTCTTATCTTCCAGATATGTTGTATAATAAAAAATAGAAAAATGGTCTGAGCCCTCATAGAAAAGAAATGAGTGGGGGGAAGTGACAGGGATTATAAAACAAAGTCTCAGACTAATTTGCATGGAGCTAGCAGGATTTATTACTAATAATAACATAATGAGGTTCATGGAGAAATAATGGCATGTCAAGGGATATAATGAATGCTCTATGTATACAGCAGGTCCTTGAAAAACATTGTTTCAATCAATGTCATTTCATTATAACATTGATGAGATGCTGTCGGAACTTAACTCTTGTTTATATCAAAATTGATTTCATTATAAATTGATTCGCTTAAAGTCACAGAACCTATCAACGACATTGAATAAGGACTGATTGTATTGGGTCACAGGTAATCTCTGCACCAGTTCCCATTTGAGACATAAGGATTCGGGGATTGGAAGAGGTTGGTCACCAAGCAAATGGTGAAGTTGAACTCAAACTTGTGACCGCTTGACGGCAGAACCCTCACTCAGCTGTCACCTTAGTGACTTTTCAATGTCCTTGTTACTCCACTCAGCGAGGCACATGGACCAGCGGCATCTGCCCCCAGCAGCTTGTTAGATATGCAGGATGTCAGCCTCTCCCCAGACACTGAACAGGAATGTACACGTCACCGGGGTCCTCAGGTGCGCGTGTGCTAGCTGTCCTAGGTGAGGTTCACAGACAGCTTGCCTCCTATCACCCAAGTGCCTGTGCGAAAGCCACTTAACCTGAGCTCCATTCCAGGTTTACTAAGTAAGATTCTCTGGGCGTGGGACCCAGGAATCTGTATTGTAGCCAGTTCTTCAGATTCTCCTAATGGCACAACAACATCTGAAAACCAACGCTTGGTGCCATCCCTTCCTTGTAAGGTCTAGATGTGGGGTTCTATGTTTTCTTTGGAAGGTGTGTCCATCTAGGGGTCCTAGGAAGATAGTCATTGTTGCTGCCTCGGAATCCCAGGGAAGCTTTCAACCTTCCTGTCAAAGCCAATGCAGCCATTCCATCCAATTCAGCAAACATGTGCTGCTTCCCTACACTCAGCATTAGGAGCAGGGGAACACAAGGGCGGGCTCTGAACCAGGTGGCTGAAAAGCAAAGACACAAGTAAATGCCACCCAAGGCCCAGGATCCTGATGACACAACAGAGATGCACACTGTCGGCGTCAGCTCTCCAGAAATGGGAAGCCCACTGCCCTTCCTCAGCCAGCTGGCCACATCTGGCCCCAGAGCCACCATCCTGACCAGGGCAGCAGCCCGCCTGCAGCCTGAGCTCCTCCTCTGGATGCAGCCTGAGGTCAGTCAGACTCGTGGACACGAACCCTGAGGTCCCCAGGAGCTCCCGGCCTGTGTCTGCACACCAACCACGTTGGCCTTACGTATTCACCTGGCTTTGGCTTTGGTTTTCCTCTTCAGATGTAGAATAATCTACTAAGATTAAAGCTTTCTGCTTTGTCAGGTACAAACCCCTGCTGATGTCCAGCAATGTCCCTGTCAGCTCTCTGGAGCGGGCCAGCGTCTGGATTTTGAACATTCATTCATTCATTTCACAAACACATGCCCAGGATGGAGATACTGTACCACAGAGATACAAGACCGACTCTGTACTCTACACCTGGAAATCTTACTTAGAGGCTAACAGGAGGACAGACAGTCAATAATTAATTACAAACAGAGCCCAATGCAATAAAGGGGCGGACCAGGGTCCTGTGAAAGTGAATAATAGGGGAGCCACACTCAATCAGGGGTGCGTGGAAGACTTTCCCGAGGAAATGAGAATTCAGTGGAGACCTGAAGATCCCCCGAGATGGGACTGGTTACCTGCACCCCTGCCGTCTGTTGCAGGTCAAAAAGGCTTGACCCTGAACATCCACTGCTCTGCTATGCTAAAGGCCGCTTAACATGCACTGAACATCTACTGTTGTGAACAAATAAAGCTTTGTGCTGTGTTACGAACTGAATGTCTGTATTGCCCACAAAACTCATATGTTGAAGCCTTAATCCTTCATGTACCTGCTTTTGGACACGGGACTGCTAAGAAGTAATTTAGGTTAAATTATGTCATAGGGAGGGGCCCTGATTCTATAGGATCAGTGTCCTGATAAGAAAACACCTGAGAGCGCACTCTCTCTTCCTCCTTCCCTTTTCCACTTCCTTTCTCCCACTCTCCTTCTCTCCCTCTTTCCCTACCTCTCTTTATCTCTCTCTTCCTCCCTCTCCCTCTCTCTGCCAAGTGAGAAGGGAGCTGCCTGCAAGCTAGGAAGAAGGTTCTCACCAGAAACCGAACCCTGTTGATTTGGGTTAGGGCTAGATTATTTGGAGAAATACAACAATGACCACAGACCAAAAATAAAAAACCACCAACACATACACACACACACACACACACACACACACACGCACATGCACACGCACACGCACCACAAGCCGATTTTCTGAGGCCAACTAATGGCATGTCGCATGTAACCTGAACGCTCTCTGGTCCCGTGAAACTATAGTTCTCAAATCTGAAGCCACCAAGATTAAAGAAGAATGTACTCCGACTGCCTGAAATGAAATTCCCCTTGCTCTGGGCCCTGTGGTTTCTTTGCAGATATTTCACACCCATTTTCAGCCCCTTGTGTCCAGCACAAGGCAGGTGACTGAGCTCTGGGACTCATCTCTGAGGGCATTTCAGTAGACAGCATTCCTATGCTGCTTTGTATCTCTCCCTGTGGATTATTTCTACATGTCTGATAATCATCCTCTTATTCTGAAAACCTTGTAATGACCCTCCATTTCCTACTTAATAAAGTACAAACTTCTTTCCCGGCCCGTGTTGCTCTGTGGTTGAACATCGACCTACGAACCAGGACATCACGGTTTGATTCCTGGTCGGGGCACATGCTGGGGTTGCTCTCTCAATCCCCAGTGTGGGGTGTGCAGAAGGCAGCCAGTCAATGATTCTCTCTCATCATTGATGTTTCTATCTCTCTCCCTCTCCCTTCCTCTCTGAAGTCAATAAAAATATTTTTTTAAAAAATAAAGTAGAAACTTCTTAGCCTGTGTGAAAGATACTGGTTGCAAATAATAGAATCGGACTACTATATATCAGTAGCACCCATTCCTGTTGTGGGCATCTCATCAATGTCTCCAGACACTTTAGGGAGCAAACATTTTAGGGAGAACCATTGCTGTAAGTATAACCTCACTTCTAGGTGCCCTTTCTTCTGTCCTCTGGGAGACCTTCACCTGGCAATCTCCTACCCATCATGCACGGTTGGCTGAGACAGCACCTCCTCCTGAAAGTTCTCCCTGGCCTCCCAGAACTGATTGGGTGCCCTTCTCCGACTCTCTTCTATCCCCCTACTCACCTGGATTGTGTGCCTGTCAGACTGTAGGACAAGCACCTGATAATGTCTGCTCCTCATAGACAGTCCCTTGTGAGTAGGGCCCACCTATTGTTCTTGTTCCATGCCTGCGCTTGGCGGGTGAATTACAGTGTAATAGGTAGACATCAGATAACTCTTTAAGGACAAAGAATGTGGGCAGGTAATATTAGCACCACTGTGCTCTGAGGTCAAGGCTATTAACGGACTTGCTTATCCAAGGTCATAAAGCTAGTTAAATTGTTAGCTGCTTTTATTTCTTAAATTTCTCTAAATTCCAAATATTTGTCTCCATCTCCACGGAAATTAGCCAGGTCAGAGTCATCCTCGTTCACCTGGCCTTCTTATAGTCCTGGTGGTATCCCCTCCAGCCCTGCCATCTGATCTTCACATGCCAGACTGGTGGTCTTCCAAAACCCAACCCCTCTGCCCTCACCCCCCACCTCCGTTATAGCTCTAACCCGAAAGGAAAGCCCCTACCCAGCTCTGTACCCCTCTCCACCTCCCCCCGCCACTCCCCACCCCCTCTCAGATTTTCCTTCTGTTCCACATGGAGCAACCCCCTCGACATCAGGGCCTTAGGACACACTTTTTCCCTTTTCTGAAATGTCCTCTCTCTTTTTTTCACCTAATAAGCTTTTCTATTCTTCTTGCTCTCAGTTCAAAGGTCACTTCTCTTCCTTCTTTGCCACTTCACACCATGAGCTAGATCTAGTCCCCCTCCCTCCACTGTAAGCTGTTCTGCCCCCATACCTTCCCTTCACATCACTTATAATTTAGAACTGCTTGTGACATTATGTGTTTGATGTACATCTCTCAACTCTACCTCTGAAAAATAGACTCTACAACGATCCATCTATGTTTCTTTTGCTCACTAGAATTATACCATTACATTGCACAGGGGCCTGGCATAGTAGACACTTAATAAACATTTACGGAAATAAGGAAGAAAGGAAGGAAGGGAAGGGGAAGGAGAAAAGGAAGAATGAAGGTAGAAAAGGGGAAGGGAGGAGGGGAAGGAGGAGCATGCAAAGCCACGATTAGTTGACAATATTAAATCCACAGAATTATCACTGGTAGCTTATATACTGTGGCATTCTTAAAGAAAATGCCCTTTGACAAGAATGGCCAGACCTGCTTCCCATATTAAACCATCCACTCATCCAGTAAGCAACTGTTGTTTGGAATCTGCTACACACACACAAGACATCACAGATCAATAGAGCGTGTGACCTTTAAAGGAAATGACATTTTGTGGGATATATTGGCAGCAGGGGACACAGGGCACTCCTGGGCAGCGTGTACACCTCTGGAGGCACATTTCAGATGTTCTCTCTCCATACCTGCCTGCACCTGGGCTGTGGTTGCACCTTCCCCACGTGGGAACCTGAGGTCAGGCCTCCTTCCTCCTGTAGACACAGAAGGCCTTTGACCTTTGACCCTTTAACCATGGCACAGCCCTTTGGCGGGTCACACTGGTCAGGCAGAGGGTGGGGGCAGTGGGGAAAGGGGCTCTGGAATCGGGCCAGTGAGGATGAGAGCTAATGGAGAAGAGCAGGGGCAGCAGGGTCGGGAAGTGGGGGTAGTCTCTCTCCCTGTCCTTTACGCTTTCTCTGATCAAAGACGGGAGAGAAGTGAGACCTGGCTTCTCCCGGGCTGTAAGATAAGGCTGGTTCTCAGCAAAATGGGTGCTTTAGGGCAGGCCTGGCTTTGGGCAGCTGAGGGTCAGTCACCCTGATGCTGCCTGCTCCTCTGGCCCCTGCACTTCTCCATCGCCTCTCCCCACCGCCCATTCAGGACCCCCAACCTCCATTCCCCAAATGCTCCACTGTGGCAATCCCACCTGTGGTAGGTAATTTTATGTGTCAACTTGACTGGTCCCTGGCACCCAGTTTTAGGTCAAGCACCAGCCTAGGTGGTGTTGTGAAAGGAATATGTAGATGTAATTAACATTGAAAGTAGAAGACTCTTAAGTAAAACAGCTTACACTCCATAATGTGGGTGGGCCTTATCCCATCAGATGAAGGCCAGAAGAGAAAAGACTGAGAGTCCCAGAAGATGGAGGCATTCTACTTTCCAGGCTGCCTGTAGATTCAAGCTGCAATATTGACTCTTCCCTGGGTCTCCAGCCTGCCTGGCCTGCACATTTGGGACTTAATATCCCCCATAATCGTGTGAGCCAAATCCTTAAAATCTACCTATAAATCTGTCTAACCATTCACACGCACACGAACGTGTGCGCATGCATACACACACACACACACACACACACACACACACACACACACACACTATTGTTTCTTTATAGAACCCTAATACACCATTCCTACTCCTTCGAAGCACAATGCACAGCTCTGGGTCTGGCCCTCTGGACTTGCTGGAATAATCTGATTTACTATTTCTGGCTGCAGCATTAATAGATATGAACAGAGTATAAGATTACCCCTCTGGAAGAATACTCGTTGTAGGTAAGGCCTACAAGTGTGTTCACCGACTGATTTTAACCACACACCATCCCAAGTAAGGAGAGCAGGTATTAGTGTGTCCATTTTTTTTAAAAGAGGAAAGTGGGGTTCAGAAGGTAAAGTAGTGTGTGCAAACTCATGTGTCTGATGAGTTGGCAGCATTAGGACTCAACGCCATGTGTGTGTCCCCAGTTCTGGGCTGTTTCTGGAGCCATATAGGTCAGCCTAGAGCCAGGATCCTGACATTACATGACCTAATGCTGGGACCTTGAGACATGGATTCTGGCAGAGAGAGAAGCTGAAAGATGTGGCAGAAAGAGCTTGGATTTTGATGGAGTCAGACCTGGGATAAGCATCTCAAATGTGATGCTACCTCCCTGTGACATCATCTCATCCTTCTTGACCTCAGTTCACTCATCTCTAAAACGAGGGGATTGGACTAACTAGATAATTGATTTCTAGGAGGGTCTCTCTCTCCGTATGCAGCTTCCAAGGTGCCATGACTAGGGAGAAAGGGCCAAGCACTCATAATAAACTACACCCAGGAAGGCATAAAGGTGTCTAGTGTGTGTGTGTTGTTTTTATCACTTCTCCATGCTGCCAGGGTCTGTTCTGAGTTTTTCCACCCTTAACACCTGTGTCTGACACATCCTTCCAGCTCATAATGAGCTTTCATTCAAGCCACTGATCAATAGCAGGAACCAGCAGGTCTGTCTCTCCTGCTTGTTTTCTCTATCTTCAATCTGCCAAGACAGATTAGGCTATTTCCAAGGTCACTCAATATTCGGGGACAGAATGGAAAGATATCTGCTGGGCTGTTCATAGAACAAGACTGCAATCAGACAAGATGAGAGCTCAACTGTATGTTCCATGGCAGATTCAATTGACATCAAGGTCAAGAAGGGTAGGTTTTCTTACTGAACCTTTCCCTACCTCAGACTTGCTGGCTTGTCCATCTGCTACCAAGTCAGCATCCTCCCTAGTGGAACACCAACTTACAAACACCGGACCAGTTGCACCATCCAGAGGTGCGATATAATCTCGTGAGCCGAGGTGGCCCTTCCTATGCAATCTGCTTCAACAGTTTGCTGAAACATTCATCAGCAGGCTAAATAAAGTACAGGACCTGGCACAGAGTCCCTTTCCTTGCCAATGGTATTCTGAGATTTTGTTGCAATGGCTGAGGTCTAATTCTTGACAAGTACTTAAACTCACCCAATAGATTCTATGGAGTGCTTGTAGAGAAAGAGTCTGCTCAGCCTCCAACCTCTAAAAACATGCAGAGGTTTCCTTGTTCAGAGAAACAATACAATAAGCACCATGTCACCATACTCACTCCATTATTTAGGAGGAACTAGAAAAAATAAAATGTGGAAGAATACAAGTGAAAAAGAGTTTTCAATTTAACCCTGAAAGCATTGGGTCAAAAGCTGTAAAGATGAAACCCACGTTGCAATATATGAAACATGGAGAGGAATCTGTCTCAACTCTTATTATGGGTTGAATTATATCCCCTCCAAATTTATATATTGATGTCATAACCCTCAGAACTTCAAAATGTAATTATAATGGAATTTAAACTATAACTTTAAAGAGCTAAATAAATTAAAATGAGGTCATTAGGGTGAGCTCTAATCAATGTGACTGGTGAGCTTATAAGAAGAGAAAACTTGGACATGGTCACATTCAGAGGAAGGATGATCTGAAGAGATACGGGAGAAGGGGGCCATCTACCAGCCAAGGAGAGGGCCTTCCCTCAAGGCCCTCAGAGAAAAACCAACCCTGCCAGATCTCAGATCTAGCTTTCAGGGCTGTGAGAAAAATTATTTCTGTTGTGTATGCCATGCAAGCAGTGGTACTTTGTTCCAGCAGCCCTAGCTCATTACACTCTCTCTAAAGACACTGCAATATTAGATAAGTAACTGAAGTACATTTAGATGTAGTGTCCCCTTTCTGAAAAGGTTTACAATGTCAATAAAAATGGTCAGTGTTTCAAAGCAGATGCTTTCTAGAGGAAAATAAATGTAAATACAATATGTATATATAAAAGAGGATAAGAGAAGAGAAAAAGCAAGAGAGAAAGAGACACTTTCTCCAAATCCCTTATTTTTTACTAGAGGCCCAGTGCATGATTGAATCATGCACATGTAGGGTCCCCTACATGCTTTCGCTTTCCGCGGGGGAGCTGGGTGCCTGTCCGCTGGTGCACCAGGCCTTTCAGAAGCCTCCGGCTCGGCAGAGGCTTCTGAAAGGCCTGGTGCCGGAGCAGACAGGCACCCAGCTCCCACGCTTTTGATGGTCCACGGCCGCTGAGGGGGGCTACCCTGCTGTTGAGAGGCGCAGGGGGCGGGACTCCCGCCCCCTGTGCCTCTCAACGGCCGCTGAGCGGGGCTGCGGTGGACACCTGGCTACCCTGCCGTTGAGAGGCGCAGCTGGGTGTCCGAGGCAGGCCCCCTCAGCGGCCTCGGACCGTTGAGAGGCACAGAGGGCAGGAGTCCTGCCCCCCAGCCTCCCGCCGCCCAATCGTGGGCGTAGCGGAGTGATGGTAATTTACATGTTACTCTATTATTAGATAGGATGGTTCTTTAAAGCTGTCAGACTCAGCTCCGTGAACCACAGTACCTCTGTCAGATGTAGTGCTGGGTGCTGTTCAGTGATTCATGTATTCATACTACAAATTAGTTATTGAATGTCCCCTATGTTCCACACACTGTTCTCAGAACTGAGGGTACAGCTGTGGATAAAATCACTGCTCACACTGAGTTTACCATGTAGTAGGGGAAACAGGTGATAGACACGTAAGTATATAAATAATATGTTAGGCAGTGATATAAGCTATGGAGCCAAATAAATCAGGGAAAATTAATGAAGTACTGAGACTTAACATTTTAAACAGCATGAACAGGGCATGCTGATTATTGACCCAATGTCTTTCTGCTCTTTATAGCAGAGAATTGGAAGCTTAAAAACTACATTTTCCAGATTCGCTTACAGCCAGGAGTGGCTAAGTTCAGCCAATGCTCCCTCTGCCAATGGGAAACACTGATAGGAGACAGGAAGGCAGGAAGAAGGAGAAAGAAGGAGAAGTAGAAGAAGGAAAAAGCCATAGTCTTTTTGTTTCTGGTGGTGCTTTAAGCGACTGCACCTACCAAGGCCTGAGTAGGGGTTTATTCAGTTCCGTATCAGACAGAGTGATGCTGATAGCAGTTAATGGCTCTACAGTGGTGACATCAGGAGAAGTCTCCTCTAGCTCCTGAGCACCATTGGAAGAGAAGAGTCTGGTCTTCCTGCGAGGCCACGGTGGTGGTGAGTCTGGCAGCAGTCACCTCTGTGGCACAGTGAGCATGGGTGCTGGGTTATACTATTTCCCCTTTTCTCTTCCAGCCATCCTGCTGTCACCAAGCTTGGTTTAAGCCCACCTATCCCTTCTGCAATACCAGCCCTTTAAATCCCCTCTATTAAATTCTCTGCTTGAAATACCTACAGTTGTTCCTGTGTTTCCAATTACCAGACATTGACCAGTACAAAAGGTCTCTCTAAGAAAGTGACATTTGAGTAGAGACTTGAAGAAAATGGGATGCGCTTTGTGAGTAACTGGGGAAATACAGATCCTGAGGCCACTGAGATGAGACTATTTCCCTAAAGAGTTTCAGGCTTCCCTATTGAATATGTGGGAAGGGAGAGAATGACAATGTAAGGTGGGAATTATCATAACTCTAAAGGGATATTAGAGTCCAACATGAAGAAACTGTGGGAACTATGGTTTAAAACAGAGGCTGACTGACTAAGGCCCACAGGTCAAATCCAGCCAACCATCTGTTTTTACAAATAAAGTTTTATTGGCACACAGCCCATAACCCAATAACTTACATATTGCATATGATGGCATTTGCACTTCAATGGTAGAGTTGAGTGAAGAGAACTTATAGCCCATAGGCTTAACATATTCACTCTTTGGTCCTTTATAGAAAAAGTTTACCAATCTTGATTTAACGAGTAGTCATCTCACTGATGAAGTAAAAGTGATTTCAGATACAAAAGTAACTATCCATGGCTAGTAAAAAAAAAAAAAATGTAGCTTTGACCTACATAATGTAGAGTCTTGGTACAAAGTGAGTAGAAGGATGATGAAATACAAACCTGCAACCATTATATTACATACTTTGTCACCTCAAAAAAATCTGAATATTGTCAGGAAAGTATCAACAAGCACCAGGCAGTGAATGAGGCAATGAAGAGAGACACTAAAATTCTCAGTGGCATGATTTCTTGAGCAAGAAAACACCTGATTAATGTGATCAAAACAAAGCCAAAGCCTATGTCTAGGAAATGGTGGGAATCCAGGGATGCTGGGTAAGAGAAAACTTCACAGTTTTGGAAAACCAATTCTAATCCTAAACCCTGGGGCAGGAGGGGAGAGAAATGCATCTTCAATACCAATCATGTCTTTCCCCAAATGAGCACCCTCCTCCACTTCATCTTTCCTTCTTTTTGCCTAGGTTACACCCCACTCTGAGCATTGAGGTAGAACAGTAAAAACCCACCTTTGAATATGGAACTTTAGCTTGTTTTCTTAAAATGTACAGAACCAGAAACTAACATTTGCATTTCAGTCTTCAGATTTCCATGGACCTTGATGAGCCAAGAGGCAGTTAACACAAGCATTCCAGGGTAAACTCAGTTTTCTATTGGCAAATAAATCTTTTTATATTAAGGTGAAACAATAATAATCATTTTAAACAATCATGTAGAGTGTGATTACAAAATAGCTCATTTGGAAAGAACATTATCAGCTTATGAGATCCTCAGAGATTCTAAGATGGAAGGTGCTATGGATAAAACCAACTGTTATGGGCTCTGTTATTTCCGCAGCACACGGAAGCAAAATTCACATTTTAATACCGTAATGAGAAAACAATGCAAATTCTGATTAAGTAAAAAGTGAGAGCACTTGTTAAAGACAAACACAACGTCTCTCATATCCTTGCTGACATTGAGGGGAAATTGCAGGAGAGGTTTCCAAACTCTCAGAGCTCCTCAGGTACCATTCAGCTCTGTGCACTCACATTCTGAGCACGCTCTCTTCAGCGTCTGGGTAACAGCAAGGTTTTTCTAGCAAATGCAAACAATTACACTTTGCAATATTCCACTCAGTTGCTGTTTACCCAAGGTTTCCAGAAAAGAAAATTCTGTCTGGCCTAGTCTAAGTCTCGCTGAGCTCACTTCAATGGTGAGTTTTCCAGAACAATAGTAAACTCCCTGACGTGGACTTCTTGGTAAAATGTCAACACTGAGTTACTCAACCATCAAAGGGGTAAGGTTTGGTTGTGTGTCTTCTGAGTTCTAGAGTAACTCCTAAAATAAGAAACAACTAGCATTCATTCACTCAACAAATAGTAACTGAGCCCCTTTCTTGTCCCAGATGCTATTCTAGGTGCTGAAGATAGCTAGGAAGATAATAGAATTCTTCTTGCATGGAACTTCATATCCAACACAGATTGGAAAGACAATGCATTATGTAAATAGTCTTATGAAAAGATGTATCTAAAAGATGTATCCTGAATATGGCAGCCATCCTCATTAACCTTATTTACACAAGGACAAATATTATTTACTCTTCTTTCATAACACAATTATAGCTAGTTTTGAGCAAAGCTGTTATCCAAATTATGAGTTCTTGACATCTGAACCAATACAACTTAATCCTAATTGTACTGGTAAAGATAGTATCTACTTTCTGAACTATTCATGAACATTTTCTCTGCTCCTGCAGGTTTTTTCTTACTGCCACACACATCAGGCCTGCTTCTCCACAAAGCAGAAATTGTGGGTGCTTGGAGAGTATATTCTTATTTTAATTGGCCTTTTACATTTTCATGTTCTGATCTCAATTCCCTCATTAACCCACTACAATATGGCTTCTGCTTCTGTCACGCCAGTTGACCACTGTCAAGTTTATTAATGAAGTCCCTATTGCCAAACCCAACAGTCAAGTACCATTCCTGTTTATTGATCTCTGTTGCTTTCCCTGGAGGTGAGCGCTCTCTCCTATCCTCGTCTTCCATGGCACCGCATGTTTGTGGTTTTCCTCTTACTTTCTTGGCCTTCTTTGCCACTAATTCTCCTTTAAATGTTGCTGTTCCCCCAAGGAGGTGTCTACAACCTTTTTTCTTGGCTTCATACTCTTCCTACTAGCTTTTATAACCATCTTTGTGCCAATGACTCATGACTGTATGTGTCCAGCTCATGCCTCTTCCCTAAACTAAAGTACAACATGCTCAACTGTCTACTTCACATTCCCCCTTGGATTTACCATCATACCTCAAAATCAACCTATCTAAAACTAAACTCTTGATCTAATTCCCTACCCCTGTTTTTTCCAAAGTCCTCTGTCTCCATGAAAAACAGCATTAGTTGTTACAAACCGTCCTCCTTCCTTAACCACCACATCCCAGTCAATGTCAAGAGCTATTGATTCTACGTCCTCGATATCTCTAGGACCTACCCAAACCTACTACAACTAGAGTCCAAGCCAACATTTCTTTTTTCTTGACCACTGTAAGACCTATCTCCCATGTTTACCCCTTTCCAGCCCATTCTCCATATTGCAGCCAGAGTGATCTCTTCAAATCTGATAATGCTGTTCCCCTGCTTCAAATCCTTCAGTTACTCTCAACTGCTCTTAGAATAAAATCCAAAATCCTTAACTTAGTCATGCCTGATCAGGCACCTGCCAATTATCCTTTGCTGTTCAATCAAACTGAGCTTTCATTTCCTCAAGCTACATATTATCCTACCTCAGGACCTTTGCACATCCTCTTTTTAGTGCTTAGATTGCTCTTCCTGCTCCTTTGAGATTTAAACTTAAATGTCATTTGATCCCCAGACTATGTGAAGCACCTTTTTTTCCCAAGCACAGAACTCACTGCATATCCCCATTTCTAGCACAACATTTGTAATCAAATGACTGATGTATTTCTCCCATGCAGGAATGTCAGCTCCATGAGGGCGCAAAATAACTTAAGTACATTTGAAAGAATGAAGGAGTCAGTGAATCAATAACTAAAAGAGTTTTGAGAACTTTCTATACTCTGGAGCGTGGCATCCCATGACTTTCGGCCCAGATACCGCATGACTGGTGATTAATGAAAGCCTTCATGCATTATCTAGCATTTACATGGAGGGGAGAAAAAAGGTTGCTTTGTCATCACAAGCAAGTAAGCACCATGAGAAAATGCATGTTAATTAATTCATGCTCATAGTTAATTAGTTAATCAGTTGTGTGTTCTCCCAACCTTCTTTTTCTCTATCTTCTCTCCATAATATAAGCAGTCAAGAACTCAGCAAGCAAAACAGTATCCTGTTGTGTCAGGTCTGGTCCTAGCTGGCTCAGTGACCAGTTATCCCATCTCAGAGGACTGCTACATCCTTTCCATATATCTCACACACACACACACATCCATGCAAGTGTGCACTGAAAATATTTTAAAAGTCAGTGGTTGGCACTAGCTGGATTCCATTCTGTTTCACCTTCTTTGACCTTCTGCTATGTGTGTTTTTACTTTTTTCAGATCTCCAATTTCTAATTTCCCCCGCCCCAATACCATCCTTCCCCTGAAAAACTGCTGAGGCTAAGGATGCCATCTACTCTCCCAAACTGATTTGACATCCATTTGAACACAATCTTAGTATTCCATATAGAGCACAGATTGGAGACAGACACTCTAGCATCCCCTACCTCTTTACTCCCTTTACTCTCTAGTTATGTCCTCCTATATCAGATACACTACTCTAGTGTGTTAGGTAGTTATTACTGTGTATCAGATCAGTTCAAATTTTAGTGGCTTAAAACAACCACCATTTATTATATCTCAAGTGTGTAAAGGTTGGCCAGGTAAGCTGGGTTTGGCCAGAGGGGGCTGTGTTCCACGTTTTCTCACCCTCCTCCTGAGACCAGTGGGTTCGCCTGACCATGTCACTCTCAAATCACTGATCAAGATGCAGGAAGTGAAAGTCCCAATATAGAAGTCCAAACTGAGCTTCAGCTTGTGTCATATCTGCTATCACCTCATTGGCTATAGCCAGTCACGTGTCCAAGCCCAGAGTCAAGGAGTAGGACTGTCACCCCTCCCTGAAAAACTGCTGAGGCTAAGGATGCCATCTACTCTCCCAAACTGATTTGACATCCATTTGAACACAATCTTAGTATTCCATATAGAGCACAGATTGGAGACAGACACTCTAGCATCCCCTACCTCTTTACTCCCTTGTCCCTTCAACTAGCTCTCCTTCCTAGCTGGTCTCATTTTGAGGATGAGCATGAGACAGCATGATTCATGATGACCACTTGATAGTGAAGACTAAAAACGGGTCAATGGTTGAATGTTCTACTTTAAATCTTTTCTAAGGTGAGTTGCTATCTCTAGTCAGAGAGAAATTTATTTTGAAGGCAAACTAATGCTAGCTATTTTGGTGCTATCTATGCCTTTATTATACAAAATGTAATCCATACACCAGCAACTTGCTGGAAATGCAGAAGCTCAGACTCTGCCCTAGACCTCCTGAACCAAAGGCCACCTTTTAACAAAATCCCCATGTGATTTGCATATATGTTAAAGTTTGAGAAACACTGAACTATGTCTTGACTCCTTCAAATTCAGGAAAAGAACAAGAGGTAACTTTGAAAATGATGATTCCTGAGATCAGAGCTGACCAGTTCCCACTCTTTATAGGAATAGAAGTGGACAGCATAGAGCAATGCTGTTATTGCCAACAGACCATTAGACTCAAAGCTTTGGTTTTCAAAATCTCCCATGGGGATGTGGACAATGCATCCTTCAATGAACAGTCTATTTCTTTTGAAATCATTAAATTTCAAACAAATTACAAGAAAGGTCAGGCTGAAAATTAAAGCTATAATTTTATTGGGTGACTCCTCTCGGGCGGACAAAGCTGTTTTTCCTCACTGCTTTACTTTTATTGAATTTCTGGGTCATTTGAAAGGGAAAAAAGAAAGATATGCCCAAAGTGAATGATGGGCACATACAGTGTTTGAGTCAAAGAAAAAGTATAAAAGATTATCATTAATTGTGAAATACTAGTTTATGATGGATGACAAAAATAACTCAGGAACCGTGTAGAAAAGAAAAGCAACCAAGCAATTTTCTTATGTAGGAATAATATGCATAGAGAATATAAAAAAGAAAGTGAATTTTCAAATATAATATACCTTTGAGGAATGTAAGGGGAAATATGCTACATGTAATCTGGACAAGAGCAATATATCTCCATCTTCATCTATATATCTATATCTATCTATATCTATATCTAAATCTATATCTATATATTTATCTTTATCTGCAAAAGCCTCCCGTGTCCTTTTGTAATTCCTCCATTCCTCCATCCCTTTCTCCAAGCAACCATTTAGCTGCTTTCTGTTATTATAAAATAGCTTGCATTTTTTACAGTTTTATATAAATGAAACCATACATTATGTATTCTTTCTTTTGGTCTGGCCTCTTTCACTCAGCATAATGATTTGAGATGTATCCATACTGGATCAGTACTGCATTCCTTTTTATTGCTAAGTAGTTTTCCATTGTATGACTAAACCATCGCCTGTTAATGAGACTTGGGTCATTTCTATTTGGGCGATTAGAAATAAAGTTGCCATGGAAATGTGGGTAGAAGTCTTTATGTGGACATATGTTTTTCTTTGTCTTGGGCACAGTACATACCTAAGAGTAGAATGGCTGGGACATAGGGTAGGTGTGTGACTAACTCTTTAAAAAGCACTGTCAAACATCTGCTGAAGTGGTCATATCATTTCACATTCACACCAGCAGTGTATGAGAGTTCTGGTCCCACCACATCCTCATCAACACTTGATAGGGTCCTTTTTCGTTTCAGCCATAAATGGGTGTGGAGGGTTATTTCACATGGTTATCATTTGCATTTCTCTAATGAATAATTACCCTGGCCATATTTTCATGTTCTGATTGCCCATTGGTACATCTTATTTTTGAAGTGTCTATTCAAATATTGGGCCATCTTTACTGGGTTATTTTGCTTCTTAATATGAAGTTGTACAAATTCTTTACATATTCTGGATATAACTCCTTTATCTGATATAGTTTATAAGAAAATTTTAAAGGTTCTTTCGTACTATCACAATTGAATATTCCATGGTTTGGATGTATTCCTGAGGATTTGGATACTTGTAATTATGGAATCGAATGCTACAAGAAGTATTTTACTTTTCACTCAATTATTTGTAATTCATGCAGATGTAATCCACTCAAGAGTGCATACATGCAATGTAAAGAATTCCAAAGCTTATTTATTTTGTTTTTCTAGGACTACAGACATTTAAAATATACACAGTGGCTTTATATTAAGAGCAACTATTTTGTCCACTACCCAGTAGCTGTGGAAGAAATTGAACCTACTTGGAAAAAAAGAAGGAAAGTAAAATTGTCATAGAGAAAGGAATCTTGTACCTTAGGGGCTCAAACAAGTACATGCCCTAAAAGGCCTCAACATACTAAAAAAGCCTGATTTAAAGGGGTCATGAGGTGATTTCTAAGAGACCACAGACATGACACTGGACAATAAAGCCAGGTCTCACTTAGAGACCAAACGAATAGGTTTGGTTACTGGTCAGTGAGGCCAAGGGAGTTAAAAAGACCACGGAAATGGTCAGATAAGGTCAATATCTCTGGGTTTGCAGCCAAGACCGGGTCCCTCAGGGCACCAGGAACTCGATGCTTCCTAGGTGTTGAGAATGTGTCAGGCATTGTTCTTGAGCTTGAGAACAAAGAAGGGGAAAAGACAGGATTCCTGCCTTCAAGCTGCTCACACTCTAAGGAAGGCAGATCATTTTTAAAAAAAGAAAGGGAAGCCTAGGAAGAGAATCCAAGAGCAACTCAGAGCAGCACAGCCCATCAAACAGAACAAGAACGAGGCATCGGAGCCCAGCACAACCGACAGTGTGGTACAAAGTGTGATGCGCGATGGTTTTTCTGGCATCCCAGCGCAGACATCTTCCCCAAGGAGAAGACTCGGGATAACAGATTCAGAATAAGGCCCAAGGGTAGAACCAGAAACTGACAAGATAATAGCAACATTGATGGTATAAGTTAAGGGGCAGAAAGCCTCATACTTTGGAAGATTAACTTAGACCACAGACAGACATACCCCAGATTGGTTTCCTGTGATCAGCCTGTTTCTGGACCTAGATGGCCGGCAGCACATGAAGGCTGGCAAACCAAGAACAGAATCTAAGAAATGAATGACTCCAAAGAGCCATTGCCTCTCACTATCTCCCTTAGCTAAGACCGTGCCTGTCTCTGAGATGGTTGTGTTATAATCGCTATAATTGTATGTCCAAGGTCGTTGTTTGGCAAAAATTCTATGGGATATTATTTAGACTCTTCTTACACTGATTCCCATAAAAGAACTACAAAAAACAGGAAGGAAATCCAACCATCTGTGACAACATGGATGAACCTGGAGGACATTATGTAAAGTGAAATAGCCAGACACAGAAAGACAAACACTGTATGATCTCATTTACTAATACATGTGGAATCTAATAAAGGCAAACTCCTATGATCAGAGCATAGAATGCCAAGGCCTTGGGAGTGGGGGGAATGGGGAGATGTGGCTGAAAGGGAACAAACTTTCAGCAGTAAGATAGCGAGTTCCAGGGATCCAATGTACAGCATTCTGATTATAGTTAGCAATGCTATATTGTGTACTTAAAATTTGCTAACAGAGTAGATCTGTATTGTGTACTTAAAATTTGCTAACAGGGTAGATCTGTATTGTGTACTTAAAATTTGCTAACAGAGTAGATCTTAAGTGTTCTCACCACACACAAAAAAAGAAGAAAGTAACTATGTGAGATGATAGGTATGTTACTTAACTTGACTGCTGATAATTTCACAATGCATATGTACATCAGAATAGCATGTTGTACACCTTAAAAATAAAATCGTATTTTACCACCTAAAAATAAATAAATAAACTTTAAAATAAAAATAAGGTTTAAAACATCATATTTAAGACAATGGCTGAGAGGCTGTGCAGCAAGGAGTAACTCAAAACCTCAACTCAGAACTGTCCCTATGACTGTCCACTGCCTCTGGAGTGAAGGCAGCTTGGTCCACTGATTAGGCCCTGAACTTCAGGACTCCCCACACACAACTGTCCCCCGAAGCCAGAGGTCTCCACCACCAAGCTTCCCAGAAAATGGGATCCATGCCCAGCCTGTTTCCTCCTGCCACTTCACTCAAAATCTCGCCTGTGTTTGCATCTCATTGGCTGAGCCAGTCACATGACTGAGCCCAGTAGCAAGGGAGTCTGGGAACCTTAGTGTTCCACTCCCACCTTGGGTAGGAAAAAATCATATTGTAGGAAATTCTCCAAACGAAGGACTTTACAGAAGATTCTGTGTGGCCACAAAACATAACAAATGTCCACACTGTGCACGGGCCCATCTATCCAACCCAGCCCACAGTCGCCACCCTGGGGTTGTGAGTGGGAAAAGAGGGACTGGAATACCCGTGACACAGGTGTGACAACACATCTAGTTTTACTAAACATCAGACTCCTTCCCACCCAGTCAAGTGGTTCTCACTAATGTCCATTTCTTCTTATCTCTTAACAGAGGTTCAAGTCAAGCTTCTGCCTTAGGTGCTGCCATGGAATGATGGATAAAACTGAGTCTCGGAGCTATCTTTGCTAGAGAACAAGCCTACTCTCATTTTAAAGAGCTTTTGTCTGCTCCACACACAATAATGGTTATCTAACCATTGCTATCGTATTTGGCATGTACATTGAGACTTGTAAAAAAATATATATTCTTTTCTGCTACAGGCGCAAAGCCAAGAGTCTGAACCATGATAAAAACACTGGAGGCCACAGAGAGTGGGGAAGTTCCAAAGACTAACAAAGGCTATTTTTTGATAATCGCAGACTGAAAAGAAGGTCATGTTGGCAAGATAAGGAGACTCTCTGAAAAGAGGGAATCAAAGCAACCAATTAAAATGAATCTATACTATGAATATCACAGAGGTGTGAAATAAAGATTAATGATTATAAACCAGGAGATAGAGTTAAATTGTCAGGTAAATGAATATCTTAATATCAGATATCTTCTGATATTATAATGAAATCAGTCTAATAATGTTCAAGTAAACATCTGTCTATCTTTACCAAAAATGTAGTACATTTGAAAAAGAATACACACACACAGGAGCAGTGAACTTCTTTGTTTGTGGAATCCTCATTTTAAAAAACCCATAAGAAAAGTAACTCTATAAGGCAAAGTTAGATGTAACTTTTCAAATAAGTTTTTCTAGGGAAAATTCTCAGAAATGCTTTCTTCTTGAGAGCAATCCTTTACTTAAAATGCTTTGATTTTACTTGACTGTCCCAGTATTTCAAAAAGATAAGCTTTTAATATCCAGATTGATGTTCTGGGTAAATATCCAAAGCCATAATTAATGTGCATTATAAATATCATACCTAATAAAATGGTAATATGCAAATTACCATCACTCCGCTACGCCCACGATTGGGCCAGCGGGAGACACGGGGCGGGACTCGGGGTGGCTGGGGTGGTGATTGGGCCAGCAGGACACTGAGCTCGCGTTGCCAGCGGCGACGCAGCTCAGCGTCTGCGCCATGGCTGTGCTGCAGCACAGACGGGCCTCTGGGGCAGCGAGCCGGCGTTTTGGAGGTTTGGAGGCGGCGGGCGGTGGGCAGGCAGCGCGGCTCCCGGGGGAGGAGTCTGGCGGCAGTTGGGCCACAGGAGCCCGCGGCGGTGTCCCGGTGTCCGCAGAGGATGCGGGTTTCCACGAAGGCAGAGGAGGCGGCGGCGGCCCCAGCATTCCTGGGTGGGAGGCGAAGGCAAGACCCCTGCCTGGGCTCCGGCCACAGGAGGACCATGCCCCCGCCCCGCCTCGCCCTAGGGGCCCAGGGACTTCGGAGCTGCCGGCCACACCGGGTCCCGACCAGCGGACAGACAGCCTACACGTGCATGATGAAATCATGCACTGGGCCTCTAGTAAAATATAATATACAGTATATTCTATTTTGGATGCAATGTTTTATTTTTTATGAAACAATGAATATATGATTTGACACATGAAAAAGCAACCAAAAATTTATTTCATAATTAAGTTTTTAAGTTCTTATTAAGTTGGGTAATGCATACAATTTCAAACTAGTAATAGATTTCTCTTAAGTGAATTTAACATGTGCCTAAAAACACTTTGATCAAAATAAATATCTTAAGCTTGACAGCATTAAAAATATGCCTAGGATTAGTTTCAGAACTGTCAGAAAACTTAGAAAAGTTAAGCCTTCTGTCCACATAGTTTCTTAAAGAGCCAGTTCATTAAAAAATATATATATATCCTCTTTCAAACAAATGTGTGGCCATCACCCTGGATAAACTCCTGACCAGCGTGTAGCCGGCAGCCTGCCTCCCAAATCCAGCACTGCCTTGCTCATTAGCAGCAATAGGGCCCCATATGCCTCGTAAGCATGACTTTTCAATGCATCCTCTTGAAGGAATGGGGCTTTGCATTTTCCAAGCTTTCCGAAAAAAGAAAACAAAAAAAACTTTCCCAAGAAACGTTATATATTACACAGCCACCTTTTCCCTGCCTCTGTGGACCTGCAGGACCCAGACAGGCTGCTTTCATTATGCAATGAATGCTTCCCAAGCCCAGGCTGCACCTGCAGAGACAGAGATGAATGAGAAAGGGTGGATGCTCACCAAGGAGGCGATTGATTTCCCTGGAACAGCTGCTAATCACGTTGGTGACATTAAGCCTGGACAGAGAAGAATTACACTCTCAGCCAGATGGTGACAGTGCCCTTTCCTTGCAAGCTCCTGGGTGTAGAGAGCTGGTCCTGGACAACACGGTGAAGTTAGAAAAGTTCCCCAACTCGGCACACTCTCTTCCCCACCTCCAAGCGCCTGGGAGCTCACACTATTCCTCACAGGGAGAACATCCCTGCACTCCCCTCAGCTGCTCAGAGACTCGGGTTCCATATCTTTAAAGTGGGGATAACAGTATTACAATTTTTGTGTTTGATAAAGGAGCTAATGAAGTGGCTAGGTCCATGTGCTAGGCTAGTGGGAGGTATTGTTCACTTATATCAACATAGGTAATATCAACACTGCAGTATTGATCATATCTGGTTACTGTCCTGAGCTAAACTGATAAGCCTAGCCAACATTACTCATTTAGAGCATTATCTTCTACTCTCATTAGCTCCGGAGCCAGGCATAACTAAGTTAGAACAGTGGCCTTACACACTTTTGTAAGTACTATCCATTTAGTTGTTACTATGCACCAAGCACTGCGATAAGGATTTAACACACAAAACCTCATTTAACCTCTGCAACCATCTGAGGAGGGAGGTGCTAGCATCCTGTGTGGTAGGGAGAGCAGGGAAGGAGTGGGAGAACTTCCTAGTGCTCCTCAAACACCATGTAGACAGCCATCGACTCCATCAACATGAAGGACTCTCTTAGAAAGCAGACGTCTCCCACATGTGATCAGAAACAAAGTGTGTGGTGCATATCTATTCACGTCCCACCGCCATCCTGTTCTGTCATCTTGAACAGTGACTTCAATTTTTTCTTAGACTAAGTTTCCTCACCTGGGAAGCAAAGGCTAGATGTTGTCTACAGTTTTTTAAATCTCTAACATTGTATGTAGACAGTTACATAAATCAGTCTCATTCTGTTGCAAAACACAGGGGCCCATCTGAGCTAGCTCGTGAGGCAGGAGTTTGTCATAGGATGCCCAAAGCTAGAATCAGAAAGTGGTCCAGCCCCAAGACAGCTCAAAGGCCAGCCATCAAATCATGGGAGTCTCTGCTTTTCTTGAGCTTTGCCTCTCTTGTTCTCTTTACTCTCTCCACCAGGGCTCTCCACTTCTAATGTTTCTCTGCTGCTTCTTTCATGACCCTAATAATATCAGTTTGCACATTTTTTTCCTCATAGCATTCTATGGCCTTTTTGCCCTCACCATTAGCTAGGTAAGCTTCCTGGTTTTCCAGTTTCCTGGAGGATTATCTGATTGGTCCAAGCAAACATTTAAAGCCAGGCCTCATGGTCATCGGTCAAAGTTTCCCGGATGCTTTCAGCTGGGATCAGAGCCACTTCGTACAAAACAATGGAGCAGTTTTCTCAGGAGAAGAAATGTTCAGGGAGGGCACCAGAATGTCTCTAGCACGCTACTAAACCATATCAAAGTCTCAATGAAAAGATCCGCTTTTACCACGGAATGGTAGCTACACATACAGTAGCAACACATACTGTTGTGGCTAGAACACACACACACAGACACACACACACACACACACACACACACACACACACACACACACACCTGACTCACTCACACACTCATGCACGTGCACATGAAGAAGCACCAACTCTGTATCTGTACAAATGTGAATGTAAACACCCATTTTTCTATAATGCCTTAGAAAGAGGAAACAACCCCTAACATCCAACAACTGGCCTGGCACTGCCAGCGAGCCTTGGATGTTCTCTGCTGAACATAAACAATTTCACAAAGATCAGACTCAGACACGGCTGCTTTGTGACCATGATGGGTCAGGACAAAAACGAAACCATAAGCATGTCTGAACACAGAGAAAACACGAACACTGTCCAAGACACCACAAAAATAACCACACATCCCTCTGTCCTGGCTAATGTGAGTAACTGCTCCTTTCTTACTAATTGCAGCTTGAGCCTCTGTCTAATCTTCCCTCCTAGATACAATGTATTAAGGCACCAAACAGAATTACCCCTGCATCCTGACAGCATCCAATCACAGCACAGCCCCACTTCCTTAAACCCTCCCCCCAAACCGTAAGACCCCAGGCTAAATCTCATCTAAGTCTTTTCTAACGGAGACACCCCATGGTTTCCCATGAGCCCTTCTCCTTCACCACAATGAGTAATGAACACGACTTGTTCAATTGCAAGTTGTTCTCGGTCTTTTACTGGAGGGCATTCACATGCTTTATTTTTATTTATTTATTTTTAATATATTTTATTGATTTTTTACAGAGAGGAAGGGAGAGGGAGAAAGAGCCAGAAACATCAATGAGAGAGAAACATCAATCAGCTGCCTCCCGCACACCCCCCACTGGGGATATGCCTGAAACCAAGGCACATGCCCTTGACCAGAATCAAATCTGGGACCCTCCAGTCCACAGGCCAACACTCTATCCATTGAGCCAAACTGGCTAGGGCCATTCACATGCTTTATAACTTATGAAGCAATTTCATTTATGTGACATTCACTCAGTTAACCTCTCACCTAGTATCTCTAGTCAATAAGTGAAGCAACTAAGGCGCAAGGAAAGTTACCTGAGGTGCACAACTGGTCATCAGCAAAGGCAAAATTTAAATATAGAGCTGACTGATTCTAAACCCACTGCTCCTTATTCCGGAAGGAAACAACCTCCTCAATGCAACGATTTTCCTTGGAAAAGTTATAGAAGCCAAACAGAATCGTGTTTCTCTCCCCCCACCTCCTCCTGCTTTAAAAATCCAGGTGAACAACACAAAACTGATTATTATTTTTACCCCAAAGTTGTGATCAATTAGATTCTGAGGCTTGGCTGGAAATAAGGGCCATTCCCATAATTTAGGAGAAAATGCCATTGGCATGGGAGACAGCGTCCCTGGATGGTATACAGCCCCTGGGGACGTCTCCATCTTAACACCAGCCAATCTGGACCAAGCTGACCATATACCATCCTTCTCCCTTTTCCCTTTCTCGGGAAACTGGTGAAGATCCAGTCTCCATTGTTATTCAAGCAGGTGGACAGGAACACTTAAATGGAAAAGTCATCCCAATGTGTACTTACTATGCTGCAACCAACTGAGCCAGCTGGCCGGGGTAATGTGTACTTACTATGAAGAGTTGCTCCTATAAATGAAGTACTGAATGACAGAGTTAATAAAACATTGAGAAAGACGCATTTTCTCACTTGAGAACTTAATTGCTACAGCACATTTAACAAGAAGCTCGACATTCTATTTCATAATAAGTGTTTTATTCTCCAATTGCACCTTTGATTTATAAACTGCAGGGTGAGGGCTCATCATTGTCCACAGGGAACATTTCTCTTCCTACATACCAAGGTTTAATTTACATACATCAGACTAAAACTAATTTATTTGACCATACAACTCAAAGTGCCATTAATTCTGTCATTATAACTTTGAAAAATTAACTTTGAAAATAAATCAAGCCATTGCCCTTCTTCACAAATACACATATCCTTTGAGATTTTGTACAGGCCAAGAGCTCAGATTACCACTATGAATGGCAGTTAGAGAAGATTCCAACTTATGCCCCCCATAATGGGTATAAACCAAGATTATAAATAACAACATTTTTCTTGATTCCTTATAAATATTTTTAGGACTTACTTTTCTTAGCAAGGCTAAATGGGGGTTTAAGTTATCCACCTTAAAAGAATTTTACCAAAGGCTTTTATATGATAGAAAAGCATGCACACACCTTGTTTTAAAAAATATATGTTCTTAAATGTTCCAACTTCATCAATAAATATTAATACTAGAGGCCCAATGCATGAAATTCGTGCATGGGGGTGTATGTGTCCCTCAGCCCAGCCGGCACCCTCTCCAATCTGGGACCCCTTGAGGGATGTCCGACTGCCCATTTAGGCTTGATCCTACCCGGGCCTAAACAGGCAGTCGGACATCCCTCTCACAATCCAGGACTGCTGGCTCCCAACTGCTTGCCTGCCTGCCTTCCTGATTGCCCCTAACTGCTTCTGCCTACCAGCCTGATCACCCCCTAACAACTCCCCTGCCAGCCTGTTTACCCTAACTACCCTCCCCTGCAGGCCTGGTCACCCCTAACTGCCCTCCCCTGCAGGCCTGGTCACCCCTAACTGCCCTCCCTTGCAGGCCTGGTCCCTCCCAACTGCACTCCCCTGCTGGCCTGATCGCCCACAACTGCCCTCCCTTGCAGGCCTGGTCCCTCCCAAGTGCCCTCCCCTGCTGGCCATCTTGTGTCCACATGGGGGCAGCCATCTTGTGTGTTGGAGTGATGGTCAATTTGCATATTATTCTTTTATTAGATAGGATCATTGACAAAGATTAGATTTTTATTCTATCAATCAAGTCTCATCCAAGAATAGGTGGCACACTCAAAGTCAACACCCTTAAGAGGGTTTACTTACCAAGAGATGGATTACAAATGTGTGGACATAGGACAATCTTGGGGGGAGGTGGGGCACAGGCACCTGGGACTCTCAGCGGTGACACCAAGTGGCCCTTAGGACAGAGGGACCAAGGCAAGGAGTGGTTTCCAGATCCTAGAAGGAGGGAGTCCAATAGTAGAGGCTGCCTCTAGAGGAGCAGCGGCTTACTGTGGGATGAGGAATACACCTGTTCTAAAGAAGCTCACGGGAGGGAGGGCAAGGGAGTGAAGACCCTGATCTCACTCTTCTCTCTCCTTTTTTGGGGGGGCGGGGGGGGATGCAGAACTACCATTGGCCACAGCCAACTGGGTGGGAAGGGGCATGTGGAAGATGCCAGCACTGTGCTGAGGACAGAGTTGCCTGCCCTCAAGAAGCATGCAGTCTTTGGAGGGAGAATTAGGTAAGATAGAGTACACTGTGAATGAACATTCTAGAATGTTAGGGGAAGACAATTTTAAACTCTAATAACATGTCTTTTTTGCCTGTAGAGGAGCCCTTCTCTGTTTGGCAGAAGCACCCTTCTTCTCTTTAGCATCGTGGTTCTCCAACACTAGCGTACATGTGAGTCACCTGAGGGCTCGATAAAATGCAGATTACTGGGCATGACCCACAGCATTTTTTATTCAGTTGTTCTGGGGTGAGACTTGAAATTTGGATTTATTTTTTTCCCATTGATATATAATCCTACCTAATAATAGACAAATATGCAAATTGACCATACCTCCGACACACCCACAAGCCACGCCCACCATCCAATTAGAGCGCGCATGCAAATTAACCCAAACCAAGATGGCTACAGCCACAGAGAGCAAGGTTTCCTAGTTAACAGAGGAAGCCAAGCTTTCCGCCTGCCCTTGCCAGGCCTAAGCCTCCACTCAAGCTACAAAGTTTCAATTATAGAAGGTAAACAAATTCAAACAAATGGCGGCAGAATGGAGCTTGAGAGAGCAGGCCAGGGTTGCCGCCGGCAACAGGGGAAGCAAAGCTTTCCGCACACCCTGGCCGGGCCCACCCGCTTAAGGCAACAAAGTTTCAATTATAACCCCAACACAAATGGCTGCCGGGCCTCGGAGGGAGCCCCAGGCTTGGCTCCGCTTCAGGCTACAAAGTTTCAATTGTAGAAGGAAAATAAATTCCAGATACCAGGGCCTCCGCTTGGGTTGCCAGGGGGCGTGGCCGGCATGCAAACCACCACAGGCCCCTCGCTCAGGCTGCCCCATGCCCCAAGGGAACCCCACCCTGATCCGGGACACCCTTCAGGGCAAACCAGCTGGCCCCCGCCCCTGTACCAGGCCTCTATCCTATCTAATAAAAGAGTAATATTCAGATTGATCATCACTGCAACACACAATATAGCTGCCCACATGTGGTCAAAGATCCTGCCCCCATGTGGACACAAGATGGCCACCACAAGATGGCCAGCAAGGAGAGGGCAGTTGGGAGGCACCCGGCCTGCAAGGGAGGGCAGTTGAGAAGGACCAGGCCTGCAAGGGAGGGCAGTTGGAGGTGATCAACCCTGCAGGAGAGGACAGTTAGGGGTGACCAGGCCAGCAGAGGAGGGAAGTTGGGGGCAAACAGGCTGGCAGCGGAGTGGTTAGGGGGTGATCAGGCTGGCAGGCAGAAGCAGTTAGGGGCAATCAGGAAGGCAGGCAGGCAAGAAGTTGGGAGCCAGCAGTCCTGGATTGTGAGAGGGATGTCGGACATCCCTTGAGGGGTCCCATATTGGAGAGGGTACAGGCTGGGCTGAGGGACAACCCCCCTCCGTGCACGAATTTCATGCACCGGGCCTCTAGTTGACAAATATATCTATATAGTTCAGGTGTACAACCTAATGATTTGATATTTGTATGTATTGCAAAATAACCACCACAAGTCTAGTTAACATCCATCACTGCACAGTTACAATTTTTTTCTTATGATGAGAATTTTTGAGAACCAATGCCTTGTGGAAGTTACCTGTCTGTCCTCCCTGTTCCAAACCTCAGTCCCTATGGCTCCCATGAGGCTATCAACTTCTCACCCATCCACAGCTGGCCCATGACGCAGGCCTATCCAATTAGCATCGTCCATCACTCTGAACCCCACCTCCAGGGGCTGCTCATTGGCATTCGTCTGTGTGACGATCTCCCCAACTTCTCCTTTCTTCTCCTTCCCTGGAGACTGGCCCCACTCTCACATGCTTACCACATTATTCACTCAGGGGATTTATCTTCAGGAAATGATTCAAAGTCCGTTCCAAGATTTAGCAATAGGATATTCATCACATTATTAACCAACAAAATATCTAGTTATAGTGGGGATTTGGTTAGATAAAGTATGATATGTCCACCCAACAGTATACAACGAAGCCATTAAAAACTTGAATGCAAAAATACATTTCTTGATATAGGTGTTCCCAATACATTAAGCTAAAAAAGTAAGTCACAAAACTATTTGTAAGATACTGTCCCTTCTTAAACATATATGAAGGTTAACAAACCCTTGTATTAACTGTTTCTAGGTAGATGAGATGATGGTTATATTTTAATTTCTTTGTTTGCCTATCTGTTCTTTTTTAAATGAGCATGGATCGCTTTTGTAATAAAAACAAACAATAAAAGAAAATTTCATTTTGAGACACACACAGAGTTCTCATACTGACTGTATCTAATTTAAGGGCCCCCAAAATAAGCAACTATTTTCTCCTGTTTTCTCAGACCTCTGTGGTCCCATAAAATCCAGATGTATTGGTTATAATTAGGTTTTGCTGCATGTGACCTCAAACCCAAATTAAGAGAGGCTTAGAACTGAGGTTTCATTTTCTCCCACAAATCTTATAGGTATTAACAGTCCAAGATCAACATGACAGCTTACAAATCCCAAGGCACTCAACCATCTCCCAGACTTCCACTTCACTGTTGCTGGAATGTGGTCCAAGATAGCTGTTGGAGCCTTGAACATTGTCGCCATTCTAACCAGTAGACAGGAGAAGAGGGAAAGAGAAGGAAATATTCTCCCCCTTCAAGACACTTACTTGAAGTGGACATACTACTTCTGCTTTGACCCTGTGCACTAGCCAAATCTCCCCATTAACCCTATATAGTAGGTTCTATTAATATCCCCATTGTACGGATGAAGAAACTGAAGCACAGAGAGCTGAAGTAATTTGCCCAAAGTCACACAGCTAGTGAGTAGTTTGAATCCTAACTTGAGCTCCTAACTTGAGCCTTCTCGTTTCTCTTCTTAAGCCCCACCTAACTTCAGGTTCCTTATCAGTAAAATGGGGATAGTAACTCACAAGTTTACTATGAGGATTAAAAGATAAAAAGCATATGAGGCCCACAGCACAGGCGCTGGTACAAAATAAGGGCTCAACTAATAGGAGTTCTCTTCTTGAGATTTCTTTCCTTTTCCTCCTGCTTTACCTCATTCCTTCATCTTAAATGACGACTCCTTGCATTCCACTTTGGCCGATCTGCAGTATGACAACCTGGAAGTCATTATAATATGTTCCAACAGTAGGTCCTCGGGTTACCTCGGAGAGGACGTAACGCGACGTAACGCGATTTTCGCCGTAAGTCAGAACCCACCTACGTCAGCACTTACGTCACTCACATGGAGTACACACACAGCAGTAATGCAGTGAAACAGCAAAACAAAATTTTAAAAAAAGATAACAATTCCTGATCTTTACTTGTGGTAAATAAATAATAAAAAACATAAAGCACATATGTACATACGTCGAAATTACAGAACTTTTTTTTTTTAATAAATGGGAGATGGCGACATAACCATGAAACAACGTATGTCGAATCCGACTTAACCTGAGGACTGTCTGTATTTCCTTTATCTCTAGGGTCCACCTTAAGTGAACTTGAAAATACTATAAAAAATAAAAATAAAAAACTCACACACTCAAAATTTTAAGCTAATTAGGGAGCCAGCATTAATAAATGGCCTCAGCAGGGAATTCTTTTTTTACAAAAAAAAATAAGTGTTCTTCATTTATACCCCACCTTATTCCAAAATGGATTGGAGATAGTTTCCATAAATGGATATGCCTCAGAAAGATAAATTAAATTAACAGGAAGAAAAATAAAACAAGGAACCTGATTTAGAGCCACCACCAAAGTCAGTAAGCTTCCGAGGGCTGCTCCACTAATTTGGCTGAATTTTTCAGAAGAGAATATTTCAAGGAAGCGGAATGGGTCATGAGAGTCACAGTGTCCACGGGGCTGAGCCCACCAGTGCTCAAGAAAAGCCCTTAGCACGGAGGCCAGAGAAAAATGCCTCCCCGGGGATCCAGAGTGAAGACACCAAACACTAACAAGCACCATGCCTGGCAGCCCCCAGAACAGCCTGAAGAATCACTTCCTACTTGCTATGTTTTGTAAAACCAGGGCATCATCTATTGTAAAGCCAGGGTTCAAGTTCGCATCATCTATTATTTAAGAGGCCCCTGGAGGGCTGAGGAATTAATGCTGGTATTCATGCTGCTGCATTAGTCACAGGCAAGGAAAATGTGAAAACTGAAAAATCAGAAAGGTCTTCCAGCCCAGAGGTCTTGAGGCTATTTATCGGGTTCCATGGATTCCACGGAGATGTCTGGAGGAAGGGGGGGAGGGCTGGGAGCCCCTGAGGGGGCAGGGTCTTGCACTCCACATCCCGGGCATCAACCAGCACAAAGTCTGGAAACCACAATGGCCTCAGGGCAGTGCAGCAATTCCGTGAGCAGACTCTGGAGTTATTTGGAGGCCTGAGAACCCAGGTCAGGATTCAAACTACTCATGAGCTGTGTGTCTTTGGGCAAATTACTTCAGCTCTCTGTGCCTCAGTGTCTCCATCTGTACAATGGGGATAGTAATAGAACCTACTATATAGGGTCAGTGGGAAGATTACACTGCTTGATGAAGATAAAGTCCGGTGGCATTGTGATTTATAATAGATATATTATATATAAGTTTGGTCTTCCCTCATGGTCCTTGGCTCGCATAGTAGGCACTCAGTAAATATTTGTTAAATGAACGAAAGAAAGGAACAACGCAGAGAAAATGGCATAATAACAATATATAGTTCATATTCCTCTAACGAAAAGAGCTAACTAACATATGTTAAATATATTTCCTAACCTTAGAAGACAAAATCTAGGAGAAAAAAATTATTTGCAACAAGGAAGCTATATAATGAACATGCTTTGCTTTTTTCTGCAATTTCTAATCATGTTTATTCAAGTGTTTTATAGATATTTTAATGAGTTTTCAAATGCTTCAAAATAGTAGGGAATTATTTTGAAACATTTAAGTTGTTTCATAACCATTTTCAAAAATTTCAACTGGTCAGCAAGCTTAGAAAATAAACTAGTTCAATATCTTAAACTGTATTGAAATTGTGCCTTAAAATGTTAGGATTTAAAAATGGGGAAAAACAGTTTGGAAACAATTGTGAAAGCCAAATGTTTTCAAACTGATCATGCTTGAAATTTAAAGTTTTTGTTACCTTTGTGAAGAAGGAGAAAGAATAAATCAAACATCTCAAAACCACTTAAAAAGCAACATTTCCAAATTTGGGGGGAAAGCCAATTAAAAAATGTCAAGTACACTTTTTATAACCTTGTACTTAATGGTAAAGACCTGAAAAATCTATCTGTCAATAGAAAAACTAGAAGTAAATAAGGCATTTCAAAATGAAGTATTTCAAAATAATATCAAACATATTCATTGAAGAAAGTAAATTGCAGAATCATAGGTAAATCATAATCCCATTTAGATTTTTTTCTAGGAAGTTGAATGTGTAAAACATACTCATGCATTTACATGTCTGGAGCGATAGTAGCAGTGGTTGCCCCTGGAGTGAGCGAGTGGTAGGGTTAAGTGAACATGGGGACTTTATTTATCTCCTTTTGTACTGTTTAAAGATTATTCAAAATGTGATGAGTTATCTACCAAGTATTTTTCTTTAAAAAATATAAAAACCATAAAAACTGTTTCAAATATTTTAATCATCAGAGGATATGAGATACTAAGATGAATTAAATCTGTTTGCAGCTTTTGAGGGATTTAAAAGACAGTAAAACAGCCAGAAATGTTGAGGAATCATTGTTCTACTATGTAATAAGCTCTATGACCAAGTTCAGGAGATGTACAGATAAAGGAACATCTCAATCTGTTAGGAAGCCTTCCCAGGAGATAAATGGGCCAGTTTTTGAGGGACACCCAGAGCTGGGTCAAATATTCCAGGCAGGTTGTCATGAAAGGGCACCTTAGGGACACAGGTGGCTGCTTGGCTTGGCTGGGGGATGGGCTCAAGACTCCTCCATGGTTATTCCTAGGAAAGGCTGGGTCCAAACTGGGATGAGCTTGGAATAAATAGGAGGTAAATAAGTCAATACATCTTTAAAATTTCTTACAGTGCCAGTCTGCTGGTGATGAATATTTTCTGCTTTAGTCTATCTGAACACATGTTTATTCCACTCTTTCTTGAAGTATATTTCACTTGGTATACAATTCTATGTTTACCATTTTCTTTTTCTTTCTGGAATAGATTCTTCCTTAGAACCTCCAGAATATACCAACCCTGAGTAACCTTTGTTTCAAATCTCTAGCCTTCAGAACTTTGATGGAATAAGTTTCTGTTGTTCTAAGCCACTTAGTGTGTTCATTTGTTTCGAGTTGTAAGAAAACTAATACTGGTATAGATCAAAGTTCTTTTCTTTGCATATGGGTATCTAATTGTTCCACACCATTTGTTGAAAAGACTATCTTTTATCCACTGAATTGCATTTGCAACCTGCATAATAATGCAAAAACTAACTCCAAACAGATCATAGACCTAAATGTAAACCCTAAATCTATAAACTTGTAGAATAAAACATAGAAGAAGGCTTTTGTGAGCTTCAGTTAAAGTTTTTTTAGGTATGACATCAAAAGCATGTTCTATGAAAGAATAAAAACATAAATATTATCAAAATGAAACATTTCTGGTCTTCAAATGAAAAGACACACCACAGACTAGGAGAAAATATTTGCAAATTTTGTGTCAGGTTGCTTGATCCCCAGGAGAGGACATGCAGGAGGCAGCAGATCAATGTTTCTCTCTCATTGATGTTTCTCTCTCTATCCCTCTCCCTTCCTTCTCTCTCTCCCTCTCCCTTTTCTCTCTCTCTCTCTAAAATCAATAAAAACACAATATTCCAAGTTACAACCCTTGCCTTAATTATATCACTTAATACGCTCAGCAACCCTCTGAAGAAAAGGCTCTGATCTCCATTTTACAGGCAAGGAAACTGAGGCTTACCAAAGCCAATGAGCTTGCCCAAGCCTATCAGTCAGGTAAGTAGGACTTGAACCCAGGTTTTCCTGCTGAATGTTCAGGTTCTAACCCCCTAATCACCCCACTGCGTCAGGGATCCTCAGCCTCTGCACTGTGACTTTTGGGGCCCGATGATTTCTTGTTGTGGGGCTGTCCTGTGCATTGTCGCATGTTTCCCAGCAGCCCTGGCCTCTATTCACTAGTTAGTAGTAGCATCCCACTCCAGTAATGGCAACCAATGATATTCCCAGATATTGACAAATGTCCCCTGGTGGGCAAAGTTGCCCCAGTTGAGATGCAAGATGCTCCTGAAGTCCGTTTCACTCTAATATTCTCCATTCCCACTTCTGCTAGAAACTCGACCAATTGACGTCCTCCGGTAGAGCAGAGCGGTTGGTGATGCTGTTCATCACCCAAAACCAACAAAGCCTAGTAGAAACCTCCCTCCCGGACTTGCCTACCTTATCCTGACAGCGTGGCAGCTAGTTCAACGGGCACCTCTGTGCTAAAGAAAGGTGCACCCGCTCAGCAGACAAATTACTGCATGGCATCCTTTTCCCCTTTGAACGTCTTTGACGTTGGCATGTGTCTTATAATCAACAGCCTATCGAGATTTGATTGGCGGCATCTTGTCTTTCTAGCTTATACATTAAATAGCGACGCCTCTTACAATCAGTGGCATCCTAAATGTGATGATACACAATTTGCAAAGCCCCTCCCCGCCTCACACACACACACACACACACACACACACACACACACACACCAGGAGAACACAAATTTTAAAAAGTCACCACCTCCGAACAGAGGTGACCCAAAGGCCATGGCTTGGCAAGGGAACAGTGCACTGGCATGAAGAGAGGAGGGAGAGCCCACGGGCAGCATTTCGGCCCCAGGGGCATTCGGTGAGCCTGCTGCCCCTCGCTGCCCAGCCCCAGAGGCTCGAAATGAAAATATCACCAGAGAACACTGCAGAGCACATGGCTTCTCAAGCCAGAAATAATTTCAAGTTACAATTTCTTGAAACAGTTTTCAATTTTTTTTTCAAAGCCCAACAAAGCAGCTTGTTTTAGACTGAGACTGCCAGCCAATTACCTGCAATTCAAAAGTAAATGAATAAACATCCACGATGTGTGTGTGTGTGTGTGTGTGTGTGTGTGTGTGTGTATTTTAAAGGGAAATGCTCCCTCAACAGGAGACAAATGTAGCAAAACAGCTATTAATATTGTTCCCTGAAGAAGAATGAGTTAGTACAAAACTGGGAAGGACAGGAGGCGGGCATCTTTCTCTGTCTCATAAATACAGCCTTCCTGAAAATTGATGTGATTACTTGTGAAGCCAGAGTTCCTCTCTTTTTTCTTCTTTGATGGCTGTGTGTGCCTTAATATGCTTTAAATGTGTAATAAAAATATAATGAAAAACATACATTTATTCAATGTGGCTGCTGCAACATATGCTAGAAAGCCCGAATCCTATAAAGTTGAATTTTATGGCACTTCTTAAACCTGTTCCTTCCACTTACAGCCACCCTACGATATTGGTCAGAATTTAGTGCTCCTCTCTCCCAGTTCCGTCTCCCAAGGAAAGGACGGAGCTTGGACTTGCAGTTCCCATTCCTACTCCTTCCAGGCTAGCTCCCACGAACCCCTACTGCCCCCTTCTTCTCAGCCTCTCCCCCTAGCTCACCCCAAAAACAGTCATGCTACACGTGCTCATCAAAAAATCATCAAAACCACGTGACCAGGCTCCCCAGTCAAAAAAGACAATTTTTTTTTGTTAAAATGTTAAACAGTGGAGTTAGATGGGCACTCAGTAAACTACAGCCCATGTTCCAAATCTAGCTCTCCTTTTTCTACAAATAAAATTTTATTGGGACACAGCCTTACCTGTTTGTTTAGATATTATCTATAGCTGCTTCATGCTACCAAGGTGGAATTGAGTAGAGACTGGATAGCCCACAATGCCTACAACATTTACCATCTGGCCCTTTCCAGGAAAAAGTTGCCAATCCCTGGGTCAGAGCGGGAAGCCTGGGTCACATCCCAGCTCTGTGCTTCCCAGCTCTGCCTATTGGGTGAGCTAGTTACCCGATTAGTGCTTCATTTCCTTGTGAGTCAAATGGAGATCAGAAGAACTTACATCCCAGGGTTGTTGTGAAAATGCACAGCACTTGGACCAGTGCCTGGCTCGAGCTGCGGTAAGAACTCAAATGTTGGGCGTTGTTACTGTCAACCGGCGTCCTCTGCTCACTAGCATTTTCTGCTTTCACTCCCCAAAGAACAGAAAACTTGGTCCACCGCTCCCTGTCTTCCCTTCCTAACCTTTCTCTGTCTTCTCAACCTCCTGCCTTGTCCTGCATCGTCCCTGCGCCAATAACACCCCTCAGATCTGCATCACTGAGCTCCTCCACGTGAGCAACTGCTACCACTACTGAAATCTTCCCTTCATTACGCTTTTCTGTTCGCAGCTTAATAAGACTGTGGACCATGCCCTCTGGGGATGGACTTCCTCCCTGGGACTATCCACCCAAGGGCATGGATTGACTAGGACAGTGGCAGTCGGGTCTCATGCTTTGGAGAAAACCAGTTTCTGCCCCACGCTCAGCCCACCATGAAAGCCACATGAAACAGCATGCTCTCATACTGGCCACGTTCTAACCACACGGTGTGAGCCCTGCGGGGCCCCAGACTTCACTCTGATAGCTGCCTTAATGACATGAGGATCTTTGGTTACCCTACTCTGAGGACTGGAAAGAACTTGTCTTCTCTTTTATGCATTTTATAAATTGATATTTTTAGAGAGAGAGGAAGGAAGAGGGAGTGAGAAACATTGATTAGTTACCTCCCATACAAGCCTCAAACGGGGATCAAACCCATAACCTGGGTATGTGCCCTGACTGGGAATCAAACCCATGACCTTTCAGGGTATGGGACGGCACTCCAACCGAGCTACACCAGCCATGGCTCACTTTTCTTCTTTGAAAACAATTACAATAAAGTGGGCTCTCCAAAAAGCAGTCCTTAGATGGCAATTGGGAGTCGGACCAGAGTGCACCAAAATGGTCAACAGGCCAGGCAGGATGCGGTCACCTGCAGCTTCAGATACAACATGTGTCAAATAAATTACTCCCAGTGAAAGGAGGGTATGGGGTTAGGTGAGACTGAGATTTTATGTAAAAACTGAAATACGCTTGTTAAATAAGGCTGCCATGTGGCTGTTGGAAAAGAACTGCCTTAACCAGAAGCAACTGAACGTGTTTGAATTTGGAACAAAGAATATTTATTCTTCTGATAGAATTGCTCCGGGATGTTTGCAATAAGAGCCGATCTCCACCTGCAAGGTATTATTAATGTTACTAGGCTGTCAATCAAGCTCTGTTTTTCATGTCATTTGTCTAGAAGAAAACATCCCCCTTTCCCTGCATCTAAGATGTATTATTTATCCTCACTAGTACTACAGAAAAACCCTATCCTTATAAAAGACATATGGAGTTTTTTATACGTTTACTCTCCTTACTGTAAACACCACTGACACTCTAAAGTTACTTTGGACCATATTGTGCAATGTGATGAGAGGCAAGGCTATTTTTAACATTAAGCAGCCATTTCAAAGTCCCTCCTTTTGCAGCCATTTGTTCAGGCACTCACTCAATCAAGACCAGTTTTCTTAGTATTTATTTTGTCAGCTGTTAAAGGTGGGAAGAGAATGTGAAGGCATTAATAAGCTATAATCGTGGCCTTCAGAGAATTTAAATTGCACCTGTGTTGCAGAGAGCATTTGTTATTTAGGGTCTGCCCAGCATCTTTCCCTCCTTTTTGGTGATGGCCCCCTCATCTCAACACATATAGTCCCCATTCCCATTCCAATATGTGGTCACATGACCCAGGTCAGTAGATCAGCTCACTGTCTAAGACATGGTGATTGGTTCAGAGGTGACCACATGATCGAGTTTGCCCTGTCAGGGTGAACTCCAGGGCTCGTGTGGCACCTTCAGGGAGAAGGTGCTTCCTCCTCTTTCTGCTGAATGTGAACCGAAATGCTTCAGGCTGGAGCTGCGGCAGCATTTGCTCCCAAAGAGGAGAATCTGGCTAAGAATGCAGCTAAAACACAGGAAGCAGAGATCAAGGATGAAGACGTGGAAATGGGATGCTGATGACATTGTTAGCATCCTGAACCAAACATTCAACTCTCTTGGCACATTTTGGTGATGGGACCAATGATGCCCCTTTTATGGCAAGGCCAGTTCACATCAGATTTTCTGATAAACAGATGTTTCACCAACCCAAGGTGGAGTAAGATGGTATTTTCTGAAGAGGAAATTCAGATGCCCATCAATTCTATGAGGCAACAATGTAATGTGGCCATTGAGAGACTGAATGTGTCCTTAGTATGTAATGTCAGAAATGAATATTACAGACCCACAGAGATGTTAGCTCTTAATCTTGGCTGGTAAGACCCCATCTAGAATATTCTCAGAATATACATATTTAAGGTGTATCATCAGACAAATGGAAAATATTCATAGGAGGGAGAGCAAGATGAGGTAGTTTCTACAAACCATGTTCAAAGAATGACTGAAATATTTGAGATGTTTGTCTAGGAAAAGAAAAAAGCAGGAGAAGTAATAATTTTACAATGCGTTTCCCAATGACTTAAATGTCTGAATGATTGGGGCATTTTTTTAAAATATACTTTATTGGTTTTTTTTCAGAGAGGAAGGGAAAGGGATAGAGAGTTAGAAACATCGATGAGAGAGAAACATTGATCAGCTGCCTCCTGCACACCCCCTACTGGGGATGTGCCCGCAACCCAGGTACATGCCCTTGACCGGAATCGAACCTGGGACCTTTCAGTCTGCAGGCCGACGCTCTATCCACTGAGCCAAACCGGCCAGGGCTGATTGGGGCATCTTACGGACCACCAAATCAATAATGTTCTCCTCTTACCTGTATTTCAAGCCAGCCTTTGTTTATTTTTTTTACTTAGGCTGAGGGACTGAAAACCTGACAGCGAGCTTTGCTGGTCTGTGACAGGGAGTCTAAAAGCAGAATGAATCAATGTTACGTGGAAGTTAATTAGGTTACAGGCGATGTTGGAGTATTGGATGTCATTCATTCATCCAGCGTTGCCTGCTCTTAGTTATCACCAAAGGCAACTGTGTAGGAGCAGTTCTCATGTCAGCACAGCCAGATTCCCTAACAAACCGAGACTTAAAAGAATGAACACTATCGCATAACACAGCTGCCCAGTCGATGCAATTACAGCCCTGCCCACAGCTCTTCAATCTCATGTGACTCAACAGCATATTCCAGCATTAGGGGATTTATGTGGCAAACACTTTGGAGTGTCTAATGATCATAGGACACTGTGAATGTAAACTCTTGTTGTTCAGCAGGATGCAATGTATGCCCTTAAAGAACTCGTCAGTTAGTGTGTGATCTTGCACACATAAGAGAAGCCCAGGGTAGTGCAGAGAAGGCATCTAAGAAACATTCAGTTCTTCTTTCTCTTGTTCTAGACCAGGGGTGGGGAATCTTTTTTTCTGCCAAGGGTCATTTGAATATTTATAACATCATTCGCAGGCCATACAAAATTACCAACTTAAAAAATTAGCCTGCTATATTTGGTCAAACACTTATTTAACTCACCCCTAATGCCTTGGCAGGACCAGACCAAATGCACGGGTCTTATACTACAACGAGGGTCGGGCATTCCCCACCCCTGCTCTACACAGACACTGCTATGAATCCTGACAATCTTTCCCATTGAGCCTAAACACAACCTCAGAATCCGTCTCAACACAACTCTCCAGGCAGCTATTATTAATCCACCAGATTTTATTCCTGAGATGAAATCTACTTCCCACACTTGAGTTCAGGTTTACAGAGAGAAAAAAATGATTCCTGATGCAGAGATTGCTGGTACTAAAAGAGTAGCTACAATGTCTCCATAGAGATTTGAGTAACATTGCCCTTCTATGGAAGAAAAACAACATGAACCATGACTGAGGTGGGAACAAAGAGCAGAGGAGTTTGGCTTAAGTCCATGAGAGTGAAAATGAGGCCAGAATTAAATGACTGAGACATTAGATGCTACACTGCAACTAGAAGTTATTTGGAGGGTCAAAAGAACCATCAAAGATATTATATCAGGAAACTGTTATGTTTTAGAAATATCAGTGGCTGGATTCTGGGAAGAACAAGAACAGGAAGAATAAAAAATATATTAAAATACAGAGAGATGAGTTAAACAGTCAAAGCATATAGAGGGGTACGTAGGCCTGACAATGAAAAAGCGAGTTGGGAGTGGAAGGATGAGGAAGGGAAAAGCAGTTTGAGTGAGTGAGAGGACATGGTATCAGTAGAGAAGCTAGAGAAGGCTGCTTCTGTTTGGAGCGGGCTGAGCTTGAATGTGGTAGGACATGCCGTTGACACTTTCCGGTAGACACTGAAGGGGAAATCGAACTTGAGGGAGAATAGAAGGTGGAGACATGGAGGTCAGAGCTCCGGTCATGGGTAAGTAGGAGTGCGGTGTGGATGAGAGGAAGGATGGCCAAGGGCTCCTTCAAATAAAGCCTATATTTGGGAAGCAGCCTGAAGTCAGGGAGTCATGTGAAGGGCCCAGAAATGGGGCACCCAGTTTTCTAAGATAATAGTTGCTATCCAGGGTTAGGATGATTTTGAATCAATAGGATCTTTTGGGGGGGGGGGGTGGAGAAGCGAGCCCCTGTGGCTGCACTGCACTGCCTGTGGGTGTGAGAGCACTCACTTCCTGGACCTGCAGACCTCGGGGTGGAGAGAGCTGTGCAGAGAGCTGTGAAGAGACTATTTCAGTGACAGATTCAGGTCCAGGCCTGACGGGCCTCCCAGGGCTATCCACTCATGTACCCAAGTCCATTTATGGCACCCATTCTGAGTCCGTCCTTGGCTTGATGATGGGGATACAGGAGTGAATGAAACGCAGCACTTGTTAATATTCAAATATGTGAACAAAAATGTGATGGAGAAAACAATGGTCTACCTAAGGGGAGGGCTAATCGGAAAGGCTAATCAAGTCTAAGAGGTTCGTCCTTGACTTTCAAGAGCCCTGTACTGGGCCTGGTACAATTAAAGTGGGATGGACGGATGGAAGGAGTAAATATTTGTCGATGATAGTGACATGGAATAATTGTTAACATATTAGAGTTAGCATCTTTCTCATCTCCCTGCTAGCTAAAGAAGATACTGGTTTAATCCTTTCTCTTTCTCTCTCCTGCAAGAAGGATATTACAATTGTCACAGATTTTCTTCTCTAATTTTTTGGGAGGAAGGACCAAGAAACCCCACATATATGTTGATTCCAGTTTTTCCATTTTCAAGATTGAGAGTTACTAATGTAGTTCACCACTCCGTCCCCCATCCCTGCTCTATGTGGGTGGTATGTGGTGGGGACAGAATGTCCAAAATGAGGAAGAGAACTCTTTCTGAGGATAAGAGTGAGTAGTCACTAAATATCACTAGTGCAACTGTATATTTTAGAAGTAATAAATTATTTGACTGTTTTAATGTCAAATGCACATTTTAATACAAATACAAGCAAAGAAAATGATTTTGCACCCATATCTATTCAAGTCAACCACTGTTTGTTTGTTTTCTTTAATCCACACTGTATTAGATGAAAATATGTTTTAAGCAAGCTTTTTAGAGCAACAAAATACTTACAAAAGCAATAATAGAAGACACACTTGATATTACGTCCATGTATGAATAGGAAAGCATTCTGGCATAAAGTTTAGTGTCCTTTTTTCACGACAGTACATTTAATTTCAAGAAACACTTATAGAGGTGGCTTCAAAGATAAATCGTTTTTATTTTCAGTTCCTTCAGGGGTAAATTTTAATGGTAAATTTTAACTACCCTCTCATTTTTTTCTTTTAAAAAGGGATACAGAAAAAAATGGGAAAACTTAATTTTTCAACCCTGTAGCATTAGTATTAGGGACAGTCAAAAACAAACAAAAAAATGGAGAAGAAAGTGGGGGGAAATGAAAAAAGCTTTTGGCTATTATATTGTTACAATATATCACTACTATCCCATAAAATTTTTATGCGACATCTCAAGATGTGATTTTAAAAAGTCATAAGTTTAAAATAAAACTGTTCCTCTGGTTCCCATCTAATCAGTCTATATGGGAAGCTGTAGCAAATATTATACCTGAATTCTGAGAGAAAATAGAAAGCAGGCTCAAGGCATGGGAGAGGGGGAGACAAAGAATAAAGAAAAAAAACATTATTTTTATTGTATTTTATGTTAATACAGTCAAATATAAAAATTATATTTGTTTTATTTTTTAACAATATAATTACTCATTAACCCATTCACAAAATCTGTAGAAAGTTGGCAAAAGGCCCTAACCGGTTTGGCTCAGTGGATAGAGCATCGGCCTGCAGACTGAAGGGTCCCAGGTTCGATTCTGGTCAAGGGCATGTACCTTGGTTGCGGGCACATCCCCAGTAGGGGGTGTGCAGGAGGCAGCTGATCAATGTTTCTCTCTCATCAATGTTTCTAACTCTCTATCCCTCTCTCTTCCTCTCTGTAAAAAATCAATAAAATATTTTTTTTTAAAAGAAAAAGAAAGTTGGCAAAGGCTCTGTCAGTCTAATGTCAAATATTGTAAAAGTTAGTTATTTTTCATTTCCCACATTGACCCATCCATTCATCCACCCCACCATCCATCCATCCATCCATCCATTCCATCATCTATTCACCCATCCATCCACCCCACTGTCCATCCATCCATCCATCCATCCATCCACCCACCTATCTATCATCATTTAGCGATTCCTCCATCCACCTCTCTATCCATGCATGCATCCATTAATTTCATTTACCAAATGTTCAATTAATCAATAAAATGCAAAGTGTCAACCTCAAATCTCTTTGAAAAATATCATCTTAATAACTTTAGAGCAAGGCTGTTGGAGCTATGACATGGGAGAGGTACCAAAAAGCACTGAGAGTTCAGAAGAGATAGCAACCTCCCAGCAGAGATCAAGGAGCCTTCCTGGAGCAGAAGACTGGAGGTGGAAATGAAGATGCAGTAGCGGCTAATTCATGCCTTGCAGCTGAGGCTGAATCAGAACGTAGTATTATTAATAAATAGCTACTGTTTCAAAGCAAGCGCATTAGCTGCCAGAGAAACATATAACTATTTCTGCAAACCACTCCTGGAAAGTTTTACCATAAACCAAAAAAAAAAAAAAAAAAAAAAAAAAAAAAAGAATGGAGATGAAGAAGAAAGTGGCAGGTCTGGGTGGATTTTTTTTAACTTTGTTAAGCAGAAAGCCCCACAATGCCTTTCCGAGGGCGGGGTGGGGGGCGGTGGTCTACAATCAAAATGTCATCAGCTTGCCTCCTCCTGCTTTTCCGATCTCTCAGGAAAATTGCTCTTTAAAGGAAACCATGGCAGCACATTTCCACCCTTCTCTATGCGGCTGTCCAAAACGGTGGCATTTGGTTAATGTCAGCACTCAGGTATCATTCACATCAGATGCTGTGATTTTTTTTTTTTTAATTGAACTTAGGGTCTTACTTTGGGTATAATATTTGCTACAGCTTCCCATCTTCCCATATAACAATAAGCCAATTACAAAAGCCCTTCACCACCACTCCACCTGCAAAAAAAAAAAAGGAGGGGAGGGGATAGGGGGAAGAAAAGGAAAAGGCTAAAATCCCTGGGTTTGTAAAGAGGTAACTGAGCAGTATCTCTGGCGCCCGATCATGTAGCACGGAGTTACTGTGGAAGAAGCCCTGCTTTTCTGTCTCTTATCCTTCACTTCTCTTTTCTCAACTCCATGGGGACTCCGCGCTGGGACTTCTCTCCACAGAGTGGCAGGCTCGGCTCCTGTTTTCCCATCAGCAGCCCCACTGTTTAATCAAGGGAGCTAATCAACTGTGGAGTTCATAATGGATGTCAGTACCATTTCCTGTGTTATGATTGATGAGTCTAACTCGGGACTTAATGCCTTTGTTCAAAATTAGCTGACAGTAGAATCGAGATTAATACCATTTTTTAAGCTGCATTGTGGCAGCGAACAAAAGTAGTTCTCGTGCAGCAATTGTAACACCCGGCTGACACTGGGGGCGATTTTAGGCAGAGCCTAGAATTTTCCTTCTAATAACTACATATATTTTAACTTGCGTTAATGTCAATCTTCTATTTATGACAACGGATATTGTTTTTTCATGAGTAGCGGTGATAAAAAATTTCCTTTGTGTAGATATGTTTTTAAAAAATTGAGTTCTCCACCCACATGTATGCTTTGAGTACATAAATTTCTATCCACCTCCTCTTCCGCCAAAAATCAAAATCACTGACTGAGTCACCTTTTTCCTACCTCAATCTCTTTCTGCCTCTCTAATCCATTCTCTCCCTTAAAGTAAAAGCTGATGAAATGCAGATTTCTCCAAGACAACTCCCTGGGAAAGCTGTCCCCGGGAAACCAGTGGCCCATGCCCCCCATGGGAGCGTCCCTCCTGGTACCCGTCTCGTCTAGCTGTCAGTCCTGCATCCAGCAGGTACTGCTTCATTTACAGCGTCTTTTCCATGCTCTCCTATTTTCCTTTATTTTTTGATTAATCAACAATGCTTCTTAGTAATAAAGTAATAATCTCAAAAGAACGTCTTGATAGATTGCAACCATTAAAGGACTTTCTCCACAGAGAAATGTACTTGAAATATTATTCATCAGGCTGAGGGAAAGGGGGCGGGGGAAGGCCTGTAGAGGGGTCCTTAGCAGTTACAAAAGGAAAAACTAATAAGACTAAAATTATTCATTTCAGCGCAATGGGGAAAGAGTGATTTTTAAATTATTAAGTTCCTGAGAAAACAAAACAACATTATTGCATTATAAAATTGGGCAGCATGCAGATGATCTTCTGCATAACAATAAGTAACTCTGTTCTCTTGGTCTTTTAAAATCTTCATTAGTCCCTAGAAACAGTTATCTCCTGAGATAACAAAGATCTCAACAATTACCCTATTACGTAAATCCCTTTCCATTTGCTTTACTTAAACCTCTGAGCACTATAACCTATGGAGGAAGGGGTCTCCATTCATTGGCGTGTACATATGAACTGCATTTATCTTCTCCAGGAGTTGCCACCCACTGTCCTGGGTAGAAATTCCTGTTGCTCCCTGGGGAGAAGACTCCATAACATCTCAATTTGATTGTATAACCTGGCTAGTAAAAGTCTCAGCTTGATTCTTTAGACTCCATTGTGTTTGTTTCAAAGCATCAACTTCCGGTCCAGTTCCCAGCTGGCCTCTCTGCCTTCCCTCACCAATGCAGGCTGCAAGGGCGACTCAAGATCCTAGAAGAGGCAGGTGGACAGCACCCGCAGTTTCTTGCACATCCCTGCTTTCGTCATGAATGGTGGTGAGAGGGAGAGAAAGGAGAGGGAAACAGACATCTTCCTTTGGCTGGTCAGAACCACTCTCTCCATGGACTTGAGGAGCATGTGTGGGGGCTCCAACAGGCCCTTCTGAAGGGGACTTCACTCCACTCCCTGCCTAACAAGCCAAGCCTCAGCTCCTCAGCAGAGCATTTCAGGCCCTTCACAACCTGATTCAAAACTCTCCTTCCAACCTCAACTCTTGCAAGTCCACTCCAGGGGCCCTGAGTGCCAGCTCCATGAAACTTTTGTCAATTTGCCAAATGTGCCATGCTCTGTTCCGCATCCTGGCTTGTCCATTTCCCCCCTTTATCCCTCAAATTAGGTGGCCCTTCTTCCCTTCTCAGCTCTCTAAATTCTTCTTCATCTACCAGTCTTGAGACACATCTGTCTTCCAGGCAGTGGGGGAGGGAAGGAGCGGGGCTGGGAATATGCCTCTGGAATTCTGAAACAGGGGACTCTGTAACTACAAGCCCTAAAATCGGGAGAAAACGGAAAATAGCCAAACGTATTTCTTTATGTCATCAAAACATATAGGTGATATTTTCCCTTTGCTTTCAGTACTTTCTATAATGCTATTACCTTCTCTAGCTAAAAGTCAATTTAAAAATAACAATACGCCATATACAAAAGCCATCAGGAAAACATTTAAAATTTCTTTCACAAGCCACATCTTTACTCCCACATAAATTATGCTGTTTTCTTCAATCAAATAAATTATAAATATGATCTATCAAAATAAAAACCCTAATTATCTTACTGAATGTTAACTCCTTGAGAAAACACACACACACACACACACACACACACACACACACACACACACACACTACATCTTTGAGGAAATACACACAGCAGAATTTCATCAAGACAGTCTTTTATATGTTGTCTCACGGAATCACCTAAGGGAATATTGCAAGGTGATGCTTTACATCAAAAACAACAAAACAGCCCTAGCTGGTTTGGCTCAGTGGATAGAGCATCGACCTGCGGACTAAAGGGTCCCAGGTTCGATTCCACTCAACGGCACATGCCCAGGTTGGGGGCTCGATCCCCAGTGGAGAGCGGGCAGGAGGCAGCCAATCAATGATTCTCTCTCATCATTGATGTTTCTATCTATCTCTCTCTTCTTTCCTCTCTGAAATTAATAAAAATATATTTTTTAAAAGTCTAACAATCAGATGATGTTAAAACACCATATTCCTTGTGCCAAAGAATAAAACAGTAAAAAATATTCTAAATTTACATCTATAAATCAGTGGTCTTTTTACAACAGACAGGAGATTTAAAATTGGTTATCTGAAATAGAATTTTCTATCATGTTATTTATCTCCCCTCCTCTCTCTAAAATAAACTATCTGTATAGAAATAATCTATAGTTTAGGAAAAATGTTTGCTTTAACTAACTAAAACGTTTCTATTTCTTTTCTGAAATGACTTTTGTTTATGGTTTCATTAGGCAACATTCAGTAGTCGAGATACAGGTTGAAAATTAGTTTGGACTTTTTCCTTCTTAGAAGGTTTAGCAAAATGTCCCTAATGGATTCAGGTTGGCAGCTATGTGGGGGTCCCGTGGGAGGCAGTGTATGGGTGGGTAACCGACTGTCTTCACCCATTAGATCTTCCCCAGTATTGGCCTCCAGGTTCCAGGCAGTTCAGCTCTGAGCATCTAAAACTAAACAAAGCTCTCCTCTCCAGCTCTCAGGTTTTCCCTGCTGTGCAACTGGACAAATGCAGTACAGTTTCTTCCATTAAGGCCAAAAGTACCATAGATTTTAACTTTAATTTAAAATGCAATCTTTTACTAGAGGCAAACAGAGTCTTTAGGGAAGCACAATACTGGTGCGTCTATATGAAGTAGGCAAATGATGTAAAATAAACACTGGCTATCACCAGCTTCCAGAAAATGTCACGACTAACCTTTTCTGACCACCATCTGAGGTGTGGATGCTATCGTATGGGCCCTCACCTGGACAAGCCCACAGAGCATGAACTCAAAATCTGTCATATAGGACTATACCTAGAATTGTTGGTATAGTGGGGGGTAAGAACCCCACTCAAGAAAAATGTTATATAATCTATTGAAACTGTGAATTCTGTTCAAAAATTGCTCATGCTGATAAGTGGCTGTTATCCTATATAATAAAAGGCTAATATGCAAATTGTCCCCTCAACCGGGAGTTTGACCAGGGGGTGGGGCAAGCCAACCAACTTCCCGCATCCCCTCTCTTCCAACCCCCTCCCCCACCGGCCAAGTCGACTGTACCCCACCCGTGCACGAATTCATGCACCGGGCCTCTAGTACAAAAATAAAAATAAAAGCTGTGTCCTTCCTCTGATGGGAATTTTGGTGGCCTGGAGGCAGCACAGTGCACAGAGCAGTGAGTGTCTGAGAGTCTCTATGCTGAATAGAAGCCCCAGCTCTGGCAATAACTAAATGTGCTGTTCAGAGGTGGGATATCACAGCTTATGAATATTCTTAATTCTTGAATTCCTCAATTGTAAAGTTGGATGAAACTGGGGTCTTTCAAAAGTTTTAAATCTAGTTAAGGAAACTTAACTAGTGAAACATCTCAATCTGATTGTATAACCTGGTTAGTAAAACAGACTCAGGTTGACTCTTTAGACTCTGTTGTGTTTGTTTCAAAGCATCAACTTCCTGTCCAGTTCCCAGCTGGCCTCTCTGCCTTCCCTCACCAATGCAGGCTGCAATATCGGCTCAAGGTCCTAGAGCAGAGGCAGGTGGACTGCACCTGCAATTTCATTTTGCTCATGTGAAATCTTATGCAAGACCCCGTAACAAAAATGGATAAAAAATTCCACTCCTCTAACTGAAGAGACGAAGTAGGGTAGAGGCCCATTCATCCTGGGGAAACCCTGGAAAACTAAGGGCTATGGTCTGAAATAGGTTGGGCTGTGGAGGACAACTTCTCAAAATCTTTCCAGCTCCAGCTCTCAAAATCAGGACTCTGCCAAGTATAGCCTTTAAAATGATATTAAATCCAGCCCGTTGCCTGTTTGGGTAAATAACATTCTATTGGAACTCAGCAATGCCATTCATTTAAGTACTATCTATGGCTATTTTTATACTTACAAGGACAGAGTTGTGTGGTGTGACAAGACCTAACTTTTTACTTTCTATCCCTTGGCAGAAAAAGTTTGCCAATCTATGCTAAATATTTTTAGCTCAATAACTGGCTCACAGTGGGTATTCAATCAATGCTAGCATCCCTCCCATCACACAATTCTGTAGTTAGAGAAAATGGAATGCCAAGTTACTGGTTGGAACACTTTCCCAAAAGGAAGCCAATCTACAAAGATTACATGGACAAAGGTTAAGAGGGTAAAACAGGGTGGATTGAGTTTCAAATAATGTGAACCCATCATCATTCTAACGACGCAATTGATGAGTAAAGTAATGGTGTCACTTTCTCATTGAGCATGGTCCCAACCCAGGGACCTTCAGAAAAAGAAATAGAAATTTCAGGTGGCTACTCGCTGAATGAGGAATGGGAGAGTCCAAAAAGAGAAAATCAGGTGCTTTGGATCATTTAGTCAATAAAAAGCAAATAAAATCATCAATCCGGTTATTGGAAAGCAAAACTGTAAAGACACCAAGATAGAAAACCAGAATAAAATATTAGTGATTGCAGCAGCCGCCAGAAGATCAGAGCGCTTCCTAAAGCAAATGGTATCCACATTTCAACTTGGGCTTCGCATATAGTATGCAGGGATATTCTTATCTATCACGCAACTGTGGAAAAAATGGCTTTGGCCATTAATTAATTACTGGATTGTCACAACCCATTTTATGCTCACCCATCTTTTCTTTTCATAAGCTGACTTGGTTAGCACTTGTTTTTGTAATTACAGTCTCCTGACAAGCACCTCTCCCATACCTGTCATTTTACAATGGAATCTGCTGAGGGGGTGGGGAATCCCCTATGTATAGAGACTTCAGTACCTTGCCATCTAGTCTCACATGTGGTTCTGAAACAGCAGGGAAGGGTGCAGAACTGCCATTCTGATGCCGCATAGGTGATCAAGAGCCCTAAGGAAATACATAACTTCTTTTTTATATATGACTCCTTTAAATGTGTGTGCAGAATTAACACCTCTACCTCAGATGCATGTCAGTGAATCCTGGGATTAGCTCTCTATTTGGGCTGACAAGTAGTTATTTCTGAGCTCCTATAATTACCAGGATGACTAATGTAATGAATGCCATAGCCAATGTTAACATCCCACAGAGCAGGGTATGTGACGGGGCTTGCTGGGAACAAGGAAGGGGGACTTCACAGACTTTTTAGAAATAATATTAAAATCAGAATTTTAGTTTTGTGGGGGGTTTTGCCACTTGTCTTGGCCATATTTCCTATTCTCACTCCTCTGGCTCCACACAGCCCTGCTGTCATCCCAACTATATCAAGGGTTGCCTGGTCATGGTGTCATCTGCTTACTTCTCTGCATGGACACACTACTAGACTGCAAACCCCATGGGCACTAAAAGAAAGTCTTACTTATCTGTAAGTTTCTTATCCCTAACATCACATATGGTACCTTCCTGTTCGGTTTAGTAAACATTTGTTGACTTAACTTACACGTGGCTTTGCTAGTATGACAAGGCTCATGCAAACTGTGAAATCCTGTAGGGCACACACCGTATTTCTCTTCTAGGTATCACAGTGCTTACCTTCAACAAGGCCTCTCACACAGTAGCCACTAAAAGAATGTTTGTGGAAAGAAGAAAGGATTTTAACTGGAAGGTGAAAAGTCCATTGGATGCCATGAAAATATGACTTTGACCAGATATGTTGTGGGACTAAATCAGGAGTCAATGATTATTTTCTGCAAAGAGCCCAAGGAAGTATTTCAGGCTTACAGGTTTTACTGTCTCTGTTGCAACCACTCAATTCTGCTGTTGTTTGTTGTACCAAAAAAGCAGACTTAGACTATAGGTAAATAAATGACTGTGACTGTGTTCCAATAAAACTTTATTAACAAAATCAGATGGTGGGCCAAATTTTCTTGCCATAATTTGCTGATCCCTGATATAAATGAGAAAGGCAACACAATAAAGATTTTGGAACACAATCCAGTAAAGTATATATATGACCTCAGCATATAAACAGGGTGTTTAAATGAAATACAAAAAAAAAAAAAAGCATTTACCATTCTGGAAAAAAATTATAAGTGGACTATATTAGAATTAAGAACAATGGAATACATTGCATTCATGAAACGAACTGTAGCAACAAACACATGTAAATAAAATCTCACAACATAACATTGAACAGAAGAAGCAGCTCACAAATGTATAGAAAAACACATCATCCCTAGCTGGTTTGGCTCAGTGGATAGAGTGTTGGCCTGAAGACTGAAGGGTCCCGGGTTTGATTCCGGTCAAGGGCACATGTCCAGGTTGTGGGCTTGATCCCCAGCAGGGGGTGTGTAAGAGTCAGCCAGTCAATGATTTCCTCTCATCATTGATGTTTCTATCTCTCTCTCCCTCCCTTCCTCTCTGAAATAAATAAAAATATATTTAAAAAAAGAAAAACACATCATTGAGAGAGGGAAAAGGTAAGCTATAGGGTGGAAAAGAAATGTGTCACTTACTAGTATATAACTAACAAAGGTCATGTAACCAACCATAAATGTGTGCTGAAACCAATTTCTATGTGTGGGTCTTTTCCACACCAACAAGCAATTCTGTGACACCAGCTGTGTGTCCTACAATTAAACTCAATTCTGACACTGTGCACCTGGAGACAGTATCAGGTTAAGGGCTCAGTCCTATGAGACTTCCCATCCCACTTCAGATACAAGTCACAAGCAAGTCCGCGCCTCTGACCGACTGGCTGTAAATCAGAAGTCCCCAGGGCCTCCAGGTTTGATTAATTTGCTACAGGGACTCACAGAGTCCAGGAAACATTTTACTTACTAGATCACTGGTTTATTACATCAATATAAGAAACATCCAAACCTGTAAGAATTTTTATGAGTTTATTTCAGCCAGACTGGGGACAATTGTTGGGGAGCAAAATCTCAATGGATTGAGAAAATGCTCTAGAGAATGGCAGTCTCGCCCCTTATTTCACACATTACAATTAAAGGAGGAGGCGTAAGGAGGGTGACATGCAATTCATTGGTGGTAGATTAGGAAAGTGGGAGAAAGCAAAGGGATGACAGTTAAATGAAGAGACATATTTCTTGTAAATTGGTGAGTATATGATAGTTAACAATTAACACATTAGAGACGGTATGCGAGAGAACAAGATAACAATGAGGTGTTCCCTGGTCTCCTGTTCTGGTGGGAAATTGTGCCCTGAGGGGTCTGGAAAAAGGGGATTATTCTGACATTTCAAAGGCATGTTATCCTGGATGCAAAAATAGACAGGCTCAGTTAAGGCAAAGATTGACCTTTGTCAAGAAAGATACAGGCCTAGGACATGACTACCTGCCATGACTCACTTTTGGCTAGAAAGTTTACATTTCAGACCATTAGGTCTCTGAGTTTGTAAGGCCCACCCTGCAGAACTCCCCTGAGCTTGTCAGGTTCAGTATGTGGCCCCTTTTCACCCACAATTACAAAAGGATACAGATCAGAAACAACATAGGGCGTGGTATGGGACACCACCATACCTCCATGCTGTCTCCATGGACACCACCCTCCCAGTAGCCACCCTGATGTGTTCAACAACCAGGAAGCTCTGAGCCCTGTCTTTTGGGGGTTTCATGGAGGCTTCATTACATAGGCAGGATCGATTACATCATCAGCAATTGCCAATTGATTAAATCTCTATCCCCTTTCCCCTCCAAGGAACCGAAAGTTCCACCCCTCTAATGACAAGGTTGGGTCCTCTGGTAACCAGCCCCCATGCTTAGGAGTGTGTGGTCTAAAAGGCTTTTTTGTTTTTTTAACACAAAAATGGCATATTTGTTGCTCTCATCTCTTAGGAAATCCCAAGGGTTCAAGGAGCTCTGTGCCAGAAAGGGACAAAGACACCAAATACATACTTCTTATTACAAATCACATCAAAACATGTAACACTTAAAAAACCCCTACATATCAATAAGAGAAAGATAAGTGAAATAGAAAAATGGAAAAAGAAATAAGCATTTCACAAAATAGGTATATCAAGTGGCCACTAAACATGTGAAAATATGATTAATCTCATGAGTAATCCTGGAAATACAAATAAAAATCACAAGAATGTACCACTACATGCTCTTTAGAATGGCAAAAAAATTAAATGCTAGAGGCTGTCCAAGATGGGGACATAGGAAGATCCTGAAGTCGCCTCCTCGCTCGGACACCCCAAATCTACAACATCTGGAAAACTTTCCTCTGAAAACCACCTGAGCAGCTCACATCAGGCAAATAGGAGAAGGCCCACATATAAGCGGGCAGGACAGGCTAAGGCATAATCTCACCATAAGCCTCACCCCAGATAATGTGACCCAGTCAGGAGGGAACCCACACACCCGGCCCTTCTCCCACGGGGTCCCCAACTATTAAGACTGGCACCGGAGAGACAACCCCCAAATCATTTGGCTTTGAAAACCAGCAGGGCTCATGTCCATGAGACCCAGAGGGCTGTCTGGAAGAATCTGGAGCTGGTTCCTGGCCGGCTGCCACCTCCTGGGCACTGCATAGCCAGCGGACAGACACACACCCCAGGCTTTCTGCGGAAGAGGACAATTTGTTTGTCCTGGAGCTTCAGCCGAGGGGCAGGCTTCGGGTTTGGGGCACACCGAGGTGCCTACAGACGTGATCTCAGGGGACATAGGACACCATCTTTGAGCTCTCCCGCTGCCTCGCTCACCCATATTCCCCAGGAAGGAGCTTGTATACTTACCTGGAGTCCAAGTTTTTGCTACTGCCCCCGTGGGGGTCAACCCTAGATCGCCTGGCACTAGTGGCCCGTGGGGCTTATACTTTGGTCTCACAGAACTGTATATATTTGCACTTTAAAACTTGCTGCCCGGGGGTCTGGCTGCCAATCAGTCTGAATTCTAGGTGCTGGCTGAGATCCCCCCTTTGTTTTTGGCACACCTTCAACTACGGGAGCTGTTAAAAATAAAATAGGGCAATCACATAGGTTCAAGAGACAAGCAAGAGCTAGGGCAAGGTAGAACACCAGTTTTACCTCCTACATCAGGCCACTCCTTCAAGACTAGAAGAAATGGACACTTCATCTAATGCACAGACACCATCACAGAGTCAACAAAAGGAAGAAATGGAGGAATATGTTCCAAACAAAAGAACAAGATAAAACTTCAGGGAGAAACTTGAATGAAAATGGCTAATAACACCAAGTGTTGGTAAAGATTCAACCAGCAGAACTCCTGGGTGTTGCTTAGGGAGTGTGAATTGGTAAAATCACAATCTTATTCATGTTGAATATACACTCCCAGGCGATACTTTTAAGAGGCATGCATGCCCAAGTGCAACAAAACAAATGTTTAAGAATGTGCATAGCAGCATTATTTGCTGGAAACAATCCATGTGTTCATCAACAATGGAATGAATAAATGCTCATACAATGGAATACTCTACAACAATGACATAAACAGAGAGGAACCAAGATGGCGGCATAGTTAAACAACTAATCTGCTGCCTCACACAACAATTTCAAAAATACAACTAAAAGACAAAACTTCTACCACCCAGAACCACGGGAAAGCTGGCTGAGTGGTAGATTTACAACTCAGGAGAGAAAGGAGCACAAACGCTGAAAAGCTGAGGTACGGAGGCCTGCGAAGCGGGCTGGCGGCGGGCGACTGGGTGCGCGGCTTTTCTTCAACCCAAAGGGAGACAAGCTCCCGATCACTCTGAAATCCAGTTTCTGGGGACACGCGGGGGACCCAGACACCTACAGGGAGAAGCTGGACTCTCGGCCATCGGGTCGGAAAGTGAGAGTGACTTTTTTGCAGAGGTGTGCCCAGCAATCATTGTTTTACAGCGCTGGAGCGTGGGGCGCAGGGACTTGGAAACGTGGAAAGGCAGAGACGGCTGACGCCAGCCATTGCCGTTGGCCACGCCCTAGCCTAGTGACGCCCTGAGACCCCGCCCAGCACATTCTACAAACCCGCCCAGGCTCCACACAGCGGCTTTTGCATATAAATGGCCTGTTCTGTGGCAGCTCAACCAAATTAACTGCAGCTCCAGTCAGACTGCTCCAAAACCACCCAAGCAAAGGAGGAGAAAACTAGTTCTTGCTGTAGCTCCTGCTGGGGGACACACAGTACACAAGGGTACACCAAGAGTGTCCACCTCAAGTAACTGGGAGGCTGACCCATTGAACCAATAGGACATCTAGTACACAAAACTACCCTACCAATTCAGGGAAGCAGAGAAAATGAGGAGGCAAGGAAACAGATCACAAACCAAAGAAATGGAGGAGAACAAGCGACTGGACATAGAGTTCAAAACCACGGTTATAAGGTTTTTCAAGAATTTCATGGAAAAGGCCGATAAATTCAATGAGACCCTCGAGGATATGAAAAAGGACCAACTAGAAATTAAACATACACTGACTGAGATAAAAAATATTATACAGAGACCCAACAGCAGACTAGAGGATCGCAAGAATCAACTCAAAGATTTGGAATACAAAGAGGCCAAGGACACTCCTCCAGAGAAGCATGAAGAGAAAAGAATTCAGAAAGTTGAAGATAGTGTAAGAAGCCTCTGGGACAACTTCAAGCGAACCAACATCAGAATTATGGGGGTACCAGAAGAAGAGAGAGAGCAAGATGCTGAAAACCTATTTGAAGAAATAATGAACGAAAACTTCCCCCACCTGATGAAAGAAATAGACTTACAAGTCCAGGAAGCGCACAGAACCCCAAACAAAAGGAATCCAAAGAGGACCACACCAAGACACATCATAATTAAAATGCCAAGGGCAAAAGACAAAGAGAGAATCTTACAAGCAGCAAGAGAAAAACAGTTAGTTACCTACAAGGGAGCTCCCATACAATTATCAGCTAATTTCTCAACAGAAACCATGCAGGCCAGACGGGAGTGGCAAGAAATATTCAAAGTGATGAATAGCAGGAACCTACAACCAAGACTACTCTACCCAGCAAAGCTATCATTCAGAATTGAAGGTCAGATAAAGAGCTTCACAGATAAGAAAAAGCTAAAGGATTTCATCACCACCAAACCAGTATTATATGAAATGCTGAAAGGTATTCTTTAAAAAGAGGAAAAAGAAGAAGAAAGATAAAAATTATGAACAACAAATACATATCTATCAACAAGTGAATCTAAAAGTCAAGTGAATTAAAAATCTGAGGAACAGAATAAACTGGTGAACTTAATAGAATCAGAGGCATAGAATGGGAGTGGATTGATAATTCTGAGGGGGAAAGGGGTGTCTGTGTGGGGAGTATGGGAAGAGACTGGACAAAAATCATATACCTATGGATAAGGACAGCGGGGGGGGGAGGTAAGGACAGAGGGGGGGTGGGAACTGGGTGGTGGGGAGATATGGGGGGGGAAAAGGAGAAACAATTGTAATCTGAACAATAAAGATTCATTAAAAAAAAAAAAAACAATGACATAAACAAGTCATGGCTACACACATAACATAGATTGGATGGACAAACCTGATATTGAAAAGAGAGGAAAAAAGCCAGATACAAATGAGCACATACAATATTATACCATTTATATGAAGTTCAAAAATAGGCAAAAATATAGCCAGTGAGTACCACAGAAGTTGGCCCCATGGTCACGTTTATGGGGCAGAAAGTGGTTGGCATCAAGGTGGGCACCCTGAGGACTCTGCATTCTGGTCATTGGTTTCTTGACCTGTAATTACACAGGGACTTGCTAAATAAGAAATTATTAAGCTGTATATTTATCTATGTGTGTGCATTTTTCTGTATGTGGTGATAGTTCACAATTTTTAATAAGTCTTTAAATGATTTGAGGACTGCCACTTGTGAAATTGGAGATTTTTAAAAATAAAAACAGCACCTTTAGCAGGGCTGTTTTTTTCCAATGATGCCACTGTGTCTTATGGATGTCATATTCCCTAAGGCAAAAGTGATTTCACGTGACTTTTGAGGCTAAGTCACAAAGGGCATTACAGCTTCTGTCTGGTTGTCAGGGGCTCCCTCTGGGAAGAGAGCTGCTGTGTTGTGACAGTTTCAAACCACACGGAGAGGCCATCAGTGGGTTCCAGTTGAGAGCCACAGCTGAGCCCATCTTCAGAATCATCCCAGCCAGGCACCATACATGTGAGTGAAGAAATCTCCAGAAGATGCCCACGCCCAGCCATTGGAGTCTTCCCAGCTGAGGCCCAGACATCCTGGAGCAGAGACAAGCCATCCACCGTGGCCATCAGAATCCCTGATCCACAGAAACCATGAGCACAAAGAAATGGCTATTGTTTTATGCCACCAAATTTACAGTGTCTGTTACACAACCACAGCTATTCAAACAACCACTGTTACACTGTTATTTCTAATTTTTGTCAGAATTTGAAGATAGGCAGGTGAGGCTGAGAGCAAAGGTGAATTGCCCTGTGTTATGTGGTAGAGCCTCCATTTAAACCTGAATCTGTCTATCTCCTAAGTCTGTGTGCTGGCCATGTGTCATGCTGCCTTCTTACAGGGAGGAGTCGTGACCACAGAAAAATACCTCAGAAATGTGTGCCACAGAGATAAGAAAATTTCCTCCATGTGATACCTGATGCTGAACCCAATCCCCAGAATTTCCGTGAGAAGACTAAGAGGATTTAACATAGACTCTGGCACAGGACAGCTCCGTGGGATGGCCAATTCACCCAGCCCCCACTTCTCACCCAAGACGCTGGGACACAGAATGGGATCATGCCTGCTTGTGATCACTGTTGGAGGCTTTATGAGGATAAAAAAATGAGAGAATAATGAAAATTAAAAATAATAATGATGCCATTAGGCATGTTACTTTTGGCCAATTAACTAGTTTTGAGAACATGACATTCTTAAACACATCTACACAGCACTTAGGGTTTCAAAGCATGTTTACAACATATCTGGGATGAAAGCACTCAGTAAAGTGCAGGGCATGATGACAGACAGCATTATTATTGACACCTAGGGAGACAATAAAAGCTAAGGAGGATCAGTCTGCCATGTCCAATGGAACCAAAAATGAAAGAAAAGAGGAAATAAAGGGAGGATAGGGGCAGCATTCAATGGTTTCCCTTCTCTATACCCTTGGCATCATGGCCAGATATGCATGAGTTCACATTTCCAGAATAGTATCTGGATATTTCCTTTCAAGCCAGCCACTGAAAATCTTTGAAAGCTCAGAATTGGCAAAATAGTCCTATATAATTTCATAGGACAAATTTTCCTCCCAACTCTGCTCTCTCCATGTAAGAACTCAGCATAACTATTCATGTGGCAATGAGGAGAAAAACAATGAAAGCTGGTCAGCACAGTTAGGGTGGCCAGAGTGACATTCCCCTTTATGAGCTAAACCTCTGGGACAGGACACCATCCCTCAGAAGAACCAAACCCCCCACAAAAGGGTGGTTAGGATTCCACCCACTGGTCTCAGTTCAAGGACTTGCTGCTTTTCTAAACTATAGGAGATTAAAATGTGCTGGGTGACTCATGTGATTCTTCTTCTTCTTTTTTTTTTTTTAATTCCCACTGAAGCACATACAATGCGAAGAACATGAGGTCGAGAAAAAAACGTAGAATAGAAATTCACTTCGTATCTCTGGGAAGAAATGGGAAGATGGCCGATCGTGTTCTGAAGTGACTTTCACTGCTCTCCAAGGAGCAAAATACAATGAAAGACCCAAAGAGTGGGGTTAGAGGTCATTTCTCTGCACAGCTTTTGAGCTGCTGTATTTTATTCTTAGTCTTTTGTTGTATTCTTCTCCTCCTGAGGTGGAAAATGTCACTTCAGAACTTGCTCTGCCATTTTCCACTTTTCATGGAGTCTGTAATGGAGTCAGGGGCTGGTCTGCCTTCAAAGGACAAAGAATTCTTTGTTGATTTTAAGTCTTTATAGAGTTCCATGTGCTCAGACCATGTCAAGTTTTGTGTCTGACCTGGTGCCCCAAATATAGTTGGTGATCAAGAGATGGTTGGTTATTCATTCAAATATTGACTGTGCAGGGCCCTCAGCTCAAGTTGGTGAAACGGACCACCTCTGCCCTCCTGGAGCTCCCCGTGCTACAGCAGTGATGGAGGCACTAGGTACCGGATGCTGTAGCTCCAGAAGCAGAGGTGACCAGCTGTCTGCCACATCCATGCTCTCCTTCATAAGGCAGTTACCGGGAAGCAGTTTCCCACCATGTGGCTAGCCCCCTTTGCACCTCGGCGGGGTCATGCTCATCATATCCTAACCAAAAAAAGATGGAGAAGTGATATACAGCTTCCAGACCCAGACTATACAATCTTCCCACAGAATCCCACATGCTCTCTGTCTCTACCCACCTCTATTGGCTTGATGCCAATGCTTATAGGAGCCACATATTTAAGTTGGAAGAACCTCTGTCAGCCTGGATCCCTGAATGACTCTATGGAGCAGAGATTCTGCCCTCAATCTCTACACTGCCACTCCATCATCACTGATTGAACTCTACATGAGTGAAAAATAAACTTCTATTCCAAAAAGCCACTGAGATGGAAAGTTTATCTATTACTACTGCTAGCATTCTATTAACTACTCATGTAGCACATACTCTTTCATTCATTCATTTGTGTGTGTTTTTTAAATTTATTCACATACTACTGAGAGCCTACTATTGGCTAGGCACAGTTCCAGGTGCTTGGGACATTATGGGTGGTGAGGAACATAAAATAAACAAAAAGATAAATATGCAAGAGAATTGAAATTGAAATACTGCAATGCACGTATTTTAGTCTATTTGGATTGCTACAACAAAAAATCACAAATTTCACTATGTCCTCAGTGTTAGGGGCTCAGGAGCTCTGTAGGATCTTTTTATAAGAGCACTAATCCCATTGATGAGGGCCCCACTACTACTATCACCTTGGGGGTTAGGATTTCAACATATGATTTGGGCAGGCGGAACACAGACATTCAGATCATAGAAGGAGGGGGGAAAAAACTTTACTTTGAGAGAAATTGAGAAGCATCTCTGATGAGAGGATAATTTTACCTAAGACCTTAAGGACAAAAAAGAGCCAGCCATGCTTACATTTGGGGAAAGGACAGTGCAAGCTGAAGGAACAACAGACACAAGGGCCTCAAGTTAGGAGATCACTAGGCATATTCCAGGAACCAACCCAAGATGTGTGTGCTGTACTAGCTAAATCATAATAAAAGGTATAAAACAAGACAGCTCCTAGTGAATCAGGAGGTGTGGTCCCATACTCATGACCTTCCAAACCACTTTTCCAAGGTCAATCACTGCTGCCCTGTAGTCCAAAAGCTTTGTTGCCTTCCCAGTGTTCCATGCTCTGGCTGTGATTACCCCTGGTAAGGACTGACCCCCAAAACCATGTTTCTTAGCAGCTGCAACAGAAGGTAGGATTCTAGAACACTGCTTGGAGTCATCTCCTTTCATCAAGGATACATTTTCAATTTATGTTGTTGTTGTTTTTTTCCATTGGGAGTTCTATTGGCTTGAATATCCCCAAGCATCTTGACCTGAAGGTTTCAAGAAACCAACACCATGCAAATTACTAAGTATTTCTTAATAAAATAAATAAATAAAAGGCAGGGCAATCACAATAACCTCAGTTATAGAGTGTTTCCTGTAGTAGGAAGAAGAAAATGTTATAGTTTCAATTCGGGACCCTGGGACCACATTTGATGTGAACTCTCCTGCCCTTACATGAAATATTGAATTAATTTCTGTTATCAACTGGAAAATGTTGCTTGTGAATTACCCTGGCTGAAAATATTTGCTTTTTTTTTTTTCTCCTTCAGATTCTTCCGTGTCAATAGCCTGGGGGATAAACTGTCTGATTTAGTTATAGAGAAAATCGCTGTTTTTATTTGATGCCTATTTTTCTCCAAGGGGACAAGAAAAACATTCTCACCACTACCAACTTGTTTTTAAGAAAAGAAGAAGGTGCCATTTCACTAAAAATCTATCACACAGCCTGATAAGGAGATTGCTCTGAGCTAGGTAGGGTAGGGGATGCTCCAGGAGATGATTTAAGTAGAAAGGAGGAAGTGAGGGTGGAGAGAAGGAGAAGTCTGAATACTGTAATTCTCTGGGGGCAAAGGGAATCAGAACCTTTGATGTCCAATAGTCTCTACAGGCAAAGAAGAGAATTGTTGAGAGGGAGTCAGGTAAGTGGATTCAAGAAGCTGGATTTGGTCCTGACTCCATTCCCAAGTGATTGTGAACATGTCGCCACCAGTATGGGCCTCAGTTTCTTCATCAGAAACAGGAACTTTGTTTAGTCTCTGTCCATCCTAATGGTCTATGGTTTTTCCAACAATGTTCATTGAGCATTGTGATAGTTATTTTTATGTGTCAATTTGGCTGGGCTATAGTACCACGACATTTCATCAAACACTATCCTAGATGTTTCTGTGAAAGTATTGTTTGAATGAAATTAACGTTTAAATCTAAAAACTTAAGTAAATCACATTACCCTCTATAATGTGAATGGGCCCCATCCAATCTCAGTATCCCTGGGCCTAAGTGTCATTGCTTGTAAAAGGGGGTAATGACCTATCAGTACGCCCAACCTGTTGCAATGATCAATGAGACCATTCTTATCAGTAGGGTCCCAACAAGACACAGATGCAACACTCAAGAATCATTCAAACAGGGCTGCTTGACAAGGGATTCATTTCAAATCTCAATGGGCAGTGCAGGCATCTGGTCTAACAACAGTGGAGCTCTCTGGATGCATAGGAACTAAGGGACAAAAGAGAGAACATGGACTAAAACACAGTTGTGTAGAGCACATTCATGGGCACACAGGGACTGAATATGTGCCACAGCTAACTACATAGAGGTGGAGGGAGTCAGGAGAACAAAGAGTCTGACCTTCCTCGCCTCCTCACCTCATCCCACTGACCCCCCACAGAAGGGACTGGCAGGTGAGCCTGTTGGTGAACTTTCAGGTCACCTCTCAGGTGTGGAGAAGAAGAGAGAAGATTAGAGGGTGGGCTCAGAAGAACGAAGAGACACTCTCAGGCATGGAATATAACAGAACCATAAAACACATGAAAAATGTACAGCCTCACTGGAATCAGAAGAAAGAATAATTTTAAGTATTTTTATATCAAATTTGGAAGAAGCATTTTTAAGGTCATATCAAGTATCACTGTAGATCTGATAAAACAGGGACACGCAATTCAGCTGATTGAGGTAAAGATATCCATAGTTTCTGGGAGACAATTTGGAATAAGTAGCTACTTATCCTGTGACCCAATCTTTTCATTGAAATACCTAGAGATATTCCTATACTAGAATATTAACCATAGCATTATTAATAAGAGTACAAAGTTAGAAAATTAAATGTTTAAGCATAGAGCCTTAGTTGAAACACTGTAGTATGTTTATATGATAGAAAACTCTACAACCATGGAAAATCATACTGTTGAAAAATAGTTAACATATAATAAAATGTTGAAGATACAATATTTATGACCAAAAAAATCAAGTTATAAAATATATACATAAAACCCAGGCCTATTAGCATACTGCTTGCATATCTGTGAGTACATCTGAATCCAATCAGGAAGGAAGTAAACCAAAATGTTAGCAGTAACTACTTCTGGATCAAGGGATTTGGGGTGATTCTTATCGCCTGTTGGCTGAGGGAACAGGAGAAAGACTAAGGAAAATAAGTGCCAGAAATTAGTATGCTTCAAACCAGAAAGAAAATCAAGGCTTGAAATCTCAGATGACAACTTTGTGCCACACCCAAAAATCAATAATATCACACCCAGTAGGCATAAAATGCCCTTAAGTCATATCAGAGAATCCCAAACAGGGAAGAAATAGGGGTGTCCCCAGAGTCCTCTTCTCTGGTGGGGAAAGAGGAGATTCTAAAAACTAATCAATGTTACAAGTCAAGTATCTATTATTTCTTAATGTGGTGATTGGAAGTCAAGCTTTAGTTACTTTCAACAATAAACCCTAAAGTGAATGGCTCTATCAAAAATGCTCGCTTCCCTGATCTCATTAAGTGACACCATTTTTGCTTGGGGGTCCCAAAAGCTGTAACAACAGTTTCTTAGAGACAAAGAAACCCAGTTTGCCAAACTCTTTCGCATACATCTCTTCCCATGTATTGTTCCACCTTCACTTCCACGTTTACATGGAAGCAGCTGTACAAAGCCCCTAGCACAATGGCTGGCCGATGGTAGATCATTACTGTTATTACCGAGCTCCTCAACAATCGGAGGACCGAAGCCACTGGTCTAAGCTGGTAGGTGAGGAAAGCGAGGCTCGGAGTGGTGAAGCTTCTTACACAGGAGAGGATGACTTGAGCTCAGGAATCCTGAGGCCAATATACTACAGATCTTGTAACACAGAAACCCACACCCGAAACCTATATGACGACGTTGACCAATGTCACCCAATAAATTTAATGAAAAAAAAAGGGAAAAAAGAATCCTGAGGCATTTCCCTTATATCAGCTTCTCTCCAGGTGGCTGAGTGTGCTTGAGCCAATGCAAGACCAAGAAGCCCCAGTGGGATGCAGACCCTCATACGCAGCTCCTCAGCAGAGCACCGCGCCTGAGAGCCTTAACCTGGGTGTGCTCGTGGTTCTGCAGTTCATTTCTCAAAACCCATCCCGGGGGATCCACCCAGAGGAACACAACCGTTTATGCACACGGACATTTAGGACAGTTATCTATTAAGTAAAATAGCAGGAAACAACGGAACTGTCGAGCAATAAGGGGATGGGTAACAGAAGGATGATTTAGCTGTGTACCGGAATATGTGTAACCATTTTTAAACGCTTTCAAAGACTTCCCAATGGCGTAAGAAATTGCTCACAGTACAAAGCTGGACGGAGAGAGAGAAAAATTTGACAAAGATGACAAATTGTAATCCCTAAGGATAAGTACAGAATGACGATTTCAAAGAAAAACAACTGCTTCTTGCAGTCTCTTAAGTAAATAGTTACTGGGAGGACTTCTTTGTTTTTAGGAATAAAACAGCTTGGATCCATAAAGAACCTTTTCTGCTGACCTCTATCTTCAAAGTAGTTCAACAAAACTACATTTATTTTAGTAATAGCTTTGCTCTGATCACAATTGTAATACACGCACAAAGCAGTAAACCTGAGAAAATACAAAACGAAAAGGAAACAAAAGCACCAATAAATGTCACATTTACCCTACCTACCCTGTGCCCTGAGGTAGGCACTGGATGGTTTTGTCCAAAACTCTCCCATTTACCTCCCAAGCTCATAAGCAAATCTTTAGATTCTGTAACTAGTGTGTATATGATTGTACGACCAAGAAGCATAATATTCCTTAACTCTATAAGCGTATTGTGTGCCCTATGCTTTTGTTGTTCAAAATGAACTAAGTTTTGGTTGTTGTTTTATTATTTATTTTATTTTTTCCAACACCTTTTATTCCCTCTATGTCCTCTACCACCTCCACCCATCCTCCCTCCACCCCCGCAATCACCACCCTGTTGTCCATGTCCATGAGTTCTCTCTCTTTTTTTTTTCTTACCACTCTCCCTCCTGTCCCTCCCCCTGCCTCCCCCAGCTGTCTGCCTGCTCTCTATCTGAGTCTATCTCTATTTTGCTGGTATGAATTAAGTTTTAAAAACAAACAAACCCTATCAATCCACCAAAAACTACTGACCACTCTTCCCTTCCCCAAGCATCATGGAAAATTCTTTTAGTCTAATGAATGAGTAAGTTAATACATAAAAGAAGTAACTTTGAATTAATGAATGCATGCCGAGTACATGTTTTTGACCTGGAAGAGAGAGTATGAGGCTATCTGCAAAGCTGTTCTCTGGCCTATAAACAATTAACAGCAACACAACACAAGGCAGAGTTGCCACCAGGTCCTATCTATCTGTCTTGCCCCAGGAATATCTGAGCTATAGTCTGCAATCCTGTTTGGTAAGCACAATTCACTTCTTATAGCACTTTATTTTTCTTTTGCCTGATGGGTTTTAAACTATTCTGTATCTAAGTGTTCATGTTGAATGAGGCAGCAAGGAAGAGATAAAATATCTGGGAATGAGGCCTAATTGTCTTCAACTCGCTGGAGGAGCTCTTCCTAGGTACCGCCTGTGGGGTCCCTGGGCCCTCTGAGCTGGCCAGGGCTTTCTCTCTTACATCCAGAGACAAGGACCAGGACGTCTACAGACCTAGGTACCGCCCTTACAGCCATCCCACCACTGACACCAGTCAGTCTTCTCTTGCTCATCAAGGTCAAAGTACTAAGAACACAGAGTTCTGGTGTCGTTCACTCGTGGTCTTATCCAGTGATAAAGAGCAGAGACCAAGTGAAGACATGTTCCCTCTTTGCAAGCTCAGTGTTACTCTAAGGGAGAGATATTCTTTGAAAACTCACAGGTTGGACCCCACCCTTGCACGAATCTGTCGCAATTATAAAGCCACTGAGAATCACAAGCATTTAAACGCATTCATTACTCATTCATTCACTCAATAAATCCATGTTAAGTGCCTACCACCCCAAGCTCTATTCAATGAGCGGGTGAAACAAAGAATGAGGCAGACATGATCTCGGTCCTCATGGAGACCACAGCCCAGCGGAGGAAACAGTAAGAAATTAAAGGAAATAATCAGACTGTTGTATAGAAACAATAGGACCGACTCTGAGTGGTCAAGGAAGGCTGTGTGGTGGGCACTGTTGTGCTACCTAGTCCTTCAAAAAAGGACTTCATACCTGCGAGTACTGTCGGCTCTCGGCCTTCAGCTGCCAGCCCTCTCAGCTGCAGAGAGCCACCTCCCCCAGGTCACATCCTTCCCAGCAGGAGGAGGACCCCCCACTTAAGTCTGATGAATGAGAGCCTACAAAGGCCTGGCCAGGGCAGCCTGCTGGGGGCAGCACTGCAAGACCACTCCAGCTCCAGAGCTCCCCACGTGGTCGGCTGAGGCTGTGCACAACCTGCATTGCTCCATGCCTCCCTCGGCCCACTCCAGCTCCATCCCCCTCCCTCTCACAGGGGTGAGCCCAAGGGTCTCCCATCCTGAACATCAATTCCATCTCAGAGCCTGCTTCCTGGGAAAGGCACACGCTGGCCCTTGCAGGATGAGCAGGAGCCAGCCATACCAAGAAGCGAAGGAAGCTGCTCAGATTGGGGACCATCGAGGCCCAAGTCACTGAGGCACGGCTGCGAGGTGCGGTTAAGGACAGCGAGGCGGAACGTGTGTTGGGGACAGAGTGAGCTAATGAGCCAGGTGGAACATGGAGCTAGAGAAGCACTCAGGGCTGTGCTTGGGTTTCATTCCCGGTGTGGAGGAGACAAATGAAGGGGTGTGTACTGAGTAGTGACAAGATCTGATTTTTTTCTAATACATTTTATTGGTATTTTTTACAGAGAGGAAGGAAGAGGGATAGAGTTAGAAACATCGATGAGAGAGAAACATCGATCAGCTGCCTCCTGCACACCCCCCACTGGGGATGTGCCCGTAACAAATGTACATGCCCTTGACCGGAATCGAACCTGGGACCATACAGTCCGCAGGCTGACGCTCTATCCACTGAGCCAGTTAGGGCTGATGTTTATTTTTAAGAGATGATTTTAGTGGCTTGCTGTCTGCAAGACTGCTGTGGGCACTGGTGATACACAAAGACATAAATCTCTGTTCCAGCTGTTCCCCTACATGAATGTGGGCAGACAGCAACTCTTTAAGATGTGTTCAAGGTTTGCAGAACAAGAAAGGGGAAACGCCTAGCAGCTAACGAATACCTAAGTGCTGGCCCTGATAAGCCTTTCAACGTAGGCATCAATACCTGTGTGTGACAGAGACAGCAATGGGGATAAAGAGAAAGCAAGAAAGTAGCCCAAATTCACACAAAACATAAAGAAACACCAGGGATGTGAATCCAGGTCTCCTGGCTCACCAGTGAATTACTTCCTCTTTATAAGTGTTATAGCATTATCACTACATGCTATATGTATTCTTACTACCTATGAGTATACTATATAATAAAAGCCTAATATGCTAAGTGTCCGACCATTTGTTTGACCATTCGACCAGGCACTATGACACACACTGACCACCAGAGGGCAGAGGCTCCGACCCCTAGGTTAGCTTGCTGCCAGGGTCTGGTGGATCGGGACTGGGTAAAACTGGCCGGACATGCCCTGGAGTCCTCCCCAGCCCCGATCATGGACCCTCATGCACCGGTTGGGTCCCTCAGCCTGGCCTGTGCCCTCTCACAATCCGGGACCCCTCGGGGGATGTCAGAGAGCCTGTTTCAGCTCAATTCCCGCACGCCAGACCGAGGGACCCCACCCTTGCACCAATCTGTCGCTATTATAAAGCCACTGAGAATCACAGGCATTTAAACAACCAATTGCTACCATTCTAAATAATCCCCCATTATCTCAAACAGCTGAACTTGCCCCCAAATAATCAGTCTTAGAGGGAAAGAAGAGACCCAATGAAGATGACGTTATCCAAGTTCCTTTGTGTGTCCTGAAGAATTCCTGGCAGCTTCCCTTCCAGTGTATCCCGCTCCCTCACCCCCAGACTGTTATGTGAAAAAGGCTTCCCCTTGTGGGATGCTGACTGCAGGCACAAAACCATGGTATGTATGAATCCAATTACAGCCAACTTTGGCTGTAATTCATTGTAAGTGGCTAAACTTTCAAGAGGGTCTCCCTCTGCTTTCCCTTGATCTGGAACAAGAGAGCAAAGAAAATGCCTGCAGCTGAAGGGCCTTACAGTGTGCTGATGTGAAGGTCAGGGGAATGAAACTCTCCCCTCCTGCCAAGGCTTGCACAATGAAGATTTCTAACACGAATAATGTAAAAGGTCAAAGTCGAGATGAATGTCCTGTCTTCTTAAACACTTCTGGGGAAAACCAAGGTCATCGATGCATTATATTATTTCAGGGAGTGATTCCTAGATAGCATGAAAGGGCACAATAAGCGAATTCCAGCACCACCTCCTCCCCCAAGGAAAACCACTCCATGCATGCTCTTCCCTTCACTAGATAGTATTATTACTCCTCCGGGTTCTACTTTTGTTGTCTTTTGAACAGACATTTACCTAAAAAAAATGTAGGTCATCCAGGAAGCAGAAGAAAGATCTTGTCACCATTGCAATATTTCAAATAGTTTCTAAGTCATCATTAATTAGGGGGGAAGGGGGCTCAAGGCAGCTTATGCAGAATATTCATGAAGAGAACAACCCAAAAAACTCCTAAATTGCAGTAAAAAGGCAAGAACCAAGAAATAACCCTATTCAACTTGCTGAGATTTTCTGGGTTTATCTACGATCATTGATTAGTGGATAATTTCCTAATTTTCTAAAACAACAGATTCTCTGGTACAGATGGGCATCTCTTCCTGGGCTGAACTACTCTTATAGAAGTATGTGTGTTTCGCCAAAACCGGTTTGGCTCAGTGGATAGAGCATCGGCCTGCGGACTGAAAGGTCCCAGGTTCGATTCCGGTCAAAGGGCATGTACCTTGCTTGCAGGCACATCCCCAGTAGGGGGTGTGCAGGAGGCAGCTGATCGATGTTTCTCTCTCATCGATGTTTCTAACTCTCTATCCCTCTCCCTTCCTCTCTGTAAAAAATCAATTTTTTAAAAAAAAGAAGTATGTGTGTTTTATTTAATAAATGGTTTTAAAGATCATTCACTTGCTGAAACCGGTTTGGCTCAGTGGCTAGAGCGTCGGCCTGCAGACTGAGAGGTCCCAGGTTCGATTCCGGTCAGGGGCATGTACCTTGGTTGCGGGCACATCCCCAGTGGGGGGCGTGCAGGAGGCAGCTGGTCGATGTTTCTCTCTCATCGATGTTTCTAGCTCTCTATCCCTCTCCCTTCCTCTCTGTAAGAAATCAATAAAATATATTTTAAAAAAAAATAAAGATCATTCACTTAACATTCATATAAGATATACAAAGAGAGAAGAATATATATGAGTATATATGTATAAGAGTATATATGTAATCAGTAGAGTATAGCTTGACAAAGATTCACAAAGTGAACAGTCTTGTTTTAACAACAATTAAACCAAGAACTTCAAGCCCCCTTCACTCACCTTGTCTCCACCCTCCCCACCTTGCCTAAAGGAAATCAATACCTTCTATGACCATCAGTTAGTTTTGCCGGGTTTTTATATAAATGGAATCACATGTCACGGGCTCTTTGGTGCTTGACTTCTTTTCCTCAACACAATGTTGGTGAGGTTCCCCAGGTGTTGCAATAACAGTAGCTCATTTGCATTACTATGGCACACTCCCTCCTGTGACCACACCACAGCCACTGTGCTGTGAGTGTGTACTTTGTTCTTCCCAGTCCCCAGGTATCAGGAAAACTGCTGCTACCCACATGCTTGTACATCTTTTGGAGCTCCACTGTACCTCTATTGGACCTGAACTGCTAGATCATAGATCATATGGCATGTGAATAGTCAGCTTCAGTAAATACTGACAGCTTTCCAAAGTGATTACTAATTTACACTCTCATGAGAGAGGATGAGAGTTCCTTTTGATCTAAGAATTTTTTCTAGGGTTTAGCTGGTTTTGAATAATCAAGTAATGTATGTTCATACCTTTATTTTTTTAAATACATTTTATTGATTTTTTTACAGAGAGGAAGGGAGAGGGATAGAGAGTTAGAAACATTGATGAGAGAGACATCAATCAGCTGCCTCCTGCACGCCCCCTACTGGGGATGTTCCCGCAACCAACATACATGCCCTTGACCAGAATCGAACCTGGGACTTTTCAGTCTGCAGGCTGACGCTCTATCCACTGAGCCAAACCGGTTAGGGCATATGTTCATACTTTAAAGCAGGGGTCCTCAAACTTTTTAAACAGGGGGCCAGTTCACTGTCCCTCAGACCGTTGGAGGGCTGGACTATAGTTTAAAAAAAAACTATGAACAAATTCCTATGCACACTGCTAAGTCGGCTGCTAAGCAGGACAGGCAGAGGCGGCAAAAACACCAGGCGGGCTGGATAAATGTCCTCGGCGGGCCGCATGTGGCCCGCGGGCCGTAGTTTGAGGACCCCTGCTTTAAAGCATGGCTTGTAATCCCATACTGCTTACAATGCAAAAGTGCAGTCCCCGGCCCTGCCCTTAAGCCCTGCTCCCTAGAGCCAAGCATTTCCAACCCTTTTAGCTCCTCTTTCCAACATTTATCTTTGTGTTTCTATACACTTGGGTTTTTATTCCTTAACAAATTGTTTTTAAGGATTAGCTATTGATTTCCTTCTATAGAAAAATTAAGTTTTAACACTCTTACAGCCTATGTTTCTTTAGCCCCCACATACATTTCGCCAGTTTGAAGTGAAAGGGAAGAGAGAGGACAAAATAAATAAAAGCTAGAGAAATCTCAAAATTCTACAAGCAAGAAACAGGCTCATAAAGGTATTCAGAGGCAAGCATACACTATTTTTTTAAAAAAATGATTTCCAGGGTGGAGCGTTGGGCTGAGGCAGAGCCACAGAGTACTTTCCCAGGCCTGAGACCTAGTGGCATTTGTCTTGTTGGATTCTGAAATTGCTTAGGACCAATGTCTCCTTTTTCCTTTCATTTTTCTCCTTTTTGGAATGGAAATGCCTGACTGTTCTCCTATGCCTGTCTGGCCCTTGTGTTTCCGAAGTAAATCACATGTTCTGTAGTTTCACCAGTCCGCCGATGAATAGAAAATTTTCCTCCTAACGAATCATGCCAGGAGTTTCACCTATACCTAACTTCTAGGAGTCAGATGGTGAGACCGGAGACTTGAGTTGGTGATATTTGAGTGAGAGTTTGAACTAAAGTTAATGTTGTAATGGGCTGAAACTTACGGTGATGTTGAGATGGGGGTGAGTACATTTGCACGTGGGATGGATGTGCATCTTTGAAGGCAAAAGGGTGGACTGTGGTAGGCTGAATAATAACGTTTTTCTCCAGACATTTCTATCATCCCAGGTGAAATGTAGAACTGTGAGTGCCTGTCTACTGTTGGAGGCGCAGGTGTGCTTGGGTTTAATTCACTTCTCTTGAGGAAGTTCAACCACTTGAGAGCCAAGTGTCGATGCTGGGCCTGTTTCAACTCTGCAAACTGCGCTGGATGGTCAGCTCTGTGCAGGCCTGGCACTGCCTCCTCCCTGGCCAGCCTCCGAGGGAAGCCTGCCACTACGCGTCAGCAGCCTGCAGATGGAGGGAGGCGGGGCCAGTCGGGGGCCCTGCCAGCAGTCAGTGTAACAGGCACATCATCTATCAGGGCAGACCTGGCGAGGTGCCAGACCTGCACAGATTTGTACATCAAAGACATTTGAAAGTAAGACCCAGTGAATGGCTTAAAAACAACAATCTGGTATAACTTTTATGGAGCTATTGAGCTCCCATTTAATCACACCAGGGACCCGTTCTATTACTTACTCTCCACAAATGCCCTAAAAGGAGTGGGGTATTAGGACGACTAGGCACCCTGGTTTGTCTGTTGTCCTGATGTAAGCATTATAAGAGCCCCTTTTCATTTTCCAAAGTAAGCCGGGTTGGACAATAAATCTATGGTCACCCAAGTTATTGTGTTTATTTTATGGAACAGGAAACAGGCACGGAGAAGGTAAATGGTTCCCTCTAGATCGCGAAGCTGAGGGTATTGGAGCGGGACTCTAACTCAAGTGTCTGTCTCCAAGACCCAGGTCCTCTCTGCCCGTGTCGTCTGCCTCTCAGTGCAGAGAAATGAGCACATTTCCCCCCCACACACATACACACCCCAATTAGCCTCTCCGGGGAACTACAAATTCATTGAGTGATTGCCATTGTTTGGAACATTCTTGGAAGTCCTCTTTTGGAATGACCTTCAGAGTAATATTGTTTAAAAGGACATTTTTTATGTTAGCAAATTTTGATACTTTGGGGATAGATTTCATTTTTGGAAATACCTTGAACACTTTCCTGTGAATAAGGTGGGATGTGCTGCTAGGGAACACCATTTTGGAGCCATATCAAAGACTGAGTTTGAGTTGGATCATTTATCTGTTTGCTTATTTGGCTGGTGAAACTGGCTTTGAAAAAAATTCTCAAAGAGTTATTCTGCAGATATTTGTAGCAATGACAGTGTCATTTGAATGGGTTACTTTTCTAAAGTAAGTTATTTTTTCTTTAAGTCTCCTTTTATCATGCCTGGTAGGTCTAACATATTGTGTCTAGTCTTTGGTAGCTGAGCACATTTAGCCTGCAATGAGTGGATGATTGCCTAGGTGTTTGAAATTCCTGGCCTTAGAGGAAGAAAATATATCAATTCTTTCCCAGATCTCAGATTTCTATTAGCCAAATTTCCAAACCTTCATGTTCACTATGTGATTTCCAGTGGGTGTCATCATCCTACTTGTTTAAAATCAAAAGTCCAAGTAACCTATGTTCACAATTCTTAATACCTGTCTTTCAACTTATGATCATATTTTGGGTGGGCTTACCTCTTAAAGTTATTATACACTTTAAATGCATTTTATTCCTTTGGTTGTTTTAAACTTCAATAAGAAAAAAATAGAATTAACATTGCTTTGAAAACTAAAAAGTGCAATTTAAAAAAATGTTGTAGGCTAAGGAAGGGAGGCTGTAGAGATTGTCTTGCCCATTGTCACATAAGCATGAGTGGCAGTGTGTGGGTGCCCAGGGCATCTAGTTCCTATTAGCTTCCTTTCCACTCGAGTATATTCCTTTCCTCTTGATTTTTCAGTTTTCAGAGATTATTGACTTCTTAAAGTCTGTATCAGTTTTCTATGGTGGCTGTAACAAATCACAACAAACTTGGTGGCTTAAAACTGTAGAAATGTATTGTACAGTCTGGAGGCCAGAAATTGGAACTAACTCTCACAGAGCTCAATCACGGTGTCCGCAGGGACCCCCTCCCCTGGAAGCTCTAGGGAAGAAGGACACGGAGGCACCACAGCAACGGACAAAAGAACAAACTTCCAGGAAGGCCCTGGCCACACACGTGACCGATTCCCTTCATGGTGCATGACAATTCCTTGCCAAGACCCTACAAGGGTTACTTTTAGGGACACGCACTCCTGTGAGCAAGAAGAGGCAAAAGCACGTGATGGCATTGACTCCATTTGGTCCCCCAGGCAGACAGAGTCCAGGCTAAGATAAAATCCAGCCCCAGATTCGATTTCAGAAGAGCAACCTTTGATGCATTCTCCCCTTACTTAAGTACAACTTAAGAACCTAGAGACACATAATGAATATATTTTTGTTCTGGCATTCAAGTCAAGCCATCCCCAAAACTGTCTTATTAAACACAGACAATTGCTCTGTTGGTGGACAGAGCATCGAAGGGTGTGATTTAAAGGACCAAGTCTTATTTTAATTACATTATGACCACGAGTGGACTTTCCCACTCAGTTGTTAGGGCTGCCAAGAACATCTTCATTCAGGGAAACCCATCCATTTTCACACTGTAACCCTGGTAATCCTATATAATAAAAGGCTAATATGCAAATCGACTGAACGGCAGAACAACGGGTAGCTATGACACGCACTAACCACCAAGGGGCAGATGTTCAATGCAGAAGCTGCTCCCTGGTGTCAGTGTGCTCCCACAGGGGGAGCGCCACTCAGCTAGAAGCCGGGCTTACGGCTGGCAAGCACAGCGGCGGTGGCTAGAGCCTCTCCCACCTCTGCAGCAGCGCTAAGGATGTTCAACTGCCACCTTAGGCCCTACACCATCAGTCACACATCCCCCAAGGGCTCCCAGACTGCGAGAGGGTGCAGGCCAGGCTGAGGGACACACTCCCCGCCGCCCCCCCTGCCCCCGCCCCAGTACACAAATTTCATGCACTGGGCTCTAGTTAATAATAAAAATGCTGTCCCAGATGAAACAACAAAACAATGAGAGTGTATTAGTGTCCCCCATATCCAAGCATGAATGGTCTATGCTGACATATCAATTAGGGACAGAAAGAGTTGCTCATTTAATGGGCTCATGTTGGAGTCTCAGCTCATGGAAAGGGTGCTAATGGAAATAGTCACCTGGGGAAATATGGGAGGGCTGTGAATGTAAACTCTCTTGATGCTTTTTCAGGTTCAATTTTATCCTGACAGCCACGACCATTAAGCAACCCTTTTTAAGCTCAGTTGTATCTTGAATGAAGCCAGCTACCATCATTAGGCAAACAATAGATTTGGGACATATGTCCATACAAAAATGATTTGCTCTACTAATTGCCACACTGATGTAGAATAAACTCTGGCCCAGCTGGAGTCTATCAGAGTCAGCTTGTTTTACCCTCACCTCACTGCCACCCCCTGTCCCCAATTCCCTGTCTATCAGAGGATTCTCAGTTCCCACTGGTCTCTCCCCTTCTCCCCAAGGGCTGTTATGGTAGAAACACAGGCTCTCACCCCCTTTGCTTCTTTTCTCATACAACTCAGTTAGAAGAGACTCTAACTTCAATTGGTTCAATTATCTTCCTTAAGGGGACAAAGCAAATCAATCCATCACTCTCCTGGCTAGGTCATGTGTTGACCAGTATAACGTTGTAGTCTTTTCATGGACTATTTCAAGGCCAATACTCTTAGTATCTGAACTGTACTTGTGTGTTGCTTTCTGTTCCTATTTCTCTAAGATTATCCCAGAATTATTCTGCATAGGGAAATTCACACACTGAAGCTGGTATATTATCTCATGTTTTCCATCCCAATCCCCAAGCCACAGATTCACCATCAGGAACTAAGTAACCTCAGATGAAAGAGATTACAGTGCAGATGACACTGGTCCCCGTGAACAATGGACAGAGCGGATTCCAAAGTTGTTGTGTGATCTTCACACTACATCACAGAGGGACCCCTTCTGTGGTGTTGGGCTGTGGAGGTCTGATAACTTGTTAAGGATCTATTCCCATTGAAGACAGCCACAAATTCCTTAACACGCCTTCCATCAAGTAAAATAAGTCAGACAGAGAAAGACAAATACTGTATGATCTATTATCTGCGTAGTCTAAAAACAAAACAAAAAAATCTCACTGAAACAGAGATCAGACTGATGGTTGCCAGAGGTGGGATTGGGGTGGTGAAATGAGTGAAGGGGGTTAAAAGGTACAAACTTTCAGTTGTGAAATAATTAAGTCATAGGGATGTATGTAATGTACAGCATTACATGGGTGACTACAGTTAATAATACTGGATTGTACATTTGAAAGTTGCTAAAGGAATAGACCTCCAAAGTTCTCACCACAAGAAAAAAGAATGTATAACTATATATAGCAATGGATGTTAACTAAACTTATTGTGGTGATCATTCTACAATATGTACAAATATCAAAGCATTATGTTGTAACCTGAAACTAATCTATTGTTATATTTCAATAAAGAAGAAAGGGAGAGAGTGAAGTGGGAGGGAGAGAGGAAGAAAGGAAGGAAAGTGTGGGGCCCCTTTATTCTCTTACTGAAGTAAAAGGACTGGCCTCTTTGACCAGTAGAATTGGGCAGAAGTGACAATAAACCAGAAGTAACTGTGGGCCTAGGCCTTAGGAAGACTGGCAACTTCTTCCCTAGTCTTTTGGAAGCCAATAGCCAAGTAAGAAGCACAAATACTCTGAGACCATCAAGCTGTGAGAAGCCTGACCATACGGAGAGGCTGTGAGGATGAGATGCCATGCAGAGAAGAGAGAGTCCAGGCAGCATCTGGATGTCAACAGTGAGTGAAGAACCATTTTGAAGGTGGATCTTCCAGCTTCAGCTGCCCTCGCTGATGATGTCAAGTGGATAAAAACAAACCGCCCAGCTGAGCCTTTACCTAGTTCCTCACTCCAACAAAACTAAGAGCAAAATAAGCAGGTCAGGTAAACCCATGAGTGTTGCGGATGCTTTGTTATGCAGCATAGATCACTGGGATAGTATTAATTTATCCAAGATGCTTCTCTTGGACGTGGCGAGCTTGTTCCTGTGTCAGAGCCTCTGCACTGGCTTTTCCTTCTGCTGGGATGTTCTCCTTCTAGGCATTTGCCTGGCCAGGTCCTTCCAACCATTCAGATTGTAGAGCGAACACCTCCAGCTTGGAAAGGCCTTCCCTGACCACCCTATCTGAAGTGTGTGTCCCCCACACCCACACCTAAGTCACCCTTTATCCCCTCTCTTTGTTCGTTTTCTCACTAACTAATAATGGGTCTCCCCACTCCCTTAAGGACTGGGAGCTCTGTCTTCTCTGTGCGTAGCCTTATCTCAATCTCCCAGAACAGTGCGTGGCGCACATTAGGTACTCAAGAAATGTGTGTTGACCGAACTAAACATGTCTTTTAAAAGAGAAAATAAAGCCCTAGCCGGTTTGGCGAAGTGGACAGAGCTTAGGCCTGTGGACTGATGGGTCCTTAGGTTTGATTCTGGTCAAGGGCATGTGCCTGATTGCAGGAGGTAGCCAATCAGTGATTCTCTTTCATCACTGATGTTTCTAGCTCTCTTTCCCTCTCCCTTCCTCTCTGAAATCAATAAAAATATATTTTTTTAAATAATAAAAGAAAAAATAATGATAAGTTACCAGAATACTTGAGGAAACGAAAAGATCTTGAAGAGGAAAAAGTTGCAAATTACAATAAAATTATGTTGTAACAAAGCAAATAAAAGCTTTTATCCCTCACTGATCTGGTTCTTGTGGTTCTTATGTTTCCGAATTAAGAACTGAAAGGAATGTGTTAAAAATGTCCTCCCTGATTTTCCAGAGTAGGACCCTGAACATTAACATGTCATTTGCATCAGACATTACTCCATCACCGAGCAATGCTTCCCTCTTAAATACAAGCCATTTCTCTCGCCCTGAGACTTCAATTTAAAAGGTACACCGAGGTGCTACTTTGTTAAGCTAAAACCCTGAAATCAAAGCTATTACCACAGTGCTACCTGGTGGCTAATGTCAATTCCACACATACGTCTCTTGTCATGCACAATGGGAAGGAAGGAAAACGAATCTTGCCCCTCAGGTTGAAAAGTGTTCGATGGACATGACCTTACTTGAAATGCAATGGCTGAAGTAGATGACGTCGTTCCTACATTATGGAGGCTGAGAGAGGGGAAGAACTGTGACAAAACATTTACTGATACCTATCCTAACGTGCACTGGTAGGCAAGGCCTTTTGGATCATTTTCCTCATTTGATTCTTGAAATAATCTCTGGATGTTGATGCTACCCTCATTTTTGTATATAAGCAGACGTGTGCAGAGTAATGTTAAATGTCTTGCAAACATCTAGTAAGTGGAATGCTGGCCTCTGAGCCTGTTTTCATTGTACTGTATGTTACAGCAGAGTCAAACATCTCCATCGGGTCTGCTGAGCCTGTACGTTTTAGAGACGACTCTCAAGCCCCAGACTTCTGGCTCCCAAGTTAGCTCATGTAACAGACATTGTTGAGCCAGACAGACATTGTATGCCGGAGATTGTGCTGGGTGCTGAAGACTCTAGTGGACTCTGCCTGTCATTGTGTTCTTCCCAAGGCCCCAGAGAGGCAAGCATTGCCATTTCTTTCTAAATGTGGCCAACACATCAAAACCAGCAGGCCCTGGTCAACTCTGGATAATATGCCCATTCATTTAATCATTCATTCACCCTACAAATAGTCATTAGACACCTACTAAAAATGTAATTCTGAGCAAAAGTAAGTCCCTGGCATCACAGCCTAGTTGGGGAGACAGATATTAATCAAATAATCACGATAGAATGTAAAATACCCATAGTAGTAAGGACTATGCAGGAGAAATGTGGTGCATAAGAGCATGTAGTAGGGAGAGGTGACGAGCACAGGAGGTCAGGAAGTGGTGATGGAGCCAACAGGAAGAGGAGGAGTCATAGAGGCAAAGAGGAGGGGAAGGAATTCCAGGTGGAGGAATCTGCACGCGCAGAGGCCCTGAAATATTTGAGGGACAGGTGACATGCATGATCCTAAATTCAAAAATCCACTGAGCATCTGCCTTATGTTAGAAAACAGAAGTGCATTCTCAGCACTTCAGATGCACTCGGAATCTTCTAGAAATGTAAAAGAAATTGAAACAACCCCAAAATGCCCATTTTGCAACTGTAAACTAATAAGACGAGCCTCACATTTGTGTAGTACTTTCAATTTCCAAAACACTTTTACATTCATATTAAGTTTACTCTTCCCGCAAGCAAAGTGTATGGTTATTCTTGCATTCCAGAGGAGAGGGAGGCCAGAAAAGCCAAGTGATTATTCACATTAGTAGGCAGCCCACACAAAACTTTTACTCAATCCCAGTCCGATTATCTTCTCACCATGCTTCCTCTTGGTAAATTACAGTGTAACTTAGTCCCTGGTTACCGCTAACTTACCGCATTGCAATAAGCAATAAACCATTTGACAGGTAAGTCAAACTTAGTCCTTATTTCCCTATAAATGTTCTTAGCCTCTGGGCAACAATTTTGTTGGGCTTCTTTCCCTGGCCAGCAATACTTTTGTTAATATTCTGATCTAAAAAACAGATACCCGTCTTGTTTTCTTAGCTCTCAGATTAAAGCTCCTCTGAGAATTTAATCAACAGATCAATTCAAATTAGCTTAATTAATATTTTCCACTGAATTGCTCAATTCTTTAATAGGTTTTTATCAAGTTGATCAGTTATATGAGAGTTGGGAAGATATAACAAGCTAATTTAATTAATTTTAAATGTAGTAGAAAAGTGGGATTGAAGGAACTAAAAACCGCCATTTGCTATTCTACAGATAAAATTTAAACCAGTGATAAACTGCATTCTCCAAAACAGCTTCCAGGAAAGAAGTCAAACCTTGCCATCCATGCATGCACGCATTCTTTCCATCATTCCGTCAGCATTCATTTCGTATCTACTAAGTGCCAGGCCGGTGGCACATTAGACTGGTACAGAAATGACTCAGGAGAAGGCACAATACAAGAGTGTGCCAGCTGTCAATTTATTGCCTTTCAGCTCCAAGACCATCTTTCATTGTCAGCTCTGTGAAAATACTGTATTTTTTGGAGATGGCATGATGCTAAACTTTGTCAGTAGAGGGCGCTGGAAAGACACTGCCTGAAGAAGGGGCTTCTCTCAGTTCCCATGCTGTTCCATTGGCTGCTTCTGGCTCCTATTAAGAGCTGTTGCCAGCAGTGTGTGGTAGGTAGGGGCCGGCCCATGGCACTTACCCCCATCGAGTTTCAGCGACGCCCCAGATGGGTTTGCTGTGAGTCACCAGCACCCGCAGTCAGCTGCTAGCCTCTGTGCAACTGCACCAGGAAGGGCGGGCGTCTCCTGCTTGCTGATGCCGCCTCCCCTCGGGTTGTTTTCTGCTTGCCTAGCCACTGTAGACCAGCCCCGGCCCAGGGCCACCCCGAGAAGGTCCTCACACAGTGGGCTTAGGCCACACCTTCTTCAACCCAGTCTGAACCCCAGCTTGGGGAGGGGTTCCCCTTCTCATACTCTCCCTCTTTACTCCTGTCTAGATGATCTCTGATATGAGTAACAATTCTTTCAGCAGTGGTTCTCAAGTGGGGGGCCATTTGGCAGACCAAGGGACTGGCGATGTCTGGACACATTTTCAGTTGTCACAACTGAGGGAGAAGGAGAGAGTGCTACGGGCAGAGGCCAGGGATGCTGCTCAACATCCCCCAGTGCCCAGGACAGTCCCCCCAAATTCAGAATCATCAGGCCCCAAATGTCAGTAGCGCTGAAGCTGGGAAACCCTGCTTCACGGTAAACTTTCCTTGTTCACGTCTCCGTGTGGGTGCTTTTCCCCGACTGGACCCTGACTGGTGCAGACAGAGGGTGAAAGAGAAAGGAAGTAAGTTTCGCCACCAGGCTTTGTCTTAGCGGCTCTCTCCTGTCTAAGGGAGACAGGATCTGATGTTGCTCATCAACCAGGACAAGCACAAGTGCTGGAGGGTGGGAAGAGGAATCCAGGGAAACGTCCTAATGAGGAGCGGGGAGCACATCTCCCCCAGACTCCACCTGCTACTCCCCGCTGCGGGTGGGAAGCAGGGCAAGGGCGCCGTGAGACGGCAGCTCACAGACTCGTTAACAAAAAGAATTTAAACCTGAAATATTGAAAAATCATAAATTCAAGAAATATAAAATACAATTCCAAATCACCTCCAATTGGAGTGAGAAGGGCCTTAAAGGCCATCAAATCCATGGTACCCAAACCTGGAGGAACGTGAGTTACCTGGGGATTTTCTGAAAAATACAGCTTCTGTGGCCTCAGCCCACGATGATGAAACCAGAGTCTCTGAAAAGCAATAGATCCAACTCCTTTATGTTGGAAAGGCCACTGCTGGCCCGGAGGTGCTTGGCTGATGGAGAATCTGGGTTGCAGTCCCCTCCCACCCCTCTGCCAAGTTCACCTGTGCAGTGCACAACCTGCACAACTACACTTGGGAGCCCTGGTTTGCTAAATCTAAACACCGAGGCCCACAGTATTCCATTTTATTACTTCACGAACGTATTCTCTGGCCCATTCATTCACTCGACCATCATTTATTGAGCACTTGACTTAGGCCAAGCTCTGTGCAAATAAGACAAATAAGGCTTGGCCCCTGCCCTCAGGGAATGTACAGTCCAGATGGAAAATACTTCAACAAAATGCCTTTTGTGCATGTTATTGCATCTGATCTTCCAAAACGTGGGGAGGGTATACTCGTATCAGAAACAGGGGGCGTGAGATCTGTCCAAAAACACACACAAAATCCTGTCCTGAGACGGAGGCAGAGCCCAGCCCTCAAACCTGGAACAATGCCGCCTGTTCTGGGGAGCCACAGAGGTGCCGTGGACCCCAGTACCTATGCAGCCAAACCCCCAAACCTGGGCTGGAAGTCATTCTCCTCCCTGTCCCCACATCCTTGGGTTCTTCCTGATGAGGGAAGCCTGTGGCACGTATCTGTGAGTGCAGATGCCCTCTCGGGCCCATGAACAGGGCACACATTTACCACCTCTTATCTTCCCACCTGCCCCTGCACTCTCTCACTTATTCCCAAAAGGGCTGCATTTGAGAATAAGTGAGAGAGTGCAGGGGCAGGTGGGAAGATAAGAGGTGGTAAATGTGTGCCCTGTTCATGGACAGTGCATCCAGTGTTAATCTGTCCTGGGAGGATGAATGAAGAATGAACAGGTTTTACAGAGTTCACGCAGTCTGGCCAACCGAACCCTTTTCCGCCTTTGGGAGGAAAGCCAAATGCATGTGGTTTTGTACATATCAACGAAAAGCCTGTAAAACTCTCTGGCTTTCATAATGCAAACTCTTGTCAGGAAACTTGGAACACTTCCTTTCCAAACCTGCACTTTTATAGTTAAGACCTCCTCTGCTTCATGGTCAGTAAAGGAATGTTCTTATAGTAGCACTAGCCTGTTTACGGTCTGTTTCTTTTTATGTGGATGATTAAAAATATATATCCATCTCGTTATTTTGTGCCACTCCAGTGGTCCAGAATAAACTGCAAATCTAATGTGGACAGTATGAGCGCCATCTTAGTGATGCATTACAGAGTCACAAAATACTCGAGCTGGGAGAGATCAGAGAAGTACCTATGTGAGTCTCATATTCTTACACGGGCACCAATCTGCAGCCAGAATGGTTCAGGGCAGTGGTCGGCAAACTCATTAGTCAAGAGAGCCAAATATCAACAGTACGACGATTGAAATTTCTTTTGAGAGCCAAATTTTTTAAACTTAAACTTCTTCTAACGCCACTTCTTCAAAATAGACTTGCCCAGGCCGTGGTATTTTGTGGAAGAGCCACACTCAAGGGGCCAAAGAGCCACATGTGGCTCGCGAGCTGCGGTTTGCCGACCACTGGTTCAGGGAATCCCTGAAAACCACACAGTAGGCTGGTATCGGGTCTGGGACAAGACCACAGTTCTCCCGGGTGGTTCATTTCATCTGTTGGGGTTTCAGAAATAGACTCACAGATCAGGCCTCTGTGACACAGTCCCAGTTTCGGGAAACAAAGAGGAAGGAGAAATGTGGCTCTCACTCAGCTGCCCTATCTTTCTCCCTCTAGTCTCTAGAATGAATGGGTGTGGCATGAAGCTGAGTGTCAGGTATATTTTGTTGCCTTAACAAACTGCCTCAAAACTTATGGCTTAAAGGAATGACCATTGATTTAGCACATGGTCCCACAGGTTGACAACGTGGGCTGGGCTCAGCAAGAGATTCTTCTGGTCTCTGTTCACTCATACATCAGCTGTCAGCTGCTGGTTATTTATAGAAAACTTCATTTCTGGGGGTGGCTGGTAATTTGGCGGGGGCGAGGGAGAGATTTGGCCATGTGTCTATTATCCTCTGGCTTATAAGCACAGCAGAGTTCTGGGAAAGAGATGAAGCATGTTGGGGCTCCTTGAGGCCATCCTCTTACACAGCATTCAATGGCCTGGAAGACTATGAGGTCAGCTGGGACTCGAGGGCAGAGACAGACTCCACCTCCTCATGGGAGGAGCTTCAAAGTCACATTTCAAAGGCAAGAAAGGATTTGTGACCATTTCTGTAATCTCCCACATCAATCCAGGAGGTAAGCATACCCCTCCACATAGCCCCAGCATCTAGCACACCCCGTTTGTAGGATTCTCTCAGCCAATCGGTGAGAATATTCATTTGCATCTTTAATAGGTATAAGCTCACAGAGATATTAAGAGGACATGGTATTTTTTTACAAAGAGGAGAAGTCACTTAAATTGCTATGTTACAGACAGGGAGTCCTTGTAGTAATTAAGTGTGTGGGTCCTGGAGACAGCCTGCCTGGGCTTGAATCTTGGAGGGACCATTGACCAGCTTTGTGACCTCAAACACATTATGTAACTTCTCCAGAAATCAGTTTCCCTGTTTTCAAAGTGGGAGGACCAAAGTAACCTGATATCAGAGGACTGCCGTGCAGATTAGGTGAAATAACGCCGACTTCTCATACAGGAGGGTGCAGGTAAATGCCGCTGACTACTTTCTTATCCATGATGATAATGAAAGAATGAGAGCTGTGCTCTTCCTTCCCCTCCCCCAGCACTTTTGTCCTCCAGGTCGGGGTTTCTCTCCATCCAGGCGGATTTGATGCCTTGGAGCTGTTTTGTCCACTGGGGAAAGAGGGCCCGGAGAGCACCTGGCCTCTCCCTCTTGAAGCACCTGTGGAGGTGGCAGGAACAGCCAAGAATGTCCACGTGGAGACAGGGGCTCAATACATGGCACCCAAACCTTCAGAATCGGTCCCAGGAGGAGCCAGCCCCCAAGAAGCCCAGGGGAAGTGGCCTTCCCACAGCTTCTGGGCTGTGGAAACTCCACAGGCTCCCACACAACCCCAGGGCTGGGGAGGGGCTGCCCCAAAACATAAACCAGGCTGAATTCCTGGTCCTTTCTGACAAGTGGGGAAGGGTCAAGCCAGAATTGCTTGATTTAGAAATACAGAGAACTGTGGATTGCTTCTTGCGCTACTTCTTGTTATAATATTGGCCACGAGTCCATTTCACGGCCCACGGAGCTGTGAAATGTGTATGGCCCACGTTGATGTTTCTCAGTCTCCATTTTGCATGATGCTGTTCGAAGTTTAGCCCCAGCTCTTCCTGGGACTCTTGCTTTCCTTATGTTAGGCTAAGAGCCCTGCCCCCCCAACACACACACACACACACACACACACACACACACACACGCGCGCACACGCGCACACACACGCACACGCACACTGGCTGAAGGCCTCAGCCAGGCTGAAGGACATCTCTGGGTGTCATCTCTATTTATGAGCCCCGTCCAACACAGGAGGAGAAAGCCAAGTCCAGACACCCACAGTCCTGCCTCAGGGGGCAGCCTTCTCAGGCCAGCACCGGGACAGGGAAGCTACAGAGGCAACTGAGGGGTCCAGAGGAAGACATGGGCTGGGAGGGGAGGGATCAATGAGTCTAAAGCTTAGCTCTTCCACTTGCCTATGTCAGCCCCTCCTCCGTGCCTCAGTTTCCTTTTCTGTTCAGTCGAGATTTTATCTACTCTGCAAGGCCATCATGAGAACTAAATGAGATGACGAATAAAGAACTTGGCACATATGGGTTGACTGAGATAAACAGCATCAATACTGCCAATAGTTCACAGGATCTCTCTCAGTAGAAGTGACAGCTCAGTGCTGGACTCCTTGCTCAAAGCCAGACACATATGGTCACAACCTTTACTCCTGGGTTTCTAGACCCACCTTCTTAACTGAATTGAGCTCCTTAGCAGCCATATTCTGAGCTGTGGCAATGCTAGGTGCTCAGTTGCTGGTAAACAAATAAAACAATGAATGCTGCATAGTCAGTCCATGATTTAAAGGCCTTACAGGCAGAAAATCATTATTTGGGGATATTTCCACCAAGGTCATAGGGTTGATGTGATGATTAAAAGAGATAATGCCCAGAATGAATTTGCATGTCCCCGGTGCCTCAGAATTTCCCAATAAATGGTAGCTACTATTGTTGATTATTAATAATTAATTACTATGTAATGGCAATATTAATATTCTATACCATTATTAATATTAACACTATGTCTTTGTTAATAGCCATTGCTCCCTCAACCCCCTTCCTTTCTCACCTCGTCCCCAACCCTTTGGTGAGCAGATGTGCGGATGTTTGGGACAAATAGATGCATCTCAGGTCCGCAGAGGTCCAGTAAGAGTGACCCTTAGCCTCTCTTGTAGTTTTCTTTATGTACAAAATAGAGATAATAAATGGTTGGAAGGATTAGTCAGAAAATATGGGAGTGCCTGGAACACTTAAAATGCGTTCACTCTCAGCATTCTTGGTGATCCTTTTTAATCATTTTGATTCACCCACCAGGTAACACCCTTCATGCCCTTCCTTTTCACTCCTGGGCAAGCCCTCCTCTCTGGGCACTGGCTCTGGGACTCCCTCTTCCACCTCTTCTTGCCTCTCCATTATAAAAGCAACGTGCTGCCCTGGCCGGTTTGGCTCAGTGGATAGAGCGTCGGCCTGCGGACTGAAAGGTCCCAGGTTCGATTCCGGTCAAGGGCATGTACTTTGGTTGCGGGCACATCCCCAGTAGGGGGTGTGCAGGAGGCAGCTGATCAATGTTTCTCTCTCATCAATGTTTCTAACTCTCTATCCCTCTCTCTTCCTCTCTGTAAAACATCAATAAAATATATTTAAAAGCAACGTGCTTAGTTGTTAAGTAGAACCCAAGCCTCACAACCAATCTACTGCAAGTCCGACATCCTGGCCAGTCATGAGCGAGAGTGGAACTGGACAGGAAGTGCTGAGATCCATGGGACCAGGTCTTGGGGACACAGGCCAGGGACCAGTTGCAGGGGTCACTGGGAGGCACTGGGAGCCAGCCCGGAGCCACTTGGAGGGGTGCACCGAAGAAAAGGCAAACAGATGCACTAACTTGAAAACAGCCATTCTCTGGAAAAGTCTCAGGCTGATCTGACTTAATTTGCCAGAAGCATCTTTATGGCCTGCGGCGGTATTCAAGGCCCTTGAAGGCATGTCTAAGAGATCTCTGTTTATGGTTCCCAATAGGACCTCATCCAATTTCCTCCGGATCACCAGTGTGCATTTTTTTTTTTTTTTTTTTTTTTTTTGTACTCCAGCTCCAATTTTTGTCTTCCAGGCTTGAGCATGAGCTAATGCTTCCTTCCAGGCCTGTGCCAGTCAGATCCTTGATCCTCTCCCCTAAGCAGCTGGCCCTCACCCTGAAGGGCCCACCACTAAAAGCCCATCAGGGGCCCCTGCCTCAGGGGGAGCCGCATTTTCACAAGAACTAAATTAACATTCTTTTTAAAAAATGAGAAAATTCTCATTAACAAAAAACACACCCTATGTTTTAATTTTCACTCTTAATTATAAATTTTTTCTTGTTAATTACTACACAAAATGAGGTGCAATGGGTCACAGGATGCAGGTTCCCGCCCTCCCCCCTCCCCCTTCCCAGTCCTGCAGCACCTAATTATTCCAATGGAATTAAAATCCCAGCCTCTGCACTCTAGGTTATGAGGACACAAACACCCACCAGGCTAAGCTAATGTAAAATACATCTCCCTAGATTCAGTTCCTAGAATTGCATGTTTATTTATGAAGGATAATTAAATAGTTTAACAAACACATCATGCTTTCTTTCTATGTGCAAGGCACTGCTCCATACACTTCACAAGAACTATGACTCTTGTAATACTTGCAATATGAGGAACCGAATAACCCTATGAGGGTTACCATCTTGTAACCCTAGGAGGCAGGGTATTATAATGATTAGCTACATTTTGCAGATGAGGAACGCAAAGCACAGAGAGGTAGAGCTACTTGCCCAAAGTCACATAGCTAGTCAGTAGTAGGAAACAATTTAAACACAGGCAAGCTGGCTGAATACAGTGTCTGTGCGCATAGCCACGATACTAGGCCGAAAACATTGTGATTGGAATTTTCCACTACACCTGGGAAAACACGAATGCCGCCAGGACAGATGGTAAGTAAAATCCACCATCTCAAAAGAGCGAGTTTGAGTGACCCCTGATGGCCACTCTGAGATGATGCTGAGGAATTACCTTGGGGTCAGCCCTGGCCAGTTCTCAATCTTGCCTAGTCATTTCACCTCTCTAAACCTCAGCCCCTGCTGCTGTGAGAATTAAAAGGTTATTACTTGCAACGTATTCAGAGCAGTACCTAGCGCAACTTACGAGTTCAATAAATATTAGTATCCATTATCGTTTTGCAGATGCAAACATCCCGAGAAGCAATGACTCCCTCAAAGCAAAGCCACAGAGCTGGAGCATGAGGGGCCCAAATGGAGACTCAGATCCGTGGGCCTTGCCGCCTGAAACAGATTCTACTACCTCGGGTGCGGATTCATTTTGCCCTGTGCTCTGCCCCACCTGCTGGGATATCTGTTCATTCCAAATATCCTCAAGTGAGGGCTCCTGGCTCCAAAGAAAGCCCGAAAGCCATCAGAAAGGAAAGCGATTTGGAATTCCAGCCTTGCCCACAAGCCTGTAGCCAGTGACTCCTTATGGAATCAGACAGGTTTGCGGTCGGCCTTCACACGCCGGTGTGGTCAGTGTGTTGAATTGCTGTTTGTTTATTTCAAGGCTGCGCTCCAGTGCCGTGATGGTTGGAGAAGGTAAATGTGAGCCAACAAGGGAGAAAGCGCTACACAGGCAACCCAAACAGTCAGCAATCGATATAATTAATCTGTCGGAAAGCCAGGCACCGAACTCAAGTGAGTTTGCTGCCAGTTTGAAGCATTTGTCTTCAAGGCGGAGATGCATTGAGTCTGCTGAGAGAACCAGTTTGCATTTCAAAGATGCCTTGAGGAGAAGGGGTACCCTGGCCTGCAAACAAGAACTCCGAAGGTTTGTCATTCCTCAGCACCTAGCGAAACAATCACTCCATGACGGTGGCTTAACTCTGTTAGAGGCTCAGCTGTGTGGATGGGGCATCTCTTCACATTTTGTACCAGAGACCCTGGGAGCTTCTCTGCCCACATGTTTGTGGCAGGTGTGGATCATCCACCTGGGGAGTCAGATTGTAAAGATGAGCCAGACCAGCCACCTTTCCCTCCCAGTACGCTTCTCCAGAGCCAACGCATCCATCAGACACAGAGGTCCACAGCAACACCTTTAGGGGACCTTGGACCTGGCTCAATTCCTTTCAACATAAAAAGAAACAGCCCTCGTCGGTTTGGCTCAGTGGATAGAGCAGGGGTCCTCAAACTTTTTAAACAGGGGGCCAGTTCACTGTCCCTCAGACCGTTGGAGGGCCGGACTATAGTTTAAAAAAAACTATGAACAAATTCCTATTCACACTGCACATATCTTATTTTGAAGTAAAAAAAACAAAATGGCAAAAACACCCACATGTGGCCCGCGGGCCGTAGTTTGAGGACGCCTGGGATAGAGCCGCGGCCCTTGGACTGAAGGGTCCCGGGTTCAATTCTGGTCAAGGGCACGTACCTCAGTTGCAGGCTTGATGCCTGGCCCTGGTCGGGGTGCGTGCAGGAGGCAACCAATCAATGTGCCTTTCTCACATCGATGTTTCTCTCTGTCTCACCCCTTCCCTTCTACTCTCTCTGAAAATCAATGGAAAAATATCCTCAGGTGAGGATTAACAAAAAAGCAAAATAATAATAATTTTTAAAAAGAAACAAACTTTTAACTTGATGAAAATGTTTTATACATGATGTTAATATAGTTCTCTTTATACCAAGTAATTTCTCACTACACCTGTGCACTTTCTTAATGCACACAGGGTCACTGAAGGTGAAAATTCCTAGGTCCCATGACCCGAGTTTCTCTAAAGGCCAAATGCACAATGTGGTTAAACGGGAAAAGACTTCACTTTTAAAATGTTAACGTGAATAGAAAGCAGCAAGCTGATGGAGAAATGGCCCTTGGCTACGTAGGGTCCATGTGAGGCCCATGGCCACCCCGGAGACTCTAGCCCCAAAGGTGAACATTCCCAAATTACGAAAATCCTGGAAATCATAACTTCATGTGTGGGCACAGCCCCAGTCATTTCGGGTCCCCTGAAGCAGACACAGGGCCCCTTCCCCATCCTCAGACCTTCCCCTGGGCTCCCACGAGCCTCTAACCAGTGGAATCTGCATTTCTGCCCCAGAGGACTTTCACCGTCTAGGACTGTGGACAGTCAACCTGCCAGGCCTCTCAGGAGTCAGTGTACAAACACGCCGGCTCCCTTACCCCTCCATGGCATCACTGTGAGGTGTGTGTTTGGAACCATTTCCCAGTTGAGTTCGATCATGCATCTCCATTGCTGGTTTTCACAGTTCACTCAAGAGATAATATTCAAAATATCTAAGAAATTCACACAACGCAGTAGCAGAGAAGCAAACAACCCAATTAAAAATGGGCAGAGGCCCTGAATAGGCATTTTCCCAAAGACATACAGATGGCCAACAGACATGTAAAAAGGTGCTCAATAGCACTAATCATCAGGGAAATGCAAAACAAAACCCCTGTGAGATGCCACCTCACAGGGGTCAGGATGGCTATGACCAAAAAGCCAAAAAATAACAAGTGTTGGCGTGGAGAAAAGGGAACCCTGGTGCATTATTAGCAGGACTGTAAATTGGTGCGGCCACTTCAGAAAACAACATGGAGGTTCCTCAAAAAAATTAAGAATTGAACTAATATACAATCCAGCAATTCCACTTCTGGGTATTCATCTGAAGAAAATGAAAACACTCGCTTAAAAAGATACATGCATCCCCATTTTCCTTGCAGCATTATTCACAGAAGTCACAATATGTGAACAACCTAAGCGTCCACAGATGGGTGAGTGGATAAAGAAGTTATGGTGCATACATGCAATGGAATAATATTCACCCATGAAAAGAAGGAAGCCTTGCCATTTGTGACAATGTGGATGGACCTTGAAGGCATTAAGCTAAATGAAGTAAGTCAGACAGAAAGACAAATACCAGCTGTCTCACTTACATGTAGAATTAAAATAAAATAAAAACTAAGCTCATACATACGGAGAACAGATTATTGGTTGCCAGAGGCAGAGAGTGAGAGGTGGGCAAAATGGGTGAAAGGGATCAAAAGGTACAAACTTCCAGTGGTAAACAAGTCCTGGTGACGTAATGTACCGCATGGTGACTATGTGACTATTGTTAATAATACCGTCTTTCATATTTGGAAGTTGTTAAAAGAATAGAGCTTCAGTTCTCATCACAAGAAAAAACTTCTGTAACAATGTGTGGCCATGGATATTAACTAGACTTATTGTGGTGATCATTTCACATTATATAGAAATATCGAATCATTATGTTACACACCCGAAACTAATATCATGTTGTATGTTAATTTTACTCCAATAAAAAAAAAAAATAGTGCACCCAATTGGCTGCCTTCTCTTCCTGGCATCACCTCCCCACACCTTCTATACTTTCTTCCATCTCACAAATAAAATCTTGAACTCAAATCCTCAATTCAGGGTCTACTTCTGGGAGAACTCAAAGACACCCACCCTCTGTTAGCAATCATCAACCGGTTTATGCTCAAGGCACAGTGTGAGCCTCGGGGAAATACACACAAAGAAGACAGAGCTCACCCACTCCCGTGACCCCACCCAATCCCTTTCTCCTAATGGATTTTTTTTTTTTTTTTTTTTTGCTTATTTTCCACAATCTGTCCCTGACTTGATGTGATAGGACAATTTATTGATACATTAAGGTTTTTTTTCTTCATTCATTTTTTTCTCTGCTATCTACCCAATGCCACCATGTATTTCCTTGACTTGGAGAATTTTGGAAAAGCAGACCCTGCTTAAAGTCAACAGCTTTGCCTATGCATTGTAAAAACCTAATTTAATTGTCATGAATATGTTAGATGTCCCCAAGGGGGAAGGGAGGGGTGGGCATTCTGTCTTAAGAGTAGCAAAAAAAAAAAAGAAGGAAAAGAAGTTTCCAGAGGTTCCCAAGAGTTGCAGCACCCCAGGAGTAAAAGGACATTGGTGGGACCCCAACCTCTAGACCCAGCCCCAAGCGGTGGCAGCAGAGTCCCCAGACTCCAGTGGACCAGGCGAGCTGGGACACTGGGCCCCTATGGAGTAACCAGTGAGGACCAATGCTTCGGAGCTACCTAAGACCCTGGCATCCAGGGCCTTAGAAAGACCCCAGGGAGAGGAGCCGAATAATCATGAGATAGAGCATATTAGCACCCTGTGCAGTGGAAGCTCACAGATGAGTTTAAATTGATCAAATTTAAAAAGAACTTGATGGGTCATGTCAAAGGGACACAAGAGCTATGGTAGACAAAATCAGGGCCCCTCCCCGAAGATGTCCATGCCATAATCCCCAGAATCTATCTCTATGTTACCTTACATGGCTAAAGGATTTTACAGATGTGATTAAGTTAAAGATCCTGAGATGGAAAGTGCTATGGACTGAATTGCGTACCCCTCAAAATTCATCCATTGAAGCCCTTAATCCTCTATGTGACTGCATTTGGAGACCGGCCTACAGGGAGGTAATGAAGGTTAAATGAGGTCATAAGGGCAGGGCCTTAATGTGCTAGGATTAGTGCTCACAGCAATTCTACTTCTGGATATTTATCCAAACAAAACAGAAACACTAACCTGGGAAGGATATATACATCCCATGTTCACTGAAGCATTATTTACAATATATTGCCAAGACATGGAAGCAAATAACAACCTATGTGTCCATAGGTGGATGAATGGATAAAGAAAATGTGATAGCCTATATAATAAAACCCTAATATGCAAATCAACCAAACAGCGGCACGACTAATCGCTATGCTGCACACTGACCACCAGGGGGCAGATGCTCAACACAGGAGCTGCCCCCTGGTGGTCAGTGCACTCCCACAGGGGGAGTTTTGCTCAGCCAGAAGCCAGGCTCAGAAGCTGGGCTCACAGCTGGCGAGTGCAGCAGTGGTAAGGAGCGAGGGGTCCCGGACTGCGAGAGGGATGTCCAACTGCCACTTAGGCCCACAGTTCTGGACTATGAGAGGCCACAGGCTGGGCTGAGGGACCCCCTCCTCCCCCAGTGCACGAAATTTTGTGCACCAGACCTCTAGTATAGATATAAATATGGATATGGATATAGGTATAGGTTTGGGTATAGGTATAGTTATACACACATACACACACAATGGAATATTAAAGCTTGTCATTTACAACAATATGGATGGACCTTGAGGGCATTTGCCAAGTGAAATAAGTCAGAGAGAGAAAGAGAAATGTCATATGATCTAACTTATATGTGGAATATAAAAAACAAACAAAACCCAAACTCATAGACACAAAGAACAGATCAGTGGATGCCAGAGGCAGAGAGCAGGGTAACAAAATGTGTGAAGTGGGTCAAAGGTATAAACTTCCAGTATAAAATAAATAAGCCATGAGGATGTAATGTACAGCATGGTTACTCTAGTTTAAAAAACAATAATTCTACCAAGTAGATATTCTTGTTACAATTTTATAGCTAATAAAAATACAAATAATGTATTCACTATTGTGATAACAACCATCATTATCATTAGTTAAGTGTTTACTATATGGCAGGTGTTATAATAAGTGCTCATATGTATATACACTGGATCTTGCTAATTCTAAGGTATGGTCACTTATAAGACACATGATTAATTTAAAAGAAGAAAAATTATCTATACATATAAAAGCCAAGCTACCGGAACGCCAGAATGACTGAAATGACTGGTTGCTATGATGCGTACTGAGGCCGGCCAACAGGCCCGATCAGGGGGGTGGCTCCTTCCCTCCCCCTCCCCACCCCCCCACCCCAGCCAGATTGGGGGCAGGGCTGGCTGGCCAACTTCCTGCGGCCCCTTCCCGCTGGCTGACCCCGCCCCCAATTGGCCCCCCACACCTCAATTGGGGGCAGGGCCACTGGCCAACTGCCCATGGCCCCTCCCCCCAGCTGGCCCCACCCTAATCAGGCCCCGATCGGGGGCAGGGCCAGCGGCCAACCTACCGTGGCCCCTCCCCCTGGCAGTCCGGCCCAATCAGCCCCCATCGGGGCGGGCCTGCGGGACCCCACCCATGCATGAATTCGTGCACTGGGCCTCTAGTAAACTATAATAATAAAACACTTATGGGCTGAATTGTGTCCTCACAAAGTTGGTATATTAAAGTTCTAACCCCCAGAGCTTCAGAATGGGAATAGAGTCGTTGCAGATTACAGATGTAATCAGTTAATATAAGGACGTACTGGAGTACAGTGGACCCCCGATCCGATAGGACTGGTGTCCATGGAAAAAGAACTGGTGGCCATGTGAAGAGACAGACACCACGCAGGGAGAATGCTGTGGAGACTGGAGTTCTGCAGCCATAAGCCAACGAAGCACCAAGAGCTAAGAGACGCCTGGGACAGACCCTTCCCTAGCACCTCAGAGGGAGCGTGGCCCTGCCAACACCTTCATCTCAGACTTCCAGCCTCCAGAACATGAGGGAACAAATTGTCTAAGCCACTCAATTTGTTGCATGTACTTACATTACAGCAGCCCTAACAAACTAATATACATTGGAGAATTTGAATTACATGATATTAAAATGTCAGTGGTCCAATCATGAAATAAGGTAGTTTGGTCTTCACTACAAATCTAAACATGCATGTGCAATGCCTCGTTTAAGGGAGATAAGAGTTCTGTCAAACCTCCAGATGGACCACAGGTACGTGAAAAGGGGCGCAACGTCACTTACCATCAGGGGAATGCAAATCCAAACCACGAAGAGATACCATAGATGGAGAAATTGAGGTACTAAGTATCTTACCCAAGATTCATGTTATGCATTGATGGAGCCAGGACTGAATGCAACACTGGGTTCTTAAATAATATCTGTGCTGCCTCCCAGAGGCCCCTGTGACTACACATGTGCAAGCACACATGCGTGTGTGTACACACACACACACACACACACACACACACACACACACACCTAGATTTATACTTAGGTCCTCAACTTTTAGACCATTTAGAACTAGTGACAAAGTTCCATCCCCAAAGAGGGATGACCATATGCCCAAGGGGACTCACAACTTACTATTCTTTTTCTCACTCTGTGGCCAAAACCAGTACAAACTTTGCTCTTTGCTCAGGCCACTTTTGTGCCTAGAGCTTCAGCTCTTCACTGAGAGATTGACATTCTACAGGCCGTTCCTCGGTACAATTTTAACCAAGAGCAGATCAGAATGGGTTCTCCTCGAGGGACACAGCAGGAATGCAGACAGAGGCCACAGCTTGCCCCTCCGCACAAGTGGGACACAACATCTCAACGTCCCTTTCTGAAGCCTCCCACATGGCTCAGGGGACATTTGGGCCTGGCCTGGCAACCCTGCTGAACTCTGGGCGTGCCTCTCAGCACTTCACCCATTCGCTATGTTCTTTTCGTTTTTAAAAGCATCTTGTGGAAAGGGCATTTGCAACAGCCCTTAGAGATAGTCCATTTGGTGAGGAGTGGGGAAAATGTGAAGACAAATGACTCCAGGGTTTTTGTTTAGGAGTTCAGGATAAAGTGCCAGGGCTCCACGCACACCAGACGGGTCAACAGCTGCTGGTCGCCAGTCCGCAGCAGGAGGCTGGCTCTGTCTGTTCCCTGCAGTATCCCAGGCGCCTGTCCCGGAGCCTTGCACACAGCAAGCACTCAATAACTCTCTGAGAATTCATGAAAAGGGAACATCTCCTGTCTCAGGGGTTTTTCAGAGTCCCCTGGCTGTGCCTACAATTTTATTATTATAAATTCACTAGAGGCCAGGTGCACGAATTTGTGCACGGGTGGGGTCCAGCCGGCCCGCCCCAATGGTGGCCCATCGGGCCGGACCCGCCAGGGGGAGGGGCTGCAGGCAGTTGACCAGTTGTCCCCGCCCCCAATTGGGGTGTTGGGGGCCAATCGAGGGCTGGGCTGGTGGGAGCAGGGGGTGGCGGAGGCTGATCGGCCCTGGATCAGGCTGGTTGGCTGCCACAGTTCACATCATAGCCACCAGTCGTTCCACTGTTCAGGTCACTGGGCTTTTATATATGTAGATTCCTTTGGACTTAAATAAAAGTGTCCTAATCAAATGCACTAAGGATCAAAAGTCAAATATCTTACAAAAGGGGAAGAAAGAAGAATTAAGAGCATAGGCAAATAGAAGCCTGAACAAAGAAGCATGACAAGACCTCCTAGTAGCATGTGCTAGGGACTCCCCAGGCAGCTCCCCAGACATTAGTTTTGCCCTGAAATGACTAGGTCCCCAGGATGAAGGACTTTCAGGCTAAAATCAGGAAAGTCCCACGCAAACTGGAGTAAGTTGGTTATTCTATTTGCATCCTCTTATTTAATCCTCACAACACTCCTAGATGGTACAGATGTCCCACTTTATAGATGAAGAAACAGAGGTTCGGAAATGTAAAGTCTTGCCTAAAGCCATACAGAAAGTGGTTCATTTGGGCAAGACTTAAATCAAGACATGTCTAGTTCCAGAGACCAAGCTTACCAACCTGACCTTGCCATGAAACCCAATGGACTTCCTAGTTTATCCAAATATCATTCCAGCCTCTTAATCCTTCCAGGGCAGCAAATCCTGGCTCACCACCTTTGAGAACTTCCTGGAATAGGTTCCATGCCTTCCCGGGGCAAGTCTTCAATAAAAATCTGTTGAGTGAATAAACGGTCAGTTGGGAAACCATCCCCTTCCTCCCCGCAGTCTAACCTGCACAGTGACCTCTACCCTTGGGCCTCCGTTTCCCCGAGTTTTTCTGAAATGGAAGGATCTGGAACCAGATCTTCAAAGGTATTAGGTTGGATAGTGCAAGGAGGAGAGGGCGAGCGCCAGGAGGGCGGAAATGCATGAACACGGCAGGGAGACGGGGCAGCATGGGCAGGAGGTGTGAGTAAGCAGACTGGAGAAGCATTTGTGTCAGAGCGATGGGCCCAGAAGGCAGAAGGCTCGGGATGCCAGGACTAACCCGGCTCTTCAAAGCGGGACGGCACAGACCAGGGGGACAGAGATGAACCTCTGGGTAAAGGAGAAAAGCTTTAGACATCTGTTTACCTTTTCTCATAGTTTTTAAATTTCTCTTTTGTATGCTTTATAATGAAAATATGTGTTACTGAAGGATACATATGACTTATAAGTAACATACATATGTATACTAGGGTCTCAGTTTTACAGCTGAGGCGCAGTCAAAATACTGGAAATCACTGTATTTGACTCAGGGGGCGCTTACTTTTCTTAAAGTAGGGAAATGAACTGGTCAAAGCCCACACTATAACTGTTCGCTTTACCTTTACACCCCCAAAATCCATGGCACTTTTCTTCCAATTTCTGGTTACTTATTGTGCTGTATTATCTCAAGTTGAACTAGCTATAGATTTGTGTCCATTCTGATTCTTAGTCACATTTGAGATCACTTAGGCTATAACTTGAAGAGTACTAGATTAGTTCTGAATGGCCAAAAATGAGCCAAGGGGACTGATATTCTGTGCATTTATGACTCTTTTGTGTTTAACACTGATAAAGGTATTGAAAAATACATTGTTATTTAGAAGATGCTGTGTGTTGGCACCTGGAATATAAAAGAGGAAGGAAGTGAGAGTGAGCGGATGAGGAGGGAAAAAGTGGAGGGGAAATCTCACTGTTTAATGCAGACTCAGGCATGTGAATATATTGCTACAATTCAATGTAATAAGTACTGCTATATAGTGGGTTTGCAGTAAACAGTATTGACTAAATGAGATTATTTTAAAAGTTAAACAAAAGGGAAATAATAAATGTCTTGAAACCCCAGAGGAGCAAGTGCCTGGCTTGGTCTGGGCAGAGCAGGGAAGATTCAAGGTGGGCGTCATCACACCAGCATGGAAGCCTCAATCCCAGTCATCCTAGCCGTGCCCCTCCGGGGAGAGGGAATGGGTCAGGGACAAGGTAGGTGAGGAAGGTTGGAAGAGAGATGCTATATAGATGCTGCCTGAATCCAGAGACGGAAGAACAGAGACATGAAGGAGACAGACAGGAGTGGGTGGGGAAGGTAGAACAGGGAAGGGAAGAACAAATCCAAGGCTTTGCATTCTGCTTTCACAACTACCTCATCCAACCACTAGATGTCACCAAACACAAAACCTGCTGGAAACTTAGGGGGAAGGAAGCCAGGGAATCTGATCTTAAAGAATTCCTGGTCTCAGAGCCCAGGAATTATCTTAAAGCTAAAGAATGTTACACCCAAATCACTCTAGGTCAAGGAGAACTGATGTTCATAACTGTCGCCGAAGGATTTGCCACAACTCTGGTATCACAGTATCTCAGTAAACGTTCAGAACATCCCCGAGGGGCAGTACCACTAGTAGCCCCATTTGACAGGTGAGAACACTGAGGGCCTGAGAGAGGTTCTCACGTACTCAAGTGCACACAGCTAGGAAGAGGATGAACTAGGATTAAACCCAGGTCTTTCCAACTTTTCTTCTACACAATGACATACGTCCCAGGGCTGAGACATGCTGTCACCAGCACCCTGAGTCACCGGGCACAGGCTCAAATGGCAGACCTGAGCAATTCTTTCATTCATTAACTCCGCTATTCTAATACAAGTATCTCTCCCTGGTTTTGCAGCAGCTGGAGGGGAATGATAGCCTGGATGACCGCGAACAGCAGAACTTTTTAAAATGTTTTGCCTCCATTATATATGTTGCACTTTATTTGAAGGGATGAGGGAGGTATTGTGTTTTTAATCAATTTATGTAGCTTCTCAGTGTTGTCTGGTGTGGGATATTACTCAGCTGAATGTATATGTTGTCTGATACAGGAGGTGGGTGAGAATGTAGACAGAAAGAGAGACATGGCCCACTATGCGGCCTAGAAGGCTCAGCCAGGTTCCAACTGCCATTCCAACATCAAAAGTTTAGGGACAATACAGTTTGGAGTGGAGATGTGCTACAAGCCTAAAATACACAGATTTTGAAGACTCAGTGAGAACAAAGAAAGTAAAATAGGTATACTAATAAAAGTGTAATATGCTAATTAGACCAGGTCAACCTGACATCTTCTGGACAGTTAGGGGGCGAGCAGGCCAGCAGGGGGGCAGTTAGGGGGAACCAGGCCAGCAGGGGGGCAGTTAAGGGGTGATCAGGCCGGCAAGCAGAGGCAGTTAGGGACGCAAGTGGTTAGGAGCCAGCGGTCCCGGACTGCGAGAGGGATGTCCAACTGCCGGTTTAGGCCCCATCCCACAAGGCAGTCGGACATCCCCCGAGGGGTCCCAGATTGGAGAGGGTGCAGGCCGGGCTGAGGGACCCCCCCACCCCCGTGCACAAATTTCATGCACTGGGCCTCTAGTCTTTAGTATGTTTATATTGTTTGGCTAATGATATTTGGGATATACTGAGCTAAAAAAAAACCACACTATTTTATTAAGTTCACCTGCTTAAGTTTACTATTTTCCTGTGGCTCCTAGAAAATTGAAGATGGCATCTGTGGCTGGCACTCCAGCTCCATGGGACAGTGCTGAGCTCCTTCGGGCATGTCGGCACCGAGTGCCATCCTAAGGGGCGTGGGCTCTTCTTGCAACAGAGGCTAAGCTGTGGTTTAGAAGCACCCGGGGAGGGCTGCCTGGGAAGGGAAGCTATGGGCCGGGAGAGCCCTCTGGGGGCTGCTGGGATTTCCCAACTGCGACATGTTTAGGACCAAACACAGCAGAGAAGGGAAACTTGAGAGAGCTATTTAGGAGGAGAAAATACCTGCCCGGTCAAATTGGGAAGATCGCACTGCAAAAAGGCACCTGATCCGGGTACAGTGTTCGGAGGGAAGTTTCTACTCAGCAAATCACACCATCAAGCCTCGCTGGCTGATGGGGAGCACAAAGCTGAAAGGATAGTTTTCAGGGCACAGGAAAATACAGCGAGAATGCTTCAGTGAAGGGCTACTCCTGTTTCCTTGTTAAGGATCCAAGAGAAAAATCCGGCCTCATTAGGCTCCAGACAGCAATACCCAACAGTGTGCTCTTTTAAACCTCCCCGCAAGGCTGCTGACAGGAAAGGCCGTTGCCATGGAAGCAGGCCCCGCCGGGAAGCGGCGTGGCGCAAACACAGACAGTCTCACGGCCCGCTGTGTCCACAGAGCCGACCGGTTGGTAAATATTGCACCAGGCGCATACCAGAGCCGCAAAGCAAACAGTAAGTCATCCCGAGGCCGCGCTGGCAGGGCTCCACGAGGAAATGTTGAACTTGGAAACGGCGTGGCTCGCTTGCCAACTTACGAAGGACCATCTCCCAGTGCAACAGGGTGACGATGGGGCACCTCGACATTTGCTGGACAGCTGGCCCTGGAGCATCGGGCTCGACCTGCACGGGCCCATTTATATGCAGTTGTGGTGGGGGGTTTTTTCAATAAATACAGTCGGCCCTGCAAATATATCTGCGGGTTTTGTATCCAAACGTGTCGCATCCGCAGATTCAACCAACCGTGGATGGAAAACAGTGTTTTCGCATTTGCAGATGCAGCTTCCCAACCGCAGATTCCCGGCCGCGGATTTCCATCCAGGGTTGCGTGACTCCACAGATGCAAAGGGCCAAATGCAGCGTCAAAAGTTATTGACTTGTCAACCCTCCCAGGTAGTCCCCGTTTTATTAGATGGAGGCCATAGCTCTGGTCTAGCAAGAGTAGAAAGCTGGCCTGTATCCTCAGAGAGCCTGCTATCTGAAATAGTGTTTTTCAAAAGGTGGTCTCCTCACCACCCTTAATCAGAATTAACTGAGGGGATTACCTAAAATGCGGGTGCCCAGGCCCCATCCTAGACTCATTGAATCAGAACATCTGGGCGTGGTGCCCGGTAGCCTGTATTTTTAGTCAACTTCCCAAGTGATATTCATGCCCAATGAAGTTTGAAAATCAATTCTCCCTCCGTTATTTTTGCATTTCTTAAATGAATTCTTGGAGCATCTGCATTGGAATGTCCTGGATGCCTGTCTGTGAACATCACCCACATCCAAGAAATCCTGATCTCTGGTCTCAGGAACCAACGTGTAGAATGAGACCTCAGGTGATTCTTACCCACAGAGAGGTTTGAACCACTGGCCTAATGCACAGTAAAGCAGTGCTCCTCGCCCCTGCACGCATAGGAGGCTGGAGGGCTTGGGAAGAAAGAAACTCTACGGTAGGTAAAATGCTACCAAACAGCATCACATGCTACAGACAAAGTGTAATGTCGATGCAGCAAACTTCTTTGTCTTGTTTTCGGAAATTGTCACACACCCCAGCCTTCAGCAACCACCCCGATCAGCCAGCAGTCATCAACCTCAAGACAAGACCCTCCAACGGGTAAAAGGTTACAACTCATTGAAGGCTCAGATGATGGTTAGCATTTTTTAGCTATAAATTATTTTTTAATTAAGATATATACATTGGTTTTTGATACAGGGCTAGTTACACATACAAGACTACAGTATAGTGTAGCAGTAAAGCGAAGCATGAATTTTTTGGTTTCCCAGTGCATATGACATGCTGTATTGCTATATTTCCTTTGATGTGGTAGTCTGGAACCAAATCTGCAATATCGCTGAGGTATGCCTATACAAGCTTTGAACACCATTATCAATTCATTTAGGTATACTAGGAATGAAATTGCTGGGTCATATGATAATTCTGTTTAATTTATTGAGAGACTGCCAAATTGTTTTTCACAGGGATATACCATTTTATATTGCAACCAGCAATGCATGAGTTCCAATTCTTTCATATCCTCACTAATACTTATTTTCCTTTTTGTTGTTATTGTTATGGCCAACCCACTGGGTGTGAACTGTTATCTCATTGTGGTTTTGATTTAGTATTTCCCTAATGACTATTGACATTAAGCATCTTTTCATGTGCTTGAGGGCCATTTTATCTTCTTTGAAGAAATGTCTATTCAAATCCTTTGCCCATGTTTTAATTGGATTGTTTGCATTTTTGTTGCTGAGTCATGTTATTTATATAGTCTTGATACTTACACCCTTATCAGATACATGATTTAAATAGTTTATCCCATTCCAAGGGATGTCCTTTCACTCTCTTGAAAGGCCATACCATCTTGAAGATTAATTCAATTCCAAGGCAATGTCATTACTACAGAAGTTCATAACAGACAAGGGCCTGGATACTTTCAGTCAAAAGCATTCCAAGGAGAAATTGAAGCCTAGAGAGCTACAGTGGCTATTTCAAGGTCTCATGGACACTCACCAGTATTAGAAAGGACAAGGAGGACATTCAGTCCACTCCCCTAACACCCAACATGCATTTGCAAACATATACACATGCATATGATATCCTTTTATGTCCGGAATGTTAAGAGCACTGAAATACACCCATAGAAAGTTACCTCTTCTCAAAAGACAAAATGCAATACACCTTTAGAATTTGTTTGTTCATACCCTACTTCCTTTTCAAAGGGGTTTTGTAGAAGCCGACAACAAAGGGTCTAATGAGGTTAGTAAGGTAAATACAGGAGTAGTGAATCTAGACAAAGGAAAAGGAAAGAAAGGAAATATGAGGCATAGTAGCATAGATAACATAGAATCTATGAGTAGCTCCAGATTTTGCTGTGAGCTCCCTGGCATCCTGGAGGGGAAAAAAGAAAAGAAAATACTACATAATTCTTAGTATCAGGGCTAGTTATTCTTAACAAATACTTTTCCTAATGGCAATTCCCCAAAACATCATCAGATAGTTAAACATGTTTTGGTAAGTGTTTCTGAGCACTGACAGGCTCCCATTAGTGCTTTCCCTTGATATTTTGCAGTAGAGCAGCTCATGCAGACACAGAAAGGTGGTCTCCTAACCACAGAAAGGTGGTTAGGAGACCACCTTTAGAGCTAAGAGGAGATGGCATATAATCTTGGGAAAGGTGGAGGGCTCACGCGTTCAGCTGCACACACCATCCCCGATATAGCCATCCTCAAACATCAAGGACAGTCTACACCACACATCTCTAGGAGTGGAACAATTCCAGAGTCTTAGATAACTTTCCAGGAAAACAGAATGGGTAGTCTCCAAGTCCAAAAAAATTAACAATTCCTTTTTTGGAGAGAGAGAACTGCATCTGCGACATGGGAAAGATAAATCTGTGGAAAAAGTCCAGATAGACGTCCCCTAGTAAGATGATGTCTTCTGAAGCAAGGAATTTTCCAGTAGCCGATGCTGAGTGAAGTAGCAAAGCAAGAGTCTTTCTCCCGAGGGGACTGTTCACTATTTTAATTAATTAATCCAACCCTATACAACTGTCAATCGAATGTATGTGAAGGTGGGAAAGAGGGAGGAAGTGGAGAGTCAGGAACCAGGAGAAGTGATCACCGTCAAGCAGAGTTCTCCTTTCCATTGTGTCTACAGATACTTTTTAGTTCTTGGGTTAGAGATTCCAAGTCATAAAATTTAACAGATTAGTCACTATATTCATTAAGAGTCTTTCATCAAAGGCAACAGAACTGATTCAGATTAACTGAAGCAGAGAAGAAATTTATTGAAGGCTCTGGGTGACGCAGAATCAGAGGAAAACTCCGAATCAGAGGAGGGAAAACAAGGCTTAGTCTCTTTAGGACACAGCATTCTTGATTAATCACCCCCAGCCATGTATGCTCTTGCATCACTCGGCAAGAGCGAAATTCCTGGGTGGGAGAGTCTGACTACTGCAGCTTGGGTCAAATGTCCATCCCCCAGCCAGGGGAAGGCAGATCACCTGACCAGCGGTTCTCAGTGGGGGGCGATTTTGCCCCCAGGAGACACTTGTCACCGTCTGGAGATACTGTCGAGCATCAGTGGGTTGTGACAACTAGGGATGCTGCTGAGCATCCACTGAGGCACAGGCCAGCCCCTACCACCAAGAATCCTCCCACCCCAAATGCCAATAGTGCAGAGGTTGAGAAACCCTGATCCCGACTGATGGGCCCCAAAAGAATGCAAAGAGGACATCCCCTCCATGAAAAACTGAGGAGTACAGAGGACACATCCAATGTCTGCTCCGTTCACATTCCCTTGAACCCCTTTGACCTTCTCTCTTCCCCCTGCCCCAGCATGTTTCTCCCAGCGCCCACGCGCAACCTTCTTCAAAGGATGTTGCTTGGGCTGCTGGAGCCACTTGTGAGCTCAGAGAGCCAGGGGACCCGGAGTTGACAGCTCCCATGGGTGACCCTGAGTTGGGGGCGGGGGGGAATTCAGCTCTCTGGCCTCAAGTCGGTGCAGTTTACACTCCAGAGCTCCAGTGGAATCGGGCTGAGGCTAAAGGGTCCCTTGCTGGGCAGCTCCTCCTGTCCCAGGCCTACTTCCCGACTTCCTTACCAGGTTCTCCTGGAAACACATTCTTTTTCTTAATTAAATGTATTGGGGTGACACTGATTAATAAACACATAGAGGTTTCAAGTGTACAATTCTGTGATACATCATCTATATATCACACTGTGTGCCCAGCAAAGTCAAATCTTCTCCCTTCACCATATATTTCTGAATAGCTCATCTGAACTTATATCCCCTCTGAGGGTCTGCTTTGGGGAACCTGGCCCAAGCCAAGGTGCTCTTCCCAAAAGGAAGGAAAGAAAAGATTGCTGGGCAGCCCAAAGCAACAGAGACCCACCATAACGCCACGCACCTTCCTGCCCGGCTCCCAGCTCTGCCCTCGCTACGTGACAGCGCACTGTGTGGCCCAGGGTTAAGTGCACGGGCTTTGCAGTCAAACCTGCATCTGAAGCCTGCTTTGGCCACTGTGCAGCTTTGGGTGAGTTATTTCCTCAGTTTTTCCCTGTTCCTATCTATAACAGAGGCTAATGCTAGGACCTTCCTCACAGGGTGGTCTTGAGAGTTAAAGGGAAGAATAGGAAGCCTTTATTCTGGGGTGCAGTCCTTTTTGAATGCTGATCAAATGGGCACTCATCCACTGCAGATGCTCTGATTACTAATCTTTAGGAGAATCTCTGGCACAGCGCAATGAACACTATGCCTGTAAATTAACTAGAGCTGCACGACGTCAGCTTTCAACGCGAATCCGGGAAGGAGGGGTGTGCAGGAAGGTGACGAAGACACTTGCAGTCTGTGAAGTGATGAATACCTTCGCATCATTCTTTTCATTTTAAAACTGCACCTGTCAGAATGTCTATCACCAACAAATTAACAAACAGCAAAGGTTGGCCAGAACGTGGAGAAGAGGGAAGTCTTGAGCACTGTTGGTGGGATTGAAAACTGGCACAGCCACTGTGGGAATCAGTATGGAGATTCCTCAAAAAAATAAAAAATAAAACTACCTTTTGGCCAAGCAATTCCACTTCTGGGTTTTTATGTAAAGAAATCTAAAACACTAATTCAAAAAGACATATGCACCCCTATGTTCATTGCAGTGTTATCTGCAATAGCAAAGTATGGAAGTAACCTAAGTGTCCATTGATAGATGCCTGGATAAAGAAGATGTGGTGCGTATACACAATGGAATATCACTTGGCCATAAAATAGAATGAAATCTTACCATGTATAACAACATGGGTGGACCTAGAGGGTATGAAGCTAAGTAAAATAAGTCAGACAGAGGAAGGCAAATATCATATGATTTCACTCATAGGTGGAATCTAAAAAAAAAACAACCACACACACAAAATAACTGAACAAACAAAACAGAAACAAACCCACAGATACAGAGAACAGACGGACGGTTGCTAGATGGAAGGGGTTTGGGAGGCAGAAGAAGGTGAAGGGATTAAGAAGTAAAAGTGGCCACAGGGATGGAAAGCACAGCACAGGTAATATAGTCAATACCATCGTAATAACTATGTGTGGTGCCAGGTGGGTACTGGACTTACCAGGGGGGTCACTTTGTAAGTTAAATAAATGTCTACCCACTATGCCGTACACCTAAAACTCATGCAATATTAAATGTCAACTCTAATGGAAAAATAAAAAGAAATTTTAAAGTACATGGTTACCTTCTGAAAATCAGTAATAATAAAAACAAAGCAAGAAAGAAAGAGGGAGGAAGGAAGGAAAGGAGGGAGGGAGGGAGGGAGGGAGGGAGGGAGGGAGGGAGGGAGGGAGGGAGGGAGGGAGGGAGGGCCATTGTATCTAAGTCAGCTAAGAAACAGCGGCCAGGAAGTGCCCCAGGCTAGAGGAATTCTGATGGGTGGGTTGCAGGCCAGCTGTTATCTAGAATGACACCTTCGTAACCAGAAGCAGAGACTTAAGGCTCCAAGATGCTTTCTCATTATTAACAACAGGTTGGTGCTTTCTAATCACTACCAATACATTCAGCAAAATCACCTCTGTGGCCAGCCCAGGCAGCATCCTTTCAGATGGCTGGAGAGGCAGCGGCTCACCCAGGCAGGAAGAGACGATTAGACAGAGGGAGAATTATGGTGCTTAATCACAGCAAGGAGACGGGGGAAGGCATGAGAGAAACCGAAGTGTGGACCCCTGGGAAGCTGAATTGCTAGTTCCTTGTGGAAATCAGCGTAGCTGAAGTGCAAGGTGGAGATAAATGCCTTATGAATGAAACATAAGAGGCCGCTAGTCTGCAGATAAGAAAATTAGATGTTTGCAAGCAGCAGAGATGAGCAGAGGAGAGCCAGCAATCCTCACGATGTGCAAACACAGTCCTCCAAGTGGACTGAGATCAAACAAAGGCTATTAAGGGAGACCTAGAACAGGGGCAGAACACTGGTCCCTGGGTGGGAAGGGAGGAAGAGCTCAAACAGCTCTCACGCCTCTGCCTTCTCTGCTGCTTGTCCGGTAAAGACATCAGGGTTCTCAGTGAGGTGAGGAGGATGCATGCTTCTAAGGCTCCGCAGCTTTAGGAGTTCTGATGGGGGGGGGGCGGTTTGCAGGCCTGCTGTTATCTAGAATTACACCTTCGTAAGGAGAAGCAGAGACTTAAGGCTCTAAGATGCTTTCTCATGATTGAAATAGCCACACGTGGCTAGTGGTTCTGGTACAGGAGCCCCTAGCCACATGTGGCTATTATTTAAATTTAAAATATTTAAATAAAAATTAAAATTTCGTTTTACAATGGCACGGGGTGCTAATTCCAGCTCGGTCCAGCTAATTCCAGCTTAAGCAAGTCACATCCCTCCCAGACCTCGGAATCCCTCCCAGTAAGTGAGGGGGCTGACAAGGTCTGCACGATCTCTTCCAGTCCAGTGTCCTCTGCTCTGCAGTCTGTCCTGGAAAACAAGTCAGGAGGAGCGTCCCAGATGAACAGCCACACATAGGCCCCTGCAGTCCCAGCGCTGTCCGAGGGCGTGGCCTTCCAGGCACAGCCTGTCACTTAGCACTTAGACTTAGAGTGTGCCAGGCTCTATACTCAGAGCTTGACGTCTATTCAATTCTTTCACCCCTGCAACAGATGTGGAAACCGAGGCTCAGAGAGGTAAAGTCACTTCCCCAAGCTCACAAAGCGGGGAAGTAGAGCCAGGGATTACACACAGCAGGCTCCGGCATCCGTGCTCTTGACCTCTGATGACTCACAGCATCAAGCACCACCAGCAGCACTTATTCAAAGTAAACATGCTCTTCCCACTTGGCACCCCCGTCCTGGCCACCCCACAAAGCAGCAGGAGACTAAGGGGGTGAGGAGAAGAGACAGGGAGGGGAGGAGAGTGAGAGAGGGGACAGGAAGGAGATGGGGAGGGAAAGACGCCAGACAGACAGAGATGGCTCAACAAGGGACGGCACTATCTGGTGTTCCAGTCTAACACCTGGCCAGACAATGGATGAGGTATTCCTTCCTCTTGCTGGGAGGAGAGAGACTTGAAGACAGAGGCAGTGGACAGAGGCTGGGGGCAGGGTAAGTGAGGTCCTGTTGGTTCGGAGCAGGCTAGTCCCTGGAGGAAGCACTTCTGACCTGCACCGGCTCATTTAATCCCCACCACAGCCCCAGGAGACAGGCACTTCTTGATCCCACCGCGCAGGTGAGGAAAGTGAGGTACAGAGGGTGGAAGGATCGCCCACAGTCACACAGCCAGTAAGCGCTCCCCTGAGTCTCATCTCCGCTTAGTGAATTATCTTCAGTCCCCACGATCATGAGTTACCGTTGTAGCACTTAGTCCAAGGGCTTGATCCCGGAGGAATGAAAGAAACGCTGCACTGGGAGTCAGGGGGCCTGGGTCTGGGGCCACCTCTGCCCCCAGCAAATTTAGATCTTGGCAGGTTCTTTCTTCTCTCTCAGCCAGCGTTTCCTCATTTATAAAATGACCATATTGACATAAATGATGAGCTCATGTAGGAGTAGCAGTAGTAATAATATTAAAAGTAGCCGTGGTGGCAAAAGAAGAACTAATAGTAGATGCAATAGTGATTGAAGTCATATTAGTAGTAATAGAAGTAGGAGTAATAGAAATAGCAGTGGAAGTCATACCAGTAATAGAAGAAGGAAGAGGAAGAGAAGAAATAGTAATAGTAGTGATGAAGGAAGTAGTACTAATAGAAGAAAGCAGAGGAGTAACAGTAGTAGTCATAGACATAGACACAGTAGTGACAGTAGCAACAGAATTAGTAAAATATAGTACTAGTAACAGATTATGTAATAGGAGAAGTAGTGGTAATAATGAGAGAAGTAACAGTAAAGATAGAATAGCAGTAGTAATGAGAGAAGTAAGAATAATGATAGTCACCGAGGAGGAAGCGGAGGAGGAGGGAAGGAGAAAGACACTGCCAACATTCACTGACAAGCACTGTGTGCCAGGCACTGTGCCAGGCACCGTTCCAGACATCACGCTGAGTGTGGCTTGTGCACTCACTCCTTACATCCTTGTTAGATAACGACCTAGAGTTGTGCCCGTTTTACAGATGGGAAAACTGAGACCTGGAGACATCAACCTGTGCAAGGGGGTGGGAGAGTTTGTGCCTTGACCGTCAGCTGTGTTGCAGGTTCCCAGGCGCCCCCACCAGGTCTGGCTGCCTCTTCTAAGGCCTCCCCACAGGCTCCACGGGAGTAGCTCTGTCCTCTCAGCTTTTACAGTGCTCATCCAAAAGTCTTGCTACAAAACCTAGCAATTTGACCCCTTGTCTTCTGGATTAGAAGGAAGCTTAGAACTCATTTCCCTCAGCTAAGGTTCTGCATAAATACTTTCCATGGAATGCCCTCTCTGCTTTGTTTGAAAGATCCGCATGAGACTGGTTGTCACCCAACACTCTGTTGATGTTTCCTTTTTAAAGAACATAACGTACATTCTTGGGCTGGATTCAAACATTCTTACATTTTGTATTTTTCTTTAAAAAAAAAACAACTATTTATGGAAAAACATAATCTTTGGAAATGTTAGGTGGAAGCCCTGAGTTCTCGCTTCCTCTGTGATGAGGGGCATAAGATGTCAGCCCTCAGCAATTCTGGGGGCATTACTCCCCTCACCCGCCCCAGGACTGGCACAAAGCTTCAGAATAAGAACATTAATTGAGCATTCGGTGTGTTTCCGGCACTGTGCAAAGCATTTACATGCATCTTTTTCATTTAAGTCTCTCCATAACCTTATGAAACAGGGTGTTGCCATCAGCCCCATCTACAGGTGGTGAAACTAAAGCTCCCAAACATTAAGAAAATCTCCCATGGTCCTAAGTGACAAGGAAAAGAATCTTAAATACAGGTCGGTGTGAATCTAAACAGGACTCCGGATTGACTGGGAATGGCTGCAAATAACCAGCTAAGGGAATGTAAGAAACTACAGAAGGGATGAAAACTTCATTCAGCAACTGACACACACACACACAAATGAGCATGAGAGGTCCCTGGTAGCACCCACCTAAGTAAGATGGGAAGGGAGAGGCTCTGTGAATATCTTCACAGTCATTCATTCATTGTTTATTCAACAAACATGTACTGACCACCTGGAATGCCAAGCAAAGACTTAGGAACTGGGGATACACACAGCTGAGGGGGAGCCAGCAAGCCAATAGACAGTTACAATTCAGTGGGAGAAATGAAACGCCTAGCTTAACACAAAAGACTATAGCAATCTGGGAGGGGGCCTGATACAGCCTAGGCGGTGATCAGAATAGCATTAACTTACAGAGTTTCTGGGAGGACTAAATGACACAGAAAATGTCCAGTCCAGCACCTCCCACAATTGTTTTAGAATCCCAGCATTAATCACAGCTATTTGTGGATGTGTGTGCACCAATGGGTTGTGAATTATTCTGGGGAGGAACAACATGTGTTTCTCTCTGTATTCTCATGCCTCAGACATAGTACCTGCTCAATAAATGCTTGTCAAACCCGGCCGGCGCGGCTCAGTGGTTGAGCATTGACCTGTGAACCAGGAGGCCACGGTCAGATTCCCAGTCAAGGGCACATGCCAGGGTTGCAGGCTCCATCCCCAGTATGGGGCATGCAGGAGGCAGCCGATCAGTGATTCTCTCTCATCATTGATGCTTCTATCTCCCTCTTCCTCTCCCTCTCCCTCTCCCTCTCCCTCTCCCTCTCCTCTCTGAAAGCAATAAAAATATATTAAAAATAAATAAATCAATACTTGTCAAATTCAATTGGATGCCACTCTAACAGGACCCAGGCATTTTAGTGGCTTCAGCCTGCCTTCTCCCTGACCTGCAGCTGTCTAAAGAAGGCAAACCCATATGGCTCATGTCTTACGCAGAACTTTAAGAAATGTTGCCAGCCATGAGAAAATGACCATGCCCTGGGTTCCCACACCCAACAGAATTGTTTTCAATCAAGTGCCTAGTCTGCACTCTGCCCTTCTGACCCGCGTTGTCAGTGTGAGCAATCAAGAGGTTACTCTGAGAAACTGCACGGAGCGAGCAGGAAATAACATTTGGTTGGTGTCTGAGCCCCTCGTTGCTCTCTCTATGGATGCGTTTTCATGTTCACTTCTCAAGCAGAGGTCCGTTCCCCCAAAAAACTGTTCTGAAGACACAAGACCTAATGTCCTAGCCCTTTGCTGCCTAAACTTGCCAACTGTTCCCTTCTTCAGCTCAGGAACTGTGTCAACTTTCAGATCCTGACCACAGGCCACAGAGGAGCCAGACATGCTAACCAAATATTATTTGCTTCCCTGGTTGCTAGTGCATTCTACAGGAGCATTCAGCTCCCAGAGTCCCAAGACTCTGCAAATTATTACCCCAACCCTTCACCACTCACTCAGGCACCAGTCATATTCTCAGACACCTCAGGTGGCTCCAGCGTCTCATTCCAAGTGTTGACTATGCTTTCTTTTTCCAACGTTATGAATGTGCTTCTTTTTAAGACATATTTTGCTTGGAAAGATCTGCATGTCCTCACTACAGGTCTCTCAGACTTCACCAGCATAATATATCCCTTAAAAAGTCAAGCACAACTGGTCAAAGAGCTTCAGTGCAGACATTCAGCAGGAAGGCAGCGAGATCTGCTACCTCGTTCTAAGACAGTAGTGGGGTCGGGAGGGGAAGGCTGTGAAGGGCATGAGGTCACAGACGTGCCATCAGGGGACCATTCTTCATTCTGAAAATTGTCATTTCCTTGGAATACCTCTTCTGTTCCACGGATGTTAGGCATGTTTTCTTGTTCAATGAGAAAATGGAAGGAATAGGTCATTGAGGCCTTCCATTTTTCTCATTCTTGTCATATAAGCATGCAGAAACTGGCCTCTCCAAAAAATGCTACTAAGTTAGGGCAGCCCAGGGATATTTTGAGCCTGCATTTCTGGCCATTTCTCTCTGTTTTATGTGGCTTCCTGCTCTCACATCTGATGAAAATAGCTCTTTCCATAGCAACACCACATAGAGATATGGCAGGTTTTGGTTTCTTTTTAAAGAAATACTGTTTATCTTGAAACTGAACAGAATTCTCCCCCTCTTTCTCTCACTCCTCAATCACACCAGTGTTGGCAGGCTCTCTTGAGGGCATGTGAGGACATCTTAGCCATCTTTACCAAGAGACGATAGTTCTTTCTCTAGTCGCCCATATGACATTAATCCTGTGTCCTTATAAACAGTTCTGAACTTTGAATGCTCAAGTCCAAGTTCTTAGCTTGATGTTCAAGGCCATTTACACAATGGCCCAACCTGCTTGTAAATGTCCATGTCCTAGCACTGCCTACATTTTACTTGGCATGCCAACAATGCCATGATGCTTATCTGGGACTCAAATGTACCTGGACTTCATGGCCAGTCCCCCATTTCATTACAGTCAAGTTCAATATATCACCTCCTATCAAACAAGCAGTTGCTTACACGCACATAAACACAAATACATAGACACTAAAATATACTCTCTATTACATTCAGACAGTAAAGTAGAATTTTACTGAAGGTCTGTGGAGAGAAACTGAAGAAAGGCATTAGGTTGTGATCCATTTGGCCAAATCCTTTAATAATTCTTTTAAAAGTATTTCCTCAGAGTACCTTTCCCTATGATAACTGTCAAGTGTATCTCTCCCCCCTTTATGCAAAAATCATTCTCCAAAAGTTAAACTCTTTCTCCTCACCCCACACTCAGCTCAAATATCCACTGAACAAAATAAGAGCCAGGAAACCAGCTGGCAGGTTTCAGTGAAACCAGGTCATTAGGCATACTCTGGTCACCCAGCGTTCCTGGTGAGTCCCTGGCTGGGAGAGGTGGGTGCTGATGCTCAGTTCACTGTGTAGAGTTTACAGATACATCAGGCAGCTCTGACTCCACAAGTGTATGCGCTGGTCCCTCTTCCTGGAATGCCCTTCCCACATTGCCTATCTGATGAACAACTTAAGGCTTCAAGATCCAGGTCAAGAATCACTACTTCTGAGAAACGGTGGGGATTTCAGACATGTTTCCTCATCCAAAGGGAAAAAATGGAAGTCCAGAGCAGACCACTCTGACTTAGCACTGTTACATGACCCCTGGGTTTCATACTTGTTGGCATATCCCTTGGCCCTATTATAGTATAAATTTCTTAAAGGGGAAGTCCTCCTACCCAAATCTCAGGCCAGCACAGTGCCGGCAGAGTGTATAAATGTACCAATAAATGTTTGTCATATGTAATTTTATTTTTATCACACACTGAGAGTTAGGTGGACTGGGGGCATATATGAATAGAAATCACTGGGCAAATTCCTTTTCCTTTCTCAGACACAGGATATATTGTGTGTGCATGCTGTAAACACTTTCCATGCATTAACTCATTCAACCAACACAGTAATCCTATATAGTGTACACTATTATCATCCATGTTTTACAGATGGTGAAGGTGAAATTTAAATTTCCCTTCCACAGATTTGTCTTAATTGTTTCAAAAACTTATCTCCCACCCTGGGAGGCCCCTCTGCAGGAAGAATCTACACTCAGGCATGACTATGTGACTTGCTTTGACCTACAGAGAATAAGAAGTGACATGTGTCGTCCTAGCCAGTGTGGCTCAGAGGGTTGGAGCATCGTCCCATACACCAAGAGGTTGTTGGTTTGATTCCCTGTCAGGACACATATCTAAGCTGCAGGTTCGATTCCCCAGTCAGGGTGCCTATGGGAGGCATCTGATCAACGTTTCTCTCTCTTTCTCTCTCTCCCCTCCCCGCCTCTCTAAAATCAATAAACATATCCTTGGATGAGGATTTAAAAAAAGAAGTGATGCGTGTAATTTCCAAAACTGCAAGAATCAGTATGTCTCAATTCCCCCTGCCCTGTGAGCAGCCTCTGCTCATCACCCTACCGTGAAGATGATGTAGGACAGAAATACAGCTGACCCCATGTTCAAATAGTACAGCAAAAAAATGAGCCTTTGTTTTGACCATGATTTGGGGGTCATTTGTTACCTCAGCATAACTTAGCTTAAACTTACGAATAAACTCAACCAACCCGGTCTTTTTTCAAGTGAATGAGATTAACATCCATCTATTCCCATAAACCATGAATCTGGAATTTATCTATGGTGCCTCTTCTCCCTTCTCCAACCCCTCCCCACGAAGACAAATTCCAAGTCCTGTCAGTGTACTTACTAAAACTCCCTGAACTGGACTAGCACCTTCTTAGGTCAGGCCACGGTCATTTCTCCCCTAGGGCTGCTGAAATGATATATCTGAACTCCCCAACCCCACACTCCACCACCTTTTCCTCCCTCTATACTCCCCTCCACCGATGCTTTAAGGACAGCACCAATCATGTTACCCTGGTGCTTGGAAGTCTTCAATGCCTTCCCATTGTTCTCAGGACACTGAGCAATAGCCTGAAGTTGGAGACAAGTTCCTCTGTGACCTGGCTCCTGCCCACCTCCCCAGTCTCATCTTACCCCACCCTCTCACTTAGCCTCAATGATCCAGCCACTCTGGCCTTCTTTCCACCTGAAATAGGTATGTTATCTTCCACCTTTGAGTCTTCTACCTGGGGTTCTCTCTCCACTACCCACCATCAACCCCCACCTGACTCTTCAAATGTCACTTCCTTGGGGAAGCCTCCAGGACCCCCATAGTTCTGGCCCCTTAATTAAGTCTTTCATTGGATCATATACTTCCCTTTCATAACATTTTTCACAGTTGCAATTTTAGATGTATTTATAGGATTGCTTTATGGAGCCGCCTTCTCTACTAGACCATAAGCTTCGTATTAATGAGAATCATGCCAAATTCATCTCTTAATGTGAATACCCAACAATTTCTGAAACATGGAAGCTGCTCAAACATTTGGTGAATGAACAAATGAAATAAAGTCCCTTTCCATTTGTATATTCTAGGGCTCCTTGTAATGCTTGAAAACCCGCCCCATTCAACTTGTTGGGTCCAAAAAAAAACCCAGATACGATACTAGTAATATTTCATTAGTGTTTCTAAAGATCCATTTACATGTAATTTCATCTACTTAGGCCCTCTGGCCATGGAGGTAAGTTAAACTCAGGACTGCTCTGGATACTGGCCCTGGACTGAAGACAAATAAGATGAACGTGAGTACTGACAAGTAGGGCTGGGTCCCTGCAGTCTCAGAGTTAACTTGGTCATGAGCTAAAATGGACTGTTTTTCTTTTGGAATGTGTGTAGATGAGGACCAGAAATGGAGCCCTGGCTGATATTTTCCCTCAACAACCAGCCAGGGATTTGGACATCCCCAGGGCATGGTCTGAGCAGTCTCATATAAACAGTACCAGAGGCCCACAGCGGGGCCCCTGTGTTTTTCTAGGCCACTGGTCCTGACACTGGCCGTGCCACTGTTCTTACTGATGGTGGTCAGAGGAAGGAGGGCTGGGCCGGCCGCCAACAGATGCTCCGTGATCGGCATAGCTGTTTATGTCAGAGTTCCAACCCGAGTTCCAAAAAGCACCCTTGTTGAAGTTCACAGGACAGGGGAGCCCAAGCGTCAGCAGCATGGAACAAGGGAAAGAAGCAAGTTTCCCCCATGCTCCTGGGTTCAAATCTCAGCACAGCCACTCAGCAGTGATGTAAAATCGGGCAAGTCACTAATTTCTTTGAATCCTAGTATCTTCATCTGTTGAGTGGGGAGCAGGGTGAGGATAATTCTTTCTACCTCTGAGATTATTAAATGCATATGAAGCACCTAGAGCATAGTAGGTACTCAATAAACATCCACATCTTCTCTCCATCCCTAATTCTTCTTCCAGCAGAGTGGAATTCTCAGCTTTTACCCAAATAACTAAGAGAGTGATTCTTTGAACCTCATACTCTCATCCTTAATTTAATGGAAAAGATGAAATGTTTTTAGTTCCTTTAGAAGAATGACATGGGGGGGGGGTCGGTGAACTGTATGAGAACCAATAGAACATTAGAGAAATGACTGAACATTAAGAAATAGCTTGCCCTGGCCAGTGTGCTCAGTGGTTAGTGTTGGCCCATGCACCGAAGGGTAGCGGATTCGATTCCCGATCAAAGGGCATGTACCTGGGGTGCAGATTTGATCACTGGCCCAGTCAGGGTGCATGTGGGAGGCAACCAATCGATGTGTCTCTCACATCAATGTTTCTCTCTTTCTCTCTCTTCCTCCCATTTTCCATTCTCTAGAAGATGGAGGAGGAGGAGGAGGGGGAGGAGAGGAGGAGGAGGAGGGGAGGAGCAGGAGGAGAAGGAGGGGGAAGAGGAGGAGGAGGGGGAGTAGGAATCTCGCCTATCTTTTCCTGGGCCAGTGGGCCAGGCACTGAGCTGAGGGCCAGCAGTGTGACGGTGGGCAAATCACCCTACTATGCCTCCACGGCACCTGCTGAATAAGGATGATCATGACAGCTCATCATAGGGCTGCTTCGAAGAGTAAGTGCTTAGCACTGCACTCAGAGTAAGTGTTCAGCAAATGCTAGATCCTGTTTTCACCATGAACACGCTGGAGCAAGTGTGCTGGCTTCCCAGAGCGGAGCGGACCGCATGTCCTTCCTCCCAGCTCGGCGCTTAGCACATCGCGTAGCTTCAAATCGGCCAGCATGGCATTTACACCACGGAAATCAGAAAACACTACAGATAAGGACCTCTTTATTTTCAGAGAGCTTGTTATCAGCTATTTGCCAGCACGGAACTCTAATTATTCTTTCTGTCCCCCATGAAGAAAACGTCGCTTCCAGGGAGGCTAAGTGACTTTCCCAAGGTCACACGGCCAGTGAATGGCAGGTCTGGGAGTTACATCAAGTCTGTTTGGCATCAAATTTCATAGTTTCTTTCCATAAGAGATGTTCTGATATTTAGAATAAAGGAAGAGGCAGCAACTTGCATTTTTAATAGGTTCCGTATACTGTATATTGTGAAGGTCTTAAAGGGAATCAAATTATCTGACCAACTATTGTTAATGTAGCAAACACCTTTATAGCATGTGCTTTCCCTTTCTAACAGCACTTCAGTGTTCCTTCATGATCCTAGTCATGACTATGAGGTCCTTCTTACTGTCGTCCCACTTTCTAGATGAGATAACGGAGGAGAGGGGAGAGGAGTGGCTTGTTCAGGGTCACGCCGCGGAACAGAGGTGCCTCCCTGAATCTACTAGTGACTCCACCATCTGCTGTGCTCTCAGCCACGGGGCTGAGCTACGCCTCCATGACATCCAGGAGCGTTGGCCTGGAGCTCCAGCACAAAACCCGCCCACTCCTTAGCCCCGGGAACTTAGTGGCACTGTGCTTTTCCTTCCGGAATCACAGAGAAAACATTGACGGATGCTCCACCATCGCACCACGGGGGCAGAAGTCAGTTTGCACAAGGGCCCCGCAGGTGGACTTCTTCTGTCAGCAGAATTCTAACTGTGTCACGAACCTCTCCTCTGGAGCAAGGCCTCGTGTGGCTGAGGGTTGACGGCTGCGGCCTTTGAGAGCGCAGCCCGAGGTGGTGCGTGGGAAGGATCTATATTGATCATTTCCTATTTGAAGACTGATTTCTTTACCTAATCAGCAGTGTTTGACTCCCACGTTTAGGAGGTAAATGAGGCGAGTCCAAATAGATTCAAATTCCAATCACTTCTCCCTGAGTCCATTGCTGTGCCCTTGGCCCTGGCTGATGGTATCACTGCCTGGAAAACTGTGGTTGACTTTAGATGGGTCTCCTGGCTTCCATTCCTGCTGCCCAAAACTCTGTTCTCCAGAAATTAAACACAGTGAGACTGATAAAGTATAAACGACATTATGTAACATCCCTGCCGAAGCCCTTCCGTGGCTTCCCCTCATACAAGAATCAAATCCAAACTTTTATCATAGCCCATCAGACCCCAAGAGATCAGCCATCAGCCAATATCCTCAACCTTATCTCCCACCAACTCCCTCTATTATCTCAGCTCCAGCCAATGGGCTTTCTCTTTCAGTTCCTCCCACAGGCCAATTCCTTCTCACCTCAGGGCCTTTGCACTTGCTGTTTTCCTAGCTTAATTTTTTTTCCAAATGGAGATATGGCTGGCTCTTTGTCACCATTCAAGGCTCAACTCTAATACCACTTCCTCAGAGCACTTTCTGTGATCGCCCCATTTAAAGCGCTCCTTAGCATGTTCTATCCACACTTTATTTCCTTCAGAGCCCTGTCACTTGCTTGTGCATTTCTTGGTTTAGTTATTTTTCTCCTCCACCCCTTCAAACTAGAATATAAAGTGCATGAGAAAAGAACTTTGTCAAGTTCACAATTGTCTCCCCAATGCCTGAAACAGTGCCCAGTACCTGATAGGTGTTTAATTAATATTTGTTGGATGAACAAATAATAAGCAATGAAACATACGCAATGGCATGACTCCACCCAGTGTCTGATAGTCTTGGGGTGCTTTTCCCGAATAGCAGGGCTGCTGTGGAAATGTCCTATGGTATCATTTCTGAATGGAGGAAGAGGTCTCCAGAACTGATTGACATCCAGCCCAAGTCCTCGGGAAAGCAAAGTGTCTGTGGGATGAGGAGGTACCTGCCATTCTGCCCACACTACATCTTCCGATTGGAAAGAGAGGGTGACAGACAGAGCCGCCCGCTCATCAGACCTTTGTACAGTGTGGCAGGAACTGTGACTTGTTTCTAACAGAATGAATAGAGCAAAGGTGACAGCATTTCATTAAACAAGACTCCACCTCAGCAGACTGGAGTGAGAGACGCTCTCTCCCTTGCTGGCTGCCATGCTGTGAGAGGGCCACGTGGCCACGGCCCGCAGGAATCCTCTAGAAGAGCAGTCGCCAATCTTTCGGACCTCACAGACCACTGGTTAGCAATTAGCAACCGTTGCTCTAGAGCAGTGGTTCTCAGCCTTTTTAATGCCACTACCCTTTAATACAGTTCCTCATGTTGTGGTGACCCTCAACCATAAAGTTATTTTCGTTGCTACTTCATAACTGTAATTTTGCTACTATTATGAATCGTAATGTAAATCTCTGTGTTTTCCGATGGTCGTGACCCACAGGTTGAGAACTGCTAGCAGGGTCGCCTAAGACCATCGGAAAACAGGGATATTTACATTACGATTCATAACAGTAGCAAAATTACAGTTATGAAATAGCAACGAAAATAACTTTATGGTTGGGGGTCACCACAACATGAGGAACTGTATTAAAGGGTCGCGGCATTAAAAAGGCTGAGAACCACTGCTCTAGAAGCTGAGGATGACCTCCAGATCACAACCAGAGACAAACAAACAGGGACCTCAGTCCTACAACCAGAGCAGATGGATTCTGCCCACAACCTGAGGAGCTTGGAGTAGTTCTTTCCACAGTCAAACCTCTGATGAGACCACAGTCCTGGCTGGTAAGACTCTAAGCAGGGGACCCAGCTGAGCTGTGCCAGGACTCCAAACCCACAGAAACGGTGAGGTAATTAACATTGATGTTGTTTTAAACCACTAACTATGTAGCAAGTTGTTACACAGAAATATGTAGTAAATTTAACACAGAGGAAATTAAAGCCATTCATTCATTTACAGAAAGGAAGGTCCTTCACTAAAGATGTCTGCACTAAGGCCAAGTCAGAAGCGATTAGAATTTATAGAGCCTGCCATCAAGAAAATGAAGAACACGAGGCATTTCTTTACCACTCCAAAGACAAGCTTGGTGAACCAATGGCCAATACGGTTGTGATGCCCCCTGGTAGTTTGCATTAAATTAAGCAAAATGCCCCTGTGGACTTGTCTTCTGGAGCAACCCGGAAAAAGACAGCCAGGCCTGGGAGGAGAGATTCCCAAGGGATAGTGCATATACTGAGAGGAGAACAGAGCAGGCTGAGACCCTGGGCCTGTGAGAAAAGGAAGGAAGAAAACATTTTGTTTAGCTCAACAGGGCCCCAAAATGTAAAGGGAGGCTTAGCAAGAAAGGATCATGGGCTCCCAGGTAGTAGCTACCCTCTCTCCTGTCTCTCTCTGGAACAGCTATAAACAGCTTCAGATCACTGACTTGCTCGGGCAGGAGCGTAAGGGTGTGCCAGGGCACACGTAGTCTTGGTCTCCCTGGCAGTCCAGTTCGCTAGGTGAGCTGGGCTCGCTGGGAGGTACACGATGATGCTGGATAGCACCAGCACTGGGCTGCATTCTGAGTATGAGTTAGGCTTCAAGGCCAACCACTTCCCAAACTCCTGGGTCAGTTTCACAACACACTTGTTATGATCCCATGGGGATCATCCTCATCCCTCGCAAGTCATTAAAGTCAGTGCCTTGTGATGGCTGCCACCAGGCACCAGACAGTTTGGGGAAGTGAAAGTACAAAGATGTAGCACAGATGCAAAACAAATAAGCCATCATTGATAGAGCCAAGGGACCCATCTACTTCCTAGGGCATTATCTTCACATCGACTGGCGACCTCTTCCCACAACAGGGTGTGTTTCCTGCTGGAGGTTATGACTCAGCCGCCTGCTGTGGCTGGCGTGTCTGTCGGGCAGGCTCCAGGTATGCTCTGGGTTCTCTCACCTTCTAGGAGCAAGGAGAACACATGTCATGGGGCTAGGGAGGAGGAGGAAGGTAGAGGAGCTCTCTGGGTTGTAGAATCAAGGAAATGAGGGAAATGAATGGGACTGAGGGACAAAAGGCGTTGGAATAGGGTTGGCATGAAACCAGAGGGGAGAGGGCTAGACCAAGCCCAGGCTGGATCAGCACTAACGACCATGAGCTTGCCTTCAGTGATAACCATTCCCCTCGAGAAGTGGTTCTCAAAGTGCAGTTCCTGTCTGCACAGCATCAGCGTTACTTAGAAATATGTTGAAAGTACAAATTCTCAGGCCCCATCCCAAACCTACTGCATCAGGAATTCTGGAGGTGGGGCCGGTCAATCTGTGTTCACAAGACCTCCGGGGAGTTTCAATACATGCTCACGTTTGAGAACCACTGCTCTTGGGTACCCAGGGCCCTCACATTGTCCAAATCGAGGCTCGATCTGGAAAATAACTGGGGTTTTGTCTATATTTTTCTCACCCGCCCTCATGGAATTGTATGAGTCCTATCTGCCAGGCCTTCTCATCACTACTCTCTCCTCTCCCTGGTCTAAGCCACCTAGTTCACGCTCCGATGTTAATGCTGGTCATAGAATGAATTACCGGCCCCACTTTTTCATCCCTCCCTCTAACTGGTGCCTTTTGCCATGAAATCATGCAGTCCCTCTGCAAGAGGCAGATTATATGACCCCATCCCTTTCCTTTGGGCTTGGTCCTGTGACTTGCTCTGGCCAATGGGGTGATGCAGGGGCCTGAAATGTGCCTGTGCATCCCAGCTTGCCCTCTGACCTCTGCCAGCCCAGGCGATGGGCTCCCCAGGGAACCACCACCCCTCAGCCTGGACCCAGAGTGAACACATGTATAGCAGAGCCTGGGCCATCACATAAGCCAACGCACTGACTTACAAGCAAAATTGTACACCCCAGGATCCTGGGTTGGTTTGGTACCCAGCCAGCAATAGCTGACATTGGGCACCTATGGATTTGGGTGCTGGTCTCCTGGGTGATCTCTCTCCCCATGACATCAGACTCCTGAAATCCCAGCATCTTACAGCAGAGTCACCTTCAGGCACTTGTACGGACACAATGAGGTATATACTGAAGGGGGACCAGTTTGAGGGACAGGGAGCTCTCCCCGTCTCTCCAGCCGACTGGGAGCAGAACTCGCACAAGACACTACTGAGTCAGACAATGAGAAAGACAGAGGACCTCGTGGGAAACAAGGTCAGAAGGAGAAACAGGAAAGGATTTGAACAGAAAGGGACAGCAGCTTAGGATGAGAAAAAAGTGACCAGTGATGTGTCATGTTGTATCCTCACTACCTCCCCCTGGGACGGCCCCCTGAGGGGATGTACAGGTGTCTCAGCTCCAGGCAAACCCACCTTCTTGTACTCCCGCTCTGGCCGTGCTACCTGCCGCCGCCTCTTAGCCAGCCTGCCCTGCAGCGGGGAGAGCAGCAGCGCTCAGTGGGAGGTGGCTGGGACTGTTTGCATTGAGGGAACTGCTCACTTTGGAAGCCAAGCACTCCCACCAGGGTCCTAGAGAGCAGTTTATGGTTGCTGAAGTCCTCTCGGGTTGGGTCACAGTGCCACAGGGGCTCCGAACTAAGAGCCACCTGGGAACCTCGATGTCGGAGAGGCATGCTAGCCACCACAGGACAACCCACCCACGCAAGGAAAGCTGAGGTCACCCCGGTCATCGGCACATGGCTCCCTTGTGTGGTGCATGATGCTTGCTCTGAGCACAGCAGAGGCATTGCCCTACAAGTCAAGTCCTGTCCAAAGAGGAAATAATTTCATGAGCATTTTCTGGGCACTCAGGGGTGCGGATTTGGCAGCTTCCAGTACTGCGATGATATGTTGTGAAATACCCTCTCTTTTTAACCCCAGTGAATTCAGCGGGCTGGGCCATACCAGTATCAGCCACCCCATCTGCAGCACAGGGATGTGGGCTCACCCCAGCTTCTCAGAAAGAAAAGGAGGTGAAGGATACTACCACTGAGCACTTGCTTTGTGGTTTACATAAATTGCCTTGATTTACCTCCTAACTCTACAAGGTGGTATCCTTATCCCCATTTTACAGATAAGAATAGTAAGTCTACAGTTGTTAGTGGACAGCCAGAGCTGAAATCCAAACAGCTAAAACCAACATTTGTATTCTTGCTATAGTAATGTTATTATAGGGACTTGTCCATTTTATTAATAGTCATTTTAATATTAACTCCTTGAGGACAAAGACTGGGCCTACTCTCTCCCTGGGCTAAATTTTACACTCATTGTCACCTCTAGTCTTCTCAACATCAGTGTTGTCCTCATTTTACAGATTAAAAAAGTAAAGCTCAGAGAGGTTAAGTAACTTGCCTTAAGATCACACAGCTAGTAAGTGGTAGAGCTAGGATTTGAATACAAGTCTGACTCCAGAGTCTGAATTCCTAATCAGATGCCATTCCTTAGGTTGTGAGTATCTACGCATTATGAGAAGTGGTTATCAAGAGGAAAAGAACTCCGCAGCAGTCGCCAACCAGTGGTCCGCTGGTTGGCAACCGCTGATTTAAGGAAACCTAGAGCATTGCTGCCTAGAAGCCACAATAGACACCCCATACCTCAGAGACATGTGACCTTGCTAACTAACGTCTGTGTCTATGGCAACCGTGAAGCTTCAAACATACTTTGGGAGTGAATTCTACCCGCTCATACAGTTGCCCTGACCCAGCCTCTGGAGCCCACCTTTGGAAACCATGACGACAGTGAGTTTTAAGGAGCATCTATAAAGTAAATCACTTCTTGGATGAGAAACATTATTAAAAATGTATTCCAAAGGGTCACACTTCCCCAGCCTGAAAATATCCAAAGATGGAGATAAGAGAGGTAAACTGGAAGAAACAGCAAGAGCCATGTTCTATGATAGTTTCCCTTAGTTCATCATGAGCTGAGAGTAACCCAGGAGGGGTTTCCCTCTGGGAATATCAGGGCTCCCTACCTAAGCTCATATCATAATAAAGAAAACAGTTTTTTTTTTTTATTTCTAAAGACCTGCTTTTTCTGTTTGGCTTGGTTTCACCTGCCTACCATCTACTCTCTTCTTCTGCAAGCATCACCCTATTTTTCCTAGAGGGAAGCCACCATCTCCCCTTGGTGTTCTGGGGGTTGGGAGAGGAAAGTTCCACTCCCACTGCCAAGGGCCCCAGATGCGCCCAGGTCTCACCAAGTAGCATACTCTTCGCCTGCCCACGGGATTGGTTCAGGATCACCTCTCAGTTCCATCGGAGTCCCATCGGAGTCGCTCACAGGGAGCCTGAGGCTTCTCCTCCCCTGCCGGTGCCTCCAACTGCGCAGGGGGATGGTGGGAGGAGACTGTCAGGGGACCTTGCAGAGGGGCAAACTGAGAGATGGGTGTGGGGCTTGGGGCCTGACTATTTGAGCCACTTTGGCCAAATGAGCAGGAGTAACCTCCCTTTCCCTGTGTGGCCAGACTTATACTGAGACACCTGTCATTTCTCTACCAATGGCTACCAAGGAAATCTTAATTAATTTAATATTAATGAGTAAAATCCGGGAAAGACCCACAAACAGCAACCCCTGTATCCTGGAGTGCTGGACTGGAAATCTAATATTAACCAAGCACCTTCTATGTCCCACAGCCTGGGCCAACAGTTTTCTTACCCTGAGGGCAACTACACTTGCTTCTACCCAAGTGGTGCTTCTTACTGAAAAAATCTCTCTGCTCGTCTCTATCCAGTGCACTCCTACTCATCCCGCAAAACCCTCCATCACCTCCTCCTCTAGAGTTAGGCGCTGCCTCACCTGGGCTCTCACAGCACCAGCCCAAAACTCTGTTACCACCTGTGTCATACTTCCTTGTTTTATTTATTTATTTACTTACTTATTTATTTATAATAAGTCCTTATTGTTGAAAGTATTACATATGTTCCCTTTTTTTCCCCTATTGACCCTCTCCAGGCCGCCCCCACCACCCCCACCTCAGGCCCTCACCTGCCCCATTGTCTATGGCCTTGGGCACGCATATATGCATACAAGGTCCTTGGTTGATTACTTCCCACCCTTCCCCGCCTTCCTCTGAGATTCAGCACTCTGTTCCATGCTTCCATGTCTCTGGATCCACTCCATTCATCAGTTTGTGTTGTTACTTAGATTCCGCATATGAGTGCAATCATGTGATATTTGTCTTTCTCTGGCTGACTTATTTCACTTAGCATGATACTCTCCAGGTCCCTCCATGCTATCCTTCTTTGTTTTATATCTAACATATGGTGATCTTTTTATTACCAAAATATGAGTTATTCAATGTAAAAAAAAAAATCCTAAAAAAATGAAGAAGATAAAAAGTGAGATCAAGTCTCCCTTTCAACTCAGTGTCTCTCTCCAGAAGTAAACATCAACAACACTCAATGTGAATCCATCCAGATGCTTTCGCTCGCATGCAGTGAACTGTGTGTCTGTCCCAGGACACAAGAACTCTCCAAGGGCAGGAATTTGGCTTCCCTCGCCTTGTACCGGTACTGTGGGGCCATTCAGCCTGGATTCCAACCCTGGCTCACACATTCATTAGTCTGCGACCTAGGATGAGTTAACTCATCCATACCATTTCCCAAGACCATGCACACACTGTGGACTGGACAAGATGAAGTGGGAGCTGGCAGGAGACGTTCCTTCCTCAAAAGGAACTTAAGCCACATCGGTACTTAAAACCAGTAAGAATGATCTTAGCTGGTTTGGCTCAGTGGATAGAGCATCGGCCCGTGGACTGAAGGGTCCTAGGTTCTAGTCTGTTCAAGGGCATGTACCTCGGTTGCCGGGCCCTGGTTGGGATGCATGCAGGAGGCAACCAATCGATGTGTCTGTCTCTCTCACATCCATATTGTTCTCTTTGTCTCTTCCCCTCCCTTCCATTCTCTCTAAAAATCAATGGAAAAATACCCCAGGTGAGGGTCAGCAAAACAAAACAAAAAGCAGTAAGAATCAAAACAATTAGAGATAGGTCCACAGGGCTTTGCAGGAAGAGAACTGAAGCCCAAAGACATAGGGCCGATCCATGCTCTCAGCCAGCTGCTGGTGCAGCTGGGGCAAGAACAAGACCTCCCAGCCCAGGTCCAGACTTTGCAGTAGGAAGACAGCGTGGCCCTGGTACCCTGGATAGACAGCGGGTCAGTCAGGCCCTACGTGGATAGCTACGTGACCTTGAACAAGTAGGACACTCGGTTACTCCATTGATAAAATGCAGGTACTAATTCTTTCATTGAATTAGTAACAAGAACATATAAAAAGCCCTCAAAACATCAGTAAATAAAATACAACCAAGGAAATAGGAAAAGTGGGCAAAATAAACAGACAATTCACAAAAGAAGAAACATAAGGTCAAAAAAATATATATATGAATTAATGTTCCATATCCTTAGCGCTCAAGGAAATGCAAATCAAAATTACAATGGGAGACCACTTTTTTATGTCTATTAGTGTGGAAACAATTTTCAAATATGACAATTTCAAACACTGCATTGGACGTAATCTGCAGGCTCTCAGATATGTTGCCGGTAAGTGCACACATCAGGGCAACCACTTTGGAAAACCAAGATGCACAAGAATGTTCAAAGGCCATGTTTACAAGAGCAAGACTCTGGCGATCACCCAAAATGTCCTGAGGAGAAGACTGAATGCACCGCGAGATACAGTAGTCATGCATGTAGTAGTATGTAGGGTAACTTTCTACAGCCGTCATTCAGATGAACCACAGAGAAGTCACCATATGGATGGATCCCAGCAAAGTATTACATGGAAACCAAGTCCCTAAAATTAGGTTAAGTGTGGTAGCCTTTTATATACAGATAAAAAAGGAAAATGAAATATACATATATGTTTATGAATTTACAATCACACATATGATTGTATCGAGAGGAAAGCCAGAGGGTGGGGGACATGGGGTTACCTCTGGCAATGGTTACCTCTGATGGTGTTAAGGAGGGAGCCACACTCTTGTGTTTAGAAGTCCAGGTCATGAGTGTTCATCTCGTCATTAAAATATGTAATGTTTGGTGCGTGTCATAAACCCAGAGTCATTAGTAATCTAATTCTGTGAAGCTGAGGACCAATGACAATGCGGACAAAGATTCCACTTGGCAGTGAAACGGAATTTTTGGACTGGAACACGCGTGTTCCCTGGGCAGGATTGTTCCCCGGATGCTTTGTCCGCCAGAGTCAAAGAATGAATCCACGGACGGACAGTGGTAGAGCAAAGGTGAAAATTTATTGAAGAACAAGTACAGACTCCATGTGGGGAGGGGGAAGGGTCCCACTGAGTACCTTTTCCCCAGGGCTTATAAAGGCTGCAGATCCTGGTGCCTTGATATCCCCTCTGATGGGTCACTATTCCCTTAGACTGGTTACCATAGTAACTCCTGAGCTGAAAGGTTGAACCTCACATGGAGGTTCCCCTGCCCCCCCCCCCCGCCCCCCCTCCTGTTTTCCTATCCCTATTCCCTTTGGGGTTTCTTCTCCTTCTGGATGAAGGGCTTCCTTCCCTTTATTTTGTAAATATAGGCCTTTTGCTGTTCCCAGCTCCCTCATTCTATGGAAATGTACCTGTTGCAGCTTTTCAGCCCCCCCATTCTATGGAAATATACCTTCTGCTGCTCTGCAGCCCTGTGCTTCCTCCATGGTCCTCTTAATTTCCAAAATTTCCTAACCCTGTCTTTTTCACCCCTAAAAATTCCTGTCTCAGCAGGTGTGGCATGAGGGTTCAGGGGTGGCCCAGCTCTTAGGCAGCTCCCTAATAGCAGCCAGCTCTGGGGTGGTGGGTCCGTGTATGTGTGGCTCCAACCCAGCTTGAAAGGAGCTAAAGAAGATAAAAGCCCTTTCCACACCACCTCCATCCACCTGGGGACTCAACCGATTCTGTGAATCGATATAATCTCTTGGCTCTTTTGAGCTCCAGGTTTGAAGATCACACAAGTCTTGTCTGGTGGATAACCAGGCCCAGTTATTTCCAAAAGTCTCCAGCTGACCCTCTCTGAATGGTAGCCGCCCTCTTTAAAGTTCTGTGGCGGGTCCGCACTGCCCTCCCTTCTGAAGTTACACCCCTAGTTGGGTGTCTGGCCCAAGGATTTCACCCAGCCTCGACTCCCGGTTAAAAGAAAAACTGCTTTCGGCAGGAAGGGGGCGGGGACACCTTGTTGACACTGCTCTCCCGAGGCTGGAGGTGAGTTTTCTTTTTCCTCCCACGCAACACAAGGAACAGAGAAGTCATTTAAGCCTCATAAATACTGGCAGGCTCCAAAAGCAAGTCGCCAGCCTTAAAAACATGTCTCTGTTTCCTTTGGCCAATTTGCAAATCCAGTCATATTTTCAGATAGCAAGATAAACAGAGGGTGGGGACGGGGAAGGAGGCCTATCTTGGGCGGACCAGCATCCTCACAGAGAAGCTCGGAGGAATGGCACTGGATAGAATGGCAGCCACGCCCACACTAGCCCCAAAGCCAGGAGGGTAATATTTTTCTCTGCATCTTCGGGTAAAAAAATCAGAATGTCCGTGAAAAGGGTGCCACACCTATCCCAGTCTCGGGGCTCAGAGGCAGGGAACAGGTCGGCGGGGGGGAGGGAAACTGGTCAAGTCTGTCCTCTCCAGAGCTCTGGGATGCAATGGGCGGCCTGCAGAGGTAGAAAGTGCCCCCATCTCTTTAAAAAACACAACTCCCTGCCCTGTGGTGAGCCCCTCTGGGCAAGGCTGCGGGGGAATGTTCTCAAGTTGGTAGGAGCAGAGCAGAAGCTGGAGGGTGGGAGGCTGAGACCAAAAGCCTCTGAGACTGAAGGCTGAGTCTGCCTAAGCTCCAGAAGCCTGTGACTCTAAGAAAGACAATGAACCAAGAGACTAGACCAGTGGTCGGCAAACTGCGGCTCGCGAGCCACATGCGGCTCTCGAACAGCGGTTTGCCACTCTGTTGACTAATGAGTTTGCCAACCATTGGACTAGATGATCTTGAAGTTTCTCCTCCCCTCACCATCACCAAACCCCTGGACTTACAATCGGTTCTCTATGTCTCTGAATTCAGGCTCTTCTATGATGTAAAGCTCTACCCTAACTGGACTGTGGGCTCCACGGAGGCAAGGATTTCTGGGTGTTCGCGTCCCTGTTATCACAGCTACAACAGTGGCTGACACTAAGTACTGGGGAGACATTTGTTGATGAATATGGAGGAAAGAACCCTAGCCAAGGCCGCTACTTCTTTTCCGTAGGTGATCCAAGGACAGACAATGCCTCATCTGGCTGCCGGTGGCGGTGGCTGGGCCGCAGCAAATGCTCATCTTTGGAGCGTCTCTGCACAGACTCAGAGAGTCCTCCCGCCCCCGTAAGTCTAGCCAGAGCCACACCTGGAATCTAATGTCAGCTCCGGGTTACGTCATGTTGGAGCAGCCCTGAAACGTCCCCCTACACCGACACTAGAAAGGAAGGTGTAAACTGGCCCGGGACACCAGATGTATAAAAAGACTTCCGCTGCCCTGGGCTTCAAACTTTCCCGTGTTGTTGACATCGAACCCTAATTATGTTGACATTGGTCTCCAGGGTAAACAAAGCTTACAGGGGAAATGTTTGGACCTCGAGATTCCTGTTTGCTCCAAGTTTGGACAAATGTCCGGAATAATGAGCATTTCCATTCATTTCCTTTTAAAGCGCTGCTGATAATGGAGCTAAATGGACAGCCCCAAACCATTCCTATTGGTCAATTGTCAAAAAACAGTCTCTGGAATGCAATCAATACGCCCCACCCCGGTGGAATTTCTCCTAGAGGAAATGCCAAGAATGGTACCTCCATGAGGGCCCCGAGGTCCTGAGAGTAAAAGCAAGGAGAGAAAGGAGAAGAAGGGGAAGTTAGGAGAGATGAGGGTGCCAGACAGCAACAGCTCATCTGACTGCTGATCTCCATCCTTAGGATGAGCCTGGTACAAAATTAAGTCTCTGAAGTACCTGTCCGCATTGAACCCTTCAACAGCCTGAGACAAAGATTTTACATTCTCCATTTACTAGATGAGAAAACTGAGGCCCAGAGACGTGTCCAAGGTCACACAGCTGAGGTGTGACCGGGCTAAAGCCTGTGCTCTTGACCACTAGTCTGCCCTGCCTGTCTTTGTGCCCAAATCCTGCTCCTCTCTCTTCTCCATATGCATCCTTCCCCATCCTCCGAGGATGGTTTCTGAGTTGCACTGAGACTCCTCAGGCCTGGACGACAAGAAAGTGAGCATATGAAGTAAGGAACTAACGGAGGTTCCGTGTGGCTGGGTAGTAGATGGCGAAGGCTGGAGATGGGAGCGAGCTCTGTGGGTAAGCCAATGAGCGGGCCCGGGCAGGGTTTGAAGTGGGGAGGAGCGTGGCCAGGACTGTGTGTTAGAAACATCATGCTGACTGTGGCGTGCCAACCCTCCTGGGGCCCCAAGCAAGACAGAAACCGCGGGGCTGAGGAAGTCGTCTGGCCCACGGCACACCCGGAAGGGGCAAGCCTGGCCAACCTCGGGCCAGTAACCTAGTCTGGGGAGCCGGTCCCTGCTGGATCTGGCAAGGAGGCAGTCATGAGCTCAGCAGGAGAGAATGCAAGTGTCCCTGGGTTAGAGTCGCCAAGGGTCTGCTCCTGAGGTCACAGCGGGGCCATCGCACAGAAGGGCTGGCCGAGAGCCAGAGCTACCTCTGTTTCTGACACGGGTGGTGGTGTTGCATCAAACTGGAGTCAGGCTCATCCTTGGCACATGAGGGCTTAAAGCTCTGAAAATGAGCACCAGGAACTTGGCTACTCTGAGTATGTCCAGAGCCCAGCAGCAGCAACATCACCTGGGGGCTCCTCAGAAATGTAGAATCTGCCCTGGCTGGTGTTCTCAGTGGTTAGAGCGTTGCCCACAGACCAAGGAGTCAAGGGGTTCAATTCCTGATCAAGGGCACATACTTCCTTTGCAGGTTCAATCTCCGGCCCTGGTTGAGGTGTGAGCAGGAGGCAACCAATTGATGTGTCTCTCTCACATCAATGTTTCTCTCCCTCTCCCCCCCTCCCGCCCCCCTGCTCCTCCCTCCCTTCTACTCTGCCTAAAAATCTTGGAAAACATATTCTCTGGTGAGGATTAAAAAGGAAAGAAAAAAGGGAGGGAGAGAAGGAAGGAGAGAAGGAGGGAGGGAGGGAGGGAGGGAGACATGCAGAATCTCAGACTCCACCCAGACCAGCTGACTCAGACTCTTCAAGTCAGAAACGCTGCCCCAGAGCTGCCCTACGTAGGATCAGAATCCCAGAGGAGCATTTCTTGAATCTGCTTGACATATGAACTTCCCCAGGTGAACTAGATACATGCTGAATTTTAAGAACGAGTACAAGAAACCTGTGAATGTCATAAGGACGTCAATATAATGGCATTCAAACCACATCTTTCAGATGCCTCCCCCACCCAGGAAAATGACAGAAGTTCCCTTTGCGATGCCACGGAAAAATACCATCAACCTCTCAGAAAGGATGTGTGACAGCTCATAAACGGAGCTGGTGGGCAGCTAAGTAGAATGAATTACAGGAAAACGCCACAAGCCCACAACCCACTGAGCACCTTTCTCCACATTTGGACTACGACAGAGCCCCAAATCCCACCCCTGGTTTACGTCCACGCTTCTCGTTTAAAAGCACAAGTTTTCCTAGGAAGAAAAAGCATATTTGCATTCAGACAAAGTTGATGACTTTTCAGAGCCTGCTTTTCCCAGTGGCAATCTGTCAGCAAGTCTCATTCTACCTCCAAAGAAAACCTTGAGGGTTCCACCTCCCCACACCTCCACTGCTGCGTCATGTCTCGTTTGCATGTCCGCCAAGAGCGTCCCAGCTGGTCTCTCTGCTCAGACTCCTGCCTCTCTCCGATCTGTGCCCCACGTGGCACCCAAAGTGGTCACTGAAAGCGGTAATTCACATCATGTCATAGTCTAGCCGAAAGCTAAGAACTGCCTGTATCACTTTCCTTGGCTGGAACAAATTACCACAAATATGGTGGCTTAAAGAAAGCCTTATTGTCTCACAATTCTGGAGGCCAGAAGTCCAACATCAGTATCACTGGCTTGAAATCAGCCTGTCGACAGGGCCATGCTCCCTCTGGAGGCTCTAGAGAAGAATCTGTTCTTTGCCTCCTGCGGCTTCTGAAGGCTGCCAGCATTCCTTGGCTTGTGGCCACATGAGTCCAATCTCTGATTCTGTGGTCACACTGCCTCCTCCTCTGTCTGTGTCAACTCTCCCTCCGTCTCCCTCTTTATAGGGATAAAGGTGATGGAATTTAGGGCCCACCTGCAGAACCCAGGATAATCTCCCCATCTCAGGATCCTTAACTTAATCACACCTGCAAAGTCTGCTTTTGTCATAACATTTACAGGTTCTAGGCATAGGAGGTGGATATCTTTGGGGCTTATTATTCAGCCTACCACCCTGCCTTTCCATTGTCCTTGATAAAATCCAAAGTCTTGACTGTGACCCCAAGGTCTATGTAACCTGACCTCTCTCCACCTCTCAGACCCCATCTTGCTCCACTTGCCTCCTCTCGCAGCCCATGCCTCGGTCTGCTTTTAGATCTTCAAGTATGTTCCTGCCACAGGGCCTTTGCCCTGGTGGTTCCTTTCTCTTGGAATGCTACTACTCTTAAGTCTCATTTGGCGAATGAACGAATGTGATATTCCCAAGAATTCAGAAAACAAGTTGGTGGGAAAAATAGAAGCAGCAGCACGGGTAGAGATTAAACCCACCTACTTCTCTGTTTTACCTATAAAGTTGTTTGGCTAAAGATTTGGCTAAAGGTGCTTGTACCTGCTTTTTTTTTTTTTCCTTCAGTTGCCTAATACCTCCAGTTACCTGTAGGCTCTTTGGGAAGGAGTTGCTTAGACAGCAGTAGCTAAGCTAGAACGGGGTATTGATAGGAAACTCACATGGAACCATCCGCAGCCTCCTTGATCTTGGAAAAATAAGACAAGGTACAGAAAGCTATTTGGACTTCCAGCAATAATTTCAATGATGTTTCTTCTTCTAGTGATCAATGAATGCTCATTGTTGATTTTGGTGGCAATTTGTAAAGGCCACTGCTAATGGCTGCATCCTGACCCACAGACGGGAGCCCGGCCTGTGATTGAATGACCTTTGATTATCTCCTGACTCTGAGAGCAGGTCTGTCACTAAATGGCATTCCCAGGGTGCTATTATGATGAAATGTACATAGATGTTCTTTCTTGCCCCAGAGAGAAGTCGGAGTTCTGTATAGTTATCTGAATCAACAGCTGCCGCTGTATTATAGCTGGTATGTGGCCCCGACTGATCCATTCCCCCTGTTCCAGTTTGCCTGGGTCTCTCTCCATTAGCACCTTAATTCCTGCATCCCAAGTGATCCCTCAGTTTCCGGTAAACTGGGATGACTGGTCATTCTAGTGGTAACTAACAGGCCTATCCTTAACACTTGAGGGACCCAGGGCAAAAGGGTGCAAGTAGAGGTCTCCATAGTGTCTGTCTAAATATATAGATATTATAAATCACGTTAACACACTGCTAAATAAGCGTGTTCCATCCTCCTACTGTGATAAATGTCTTCAAAACAACCCGGAAGGCCAGGCTTGAGCTCTGAGCTCTAGGTCTCCCACCTGGCTTCCAGTCTACCTCTATCTTCTCTTCTCACTCCTAGCTGCCCCCGCCCTCCATGGGTCTTGCTCATTTAAGTGCAGACACTGAAACTCCATGCCCATAAACAGCCACCTCTTATTTCCCCCTCCCAGGGTCTGGGGGCCTAGGGGTAACTGTGATAATGTCCATACTGGGAGGAGAATACCCCCAGGAAGAAGCCCACTCTGCTCTGGAAGTGGGATTATGGCTTTTCAATCAGGGTGTTCTGGAGTTCAGGGAACCTAAGCCTGGCCTGGAAGAGTGGGTCACCAGAGGGCCAGAGTGGGGTCCCTAAGACAAAGGCCCCTTGAAATTAGAAACCATGAGCCGAAACCGGTTTGGCTCAGTGGATAGAGTGTCGGCCTGTGGACTGAAGTGTCCCAGGTTCGATTCCGGTCAAGGGCATGTACCTTGGTTGCGGGCACATCCCCAGTGGGGGGTGTGCAAGAGGCAGCTGATCGATGTTTCTCTCTCATCAATGTTTCTAACTCTCTATCCTTCTCCCTTCCTATCTGTAAAAAAATCAATAAAATATAAAATAAAAAAAGGAAATTAGAAACCATGAGATAATTTTCAATTACCAAACACACCACCAGGTCCTACTGGGCAAAGGTTAGAGCTGTTCAGCTTGAAGTAACGTTTGCACAAAGCCTTATAGATGCTCTCAGACTCTTCCTAGAAAGAACCAAGGTCCTCACTAGAGGACATGAAATACTATAGTAGGGAATAAACCTGTGGCAAAGAGGAGACCAGGAGCTTAAGACCCACCCTTCTGAGTCCATGCTAATGCAGGACTTCTGTTTTCCTTCTTGGGATTCACTTTGATGGATGATGCAGATTGTGGTCAAAGTGTCAGTAGGTTAGAAGCACTACACACTGAAATGACTGGTCTGCTCTAGCAGCTTTATTCATCTGAGTGTGGCGAGCGTCAGGCGCTGGTATTACACAAATAACAGCACAGGGGTGATATATTATGAGGTGGTGGAAAAGATCACGAAGGCAGAAAACACTGATGTCATGGTTCAAAGCATACGTCAGATAAGTTGGATTTAGATAAGGCCTCTGCCATTTGCTAATAGCAAGTCATTAGGTGAGTTACTTTGCTTACTTGAGCCTTGGTTTTTCTTTTTTTCTTTTATTTTTTTAAAATATATTTTCTTGATTTTTTATGGAGAGGAAGGGAGAGGGATAGAGAGTTAGAAACATCGATGAGAGCGAAACATCGATCAGCTACCTCCTGCACACCCCCTGCTGAGGATGTGCCCACAACCAAGGTACATTCCCTTGACCGGAATCGAACCTGGGACCCTTCAGTCCGCAGGCCGACGCTCTATTAACTGAGCCAAACCAGTTAGGCCAAGCCTTGGTTTTTCTTGCTGTACAAAATCGGGATCCAAATAAGACCAACCATATGTGATTGGTATGAGGATTGAGATACAACATATAAAGAACTAAGCCAGTGTCTCTAACATTGTAAGTGTTCCAAAATATTACCTGCTTGTAGTAAGAGAAGAGGTGGTGATGGTGGTGAATGTGATAGTGACGGTGGTGAATGTGATAGTGATGGTGGTGAATGTGATAGCGATGGTGGTGAATGTGATAGTGATGGTGGTGAATGTGATAGCGATGGTGGTGAATGTGATAGTGATGGTGGTGAGTGTGATAGTGATGGTGGTGAATGTGATAGCGATGGCGGTGAGTGTGATAGCGATGGCGGTGAGTGTGATAGCGATGGCGGTGAGTGTGATAGCGATGGCGGTGAGTGTGATAGCGATGGCGGTGAGTGTGATAGCGATGGCGGTGAATGTGATAGCGATGGCGGTGAGTGTGATAGCGATGGCGGTGAGTGTGATAGCGATGGCGGTGAATATGATAGTGATGGTGGTGAATGTAATAGTGATGGTGGTGAATGTGATAGCGATGGTGGTGAATGTGATAGTGATGGTGGTGAGTGTGATAGTGATGGTGGTGAATGTGATAGCGATGGCGGTGAGTGTGATAGCGATGGCGGTGAATGTGATAGCGATGGCGGTGAGTGTGATAGTGATGGTGGTGAATGTGATAGCGATGGCGGTGAGTGTGATAGGGATGGCGGTGAATGTGATAGCGATGGCGGTGAGTGTGATAGTGATGGCGGTGAATGTGATAGCGATGGCGGTGAGTGTGATAGCGATGGCGGTGAGTGTGATAGCGATGGCGGTGAACGTGATAGCGATGGCGGTGAGTGTGATAGCGATGGCGGTGAATATGATAGTGATGGCGGTGAATGTGATAGTGATGGTGGTGAATGTGATAGCGATGGTGGTGAATGTGATAGCGATGGTGGTGAATGTGATCGTGATGGTGGTGAATGTGATAGTGATGGTAGTGATGGTGGTGGTGGTGGTGGTTGTGGTGGTGGTGGTGAATGTGATGGCGGTGATGGCGATGGCAGTAACTGCAGCATTGCACTAGTAGAGTAGTACTAGCTGTTGTCAAGAAGGGGCAGTACCACTGTAGTTATATGGGATTTAGGCAGATTAGTTGGATTCTAAGGCTCACTATTCTTGAGTCTGGAAAGAAGGGAGACATCTTTATTGATAATGAGATATTGGGTAAAAGAACCCCCTGTGACAGAAGAGATGATGTATGAACTAATCCTGTGGTAACTGCAGAATACCAAATAGAACTGCTGGGAGACACAAGGAAACATGACTCACTCAAGCCTTCATTGAAAACATGTGGCATAAACCCTGCAGTGCCCTCAGCACAGAATCATCGCAGGCCGCGTGAGGGACGCCAAGAGAAGCTGCTGAGGGAGCTCACCGTTGTATTCATGGTTGGACGGGCTCAAGCTGAGTCATCCTAGCGATTCAGCGGCATCTCAAGCGATAGAAGACGGATCACTCACAGGCCAGCCTGAATCACCACCTCCACTAGCAACTAACCCCATCCCTGGCCAAACTTAGGTACTACTCAATTTGTAAATGAATCATTTCTAAATTAAGCATGAAGATTTCCAAATTAGCTCAAAATGCTCTAACATCTGGACAAGAGATACATATTACTGAGTTGGAGGAAGGGACATTAAGAGAGAAGAAAAAAATAGAGAGAAGGCTATGTTCTCTAAGAAAACTATTTTCTTTTGAAATATTGGGTCTATTTTTACAAAAATGACTGACTCACTTTATTTTTCTGATCATTGAAAAGGAAGGGGAGTGTGTGTAATGATTGCTTTACAACCAAATAAAGCTGTCATGTGGACATCAGCCTTTCTAAATGGGTTTATATTATTCTAGCTACATTTAAAACGCACATGCGAGCACAAGATTAATTCCTCAGTTGGATTGCCCAAGGTCTTTCTACTGTTACAAATAGCTTCCCGCAAAGCTTTCTCATGCCTTCTGGGATGCAGGAATATAGCTCACCTCACAGTGCTCTCTGACCTGGTCACCCCAAGTTCTTGTTCCTGTGGACTGCGAGCCTCACCACAGAGCTCTTGGCTCTTGGGAATACACCAGAAAGGTCCAACGGCTCTCTTTGCCCTGACTTCTCAGTGCCTTTTGCTATAGGCTTTCCAGTTCCAGGGCACATGGGGGAGGGGAGGAAAGCGTTCGTAGTTATTTACCCTGAGACAGATCAGGGTTCAACTCCTGGCTCTGCCACTTCACTCTACACGACTACAGACAAGTGGCTTATCCTCTGGGAGCCTCAGCTTCCTCATCTGTGAAATGGGGATACTTAGAGTGCCTAACTGAGGATTATTGGGAGGATTAAGTGTGAGCATATTTGTAAAGGGTTTGGCTCAGTGCCTGGCTACATGGCAAGAGTTCCACAAATGTTAGCTCTTAATCCTTCTAATGGAGGAGTATTTTGGAGTTATTTATTCAGACACCCCAGAAGTTAAGCCACTTGAAACTGATGTTTTAGGTAATAAAAAATTGTAATCTTCCGCCAAACTAAACTTTCACCTCGGGGCCCACGCTTTTCCAACCATGAGGCTCCCCATTCATCACCTTTAGTTGTAATTGCTTGTTTAAGATCTGTCTTCCCAAGGAGAGTGGATCCTGTGAATCCTTTCTCATTGCGCATGCCCAACACCCAGCAGAGCTCTTGGTACAGAAAGAGATAAGCAATAGTAATTTGTCGAATGACTGAAAGATTGAATGACTGATATACCGATGGAATGGCAGACTGAATGAATGAACCACAGACCAAATGGCTGAATGACCAACTGAGTGACTCACTGAATGAATGAATGAATGAATGAATGAATTGGTTATCTAAACTCAACTGGATGATATGAAAATACTTTCCTAGCATGACAAAAGATGAGACTACTAAATACAGAATTTTAATTTGAAAAAATAGCATCTTTGGAGGGAATATATTATAACTGTTTTTTAACATCTTACAGTTCAATTCTTTCCTCCCTAACCCCCCAAAGATGGGATAATGTTAGTACCCTACTGGAAAACATTACTCACTCCACACTCACATGGCCCTCAAAATGCATATCCCCCAACCTCCATCAGAACCAGGATCTGCTTGAAAGCTTCTGGCCTCAGTGTGTCTATCCATGTCAGATGACATCATGGCCAAACCATGTGTCTTGGGCTATGAGAACAACTGGGGGAATCAACAGGAAGCCCCAGAGCGTCCACTGCCTGACTTCTGATAACTAAGAATCTTTCCTGAAATCTCCCACCCACCCCTTTCTTCTGGGTGAGCTCATCCAGGCTTTCCAGAAAGGCTGGTCAGTGGTGAGGCATTGCTGGACTTCGTCAGGGGGATTTGGTGTCTTCATACCTTCTTCATCAGACACAGGACACACTCATCTTTCAGAAGCTCTGGAATTCTGCCCATGGACGTCTGGACATTCCATTGCTTTCCCACGGGGCCTCTTAGGGTGTACATGGTTAAGCCATAGAAGATCCAAATTGTTTTTAAATTAAAACCTGCTACAAACGAACATCCTAAAACAACCTCTGAACTAGTATTTTGACTAGTCTATCCTCCTACAAAGAATCTGTGGTTGTAATGAAATAAGTGAAACACATATTCAATGTCATTTTCCTGGTAAAGGGAGGGGGAAACTCCTAAATTCAGGCTGATCAAAACCCTAAAAGTCACCGAGAAGATTTTCTAGTAAGAGAACCAAACATGGTGACTGGCAATTAGTCAATAACAATTACACAGCTGCCAGGAATCAAGCGCCTTCTCCAGGCCAGGCACCAGAGCACACGTTTTCTCTATATCAGAACATCTCATCGGCATGGCAGTACTATGAGGCTGGTATTATTGCTTCCATTTTATGGAGGGGTAAACTGAGGTTCCCAGCAGGTGCCCAAGCAGGAATTTGAAGCAAATTGTCTGACTTCAAAGCTGGTGCTCCTGCCCCTCCACAGGCTGCACCACAGCCAGACAGGAGGAAAGGATGACTGCCGATGAGGTGGGATGGAATGGTGGGATGTAACTGAGGCGGGATAAAACAATGCCTGAAATCTGCAGGAAAGCATGGAGAGAAGACCGCGTGAACACATGATCAGTTTTCTAATAGATCCACTGTCATCAACGGGAGAGCCCCTCAATAGGCCCCAAGGGCTGGAAAGAACAGATGGGTGACAGCGCTGGGGAGAGAGTGGCAGCCCCAGGGAACGAAGCACCTTCTGACAATGAGAGCTGTCCAAAGCTGCTGGCCCCGACTGCTGACAGAGTGAGCTCTCCGACAGGGGAAGCATCCAAGCAAGGGGTAGGAACCATCCTGTCGCGTGCCACCGAGGTGAGGGTGGGATGCCTTTGAGGTCCCATCCTACTCTGTTTGCTTTGGGTAAATGCTCACTCATCAGCTAAGAAAGCCCACCCCTGCCTGCACTCAGCCATTATCTGTCACGGACGAGCAGAAAAAGATCTGTTCAGTGTGACCGTTTCATCTCCTTGAGGATAGAGGAAACAATGATGGGGACCTGCTATTCTGAACCTATTCATGATAAACAAGGGAGAATTGAGTGCACATGAGAAGGGAGAGGAATCCTGGGGAGAGGAAAGAAATATGGCCATTACTGCATACCAAGAAATGGGTTTACAAGGTGCTTTACATAGCTTCACTCCTAAAGCTGGGTACCACCCTCCTGAGGTAGGGCTGATCATTTCCATTTGAGAGCTAGAACAATCAGAGAGAGGTTGGCTTGCCCATGGCCACGTAGCTAATATGTGGTAGAGCCAGGGTTCAAACTCAGATATGCCAGACTGCAAAACCCTCACTCTTTTCTCAACAGCGTGCTGCCAAACCCAGTGAGCTGGAGGCTGGCAGGGGCACTGAGAGAATGGTACCCAGGGAAGGTAGATTTTGATGGGCAGAAAAAGGAATAATAACGTGGGGAGGCCTGGGACAGGAGTTGGCTGAAGGCGCCTGCCCCTGCCTTGACTTTTCCCAACAAGTCTGAACCCTCGGGTGTTTACTTAGAAATGTCCTTGCTTAAAGGACGCATGTATCGTCTCAAGAATGCTTACCCTACTGATAGTATCGAATAGTTAATTTTAGTTCAAGCTGTTGTTACAATAAAGCCTAAGGAGGCAGGTGAACAGGGCTATTTGCTCCTATAGCCAAGCAGTCCCTTAGCCTCTCTTCCACAGAAAGGTGTGTCAGAGTAATCCATTCCTCCGTCACTCAGGGTCTACTTGCTGGTCAGCCCCGGCAAGTGGTTCCCCGTGGGAGGAGCCCTGGCATAATAAGGCTGCAGCATGGGTAGTACACAAGGAAGGAGGTCAGAATGGGATGCCCAGGCAGGTCAATTTAATCAAAGAGGACAGGCAAGAAGGAGAGAAGAGATGGATCAAGCCAGACATCACCCCCTGGGCACTTCAGTCTAATTCCAGCCCTGAGCCTAAGCACAGAGCTGGTCCCAAATCACAAATGATGCAGGTTCACACACACAGGACCTCAGATACTTCAGTCTAAACAAAACCCACATATGTCAACTTTGCCCCAAAGGTAACATCCAGAAACATCTTCACCGTTATTTTCCAGAGTATAGGATGATTTCAGTATCTCATGGAGAGATGTTACCAGGGAACGCAGGTTCGCGAGGCTTTGGAAAGTTAAAATGCCAACATGGCAAACAGAAAGGAAAATGTGAGCATGAGAAAAGATGTGAATGATGACTTTAACTACACTGATTTTTATCTCCTTTGTCTCCTAACTTCTCCTGAGAAACAGGGGTGCCATGATGCTCCCCAGCCCCTCACTCATTAGAGATTTTCTGATGGGTTGAGCAGGCCTGATGAGTAGACTCTTATGCTAAAATTGAATTTTATTCTAAACAGCCCCCATAATTAGGTTGCTGAGGGTTACCTACAAGTAGACCACAGGGGTTAGGTGTGGGTGTGTGGCAGGGAGATGAAATTTCTCTCACTTCCATGCCAGGGATGCAGACCCTATAGCACAGGGAGTACATGTGATTAGCAGAGTTTGGCAGGTGGTAGACAGCCCAAGCAATGGTTGCTGGTGCTTTAGTTGTTGTTTCATAGGTTTTATCAGTAACAACTTTGGAGTCTCGTACACGTGGATCCAAATTCAGGTTCTGCAACCTGAATTGTAACCTGGGGAAAATTAATGTCACTGGGGCTCAGTTTGCTCTTCTATAAATGGGAATAAGACCACCTGCTTCAAGGTGTTGGGAGGATACAGTGAAACCGCCCTTAGAGAGTGGGAAAGTCATATTGATAGTAGCTCAGAAATGGCACTTGGTACCAATTATCCTGGGCATGCCCTTTGAGGCTGGAAAATCTCCCCTTTGAGAGGCCACTGTTACACCCACCACCCAGAACCTCCAAGCTAGTCCACCCCACCCAAAACGCCCCTCCTCCAAAGATCAAAATCATCCTTAGACTAGGAACTTGGAGTCGCAGTACTAACCTCTACGCCTATATAGTGAGTCACACCAACACCTCACCACCAATGGGCATGTACTAGTAGAACACAACACGGATTTTGCTGCATCTCACTGCAAACCCCACGCAGGTCAGCAAATCATATTGATTCAAGCTACAGAGGGCCCAGCCCGGCAAAGCGCTGCACATTCCCCAGCGTCTCACACCCAAGCCTCATCTCCAAAGAGTCAAGGCTGGCTTCCTGTTAGCTGGAACCCTGGCCTGGAGGCACTCCACACTTGGAAAGGCCGTCAGGGCTTAGACCAGGCTTCTGCACACAGCCCACACTCACTCCTCACAACGAACCCATTTTTACAGATGCGGAGACTGAGGCACAGGGAGTGAAATATCTACTGTCACTGTCAGTGGCCAAAGGAAAACTCCGCAATCTTCTCATGACACAAGAGCAGCCATGAGAAAGCCCCCAAATTTACTTTTTGCCTCTCCCAGCACTTCTACCTGGTTTTCCTGTTCTAATTAGGTGCCAAATCCCAATTCCTTTTAACGAATTAACGTGCCAATGGCAAAAAGACTATATGAGAAACAGACCGGGCAGCCTATATCTCAACAGCCTAGGGAAGGTGGGCGAGGCATCACCTAGACCCCCCCTTTGGCTTCCATATGGGTCAGGACCCTCCGCGAAGGGAGAGTAACAAAGGGCCTATTGACGAAGGAAAAAACAGGGTTCAAGGAACTCACTAGGGAGGAGGAAGCACCCCAGGCCAGTGACAGCAGGAAGCCAGGAAGCAGGGACGCCCCAGGCCCAAGGGGCTCAGAGGGAGAGCTGTCCCCAGGCGGCCAGAGCTGCGACTCTAGGAGAAACACCACCACCTTCAACACCCAGGCCGGCAGCGGCGAAGTGGAGAAATTAAGGGCACCCACCTGACCTCCGCCGGAGCCCCTGCTGGCTGAACCGACGGGAGGCCGGTGCTGGAGCAGGTCAGCCTCCCAGGCAGAGCGGAGGAGCCGGGAAGGAGGGGCTCTGGAGGGACCTGAGGACATCCAGGGTGCCCCCAGGCCTGGGTCCTGTCTCCCCCTTCCCCCGGCCGAGCCCTCACGCTGCCCAGCGGCTCCTCAGTGAACCCAGCTGGGTTTGGATCCTGATTAGCTCTGAGGCTTGAGCAGAGCCTGTTTCTCACCTGTAACTGGGAACCACAACCTCGACCACCTGGGGTTGCTTTAAGGCTGAACAATGCACCCTCTGCCCCACCCACTGGCTGCCGGCGGCGTTTTCTAGGCCTGTTTGTGAGCAGCACTTCCTTTTCATCCCACAGCTCAGCACCTTAGCCAGGCTGCAGCGGGAGCCCAGCTCTCGGAGCTCGCTCTGCCGCCCCGAGGGGCCGAGAAGAAAGATGCAGGAGCGTGGGCCTAGAAAGACAAAGACCCAGGGAGCAAATCTGGGGCAAGGCCCAAAAGAAGAACACCAAGGCACGGTTCAGGGCAAGCTCAGTAACCTACTCGGATGTGTCAGAGCAACAAATGACAAACTCTGTAAGGAAGTTCCCAACTCTCAGCCTAGAGCCCAGCCTTGTCGCTGAGAGACTGACCATCCTGGGCTCCTGGGCCAGGGCAGCCCTGCAGGAGCCCGTAGGAAAGGACTCATTAAACCAGTGTCCAAGCACAGAGCTCAAGTAACGTGCGCCAGAAACACCGCGGGGCGCATGTCCCAGCTGCTGGTGAAGATGCATGAACAGCAGGTCCCACCAGCTGTGCATTTTGAAAAATAAAACTTTATTAAATCAAAAATTAACAAACACACACACACACACACACACACACACACACACAATTTAACCTCATAAAGTACTGACAGCATATAGAAAATACCAGGCACGCATTCACCTCACCTGTTCACTTCCTTCCTGCGACCCAGAGGAGCTGCTGCAGAAACCAGATGATAACACACACACACACACACACACACACACACACACACACGATGGGTAGGCTGAGTGTAGCGTGAAATATTATACCTATGGAATTTTTTTAAAATATATTTTATTGATTTTTTATGGAGAGGAAGGGAGAGGGATAGAGAGTTAGAACATCAATGAGAGAGAAACATCAATCAGCTGCCTACTGCACACCTCCTACTGGGGATGTGCCCGCAACCAAGGTACATGCCCTTGACCGGAATCGAACCTGGGACCCTTCAGTCCGCAGGCCGACACTCTATCCACTGAGCCAAACTGGTCAGGGCATATACCTATGGAATTTTAACGTGCAATATGGTTCCACCACCACCACCACCACCAACACCACCACCACCACTAGAACCCTCTCCGAGATAAAGAGTAAATGCTAGTTTAAAAAGGAGCTACTCGACGCATGTAACTTGTTGCCCCAGGAAGCTTCAAGAATTACGAGAAGCAAGGGTATTTTTAAAAAGAGGCACCAAACTTCACTCCAAGAAGTAGCAGAAAAAAAAAAAAAAAGTAGCAGAGAATTAAACCTTTAAAACAGACCCAAGAATCATGAGAATGTTTTCTGTGCTATGCACCAAAGGACCATGAACTCAGCAGCTTAGAACAACACTCATTTATCATCTCATAGTTTCCATCAGTTAGGAGTTCAGACATGGCTTAGAAGGGTCCTCTGCTCAGGGTCTCACATGGCTATGATCCAGGTCTCAAGGGTTCAGCTGGGGCTGGGGTCTCCTCTGAGGCTTGGCTCCTCTTTCAAGTTCACGTGGTGTTGGCAGAACCCATTTCCTTACAGATGTAGGGCGCATGGCAGCTTCCTTAAGGCCAGCAGCATCTAAGCAGAGAGCTCTCCTGTCTCTGACTTACACAGACTTTCTTTTAAAGGGCTCACCTGGTTAAGTTAGGCCCACTGAGGACATCTCCCTTTTGATGAACCTATTACGGACTTTAATTACATTTGCTAAATCCCTTCACTTTTCCCAAAAATCCCACCATCTTTGCCTCATTCTATGGATTACAAGTAAGTGACAGGTACCACCCACACTCACGGGGAGAGGATCACGCAAAGGCCTGGGTCATCGGAATTCCACCTACTGTGGACAATTATAGATGAACTAGAGGCCCGGTGCACAAAATTCGTGCATGGGGGTGTGTGTCCCTCAGCCCAACCTGTACCCTCTCGGCCTAAACCGGCAGTCGGACATCCCTCTCACAATCTAGAACTGCTGGCTCCCAACCTCTTGCCTGCCTGCCAGCCTGATCACCCCCTAACCACTCCCCAGCCAGCTTGATTGATGCCTAACTGCTCCCCTGCTGGCCAGATTGACCCCAACTGCCCTCTCCTGCAGGCCTGGTCACCCCCAACTGCCCTCCTCTGCCAGCCATTTGTGGTGGCCATCTTTGACCACATGGGGCGGCCATCTTGTGCAAGAGCATGAGGGTCAATTTGCATATTCCCTCTTTATTATATAGGATATGTGAATATACTTCATAAGGCAGGAGGAGTAAAGATCATTATCCTCATTTTTCATAGACTCTTAAATATATTGCCCAAATCGCTGAGCTCGCCCCCGGGACAAAGCTGAAACACACAGAGATTTTCTGGGTCTGAATCCTGTGCTCTTTCCGCTCTCTTGTCTACCTGGCCCAGAAGGGAATGGCTCCACCACGCCATCAGGTGGGAGATGGATCTGCTCCTCAGACCAAAGGGATCACTTGCCAAAGGGTAAACAATAACAAATCTGCGTTGTACGTGGCCTTGCAGATGATGGTCAGCCACACCACTGTTAGCAAAGCGAGGATCCAAATGCAGGGCTCTGGACTCCTGGCCCAGTGCTCCTTCCCCATGGGCGGATCTCCTTGTGTCTTTCCCTGTCCCTGCCAAAGACAGGCTATGAGGCAGGGGAATACTTGGTTCCAACAATCATGTTTCGTTTTTATCCTGATGTTTGGGCCTTAAAGGCAACGTCTTTCTTGATCTAGGAGGGCATCCAAAAATATGGAAAAAATTAAGTAGTTATTCTAAAATTAAAGTTACTGTAAGAATGGCAGGTAAGAAACCAAAAATGTTAAACTCTGAACAATTCACATAAATATGGTACAAATGATGGTCCAAGTGGATACAAATTAAAATACATTATGTGGTTCATGGTATACATATTTATATCAATTAGTACACTATTAATATACTATGTGAAAAAATATAGTATAAAAATCATAACCAAAGAGAAGCTATCACTTAACTAAGCCATGCTTGCTACATTGTAACAATTTAAAAAATCATCATTGTGAGCGAGGGTTATTGGGATTTCCTAAACTATCTAGCATGAACCCAAAAGATCTGGGTTCAAGGTTCTGCTTATCCTCCTTCTAGCTTTGTGATTTTGGACAAATGACTATCCCTCCCAGCAAAGTGCTTGAAACAGAGTAGACCAGACACTCAGCTATGGGTGCCCAGCCTCTCGGTCTCACCATCTGATAATGAGGGGTTGTTACTAGCCAGGTTTCTACTATTAGTACTTCTTGGGTGTCCTTGCTGTGAGTTAACTGGTAAATCAGATATTGCCACACCCCTGCTTAACACTCTCTATAATTTCTCTGTCCAATACGGTAGCTATTGAGCATTTGCAACGTGGCTGATCTCAACTGAGATGGCCTGAAATATAAGACACACCTAACTTCAAAGGTGTAGCATGAAAGAAAGACTGTAAAACATCTCGATAACATTTTATATCAGTCATACTGCGCAATGTTTTGGGTTAAATAAAATATAAATAGTTCACCTGTTTCTTTTCACTTTTTTAAATGTGGCTACTAAACATTGTAAAATGGCATATGGTGCACATTATATCTCAGTTGGAAAGCAATGATCTATAGCTTCTTACTGTTCTCAGATAAAAATTTAAAACCCCCTAGTGTGACCTACAGGGCCCAACAGGACCTAACCCCTGACGACCTGTCTCAGGTCCTCTCGTACATTCTCCCTGACCCTCACTGCCCTCAGCCAGGCTGACCTTATGATCCCTCTGACGTAGCAAGTGCATGTCCATCTTGAGTCTTTGTACTCATGACTCCAACCTTCTGGAATTTTCTTTCCATGGTGGCTCTACTCATAGCTGACTCATTCTCCTTCTTCAGGTCTCTGCTCACATGTCACCTCCTCCGTCAGGCCTTCCTGGACCACCTGATTTGAAGGAGTCACACATCTAGTAAACTCTTCCTCCATTTGTGCCCCCCAAGGCACTTGTTGCCATCCTTACTCAGTTACCTTATTTAATTATCTGCTCGCCTGCTGAATGCCTGTCTCCCCCCGCCCCCCCAACCCCCCCACCCCCAACAGAAGCCATGTGAGGCAGAATCTTTCCTGTCTTATTCACTGTCTTTTGTATTCACAGCTCAGGACCCAGCCCATTGTAGTTCTCAGGTCACCATTTGTTGAATGCATGAAGGAATAAATGAATGAATGGTGAAAAGAGCATAGGTCAAAAATCCCAGTTAGGACAAACCCAGTTCTAATGATGAGGGCCACGCCCCCATCTTACCAGGCACCCATTCTTTTTCCCTACAATCAGTCCTCGACGGTCACTTTAGGAGGCAGTGGTGTAACTGAAAGGACATGGTCTGGAGGTAGAAACTCCGAGTTTGAATTTCAGTTCTGCCACTTACTGGTTGTGTGACCCTGGACAGAGCCCTTGACTGTCCCCAATCCCCATTTCCCCCCAGAGTGGTTGTCTTGAAGTTCAAATAAGAGAGCATCTTATAAATATACCAGAGAGCCTTAGGGATATTTATAAGACCAAGATATTATTGAAAGGGAGAGATTCTTTCATTTACCTGGATGTCCCCAGTACCCAGCATGGGGCTTGGCTTAAGGCAGGTGCCCCCAAACTGCTGGATGGATGAATGAAGCTTCTAATGAGTGAAGCCTCTAATAAGCCCCAGCATCACAAAGCAATGAACCTTGGGGAAGTCATCTCTCTGCTGTTCCAGCCTGGAACAGAGACCTCATTTGTTCTCCCAGGGAAGCACATGGACCCAGAGTTGGAGTGAGGCTGAAGGGTACTGGCCACATTGCCTCCATTTTCCAGAACAGCCCCAAATAACAGCAGTCTGTCCAGGTGTCCACAAAAGCTCTGTTGGTCTCCTGGAACATTTGGCTCGCAGGGTCCGAGTCAGCATCCTCAGCTGGGGAGAGAGCGAGCTCCGGCAGGCAGCAGGATCACCTGTCAGCCACCACACGTTCTCTTCCAGAAAGGAGAGTTCGAGCCACTCCAAGCAGTAGCCCGGGATTCTCACACTCGGAGAATCAGCCACAATATCCGCTTCCTTAATTGAAACTGGGGCCAAGGGTAAAAATTAGGAGAAGGGGGGGGAGTGTTGTGTTTGGAGGTAACGGTGTTAAAGTTAACAACATTAGAATTATTCCACGGAACAATGATCTCTCAAGATGGGGCAAGAAGGTGCCCGGGAGGGGAGTGGGAAATGCGGTCGCTGGGCGGTTTCTGCCAGCTTGCACGGGACAAGGCTTGCCTTTGTTCTTCTCCTGGCGCCAACAGAAGGCCTTCGGGCAGGACAGCTCAGTGCAGCCCTGTTGTTCCTAGCATTTGCTACCGAAAGGCCTGTTCTCGTGGAAACCTCTCTCGGCCAGGCTTCTGTTGGCGATGGATTGCTTTATTTACACACCGGCTTAACATGCAGCCCACCGTGGAAGTTTGGGCAAGCCAGGCCAGGGGTAGCATTGCACCCTCTCTCCCTAGTCCACGTTGCCTGCTCACTGCGGATTAAAAACCAGACTCCAGCCTCCGTTCATTCAACACGTGTTCTGAACATCTATTACATGCTGTGGTTGTGGCTATAGCTGGGAAGCAAGCAAGACAAACACCAACGACAGCAGAATTCCATGAAAGAAGAAAAAGGCCACCCCGGGTCTTGCAAAAAGGGAGTCACCAACAGAAAGCCTTTTCCAGGAGTGTGGGATCACCATTTGGGATCACTAGTCAAGGCTTGTGGTTGCTGGGGCTGATGATCTGTTAAGAACCAAAAGGCTTTAAGAAGGAAAGGGCCTCCAAGAAGAAGGTCCTAGGGTGTGGCCTGCACTGCAGCTCCCCCTGCACCCCCAAATCAATCCCACATGGTGTGCTTTGAAACACCACCACCCTTCAGCCCCTCTGCAGCCAGGTTTTATTTTAGCCACCTGAGCCTGGTGTCTAGCACTGCCAATGTGGGTTTCAGGATGGAACCCACAGAAAGAGCAGTTTTCTCCCCAGAGTGAGATGGGGCTTGTGTGTAGTCCTCTGTCCTGGCAGGGAAGATGCGTGTGGGAGCCCAGGTCCCTGGAACTGGCTCAATAGAGGAATGTGGACTTACAGGCAGACAACAGGGCATAGAGGGGAGCCTGGCCAGTGCTGTCTTACAGGAGTTGTTAGATGCTGCAGCACAAATGTCCTGAATTATGGTTTGTAATCCTGTGCCCCTTCTCCCCAGGTGAGTTCTCCCTCTCCGTCCCGGGTTAAAGCCTTGCTGGAGAGTTCCACTTCAGACCAGGTACCCCCTCTGATCATATTTCTCCACCTGTCAAATGGGAGCGATCGATCGTCCTCGTGGTAATGAGAGGACCGCAAGGACACAGTAAGAAAACACGCCGATGGGAGTGAAGATGTACATCTCGGCATTCATAAAATCAGGATGGTCTTCTCTTCCCGCGGAAGCAGGAGGATTTACACCAGAGCAAGTCAGGAGAGGCAGATTCATATTTTACAAACATCAAGTTAAAATACGCATGACTCGCTGGTCCGCTCACCTCCTCTCTGGGGATTGGAGAATTTGCCCAGGTTTGGGGAAAGGGAGCCAGCCAAGGCGATGCCGCTGCAAACCACCTGCCCTCCCCTCGGCTGTACCCCTCCGAGGACGATCAGGCAGAAGAGGTGGGAGGGGAACATAGCTCAGCATTTATTTTTGGACCCAACTCACTAAAAATATCTCCGCCTTCCTGTTTGATCACTCTCCCTTTTGACCTGAATGAATCGCGTCCGGCGGCCCGCCCCTCCCTCTGCCCGTTGTCCTTTAAAGGAGAAGGGCGTGGGGACGGGTTCCTGCCGCTCCAGGGACGGACGCGAGCCGCGGGGGCTGGCAGGGGCCGCTGCACTGACATCAGGGCAGCCCCAGCTCTGCGGCAGCCTCCAGCCCAGCCCGGGCCGCCCAGAGGGAGGGGGGAAGCTGCGCGCTGGGATTGGCCGGCCCAGTGCGAGCGCCCGCGCGGATTGGCTGGCGAGGTTTTAGAGGGAGTCCCACTCTCCAATTAAAGGGCCCGCCGCGCCCCGCTGCGCGCAGAGCTCCGCCTGGGCCCGCGAACTTGGCCATTCAGCCAGCGCTGTCCCGGCTGAGCGCCCTCGCGCCTCCGCCTGAGAAGCCAAGGCGCTGCTTCTCCAGCCCAGAGAGGATGGCGAAGGTGGCCAAGGACCTCAACCCGGGAGTCCACAAGGTGAGCTGCGATATGTCTGTTCTTACCCAGACGTTTTCTTCTCCCGGTTCCCTCTCCCAGGCGTTCCTGGAGACTTAGCTGGAAGCAAGAAGGAAACTCACTAAATTCCAAGACTTCACAGAAAACAGAATAGTTGGGAATACTTGTTTAAACTAATAGGCACCCCTTCAGGAATAAAAACAAACAAACAACCACCACCAAAAGCCCTGGTGTAAAGTGTTTGCAAGGAGTCTTAGTTCTTTGGTAATGCTAATTAAAATTTAAAGAAGGTGAGAACCTTTTTTTACATGGTAATCCAATGGTGTGTAGGGGGAGGGGGAACCCTACCTCTCCCTCTCCCTTCCCCCTCTAGCGATTGGGGTGAAGGTTGGGGGGCGGGGGACTGGCTTGTACTGTTTACTCACAAGGAATTCCCCCGTTCGCTGCCACCCTGGTGCTCTGTGTTTTCCACACGGTTTTTCAGTTGGTGATGTTGGCAGTGGCCGCGGTTCCAGCACAGGGGAACTAATTTGTCCCCGAGGTCTGCACGTTTCCCTTTCAAGAAGGGCTGGCCAGGAGCCCAGAAGGTCATGGGTGAATTACTGCAGGAGGGGCCTGCGGCTGGGCCCGCAGCTCCAACACCCACCAGTTACTTACCTGAATGCTGTGGGGGAGAGGGCACAGGCCGGAGGCTTACAGGACAGGAGCTGGAAGGGAGCAGACATCCTTGGCCCAGGGAGAAACGGAGGCCCGGGGTCAGACAGAGCTGGTCCCAGCAGGCGGCAGGGAATAAGGAAAGACAACATTGAAGCCCTGGCCCTGCCTCTTCTGAGCTGCCCCATATGGACAGTCACTTTTCGGAGCCCCTCTTCCCGTTTCCAATGCCGGGATGATGGTCCCCACCCCACCCACCAGCACAGTCACAGTGATGGTACGGTACCGGTTAATCTCCTAAGGCTGTCTCTGCCTCCACCACCCCCTTTTTAAAAAGACCTAACTGGCTTTATTGAGGGATTCATGAACGGGGCAGTATCCTCTGTACTAAATAGAGAGGTGCTCCAAGAAGTTCCAAATCGGTTATTTTTAAAACTCAGACTTCAGAGGACTTGGTCTTGCAGGGCAAAGTCCTCCTTAGACATCTGCTGCCATGACCTGCGGGGTAGAATGAGAAGGGGGGGAAAAAAGGAAATTATGTCAGAATCAAAATTAAAATGCAAGCCCAGCCACTTAGAGGCGCAGTATTCACGCATCTGATTTATAGCTGTGCCCCCGCACCGCTGACCTGCGGCGACTCCCCCGCGGAGTCCAGCGGGCCCTTCGGAACGTCGACACCCAGTCAGCCCTCATCCGGGCCTTTCTCTGGAATGCACCGTGCCCCCTTGCATTTGCCGGACTATTTGCAGAATCAGGTCCTCTCTCCTTCCATGGAATTCTCACCACACTTTCGACTCACTTTACAGTTGAGGGTCTGTGGAACCGTTTATTCTTGTATTATTAATTATTGTATTATTTTCCATATGAACAACTGTAAACCTACCTTTGCCCCACCCTGTATGTACCCTATGATGGATCTCCGCGGCAAGTCTAGTAACCATCTGTCACTGAACAAGTTCTTACGATATATATTCTGGACTACATTCCCTGTCTTGCTTTTCTTTTTCTTTGCATCGGAGAGTGTGATTATCTAGGTTAGAGGTGGGACATGTTCTCCTTCTTGTCCCCTCTGGCGTCAACTTCCTCGGCCTGCAAAGGGTTTATTTTTCATTTAGATCCAATTACAGGCTTAGAGAAAGAATGTGGTGGGTAGAGATGAAAGGGCAGATATTTTTTACCTCTTGGGCCTGTGACAATCAGTAGGAAGATCGCCACTTTGTAGCTTAACCAATGTCTTCAACTCAAAGAGTCAAGGGAAGGGGGTGGGGGAGAAGCTCTGTTTGCTGAGCGAATACTATATCATATCCAGGGCATGCTGAAAAGCTTCCATTGCATATTTACTTGTTAAAACTGCAACAAGCGGGGGGGTGTTATAACATTTGGCATCCGAGTGCATAATCACATGTAGGCATCTCAGAATGATGTCATAGACTCTTAGAGCTTCAAGGGACCTATTTACAAAATGAGAAATGATTTTAAATGGCATATAAGCTGTCTCTACTGCCCTACACCCCCCAATACCGCCCCCCCCCCCCGCCCCCGGAAGCTGGAAAGTCATAAAAAGGTCTTCAGGAGAGAACATAAAACACATAACAACTGGAGTAGTCTTGGAGGTCATCTGATCAACCCTAGACAGACCGAGGGACTCACCATGGGTCACAAACAGTTAGTGACGGAGCTTAGAAACAGCTCCCTACCTCGTCTCCTCTTGCCAAGTCCAGTGTTCCCACTGGATGGATGCTCTTGAGTTGTTTTCCCGCTGGGGGAAGAGAGGTCTTGTAACACAGCATTCCCTGAGAATGACGAAATAGCCGGCACCGCTTGGTAACAAAGGGCCTTGAAGGCCACATGCCATTTCTCTTGGTGGAATCAACCCTTATTGTGGATTTGTTCTTCTGTTGTTTATTAAGTGTATTTAAGAATTTGGGGTACTGGTATTCATGTAACCAGATCTGGGTTCAAATCCCTGCTCTGCCACTTACTACCTGTGTGCTCTTGGGCAAGCTAATTAGCTTCTGGGTCTGTGCCCTCTGCTGAAAATTGGGGAGACAGTAGCAGCATCTACTTCCCAAGAGGATTGTGGTTATTAAATGAGATGATATATACAAAGGGACTTAGCACATGAGCTCTTAAATAGAGTCAGCCATTATTATTGTCACTGGCGGTGGTATATTTCCATGGGTGTGTGAATGCTGAAAGGAGTCTTTGGGTGAATGAAGGACACACTTTTTTTTTTATAAGTGTCCAGAGCAACTAATTTTCATTTGGCTGAACCAAAGCCCATTGCTCTGCCTTGATGAGCTAGGACAAGGACCAATGATCTGACCTTCATTCTAGCCCAGCAGATACATGGAACATGGAACTCTTTTCACTTTTTAGATAAGGACACTCTGAGGTCCAGAGGGATCTTGCTTCTTATCTGAGGTCGCTGAGAACCTGTGCTGAAGCCCATTGGGCTTTGCAAGTATACAGGCCCCTCGGCTGCCAAGGAACTTGCAGGAATTCCGAAAGGACTAGGACAAAGAGATCTAAGAGCATGCTCGCTGTTGACTGAGGGTGTGCCAATGGACTGGCTCCAAAAGGTTCTATTTTTCACCCCTCAGCCCAATGTCAGGGGAGCATTCAATGATGGTTCTTCTGAGCGCATTGCCAGCTGGGCGTCTCCCTCCATCCTGTCCACATCCTATCCCTCTTGGCTTTCCTGTCCTTCAGCTTTCTCCTCCCCTCTGTACTCAGCCCTTCCTGCTTTCACCTCCAGTTCCTGCAACGTGCAAAACTGCTGGCATGTCGCCTGGGTGAGCAGATCCAACGTAAACACGGCTCCTCGAGAATTGTCGTTGGCTCCCTCAATCTTAGAAATATATTAAGCTGTCACTTAAAGACCTTAATAGCCACAGCATTGGAGACATGCCCATAGGTGTACGAGCAACTTGGCCCCAAAGAGAGCCTTAGTTAAAAAAAAAAAAAAAAGGAAGAAAGGAAAGGAAAACAAAATAAATTATCTAAGACCTTCTTAAACAATGCCCCCAAACAGATGCTGAAGCCTTTACTTTGTAAATTGCAGGTGCTTGTCATATTGTGCAGATGTGTCTGAATATGTAGGGTTGGGGGCTGATGATTGGCTTTTGCCTATGCATCTGCCTCCTGTGGTGAAGGGAGGCAGGGGAAGGCTTAATCACACAGCACCTCTAGGCTTTAATCTAAGCATCTCAGCTCCAAGGCCTTCTACAAGTAGGACAGTGGGAAGGTGACTTACCCGTTCCCCTCTGAAGGTCCTATAGTTTAAATCTCTCCACATTAACTGACCAAAGGTGATGAGGGAGTAAAAAGAATAGGTTGGATTCAGCAAAGGCCGGGGACCAGGAAGGAGGGACAGGCTCATGTGCCTTTCTTTTTCACCCCTACTCTGCCACTTGCGGTGAGGATAAGGCAAGGAGCAGGTGAGGACTAGAGTCAACCTCAGCAGAGGTATTTGATTTGACTTTAAAAAGGGACTCATTCTTTCTTTCCAAGTTGCTTACTCAAAATAGTGTGTGTAAAATAAAGTGAAAATCTGTCTTGTTAAGTACAGACCTTGGGAGTTCTCATATCTCGAGTGTTCGTCCAACATGGTTTAAATATTTATTATAAGGAAAGTTTTGGGGCAAGGGGATGAGTCGTTATAATAACTGTAGGCATGTATGCACTGGGTGACGTTGGACAGGCCACTTTTCCATGAAGTGGCAGACCTTGGATGGGAACCTTCTAGTACGTTGGCCTTTCCTGTCTACCAGGCTGTCTCCCAAATAACAAATGATTACGGAAAAGTAGGCCTAAAACTGTTTCACTGAAAGCAGAATTGTGGAGCAGCTTTTCAGGACACCCAGAAGAAGAGACAGTTGCTTTGTAAGTGCCTTTGTCTGGAAATACCTCCTCCCAACCTTCCACCATCCCCTGCTTTTATTGGGCTGGCAGCTGCCATGATCTCACCAGATGTCAGGGGATCTCACCAGATGTCAGGCACTTCTACAGGAGCCCCTCAAGTTCATGCCATTTCCTTAACTTCACGTGGAACCTGGGGTGTCCCGAACCCATCTCAGAGCTTCGTATATATCAATGGCACAGATCTACAGAAATTCAACTGTTTTCACAAAAACAGAAACAATAATGCAACTGCAAAGCCTTGTAAAACTCCCAGATCAACTCTTTGGCTCATTGTCTGCTCTTTCATATGAGAAGCAAACCCTTTTACATTTGTGGTCTTACTTTTACCATTGATTTGGCTCTTGCCCCTCAGGACTCTGCGGGGAGACTGATTTGTCTGTTCTCTGTTAGGGCAGACAAGTTCGAGGGAAGGCAAAAGGGAGGGAGGAAAGCCATTTCTTGAATGCACACAGGGCGGTTGACATTTTCTCACATCTCATTCCATTTAGCCTTCAGGACTACCATGCGAAACGATCAATGACCTTTTCAAACGTGAGTAAATTAAGACTAAGGGTTTAAATCAGGCGTCCTCAAACTACAGCCCGTGGGCCACATGCGGGTGTTTTTGCCGTTTTGTTATTTTTACTTCAAAATAAGATATGTGCAGTGTGCATAGGAAATTGTTCATAGTTTTTTTAAAACTATAGTCTGGCCCTCCAACAGTCTGAGGGACAGTGAACTGGCCCCCTGTTTAAAAAGTTTGAGGACCCCTGGTTTAAATCATTTGCCTAAGATCAGAAGATGGCAGGTTAAGAACACAAACCCATTCTTCTCTGATTCTGAAACTTAAGCTCTTTCCACTCCAAGAAGAAATAAGAAGCAGAGGTCTGGTGGAGAGGGATTACGATCATTGCCATGAGCTTCACGGAGATTAAGGCCTTCCTACACAGTGATAGTCAGATTCAGGAACCACCCAGCATTTGCCATATGTCACTAGGCATCTGTACCTCTCTGATACCACCAGGTCATCACCAGGTGTATACTACCACCCACACCAAGTCAAAGCCATTTTCCAGGTACAGAGCAAGGGCTTCTAGATTTCTCCTGCTTCCTAGTTTTCTAGAAGCCTTGTAGAATTCTCTAGGGAGGAGTTGTAGGCTGGCAGGGAGACAATCTAAGGCATCATATAATGTAATCCTGAATCACTAAAGAAGCAGTAACACTTGACAGAAAGAAAAAAAGAAAAAGAAAAAACTCGCAGAGATCCCAGGCCCAGAGCTTCCAGGAAACTCCAGCCTAGGGATAAGCTTGTGTATCCATGCCTGGTCAGGCTGACTCATGCTCTACCCCTAGCACGTGAATCAGGACCAAGCAAAACATGGTGCAGGCCCCCACCGGGACATGCTTTAAAAGGAAATGCGATTGCTGAGGGGGCAGGAACCAAAGGCTCCATTTGGCAACTCGCTCTCGGAGGACAAAGCAACACCGGGGTCCAGCCCACGGTTGCTGTTTCAAATCCACGTGATTTCTTTATGGGTTGTTTTTCTTTCCTTCCTCCTGTTTTAAAATACGGGCTTCTTTGTGACATCAGTCTTTGGAGAAAATGCAAATGAGTCGCTATATGAAAGAGCTGAGCCAAATCTAATGATCTGCTTGGTCAGTTCCTTAATGTTGCAGATGGGATATGGGGGAGAGAAATGGTGTATCCAAATTTTACATGTGATAGTAACTGAGAGGTGCATTGACTCACAGCATCTCTGATGAATAAAGGAGAAAAGGGTATCTTCTATGTTCCTTCACTTCCATGCTCAGAATACTGTGATTTCAACTTTACATCCTCAGAAGGTCAAGTGAACATTTTGGCTATGAACTTAGCTTTGGCCACAAGGTTTAGAGGCCATTTAGAGGGAGTGGTCAATCACATGACCTTTGCAAGCATAGCATCTAGATGTGACTCGTGTTCTGCCATTTGCCAGGTCTGCAACCTTTGCCAAGTCGCTTTTCTTTTCTGGACCTCTGGTTCCTCACTGGAGAAAGAAGAGTTAGTAGTAGTCCTACCTGTAAATAATAGTTAATGAGATAAAGCAGGTACAGTGCCTAGATGCATAGTAAGTGCTCAAAATATATCCCTCCTGCTGTTGCCGGTATCCCCATCATGAGCACCGTGCAGAAATCCCCGAGGTAGTTAAGTGCTGGAACGTGGAAGAGCAAGTCCAGCTTACCTACGTCACACGTGGCTTCTAAGCTATCAGATTGCAGGACCTTCTCTTTGTAGCTAAACTTAGACCCAGCCATAAATATACTCAGGCCTCATCATATGCAAAACCATGACAATGACAACAATTTGCCCTGCGGGTCTGGTTGCTACACTTCCAAAAAAGCAGCCGTCCCCGGAGAGGCAACCAGTCATTGGCCTCGGATGTGTGATCTCACACAGGCACTTCATACCCTCACCAAGCCTTGGATGTCTTACTTATAAGTCAGGGTAACAGCCACTCATTTCTTCATTTAGAAAATATTTATTCAGTGCTTATTATGTGTCAAGTGCTGTGCTGAGTGCTGAATACAAGACAATGACTAAGAAAGCTTTGTTCTCAGCCATGCAGACTTGAGTCTGATGAAATTCATTTCTCAAAGATGGGAGAAAGGCCAAATAGTGCCGCTCTTCTGTGCTTCTTTATGTCCCTCAACCTCCGCCACCACACACACACACACACACACACACACCTTTTTCTTTTCCTTTGATATGCACCCTCAGATTTCCCAGCACTGCACACATCTGAGCCACATCCCAACTCCGCTCATCTCAACAGTGTAACAGTGGAATGAGCATGATAATTCTTTTCCCAGTTGTTGACCTTAAACAGAGCATTGAGTGGAGAGAAGTCTGAGGCAAGGGGGACTGACCACCACTGGCAGCTCTTAGGTACCACTAGTAACCCGTGGCCACGTCCGCCTCCTTCCTGACCTGTGGCGGTAGACAAGTTGTCTGTGCTCGGTCTATGTCTTCAGAGGCTCTGTCCTTCGTGGTGTTGATGTCAGGGGCACCAAAGGGCAGGAGCATAGGGAAAAGGCTCTCGGCTGACTAATACCCCGTAATAAACCTGCCCTAAGGAGACAGCATCTATTTGGGCTGCATGACTAAGTGGCATTTCCAGGTCTGATGCTGAGGCTGAGCACTGAGGTGACTGGCCTGGTTCATCTGCTGGCTGGAAGGGGTGGAGGGAAAGTGGAACCCAGCCCTGCCCTCGTCCTAGAGCAGAGCCACCCACCTGCCTGCCACACCTGTGCTCCCCACCCCAGCCCTGGCCCTGTGGTCTTCAGTGTCCTTGTTAAGATGGTCTGGCCCTCATATGGGGAGGGGTCAGCACTTGGGGCTTCTTATTTTTAGATGAAGCCAGGAAGAGAGATTTTTTTTTTTATCTTGTTAATGGATAGAGGTGACATTAAAAAAGGGATCTGTGGGCCCTGGCTGGTTTGGCTCAATGGATAGAGCGGTGGCCTGCAGACTGAGGGGTCCCAGGTTCGATTCCAGTCGAGGGCACATGCCCAGGTTGCGGGCTCAATCCCCAGTGGGGGGCATGCGGGAGGCAGCCAATCAATGATTCTCTCTCATCATTGATGTTTCTATCTCTCTCTCCCTCTCCCTTCCTCGCTGAAATCAATAAAAACATTTTTTTTTAAAGAAGGGATCTGTGGATAGAATTGAGGGTACCCATAATGTAAATGAAGAAGAATAATGCATCTTTATATGCCCAAAATCAAAGTGAAATTTAGCATTTTCTTCAATTATGAATGAAGACAAAGACCTGGCGCCTTCTTTTTTTAAATCAAATAAAACTATTGTATATGACATTCACATTAAAAAAAGATAGCTAGATGCCGGCCCTGTGTCCTTGACACCAATGGAAATCTGGTATTTTCGTAACCTATTCCAGCAGTGGGAGATGCCCAAATACCACTTCTACTGGTCCCATTCTGAAACAGTAGTAATTACATCAGCTGCTAATTAATTTAATAAAGGCACAAATGTTATTAAATTTGTTTTTATAAATGTTTGTCATTCTACATATTATATGCATTTAACACATTGTTCTGGGAAGGAATGCTTTCATGTTAGTCAAAAGAACCCAACTATATTAAGACCTCCATTGAAATAAAGCTTTACATGCACATATATACATATATAAACACACACATGCACAACTATAGTGGATTGAGATCTGAAGTACTTGAAGTAGAAAAACTGGGTTTCAATCCCAGCTCTGCCACATGTTTCCTGTTACCTTGGACAAGTCACATTAGCTCTGAGCCTCAATTTCTTCATCAATGAAATGGGCCTAAAAGTTTTCCTCACACCAATAATCTATTTAGTTCTTAACACAAAACTTGACAAATAATGAATGTGTATTAAACATGAGTTATCACTATTAAAAGAACTAATGAGTGAGGTGGTAAAGAGAATAAAAACATTGTTTTGATGTTTTTTATTCTATTTATTGATTTTAGGGAGAGAGAGGAAGGGAGGGAGAGGTGGGAAAAGAGAGAGACGTCAATTTATTGTTCCACTTATTTATGCATTCCTTGCTTGATTCTTGTATCAGTATGTGCCCTGACTGGAGATCAAACCCGAAACCTTGGAGTATCGGGACAGTGCCGTAACCAACTGAGCTACCTGGCCAGGGCCAAAACATTCTGATGAAACTTACTACCTACCTCTGATTTTACAAACTTTAAAAATTTACCTTCTGCAAACACATATGCCATTATATGCCAGGGACTGAGCTGGGAAGTGGAGAAGTAAAAGGAAAGGAACAGCCAGTTTAGCCATCCAAGATTATACCGGTATCTAAAGCCCTTGATCAGAGATACAAACATGGGACTCAGAGATCAGAAGAGGAGGTACTCAATTTACCTGGCGCTGTCAGGGAAAGCTTACCCAAAAGGCGACATGTGAGCCAAGTGTTGAAAGACAAGGATGGATGAGCTATTAGGATCGGGTCACAGTCCAGTTTCATGCCTTCCAAGTCTGACACCAATGTTTTCCATCCTATTTAACTTCTAATTTGAGGGGTATCATCCATCTTACACTGTGGAGAAACGCATTCCCCTGTATCCATCCATGATGCGCATCTATGATTTTTCCATCTGAGAACTTGCTCCTCTTGCCTCTCAACCAACAGCCTTTGGGGTGGTGAGATGGCAGGGCCTGCCAAGCTGGCCTGCAGAACACTTCTTATGGCAGCGGCTGGAGGCTCCACTAGGCCCAGCAGTGGAGTGCCAGCAAGCGCAGCCCCTGAATTTCTTGCAGGAAGATGTAGAGTCATGTTATATCAGAAGATAACTGAAGATAGATAGATAGATAGATAGATAGATAGATAGATAGATAGATAGATAGATATAGAGAGCAAGGAACAAGACACACACACACACACACACACACACACACACACACACACACACCTAGGAGATTCAGCGCACTGCATGTGTAAAAACATGAAAACACTTCAAAGTGTCTTCACCTGTAAACTCTGAGGCCATTTAAATGATTATTAGAGGAACAGAAATCCCAAGTAGGATTCTTCGGTGAACTGAGAGGAAGAAAACCAGCCTTTGAAACAGGGGAACTTGATAGACAAGATCCAGAATCCTGCAGCAAAACAATGCCCTTTGCACTGCTCCGATTTCCGATTTCTGGCTGGTCTGTAACGTGGGTTCCTGCTTGTCCTGTTGTAGAGCAGATGATGCATCAGAATGAACAACACATGGTTTGGATGTTAAAATGCCACTGGGGGGATTGTTCTTGATTTCTGTCAGTTGCATATGGTATATTAAACAGAGAAAGAGAGATCCCGGATGATTCCCTGCTAATTAACTAGAAAAGGACATTATGGGGATCCTCCCTGTGTCTGCAAGGACCTGAAGAGGCAGGTTTGGATGGAAAAGCTGTGTCTCCGCATGTCTGCCTCACACAGCCAACAGGCCCAAGCAGCCCGCGGGGAGAATGCGCTGTAAGAAGATTCACGCTAATTAGAGCATCTCCTGTTACCCACGCTGTACCTTTCCTGGGACCCAGCCCAGACTGGGGCCAGCACAAGGGAAATAATCATTCCTATTTGAAGAATTCTTATACTGTATTTTTCAGCAATTAGAATTAATTTTCAACAGGTGGAGTGGGCTTTGGCGATTCTTGAGGTCAACTTCCTTGTTTAACAGATAAGGAAACAGATCTGGCAGGTTAGGTCAGAGAGCTTGTTAGTAGAAGAGCGAGGATTAGAATTTCGGGTGTCATAGTACTTCAAGTCCAGAAAGACTTAAAAACTCTATTTTTGTCCAAGTACCCCATCCAATACCTTAAACGTGAGATGAACTGGGAAGCTAAATGCTGTAAGAATACCACTGGTGAGCATTTATTCCTCCTAAAGAGATCTTTTTTTTCTTAATCCCTCTAATTATTAGGTAGCTTTTTTTTTTATTTGAGCTAAAATTCCCCCCCTTTCTCTCTCTCCCCCCCCCCCCCCATCTCCTTCCCTCCCTCCCTCCAACTTCTCACCATTAGTTCTCTATTTCCTTAGTTCAAGTTGAATGGCCAGTTTCTGTTCAGCATCACTTCTGTGTACCTCCTCCATCTGGGCAAGGTCTTCCCTCTCCTTCCTTCTTTACCCAGTGGGCAAGGCCACTCCCACACCACCAACTATCCGGTTTCTTAGGAGAGTCTTTACAGTGGAAAAATGTGCCAAGACAAAGGAATAGGAAATTTTAAAGCACTAAGAGAAGTACTCCAAACCCAAGTCGAAAATACTCATGAAAAATTAGCACCGTTCCACATGCAAGGTGCCTAATTCATAAAAAGGAGGAAAGAGTAATATGAAATCAGAGAAGGCTATGGAGGAAAAGATGAAAACCTTGGTAAATAAAGAAAATATCTTTTAAAAGTTTTTTTAAATTATTTGCAAAGTTGCCATAGCTTATTACTTACTATATGGAATGCTAGAACAGTAAGAGAGCAATCTAAGTTTTATATCCTTGTGACTTTTTCATCTGAAGGGAGTGCTCAATAAATAAATATGAAAGCTGGCCATTAAAATTAACTCTCATTTAAAAATACATCTAAGAAAGTGAAAGACAATCCACAGAGAGAAAATGTTCACAATACATATATATCTGACAAAGGATTGTATCCAGAATGTGTAAATAACTCCTATAAATCAATAATTTTTAAAAGTCAACCCAATTTTTAAATCCTCATCTGAGGATATTTTTAAATTTATTTTTAGGGAGGGGGGAGAGAAATATCAATGTGAGAGAGAAATATCAATTGGTTTCCTCCCATACACACCCCAACCAGGGATTGAACGCACAACCTTTTTGATTTATGGGATGAATGCTCCAACCAACTGAGCCACCTGGCCAGGGCAAGACAATATAATTTTCAAAAATATAAAGGATGATTTACTGAAAAAGTATGTCACAAAGAAAGATGTCTAAATGATTAATAAGTGTAGGAAAAGATACCAAACCTTATTCATCAGAGAAATACAAATTAAAAGGACAATAAGATAGCATTATGTTCCCAGCTGAATGGTAAAATTAAATAATGACAATAGCAAGTGTTGACAAAGATGTGGAGCAACTGGAACTCATACATTGCCTGGGAGAATGTAAAATGGCACAATCACTTTGGAAACTGGTAGCTTCCAATAAAGTTAAACGTATACCTACCCTATAATCCAGCAGTTTCACTTCTAGGTATATAGCCAAGACAAAGGATCGTCACTTCTGTCCCCAGGAAAAAGCTTGGACAAGAGTATTTGGAGTGGTTTTATTCATAATAGCCAAACAATGGAAATAATTCAAACCTCCATCAATAGAAAAATGAATAAACAAATCATTTTATATTTATACAACAGAAAACTAATTAATCATAAAAAATATCTAATATTTGCAACAATAAGGGCAATCTTAAGTATGTTTGACAGAAGTGAGTCACAAAAGCCCACCTACTGTGGTCTTCCATTTATGTGATCTTCAAAACCAGGCAAAACCAATCCACAGTGATCAGAGTCAGAAGAGCGGGTGCCTTTGTAAGAGGCTGTTATTGACTAGAAAGGGGCATGAGGGAACTTTCTGGGGCACAGGAAGTGTGCTGTGTGTTCATCTGGACGGTAGCCACAGAGAATATCCATGTACTCAAGTGAATGCTTGAGATGTGTGAATTTTCACTACATGTAAATTTTCCTTGAAATACTGTTAGAAAGTAAAAAGGACAATGATAAATAATTGGAAAGTGTTATGTATCCGAATAGCAGAAGGGTGTGGGGACAAGGCACTGAGGGCTGGGCTCTTGCTGCAGCCCGTGGAGCAAGCATGTGAATGAACAGCTTTGTCTCAGGGACCTGCTCCTAGGGCAGTGGTCGGCAAACTCATTAGTCAACAGAGCCAAATATCAACAGTACAACGATTGAAATTTCTTTTGAGAGCCAAATTTTTTAAACTTAAACTTCTTCTAACGCCACTTCTTCAAAATAGACTCGCCCAGGCCGTGGTATTTTGTGGAAGAGCCACACTCAAGGGGCCAAAGAGCCGCATGTGGCTCGCGAGCCGCAGTTTGCCGACCACAGTCCTAGGGATTCTTTCGAATGTTTCCACTGACCTTCGTTTGGAATTGAAGTTTCTGTGTGATGGGTCCCTTTTCAGCTCACCTCTCGCTACAACATTCTGCCTCCCCCACACTGATTGGCCACTCGTTCCCTGACCATATGTTTTCTTCCTCACATGCATGCTGAAAGGCCTTCTTCTCTATGGGACAAAAACCTGCCCATCCCCCAGTCCCCTCCTCCATGAAGCCGTCAGTCCCCCGAACTCCTGGTGTGGATTTACTCCCTTACTGAATGGACGGTTTGAATGGCCCTGGAACATGTACGCTCAGCCTTGCCTGCTTAACCCCTGTACCTTAATATCCTGTTGCTGCCTAAATTCTCCATTTATAAGTCCTTGACTCCGGGACCATACCTTATTCCCCTTGGTGTGCCCCTAGAAAGCCTGGCATATAGTAAGGGCTCAACAATGGCACTGGAGAGAAAAGGAAATAGAATGAAGGATACAGGAGAGAGAAGGAAGGGGATCAAAGGAAGTAAGAGCAACTCGGTTCTCCATCCTGACAGAGGGGAGGCATCCTGCAGGGCTAGAAAGGGGGAGAGAGAACATGAGGCCGGAGGATACCAGACAGACGTGGAGCAGAGCAGGTGAGACCATTGGCCGCTTCCAGTTGCCCCACACATGGCGCTTAATCTAAAACCTGACTCGTGGACCAAGATCAGGAGTAGGGTGAGGGGAGAGGGAAGGACTTTCCTTGGTGCTGTTGTTTAGGTTTAGGAAGGATCTTGAGATGAAAAGGAAATGAACCTGAGAGGGTTGGGGAAGGCACGATTCCAAACCAGACCCTGAACTTCTAACGTCTGGTTCCAAGTTTATGATCCTCCTTCCAGTTTGTCTACAAAAGGATTGACTTTAGGGTGGAGGATGAGCCAAGCCTTTGACGTGTTTCCTTCCTTCAGACAACTAACTTGAACCTTCATCTGAACCCGAGGCCCCCTGTTTCTGGCTGGGAGTCTCTTGAGAACAAACTCCAATGGTTTGCCTGGTCTGGGAGGCGGTTGGCTCAGATCTCGAGACAACAGCAGCCCCGCCTCAGGAGAGTTGGCCCTCCTGAGAGGCCAGAGTCAGCGAGGCCACTGAACACTGGCTGAAATTGGGTCCAAACCACTCATCGCTCAGACCCATATCTCCTTTAAGTTTCTAGTCCTTGATGAATATTTATACCCAAATAGGGCCAGAGGAAAAGTTCCATCTGTGTGGATTTTAAGAGTTTTGCCTTTACTCAGCTCCGTTGACCAAACTCAGGAAAGTGGTGGAATCTTTGCCAAGTACATGCTCTTTGAAGTGTAAGAAATTCTGAGAAGGCGCTGGGCCCATCATATTTCTTCTTATCCTGAAGACTGGGAATTGGCACTCCCTTTTCTAAAAACGCTTAATATCAACACCTCTGGGCTTTGTAATTTTAGCCAAGCCCTTGACACCGAGCTGACTGGAAACAGTGGGTGACAGCCCATGCTAAGTTTTGCTGGGGGGAAATTGCTTTCTTGGTTGACATTTTTCCCATGTTTTAAAAATCATAATGGTTCAATTAATCACTTTACTTCTGCTCTTTACTTTGCTAGTAGAGAAATATCCCCACACTTTCTCCTTAGTTTTGCGAATTATTCCATACTTGTCAGAACCAAAGCACCAGAAACGTCAACCACGTTCCGCCCTTGGGGCAAAAATAGAAGGCTTGCTCTTGCCCTAGGCCTAGCAGCTGCACTTATGAAGCATGGGCCACGTGCAGGCATTGTTCTACATCGTTCTACATCGTTCTTTCCTAATGTTCCCGCCAACCCCATTTTACACATGAGTAAACGAAGATTCAGAAATAAGATTTAGGGACTAAGTAAATTGCCATGATGACATAACTAGTGTGATGGATGTGCATTAAACATAGGGAATCCAACCCATATCTACACACTCTTCCCTCTGTACCTTTCCCATCTCTACCCAGCATGTTCACACAGCAGGGTTCCAGAAGGATGGGCCGTGAGCATGCTGGTCATACGATGAATTCAGTTGGTACACAGGCATGCATCCACAAATTGAACCCCATGAGCATCTTCCTCCCTCTCCAGTTCCTCCTCCTTCAGATTATGTCAAGGAGACAGCCTCCACCTGGGGCTAAAGTGTCTCTAAAGCCTCGGACACTTACCCAACTCCACGTTCAACAGATGGAGAGTGGGCCTAGGTTCAGAGCATTTAGAGAGCAACAGTATTAGCAAGAATTTAATAATGTTGTTTCTTATTTACTGTATTTTTATGGTTACCTTCCATTTTTATACATTTTAGGGATAAAGATTTCAAGAAATAAGTTTTTAAGAAATGATTTGTTTAAAGAAGAAATATAAGTTAAGATACCACACAGACGGTATATTGAGGACAAAACTAAGGAAGGAGGAACATGAGTCCCTTAAATACCTCATGTTGGTACTCTCTACAGCACTTTACAGTTTTCAGAGCATCTCATGTACATCATCACAATTGATTCTCAGAACAATCCCATGAAGCCCGTAGGGATTGTGATCCATTTTAAAGATGAGAACATCAAGTTTCAGATGCAGAAACTGCTCGTCAGGGTCACACAAGCAGTGAAAAAAGTAGCCAGGACTCAGGTTCAGCGCCTCAGCTCCAAGGCCAACAGTTCTCCCTCACCCTCTGCCAGCAAATCATTTGAAGGGCGGGCGTGGATAAAGGGATATTCCAGAGCAATGCGCCAAGACCAGAAATGCCACGGAAAGTCTGCAGAACTTAATGACTCTCATGGATTGGCCTGGCTTTCACAATTTCCTGGTGCTAGTATAGATTCTGTTTCATGGAAAGCCTGCGGTTGCCACATTCTGAGTTTCTCTAAAGAAGTCTGATTTTCTCTAGTGAAGCACCTTCCAGAAAGTTCAGAAACTGGCACTCCCATCGGGGAACATCTACCTTCTGGGGTACATCATGGAAGGGAGGACACAAACTAGAAACGGGCCCCTTGATGAGGAAAAGCCTGGTTCTGCCCAAACAGAGGAGCTTTCTTCCCAAGTCTACTTGCCGTGAGCAGCTGACTGGCATTCAGACCACAGGTCCAGGTGACTGCATGGGCAGGGATACCATAAACGTGGGAGAACCAGTGCGTTTGAGGGGCAAAGAAGGTGAGCTGGCAGTTCCATTGGTCTATACACTGAGTGGCCAGATTATTATGATCTCTGAATGCATAATAATCTGGCCACTCAGTGTATATCCTATATAATAAAAGGCTAATATGCAAATTGTCCCTTTGGCCAGGAGTTCGACCAGCAGGCAGGCCGGCCAACTGTCCATGTCCCCTCCCCCTGGCCAGGCTGGCTCGATCCCACCCATGAATGAATTCATGCACCGGGCCTCTAAAAATATATATATATTTTAGAGGCCCGGTGCATGAATATATATATACTGAGTGGCCAGATTATTATGCGTTCAGAGATCATAATAATCTGGCCACTCAGTGTACATGAAGACATTTTAGGAGCTGAAAACACCCCTGGAGATAAAGCTGAGAGCTGGAGGGAATAGTTTAAGCCATTTGAGTAGATTCATACATAAGAGAAGAGCACATTGAAAATGAAGAGAAGACAAGAGCCAGTGCTAGAACCTTGGAAGGGAAAGGGGAGCCATTGAAGGGGGAAGAGAAGGGTTAGCCTATAATCCTAGAAACCAGGGTAGTTCTTTTTTCTTCCACCCCCTCTGCAGGCATCAGCTTTTAATGCACCAAGAAGCATTGATGAAAGGCAAAAATGAAAGTGTTAGAAAATAAGCCATTCAAGCAGATGTTTATTGAGGACCTACTATGTGCAAAGCATTATTTTAGGCACTGGTGACAGAGCAATGAACTGGACATGCAGGGACCCTGCCCCCATAGACTTACAGTCTGGCAGAACAGAATGACATTAAAGAGTTATATCCACAACGAACTAATTAGAGTTGTGATGGGTACAACTAAGAAGTACAAGACACAGGGTTTTCTAAGACCATATGTTAGGGGTGTCTGAGGGAAGATTAGGAGTTTGTTAGGTGAAGGGAGTGGGAAATGGTCCAAGCAGAGGGAACTGAACGTGGGCAGGCTCAGAGGTATACAGGAATTTGGCATTATTCCTGGGGCATATGGTTAAATGAATAATTCTAAATTTACTCAAGGGATAATTTTCTGGAAAGAAACTTGGCTTCTGTAGTTCTGATTTTACATTTTAATTGTGTTAAATGAGCTTCAAAGGTGAGACCTTAAAAGTGAATCATTTGTAAAGTGAATTACCATGTACTAATGCTTGTTTCATAAAACTGGGCTTAGAGAAACCTGGCCTAAATACTCTTTAAGGTGTTTCCATTTCTAAGAATCTGTGACTTTCTTTATGTCAGATTTTCTTAAACACAGATTTCAACGGTATAAACTTTGTACAACTACTGCATTATATGGGGTAAAACCAAGGAAAGGAGGAAATACTTGAACGTATATTGAATGTTAGTTTTAAAAACATATAACAGCAAAAAAAGAGAGAAGAGGGAAGCCATTTATAAGAATACTTGTTTTAAATGAAAAAGTCTTGCTAAACGTCAGTACACTAAAACATAAGTGTTTTTTTAACATCAAGGCACCAATAGTGGATGAAAGGGGTGTGTATGTGTGTATTTGTGTGTGTGTGTGAATGAGTGTGTGTGTGTGTGAGTGAGTGTGTGTGTGTGTGTGAGCATGAGAGAGTGTGTGTGTGTGAGTGTATGTGTGGGTGAGTCAGTGTGTGTGTGTGTGTGAGTGTGTGAGTGTGTGAGTATGTGTGTGTGGGTGAGTGTGTGAGTGAGTGTGTGTGTGTGAGTGTGTGTGTGTGTTTGTGAGTGAGTGTGTGTGTGTGAGTGTGTGTGTGTGTGAGTGTGTGTGTGTGTGTGTGAGTGAGTGTGTGTGTGTGTGTGTGTGAGTGTGTGTGTGAGTGAGTGTGTGTGTGTGTGGGGGGTGAGTGTGTGAGTGAGTGAGTGTGTGTGTGTGTGAACGCTTCCATTGTATGAATTAACCTAAGAACTTGGGCCTGAGATTCCCAGCAGGAGCCATTTGCATAAGCAAGGCCTGCAGACTTCTAATAACAGCTGTACATGGACACAGCACATTTCCTTTTAAGACATTAAGATTCAAATAGGCAAGATTACAAATTCTCCAACTTGGTTTGCTAAGTCTCTCCCATTTCCAAAATTATTCCAATAAAAGTGTGTTATCATTGGAAAGATCAGAAATGCTGCAAGTTAAGAAATCAGAAATGTGGGTGTGCGCGCGCGCACCCCCCCCCCCCCCCCCCAAATTACATCCTTATAGGAAGACCTCAGGCCGCTGAAATCAGGAGTCTTATAAACCCTGGTAGGTACAATAAGGAAGCATTGCTGGCCTCAAGCTTACAGTTTTCTACTTGAGGAGCCAGTCTATTAAGAGCTGAAACCTAAGAACCATGAAGCCAATTCGATTTTAATTTCCAAGCACAACCAGAAGATACTAGGCCTCGGGACACCAACAGCTTGTTCTCATTTAGGAAATGGGGGCGGGGGAGTAGAGAGTCCCTACTCAGACTTTCTTTTCTTTCATTGTGACATCCCCAGAGCTCCTTGGTAAATCTCCAGATAAGATTCCCAGAGGGTCTGGGTAACCTCTGGCCCACAGTGAGGCTGGTGGTTTTACTTATCTCTTCCAAAAAGCTGGCAGGGCCTGTCCAAGAAAAGAAGAAGAAGAAAAAAGACTATTTCAAGGAAAAAATAAATAAATTACAATGGAGCCTCTGGAAGCACTTAGCTTGGCAAGAAATGCCAGGACAGCCCTTGACCTGCGGGATCCCGTTCACAGTGGAAGAAAACAGGCCCCCTCTGGGAACCCGTGTGTCTGGAGCGGTCCAGAGAAGTCTGGAAGTGCGGAGGCAGGAGGACCCCCACACACACCCACCGACTATTTCCGTGAAGCAGGGAACCCCTCAAATAATGGGCCGACTTTTCTAGAAACAGGAAGTTCTCTAAACAGAGGAGGAAGGTTTTGCCCCTCCGCTGATCCTGTCAGCCTGCGTCCATGCACTTCCTGTGCCGTTGGCTGGTCAGTGGCTGCATCTCCTTCAGAGGGAGCTGGTGTCAAAGACCACACTGGTTCAGCCTTAAAAGTCCTATCCCTGCCCGAGCCTGTTTGGCTCAGTGGATAGAGTGTCGGCCTGCGGATCAAAGGGCCCCAGGTTCGATTCCAGCCAAGGGCACATACCTCGGTTCCAGGCTCCTCCCTGGCCTGGGCCCTGGTCCTGGTCGGGGCTCGTGCAGGAGGCAAGCAGTCGATGTGTTTCTCTCACATCGATGTTTCTGTCTTTCCCTCTCTCTTCCACTCTCCCTAAACAAGTCAATGGAAAAATATCCTTAGGTGAGGATTTAAAAAAAAGTGCTATCCATTCAGTGCAGCAGGGTCCCTCACACATGGACTCGTAGGCCTGATTTGGATACAACCACGTGTAAACATCAGCTCTCAGCAAGAAACAAGCAGGGAAGAAGCCCTGACCCAGCCAAAGAGTGTCAACCGGAGGGGTCAGCGTCCTCGCTTCTCCGTGGCCCTCGCGCAGATCCAGGGATAAAAAGATATTCTGCGGTCACCTTCGGGATAAAAAGATATTCTGCGAACACCTCGCTGCTGCCCACTCTCAACTGGGCGAGGGCGCCCCGCCTCGCCGACTGCTTCCTGCAGCTGCTACAGCTCTTCCATGCAAGCGTCGTCCCTGAGTCGGGCCTTTCCAAGAGCTGCAAACTCTTGAAAAATGTTCCGATTTGAGTCTTATCACCGCTTTGCCTATTTTTCATGAACGTGCTAAAGACACAAAAAGGTACAGTTGCTGAAAAGGCAGACAGGAGAAAGGAAAAGGAAGGCCAGGCCATCCCTATCTTGCTGGCGGAGCGTCGGCTGCGTCGTGCCAAGTGATAATGGGGTGGGAGGGAGACATGACTAACCGGCCAGAGAGAGGAGGGGACTGGGGCTGTAATCATTCATTTTGCGTCGGGAGATTTCCAGGATGCAGTTAAGAGTGGGGTCACTGTTGGGGTGGGTGAGGTTTTACAGGCAGTCACCCCAAGGCAGGCTCAGCTGCTCACTGCAGCCGCGGCCCGGGGTCTGGGCATGCTCCCGGGTCTACAACCAGCTGGGATGGGTGAGCGGGAGGGGAGGCAAAGGCAGGGTCTTAAACAGAGAGACTTTTCATTTTATAGTTCCCTCTCCACATCTGGACTGGCTTTTCCACTCGGTTTCTCAGAGCCAGATTAACCCTTTGTGTTCACACCTTGGGGATCTCTGATCACTTCCTCCCCTGGAGGGGAAGAAAGACCCAAACAAGTGGTAACAGCAGTAGATGTTCCGTAAAGGCTCAGGCATGGTGGTCAGGAGCTAGCTCATGGGGCAGTGGTCGGCAAACTCATTAGTCAACAGAGCCAAATGTCAACAGTACAACGATTGAAATTTCTTTGGAGAGCCAAATTTTTTAAACTTAAACTTCTAACGCCTCTTCTTCAAAATAGACTCGCCCAGGCCGTGGTATTTTGTGGAAGAGCCACACTCAAGGGGCCAAAGAGCCGCATGTGGCTTGCGAGCCGCCGTTTGCCGACCACGGTCATGGGGGAAGGGAGAGGTACCAAGCCTGGGAAAACCAAGGACCTCCCTGAGGAAGGGGCAGGAGGAATTGGGCAGTGGTTTCCAGAACTTTCCCAGAGGCATGTTCATCGAGGGGCCTGGCAGGTGATTAGGACCCACCCCCTCCCCGAGGGTCCGTGACCCCCACCCACCCTGCTGACCTGGCCCCAGCACAGCAGGCTTCTGATTCCCTGCTCCTGCCTCTCCGCCTTGACCTCAACTCAATCTTACCTGTTAAACACAATGTGTAGAGCAGGCGTCCTCAAACTACGGCCCGCGGGCCACATACGGGTGTTTTTGCCGTTTTGTTTTTTCACTTCAAAATAAGATATGTGCAGTGTGCATAGGAATTTGTTCATAGTTTTTTTTAAACTATAGTCCAGCCCTCCAACGGTCTGAGGGACAGTGAACTGGCCCCCTGTTTAAAAAGTTTGAGGACCCCTGGTGTAGAGTCTGTCCCGAACCCAAATTCTCCTAAAGCTGAACCTGGACAAACTATCTTGGCAGACAAAAACTAAACAAAACAAAATGCCATTTCTTATGGAGGGTAGCAAGTACCCTTTGGTTGGGCATTTTTACAGAACTTTATTTGGGACATCAGACACTGCTAACATCCTGAGCTAAATCCATCCAACTAGCTCTTCCTACCACAGCCGTCCACGTGATACATTTAACATATACAAATCATTTAGTGGGAAAAGAATTGAATCTGTACTGCGAAATACCAACAACCCAGGCACTTGTGCAATCAGAACGTCACCCACTAACCGTTCTCCTATTCTGTTGCTTTAAATAGGATCGGTCTTTAAAAACAAAAAAGGAAAAAAAAAAAGTTTTCCATCCATAGAAGTCTAAGTACTAGATCACTTGCGCTAATCTCACTTTGTTTAGTCTGTGCATTTCTATCCTCATTACACAATTCAGGAAAATGGTAACTAAATTGAGGAGATTTCTTCACATCTGTGCTTGCCCAGACAGAGTAGTGGAAACGGCCAAGGGCAGGGGGGCGGGGGGGGGGGGGGGAGAAAGGCCGCAGCCACACGTGACCCTGCGCGCACGCACACCGCACACCGAAGCCACCTCTGATGCAGATGAGGGCTTGCTGCTGCCGGTATCGGAGTAGCAGTGCTTTTAGGACGCGCTTTATCTCAAGTGGTTTCCCTGGCTGATTTGCACGTACGTCATCATGGAGCCCACAGGTCCAATGGTGCAGAATGAAAATTCAAACAGGAAGCCAGTTCCGCACACTCCTCTGCCTGGTGCTACCGTGGCTCAGCCTGCTGTCTGGGGGCCAGATGGGTTAACGCCAGACCCCCCCCCCCCCCCCCCGCCCAGGATCGGGGCTACAGGTCCCACTCTTCCCTCTCCCATTTGGGGAGGCAGTGTTCTCTTGGCCACGCCGGCAGCCCCAGCCTGAGGCCTCCCCAGCCAGCGGAGGAGCGTCCGCAGGGAGGTAAGCGAGCCAGAGGACAGGCAAACACAGGGCATCAGTTCTGCCTGAGACTGGAGTGGGCAAGACGGGGAACGTCCATTTTACACCAAAACAGGAAAATACTCATTACGGAAATGCATGCCCAAAGTCATCCTAATTAAAAGCAAACAGGAAAGAGCCTTGTTGTTGGCCTTCCCCAGCATCCCTGGGGTTCCGCCCCCCCTCCCCCCCCCCCTCCCCCGCACCACCGGGTGACAGGGCCCGGCACAGGGAGGGTTATGGTCAGGAAGGGTGGCAAAAGCAGAGGCAGGGATTGTGCTGGTGAGTTACCGATTTCATTACTCGGTTAAGATTTTGTAGGGGCCTGGGTGAAAAAAATGAAGGGATAAAGCAAGCAAACAAACATCTCAGACAATAGTATGCTGATTCCCAGAGGGGAAGGGGGCTGGGGGAGGTGGAAGAGGGGATAAATGGTGATGGAAGGAGACTTGACTTGAGGTGGTGAACACACCACTTTAAAAAAAAAGATTTGTAACCCTTTTTTAGCAACTTGTGTTTTCAGTTGTTGGGGAGCTTCAAATAGTGGAAGAAGTCCAGGCCCCTGTCAGGATCCTGGGGTTCTGGGGCAGGACAGTGAAGTGCCCCCTTATACCTCCCCGCCAGGCCACTCCCCAAAGGACCAAACTTCTTAAGGGAAAAACAGACCAACAACTCTGCATGATGCAGCTCTTGACCATCTGGGGCCTCAGGTGTTCCCAGTTTGGGTTCCTCCGTCTGACGGGCTCTCAGTTCCCAGCCCCCCATGGCCCTGCAGGGTGGGGAGGACTTCCCTGTCCTCGGGCCCAGCAGAGGGTTCTCCATATCCAGGGGAGCCCCTGAGAGGAGACACCCAGCCCGCGAAGCTTAGAGGAAGAGGAAGGGGTTAGCTTCCCCTCCTTACGGCTGTTAAGAGAGTTACTGCATTTGGCACGGAAGCCTATGAGGCAGGCTTGTGCCAGGGCAGGTGGGACCAAAATGAAATGACAACAGTCAGGCCTGCGTGAAACGCACCTTGTAGGGACTGTGTGTGCAAGGTGAGAATGGTGGAGGGGGTTAAGCCAATGGCGTTACAATCAAGTCGGAGCAGCTGAGGATGCACGAGTGTGGCCCAGTTGTTTCCAAACCTGTCTGCACATCGGAACCCCTGGGGCTGTGGCTACTGGGCCTGGGCTGTGGAAGGGTGGAAAGGCCCTCCGGTGATCCTAACGTTCAGACAAGTCCCTCTATCACAGTGTGGGCCCCGGGGCTGGCGGGCAGCTCCGTTCATTAGAGCATCATCCCAATAGACCAAAGCTGCAGGGTCCATGCCAGGGCACACACAAGAAGCAACCAATGAATGCATAGATAAGTGGAAAACACATCGATGTTCCCCCCTCTCTCTCTCTAAAATAAAATTTAAATTTAAAAAAAGTGTGATCCCCAGACCAGCAGCACTGGCTCCCCTAGACTTGCCAGACCAGAGTCTGCATGTTAGCCAGCTCCCAGGTGAGCTTTATGCTAACCCCTGTCAGATCGATTTGAGCAGCTCTGCTCTTTCTCCTTCCTGGCACTGATCATTTATAATTCTACATTTCTGTGAGTCATTTGAGAAACAAATATGGAAGGGCCCCAAAGTATCTTGGAAATGGCTTCTTGGCACCACCTGCACTATATTGGTTAAATTAAGGTAGAGATTCCAGATTGAGAGAGACCTGGGTTCAAATGCAGCCTCTAGTGCTTTAATTTGACCTCTTTGAATCCCCTTAGTTCGGGAGCCCAGCTCCCGGTTTGCCTAGAGTTTTCCTGGTTTTGTCAGTGGAAGTGTTTCATCCAGGCCCCGAATCCGTTCCCGGCAAAGCCACACAGCGCGGCAGCCTTCAGTGGGCTCGTGTGCAGCCTTGGGAGACCAGCTATGATCAGGGGTTTCAGACCGATGTTCCATCCCCATCACCAGGACGGCCTGAGCAGCCAGGGCTGGGCCCCACCCGCAAAGCGCTGGCTCCGTAAGTCCGGGGCGAGGACTGGGGATCTGCAGGGCTAACAGGTTCCCAGGTGCTGCTGGGGGACCGGACCTGGAGGGCCTCGGAAGGTGGTGCGAGATTTGCATGAGCTCAGGCTTAGCCCAGTGACTGGAAAACCGCAAAGCCTAGTACTTGTTACAGCCGATAGGAATTCTTTTAATTATGGAAAAATGGGACTTACTGTAAGAACTACGTACAGTGCCAGATGGGTACTAGACTTATGGGGGAAGAGGAGGAAGGTGGAGATTACTTCGTAAATTATGTAGATGTCTAACCACTATGCTGTACTCCTGAAACTAATATAAAATAATATTGAATGTCAACTGCAATTGACAAATTATATATATAAAAAAAAGATGGGACTTAAGCTGGTCCCTAAAGAGTGGGTGGGGTGGAAGCCCTCTGGGGTTTAGGTGACCATGAGTAAGACTGTATATTTAGGAGAACTTCCTGAGGCCCAGTGACTGGGAAGAGAATCTGGGTGGAGACGGGAGATGAGGTGGGAAGTAGAATGGGAAGATGTGGAAGGTGAGGCGGCCACATCACGGGAGCGCCCTGACATCTAACACTCAGCAGCAGCCTAGAGCCCTTTAAGAGGGGTTCAGCATTACTTCAAGCAAGGTGGGTGCTCGCACCCTCAATATAAACAAGCTATTAAGAGTTGAGAGTAAACCCAGAAATGATAGCAAGTTGGTTACGGTTTTTGTCCCTTTAAGTGATAAGTCTCTAGGAAACTGATCCATCGTCACAGCTTGGGTCACAGTGTGACTCCAACTCCCCGGAATGGCCCTAAGCGTGGCTGACGGGTCATCATTTCAGGGAGAAGCTGTAAACTAGGTGAAGCCAGGCCCGGCGCTTTCCTCCCGCAGGCACCGCTGAGGACTCCGACTCACTTTCCTCTCCGGCTGCCGCCTCCACAACTGCCCTTGAGGCCTGTCCGTTGCCTTGAACATCTGTCTACACTTTAGTTTATTTAGCAGAGCAAGGCAGGAAGGTAGAAATCCCGGGATCTAGGTGGTCATGACCTTTTCCCACTGCCCCCACCCTAGCCCTTCCAGGACTTCCCACCCCTGCAAACACACCCTCCCACCCCTGCAAACCCTCCCTGCCACCCCTGCAAACACACCCTGCCACCCCTGCAAACACTCCCTCCCACCCCTGCAAACACTCCCTCCCACCCCTGCAAACCCTCCCTGCCACCCCTGCAAACACACCCTGCCACCCCTGCAAACACTCCCTCCCACCCCTGCAAACACTCCCTCCTGCCCCTGCAAACCCTCCCTCCTGCCCCTGCAAACCCTCCCTGCCACCCCTGCAAACACACCCTCCCACCCCTGCAAACCCTCCTGCCACCCCTGCAAACACTCCCTCCCACCCCTGCAAACACTCCCTCCTGCCCCTGCAAACCCTCCCTGCCACCCCTGCAAACACACCCTCCCACCCCTGCAAACCCTCCCTGCCACCCCTGCAAACACACCCATCCACCCCTGCAAACACACCCTCCCGCCCCTGCAAACCCTCCCTCCAGCCCCTGCAAACACACCCTGTAAACCCTCCCTCCCACCCCTGCAAACACACCCTCCCACCCATGCAAACCCTCCCGCCCCTGCAAACACACCCTCCCGCCCCTGCAAACACACCCTCCCGCCCCTTTGGATCCAACAGGCCTGATGCCCAGGGCTCAGACCAGACTCGGAGGAGGCTGTCGGGGTCTGGAGACTCCTGTGTGGTAGGAAGTCACAGGATCTGGATTCCACAGACATGAGTGTGAATCATGCTGAGCAGCAATCCCATCAGTCCCCCGAGCTTGCTTTTCTCATGAGCCAAATGCAATCCACCCACAGCCTAGGGCTGATAGGAACATACTTTGTAAACTGTAGGGAGCTCAGTGCAGAGTGCCACAGCAGATCGGCTGAGAGCTCGCTCTGAGGTAAGGCTCCCTGGTTTCCCTTCCTGAGCTATTGGCTCCTCACCTCTCTGGGCCTGATTCCTGGTCTGAAAACGAGGTTAGTAAAAGCCTCTCTCTCGTAAGGTCATCCAGTAGCTTTAGTTAAATAAGAAAATGCCTGGCATTTCCCCAGCACATAAGGCGTACTCAATAAATATTAGTACCGTCATAAACATCAGGAAAGAGCAAGCGTTTGCTTGAAGGCCAGTACAGATCAGTGTGCATTTAGAAGGTGCCACCCCAGACAAGCTCCAGTCCAGACCATTCTGAAGGCACAAGTTGCTTCTCCTGCCCAGACGCGCTGTCCTGCATCGCCGGGTGACTGGGAGTAATGATGACACCTCACGGGGCTGCCATAGCTGTTACGGAAGAGAATGCTTAAGGAAAAGCACCCCGTGGACGGTCAGGCTGCTATTATTTGGGGGTTGCTGATGGTAGTGGGGTAGTTTCCGGGATCATTTTTCTGGATATGATCTCAGTTCTTCTCTGGACCTTCTCATAACTTCACTCCGCCCAGCCATCTCCACCCTCTCTCCTGGGAGCCTCGAGGGGAGGCTTTGTTTTTAAGTAGCAGAGCGTGCTGACCAACGACCTTTAACAACACATAGCGTGTGGCGCTTACTTGCAAAAGACGTGTCAGAGCAGTTGACTTGGAACAGAATTTAGCGCCAATTCAGAACACCCCAGCTCAGAAGGCAAACCCATGCAGAGTCAGGAGGGCGTGGGGTGGTGTTAAGATGTAATCTTCTAAAAGGTAAAACCATGACTCTTGTGCAAATATGAAATAGAACTTAGCAAAGATTTTAGTCCACTCATTCGCCAATGGAAGAATCAGTATGAGATTCCGATCAGTTCAAAAAGCATTTAAGAGAAGCATGGAACAGACAGAATCTCAGAGGGAAGGGTGGTGGAGGGAAGAGATTAACCAAAGAACTTATATGCAAACATGCATTGCCCCTGGGCACAGACAATAGTGCGTGAAGGTCTGAGCTGAGCTGAGGGGGAGGAGGGGTGTCACTTGGGGGAGGGGGCATCTGTAATACTTTCAACAATAAGGATTAATTTTTTAAAAAAATTTTAAGGAGCTAGGTATTCATAATCAATTTAATGTTAGGACAAGAATGATGGGTTAGGTACAAAACTGGTTCATGTCCTCTAGGACAATAAACCATAACCTTTGGGGTTATCTTCTTCAAAAGGACAAAAAATTATTTGCATCTGCATCGCCACTGGAGAAAAAGCTCCAAGTTAACATGTAACACCAAGTCTTGGAGCAGAGCAAGGTACATTTCTCTAGATAATCTTAGAGGCGTGGGGCGGGGCAGTGCCATATCACCAGCACATAATGTTGAAAGGATGAACCACCCATCTCTCTGCCTGTTTCCAAGTTTTGGATTTTTTTTTTAATCCATTTATTTTTTAGGGAGAGTGGAAGAGAGAGGGAAAGACAGAGAGAAACATCGATGTGAGAGAAACACATTGACTGGTTGCCTCCTGCACGAACCCTGCCAGGGCCCGGGCTGGGGAGGGGCTTGCAACTGAGATACGTGCCCTTGATCGGAATTGGACCCGGGACCTTTTGGTCTGCAGGCCGATGCTCTAGCCACTGAGCCAAACCGGCTAGGGCTGGATAATTTTTAACAATGGTAAATAATTATTTCACTTTATAAACAACCTTTCAACCTTATATGATGCTTACAAAAGCATTGCTGAGACAAAAAGGGCAAGGAGAAAACCCATTCATCCGAGGCGAAAACTGAGTTACAGGGAGAGAAGCTGAGCTGGGAGGAGAACCCCCATTGCCAAGTCCAGGTCTCATGCTCACCCCTAAAGTCCACATTGCATTTCCCCTTTCGGGTTCCTCTTCCTCTGCAGCCCTACATTGTTCTTGGTGGCATTTTCCCACCTAAGATTTCCCCTGGGGTTCGTCTGAGGCCAATGCTCAAAGGCAGGAGGAGGCCCTGTCGCCCCGCCTCTTCATCCCCAGGGGACTTGGTCTGAGTCCTTGTCAGCCCCTCACACAATTAGGTTCCACAACATCAGATGAACCAGATCCTAGCATCCGGAGCCAAAGAAAATTGTCCAAACATTTTATCCTCCCCTCCAAAAAAAAGGACAGAATCGATGCTACATTCCAAGAACCCATTTTTTTCAGTGACAGGTCCTTTTAAGCTCTTCTCTGCTTAGCTACTGTGGGCCACTGTGCCATCTGTCATCAGAGACGCAGTCCGCATCAGACAAGCCCACAGTTTATAAGCCGGAATATCTCACTTGAACACGATTTCTGGTCGGCATTGCCCCGCCCCCCACTCATAAGCAGGATCATTTTCTGTGTCGGAGAGAGCTGGGCTGGCTGGCTCCGGGCTGATAGCACGCAGTGCACGGGTGGCTATTTAATGTGTTAAACTGTCTGCCAGGAAACTGGCTGCAAGTGTGGCCTGATGCCCCAAATCTATTTCTTCCTCACAGCGAGCGCCATTTATTTTCCTCTCCCAGGGACTGCTGTCGCCATGGAAACTGTCCCACCAGCAGGACGGAGACAGGGTCCAGCCCTCGGCTCCCTACACTTAGTTAGAGAGGCAACACATACATGTGAAACAAAGTCAAGAGTAAGAAAGACGATGTGTGGGTGTGCAGTTAGGCAAGCAGGTCCTCTGAAGTCCCCTAGAGTTCTGAAGCTGGTGAGGGGGGGGGGAGCTTTTTTGAGAACATCTGGGTCCCTCAGGCTGTTTACACAAGATACAATGACAACGACAGTCGGTACAGAGTAAATGCAGGCTGCGCCCCTCCCGTGCAGCACCCATTTCTCCCTCACTAACTGCGTGGGGCAGGTGGTTCTCATCGTCCCCGTGATACAAACGAAGAAACAGACTCCCCAAGACCCGTCACCTGCCCACATTCAGGGGAAGAAAGGCCCAAAATGGGGAGGAAAACCCTGACCGTCCAACCCCAAAGCCTGGACCTCTAACACACAGCCCCCTGCTCCCCACCTCCCACCTCTCCTCTCACTTCCCATCAGGCCAGGCTTCAAAGGCGCCGGCAGCCAGGTGCATCCCGTGTCTCCCATTTCCGTTTGAGCGTGTGATCCTCCCTGACCCTGGCCCTGGCCCACTTTATCGCATCGCACAGAACAAGGGCTCTGCAGAGCAAGATTTGGGCAACCCCGATTCCGGCCAGGTTTCTCATTTTACAGAGGAGCAATTTAGGCGGGGCGAGGAAATGAGTTGCCTCTAGCTGCACAGCTAATAAATGTCAGAGTTGGCACCACAGGGCCAGCCCCCCTCCACCCCCACCCCCACCCCCCTGCCCCGCCGCCAGTGCTCCGCTTGCTGTGTTGCCTCACATCACTGTTTCTAATCCAAACCCTGAGCCAGCAGACGCTCCCGGCCAAGCACCAGGGCTAATCCCCTTGTAGGCTGACTGCTAAATCAGCCACTCATTAGAAGAACCATAAAGCTCAAGCACGCAGGGTGCGCGGCCACTTAGGAAGTGCTTCCACTCAGCTCTCCTGCTTCCAGGCCTCACTGCCTCTGGGTGCATTGAAAACAGTCCAACAACGAAGCCTGTTCATAAAGTGTATGCCTCCCAGAGTCACCTGTGAACTACTACGGAGCGGGAGAGGATAGCTGTGCTTCAACCAGTGGGACCCAAGGTGTCAAGGACAAGAGGCGGATGTCTGCAAGGTGTCCCAGGTCAATGGCTTTAGGGAGCAAAGTGCTGCCTGTGAATGAGCTTAGGACGAGCGGGGGGCGGTACGCATCATCTTGTTTTTCCATTTTAACACGAATCTTAACACCACTATGAACATGCTTCCCTTCCCATACCTGCAACATGGCTCTAGCTCGCCGAAGCTGTGTTTATTAGAACCAAGAGCGTGGACCCGTCCCAAAGAGCATGCTCAGACGGCGGCCCCCTGCCCGTCGAGCCCGTGTGTACCTTTTTGCCCTGGCACATTCTCTTCCTTCTGCCAGGAATCCCTTTCCCCTTTCCTGCCAGCTCATCTTGCACTGCCCTCATCCATAGTCACCGCCTCTAAGATGCCGCCCGGGATTTCCTATACGGGTTTATTGAAACCTTATTCTGTGCTCCTAAAGTATTTGTGAAAATAACAGCAGCTTCCATTTTTAGTGCCTAATACAGTCAGACTCTTCACATACGTTATCTCTGTACCTGTTTGGCAGGCTCAGCTGGTCCAAGGTCAATGTGGCTGTTAGGTCACGAGGCTGGGTTTGGAATTCAGGTCTCTCAGGCTCCAGAATCCATGCCTTTCTACTACACAACTGGCAGCTTTCTTGCCTCAAATTTACCACTTCCCGGAGCAGGTGATAAATATGTGTTTCCTACTCCATCTGCCCATAGACCGACTGCCTCTGGGGCATACCTGAGTCTTATGATGTATCCCTGTGCCTGGCACACAGGAGATGCTAAATAAACGGTTAGTGGAGCCCTAGCTGGTTTGGCTCAGTGGATAGAGCGTCGACCTGGGGACTGAAGGGTCCCGGGTTCAATTCTGGTCAAGGGCACATGCCTGGGTTGTGGGCTCGATCCCCAGTGGGAGGTGTGCAGGAGGCAGCCGATCAATGATTCTCTCTCATCCTTGATGTTTCTATCTCTCCCTCTCTCTTCCTCTCTGAAATCAATAAAAATATATTTAAAAAAATAAAATAAAAAAATAAATGGTTAAGCGGATCAATAGCTTGTTGAATGATGAGCTTATCCCTTTATCTAATTAGCTGATGGAGCCTTGTTTTTGATAAAATCATAACAATGTACCAAATCACACTCCACACACACCACTCCCAATGTAGAATCAGGTAAGTTTCTCAGCCAGCAGATCCATATGCTAACCCACTGCTTCTCCAGTTCTAATGTAATACAAGACTCCTAATTATATATATATATATATATATATATATATATATATATATATATATATGTATAGTTATTGACTCTTTAGAGAGAGAGGAAGGGAGAGGGACAGAGAGATAGAAACATGGATGAGAGAGAAACATCATCAATCAGCTGCCTCCTGCATACCCCCCACAGGGGATTGAGCCCACAAACATGCACATGCCCTGACTGGGAATCAAACCAATGGCCTATTGCAAGCATGTCAAACTCAAAGGCTAACACGGGCCAAATAAACAAGGGTTAAGTTTATGCGGGCCGCAAAAAAACAAAAGCTTCCACTTTCATAGAAACGTAGGCTTTTTTCGATGGAGACATGCTGAATACAAGGGGCTGAAATTAATGAGTAATCGTTAATGAGTATTCGTTGTGGGCTGCATGTGGCCTGTGGGCCGCAAGTTTGACATGCTTGGCCTGTTGGTTCCTGGCTCAACGCTCAACCGTTGAGCTGCCCTGGCCTAAGTTTTGTTAAATGGAAGGTTCCGATTTAAAAGGGCTGGGTGGGGCCTGAGGGTCTGCATTTCTGGCAAACTTCCGGTGACGCTGCTGATTTCAAGACCTCATTTGAGGGCCATTTGGGTCTAAACGCAGTAGCAGCAGCAGCCATTGACCTTCTGTTCCCTTTGGCTGGTCACGAAAAATACAACTTCACTCGTGGGCCGTGCTCCTCCCAAAGCAGGACCAGACTGCGAATGCTCCTGGTTTGCCATGTTTTAGCCAAATGTTTAAGTTAGGCTCTGGGCTGTAAACATTTGGCAGCATGAACACGGGTTTGCACTTTGGTTTAGTCACACCCTATCAATAAATTGCAAGTGAATGAGGGAGAGGGGACATCTGCTGGAAGATTCCATTCCAGTGACAGTGGATGGGGAAGTGGAGGAGAGGGAGGGAAGTGGCAGAGGGTCCATCCCAGCGGCCTTGGCAGCTAGTGACCACTGCGGGCCGGGAGGGAGCCCCGCTGCAGTGCGATGGCAGTGCCCCCCCTTGCCCACCGCCTGCCCTGCGGCCACTCTCCCAGCGGGTCTCCCGGTAAACAGTCAGCGATGGCTGGTTCGTCTCAAGCCCTGTGCGCCCCACACCATCCCTTTGCCGGCATGCTGAGTGTCTCAGAGGTCAGGCACCCCGGGCCCCAGACGTTTGGGAGGAAAACACCCTCTCTTCTGCTCCTTTTCCAGATGTCCCTGGGCCAGCAGCAGTCAGCGCGAGGTGTGCCTTGTTTGAGATGCAAGGGGACGTGTTCAGGCTTCGAGCCACATTCGTGGAGGTAAGGGAGTTCGTCAGGAGGCTCCGTCCCCTTCGCTTCTGGGCGGTCCTCTCAGGGGACCCTGGTGATTCTCTGCCGGGGCTGCTTGGGATGCACGCTGTGGGGGGGAGTGGCCCCGGGACCAGTGCCCTCCCTCTCGGCCTGACTCAGAAATGCCGGGGAGCCCTCGGGGAGCCAGGATGAGCAGGAGTTTAGTTCTCCCTTAACCCTGTCACGGCGGAGGCCCAGCCCAGCAAGCGCTGCCCCCAGAAGGTGGGGGCAGTTGTTAGCTGGTGCTTGGTCCTCTCTGGGTAGAGCTCTGGCCTGGGGTTTGGTGCCTGGGGCTGCTCTCGTCCTGCTGCACCATCCTCCCTGTTGGTGATCTCAGTGCCCCTGAGACAGAAGTCGGGGTGTCCACATACCTAAAACCAAGACCTGGAATTCACACCCAGCGGGGAGGACCCCAAGAGCCAGCTGGACTGTTCTTTCTTTTTTTTTTTTTTAATATAGTTTTATTGATTTCAGAGAAGAAGGGAGAGGGAGAGAGAGATAGAAATATCCATGATGAGAGAGAAACATTGATCGGCTGCCTCCTGCACACCTCATACTGGGGATCAAGCCCGCAACCCAGGCATGTGCCCTGACAGGGAACTGAACTGTGACCTCCTGGTTCATAGGTTGATGCTCAACCACTGAGCCACACAGGCCTGAATGGACTTTTCTTTCTCTTATTCACTGAGGGCTCTGAAAACTGGAGGTGGGGTTGCCACACTGCACAGTCCCGCTGTTCACATCAGCATCTCTGTGGCTGGCACCCAGGAGCTGTGCAGGGCACGGCCTGCGTGACTGTCCCTGCAGCCCTGTGAGGCGCTGTAGGGCATGACAGCAAGAAAGCGCTTTTGTCTCCATTGCCAGAGCAACGCCTTGTGGGCATTCAGCGGGGGGGAGGGGGGGGGACAAAATCTGGGACGCGTTCATCTTAGAGATATTAACTTCCACTGTGAAATGGCAATTACAAAAGTACTGAACTGAGCTAAATCTTTTGTATTTAAATGTTAAAATAACCCTAAGTGGTATAGCATCTCCATTCTGCAGATCAGGAAACTGAGGGTGGGTAATGGGCAGATGGCTACTAAATGGCAGCATTCAGACTCGGGTCTGTGGGCAACCCCATCCCATTCTGCAGCCCTGCATGCCGTGAGCTTTCACATCACAGAACTGTTTCCTAGCTCCATTCCTTGACAGTCCTCACCTCAGAGGAGCTCGCGTGGTCTTCTGGATGCAAAGACCTTCAAAAGGTCATCCAATCCCAATTCCTGTCCCCTGCACACATTCCTCCCACTGCGACAACACTCCCAGGAGAGGGGTCCCCCTCATCCCCCCAACCCCGGTTTGGCCACTTGAGCTCTTTCTGGCCTGGAGGAGAGTCAGCTTCCCTATCACGTCACCCCATTGGTCCTGAATCTGCCACCAGGGTGTCAGGGTGCCCGGGTCGTAGGACAATGTGTGGAATCATCAGCTTAGGGCCTTCAGACAGCTCCTTTCAGAGTTCTGGGGGCAGCGGGCTGATGATCCCTAAATGCTCACACAGAGTCCGTTCAGCAGCGTGTCCTTCTTTCACCAGGCTCACAGCCCCGTGCTTTCTGTTGGCTGACACCCGGGTTGTGTTTACCATAGTTGGTCCAGTTTTCTCGGTGTTTCTGGGGGGAGGGCAATTCTGGGCCCGGGTTCCTCACAGCTGGAAGCAGGCGTCTCTCAGCATCGCTTACATCCCTCCATTTCCTCACCATCGGATTAACGATTTGAACATCGAGTGAGTTTATCCTTGAGAAGGGCAGATTGCAGCGTGTCGGTCCTGCATCCTGTGAACTATTTGGTTAGAACAACCTTAACAGGGACCTAAATTCAAGCCACCCAGGAGCAGTGAGGTCCCACCTTTAGGGGGGAAACCATGTCAAACCACTTTTACGCCCCGTTCCCATCCTCTCCTTAGTCTGAAATAGAAGGAAAGATCCAAGCAGCCGGCCGGGGTTAGTGGGAGAGGCCCTCAGGGAGTCACAGGACAGCATTCACGTGCCGACTCTGCCTGGACAGGGCACCGCCCTTCTCTACGCCTCAGACTTCCCAGCTGAGAAACGGGGGCGATGGAGCTGATGTGCTCTGGGGTCCACTCTGGCTTTACAATCCCATCATTTCAGGCAAATTGCTTATAATCAAACAAACGGTTCACATGGTTAGAATTAGAATGGAATTCGTATCAGAAGCACAGAAGGGGAGTGTCACTGAGAGAGGAGGGTGCAAGAGCAGGCTTTCAGAACAAACATATGATGAAAACAAGGGGGCGACTCCCGGCAGCCTTCCTTTCTGCACCCCACTCTCCCCATAGCCACGCCGGCTCCTTGCCCACCTGGCAACCCTCACAGGATGCTGCATTCCCTCAAGGTGGGGACCCCTCTGGGTCTCCAGGTGTTTCAGAGAGAGTCCAATGCAAGGTCCCTCCCCAGCATGCAAAGATTTTTTTATATTATTATTATCCTAATTAGTTTTATTTTTTCAATATACACTGACTTCAGTGGGTAGAGAGAAAAAAACAGCCCTGATTTAAGGAAAACTGGAAACATAATATGAAAAATGGAAGGGAGACCACTGGCTGTTCAAGTTACAAAATGTGGCATTCTTCAGGGGTCGCTCTTGATAGACTCTCCCAGGCTCCCCGTGATGGCACCCTTCTCCTGTGGCCCGGTCCCCTTCTCATGGGCAGGCGATCGTTGTACAGAATTCTGCAGTAAAATAGCTGGGCTTCCTACGTTTTTCAAGGAACAACCTGGAGAAAGTCGACCGGAGCTGCTTAAAGTCCTTAAAGGGACCGAGTGGTGACTGTCCCACTTTGGTGTGCATCGGGATCACCTTGGGAACAGGATCCCAAATGCCCAGCCGGGGTCCCATCCAGACCCATGCCTGTGACTAGCGGGGCCAGGGCAGGGCATCTCCAAGTTTACCCAGCTCCCCGGGGGATCTGGATACGCAGCAAAGTTTGGAGACTCCTCAATAGACCAGGCGTCAGCAAGCTGTCTGTGACGAGCCAGAAAGTCATCATTTTAGGCTTTGCAGGAAAGGCGAGAGAATGGTATTGATCAGGAATAAAATGTCCCAGTTCCACAAATCAAGCAACCTCTTCTCATGAGAACGAAGAGACCTCGTCTTAGCCCCGCGTCGCCTTTAGGGTCCTCTTCTCTCTTGAAGTGCCAGAATTATCCTCGAGTTTGTCCATTTTGACTTTTCTCAAATTGCAGTCTATGAATGGGAACTTGGGCTGCAAGCTTCTCCTCAAATACCGTCTTCCCCACTTGACATCACACGGCACGTCAGTTCACTGAAGACAGGAAGCAGCTCACACTAAACAATGGGCTCCGCCTCCTGTAACCCACTGTTTTCCAAGCTCACCTCCACGGAGCCCTTGTCCACGTGCCACACACTAACGCCCTGTGGTCCCTCCAGCGAGCTCCCACACGGCACATGCACCTCTCCTGCGGCCCCGCTGACCCCACTTCACATTTAGTTTCCATCCGATGCTCTCCCCTCCCACCCCTCCTGGAAGTTCCCTGAAGGCTGTGAAGGGGCCTCTTCCCCTCATGTGACACGAGGGCTTCCCCACCTCAGTGCTGCTGACCTTTGAACCGGATGACTCTCTGCTGCAAAAGGGGAGCTGTGAACTGTGGGATATTTCACAGCATCTCCAGCCGCTACCCTATAGATGCCACAGCACCCCACTGTGACAATCAGATGTGTCTCCAGACATTGCCAGGTCCCCCAAATGCAGTCCCATCCCAACGGGGCCCGTTGGTCTCAGGTAACCATGTGTCTGCTGCTAACCTTTCCAAAAGCTACTCACGTTAAACTTTGCACTTGCTTTCAACAGGGCAGATGCTGCCAGCAGGAGACCGCCTCTCTTTCCTGGAGGTTGATCTCACTTGTCCCCATCTCTACCCGCCCCCAGGAAAATATGCAAGTCCTGCAAATGCAGCCAAGAGGACCACTGCCTGAGCTCCGACCTGGAAGATGACCGCAAGATTGGCCGCTTGCTGATGGACTCCAAGTACTCCACCCTCACGGCCCGCGTGAAAGGCGGGGACGGCATCCGGATTTACAAGAGGAACCGGATGATCATGACCAACCCCATTGCCACTGGGAAAGATCCCACCTTTGACACCATCACCTATGAGTGGGCTCCCCCCGGAGTCACCCAGAAACTGGTAAGACAGCTTCCTCCAACCAAGTGGTTATTTTCTTGCCCTTGTAAATAAATGTTAGCCAAGCCACAGATTCCCACATTTCAAGAGGGCAAGGTTACAGAAATAGTAGAAATGGCTGTGGTTTCATTTCTGTTCCTACCTTCCAATGTGACCTTGAAGTGAAGACTGTCTGGGCCTCGGTTTCCTCATCCATAAAATGGGTACAGTTGTTCATATGACCTCTAGAACCCTTCCACCTCTAGTACCTGGCTGCTCATGGTTCCCTGTGGGCTCCTCACTTCTAAACAGAGGATGGCTTATCATCCAGACGTCTCCAACTGCTTGTCTTCATCTGAGCTATGTTCATTTCCCCTTAGCGTGGCTGGGATGTGCCATTTGCAAGCCTTAGGAGAGCAGAAAAACAGCCCTTGCTTCTCCCTCGCAGCTGAAGTCTCTTGGGCTTAGAAGGGAGAGTCAAACTGGCTTTTCCCAGCTGTGGGAGGAGGCACCCAGAGAAGGCTGGGGCAAATAGTTGGAGAAGGCCTGAGGAGGGTAGAAAGGATAAGGCCCACAGAGAATGGGTGACTTGCACAAGTCACCTGGCTACCCCCCGGAATCTCTGGATACTCCCTAGATGGCCTGTGGAATCTCTGGGGGCTCATAGAAGTCCCCATGCTGGGCCTCGCCCCAGACCCTTAAGTCAGAAGCTCCAGATCTCAGGGTCAGAATCCCCAGAAGTGAGCAGTTAAATGCTGCCCCAGGTAGCGCCACGTGCAGCCACCCTCAAGACCCACTGGACCAGTCCAATTCTGAGTGGACCACTCGAATTTCAGCAAGCACCTCCATCACCTGGAGAGCTTGCCAAAATGCATCCGGGACGCTTGGGTCCTGAGATTCTGCACTCCTGACCAGCTCCCAGGCGCTGCTGATGCTGCTGGTCCCAGGCCACACCTGGGATAGCAACAGCCTAGGTGGTTTCTGCAAGTTAGTGAACGAACAGAGGCCCTACAGTTTGTGAGACTCAAGCCTGACATTTAGTTAAATCTCGCCTGGGAGAAAAGGAGAGCCTTTGGAGTCCTGCGTGGTTCTGTCCCCACAGACTCCTCCCACAGCTCCTGCTGCCCCCTGTCACTCAATACCCTGCTGCACCCCTGTCACTCAATACCCTGCTGCACCCCTGTCACTCAGTACATGACAGCCCACTGGCTGTCCTCCTTCCTGCTCGGAACACACTAAGCTCTCAGCCTCCTCAGGGATTTTGCACTTGCTGTTCCCTTCCTTGGTGTGTCCTTTCCCTGTTCTTGTATGGCTGGGTCCTTCTGGCAGTCAGGTCTCTAACTCTCCAAACTACGGAAGATGCCACCCTCTCTCCTATTCTCCTCTCTCTCGGTTCTCCATTGTTTCTTCAGAAGCTTTTAGAAGCAAATATAATTGTCTCTGGAGCAAAGCAAGGCCCACGAGGGCATACTGTCCTGTGCACTGTCCTGTCGGCCCCTTGCACCGAGCAGGGCGCATAGTGGACTTGAGTATTGGTGCTGCGTGGTCGGCCTGCCCAGTGACATTCCACATGGGTCTGTGGACGCGTGCCCCTTCACAAAACCCTTGCAAGTAGGCCACAGTGAGAAGCGCAGACATTGAGAGTAAATGTGGGGGAAGTTTTGTAGCAATTGGCATCCAAGGGTGTGATCCCTGTGGTCAGAGTCCCGTGAAAGTCTCACGTGACAGGTGCGCCTTCTCACCACGTGCAGGGGCCCACAGACCTCTCTGCTGTCGGGGGGAAAGCTAGCCAAACCCCTGCCCCTCACCACAGAGAGTCGAACAGCACAGTTCCAATCCACGCAGAAGAGGGGGGTATCCCCTTCAGGGAAAGTGGACAGAGGCAAAGATTTCCTTTTATTTTTATTTTTATTTATTTTATTTATTTTTTTTTTTCAAGAGAGAGGGATAGAGAGTTAGAAACATCGATGAGAGATAAACATCGACCAGCTGCCTCCTGCACACCCCCCACCGGGGATGCGCCCACAACCAAGGCACATGCCCTTGACCGGAATCGAACCCGGGACCCTTGAGTCCGCAGGCCGACGCTCCATCCACTGAGCCAAACCGGTTTTGGCAAGATTTCCTTTTAAAAGCTGTATTTTTGAGAGGTATGTTTAAAAGGACACGTCAGCATTTGTGAGCTGGGCCACCCTGTGGGGTAGGAATCATCTTACATGTAAGGAAACGCAGGATGGTTAACTGGCCTTCGCCAGCTTGAGCGGCTGGGCAGGGGCAGATCCCGGGCCACAGAGGGTGGAGGCCACAACAGCAGCACCAGGATGTGCCGGCCGCTTCCGAAGGCGGGGCTGCCGCCAGTGCGCGGGTCTGGGTAAGCCATCCAGTGGGCCTCTGAGATGGCAGCGGCAGCTGATGCGAGCAGCTCTTAAAAGGGCTGGCTGTGGGCGTCAGGAGCTGGTGGTGGTGAGATCCCCCAGGGCTTGGCCCCAAACTGATCAGAGGACGCACCGTCGGGCCATGATTAATGCTGGCTCCTAAGCCACAGGGCATAAAGGCCCCTCTGTCGGCCCTGCATCTGGCCAGCCAAGCAAGTCACATTCTTGAGGTTGGACTACTCTCCCTTCCTACTCAACGTCCCGACTTTGTTCTTTTAAGTCCCAAATGGTGGGGACTGATTATATTTTGGAAATGGGACCAAATTTTGCTGTCATCCTTCCCAACCGGAATTAAAGCCAGAGGAATCCTTAAGCCTTAAAACCTGGTCACGGTAAACCTAATTGCTAATATTTATTGAGCATTTACTGTGCGCCAGGCACTATCCATGCACGATCTCACCTTCTCCAACCTTCTTAGGGATGTACTATTATTACCCCCAGCTACAGGAGGGGAAACTGAGGCTCAGAGAGGTGGCACTGCTGGCCACATGCCCCACAAGAACCCATGACCCATGGGCTCCCTGACTCCAGAGCTTGGGCTGTTCCCTGCCAGGCCAGGCCAGGCGAACTGGGCAGGTGGACGGGGAGGCAGAGAGACGGTGCCCAGCTGGGGCTTGGAGCTGGAACAGGGTCCCCGGGAAGGAAAGCTGCCTGTCTCCAGGGCCCCAGCCAGGAACCTATGAGCTCTGCAGGCCACAGACACCCACGGCCAGGACAGAGCCGTGAGCGGTCACTGTGGGCGCAGGGATCGGCTGGGGGCTGGCCAGCCAGCCACTGCTGCAGGCTTCCAGAGTTTGTTTGTCAGGCTGAGCAGGAAGGGGTGCAGCCCTTTAAGGCCAGAGCCACAGACATATCCCGGGACTGGGGAACCCTGGCACCAGGCCATCCGGACCCAGTCCACCCACCTGACATGATGACACAGGGAGACTCCCCCAGCGATGGGGGACATTTTTTTCTCTTTGCAAATCATCCGTCTTCCAGAGAAGCGGAACAGAAGGGGCTGAGACCCAAGCTGCTGAGTTCAAAGCTGCCTCTATCACAGACTAACCGTGTGACCTGGGGAGTTACCTAACCTCTCTGTGCCTCAGTTTCCCAAGAGGCAGTATGAGTACCTTCCTGCTAGGGTGTTGTCAGAGGTAAATGGGTTCACGTACGTAAAGCACCTAGAAGAGCGCCTGGAACTTAGTAGCCGCCACGTCGTGGCCATTCCCGTCATTCCTTAAACCTCTCGGCCTTAGGGAGTGGGTGGCCTTCATGGAAGAGGGGACTCTCCCAGGAGCGGAGTCAGCCGTGCCACTGAGGCGGCTTCACCACCCAGGCAGAGCGAGCCAAGCTCTCGTTTCCACTTCTCCGAACGCCTTCCTTCAGGCCTGGGAGCAGGGCGGGCCCCAGGCAAGAAATGGGAAGAGCTCGTGTGGGCGTTTCCTCCCAGGGACTGGCTCCTGCCCAGCCTGCTGGTTGTGGGTCTGCGGCTTCCCTTGTCCTCTGGGTGGTCTCATCCACTCCCCCAACCCACTGTCCCCAGAAGGGTCCTGACCTGCAGGGGTCCTGCTCCAGACGCACCCAGGAGGGCCTTCCAGCCCCTCCAGATCCCTAAGTCAGAGCCTCCGGGTGGGCCCAGGGGAGCTTTGCACAGGTCTCCCAGCGAGGCCTCTGCAGCGTAAAGCTGGAGACGGGGCTCCTCAGACCTACCTGTCTGGCATGTGCTGGAAGCCACCTGCAGTCTCAGACTGGTCAAAAGAAAAACCATGCATCACCCTGGCCTTCCCAAGACTGGTTCAAGGATAAGCCCTTCCTAGACGGGTAGTGAGCTGTGTAGCTCCATAGAGATCCTTGTTCTTCCAAGTGCTGGGTGAAGGATCGTGGCCTCTTTGGCCAACAAGAACCCCTCACCCCCTTGGCCCCTTTCATGGGCTGTAGACCAGGGGAGCGCCGCTGCTCAGCTCTCCCTTAGTCATGGTGGAGATCAGGTGAGTCACCACAGGCTTCTCACAATCGCCAAGACCATAATGATCATGCAGCCTACCCTGAACTTTGCAGATGAGAGAACTGAGGCCCAGAGGGGTCGGGCACTCTCTCGGTCTTACACAGAGAGCAGCAGCAGGGCTGGAGCTGGAAACCCACGTTTCCTGACACCCCAGGACTCTGTCCCCCATGCAGGCCATCTCCCGCCTCTGGGAAAACACCGTGAAAAGTGTTAGGGACTGCGCAGGGATTAACAGGGGGCGCTGTGGGTCCACGGTGCCAGAAGGAGCCTCAGCTGGTGTCCCTGGAATCCAGGGCAGAGCCATGGCCACCATTCAACTGGAACCCAGGTCTCCTCCTCCATTTTCCAAAAACACTCTTACCCAGAACTCATTTATGATGAAACTCAGCATACACCAGGCTCTGGACTAGTACCCCCACCCAGCTTCCTCACCCCTGCTCCCTAAAAGCAGACGATGGCTCATTATGAATTGTAGTATGACTTTTCAAGTTGATTCACACAATCCCCAATGGTGCGATATGAGACAGGCAGGTTCTAAGACAGTAAGTTCGTCAGTAGCCACCTGGGCAGTGGGAATCAAACAACCTGGTGGTGTGTCAAGGTCACGGCCAAGGTCAGACACAGAAATGGAGAGCAGTTGTCAAGGATAAACACTTTGCTTTTCAGTTTCTCGTGCTGCGTGGCTCTGACCTTTACTTCCCCCTCTCTCCCATCCCCAGGACCCACCCAACTAGAAGATTTCTGTTCATTTATTTTTTTCTAAAAAGGCCAGATTGGTGGTTATCTCTGACCATATTAATATTCAGATGGTTACCATTCATACCCATGTGGAAATGTTACTGACTTCAGACCTTATTGATTCTACTGTTGGAAGGTGTCTTTGCAGATTTTTAAATTAATAAACCATGAAAACCCTTACATCCATAATGATTTAATTATATTTTTCCAAGAAAAGCAATTTTAAACTAGATTGACTTTTTTAAAATTAGGCATCGACATGAGGTTAGTAAAGTAAAAATATTCCATTTTGAAGGAAACAAAATCCATGTCCCAAAGCCAGCAAGTCTAAAATGAACACCTGCTTACGTCACACCATTCTCATCAAGAAAGTGACCTGTGACTACCACTTGGGTGTTACCACTCCTTCCCTGGGAATCCTTGGGTTCGGCCAAACCCTGAAGAAGCTGGAGAAGGTTCCCCAGTTCTCGGGTCTCTGCTGGGGCCGGAGAGTCATGGTGGGTTTCTCCCCCTGCCCAGGGCCTGCAGTACATGGAGCTCATCCCGAAGGAGAAGCAGCCAGTGACGGGCACCGAGGGCGCCTATTACCGCCGCCGCCAGCTCATGCACCAGCTCCCCATCTACGACCAGGACCCCTCTCGCTGCCGCGGACTTTTGGAGAACGAGCTGAAACTCATGGAAGAATTTGTCAAGCAGTATAAGAGCGAGGCCCTCGGCGTGGGAGAGGTGGCGCTCCCGGGGCAGGGCGGCTTGCCCAAGGAGGAAGGCAAGCAGCAGGAAAAGCCAGAGGGCACAGAGCCCACCGCCCCGACCACCAACGGCAGCATCGGCGACCCGACCAAAGAATACGTAAGTCTCTCCCAGGCCTCGGGGCTGCTGCAGCCGCCGGCAGGCCTCCTCCCTCATCCATGCACTCGTTCATGCAGTCCGGCCTCCAGCAGCTATTGGTGCTCGTTTACTCTGTGCCTGGCACTGTCCCGTGGACAATAACACAAGGTCACTGCCTCCAGAGTCTCTCTGTCCAGTGGCAGTCACAGACAACCAAACTGTGGCAGCTTAAGGAAAGGGCATCTACGCTTGCTTGGGTGAAGGTGGGTGTGGGTCAGGAGCCGAGGCCCACGCTGGCTTCAGAGCTAGGAGCCACCCAGGCCCTAAAGAGGTGAGCATGTGCCATGAAAGGCCCCGAGAGCAGAGCAGAAGATGGAAAGAAGTCCCGTGTGCTTAAAAGCAGGGTGAGCTGGGGGAGGCCAGGTCAGTGGGGATCCCTTCCTGAAGAGTCAGGCCATGCATCTGTCCGTCCATCCATTCATCCATCCATCCATCCATCCACCCACCCACCCACCCACCCATCCATCTATCCACCCACCCATCCAGCCATCCACCCCCCATCCACCCACCCATCCACCCATCCATCCACCTATCCATCCATCCATCCATCCACCCACCCACCCACCCATCCATCCACCCACCTACCCACCCATCCATCCATCCATCCATCCACCCACCCACCTACCCATCCATCGATCCATCCATCCATCCATCCATCCATCCATCCATCCATCCCTAAGTACTGATCAGCCTGTGCTGTTTGCTGAGCCCAGGAAATCAAACAAGCAGGATACTCTCCCCACGTGGGAGAAAGCCATGGCTTACGGCTTCACTCCAAGGGCCATGGGAGCTGTGGCAGGCTCCTCGGGAGGTATCGTGGGATCGGAGCCGGGCTTCTGAAAGCTCTGAGCCAGAGTGAGGGTGATGTGCTGGGGGGTGATCCTCTGGAGGCTGTGTGGGAACACACAGAGGAGCCAGGGTCTGGGTGGTGGAAGCCTCAGGGATGGGTTTGCCTCATTCTGTCCCCCAGGAAGTGAAAGGACCAGCTTGAGATTGTCACTGCTGAGTTTCGTGGCTGCCAGCTCCCTTCCACCTTTTGCACCATCCCCCTCCCCCACACCCCGCAGCAGTCAGGCGGCCTCAGGCTTCTATTTGACATTTGGAGACAGAAGCACAGGTCCTCAAGCAAACTACCTGGCTTGCTGGGAAGAGGCTGCAGTCACTGTGTGAGCCAGACACCCAGGGCAATGCCAGCCCAAATGGCTCTGTCCCCGCTGCGGCATTGACGCAGACTGGTTATCTCAGACTGAGGCCTGCATCTCCCACCCCCGTGCTGTTGGCGCGTCCCTCGAGGATTACCATCTACTAAACTGTGTTTATCTGAGAATTAAGGCAAAAGAACAGAACTTACTTTCTCTACCACACATTTGGGGGTGATGTTGAAAAGACCCATTTCTCAGGAGGACGACACGTCCCAGGGACTTTAAAATTAGATCCTGTTTTATAAACAGATCTCCTCCCCGACTCTGCCTTCTTTCCGCCCTCAACTAGCTATTTGTCCTTAAGGATTAATCCTGTGTAATTCCAAGTTGGAAGGCGACTTCTTTAAGTCGTTGTGACATTTCCCAGTTGCCATTCCCGAGAGACAGATGTTGATCTAAGAAGGTATTTTCTCTTTGTCTCAGCCCCACACTTCGTTCAGGGTGGAAGTGGGGCAAAGGTGGCTTGGGATCCCAGATCCCTGCCCACAGTCAACTTTAGGAAACACTTCTGACACTTAGGAAGCATTTAAACAAGACCAGACCGTAAAGGGCAGATTCCACAGTCAGAAAATAAGGTAGGGACTCCAAAGGAAGCCACTGTGACTGGCCTGGGGGTTGTCCGTCCTCCCCTACCCCCCCGTCTTATTGCAATAACCAATTATGTGATTAGTGGCTTCAGGTCTGTCACCAGCGCTAGAGGCTGAGGTCTTGTCTTGTTCATCTCTGTACCTGCAGCAGTGCCTTCGATAGAGATAGTAGGTGCTCAGTAAATATGCGATCCATGGATGAGTGAACAAACGCATGAATGAATGAATGTTCAGACTAAGTTGAGCCTGGAAAGATGGGGACAGTCTGGATGGCCATGTTGCCTAGGGGGAGGAGGAGATCTCAAGATCACATTTATAAGCACCTGGTTCGAGCCAGATGCGATGCCACTCTCTCAGGGTCTTTGTTTAATCCGAACAGTGGCCTGGTGGGGTGAATTGCACCAACCCCACTTACAGGTGAGGAGTCAGAGATTCAGAGAGGATTGGCAATTTTTCCAAGGTCCCCCGCTTCTAGGTAGAAAAACATGGATCTGAAAGTCTTAGGCAAGAATCACATGCAAGGTCTGACTTCTGCTCCCCTGATGAGGGCAATGAACTTGACTCGAAGTGGTCAGGGCATTCAACTTCACCTGGGGGTGAGGAGGAAATTGTAGGACTCGGTCTGATACCCCAAATCCAGAGTTTTATGGAGAAAATGGAAGCCCAAAAAGGGGCACGTGAAACTATTGTACTAGAGCTGTATTGGTAACATATCGCCGCTTATCATCCTAATAGTGGTCATTATTACTGCTGCTAATAGCTACGGTTTAGTGGGCATTGCTGTGAGGCAAGGCAGGGCGTGCTGAGCTCTGCTGTGTCTGAAACTCCCACACCCAGGGGCCTGAGGGTTCAAACCAACTGATAGACCGCAGTCCATCCTTCCTGCTTCCAAAGGCCAATTCCTCGGAAAGCTAATGCAAGGGTCAGTGGCCATGTAAGTTTGGGAGACCTCAGAGTGAATAAAAATGAAGGGCTTAACGCAGTGGTTCTCAAACTACAATCGCTAGAAGGCTTGTTCACATTCGGAGGACTGCGTGCCACCAGCGCTTCCTGCTTAGTAGGTACAGGTGGGGCCCGAGACTCTGCATGTGTCACGAGCCCTCAGGGCGATGCTGACACTGGTCTGGGGGCCACACCTGGAAAACCACTGCTAAAGGGTGTTATAAACGACCTCACGTATCAGCTCAGCAGAAGTGGTGTCAGCAGTGGGTCTGGGTGAGGGTCCAGGAGATGATAACCTAGGCATTTCCCAGGTTTATGTGGCCTCCTGGCTTAGGGGGTCCAACTGGGAGAAGGCTACATGTCAGTCTCACATTTTCTGAGTTGTCCGTGGGGAGTTCTGGAAACACAGGCACAGCATTTAACACACTGCTTTAGACCCGACCCTGCCCCCCGTGTCCTTGACCACACGGCACTCAGCAATCAGGGGCACCAACCAGCTCCCCCTTTTCCTGTGCTGCGCCCCGCCGGCACTGGAGGCCAGTTCTCCTGGGAGCTCACCTGGCTCCATCCTGGTGCAGCTCAGCCTGTCACAGTCATGACCTTCCTCGGGCACCTTGGGCGGGGCGCAGGCTCTGGTGAGCAAGGTCAGCTGCCCAGCCCCCTCCACAGCCCCTCCACAGTGTCCTCAGAGGAAAGGCTCATCCAGACCAGAGTGGAATTCCCCCCCTCGGGCTGAGTTCCGAGTGAAGCCAGGTAACGCAGGGCCAGCCTAAGGGCCCGCCAGGCTGTGGGGACAGTGCCGCCTGAGCCCGACCCATCCTATGGGCCAGAGCTGTCCCGTCATTCGGATCTGAGCAGAGTTCGCAAAGCTGCACCCCCAGCTTTCAACCCCAGGCCTTCAGGCGACCTAAAACCAGCCATGGCACATCTGAGGTGACCAAGGGCGGTGGCTGCCCACGCGGACCGCAGAGCAGTCTCTAAATGTGTTACTGTAATACGGAGGTTAGGAGAGGCAGACGCCACAGGTGAGGCCTTGAGAAATCCCTCTTCGTGAGGACACACCATGGCAGAAATATCCCAGACACTAACTCACCGCCTTTTCCCTCCCAAGTCATGCCTTTTCAATCAGTGAGGCCAATTAAAAACCCCAAATTATTTAGCCTCCCTCTCTTGCCCACATTTGCCCACTATGTGCCTGTGGATGGATGGGAACTCTTTACTGCATAGCAGGCCCATTCATCTCTTTGAATCGCCCTAACAACCAGCTAGCGGTGTTATAGCCATTTCACAGATGTGGAGCCTGAGTCACAGAGAGCTTAACCCAGTGGTCGGCAAACTGCGGCTCGCGAGCCACATGCGGCTCTTTGGCCCCTTGTGTGTGGCTCTTCCACAAAATACCACGTGTGGGCGCACACGTACAGTGCGATTGAAACTTCGTGGCCCATGCGCAGAAGTCGGTTTTTGGCTCTCAAAAGAAATTTCAATCGTTGTACTGTTGATATTTGGCTCTGTTGACTAATGAGTTTGCCGACCACTGGCTTAACCGACCTACTGATGAGAGATGTGGCTGGGATTGCATCAGACCAGTGGATTCTAAAACTCCTGGGGGTGAGTTAGAACTCCTGGGTGGGACCCAGCATGTGGATACTCCAAGGCAAGTGGTGTGTATTTAGGTTTTCTGGGGTGAACAGTAGTGTTTGGAGTAACTCACAGCCCAGCCCAATGGATAATTTGGGGACCTCTTGTCTGGGTGCCAAGAACAAGGGAAGGACTTGCCTGCCCACCCCAGTCTCACCCACCGTGGGTCTTGGGGCTTCAAAGGGTTCTGTGGCCAGGAAGCTGCCAACTCCAGCAACCGGGCCCCTGTCCCACCAGAACAGGGACGCTCCAGACTCCCTTTCCAGCCCCCCTCCCACCCCTGCCCACTGCTCCCCACCTCTCCCACCTGGAAGGAGGCTATGGGTGTCTGTGCGCCCTGCGGACAGTCACCTTCCTGCTCTGATTGTGACCATCTCTACCAAACCATTTCCCTGCATTTAGGGAGCTTGCTGGATATTCTCTCAGAAATGGAATCTACAGATTTCCTGGGCATGGTCCTTTTGCCCAGGCATTTCCGCCCTTCCCTACACCCCAAACTTGTAACTGCAGACGGGGGAAAGGAAGCCAGAACGTAACATTTAATGCAACCTCCACCCTTTAGTGTTTATTATTCTGCCCCCAGCCCTTGCCCACATCCCCCCTTATCAGGCCAAGCCATGCCAAAAAGAGTGACTAAGAGGAGGGGAGTAGGTTGAGAGAAGGGAAGAGCTTCCTGGAAGTTGTAAGGATTTGTTAGTTTGGTCCAAAGTGCAGTATGGCCCCCACCCTCCTCTTCCCTCAAGAATGCAGAGGAGGGACTGGCGTGGGCCCGCCCTCCACGGAGGTCTGCCTCTCAGATGGAGCCTCAGCAGCTGGCAGCTCAGCCGGACTCCAGCCCCAGCAAGGGACATATTTGTGGGCAAGGGACTTCCAGATCTCTGTCCGAGCAGATGTTTGGCTTGTGGGCTTGGCCCGCTGGCCTGCCTGCCAGCCCCTCTCTGGGAATATGAAACCACTGCCCCACCCCCCACCTTGTGCCCATCTGAGCTGGAGGACAGGAGGATTCCAGGCCCAGAGAAGCAGCCCCGAAAAATCACCATGGTTACCAGGCTCCTCAACATCTGCCTCCCTCCTTCCTTGTGCTGGAAATATTTTAATAACAGTAAAGAAGTTATTTTTTTCACAGAAAATTCCCTTGATGCCACTTTTTATACTTGTAAATACTTTTCCATGTTGCCACACAGGCCTCACAAGCATTTCTTTTCTGAAGCGGACCGCATAAGATTCCATTGACTAAAAGAGGGATTGGCAAGCTCTTTCTGTTACAGGAAGAGAGGGAATATTTTAGACTCTGCAGCCACACGGTCTCGGGCACAGCTACTTGCCTGTCTTTGTAGCACTAATGCAGCCACAGACAGTGTCAAAACCAATGACACTGTTGTGTTCCAATAAAACTTTATTTGTAGACACGGGCAGTGGGCTAGATTTGGCCCATGGAAGTAGTTTGCTGACCCCATAACTAGAAGAACCATAAAAAAAATAGTTTTTTTATTAATTACTTTGGCTTTATCTGATTTTATTTTGCAATTATAGGTTCATGGAAGATGGGGATGATGATGATGATGATGATGATATCATCAACCACCTAGGTTGTGCTAGGCCCTGAGCCAGGATGTCACATAGTTATTTTATTTAATGCTAAGAATTATCCTACAAGGTATATGATCCCCTCCTTTTTGAAGACTAAGATATTAAGAGAAGTTCTTAGCCAAGTTAAACAGTGTTTTCAAACTCCAGGTCACAATCTGTCAGTGGATAGTAAATCAATTTAGTAAATTATAACCAGAACTTTTTTTTAATTATAATTTTTTTAAATTATAAAACGCAGAGGTGCTTCAGGGGTGGTAACTATTTTTCGGGGAAGCTTTTGTCTCAGGGTGTGATGTGCACATGTGTGTACTCTATCGGGCCATACAATGCATTTCCTGCTCTGGATCACGGACGAAAAGAAGCATGAGAAAATGTAGTAGGAAACTGTCTAGTGACCTCGCTGGGGAGTGGTTAAATCAGACTGGAACTCTCGTCCCACGCCCCGCACAAACCAAAGACCGGGCACTCGGGCTGCACGAGCCCCGCGCCGAGGCTCTGCGCCGGCGGCTGCCCAGCGATGGCCTCGTGGAAGGCTTCTCCCTGCCGGCAGCCCCTGTGGCAGAAGGGCCGTCGTTGCCCACACACTGATAAGCAAAGCTGGAGAACGCCCAGCCGATGGCCTCCTTACAAGAGAAGCGTTACGGAGCCTTCCTAGTCCCCTCTTCCGCTCCACCAGACACCAGCAGGGGCACTCAGTTAGAAGTGCCTCCATCAACACACAGGAGGGCTTGAGGGATAGAAACTACTTTCCTGGGGACCTTTGGTCTCCGGGGTGTGAGTGCATGTGTGAAATGTGCCCCGTATTCAACCACCTGCCCCAAGGACATGTGAGGCCAAGGGGTGGCCAACCACAGTGACCTCACATGTAAGGCATTTCCCACGGGCAGGGCCTGCCACCTGCTTCAGAGGAGGAAAGCGAGGCTCCATGAGGCTCCTTGTCTAAGGCTGGGCAGTGATGAAGTCAAGGTAGAGACCTCAGTCCAGAGGCCATGGTCCTAATTATGGTACCCAGCCGGCCCGTCCTGCTCAGGCAGGAGCCTCAGGAGGGTGATAGTTATGGGGAAACAGAATGCAACAGGGTAAGGATGCCAGAAATGACCAGGAGCCAGGAAAGAGAAGGGAAGGGAAGGGAAGGGAAGGGAAGGGAAGGGAAGGGAAGGGAAGGGAAGGGAAGGGAAGGGAAGGGAAGGGAAGGGAAGAAAAGAGAGGAGAGGAGAGGAGAGGAGAGGAGAGGAGAGGAGAGGAGAGGAGAGGAGAGGAGAGGAGAGGAGAGGAGAGGAGAGGAGAGGAGGAGAAAAGAAAAATAAATACTGACTCGGATACGTAAGGCTGCAAAGCAAAGATGGTGAACAATCACCATAAGAGGAAATGAGGAGATGCTGTTTATAAGTAAATTGGGGAGCATTTGTATTGGAAAGCACCCAGGGCGAGTTCAGGCCTTGTGCTAATATTTACTGTATTGTAATGGCACTTTCACAAGGCACTCTGGGTTCAGACCGGGTAGGCCTTTGGATAAGAGCCGTCCAGAGGAGAGCGCGGGATTGGACAGGACTCTGGCAACCCTGACGGAGAGATTACCGCTGCTTTAGAGGGTTCTCCGTATCTGCTGATCCCTCTCTGAAGGCCAGCGAGGCTCGGTCCTTAGAGACAGTTCTTTGGCAGGTAACCCTTGGCCACTGGCCTTAATCTGCTGTTGCCTAAAACTCTGTGTCTTGATTACATCCATGACAGAAGTCTTAAAAAATCCCTTGTGCCCACATTCGATGGTCCCGTTACCTAAGGCTACCCATCAGAATTCCCCAGGATGCAGAGCAGGGGTGGGGAACCTCTTCTTTCCTGCCAAGGGCCATTGGGTATTTGTAGCATCATTCGCGGGCCATACAAACTGATCAACTTAAAAAGTAGCCCGCTCTATTTGGTCAGACACTTAATGAACTCATCCCTAAGGCCTTGGCAGGCCCAGACCACATGACGTTCCCCACCCTGATGCGGAGGCTTAAAACAATAACCTCTGTTGGCAATGAGGGCAGGGCTCAGTGGGGAGAGCTAATCGCTGTCCCCACGGCATCAGCAGGGGCAGCTCGCAGGCTGGGGCTGGGCTTCTCTGACTCACACGCCTGGCCTTGGTGCTGGGAAGACGCGAGCAGCTGGGGCTGGGCCAGCCGTCGCTGCTGTGTGTCTCCTCCCCTGGGTCGCCCCAGCCTGGAGGCCTCAGGACCTCTCCTGCCTGCCCTGGGCCGGGGGTGTGCAGCGGCAGAGGGAGCCCATGGAAGCTGTGTGGCCTTTGCTGACCTTCCTCGGGCATCTAAGTGATCCCTTCCATTGGACAGAAGCAAGCCATTAAGGCGGGACCACATTCACAGGAAGGGACTTAGACACCCCACTAGATGAAGGAGTGCCCGAGAATTTGCAACATCATTTTCAGACACTGAGGGACCCCAACCCTGAGGGGTCTTAGTGGCTGAGGTGGATCTAAAATGCGCCTCAGCTTTCTCAAAGCAGGTGTTTTTACAGATCACAAAGGCCCAAAGTACAGGATTTTCAAACTCTTTCAGTTACACCCTCTCATTATGAGGCTGGTCACCGGAACAGGGACAGGACAAACCTTCAATGGCACAGGGAAAACGTCATGTTTGTTCTACCTGTGACAGGTTTGTGCCACACGTCCTCCCCCCGGGGGAATAGTCTGTAAACTGAGCAGTATGGCAAACATAGGAAAGGGTCTCATGAGCTCTGATTTTTATTTTATTTTTTTTAGAGAGAGAGAGGAATGGAGAGAGAGAGAGAGGCATCAAAGTGAGAATGGAGCATTGATTGGCTACCTCCTGCACCTCCCCCTACTGAGGATTGAGCCTGAAACCCGGGCATGTGCTCTGACCGGGAATCAAACTGGCAACCTTTTGGTGCATGGATGATGTCCAACCCACTGATCCACACTGGCCAGGGCACAAACTCTGATGTTAGATAGCAGGGAGTATGAGTAAGAACCAACTGATATGCTAATGATAAATGTTCTTCTCTAAGCTTTTTCACATAGTCCCAGAGGACTTCTACTTGACCACACTATCTCCTTCATAGGCAAAGTAGCCTAAGAATGACCACATCGGGCTTTCTTAAAAATAGTCTAGAATTTAAGCAGGCCAGGAATTCTAACTGGATTCCGCTGTACCCCAATCAAATTGGTGATACCATTTTTGCTGGGTTTATTTATAAGGTCATTTTGAAACACTCTATGACAGTGGTTCTCCAACTGTGGTCTGCTGACCACATCAGCATCCCCCGGGAACTGGCAAATTCCTGTGCCCCATCCCAGACCTACCGAATCAGACTCTCTGGGAGAACAAGCCCTCTGGGGGAGGCCGGACAGACTCCAGGCTGAGAGTCACTATCTTAGAGACGGTCGGGTTGGAGTGAGATCAGAGCAGGCCCACCAAGCCAGGCACTGGTTGTAGCTGAGTCTGTGGTCGTGCCAGACAGTGAAACTCACACAGCTCAGAAGGAATCCTGGGCCTCCTAACCCAGGGCAGACCCCGCCGTTAGCCTGTCTTTGTCACCTGGGAAAGTGTTAACTCCTCTGAGCCTCAGCTTTCTCATCTATCAGGGGCGCTGGGGCAGGGAGTCACAGGAGGTTTTAGCTAATTACGTTGAACTCTCATGAATTCCACTAACTGTGTTGTCTCATTTCATCATGCAACAGCCCTGTGGTGCTGTTAGTATTAGTAGTAGTATCCTCATTTGACAGGTGAAGAAACTAAGGCACAGAGAGGCCGGGTAACTTGCCCAAGGTCACACCTCTCAACCATCTCCTGCACTTTAAAATTGTACACCACAGAACCAAAGATTATAGAAGTTTGTTCAGAGAAAGGTGGGGCCGGGATTGTAGACCCCAGCAGGCCAGGCATTCTGACTCTTGGAGGCCAGCCTGCCCCTGGTGGCTGGGGGACCGGCAGGTGACAGTCAGGACAGTCGGCCCCATCATTCTTGGGGAAGAGGCACAGAAAACAGCTCGGAAGCAAGGAGGAGTAAATTGGTTCCTGACGCATGCTGACAGGGCTCATTACCCGGACGTCTTACTTTCATAAAATGGCAGTGGCACTGTTTACTGAGAAGGGCTGGCTACCATCAGCAATGCGGCCAGGAGCCAGGGATGCTGGGAAACAGTGAGGGAAGAGGCCGCCTCAGCGAGGCCCTTGACAAAGGCCTTTCAGACAGCAGAGGAGCCGAGACCAAGCTCGTGAGCACGAATCCCTCCTCCTCCTCCTGCCGCCAGAACTCTTTCTCTACAGTGCAAACCAGCACGGCATTCCTCGCCTTAAGAACCAGCAATGGCTCCCCATTACCTCCAGAGTGAATCCCAACCCATGACCTGGGTTCAGAGCCACCCATGGTCACCCCCAAACTGCTCCTCTGACCGTGTATCACCCATTTCCTTCTCTGGGTCCCGGGTGCCTGCGGATGCCCCGAGGCCAGCCAGGTGCTTTGGTGTCCCTCTCCCTCCCCACTGATGCATCAGGGTGATACCCAACCCGGTGTCTTGGGCCGACAGTAAGTCCCTCTGTGGGAGGAAAGGACTGGAAACTTCATTCCATGAAATTTAGAGAGCCAGACAGACAGACAGACAACTCGCTTGGTACTCAGCAGCCCTTGCCAAATAGTTGACACTTCCCAGCTACGCTGGAGATGGTGAGAATAAATGAATGCTGACTCATCACTCACTTTTGGTTTGGACGTCTGATGGGTTACTGGCGAGCTGGGAGCTGGGACTGGATCGCGTGCAGCGGCACGGGGCTCCCACACCACTCATTCCTGTGGGCAGAAGTGAAACCACAAACCCAGCACGTTCTCAGCGCCACCAGCAGGCGTCGGGGCAGTTAGCATTCCTTCTCTGGGTGTTCATCCAACGGCCGCGGTGCTTGGGGCGGCACGTGGACACTCTTTGTCATTTGGTTCTCTTTCCCCACCTTCCACCGTGTTAATTTTTATTTCCCCTTCAGGCACAGGAGAATAGTAGGTATGTGATTCAAGTGTTTAAATTAAGGGTACTAAGTGTGTAGGCTCTTCACATATGCCTACTCATCTCTATGTGGCAAAACAATAACCTCTCCCATGGGAACTGGTGCTTAGTAACATGGGGTTCTCCTCCAACGCCAGGTCAGCAAGTGTTTCTGGAGAAGGCCAAGCTGCAAATATGTCAGGGGTGGTAGGCCAAGATCCAAATCGACGATGTCATGTGGGTACTTTATGTAACAAGAGAGAAAACAATTCTCCACCATATTTTAAATGTTTGTAATTCAAAATACAGTTGATCCTTCAACAACACAGGTTTCAACTGTTTGGGTCCCTTGCAGTTGAAACCCATGTTACTCAAGGGTCGACTGTATTTTCAATCCACGGTTGGGAATCCAAATACGCAGAGGACCATTTTAAGTTATATGCCGATGTTCTACTGTATGGAGTGTTGGTGCCCTCAACCCCCATGTTTGAGGGTCAACTGTACAACATTATAATTAAGCACACGTTTTCGTAATACAGGTTGTACTAGTCAGTTCAGGGTGTCATTACGGGGAACTGAGAATAGCACAGAGCAGGTGGCTTAAACAACAGACATGTATTTTCTTACCGTTCTGGAGGCTGGAAGTCCAAGATCAAGGTTCTGGCAGGGTTGGTTTCTGGTGAGACCTCTTCCTGGATTTTGGATGGCCTTTCCTCTGTGATATCAGGAAGAGAGAGAGAAGTTGCTTATTTCTGGTCTCTCCTCTTACAAGGATGCCAGTCCTGATTAGGGTCCCACCTTTATGATCTAATTCAACCTTAGGTACCTCCTTAAAGGTCCTGTGTCCAAATACAGTCACCTTGGGGTTAGGGCTTCAACTTGTGAATTCAACATAGAAATGTGGTGGAGACACAATTTAGTGCATAACACAGATCTGCTAGTGAGAAAAATTGAATTTTTTTTTTTGAGAAAACATTTCACTGAATTGGAGCTCAAACATAAAACCCATTCTTCTCTGGTGGGTCCTACCAGAGCAGGCCATGGTCAGGTTTGGCCACAGCCACAGTTTGTCAACGCCTAATCAACATGTAGTGGAACAAACCTTAGCTTGAGACAAGTGTTCAAATCCCAGCTCTGTCTCCTATCAGCTGTACGTTACTGAGCAGTCACTGAATCTCTCTGAACCTCAGTTTTGCCATATCTTGGGGGGAATAATGAATTCCCTAAAAGGAAGAGAGCTCTAGGAGGGGAAACAATTCTCTGGGGTTTCTGTAAGAGGTATTAGTAATAATATGGGTCCTGAGCACCGTGCTGGACCCAGACCTGCTCTAAGGAAATGCTAGCCACCACCACCACCACCACCACCATCATCATCATCATCATCAGAGTTTTGAGGAGCAGGAGATAACTCCAAAATGACTCAAAGGGTTTTATGGATTGAGTATGTACTCTGGGTAGGATGTGATGAGGCTGGCAATTTACCTCTGTGGTTTTCCTCCCAATTTAATGAGAACATCAGACAAATCCCTACTGCACAGCGCTCCTCCTAACTATCAGCGTCATCGAAAACAAGGGAAGTATGAGAAACGGGCACAGCCAAGAGGGGCCTAAGGAGACAGGACGACTACATTCAATGTGGTGTCCCGGAGGGGGTCCTGGGACAGGAACAGGACATTAGGCAAAAGCTAAGAATACCACAGACCAGGTAGCTTAAACAATAGAAATTTGAAGTTTGGACTTCAGTTAATAATCACATCTATGTTATTAATTAATCATGACAAATATACCAAATTAATGTAAGCTATTAATATGTGTCACAACTTTTCTTTAAATCTAAAACCGTCCTAATATTTAAAGCGTATTGCAAAATAATCATACACGGGCAAAAATCCATTCCACGTACGAGGTGGGCCAGTGGGTCTTCACGTAACAGGATGAAAGGCTGGCTGAGATGCTTTCAAATTCCATAGTATCTGACTTTTGGGAAACTACCACTCGAATTTTAATGTAGAATCAAAGAAAACTGTACACAGTTTTCTGGGAAGGCGATTAAAACACCCTCCCTTTTCCAGCTTCCTATCAGCGTGCGGCCAGACTTTCTGCACGGAGTTCAAAGAAAACAACATCATGCAAAACATGAGAAGGGGAGGCGGAGTTCAGAACCCAGAGGCCAGTCATTAAAGGGATTTGCAAAACTGTAGAGCAGGCCACTCTTCTCACTAAACTTTTCTGTTTTGAAAAATAGAATGATTTTTAATTACAAATATTTATGTTAACATACTGGTTTATTGTCTAATGAATTAATATGTAATTACTTAATTTTTTCCCTCAGTTTTAATTTCTCTGATGGTAAATATCCATAGCTATCACTCCATGAACAAAAAGTTTTTATACTCTTTTTAAGAGTGTAAAGTGTCCTGAGAACAGAAAGGTTGAGAGTCACTGTGCTAAACAAGTATTCTATTTGGTCCTCACACCAACCTCTTAAGTGGGCACTATTAACCCACTTTGCGGATGAGAAAACTGAGGAACGACAGTAACTTGCCTGAGGTCACCCAGGAAGGAAGGAGACTGGAGTTGAAGCTGGACCCTGTGTCACTTTGCTCTCCTGACTCGCTTGTATCTTCGGGGTTCCCCCCCACCCCACCCCTCCAGGTCTGTGAGCTCTGCAAGGGCGTGGCACCTGCCGACAGCCCCGTGGTCTACGCGGACCGGGCCGGCTACGCCAAGCAGTGGCACCCCGCCTGCTTCGTGTGCGCCAAGTGCTCCGAGCCGCTGGTGGACCTCATCTACTTCTGGAAGGACGGTGCGCCCTGGTGCGGCCGCCACTACTGCGAGAGCGTGCGGCCCCGCTGCTCCGGCTGCGATGAGGTGAGAGCCCGTGCGGCTGCGCGGCTGGGGCACCCCTGCGATGGCGGGGGAGGGCCCAGAGGCCAAGGGGCGTGTGGCTTCACTGATGATGTGACCCAGAGAGAGGAAAACTGAGGCTCAGGTTGCACTCCATGCTCTCTGCCCGTTTCGCATCTGGAAAATGGGGCCAGTATCACTTTGCACCCCTAGGGTTGCTCGGATGGGTCAGACGCTGAGTGCCTGTCCAGCCTTGGCCTTGGCACTTAGTAGGTGCTCAGAAGGACAAGACTGGGTGTAACGGGAGGCAGGTACCTGGCTCTGCATCTATTACTTGTGTGGTTACCCAGCTGCTGTGCCTCAGTTTTCTCACTTATAAAATGGGCAGGATAACAGTGCCCATGCCATGTTGCTATGAAGGTACGTGAGATACTAAATGAAAATGCTTGGCATGGCCCTGGCCAAGTAACTAATAAGTGGGGGCTGCTGTTAGTCTTAGGATAAAGGAGTATAATGTGGTATAATAATGCAACATTAATATACTCTAATACAGTAGCTAGAGATGCTATGAGAGGGGTTCAACGCTCCAACATAGGTTAAGGCTAGAGGAACTCTAAGGTATATTAATAATGACAACAATGACTACTGTCTGCATGCCGATGGTGACAGGAAACACTACACTTATCGTTAGGCTGTCCGCACCAAGGTAGTTAATATTGTCTTAGAACGTAACGGGCGGGGGGGGGGGGGGGGGGGTTGGGTTTGCAATTGACCCAAAGCGTGTCCCAGAGACTAGACAAGAAAAGCCTGCGGGTGGTGGAGGACTTCTCTTTCCATCCGAGAACCTACGAAGCCGTGACTTGCACCAAACACTGTACTCAGCGCCTCAGACTGGTGTCCGATTTCTCCACGGAGGCAGGTCAAGGTCAAAACAAGGTCAAGGATAGGCTGAACCACCATCCTCCGACCTGCCCTCAACACACCGTCTCTAGCAGGCTCGTTTCTTCTGTTCTCCTCCCAGATCATATTCTCGGAGGACTACCAGCGCGTGGAGGACCTGGCCTGGCACCGGAAGCACTTCGTCTGCGAGGGCTGCGAGCAGCAGCTGGGCGGCCGGGCGTACATTGTCACCAAGGGCCAGCTTCTGTGCCCGACGTGCAGCAAGTCCCGGCGCTCCTGAAGGGCTGCCCGTCCACGGCCGGGACCCACCGGCGCCCACGGAGAAGGAAAGCCAGGTGTGGGGAGCCCTCCTAAGGGTCTGACGTGACAGCCAGCCGGCCACAAAACCCGCGCTATTGTTTCCCGAGAGAATATATACGCACATATATTCTAGGTTGGGTGGTGGTGGATCCTTGAGGGTCAATAGTTTCAAAGCCAGAAATGACCTGAGAAGTCTTAGGATGGAGTTACTTTGTCTTTGTGGCTGTTGTGTCCCAGCTACCAACTAGAGACTCAGCGGGCATCCTGCAAGGGGCCTCCGGGAGGAGTTTCCCAGGATGCAGTTCTGAGTGAGGGAACCGCGTAGCTGTAGAGTGCGCGTGCTTTTTCGTGAGCCTGGGAGCGCCTCCGGGGGCAGGCTGGGGTCCCAACGATCGTTTGTTGCCTCCTTTCCGATGGAATTTGAACTTTAAATAAAAACTTTTGGCATGATAAACATAGCAATAAACATTGTATGCAGACCACACACGCCCTTATCTGGTTATTGCCACGGAGGCCGTGGTTTCGTGGCACCCGTTTAGCCCGTTCCCTGGATGCGGTGCTGGCACAGGCTCTGAAGGTGCGGGTGCGCCTCTTCGCCCATGTGCCTCCTCTGGCTCTCTGGAGAATGTAGGTCCTTGGGGCAGGATCCCCGGCCCCCGTTTCGGGTTTCCCCAGATCCCGGATGGAAACGTGTGCTATGTTTCATGGTGTCGCAACAAGCAGCCTCCTGGGGACGATGAGCTGCTTAAAGAGAAGGGACCCTACTCCCTGCCTCAGAGCCCAGCAGGTAATGGGGGGCCCCTCTGGGTGTACGACCAGGTAGAGTGTTGGGGAGCCGCCAAACACGGCCATGGGACACGGTGACTTGTGTGGACAGACCTTGCCAACTGAACATTGAATGACCAGATACGCTAGGTGTTGGAGTGCGATTTTCTCTCTTTTTATGGCCTCTCTGAGCGTGTGCAGCTTCCAAGTTAATTTCTCTCCCACCATTTCTAAGAAAAGACATCTTTTTCTACTGCAGATACAAGGCACAAAAAAGGCACGAGTCCTAGAACTCCCAGTCCCGTCTCCAGACCTTCCTTCTTTCTTAACCTTCCCATCTGTTGCCAAGTCTCTTGAATTTTATCACCCAGATTTCGCTCTTGCCATCTCTTATCTGCAGTCCCCCCCTTCATGTGCTTTACAAGTTTGGCCAAAGCTACGGCAATACCCTCCTCTGCAGCCACACTCGGTTTCCTGCCTTTTCACATGTCTCTGCAGAGAGAAGCTGTGAGTGCCATCCTCGCCCACTCTCCTGGCTCTCTAGCGCCTCTCAAGTTAAGAACCAAGTGTTCACCCTGATGTTTAAATTGTCCCAAAACTTGGCTTGTCTTTCTGGTCTTATGACCCATAACTTCTCTAGATTTCTCTTTGCCTATTTCTCCGAGACATCCGGAAACTCCCTTTGATCAAGCTCCCCCCACCATGCTTCTGCTAGCTCTGAGCTGGTTACGTGAAGACCAGTTCCTTCTGTTGAAATTCTCCCTGTCCTAGAAGGTGCTTCGCAAGTATAAGCTGCTTCTCAGTCCCTTCCCAGAAACATCAATGGAATATTCATTCATCTACTCACTCATTCATTCTTTCCACAGATCTTCAGTGAGTACTACAGCGTTCCAATTCCTATACTGGGTACAGAGGTATAACACGCAAACAAACAAACAAAAACAAAACAAAAAACAACACTGGATTTTACAGTCTGCAGGGGAGATTCTGGGCAAATATCCCACAGTCAATGTGAAAATACATCTATGGATGCTATAAAGGGGAGGTACATGTTGCTATCTTACCTTATAATAGAGAAACATGCAAATTGACCGCACCTCCGCTATGCCCACGATTGGGCCGCAGGAGGCTGGGGGCGGGACTCCGGGTGGCATATCCGCCGTTGAGAAGATCAAGATGGCGGTGCCCAGTGGCCGGGCCCATGCCGCCGCTCCGGGGGTCCCGGGGGGCGATGGGCCACCCAGGGGGGCGTGGCCTGGCCCCTCCCGCCCCTTCCGGGGGTCCCGGGGGGCGATCGGCCACCTGGGGGGCGTGGCCGGCCCCTCCCGCCCCTCCCGCCCCTCTCGCCCCTCCCGAGGGTCCGGGGATCGATCGGCCACCTGGGGGGGCGTGGCCCGGCCCCTCCCGCCCCTCCCGGGGGTTCCGGGGGTCGATTGGCCACCTGGGGGGTGTGGCCCGGCCCCTCCCGCCCCTCCCGGGGGTCCCAGGGGCCGAGGCTTTCCGGGCCTTGGGCACCAGCGGGGAGCCTGCACAGATCGCAGGAAACCACTGGGGGTCGGCTCCTGTGATCAGTAGCAGGGACGCTGGGTGCGGCGAGCCCAAGGCCAGGAAAGCCTGGGGCGGATGCTTTCCCGGCCTTGGGCACCAGTGGGCAGCCTGCACGGATCGCAGGAAACCACTGGGGGTCGGCTCCTGCGATCCTTAGCAAGGATATTGAGTGCCCCCGAGCCCAAGGCCACCGCCTGGGGCCAAGCCCCGACCCTGAAAAAGGCAGAAGGCGGTGGCCACAGCCAAGGCCTGGGTCCCTGGTGCCGGCAGAAAACTGGTGCAGGCAGCCAGGTGAATGAAGGTCTATTGCACGAATCTTCGTGCAAACGGGCTACTAGTAAAGTATATGAAAGATATTAGACCTAGTCACGCATGTCAGATGTGCTCTTAGGAAAGTGACACTTAGAACTGGTAATTAAAGAGTACACCTGAGTAGGCAAAGAGGAAAGGGACAGTTAAAGATGGATATGAGGACGGCATGTGCAAAGGCCCTGGGGCTAAGGCGGCACCAGTTTATTCAATACTATTAACTGCTTTTATTTATTTATTTATTTATTTATTTATTTATTAATATTTTTATTGATTTCAGATAGGAAGGCAGAGAGAGAGAGAGAGAGAGAGAAACATCCATGAAGAGAGAGAATCATGGATCGGCTGCCTCCTACACGCCCCCTACTGGGGATGGAGCCTGCAACCTGGGCATGTGCTCTGACCGGGAATCGAACCCAGGACTTCCTGGTTCATGGGTCGATGCTCAACCACTGAGCCACACCGGCCGGGCACTATTACCTGCTTTTAGAGATACAGTGGTGAGCACGGCCCTTGCTTGAGGCAGAAAGAAGACTGTTGTAGCAGGAGCACAGAGTGACGGGGGATCAGATTGGCACAGGCCTCAGAGGTGCTCCAGCTTTGTGGGTGACAGAAAAGGCTGGTCTCTGTTCTAGAAGCAATGGGGAGCCTTCCAAGAGCTTTAAGCAGGGGTTGGTGACAGCTAGACAGGAAGATTATCACTTGCCAGATCTCTCCTCTGCTGGAACCCAGCATGATGCCTAGTGAGTGGGAGTGATGGCCCACAACAGACCCACGGACCCCACCCAGAGCATGCTCCTGCCTTCCCGTGTCTACTGATGACACCCCACCTTGCATTTGGAACACCTAAATTGTCACTGACGGGGTACCCCCCGCCCCTGATGGATCACTTGGTACAGTCCTCTCTCTCCCACCGTCTCTTTCCCTCCATCCCCGAGGTCATATTTCACCTTGAACGTTTTCTGCCCAGACTGGCAATAGTCTCCTAGGGCAGCGTCGCCAACCGGTGGTCCAATCGTCCCTTCAATGTTTATTGCTTAGCATTCTAATATAAGGACAAGCTTATTCTCCTTATGTATTTATACATTTGGGATGGAGTTACTTTGGAATTACAGATGTCTTTTTCATCCAACTGTTTATCATTTGTTGCTATCATTGTTTATTTTGAGGCTCAAATTGTTCCAAATTTGGCCAAAGAAAGCTCCTTCAAGCTGGCTATGTCTTTCTGGCATGTCCCCATCATTCTTTTTCTTCTTTTTTTATAACAGACAATAGCTCGTTCTTTCTTTTCAATATATTTTTATTGATTTCAGAGAGGAAGAGAGAGGGAGAGAGATAGAAACATCAATGATGAGAGAGAATCACTGATCGGCTGCCTCCTGCACACCTCCTAGTGGGGGGATCGAGCCTCAACCCAGGCATGTGCCCTGGACCAGAATCGAACCTGCAAACTTGCAGTCCTTAGGTCGAAGCTCTACCCGCTGAGCCAAGCTGGCCAGGGCCCCATCATTCTTTAAATACAACTTTACATTCTGTCACGGCAAGAAATGCCCGACTCAGAGCCGCCTGGCACGCGGAGCAGGGAGGTGGGGGGGGGGGGGGCGGGGAGGGGGAGCGGGGGCGCGCACGTCGCTCCCCACCTGCCCTGTGCAGCCCGCCCACGCTCGCTCGCGCTCCCCGCCCGCCGCCTGCCATCCTCTGTCGGTTTTCTCGTTAGTCCGCCGCCTCCTAGTCTCCGAGCTCGGGACACGAGGACCCGCGTCGTCGGTGCAGAGAGGCCGGAGTCGGAGGTCTCCCGAGTGCCTTTCGTCTGAGAAGTTCAAGGCACTTTGTAGACCTTGTGCCACAGGCCGCGCGTGGGTCTTGCAGCCCACTGGAAAGCCATGGCCGCCATCCGGAAGAAACTGGTGATGGTTGGCGATGGAGCCTGTGGCAAGACTTGCTTGCTGATCGTGTTCAGCAAGGACCAGTTCCTGGAGGCGTACAGACCGATGGTGTCTGAGAACTACGTGGCCGACGTGGAGGTGGACGGCAAGCAGGTGGCGCTGGCCTTGTGGGACACGGCTGGGCAGGAGGACTATGATCGCTTGAGGCCCCTCTCCTACCCGGACACGGACGTCGTCCTGATGTGCTTCTCCATCGACAACCCTGACAGCTTAGAAAACATCCCGGAAAAATGGACTCCAGAAGTCAAGCATTTCTGTCCCAGGGTGCCCATCGTCCTGGTTGGGAACAAGAAGGACCTTCGACATGAGGAGCACAGAAGGCGGGAGCTGGCCCAGATGAAGCAGGAGCCGGTAAAGCCGGAGGAAGGCAGAGAGATGGCCAACGGGATTGGCGCTTTTGGGTACGTGGAGTGTTCGGCAAAGACCAAAGACGGGGTGAGGGAGGTTTTCGAAATGGCCACGAGAGCTGCTCTGCGAGGCAGGCGTGGGAAGAAGAAGCCCCGGTGCCTTGTGTTGTGAGCACAGCCTCGCGCGGCTCCTTCTGAAGTGCTGTTCGTTAATCCTAGTGTGTGACTCCTGGCCTCTTCATTCACCTATAACTTACCGGAGATTACAAACCAGAAGTCATCTTGCTACCAGTATTTAGAAGCCAACCATGATTATTAATGACCCAGCCCACCTGGCCCGCCGGGTCCTCTGACACCGCTCTAACAGGCCTCCTCTGCACTCCCACCCGACACACCAGGCGCTGATTCAAGGAATTCCTTAACTTTTTGCTTCTTTCTGGAAAGAGAAATGGTAACTTTTGTGAGTTAGGCTGTAACTGCTTCCTAACCAACATGCCTGGCCTGTCATCTGTCAGCTGCAAGGTGCTCTGGTGAGCTACCGCTTCAGAGCTTTACTCCTGAGCAGATTCTTTGTCAGGCCTCTGGAGAGGGCATCCAGTGTTTTCAAAATGGCTCAGCCAGAGAGGCCAGGTTCATGCAGCTGTGGCAACGTCACAGTTCTGTGGTTTCATGTTAGTCACCTTATATAGTTACTGTGTAATTAGTGCCACTTAATGTATGTTACCAAAAAAATAAATATATCTACCCCAAACTAGATGCAGTATTTTTTGTATAATTGGATTTCCTAATACTAATATTTGTCATCCCCACAGAAAGTGTGTTGGTTTTTTAAAAAAAAAAAAAAGTGTACCGTATTTTCCGGCGTATAAGATGACGTTTTAACCCAGGAAAATCTTCTATATGCCCAGTCGTCTTATACACCGGAAAATACGGTATTTGAAAATAATAAAGAGCTAATATGCTAATTAGACCAGATGGTGGAACAACCTTCCAGAATGACCAGTGGGCGGGGGGTGGGGCCACAGGGCCGTGAGGCAGCCGGGGTTGCGAGGGCCTACTCTTGCATGAATTTCGTGCATCAGGCCTCTAGTTTGAAAATAAAATCAGATGGAAAATTCAAAAAAAAAAAAGGAAGAAAGAAAGAAAGAAAAAGAAATGCCCGGCTCAGGTTGTATTTCCTTTAGCCCAGCTTTGGAATCAGCCATTCCTCAAGGAGTTCCCTCATCTGAAGCCGGTGCTGTTGGGTGGAAACTCCTGGTGCCACCTTAGAACCTTGAGGAGACACGGGAACCAAGCCAGTCACAGGATTATGGAGCTGAGAGTTAAACAGAGCATAGGTCCCTGGTTATGTCCTCGAGCCAGTGACCTCGGCTCTGGGCTTCTTCTTACACGAGAATTATTTCTTTATTCTTTAATGCAGGGTGATCGATTTCCACATTGTCTGATCAACTTCTTTATCAGAGGGTTTCCCATCAGTGGGGATCTTGGTCATTGTAGCCAAAAACAATGCGACTGGTACCCAAGAAGTGTCACGTTTCAGCTCGTGTGAATCACACATTTCTGAAGCCATTCTACTCTGTAGTTGATTTGAGTTTTTAATCAAGTCTGTCCCATGGGGATGCAGACGACAGTGACATGAGCACTGACTCACTGCGTTATCAGACTTCGGCTCCAAATGTTTGGCTTCCGACATGAGAAAGTTACATGAAAGACAAGACTGCAAGGGCATCTGTGCTGGCCGTTGACATGTCTCGGCCATTGACAAGCCAATGCTGGCGCGGCTGCCGCCGAGGGAAGAAGATAAGAGCCTTGCCCTTTGATCGCGGCTGCTGTTTGCATCCAGTCAGATTCTACTCGTGTGAAGCAAAATGATCTCTTTGTTTGAGTCCTCTGTTCTATGATAATAAAGCATGCAGGCTTCGGCATAAAGTGTCTCTCTGTTCTGAGTCTGGGACAATGTTGGTTCTTAAACAACAGAAAGGATTTAGACTGCAAACAGAAGAACTGTTATCCGGGCCTCTCTTGTTGCAAGTGAAGGAAATCCAATTCAAACCAGTTTAACACCCCCCACCCCACGCCCCTGTGCCCCAATTAGAGGGAATTCACATTCTAGAATTTACTTTCTGGTCAGAAAGTTCAAGAGAAGGGCTAACTTCAGGAACAACTGGATCCAGCCGTTCAAATTGTGAAGTTCATTCCTTTCGCCATCTCTCGCCTCTCTTTTCCTCCACAGCGGCTTCACCCTCAGGCAGCTCACCCAGATGGCAGCAGGCGAGGCCTCCGCAGCAGCGAGGGTCCCTTTGGCCCTGGGAACCGCTGACCCCAATGAACAGGAAATCCCTCCTTCTGGGGCTTTCAGGGAACGACTCTGGTTGTCCCCATGTGGGTCACGTGCCTTTCTTTTGACCAATCACTGCGCCTAGATGGGCAGGGTACTGAGATTGGCCTTGACCACGGTGCCAACCAGCCAACTTGATGGGGAGGAGAAAGGATTCGAAAAGAGAGCCACACCCAAATCAGATGAAACAGGCCCCTTGTGGAAAACAGGCCTTGTGAGAGCTGGAGGTAGCAAAGAAACGCCTTCTAGGCAAAGCAGAGCTGGCCGAGGTCTCTGAAGAGAGGGACGGTGGGTACAATGCAGGGGCAAAGCACAGGAAAGCGGTGGTCAGAGAAACTGGAAGAGAACGAACCCACGGAAGCTACGGGACGAAGACTCCCAGGATTGGGGAATGGAGGCACCTGGGAGGCCGGGGAGGGCAGCAGCAAAGAGCAAGGATAGAAGCCAAGTCACAAAGCTCATCTTGAAGTAATTATCATGCCACTAAAAATCTCATTTGTCTTGATATATTTTTTTAATTACTGGCAAGGAAAGGCTAATGTTTTTAAAGGCGGCCTAAATAAAATGGTATTCCCTAAAGGAAATGTCTACAAGGTTTTGTGGTGGCCTCTTCTGCTTAATTTTATGGAAGGTGATGGAGACTTACTAAACTGTTTTTATGGGGAACGTTTAATAAATGTGAGGGATGTACTTCCATGCGTTCAAATATGGAAAGTTTTAAAATAGAAGAGTGACACAAGCAGCAAATGATCCCAATATGCTAGATTATGCAGGCTGCTGGCTCAGGTTCCGCTTCTTAATCAAATATATAAATTATGAAATATTGTTGCAGAAGATCGCCAGCCTTGGCCCTACAAGGGCATGGCTTGTGCTTCGGTTGACAGGGAGCGCTGCGGCGCTCACCTTCCGCTGATAAGGGGAGAGGCAGCAAGAGCCGACAGGCAGGCATCCTTGGCCAACACCAGGGACCATGTGGTGCCAAAGTGGATGGAAGAACGTGCTCCCGCCAAAGTCCCAGGCCAAACAGGAAGGTGTTGGTCAGCTCAGTGCGTCACCTGTGTGGTCCCCCTCTGCAGGAGAGGTGTCTGTGATTGCCTTGGACAAGAGTTTGCAAACAATGGGCTATACTATGTCAGACACTGTGGTTTGTCTTCTGAACAATAGGCAACTCACTCACTGGTTCATCCTTTTATTCATTCATTCCGCATGCATTTACTCAGCACCTACTAGGCCCCAAGCAGAATCCCAGCTTGTGCTCCTTCCCAAGACAGTCCCAGCCTCTTCGCAAATAACTCTAGCCGTCCTGATCTCTCCCAGTCACTCGCCAAATAGGTCCCACGTGCCTCGCAGGGCAGCGCTCTCACGGACAGTGTGGGCCTTGGAGCTAGATGCCTCCATTCTCACCCTGACGCTACTGTGTCGCCTTAGAGAAGACATGTGGCTTTGTTCCCGGGTTTCTCCGTTATAAAATGGGGAGAGTAGTAATATTTGCCTTACAGGGTTGTTCTGAGGATTAAAGGGGTTTGTGCATGTTTAAAGGTCTAGAACAGCTCCTGGCACATAAGTGCTCCCTAAGCCCCGGCTTTTATCCGTATTGTTGTTGTCTGTATGACCCAACAGTGGACCGTGGAGGAGGTGGCTCCATTGCAAGATCCTCTCCTCTTAGAAACAGTGGTTTAAAAAAATTGTGGTTTTGTTTTTTTTAAAGTCCATCAGCAAACTTCCTTTCCTTGTTTCTAGTCACTCAAACCTTCTAATAAATGCTCAAATATGACCTGTCCACAGGGAACATTTCAGCCTCTTGACACACACACACACACACACACACACACACACACACACACACACACACACACGGTGAATGAGCTACCCCTGGCATGCAGATTACTGCAAGCAGAAGGAGAGCCCAACTAACTCCCGAGGAGTTGTTTTTTACCTTCTCCTTTCCCTGCCTGGAGGAACTCAGGAAAACCTGCTTCAGGGAGGAAACCTCAGCATATTCTCTTTGGCACCTGTGAGCTCCGTGTGGCAGACTGGGCGGCCCAGCACCTGACCCTCCCTCCGTGTCCCTCTGTGGCCAAGCACACGTTTGCTTTCCTCAGCTACCTGTCCATTGCCGACTTTCTCTTTGAAGTCCCAGACCTCTGCCTCCCTCTCCTTCGTCCAGAAGGGCATTTCAGCCTCAATGCTCAGCATGCCCTCAGGTCCCACATTCCTGGGGAACCCCCATAAGTTGGTCACTTGCTCCTGATGATCCATCTCGTGTGAACTGATTATTAGTCCAGCCAGAAGAACTTAGAAAGGGGGGAGGAAGTTTTTTTTCTACCCTACAATACCTCTTGGTCTAGCTGCCATTTCAAAGCCAGGCATTGCCTGTCCTGTATTCCTGCTGTCACACACACACAACGGGTCCCACCAAGTCTTAAGAGAGAACCTGAGAGAAGGCTGGGAAGACATTCTACTAATAAGATCGTACATTTTATATCTCTTCTGACTCCCCCCAGGTGTAAAGGCCACTCAGAAACTGGAATGCCCAAAGGCCTCCAACTTGGAAAGTAGAGACAGGCGTTTGCTGCTAACCTCACGCCAGGAAGGGGACATTCCCCAGAAATGCTTCTCAGAAGCAGCGTGTGTGGGAGTCACCTGGGGAGCTTGTTAAAATGGGGTTCCGGTGCAGCAGGTGTGGGTTGGGCCCGAGAGGCTGCATTTCCAACGAGCTCTGGGCGTCCAAGCTGTTGGTCTGAGGGCCACACTTGGAGTAGCAGAACCACAGCCTGTGAGGGGACGGGTAATCCAACCCCTTGCCTGAGAAGTGGGGAAACGGAGTCCGGAGAGTAGAGTGGTTTTATCAGGGCCACACAGCAAGCTCAAGGTAGAGCCAACATCCTTCCTGGTCCGCTAACCGGGGATGGGGTCCCCTTGCCTACAGGACACGGGCAGTGAGATAAAGGGATGAAGCAGGCCAGGTGCCAACTGCAGGGACCACGCTGCCCCTATGCCTGCTGTTACTTCACTTTTTAGAACATCAGCAAAACGTACCTGTAGGCTATGATGGTCTGCAGGTGGCCAGATTGCATCCCCCATAACCTAGACCAGGGCCCAGCAAACTTTTCCTGTGAGGAGCCGGAGAGTAGCGATTTTAGGCTTTGCAGGCCATATGGCCTCTGTTGCAACTACTCAGCTCTGGTGGGCTATAGTTTGTTAATCCCTACCTTAGCTGATTAGACAAACTAGAGGGGGTGAGGGGAATGGTCTCTATTTTTTTTTTTTTTTTTTGCAAACTGTGACTTATAAAACAGTATTTTAAAATGGTGGTTTTAAAAATTTGTGTCTTTCCAGTAATGCTGTCTGTGAGTTTGTAGACATGGGGACAGAAGTTAACTATCTCATTTCTGAAGTTCCCTCAAAGGCACATTAAAGGAAAACAGTGCATTCCTAAAATGAGGATTCATCTTAGAGTTCATTTAATATGCTAGAGTTTCTCCCTCCAGCCCCTACAAAGTTATTACTTAAGTGGATGGTATGGACTAAAGGGAATTCTTTAAGTGGGAAAAAAAAAAGACCAAAACTAGAAATAAAATATATGAAAGAAAAGAATATCTCACTAGAAAAGGCAAACATATAGTGAAGGTTAGTAGATCAACCACTTATAAAGCTAATATGAAAACAATTAAAGTGGCAATAAGTACATGCCTATCAATAATTATTTTCAATGTAAATGGCCTAAGTGCTCCATTCAAAAGACATATGGTGTCTGAATGGATAAAAAAATAAGACACATACATATGCTGCCTACAAGAGACACACTTCATATCTAAAAACACACACAGACTGAAAGGGGATGGATGGAAAGAGATATTTCATGCAAGAAGAAATGAAAGAAAAGCTGGGGCAGCAATACTTAGACCACATAGACTTCAAAACAAAGACTGTAACAAGACACAAGGATCCTAATAATAAAAGGCTAATATGCAAATTGTCCCCTCAACCGGGAGTTCGACCAGGGAGCAGGGTGGCCAACTGCCCTTGGCCCTTCGCCCCTGGCCAGCCCAGCCCGATCAGGCCGATCAGGGTGGGCCAGATGGACCCCACCTGTGCATGAATTGGTGCACCGAGCCTCTAGTATAACATAATGATAGAGGGATCAATCCAACAGGAGGCTCTAACACTTGTAACCATCTGTGCACCCAACATAGGAGCACCTACATACATAAATCAAATATTAACAGACATACAGTCAGAGATGGACAGCAATACTATAATAATAGGGGGCTTTAACAACCCACCTACACCCCATGGAGAGATCTTCCAGACAAGATCAACAAGGAAACGTTGGCTTTAAGTGACAGTCAGACTAGATGGACTTGGATGTGTACAGAACATTCCATTCCCGAACAGTAGGGCACACATTCTTTTCAAGTGCACATGAGCATTCTCCAGGCTAGACCTCATGTTGGGCCACAAAACAAGTCAATAAATTTAAGAAGATTAAAATCCCATCAAGCATCTTTTCTGACCACAATGGCATGAAACTAGAAATCAGTTGTAAGAAGAAAACTGGAAATAATAACACGTAGAGGCTGAACAACATGCTGGACATCAAAAAACACCTTGAAAAAATGAAAATAGAAGCACTGTTACAAAATCTATCCGACCATCGGAGGCCCTTCTACGGGGGGAGTTTATAGCAACATAGGCCCTCAGGAAACTAGAAAAACCTCATGTAATCTAACCTTAGACCCAAAGCAACTAGGAAAAGAGGGAGCAGAGCCCAAAGTTATCAGAAAGAAGGAAGTAATAAAGACCAGAGCAGAAGTAAATGAAACTGAAGTTTGAGACCTCACTCTCCCTGATTTCAAATAACTAAAACAGCATGGTACTAGCACAAAAGCAGAATAAAGAACCCAGAAATAACCCCCCGCCTTTATAACCAATTAAATTTATGACAAAGGAGGCAAGGATATACAATAGGGAAAAGTCTTAATAATGTTGGGAAGCCCCAGCCGGGTGGCTCAGTTGGGTGGAGCATCATCCCATACACCAAAAATTTGCGGGTTCAATTTCAGGTCAGGACACATACCTCAATTGCAGGTTCCATCCCCATTTGAAGTGTGTACAGGAGGCAACTGACTGATCTCTCTCTCACTCTTTTTCCCTCCCTCCCTCTCTTCCTTTCTCTCTAAAATCAATAAACGTATCCTTGGGTGAGGATTAAAAATTATAATAATAATAATAATAATAATAATGTTGGAAAAACTGCACAGCTACATGCAAAAATACAAAATGCACCACTCTCTTGCACCATATACAAAAGATAAACTCAAAATGGATTAAAGACTCGAACATAAGACCTGAAACCATAAAACTCCTAGAAGAAAACACAGGCAATAAACTCTTTGACATCAGGCAAGGGCAACAAAATGAACATAAACAAACGGGACTACATTCAACCAAAAAACATTTGCGGAGTAAAGGACACCATCAACAAAATGAAAAGGTAACCTACTGAATGGAAGAAGATATTTGCAAATGATATATCTGATAAGGGTTTAATATCCAAAATATATAAAGAATTATAAAACTCGGCATCAAAAATCAAATCATCCAATTAAAAATGAGCAGAAGACCTACACAGACATTTCTCCAAAGAAGACATAGATAGTGAACAGACCCTTAAAAAGACACCGAACATCGTTAATCACTAGGGAAATGCACATAAAACCTCCCTGAGATATCGCCTCACACCTGTCAGGATGGCTATCATCCAAAAGAAAAGAAATAACAAGTGTTAGAGAGGATGCGGAGCAAAGAGCAGCCTCGTGCACTGTTGGTGGGACTGCAAATTGGTGCAGCCACTACGGAAAACAGTATGGAGGCTCAGCAAAAGATTACAAATACGACCACCATACAATGTAGCAATTTCAGTTCTGGGCATTTATCCACAGAAAACAAAAACACCAATTGGAAAAAAATATATGCAGCCCTATGTTCATTGCAACATTATTTACAATAGCCATGCTATTGTAAATGGATGTGGTGCAATGGAATATTAGCTACAAAATAGAATGAAACTTGCCATTTGCAGCAACAGGGATGGGTCCAAAAGGTATTTGGCTAAGTGAAAAAGTCAGAGAAAGACAAATTCTGTACCATTTCACTTATATGTGGAATCTAAAAACTAAACAAATGAACAAACAAAACAGACTCATAGATACAGAGAACAAACTGATAACTGCCAGAGGGGTTGGGTGGTGGACGGGTGGAGATTAAGAAGTACACACTTATAACATGAATAAGTCACGAGGATGTAAAGTACAGCATAGGAAATACAGTCAATACTATCTAATAAAAGAGTAATATGCAAATTGACCGTCACTCCAACACACAAGATGGCTATCCCCATGTGGTCAAAGATGGCTGCCCCCATATGGACACAGATGGCCGCCACAAGATGGCCAGCAGGGGAAGGCAGTTGGGAGGGACCAGGCCTGCAAGGGAGGGCAGTTGGGGGCGACTGGGCCTGCAGGGAAGGGCAGTTGGGGGGACCCAGGCCTGCAGGGGTGAGCAGTTGGGGGGGACCAGGCCTGCAGGGGAGGGCAGTTAGGGGAAATCAGGTTGGCAGGGGAGTGGTTAGGGGGTGATCAGGCTGGCAGGCAGAAGTGGTTAGGGGCAATCAGGAAGGCAGGCAGGCAAGCAGTTGGGAGCCAGCTTTCCTGGATTGTGAGAGGGATGTCCCAGATTGGAGAGGGTACAGTCTGGGCTGAGGGACACACACCCCTGTGCATAAATTTCATGCACCGGGCCTCTAATCCTACATAATAAAATGGTAATATGTAAATTACCATCACTCCGCTATGCCCACGATTGGGCCAGTGGGAGGCACAGGAGGCGGGACTCAGGGTGGCCGGGGTAGCTGATTGGGCCAGCAGGACGCTGAGCTCGCGGTGCCAGTGGCGCCGCGAGCTCAGCGTCTGCGCCATGGCTGTGCTGGAGGCTTTCGAAAGGCCTGGTGCACCAGCGGACAGACTGCCAGCTGGTGCACCAGGTGCATGATTAAATCATGCACTGGGCCTCTAGTAATCTATAAAAGCCTAAGCGACCTAATGACGGAACAAGCAGTCAACCGCTCGCTATGACATGCACTGACCACGAGGGGGCAGATGCTCAATGCAGGAGCTGCCCCTTGGTGGTCAGTGCACTCCCACAGTCAACCTCCTGCAGACGGCCAACCTCCTGCAGACAGCCAACCTCCTGCAGCCCCTCCCCGCAGCTGGCCTGTTCCAATCATCCCTGGGACCAAATCAGGGCAGGAGACAGCCCTGATCGGCCCCAATCGCCAGCCAGGCCAAGGGACCCCACTTGTGCACAAATTCATGCACCGGACCTCTAGTATTGTAATAGCTTTGTATGGTGACAGATGGTTCTTAGACTTAGCGTAGTGATCACTTTGTAAGGTACGTAAATGTGAGATCACTATGTTGTGCACCTAAAACTCATATAATGTTGTATGTCAGCTATACTTTAATTAGAAAGAGCTTTACATTCCAGAAAGAAAAAAAGAAAGGTGGCTTAAGAATTTAAGCATGAACGAATGAAGAATGCAGAACCAACAGCATCTTTGGCACATGGGTTATTTGGCGCTAAAGGCCACTGAGAACAGTAGATGCAGGAGAAGCTGCCCTGATCATTGTTCTCATGCAGGTAGGGAACTGCCAACCCAAGTTCAGGTCCTTCTCCTCTTCATTCCGTATCACAGTCCGTCAGTCACATGCACTGAGGGCCTGCTGTGTGCCAGGTGCGGCTCCCGACCCTGGGGCCAAGCATGGACAGGCCCGGCTCAAGGCGCTTACACTCTACAGGGAGACGATACATAAACAAGAAATAAGCAGGTGCTCCTACTGGGGTATGTTGTACCAAGGAAATGAGTGTAAGGATTATTAAAGAATAAAAAATATCTACATGGGTCTCCGCTCTATTTCCTGCAACAGAGCTCCCCAAACTCATGAATGGGGGCACTGGGAGCATCTTGTTCTCCATCTGCCAGCTCTGAGAACTAGGCCCTGATATCCCACTTTGCAGAGCAGGAAATGAGTACAGAGCTGCGTTCCTCCTCCTCCTCCTCCTCCTCCTCCTCCTCCTCCTCCTCCTCCTCCTCCTCCTCCTCCTCCTCCTCCTCCTCCTGTATCAGAGTCCCAGATTCCTCCCAGTGAGGGCAGCGGGCTGGCCTCCATCACCCCCGACCCCTCCCCTCCCCCTCCCCTGCCCCAGAGCTCACAGTTCCCTCCTGCTCCTCCCCTCACACCTCCTGACCCTGTCTTGGGTTGCACACACAAGCCATTCAGAGCAATAACCTGGATTCCAGGCGTTCAAGTTAAGCTACAGTTATGCCTGTGAAATCATAACTATGTTATGCTTGGCAGAGAGGCCGCCCAGTGGGGCCCAGGCCACAGCCCACCCCCAACATAGTTTAAACATTTTTATTAGTTTAAACTTGTTTGTTAAAAATTGTTGACATTCCACATAGAACATCTATATGGCCACACTCTGTTGAGAAATCAGAAGGCCTGGCCCCATCAGCCTTGAGGGACCTGCCTCCCCATCACCACTGGCCCTTCACCAGGCCACTCACTGTCACTCAGACCGTCAGAGCCACCCCCAGGTGTCCCTGCTCTCACCCCCTCCAGTTCTTCCTTCACCCCGCCTCCCAAGGAATTCTACACCAGGCCCTGGCCACAGGGATCTCGTTAGAAAGGATCAGTTCTGTCAGGCTACCCCCTTGCTCGAAACTGTTGATCCTGTTTCTCTACGACTGAATGTCTCAACTTACAAGGGTATTCCCCCCTTCACAGCCTGGCTTCTGGCTGCCTCCCCAGTCTCATTTCTTTTCACTTATTTTCAAAGCCATCTTAAATGGGAAGATAGACAATGAAGAAATGAATGAACAACATTATGGAAGAGCTATGAGGGAGCTAAACAGGCCAGTGTGGTAAATGGTAATTGTGAGTCATCTTGGGGTAGAGCCATCTGGGATGGCTTCTCAGAGGAGGTGGCCTTTGAGCTGAAACCTCGGTGGACAAGCAGAGTTGTCTGATGAGTGGTCCCAGAGGCTCATTCAAGTTCCCTGGGGTGGTAGGTTCCAAAATGAATCTAGTCCTTCATATCTCCCTGTCTCCATCCACACCCCTAGCAATGAGACTTTGCTAACCCTCCCATCAAAGTTGAGTCTATTTCCCTATTCCTTGAATCTGGACTAGCCTTGCAACCTGGTTTGGCCAACAGAATGCAAAGACTATACTTTCCCCATTGAATTGCTTTGGCACCTTGGTTGAAAGTCAGTTGACGCTATGCATGTAAGTCTCTTTTGGACTCTCTTCTGTTCCACTGATCTCTATGTCTATCCTTTGCAAACCCACACTACGGTGATGACTACGATTTTATAGTAAGTCTTGAGTTCAGGTAGGGTAAGTCTTCCAATTTTGTTCTTTTCCAACATTGTTTTGGTTGATTCATTTGCATTTGCCATTTTCACATAAAGAAGTAATTTGCATTTGCACACAAACTTTAGAATCAATTTCTACAAAAGTGCCTGCTGGGATTTTGATTGGGATTGTGTTGAATTTATACATCAATTTGAGACAAATTGTCATCTCAACAATTTTGAGTCTTCTGATCTATGATTCTGGTATATCACTCCATTTACCTAGGTCTTCCTTCATTTCTCTTATTGCAGATGTCTTCCATTGTCTACGTCTTGGATATCTTTGGTTAAATTTATCCCTAAATTGTGGATGATACTGTAATTTCTAAAAATGTCATTTTCCAATTGTTTACTGCGAATATATAAAAACACAACTGGTTTTGTTTAGCCTTCGCTGGAAGCTGCTCACATCTGACCTGCACATGTGTTTTCAGTGCTCGGCCGGAGGCATTTGGGAGAATACAAAAAAGTTGGGACTTCCCCTTCCGCAGCTCTCGCCTGTCCAGGACTCCACCCTCCGCTCCCCAGGGCTCACAGAAGCCCCAGAGGACCAAGCTTCTGTTCCCTGAACAGAAAGATGGTGGAATTGCTACTGGAGGTTTAGCAACTGTTCATTTCACTGTGCCTGCACCCTGCCCTCAGGCTAAAGCCAGAAAAACTGGAAACTACTCCATGTTGGATCCTACTTTCACGTTTTGGCCCTTTTCCAAATCTGCTCACTTTAGTGCACTTTCCAGAGCCTTTGGGCACTGTTTTTTTGTTTTGTTTTGTTGTTTGTTTGTTTGTTTTTGTTGTTTGTCCAGAGTTTACAGTTATTCTGTGAGGGTGGATCAGCCTGTTAGGAGCCGACTCTGCCATCCCGGAGGTGGGACTCCTATTGAAAAACAAACACACCACGACAAAAAGTAAAGTAACAGGTGTTGGCAGTGATGTGGAGAAACTGGAACCGCTGTGCTTTGCTGGTGGGAATATAAAATGGAGCAGCCACTGAGGAGAATAGCTTAGCAGTTTCTCAAAACATTAAGCATAGAATGACCAGAGGATCCAGCAAGGTAACCTCTGGGCATATTCCCAAGAGAAACAAATGCTCAGACTCCAGCAGATACTTTTACACCCATATTCAAAGCAGCATTATGCACAACAGCAGAAGATGAAAATAGCCCAAGTGTCCAACAGCAGATGAATGGGTGAACATACGTACAATGGAATCTTTCTTAGCCATAAAAAGGAAGGACCTTCTTTCTGATACATGCTGTTTGCTCGTGCTGTTATAAGGAAGTACCACAGCCTGGGTGGCTTAACCAACAGAAACGTATTTTCTCCAGTTCTGGAGGCTGGATGTCCGGGACAAGGTGTCTGCAGGGCTGGTTCTTTCTGAGGGCTGAGTGGGGAGGATCAACAGTCCTCTCTCCTTGGCTTGTGGATGGTCATCTTTTCCCTGTGTCTTGCCATGGTCTCCCCTCTACACGTGTGTGTATGTCCAAACTTCCTATTCTTATAAGGACAGCAGTCATATTAGGTTAGCATCCACTCTAATGACCTCAATTTAACTTAATCATCTCATACAACCCTGACCTCCAAATACGGTTGTATTCTGAGGTCCTGGGGGTCAGGATTTCAACATAGGAATTTAGGAGTTTCCCTTAGGAGGCACACAATTCAGCCCAAAACACCTACAACATTGGATGAACCTTGGAAAATATAAGCTAAGCAAGTAAGCCAGACACAAAAGGACAAATACCATGTGTTTCCATTGATTAGGGGTACCTACAGTAGTCAAATTCAGGGACAGAAAGTAGAATAGAGGTTAAGGGGGGGGAGTGTTCAATGGGAACAGAGTTTCAGTCTGGAGGTGGATGGTGGTGATGGTTGCACAACAGCATGAATGCTTAATGTCACTGAATTAAACACTTCAAATGGTTAATATGGTAAATTTTGTTATACGTTATCCATTTTACCACAATATAAATAAATTCTTTTTAAAAATATATTTCTATTGATTTCAGAGAAGAAGGGAGAGGAAGAGAGAGCTGGAAACATCAATGATGAGAGAGAATCACTGATTGGCAGCCTCCTGCACACCCCCTACTGAGGACTGAGCCTGCAACCTGGGCATGTGCCCTGACTGGGAATCGAACTGAGACCTCCTGGTTCATAGGTCAACGCTCAACCAGGGACCACACTGGTCAAACTAAAAGAATGCTTTTAAAAAATCTATAAAAATAAATTATTACCCAGAGTTTCTTCTGTTTCACATCTGAAAATCGGTGGAGTAGTAGCAGGTGTTTCTATTTTGTTTCTGGAGAAACAAGAAATTACAATTCCCTGTTGTTTTCTTTTTTCCTTTGAATTATGTACCTCAACACAGTGACATGGACCATTATTTTAAGACAAGTGGCAGGTTATTAAAAGCAAAATGAGAAAGAGGAAACAGCTTCTGAACAAGTGTTTTGAAAATGAGATTACAGGCAGGTCTTGGGGTTGAACAGCGGGCCATCAATAACCCGGGCATTTAATTTAAATAGGATACTTGAAGTTTCCAAGATGGTGACCTGGGTGTCCTTCTGCCCAATAAAATACCATCTTTTGGGCTGCAGACTGAGAAGACTGATTTAACTCTGTGTCATTACACACTTAGAGCACGGACTGGCCCTACAAGTTTAACATACAAGGACAAGCAACTCCTGTGGAATGCACTAAAGGGTCCACAAAGCATTTCAGACTCTTCCTTTAATATTCACAACAACCTTGAGAGAATGGTAGTGACCCCATTGAACAGGTGAGACTTCCTGCAGGAGGCTACACACAGCTTAATATCTGGAAAGTCTATGTTTATTATAAACCACTTTGGGAAATACTTTTATGCTTTCCTCTGATAGTTCCAAAATAACTGCCTTTTACATGTATGTGCGCAGTTTTCTCAATACCACTTATTGAATAGAATGTTTTTACCACATTGTATATTTCTGCTTCCTTTGTCATAGATTAATTGACCATATAGGTGTGGGTTTATTTATAGGCTCGCTATTCTGTTTCGTTGATCTATGTGTCTGTTTTTATGCCAATGCCATGCTGTTTTGATTACTATAGCCTTGTAGTGTCGTTTGATATCAGGTAGCATAATATCACCAACTTTGTTCTTTCTCAAGATTGCTTTGGCTATCCGGGGTCTTCTGTGGTTCCATATACATTTTAGGATTATGTGTTCTACTTCTGTGAAAAATGCTATTGGTATTCGGATAGGCATTGGATTGAATCTGTAGATTGCTTTGGATAGTATGGGCATTTTAATGATGCTAATTCTTCCTATGCATGATCACAATATAGCCTTCCATTTATTTGTATCTTGTTTAATTTCTTCCTGCAATGTCTTACAATTTTCCATGTACTGGTCTTTTACCTCCTTAGTTAAATTTATTCCATAGATATTTTATTTTTTTTTGATGCAATTGTAAATGCGATTGAAACTTGACCACTTTCTTATACCATATACAAGAATAAACTTAAAATGGATTAAAGACTTCAATGTAAGACTTGAAACCATAACATTCCGAGAAGAAAACACAGAGAGCAAACTCGGTGACATCACTGCAGTGCTATTTTTTGAATATTTCTCCTCAGGCAAGGAAAACAAACAAACAAAAATAAACAAATAGGATTATACCAAACTAAAAAGTTTTTGCACAGCAAAGGAAACCATCAACAAAACAAAAAGACAACCCACTGAATGGGAGAAGATATTCACAAATGGCATATCTGATAAGAGGGTACTATTCAAAATATGTGAGGAACTCATATAACTTAAAACCAAAACAAAAAAAAATCTGATTTAAAAGTGTGCACAGGAGCACAGCCTGTGTTGCTCAGTGGTTTAGCATTGACCCGGGCACCAGGAGGTCACAGTTCAATTACCAGTCAGGGTACATGCCTGGGTTGCAGGCTCAATCCCCAGTAGGGGGTGTGAAGAAGGCAGCCGATTGATATTTCTCTCCCATTAATGTTTTTCTCTCTCTCCCTCCTCCTTCCTCTCTTTGAAATCAATAAAAACATTTGTTTAAATGGGCAGAGGACCTGAATAGACATCTCTCTAAATAGAGTATACAGATGGCCAAAAGACACATGAAAAGATGCTCAAAATCACTAATAATCAGAAAAAAATGCAAATTAAAACCACAATGAGATAGCACCGCACACCTGATAGGATGGCTACTACCAATAAATCAACAAACAACAAGTTTTGGCAAGGAAATGGAGAAAAGGGAACCCTCATGCACTGTTGGTGGGATTATATATTGGTGCAGCCATTGTGGAAAACAGTATGGAGGTTCCTCAAAAAAAATAAAAATAGAGCTGCCATACAATTCAGCAATTTCACTTCTGGGTATTTATTCAAAGAAACCCAAAGTACTAATTCAAAAAGATATATGCACCCCTATGTTCACGGCAGCATTGTTAACAATAGCTAAGATATGAAAGTAACCCAAGGGTGATCAGGCTGGCAGGCAGAAGCAGTTAGAGGTGATCAGGAAGGCAGGCAGGCGAGCAGTTGTGAGCCAGTAGTCCTGGATTGTGAGAGGGATGTCCGACTGCCCATTTAGGCCCGATCCTACTGGGATAGGGCCTAAATGGGCAGTCAAACATCCCTCGAGGTGTCCCAGATTGGAGAGGGTGCAGGCTGAGCTGAGGGACACCCCGCCCCCCCAGTGCACAAATTTCATTCATCGGGCCTCTAGTAGAGATAATAATAGAACTTAGCTGGGACATAGTAAGCACTTAATAAATATTAGCCAATTTATTACTGCATTGGTGATTACTGTTATATTTTTGGCAGTATGCCAAGTGCTTTAAGCATATTATGATTTATTTTATCTGTTTCTACAAATAGACATCCTATTAATGTCCACCTACATCACCTAACAACCATCCCACAGCTCTGCACAACAGACTCCTACGCCCATCTTACAGGAGGGAAGCAGAGGCTCACACACGCTCACTCCCCAAAGTGTGCACAGTGTGTTGGTTTTGAAGTCCAAGGTTTTACCAAAAAAAAAAAAAAAAAGCTGTGACTTTGAAAACCTGGTTCCACAAACAATCACTGGTTTACGATTTTCAGCGAGTCACTTTGCCTTCCCCAACCTCATTGCTCATCTGGAAGATGTGTAACCAGCCCCTGCCTCCTCCCCAGATTAGCTGTGGGCACCAGGTGCAGCTGTGGCTGGGGAGACACTTTCTTGTGATTAGAGAAAATCCAAGCTTTCTTGCGGGGGCCGGCGGGGTGGGGGGGGGGGTTCATATCTGCTCTGTTACTTACTGTCCCCATTCCTAACGCACTGGATGGAACCGAGTTGGGCCCAATTAACACGAGCTGGATGAATGGGCAAAATAATTGCTATTGCTTCCACTGAGCAAAGGTGTCCCAGAGCAGAAGTTTCCCGAATAATTCCCCAAATCCCAGCAATCCTGTGGTCCTCAGAGCAAGAGCCTGGGGGGATGGTCGCAATATTTGTCCCAGTTTTACCTGTGACTCCAAAGAGGAAACACAGATGCTGAGTTCCAGGAGAGATAGGGATAGAGTTATGCCACAGTGTCTGTGCCAGAGGTTGGTATCTTTGCAAAGACTGCCAGGATGTGCCCTGCTTGTCCACCAAGCCCTCTCCACAAGAAGAGTACAGTCCACGGGGTGACTCAGAAACTGACGCTCACACAGAGAAATTAATGCCCGTTTCATTCATGACCTTGTTTTGGTAGCTCAGGCACCCTCTGGAGGCCCACTCTCAGAGCACAAAGAAACAAGCGCTTTCTAAGTCACTCACACTGCCCTGGGGCCATCCCTGCATTCAACTTGGGTTTTTCCAATGCTGCTTGACAGAAATTAAAGTCTCATTAGTTTCCTATTGTATCGTGAACAGAGCGTGTATCTCAGGATGAATCTGCCTGAAAAAATGGGGAGAACCCTCTGGAGGAGCTGTTTGTTTGTTTGCTGATAAAGCTAGAAAGGAAACTAATTAAGGCTTTTATTTTTAATGTAGGTTTAATTTTGAAAGGCTCTGTTGCCAAGCGCCCAAAGGAATATGCCCCCGGTGTCACAATGACGTGGGCAGCTGGGCCAGAAGGAGAGGAGCTGGGAGCCGGTGGAGCAAGAGCTGTGCCCACAGGAGTGTGACCCTCCGGTCACAGTGGCGGCCACACACATCATTATACCACTCACTGCAGCACGCTGACTCAACCACCAGTTCGGCCTCTTGTCAGATGCTTAGCTGGACACGGTGCTTGGCCCCTGTGAGCCTGTTTTCTTATCTATAAACTAGGGGCCCAGAGCACGAATTCATGCACCTTGAAAGGAACCGTGGGCCGCAAGGCTGCGGTGGGCACAGGGGTGAATCTCAGACCATCCTCCGTACCCCTGCCTGGCCCCTCCGGCCACGGCCCCTGGTCCCCTCTCTACCAGAAGCCCCGCTCCCGCTGTTGCTGCTCCCACCCGCTGATGGCCCGGAGCGATTGGGGCCAGTGCGAGCGGGCCATTACCGGCAGCGGGTACAAGAGGCGGCTGCCGGCCCCAATCGCCGCTCAGGGGGAGTTGGAGAAGCCCTCAGGAGCAGTGGGGGCTGGCAGCAGCCACTCACACCCACTGACAAGAGATTGGGGCTGGCGCTGGGTGCTGGCAGTGGGTGCGAGTGGGGCCAGTGCCGGCAGCAGGTGCGAGCACCTAGTGGGACCGCGGCACACGGGAGCAAAGAATTTTCAGTAAACACCAGAGGCTCGCCCTGATGACAGCAACTGGTGCCCTGCCTTGATCTGGCACCCACCCTCACCTGCTCCACCATCCCACCGCAGCCTGCCATGTTCTGCACTCTGCCGCCTGCTGTTGATACCTGCCATGTTCTGTGCACGCTCTCTGGTGGTCAGCGACCGGTTGTTTGGTTGTTCCACCGTTCGGTCTATTTGCATATTAGGGTTTTATATATATAGATGGGAATGATTCTTGCCTACATCAGAGTTGGCCTGAAAAGTCCAATGACGTGTTGAGTGACAAAGAGACTTTAGAAATGGAGAAATGTTTATAAGAGTTTGAGCTTTCTTCAATTGCCTCAGGTCTCATCTTTCCCACCTCTGCCACCCCTTATCCAAAGAAACATTGCACCCTTTCAGGGCAAGGTCCATGTCTTGTCCAGAGGTGAAACACAGCTCAAAATGAACAGGCTTTGAAATGAGACTCGCCTGGACTTCCGTCATATTCCCAACACACTTGGCCATGTCACGTTGGGCACATTTCTTAAACGGAGACTAGGTTTTCTCTTCTGGAAAATGGGCCATAATATTTTCTTGCTAATGGTATTGTGCAGATTAAATGAAATAACAACTGGACTGACACTTAGTAGATGATCTAATGCAGTGGTCGGCAAACTCATTAGTCAACAGAGCCAAATATCAAGAGTACAACGATTGAAATTTCTTTTGAGAGCCAAATTTTTTAAACTTAAACTTCTTCTAATGACACTTCTTCAAAATAGACTCGCCCAGGCCATGGTATTTTGTGGAAGAGCCACACTCAAGGGGCCAAAGAGCCGCATGTGGCTCGCAAGCCGCAGTTTGCCGACCACTGTTCTAATAGATTCCCTTCTCCTTTTTCCTCCCCCAGTGAGCTGGTTTTTATAATCCCACAGTTACCAGGACAGGGCCCCTGCACACAGTGTGTGCCAAATTAATGTTTGTATCATAAATAATTGGTGCTTCAATAAATAAGTGTTCTAGACCAGCCTGCTAATTCACCTGACCTTGTAGCTCAGCAAAAGGATCATTTCCCATAAAACATTCTAGCCCCAACTGTCTTTGTGGGAAACCCAGAGGGGATAGAAGTGATATCCATTAGTCAGCTATTAATAACAATAAGCTACATATTTCAATGGTTTGGTATGAAAACAAAATCATCATCTTCATCATCATCATCTTCATCATCATCATGTCTTATGCATCCCTCAACTCATGCCAGGCACTGTCCTGAGAGCTTTATAAATATTCATTTATTTACTCCTCATAATGACTCTAGATGCAGGTGCTGTTATTACCCCATTTCCCACGTAAGAAAAATGAGGCACTGGAGCCTTAGAGAAGGTCTCCAAGCATCAGAAAGGTGAAATTATTCAATTACCAGAGCCATGAAAGTAACTCCCAATTATGCAGTTTTAAATACACACAGGTAAAGCCACACACTGCGATGAGATTAGGCTAACTACAAAGTTAGAGGCCACCGTCCCCAAGACCACCTTCCCTTCTCACGCCAACTGCAAACTCAGGAGGTTCCCGAAACCCTCAGGCTCAGTGATTTGCTGGAAGAAGCCACAGAGCTCGTGAAGGCTCCTGTGCTCATATTCTGGTTCCTTACAGGGAAGAGGTGCAGACTAACATCAGCCGGGAGAAGTACCGGGGCAGAGTCCATGGAGCCCAGCCTGGGCTCCCACTGCCCTGCCGTGGGCCATGGACATGCTACTCTCCTGCACAGAGTTCGCCAGCAAGGGGTGCTCACCAGGCGCCAGAGCTCAGTGTTTACTGGGGCTCATTGCATCTGCATGATGGATGGATTGATGGATCGATTGCCCACCCCCATGGTTGGTCTAGTCCAGCGATTTTCAACCTTCTTCATCTCATGGCACGCATACACTAATTACTAAAATTCTGCGGTACACCAAAAAAAGTAATTATTTTTTGCTGCTCTAACAAAAAATAAAAGTATAATTTTGATTTGTTCACACCGGATGGCTATTGTTGTGTTGGCTGTTGTCATTTTTTATTTTTATTTTATTGATTTTCTACAGAGAGGAAGGGAGAGGGATAGAGAGTTAGAAACATCGATGAGAGAGAGACATCGATCAGCTGCCTCCTGCACACCCCCTACCGGGGATGTGCCCGCAACCAAGGTACATGCCCTTGACCGGAATCGAACCTGGGACCTTTCAGTCCACAGGCCGACGCTCTATCCACTGAGCCAAACCGGTTTCGGTGCTGTTGTCATTTTTTAATTTGACAATCTAAGGGGAAAGAGGTCAGTGCCCCTGACTAAATAGTCACGTATCGCATGTTTTAAAAGTTCTGTGGCACACCAGCTGAAAATTGCTGGTCTAGTCAACTGATATTGCAGGCCCCAAACCCCGCACCCTAAATCATACTGGTGTTCTTTCCAGCTTGGCCAGCCCTACCTTCAATCCCATTGTTACTATCTGGCTGGCCCAAGGCCCCAGGCAAACAGAGATAACCTCCTGGTAACCAGGGGCAAAGGCCAGATTCCTTCCAGGCAAAGTTAAACTCTCTTCTGCACATTTACATACTTGTGTTTGCATTTGTACTTACACAGACACGTATGGAAAGAACGCATGAAAGAAAGACTGGAAGGAAACACCAAAAAGTCAACAATCATAATAAAATGAAATGGAACCTAAACATGTCACTCTATGTATTCTTTCTCTATTTCTCTACTTCAAAATCTTTCCCGGTGAGAATATATTTGCATATTACTTATCAGGATAGTTATCTTTAAAACTTAGAGAATAAAGAAAAAAGGGGAAAGAAAACAAAGTCTATTGTGGCAGCCAAGTCGGCAGACCAGGCGCCAGTTCTGAATCGCACATCATCCCTATAAATAGGACGAAATCTGCTGACTTGACTTCGTGCGGAATGGCATGAGCTGGCCATATGGCGGAATGCGGAGTTGGGAAATCCTAATGAGATGGCATGCTGCTGGGCCTCGGGAGGGAAGGGAAGGAGGGAGGCAAATCCAGGAGAGAAGTGATGGTCAGGCAAGGGTCAGCTTGACCTGCAGGGCCCTGGCAGCGGGCTGGGCTGAGTCCTGCCAGGAGGGAAGTGGGACAGTGGCCAGGATGCAACCATGGAACTCAGATCTTGGCCTTGAGAACAGGGGAGGGAGGTGAAGGTCAGAGGAGCAGGAGGAATCTTCCCTACTTTGCTCACCTTCTACTCACAACCCTGGCCAGGAGCCCAGGAGGAGAGAGCGGCGAAGCCTCAGGGCCCCCCTGCCTGGCCCTCCGTCGCTGTTCCGTGCTCGTGTCCCACGTGCAAAAGTGCTTCCATCCCAGCACCCTGAGCTCCCTGATTTACACCCCACTTCTCTGCACATCCCTGGCCCACCTGTCTCTGTTCATCAGGAGGGGTTCCCAGACCCCTGCTGGGGAGGGGAGCACAGCTGTCCCACGCAAAGGCAAGGCCTGGGAGGGTTTTCCTTTTGAAACGCAGCTACACTTTGCCCTCTGAAAAGACACTCTAACGAAGCCTAACAGTGAAGAAAAGAAAAGCTACCTGCGTGAGAAACACACATTAGAAACCATTTTGAAACTGCAATTCAAGTATCCTCTGGGGTCTACACTCCTCATGCCCTCCACCACTTCTTTTCCTTGTTAGCTCAGATTTTTAAAAAGAGCTTGTGGTGCTAGAGGAGTCGGGGCTGTGAAGTCACAAATACAGTGTCTGCTCTATGGCAGGAACCGTGCTTCTTGAATGATCAGCAAAGAGTAACCCATTTTACAGATGTGGAGAACGAGGGCCCAGAGAGGTTCGTGGGCGCAAGGTCACACAGCCAGGGAGGGGAGGAGCCACAGTGCAAACCCAGGACCGAGTCAGCGTCCGCACTCTCTCCAGAAGGTCCGGAAAGCTGCTGCTTCTCCGAGGTTCCCAGCCCAGCGGAGCACAGGGACCTACGGCTACTTGTTCCCTGACAGGATTTGTCCCCAAACTCAGGAGCATTCTGAATCTCAGAATGACCTGGGCTGACGTTAAGGTCCCCTATTACGGGGACAGGTCTTCTAGACCAAAAGAACCCGTCCGGAGTCTAACAGAAGACTTCTATCTCCTCCAGGTGTGAGAGTCACGCTGGGAAGTTGTGACTGGACACCAGAGTGTGATGACTGGGGAGAGTGCACAGGACAGAACCTCGGCCTTGGGGCTACCCAGAAACTCCTGTTCCCATGGAGACCAGGGGGCTCTGGACCCTCCCCTCACCACCAGCGGGCATGGGTGTTGGTGATTGACATGCATCTCGCCCAGGGTCTGTGACCTGGAGGACAGAGGCCCTCTAAGAAATGGTGAGCACAGAGAGAGCTGGTGCTCAGAACAGGGGGTGGGGGTGGGGACCTGTTGAGAGGAAGGAGGGAAAGGAGAGGAAGGCAGGGAAAGAGGGGAAGGAAGAAGGAAAGAAAGCCAGAGAAATGTGAGACCTATGGTCACTCCAGTTACACAACCATTGAGTCCTGCCCCAGGAAAAGGTGCCCCAGGTCAGCAGTGAGCAGACCTGGTTCAGGTAGGAGGATCCCCTTTGTCTGCCTCTGTCACCCAGGGCCCTTCCTGGCGACCTCAGCCAGGAGGCTAGAGCCTTCACCGTGGGGGCATCAGCCTCCAGGAGCCCTGTCCTGCCAACGCTGTTGCCTCGGGCTTTGCCTCTCCCTGGTTTCCAGGGCAACCAGGGGACCGGGCGGCCCTCCAGGCAGAGAGCCGAAGTCAGCAGCAGCCTGGCTAACTGCATGGGCACCTCGGCCCCACCTCGTTGCCGTTAACAGTACACAGGGCGTGTGCGTCCACACGGAATGTCTGCCTTGCAACCGGCTTCCCCAGCAGCCTTGCGTGGGGGTGAAGAAATGGGAGCTCCATGTACTGGGCTGAATGACCACCCCCAAAGGGCGCAGGAGCCTGAAGGGACGCGCCTGCCCAGTCCCACGTGCTGGGTGTGCACAGGCGGCGCAGAGCTGAGAGGGGCCGCCAGTGTCAGATGAGAGAATTAGGACCCAAAATACCCAGACAGCCGGGAACAAGTGCATGCATCCAACAAGGCGGAACTATAATGGGGACAGATGGTTGGAGGCCCTGCGCTTGGGCCCTAAAACACAGCTGCCCAAATCCCAGAGCGGGCGGGAGGCTTAGCAGCAGCATGTGTGAGAACTGCGGAGGGCTTCTGTGGGTGGAAGGGGCTGGGGCGGCTGCCAAGCTGGGCTGGGACAGCGACAGCGGGAGGAATAAAGTGAGTGTCCGACTCCTGTCCCTGCGATCAGTGCCTCCGGGCCCCGCGCTTTGAGCAGGACAGGGAAGAGCTGGTCTCCATCCAGTGGAAAATGATGAGGACAGTGGCGCGGCCTGAGCCATGTCATATGAGCAATGGCTGCAAGAGCTATGTTTAGCCTGGAGTCCGAGCTCAAGGGGGACATGAGAGCTGCCTTCAAATATCTGAAGGGCTGTCGCAAGGAAGAAGAATTTAAACGTGTTCTATGTGGCCCCACAGGGTGAAACCAGGGCAATGGCAGTGGCATCAAGAAGACGGTTGTAGGTGATGGAGAAGTCAGGTCTAGCAGTTAGGGTCCAAATCATGAAACAGGTTGTCTGTGAAAGACTGAGCTCCCCGTTGCTGGAGGTAATCAAGCACAGCCAGAACGACCACCTCGTAGGGGGTGTCGGGGAGGGTGCTGGCTGGCCAAGATGGCCTCTGGGGGCCGTTCACCCCCAAGAAGGGAGCCGTTTCCTGCGGGACCTCGGGAGGGAAGGCCTTCTCCCGGGGCTCGGGGTCTCAGAGGGCCTTTTTCTGAAATTCTCTGGCTGAAGGTGGAGCCAAGCATTTTCAGCAGCTGTCATCCCGCTGATTCCTTTTCCTAAATTAGGCTCCTCGGGGCCTCGCGCCGGCTGGAGCCCAGACACAAGGGCCCTGCAAAGTCCAGAAAGCACTCAGGTCCATGATATCATCACTCAGCTCGTCCCAGAGAACACCGAAGCCCCGGGGGCAGGGGGCCAAGGTTCCTCACATTACCATTCTTCCAGCAGGTTCTGGCCTTTTGTCCCCGAGGGCCTCTGCAAGGTGACACGTGTCAAGTGGCGACCGAAATAGAGCTGAGCCCTGGGAGCCGAGCTGTCACCCACGGGGGGACGTTCAGCCGAGGACACGGGGAAGTGGCCTCCAATGTCCTGATCCACGTCTCCCTCCACTGCGTCTGCAGTTAGCTGCTTCTCACTCAGTCAAGCAAAGCCAGGCGTGGGAGCTGACCCCCCGCCAGGAGCAGGAGTGGGGCACCTTTAGGTGGGTGGGACTGACCAGTCCTGGAACGAGGGCTTCAGAGCAGAAGGGGTTCCTGAGAGCATCTGACCCACGGGCTCAGCCGATGAGTGAGTGCTAACAGGGAGCACTGGGTTCCAGCGGAGGGAAAGAAAGAGGATAAGTGAACACACGTTCTCTCGTGTGGCACACGAGGAAATCAGGGCCCAGAGAGGTTAAGTGACTTGGCCGGGGCCACAGAGCAGTGGCCAGGCCTCAGTCGATTCTAAAAACAGAAATGCCAGCCCCACCGGGCACAGAACAGCCAAGGAGCCCCTCCATCCACAATCCACAGGCTCTTTCACCTCTGGAGCCTCTCTTTTCAGGGAACAGAATTCGTTGGAATGAAAACTCCATAGGTAGAAAATATACAATCTCCAAGTACCTCAAGGAGGTGGGTGGGAACTCCAAAGAGCAGACAACCCCAGAGGCGTTTGAGAGTTCTGAACACGGATTTACCTTCTTCCCGAGATGACTAGGAGCATGAGGGACATGAGAAGAAGGCTGGGGGTGAGGAGGGAAGAGACGCAGCGGCATGAAGGTGCTGCCGTAATGGGGGGACCGCGTTTGAATCCTCACCCAACAAACCAACTTGAGATAAACATACGTGCTGACCAGCAGTTGCATGTGGAGCAACGTAATCCATTCTGAAGTGCTGGGGATGGAGTCACGGGGTTCCGGGAACTAAGCTCGTGGGGTAATAGCATAGAAGGGGGAAGTGGTGGCCGATGAAACGAGACAGGCCGTGAGTTCATCGTTGCTGAGACTGGGTCCTGGGAACAAGGTGCTCCGTATTCCTACTGTTCTCTCTAGACTCCTGTATATGCTGGAGATTTTCTATAATTAAAGATTTAAAATGGAGATGTTGCCAACATTTTGAGCATCACAGCTAATGTCGCAGCCTAGAAACAGAAATTGAAAAGGACGCCAATAGTTTGCAAAGGTCAGTTTGGGTGTCCATGATTGGGTTATCGCTTATTCGTCTTTCTGGAAGTCGTTTGAGCAAACCGAGCAGGGCAGGGATTGAGAAAAGCACACTCGTTAAAACTGTGGCGGAAAAGCAGCTCACCCTCACTTCCCATTTCCAGGGGACCAGTTTGCTGGCTTCCACCTCCTTTATAGGGGAAGGGGGATCCCGTGGAAACGCCTAGAAGATGTGTGTGTGTGTGTGTGTGTGTGTGGGGGGGGGGGTTCCTGTCCCTTTAATTGCTTCGTGGTCGTCTCTGAGCGGCACTGGGGCTCCGGGGATGCCACCAGCAAGCCCGCGTGGGGACTGGAGCAGCCCCTCGGCAGAGCCTGACCCACCCCGAACCCAGCTGCTCAGCTGCCTCTCTGAATAGAAGCCTGTGGTGATGCCTCCTTCCTGCCGCCCGAGGGAGCCAGGCCAGAGGCCGAGCTGATTAATCCCGAGCTAATTTTTACCTGTGTCCACCTGTCGATGTCAGTTTCCATAGGTCCCGAATAGTGCCGCCACGTGGCATGGCGCTAGGACAGCCTGTCTTGGGGGCGGGACTGTCCATGGTGTCGGGTGCGTGCCACTGGCAGTTTGGGACAGGGCTGTAGGTGGTTCACAGGCCCAGCAGTAAATAACACAGCCTCCCTCGGCGAGAAATCTACTGTGCCCCATCATCAATTCTCTTAAAATCCTGCCAGTCACTGCAGGAAGGAAGTCTCACTTTGGCGCCAGTATGTCTTAAACACCTTTCTGATGCTAGTTAAGCTCTCTTTTTAACAAAACAAAACAAAAACACAGTAAGCCTCAGGCTTGGAGTCTTTGCAGGCAACAGTTAAGTCATTAGCTAAGACATCATATTTGAATCTGTAGCCACTTTCTGTTTATGGAAATGATGCTGGCTTCCCATGAACAACCATAAGATAATGTAATATAATTCAGGTGTTCTGCAAATTGAGAATATGCACACAGATTTACCACAGGCCTGATGAGGTTTGCACATGTCCTTCCTGAAGCTGCCCGGCACCACCCAACGTGAGAGGGGACTTAGGAGGGGCAGGCAGAGTGGGGAGAGAAAGCGATCCTAACCAGCTATGTTTGAGATAACCGATGCCTAACTTTTCAAACTCTACAAAAGCATAGAACAATATGAATATATTTTGTATGTTTTATTATTGTTGTTGTTGTTACTTTTCTTAAAAAGGGCTCCCTTATTCCCCTAGCCTAGAACTTCAGGAGTCATCTCTGACTTTTCCTTTCAAACCCACTCATCATCTCCATCCTGGATAGTTATCACCATCATCATCATCACCATTGCCATCACCATCATCATCACTATCATCACCATCGCCATCACCATCATCATCACTATCATCACCATCACCATCATCCATTGTTCTCCTCATCCTCGTCCATGGATAACAGCATTTACCAAATGCTTGCTAGGAGCCAGGCACTGTACATAGCCTCCACTCTAGTGATCTCAGTGAATCCTTCCACCAGCACCACAAGCAGACACACCCTTACCCAGGCTGCTTTAGAGAATGAGACAGACAGAGAGGTTGAGAGACTTGCCCTTGTTTGCACACCAAGCAAGTGGCAGTCAGGATGCGAACACAGATCTGTCATCAGAGTGCAAGGTCTTTATCACTGCACTTTCCTGTCTGTGGTGCAATCACTGACATAGCTTAGGCTTTCCGTATTTCTTTCCTGGTCTTCAATATGACCTAACCAATATTCCTGCCTCCTATCTCCCCTCTACTCCCACGGGAGCCAAGCCATCCTTTGTCCAGCCACCAGCAGGACCTACCTACACTAAAATCTGCCCCAGAAACTCTCCAGCTCAAAATCTCCCAAAAGGGCGCCACCACCAAGATAGTATAAACTCTTTGCACCTATCAGGGCTCTTTGGTGGAAAGCAACAGAAATGACTGAATATTTTAAGAAAAGGGTACCTGCCCTGACTGGTTTGGCTCAGTGGATAGAGCGTCAGCCTGCAGGCTGAAAGGTCCCAGGTTTGATTCCAGTCAAGGGCATGTACCTTGGTTTCGGGCACATCCCCAGTAGGAGGTGTGCAAGAGGCAGCTGATCGATGTTTCTCTCTCATCGATGTTTCTAGCTCTCTATCCCTCTCCCTTCCTCTCTGTAAAAAAATCAATAAAATATATTTTTTTTAAAAAGAAAAGTAAAGGGAGAAGCCAAGAACAGAGAATTTGTTGGAAGAACACTAGGTAGCTACTTAAGCTAAGTACTCACCATGAGTTTGTTGAAAGGATACGTAAGTAAGAGAATCAGTGAATCAATGGGGCAGGCTGCTTGGTGCATATCAGCGCTTCCTAAGCAGAAGTGTAGAGATCCATGGAATTACTTCAGAAGCTGCTAGTGGATAAGGCCTGGGCCTCACATAACCCCTCCCCACTACTTCCATCTGTTGATGAGTTGAGAGGATCACATAAAACACATTTATTAAGGGGTCCTTTTTTAAACCACAGGTAAAGTAAATAACGCATCAGCCTAGAATCTGAAGATTCACATTCTAGTCCTGGCTCCACATTGGGTGGATGTTCTCGGGCTAGACATGCCCCTTCTCTCAGCCTCTGTAAGATGGCTACATCCAGATGGTTACCAGATCTGTTAGATGGCCACATCCAGCAACTTTAAGTTGCCTGCACTCAGGGAGAGAACGATGCAGGGTGATTGTATGAATAGGTCCTAATACAAGCTCTGCAGATCCACTTTCTTCATTGTACTTTTTGAGTTAATATGCAAATAAACTCTATCCAGTCACGGGAAAGGTGGGGCCTTGAGAATAGTGACAGGAAGAGGGCGTTGTTCAGAGGAAAGACAGACTTGGGTTTCAATAGCTACTACTAATAATCCACTAAGTGCATTCCCGGCAGCAGAGTAAGTAGGAGGAAGCTGAAAATCAAGGGTGGGTAAGAGTTGGAATGTGTCCACCATCCAGCAAATGGATGACACAATAGAACATGTATCCTGGACCTGCATGTATGTGCACTTATTGGAAAAGGCCCTAGAAAACTTTCCAACAGTTTCCCACACAGATGAGGAAGCTGAGAGTCAGCGAGGCTAAATATCCACGTCTTACACTACTACCGCTGTTGTACCAGTGGTCTCTGCAGCCCCAGATCTCCTGACCCACACACCAGGCCTGCCTCATCTTCCAGCCACTCCACACACATAAATCCTTTCTTTGTTAAAAAAAATTTTTATTGACTTCAGAGAGAAAGGGAGAGAGAGATAGAAACATCAATGATGAGAGAGAATCATTGATAGACTGCCTCCTGCACGTCCCACACTAGGGATCAAGCCTGCAACCTGGGCATGTGCCCTTGACCAGAATCTAACCTGGGACCCTTCAGTCCGCAGGCCGACGCTCTATCCACGGAGCCAAACCGGCTAGGGCTACATAAATCCTTTCTAAAGCACAGCCTGCCTACTTTTGCCCCAAAGGGATCCAGCGGCCCGGCGGTCTCCCTGAGGAGGCCGTGGTGCTCCTGAGCCCAGGGGAGGCAGATGCAGACACGTTCCTCCACGTGAGCCCAGCACACAGTGCTTTAGCTCTAAGCTGGTTGGCACCAGCCCACCGTCGACCTGCCAAAAATCTCCCGTGCTCTTTGGGCTCAAGCCCAAGGTCATCATATCACTTTCCAGGGAGCCACGGAATTGGGCCCAGAGGGGAGAAACATCTGGAAAGTAGAAAATAGATACATATTACTCCTGGAACCAGATCAACCCTCACCCACTGCACATGCTCACTAACAGGCAGAGGGCTCACCTTTAAGACACATGCAGGTGGGACCTGGGAGTAGGGCCAGTAATGGGGGGTGGGGGGGTGGGGGCAGGGCATGACCTGGGGGCGGAGCCACACCTTGAAGAGAGGCCCTACCAAACTCCACACAGGAAAAGCTGCATCAAGACTTGCGCTCTCCTAGGTGTCTGGCAAGAGACATGAGCTAGTACAACTTCTCTGGAAAGCAACTTACAAAAATATATATCATAAGTCTTTTAAATGCTCATGTCCTTGATAATTCTACTTTAAAAATCCGGAATGAAGGAAATAACCAGAGATGAACACAAAATTGTGAGTACAATGTTGGGGTACAACATTGTGTATACATATCATTATTATCATATACATATATGTGCACATAAACATATACATTATTATATACCTACTATTAGCTACCATAGCAAAAGATAAATAAAAATTAGAAAAGAAAAAGAAAAAAACTAAATGCCCACTATCATGGGAATAATTATTTAAGCAAATTACAGAAATTTATATAATAGAATAGAAAGTTTAAAATATCATGCTTATTCATAATGTCTACTCATAATGCTAAGAAGTAGCATGCAAAGTTATAAGAACCAAACAACTATAGTGATTTTGAAGAAAAAATCCTGGAAGGAAATGCCCTATAGTAACTGAGTCTGAGTTGGTCTAAGAGGCGAGAGCCTGGGTGATTTCTGTTTATGCCATGGTTTCCAAATGTTCGTTAATTACTAGTAATTTGAATGGCTTTAAAATCAGAAAAATGGAGGCACATCTTTCAGCCTAGGCACCTCAGAGACTTCCCAGCAGATTTGCCTGGAGTCCTCTGTACCTGCTCCTGCATCTGGCCAATTCCAACTCCGTATGCACATTTGGCATCTTCTCTGGTTGATGCTATGTCTGACCTTAGGCCACGCCTTGTTTTCACTTTCCTGCAGCTCTTTCAATGCTGCTCTCTACCTGGCACGAACCTCTTACAGCCTCAGTTTCCACATTAATGAATGGTCACACCCAGCAGTCCTCGGTTCCCACGCTCTATGTCTCAAGATCCTGGTTGTTCCCCGCTCAGTCTGGAAGGAACACTCTATGGTGGCCCAAGTGTGCCAGCCTGGTGAGTTCCTGGGGCCAGTCACACTGAGATGCACATTTTTTACCTCCAAGTGATCATGGCTGCAAGGGGTCCCCAGGCTGCCAGGGGGTTCCTGGGGAGCTCCTGAATGTGTGTTATTACCAGACTCAGCTCTTCCTTTGTCTGTGTGACTCTGCTTCCGCCCTCACCAGGACACAGAGCCCCACCCCTTACAGGCTCCTGTGAGAAATGCACTCACACCAGTCAGGTCGGTCAGAGTCCTGGCAGGAAACAGCACATTCAAAGTAGGATCATTTAAGTGGCATTTAATGGAAGGAAATTTTACAAAGGAAGGAGCGGTGTGTAAAGAACCACCAAGGAGCTAGCAACAGCCAAGCCAAGGCAAGGTGAAGTGAGAAGTAGGAAAAAAAAAATCCCCCAACATCACCCGCTTCTTCCTTCTGATGCCCTGACCAGACATAAAGGGAAACTCCTCATTGGCTGAACCCAAAGGGAAGCTCCTCATTGGCTGAACCCAAAGGGAAGCTCCTCATTGGCTGAACCCAAAGGGAAGTTCCTCATTGGCCAAACCCAAAGGGAAGTTCCTCATTGGCCAAACCCAAAGGGAAGCTCCTCATTGGCTGAACCCAAAGAGAAGCTCCTCCACTGGCCAAATGCAAAGGAAGCAGAAAGGCAAGACGACCCATACAGGATGGCTTCCCAGGGCTAGAGGGCAAATCCCGGTAGAAGAGACTCCGCCCACCAGGAATTTGGGGATTTCTTACTAATATCTCCTGGCAATGAGTGTGCACACCCACAGAGAAAGCCCACATCCCCCAGCGCCCTGAACCCCCTTAAAGAGCTCCCACCTGGCATGTTAGCCTTCTTAGGCCTTCTCAGCAGTGTCCCTCTCTTCCCTCCCTCCTGCCCTCAGCACAGAGTGCTCAGCCTTTGAACCCGTCACTCCCTCCCCCACTTCAAACTCCCCTCCTCAGTTATGCAGAGCCACTCCCACTCCAAGAGCATCTGCCCTCTGTCCCAAGGGGCATCACAGCATGTGCCCCCCAGCAGCACCCTCCCCGAGAGGAGGGCTAATCATTTTCTCACTGTTTCACATTCCGTCATCTGTGTTGCACAGCTCAAGCTCATCATTAGCTGTAAATCCTTGCTCAGGGAGTGTTGCAAAAAAGTATTTTTCCCTATTTGATCTGGATAAACACGTGTCTGCCAATGCAAACCCCATCCCTTCATGGATCATTTGCTGCGTCTACAGCTCCATGCTCCCAGGCAAAGCTAAGGAGGCTTTTCTGCCGCTGTATGAGCAGCCACTGGGTAGATCTTCCATAAAACTCTCTCTGAGTCAAGCTGGAGGAATGAGAAAAAGAAGCAGATGCTTTGAGCCAGGAGGATGTTAGTGTTTGCACAGTTGGATCTGGATTGTTCTCTGCGAGAGTCTAGTTCCCTTGTGCCCAGCAACAACCAGCGACCCAGAGCCGTCTGCCTACCTCTGCCGGCAGCAGGCAGGGCCAGACCACACTGGCTGCCCAGCCCAGCCTGTGCTTACGGCTCTCTGAGTGAAGGGGCTGCATTCTGATGCCTGAAGCAATTGGCCTTTTGTCTTCTGGAACCATCTCCTCGCTTTGAGGCAGAGCGGTCACCAGTGGACAGTGTGGGCTGCAGGAGTGAAGGAAAGTAGGGAGCCTGATGCCCCTGCCCAGCTTCAGCCTGACCCAGGAGGTGTAGACAAAGAGTCGCCATCCCAGCCCTGCATCCTCAGAGGGAGCGCCCCAGCCGGGGTTTCTCAAGTTCACTTGTGACACTGAGCAGGTCCAAGCTTGCTGTGCCAGGATGCAGAGGTTGGCGGCGGGATGGCCTGCGTCTAGAATGAGTAGAAATGCTGCCCTGGTCCTGGGTGGTTTGCTGCCTAAACTCCACTCCCCTTCTGGGGACAGCACCAGCTTTTCCTAAAGGAGCCGCCTTCACCCTCTGGATCCAGGAGATGTTCATGGGGTTGGTTCCATTCCCTGGACCCCGGCCTGGCAACTCAGCTCATTTCACCACCCAGGCCACAGGATTGGCTCTAGGCTGGCCGTTTGGCCCACTGAGTCTCAGTTCTGGAACTTTTTCTAGAACAAACAGGAAATCCATGCCCTCCTGGCCACAGGAGTTGCTGAGAGGGGCCTTGTGAGCCTGGAACTGAAGTGGACAGCTTGCCACCAACAGGAGAAGAGGTAGGAGAAACAGGTTCCTAAAGGCATTCTTTGAACCTCTGGGCTCATGCACGCTGAGAGTGTGCAATTCTGCCTGCCTGGCTTCTAGTTCAACATTTTTCAAATGAGAAAAGGAATTCCAACTTTCCCTTAGATCGAGAGTGGATACCAAGTGAGAGCAAAACAAACTCAGTAAAACATAATAATAATACCCCTTAGTGAGCACTAACTCTGTGCCCAGCATTTTCCCATTTAAGTCCCAATTGACTCTCCAAGACAGAACTAACAGGCATAATAATAGTCGCTGACATCGAATTAATACTAATAATCATTATCGAGTGCCTAGTGCGTGCCAGGTCCTGTTCTCAGGGCTCCCCAGGCACTTCATACTCCAGTCCTCACAGGAGCTGCAGGAGGAGTAGACACTACTGCAGTCCCACTCTGCAGATGGGCAGACTGAGGTCACAAAGATTGATAAATCCAGGTGGATTCGATTCAAATGCCAAGGTGATTTTACAACTTATCCTATCTAATAAAAGAGTAATATGCAAATTGACTGTCATTCCAAGACACAAGATGGCTGCCCCCATGTGGTCAAAGATGGCTGCCCCCATGTGGACATAACATGGCTTCCACAAGATGGCCTTCAGGGGAGGGCAGTTGTGGGCAGTTAGGGGTGACCAGGCCAGCAGAGGAGGACAGTTGGGGGTGACCAGGCTGACAGAGGAGGGCAGTTGGGGGAGACCAGGTTGGCAGGGGAGGGCAGTTGGGGGGGACCAGGACTGCAGGGGAGGGAAGTTGGGAGGGGCAGGCCTGCAGAGGAGAGCAGTTGGGGGGGACCAGGCCTGCAAGGGAGGGCAGTTGGGGGGGTACCAGGCCAGCAGGGGAGGGCAGTTGGGGGGGGGGGGGACCAGGCCTACAGGGGAGGGCAGGCCTGCAGGGGAGGGCAGTTAGGGGTGATCAGGCCAGCAGGTGAGGGCAGTTAGGGGTGACCGGATCAGCAGGGGAGGTCAGTTGGGGGCGACCAGGCCTGCAGGGGAGGACAGTTAGGGGCAACCAGACTAGCAGGGGAGGTCAGTTAGGGGTGACCAGGCTGGCAGGGAAAGGCAATTAGGGGCAATCGGGCTGGCTGGGGAGCAGTTAGGTGTCAATCAGGCTGGCAGGGGAGTGTTTAGGGGGTGATCAGGCTGGCAGGCAGAAGTGGGTAGGGGCAATCAGGCAGGCAGGCAAGCGGTTGGGAGCCAGCAGTCCTGGACTGTGAGAGGAATGTCTAACTGCCCGTTTAGACCTTGGGATCGGGCCTAAAAGGGCAGTCAGATATCCCTCAAGGGGTCCCAGATTGGAGAGGTTGCAGGCTGGGCTGAGGGACACCCCCCACCCATGCATAAATTTCGTGCACCAGGCCTCTAGTCTTTTATATGCTGTGAGTGTGTGTACACTACTTATGTCTTATCTTGTTTGGTATGTAAGTAACTCCACTCCCGTGGATGATTGGCAGGGAGAAGGATCACACAGGGCTCTGTTAGTTGCCCTGTCCTCGGCAGTGACACAAACAGGAAGCCATGGCTAGGTCCCTTACCTGCGCTCCAAAATGAAGCTGCTTTGCTCTCAGGGGGGCTAACAAGGTGGCCTAGGACCACCCACCTCGACAAGAGGCCCATCAGCATTGGCAACAGAGAATGTTGGGCCCAAGAAGAGCCATGTTTTCCACTCAGCAGCTGCCAGGCTGGGGCCTCCCAAGAGCCACAGTGGTTCCCAGCCGCCGGCAGGCAGGCAGGCAGCCCCTCTGCCCGCCCAGCCTGGGCAGGTCACACTTGTCCCCTGGAGTCCCTGGGGGTCACCCCTTCTTACACACACACACACACACACACACACACACATACACACACACATGTAAGCACACCGTCCATACCGGCACACTACATCTGCACCCAGAACTGAAAGCCAGACAGCCTGGCTCTGCACCTCCCTGGTTAGAGCAGCGCCTGGCCCTTCACAGATGCTAATACATGCTTGGCATGGTCATTATCTGCTGCAATCAGTGCGAAAGGGAAACAGGAATTCAGGCTGTGTGGCGCCTGCCAACGCCAGGTTAGAGACGTCCCAGGGCTTGGCAGGGACGCCAGAGGGGCCCGACGCGGGTTCTGTGAGTATAACAAGGGCTCCTGGATGGAGTCAGGAGGACTGTTTGGCCATGAGCCTCGAAGGTGAGATGCGTGGGCTTCTAGGTGTCTGGGGGCATCGGAAAGAAACAGGCAAGAAGTAGAGCATCTTTCCTTCCGATTCTTCCAGGGACCCAGGAAACCACCAGGGAGGTCAAGGGCCAGACAGACAGACTGAGGGCACCCGGGAAGGGGTGAGGAGAAGCGGCTAGTGCCTGAGCTCCCTTCATTCACACGATTAGAGCACCATGCCGCTTAGCCCTACTGCTTTTGGGGGTTCCCAAAGCTGCCCGTGGTCAGACAGAGCCTGTTCTCGCCTCATCACACGGAGACTCGCAGCACCTGGTGGGGGAAGCACTACCATCTCCATCTTACAGAGGTGGGAACGGAGGCCCCCGATGAACTGTGGTGGCCTGTGGCCCCACGAAAGCCAAGCAGAAGCGATCTGTTGGTCAGCACGCCTGGTAAATAGGTGGGAAGCAAATGCTTTAAGAATGAAAATGCAGGATTCAGAAGACCCTGGGATCCGGGGGTGAGGGTGGGGGGCTGGATCATGGCCTCAGAGGAGCATATGGGTTCCAAAGGCAAGGAGAAAATCACGAGGGAGTTAATAGTTAACGGAGGTCCAGAGTGAGCAGCTCAAATGGCCTCTCTCCTGAGAGCCTTCTCTGCTCCCCAAGGGCCAGACCTGTGCCCTCAGGGTCTCTGCAGCCTCATGGCTCCCAGCCCTAACATGGTCCTCAAGGGAGACAGTGTCACCCAGCAGCAGATCCTCACCAAGGACTGCAGCGGGAATAGTTTAGTTGGCAGGTGATCCCAGGAAAAATAGTAGGAGTGCAGGCCAGTGAGAAAGAGGAAGAAGCCAGGGAGCAGGGTACTGCCCTGGGCACCTGGAGCTCAGTCCCACTGGGGAGCACTAGGGGGCGATATAGAACACAGGTCAGAGTTACTCTTTATCCTCCAACTCACACCAGCCCTGGGTGCAGGGCTGCTCCCGGGGCATCATCTCCCCCGCACTTCCCATGGCCCAGCTCAGTGAGGCACCGTCAGCATGCCTGGCAACAGGAATGACTAAGGCGAGAGTCTCTCACAGCTCTTATTGCCGAGTCATTATCATGCCTACCTTCCCCACTAAACCAGACAGAGTGTGGGCTCTGGAGCCAGACCGCCCATGTTCAAATCCCTGCTTCTCCCTGGACGTGAGACCTTGACTTAACTTCTCCGGGCCTCAGTTCCCTCCTCTGTCAATAATGCCCACCTGGCAGGAGTCCCGGCAGTTGACACATAAAGAATTGAGAACAGCACCTGACACATGAGTGGGATCCAGAAATGCTCACGGCTATTTTGAAAGCCAGGTCAATGCCTGATTCACCTTCATTTCCCCCTTAAAGAAAAGAAAAGAGCTAAGGTGCTGACCTAGTCCATGACCTCTAGTTTGGCATCTCAAGCCTGGCTTTCTCAATGTACTATTGTTTCCCATGCGTCCTTAGGATAAAACAGTTTGAACTCGAGTCTCTGAATAATAGAAGACAAACTAAATGCATCTCTGAAGAAGCATTCTGGAGCTGATTTCCCTGCAAGGGACCCCATAGCCCAGGGCCTGCTGGGAATGAGAGACCCTCATGGAGTGGATTTCACCCACAAGGAGCGCACTGAGCTTTCACATGCGGACGCCTGCTGCCCTCTGGTGGACAGAGCCAAAAGCAGCAGGAAGCCTTGGAAAACTGGCTGCTGTTCCCACTCCTTCCCAAGGAGAAAAATAGTTTCACTTTAGTTTGCAAAGCGCTTTCACAGTTTATGTCTTACGTGAGGCTTCAGACAACCCGGCAAGGTAGGCAGGGCAGGAGTGATCCCCGGGCCAGGTTACCCTCGCTGCCCAGATGAAGAAACGGGGATGTAGAGAAGGTAAGCCCACCGGGAGCCAAGAACTGAAATGCCAGGCGGAGGGTTCTGATTCCAAAGCCCAATCATTCTGACTCCAAATGCCAATCTCCACTTCTGATTGTGCGTAAGAACCATCGTGGGGCATTGGTTAGGGTTACGTAATCTCAGGCACCAGTGCCCTGGGTCTGGGGTGGGGCTGGAATCTGCGTGTCCGAGGGCTGCCTTTGGAACCGCTGCCTGCATCCTGTGGCCTCGGATTCTCCGCCTCCACCTCTGGGGCTGCGCGGGCTGTGATGACGGAAGACCACAGACCTGGTGGCTTATAAACGAGAAATGTCTGTCTCCCGGTCTGGAGGCCGGAAGTCCAAGATCAAGGCAAACCGCAGACTTGGTGTCCGGTGTGGGCCCGAGTCTCAGCTCACAGACGGCCATCTTCTCACTCTAATCTCACACCGAGGGAGCTCTCTGGGGTCCCATTCATAAGGGCACCAATCCCACTTACGAGGTCTCTGCTCTCATGACCTAAACACCTCTCAAAGGCCCCACCTCCTAATTCCATCACATCTGGGGTTAGAATATGAACATACATTTTGGGGGACACAACATTCAGTCTGTAACACCCTCCTTCCCCAAATGCTGAGTCTGATATCGTCCTCCCTGGATCCCTTCACCTTCTACAGCTCAGCTCTCTCATGAGCTCGTGTGCCATGCGCACCACATACGCTGTCATTTCGTCGCCCACAATCCTAGCAGCCATCGCTCCCATTCACAGGTGGGTCTCCGGGCAAGCTGCCATTGAGCCAGGATGTCACCCCAGACTGTGGCCACGGAGGCCACACCGTGTGGCTTTGTACCACACTGCACTGTCTCCCCCACAGAGTGTCCCAGACCCCTCAGTCCTGCCTGACGGTCCAATCACGGAACAGAAACCAAGTGCCACTACACCGACAGTGACTAACTTGGACTTAAAGATTAACCCGCTCCTCATGCCCAGGCCACACCTTTCTTTTAGCCGGAAACTTCAACTCCGCCAGCTGGTGGGGCAAAGCAAGGAAACACCCAGACTTGAACATGAAGACAGGTGGCAACACCCTCCGCCACTGGGGACCGGGGTAGAGGGAGGGGACCCCAAATCTGGATGCTCCGGGGCCCTTCTGCTCCAGAGTACAGGAAGAATACCCAGCGTAACCTAACAAATCTCTACAGTGCCTTTTTCACTCTGAGAAACACTCCGTCAGAAAATAAGGTCATATCAAAGGCTTAACTCGGAAGGAAGGAAGGAAGGGAGTTTCCAGGAGAGCCCTGTGGTCTGTTAGAGGCGCACCCACCTCCGGACTCCCAGAAACGGCGCCTGTTGGGCCTGTTCCCTGGGCTCCTAAAGGCAGGAGGCTCCAGGGGAGGAGAGGCAGGTGTCAGGGGAGGGCTCTGCCCCCACCCCCCCATCACAGCAATCAGGTGTTTATATCTGGGCTCCATGTAAGATTGTGTTTGGGGGGAGATGTAAACGATGCCATGAAAAAGGAAAGGAAAAATGAGAAAAGGAAACACAGGATTCAACCCAACTCCTCACAGTACAAAAAACCCTGACCCAAAGGACCTGACCCGAAGGACTTGTATGCATGCATATAGGCATAAGTAATGGACGCAAGACACAGGGGCAGGGTGGGGGCGGGGCGTAAGGGCATGTGCGGGGGGGGGGGGGGGGGGGGAGGTAGGGGAGGCCGGGGAAAGGTTAATTGGGTAAAAAAGGAGATATATGTACTACTATTGGTAATAGTTTAAACAATAAAATAAAATAAAACCTGACCCCCAGGAGATAAAAGGACGCATTGTCGCTGAGCTGGCCAGGCCACCTGACAGTGGAAACCGTGGGAGAACTTTGGCACCAAGGCTGGCGGCGCAGGAGGCAGATGCAAGTCATGGAACAAGCGCAGCCTCAGAGGGGAGCTCTGAGGAGGGGCTGCGAGACCTGGGGAGGGTGCCTGAGCTGAGCTGAAGGATGAAGAAAGCGGGGTCTCTGGCAGTCACTGCTGCGGTGTGTGAGGCGGCTACTGGCCACCTGGGGAGGCGCTGTGACAAGCATTCACACGCCCCAGGAAAGGAGTTTCACTCATTCGGGGACACAGCCTTCCCAGGTGCTGAGCTCCTACGACTCTGAGCCCCGCACCTGATCTCCTTTAACCTTTTCTCCCCTGCAAAGCAAGCAGGGTCAGCCCCATCTCACAGATGGGGAAACTGAGGCTCAGTGAGGTTACCAGAGCTGCCCGGTGTCACACAGCTGGGAATCAGCAAGGCCGGGATTTGAACCAGAGTACACATGCTTTTCCCACAGGCCCTGACCATTAAATAGGAGCAAAAGGAGATTGGAATTCTGAGCACAAGCTGTCAGGGCCAAGCTGCGGCATCTAGAAGGTTCTTCCCTGCTGGGAAACATAATTCCACTTAAGGTGTTTGTCCCAACCATGAAAAAACACAGTTCTCTCATCACCCTCCGTGTCAAGGGCTGCGCGTGAACTAGAAATGAGAGCCGGCCGTGGTGCGACAAGCTGAGCATGTGCTGCAGGCTGGCGTGTTGGGAATACCAACAATGAGGGGGGCCTGTAAAGGGGGGGAAACGGGGAGGAAGTCCCTCCTGCCTTCTGAGTAGTGATGCTCCCCACCTGGCCAGCACACACAAACCCCATGTACATACAGATATACACACACACCATGCATGCACACTATGCATGCATACCATGCGCGCACACACACACACACACACACACTCATTCACCGTGGATGCATAAACATGTGCACAATGCACATACACAAGCATGTGCACACACATGTGCACACACATGCAGACATGTGTGCATATATGTACACACATTCGCCATGTGAGCACAAACACACACACCATGCACACATGTACATTCACAGTGTGCGTACACATGCCATGCACACATATACACACACATGCACATACATACATACACTTGTAGCCATCACCACCAACTTGGGTCTGAGGCATGCTCATGTGGTAAAGCTCCCCGGTTCCCGGTGATTCCTTCCTTCTCTGCATACATGCTGCCCTGTGGGCTCCAGGCAGAGACGTCAGCCCTCTGCGAACCCCACGAAGCCCAGCATGGCTCTGGCACCCAGGTGAGACCTAGCGCCTGCTCAGCAGGGCAACAAAGAAAAGGCGAGCACTTGCGTCTGATGTTCTAAAACAAAGTCGAATGGGGAGCAGAGCCACATCCATGGCGGCCAGTTTGGGGTGAGGGCTGCCCTCGTGCGCTCTCTCTACCCCCCACGACGTCGGCTGGGTCTGGGCTCCACAGTCAGAGCCAGCTCAGTCCTAGGAGAAGGGGGGCCTATAAAGTCACATCCTGGCTGCGGCGAAGGCACGAGCAGAGAACGCTGCAGAGGAACACCGGTTACCGAGCAGAGGCCCCGATGCCTCTGGGGCTTGGCCGGTCCGTGGGGACTGAGGGGAGGGGCCTGTGGCGGTGGCTCCCGGAGCCTCCATTGGAACAGCGCCCCTTTGGACCCACTCCTTCCCGCTAGATTTTCTCAATGGGTCACAGGCCAACAGTGTGTATGACCCACTGGGCCTCAACCTTAGTGTGGTCCCTACTTATCCTGAAATGACATGCATACATCACTTGCATGTGATATACTGTGACATAATATGTCATTTAGATACCATTTTTAAAAAAAGGCAACTGAATGCCCAAAGTGAACGATAAAGGAGACGTGAGAAGAAAGTGGCTTTTCAACACGTGTATTCGGTCTGAGGGAACGCAGGCGCAGCGGCACGGGACGCCCGTGACATCATCAGCTACGGGTGTGGACTTAAGGGGAGCGAGAGGATCAGAAGCCATTTCAAAGGAGCCAGGGACATCGAAGAGGTTGGCTCTTCATAAACATCGGCCTTGTGTTCGGGGGTAACTGATGAGAGTCTGTCTGACTCAGTTCGGCACGAATGTCGTGGGATTTCCGCAATCCTGTGAGATGTGGAGAGGCGCTGCATCGTGGGACGCCCCAGGCATGGGGACATCAGCTTTCCTGGACTCCACCACCCGTCCCCTCCATTTGTGCAGGCCCCCCGGGGCAGAAGCACCCCCTCTGAGGCCAGGAAGGTGGGGTGGGGACACCAGGGAAGGGGGGCTGGCCTCCCTTGTCAGCCGGCCGGAGCCGGAGTCTCCAGGCGGAGCACACAGAGCTTCTGAGCTTCCGGTGAGGAGGAGGTGGGAAGCCGGGGGGAACCCTCCCTGTCTCCCCTGCCACCACCAGGCTCTGTCTCCACAGTCCAGAGTGTACCCCCAATTTAAGGGAGTACCTCATCCTGCTCTTGACTTCCCCCACATGCAGAGCCTGTGGCATTGGCTGGGGGTAGCATCTGATCCTGGAAGGTTTGCTGGGATCTGGGGTCCAATCAACTTCCCCTTGCCTCCCTGCAGCCCTCCCCTCTGAGCCCTGCTCCTCCTGTTAGCCAGCCCCCCTAACTCCCAGAGTACAGGAAACAGCAACACCCTGAGCAGAAGACTGGGAGCCAGGCCTGGGAGTGCAGGTGAGAAGGCAGTGCTCATTTGCCTCTCATTGGATGATGATGCCCTGGGAATGGCCTCCCCGACCAGGCCTGCTGGGTCCACGTCCTCCCACCCATGGGGGACAGGGCTGGGGACAGGAGCTTGGGAGTCAAGTGAGGGTGCAGCCTGGCCCTCTCAGGGGATAGCAATCCCCTTCCAGGTCAGGGGCAGGTGTGGTAAAACGACAGGGGCCTCTGGTTACCCACAGCCGCGTGTACAGTGGCCTGCCCAGCCCCCACACCACCCTTCCAAAGCCGACTGGGCATTCAGTGTGCAGGGCACCCCCTCTCCCCACCCCGCCTGGCGGCACCAGCTCGGAGCTCCTGCACGTGACTGGGTGCACATGTGCCGCTCAGTGGACGGGTTCTAAAGTCGGCACGTGACGTAAGAACCTGCATATATCCAAAGATCACTCTCCCACATCTCCCCCCACAGAGGCACCATGTTAGAGATCAGCAGGTACACCCTCCGTCCATCCAACACAGCAGGTGTGTTCTCCCCTTTGGGAACAGACGATTTCTTCCATCGGGGCACTGTGAGGGGCACTGAGCCTTACGGCAGCCATGTTGTGAGGAAGCCCAGGCTGCACCGAGAGGCCGCGTGTAGGTGCTCCAGCTGACAGCCCGGCGAAGGTCCCAGCCAACAGCCACGTCAACCACCAGATCTCTGGTGACCAGCCTTCAGGTGATCTCAGCCCCCTGCCCTTGAGCCATCGCAGCCTTCAGGTCTTCCAGGAGAGGCCCCAAGCATCATGCAGCAGAGATAAACCCTCCCCATGATGGCCATGTCTGAATTCCTGCCCCACAGATGGGAAGTCAAGTTCTAGGATATGAAGGTACTTTGTGCCTAAGCGCACTCCTTGGTGTGCATGAAGGGCCGCTGATTCCTGTCAGTAACGCTCAGCTTGGCAAAGGCTCACACTAGAAGAGGAACGCCTGACCCAGGGAAAGCGAAGGCCAATCCCACAGGCAGTCAGGCATTGCCTTTGCTCTGTTTGTCCTGAAGGGTTGCATGGAGTTGAGTTGTTGCAGGTTAAACACAGGATGGAGTCCACAGCGGAGTTCCGGAACGACTTATGCTTGGTAGATGGTAAGGTGAATTCTCTGGAAGGACAGACACGCCAGCGTTGGTAAGCGATTGTCCAATGTAGCCAATGATGCGTGAGCTCCGAGGCCTCGGCGGTCCTCCCTGGTGAGTGTGAGTGGCGGGCGGAGGGGAGAGCCGAGCCGAGTCAGATGATGGTGCAGCTGCAGCAGTACCGCTCGGGGTAGTCGGCCACATACACCCTGTGGTCGGTGCCGTAGATGTAGTAGACGTTCGTCTTTCCCTGGTACCAGTAATGCACTTCTGTGAGGGGGATCAGCTCGATGGTCTGGCGCTGAGGAAACAGTCGGCCGGGAAAAACCTCAGTGTCCTGCTCAAGAACTGTCGGGAGCTCCCTACCACCTGTGGGCTGCAGTGCATGCTCTGGAGTTGGCATTTTGGCTGCAATCTGCCTTTCTAGCTGTGTCTCCCACGACATTCCTACATAAACTCTAAGCTCGGGCCCAAACCGAACCCTCTGATTCTAGGTTCCATGCAGTGCAGGCACAGGCACCCCCGGAGGAGGAAGGGGGTGCATGGAGAGTCACTGCCAAAGGGGACATCTTCCAGAACATTAATTTCAGGTGGGGGTGGGGGGAGGGGGGAGAAAAGTAGAGGATAAAGTCATTTTAAACATTTTTATAATACAACAACCATGGACATATTAGGGAGTGGTTATATAATTTGAATTGCATTTCAAGATAAACATTGACACCAAAGAAATTCCAAAGTTTGGTAGGCTGTTTCAGGCTATTTTCGCAGACCCCGCCCTCTCTTACCAAGGTTTTGCATCCACCCTCCTTTGAGAAAAGTCTCAAATATTCCCCTCCTTTTACAAATGGGGAAACTGAGGCCCATGGGCTCATGGGATTTCCGGTTTGGAAGATCTGAGGTCAAGCCCCATCTCCTCGCCACAGCTGGACCTGTTCAATGCTCAGATCTCTCCCCAGCATCCTCCTCTACCTAAGAGCCTGGGACACTCCCTCCCTCCTACAGCGTGGCCCTAAAGTCCTTCATTCTGTGGCCCCTTCTCTGATCAATGACTCAACAACCTTCCAAACTGGAGGGGTCCTGAATGGGACAAGCAGCCGCCCTGGGTGAGGGCGCTGGCCTCCCTCTGAGGCACCCACCCCCATGAGCTTCTGGTGCTGTTTTGCTATGACAACTGCAGATGCGGCTGACCCAGCACAGTTACCCCTGATCACTGAAGTGAAACGTTCCTGGGGACATCCTGTGGGCTAGGCTGTATGTCAAAACCCTAAGTTCTTCCGCACTGGCTCTTCCCCTGCCCAAGACTCAAGTTTGGGGATCTCAAACCCAGAGGGAGGTGGCGGGGCTGGCCCAGGACCAGGCCCTCTTACTTCCCCTCCTTAAGTAAAGAGCCCAACCAAGTCCTGTTGCTGTAGGTGGTGGTCCAGGGCCCTGGGGAAAGGGTGAAACAGGCTGCGGGAAGGGGGTGGGGTGTGAGAAAACGCTCCCTACTACACCGGGGGGAAGCGGAGGGGAGGCATGATATTGCGGCAGAAGGGGGATCAGAGCAGGGTGTGCGTTTTCCATGAAGCTTTCTGTGGGATCCCACACTTCCTCTATCTGGGCCTCAGTTTCCTCATCTGTGAAATGGGAATAAAACTTCTCTGTCACAGGGTTGCTGAGACAACCAAATGAGACTGTGAGCTGAGACTTCTCCACATGCCAGAAACTGGTCTCCAACTAATAACTTTGGAAATAAAAGACCTCCCTTGACATTTTGGTACAGAAGGTTATTCATGGTGGCCAAGACATGGAGATGACCAACATGTCCTTTGATAGATGACTGGATAAAGAAGATGGTACATGTGCACAATGAAATACTACTCAGCCATAAGAAAAGATGAAATACTGCCATTTGCGACAACATGGATAGATCTTGAGAACATCATGATAAGCAAAAAAAAGTTAGGTGGAAAAAGTCAAGAGCCACATGATTTCATTCATATGTGGGATATAAAACTGAAATCAACAAATAAAAAACTCATAGACACAAACAACAGTATGGTGATGATCAGAGGGGGATGAGAAGGGGGAGATTGAAGAGGGTAAAGGGGGTCAAATACATGGTGATGGAAGGAGACTAGACTTTGGGTGGTGAGCATACAATGCAATCAATATACAGATGTATTTAGAATTGTACACTTGAAACCTATATAATCTTATTAACAAGTCATTCCAATAAATTTAATACAATTTTTAAAAAAAGAAAGTTGTCCAATCCTTACAAACCTCCATGAGGCCATTTTAGCATTTCTTTTTCCACAGGTGAGAAACTCAGCTTCAAAGAGGAGGAGTAGGTGGCCTTGGCCAGGTTAGGATGCACAAGAACCAGGATCTGAGCCCACTCTGCAAGACTCAGGCCCCCCTGACAATCCCCTTCGCAGAGCTGGCGCTGGGCATTCCCTGTCCAAACCTCACCCTCCATCCAGCAGCTTCCAGCCAGCTGCCCCGAAAGCCTAAAGCCGCTCCTGGGGACACGATGGGCACCATTGCCATCTACTGGCCACAAGGATACAGCACCAAGGCAACCCTAGCCCTGGGGATGTGGACGGCACCACTGGCACCTAGTGGCCACAGGGATACAGCACCAAGGCAATCCTAGCCTGGCTGCCACCCCTGCCCCTAGCCTAGAGGCTTGGGGAAGACAGGCTGGGACTTGGGAAATGCCCTGGGTTCCCACCCTGCCTACCACCCTGGATTTGAGATTTCTCTTCCCCTCTAAATATCGGGGAGGTTTGGATCAAAATCACACTGAGCCACATTCCTGCTCGAAACCCTGCAATAGCTTCCTGTCGCTCTCAGCATAACAATCCAAACCTGTCACCATGGACTGTGTGGCCTGTCCCGCTCGCTGACCCGGCCACGCTGGCCCCAGCTCAGCCCCCAGTCCACCTCGTGTTCCTCAGACTGGGACTCCCCTGCCACCCTCCCTCCCTGCCTTCTCAGGAAGGAGCCCCAGGCAGAGGGAACATCCCTTTCCTCCCTTATGGGACCTCGGAGCCCCTCCTGGCCCCAGAAGCGCCCCCGGCCCAGCCCGCTCACCTGCTGAAGGACGCGGGCTCTGGAGGCCAGGGTGGCGGCGCTGTGCTGGGCAATGCCCCGCTGGGAGGCCAGCGAGATCTCCCGCAGCGGGAAGTCCGCGAGGGGGTACACCTGGGGAGAGAGACGCACCATCTCGCTGCTCTGACCAAGTGTCAGCACCTGGAGCCCCGGCAATGGATTTCAGGTGGACGGGAGCGAGCCCAGTTGGGAAGGGCCCGAGGGAGGCCACGCAGCAAGCGGGTGGGGTGGCTGAAGCCTCCGGACCCTTGATGACCCACATCCTGTTGGGAATGCCACCGAAAGGGGGCCGTAGGCACAGCACTCCTCCCCGCAGCCCACTGGTCCCCAGCAAGCCCCTGAGGCTGCCTGAGGTGGGGCGTGCGGGTTCCTACGGGGATGGTGCCTGCCAGGAGCCGGGAGGAAGCGCAGCGATGGGGCAGAGAAAGAGGCTGAGAAATAGTGCTCAGCCACAGAAAGAAGGAAGGCCTGGCATTCCCACCTTGAGGGGATTATGCCAAGTGAAATAAGTCAGACAGGAAGACAAATACCATATGTTCTCACTTGTATGTGGAATCTAATGAGCAAAGCGACCAAACTCATAGATACAGAGAACAGATTGATGATTGCCAAAGGCAGGTGAGGGGTGGAGGAAGGGGGTGGGGGCAGGTCAAGAGACACACACTTGCGGTTATAAAATAAGTCCCAGGGATGTAATGAACAGTGTGGTGACTGTCGTAAATAATACTGCGCTGGATACGTGAAAGTTGCTGAGAGAATAGATCTTAAAAGTTCTCATTACAAGAAAAAAATATTATATAACTATGTATGGTGATCAATGTTAACTAGACTTCTCGTGGTGATCATTTCACAATATAGACATATATCCAATCATTGTGTTGTACACCTAAGAGCTAATCTAATGATTTATGTCAATTATATCTCAATTTTTTAAAATGCGTAGGACAGAGTGGAAGAAGCCAATCTAAAAAGGTCACAATACTGTACAGAAGAGAGAAACAGAGAGAAAGAAAGAAGGAATAAAAGGAGGCTGAGCGCCTGACCCTCTCAGAGCAAACAGCACGAGGACCCCGCTCAGACCTCCCCCAGGGCCAAGCTCCTGCCGGGGCCCACAGCAGGGCTGGCAAATCCTTTCCATAAAGGGCCCCATCGTCTATACGCAGGCTCTGCGGGCCATCGCCCTCTGTCCCAACTACTCGACTCTGCCCTCGCAGCACAAAGCCAGCCACAGACAACACCTAAACAAACGGGCATGGCTATGTTCCAATAAAACTTTATTTATAAGGGCAGGACAAGGGCCTGGAGTTTGACAGCCCCTGGCCCACAGGACCCTCCCTGACCTGGCTGCTGGCACAGCTCGTGTCTTAGCTCCTCGCTCCACCTGGCTCTCTGCCCTCCAGCGCCCCTGCTCTGCCGCTCTGCAAGGCCTCTGCAAACTGTTCCTTCTGCCGGACACCCTCGCTCCCTCCCACGGCCACCTGATCCACCCCCACTGTCACCTCCCTGTCCCGCCCCCCACCTCCCGGCGCTGAAACAACACCCTACCCTGCCGGTCTCCTCACCTGGCTGCGTATTTCTCAGTGACCCTTACTGCCTTCTGACACTGTGGTCCATGTTATCATCTTCTCCCTCCCCAGACTGTGACATCTACGAGGCGGGGATGTTGTTGGACAGTATCCCCAGTGCCCAGAATGTTGCCTCACACAGGAGAGGGGGGTCCCCAAAGTTGTGGAGGGAGGGAGGAAGAAGAGGGAGGAAGGGTCTGGTATGTGACATTCAAGGAGGACTGGCCCCGTGGGGTCCCCGAGGCCTCTGGCCTGACCAGGCCGCTCTCGTCCCTCCCAGCCTGTCCTTCTAGAGCAGGGGTGGGGAACCTCTTTGCTGCCGAGGGCCATTGGATACTTATAACATCCTTCGTGGGCCATATAGAGTTATCGTCTTAAAAATTAGCTTGCTATATTTGGGCAAACATTTAATTAACTCACCCCTAATGGCTAGGCAGGGCCAGACCACATGATTTCACAGGCCTTAAAGGGTCCAACGTGCCCTTCCCCCGCCCCCGTTCTAAATGAATGCAGCGCCCACAGAGGAGCCAGAGGAGCCAGAGAGGCGCGCGGCTTGGTGTGGTGCTTGCAAACCCTCCTTACCGTCGTGTTTTCATCCCTGAAGAGGGTCTCTCCTTGGGCTTTAGCTAGGAGCTGCCCGGGGCAGTCCAGCCGGTGCTCGGACACAAACTCGAACAGGCTGTTCTTCCTGCAGGTGAAGCGCATGGGGCGGCGAGAACGTGGGTGTGGGATCAGGCAGGCCTGGGTGCAGGGACTGGGGAAGTATTGACCTCCCTGGGCCCAGCACGGTCAGCTGTGAACTGGGCAGCCAGGCAGGTACCCACAGCTCATGTCATCCTTCCCTGTGCGCGCCTCGCAAAGTGCCCCCCAGGAGAACCCCTTAAGGCCTGGAGCCTTCCCCGGCCTGGGGGTTTAGGACACGGACGGGGACGCCAGGTGTGGAGAGGCTGCGGCACTAGGAAGTGGGGACGTGGGAGTGTGAAGTCGATCCGTTCTAAAGCCGCCTGCGGCCCGCCACCCTGTGCCTCTTCCCAGGGATCTCTCTCTCCCCTTTCCTGGTAGCTTTAAGCCCTTCCCGCGCCCCCCACCCCCGCGCGGGTCCCTGTACTGTGTGCAAAAGCCCCAACCACGTGGTTTCTCTGCAGAAACCAGTTCAGGCCACGTCCCCAGCTACCACACGGGGCCACGCATGGAGACACCGCCACGTACCACACGATGACCAGCTGGACAAAGTGCAGCAGCTTCTTCTCCCCCTTGCAGGTGGCACAGGTCTTGTTCCCCCGCCCCGAGCACGTGCTGCACCTGCGAGGGACACAGCGTCAGTACCAGACACTCCTAGGCCCTGGTGGCTGCAGGCTCCCCCACCCCCAAACCCTTGTTCATGGAGGGGACTGTGGTGGGCATGGGTTGCTTCCACCTAGACCTCTTTCTTCCGGTGGCAGTGCCCCAATTCCCTTTGGAGACCACCCTTCTCCCACCCCGTCTCTAGGGTTCATGGGCTTGCCCACCCCGTCTGTGACCAGCTTTGTCCATCTCCCTGGACCGGTGGCTGATACAAAGATGGGCACATGACCCAGGGAAATGCCATGAGATCCACCCTAGAATTTCTATTGGAACTTTCGGAAAAGGGACATCCTCTCCTAATGCGGTTACTAAGCGTGGAGCTGCTGATGGTCCCCTCTGCGACTAAAACCATCACAAAGGAAAGCATAGTGCGGAGTAGAGACAGATTCCTGGAGAGATTGTTTAAGCACCTGGATCCAGCTGTACCTGAAGCTTTCACAGAAATCTAGTCCTGGGTGTTTCTGTTCGGTAGGACTATACATTTACGTTTTTGCTGAAGCCAATTTGAATTGGATTTCTTTCACTTGTAAATGAAAAAAACCTGAGTTTCTTTCCCCATCAAAAACCTTCTTTACCAGTCACTGGGGGCAGGTCAACTAGAGCTTCACCATCTGGCTTGTTAGAAGGACGGCCAGGGCCTTAATGAGCTAAAAGTATCTTTAACCAACACAACTTTGAATAATTTCACTCCTCATGGTTTCCTGTTTCCCTTTAAAGATTTATAAATACATTAAAGGCCCCGATTTACAAAATGCAATGCCCGCTGTCTGCAAAGCCCTGTGAGCAGAGATGCAACTTTGTTGGTTGTTTAGTCAATCAACCAGCCTTCCTGGACGCCTCCGTTCACCTTGCAATGAGTTAAAAGCAAGGGTCTGCCCAGGCCCAGGCCCTCAGGGAGTTAAGAATCTCAGCTTTGGCTGCTTGTCTGTGAGCATTCCCCCGCCCCCGACCTGAGCAGGAACAGGTCTCCTTCCTTACTTTCCCCCTCCTTCCCGCAGCGCCTTGCTCCTCACACCTGACCCATTGCTTGATGAGTTCCAGTCTTGTCAGAAATATCAGGCCTCCCTCAAGAAAAGCCCACCGCTCCACAGATATGTAGCCACAGAGTCTTGGGACACAGGAGTGACAAGGCAGACAGGGTGCCTGGTCGCCTTCCAAAAGGGCAGACAGTGAAAACCAGGGAGACCTGCTCCTACCTGTGCCTGCCGGACCCCGAGCACAGCTGGCACCGCCCAGGCTGCTTGGCTCTGCGCTTGGCTCCGCTGCAGGAGGGGCACCTCACCTGCGGACACACAGGCCTCAGAACCCCTGGCCACGCAGGGAAGTGGGGCAGAGAGCGTCCCACACGTGGTCAAATCCCGGTCTGGTGACTTTGAGCAGCCCCTTCCTCTCCCTGGGCCTCCACCCCTCCCCCTGGAAAATGGAAGGGTGGGACGGAGTGATCTTAGGGCCCCTCCAGAGGTTTTCAGGGGCTCTCCATCCTCCATCCCTGGGACAGCAGCCTCTCCTGCTCCTCACCGAACCCTGTGATCCCTGGGACTGTCCCCTAACCAAGCAGCCATGGCCAGAGGGAGCAGGGAGAGGGGCAGGCTGGCCGAGGGACCTGGTGTTGGACATGGGGTCTCATCTTGGAGAGGCCCCCAGAGGTGACTCAGGCAATGCTCCCAAGGTGGCTCAGAGTGGGTGTTAGGGACACTCCAGGGGGAGCCTGAGAGAGGAGGGGGAGGAGGAAGGCACAGAAACGACCTCGGGGAGGAGGCGAACAGCAGGAGTGAAGGCACAGAATAGACTGGGCAGGCGTGGCCACAGCTGGCCCCACATGGTGTTCAGGCGGGCAGCGGTGTGAGCACACAGCAGGCGGAAGGAGGGCAGCAACGGGGTGGAGTGGCAGGCAGGCAGAGGGAGGGTGGAGGGAGACACAGCTCAGAGTGACAGTGGTCAGCATGTGCCCAGAGGATTAGGTGTAAATGGGAGAGCTGAGAACACGTGAGGAGCTTGGTACGACTCCTGGAACCATGAGTAGCCCTGGAAGTGTGTGCAAAGAACGCTGATGCCACCAGAGCCTGGCTGTGTGCTTAGGGGCCTGTACCGGGGTGGAATAGTGTCCCACGTCTCCCCCCACCAAAATTTACACCCAACAGAGCCTCAGAATGTGACCTCATTCGGAACTAGTCTTCGCAGACTAATCAGTTAAAATGAGGTCATCCTGGACTGGGTGGGCCCTAAATCCCATACCAGTGTCTTTATAAGGAAGCCAGGAGGACACAGAGGCACACAGGGAGATGGCCATGGAGGACGGAGGCAGAGATTGGAGGGATGCAGCCACAAGCCAAGGACGCTCAGGAGTGCCAGCAGCTGCCCAAAGCTCAGGCGGTGGCTCCTCCCTCAGAGCCTCCAGAAGGGACCACCCCACTGACACCCTGATGCTGGACTTCCAGCCCCCGGGACTGTGAGAGAATAAATGCCTGTTGTCCTAAGGCGCCCAGTTTGTGGTGATCTATTACAGTAGCCCTCGGAAACCGGAAGCCCTATGAACGTGACCTTCTCGGCACCCATCCCTCTGCACTATGAGGGCCGGCCACTGTGCCTCCCCCACAGCAGGGGACCCTGGTGGGAAGGACCCAGGCCCTAGTCCTCTTGCTGGGCCTAGGGCCAAGCAGGTACTCAATGAATGCTCATAGATGAATGAGAAAAAAAGAGCCAAATTAAAATCATAAACCATCAAAGTGAAAAAGGACAATAGAAACCACCTGATCCAACTTTCCCGTTTTACAGGTGGGAAAACGGAGGTCCAGCCAGGGCGAATGACTTGCCTGGAGTCCCACTGTTAGGCCCCCAGCCCAACCCTCTGCCCCGGGGAGGGGGGGGGTGCTCCTCCGCCCACACGACACTTACCATCAGCCACACAAGACTCACCATGGAGGCCCCGTGGCAGCCGCTGCACTTGTAGTGTCCCCGCCCGTGGCACTTGTGGCATTCCTGAGGGAGAAACACTTTCCTTGGATCCAGTTTCTCCGTCACCTGCCGTTTCGCCACCTCCACCCCCACCCCCGCCCCCGCCCCCATGTCACCATCCCAAACAGAGGTGCAGCCATTCAGAGCCAGAGGGGGAAGACGGCCTTTCCCACTGGCCAGCACTCCCAGGGGCCTTGAATGCCGAGCCCAGGAGAGCCTCAGAGCCCAGCCCGGCCTGTCCTGGGTGCTGTGAAGGGGACTTGCTCTCCCAGCCCCACGTCCTGACTCACACCCAGGCCGAGCCGCAAAGGCCGGTGTCCTTCGCCCACTGCGTGGCTAAGGGGGCTCTGGGAACAGGAGCCGTAAAAATGGACAGCATTTTTGTGAACGGCAGCGAGCTAGCTACTGGACTGGAATCACTGGTCAAAAACACGGGACACTCCATTGAGCTCTCGGCGTCCTCCACCTCACAGCGCTAGGAAAACACACGGGGCAAATCGCAGGCCGGAATCCAGGCCCACAGTGGAGACAAGACAGGCAATCAGCTGAGACACCACATGAAGGGTCTCAGCCGTGCTCCTGTCATAGGTTAGGTGACCCTTGCTTTGTGGCATGATTAAGTTCCTGTGAAACAGGGTAGAACTTAAATCCTGTCCCCCTACTAACTTCCACACGTTTTCACTTTATATGTTTTATTCAGCACTCCGTCCCTTCATCCGTTCACTGTCAGGCCGAAGGGGGTGGGGCGGGGTGGGGTGGGTAAGCACTCAGAGGCTCAGGAATGTGAATGCTCACTATTTGAAGCTGGAGACAGGCTTTGTAAATGGGACCGTTCGTTTGCTGTGAGCATAGACGGCCCAGAAACAAACCCGCAGCCCGGGTTTGGGGTTTCCTTTCTAGGAGGCTAACGCTTCGGGAAACCCACAGTCCCTGGAAAACCAGCCCGGGAGAAGCGGGCGTTATGACCATCGTGTTACCTTGACCAGTGACGAGTGAGGGACCTGGAACTTCCTGGTTTCCTCCTGGAACATCGGGGGAACCTGGACCTTGATGTCCCAGAGCTTGGGGGAGGTCCCTCTTCTCGGCCCGTCCACTACGTGGTCTGACACAGAAGCGATCGTTGTAAGAACAGCAAACAGCGGCCAGGACAAGCTTTCATTTAGTCGCCAAATAGTACGAGCCTTCCCTTGGTGCCAGGCATAGGCTAGGCCCTGGCGCTACCAGGAAGGGTAGATACGGGTCCCCCTAGAGTTCATTGTGAAGCACCCAAGCTTTGGGGTTGAAGAGTCTTGGGTTTGACTCCTGATTCTTCTACTTCCTAGCTGTGTAACACTAGACAAGTTACCTGACCTCTCTGACCTTCAGCTGTCTCATCTCTAAAATGGGGATCATTTTCCACTTACCACAGAGGACGGCAGTGACAATTACACAGACGGCATCTACGTGCTAGCACGGGGCCGGCACATGCTGGGGCGCAATGCACAGAGCTATCACCCCTATCGTCTCCTCCCCACCGGCTCCTTCCTCTTCTGTTCAAGGGGACGGACACAGCTACAACCCGAGGGTAAGCGCTCTGGCCAAGGATCACATAAAGGGCTCCGAGATCCCAGGAGACTGACTCATTCTGCTGGGGTCCAAAGTGGTGGGAGAAAAAATGCTGAAAGTCTTCATAAAAGAGGCAACTTGTGAGCGGAGTCTTGAGGGATGAAACACAGTGGTCAGCAGAGAAAGCAGGCAGGGTGTGGGCTTCCCAGACAGAACCCCGCGCCTTAGCGGGGTCGGCAGGAGGGGGCTGGCTCAGTGAACGGGGACCTGGGGGGCAGCAGACGCCTGAGCACACACACTGCCTGTGCCATCTCCCCCGTGGCAGCACCAGCCTTGGCCAAAGGCGAATGCAAGGCTTTCTCAGGACCTTCTGCTAACCGCTTTCTGCGCAGCAAGCAGCTGCTAAGACCAGCGCGGGGAGTGAGTCTCTGTGATTGAAGCCCTCCCTCTCCTTTTACAGGGACGGGGAAACCGAGGCTCGAGCAGAGCATCTCATTCAAGTTAGTGCTAAGACTACCCCCTGCCAGACTGGCTCCCAATGACACTCATTGCAGACAACTCACTAGTGAAGGGTTGAAATGTCCATTCACTTATCCTGGATTCGCTGAAAGTCTCCAGTCGATACTGTGGAGAAAAAGACATCATGTCCACCCACACACTCCTGGCCCGTTAGGAAGACTGAGCACTGTGCAAAAAGTGGGGAAACCAGGGGTCCCACACCCCGCACGGGGGCTGCTCAGAGCAGGCCGCCAACAGCGACTTCTGTTCCAGCCGCCCCGGCACGTCTGCAGGGAGGTCAGGGGGCCCAGGAAATCTCCCGACAGGCTCACAACGGGGTGATTTCAGTTCCCCATTTCTTTATTCGAGGAATGTTCTCTGAGGCAAGTTTTGGAGCAGCAACTGCCTCTGACAGATGGAGGCCCCTGGAACCCACTGCCCTGAGGGTCCCTTCTGGAGGAACTGATCTGCCTGACGCCAAGATCCTCCTTGATCCTCGTCCACCGAATCACACACCGGAAAGTATCGTGGACATCACCCGGCTCCTCCTTTCTCACGCGAGGAAACGGAGACCCAGAGAAGTCAGTGGACTTGCCCAAGGCCACACAGCTACACAGAGGCCTCTCCCCAGATCCCTGCTCTAACCGGTCCCTGCCAGGCCGGCCCCTTACCCTGCACACACCCCCCCAGACCAGTCCCTTACCCGGCACACGGCCCCCCGGACGGCCCCTTACCCGGCACAGCATCTGTTGCTTCATCTGCTGGATGACCAGGTCCCTGGCGGCTGAGCGGCCATAGCAGCATTTGGAGCTCACGAAGCTGAGGAGGGCTTCACGCGCCACCTCCTCTGTCACCACAGGGACTCTGCTGGGGACAGAGCAGAGAGGCAGGGGGTCCAGGGAGGCCCTCACTGGCCCCAGGGTGGGAAAGCACGCAGGAGTCCCACGATGGAGGTGTGTCAGCAAAGGGGTCCGTGCGAACCAATGCCCGGGTGGGACAAGGACAGTAACACTGAGTTAGCTGAAGTGTGAGCTCAGGAGTCGGTTGATAGAATCTCAGAAATAAAAATAAAAAGATACTTAAAGATGAATTATGCCGTTTTGAGATGAGGGAATGGACAGCCAGAGAAGGCATCGCAGCTAAGGAGGTGGGGCTCGTGAGTCCCTGCCCTCAGGAGCTTGGCCTCAGCCAGCGGAGCTGGGAGCCCCTTCACGGGAGGGTCACAGCCAGGAACCAGCCGGGAACCAGTGACGGCGCCCACAGCTCGTGACTCACCATGAGCTGGACCAGAGCGTGGCCAGGGGAAGGCAGACCCTCCTCGGCCTGCTCTCTGGACACCTCCCCCTCCTGCTGCAAAACTCTTTGCTGAGGCCCAGCTGCCAGGTCCCCTCCTCCAGAAGCCCTGCCGCCCAACCTCTCCTCCTTCCTCCCCGCTCACATCTTCATACGTGTCTCCACAGCAGCCCAGCTCCAGTGGTCGGCCCCTCTCATGCGCATTGCGTCTCCAGCCCCAGGCCCTGGCTGCCTGCGGGAGGCTGCAAGGCTTATGCCCCATGTCCTCCCATCCCCTCCCAACAGGGAGGAGAGGTGGCCGAGGGGAGGCACTCCAGGCTCCCCCCTCTCTGGGCACAGAGCTGGCCGTAACCTTGGAACTCTGCCCCAGTCCTCGAAAAACAAGGAGGGTGTGGGCCTCTCCAGGGAGCAGCTGGCTTTTCTGCAAAGGGCCAGAGAGAAAATATTTCAGGCTTTGCGGGCCATCTAGTCTGAGTTTCAACCACTCACCTCTGCTGTTGCAGTGGGAGCGCAGCAAGTAAAACAGGAGAGGGCTGTGTTCCAATAAAACTCGATTCACAAAAACAGGCGGTGGGCTGGGTTTGGCCCCAGGGCCATAGTTTGCAACTATGGTTTTCAACTCTGGTTTGGTAGCCAAACAGCCTGCAGAGCATGGTAAGATACAGATTCCCAGGGCCCATCCCTGGATCCTGACGGACTGTTGGGGTTGAGATTTGTGGCCCCTGAGACCCCCCCAGGGGGGCTCTTGGGGGCAAGGGTGATGGAGAGGTTCACCACCCGTGATCCTGTGTGATGGCTCTGGAAGGGTCACCAGGTCACACCTGCAGCTCACCTGTGTTCCAGGAAGGAGGACCAGCATGTTTGTTCCTGGGGTCTCCGTGGGGCCTCCAAAGGCGGGAAGAAGATCTGCTGCCCTGGAAGAAAGGGAGGAGTCAGGGCTCGCTCAAAGGAACGGACAGCTGTGGTGAAAGCAGGAAAGACGGGCGAATGTGAGGGGGAGCAGATGAAGAAAAGAATGACGGGTCCCAGATCAGGATCATTCTGTCTTAAAGGGTCATGGTCATGGGATGCTCGTGGACACAGGGCTTATGCCCCTGTCCTCGCATTCCCTCCCAACAGTGACAAGGGCCGTCCCAGGCCCCCAGAGGAAAGGGGAGCTATCTCAGCACTGGCCTGTTCCAGGGATGTCCCCCAAACCAGCAGAAGCCCCAGGAAGAGGGCGTAGGAACCAAGACCCCACAGACTTACCGCCTCCTTGAAAAAGGCAGTCATAGCTGGGCAGCCTCTCCAGGAGTTCGACTGGGGGCACCAGAGGGCTCTCGGCCTCAAAGCTGAGGTCGGCCACACCTGCAGAGAGATGGGTGGTCCCGAGCCTCAGGGAGGGAGGGGCGTCTACGGTGACTTCACAGGAAGCCGACAAGTGAGGGCAGGCACATTACTAAAAGCCTCACCTTAATCAAGCCTGGCTCTCTCTGGCACCCTCAGGAGGCAGAACCCATCTGCAGGGTGAGAGGGATGCGTGGGGGCGGGGTAGCCGCAGCAGTAATAATAAGGATGGGAAAACCTTGAGAATGGCAGCTCCTGGTTGATGGCCACCTGCTCTATGCGTCACCATGACGGGTGCTTTATAAACACTGTCATAGGCCACCACCCTGGAGACAGATACTGAGTTACAGATGGTCACACTTCCTTAAGGCCCCCCCCCCCCCCCCCCCCCCGCTCTCTCTTTGAAACATGGGTATATGTCTCCTCCCCTTGAACCTGGGCCGGTTCAAGACCAAAGAAGCACAAAGGAAGTGATGAAGTGACTGCAATGTCTACTTCTTGCCTCTAGGAGCATTCCCTCTTGAGCCCTGGGCTGTCATGTAAGAAATCAGACCATCCTACCAGTCAGACCACGTGGAGATGCCCTAAGAATAAATGGGGAGGGCCCAGCGGAGCCCAGCCTTCCAGCCACCCGGGCCAAGCCACCAGGCAAATGAGTGAAGCCATCTGGGACCGTCCAGGCCCGACCAAGCTGCCCACTAAATACCACTGAGTGACCTGTTTGGACTACATGGCTGTGTCACTCCCCACAACTCCCAACAACTCCTATGTTGAAACCCTAACTGCCCAGTGGAAGGGTATCTGCAGATGGGCCTATGGGAGGTGGTTACTTCTAGATGAGGTCATGAGGGCAGAGCCCCCATGATGGGACTAGTGTCCTTACAAAAAGAGAAAGAAATGAGGGTGTTCTCTGTCTGGCACATGAGCATTCAGAGAGAAGGCAGCTGTCTACAAGCCAGAAGTGAGTCCTCACCAGACGCCAGATCTGCCAGGACCTTGATCTTGGGCTTCCCAGCGTCCAGAACTAAAAGGACTAAATGTTTGTTGTTTAAGCCCCCCGGTCAATGTGTTTGTTACACAGCTTCCTATGATGGACAGTCTTTGCTCTGGGTCTCCCCACAGACATGGGCAAAGAGCCCTGAGCTGTCATGTAAGCTGGGCCCACACCATGTTCCGAGGCTCCTTCTGCTCATGCGCCTTCTTCCCACTCTCCTCTTACACGTTTGACCTGCCCTGAGGTCTGAAGGCTGTCCCTGCCTCCGTCTGCTCCCTCTCCCCTTTTCCCTTCACAGGTGTCCCCTAAGGACCTCTGGCACATCTAGTGCCATCTTGGTTGTGTGCTTATTGCATGACCCCAAATGACAGACCATTCCCATCCTGTTCTACCAATGAGAACACAGAGGCTCAGAAAGGTGGTGACTCGCCCAAGATCACACAGCCAGTAGTGATGGAGCTGCATTAAGACCATGGTCCATTGGTCTCCAAAGCCCATGTTCTTTCCAAGCACTTTTACAAGGCAGAACCTATAGGAGAATCGCTCATTATAAATCTGCTGATTTTGCTTATATGTGGAATTTAAAGAACAAAATCAATAAACTAAATTGAAACAGACTCATAGACACAGAGAACAAACAATGGTTGCCAGAGAGCAGGGGATTTGGGGGACTGGATAACAAAGATGAGAGGGTAAGATGCACTAGCTGGAATTAAGCCCATTATATAAGATTACTTAAAAGGGGAACTTATAATTCCATGTACAAGCCCCTGTAATTCTCCTATCCTTCCAGTAATAGATTTATGTAGTGCCTTTATCAGCATTCCAGTAGAAAAAGACAGTCAATATCTCTTTGCCTTATCCTGGGAAGATTGACAATTTACTTGGACTGTAATGCCCAAGCAATACACAGTAAGTCCCACCTATTTCTTCCACATATTAAAAGCTGTTTAAATGATGTTAAATTTCCTAGAGATTCCACTCTAATCTAGTATGTGGGTGATTTACTTTTATGCTATAGGACATAAATTTACCTACTGCAGCAGCTAGCTGTAAAAGGACATAAGGTCTCAAAGGATAAGCTTCAACTTTGCTTACCTCAAGTAAAATACCTTGGCCATCTCATATCTAAAGATGGTTACTGATTAACCCTGAGAGACATAGAGGAGTCCTATCTTTCCCTCTTCCAAAAATAAGATAGCAGCTTAGATGGACTTCTGGGTTGGACTGGATATTGTTGAAACTGGGTTCCAAACTTTTCATTAATAGCCCAGCCTCTATATGCCCTAGTGAAGTCAGATCAACCTGATCCAACCTAATGGAACTGCAAATGGAAATAAGCTAGAGGCTCTAAAGCAAGCATGTCAACTCGCGGCCCATGGGCCGCATGCCTCGTTTATTTTCCCCGTGTTAGTCTTTGAGTTTGACATGCTTGCTGTAAAGTAAGGGTGAGGAATGTCCTGCCTGTGAGCCATATAAGGCCCAAGGAATCATTTGATATGGCTTTGCCAAGGCATTAGGGATGAGTTAATTAAATGTCTGACCAAATAGAGCAGGCTAATTTTTAAGTTGATAATTTTGTATGACCCAAGAACCCTATATAATAAAAGAGAAACATGCAAATTGACCGCACCTCTGCTACAACCACAAGCCACACCCACCAGCCAATCAGGAGCGAGTATGCAAATTAACTCAACCAAGATGGTGGAGGCCACGGAGCTGGAGCAAGCAGGAGGCTTGGTTTGCCCCTGGTGATGAAGGAAGCCAAGCTTCCCCGGCCCTGGCCTGCCCTGGCCTCTGCTCAAGGCTACAAAATTTCAATTATAGAAGATAAATAAATCCCAGATACCTGCTTCCAGCCTATGCCTGGGTCGCAGGGGGGCATGACCGACCTGCAAACCACCACAGGCCCCTCGCCCAAGCCGCCCCACACACCAAGGGAACCCCCACCCTGATCCAGACACCCTTCAGGGCAAACCAGCCAGCCCCCACCCGTGCACAGGCCTCTATCCTCCTATCTAATAAAAGAGTAATATGCAAATTGACCGTCACTCCAACACACAAGATGGCTGCCCCCATGTGGTCAAAGATGGCTGTCCCCATGTGGACACAAGATGGCTGCCACAAGATGGCCAGCAGGGGAGGGCAGTTGGGAAGAACCAGGCCTGCAAGGGAGGGCAGTTGGGGGTGACCAGGTCAGCAAGGGAGGGCAGTTTGGGGTGGGGGGGACCAGACCAGCAGGGGAAAGCAGTTAGGGGCAATGAGGCTGGCAGGGGAGGGCAGTTAGGGGTGACCGGGTCGGCGGGGGAGGGCAGTTGGGGGCGACCAGGCCAGCAGGGGAGGGCAGTTAGGGGTGACCAGGCCTGCAGGGGAGGGCAGTTAGGGGTGACCAGGCTGGCAGGAGAGGGCAGTTAGGGGCAATTGGGCTGGCAGGGGAGCAGTTAGGCATCAATCAAGCTGGCAGGGGAGTGGTTAGGGAGTGATCAGGCTGGCAGGCAGAAGCGGTTAGGGGCAATCAGGAAGGCAGGCAGGCGAGCAGTTGGGAGCCAGCATTCCTGGATTGTGAGAGGGATGTCTGACTGCCCGTTTAGGAGGAGGGATCAGGCCTAAACGGGCAGTTGGACATCCCTTCAGGGATCCCAGATTGGAGAGGGTGCAGGCTGGGCTGAGGAATATCCCCCTCCCCCGTGCACGAATTTCATGCACCGGGCCTCTAGTGATGTTATAAATATCCAAATGGCTCTTGGCAGAAAAAACGTTCCCCACCCCTGCTCTAAAGGAAGTACTGTCTAAAGCTCCTGCTCTGGGACATCCAAATTATAAACCTCCCTTCTTCCTTTTCACACATGAAAGTAAAGGAAATGCCTTAGGAGTTCTAACTCAGAAACATGGAGCTCATCATAGACCTATAGGATATTACAGTCAGCAACTAGACTGAGTAGCAAAAGGGCTCCCTCCCTGTATGAGGGTGATCCCTGCTACAGCCATGTTCTGTAAACAGACAGAAGAGATAGTCATGGGCTCTCCTTTAACCATTTATGTTCCTCGTTCTGTTGAATCTTTGCTGAACTCTCATCACACTCAACACTTCTCTATCAGTTGACTGGCTTCTTATGAAATGCTCCTGCTCTCTGCACCTAATCTTACTTTAACTCAGTGTAATCATCTTAATTCTGCAGCTTTATTACCCTCTTTACAGGATGAAAACACCTACAATTGTGTTTTGCTTACTTACACCTTCTTGCTCCTAGGAATGATTTACAAGAAACTCCTAATGACAACGCTGACTTAATTTGGTTCACAGATAGATCTTATCTGAAGGATGAACAGGGACATTTCCAAGTTGGATATGCAATAACTTTCACAGTGGATATAATTGAAAGTTCTTATCTACCTGAAATAAGATCTGCCCAGCAAGCCGAATTAACTGCTCTAACTTGGGCTTGTCAATTGGCCAAAGATCAAGTAGCCGATATTTACACTGATAGTCACTATGCATTTGATGTAGCTCAGGACTCTGGAATGTTACGGAAGCAGCGAGGCTTCTTAACTTCCTCAGGAAAGCCCATAAAAATGGAAAGTGGGTGGAGGGGGGTCCATGGGGATGGGGACATCTGTAATACTTTCAACAACAAAGGTACATTTTTAAAAATGGAAAACTGGTTGTGGAATTTATAGATGCCATTCAGCAACCAAAACAATTGGCAATTATCAAAACCCCAGGGCATTCTAAAGCTACCACCATGAGCAAAAGGAAATAATTCTACTGATGCTGCAACTTAGCAGGCAGCATTGAACAGTCAAGTTATCCAAGCCCCAGAATATTCTTTGCTTTCTATTAAATCAATAAAAGATTATCTTTTCTACTATCAACAGATAGCTACAGAGGAAGAAAAGGGAACATGGCAACAAAAAGGGGGAACCTTTGACCCAGAAAGACAGATATGGCTTGGACCCATCAGAAACCTATTTTACCTATAGGGGCCCAACTCCCTATACTTCAGCATGTACGTGAGCTAACACATTGGGGTCCTGAAAAGATTATCCCAGGGAGTAAACAATATTACTGAAAGCCTTCTCCTGCTGTAGCTCATAATGTGTACAGCAGATGTTCTCTGTCCAAAATAACCCAGGAAAACCACTCCAGGGATCCCAAGGACATTTCCCACTTCCTTTGGGTCCATCTGAAGTATGGTAATTGGATTTTATCCAAATGCCACCATTTCAGCGATACAAATATATATTTGTTATGATTTGTATGTTTTCTCACTGGGCTGAGGCCTTCCCTTGCAGGAGAGCAACAGCCTTAAAAGTTGGTAAATTGTTATTAGAAAATATAATTCCCAATTGGGGAATTCCCTCTGAATTACATAGTGACCAAGGGACTCAGTTCACAGAACAAATAATAAAATCATCTGTAACATTTGGCCTATACCACAGCATTTTCATTATGTTTATCACCCTCAGTCTTCAGGACTTGTGGAATGTACCAATGGTACAATCAAAATTCAACTAGCCAAATTTCAGAAGCCTTTCATCGCCCCTGACAAAGACTTTTCAAGGATGAGAAGCTGACCACAGAGGCAGACAGCTGCCACAAGATGTCAAGTAGGCCTGAATGCTCACAAATAGACACTGTTCAAACCTTGTTCTTATATCACCTAATTGTTATTGATTGAATGTACATAAAATGATTTTTATATTGTTATTATCCTCCTTATTGTTTCCTAGTGGAAACAATATCTGTTTCCCTAGACCCTTTCCCTTATTAGACATGAAAAATTTAACTTGGGTACCTGCTAATCTTTCCTACCTACTAGACAATGATATTCTGATTATCAGTTATGATAATGAAGTTAACACTTTGTTGGCCACACACAGGTCTTCTCCTGTAAATATAAGCATTGGTACATTTTTTCTGGATATATCTATTATAAAGGACCCAACTTGGGCAAATATCTCCAAGAATACCTCCCTGATAATTCCCCTGGTAGAATTATATATGGATCTAATCTATCAGTATTGTATACCTATAGGAATGGATGATGAAAAGCTAAGAAAAACACTTGGATGTGATGGAAAAAAGCTTGCAGTGACATGCCCTGTCATAGAATATCTTGTCCTCAGACTCACCAGCCATGCTTTTGTTGCTGGATGTCCATGAAATCAGAAAAAAATCAATAGGTCCCCATTTAAAAAATTATGAGGATTACTTGGTAGGTAAATATGTCTGTAACTACTCTTGGATGCTTGTGGGAAGCTCAATGGAATACTCAAACTCTAGCTCATTTTGGAGTTACCTTACCCACTTAACTATAGCATGGGAAACTCAACATTTTGGGGTCCAGTCAGAATACCCCAACTGCTCCCAATCCATAGTTACCCAATGGCAACAACATTCCTGGTGGATCCAACAACATTGGCCCTCTAAAGGAAATAAAAGGGGAATACTTGGAGGAATAGGGGCTGGCCTTGGTATTCTGGGACAAGCTGAACTTGCAGCTAATGAAGAACGTCATTCATTAGAAAAATACTCTACCTAAAATAGGTCATATGGAGGGAATGCTGTTTCAAGAAGGAAGAGGGTGGGAAGCAGCATGGAAAGTACAATAAAGCCTTAGCTCCATGGATAGGACAGACTATAAAAACTCATGCACAAACCCAACAATGAGAACATGCCTATATCCTAACTCAACAAAACCTATTGTCTATGCCAATGCAAATGGAATCTGAAGTAGCTATGAAACAATGGCCAACAATAATGGGTACAGAAGCCCAGCCAGACACATATGAGACTCATACAGTTCTTCTGGATTTTGGAAAACTTTGGATGGGAAATGCGATCTACTTGGGTATATCTTAAAAACCCAGGCACCTCAGATCCTAAGCTTAAATTCTCAGGAGTTCAACTGGCTGGCATAGGGACCATCTTCATTAACACTAGAATATTCCCAATGAGAAGTAGATGGGCCATATTTAAAAAATAATAATAATGGGAACCTATCTCACAATCTGATTGTGAAAATTAAAAAGGTGAATGGTTATGCCCCCAATCTATATGGAATACTGGATTCACCCAGTCCTGGCCTACTGTATCTGCCCCAACAAATAATAATATATGGCATATGGGAAAGGGGCATTTTTGTTGGGAAGGGTTAGAAAATACTAAGCGATTTCTATTGTAATAACACCCAGTTTACATTAAATACTACTGGAATATGGTATAATACTGAAATTATAGGCTACATAACTTTGCCTGAGGTTAATAAAACCTATAATATTGATACTGAAAATCCAATGTATTGGGAAATTGAACTTAATCCTCCCCATGAAGTCATTTCTATGGAGACTAACCAATCAGAAGAAAAATTAGAGCTTTTAGATGATGAAATAGTAAAGAGTCTTAATTTATCTGGCCAAACAAATCATAAGGTACAAGTGACAGTGAATGAAGGAGGAAAACATAATTAGCTTAATAAAAAATTATGATAATACATGTAAAGGATTTTTTGGTTGGCTGAGATGCCTGTACCCCTCAGACTCTTCCTGGTCTAGTATTAGACATTTTCTGTTCCTAATCAGTGTTACTGGTTTAATACTGTTGCTTTTGTTTCCTGGTATATAAATGTTATACTAGTTGCAGAAAAACAAAACTTAAGCAGAAAAAAAGACTCAGATCATAGTAGCTAAAATATTAAAAATGATCCAGAATATTTTTTAACAAGGACATATAGGATCTGACTGCCTCCCGTTCACCTGCCTTTTTATTTTGAATAATAATAATAATCCGACCTTGAATGACATCTAAGGTTATGGCCCATTCCCAATGGTCCACCCTATTCAGCCAGACAAATGCTGACACTGAGACATCCTAGGGATGAGCCTTCCTAGCACCTTGGGACCTCATTATCCAATCAAAAGGTTGGTCATCAATGCATCCTTTAGATTGATTTATGAGCAAAAGGGGGACATGTGGTAAAAAAGGGGGCACATACTATACCTGACAAGCTCAGGGGAGGCCTGTGTGGTGGCCTTGAAAACTCAGAGACCTAAAATAACATCAAAGTATAGTCTGAAATTAAAACTTTTTAAACTAAAACCAGTTTATGGTCGGCAGTTATGTCCTAGGCCAGAACAAAGGTCAATCTTTACCTAAATTGAGCCTATTGTCTTTTTGCATCTATGATATCTTTGGAATATCAAAGTAATTTTCCTTTTTCCAGACCCCTCAAAGCACAGGCACCACTCCGCAGAGACCACAAATCCCCTCATTGTTATCGAATTAATCGTTGACTGTTAACTATCCTGCACCCACCTAAGTAAAAGAAGTACATGTCTATCATTTTACTTCTTATCCAATCCCAGTGGTTTTCCCGCTTTGCTGTCTCCCACCTCCCTAATCTATCACCATTGGATTTCATGTAACCCACTTACATATCCTCTTTTGACTATAATGTATCAAACAAGATGAAAACTGCCATTCTCTCTGGAGCATTATCTCAATCTGTTGATATTTTGCTTCCCAGCAATTGTGACAGTTTGGCTCAAATAAACTCACAAAAGTTATTCACAAGTCTGAATGTTTCTCTATGAGGGTCTAGCCTGCATGACTAGCAACATGCGGTGGGGTAGGAACAGGGGGGAAGAGAGAAGGTCAGCAGAAGGTCCGAACCACATGACCAGTGACATGAAAGATCAGGGGGTCTAAACCACATGACCAGTGAGTGATATGCTAGGAAAGGCCACCCTGGGGGCGAGGCCCTTGTTTTCCCAGTTTTGCCCATTGCTAGGCACCCGGGGCTTTCCGTCCTGGTGACCTTCTGTACCTGGCCCATCATCCCTGTTCTGCCCATGCCTTTCTAATTGCCTACCACATAACCCCTATGCTATAAACTCTAAACTAATGCAAAATAACATGGAATTAAGAAAATTTGAAAAACCTCATCTTGATCTATCAGACTATGACATAGAGACACATGGCCTGAGCCTCCAAGCAGGAAGGCATAATATAAGAACTGGTCCCCGGAAACTCAGAACTCATGAAGCACCTCCCCACACACTTGTTGCTCCACCCCACCCTCCACTGGAGATCTGGAAGGCAGAACTTCTAACTCCACTCGACATGAGGAGTCTGTGGCTCAGAGATTAGTCCAGAATCCTAGGGTGCACAGCGGTGGAGTGAGAGCAGGGTAGAGGCTCCAGTTGATCCAGTTCCAGCCCACGGGGTCACCCCTCAAACCTGTTCCCTGAAGCCCCCTGCTGAGGGACCAGAATCCCTCCACTCTCTTCCTAGCTGCCCAGCTAATCACAGGAAGTTGGCCCTAGAGGGTGAACTGATAAAAATGGTCAGTGGCCGGTGATTCTCTGCGTTAAGTCCCTGGAGCACACTCAGGTCAAACTTCCAGCTGACCCACCTGCCATCCAGGCCTGCCTTTCTTTTTTCTTTCCTTCCTTCCTTCCTTCCTTCCTTCCTTCCTTCCTTCCTTCCTTCCTTCCTTCCTTCCTGGCAGCTCTTTAAAGCCTATAGCTCTTGACCTCCACAAACTAAAACTGTCCTTTTGAGTTTAATAAAAAACAGAGGCCAGAAGAATAAGTAGATCTTGTTCTAAATTGGAGCAGCCTCGTTTGTCTGGAAGTGGAGGTGGAGGTGGTGAGAAAGCCTTAAATGCTGAAACACATGACCAGTGAACAGCCCCGTTCTACTCCTCCCCCCAAATTAGAAAGGTCTTTGTCCTCAAACACATATGCATCTGTATGTGTAACCCACTTACATCTCCTCTTTTGACTGTAATGTATCTCCTTACAGGAAACTTACAAAGAAGCTGAAACAGAAGGATGTTTGCAGATGTAGAGAGGGCCTTTTTTGCAGGGAAACATCTGTAAGCAAATGAAACAGGTGAGAGGCCAGGATGGATGTGGGTGTGGTGCAAAGTGCCATCGTCCCAAAGCTTCACACGGAGGCCTGCCCATGGGTACTGACGTCCCTGATGAGACAATATGGAATTATTTATACCTTGGTTCCCTATATTTTGTTTCTAATGTGTTTATTAGCATCCTGAGCTATTTTAGCCACCAGGGACCCAGGGATCCACAAACATTTTCTATAAATAGGCAGGTGGTAAGTATTGTAGACTTTGTGGGCCAAGTGGTCTTTCTCAATCACTCACCTCCGTTATTGTGGCCTAAAAGCAGCCGCAGAGGCTACACAATTGAACAAGAGTGGCTTTGTTCCAATAAAGCTTTGCAAAAACAGGCCGTGGGTCAGATTTGGCCCTTGAGCCGTATTTTGCCCACCCACCCTGACCTAGACAGTCACCTGTGAGGATGGAATTTGAGGGGAAGGTGGAGGCTGGAATTTGAACTTTCTGGGACCAGTGCCCATGCACGTCCATTGCAGTTCCTGTGAGCCCAGTTATCCAAAGTGAAGATGAAGGTCAGGGTTGGACTGAGGCCAGGGTGACCGGACTCGGAATCCCTGAGGCTCAGTGGTAGGAACCTGGGCCCTGATCCCCTGGAGCTGAGCCATATAATACATGAGCCTGTGCCAGCCACACACCCGTGCAGAACTCAACTCTGCAGGTGTGAAACCGAGTGGACGCTAGTGCCCATCTAATGAGAATGCGAACGCAGCCCTGAGCCTGGCATTAATAAATGCTCAGTCAATGCCATGGACCTGAGAAGGCCAGGTCTTCCTCTCTCTTAGTGTTCCTTTAAGCCAGGGAACAGTGGAAATGTCAAGCATAGAAAGAAAGCAGTGGTCGCCACCCACCCAGAAGTCTCGGGTCAGCTAGGGCATCAATACTGTCCTTCACGAGGAGACAGGGAAATGCCGTGTGGCTGCTATGTCCTGCTGCAAACCAAACAAAGGGGCAGGAAGAGGGGAAGAATGAGAGGTGGGAAGGCCAGAGCTCCATCCATCACGGGGAGCCACCTTGACCTCCCAGGGCAGTCATCCATCGTCAGCGCTAAATTAATCTCACCATTATGTTATGGACAAAAATAAAGGACTCCAGGCTGAACTACGGGCGGATGCGTCATTTCCTGTGCAGATCTCATCGGGCACAACAGGAACGCGGACGTCACAGGGCATTGTGTGACACCCAGCGTAGGGCACCCCAGAGGGGGCCATCGGGCCCTTCACTGTCTCCATGGTGCGGGGGCTGAGTCCCAGGGCAGCTGTCCAGCTGGGCCGCCCCACCCTTACACACCCATTGTGGCCTCTGGCCCCCCAGGGGATGGCGCAGGCATGATCTCTTTTGCGCTTCACAACAACCACTGTTTTCCCCAGTCTGCAACAGAACAAGATGAGGCTCAGAGATGTGATTTGGGACGATGAGCTCAGAGATTCACAGCAGACACAGAAGCAGTACTTAGAACTCCGGTCCTGACTCCAAGCCCCAACGCCCTTCCCACTTAGCTGAACGCCCTATCGCTCCATGCAATGGCATCAAGCGGCTGCAGAGAAAGCTTGGCAAAGTGTTACCAAGACAGCGTTTCTGCTCACCAGCCTCCAGCTGCTTTCTGTTTGTACAAAGAGGAATTTTCCTTGCAGAGAAAGGAATAATTCATGGATAGCCTCTTAAGTGCTCTTTTAAACTGCCAACCCCCTTATGTCAGAAGGATAAACAGAGCCCATGTCTTCTGCCCCTGATTCCAGATTCATCACCTCACAAGCCCTGAAATCATGCCACTTCTCTGCTCAAATGGCTCCCCGCTGCTGTCTTGCTTTAGCTTGTTTTATACACTATCTCCTTCAGCAGGTCTGAGAGCCCCTTTTAGACAGGGAACCCCCTTCCCTGCTTCTTGCATACCGTTGGTGGACATATATGTCTCATGATTTAAATTATACTTAAGATGCTGCAAGAGAGAGTCAAGTGGTCAAATTCACAGAGACAGAAAGAAGGATGGTGTTTTCCAGGGGTGGGTGGGAAGAATGGGGCGTTCTCATTTGATGGGGACAGTTTCATTTGGGAAAATGAAAACATTCTGGAGATGGATGGAGGTGATGGTTGCATAACACTGTGAAGGCGCTGAAGGCTACTGAGCTGCACACTTAGAAATGGTTAAGATGGCAAATGTTATGTTACATGTATTTTACTACAATTTAGAATAAAATAAAAGAGAAAGATAAGGAGGTTCAGGTGATTATAAGATAAAGAAAAGAAAGAAGTCCTGTTTTGTCTAAAAGAACAAGCAGCCCTGGCCAGTGTGGCTCAGTTGGTTGGGTGTCATCCCATGCACCAGGAGGTTGCTGGTTTGATTCCTGGTCAGGGCACATGCCCGGGTTGCGGGCTCCATTCCTGGTGGGGGGCGTGCAGGAGGCAGCCGATCCATGTTGCACTTTCACATTGATATTTTTCTCTCTCTCTCCCTTCCTCTCTGAAAATCAATAAACTATTCTTTTAAAAAAGAACAAACAAACAAACAATTGGTTACACTAATTAAAGGCCTTCACAACAAGATCAGAAAGCTGACCAGGCCATGCCCTCTCTTACACACTGCAGTGGCTCACTTCTACCCGCAGCTGATATCCAGGCTCCTGAACCTGTCAGATAAGGCCCTGCATTACATGTGGGGAGAAAAGGTTCTCTCTGCTCACATGATGAGGAGAAGCTCTTCCTATGCTGTCCAGAGCAGGGTGAGAGGAGGGAAGACAGCTCCCTGAGGAACGGGAGGGGGTAGGAATGAGGAACAGAACAGAAAGGGGGAATGAGAGAGACAAGCCTGCTTGAGGCTTGAGAGAGAAGTGTAGGAGCTTTGGGGTGGGGAACACTGAGAAAATATAATGTGAGTGAGACCGACATCAAGAGAAATGGGGGAAGAAGACCTGGAAGGAGTTTCCCTGGAGTTAGTAGCCCCTCTGTGCCAGGGAAGAATGCAGCAAACGCCACCACACAGCTCCACTAAGTGGGATGGAAAACCCATGCTCTGTGGAAGGTGCCACACGCCCAGAGAGGCCCTCGTGAGGGCCGGGCTTTCTAAGAGCTGCCTGTCCCTTCTAGAGGGGGCCTGTCACTTCACGACACTGAGGTCTGCATACATCCTCACACATACACTGTGCCATTTCTCCCAGCCCTTGCTCTGGCTGCTTCTGCCCATGACACCCCATCACCTGGTTCAGCCAGACTCGGCCCAGATCTCCCCTCCTGCAAAGCCGGCTGGGTGGGGTTCTCCTGCTCTGTGATCTCAGAACTCCACTGCCTTCAAGAGAATCCACTCCCTATCATTGCTTTTGCTGAATGGCTTTGTAAGAATGACTAGAGGCCCGGTGCATGAAATTTGTGCACAGGTAGGGTCCCTAGGCCTGGCCAGTGATCAGGGTCGATCAGGCTCCCCGCCTACCCGTCTCCCCACCTCCTCCTTCCCTCGTTCCCTCAGCGCCCTGCCACCGCAGCTGGTCATCTGCCATGTTCTGCGCTGCCCCCTGGTGGTCAGTGCCCATCATAGTGAACGATCAAACTCCTGGTCTCCTAATCAAACTCCCAAGGGGACACTGTGCGTATTAGCCTTTTATATATATACTAATGGCCTGGTGCATGAAATTCGTGTGTGTGTGTGGGGGGGGGGGGGCAGGGGGAGTTGTCCCTCAGCCCAGCCTGCACCCTCTCCAATCTGGGACCCCTCGGGGGATGTCCGACTGCCGGTTTAGGTCCAACCCACAGGGATCGGACCTAAACCGGCAGCCGGACATCCCTCTTGCAATCTGGGACTGCTGGCTGCTAACCGCTCACCTGCCTGCCAGCCTGATCAACCCCAACTGCCCCCCCCCTTCCAGCCTGATCACCCATAACTGTCCACCCCTGCCAGACTGATTGCTCCCAACTGCCCCCACTGCTGGCCTGCTTGCCCCCAACTGCCCCCCTGCCGGCCTGCTCTCTCCCAACTGCCCTCCCCTGCTGGCCTGATCACCCCTAACCACCTCTGCCTTGGCCCCACCACCATGGCTTTGCCCAGAAGAACATCCAGAAGGTCTCCCGGAAGGTCTCCCGGTCTAATTAGCATATTACCCTTTTATTAGTATAGACTAGAGGCCTTGCGCACAAATCTGTGCATGAGTAGCTCATTGCCTCCTGCCTCAGCTGGCCGCCCGCCCATCGCCACTTGTAGATTGTGTCCCGCCCTCCACCACTCGTAGCCCTCCGCTGCTCATAAACCTCTACTGCTCGTAGCTCGCTGCCCCGCCCACCCGCTGTTTGGTTGTTATGGTGTGATGGCATTAGGGCCGCCTGCTTTTTATATATATAGATAGATTACTTGTAAAATACCTGCTTGGCGTCTGCCTCCCCTACTAGGCTTTGAACACCTTGAAGGCAGATCAGTGTTTTATTCATCCTTGTTGCCCCAACCATGAGCACAGCACAAAGCAGCTAGCCTGCTGTATAGTCTTAGAGGAAAAATCACTTCACTCACTTTCCCTAAACCAGGGCTCGGGGAGGAGGGTCGCTGAGAGGAGAAGATAGCGCAGTGGATAAGAGAGATCTGCAAACAAATTTGGGAGAGTTCTTGGGCTCCTCTCTAAGCTATGATATGACGTCATTAAAGGGGTTATTTCTTACTCCCCAAAGGGCACAGTATCTTTCCACTAGTAGTTTCCAGACCCACAATCACTTTCCAAAGATAAGGCAGCCCTCAGGAAAGACCGGAGGGGCCACGAGAGACCAGGGCCAGCCTGGCAGGGAAGGCCCACATCCCTGGTGGCTGTGCCTCCATCCTAAGGGATGCGTGGGAAACGCCAAGGCCCAAGGTCAGTGACCAAGGCTCTTGGCAGCTGGGCCCCTGCCCAGAAGTCCAGCATCCCTTCCCACCCAGGGACCGTGACAGCTTCAGATCCAATCTCCAATTCAGAGCAAGGTGAGGGGCACTCTGTGAACAAACCTTCGGGGACCAGGGCTGGTCCAGATGCCAGTCCCATCTCCTCAGTGCTGAGTCACTAATGGCAACAGTTTTGTGGCCTCAGATCATTGCCCCCACCTCCCTAGAGACCAGTGCCCAGGAGTGAGGAGGTGGCACTGAGGTCCTACACTCCTGGACAGGGCAGCGTCCTCCTCAAGTTACCAGGGGCTGCAGTTAAGAATCCATCGTACTTAAAGAGGCTCTGACCTACCATTTCTGGGAGGGGTGTCAGTCTGCAATCAAAGAAGTTACATTACAAAAGATAGGGGTTTTTAGAATAAGGGAGGAGATAGATCCTCTTCAGTTCTGAGCGAGGACATCTCCCTCTAAGAGAAGAATGATTAAAAACATATTATGTTTGAGACCATTGAAGAAACAGGAGAAGAAAAGACTCTGAAGAGTTCTTGTTTTAAACACAGGACGGACAGGTTCTGAGGAGCTTTGGGGGGTAGAATAAAAACCAAAGAGTAGAAGCTCCAGGGAAAGAGATAACAACTCAATGTAAGAAAACTTTTGACAGGGTAGGAGGGGCAGCTGCCCACCACCAAAGGAGCTCCCGTCAACGCGGGGGTATGCTGCCTCCAGCTGGCGATGCTGTCAGGAGGCATCCCAGCATCCGACAGTGGAGGTGCTAAACAGCCTTCAAGGTGGCGTCCATGTGGGTGCCACATCCCACAATGTCCCTGTCTGTGCTACCTTTGGTCCCAAAGTGTGTCATCAGAGGAGGATATTCTCTTGCTGAAGCTGCCCACATTACAGACTCAAAAACTCAGGGACAGCACTTCAGTGACTGGGCAAGGCCACTCAACTGGACCAAGTGGGCAGCCGTCTCTCACCTGAGACGGGACATTTAAATTATGGAAGTCCTATAGTAATCAGTAAGTCTGACACCTGGAGAAAATTTTACTTAGTTCCAGAGTGCGTCAACTCAGTTTCTAAAGCGTTTTCTGGGCAGCCCCATGTCTTGCAGTAGGCCCTACGTGCTGCCCTGAGCTTTGACTGGGTTGGAAATCTGCACAGGGGGCGACCCTATGACAGAATGGAGTCTCTCGGACGTTTTGGAATGTTAAGGGAGCTAAAACGTTCGCCTTACTCTCACCTAGCTTACTAAAAGGGTGACGCCAAAACAGAAACATCACAGGTGATAACATCTCCCCTTAATGACAGTTTAATTTTAAAGCTCTGGAGGGTAAAATCTGATAATTTTCTAAAGTCAATATTTACTTCATGCCTGCTCTAGACTGAGTGATGTTTTAGGCACTGTACAGCCAATTAATCCTTGATTAAATCTGCAAGATGACACCATAGAGATTAAGTGACTTAAACAAAATCTCCCAGCACAAATGGGCCCAGCTTGCATTTGAATTGAGATCTGACTTAGCCCATTTCTACTAACAGAAACTCCCAATATAAATGGAAAGACTGGTAATGAGCAGCGCTTTGATGAGGAAAGCCTGCATTTGAATGTTAGTAGGAGCTCATTAAAATAAGGCTAGAAACACACAATTTCCAGCGTATCAGATTAGGTCCTCCTCAAACACATGCTAAAATATCTCCATACAGCTTCCACTTCAATATGAAAACTTTAAATTGAGCTCTAAGAATAGCATGAGTTTAGTTTATATTGCACTTCGGCTCTGAAGCTTAGCGCTTTGAGATAACAACAGAGACAACAGAGAGTGTTGGACCCTCAAAGGACCTTTGAGGTCCCCGAGTTCAGTAACTGTGACAATGGACTAGTGTCCCAGGTCTCGCTGGGATTCAGATGAAGTCTGTGGACTCCCACCTCCAAAAAAAGCACATTCACACACCATTTCCCCACCCCTTCATGTCTTCAAATGAAGAACTCCTCACCCAACCTCCCCTCATGGGCGAGAAAATTGCGGCTCAGAGAGTTTAAGTGACTGGCCCACGATCACACAGCCAGTTCACAGCAGAGTCGGGATTGAACCCTCGCCTCCCACTTCCCAATCTGATACTGTACAGCATTCCTCATTCCAATTCAGGATCAAAATTTTTTTAAACATAGCATATTTTTTTCCTAAAATACCATTTTTTTTCATCGTCTCTTTAAATAGTCCTTCTATTCCACCGTATTTCTGTCCCAGTAATGACAGGAAGGGGTCACCCAGGCTGTTTCGGGAGCTAGAGGGAGACCATGACATTTTTAAATTAACCTCATCTAAGAGCTGAGCCCAGCTGTGATTGAAATAAGACTCCTGACAGTCACACTTACATTTGGCTCTGGAGGAGGGCGACTGTCGACAGAGGAAGGAAGGATAAGACTGTAAGACTTGGATGTATTAAGTCATTAGGGAGAAAAGTTCTCTTGGGTTTTGCATCCTTCTCCACCGCCCAGGGGCCCTTGCGGACACCGGCCTGCAGGCTGGGAATGGGCCCTGCACACAGGAGGAAGGAGGGAGGGAGGGGAGGAGAAGGAGGGAAGGATGCCCTCCGCAGGGCAGACACAGAGCCCGAGGCAGCACGGGGGCTCGGTGCCCACTACAGAGGTGTGCGCCCGCACCCGCCCAGCTGCACTTACTGTCCTCGTCACTCAGATCCCTGTCCATGGTCCAGACGTCCAGCCAAAGAGGGTTCTGCCCTTCCAGTGGCTTGGCCGCCAGCATCTGAGGGACTACCCTCCGCCCCTCCCGGACGGGCGGCCCATTGTTGCCTGATTTGAATACAACAGAGGGAAACATCCGAGGGGAAGCACCGAGCCCATCAGAGTAGCCGCTCTGGACGCACTGACAGGGTTCCTGGAGCTCCTACTCACCAGGCTTTCTACGTGCCAGCCTCTTGCTGGGCACCTCTAGTCGCCCGTGTCCTCACCACCCAGGAGGTGGGCACTTTTAGGGTGCCCGTTTATCTGAACTGAATCCAAACCTCACGTGCCTGACTCAAGCCGGAGCCCTTGACTCCTGTGCTGCATTGCACGGTAGGAGGCGGGCTCTGAGTGTCGGGGTGGGGGATGCAAAAAGTGTAATAACCATGAGGGGGGTATCTCCCCAAGGGGAGAGAAGAGATGGAGGGGCCTCTCAGGTCTTGAGCGTCACATCGTCTCACTGGGGAAGAAGTGAGGTCACACAGCACATTGTGGGCACAGCCGGCTCCCGACCCAGGCTACGTGGGCCACTGCTGTCACCACACCAACCGAGTCCCCTGGGGAACATCTGTGGCATTTTTCAAGGTCTCTTCCAAGCCTTTTGCTTGGCGCTTGGCACTCCTTTAAGCCCTTGGAAGCTCGCCCTCTCCTGCAGATGAGTCTAAGCAATGGACACCTGGGCCCGGGTCACCTGGTGGCAGAGGTGAAAGCGTGTGTGCTGGCTCCTCCGCCCGCTGTGCTGCATCCTTGGCAATGACCCCTGGCCCCTGGGCCTGGGGCTCTCTGGCCAAGGAAGCCTTGCTCCGCAGGGCAAGGGGATGCGCGCATGCCAGTCCTCCGGGAGCACTGGCAGCTGTGCTCACCCGGGAAGCACTGATTAATCCGTCACGGCCGCACCAGGCAGAGACGGCTCCGAGGTGCGCCACACAGTGCCTTCAGTCTCTCCACTGCCTTCGCCTCATCACTCACTGCCCACCCAGCAGGGTGCTGGTGACAGCCACGAAGGCTGCAGCAATATTTGACAAATGCTTCTTATAGCCTCCCAGACGGCCCAATGCCCACACATAGGTTTTTATAGTTGGTAAGAGCACTGGATTTCTTAAACTGGAGAGTTATGTAAGCGTCATTATTGTATATGCATGAGAAAGACCAAGATCCTGAGGAATGAATTTGTCTTTTGATACCTATATACATTAAGCAATGATTTTAAGCCCTTGTAGAACTGTCTCCATGGGAACAGGACGTTTGTGGCTGGCTGTGTATATATTTCACTCTAAACATAATATGTGTGTGTCTATGTCTGTGTACATATGTGTGTGTGTTTAAGCTAAAACATTACAGATAGGTAGGTAGATAGATGACAGAAAGATAGATAGATGATTGATAGATAGATGGACCACCTGTGGCTTAACTAAAACAATATATCACTATTACATCTTGAATACTTTTAAGCAGCAATATATACTTGCCTAAAACCCTCCATGGCATTTGAAAAACAATCATAGAAAATCAGTAAAATGACAAACAGAAGGAACAGAATGTTAAATAGAGCTGAGTATCAAAGGGACCAGAAATCTTGAGGTTGCAAGATGCAGACAATCATGAGTTGTATCTCAGGAACCAGGGGGTGTAGATCAAAAGGAGGGACAGCCCCTTGCTAAACACTAGTACAGGCAGTCCTCGGGTTATGTCGGACTCGACGTCTGTCGTTTCCTGGTTACGTCGCCATCTCCCATTTATTTATAAAAAAAAAAAAGTTCCATCATTTCGATGTATGTGCTTTATGTTTTTTATTATTTATTTACCACAAGTAAAGGTCAGGAACTATCTTTCTTTTAAATTTTTTTTACTATTTCACTTCATCACTGCTGTGTGTGTGCTCCATGTGAGTGACGCAGATGCTTATGTAAGTGGGTTCCGACTTACGGCGAAAATTGCGTTACGTTGCGCCGTAGGAATGGATCTCTGACGTAACCCGAGGACCTACTGTAATGGGTTAGTTAGATGACATAGTAATGGGTTAGTAAATATCTCTTTAAATGCATGGGAGGTGAACAAACCAACTAATCTTGCTTAGGCATTGAGACAGGAGTGCTGTCTGCAGCAGCTTGAGTGACTCGGGGAAAATAATGTGCCCGTCACCAGCCAGTATTCGTGGTGTCAGGAGCGAGCATCACTAATCCTAGGACCCAGGCCTGTCTGAGGCAAATTCTGGTTCCCACCTCCCACTTGTGTCAAAGGAGCTTGGGGTGTGGGAAGGGAGGCCCCACTGTGTGCCAGGCACTTCACCTGCATCTGTATCACTGCTGTTGATATAAAAAAAAGTGGGCTGTTCTTCCCGAACTGGTCCTCAGTGGTCCACGGACATGATCCATCACAGCATCCTCATGTCCTGCACATGACAAGTGCTCCTGAAACATCTGCTCAATGAAGGCAGCTGCTAAGAGCTAACTCTACCCATTTGTTGCTGTCTGAGAACCTATAGAGTCTATGTAACCTCTGAGTTTGGTCTCTGAGCCTGGAGGCTATGTCTGAGTTGTGGGACACATGTGAGGGTCGGGTGCGGCTCTGGAAGGGAAGTCTAGAAGTCACACTGCATGACTGCAGGGGGATATGTTGCTGAGGGACGTGCCTAGAGGGAGGGCTCAGCAGGGCCTGCAGGTATTTAAGGGCTGTCAGGAGGAGAAGAAGGCAGAATTGAATCTCACCTATCCCATGAGCACGAGTACTGAGAGCTGGTCCGGAATGGGGACCATTTTCCACTTACCAAGCAGAAGATGTATCCGGTGCACAGAGCTTCCTGCCGTTGGACCAGGCCTCTCGGAAGGGCATTAAAGCAGAAGCTTCGCAATTACACAAAGTGAGCAGTAGTCGCAGAATCAACCGTTTGAGGCTTCAGAGTCGGTGCAAACTGGTTCAAAGCCCAAAAGTGGATGCTGCAAAAGTAAAACACTCCTGAAGGACAGGTGAAGGGAATGTGCCCAGTGGGCAGTACTTTGAAATGCACCTGACTGTGCAATTTGCCTGGGAAAAGAAGTAGCCACAGGTACAAGTCTATACCAACTCATGAGCTGCGGAAAAGTGGTCTGGCTGGATGTCAGGGGCGTCACTGGAAAATTGGTGACAATAAGATCTGAGAGCGATATAGTGTCGATTTCTCTAAATGGGCAAAGAATGTGAAGATATTTGTGCCCCATGCTAACACACACCAAAGGGTGACTTGAGCAGAGGAGAATTTTAATAATCGAGTTGATGGCATGACCCACTCTGTGGACACCCCAGTCAGGCTCTCTCCTCGGCCACTTCTGCCATCGCCTGGTGAGGCTATGCACGGGCTCAGCAGCATGGGTTTCCACTCACCCGGGCTGGCCTGGCCTCTGCTGAGTGCCCAGCCAGAAGCTGAGTCCTGCTGGGGCACCATCCTGTGAGGTGATGGGAACTACCTGATGGCAGGTAGATTACATGGAACCACTTCCATCACAGAAGGATAGCACTTTTTTCTTCTAAAATGGACACTCTGGGTATGGATCTGCCTTCTCAAAACCACCATCTCTGACCCAGCTGGTGTGGTTCAGTGGTTGAGTGTCAACCCATACACCAAAAGGTCACCAGTTTGATTCCTGGGCACATATCTGGGTTGTAGGCTCAATATCCAGTGAGGGGCATGCAGGAGGCAGCCAATCCATATTTCTTTCTTATCGATGTCTCTCTCCCTCTCCCTTCCTCTCTCTCTCAAATCAATAAAAGCATTAAAAAAATAAAATTATCATCTCTGGACTCCTGCAAAAAGGCCAGCCTGGTTAAGAGACAGAGGTTTCTGGCAAGTAAATCTGATGCCTAAGTAACCCGAAAGTTCACCAGATCCCCATTCAACGGTTCAGGGGCCTACTGTGCGCCCCTCCTGAGAAGTAAACCAGGCAATTCCTGCCCTTAAGGAACTCCCAGTCTTAGGTGGGAGACAAATTCATAACCAAGTGCTTACAATGCAGAGGATCAAGGCTGCCACGGTGGGGCAGACAAGGAGTTTGGAATATGGAGGCTTCCTCCCTGTGCCTACACCTCTGTGCCCTGGCCCCATCACTGGCTTTTCTCCCACCAAATGATAGCCACCCAAATGGCCCCTGTGTCTGCCCCAGGCTTCCTAATGAATTCACTGGGCTGGCCCTCGGCTCTTAGTTTTCACTCAGTCAATAGGAATCACCAAGGGGTCTGTCAATAATACAAATTCCCAGGCTCCATCCACCCCCCGAAATCCTGATTCAGGATGTGTCAGGTGGAAGTCTGGACTGTGCTTTCTTTTTACGAGACTCCCACCAACTCAGCTGGTCTACACTTCCAGAAACAATGGCTTTAAGGAACCCACTCGGTACAACTCAGCATTCTAACCTTTTATTTCTTACAAAAGTCATTTCAAGATACAACCAATAAAAGTTTAATGCAATTTCCCACCATCTGTCTTTGATTTCTTCCCTTTTTATGGAGGAACTTTCTTCTGCTCGAGATAAAGATTTATTATAACGCTGGGTTAAGAGCTTTAGGGAGGCCATTCTATCAACCCACAGGGAAGGACCTCATTTTCCTCCCTCAAGGGCACAAATCTCACGGGGCAACAGTAATAAGCACAGTGAGAACTGGAAGCATTTCACAGGCACAGATGTTATCTCAGTTGGTGGCAGCTCCATCTTGAGCAGCCTTAGGACATTCAAATACAGATGCCACCCACCCCATGTCTCCTCTCTCCTTCTGACCCCAGAGTGCCACCATAACCACCTAATAAGTTGACGACATCAAGAATTCACCCGGGATTTAAAATTATTCAGGACTCAGCCATTTCTATATGTAGGCATGTGGAAAGTATCAATTCTGGTTAAGGTAGATTGTGTTTTCACGCAGAAGGTAGTGATTACATAGCACTTAAAAAAGAAATTTGCATTGTGATAAAATGCATATAACATATAATTTACCATCTTAACCAGTTAAGTGCACACATCCACATTGTACAACCATCACCACCATCTACCTAGAGCACTTCTTCTTCACCCCCAGCTGAAACTCTGTCCCCATTGAACACCAAGCCCCTGCAACCACCATTTTTTTCTGTCTCTATGAATCGTCCTACTCTATGGACCTCATAGAAGCGGAATCATACAGCATTTCTGTTGCTGGTGTTTTTCACTTAGCACAGTGTCTTTAAGGTTCATCCATATTGTAGCATATATTTGAATTTCCTTCCTTTCTCATGCTAAATACTATTCCTTTATATGTTCAGACCATGTTTTCTTTACCCATTCATCCATCCACGGACACTTGGGTTGCACTTTACAAATCACAATTATTATTATCTCCACTTGACAGATGGTTTTCAAAGGCTCCAAGAGGTGACATGACTTGCCCAGGATCACGCAGTAAAAAGCCAGGCCTTGCCCAACCAGCACGGCTCAGTGGTTGGGTGTCGACCTATGAACCAGGAGGTCACGGTTCAATTCCCCGTCAGGGCACATGCCCGGGTTGCGGGCTCAATCCCCAGTGTGGGGTGTGCAGGAGGCAGCTGATCAATGATTCTCCCATCATTGATGTTTCTATCTCTCTCTTCCTCTCCCTTTCTCTCTGAAATCAATAAAAATATATATTTTTTAAAAAAGCAAGGCCTCCTAACTCCTGCCCCTGCCCCGTCCCCTGCCACACAGTGACATATGAGCACTCATTCCAACTCGTCTCGCTCCTTCTGGGTAAAGGTCTTGCCCACCATCTATACAGCTTGGGGTCACCGACTGAGTTCATCAGTGAACACTCACTGGGCACCCACTAGGAGCCAGCCTATGCCGGGCCCTCTAGCAGTCCATCTCCACCTCAGTCCACCCAGAACCCCGCAGGAGCCAAGACTGCCCAACAAAGGCATTCTGCCCCAAAGGGCCTGGCAGCTGCGATAACATTGTCACTGGCTTATCTTCAGGCGGGTGGATGGAGAACAGTGGTGCCCATGGCAGGAATCGAGGATGAAGTGGAAGAGAATGGTCTTGACACAAATAAAAAACTTGCCCAAGTGGGAGGTTCCTGGAACACTGCACACAAGGGCCGTCCTCTCCTGGGGAAGCAGGGAGACGGGCACCTCCCTTCAGGCCAAGTCCTGGGCTCCCAACTGCAGAGACAGGAAAGGGTTTCCTGCCTAAACCCTACACCAACCCATGAGGTAGATCTTATTCTCTATAGGTGAGGAGGCAGGGGCTCAGAGAGGGTGACTGATGTACCCAAGGTCACACAGCTCATGTGTGGCCGAGCCAGGATTCAAGCAAGACCTGTTGGCACTAAGGCCCCAATGATGACTACTGAAATAATGGGCATGCTTATGTGTCATTATAAGAATGGGGGGGGGGGTGCCATGGTTTTCACTGACCTGGCTAGAAAATGGCTCAGTCCCTGTAAGCCTGGCTATCCACCCACTGGACAGGTGAACAACACCGGAGAGTGGTGAAGCTCATGCTGCAATTCTTTGGCCTTCAGGAAGCTCACCCTCCCCTTTCCTAGCTGATTGATGATTATCTGAACCTCGGTCTCCCTGACAACAGAAAAGCCACACTTTAACACGCGTCCCTCCCTGGTCTTTCTGGAAGTTCCCGAGGAACACGCACCATTGCGTGAGTCCACACTGAGTGTGCTGCCACATGTCACCTGGCCTGATGCTCTCGGCTCCTCCTCCCTCACCCCCTGGACATAAGTGAGGCCCTCCTGCCAGCCTCCGGAACCAGGTTGTCTCATTTCCCAGAATTCAGTTACAGACATTTTGGAACAAAAGAGAACCTCACCTGGACTGTAGACCCTCGCAGCTCCTGATTCCACCAGTCCTGACTCCCCAGGGAACCCCAAATTTGCCAAGTGTCCTAATAGACCTGGCTCACCGCCGTCTTAATAAGGCCCAGCTACTTCCCCCAGTGGGTGCTTCAGGCCCCCTTCAGGACCGAGGTGCGCATTCCCCCACCCATGGCAGCACGGATGCTCAAGGCCCCAGGGCCCTGTCCTTCCTGAATGCCGGGCCACAGGAAGCTGCCTTGCCTACGGGCCACATCCAGTGACCCACCAATGCAGGGCCCCGTGTCCAAGTTCAGGCCATGCTGAAGGGCCACCTACCAGGCTCCCCATGGAATCGGCTGAGGCCAGGCAGCTGGACTCTCCCTCTGCTGCTGCCTTTGCTCCCGACAGGACTTGCTCCCAAGAGCACCCCCAACTGACTCCCACATGTACATCTCGGCCAGGAGCCTTCCTCCTGGACTTTCACCACATCCACACAACAGGGCTGCACAGCCTCGGCGGTTCACAAAGATGCCGGGAACTACAGTTCTCACTCTCACAGCAGTTCCCAGGAGTGATGAGGTGAGGATGGCACCTCCTCACCACCCTCCTGATACCCTACTTCCCCCTACTCCAGCCTCCCCAGCCTCCCCATTGCTCTAAGCCACACCAAGCACACCACCTCAGGGCTTTGCACTGGCTGTGCCCTCTACCTGGAATTCCCTCCCAGATCTCCACATGACTCACTCCCTTGCTTCTTTCAGGCCTTTGCGCAAATGTCACCTTCCCAATGAGCCTTCCCTGGCCTCTACTTAAAATTAAACACCCCCACACACAACCCCACCAAATCTCCAGCTCCCTACTGCTGGTTCCTGCTTTAGCTTTTCTTCAGAGCACTTATTACGCCCCACACATTGCCTACCGTACCATTCATGTTGTTTAATATCTGTCTCACCATTCTGTCACAGGGATGTAGGCTCCCGGAGGACAGTGTTTGTCTGTTTTGTTTCCTGCTGCATGCTTAGCTTCCTGAACAGGACCTGGCAAATAATAGGTCGTCAATATACGTGTCATGAATGAATGAATGAATGAATGAATGAATGAGTGAATGAATGAATGTATGAATACACAGTCCACATTATTACTCTGGGACTTTATCATCCTGGACTTCTGAGCAGGGCTCTCTAAGGATGATTCTGTTCCATCTATGGAGCAATAGGGGGGAAAAACTAGTAATGATTAAATATCAGACTTTCACATTTTCAAAAACAGAGGAACTCAGTCTCGGGGTGTCTCATTACAAGGACAGCAGGAGGGAGTCACCGTGACCCTGAGCTGAGGCTCACCTGCTAAGCTAAGGATGCTTCCCCAGAAGCTGGGAATAAGAAAAGCTCTGTCCCCGCAGGTCAGAACACTGGCCCGGGACAGCTCAGGATCCCTCCGAGGCCACGGCTCGGAAAGGCACTTCTCAGGGAGCTCTTAGCAAGACCACACAGGCGCCCGGGCTGGCGCTTCAGATTCACACGACCGGAGAACCACTTTCTAGGGTCTGGCTGCCCTCCTCTCTGGGCAAGAAAAAGGGGGAGGCTTTCATTCCTGGCTCCTGGCAGGAGGACAGAGTGGTTTGTTTGCAGCAAAAGTCAGAGATACTAATCTCATAATGGGCAAGGCTGCCTGCCAGCAGCCCAAGCACGGCGAGCGGGCCCTCTCCTGCTCCCCGCTTCCTACTGGCCTAATCCATTTGTCTCCAAAACCAAATTGGAATTTTAAAAGGCAGGTCTATTTGGTCACATAAATTTTCAAACACAAATTCAATTTGCTTTGTAAGGCACCGCCAGCCTTCCGAGGCCTGGAGACAGCACTGACCGTTGGCCCTGTGCCTGCAGGGAGGTGCACCTGTCACCAATGCTGGGGCCGCTGTGCCTCCCACCGCCGCCCCTCAAGGGGGAGGGTCAGATCACCTCAGAATTCCTCTTGCCCCACCACTTCGAGGGACACATGGGGAACCGAGGCCAGGAGAGGGAAGGGACGTACTTGCCCAGGGTCACATGGTAGCGAGTAGCAAGTCACAGTCTAAGATTTCCTCCATAACAGATAGCCCTGCATTTTATTTTATTTTTTGTTAATCCTCACCTGAGGATATTTTCCATTGATTTTTAGAGAGAGTAGAAGGGGGAGACAGACAGAGAGAGAAACATCAATGTGAGAGAGACACATCAATTGTTTGTCTCCCACACACACCTCAACGAGCGCCAGGGATCACGCTTGCAATGAGGTTCGTGCCCTTGACCAGAATCGAACCTGGGACCCTTCAGTCCACTGGCCGATGCTCTATCCACTGAGCCAAACCGGCTAGGGCCTCGCATTTTTGCCCTGTGGGCCACACAAGAGCTGGGAGTAGGGTTGGGAGTAAAAAGCAGGTGTGTTTTTTTTTCACTCCTCACCATTAACAAGCTTTGTCTCCTTGCAGACAGGTACTGGAGCCATAAGTAATATCAGACACATTAAAGTATCTCCCATGAAGCCGAAAATGGCAGAAATGATTTCTCCCCCGCCCCCTGATGTTGGACCTCCCACCTTGTGTCACCTGGAGACACAGCTCGGAGCAAGAATGATGCGTTACCATGACTCCATCTAATTGCCTTCCTCCCAGCCCAGCCCCTCCTTCCTCAGCCTCTTCTTTCCCAGTGGCTTCCCTATCCACAATCGCCACTCCACAGCCACACACTGGAAACCTCTAGTTATCCTCAACTCCTGCCTCTCTTCCACCCTGTGCCTCCTGCCAATCTCTCCTCCCCACATCTCCCCTCACCACCCCTCCATCCTGCCCTCTGGGCCTCTGCTCACCTGCTCTGCAGCGCCCCCCAGCGGGAGCCTGTCTAAAGCATGCACATGCACTCTGTGATAACCCCAAGAGTGGAGGTAATGGGTGCATCACGGGACCTCCAGGGGGAAAATCGAATGATCAGACGATCCTGAGTACACTCTGGGTCCAGAGAATGCTACAGAACACTCTTACCTTTTCCTGCGGAGCCACCCCTCAGGTCCCCCACTTCTGCACCACCCCCTTGCACCCACGCCTGGTGCTCTGTGAATGGCACCTGTAACCTTCTGTACCTGGAATGTGCATGGCTTCACCAGCTCTAGATTCCTCCAAATAAAACATCCACAAGCCAGCAAAACTTTCAGTCACCAGGACCAACCACCTCCCACAGCATAACCTCCACGCTTGTCATGCCTACCAAGATTCTGTCTTTTATTCCTATTGGCCCAAGTCCCCACCCTAGAAGGAAGGATGTAAGAGGAAAGACAGGGAAGGACCGGCAGCTCTGCCCCGCCACATTGCAATCTGAGTAAGTCTCCTGCTTCTGCCTTCTATGGCTCCCTAGTGTCACCATGACCAAGTCCAGATCGTCAGTCTGGCTCCAGTAGCTTTTCCAGCTTCACCCCTGGTGCTTTCCCCAGTTCTACTCATGCCACCAGTTCTTGGCCATTCTACACTCCCACATTTCCCCAACATCCAAGCCCAGTCGCAACTTCAAGCCTTTGTGCATGTAGTTCTCTCCATTTAGAACATTCTCCTCCTCTCCCTGCCTGTCCAACTCTTACTCATCCTCCAAGGACAAACTCAGGTGCTTCCTCTTCCTGGAAGCACTGCCTGATTGCCTTGGGGACAACTAATTGTTTTCTCTTCTGTGTCTCCACATCACTCTGCACTGGGCCATTTTTTATGGATATGTGACTGCTTCCCCCAACCCCAGGGCATTTTCCCAAGGGATGGGGAGATACCAAGCTGGGGCCACTCCTTGAATGGCCATCCTGAGGCATGTCACCTGGCTTCCACGCATCAAACGTGACCTGAAGAATCCATGATGAAAACCCAAAACAGCCACAGGAATGAACAGGCCAAATACCTTTGTGGATCTAAATTTAAAAATCACAAATGAAGATTTAATACCACGCGCTTCAAACCTGGCCGCCACTATTGCTGGACACGGAGGGGTTCAGTGTTAATCACCGATCTCAGACTGGGTTTGGGGGACCTCAGACATCATCTGCTCCAAACCCCTCACATCTATTCCCTTTTATTTATCTTCATTATCCATTTTAATATTTATCAAAGAAATACTCTAATGCTAAAATCAACAAGCCTACAAAAGATTAAAAGTTAAAAATTAATGGTCCCTGACTTCCAATGTCCATATGTGAATTTTATAGGTAGATGTGCATATAAATGTATACACACTTAGGATTTTTCAAAGCATAGATGGGGTCATACTATAAATATTGTTCAGTATCTTTTATTAAAAACAAAATATATCACGGGCGCCTTTCTGTGATGGCATACACAGTTTTACCACATTTTTTTTAAATTGTTGTAGCAAAGTTTACATTTGTAGTGTACGCTTATTGGGCACTCAATACCAATAACAGAGAAATGACTGAAATATTGTTCGCCAGCCTTTTGTTTTTATTGGTAATCATTATTCTTGTTTGGATAGGGTTTTTATCCTTTGGTGCATTTTACTGAAATATAATATCATAAAAATGCACAAATCTTAAGCACATAGCTCAATGGATTTTCACAAAGTAAAGGCACCCACATGTGATCAGTAGTCCGATCAAGGACAGCCGGTGGCCAGATCCCAAGTCCCCCTCATGCTTCTTCCTGTACCCACCCCCAGTGCCCGCCCCAAAGGTCAGCACTCCACTGCCTGGGAACACCATAGCTCAGTTGAACTTTATATACTTGCGTTCACTGAGGTACCTGTATCAGTCAGCTCGGGCTGCATAACAATAGATGGGGACAGACACTTCTTTCTTGCAGAGCTGGAGCCTAGAAGACCAAGTTCAGGGCTCTGGTGAGGGCTCTATCCCTAGCTTACGGGCCTTCTGGTGGAGTCCTAATGTGGTGGAGAGTGAGCTAACTCTTGGCCTCACCTTTGAGGGTACTAATCCCATCATGGAGGCCCCACCTGATATCAAGGCCCCACATCAAGGCCCTCATGATATCATCTAACATTAATCACCTCCCTAAGGCCCCACCTCCAAATACCATCACATTGGCAGTCAGGGCTTCAGTGTATGGATTGGGGGACACAGTGCAATGAACAGCAGGCCTCTCGTGCATCTGGCTTCTTTCACGCAACATTGTGTTTGTGAGACTTGTACCTGGCACCTCAGCCCCATCCATTTTTAACACTTCACAGCATACTGTTATAGGAATGTACCCTGAGGTAGCCAACCATTCTCCTCTTGATGGACTCCTGAATTGTTTTTGACTTTTCCAACTACAGACAGCATTGTGATAAAAAATCAACCCTTGTACACGTGCCTGTTTCCACGGGGGAGATGAGTAGAAATAGAACCGGTGTAACTGCTTCATCTTACAGCAGATGTTGGGGCTCAGGAGGAAAAGGTCAATGACCCAGTGTCTCAGTGGGTGACTTCTCAAGGTCACAGTGAGTAAACAGTCTCCGAAGGTCACACTGAGTGTGGCAGAGGCAGCAGGCTTCGCTGACTCCCACGTCTGCCCCATTCGTCCGCCTTGCCTCTATCTACTTCATTTCATTGAAAACACTCACTTGGCCTTAGTTGTGCACATGAACTAGCTGGAATCTCAATGCGCCAGGCCACCCTCTGATTGACATCTGGAGCTGACTGTGCGCAGGGAAGGCAGCCCAGCGACCCAGCCTCATAACCACTCGGCGTCTGTCGGGGGTAATGGGACGCTTTCTACAGCAAATGGCGTGGATCGCTGGTCAGTGTGGGCAGGAGGCAACGTGACACAGACTGCGGTTTTGAGAGCCCGCTCTGCTCTTTTTCAGGTTCAGGACATTGGGGAATTTTTCCAATTTCTCCACTGTTTTTCCTTCCCCTTGCACCACTATGGGGCAGGGGGAAAAATGAATTTCAAAAGGATATTGTTCTAACCAAATATAAGCCTTTGCTGCTATGGAAACAAAGTTTTGGGGGGTGTTTTGTTTTGTTTCTTTTGTGTCTTTTAATAATAATTGTGTCCCACTTCAACAATGGCCAAGGAAATATTTTAAGAGAGAGACAAGCTTGGTGCAAATCTCAAACACACAACTCGAAAGGCATCGTATTCAGGCCGAGAACTGAGAAGTTCAGATCGCTGAAAACACACATCCTCCCCTTTTCTGTCTGCTATGAAACAGCTCATTTCCCATCAACAAGTCTAGCAGGAGAGGGAACAAAAAGTCCAGTCCAGGACAAACTTTGCTATTTATTCCAACAACCCCCAGGAAACGAGACCTCTTAGAATGGCTGCCGCCTTCCCACGCCGGCCGGCCTGGTCTTGAGTCCCGGGCCCTCTGTGCAGGCAGCTTGCTGGTGCTCAGGGGAGGGGTGTTCGCCGCCTGCCCATTTACTGGGCAGGTGCAATTCCCAAGCCTCCAAGGAAAACGACCTGGATCTGGGTGTGGAGTGATGTGTACAGGCCAAGACAGAGGGGGGACGGGTGTCCTTTGGAAAATGAGGTCAGGGTGAAACAGGGATGCAAGCAGCCAGGCCTCCTGGCAATCTTGCCATCATTGTCCTTGGAGACCAAAAGCAACCGAAGAAGCACAGTTTGGATCTGAACTTCAGACGGAACCCCAGCGGGTTCTATTCCCCTCCTCTGGGCTTCCGTTTCTCTGCTGACGAGACAAAGAAGCTTGAGGCAGGTCCAGGGAAAGGGACCCCCAGAAATTGCCCCTCCCCTTGCAAAATGTACTATATAGACATAGGCTGGAGAGAAATGAAAAAGACTGAGTGGAAGTTTGATTTAAAGATGATTTTGGGCCAAACTGGCACAAAACCTGTTTGTGGCTTGATCATTTCATCTCTCGGACCCTCAGCTCCCCTTGACCAACAACAGGCCATCACTGCCCGGGACTCAGGGACAGAGAAACAGCCCTGCCGCTGATGGTTAGCATGCCACCACCATGCCCCTGGCCACGTGGAACTAACATGATTGAAAGGAGGAAAGGGCCTTGTGTTCTTCATTCATCATCTCATTTAGTCCTCAACTACAACCCTGAGAGGTGGGAATTAATATTATCCCCATTTCAGAGATGAGATCATTGAGGCACAGGAAGCCAGACCAAGCTCCGACAGCTGGAAGTGGCCGAGTCGGGACTTGAATATGGTTTCTCTCACCCCCATGAGCTTTTCCCTCCTTTTTCCTAGGTCTTGCTGCCCTGTGTTGTAATTGCTTCCTTCCTATGGAGACTCCTTGGTACTACTGTACCTCTACACCCTAACATTGCACTCGCTATTGTTGAGCGGGTGGGTGGAGGGACAGATGAACGCTCAATCCTGTGTGAGTAAGGAGTCATTGAGGGTCCGAGGACAGGGATATGAAGCGATGTAAAGAAGCACGAGCTCAGGCCTACCCTCCAGCAGCTCTGCATCCAGCAGGGAAGACGTGGGCATTTAAAATGTCGCCAACACTGAGAGGCCACCTCCGCTGAGGCGCCCCATATTTACAGACCCGGGGTGAGACAGGAGGCCAATTGGCAGGGACCTCCCTCTGCTCTGGGCAGGGAAGGCTGCCTGGAGGAGCTGGGCTGGAGCTGGACACTCAGGGATGGGAAGAGTTGGACAATGAAGAGGAGGAGGGAGGGAGGGAAAAAGAGAGAGGAATAGAGAAAGGTTATGAAGAAGAAACAAAGAGAGGAGGGGGGATAAAGACAAGTCTTCTCTAAGGTACCTTACAGAGGATTCAGCTCTGCGGGTGTCTGACCCGCAGCTTCCCCTCCCCCGACCCCCCATCAGAGAATCAGGCTCGGAGACACACTCCCCCTCCAGTGTGCGGGCCTTAGGGCCGCCATCATCATGTGCTGGGCTCTCCAAATCTCTTTCACCCGCCGCTTTCACAGCCCTGCTGGCCAGGAGCACAGGCATTGCTTTCCTTGTAATAACTCTAAGGCGTGAAGAGCACTGGCTGGAGGTCTGGGTCAGGGGCAAGACCAGGACTGAAGCCGGCTCCCCAACCACTCCCTGTTCTTGTTCTCCTGCAAGGCAAGCAGTGAGGGAGGCCAGAGGGGCATCCACTGTGCAGCCAATATATCTGGGGGCAAACTGCTTCCTAGCTGGTGAGCCCTGGGCAAGGGACTTAACTCTCTGAACCTCGGTTTGCACACCTGAAAAATGGGGCTATTCCTCATGGAGATATTAACAGAAGAGATGGTGCACGTAACGCAGTGCCTGATAGGCAGTGGAATCTCAGTAAGTGGAAGTCATTACCATTAGCAGCAGCATTACTTTTATTCATTTTCTATTAGTGGATAAAGCTAAACTCCATAGCTTCTTGCCTGATGACTTCAGAAACTCTCTCAGTGAGCATTCTGGTCTCCTAGTTCCCAGCTGAGAGATGAAGGCGGGGGCAGGTCACTCCAGGAATTTCCCGGCACACCTGGCCTCCCTGCCGGGGAAACTGGTCCCTAAGGGGTTGGCTGTTTGCTTTCACTGACGCCTGCAGAGACCAGCCTTCACTGGTGACTGGCTGCAGCCACCAGGCTGGGTGGGGCTGCCTCGGGGACTCTGGGGTGCATTCTTGTACGCGCCCGCCCCCCCCCCCCCCGCCCCCGAGTAAAAATAGTTCTGCTTTGTTAGGCGGGTGCTTACACACGCCTTGCCTGGCAGCCTGCCCACTGGAAAGGCAAATGCCAGACTATTTCAGGCTGTGAAAACAAGCCCCAGGGTCAAGCCCTCAGAGAGCGGTATTAATATCCCCCTATCGCATTCTCTCAGGCTGGAAAAATAGAAAAGAAAACTCTGTGGCTACCTGATTCCTCCTTTTGTTACCCACAATCCCAGCTGCCAAAGCCACTGCGGACAATGCACATGACCCTCAAAGACATGTTCTCCCAAACAAAACAAAAAAGCAGAAAGGCTATAGAAGGAATAGGAACAGTAATAATAATGATGATGATAAATTCATAATAATAATAAGGCACTTACTAGACACAGAGCATGAGATAGGCATGTTGTTATCATTTGCTCATCTGCTCACAGCAGCCCTAGGAGGTACCTATTGCAAACCCATGTCCTAGAAAAGGAAACTGAGGTTCTGAGAGGCGAATTGACCTGCCCAAGGTCACACAGTGAACAAGCAAAGAGTCTGAGATTGAAGTCCAGGTCTGCCCAACTCCAAATCTATGCTGTATCCTCCAGCCATTTCTGATGCCTTCTGAAAAGAAGGCCCATTTTGTTGCTTTTCTTTGTTTTCTTTGAAGTAACAGACTCCAAAGGGGCATTTTCAATGGCTCTCTGCAGCCTTCAAGATAAATTCCAGACTCTTTAGCGTGGCCCTGAATGCCCTCAAAGCCTGGCCCGCCTACTGCTCAGCGGCCTCCTCCTTCTCTCTGAAAACGCCTTGTGCTGCTCCACCCTCTGGTCCCAGGGCCTTTGTTCTCCTCTCCTCGCCTCCCACCTAAATCTATCTGCTCTGGTCTGAATATTTCTGTCCCCTGCCCCCAAATTCATAGGGGTTGAAAATCTAACCCCTAATGCAACGGTATTGGGAGGTGGGGCCTTTGGGAGGTGATTAGGTCTTAAGGGTGGGGCCCTCATGATTGGATTAGTGCCCCTATAACAAGAGACCCCAGAAAGCTTCCTCGCTCTGCTTTCCACCACATTCGGAGACAGCCAGGAAGAGGCCTCTCAGCAGACAGCAGACCTACCAGTCCCTTGACCTTGGACTTCCCAACCTCCAGAATTGTGAGAAATGAATGTTTGTTGTTTAAGCCATGCAGTCTGTGGCATTTTGTATAGCAGCCCAAGCTGACTCAGACACCCTCTTTCTGCACCCAGCTCCAGCGCCTCCAGGCAGCCTCTCTGATCTCTCCCTGCCCCGAGAAAGGTGAGCTCCCTCCTATCACACCTGCTTCTGTGTGTGGGGGGCACCTCTGCAGACATGGCCTTTCAGGGTTAGAGACTTCTCATGTCCCTGTCGTGTCTTCCCAAGTGGACTGGAAGCTGCTGGAAAGCAAGGGCTACCACTGTGCTCTGTGTCTGTTCACATCACGCCTGTCCCCAAACCCTCAATGACATAGGATCACATTCATCCCTCTGTGCATGCCTACATCCATCCATATGATTATTCATTCACTCAACAAATAGTTACTGTGTAAGTGTAAGCGACATGGGAATCAATCTCACCTACAGTCAGAGAGGAGAGAGATATGGAAGGAGGCAAGTGAAAGACAGCCAATCAATGCCCTGGAAGGGGAGGTGGGGGATCCTGGCAGTCCTTCCACGGAAGGAAGCACCTGAGTTGCATCTTATGGGAAGGATGGAGGTTAGTTCAGAGCAACTAGGAGACCTTTCTTAGATAGGCTTCCTGACACTCCCCCACAGTCTCAGGAGCTAAGGCAACCCCGCAGGCAGGGAGCCAAGAGGATCCTTACCCTGACCCAGTCTCCCCCACACCCACTGATCTTCCACTGGAACCTCCCATTGGCTGACCCCGCCAGCCACCAGGGTAGAGAGCAGGGTGGAAAGGGTAAAGGTTAACTCTGCAGGTACAGACAAAGCTGTGGGCCCAGCCAGCCATGCACCCCTGGCTCCAGCACGCTTGGACTGACTGCTGTTCCCTGAACCGCCCTTGGCCTTCAGACCCTGTGCCTTTGCTCATTCTGTTCCCTCTGCCTGCAACTGCCTTGCCCAGCTTCCACGCCCATCAAAATCCTAAGCCTCCTTCATGCCGCACCCACAGGCGGTGTCCTCTGAGAGTGCTTTCCTTATCTACTCAGAAAGCAATCTTTTTAGCGCTTATATCATTCTCTTGTGTGTCTTCCCCCCTCCACCTCCTCTAGTATCTGAGCCCTCTAAGGTCAGGGACTGTAGCTGACTCATCTGTAAAATCCTAAATCATTGTCTCCTCTAAGTCATGAGCCCGGAATCTGTCAAGAACTGTGAAGGGTCTGAGACTTTAGACTACTTGCAAACTCAAGTTAGCCTGCTAGTTTCATGGATGCTGGTGGAAGACACGAGACACCTGGATCAGAGACAAAGGACATGATTACTCACAGAATAGCAGTATCCAGATGGTCAGCATTTTTGCCCCAGTCCCCTGAACCCCAATTTCCACAGGAGCACATGAGGAGAACCAGGTAACACCTGCACATGCAGTGGGTTGCATTTAAAGAGAGTAACGCTGAGCCCAGGAGAGCCAAATATTTCATAGTGGGCAGTAAGCTCTTTGTTCCAGAGGACGACGATCTGACTCCCAAGGATGTCTGCTGTACAAACATCCTGGAAAAGATGGCCCAGAATAAAGGACAGACAGGCCTCTGCTGGCCAGACATGCAGAAACCCCAGAGGCCCGTGGAGAACAGCCTCCCTGAGAACCCGCTGCACACCACGGAATGTGGACGCATCCCCTCGGCCTCACGCTGCCTCCTGAAAACAAACATCAGACTGAGTCTCCATCAGAGCCCTGGCCTGGTCCCTCTTGGGGGCTCCCTTCCAGCCAGTGCCAGGACTCGCAGGGATACCACATCAGAAACCGGGGGAGGGGCTGAGGGGTAATAAAGAACCTGACTGGTTCCCCCAAACCCATGGGGCCCTCAGCCATGCATAGGGGTGGGGAAGGGAGACCAGAGCGAGGAGAGGCAATAGAGTTTGGAGAACCCAAAGCAGGGTACAGAATTCGCCTCTGAGCCTCATTTTGCCCAAATGTAATAGGGCCTTAATGACAGTGGCTAGCTCAGAGTGGTTGGGAGGATGAAATGAGTTCAGTCCTTAGGCTAGCACACAGTAGGGCTATATGTGTTAGCAAAAAAGAATGAAGGAAAAAGAACTGATGTGCACAAGGAGGAGAAGAGTGAACACAGGGACCAGAGGGCCTGCCCTGCCCCTGAGCAGGGAGCAGAAGCACAGCTGCCACAGCGAAGCGCCTGGTTACCACCCGCCCTCTTCCCCGGGCTCTGGCTGGGCTCAGGCAGATGCAATTTCCTACACCATTGACTCCGATCTCCATCCTACGTCTTCATTCGCAGGCAGGACGTGATGACATCCCAATGGCTGAGCATGGCCCCAGACTCTGGCGGTGCTGGCTCGAGACAAACCATTACCCACTATAAAACAGAGACGAAGGAATTATTTTAGCATCTTTCCGAATGCAAAATAGAGTTTGGAGTACCCAGGCGACATCCATGCTATTATTCCTCCTCTCATCCTCACATTGTTCACTCCCTTCAGCAGCCATGCCGTGGCCCCTATCACTGGGAGGCCATAAGGCCTTAATGAAAACAGCCACTGCCACACACTGAGCATGCTGATGAGAGTGCCAGCCCTGAGCCAGGGCTTTGCCTCGGGCTCCTTTTTAACCCTCACCACAACCCCAGGGACAGCCATTACCATCATTATCCCCATGTGACAGGTCAGAAAGCTCAAGTTCATGGATGTGAAATAACTTGCCTCAAGTTCTAAGCTCAGATGTAAACCCACGGCTGGCCTGACCCCAAAGTCCAAGCTTTACCCACTGCATTCTGCTGCGATGGGGGGCCTGGGAGGTCCCCTACCCCTCCTGCTTGACAACAGAGGAACGGAGGAGACCTGCAGAACAGCCATGGCCCATGAGTCAGAGAAAGTACCTGCACTAAAACTTAGAAGTTTGAGTCCTGACCTCTGTCCCCCATCCTGTGTTCTCTGATAGCTTCACCTGGACTTTGTGAGACATAAACACAAAAAGACACTAATGCAGAGAAAACTCAGAAGAGTGGTTGAGAGCAGAGGGGGCAGGGGGAGGGCAGGAACCACAGCATTGTGGCTGGGAATGCTATTTCCCATTCATCCAAGTCCAAGAATTCCAGGGTCCATTAAAGTAGCATGTCCACCAGGGGGCGCTATGCATTTGCTAACTGAGTAATTAAGCAGCCTCAATCCAAAATCATTCAGGGTGCCCTCAACTTAAGTGGGGGGGGGGGGGGGGGGGGGCACTTGCTTTCAGACTACGGTGTAAATATTTTCCTTGGTTAGAAAGTGAGGGATTCCTTGGCTTTTTAACTTCCAAAAATATAACTTCTGGTGGAAGGGCTTGCAGAATCAGCTTAATAAGCTTTTCTGATCTTGGCAATGCAAAGCGTGTGCTGATCTGGGGGTCCTGCTGGGGGTTGTCGCAGGTCACGGGGGCCCCGGCTGCTGCTAACCCAGAAAGCACTCAGGAGCCTGCATTTCTGTAGGGTGCGGGAGATGCAGCACCCACGTGGGTTGTTCTGCAGCGCCTGGAAGATGAAACTGAGCAGAGGGGCACGGGGATGTTACACCCTCCAAGAGCCTCGCATCCTTCTTGGCAATTTCAGGACCTTGCAGGAGACTGCCCTCTGCACAACTCCAGGGGCACGGCTCCCATCACAGTCTTCATGAAGTGTCCCTCTTTCCTTGGAGCTGCGTAGAGCACAGCCATGCTTACAGGCCCTGGTGGTAAGCATCCATCCATCCATTCAACAATATTTCTGAGCAACTGCTTTTTTGCCCGATCCTATGATAGGCTCTGCTTTTTTGAAAATCACAAAGCCAAAAATGCCAGGGAAGAGGGGATGGCAGCTTTGGACCAAAGAAATGCATCCGTTTTGTGAAACCCACTTTTCCCATTTCACAGGTGAGGACACTGAGATCTTCAGAAGCTGTTTACATGCTGACGATGACAAAACTAGAAAATGGCAGCACTGGCTCAGTGCTCAGGCCTCCTCCCCACGCTGCCCTTCAATGGGCCTTTGACCTTCACAGTATCTCTAACCTTTGGAAAGGACCCGAATCATAGCTCCCATTTCACAGAAAAGCAAATGCAGGCATCCAGAAGGCAACCTGGACATGTTATCAAGATCAACCTTAGGCAACTCTGAAATGTTCCTGGAGAACAGATACCTTCCAATTCCTGCAAGTCGTTCCTGGTTGTGAATCACACAGACACTGAGCTTGTATTCTCATAGCATCCAGCGCCTTTACAAATGCCTTCCTTAAGAAGAGCTGTCACACACCGTCCCTGCCGAACACACACCCCCCTTCTGCCCCCGATTTGCTGCTTCACATTCAACCGTGGGAGTTCTTTTGTGTCGATGTTTCAGGACATTTATTGTCAGAAAGGCAAGAGGCTGACTGCAGCCATCTCAGTTTGGGTGCATTTCCGTTGCCACAAAAGGAAGAAGAAGAAAGAAATAAAAGAAAGGAGAACAAGGCGTTGGATGTGTGTGTGTGTGTGTGTGTGTGTGTGTGTGTGTGTGTAGGGCGTGAAAAGAAAAGGGGGTGAAAGAAGAAGGAGATGGAGCAAGGAGAGGAAGAGGGAGGAAAGATGTTGGGGGGAGGGGGTGGGTATGCTAAGAAGGACCAGGGGTCATCTATTAATTTTCCCACCGAAGATCTGGACAAGGGCGTTAATGTGCACTGTCTGCCCAAACAGGAGGGTGTTCCCCTGCGGTCTCTGTCTCTCAGTTCTCAGTGTGTGGACTGAAACCAGTTTAATGCAACTTTCCCAACCTCCCCTAATTGGGAGGAAGGGTATTGTGACTCAAAGGCACTAAGAAAAAGAGAATTTCATTAGAAAGCTCTTTAGTATATGCCTGGAGCAATGAGAGTATATGAATCTACTTTTTCAACTTAATCAAATCTATGCAATCTATTTAATCAAACTGAAGTACAAATCAAATATTTCCAATGAAGTCCAAGTTGAGATATTTTCTAAGCAGGGTGACAAAACATCCTGATTAGTTTGGGACTGACTTATTTGATCACTTTAAACTGTAAGTGTAAGATTCTCACCAAATTTGGAAGATTTTAGTATGAAATAAAAATGTAAAATAAAAAAAGTAAAAGAAAAAGAGAATTTTATTATGAAGAATGAAGAATGTCAGAGCAAGGCAAGACCACAGATCTCCAAAGGAGGGCCCTCAACCTTCCAATCCTCATCCCCTTTCCATTAACCCAAATCACGAACCCACTGAAAAACCTGCTTCCTTGAAGTGTCTAAGTGGATTAATATCACTACTATAAATAAAGCAAGACTACGGCGATTTTAGATGAAAATAATTTCTTTTTCCCTGCAAGGGAAATCAAATCTTTATTCTATTCACATGATATCAATCTACCTGCCTGGCCCCGTTTTTCTCTGTTGGGTCAAAAGTAGCAGCTAAAACATAACCAAGATCATTTTTTTAATATCAAGGCCGTTGTGTGCCTTTTCTATGCTGGCAAAAATAGGAAATGATGTACAAGAAATGCTTATGTGTTTTCAGGAAATGAGAGAGACAATTTACTCCCTAAAATATTTAAAGTCAATTTGATGTAAGTTGTCTTGGTCCCTAAGTCAAGCCTGAGTTCCAAAGCACCTTGGGAAGATCTGGGAAAGGCTGGAGAGAAAGGAAAAAAGAAACAGTTTCAAATGTGCTTTTCAGCCTCAGAATTAGTGGGGAGGAGTGCATATCCTGAATTCACCCTGCAGACACATTTGATGAAATGTTATTTTTTTAAAGCAAGAATATCACCAAATCCTAACACTGACAAGACAATTTTAACATGGATATGATGTACCTATAGGTACATTTTGGCTATAATTTCTTGACATATGAAATACTAAGAAGTGAGGTGGATGTTTATTTCATAAAATTTCACTACCAACGTATTCAACATTTCAATACATCTGCCGAGTAGGCCACGTATCTGAAGTCAGGCTCCCAAGAAGCAATCCCTAGGGGAGGGTGCATATGGGAAGGATTTATTGAGAAGAAATTGTAATGGAGTGAGGAAAGCAGGATGGACAACGAGGAAAAGCTGGGTAAAGGGGCCCTATATGCAGCTCCTAACCTTGCCCTGGTCCCCTGGGGACCTCTGGGGAATGAGTTACAGCTTGGAATTTATTCCCATACCCCAAAGCAGGAGCTGGGCTTTCATACCCAGCCCTACAGTCACTGGCTATAGTCACTCCTACGTGCTACAAATTCCCAGAGTGCACTGCTCTCTACACCTGTGCAGAGGGCCCCAGTCACCCAAGGGTGATCCTGGAAGAAGCAGCAGGTGAAAATGATGGAAGCAAAGCACACAGAAGTTGTGATGGGAACGCTTCGAACTGGTACAAGAGACACAGGGGCGCCTGCTGAGAGGGTCCACTATACCACGCTGTGTGAAAGTTAATACTTTAGGTCTCTCCCTGACATTATTCCAAAGAAAGAGTGCCTGTGACCTTCACTGATTCCAGCCAAGTTAATTTCCCTTTGGCAATAAGCAAACCTTGGTATTCTGGATTAGCCTTCAACTCTTAACACAAAAAAGCAAATGATGTGATGTTTGAACACACTATTTCTCACAAACTGGCTATCTTGGTAGCTAGCATGGACTCCCCACACAGTTTTTCACCCCAAGGTTTGGCAGTGATAAGACATCCTAAAAAGATTAATCTTCTCTTGGATTTTTGTCCCAAATGCTGATCTTGAACCTGGCATTGCCCAAATAGCATCAGTAGAAAGCCAATCTTATTTTTTCTAATTAAGCTCATTCCCTCAAAGATTTTTTGACAGCACCTCAAGGGACACAGCTTCTTCAGTGCGGCATGCGAAAACAAGCAGCAAGTACCATTTTTTTTTATGGGTTATGAGTTAACCTTGAAATTTGATTTTTCTCGGCTAAGTCATCTTTTCAGCCGTTGACTGGAAAAGCAAACAAAACAATACTCTGGGATTTATTTTTAATTTTCTCTCCAAGTGAAGTTTTGTCAACACTCAGAGTTCATGGTTTTCATGAGTCTCTTCAACAATAGGAAGACCTTGTCATTCTTTGTGATTAAAAAAAAACAAAACACCTTTATAACCTTGGTAGATTCATGATTCGATATTCTAGTACATACAGCCTAATGCCAAAGAGAATTATTCCTTTTTTTTTTTTAAGAAAAGAAATCCGTTATTTACGATTTCTCTGTGTAGCTCAAAGCTGTGCCACCTCCTTTCGGTGTTCAATGGGGTCATGAATAAAGTGGTCATATGGCAAGTATGCAGGTCATGCATGCGGTTGGCATTGTGGACTTCCACCCTTCCAACTTGACCTCCCACAGCTACTGCCGGTGCCAAACCTGCCAGGAACCTAGACCAAAAAACGGTCCCTCGCATGACACCATTCCCCAGTGGTCAGGCAGCTGTCTCATAGCAGGTGATTATATGAGCGCCAGCTACAATGGAAGAGGCGTTGTTTTATTCTTAATGGTCTAGACCCGTGGTTGGCAAACTGAGGCTCGCGAGCCACATGCGGCTGTTTGGCCTCTTGAGTGTAGGCTCTTCCACAAAATACCACGGCCTGGGCGAGTCTATTTTAAAGAATTGGTGTTAGAAGAAGTTTAAGTTTAAAAAATTTGGCTCTCAAAAGAAATTTCAATCGTTGTACTGTTGATATTTGGCTCTGTTGACTAATGAGTTTGCCGACCACTGGTCTAGACTCCAACTCTGGATACACATCGGACTTCCCTTTGCACAATGTTTCTGTAAACTACCATCTAGAGACTCACAGAATCCCTTATCCACCAGCAGGATATCCCATTCACATGGCTTCTAACCAAGGAACTCACTGCACAGAAAATTAAGTGTGAAGACGGGCCCTGCAGCAGCTGACCTAATGGGCGGGTGAAGTCTGAGTTACAAGCACCACGTGCGCGGCAATGCTTTGCAGGGTTGGGGCAACATTCCCCAGGAAGTTGCTTAGGCTCTAAACCACTGTCCATAATACAGCAGTAATTACCCCAGAGCCAGGATTTACGAGTTCAGCAATCAAGGGTGGAAATGGGTGTGGCACCATTCGCCATAGCCAATGCTCCCCTAGTGAACCACAGCATAATGTATACTCCATGTCCATGTGACCTCACGGCCATCTAGTCTAGGAGTCTTTTTCCAAAGGGAGGAAGACGTCCACCAGGAAACACGGTGATTTCACTGGACTGGAAATTAAGACTGCCACCCGGGGACTTACAGCTCCTCATGACTCTGAATCAACAAGCAACAAAGGGAGTTTCTGAGCTGTCTGGGGTGATTGATCCTGATTGCCATGGGGTAATTGGACTGTTGTTCCACAGCAGACGGATGGATTGCAGGGGATTCCTTAGGGCTTTCTTGGTATTACCATGCCCTATGATGAACATCAATGCCAAGTTACAGGAAAGAAATCCAGGCATGATTAGTGGTGGCCTGACCCTTTGGAACGAAGGGCAGGGTCAGTCATCCAACCAAGCAAAAACCACAACCAGCTCAGGTGCTTGGGAAGGGCAGCGGGAACACATTTACTAGGCAATGGATGAAAGCAGTTATAAATACAAGCTCCAAAAGAGTGACCAGCTGCTATAATTCTTTCTTATTTAGTTGTGAGTAAATGTGAGTGTTTGTGTATATTTTATGTTAGTTAAATTTGCATAAATGTAACAAAAAGACTGAGCGATGTGTGAAGAAAAAGAACGCTGAGTCGCCGCGTGTCTAGTCTCCACGTCCTCTCCCATTCAAATGAAACACCAGTTCAACACAATAAAAAGTAGTGAAAAGCAATTTTAATTATTTATACTTTGCTGTATTGTTTAAGCTATAAGAGTAATACATCATGCCAAAAGGATACAAGCATCAACCTGAAAGCACTCCCACTAGGCAAAGCTGGAACAATTGGAGCAATAAAATACCCCCCAAATAAATACATAAATAAATAAATATCTGGGATCCCTTACTGATGAAATTGAATGAATAAATAAATAAACGGAGGAAAGTGATAACTCTTCCTTACAGAAGAATTCCAATTAAATGCAGAAGGAGAGAAGCCAAGATGGCGGCGGAGGTGAACGGCTGATCTGTTGCCTCCCATGGCAGTTTCAGAAAAACAACTAAAAGATGGACTGGTGAGCGCGGCGACTCCTGCTCGCGTCTCCCCAGGCCGAGCGGCTGCTCCTCTCAGCCAGCACCGCAGCCGGGGCCATGAGCTCGTGGGCGCCGCGGCAGCTGCTGTGGCGGCGGCCGCGGACTCGGCGCGGCGGCTCTCGGTGAAGGAAGAGACCGTCTTTCTGCGAGACGGGCCCACCCGCGTCACCGACCTGGCCCAGCTCCCCACTGAGATCCTCGGGGCCCCGGAGACCGCCAACACCGACTTAGAGGATTCTTAAGACTTCCTGTCTTACACTCAAGTCCTCTAGCCATTTTGAGAGAGGAGAACAAAGAAGGCAGCAAAGTCAAACAAAGGAACTTCGCGCACAGCAATTTCAAAGTTAAACAAAGGAACTTCGCCGCGCACAGAGCGTCTGCCACCCAGAACCACAGGAGAGCTGGCTGAATGGTGGATTTACAGCTAAGAGAGAAGAGGAAAGAGCGAACTCTGGAGGAGCGGAGGTGCGGAGGCACGTGGGTCGGGGGAAGGGACTTGTGGCTTTTGTTCCAACCCTAGGGGAGATTAGCTCCCCAGACGCCTGCGGGAAGAGGCTGGACTCTCGGCCTTCCTGTCGGAGAGTGGGAGTGACTTCCTTGCGAAGGTGCGCCCAGCAATCAGTGTTTGCTGCGCTGGAGTGCGGAATGAGGGGGCTTGGAGACATGGAAAGCGGAAAAAGCAGACTTGCAGCCAGTGCGGTTCGCCTCGCCATGGCCTGGTGGCGCCCTGAGGCCCCGCCCCGCCCTGAGACTCGCCCCGCCCTGGGACCCGCCCCGCTCGTTTTGCAGGTCCGCCCCGCACGTCTAGCAGGCACACCTGGGCTCCAAGCAACGGCTTTTGCATGTGGGTGGCCTGCCCTATGGCAGCTTGACCAGATAAACTGCGGTTCTAGTCGGTCTGCTCTAGGGACGCTCAGACAGGAGGAGGAAACTGCAGTTTTTGCCGTAAGTCCTGCTGAGTGGTCTCAGGTAGTAGCTGACCTGCACACCATTGGAGACCCAGAAACGAGGGCATCTAGTGGTCTGTGTGAGATGACACCAGATTTCAACCACTCGCATAAAGGACACATTCCAGAGGCAGAATCAATGAGCGCCAAAGCCTTGCTGCACCAAGACCCGGCCCATAAATCTGTCTCCTACACAGCAACTCTTCCTTTATAGACACAGAGGATCTGCACGGCCAATTGGCCTGGAGGACAATTCCTCCCAGCGACACCAACAACAATCAAGACTTAACTATACAAAGGAAGACCAGGATGGAGGCATAGGGCAGAAGCCTGATTGCTGCCTACCACAACAATTTTGAGTCTGCGACGGGAGAGCAGAGCGGACACCGTCTGGAACCACCGGAGGGCTGACTGAGCGGATGCTCTACAACTAGAATAAAAGAGAGGGGTACTCGGGATGATGCTGATGCCGGTGACCCAAAGATCACACTTTAAGAACTACGGCTCAGACGACACAGTGGCGGCCTGGAACGTGCTCGGCGCAGTTCCCCCGGCGGTCTCCGGCTGAGGGGAAGGCCCCACTCGCTGCCGAGCACGGACAGACGAGCCCCTGGGAGACATGGGGTGGGAGACTCCGCGCTTGCTGACCTCCGAGTCCTTCAAGAATCTCAACGCCCCGGAAGCGGCCAGGTGCGCACGCTCGGTGACTGGCCACCGCTGCAGACCCAAGGGCCGACGCAGCCACCCCGGACCAGCCCGCTGCCGCGCACCGGGCACACCGGAGCTTCGCCGAGCCCGCCGCCCGACGAGTTTTGCGGCGGCTGCCCTGGAGCTCTGAGAAAATGGCCGAAGGAATTACTGAGATGGAATTGACCAACAGGAAATGGGATCAAGAAGACGAAACCCCGCTGGGTCCCGGATCCGGGTGAAGCTGCGCGCCCCTGGGTCCGGGTGAGGCTGGGAACTGGGTCAGGGTGAGCCTGGGTCCCGGGTCCGGGTGAGGCCGTGGGCCCCTGGATCCGGGTGAGCCTGGGTCCCGGGTCCGGGTGAGGCCGTGGGCCCCTGGATCCGGGTGAGCCTGGCCCCGGGTCCGGGTGAGGCCGCGGGCCCCCGGATCCGGGTGAGCCTGGGCCCCGGGTCCGGGTGAGGCCGCGGGCCCCCGGATCCGGGTGAGCCTGGGCCCCGGGTCCGGGTGAGGCCGCGGGCCCCCGGATCCGGGTGAGCCTGGGCCCCGGGTCCGGGTGAGGCCGCGGGCCCCCGGATCCGGGTGAGCCTGGGCCCCGGGTCCGGGTGAGGCCGCGGGCCCCTGGATCCGGGTGAGCCTGGCCCCGGGTCCGGGTGAGGCCGCGGGCCCCTGGATCCTGGTGAGCCTGGCCCCTGGGTCCGGGTGAGGCCGTGGGCCCCTGGATCCGGGTGAAGCCGTGCCCCTGGGTCCGGCCGAGACCAAACCAGAGGGAGTCGGACCTGCATTACCACCATTTGTCCACCATCCAGAGCTGAGGGGTCAGTGCCGACATGTACTCATAAGGAACTGGTGGACATTGATATTGGGTCTCAAAAGAACTGTTGGTCCAGAAGGAAACTCACTACAGACTGATTCATTTGCCTGTCAGCATAACTATTATTGCTCGTCGCACATTCAATTCTTATAAGTATATCTCTAGTGACACATGATTTCGCTCATCTAGGGGAAATGATGAACAACATGGACCGATGAACAAGAACAGAACCAGAAACAAGGAGGCACCGATCGGACTATCGGGCCTCAAAGGGAGGATAGGGGAGGGTGGGGGGAGAAGGGAGAGATCAACCAAAGGTCTTGTGTGCATGCATAAGAGCCTAACCAATGGTTAAGTTCAACAGGGGGTTGGGGCATCCATGGGGAGGGATGTGGGATGGGAATGGGGGGATGAGGACAAATATGTGACACCTTAATCAATAAAGAAATTAAAAAAATAAATAAATAAATAAATAAATGCAGAAGGAATTGGGGGTAATAGGAAGCAACCATCAGAGCACCACAGGAATACTGGTTGCAAGATCCACCAATGAAAACTAAAATTAGTGGGTAAAAGTTTAAGGAGAAACAGGATATTTGATCATCTTATCCCCCACATCTATTAATTAGACAAGAGGACACAGTAACTTTACAGTGAAGAAAGCGAGGTCAACATCAGCAGCAATAGACACACCAATATCATGTACCCCAGTATTATGCCCTGATAGGGCACCTTCACCTATCTCCCAAATCCATAACCTCAATCTATGTAATCATGAAAAAACATCACACAAACCCACATATGGAACATTCTACAAAATACCTGACCAGTACTCTTCAAAACTATCAAGGTCATAAAAGACAGGACTGAGAAACCATCCCACATTAAGAGGAGACCATGGAGACATGCTGCCTAAATGTGACATGGGATCCTGGATAGGGTCCTGGAATAGAAGATGGACTTCAGTGGGAAATGGAGAAATCTGAATAAAGTTTGTAGGCTACTTAGTAGTCTTGTACCAGTATTAATTCCCAGTTTTGATAAATGGACCATGGTAACATTACAGGAAGCTGAGTGAAGGGTATATGAGAGCTCTCTTTGCAACTCTCCTGTAAGACTACAATTATTTAAAAAAAAAAATTTTTTTTAATAGCACAAGCTTCTTGTAACAAGCAAACCAAATAGGAAGTATAAAAAAAAACTTCATCCTCCCTTCCCTTCATCCTCACTACCCATCCTATCCCTTGAGTGACCAGATTAGTGTTAATTTTATGATTAATTTTACTCATAAAAATACACACACACACATATATATATATATATATATATATATATATATATATACACTTATATTAAGGATTTTTCCTTTGCTTTTTATTTTTGTGTCTTAAAAAATTGGTTGCAACAGCATAGATGGTATTATGCTAAGTGAAATAAGCCAGTCAGAGAAAAGTACAATATGATTTCACTTATATGTGTAATCTAATGAACAAAATAAACTAACAAAAAAATAGAAACAGATTCATAGATACAGATAACAGACTGATAGCTGTCAGAGGGGAGGGGTTTAGGTGTCTGGGTGATAAAAGTGAAGGGATTAAAAAAAAAGCCTCGAGAACCAAGATGGTGGCAAAGCTAAACAACTAAACTGCGCCGCGCACAACAATTTCAAAAATACAACTAAAAGACAAATCGTCTACCACCCAGAACCACGGGAAAGCTGGCTGAATGGTAGATTTACAACTAAGAAGGAAAAAGAAAGAACAAACGCGGAAGGGCTGAGATACAGCGGGTCCTCACAGCCAATTGGCCTGGAGGTCAATTCCTCCCAGTGACACCAACAACAATCAAGACTTAACTACAACAAGGCTGTACACACAGTCTAAAAAGGGGTGCACCAAGAGCTCCACCTTAGGTAACTGGGAGGCTGACCCGTTGAACCAATAGGATACAAAGTTACCCTACCAACTCAGGGAAGCAGCGAAAATGAGAAGGCAAGGAAACAGATCCCAAACAAAAGAAATGGAGGAGAACAAACGACTGGACATAGAGTTCAAAACCACGGTTATAAGGTTTTTCAAGAATTTCATGGAAAAAGCCGATAAATTTAATGAGACCCTTGAGGATATGAAAAAGGTCCAACTAGAAATGAAACATACACTGACTGAAATAAAAAATATTATACAGAGACCCAGCAGCAGACTAGAGGAACTCAAGAATCAAGTCAAAGATTTGGAATACAAAGAGGCAAAGGACACGCCTCCAGAAAAGCAAGAAGAGAAGAGAATTCAGAAAGTAGAAGATAGTGTAAGAAGCCTCTGGGACAACTTCAAGCGTACTAGCATCCGAATTTTTGGGGTGCCAGAAGAAGAGAGAGAGCAAGACGCTGAAAACCTATTTGAAGAAATAATGACCGAAAACTTCCCCCACCTGGTAAAAGAAATAGACTTACAAGTCCAGGAAGCGCACAGAACTCCAAACAAAAGGAATCCAAAGAGGACCACACCAAGACACATCATAATTAAAATGCCAAGGGCAAAAGACAAAGAGAGAATCTTACAAGCAGCAAGAGAAAAACAGTTGGTTACTTACAAGGGAGCACCCATACGATTATCAGCTGATTTCTCAACAGAAACCATGCAGGCCAGACGGGAATGGCAAGAAATATTCAAAGTGATGAATAGCAAGAACCTACAACCAAGACTACTCTACCCAGCAAAGTTATCGTTCAGAATTGAAGGGCAGATAAAGAGCTTCACAGATAAGAAAAAGCTAAAGGAATTCATCACCACCAAACCAGTATTACATGAAATGCTGAAAGGTATCATTTAAAAGGAGGAAAAAGAAGAAAACAGTAAAGATAAAAATTATGAACAACAAATACATACCTACCATCAAATGAATCTAAAAGTCAAGTGAATTAAAAATCTGAAGAACAGAATAGACTGATGAACATAATAGAATCAGGGATATAGAATGGGAGTGGATTGATAATTCTCAGGGGAAGGGGGTGTCTGTGTGGGGGGTACGGGAAGAGACTGGACAATATCATACACCTATGTATAAGGATAGCGATGGGGGGAGGTAAGGGCAGAGGGAAGGGTGGGAACCGGGAGGAGGGGAAATATGGGGGGGGGGGGAGAAATAATTGTAATAATCTGAACAATAAAGATTTATTTTTTTAAAAAAAGAAAAAAAGCCTCAAAGACACAGACAACAGTATGGTGATTACCAGAGAGAAAGGGAGGTGGGGGAGGAGGAAGAGGGTATAGGGGACTAAATAATGACAGAAGGAGACTTGACTTGGGGTGGTGAACATGCAATACAATATACAGGTGATGTATTATAGAATTGTACACTTGAAACCTATATAATTTTATTAACCAATATCACCCAATAAATTCAATAAATAAATAAATGGTTGTGAAAAGTGTGGTAAATATGTCCTGATTTAACCTTTACAGAAATCCCTTTAAAAGGCTCCGAAGGTGACGGGATTAAGAAGTACTAATTGGTAGTCACAAAATAGTCATGGGATGTAAAGTATAGCACAAGGAATAGTCAACAATGTTGTAATAACTATGTACGGGGCCAGGTGGATACTGGAAATATCAGGGGAAACACTTTGTAAAGCATATGATTGTCTAACCACTAAGCTGTACACATGAAACTAATATAAAACAATGTTGAATGCGAATTGTAATTGAAAAATAAAGTATAAAAAAGAAAGGGCGCCAAAGAGACAGTCTGCTGTAGGATGCCCATCAAAACATGCAGGAGCCCCTCTGCACCCCGATTTATTTCTGGGGCTCTTGCAGTCTCTGCTCAAAAACCTTTCCTCTATCTCCACTGTATTCCTCACCTCCAAGTTTCTAACCCCAAGTGATTTCCTTCCCTGTTTGTTCATCTCAACACTGCCCTCACCCCCACCCCCACCCGCCTTCTAAATCCACCCTGCTTAGTCCATCCTTCTGTGGCTACTTCCCTACCCTTTCCAGTGGAAACCAATTCAACCTTCCTGCCTCCTGCCAAGGCCCCGTCTCCTCACCAGCGTGAGCTCCCTCACCAGAGTCCACAGCAAGCAGCAGAGCATCCTTCAAGGTATCTGGCAGGGAAGCTGTAAAGATACCAAATGTTTGTTCCTGCCACACTGTAACTTACTCTAATGTTTTTCAAGTCAAGAGTGCTATGTGGTGGCATTGCTCAGTATTTCTAGACATAGCTCATCCCGAGAAATTGTATCTTATTCTTTGCATCTACATGGATCCATATTTATCACTGATATGAGCCTTGGAAATTTGGGAGAAAAGGATGTTTGCTGCCAGCATGAAGATCCCCAAGAGAAGAAGGGAGGGACATGACTATGAGGAGAGGGGCTGGTTGCTCTCTCAGGGTGATGAATTGTGTCAGTGGTGACCTGTTGGGGTCAGAGCAGTCCCAGGAATCCGTGGGACCAGTTCTTGTTTGTCTCCAGGTACACTATGATCCCATCTCACCACCTAATGGGATGTAAAGGAAGGTCTGTGGGCCCTTACTCTGATTTCTTTTGGGCAAAAGTGGAGGGGGGATTCTAGCTCATCAGAGGATGGCATCAAAATAATTGTTTTTTGAAACTTACAAATCTAACTTTATTTGGCACCAGTCAGGCCTGGCACTGAATCTGTCTTCCCCTTCACTTGCTGTGTGACCCTGGGAAAATGGTTTCCCTCTCTGGGTCTCTTTTCCTTATATGTAAAAAGATAATATTATTCATCTTACATGGCTGCTGTGAGGGTTAAAGAGAGAATGTATGTAAAGTGCCTATGCTAGAGCTTGGCATTTAACACCGCCTAAAAGGATAAATTATATGAATCATTAATTGAAATAGAGATAATAGATAGGTAGAAAGAAAGAAAGGAAGGAAGGAAGATGTGTGTATATGTATATGTGACATTTAGAGACGTTTCATTTATATGGAAGTGCTCACCCACCCAATTTTGCTAGATAAACAAGTAGACACTGTATTCCTAAAAAGGCCTCTCAGAGCTCCTGCGGATGCCAAGCAGCAGCTGGTTGGAAAGTGGTGGGTAGGGCTAGCTTGCTCTCAGGGTACACCTGTAGCAATCTTCCAAAGGCAGAATGTGAGTCAGATTTACTTCCCGTTTGTAAACCATCTCAGTGAGTTGAATGAGCTTCCTTTCTTTAAGAAACCAAGAAAGAAAAAAATTACATATTTTGAATAAGTAATTACTGCCCTCAGAGTCACCATCCATTGTCTCCTTGAATTAGTGGGAACAAGTGAAATGAAATGGGTCCTACCAGTGGTGAAACCCGGCCCAGATCTAAAAGGCAATTGCTGTTTATTGAGTTCTGTTTTACAGATAGTACCTGGATTATCTAATTAATCCTCACAAGAATACTTCAAAATTAGGACTATGATTACCCCTCTTTTTGAGGAATTAGGCTCAGAAAGTTATAATGCATACAAAGTGCACATCATAAGTGTGCAACCAGTCATAGTTACCAATATAATTATGATTATTTATCAGTGTCACAGCTGCTTAGTGGCAAAGCCAGGGCATTCTGAAAACACACACTTTTAAAACCATGTGCTTCCCAAGACTTTGCAGAGACTTACCAGCTTTCCTCCTTCCCTTTTCCCCTCTATCCAAATGACAATTTTTTGAGCACCTACTTTTACCTTCATGTCCAACAGCACCTTATTATTTGCAAGGTCTGCTCAAATCAACACTTTCTTTGAGTCTCAATCTTGTAAGGTAAGCAGAGCAGAAATTGTCTCCTTGTTCTATAAACTGAATCTCAGGAAGGTTCTGCTGTTCACAGAATTCTTAGATACACCTTTTCCTCAACATTCATGCTCGTGCACACCCGCGCGCGTGCGCACACACAAACACACACACACACACACCAATCCCCTGGGGTTACGGTCATTCATGTTTTTTCTTTAATTATAGAAATACTGTGCATTGATTTATGAAATTGGAAAATTGCCAAAGCTATGATAAAGACAAGTTCAATTCTCCAGTAAGCACACTCCTCAGAGACAGTGGCAGCAATGTTTTGGTGTAATTCAAAGGTGGAAGACTGGTGGACAAAAGGCTAAAGCCAAACCACCACAATTTTTTTTGGGGGGGGGGGCAAAACAGTGTTTAAAAAAGTGTAAATTAGTTGCCACCATTTAAAAATGGGGGGACTTCACATCAATACCACGATTTCTAGCTTCTCTTTAAAAATTTGAAGAGCAGCAATACACGGCAACAGCTGGCTAGGAGCCCCCTTTCTGGAGGGCATGCTCTCTCTAATCTTCCTCAGTCCCCACCACTCCCTCTTTTTTTAAATTAAAAATATATTTATTTTATTGATGTCAGAGAGGAAGGGAGAGAGAGAAAAAGAGAGAGATAGAAACATCAATGATGAAAGAGAATCGTTGATCAGCTGCCTCCTACATGTCCCCCACCGGGGATCAAGCACACAAACCAGGCATGTGCCCTGACCAGGAATTGAACCATGTGCCCTCTTGGTTCACAGGTCAATGCTCAACCACTAAGCCACACTGGCTGGGCCCCAGCACTCCCTCTTACTACATCTGGTATGAGCTTCGAGTTTCTATTAACCACTGGTGCCTGCAGTCATCAAAGTTATAACCATCGAGTATATCTTTCCTGTCCTTGGTCTATGCCAGTGGTCAGCAAACTCATTAGTCAACAGAGCCAAATATCAACAGTACAACGATTGAAATTTCTTTTGAGAGCCGAAAACCGACTTCTGCGCATGGGCCACGAAGTTTCAATCACACTGTACGTGCGCGCCTACATGTGGTATTTTGTGGAAGAGCCACACACAAGGGGACAACGAGCCGCATGTGGCTCGCGAGCCGCAGTTTGCCGACCACTGGTCTATGCAAATAATTTTTTGCAATTGAGATCATCCTGTAGTAACAATTTTTCACTTGCCTTTTTCAGTTGACTTTATCATCATCAGCCTTTCCCACATTATTAGAAAATTCATGCACTGAAGCAGGGGTGGGGGGGGCGTGGGGGGGGGTCCCTCAGCCCGGCCTGCCCTTTCTCACAGTCTGGGAGCCCTCAGGGGCGGAAGGGACCCGGCGATCAGGGGAAGGTGATGCCTCCATCACACCTCTGCTGCTGCCACTGCTGGCAGTGCAAGCCTTGGCCGGCCCTGGTTACCTGAGCCTCGGGTGGCCCTGGGTGGCTGGGCAGCGCCATCCGAGGCTTGCCTGCGCCTTGGACCAGCCCTGGGTGGTGGGGCAGCGGACATCCAAGGCTTGCCTGTGCCTCGGGCCGGCCCTGGGCGGCTGGCGGGCTGAGAGGACTGGGTGCCGCCATCTTGTGGCTGTGGGCGCCACCATTTTGAGGGCATGGCAGTCAATTAGCATATTCCCTCCTTATTGGCACCGCCATCTTTGAGAGTGGGGCAGTCATTTAGCATGTTCTCTCCTTATTGGCTGTGGGCGCTGCCATCTTTGCGATGGCATGAGGGTCAATTAACATATTCCCTCTTTATTAGATAGGATTCTCTAAATATTGTCAATGCTGTATAGTATTCCATTTTGCCTTATTTCTGACTTTTTGCCATTATAAAGGACTGTGATGGTCTCTTTTAGATTACATTGATTTGGAAATTTTGCATGTATATGAGACTGGAAAGACTGGAATATCTCCAATCATTGGAGTCTCCAGTTCTGGGACTCATCTTGTTGGTCTCCTTCCAATGCCATCCATGACCCATAACCTTGGCTACAGTGGTTACTGCTCTTAATAACCCACCACCAGTGTCAGGACTCTGAGTTCAGGTTCTGAAGTGGTTCCCGTGGAGTCAAGATATTCACTTGTCTGCAGGAATGATGTTGGGTGTGATGTTGCATGGAAGGGAGCCAGCATGGGCTTCAGGGCCCCCCACCCCCACCCACCATGCTGCCTTAAACACAGGACCACCCTGCAATGACCCATTCCATCTACCGTCCCTTCCACCCTGGGAGTCTCACTTTTACACTTACCCACTATGGCGAAATGTCACTTGCTCTGGGAATTTCACCTTTTGGAACATGACTCAGAATACAGAAAAAGGCTAAAAGGACCTTGGCAAAGTCAGAGCTACTGTCATCACCAAGTACACACAGAGGAGCCTTTGCTCAGGCTGTGACTCACACTGGAGACAGATTTCTAACAAGGTCAGTTATCTGATAACCCACATCACAGCCAAGGAGAAACAACAAATTAAGAGGGACAGAAATCAGAGAGCTGGCTCATAGTAAAAAGAGGTGCCAGTTGAGAGTGAGGAAAGAAATGAAAAAGCTATTAAAAAGCAGCCAAAATAATTTTTTTTTAAACCCATAGCAATCTTGGGCCCAATGATAATAGTGGCATCATGTGGAGGGGGCAGGAAAGTTGGTAATGCCAAAAAGTGAAGGCCACCAGCGAGCCAGAACACAATTTCATTTCGCGCAAGACTGAGCTGGTCTGGCCGGCCGAGGCTGCGGGGGTGAGGACCTGCCTGAGGACACAGCAAGTGGCAGAGGCAGGACAGGGGCAGTCCCTGAGACCCCATCCTGGCTGCAGCACCTGATCCTTCCCCACACGCAGGGTCCTGTTAGAGGTGCCAATGGGCGGGGGCAGCCCAGAGCGAGGAGCATGTGAAAGCTGGAGCTGCCGTTCCCACCAGACGCCGCTGTGGCTGGGGCGTCAGAGCTTCGGTAGAAACTGAACATGGCCCAGGCAATGGGAGACAGCAGGGACCCCTGGCTTCTCATCCAGCCCCGGGCCCCACCTGCATCCTGACTGGGGGGGAATTCCTTAACCCTCTAAACCCCACCCGGCTTCATGTGAAGATTTCTGTCCCTGTTTTACCTGCCTCACAGGCAATCTCAGGGACTAAATGTGTTGTTAGCACGTGAGATCTTTCGAAGCTGTTACACTGTGTGGGTAGACAGCGCAGCAGTGGGAAAGGGGTGGGCCTCTGGCTTCTAAAGGCGAGACAGCGCTCCACACGGCACTCCATCAGCAGCCCGCCTGCGGGATTATCCAGACGCTTGCTCCGTGACAAATGGGCGTCAGAGAGGCTTGGTTCTAAGACAGAGCACAGGGAAATGACAAAACAGACACTAGCCGGTGATTCTATCAAACAGGAAGCCTGGAGTGATCATTTTGGCGAAGCAATAGTTAGGATAAGATATATCATTTTTGCACTTAACGCATCTTTTCTGAGATTGGGTGTGATGTTAAACATAGCTTATTTTCAATCCAATGTGTCTGTTGGGGTTACTTTTGCCTTAATCCTGATGAGGGGTGCCCATGGACGCCACCCCATCTCTGTTAAGACTGGCCAGCTGAAGACTGGATCAGAAAACTGAGGCCAGAAAGGTGAAGGGACTTGCCCAGCCGGGGGACTGAGTGGCAAAGATGAGCTTCAGATCCAAACCCTCTATACTTCAAAGACTTGATCAGCATAAGGATGGTCTGAGAGACCGAGGCTCAGAGAAGGGAGGCCACGGGTGGGAAGCCTGTACATTTTAGCTGACACTGACCATCGAAAGTGGGATGAAATGTTATCCTCTTAATGGGCACCTAACTTCATTTGGGAAAACATCTTGATGAGACATTTGGAGAGAGGAAGGGTCACAGGAGGCCATGAGAATAGAAGAAAATGAGCAAATTGGCATTCCTTGGAATTGCCTAAGAATGTGCAGACAAGGAAGGAAGGGACAGAGAAGTGGAGAGGAGACGGACAGGAATTTGGCTGTAGAAATGGTAGGACAAGCTGTGTGAAGTGCCTGCAGGGGCCCTTCCCCCTCCAGGCAGAGATGCTCCACCCAATTCAGAGTCAGGAGGTGGCAACCCAACCCCTCCCCTGGCTCCTTCCACCTCACAAAGGAACGCCTAGCACATTCCTAACCTGCCCTGCATGCACGAGATTTTGATTAGGAGAGATATTCAAATGTCACATCTGGGCCCATTAAGTGCAAAACAAAGAAAGCAGGATGACCTACAAGACAGAGAAGCAGGATTCCAGACTGAAGTCACCTGAAGAAGGAATCCCTCCCAGGAACTCACTGAGACTTTGGGGATGAGTTCAGACTTCCATGGGGAATGGTCCAGATGGGGCTCTGGTCCAGACAAATATTGACATGGGCCTACGGATCCCACCGGACATCTGGTTATAAAGCATGTGCAAAGAATCCCTGGAGGATTTCAACACGGAGCGGAGGAAGCCAACACAGAAACCCCCAAGCCCAATGATCTCCCTAAGCATCCCGAACCCACACCAGCCTCACCCATCAACGTGACTCACCTTCCGTGCTGCGTCCCACCCCACCCTGGGCCCCACAGCTAGGATTAAGCATGTGACCCTCACCTGGCCAATCACAGAATCCCATTGCCCAGACCCAGCTAGCCTGTCCCAAGCCAGACCTATTGAGTTTCCCAATTTTGAGCTGGGACAGAGGCTTGGGCTCTTAGTGCCAGAAGAACTTGGAGCTAAGACCTGCACAGCCATCTTTCCTGGTATGTGGAGAAAGCCTGTTGGCAGCAGCAAGAAATGGACTGGCAGAGACCTGAGAGGTGGGGAGTGAGACAGAGCAAGTGTCCTAGTGGCACCAAACCCCTGCTCCGGCCCCTGAGGCCCTGGTTCCTGCAAACTACTCCCCATCCCTTTCAGGCCTGTAAGCCCACAAGGTCCTCTTGCTTCTGATAAAGTCCCTGACTAACAGGCAAGCTAAAGTCATGGGAGTTATAAAGCCGCCGGTGGTCAACAAGTGGAATGGTTACGTTCTGTGAATTGCTCTGGGCATGTTGGGGAAGGGCAGTCACGTCAAACGGAAGGCAGAGCCAACGTTCACCAGTTTGCTACCACTCCCATCTTAACCTCTCTGCAGCGGAGCCACCTCCACTGAACACAGGGCTAATAAACAGACCCAGCTTCAGAGGGCTGCTGTGTGACTTTGATGGGATGACGCATGGAAAATCCTTTCAGCTTGAAGATTTGATGACTTTGGGTTATAATCCAACTCTCGAGTGAGGCAGCTGAGGTCCAGAGAAGTGGCCGGTGACCCTCTCAGTTACACAGCTGGTAAGGACAGGCCGGCCTTGCAGCCAGGCCCAGACTCCACGTCCAGTGCTCCTTCCAGTCTAGCACCACCACATGAAGGATGAGAGGCCCAGATCAGGGAGTGGTTTGCCTGGCTCGGTGGGTTCCTTGGCCAGACAGGCAGACAGAGCCGGCCTTCCCCAGGCCCAGGGAAGGAAGAGGCCACCTTGGGAAGTGGTGGGAGTGTCCAGACAGGTCTTGAAGGGAATCAGGTGACCAGGGGCATTTCTTTCGCAGTGACTGATGGAAGCAGGAAAGCTCACTGTCTACCTGAGTGGTGCCTACTGGAGTTCCTCTTCGGCTAAAGAGCTGGACAAAAAGAAAGGGAGGGAAACAGGGCCAGGGATGGAGAAAGCCAATTGCTCAGTTGGCACCGGACTTGAGACATCAGACTCAGAAGTCCGTTCCTGCCTAGACTGAATCTAAAGCCAATTCATTTCATTGCAAATTAAACAGCCACCATTCCAAGTGCCCAGCCTCTGGCAGCACCATGAGTTCATCAGGTGTCATCAGTTAGAGGTACAGAGAGTTATGTCATGATAGCCCTCAGTTTAAAAACTAGCTTGAGCTGGGAGGAAAAAGCATTAACCACATATAGGCAAACAAACACATCAGAGAGTTAGTATCTACATAAAGAGTCAATACAAATAAGTAAAATGTGAAAAAGACAGGAGAAAATTGCCCCTGGAGAGAAAAGAAACATAAAATAACAGGGGGAAAATGTTTGGCATCACCAATTACCAAAGAAATGTAAGTAGAAACCATGATGTGTCAAATAATCTATATATATAAAAGCCTAAGCGACCGTTATAACTGGCCAATAGCTATGACACGTACTGACCATCAGGGGGCAGATGCTCAACGCAGGAGCTGCCCCCTGGTGGTCAGTGCGCTCCCACAGCCAACCTCCCGCGGCTGGCCAACCTCCTGCGGTAACCTCCCCTGGCTGATCGGCCCTGATCAGGACTGGGCAAAACAGCCCTGATCAGCCGGGAGAGACCCCACCCATGCACGAATTCGTGCACTGGGCCTCTAGTAATAAATAATACTAAAGCCCAATGATGGCAAAGTTGCAGAAAAACTAGTAAGTTTAAATATTGCTAATGGCAGAGTATTTTGGAAAGTAAGTTGAGCCATACAATTACAGATACCCTATGACCCAATGATAACACTCCACAGAATTTTTCCCAAAAGAATCTGAAAGGCCAATGCCCAAAGATGTTGTCACTGCAATATAATTTAATGGCGCACCAAGAAAAGCTGAAAAACAATCTATCCACAATATGGAAAGAGTTCAACAAATGACAATATGCCCTCCTAATGGAATGTTTTAGAGCCACTGAAAATGACAATTGTGAGGATTATGTAACAGCTTAGAAAATGATTTTATATACTTAGTGCAAAAAGAAAAATGTATAGAGGCAAGAGTTATAATTATGGAAAATTTTTATTTTCAGGGGTGCAAGAATAAAAGGAGCTCAGAATAATGGAAAGTGTAAGTTGGGTGGACCATGGGGAGTGGGTGGTTCTCAGCTTCCTCATCAAGGAATTGGGGGCAGTGTTTCTCTCTCTCTTTCTTTCTCTCTCTCTCTCTCTTTTTCTCTCTCTCCTCCCCTCCCCCAACCCCTCTCTTGGTAATTAGGGGGGGTATGAATGAGATACCATGTGAGAAGAATAGTGCACAGAGCAGGACTGTCCATGCTCCTCTTCTCTCTGCAGCCCAGGGTTCTAGGAGGGTGTGACCTGCAGGGGCGGGGAGCCGGAGGTGAAAGGGTTAGATGTCAGATACGGACAGTGCCTTCTGGCCAGCACTGCTCACACCCCATCTACTCTGTCTGCAAACCCGGTTTATCAGCAGGCTCTGCATCCTTCTCCCCCAGGAGACTCAGGCTTTCAGCACCCAGAGACTTGTTCAGAGGAAAGAGAAACCACAGTAGCCCCAAGCAGGGAGGAGCCTGAAGGTCATGAGCTAATCCCATACTGCCTGAGGTTACAGCCTCTAAGGACATCTAAGTCTTTGGTCTCCTCTGAGACTCACAAGAGTTGTGGAAGAAGGCAGAGTGGAGACTATCATTTGAGGAGGAAACTGAGACTCCCCAGGGTTGCACAGCCTGGAAGTGGCAGAGATGGCAGAAGACAGGCTGGTGACTCCAAAGCCCACATTCTGTTGCTCAATAGGGAGGTCACTGGCAGAAACTGAGCTCCTCCCCAAAAGCCCAATTCCTCTTGAAACCTTCATAGTAAGGAGACATCTGATTCACCAGAAACTTCCCAAGGGAAAGAACATGGTTGTCTAGACCTGAGGTTTCCAAACTTGAGCGTGATCATCATCCGGAGCTCACCGGGCCCCATCCTTGTTTCCAAGGCAGTAGGTCTGGGGTGGGCCCAAGACTTTGCATGACTGACAAGCTTCCCCGGGATGCTCACGCTGCCGGTCTGAGGACCACACTTGGAGAACTGGTCTGGAGTCCTGAGAAATGTCTGAGCTTAAAGATGTACTTGGGACAGAAGGGAGGAGAGGGCTGCATGAAACCTGAGGAGAAAATGTATCCTTTCCCTCCCAGTAGGGGAGTGAAATGAGAGAAGAGGATGGAGCAGCCAGGAGGAAGGCTGTGGGCTCTGAGAAGGAACCTCTCCCACGCCCGGCTGGCATGGCTCAGTGGTTGAGCATCGACCTATGAACCAGGAGGTCATGGTTCGATTCCCGGTCAGGGCACATGCCTGGATTGTGAGCTCGATCCTCAGTGTAGGGTGTGCAGGAGGCAGCCGACCAATGATTCTCTCTCAGCATTGATGTTTCTATCTCTCTCTCCCTTCCTCTCCAAAATCAATAAAAATATATTTTCCTAAAAAGAAGGAACCTCTCCCACATTCCAGCACCAACTTCCATTGCAGCCAATAGAATTACGAGTGCTCAGTGTTAGTGGTTTGGAGAGTGTGGAAATGAGGGGGTGAGTGATCGAGTGCCGTGTGGGAATAGGGGTGGGACACACAGCCAACAATGGGCAGGTGGACTGGCTGGCGATCTGGATTCCAGCCACCTGGAAATTAGTGGGACGGGCTTTGGGTCCAAGGCTGTGGCTCCAGGGACTGGGACTCTGTCACAAAGCTCCTGGGGGCAGAGCCAGCTGACGTAGAAGCGGGTGAACGGATGGCGGTCTTTGGTGGCATCTCTCCTGCGCTGGCATGCTATTGTTGCCGTGCATTTCGGCACATGGTGTGAGTGAATGACCTCACCCACTGGCTGCACTGCCCTCTGGGCACAGGGAGGTGAGGCTGGGTGCCTGGGCCGGCAGCCGGAACCGCAGCGGCTGGCGTGAGGATGCCTGAGTGCCACCACGGGAGCCAAACTCCTCCAGGGAGGGCTTTAGCATCTTCCAGAATCCTCTGTTACAATGTCCTCAGAAAGCTGATTTGCCCATGAGCTCAACAAATGTTTACAGAGCACCTACCGGGTGCTGGTGCTAGAAAACCTCCCACACAGCGACGAGCTAAGGCTTTAGGGGGTTTTAACTGGCAACCGGCCTGGTCAACAGAGTGAGGAAGCAGGGAGCCGAGTTAACAAGCCGGTGGATGGGGACTTTCATCCTAGTTGTTAGCGGGCTGGGGCTGTTGAGATGGAGGGGGTCCTTGTCAGAGAGGCCAGCGGGGCCCGAGCTGCCTATGGGCTGTGTGACTCCAGGGAGCCAGAGTCCTCACGCCAAGTGTCAAAGGAGTGTGAGTATCAGGGGCGTGAATTTGGGGGGATGGAGAGGCAGCAGGGGACACAGGAAAGATGTTGGCCTGGGTTCACCTTCATGGCCACCTGGACCCCAGGTTCTTGAATGTGCAGATGGTGGGGCTCCTGGGGTGGGAGCGTCTGAGGGGGTGCATTAGGTTATGACTTCTCTGGAACCAGTTTTCTTTCTCCATCCCAGACAAGAACCGATGTTTCCTTTCGTGCCTTGCAGTTTCTTGAGTTTGCCACCCTCGCCTGTGCCTCAGGCAGCCAAGACTTAGCTGTTCTGACACTACTTCCCTGAGGTTCCTTCTAGCTGATTCATTAACTCCTTAAAATGCTGGCCCATCCTCAAAACAACAGGTCTCCTCCGTTCCCAGTGGCCTTGCCATGTGCGAAGGGTGAGTCTGCAGGGCTGTGTCAGCTCTGGAGGTCTGTCCGAGGGGCTGGGCCTCCCTCCTGCCAAATAATCGTGCCAGGGTGACCTGCTGCCATGGTCCGGAACAGGTTTCTCACCCTTGGCACTCCTGACTTTCGGGCCAGATAGTCCTTTGTTGGGCGCCTGGCCTGTGCGTTGGAGGGTGTTTGGCAGCATCCCTGCCTCTGCCTACCAGATACCAGGTAGTTTCATTCAGTTTGGGTCCCCAAAAGGAGACCCTGAGACAAGGAATTCAGCACAAGGAGCTTATGTGAGAGATGCAAGGAGAGTCAGTGGGAAAGTGGGGGAATTATAGAACAAAAACCAGGAGCCAATAGTGGGCGTGTCATGAAGCCACTGTGAGTGACTGGTGTGTGATCCTGCTGGGGGCCTCTAGGAGGCAGTGTTGACACACTCCTCCCAGTCCTCTCTTCCCTGCTCTGCAGGGTGAAGAGCTGGGGTATTTATACACCACTTCCTGTCAATCAGTGCCTGCTGGCTGTCCCCACCCACAGGGACCTCTCCTCCGCACCTTCCCTCCCAGCTGCACCCCAAAGTATACCCTTGGATGCCACCCCATGATGGTCAGACTCAGTAAGGTGAGCGTCTAGAGACTGCTCACATCAGACCCAGGATCTCCTGTCTCACTCTCCATGCCCCTTTGCGGCATCAGTCCCTGCATCCCTGGGTAGCATCTCTGGCTCCCCAGCAAAAGACCACCTTCAGCGGCAAACCACAGGTCATCCCGGTCCCTTTCAGAACCACCCTGTGGCCGAGGGGAAGCTCTGGCATTGCGGAGTTCAAGCACACCCACTTAGCAGCTGTGTGACCCCAGCATATTACTGTACCTCTCTGAACCTCAGGAGATCCAGTGAGAGTGGATACAACGTGCCTAGCACATGTCTGGTATGGAGTCCTCAGAGTCCACTCACTCAACCAACATGTACCTAACAAATGCCACCCTCCCTCCATTCAAAACACGTTACTATCGGTGATTAACAACAATAACTGGGCACTGTTGTGCTTTCTATGATTAACTCATGTGTCCACTCACTCAGTCCTAGGAGTGAGGAGGCATCGCCGCCCACTTTCCAGAGGAGGAAGCGGAGACCGGGCGAGCTGAATCACTTGCCCCCGAAGTCACACTGGGGATGTGGCAGAGCCGGGATGGATCTGAATTTATCCAGCCCAATTTACCCCTCATCTTCTCAAAAACATCTCAACATTTCCTGTGTTTAACAGAAGTATAATGGCCTTCGACGTCGACTCAAAAGCACTCGGAATCCAGCTGAAAGCCGCCTGTTGCTTGACTCAGCTCAGATGTGAGTCATTCTGTGCCCAACAAAAGCCGATCCCAATTGCTTCCAGAGCGGAGAGCACGCAGATGCTGTCCGCCGCCCCCTCCTGGGGGAGCAGGCATTCAACTGGGCTTGGGCGGGGCCCACATTCACAACCCTTGCCTTGTCCCCAGGGGAGGCAAGCCTGAGGTGCCAGGGGCCCATACCTGTGTAGCTCACGGGGAAACATTCAGCAAAGCACAACTTTTTCTATCATTCTCCATTTCCTGGCTGAGCATTTTCTACTCTTATTCTCTTCCCAGACATGAATCAATGTGGTATTACCACCACAGTGTGCGGGGTTAATTTATTCACTCAACAAATATCTATTGGGCACCAGGCACTAGTTTCCAAAAAGCTAAGTTCAAAGGAAGAATTTATTTCCAGTTCTTATACATTTTCCCTGAATCAATTTCTTCCCAAAGTCATTGTTGGTCCCGGAAGGGGCCAGTACAGTTAATTCCTCAGAACCCACTGTCAGAAACCTTAAAAGGCTCAGTAACTCCCCAGGTGACCTGGCTTTTTTAAAAGGAAAGACTCTCCCGTTCAGATCCCTTTAGGTAAATCCACCCCAGTCCACCTGCCCGCCCTGGGGCAGCGCACCAGGCCGCTGTTTTTCCCTCCACGTGTCCTCTCCTTTAATGCTGCTGCACTGTCAGTTTGCAAGCTTTCTGCCCCACCTCCCTTGGTCTCCTTGCCCCAACTCCAAAGCTTTCTTCTCAACACCTATCCGGTTAATGCAAACCCTCCTTGGTTTGCATTACTCCGAGAAACAGTTTCCTTACTAGGTCACCCGTTTATTACAAGAGGACGTGACCCAGGAACATGCAGGTGGAAGGGGTGCATAGAGCCTCGCCCCTCTGGGAGCACCACCCTCCCTGAATCGCCCTGTTCACCAGCCGGGAGCTCTCAGATCTTTGTCCCTTTGGGTTTGTCTGGAGGCTTCATTAGGTAGGCGGAACTGACTAAGTCACTCCCTGTCCAGGAGGCTGGGGTGTGGGATGCCAGGAATGGAGACAAAGACCAAATACTATCTGTTATTATAAAACACAGTGTCATGCTTTCCCTCAGCCTTGCCACTTCCTTCTCTCCCAAACTTCCTTGGCTCCAGGGAACCAACCAACTGGACCACTCTGAGCCTGGTCCACTAAATGGGGATAAAACTAAGATCTGTCCTGTTTCCCCTAAAAATAAATTAATTCCTCAGCCCGGAGGCACACAAATAGTAGACATAAATATGCGTGCTGGTAAAAATTAAAACAACTTAATGCTAGCTCTGCAGCATATTAAAATGAAATATTACAGTGATCCCCTCACATATCTGAGCAAAACAAAGACTTCCTGTGTATCTGAATAAAATAAAGACCGACTGCAAACCACAAAAGTTTCATTTCAGTAGGAATAGCTATTATTTTATTTTTTAAATATTTTTTTATTGATTTCAGAGAGGAAGGGAGAGGGAAAGAGAGACAGAAACATCAATGATGAAAGAGAATCATTGATCGGCTGCCTCCTGCATGCCCCACACTGGGGATTGAGCCCACAACCCAGGCACGTGCCCGGATGGGAAACTGAACCAGGACCTCCTGGCTCAGAGACTGACGTTCAACCACTGAGCCACACCGGCTGGGTGGAATGGCTTTTATTCATTGGGCAGAGGTGCCAAGTCTATCAGGTAAATGCAACCTGAGGAATGTCCTTTGTGCCTCAGCTTAATGATACTACTGAATGTCTCAAAATGTTTCTTCCTGGGCTGACCCAGGACTCTTTTCTCTGAAACACCCTATTAAACTTCTGACAGTGATTTCCTACACTTCCTATTATCTTTGTCTCCTTTGACCTGGGTGCAATTTAAACTAGGAATGGCTGGGACACGTTATTTCCTTTCTGAGCCTCAGCAGCTGGCCCTGCACTTCTAACCCTGACACCAGCCTCGGTAACCACCAAAGACATCTCGCCAATTTCCAATCTGTCAAGCTCCTTCCTCACTGCACATCTAGACCTTGCAACTCTTCTTGCCTGAGTTCTGAAAAGAATGTGCTGTTTCCCATAAAAGAACAACCACAGGGAGGGGGCGGGGGTGGGGTGAAGGGGATTAATGGTGGGGGGAGGGAGAGGGACGGGATATCTGTAATACTTTCAACAATAAATTAAAAAAAAAAGAACAACCATAACTGAGCAATTTCACAAGAATATTGGCCTTTTTGTTCTCGGCAAGTCAGCTGCTCTTCTTACAATAGCTGTTTTGGGTCACGTCATTTTAATACTAAATTCAGCCCTCCCTCCCCATGACAACAGGCACACTGGGACATGTGAAGCTTTATGAAGACGATGAGGGGTCACAGTGAGGGGTCACACTGCACAGCAGGTGGCACTCACCCCTGAACCCCCCGCCAGGAATCTCTTCTCTCCCTCAGTCTGTCTCCCTGGCCCCAATCACCAGGTTACCCCATGGCCCCGACCTCCTTATCCTTAAGGCTAGACTGGCTCTAAAACTGGGACTCTGAGAGGAGCTTTAGAAATTACTGAGATACTGCCATCATGGGTCTGGAGTATGGCCTGGGCACTGAGATTCCTCACAGCCCCAAGGACATAGCCCCATACTGTGCCCGCTCAGCTCCTCCCCACATAGGCCGAGCCATTCAGCAACATCCCCCAAGCCTGAATACCCACTTCTTTCGGAGGCATGAGGGCACATGATCTCCAGTTTTCCACAGTCCCCACCACTCCATATTGTCCTCCACACTAAGGTTGAGCATCCTTTGCTGCTATCATTCATGTTTGCCCTGTCAGTTTTCCTACAGCCAAAAGGAAAGGGGTGTGTTTCTTGTCTCTGCGTCTATCAAAGGGAGATGACCACAAGGCCCTGGGTTTCTTCCATCTGGGAAGAAACACATTCACTTCCCCCGAGGGCATTTAAATTTGCAACTCTGACACTGTCCTCATGTCATCCTCTTAGTATCAATCCTATGTTACAGGTCAGAAAACTAGGTTCAAGGTCATGACAGGTAGATCCGCTCAGGTCAGTGTGACTCAGAAGCCCATGCTCTTCAGACCCACAGGATTCTGCATTCTCCACTGAGCTACCTTGTCTCCTACCCTAGTCCACTCTCTGAGAGCCCTGGCTGTTGAGAAGTCCCTCCTTATGTGAAGTCCCAAATCTGCTTTTCTCCTTAGCATTCATGTGAAGAGAGAGGGAGGAAGGAGAGTCTGGGGGCTGGGTGCCCTTGGCTGCCCAGTAGGCCTGGCTCAGCTGGGGCCAGCAGTGTCTGCTGTCCGGACAGACTGCCCTGGCATGAGGGCCCCAGAATTCCCACAGAGCCGGAGGCTGTGGGCTCGAAAGGAATCAGGTGCTCATGTGCCAATAGGCAAAAAGCAGACGATCCCTGGAGACCAGAAGTGGGGTTTGGGGTACCGGGAGGGCAGAGGGGAGGCAGGAGCCTGGAACACAGCCCTGATGTGGAGCAGGGGTTGAAGGGATGCACTTTGAAGACAGAGAGGGGCCACGAACCAGAGAACACGTGGCCTCTGGAAGATAGCAAGGCAGGAAGTGGATTCTGCTGGCCTGCTGATACCTGGATGCTAGGACTTCTGAACTCCAGAGTGTAAGACAGAAATTTGTTAATTTACAAGTTTTCATTCATTACAGCAGCTAAAGGAAACTAGTACAGTTAGAATTTTGGATCCTTCCACCATACATTAGTTTCATAGGGCTGTCGTAATAAAGTACCACAAACAGAGTGGCTCAAATAACAGAAATTTATCCTGCTGTGGTTCTGGGGGCTACACATCCGGATCCAGGAACCTGCAGGACGGCGCCATCTCTGAAGGCGCCAGGGAAGGGTCTGTTCCAGGTGTCTCTCTTAGCTTTGGGGCACAGAACTCCAGTCTTCACATGGCATTCTACCTGTGTGCATGTCCTTTTCTGTTTCCATGTTCCCCCGTTTTAGTAAGGACATAGTCATGTGGGATGAGGGCCCACCCTAAGGAGCTCATCTTAACTTGATCATCTACAAAGACTCTATTTCTAAATAAGGTCCCAAACATTGATCAGTTACCTCCCATTGCTCCAACCCTCTTCAACCATGAAGCCCAAACAAGGCTCCACGTATGGTCTGACCAGTGTAGAGTTGAGTCAAACAGTCACCTCCATCGTTCTAGCGCAGGGGTCCTCAAACTTTTTAAACAGGGGGCCAGTTCACTGTCCCTCAGACAGTTGGAGTTCCTATGCACACTGCACATATCTTATTTTGAAGTAAAAAAACAAAACGGCAAAAAAACGCACATGTGGCCCGCGGGCCGTAGTTTGAGGACGCCTGTTCTAGCAGATATGTCTCTGCTAATGCATCCTGAGATCATATTGTCCTTTTTCGGAACCATTCCAAAAATCTCCAAAATATCTGGTAGGAATCAGGTACCAAAATGTGGTAAGAAAAGACGGTTTTCTTATCCTCATTACATAGATGAGTAAACTGAAGCATGGAGGACAGTGACCAGCTGATTGGCATGTGGCCATTACTCCCAGCTCTCTTTCCAAATCCCAAGCTCTCCCCTCCACCAACTAAGACTCTTCGACTGTCAGATTCTTCATCTGTGAAATGCAGAAGATGGGTCTCTTCCAGCTCTGTAACGCTGTGGTTTGTCTTCTAAATGCAAACTCTGAAAGCCAAGCAGTGAACAGAAAAATAGAGGCCTTCTGCCTAGATCTAAAACGCCTAGAAAAAATAAAAAAGTTTCCTTTTCTACTACTCATCCTAGCCTTTTTTTTAAATCCTCACCCAAGGACATGTTATTTATTTTTTTAGAGAGAGAGAGGAAGGGAAAGGAAGAAAAAGAGGAAGAGAGAGAAATATTGATCGGTCGCCTTCCGTATGCCCCAACCAGGGACTGAACCTGCAACCTAGGTATGTACCCTGACCAGGAATTGAATCCACAACCCTTTGGTGTATGGGATGATGCTCCAACCACTGAGCCACCTGGCAGGGTGCCTTATTTTTTTCCTAAGTGGTATAGCTTGCTGGTTAATGGTAGCTCTAAATTTGACAGTTAGTTGAGTCTTCCGATTGAAGGGCTACAACTTTCTCAATGACTTGGTCTAGATCATCTTTCCTATTATTTCCTCTTTTCATACTCTACAAACTTTAGTCTTCTTGCACGTCCCATTTTCAAGGATCTTCCTCTCTCTCCAAAACAACAACAACATCTTTAAAATAAGAAGCAGAGTCCTTCAAACTGGTAAGACCACAGGCACAAAACGGGCTTTGGGAAGTCACTCTCCCTCCTTCACTGTGTCTCACGCCAGGAGCATCGCCCCAGGGCTGACCTGACAGCCTCATCTTTCAGTGTGTTCTTCCTAACATTTTCTCCAGGCTGCACAGGCCTGCTGGTGCCCGTTAGGTTTGCTCCCTGTGTGTGAAAAATGTGGCAGGTTCACCGCCCATGTTTGACAGGTGAGAACCTGGGGCACAGAGAAGGTAAACAGCTGAGCCACAGTCACAAAGCTGGGGAGTGATGGGGCCAAGAAAAGACCTCAAGACTAACGGTTGCTGGGTTAAGTGCTCGTTGCTACATCGCCTTTGGAAACAGGATTGTCATAATGAAACGAGAGACGGCTCTGCCTCTCTGATTCCAATCATCCTTCTGGTCCAGCTGAAGGGCTGCCACCCCCAGAAAGCACTCCCTGGTCACCTCGGACCACAGCATTTCCTTCCTCTGGGATCCAAAATCTGTATTGGCTGCCCCACAACCTTGGCCCTCATCACTGATCATCAGATCAAGGTTGCAACAGTTTCACACAACAAATGAACCAACTTACACACTCCATGGAGTGTTAGCATAACACCAGCACTCAGTGAACTCAACAAACAGTAGTTGCTATGACTTATATTATCACTCATGCTCCCAGTTGCTATGACCGGGAATCAAGCTACCCCAAAATTAGTGACATTAAAAAAAATTCTAATGCTCATGGACACTGGTATATATATTTCGGTTTACTCATCTATGCACAGAGAAGATAGTGTGGCTCTGTTCCATGATGTCTGGGCTGCAGCTGGAAGGTGTGAAGGTTTAGGGTGACTTGAAGACAGAACTGGAGTCATCCAAAGCCTCATTCATTCACATGTTTAAAGGCTGATGTTGGCTGACAGCAGGGGACCTCAGTGCCTTTCCTGTGGTCTCACCAAATGGGTGTTTGGGCTTCCTCACAATATGGCAGCTGAGTTCCAAGGGCAAGAATCCTGAGAGGCCCTAATCGGTTTGGTTCAGTGGATAGAGCGTTGGCCTGCGGACTGAAGGGTCCCAGGTTGGATTCCGGTCAGGGGCACATACCTGGGTTGCGAGCTCGATCCCCAGTAGGGGGCGTGCAGGAGGCAGCTGATCAATGATTCTCACTCATCATTGATGTTTCTATCTCTCTCTCTCCCACTCCTTTCCTCTCTGAAATCAATATATATATATATATATATATATATATATATATATTCTTTTTTTTAAAGAATACTGAGAGGACAGAGCCAGGAAGCTGTATTCTTCCGTGGCCTGGCCCAACGTCACATGGAGTTGGCCCTGCGGCACCCTGCGAGTCTGAGTAATCCAAAGCCCTGTCCAGAGTGAAGGAAGGAACACAGACCCATCTCCTGATGGAAGGAGTGTCAGTCCCACTGTGAGAACAGATACAGCCAGTCCCGTTCTAAGAAGACAGGTGCAGCTACCTTTGAAAAATACAATTTTCCATAATCATTACTATCATCTGCTACCATTTCTTCTCCTTTAGGATGCGTCTCTTCCAGGTGGCTCCCCCAACCCTGTGGCAATCCTGCTGCCTGTTTTCACCACACATCTGGCCCAGCAGTGGGCGAAGCTCGCGCCCAGGCAGATCCCTGCCATGTCCCACATGGACACAAGCAACGACTTTCTTGCTTTGTCCCAATCGCTTTGCAGGAGGAGGTGATGCACCTTCCAGCTGCAGCCCAGACATCATGGAACATGTCCCTAGTACCTGGGGCCCAGACAGGAGGATAAACAAACAAAAACAAAAACCCAGGCAGTTCCTCAGGGATTTGGCAGCAGAGTTCTCTAGTTGCCAATCGTTTATCCCTAGTGACACTGTGGGGGCTGCCCACGTGCTCAGCTTAAAGTCTTCATTTCTAGCCTCCTTTGCCAAGAGGGGTGACCAACGAGAAACAAACAGAAGTTGTGTAGTGGGAAAGCTTTCCACTGCAGCCGATTCAGCGGGCAGATGCCTTTTCCTTCCCTGTGCTTTCCTTTCTTCTTGTCTAGACTCAGGCGCAATGGCTGGAAGAGCAGCAGTTACCCTGTGCCCCTGAGGTGGCTTTGAGAACAGCAGGGCAGAAAGATGGAGGTCTGGGGCCTAATGGCACCATGTGGCCCCCATAGAAGTTCTGAACTACCTGTTTGCACTACATGAGAGAAAGAAAAAGTCCCTACCCTGTACAAGCCACTATTGTTTAGCATCTTTATTATTAGTAAGTAGCCAATCACAGTTATGATAGAGCTCTTATTGCCTCCAGCTTTTTTATTAGTCTTCCCGCCTCAAACCTCACCCAGTTCCCATCGCCAGTGATGTTCCTCACACACAAATCTGATAAAGACCCTCTGCTGCTCTGAAGTCTCCAATGGCTTCCCAGCACCTCTAGATAAAATCCATACTCTTTAGTATGACATTCAGGATCCTTCATACCCCGGCCCCAGCAGAGCCTGATCTCCTACCCTACACCCCAAACAACCCATGCTCCAGCCATTGCACACTCCTCAGCTTTCTAGTTCACACTAGTCCTCATGTCTATAGCCTTCCTATGTGAAATGTTCTATGTGGTGATCTCCTGCTGGTTCTTAACACCTTATTCCAAAGCCACCTCCTCCAGGAAGCCTTCCCTGATGCCCTCAGAGTGAACCATTGTCTCCTCTGAACTTCTAAGGAAAGTTCTTTGTAAAAATGCCTCTGATCTGCAGCACTTGCCGCACTGTATTACAATTTATTTTTTATCAGTCTGTTCCCCTAGACTGAGTTCCTCAAGGCAGGGACAGGGACTGATGGATCTGCTTAGCCCCGCTGTTAGCAAATCCTGAATGAGTGAGTAGGTGGATGGATGAGTGGATGCATAGACCCTGGTCCTGGGGACACAGAGCCTTCATTCTTCATGCTGTGGAAACTTCGAATGATGGCTGAGTTGGAAGAAGACACATAAAAACTGAGCAGGCAAGAGAGGTGCACCCCAGTGATGCCCGCGGTCCAGGAGTACCCTGGAAGCTATCACTATGGGGAGGACAAAGAGCAGTGTAAACGTGGACCTCACCATGTGGCGTCAAGAACACAGAGGAGGGTGGGCATCCCCATTGGTGGTCTCCTTCCCTGTCCCACCCCCATGTCACAGTCCATCAACTCCCTGTCCAGGGAAAACCCCAGAAGGAGGAAAATCTCTGCCCTACTCCAGGCCACCAAACAGCAGGGCCAGGTACGAACTGCTCTAACACGAATCCCGCCCAGCCGGCATTTCAGTTCTTTGTGAAGCCCTTTCCCACACATGAGCTGGTCTCCTCCTCCCAACAAAGGTAAACAGGGCCCGATTATTATTATTAGGGGCCCATTTTACAGGTGGGCACACGGTGGCCCAGAGAGGGGAGGTGTGTCCACCTCACACAGCCAGCAAGAGGCAGAGCCAGGGCCCCACCACTGCCCTAGGAGCTCAAACGCTGACAGGGTGGTGACACTGTGGGGCAAATTCCAGGACCGCAACCAACAGCCCAGCTGGAGCTGTGGGCGGGGCAGCAGGGGTGCCAGGCCCTCTGCCTCGTGAGGCCCAGTGCCGCCGCAGCCCCCTTTAAGGCGCTCTGGGCCACCCAGCAGAGCGCCGGTCTTAATTTTAGCTTGGAGGCCTGCCACCGAGGCTTTGGTGAGAGGCAGGCTGGAGCTATGTGGGACAGCTGTCAGCTGGCATGCTGGGTGGGGCCTATTTAGCCGGCTGGGGCACAAGCCTGGGGACACTGAACTGGTGTCCCTGCCCCGAGTCCTTCCCCCCGGGTCTCCCAGCCCCACGATGATGGCCGAAGAGAACACGGACCTGGAGGCCCAGATCGTCAAGGACATCCACTGCAAGGAGATCGACCTGGTGAACCGAGACCCCAAGAACATTAACGAGGACATAGTGAAGGTAGGCTCGGGCCTGCCCAGGCACCGCCGCCCGGAGGGTGTGGGTGTGCAGAGCAGTGGGTGCTGGACGGGAGGGCTCTGTTCCACACAATCAGCTTCCCTGGAGACAGACCTGGTTCCTCTGTCTTCTCCAGTTCCTCCCTGAAAACCCAGCCTGTACACCCCGCAAAGGACCCTTACATAAACAAGAGCAAGAGCGAGCCACACCCGGTGACCCAGGCGTTGACTGGGCGGGGAGCATGTCACAGAGCCCTTACTACCCTGAAGCGCTTCCCACTGGCTCCTGGCCCTCGTCCCAGGATGAAGACGAGGTGGCCAACGCGGGCTCTTCTCCAGGCCAGGGGAGATTTCTGCGGTCTTCACAGTGGACACGGGGCTAATCCCTGGAGGGCAGCTTCTGCCAGGGCAGGTGGCCCTCCCGGGGCCCTCACTACCCCACCTCCCTGTGGCACTGCCCACTGTCCAGCCCCCAGGTGTGGGGCCATGCCCAGCACTCCTGCCAGCCCCCCACCTGACCCCTGGTCCAGTGGCCAGGCCAGGGCAGAGGCCTCTCAGAGAGCACCCAGGCCCCTGAAAGGAAATGCCCAGATGAGGGACAGGTGGGCAGCCTTAGGGAGTCAGCCCCACCCACGGCCACCGCCAGAACCAGGCCCCTTTCCTCGCCTGGCTGCCTCCAGGCCCACACCCCCACTTCAACCTCCACTTGGTACCCACAGGGATCTTCCTACAGCTGAACTGCTGGGAGCAGGGGCCCACCCACCGGCATCAGAGTCACTGTTAGGGCTGTTAGGAGGGGGCTGGGCCTCCTGGTCCTACTGAAGGCATCAGACTTCAGACAAGCACTTTCCAATAGAAACAATGTGACCCGTTATAATTCACTCCATGTAACTGTACATTTCCTAGCAGCCATGATTTCAAAAAGGAAAAGGAGACATTAATTTTCATACTTTTGATTTAAAAGGGATATTGATTGTCATACTTTGATTTAACCCAGTATATCCAAAATAGTATCATTGCAACATGTAACCAATACAAAACAATGATCAATGAACTACTGCCCAGTCTTTCTTTGCCTTCAAAATCCAGTGTGTATCTTAGACTCGGGGTACATCTCAATTTAGACTCCAAATCTTTATCAGGAATCCTTGCTCTGTATTTAATTGTATAAAATGTACAGTTGAAATGCCCAAATCAATTCACATGCCCAAATTGTTCCAAACATTCTTAAAAGTTTGCCAATCCTAGAACCGAGTATCAGTTTTTACATTTTAATTAAAATTATACAAACCTTAGAATTCTTAAGTTGTCCCGGCCACAAGTCAGTTGTACTGGCCCAAAGCTCATGGCCACTGAATGACGCGGTGTGGCTCAGGACCCGTCCTAAGCACCGCTGCACTGCCATCCTTCAGTGGGCACTGCCCATGCTGAGTCTAACTCCTCCCCACGGCTTTCAAACCCCAACACAATCTTGATCCCAACCTTCTCCCGCCTTCCAGCCCACATGCCAGGAGCCGACCACACCCACCAGAACCCACTCCTGTGTCTGTGCCAGGAGCGCCCAGCTCCACCTCCACATGGTGAAGGCCCTGCTCAGCCTTCAAGACCCAACTCAACCATCACCTCCACCAGAACCTTCCCCAACTCCTCCAGGCAGTTGGTGGCTGGCTCTTCACTCAGGGCATTTACTCCAGAACAGTTCATCCTATGCTATTATTGCATTTATATATGCATGTCATTAATGGTGAAGATAGGATAATTACAGCACAGGGTGAAAAGGCTGCAAAGGGAGCATTAGGGGGCAAATTTTGCAAGCTAAAAGGGAGCTCTAGGTAAATGGCAAATAGTATTCGTCATGGTTTGCTCAGTGTGGTCTAGAGGGAATCGTCCCAGACTTGATTTTAACAAATCTGGTTTCAAACCCAGACTCTTCTAACTAAAAATGATGACACTGGACAAGTCACCTAGGTTTTCTGAGTGTGCGTTTCCTCTGTGAAATGAGCATAGTATCATTTGCCTCCACCAGGTACATGGATCTCAGAGCAGCTCTGTGCAACAGAAATATACCGTTAGGATTAAGCGTAACAAGGGGTTTGAGAGTGCCAGACAGTACCCGGCACAAAGCAAGGATGTGATAAGTGTGAGCTGAGTGGGAGCCTGGAGGAGCTTGCAGGACAAGAGAACTGAGCCAGCGCCAGGTTTTACTCCCAGGCTCCCCTCTGGCAGCCCCTCTGCTGGGGATGGAGAATAGGACCCCAAGAGAGAACGTGGTTTCCAAAGGAGACCCGCAGTAGGAGACAAGTGCAGAGAGGCTCTCAGGTCCTACTGAGCCAGGAGTGAGCCTTCCAGGCTCTAGGTCCAGATTATAACCCTAAGGAGGGACGGGGGCCCACAGATGCAGCTGCTTAAGCAGCCTCCCCTGGGGCTGAGCCCCAGAAAAATGTCTCTCCCAGGAGAAGCAAGAGAGATAACCATCTTGCTAATTATTTGGTATAGTTATTGGCCATTCCCTTGTTTGGGTAGTTATTTAACTTTTTCTTTCTTTTGTTTTTTTTCATGAGTGAGAAATGAAAACATTTTGAAATTTAGAATAGGGTTCTTAAAACCAAGTCAGACAAATACCACAAAATAGGTTCAATCAGACTTCAGAGTGGTATAAGGGTCTGTGAGGGAATCCAGAGAGGAAGGAGGGGGAGAGGAGAGTGTGGATCACCTGGGCGTCTTTCATCACCTGGGGAGAAGACCAGATGGAAGGAGGAAGAAAGAAAAGGGGGTGAGGGGTAAGAGGGACAGGCTGAGATGAAGGCTCGGAAGGCACCTGCCAGGGGTGGTTGCATGAGTGGTAACAGGCTCCACGTGGCCTAGGTTGAGTGATACAGTAAGCTGCTGAAATAAGACTGCGTACAGAGACCTAAGTTCTGGTCGCAGTCCTAACACTAACTTGCTGTGTGATTCTGGGAAAACTTTCCCTCTCTGGTCCTGAGCCCTGGTGTAGATGGAGGCTGGGTGGAGAAGCGGGAGATAGATCCAATGTGTCCGTGGATCTGACCCCCAGCAGAGGGGAGGCACTCCCTTTAGTCTTTCCAGAGCTCCAACTTCCCCAAACTTCCTGAGCAAGGCCTGGGGCTGCCCTTGAACCCAGGTGGGAAATAAGTGCTAAGACAGAGGGGAGACCTGTGCAGCCCAACAGACTTGAACTGTGGTCTCCAAGATTCTGGGCCGGGCCCAGGGCTGAGGAGCTGGGAAGCACGCCCATTCCCTCCGCTCCCACCATCACCACCATTCGTGGAGCACTGACTCCATGGATCACTGCGGAGTGCCTGCCATGTGCCAGGCACTGTGCTGGCTCAGACCCCCATGCCAGGCTCTGGGGGTGACGGGGGTGAATGTGTGCCAATGGTCCTCGGGGCTCCAGCCCGCCAGTGAGGACACCTTTCCCTTCACCCACGTTGCAAAGCCTCAGCCCTCTCCCCGTGCATTCCTGCAGGCCCCAGCCGCACCCTGAGTCCTCCTGAGTTGTTCCCAGGGCTCAGGGTTGGCTCTCTCCCTGCCCTCACAATGAGGCCCCAGGTGCTATCGCAGTGAAGTGACACGTGAGCACAGAGGGCCAGGCAGGCCCTTCAGTTTCTGGCCCCACCCGCTCTCTCCTTAGGCACTAAAAGTCGGCCCTTCAAACAGGGCAGGGACAGACATGGTCCCAGCCCAGCCCTCTAGATTCCATCCCACCCCCAACCCACACCTGCCTGCAGGAAAACACACAAGCACCAGCCTTTGCTGCAAACACCCAGAGGACCAGCTCTACAAGCTCTGCTCCCCAGGTGGGCCCCCTGGACACGCTGTGACAGAGAGCAAACTGACCTGCACTTCCTTCTTCTCAAGAAGCAGCCAACCCGACCAGCAAGAGGAGAGGAAACTAACAAGTGCTCAGGGAGCTGCTAAATGCAATAAATGAGTGCCAGCTGAAGTGCCCGGGAGGTTAAGGGGAAGACATCACTCTCATCTGGGAAAATCAGGAGCCAGCTTCAGGGTGGTGGGGAGGGTGGTATCCAGATGCTTTTTTTTAAAAAAAAAAGGAAACGATTTTAAGTGTGGACAGGGGAGAACAGGCTTTCCCAGAGGAGGAAACAAAATAAGCAAAGGCCACAATTATTGAGAAGAATGTAGGGCAAAGTCAGAGGCATTGCCCCTCCCCCGCTTCCCCCCACCCTCACCCTGGGGTCCAGGCAGACAGGACTAATGGGTCACGGCACTTCCCCAGGAAGCCCTGGACCATCAGCCAGGCCGAGCTGGCTCGCAGATGAAACCTCTTTGCTGCTCTGACGGCAGAAGAAAGGGGGACTAAGACAAAGCATCTGAAAGGGAATTGGAGGGAGAGAAGGCAAAGGGGCAGGGTGAAGGTGGATTATGGGAGGTCACCCAATCTGCCAGTCGTTCCACGTGGGCAATGCCTTTCGGAAATGCCTTGCCCTCTGTCAAGTACCACGAGGAAGGGCCACTTTGGACTACCTCACACTGAGGTGTTTATAACTTAGTGTGATGGGAACTTCTGGATATCAACTAGCCTAGAGTTCTTCAAAATATGGCCCACTTTCCTGGGGAGCTTGTTAAAATGCAGATTTCTTGGACCTGGCATCAGAAATTCTTATTAACCAGGATCAGTGAATGTTTTGCATTTTCAAGTGCAAATAAGTCCCCTTTATCCTTTAGAAGACAAACCTGGAGTCCAGAGTTACCACCAGATTTCCCTAAAGACACACTGTATCAGTTATGTACTGCTGTGTAACAAATCATCCCAAAACTTGAGGCTTAAAGCAACCACCATCTGATGATCTCTCATTGTCCTGTGGGTTGACCAGGCTCAGCTGGGCCACCTTCAGGGCTCACTGGGGGCAGCTCCTGTAGCTGCAGTCAGATGACAGCTGGGGCTGCAACCACCTGGGGCCTGGACTGAGCTGGAGCATCCAAGATGGCTCATTCATATGTCTGGCGCCTTGGCGGGTATGGCTGGGAGGCGGGTCTTAGCTCCAATGCTGGGATGGCTGGGCCTCTATCTCCGTGTAGTTTTGGGCCTCTCCCTTTATGTGGCCTCTCCACCAGTCTCTAGAGCAGGGTATAGCAATGGACTGGTCTCTAGATTAGGGTATAAAAGTGAACTTCTAATGGCTGCCAAGCCTTCTTAAGGCTTAGTTCTGGAAATGGCACAGCATCCCTTCTCCCTCGTTCTGGTGGTTTAAGCAAGTTGCAGGGCAAGCCCAGACTCAATGAGGATGAGACTATGCAAGATCATAAATGCTGAGAGGCATGACTAATTGGGAGCATCTTTGAAGACTAGCTCACCACCCACCAAAATCTGGGGCACAGGCATGCCTAGAACTCAGCCCAGGGCTATTTCTACTGCTCTCCTTTCCACCTGCACCGACTTCCTGAAGGCAGAGACTGACCGGGCAGGAGAGACCATGGGAAGAGATGGGCAGGAGGAAAGGACAGAGCTCAGGAGAGCTGGTGGGGGTTCTTCCGACAGGTCCTTTCTCTCGCCCTGGAGCCTCTGTCATCTCAGTCTCTTCACAGCTCTTTTACATAAACCCAAGTCCCTGTAAGACCCAGCCAGGCGACCCAGATCCATCCTGTAGGGTGCTCTGGACCTCAAGCTCCAGGGAATCCCTGACCCCGCCTCCTGCCCTCAGAACTGGCCTGTGTCACTTTCTGGGCCTCATCTCCTGCTGCGGTATCCGGTCCTACGATGACTGTGGCCAGGGTCAGGGCAGAGGGAATTCAGGACTTGATGTCAGGCCAACGTGGGCTCCACCCCTGCTCGCCCCTTACATGCTGGGTGAAACACTAGATATGATACATGGCCAGAAACCACCATCTACAGGGCCAAATTATGGGTGTTGCTATGGTTATACCAGATTGTACAGAATTCTATTAGTGTCATTACCAATTACACAAAAAGCAAAGCTTTGCCGTTTTTCAACTGTTTTTGCTGCAATCACCTCATGTTAGCTTCCTACTTTATAGGCCAGTGTTTCTCAAACTATCTCAGTAGAGGGTTCCTTTTATTACTATTTTCTCAATCCGTTTATACACCAATACTTTTGTAAAATTTAATAAAAACTAATTACTAGAGAAATCAAATCAATAAAAGGCATCCACAATGTAAGCTCCAATTTTTAGTATGATTAGAGTCAACAGACATAAAATTACTGGGTCAAATGGCTGTGAATATTTCTAAATGCTTACTCTCAACTTCTGCACCTGCCTGGTGTGGAGGGGCACTGACTGAGGACCACCCTTTATGGAGCAAGGCAATAAGCGAGAAAACTACGACCCAGCAAAGCTAAGCCACCCCCTGGGTCTTCTGACTCCAAAACTGAGTCTGTGTTAGAAGGGTCTTGACCTAGTCCTCTACTAGTAGAGTTAAAAAATAAAAACAAAGAGTCCCAGAGGCCCCAGAGGGAAAGCACCAGGCCCCAAATCACACAGTAGCCACTCAGTGGTCAAGTGGAGACTGGGACTAAACATCTACCCTCCCGCCTAGAGCTATTTCCCACATACCCTACCCAAAGTGTCCAGGGCCCTGGATGCCCAAGGACTGAATCATGTGGGCATGTGGGGGAGGTATTTTTGACATGAGGTGGCTGCTGGCCTCCCACGCATCCTCCAGCAACGCCTGGCCCTGCTGTCCAGCACCTTCCCTGCCCTCTGAGACTGCGGGGGCTGCGCTGGCTGGTTCCGATTAATCAACTGGCCCTCTTGCTGTTCCAAAAATAGATATGCCAGAGAAGGGGGCACCAACTGAACGAGCAGCCACATTCTCCGCCTCCACCTCCAGCCCCTCCCTCCAGCTGCACACTGAGCTGCCCATGGATCCAGCCCCCGCCCCACCATCCTCCCAAAACAGCCATCTCCCCTCCAGCTTCTGAAAACGAATTAAGAAATGAAGTCACCGTGTGCTTCTGATACACTGGCACGACTGCATAGAGCGGCCTGAGCCGGGTCTTATAAATACCTCCCCAAACTAGCACGCTATCTCCATGCTTAATCCCAGTGAAGGGAACAGCTGCCTCCTCCCAGCACAGCCCATCCCTCTGAGGGCACATTTTCTGATTCACAGGCCAGTTGCCCCATGCATAGTGCCCAAGGGCAATTACTGGAAATGCAAATGTCAGCACCAATGGCTTCCGCAATAAAATGAATGATAATTAAGACACACAACAGAGAGATCCTTGGGGGTAGGATCATTACTGTGAGTAGGAAATGAGGGAAAAGAGGACCCGTCCATTTTATTATCGGCGCAGGCTGAGGTCTGTGTGTGCGCGTGTACACACACACACACACACACACATTTATGGCTAGGTAAGCTGAAGAAGTGCACTTATGATCTGGGGTGTCAACAGATTCCCTTAAATATATTTTCATAGGATCTTCAGAGCAACCGAACAAATAATTACTATCACTAGCACCTACCACATGTCGTGCTAAGCACTGCCCAAGAGGCGGTGTGCCTATCGCAGAGTGGATGTTGAATAAATACTTGTTGAGTTGAACGGATGGATGAGAAATTATTTCTATTCCTCATAACAAGGTTGTAAGAAGTAGCAAACCCATTTTACGGATGAGAAAATGAAGATCAAAGAGGCTAAGTTGCCAAAGTCATTCATCAGATCAGCAACTACACTGGTGTGCACACCCAGATCTGGGACTCTCGTCTCCTGTTGAAAGCACGCTGTGACAACCACCAACAGCTAACAGTTCCTAATCAGTGTTCTGTGCCAGGCAATGTTCAGTATTTACATCTTTTTAAAGTACTGAATCCTCCAATAAGCTTCGTAAGCTTAGGAAAATGAGGCATAGAAAAGCCACGCCACTTGCTGAAGGTCACAGAGCCATAAGGAGCAGAGCTGGACTCAAACCTTAGCAGTGTGACTTCATCAGTCAGGGCTCTTCCCACTCTGTTGCCTCTTAGAGGCCAGACACAAACAATCAAATGTGTCGAGTGGAGGAATATTCTGGGATAAGTGGACAAATCGTGCTGGGCTGCAGCAGGGCTGGGGCATTGATGACTGCTGGGAGCTGGGAAGAAGGGCCCGGGGCGCTGCCTTGGGCAGGTCTTTACCGACAAGGACCAGACCTCAGAGGGACAGTCACTCTCCCTGACAGCAGCATCTACCCCGGGGTCTGACCCTGGCTGGGGCAGTGTGAAGTGCTCAGATTAGAGTCAGGACGCCTAGATCCAGTCTGGGCCCTGCCTGCCTCCTCCGGCCTAGGCAGGGCTGGGTAATCTGTGAGTGGGGAGGCGCCCTCCTAAGGAGCAGCCACCAGAAGGCAGGAGAGGCCACAGGTGCTCAGTGGGAGAGGGAAGGAGGGAGGGCTGGTGGGGACACAGGCAGGGAGGCACGTCTCTGCCCAAATGCCTCCCTCTGCTGGCAAAGTTCCTAGGGCTGCAGCATGCTCCAGGGGCCACCCTGGCACTAAGAGGCATGGGCTGGGCATTGGCCACAGCGGAGGAGGGGCAGGCAGCAGGTTCAGGGCCCATGAGTTTGACTGGCCCTCGATAGCCATGGTGGGAGTACCCAGGGCACGGCTGGAATGGTCCCCCAGGCCTCTACTCCCTAGCTCCTTGGGTTTGAAAGCTCCCCTAAGGAGCAGCAACTGGATTTTTGGCCCATATAAACCAGATGTAGATGCCAGCACTTACCATCCACTCTTCAAAGCCATGAGACATTCTCCAACCAACTTGGGCTTTCTTTTCCAAATATCCAGCACACCACTTTTCCATCTCTGCCTCCAAACCCCACGGCCCCCCAAATTCCCAGCCAGCCACCACCTCCTGGAAGCCCTCCAGGAAGAAGTGCCATCCTTCCAGGAGGTGAGGACCATATGCATGTTCTTCCCCTTCTATCCAAGGGGCTTCATGAGGCAGAGAGGGCCGGGGGCAAAATTTACAAAAGGATTGGGGCAGGCCCTTCTGATTCCCTAGTCAGCTTTTCCAGATCGCCTGCTGCCTGAAAGCTCACCCTCTACACTTTGCTCCCTGCTAATATGCCTCCGTACGTGGAGCCTCAGCCAGAGCTGTCCCTGGGGGACTCAGGGATCAAAGACATGATGCAGGAGCCCAGAATCCAGTCATACGAGAAAAACAGGACTCAACCTTGAATGTACAACACGGTTATGTCCACTCCCTCCCCCAAAAAGGTTACACTGGAAAGAATAGCACCAAAGCAATAATATTTTTAGTACCAGAGAAATACAAATCGAAGATGCTTTTGTTTTCTTTTTGCTATTCCCTTAATTTTCTGCAATATGGCTATGTTATTTTAGAATGAAAACTAACTGTAATAATACCACTGACATAGAGAGAATTCTCTCCTCCCCAACAAAAGTGGGGAGCAGGCCCACCCTGGAAGACTGAACTTTGAGCTCAGGCCCCAACAGCCCCCACCAGGGACCCCTCCCATTAGTCTGATTAGTCTGTGCCTTCATTCAACCAACTTTATTAAAATGGCCTGAGATGGTCACTACCCCATTTTACAGACAAAACAGCTAAAGTTTAGTGACACTAAATGGCATCACATATGAGAAAGCAGTTGGAACAGAGCTTAATGCACAGCAGGGACTCAAGAAAGGCTAGTTAAGTGGCTTAGCTGGAAGCGGCCTTTTTTCTAAGTCCACAGATTATCTTCCCACTTCCCTAATGGGGCCTGAGTCACCCTTCAGTAGGATGTGTGGGTCGGGTTCTCTGGGCACCCATGTTCCAGCTCCACAGAGGCAGGGCTGGGTAATGGGGGCAGGGCATCCGAGGCCCCTGCAGGACTAGGTCAAGGAAACAATCTGCCTTCTCCTCAAGGTGCTTATCAGCGGGCTCGGCCCCTCTCAGATACCAGACTCCCTTACTAGCCAGAACGGCATGCCTCACTTTGCCACATGCCAGATCCTAGAATAGCTCAGACCTGTGCACCTCTAACTCATCCCCACCACCCGAACCAGGCGCCAGGTCCTGCCTGGACTCTCCAGCGGCTCCCAGCTGGTCTCACCTGCATCCTCCCCACCACCCCAACCTCAGTGTCAGAACAAGCTGCTCCCTGCACAGAGCCTTCCGAGGCTGCTCATCGCACCGATGCCTGTCCTGCCTGCCTCTCCAGCCTCACTCCTGTCGTCTAGGCTTGGACTTGGGGAAGCACCTGCATCTCCCTGAGAGCACACACTGTCCCACCTGCTCCTCGCTCCCAGCAATCCCTGCTCCTTCTGCCCTAAACTCCCTTTCTCAGCCCACAGTCCCTCCCTCCACCTGGCTACCTTCAGCTATCAGCCTAGATAGATGTCTCTTCCTCCAGGAAGCCTCCCCTTTCCCCAGGCTGAGTTCACTGTCCTCCTGTGGGTGCACACAGCCCCTGTCCTTCCCTTACCCGAGCACTTATCACTGTGGTACAACTGCCCGCCATGGGCTCTGGGACCACTGGAACCTTTGCTGCCCACCATCTTATCAGCAGGCACCCCTAAATCTTTCCAGCGTGATTATGACTGTCTGACTCCCTAGGATCATAAAATAATAAATTTTGAGAGCCATGCCTCTAGGCCTGCCTCCGACTTACCTTTGGCTTGAAGCAAGGCCCTCGGCTCCCCGGGCCTGCTTACCCACCCGTAAGGTGAGGGGTCAAGTCCCCATCGGGACCTGCGGGGTCAGGAGCCCTCCAGGGAGGTCTGATGCTCACACACCGAAGCTTGAGAAACGGGTGGGTGCCGTGATTGAGGATCCCCTTCCTGCCCCCACAGGTGGATTTCGAGGACGTGATCGCGGAGCCCGTGGGCACCTACAGCTTCGACGGCGTGTGGAAGGTGAGCTACACCACCTTCACCGTGTCCAAGTACTGGTGCTACCGCCTGCTGTCCACGCTGCTGGGTGTGCCGCTGGCCCTGCTCTGGGGCTTCCTGTTCGCCTGCATCTCCTTCTGCCACATCTGGGCGGTGGTGCCGTGTATCAAGAGCTACCTGATCGAGATCCAGTGCATCAGCCACATCTACTCGCTCTGCATCCGCACCTTCTGCAACCCGCTCTTCGCCGCCCTGGGCCAGATGTGCAGCAGCATCAAGGTGTTGCTGCGGAAGGAAGTGTAAAGCCAGGTGAAGCGAGGGGTGTGGCCGGGCAGGGGAGTTAGGCCAGGCTGGCCCCACGGAACTGCTCCACGGGGCCTGCTGGCGAGCTCTTGCTCCGTAAGGACTGCTATTTCCCCCCAGGACGGGAGCACTGAGTCTAGAGAAACCAGAAAGAAAAGAGAGCCCCACCACAGAAACACAGTGGCCTTCCACTCTGCCCCCGCCCCTCCGCGATGCCCCCGGGACTGGGCACGTGGGAAGATCGTTTGCTAAGAGGCAGCTACTGCAAGTCTTTGCGATCACATGTACTGTAACAGCACAAACCAGCACTATCCCCACCCCGGGTCGACCTGTCCACATGCGCCACCCAGGAAGCCGCCAGGGACTGTGGGCATTAGGGGGTGGCTCCAATAAAGGGTTCCAGCTGCATTCGGAGAATGCTGTGTTTTGTTCGTGTGTGTTCTGATCAGCTCCTAAAATAGATTTCGCTGCTGCCCTGAGAAACAGACAGGGAACAAGCTGGTTGGCGCTTTCTCTTGTCCAAATCCAACAACCAGGATAGCATTGGGTTTCTATTGGGATTCTCCTTGGTAGCTGGGCCTCTGCTCCCCAGTGTCCCTTGGATTAGTTCACACTGACATCTGTTGCCCCCAGGCCAGCTAGTGGTCGACAACAGAAGAAAATGGCCCTGGGCTGGAAGGGATGGGGGGCCCTCTCTGGCACCACTGAGGTGAGGGCCTGGGGTCAACCCTCTCAGAACCTTCCCTGTGGCTCCCCAGACACTGAGCCCCTGGCACTGTCAGTTGGCACCTGCACACCTTCAGCCCTGAGAGGTGTGATGAGGGCATAAGGTCTAATGTGTGCATGTGTGGACTCACAGTGTAAATAAGCAGCAATAGAAAGGATATGTCTTACCTCCTCATCAACCCCCTTATCACCTCCCCCCCAAAAAAAACCCCAGCAATCTTATATTCTTTACAGATGCTTTTCCCAACTGTGTTATCTAAAACTCAGTCCTCAAAAAGAGGAGGGGATGGCTTCTGTCGTTAAATTTGTTTGGGAAATGCTATGTATTTCTCTTAAAAGATTTTCAATAGACACTGACACATTAAAAGCTCTGAGAAGTCCTGCAGAAAAGAAATTGGTTAGGCCCGTATCCCCCAATCCTATGTGACTTTTTTATGCAATACTCATTTAAGTCTCATAAAATTAAGGTTCCACCGCACTTTCCAGGTTTTCAAAGGCATCACCTCATTGGTGCCTGGCTCTGAACCAGGGGGCCAGCGGGGCAGCGTGGTGGGTGGACCACACATGAACTGGGAGGCAGGGCATAGGCAGCCTCCTTCTAGTCCTGCCTCTCCTCCTAGTTGCCTTCTCTGGCCTCAATTTTGTCATCTACAAAATGATCTCTAATGCCCATTTCTGCTCTAAAATTTTACCCATTTTTGTTTTTTCTAGTATCTTTTGAAATTTTCAAACACAGAGGAAAACTTGAAAGGGTTTGTGAACTATACATCCACCACCTAGGCTCCACAATGAACATTTAACTGCTCCTGTTTTGTCACATCTCTATCTGTCCACCAATCTCATCTTTCTCTGTGCATTTTTAAATAAGCTGCAGATATCAGTGTATTTTGCTCTTAAACACTTCATAATCAATCCCTTAGTTTTTTCCAAATGAGAAAGTTACAGCCCAAAGAGGTCAGCAGACTTGCCGAAAGGTGCACAGTAGCCAGCATCCGCTCTGCCCCAGCCCACGCCTCTTTGCTCTACGAGGGCTCTGCACATTCTCACGTGGACATGGCGAGCCAGGCTCCTCCTGCTGAAAAATACTGAAGCATCCTCCTCCAGGGGCCTGCCCTTCCAACACCTCTTGAAATCATTAGGCCATAGTTTCACAGTTGGAATCTTGGGTTACGTGGAGATTTGTCACCATCTTGGCATTTGCTGAAACCTGATTTGACTAGGACTCCAATTTTTCAAGTTCGCTCTCTTTTGCTGGGGCAGAGTATGGCAGGTGCTCAATTACCTGTGAGGTTCATGGAACTGGAGAAAGGACACCCCCTTAGATGCACATATGTCTCAGTTCTGTTCCTTCCAGGAATCCCTTGAGAAGCAGGACATGGAACTGCACCCCGGGGAGTGGGGGGTGATGTGAATGGGCCACAGGAGGGAGGTGGAGATCCACTCCCTCTTATAATCTGCACCCAGGGAATGAGGGACTCTTGGTTAAAATGAAGGTTTGGGGCCCAGCTCCAGCGTGTGCCTCAGTAGTGGTGACAAGAATGAACACAGACCCATTTGTGATTTCACAGGTGGCCCCTATATTCCACTTGAGGAAACACTTGTTAGGGTCCCTTCAAGGTGACAATCTAGAATCCTATTAGACTGTGGCACACAGTGGAGGTGGTTACATCATACAAGATGTTTGCTTCTGGGATGTAGAATGTTTTCTGAGAATTCTGATTCATGAGAGGACCTGTGCCCAAGGACAAGGGGACCAGGACCCACCCGCCCGCCACAGCCCAGATGCACCTCTGTAATAATCAGGCAGGTAAGCATGCAGCTCCGCAAGGGAATTCAAGTGTGTGAGCACCAGATATGGTCATTGTTCTTGGGAGTGAGAAAGAGGACAAAACAATGTATGAAAAAAACAAGTTTATTAGATGCACCTTTCGTAAAGCAGCGAATGAAGCAGACATCTCATTGCTGACCACACCACTCACCACTTGGCACAGTACACGAGAGCCACCACGGCAGAACAAAATCAAGGAATTCACATTTTGCAGTAAGTGATATTTCATTGCAATTAAATTCAAAAAGGTTAAGCACTTTGAAACCAGGATCTTCATTTAAAAAGGCAGCTTCCTGCAGTCTCAATCCATAGACCCATCCCGAGAGGACACCAAACTGTGTGACAGATTTTTTTTTTCAGGGCCGAAAGAAATAAGGCTCAGAGTCTTCAAGTATTCACATTCCACGTTTGACCATCAGAACAATGACACGTTCCAGAAGAAAATCTGTGTGCTCCAATCTCCTGGCACTTCCAGCCACACACTGGGCTTATAAACTGGAGGAAGGAAACGACTGAGCTCCAGGTAGCATTCTGGACCCCATGCTCTTTCCTCCAGGCTTTTGTTGGGGAAAGGCTAAGAAACAGTGAAAATATTCTCCAAGATGAGCCTGGGAAGGGGACGTGTATGGCCAGGGGTGCTGCTGAAATCAAATGTCACTGATTTGTTACAAAACACAGACGCCTGCGCCATATGAGACCCAAGGTACCATCCAGAGCTTGCACAGAACTAGGAAAGTGTCCCAGTTGGTTCTGGTGCCCAAGAACCTTGCAACTCCAGGGTTCACGGGAAGGCTGTGCCCCAGTCAGAATAATATACTGAGTCAGTCTCCTTGATCCCCAGTGGCTTTGTAGGCTGCTGGGATGACAACTTCCCTGGGAACAGAGGAGATGGGGGCATCTCTGGCTGGTGAGCAGAGAGGCTCAAATGCCAACAGACCCCACCCTTGCTGCATGTGCAACCAATGCCCCTGGGGTCCTGTCCATGGGCACCGAGACTCTCACCAGCATCCTGTTTGCTTCCCACAGAGCAAGTTGACACTCTCAGAGCAGCCACATCAACACTGTGCAATGCCTCTGTGTCCAAAGGTGATGCTCAGTCTTCAGTCTCCAGTTCTTACTGCAGACCTGGGCTAAATGCTGAGACTTGAACACTGGCATGTCAGGGCCTGCCTCTCTCCTCCCTGTGCATGTGTGTGTAGACTGCAGTGTGAAGGGGGAAGAGGAAAATTTGTATGCAGAGAGTAGCCTTTTGGAAATGCTCTTACTGTACCACAGTGAGTCCAAAAACAGGTGTGGAAATTTCAAAAATTTACAGTGCCCCAGAGTGCCATTGAGCTGGCCAGTCTCAGTCAGAAACCTCTGATCTATAACGTATTTAACAACTTGTAGGTATTTTTTTGGATACCGTTATGTTCTACCTCAAGGATGAGAGGACATTTGAGAACATGTTTACCAAGTGAGACCCTTGTGAGTTGTCTTTTTAAATAAAATATAACACCTGCAGCCACAAGGCCTCCCAGTGCCCTGCTAGAGTAGGGTGGGCGTCTCATCACTGCTGGTCCTCTGGCCAAACTGGAAACACCAACTCTCGCAGAAAAACTAAGTATGGAAACCATGGGATTCCCCGAAATGGTGAGTCACATAGAGAAACAAAAGTGCTGGGACGTAAGAGATTCCAAGGAATTCATCCTTCAAGCTAAGTTGAGCTGGTAAAAATTTTTGTTTATTTTTTATTTTTTTAAGTGTTTGATTCAGTGGTTTTTAGAATATTCTCAAAATTGTGCACCATCACTACTAATCCCAGAACATTTTCATCACCCCAAAAAAGGAACCTTGTATCTATTAGCAGTCACTCCCCATTCACCCCAGCATTCGGCTCCTGGCCACCACTCTTCCATAATCTGTCTCTATAGATTTGCCTCTTCTGGATATTTCACATAAATGGAATTATATAGTATGTGGCTTTTTGCAATGACTTCTATCATTTAGTATAATGTTTTCAAGGTTTATCCATGTTATAGTATGTATCAGTACTTCATTTCTTTTTATTCTGAATAACATGTCATTATAGAGATATAAATTTTATTTATCCATTCATCAGTTGATAGATATTTGGATTATTTCCATTTTTGGCTATTATAAATTATGGTGCCACAAACATTTATGTACCAGTTTTTGTGTGTATGCTTTAATTTCTCTTAAGTAAATACCTAGGAGTGGCATTTCTGGTGTTTTAACTTTTTGAGCAATTGCCAAATTATTTTCCAAAGTGGATGCACTATTTTACATTCTTACCACAAGCAATGTACAAGCATTCCAATTTCTTTACATCCTTGCCAACACCTGTTATTGCCCATCTCTTTGATTACAGCCATCTTAGTGGGTATGAGGTGGTATTTCGCTGTGTTTTTGATTTGCATTTCCCTAATGAATAATAATACTGAGCATCCTTTCATGCACTTACTGGCCAGTTATATTATTTTCTTTGGAGAAGATATAAAAATGTCTATTCACTTGTTAATTCAAATACATGTTTTGCCCATATTTAATATTGGCTTATTTGTCTTTTTATTATTAAGTTTGTAAGAGTTCTTGATGTATTCTGGATACAAGTATATTATTTGCAAATATTTCTTTTCTTTCATTCCATGAGCAAGCTGTCTTTCACTTTTTTGATAGTGTCCTTTGAAGCATAAACAATTTGTGCCCATTTTTATGAGGTCCAGTTTATCTAATTTTCCTTTCCTTGTGCTTTGGGTGTCATATCTAAAAAACCATTGCCTGATCCAAGGTCACGAAGACTGATGCCTATGTTTCTTCTAGGAGTTTTGTAGATTTAGCTCTTACGTTTAGGTCTTTGATGCATTTTGAGTTAATTTTTATATTGAGTGAGAGGTAGGGGTCCAACTTCATTCACTTGTATGTGGATAGCCAGTTGTCCCAGCACCGTTTTTTGAAAAGACTATCATTCCTATTAAATTCTCTTGTCACACTTGCCAAAAATCAACTGGCCGTAAATGTAAGTATTTATATCTGTATTCTCTATACTACTCCATTGGTCAATATGTCTGTCATTATGCCAGGACCAGCTGTTCTGATTACTATAGCTTTCTAGTACATTTTGAAAGCAGGAAGTGTGGATCCAATTTTGCTCTTCTTTTTCAAGGTTTGGTTATTTGGGATTCCTAGCATTTTCATATGAATTTTAGGATCAGCTTATCAATTTATGCAAAGAAGCCAGCTAGGATTTTGAGAGGAATAAGATTAAATCTGTAGACCAATTTGGATAGTATTGTTAAGACCCAGGACAAAGGATGTCTCTCAATTTATTTAAGTCTTCTTTAATTTCTTTCAATGATATTCTGTAGTTTCCAGGGTATAAGTCCTATATTTCTTTCATTGAATTTATTTCTATTTTGTATTCTTTCTGATACTATTATAAATTTAATTATTTCTTAATTTTAGTGGCATATTGTTCATTGCTAGTCTAAAGAAATACGATGACATCAAGCAGGTAGTGAAGCAGGCATCAGAGGGTGCCTCAAGGACAGCCTGGGCTACACTGAGGACCAAGTTGTCTCCTGTGACTTTAACAGTGACACCCACTCCTCCATCTTCGATGCTGGGCTGGCATTGCCCTCAATGATCACTTCATCAAGCTTGTTTCCTGCTATAACAATGAATTTGGCAATAGCAACAGGTGGTGGGCCACATGGCCTCCAAGGAGTCAGAGCCCCCTGGACCATCACCCTCAGTGAGAGGAAGACAGGCCCTCAGCTGCTGGGGAGTCCTTGCCCCAAATCGATCCCCCAACACACTGACAATCTCCTGACCTCCACAGTTTCCATCCCAGGCCCCCTGAAGAAGGGGAGGGGCTTAGGGATCTCCCTACCTTGTCATGTACCATCAATAAACTGTACCCAGCAGAGAGAGAGAGAGAGAGAGAGAGAGAGAGAGAGAGAGAGAGAAGAAATACAATTGATTTTTATATAATGACCTTGTACTCTGAAATTTTGCTGAACTCATTAATTAGTTTTCATGGGTGTGTGTATGGGTACAAATTCCTTAGAATTTTCTATGTACAAAATATCGTGTTATCTACAAAGAGATTTACTTATTTTCCAATTTGGATGCCTTTTACTTCTTTCTTTCTCACTTGCTACTTAAATATTAGCTTGTTAAAGATTTTAAATCCAAGTTTTAATCGGCTGCTTGTGCCAAACTGCCTCCTCGGGGAATCTGCTGTTCCCAGGGCCATCCTCTGACAAGAGGATGCTGGGTCAGCCACGCAAAGGCAAACACCCTCTGGGGTCAGGAGGCTATGAGCACCACCACCCCATTTGGGGTCCTGCTCCCACTCCTTACTCCAAGTTCAGGACACTAGGCTTCCACATATAATTAGACACCAATCCTACACTTACTACTTTTCACAAGATCACAGAATAAAGGAGAAAAGAGATACTGGAGTGAAAGTACAGGTCCGGGAAACATAAACAACCCACCCAGCAGCCAGGCAGCAGTGGGGTCGGGGTAGCAGAAGTACCTGTGGGAACCCAGGGGAGATCCAAGGACAGTCTGGTGACTGAGTCACCCTATCACCTTCCCCCATGCAGACCACGTCCCCTCCCGTGTCAGGATCCCACCCCACACAAGCTGCCCCGAGGTGTGGAGGTGTACAAACTGAACGGTACCTATACACATACGGCCACGGCCACCAAGGGGCGGACTGTCCTGTCACACAACCTGAGGGAAAGAGGCAGTCAGCCAGGCTGGTCACAGGGAGGAGAGCTGCGAGGAGCTCCTCTGGCTGGAGCTGTGCCGGCTCAGGACAAAGGTGGAGGAGTTGCTCTTTTTGCTCACGCTGGTCTCCCCAGGCCGAGAGCCCCTCCGGTAGCTGGAGGAGCAACAGAGGACGCGCTGCACGAGCTCGTGGAAGAGGTGGCCCGTGAAGAGCATGTAGATCCAGGGGTTGCAGCAGCTGTTGAGGCTGGCCAGGAGCATGGCGATGATGAAAGCCGAGGCTGCAGGAGGTGGGGGTGCAGGGAGAAAGAGAACAGGGCATCAGGACTGGAATGCTAACCACTGTTTCCTGAGAGTAGCTTTTTTCTGGCACCAGGAGCTGGGCCACAGACAGAGAACTAAAGAGACAAAGTCTGGCCCTGGCTGGTGTGCTCAGCGGTTAGAATGTTAGCCCATTCACCAAAGGGTCACAGGTTCGAATCCTGGTCAAGGGCACGTACCTAGGTTGCAGGTTCAATCCTGATATGTCTCTCTTACATCAATGTTTCTCTCTCTTTTTCTTCCCCTCTCTTCCTCCCTCCCTTCCACTCTCTAAAAATCAATGGAAAAAATATCCTCTGGCCCTAGCCAGTCTAGCTCAGTGGTTAGAGCATCAGCCCGAGGACTGAAGGGTCTCAAATTCAATTCTAGTCAAGGGCATATATCTCGGTTGCAGGCTCCCCGGCCCTGTCCCAGGCGCATGCGAGAGGCAACCAATCCATATTTCTCTCTCTATGTCTCTCCCCATCCCTTCCACTCTCTCAAAAAAAATCAGTGGAAAAAATATCCTTGGGTAAGGATTAACAAAAATAAAATAAAATAAAGAGACAAAGTCTGCCTTCCTTCCACATCCTTGCTCTTGTTATGCACTCACACTGCCCCCCAAGCCCTCCCAGGCTCAGCCAGCCCTGGAAGGCTTCAGGTCATTCTCTCATCAAACACTTCCCCACTGCATGCTTCCACCAGCAGGCGCTGCCCTCCTCACGGCCACCTGTTGGTTCACCACTCACCCAGTAGGTGTGAGTGCCTACAGCTCAGAGTCCCAGAGCGCAGAGTCTGGAAGCTGCCAGACCTTGTTTGTATTCTAGCCCCATCAGGGACAAATGATTTCAACTCGCCCCAAACTTCTGTTTCCTAATCTCTAAGTGGGGACAAGTGTACACAAACCCCACAGGAATGCTGTAAGGATTAATGAGTGCCCAGAACATAGTTAAGTGCCCAATACATTGCTGGCTGCCACCACAGCCATGTGCCAGCACCAGGCTAGGCACTGGGAACACAAAAATAAAATGAGTGGCACCATGAGGTGGGCACACTGAGGAGGGATGTAACTTTCTAGGAGCGAATCACAGCGGGCCCCACAGAAACCAGCATTGGAGCGGACACCTGAAGGATGCTCATGAATGCTCCAGGAAGGAATGGCACAGGCAAGGGCATGGTGGCCAGGAAGTGGATGCTCTCTGTGAAGATGCCCCTAAGAGCACTGCTTTGACATGACAACAAACTTTTACTACAATAAAAAAAAAGGGACACTAAAATTAAATGAGGCACTGTGTACGAGCCATTATCCTGAGGACTTATTGAGTTTCAGGCAGAATTAGTGATCAGCAATCAACTTCATGACATTACTTATCAAAACTGTCACAAATTTAACCTCCAAAGAGAAAGAGAAGTCCTAACCCTAAATACTTCTATGTAGTAGGAGGGGAGAAAAATCTGGGTTTCTTTCAATGGACTTAAATCAGACAAACTTCAGACATGTCCCATCAACAGAGGACAGGCAGCACCTCCAAAAACCCAAGGAATCGTATTCTCAATGATTCTGTTCACAACCACATCCTCATGAGCGAAGCAACTGCAAAGGCTGAGAAAATCCTCTGGTCTTCCGTCTCTTCTGGGAAAAGTTTTCAAAAAAATAACTCCAGGACTCAAAAGCTAAATCCAGGAAGGGATTTTTCATGGGAATGCTGGAGTTTTGAGATCTAGATGCCACCATACTAAAAAAGGGCCACATACTAAACCTGACAAGCTCAGGGGAGGCCTGCATGGCGGGCCTTACAGACTCAAGAGACGGAAAGGAACCACAGAAGATGGTCTGATCATAAAAATTCCTAACTAAAAGCGGGTAATGGCGGGTAGTCACATCCTAGGCCTGTAGCTTCCTTGACAAAGGTTAATCTTTACCTCAAGTGAGCCTGTGTACTGTCTTTTTGTAACTAAGATAACATGCCTTTGAAATAGGAGTAATGTTCTTTCGCAGACCCCCTCAGGGCACACCCCCGCTGGGAGACCATGGAACCCCTCATTGTCATCTTGCTCCCTGAATACCATCTCTGTGTGTTGTAAATGTAACTATCCTGTACCCACCAATGTAAAATAAGTATATGTCTCTCCATTTTGCTTTTCATGCAATCCCAGAGATTTCCCTACTTTACTCTCTCTCACCCCCTTAATCTACCATCAACCCCGTTACGGCTCCTCCTTTGATGCTAATGTATGAAATAAACTGCCATTTTCTGAAGCACTTTCTCAACCTGTTGCGATTTTGCTTCCAAGCAACTATAGTGAGTTTGACTCAAAAGAACTCACAAAAAGTCTCTACAGGTCTGGGCACTTCTTATGCCAACACCACCATCAATGCAGAATAGAGCTATTGGTCTGCAACGAGTCCTAGCACCAAAGGGAGGAGGGCGGTTGTTTGTGAAACAAATTCAGTGGTTCTCAAAGTGGGGTCCCCCAGATCACCGGGAACTTGTTAGAAAAGCCGGTTTCCAGGCCCTACCCTAAACCCAGGGAATCAGACTCCTGGGGGCATGGTTGAGTGGTTGGTTGTAAACAGCCCTCCAGGGGAGTCTGACGCACACCCAAGTTTGAGGAGCACTGGTCTGATTACTTGGTGCACCTGGAACCAAAACAAGCTAAGGTAGACCAAAAAAAAAAAAAAAAATCTTGCAAAAGAGAACGTTTAGAGAACAAAAGAGGAAAATCAAACCCTTAGACTAAAATAATTTAAAAGAGAGAATGAAGAGGGGGAAAGCCAATAATACTGAATTTTTCACTTTCTAGAAAAGAGAATGAAAAATATATTTGCTCTGATTTGAATGGGCAAGAAGATGAATTTAAGTTTAGAAATTCTGGTGAAATATCACCAAGACTAAGAATACATCATAATTAAAGATATAAAATGAAAGAGGCAAAATCAACACATAAAAGTCAAATTTTTAAAAGGCATCGAAAATAATCTATCCAACACCAGGGGGGAAATGTAGGCATCTGAGGCTATAAAATGGGATAGAATGAAGTTCAGGCTTAGACAGAAAGGCACCGTGTTTTACCTAGCTGTGTAGTTAACAGTATAATCTTAGTTGATTTAAGCTACTTGCCTTCATTTAAGCTACTTGCCTCACTCTTATGTGTGGATCTTTGTAATTTATTTATCCTATTTTTTTAAAAACTTACATAAACAACAACACAAAAGTAAACAGCTGATAAATTCTGAGCAGCTGGCCAGCCTGGGTGGGAGGCATGGGGCCATGGCCAGCACCTCTGCCCCCCACCTGGTGGCCACAGACACGAATAACTTGCCTGGCCACGGATGACCCTCTCTAAGCTGATCCTGCTCACATCAAGCTGCCAATGCTAAGGACACATTTGGACTTCTTTTAGTTGACACATATCCTAATCACCCAAGACCTGAGAGTCCTCCCTGTGGTGGAATTTCAAGCCATCAACAGGAAGGAGAGCTACTTGGAAATAAAAAACAAGGACTATGGTGGACATTTCAAAGGGGAAAAGCAGCAGGAATAACAGACACACAGGTGAGAATGCTCCAGAGAGAGCATTCAGACACTGCCAGAGCTGGAGAAGGGCAGTTTCATGGGAGAAGAGACTGGAAAGAGCTGGGCTGAGGAGGACTTTGAATCCAGGCTGAGTCTGAACTTGAATCTACAGGCAATGGGCAGCCACTGAAGGTTCCAGCAGACGAGTGACTGCACCGCAACTGCTCTCTGCGCTTACTGCATCTTGTTTAGGCTACAACATTGCCCTTCCATAGGGTTGTTACAGAGACCTATACCCGCCTCCCTCACCCCAGCCTACTTGGCCTTTTACAGAAAAAGTTAGCCAATCCTTGATGTCTAAAGAGGGGCCGATGTTAAAAAGCATAGAAAAGGGCTCAGAAAGGGGAGGAGCAGACCCCCAGGGCAAGCTCAGCCCACTGTTCCCCACATTAACAGGAGTACCAATCTTTGCTTTCAAGTTACCAAGGCCTGGCACAAATCTCATTCTGCCACTTTGCAACTGTGTGCTCTTGGACAAACTACCTAACCTCCCATAACCTCAGTTTCCCCATCTGTGAAACAGGAATAATAAAAATAGCTTCTTTACAGAATCCTTGCCAACTTTAATTAGACAGGATTCCAAGTGCTCACCATGACTCCTGGCACTCAACTCCAGTAAACACTTAATAAAGCTTAGCAATTGTCATTACTACTACAATGATGTGAACGTGCTCAATAAATGTTACTTTTCTTATCAATACCAGAGTTAGTGCCGATGCATGTGAAGCAACGGGCTGGGCTGTGTCTTGGCATCTGAGGCAGCCTGGTATGGGACACAGGACAGAGGACACTTGAAGGAAAACTGAAGGAAAAAAAATATGAAAGGGCTTTGTGAATGGCAGTGTTTGTTCAGTACTTAGCATTATTATTATTAACTACTAGCCCATTGCAGGAAAATTCCTGTAATAGGGCTTCCTGCTGCACTCTCCCCAGCCCAGCCTGCTTTCCTCCCTTTTCCCCACCCCGCCTGCTTGCTTCTCCGCAGCTTCGCTCCCTTCTGCAGCGCTTGGCTTCTTTCTACGCTGTCTTGATATGCAAATTAACCGCATCTTGGTTGGGTTAATTTGCATACTCGTCCTGATTGGCTGGTGGGTGTGGCTTGGGCGCAGCGAAGGTGCGGTCAATTTGCATATTACTCTTTTATTAGGTAGGATGGTTATGAGATATGATTAACTGAATAGTTTTTTTAAAGCCCAAGGTCTGGGGACTCCTGATCCCAGGCTGATTAAAGAAAGTGTCCTTTGCTCTTTTTGCCATGATTTCAAGGATTAAAAATAATAATAATAATCAAAACTCAGAGCCCTGGACTGGGTTATATGACACCAAAAGAACTTTAGATAATCTGTTTTGGAAAAATCTTACTCTGCCAGAAACCCAAAAGGGAAGGTGGCAGCAACTCTCCAATGGACCCCCCATAAAAATAACACCTTTCCCCAGGACCAGCCCTGAGTGCCTTCATACTGCTCTCTGGTTCCTGCCTAGAAGGGAGGGCAAGTGGGAGGCACTGGTCCAGGGATTGGCCCTCACACCTGCTGGACCTCAAGCTGGGAGGAAAGGAAGAGGGAGGAGAAGAAAGGGGAAGGGGGGAGAAGACAGAGGGAAGGGGGAGGGGGAGGGAGAGGGAGATTATGAGACATCCATGTATCCTTTCATGCTACTCTGGATGTCAGCCACTGAGTCAGGTCTGGGGACCTGCCCTCAAGGGATTTACAAACACCAGTGGAAAGAGAGAAGTACAAGACAGGCACTCTATTACAATGGGAGTGGCAGCATTTGGGGGAGGAGCTGGTGGGCCCAAGGCTGGGGACCACAGGTGATTTTTAAGGAGGAGCTCCAAGCAGGGAAGGTAAGCAGAAACGGCCATGTACCAAAAGCAGACAACTCATGCTGGGTAACTGTACCCCAGGAGACAGAAATCACTCTGTATTTCCACTTGGCACTGTGATTCATGGAGAGGTGGGCGGCTGAGGGCCACTCCAGGACTGTCTGCCTGAGATCCGCCTACCAGGCCCGGCTTTACTCAAGCCAGGAGAAGTCCCCTGTTTGGATATCCCAGCACTCCCTCCACTCAAATTTCCCAGCACTCCTGTCACTGAAGGCCCAAATTAGCCCAGAACAGCTGACACGCAGCTGCCCGAGGCCTCTCTGGGCTGTGCTGTCCCTGAGGCGGTTCACATACAATTTAAAGACATGGCTTAGCTGACATCTCTCCTTTCATCTGAATCAAATCAAGCTCATCAACTTTTATACTCCAGAAACCATCAACTAGGTTCAAGGCCTCCCCACTGCCCCGTGTCAGTATCCCCACGCCCACCCCCACCAGCCCCCCATGAAATCAGGAATTAGGGTCTAAGTCCTTTATTCCTATGGGAGCTGTGTATAACTTCACAGTTGTGGTCTAAGGAAGACCTTTTTCTTGTTTTTACTGTACACGTATATAAAGACTGAAAAGCAGTATGTATTACAGAGTGCCTTCTTTGAAAAGACCACAATTTGACAACATTGGAATTGTTCTAAAAATTGGAATTGTTCTAAAAATCACAAGTGTGTGATCATCCTATGTATCATAGGGTCAGGATTAACAGCCAAATTTGTGGGCTACAGAGTGTTATGTGGGCTTCTATTGTGTCACTGCTCAAATCGAGGGGACATGTGCTCTCTGGACAGAACCTGAGGAACAGCCACATTCTGAAAACAGAAGGGCAGGGGCCTTTGGGCAAACGACCAGCCCTTTTCTACCCCAAGGGGACAACAGGGCCCTGCAGCCCATTGGGCCATATGTGTAAAGGCAAACTGAACGTTTTGGTAAAAGAGAAAAGATATGAAAGACTTACTACTCAACGGGCCAGCTCATGGGCAGTGCAAAGACACCACCTGGATGCTTGTTAAAAATGCAAACCACACCCAGTCCCCCTGAATCAGAATTTGCATTTTAACAAGATCCCCCACATGATTTGTGTGCACACTGAAGTTTGGGAAGTATTCCTCTATTAGGAGGAAAATAAAGTAACTGTCCAATGATCTCAACATGGCTTCTTTATATAGCCAGCTCCTACTCATCCTTCAAAACCCTTTCCAAATGTTGCTTCCTCTCTGAAGTCCTACTGATTTTTCTCCCAGAAAGAAAATCAATGAATCCCTCTTAGGGCACTCACAATACTCGATAAATACTTCTCATAGTATCATCCCTTCATACCATTGTTATTTATGTTTATAACCTGTGGCTTTCATTTGTGGCTCTGTCACTGGCGAGCAAAGACTTGAACTGAAGCATGAAATTAGCAGACAGAAGTCCTGATAAATCAGCCACCTCCACTAGCACATTGAAAGGCAAAAGGACAATTTCCCAGCTTGATGACAGGAGATGGCTCCTATCAAGATGACTGGACTCAAATGCAATTCCCTCTAGAAAAATTAAGTTCACACCCGATATCATGGTCAGGTGGAGAGAAAGAGAAACTGGATGAGCAGTGTGAGGCATGGGCCCTGGAGGGCAGAGACCGTGGTACGGGAGCATCTGGCAAATGGGTAGAAAACTCCAGCTTCCGGGGAGCACTCTATTCTTAACCCCGCAGTGGCCAGGAGTGAGGATCACAGGAATCAGGGGCTGGGACACCGAAGACCACCTGGTTATGCCCCATTCCTGCCCACCTGTCACACCAGGGTCCCCTTGTTTCCAAAACCCAGAGCTAGAACCTCCCCACCGCACCTCCTGCTGTCTCCTCCATTTCGCTTTACCTCGTGACACTCTCACTCCCAGCATCCCTGGGCTGGCCACCATTCCTCTACTGAGACTGCAGCCCCTTGGCTACAACGCTGCTCTTGAGCTCAAAACAATTCCCGCCCCCTCGCTGCACTGACTTACCTCAGGACCCTGGCCCATTTTGAACTTTCTTTTTTAAAAGCTAACATTTATTGCCCTAGCCGGTTTGGCTTAGACCGAAGGGTCCCAGGTTTGATTCTGGTCAAGGGCTTGTACCAGGGTTGCAGGCTCCTTCCCGGTCCAGGCCCTGGTCATGGCTCCTGCAGGAGGCAACCAATTGATGTGCTTCTCTCACATCAATGTTTCCCTCTGTCTTTCACTCTCTCTAAAAATCAATGGAAAAATATCCTCAGGTGAGGATTAAAAATAAATAAAATAAAAGCAAACATTTATTGAGCACTTACTATATGCTAGGCACTATGCCACTGGCACATTCCACCCCCTTCCCAACCTAAACTCTATTCTCAACCCCAGAAAACTGAGGTCTAGGCAGGTTTGGGGGTCACTGCTGCCACTCCATCTGACTACCCCACGGGACATAAGACCCCAATGCCAGCCTGGCAGACACTGGGGGTGTCCCTCCCAGAGGTCCATGGTATACCCAGAATTCTGTGGCCAACCTTGGCCTGTCACACGATTATGAATACAGCAGCTGTTGGCCTTGGGAGGGCAGGTGAAGGCCTGAGGGGGGCTCCCTGCAAGCTCTCCTCACCGAGGGCTAGCAGACGCAGGCAGGCCGTGTGGACAGAACCCTCGGGGGACACTGAATAACTGGTGGTAGAATGAACACACTGGCGTTCAGAGGAGGAGGGAGACCCCCAGCTGGGGAGACAGAGAGTTTCATGTAAGGGGCCCTGGAAGAGGCTGCCAGGTGCCGTGTTGGGGTTGTCCCTGCACAGCTCCTGAGAGCACCCTTCTCACAGACCCTGAGGTCAGTGGCACCCCCTGGAGGTGTGCACAAAGCAGCCCACACTGGAACTGGGCTCTGAAAGATGGGTCTCCACAGAAGAGACGGGGGTGGGCCCTCCTTGGTGAGAACACCGTCAGCGTGAGCGCCAAGCAAAAGGACCTGTGGGAAGTGGCAAGTCGGCAGGCCTGGAAGGGGACACGAGGCCAACGGGCCAGAGCCCAGGCAAGGTGACAAGGCGCACTCATCTGCGGGATGTCAGTTCAGGCCAGGCCTGCAAGTAGCTCTAAACCACTGCTTCTCAGCCAGACGACTCTGCCCCTTCGGGGACATGGGCAATGTCTGGAGATGGTTTTGGTGGTCACACGGGGCGGCGGGGGGGAGAGGAGGGGTGCAGTAGCATCTAGTGGGTAGGGCCAGGGATGCTGCTAAACGCACTACAGGGCATGGGACAGCAGCCCCTCCCAACGCCACACTAAAACAAAGATTACCTGGCCCCAAATGTCAATAGCCAAAGTTGAAAACCTCCGCTCTCAACCAAGAAGGTGGTAATGAAAAGGAAAAGGGAAGTGGGAGGTGTGTGTTGAGGTGTAGGGATCAGTGGACAGCAGGGAAAGTCAAGCGACAGGCGTCGAGCCCTGAGTGCTGAGAGGGCAGTGCCAATACGGCCATGAGGCTGGGTGCTGCCGGAAGGAGCCCAGGGGTATCCGGGCCACAGAGTGGGTGCAGGGCTCTGGTATGGTGCGCCTGGGACAGAGCCAGGAATCAGCTTTTTAAACAAGTGCCAGCAGATCCTGACTCTCAGGCAAATAGAACACCCTGAAAATGCTGGCCTGGGACAGGCCCGGTGCAATCTAGCAGTGTCTGACATGAGGTGACTGGGTTCAATCCCAGCTCCATCACTTACTCAATGTGCTCCCTGAGCCTCAGTGTCCTCATCTGTGAAATGGGGATAATGCCCCTTTCCCTGGCTATGTTTGGGTGAGGAGAAAAGATGGGGCCAGACACAGGGTCTGGCACTTAACAAGGGGTGGTATTGATATCAGCTAATCCAACTCCTCACCTCACTGAAACTGATGCCCAGACAGGGCACCGTGTCCCATGGGGAGTACCATCTCCATTGCTCAGATGGGAATGCCCAGAGGCATGCCCCACAGGGACTCCCATCACTTCCCAGTGCTGTCTCGGGGTCCAGGGACTGGGGCTGGTGGAGACTGACATACAGGGTCCAGCAGAGCACAGTTAAGCCTCCACCCAACCCCCAGAAGTGAGCCTTACGGGCTTGCCTTTGCCTCCAACTGCTAGCGTAACGTGGTGGGGTCATCAGGCGGGCCAGCCCCTGAGGCAGCTGACAGACCAGCCCTCACCCCAGGCCTCCCCGAGTCCCTCCAGAGAGCTGATCTCCTCCCACAGACCCTCCCACAACCCCTGCCCCCTCTCCCCAACCCACTCAGACACCCATCGAATGGGAAAAAACATGTAGCAAAGCCTCAACCAACAGATTTTTATTTTTTGCTATTAATCAAATCTTTAAAAAAAAAGAAAGAAAAGTAAAGTCACCTTCGGCCAGAAACTCAAAGGGAAAACATTAGCACTAGCCAAGAATGTAAAAGAACTCGCAATTGCTTAATCAGACAAGAGTATGGTCCTCAACTGTCCCTCTAATTGCAATTTATTGCAAGAAGGGCCAAGCTAAGACCTCCCTGTCCAGTCTCCTCCAGCCCAACCTTTCCCACCGCTCTCCCTATCAGTGGTCCCCTGAGGAGCAGGCCCCGCTCCAAGTTGCCCAGCCCACCCACACCTTGGGCACAGAGTCCTTACAAGGTGGCAGGCCACACTGGAGGGGCCTTGGTTCCACACAAACAGGGAGGGGCTGGGAAGCTATTATCTGATGGGAAAACACTTAAAACCCGGCCTCTAGTGCATTTCAACCTTCCTTCTGGTACAACACTCCTGACAGATGTTTGGCTGCCCCCGGTGATGGGGCATTTACTTCTTCACCAGGCAGCCAGTTCTGCTGTTGAAGGGCTGCTTAGAAAGTCCTTATTTCTCTAAGTCCTACTCTACACACGCATCCCTGTCCTTTCTCCTGCACCTCCCTCCTCCATATCCCACGTATCTGTTCAACAAGCATTGCTTGAGATCCCAATGGGTGCCCAGCCTGTGCTAGGCACCAGGCACACACCAGTGAACAGGACAGGCAGTATCCCTGTTGTGACAAGGCTCACAGTTCACCTCTCCAGTCTTAACTAGTCTCTCCTCCACATACCAACCTGCCTGGACACAGAGCCTATTGTCCAGCAGGCTCTGCCTGCACCGCTTCCCCCTCCACCTAGGCTCTCAAGAGAAAAATGTCCATCCCCTCCAGCAGGAATAACTGCCCAAATCTCAGTCAGCCCCAAGAATGCAAACAAGACCTTTGACATGTAGAATGGGGGCGGGGAGAAGAGTGACCCTGATCTTGTGGCCCCCACGTGCCACCAGTCACAGCATGTCATCTTCATAACTCCACGAGTTGGCTACCTTTGTTATGCACAGGAGGAAGCGGAGGATCAGAGATGAAACCACTTGCTCAAGGACACACAGGAGGAAACAGCCAGCAGCCTCCAAACACAGGCCAGCCGTGTTGCCCTTTCCCTGCACCAGGGAGCCCAGGCCCTGCTCTGTTCTCTGGGCATTTCTTGCTCCTGTGGAAATCAGCAAGTTCGAGGGAAAAAGGGACTATTCTGAAAGATGAATATGGCTCATCTACAAACTGTGAGTGAGATTTTCCTTTAATTCAAAAGCTTCTCCTCTAGCTTCCCGGCTTCTGAGAATGGTGACTAGACAGGAGCCACTGCTGGTTGTGTTCAGGCAGCATATCCCACCCTATCTGCCAACCTGCCCCCCTTCTCTCTCACCTATGCCCACTGGTGTGGGCATTTCACAAGGGACACATTGGAAGGGGAGAACTAGGGACAGAGATTAAAAATCAGCTCACCACACCCAATCCGCATCCACCAACCCCTGGAAAAATGGACACACCCTTTCTATCTCTTCCCTCAGAACTACCCCAGGGCTGAAGTTCTTGGGACCAGCAGCAAAAAAACTTCAGCAAGTTCAAGGGGGAAGGTTGGTGCCAAGTCTTTGGCTGTGGAATTTGATTCTGAAGGATACAGGATGGGTGTCTGGTCTCAGCCCTAACTTCTGCAGTCCCCAGGCTCACCTAGTCAGCACGCGGGCATGTGGCTGCTTTAAAGGGGGGGAGCTCATTAAATTACCACCATGTGACCTGTCCAATACCTGGAGGCTATTGGACAGGGCAACCCGCTATCGCTCTTACCACTCATTGTTTTTTCTTCCAATCAGTGGAAATATTGAAACTGAGTTTTCCTCTTAGATCGGCTCTTAGGAAAAGGAAGCCCTGTGTGCAGCTCACCTCCACACAGACTTTATCTTTATTATTACTGTGATTATAATTGTCTTACTCTTTTGTCCTCTTCCTCTAAGTTTCGTTATGTCTACTTTGTCTTGCTGCAATACATGAATCTTAGTGCCCCACCTCAAATTATTTTTGGAATAAGGTGAGCTCTAAGCCCATAAAGGCAGCCCTTGGTTTGAATGAAGGTGTAGGGGTTGGGGGACAGGGCAGTCAAGGGAGAGCACTGTAAAAGGGGCACCTGGGTTTGGAGAGAACACCTGAGAGTGAGCCCTGCTGGAGGCAGGGACCTATATCCTCCAAGAGGCCACGGGACCAGCTGCCAAGGCCAGCATGACTTCCCCAGCCACTCTGCTCTGGAGCTGCTTCTGTTTTCCAGATGAAGCTACTGGCAGGAAGAGATCCCACGTCTGGCCGCTTCTGCCCCAGTCTGAGCCTGTCTGTCCAGGGGTTTCCCTGAAGAATGTCCCACTGTCCACCAGCTCCCTGAGCTCCCTTCTCCACTCCCAGGCAATAAGCAGAGCAAGGAGCCCTGATCTAGGTATTTTGCATCTCTTATAAATCACCTTCCTCTTGGACACTAAAGTGGGGGCTGTGCACTGATTCCATTTTGCTGATCAACATCTCCTGAGTAACTTGAGAGCGGTCTCTCTTTGATTCTTTTTTTTTTTTTCTCTTTGATTCTTTCCTTAATGCTTGACGATAGTTTCTAGACTGAGTCATATCTCCAAGGTAACTGTAAATACCATCATTCTGATGGCCCAGCCGGCTATTTGCAATTATCTAGATTAATGTCAAGTGGGCACAGGATGTGTATTCTGGCTGAGCCCACGTCCACTAGGAACCCTGCATGCCTTGGCCAGGCTGGTGGCCAGAGCCTGAGTCCTCTGTGCTCGGTGGGCCTCTCCCACGTGGGCTGGTACCTGCTCCTGGCAACACGCTGGAGGTTGGGAGGAGGTGCTGGCGACATGTAGCCACGAATCCCCTGGGGTCTGCATTTGTACTCTTCTCCAGCACCCAGGAGAGAATGCCCCGGAGGACAGGGGACCTGGGCTTTTCATGTGAGACCCACCCTGAACTAGGAAAAAGCAAAGGAGCAAAGGGAAGAAAGACCTGAGGTTCCGATTCTGAGAGTCCACGTCTTTCCCTGCTCCTGGAGCCTGAGCATGAGCCCATCTCTATGAAGGCCTCACCCCAGGATATCCTCTGGGGACCAGAAGGGCTCTGCCCTCACTTTACCCAGGGGCACTTTCTCTTCTCTTTTCCTATGTCTTGTTTTTAAGACAGACAAATAAATTGCTTGGTGTACTTTTTGTTGTTATTATATTAATACTAACCCAGGATATTTTCTCTCTCTTTTTTTTTATTTTTTTAGAAAGAGTGGAAGGGAAGGAGAGAGGGAGACAGGGAGGAGGAGGAGGAGAAGAAGAAGAGAGAGAGACAGAGACAGAGACAGACACATGGACAGGTTGCCTCCCACATGGGGCCAGGTTCAAACTTGCAACCCAGGTACATGCCCTTGACTAGGAATTGAACCCGCAACACTTCAGTGAGAGGGCTAACATTCTAACCACTGAACACACTGGTCAGGGCAACTTGGGGTACTTTTAAAGTGTAGAAAAAATATACACTTCACTGAGTGATTATGACATTTGCTGGCCACATACTCTCAATCTTTGGGGAGAAAAATGAGAAAGAGGAGAGCAGGTGAGGGGGACGGACAACAGGACGTGATATAGGAGAGAGGGAGGAGGGGAAAAAATCATTAGGGAGGAAAATAAATGGGAGAGGTGAGGAGGCTACAAAGAGAGAGGAGTCAGAGTATTTGCCGAATGAACAAAATGAATGCTGAAATGTCCTCGCCTAAAAAGTAAGACACTGAGGGTCAAGGGGAAGTGGGGATCCCTCACCGAAAGTCCCACAGCTGGTAAGGGTTGGAGGGAGCATTAGATCCCAGGTCTCCCCAATATCCACCCTAAGGGAGCGTCAGCCTCACTTCCTCAAGACCTGGGTATGGTCTCTCCAGGAGCCTGCCCAGGAATGAATGGCCTGGTGCCTCATCTTACTTACAACACCTCACTGCTGGCTTCTGCCCAACCTAACTCCCGAATAAGAACCCTAGCACAGGAAGAAAAGGGAGGTGGACAGGAAACCCCAGCTCTAGTGGCTGCTCTGCCTCTGACTTGCTGTGTGACCTGGAAGAAGTGCCTTCCCCTCTCTGGATCCCTGAAGCCCCTCTCTAAGGTGTGACCAGGGACTGGGTGATGAAGCCAGGCTGGCTTTGCTGAGTCCTCTCAGCAACCTTACCCCTCACAGCTAGATTGGCATAACGAAGGTGCTCAATAAATATTGAAGACAATTGACCCAGGAATAATGCTAGACTACCGGGGAGGGCTGGGAAAGCCAGGAGTCTGTGGTTTGGGGGAGAGAGCAAAGCAAAGTTATCCAGTTGAGTGAAGGGAGATTTCAGTTTGCGCCGGATGGTTGTGTTTGAGACTCTTGGAAGCAGTAATGATTATATCAGGAAATGGGACATTTGTGCTGTCTCAAAGGCAGATAGGATAAAAGCAAACCCCTTGGTATCTCCTGACAAACACTGGAGTCCCTGGCATCCCAGTGCAGTTTTATGTGCTAACCCTCAAACAAAAAGGTGTGAGTTATTCACCACCACTGATTACCCCTCCTGCTCTTGGCAAATTGTGGGCAATGAGACAGCAACTGCCTGGAGCTCCCAGCCACCCAGAGACAGCCCCTAGCGCAGTGGTTCTCAACCTTTCTAATGCCGCGACCCTTTAATACAGTTCCTCATGTTGTGGTGACCCCCAACCATAAAATTATTTTCGTTGCTACTTCATAACTGTAATTTTGCTACTGTTAATGAATCGTAATGTAAATATCTGTGTTTTCCGATGGTCTTAGGCTCTACAGCAGCGGTTCTCAACCTGTGGGTCACGACAGGTTGAGAACCGCTAGCAGGGTCGCCTGACATCAGCCAAACTTGGACAAAAACATTAAAAAATCATTAGGGAGGAAATCATTATACCCAGACACCAGCCAAACTTGGACAAAAACCCCTGGCCACCCTCAGCACTGACCTCCACAGTCCTCCAACTGGAGGGCAAGTTCCCCACCTATAGAAATCACCCAAATCTCCCTTCAAATTTGAAAATGTGGGTCCTTGTTCCCTTCCCTTCCCCCACAGCCCCAGCAGAAGCACATTCCCTAGCCCCTAGGCTTGCCTACAGCACCCAGTGTTATTCACCTCTCTACCACTTCCACCAAGCCAGGGCTCAGAGACTCATGGCCACCTCCCCAGGATGCCCCACCCAGCACCCTATCAGCACTTGGTTAGCCCAATTGAATCGCCCATCTCCCACTGCCCTTATCCAAACCAGAACTTGTGGGTTCTGGCTGACTTGAACTTAGAATGGAAGTTCAACACAAAGTGAACTTAAAGTGGAGGGATCTTGAAGTTGGGCCCGGGTTCAAGAGTGACCTCCACCACTCCCCAACAATTCTTAAACACAGTCACTTGAACCTCTGTTTCCAGGTCCGTAATGAGGAACCATTACCATGTGCAGCCCAAGGACCGTGCTAAGGACTTTATGTGCATTTTTCTCTTTTCCTTCCCCTACTGCCTAGTGAGAGCTGGTATTGTCATTTTACAAAAGAGGAAGTTGAGGCTCAGGGAAGTTATGCCCAAAATCACTTGGCCAGTGGATGATGGAGCCATGCATAAACCAAACCCAGCTCTGCAGGATTCCCACCCACCCCCAAGAAGCCCCCAGACTCCTGAATGTGCCGAGCCAGCGTGCTAGCTCCTCCCCGTCTCCCACCCCGCGCTACCTTCCTTGGGCGCATTGGCGTCCCAGACGCTCCACATCTGCACGAAGAAGAATGGTGTCCAGCACACGATGAAGGCCAGCACGATGATGAAGGTCATCTTGACCGTGCGGATCTTGGCCCTGGAGATGAGCTTGACGCTGCTGACTCGAGCCAGGGCCGCTCCCTCCCTACTGCCCGCCTTCGCGCACTCCAGCCCCTTGGCCGCCCCCTCCGCCGCCGTCTTGTTCCGAAAGTTCTGCCAGATCTTGAAGCAGATGAGGCTGTAGCAGGCGGTAAGCACGATGACCGGCACGATGTAGACGGCGAGGGTAATCCACGTGACGTAGGCTTTGGGCCCCCAGGGCTGGATGAAGCCCGCCCAGCAGTCGAAGACGCCGTCGGCCACCTCGCGTATGGAGAATATGTGCACCTGCGGTGCGCTGGCCACCAGGCAGCCCAGCCACGTGATGAGCACGGCCAGGCGGTCCGTGCGGCGGCGCAGGGTGCGCAGCGGCTGGCAGATGGCCAGGCAGCGGTCCAGCGACATGAGCAGCAGCAGGTAGGTGGAGGCGAACATGCCCACAACCTGTAAGTACTTGACCAGGCGGCACAACAGGTCAGGGCCGTAGAAGCGGAAGGTGATGTCCCACAGCAGCTGTGGCAGCACCTGGAACACCGCCACCACCAAGTCGGCGATGCTCAGGTGCTTCATGAAGAAGAAGAGGCGCGAGTGCTTGTGGCGCGTGGTGCGCAGCGCCAGCAGGACGCACGCGTTGCCGCTCAGTGCCAGGAAGAGGATGAGGCACAGCACGGCCACCTCCACGCGCGCCAGGGCCTCGTTGCGCTGCGGCCCATGCGTGCGGTTGCCCTCTGCCCCTGGCGGCGCCGCACTCCCATTGACCACCTCAGCGCTCCAGTTGGCCTCAAAGGTGCCCTCCATGACCGTGGCCACCGCTGCGCGATCCTGGCCTTTTGGTGCTTTTTAAGACGTGATGTGACGCGATGGGGCGGGCCCGACGGGGTAGGGCCCAACGGGGGCCTCCTGGCGTACCTGGGGGCGGCTCAGATTTCTCTCCGGAGACTCCGAGGGCAGATCTGCTGGGTGGGACCCTGAAACAAACCCCCAGTGCCTTGAAAAGACCACCACGGTTCTCTCCCGATGCACAGCGCAGGTGTCCCCTTCCCAGGACCCCAAATCCTCTGAGACTCGGGGTACAACTGCCAGCCCCGGGATTGCTCAGCCACCACCCCAGAAATCCCCGTTTGAGGTACCTCTTCTGAGCCGCTGGAAATGACCGCGAATCTATCGGACCGCCAGTTCCTTCAGGGATTCAGTCGCTTCGACAGAGAAGGGAGAGTCCTAATCAGCCACTTTGCCCCAGGACTAAGACGCCTACTAAACCAGCCACCTTCCCCAGGGATCCCCAAACTAGCTACCCGCCCTTAGGACTCTCAGCACTGCCACCTCCCGCGAGACCCCCAAACCTTTCCTAGTAAATGTTTCTCCAGTTACTTCCCCCGGAGATACCGGCCAGCTCTTGCCTGGAAAACCACAGCTCAGGACCATCCTGCAACCTCCTGTTTCTAAGACGTTTAACCATCCCCCCACCCCCGAATTCCTGCCTCAGTATCTGCCTCCAGGACGCCCAACCGCTGTTCCCAAAATCCCTCCAGCGGGGGTCCTCCAGGCCCAGTCACCTCCCGAGGGGCGCTTCCCTAACCCAACACCCTCGGGCATTCCAACGCGCGTCTTGGTCCCGAGAGTCATGGGCTCTGTCACTTTACAATCTCGGGCACCCCGCGCGTCTACAGGAACCCGGAGAGCGAGGCACTTCACCACTTTCACTTGGATCCGAAATGGCCCATCAGTCCCAGCCATCCCATCCACGGAGGGGCAGGAGGATCCAGCTACCTGCACCGAGTCCACAGACTGGCCTGAAGTTGGCTCCCGGAGTTCCACCACCGCGGAAGGCTCCAAAGATGCGTGCGCTCCCAGCCCAGGTTGGGGTGGCTGCGTTGGCGCCGTCTGACACTAGACTGAGTTCTTGCACTCTGGAGCCTCCGCTGGAATCCCCTCTCCCGCAGCCTGATGTTCGCTGATGGGGACAGAGGCGAGTGAGGAGCGCCGCCAAGATTGGTGCGCGAGGACAGCCTGCGGTGTTGTCTGCCGGGACCGCTTTGCTGCAGCGAGTGGCCGGGGCTGCACCACCAAAGAGACCCGCCGGGGGGCGCAGAAGGCCGACAGAGCCGACCCCCGCAGAGCCGGGTTAACTCACTAGGTGTTGGCCTCTGAGCGGTAACCAGCAGGTTTATTTCTCAGTCTTAAAACTGGAGGGAAGGAACTTGTAAATAAACCTGTTGGTTTCTTCCTTTCTTGGTTCAGAAGCTGCAGACTTTCAGGCAATAGGAGGCTTGAATAACAAGTGTTTTCCCCGAGTAGATGGTGATGAAGTTGCAAAAGCATTTAACTGATATTTCCCATATACCAGGTAGGTTAATTTCAGCGCTTTTTTCCCCGCTCCCAGGGGCTTGATGTGGTGGATTTAGCAGTGAATCCAAGTAAATCCTTGCTTTGGAATACTTTAGCTCATATTTCCATTCATGAGGAATTAGAAATGCTGTCTGTTCTAATCAGCATGGGGAAAGGTCTTTGCTTTTTAAGTTGTTTTAGGGAGAGATCTCACAGGGGTGGAGGGTTATATCTTCATTTTAAAGTGATTCTGTTTATATGGGGCCCTAAATCATTTCTGCCTCCTTGCCATGCTTCAAAATTAAAATCTTAAATAGTGCCACAGGAAGGTTAAATGTAAAGACTGCTTCTCTGGCTCCTAGCTCCTTTTCTATTCTAAAATCGTTTTTTGGACTAATTTACAGTGGCAAGAACAAAGGCAGAAGAAAAAAAGTGAAGATTCCAAAATGAACAGAGCCCTTTAAAATTTATTAAATGCGTATTTCCTCCTGACATTTCACTTCTCCTTTTAATTATGTGGATACAGCTGAGTTAGCCAAGGACCCTGTTTCCTGATTCCACAATTACAGTCCGATGCCAAGACTCCGGGCAGACCCTTAGGCAGCCCTGGGCCTGCGATTCCAGTGGACTGAGCCTTTTAGGATGGGCCTGGGAATCCCATTTCCTGCAGCATTGTGAAGGGGCGAGAGGCAAGAGTTGTCTTTTTCTTGCCCTTGGGATTTGTTCAGAAAAATATTGTTTAGAAAAATTCAATTGAGTCCATTTTAAAGATTGTATTGGCTTTATTTAATGATTCACGAATCAAGCAGCATCCAGTCTAGCAGACAGAAAGCAGCTCAGAGGACTCTTACAAAATGAAAGACTTTTTATAAGCGGAAGGGAGTGGGAACAAGGCGTTATACTAGGCAAAAAGCGGGTTAGTTATTGCAAGGTTACTTTCCCTGTAGGGGATGATGGGTTTATCAAGTAGGTTACCTAATTAGTGCTGATCAGAGGACTCCTGGCCGGTTTAAGATTCCATCTATGGCAGAGTCAAACTGCAATTAGGTTAAATCTCAGTTTGGCAATGTTGGATTTAGCATAAGTAACTTCACTTGAGGCCTGTTGTCTTGTTTTTTAATAATATTAATAGTATCTGCCACACAAATTACATATGAAAGTTTCAGATCACCCTGGACCTCCATTTCTGCATAAGTAAAATGAGGGCTGGTCAGTAGCTAATCTCTGAGATCACATCCTCTGGTTTTCTGAAGTTTTATGATCCATGCCACCTCAGAGCTTAATTCTAGGGGGTAAAACACATCAGCCCCATTCTATGGCTGATGAGGAGGGTTCCCCTAAACACCCCGAGGGGTAAATTCTGGAAGGAAAACACTGGGCCTGAAGAGCCCAGCCTGCCCCTCACTCTGCAGGAAGAGAGCTGCCTGCAGGGAACAGCTTTCCTGGGCCACTTCTCCAGGGCTACACTCTTCCAGCCCACAGCGGAGGCCTGCCCAGTCCTATGCAGAATTCTGGACGCACTTAGCAGGACCATTCGGTTTCATACAATAGCTAAAATCTCATCGGGGCGGGGGGGGGGGGGGGGAAGTGAATGGTTTGATTCCCTTTCCTCTTGTTTTATTTCTCAAGGTGTGCAAAAGCCAGGCGGGGGTTAGGGGGTGGGGAGGTGCTATTTACTGTGGGGTCCTTGTGAAGACTCCACACAATGAATAAGGCATGCTCCCACCTCCAGTGCCTCCAGTTGGGGAGACGTTGCCCCCACCCCACATGAGCAGTGCTTTGCAAACAGGGAAGTACTGTACAACTAACTCTGTGCTATACTGACAGTCCTCACCCCAGGTCCATCCAATGGAAATTGTTTCTCATCCAATCAACCTCCATCTTATTAATCTTTCTGGATGGAGTTCACGTGTCTTTTCAATTCAGTTAGACAAACACCGTGTGTGTGTGTGTGTGTGTGTGTGTGTGTGTGTGTGTCACTGTGCCAGGCAAGGACAGTAACTCCTTTGAACCTCACTGGTGTGATGGGAATTCTAAATCTTTACCTCCTCGGGGACACCCTCTTTCTCTGACTACCCTGCCCTCTGAGAACTCCCCACTTTCTGAGCCTCTGCTGTGTGAGTGCAGGTTTTCACAGTGCAGGTTGCACTTGTAATGTGAGTGTGCTCGGTCTCCCCAATCCGTTGTAAGTGCCTAGTATTAATCCCATATATCAAAGGCCTTTATGTATTTACATACCATCTTTCCTATCATACATACCTATCAATAAAAATATGCTGAGAAAATGGTTGCTGGACTACCCAAGAACATCCCTCAACAAATTAATCACTATGGGCAGACCTGTGCTTCCCAGAACAATATTTCTGTGAAAATCAAGATAAGGAGGAATCTTTATGAGAAAGCATGTTATTCATGCATATGTGCCATTCTTCCAGAGAGGGCGTGATGACAGAGATAAGGCATGATGCTTCTAATTCCTCAAACATGCCCACTGACAGTGGATGTCACAGTGCAACTATTTAGAAATTGGCATAAAAAAACATGTTTTCCCTTGGTAGACACTGTTGGCCCAGGTGAAGACATAACTAGAGAAAAGCATTTTTCAGGAATGACAGACCTTAGAATAAAAACAGGCTGTTCTGTTGCAGATGGAAAGGCTTATTCAGAGTCAGGATCTTTGGATTTGTGACTTCTTCTGGAGGATTAGGACCTAGAAGAGTGGAGGGTCATTTAAAAGTGGCCGTAAATATCAAAACAAGCAGAATGGTTGTGATTCTCAAGTCTATTTCACAGAGGAGGAAACAGGTTCAGAGAGGGAAGGGGGCTTGCCCACCGCCACACAACTGGTTAGAGAAGGCCAGGATGACTGGCATGAAGCATGAGGCAAACGTAGAGAGCGTGGGAGAACCAGACCACCCCATCTGGTAGCCATGGTGGGGACTTTGCTCTCTCTCGCTCGCTCTCTCTCTCTCTCTCTCACTCAGGGTGCCTGGAAGATTTGGGGGTTTTAAGGAAAGCTGTGATCAGTGATAAGCATTTACATTGTGGGGGGTGAGGGAGGTATAGATTGGAAGCAGGCAAATCAATTAAGCTGTTGAGAATAGAGGTAGCCTGAGTAGGGTGGTGCCTGGGGCCACATGGCAAGGACTTGCCCAGTGCCACAAGTAAAACCAGACCACACTCTCATCTGTCCACGGACCCAGCCACCCCCTGTGCCATGAAAGGCCTGAGCAGCATTAAAGAGGCTCTGGAAGTGAACACTGCAAAGACGTTTTGGTGAAGTAGAGGGGGGGTGAGGAAAGGGGATAAGAGTCCGCTGGAATCAGGTGAGGTCAGTCTAGATGCACATAGGACACGCAACTAAAACAAAGCTCTCTCTTCTGTCAACACTCCTGCCCATTTCTATCAGCTCCTCTCTAATAGGATGGAGAAGGAACCTGCGGGAAACTTCAGTGACCTGACAGCTCTCAATACAAAGCTGTCCCAAGCCTCAGGCAGCCCCACCTCTCCTCCTCCACCAATTCCAACAGTCCTTTATTGTTCTTCTTTATTAAAAAAAGAAGGAAGGAAGGGAGGGAGGGAGGGGGGAGGGAGGGAGGGAGGGAGGGAGGGAGGGAGGGAGGGAGGGAGGGAGGGAGGGAGGGAGGGAAGGAAGGAGAGAAAGAAAAAGGGAAAAGCTATTTCTTCCCAAGGTTAACCAACAGAAGTCTGCCTGGGTTGTTGACCACATGGTACTATTTCCTGTGCTCTGTTATGCACAAACATGCTCTTAATACATATTTTCGTAGCACCGGCTGGGGCTCAGTGGAGTGATCCTGAAAGGCGGTGCTGTGGGTCCGGAGTTCAACTCCACTGACCAGTGCTCCCGAGCAGGGTGAGAAAATCAAGGCAAGCGGAGGGACCAAAATCTCTGCCTGAATTCAGTTACAATTCCACCAGGAATGCACTGCCCAGTGTGACTCGTGGGCAAGCCCCCTGCCTGCCTGGTCCCATTCATCCTCTAAATCGGGGCAGCAAAACACATACAGTGAAGCAGTGAGTATGAAACAGACTGATGAAGCATCCTCAGTGCCAACGAGGCTCAGGCACATAGTAGGTACTCAATAAACACTAGCAGAAAGAATGAGTATGAAAAAAAAGAATGAGTATGTGCTGTATGGGAAAGGCTAACACGCTCTATAGAAAGAGTGAGTCCAGCCAGTGAAATGCTATCATTTTTCATCTAGCAGACTGATGAAAATGAAAAAGGAAAATGCCTGGGGGGATCTGATGCTCTCAAACATTGCTGACTGAAGAGAACGTATTTTGGAATAGCATCCTTAAGAGAAAACTGGACAATATGTATCAAAAGCCTGAATCCATGGATACTTGTTGACACAGCGATTAACCCTTCTAAGTGATAAAACTTAAAGAAACAATTGAGCAAAAAAGCAAAGGGGTATACAGGTGTTAATCAAGCATTGTTGGTAACAGTGAAAAGAGATGAATGGAACAGGACTAGGACTGTGCACATTCAGTAAAAATGATAGGGTGGATCTGAGTTAACTGACATGGAAAAGTGGCATGGATGTGTGTATGTGTGTGTGTGTGTGTGTATGAGAGAGAAGAAGAAGAGGGGGAGGAGGATAGTAAAGGGGAGGAAACGGGGGAGGGGAAAGGAGGGGAGACTGATCTATAAAGGATATTACAAGCAAATTAGCAGTTATCTCTGGATGGCAGTGTTAGATAGGACATGGGTCTCAAGGTCTGGGCAGGTGTAAATGTTATTTCTTACTAAATGTTAAAATGCAGCACACTATTTTGCAGATTCTGCAGTAAACATGATGAGCTGACAGGAAGGGAACTGGATGGACAGGGCCAACTGCAAAGAAGAAATCAACATGTAATTGACCAAATAGTGTATATAAGCAATGGCTAGGCCTCCCTTCCCGGGAGGCAGAGTTTTGGGTATGAATCTCCTTCTTTAATTTACTTACTGCAAGTAAATAAAACTACTTTGCAGCCACCATGTCTCATATTCTAATAGAGCACCCCAAGTGGCAAACCCTGGAGTTCAATAACAGTAGGGTTATGGGTGGTTTAAGTATTTTTATTTTCTGATTTTCAAGTGCATATGGGTTATTTTTGCAATGTGTGGAGAGAATCTATTTCCTAAAGCCTCAGGACTGACCAGCATATCTCCATCCTCCACTTTCTGCTCTGCCTTCGCTATGGAAAGTGTTTTCTCCAACATGCTGCAGAAGTCAGGGCACTTCCTGCAGGTGTTCTCAGGCATCCTCAGCCAGCTCTGGCTTGAGTGGGGCTGGGCAGCCAAGTGGGAGGCGCAGCTTTTCAGGGGTCCTGGTCCTGGAGCAGCTCGCCCCTCTGAAGGCCACGGAGAGAACAGAGCAGCTGCTTCCTTACTCCCAGCTCTTCCTCGGCTGCAGGCGGCACATTCTCTCCACTAGTGGGCTGTTTGTGACACTTCCTCAACAGTATCCTAAAGGGCCCCCTCCAACAATAGGTCCTCACAGAAAGGATGCACCAAACCTGGGCAGGACAGCCACGGCACCTGCATTCCCGGGGCAGACCACATGCCAGAGCTGGAGCTCTCTCCAGAAGAGCAGCATCCCGGAGCAGACCCGGGACCCAGGATTCCAGAGCATGAGGACTGTGAGGAACATGGACACACACCTACACTCACTTCACACAGGTGAACCTGAGGTGCAGAAAGGAAGACAGGCTTGTTCACTGTCACCCAGTGACAGAGGGGCTGAGCTGGGACCAGGACACCGGACTGGGTACTGATTAAACTCCCCACTGTGCGAGCTCTCTCTCCAATACAAATGCCCAGTCCTTAGCAGAATCTTCTTAATCCCACCCGCAGCCCGTTCTGAGACCCCGGTCCATCCTGTCAGCCTCCTCTTCACCCACACCACTCAGCTACCTGTACCAGGTATGGCTACCCAGCCGGCTCTCCGGACACTCCTGTACATTCCACCTCCGTGCCCTTGCTCAGCCCATTCCCCACTGGAAGCGCCCGCTGTGTCCCTCTAACTGTTAAATCCCATACCTTGTCCACTTTACAGATAGAGAAACTGAGCTCACAACATGAGGGATTTGCCTAACATTGTCCCACCAATTGGTATCATATCAGATGTCTGACTTACTCCTAGTCTGTTACCTTTTTTTTCCTGAGAACTGTGTGTTCTGGGCCTTTGGCCTAGGGTCCCAGAGAGTGGGCATCCCCTTCCCTCCAAAATCGATGATCCTGAAGCCCAGCTCCCCTAAGGTCTCCATCTTCCTGCCTCTGGGAAACCCTGACAATTCAAGCACGGCAGAGGAGGATTCAACGCAAGGGCTCATGCAGACACTCCTTGCATAGAAGCCCTGCCCCCTGGAATTAGCATGGCATGGAGGAACCAGGCAAGCCTGGATTTAAATCTCGATGCTGTCAGGTACTGTTACCTTAAGAGACACTGCCAGCCTCTCTGTGCCTAGTGTGCTAACAAGGGAGCATGATGATAATGCCCACATGCTCCAGTTACCATGGCTGCAAAACAAACTGTCCCAAATGTAGTGTTTTAAAACAACAGTTTGCTCATGAAATAATGGTTTGAGCAGGGATTGGCAGGGACAGCTCGCCTCTGCTCCATCACCATCAACCGAAGAAACTCGAAGGCTGGGAGTTGGAATCACCCTGGGCTTGTGAAGGATTGATTGATCTCTCACAGAGGCAGTGGGTTCTGGCTGGGACCCAAGCTGGGGCTATGGGTCAGAGCACTCATGTGTGGGTCCCTATGCTGCCTCACTCAGTCAGGCAAGCATCCTGAGAGAGACAGAGAGACAGAGAGACAGAGAGAGAGAGAGAGAGAGAGAGAGAGAGAGAGAGAGAGAATCAAACAGATAGAGACTGAGATGGAGAAAGACAGAGGAAAACAGACACACAGGCAGAGATTGAGGAAAAGGCCATTCTCTCCTGGAGCTTAGCCTCAGGAGTCAGACCGCATCCCTCCACCACCACCTTCTATTCCACAAGGCCCCGGGTTCAGGAGGAGTAGAGAAGACTGCTCCTGCAGGGAGTGGTGAGGGGCTGGGAGTGTGCATTTTGGGAAATCCACAATTACTCCATGCCACTGAATTGTTCAGGAAGCTTCAACAAAATAAGCGCTGAGTGAGTTGGTGCCTGGTACATGGTCGCTATCACTAAGCAGTAGCTGTTAGGTGGCTGCTGCCTACGAGAATGCCCAGAGTCTGGGGACAACAGGTTAGGAACCAATGGTCAGGCTCAATGGTCCGAAGATCAAGCTGGAATTGGTCCTCTGTACCCAAAGCCACAAAGCCACTCTGATCACCCCAATTTGAGTGAACCAGGGGCCCCTGACAAGAGCACTGGAAGACCATGTCAGTGAGCTTTCCATGTGCCCCCACCTCACATACCCATCACACACATCACACCCCACAGTGTTAGTTCTAAAGAAACCACACAGTCCTAAATGAGATGCAAAGTACTGAGCAAATGAGACCTTAGAAATGAGAACAGAAGCCTCTGCAAGCGGCACAGCTTCCAGAGAAGGTCCGATGCCTCCAGGCCAGCAAAGACGGTCCGATGCCTTCCGGCCCACCCAGGGGCCTGTGCGGCCAAACTCTTCCCAGTACTCTGCACTCTAGTCCCCGCCCCCACAGCCTGGCCAAGTTCATATCCCAGCAAACCACACATCCACCTCACTCCATCAGGACCTCTTGTACCTCTCCTCTGCACTTTCCACAAGTGTGATCTCCCCTAAGTTTGTGTGGGTTTTCACTAATGCCTGTCCCCCGGGGCGGAAGCGGGTCTGGTTGCGTTCACTGCTATATCCCTGTCTAGCACATTGCGTGCACACTGGTCCCATGTTGAAAGAGTTGGCTAATGAACCAATGCCTGCCACATACACCAAAATCCAAGGACTGACAGTGTGCCAGGCAAGTCCTAAGGGGAAAGTATAACAAGATGACAAGGATCCCTTCCTTGAACAGATGTGAGGCTTGAGATGGCATTAAAAAGCGCCTGGCACAAGACAGATATTCAGTTTCTCTTAAAGGTCGGTGGAGGGACACTGTAAGACCTGGGGCATGCGACATCAAGGGAGCCCTACTCTCACATCCCTTCCCCCCCAGGTGTCTAGGATTCAAGGAAGAAGCTCTTAGATTTGTCTGGGATTCAAGGAAGAAGTTCTTAGATTCACTTATTTATATTGATAGGTTAGAGATTTCATGTTTTCACTTCCTGAGGGACATGCATCTAAAGAGGGACTTAGGTACTAACTTGGGTTGCAAAATACCCCTCTGCCAGGCATAGTTTGGTGGGTGGGGGAGGCATGGCTCAAATCCAGCTAGTGCTAGTTCCAAACTCAGGTCACATTCTTCTACACCAGGTTGCCTTTGGGGAGAATGTTTCACCTAAATTAACTAACTTTAGCCTAAATTAGGTTTAGCCTAAACTCTAATTCTAATCTAACTAACATTCAGTATGGAGAGCCGCAGGGTAGATACCCACCCTACCCATACACACAGAGCTGCCCCAGGCTTTATCCAGCTTTCTTGCACCTGAAGCTTCCTGAAGTTCAGGCTCAATGAAAAGATCATTAAACCAGACCTGAGGCCCTGAACCTAACTGTCCCCTATACCTGGGCTCCTGAGCATTAAAGAGAAAAAATCAACATGATATAGAAAAATGTTAGTTACATGCAAACAAGTGGTTAGAATAAGATGGAACTTGGAGACATTGTAGAAAATAGGTCTAGGCAAAGTACTGAAAATTAGGTACAGCGGTATAGCGGCAGATTCGGAAATTACCGAAAAATTGGTAGGGTTAAGTGGCCTGGTCAACCAAAACAGAAGGGGAGCCATCACTCCCTGACAGACCACCCAGCAGGCACAGAAGTAGCATGAGGGTTGCTGTCTCGTCCAACTTTACCTTTGGTTTGTCCTCCCAGGTGGGTTTGCGGCACCCAGGGTCCTGTCTGGCATTATGAGGTCACCACCAACAGATGCCCAGGGTATGCAGAGAGGGAATGGCCACCACTGGCATCCACATGAGGCTGTAGACAGGGAGGACTAAACCTGGAAACAAAGCCTGGCTCCTCTGAACCTGCAAAATTCGGAGTCTGCAGGGAGCCAAATATGCTTTACAAAGAAGGCCAAATCAGAACCACCTCCAGTATTTGCCCTGCTTTTGTTCCTTAGAGCACATTCCATGGTCTATTAGCTTGTTAGAGCTTCAAAACAACCCCAGAGGTCCACAAGAATCATTATCCCCATTCCTCCAACACAGAGGGTTTAATAAAACACAACCCTGGCTACAAGGGATGTATAGCCTAGTGAGAACTCCCAGGGATATAAACTCCAAGCACATCTACGAAACACATGTTAATAAAGCACAACTTCCACTATGCCGCAGGCACTGCTTCAGGCCCTAAGATTCAGCTTTGAGTAGGATAGAGTCCCTGCCTCATGGAGCTGACATTGTAGTGGGGGAGACAGATCAGACACAAATACATACTTAGAGCATTAATATAATAGCAGGAGGTGTAAGTACCCTAAAGAAAACAAATCAAGGTAAGGAGGCTTGGGCTGCTATTTAAGATGAGATGGTCAGGGAAGGCCAATCTCAGGAGGTAACAATGAGCAAGGACTTGACTGAAGAAGGATCAAGCTACGGAAAGATCTGGGAGAACACTTTTGGCAGAGATAGCTGCAAATGCAAAGGCCCAGAGGCAGCAGCAATCTGGCGTAATATGAAGGACAACGTGCCAGAGAAGAGTGAACTGAGGGGAGAGTGGTAAGAAATGAGGACATGAAGGTCAACAAGGGCCAGATCTTGTAGGGACTCACAGGCCAGGGAAAGAGTTTGGGTTTCACTCTAAATGTAACAAAAACGATTGAAAGTTTAAACACAGTAATGATATAATCCAATAGATACAGATATATATACATAATTTTTTAAAATTTAAACAACAGAAATTTATTTTCTCACAGTTCTGTATACTGTAGAGTTAGTTTTATTTCTTCTTTCAGTTTTATTGAGACTTAATTAATATACAGCACTGTATAGGTTTAAGGTATACAGCATAATGACTTGATTTGCTTATATTGTGAAATCATTACCACAGTAAATTTGGTTAATATCCATCATCTCATGTGGATAGAAGGAAGGAGGGAGGGAGGGAGGGAAGGAAGGAAGGAAGGAAGGAAGGAAATTTTTCTTGTGATGATAACTTTTAGGATTTACTCTTAGCAACTTTCAAATACACTATACAGTAGTGTTAATTATAGTCATTATGCTGTACACTACATCGCCAGCATTTATCTTATAATTGCAAGTTTGTACCTTTTGATCACTCTCATCTAATCCCCTGAATCCCCACCCCCTGCCCCTGTAACCATAAATCTGATCTCTTTTTCTATGAAATTAGTTTGTTTTAGATCCCTCATATGAGTGAGATCACAGAATATTTGTCTTTCTCTGACTTATTTCACTTAGCATAACGCACTCAAGATCCATCCATGTTGTTGCAAATGGCAAGATTTCCTTCCTTTAAATGGCTGAATAGCATTCCATCCTATATACTGAAAGCCTAATATGCTGTGCCCGGTCGTCCATTCAACCAATCAAAGCATAATATGCTAATGATATGCTAAGGCCACTCAACTACTCGCTATGACATGCACTGACTATCAGGGGGCAGACACTCTGACCAGTAGGTTAGTTTGCTGCTGGGGTCCGACCCATCGGGACTGAGCGAGACGAGCTGGACATGCCCTGGAACCCTCCCACAGTCCCTCCCCAGCTGGCCAAACTTCCACATCCCTCCCCGGCCCCAATCGTGCACTAGTGGGGTCCCTTGGCCTGGCCTGGGCCCTCTCGCAATCCAGGACCCCTCGGGGGATGTCGGAGAGCCGGTTTCGGCCCGATCCCACAGGCCAGGCCGAGGGACCCCACTGGCGCATGAATTCATGCACTGGGCCTCTAGTTATATATATTGAGAGACAGAGACAGAGAGAGAGATAAAGAGAGAGAGAGAGGTATATATATCCATTCATCTGTTGATAGACCCAACAGGTATTTTTAAAAGTTCACTATGCTATGTGGACAAATGACCACAGGACAGTATATGGGCTAGCTACTACTACATAACAAGTAGCCACAAGACCTCAATGGCACCCTGGCGGGGTGACTCAATTGGTTGGAACACTGTCCCATACACCAAAAGCTTGTAGGTTCAATTCCCAATCAGGGCACATACCTATATGGTTTGATCTCCCGTCAGGGGGTGTACAGGAGGCAACCAATCAATGTTTCTCTCTCACACTGATGTTTCTCTCCCCAACCCCCATATATCTCTCTAAAATCAACAAACATATCCATGGTTGAGGATTTTTTTTTAATTGATTTTTTTTAAAAGAGAGAGGAAGGGAGAGGGATAGAGAGATAGAAACATCGATGAGATGATCGGCCACCATTTTCAGGCCCCCTAATGGGGGTCAAGCCCACAACCTGGACATGTGCCCTCACCAGGAATTGAACCGGGGACATCTTGGTTCATGGGTCGATGCTCAACCAACTGAGCCACACCAGCCAGGGCAATGGTTTCTTCTTTATCCTTAATTATTGGACTTCTGTTCAGCTAGATTTCACGTGTCTGCATGGTGGTTGTCCTGTAATTTAGCTGTAATTTTGATGTACCTGTGGGAGGTTCTGAGTACCGCATTTACCTGTGCCATCATCTTGACCAGAACTCTAAAACTTTCTTATTGAAACCACTGCATCCCATAAGTTTTGGTATGCTGTATCTTCATTTTCATTCATTTCAAAGTATTTTCTATTTGTCCTTGTGATTTCCTCTTTGACCCACTGGTTATCTGAGAGTGTCATTTACTTTTCACATATTTGTGAATTTTCCAAATTTCCTTTTTATTGGTCTCTGAACTCATTCTATTGTGGCCAGAGAACACACTCTATTATTTCCACCCTTTAAAATTTTTTACTTTTTAATCCTCACCAGAGGATATTATTTCCATTGACAGAGTGCAAAGGATGGAGGAGGGGAGAGAGAGAAAGAGAGAGAGAAACATTGACTGATTGCCTCCTGTACTCACCTCAACCAGGGGCAGGGATTGAACCCAAAACCGAGGTACGTGCCCTTGATCAAGAATCAAACTCAAGATCCTTTGGTCTGTGGGCTGATGCTCTAACCACTGAGCAAAACAGACCAGGGCTCCACCCTTTTAAATCTATTAAGACTTATTTTATAGCCTACTACAGTTTATTCTGGGGAATGTGCCATGCATAGAATGTATATTTTGCTGCTGTTGGGCAGAATATTCTATAGGTATCTGTTAGGTCTTGTTTGTTTATAATGTTGCTCAAGTCTTCTATTTCTTTGTTGATCTTCTGCCTAGTTTTTTATCCAATACTGAAACTAAGCTATTGAAATCACCAACTATTTTTGTTGAATTGTCTATTTCTCCCTTCAATTCTGTCCGTTTTTACTTCATGTATTTTGGGGCTCTGTTATTCGGTGCACGTATGTTTGTAATATTTATATTTTCCTGATGGATTTTTTTCATCATTATAGACTATCCCTGTTTATCTCTAGTAACTTTTGTCTTAAAATCTATTTGTCTGATATCAGTATAAGCACAGCAGCTTTTCTTGATTATTTGTGTGTTTTTTTTAATCCTCACCTGAGGATACTTTCTCACTGATTTTTAGAGAGAGAGGAAGAGAAAGGGAAAGACAGAGAGAAATATTGATGTGAGAGAAACACATCAATTGGTTGCTTCCTACACAAACCCCCAGCCGTCCAGCTTTCTTATAGTTACTGTTTGCATGATGTATATTATGCATTTTTTATATCATTTTACTTTCAACTTATTTTATCTTTGAATCTACAGTATGTCTCCTGTAATCAGTATATAGTTGGTCTTGGTTTTCTTATATAGTCTGCCACTGCTTTTTTAAAAATCAGTGTATATTTCAACATTATGAGAAAGACACGTAATGTCTTCTGTTATTATAAAAACAGATTTATCTCACAGACCCCCTGAAAGGGATCTAGTCCATTCTTTGAGAACCACTGCAATAATAAGCATTTATTTAGCTGATGCATCTGTGAATTATCTGGGATTAGACTGATCTAGGCTGAGACTGGCTGGATCCTTCTCCTGGGACCAGCAGACTAGTGTGACATCCTTCTCCTGGTGACAGCAGAAGCTCAAGAGGTCAAGCGGAGACAGATTGTTTAAGGACCTTACTACATTGGTCAAAGTCAGTCACATGACCGAACCCAAAGTCAAGGGACAAAAAATATATTCCACTCCTTTAGTGAGAAGAACTGCAAAGTCCAGGCAAAGAGCAAGAATACAGGGAATGGTAAAGAATGGGGGCCAATGATGCAATCTATACACATGTCACGAATGAAAGCAAAGTGACCCACTACAAGCTACTGCAGCAGCTAGAGAGAAAGGACGATGCCTGGACTAGGGTACCACTGAAGAGAGAGGTCAAAAGCAGTTAGACCCGGGTATGAACTTCAACAAGTCAGTTCTTCCCTCCCAACCTTCACTTCCTTAACTATAAAATGGTGTTCTTAAGACAATTAAATGAGATAATGTACATAGAGTTTAACTCTAGTAAGCATTTGATCTATGAAGTCTGTTACTGGTATCTCTAAAGTGGGAATGATTTGGGGGAAAAAATTCATAGATTTCTAGTCAGGATCAAAGCAGCGGAGCAGAGGCTGGCACATGAAATATATTCCAGTTGTTCATCACTTACATTCTGTCAGCTTCCTAAAAGGCTCCAAGATTTACAGTAAAAGATGCATTTATATAAACACTATTAAAAGTAGGGTGAAAGATTAAGAGACTTATCTCTTTGACTTAGTCTTTGACTGATAAAGCCACTTGCAGAAAAGAATTTTAATCACTTTGTTCGATTACAGAAAGTGTTTTTGTTATTTCTAATGGAGCTAACCACTTCCCAGAGATCATTCTTGTTCTGCTACTGTTTGGCTGAATTGGAGGGAGGAGGGAGGAGGGAAGATGGAGTTGGAGGGGGTGCTTCTATATTAATTCAATTTAGATACTGTTTCATAGGTATTTACTTTGTTTGATTTTTTTCCTGCAGATTAAAAGTTGTCAGCTTTTAATCTGCAGGAAGAGATCGTAATCTAGCCAGATGATCTAAGGCAAGTTCTTAACCTCTATCTACCTCAGTTTCTTCATCTGTAAAATAGGTATATTAATAATACTATTACTTCCTTTGAGGATTAATTGAGTTCATAATATGCACTGGCACAGTTAGTGCTATGTAGTCTTTCATATTATTATTATTATTATTATTATTATTATTTAATACAAACTCACATGTTATTACTCAGAAAAGTTGAACACAACTTCACAAAGTCAGTTTGAGACAATCTTACTACTCGGGAAAGTCAAGATCTACATGTCTTCAGTAAACCTATGCTCTGCTCCAACCTCTAGAACAAGATACAGAATCTACATTTTTCTCTCTGATTGCTCTTCCTGATTTGACAACCATGGGTAATCCAGAAGGAAGCCAAGTCCTGCAACTTGCAAAACCCAGACTGGACATTTTCCTGCCCTCCCCCAGACCGTTCAGCTTGGCCAGGTTCAGTGCTCCTACAGCTGTCACTGGGAGACCATAAAGAACAGACATAAAGTCAGATCTGCAATGCTCAAACAAGGGTTAGCCTGACAAGTCACATTTCAAAGTACCTTCTTATAAAGCTAAGGAAATTGTGACTCAGAACATGAGTAACTTGCCCAAGGTCAAGCTGTGAGTGGAAGTACATTCTACCTGATCCCAACACTTGACTACAATGCCTTTACATCCTCTGCAACAAAGCTCCCTCCTTCAGGCTACATAGCTTCACTGTACTCCATCCACCCTCAGGACAGACCCTTCTCTTCCCAAATCATTCTGCCTTGCCCCTCAGAAAGCATAGACTAGAGATAAGGACATTACTCCACCTGATGTCTGCCCAGCCCAGAGGCTGGTGAACAGTCCTCTCCTTCACCCTAAATACCATACTTCCATTAAAGTAGCTGGGGAATAAACTGGCTTCCTTGAAAGTTCCCGTCATGGTGACTCACATGCCACTCACTAAACACTGAAACCCTCTGGCCCAATGCAGATGCGTTTGTTAAGCAACACCTCCCTCAACTCCATCTCACCTTTAGAACACCAGCATCTAGCTCATGGCCCACCCTGGGGGCTCAGAGCACCCTGGCATCTGGCTGCATTGACTTCTGAGAGGAAGGTATTTGGGTGTGGCAACCTAGAAAGAGGACTCCAAGGTGACCCAGCACCTACCAGGCAAAACCACTGTCAAATGCAGGATGGTCAGGCACTCTCCTGGGTAGACAAAAACCAGTCTTGGTGCCCCTGTTCTGCTTCCTTGGCACTTTCCTTATCTGTTCCAGGGACCCTCAAACAGCCCACCCCACCCATCCCCACCTGAGTCTGGCCACCTTGCAGCGTCAGATAGCTGCAGACTATCTTGCTCTGCAGTAAGGCAGAAAAGCAGACTGAAGAACGACATGGAGATAATGATGTGGCTTTTCTGCAAAAACAAAAAATATTTTGTGAATTATATTCATTCATGATCATAGAAAAGATAGCAAATTGTTAACAGTGCTTGGTCACCCCTGAGAGCTAGACTGGTGTTAGGTGGGGAACTACAGCTTTTTGCTTTATACATTTCAGCACTGTGGACATGTAGGTTAATGTTAAACATGTTCATGTTGAACATGTTAGTTAATGAAAGGATGTATGACTGGACAGATAGAAGGAAGGGAGGGCAGGAGGGAAATAGGGATGAGTGACCACAGCCAAAGCCACAGTGCCCAACCCCGGAGGCAAAAGAAGGCATGATACACTGGATCTGCTGGGCATCACTCCTGCGTCTCAAGGAAGGAGACAAACAAATGTTGGTGCAAAGGACAGAGGCCAGACAGCAAGGCTGCCCAAGGAAACTCACTGGACACCAATGGGCTCTGAATCACCAGGCACTGGTGACTCAAAGTCTCAGAGACATTAGCTAATTGCTAAAGTGATTACAGGCAAGCAGGGACCAGGATCTCCCAGGCCAGGCTGACATGGCACTCAGGACATCTCCACATGCCCAGGTGGGCACAGCCCTTTCCCTGTGCCACGGCTTAGTGGACAGTGCTGCAGTATGGAAAGCAGTAGGAAACTGAATTTGAGAAGTAGCTTTAGCTTTAAAACACAACTCACATGAAAAGCGAGACCCAAAAGACAGCCCTGAACAAGGTAACGCTATCAACTGAAAATACCTAGGAAGATACCTGAACAATGGATAAAACTTCTGAGTGTGCATTTTGCTTCCTGACAAAACAATTATGTTTATATGATCATTAAATATACCAGCGGGTAGAAACGTCTACATGCTTAAACCTGTGTTCTGTGGACCAGCTACATCAGCATCATCTGGGAGCTTGCTAGTAATGCGCAATCTCAGACCTCACCCCAGAATTCCCAGAATTATGGAATCAGAATCTGTACTTAACAAGATCCTTGGGTGATGTGTATGCACACTGAAGCATAAGAAGCACTGGCCTAATATGCACAATAATTTGCCTATTATTAAATATCAGAGTTATTTCTAATCAACATTCATCTATGAAACATCTACTAAAGGCCTATACACTTCAGTCTGTCAAGTCCCAAGAATGCAGCTGCAGATGAGAGACAAAAAATTCTGCAGTCACAGAAATTAACATCCTACTGAGGGTTGTCAGATAATAAACTCCATGGATAAGAAGTGCTAATAAGAAAAGAGACAGGGTGGTGATGTTTCAGAGTGATGAGCGTGTTCAGAGATTAAATAGCAAACCCAGGTGGGGCAAAATTAAAACCATTAGAACATAGGTAACAGAGGCAACATCAAACACCAAAGTTTACAATGGAGCTGGTATAATGTGGAATATATCAAACCCAGAACTTGATATAATATTATGTATCAATAAAAACTACTATGAAGTGTATATAACATCATAGAAAAAAGGTCTATGATGTGTCAAGTTAAAAAAAAATCACACTTCAAAATGAGATTTGCACTAAACAACTATACATAACTTAAGTACATGGGTACAAGAATTGCAAAGGACACATTAAACTGGAAAAACCAGATTTGTTGGGGAGCAGGATTCTGGATATACTTTTCCTTTAACATTACTCTTCACAGCAAATAATTCTAAAGGTAAGAAGTTCTCAGCTGCCAGCCACGTGAGTGAGCCATCTTGGCCATTCCAGCCCATTGATAACTGCAGCCAACACAACATGGAGTGGCTGACCCACTCAGCTGAGCCCAGTCAACCCAGAGAATTCTGAGAGACATTATATGGGTGCTGTTGTTGTTTTGGGTGGTTTGTGATGTGGTAATAAATAACAAAACACAGGGGGTGGAGCTTGGAGTGTGGAGTAAAGAAGGCCAGTGTAAGTGGAACAGAGTGTGTGTGGAGGGGAGGAGTGATGGGCAGCACCAGATCATGCAGGGTGTCATAGGCACGAAAGTTTTAGTTCATAGTGTAAATGTTTCATTTGCCTTCATTTTCTTCTTTCTGCTCCTACTTGTCTTTTTATCTTTAGCTTCAGGTTTATTGTCAAAGTGCTGTTTAGAATCAAGCTGAAGGAATTCAGCACTGCCAATACACAAGTATGAGCTACCTACCTCACCATCACTTCTACAGGTTGGATTTTTTAGTTCCAAGAGTCCAAGAAACATATGAGTGTAAAAATGTAAATTCCTTTCTCAAAAACTACAAGGTCTCCATCTATCATTTCCATGGATGCAGAAAAACTGAAGCTTTCCAACTTCGAGTATCCAAATCATTTCTGATCTCAAACTCAGTCTCTTCCAGAGAAATGCTCAGTTAACTTAGGATCATCCCCTTCTCCTTCTCCCTAGGGATTGTGCCAAGTTCCCAAATTCACGCCTAGGGATTGTGCCAAATTCCCAAATTCACGCCTAGGGATTGTGTCAAGTTCCCAAATTCACACCTAGGGATTGTGCCAAGTTCCCAAATTCATGCCTAGGGATTGTGCCAAGTTCCCAAGTTCACCCCTAGGGATTGTGCCAAATTCCCAAATTCACACCCTAGAGGAAGGGGATTGAGTCCCAGGCTCTCCTCTGTTCCTGCTTAGAGATTCTCTTCTCCTGAGTCTTAGAAAGTGGAATCCACTGTCCTGGGACATGACCATGTCCTTCTTGTCCAGAGCCCAAGTTCCTTGGTTCCACCTGCCCATCTGTCCTCCCATGACCCTCTTTGAAATGTTGTCTGGTTGTGACAATAACCTACAACTTATGGATGCCCAGTGACATAGATCTTTTCTTGGAGGAATCCTAAGTGACCCTCTTGGAGCCATGGATGTCTTGTCTGCTTGCTACACACCATACGGAGATATGGAGGATTCTGTGAAATGCTCCCGCGGCCACTTCATCACTCCATTGCTCAGGTAATCTGTTGGACAATGAAGCTTCTATACAAGCAATACAAGCTTCTGGGCTGTACCTGAGGAAGCCAGACAATGTGTCTTTCTGCTCTGATATATCCTTCAAATATATCTGGGAGTGTGGGGGGAGGGTCAGGCTTTCTGTCATCCCAGCCTTATCTTGAGGTTTGGCTTGTGAAAGGGATACTGGGAACTTAAAGGTATCTAAATCCTGAACACCTCCCCTTGATACCTTCCTTCTGGCCAGCTGGTCAAACTCTCATTTCCTTCAGAAAACTTCAGAGTCCTTCCAATCCTTGGTACTTAAAAAAAACAGGCTTTTAGAAGAAAACGTAATCCCTTTTCTGAAAAATTTGATTCTTACCATTGAAAAGCGTGGCTTTCAAGACTACCCTCTCTGCTATAGATTTTTAAGAATTTGACTCTACTCTCTATAGGGAAGTGCATATGGAAAACCACACTGTTGTCTGAATGGTATAAAGAACAGTCATTAGCCGAAACCGGTTTGGCTCAGAGGATAGAGCGTCGGCCTGCGGACTGAAAGGTCCGAGGTTCGATTCTGGTCAAGGGCATGTACCTTGGTTGCGGGCACATCCCCAGTAGGGGTTGTGCAAGAGGCAGCTAATCGATGTTTCTCTATCATTGATGTTTCTAACTCTCTATCCCTCTCTCTTCCTCTCTGTAAAAAAAAAAAATCAATAAAATACATTTAAAAAAATAAAAGAACAGTCATTAAAGGAGTGGTATAAAATAAAGTTTAGCAACATCATTCTATTCTAGTTCTCTCCATATTTGATGCAAGTATTAGGAGGGACCTAGAGATTATGTAGTATAATCCATCTCACCGATCCCATTCCCACCCACCAATTTAGAAGATGATTATGCTAAAACCCAGGGAGGTCAAGGTTGGGTTTGTACCCTCCATCTCTGAATGTGCATTTCAGGATACTAACACAAACTCTTCTCAGGTCATTTTACACAGTGTCTTCCAATTCATTCTCATTCTGCTTTGAAACAGATCTGTATCCATTGATCCTCTTTGAAATGTTGTCTGGTTGTGACAATAACCTATAACTTATGGATGCCCAGTGACACAAATCTTTTCTTGGAGGAATCCTAAGTGCTCAGTCAGGAAAAAAACAAAAACAACATCTTTGAGGTAAGCCCAGGAAAGCAAATATATTTAATCCTTTTGACCAAATCTAATTGATTTCCTGGTACATTGTGTTGAGAAGGATTGGAAGAACTCATTCAGCCTGTGCAGGAAAGAAAGCTGGGAGATTGATTAGCAATTTCTGTGTGGGTGTGTTGGGAAATGGGAGTAGAGAGGTGGAGTGCTAGAATGCATGCCTGATATTGATACTGCTGAGATCAAATGTGCGGTATTTATAGGAGATTCAGAGAAGGGAGTCATTAAAGGGTCTCTGAGGGGTTAAGAGCAGTAGCTCAAAAGAGGCCTTATCATGTACTGAAGAGGAGAATAAAATGAAGTTAAAATAAACACAACTCCACCCCCACCCAAAAATATCCCTTAACTGCTCCTACTTTATTCCTTGCAAAAATAAACAGACTAGCCCTAGCTGGTTTGGCTCAATGGATAGAGCATCGGCCTGTGGACTGAAGGGTCCCAGGTTCGATTTCAGCCAAGGGCACATGCCTGGGTTGCAGGCTTGATCCCCAGTAGAGGGCATGCAGGAGGCAGCCAATCAATGATTCTCTCTCATCACTGATGTTTCTCTCTCTCTCTCCCTCTTCCTTCCTCTATAAAATCAATCCTATCTAATAATAGAGTAACATGTAAATTACCATCACTCCGCTACGCCCGATTGGGTGGCGGGAGGCTGGGGGGCGGGACTCGGGGTGGCCTATCCGGCCATTGAGAGGCACGGATCCGCTGCCACTGAGGGGTGCTACCCTGCTGTTGAGAGGCGCAGGGGGCGGGACTCCCGCCCCCTGTGCCTCTCAACAGCCAGATCCGCGGCCGCTGAGGGGGCCTGCCGAGGACACCCAGCTGCGCCTCTCAACAGCAGGGTAGCCAGGTGTCCGCGGCAGCCCCCCTCAGCGGCCGTTGAGAGGCGCAGGGGGCGGGAGTCCCGCCCCCTGCGCCTCTCAACAGCAGGGTAGCCCCCCTCAGCGGCCGCGGACCATCAAAAGTGGGGGAGCTGGGTGCCTGTCTGCTCCGGCACCAGCGGACAGGCACCCAGCTCCACTGCGAAAAGCAAAAGCGTGTAGGGGACCCTACATGTGCATGATTCAATCATGCACTGGGCCTCTAGTAAAATATATTAAAAAACAAAACAAAAACAACAGGCTGGCCCAGCTGGTGTGACTCAGCAGTTGAGCATCGACTCAGGAACCAAGAGGTCACCAGTTCGAATCCTGGTAAGGGCACATGCCAGGGTTGTGGGCTCGATCCCCAGCAGGGGGAATGCAGGAGGCAGCCAATCGATGATGTTCCTCTCTCATAGATGTTTCTCTCTAACCCTCTCTCTTCCTTTCTCTTTAAAAATTGGTAAAAAAAAAATATATATATATATATACATATATATATATATATATATACACACACACATATACATACATATATATACACATATACATACATGTGTGTATATGTGTGTATATACATACATGTGTATGTATATGTGTGTGTATACATACCCCTCGGAGACCCTTTAATGACTCCCTTCTCTGAATCTCCTATAAATATATATATATATGTGTATATACATACATGTGTATGTATATGTGTGTGTATACATACCCCTCAGAGACCCTTTAATGACTCCCTTCTCTGAATCTCCTATAAATATATATATATATTTTGTAAATGAACAGGCTGGGTTCAGATGTAGAAAGACAGACACACACCCCCAAAATCATCACTTACCCTGGTTGGTGTGCTCAGTGGTTAGAACATTGGCCTGCATACCAAAGAGTTGAGGGTTTGATTCCCAGTCAAGGGCATGTACCTGGGTTTTGGGTTTGATCCCCAGCCCTGGTCGGAGCTCGTGCAGGAGGCAACCAATCAATGAGTCTCTCTCACATCGATGTTTTTCTCTCTCTTCCTCTCTCCCTCTCCCTCCCTTCCTTCCACTCTCTCTAAAATCAATGAAAAAAATATCCTTGGATGAGGATTAACAAATAAACAAAAATCACTAACAACCTTCCCTCCTCCAAAAAAAAACACAAACCCCCAGCTTTATAAGTTTTATAAACTCATCAGAGAACACAGACACAAAGAAATATAAATGAACTAAACTCCTGGAAGTAATGTGCCCTTCATAGAAGGAAATAAACTGTCCCGTACTTGGTGGGACTGTGGGAGAAAGGGTAATCCTCCATAGAGATGGGTAAAGAGAAACTAGCCGAATTTATATCAAACTTTTAACCATGGTATTGGGGCTGGCATGACTGATTAGAATCCTGAAGAGCCCAACCTACAGAGTGAGTCTGTCCCCACTCACCATGTCTTACTCTATGAGTCTTTGAAAAGCATGGGGAGGGGGGTACTACATTCAAAGCAGTGGAAGGGGCAAGCAAAGGAGAGCAGAGGGAAATCTGTGCTGAGGTGTATCAGCCTGGGACCTCTCCAAGTACAAGGTCCCCTCAGAAGGGCAGGAGAGGGAGGAGAAACCCTGTGGCATAATGGAGACTATATCTGGTCTTTGTCCCTGATTCCTGGCACAGGGCTTCAAAAACTCTTAGAATTCCCTAATAGGATATTTTCTTATGCTAAATAGGTGAATCATGGTGGGCCCTTGAGAGCTTCATGATGGGAACTAGTCATCAAAAAGACCAACCACATGATAATATGATTGGAACTTTGGGCCAGCCTGACCTTTGAAGAGGTGAGGGGGCTGAAGACTGAGTTCAATCACATAGCCAATAATTTAATTCCTGATGAAGGAAAGTACTGATCTTGCCTTAAAATAATTTGAAGCCAATGGTGAACTGAATCAAAGGAAATCTATAACAAAGTCCAAACATTGCTCAATTTCAGATCCATTTAAGTCAGCCTCCACTTTAGCAGCCTGACAGAAATAGTATTTATTTTTATTTCTATCATCTCTAATATAAAATGTTTAGCATAACCAAAGATAATACATCATATGAAAAAGCAAGAAATATGATCCATGGTCAACAGAGGAATTTGTCAATAGAAGAAAACCTAAACATGGCCCAGAAGTTGGAAAGATCAAACAAGAACACTAAAATCAAATAGATATGCTAGAAATAATATATACAAAATTAGAAATGAAGAATTCATTACATGGACTTAACAAAGTATTGGACACAGCACAGGGAATAATCAACAAACTTGAAGACAGATCAGTAGAACATATCCAACTGAAACAAACAAAAAACAAAGAAAGAAAAGAGTAGAGCAAATGGGATCTGAGGGAGAATATAAAAGTGTATAACATAATTATAATTGGAATGCAGAAGAGAGAAAGAATAGAGCATAAGAAATATGTGAAGAAATAATGGCCCTAAACTTTCTAAAATGATTAAAACATTAAAGGTCCTAGTTATCAATTGCAGGTTGTGTATGGTAGGGAGCTGGGGGGTGGGGGGGAGGCATTGCCACACACCAACTTGGTATCTTACAATTCAATACAATTCTGATACCATCAATTCTGACATTGTATCAGATAACATCAGATCCCACAGGTTAAGGGTTCAGTCCTATCTGCCCCTCCCCCACTCCAGACACCAATTGCAAACCAAGGTATCTGTACTTCTGACTGACTGACTATAGATTGGCGGTTCCAACAACCCCCTCCTTAGGATTACTTAATTTGCTAGAGTGGCTCACAGAAATCAGAGAAACGTACTTATTAGATCACTGGTTTATTATCCTACCTAATAAAAGAGTAATATGCAAATTAACCATCACTCTGCTATACCCACAAGCCACGCCCACCAGCCAATCAAAGTGAGTATGCAAATAAACCCAACCAAGATGGCTATAGCCACAGAGAGCAGGAGGGAGGCTTGGGTTTCCCAGGCAACGGAGGAAGACAAGCTTTCCGCCTGCCCTTGCCAGCCTAGGCCTCCACTCAAGGCTACAAAGTTTCAATTATAGAAGGTAAACAAATCCAAACAGAAATAGCGCAGCCACGGAGCTGGAAAGAGCGGGAGGCTAGGGTTGCCCCCGGCAATGGAGGAAGCAAAGCTTTTCTCACACCCTGGCCGGCCCAGGCCTCCGCTTAAGGCTACAAAGTTTCAATTATAGAAGGTACATAAACCCCTAAAGAAATGGCTGCCAGCCACGGAGCGAGCAGGAGGCTTGGCTCCGCTCCAGGCTACAAATTGTAGAAGGTAAATAAATTCCAGATACCAGGGCCTCCACTTGGGTCACCAGGGGGCGTGGCTGGCCTGCAAACCATCACAGGCCCCTCGCTCAGGCCGCCCCACACCCCAAGGGAACCCTCACCCTGATCCAGGACACCCTTCAGGGCAAACCAGCTGGCCCTCACCCATGCACCAGGCCTCTATCCTATCTAATAAAAGAGTAATATGCAGATTGACCATCACTCCAACACACAATATGGCTGGCCCCATGTGGTCAAAGATCCTGCCCCTATATGGACACAAGATGGCCACCACAAGATGGCCAGCAAGGGAGGGCAGTTGGGAGGCACCAGGCCTGCAAGGGAGGGCAGTTGAGAGGGACCAGGCCTGCAAGGGAGGGCAGTTGGAGGCGATCAACCCTGCAGGGGAGGGCAGTTAGGGGTGACCAGGCCGGCAGAGGAGGGAAGTTGGGGACAAACAGGCTGGCAGGGGATCAGTTAGACATCAATCAGACTGACATGGGAGTGGTTAGGGGGTGATCAGGCTGGCAGGCAGAAGCGGTTAGAGACAATCAGGAAGGCAGGCAGGCGAGCATTTGGGAGCCAGCAGTCCTGGATTGTGTGAGGGATGTCCGACTGCCCGTTTAGACCCGATCCGGGATCGGGTCTAAACGGGCAGTCGGACATCCCTCGAGGGGTCCCAGATTGGAGAGGGTGCAGGCTGGGCTGAGGGACACCCCCCCACATGCCCCCATGCACAAATTTCGTGCACTGGGCCTCTAGTTCTATATAATAAAAGGCCAATATGCAAATTGACTGAACGGCAGAACGACAGGTTGCTATGACATGCACTGACCACCAGGGGGCAGATGCTCAATGCAAGAGCTGCCCCCCTGGTGGTCAGTGTGCTCCCACATGGGGAGCGCCACTCAGCCAGAAGTCCCTGAGGGCTCCCAGACTGCAAGAGGGTGCAGGCCAGGCTGAGGGACCCCCCAAGTGCATGAATTTCATGCACTGGGTCTCTAGTAAAAGGATAAAACTCAGAAACAGCCAAATGGAAGAGATACTTAGGGCAAGTTATGGGGTAAGGGAGCTTCCGTGCCCTATCCAGGCATGCCACTCTCCCAGCACCTCCATGTGTTCACCATTCTGGAAGCTCTCTAAACCCTCTCCTTTGGGGTTTTTATGGAGGCTCCATTACATAGGCATGGCTCATTAAATCTTTGGCCATTGGTGATTAGCTCAACCTCCAGTCCCCTTTTCCTCCTCAGAAGTCAAGTTGTTGGCAGGTTCTGTGTCTTAACTCTTGACTGGGCTTGGAGGATCTGCTTCCAAGGTGGCTCATTCACAGGCCTGGCAAGTGAGTATTAATGATTGGAAGCATGACCTCATTCCTCATCATGTGGATCTCTTCTTAGAGCTCCTTGAGTATACTTACAACATGGCATCTACCTTCTCCCAGAGTGAGTGATCCTACAGAGAAAGAGCAAGGAGGATACCACAATACCTTTTATGCTAGTTTTTGAAACATCACAGTTATTTCCACCATCCTATATAATAAAAGGCTAATATGCAAATCGACTGAACAGTGAACGACCGGTCACTATGACGTGCACTGACCACCAGGGGGCAGATGCTCAATGCAGGAGCTGCCCCCCTGGTGGTCAGTGCACTCGGACAGGGTGAGCGCTGCTCAGCCAGAAGCCAGGCTCACGGCTGGTGAGTGCAGCAGTGGTGGCGGGAGCCTCTTCCACCTCTGAGGCAGCGCTAAGGAGCAGGGAGCGGGGCCTAAGCCGGCAGGCAGACATCCCCCGAGGGGTCCCAGATTGCGAGAGGGCGCAGGCTGGGCTGAGGAACCCCCCATCCCAGTGCACCAATGTCATGCACCAGGCCTCTAGTATTCTATGAATTAGAAGTAGTCACTAAGTCTAGTCCACACTCAAGGAGAGGGAACTTAAGTTCGAAATCTTAGGCTTTAACTAGAATTAAATAAAATGTGTTGCATCTGTACAGTAAAGTATTATTCAGCCATAAAAATGAATGATGCATACCATAACATTATGAACTTTAAAAAATATATACAGGGGTTGGCAAAAGTAGGTTTATATTTGTTCGTATGGAAAATATAATAATACAAGAATAAACTGTGTTTCATGTACTCACAACTGTAAATGAAAGAAGCCAGTCACAAAAGACCACATACTGCATCATTCCATGTATGTGAAATATTCAGAATAGGAAAATTCATATAGACAAAAAGTAGATTGATGGTTGTCTAGGCTTAGAGATGCAGTGGGAAGAGGATAAGGAGTTGACTGCCAATGGAGATGGTGTTTCTTTTGGGGGTGGTGAAAATGTTCTAAAACGGAATTGTGGGGATGGCTACACAGCTCTGTGAATATAATAAGACTTTACTTTATATGGGTGAACTGAGTGGATTATCTCAATAAAGCTGTTTTTAAAAACTCTATAGAGTCTATTTGAAAATTACTAGAGAGGAGAAGGCCGTGTGAAGGCGGATGAAGAGACTGGAGTGATGCAGCCACAAGCCAAGAACACCTGCAGCCACAGAAGCCAGAAGAGCAATGGGTTTTCCTCTAGAGCCTTCCCAGGGCATGCAGCTCTTCGGACACCTTGGTTCTGCTCCAGTGAAACAGATTTGGACTTCTGGCCTCCAGAACTGTGAGAGAACAATTTTTAGTTGTTTTAACCCATCAAGCCTGTAGCCATTGTTACTGCAGCCACAGGAAACTCATACAGGAAGCTAAAAAGTGGAGTCATTGGGTTTTAAACATAGTCAGTGCTCAGTAAATGTTACCTGGTATTATATTACTACTAGAGGCCCGGTGCATGAAATTCGTGCACTGGGGTGTGGGGGGGGGGTCCCTCAGCCCAGCCTGCACCCTCTCACAGTCTGGGAGCCCTCAGGGAATGTCCTACTGACGGCTTAGGCCTCCCTCTGTGGGAGGTGACAGGGCTGAGCAGGGGAAGGCGTCACCCCATCACCCCGCTGCTGCTGCCACTGCTGGCCACCACAGCCACCAAGGTGTTTTCATCAACACAGACTCCAGAGTCCCTTCACCACGAAAAAATGACAACTTTCTTTAAGCATTTTCAAAATGTGTCTTTCATAGGATATGACATTTCTTTCTTTTTTATCCTCACCTGAGGATATGTTTCCATTGATTTTTAGAGAGTGTGGAAGAGAGAGGGAAAGGCAGAGAAAAACATCAATGTGAGAGGGACACTTCGATCAGTTGCTTCCTGCATGAGCCCTGACCTGGGCCCCAGCCAGGAAGGAGCCTGCAAACTAGGTACATACCCTTGATCAGAATCGAATCTGGACCCTGCGGTCCGCAGGCCAAGGCTCTATCCACTGAGCCAAACTGGCTAGGGCAGGATATGACATTTCTTAGCCCCTCCAGCAGACCTTCATTTTTTCTTCCAGGAGTGAGGTGGAAAAACCCTAGATCACCTTCTTGGATTCTTATTTCCCAAGTTACCAAGAACACTGCGAGTGTTGGCGTACAGGGAGCTTAGCCAATGAGCAGCCAGAAAAGGTGTTTCCTCTGCAGCTGACGCACAGAGGCCCCCCTGTGTGTGTCCACTGGGGTGGGGGCATGCTCCAAGCCATGCCACGGCTGCTGGGAGCAGGCCCCCACCCCTATGTGTGTGCACTGGGGTGGCGCTGAGGTGGGGGCATGCTCCAAGCTGAGCCACACCACCACCACTGGGAGCAGAACCCCACTCCTGTGTGTCCCCGCTGGGGTGGGGGCGTGCTCCGAGCCGCATTCGTCATGACTATTAAGGCTTGGAGCCGGTTGTGACTGTAAAGGCATCCCGGACAAATTTGCATATTACCTCTTTATATATGTAGATTATATATATAAATGTTGCATATGGGGAGGCTCATGTAGAGGATGGTATGTCAAAAGGATCATGATCCTGGCCTTCTTTGTCCATTTCAGCAGACACTGCTGGGGAGATGCGGTCTGTGTAACAGGATTTGATGATTCAGTTTGGGAAGAAGCTATTAATAGTGGGAGGAGTTGGTTCAGAAAAATGACACAACTTTGTAGGGTAAACCCCTCACCCCACAGTGAGTCAGGTCCTGCAAATTTGAGAGGGGGCCTTGTAACTGATGGAGCAAGTGTGATGGCCCAACAATCCAAAAAAAAGAGATTGATTTTTTGCCGGGCAGTATTTTCCCCACAACATTTTATTTGTTTAATCCTTTGTCCTCTTTGGTCCAGAGTAAACACTCAATAAATATTAGTTGAGCCCTAGTTGATTTGGCTCAGTGTCAGCCTGGGTTCAATTCCAGTTAAGGGCACATGCCAGGGTGGCAGGCTTGATCCCCAGTAGGGGGCATGCAGGAGGTAGCCGATCGATGATTCTCTCTCATCACTGATGTTTCTATCTCTCCCTCTCCCTGCCTCTCTGAAATCAATAAAAATAATTTTAAAAAATAAAATAAAATTACTAGAACTAATAAGTGAATTTAGCAGTTTCAAGACACAAGGTCAATATATATAAATCAACTATATTTCAATATACTAGCAATAAGCAACTGGAAAGTAAAATTCCAAAAACAAATACCATTAACAACAGCATCAAAATACTAGCCAAAATAAAATACCCAATAATAAATCTAATGAAAGGTGCTTAAGAGCTATAAACTGAAAATTATAAAATACTGCTTTTCAAAGTTAAAGTACTCCTAGGCAAATATTTAGATATACAATGTTCATAAATTGGAACACTCAATTTTGTTTAAGATTTCCACCTTCCCTAAATTAATCTGCAGATCTGACATAATATATATCAAATGTAAGCAGTCTCTTTTGAAGAAATAGACTGATTCTAAAATTAATATTGGCCCACAAATTATCAAAAATAGCCAAAACAATTTTGAAAATTAAGAACAAAGTTGTAAGACTTTTGACTACCTGATTTCAAGACTCACTATAAAATTTCAGTAATCAAGATAGTGTGATGCTGGTGTAAGGACAGGCAAATAAATAAATAAATGGAACAGAATACCAAGTCAAAAAATAGACCCTTCACATATATGATTTTTTACAAGGTATCAAGTAAGTCCAATGAGGAAGTTAAAATTTTTTTGTTGTTGTTGTTTCTTTTTGAGAAAACAATTTTAATGAATCTTTTTATAAAGAATAGAATATATACCATATATTCTATATGTATATAGAATATATGTTGTCTTTGGTATATTTCATTGCTGTATAGTACTTAAAAGCTCTTAACTTACATATTTAGAAAAATAAGTCTTTGAAAACCTGGTATAACATGGTGATACATTCATAGCATGTCAACTTAATTACTTTATTATGATTGATCATTTTTAATTACTGAAAAATTATTTGATGCTCAGTATAAACAACCCTATATATTTCCTGAAGTAAAACATGCATGAATATCATACACTCACATTTTACAAACTGAAGAATTTGACTCAAGACAAATATGGGGTAGTCAAAATTTTATATTCCCCAAAATCATGAGTTTGTACTTTAAGAGCAGGTTATAAGATAAAAGTTTTTAAATTAAAGAGCTAGATAAGTCAGATGGAAAAAATTGAACCTTAACCCTCTTTTAAAAAAATATTTTTTTATTGATTTCAGAGAGGAAGGGAGAGGGAGAAAGAGATAGAAACATCAATGATGACAGAGAATCATTGATTGGCTGCCTCCTGCATGCCCCCTACTGGGGATCAAGCCCACAACCCAGGCATGTGCCCTTGACCAGAATCAAACCCGAGACCCTTCAGTCTACAGGCCGACGCTCTATCCACTGAGCCAAACCAGCTAGGGCCATAACCCCTTTCTTATCCTTACATAAAAGTTATCTTTTTTAAAAAGAAAATTTTAATTTTGGTAGAGTCCAATTTAACAATTTTTCTTTTATGGCCAGTGCTTTTTGTGTCAAATAAATCTTGGCTACTTCAAGGTTTTAAAGATATTCTATGTTTCTTCTAGAAGTTTGATGGTGCTAGGTTTTCAAACTAATGTTTTTAATCTTACATGTGATCTTATTTTCCAAAGTTTATTTTTAAAAGTTTCAAACAGTGAGCACACAGTGAGAAGGCAGATGTCCACAGACAGGGAAGTGGAGCCTCACCAGACACCAAATCTCTGGGCACCTTGATCTTGGCCTTCCCAGCTCCAGAACTGTGAGAAGCATCTGTTGTTTGAGCCACCCAGTCAGTGGCATTTTTGTTATAGCAGCCTAAGCTAACAGATAAAATAGTATAAAATAATAGTAATAGTAAATAAATAGTATAAAAATTTTCTTAAATGGAATTTACAAGTAGTAGAATTTATTCTTTTATAATTATTTTGTAAGCTGCAAATCTGAATTAGGGAAGGAAGTAGTATCTTTGACTTGCCAGACTTTTTTTTTTTTTTTAAGTTTCATCCTGGCAGGTGGCTTCAGTTAGTTGGAGCACTGTCCTGTGCACCAAAAGGCGATCTCCGGTTGGGGCATATATGGGAGGTGCCAATTGGTGTTCCTCTCTCCCATCAATGTTTTTCTCTCTCCTCTCTCTCTCTCTCTCTCTCTCTCTCTCTCTCTCTCTCTCTCTCTCTCTCTCCCCCTCCTTCCTGCCACCCCCTTCTCCCTCTTCCTCTCCCTCCCCCCACCTCATTCTCACTTCCCTCTCCTCTTCCTTCTCTCTAAAAATCAATGAAAACAATACCCTTGGGTGAGGATTTTAAAAAAAAAAAGTTTCAAGCATATACCAAACTGGAAAGAATTTACAATGAAAACCCCAATACTGCCCCCCTAGGGAGGAACCGTTTTATATAAACTAAAGCAGGTTGAGGAGAGAGATTTTGTGCAGTTTCTAAGGGGGATGTCTGGGACCTTTCAAGAAGGATCTTATTTCACTTGGAAATCACCACCTTCCTTTCCTTGATGAGTGTGTGTGCCCTGGAGATGCCTGACCATGATAACAACTGCTTTTAGGTCCAGAGTGAAGGAAAAATGAAGGATTTCCCTGTGGAAATCTGATGGCAGTTGGCAGAGTAAAAGGAAGGACAAGAGGGGTCAGCAGTAGGGGTCACCAGACCTTCCCTTTCTGTGTGGTGCTAAGGTGACGGACATACTCACTTCCTGGGCCCTGGGCCCTCCCTATAGGGCTCTGAGTACAAGAGATGTGAGAATGATGTAATGTCTACACACACACAGCTGGAAGAAAAAACATCATCTTAATCCAACTGACCAGTTAGAACTGCTTACCAACTAGTAGTATAATATATTCCACTATTTTTTCAATAGTTCACTGTTTAATAAACTGACTCTTATTTTGATCCCCCAGATGTTTTTGTGTTTTTTGTTGTTGTTAGTCCTCACCAAAGAGTATTTTTTCCATTGAATTTTAGAGAGAGTAGAAGGAAGGGAGAGAGAGGGAAAAAAAAATCATCGGTATGAGAAGCACATTGATTGGTTGCCTCCTGCACGTGCAGGGGGAGGGCACAGGATCAAACTTACAACCCAGGTATCTATAGGCCCGTGATGGAGAATCAAACCTTTGGTGCTCAGGCTGACACTCTAACCACATTGGCCAGGGCTGTGGGGCTTTTTTAGGCAAAGATACCATCTTAAAGCTCTTTAGCTGGGAGAATGAGGAGTCTCCCTCAATCTTTTTTTTACAAGAGGAGGAATGAAGTCCACTATGAGGTGATGACCACCTGTCAGGAGCGAGAGGTTGTAAAGGTTCAGGAAATTCAAGTGACATCATCTGAGTGGTGAGGACATTTGTCTTCTGCAGATGGAGCCACTCATCTCCCAGCCTAAAACAAGCAGGCTTCAGAGAGACTGAGTACCCTGTGTCATGGAACAGGCATCTCAGAGGTTCTAAAAGATCACCTGGACGACTTCATTCATGCTAGTTTGTCTTACCATATGTCAAGGACTGACTCACAGACAAGGTCACAGGAGAATGAAAAAGACCTAGTGTGACAAATACCAAATGGTCTATGGGGAAGCAGACAACCTATGACCCGACTTGAGCATCTTCAAATGGTGTTTCCAAAGCCCTGGGTTTTGCTTCATTATCAGTATAAGCCAGCTTCTTCCAGGGCCCGAGCTATTCCCAAGGCCCATATTAGGAAGCAGTAGCCGTTGCATTGATTCTTCCTAGTGTGAAGTTCCAGCTTTGCCTTGTACTAGTTCTATGACACTGTGCAAGTGGCTAAACTCACTGAACCACAGTTTCCTTGTTTTTAACATTGTAATGACAATAACACCTAGCTCAAATTGTATGAATTGAATCAGATTAGCATACAAAAATTAATGCATAAGAGAGATAAATGACCTTTCATGGGATAGATTACCTTTGACACTGTGAAAGTGACAAACATCTAGGAGATTTGGGCACCACCTTCTTGGACATAGAACTCAAAAAAAAAAAAAAGCTCAGACTAAAAATTCCATTGTTTCTGACTTATAGAGAAGAGATAACTATGGCAGATAAGATCACAGAATCATGGTCTATGCACTCAGAAAGGAACCTCGGAAAACCTAGCCTGACTCACTCTTTTATGGATGCATTCTCATCCACGAGAGAAAGGAAGTTACTCATCCATCAATGTTAAAATTAAAGACAGAGACCAACCTTTTTCTTAGTATTTGCACTCCCTGCCCTGCTCCCCTCCCCTTAGCACATGGCCTGGCCAAAGTTTATACTCAATAAACAGTCACTGAATTTTAACTTGTCCAAGGACACAGAACTCAAAAAAAAAGAAAAAGCTCAGACTAAAAATTCCACTTTTTTTCTGACTTATAGAGAAGGATCCCGTGCTGGATAAGAGTAATCTAGATGTTGGTTCAAAGCTCAGCTCTGCCTTAAAGTTATAAACCTCAGGCAATTTATTTAACTTCTCATTAGCAGAACAAGGATAATAGCATCCACACCTCAGTGCTATTATGAGAATTAAACAAGATACTGATCATGCACCTGGCTCTCTGTTACAAAAGACCAAATATTAACAACGACCCAGAGGAAAAACAAGTCGGTTAAAAATTTGGATATTCTATTGACACCACATGAAGCCTCTAGATGTAAGAACTAGCTAAGGGAACTGAATTTCCAAGTTTGCACTCATGTCTGTGTGTCATAAAAGGCGTCCTGGATAATACCATTATCACCTCTCCAGGGAAGTCACACCTGACACTTCACTCAGGCCTTCCTAGGCCTCCATGCCCTACCTGGGTGATCCACGCCATGGTGTGATGGCAATTGTGCTGGTCAGGGCTCAGGAAATGGGGGGTTCAGAAAGCCTCCATCATCTGGACCAATCACTTAAGCCCCCAAACCTCCATTTCCTCATTTGTGAGATGCCAACAATAATGCCTTCCGCACAGGGATATTAAAAAAGCTGGATAGGATGATGGTTTCAGAAAGTGCGCAACCCTTTAAAAACAAGAGGGAGGGGGTTTTCACGTGCCAACTGAAGTCAAGCTGTGGTCTAACTATAACACTGGCTGAAAATTCTTGGGAGATTCTGCAAATTAAAAGTCTATTTTGAGATTGAAGCCAAAAAAAAATCTCATTTAAAAAAATACTTAACTGTCTCCTCCCCCCCCCCCCCCTCCCAATCCATTGTGGGAGCCACTCTCAAAGAAAGATGCTCGGGTTATTGCAGGCAAGTGGAGATGAGAGTGGTTGACCCACCCAGTGGGGCTGCCAAGGGTGATTACAGCACACCTGGCAGGCTAGACTCCTTTCATCCTCCAGGGAGCCGAAGTGCTTTGGAAAGTCAATCACTCGGCAAGGCACGGAGAAGACAAACCAATGAGCAATTGGAATGACAGAGAAGCCTGAGTTCTAATGATCAGCACCAATCTGTAAAAGAAACCTTTCTCGTTGGCTGAAAAGATGGATGGCTCGTGCCTGCATTTCCCACATCAGAGGTGGCTCATCCACCACATCATTATATGAAGTAATGGCTGCACTCCCGTGGCTGCTCAGCTCACTGATTGCAACATTTAACTCCCTCCTTCTATTCTGGATGCAAAGGCAGTGCTGCAGGTCCTCTTCTACACGATGCCTTCCAGCCAGGCCTCAGCTGTGCTCAGGGTCACTTTAAAGCAGCCAATCTGACTCTGTGGACAAACTGACAGCCACACTTGTTTTGTTAGCCTAAAAAATAACCCATTAACCGTTGAGCACTTTTGAAATTTCCCAGTGATGTGTGTAAGAGGACCTTTGCCCCAAGCCTTGAGGCTCAATGAAATGAAGGATACAGTGGGGTCAGTTGGGTAACATTTGGTATTTGGGTTTGAATAAGGGAAGGATTGTTGTTTTTGCAGCTGGTGATAGATTTGGAGATGGGGTGAGGGATGAGATGTGGTCTGAAATGGGATGAGATTCAGTATTTGGGTGATGGATAGAGTTAGTATTAAGGCTAGGATAAGGCTCAGGAATTGGGTGAGAGACAGACCTGAAGTCAGGTGAAGGACGGGAGATGACACCAGACAGTGAGTTTCAGTCTTTGGCTGGGGGTAAGGAAAGAGTGCGTGTAAGCATCAGGCAGAGACTCGGGGTTTAGGTGAGGAATGGTCAGGCCCCAGCGAGGCTCAGAGATAGATGGTCTTGATAGAGGAGACTTATAATCTAATAGATAGAGCACCTGAATTAATCTGAAAAGCAATCATATTATTTTAAATATTAGAACATATATAGTTATGTAAATAGGGGGTTACGCTTCTTATGTATAAATAGGGGGTTAAGTTTTTCTTAAAGTTTCCTTTTCAAGGCTTGTGCAAAGCGACTGGGGAGGTGACTCAGCTGTGAATCCAGCAAGCAGAACCAATAAGCCACCAAGAGTCAAAACATCATCTCATCATCATCTCATCATCATCTCATCACCTGATCACTAAAGGACAGTAGCGGACATCTGCGGACCCCCAAGGCTGCACGTAGCCGCATCCTGTTCCCCAGTCCCACGCCCCTTTACTAGTATAATCCTGCCCCCTGCACCTTGCTGGAAGGTAGGCTTTGATGCTTGTAAGCGCCCTGTCTTCTTGGTTAGCTAGCCTTCTCAAAAAACGCTTCTCAATAATAAGATTCAACCCTGCCTTCGTTATTAGACACAGAGACAGGCAGCCCGAGCCCAACGGGGGTTTCCCAGTAACAGTCTGAGGCTCAGGGATGGACAGGACAGACCTCAGTGATGGGATGATGTCTGTTGTATGCATTACTTGATTTTTTTTTTAAGCTGAAAGCTTGAGAACTTATTCCTTAAGGTCAAGAAATGTGTCCTCAGCTGCATCAAAACACTCCATCAGAGGGCCCGGAGTCAGCCCCGAGAAAATGGGAAGTCATCTGTGCTGGTGTCTCCCCCTTCCTTCTGGGAGGCTTGTTTCTCTTTCTGAAAGGGCACCTGACAAGCACCCAGCAGATCTCAGCGACCTGTGGCTCGGGTACCACCAGATCAGCAAGCCCTGCCACCCTGAGATGGGAACAGCACTGGGAGGGGGAAGGACATGGGGTTTGAAAGCAAGGAGACCTGGGTTCTGCTCCTAAATCTTGGGCAAATCCCTGATCCTCTCCGACCCTGATTTCTCAATGATTAACAGGATTTTTCTTACTTCTATTACGGGTTTGGGAATTGAGCAAATAACAAATGTGAAGAGAACTTCCTAAGATGTAAATGGTATCTTATTACTGACAGTTGTGATCATCATCTTGGCACTGGAGCATGGACCCAGGGAAGACAGTGATGGCCAGGGGGACGGGCAGGGGTGGGGAGGGCTCTAATGGGGGATCTGCCCCTGCCCTTCTGAGAGGAAGAACTTCCACCCTCTGGGCCTCAGACTCCTCACCTAGGTATCGGCTCTAACAATCTGAGTCTCAGAATTTCTCAGGACGTGTGTGTGTGTGTGTGTGTGTGTGTGTGTGTGTGTGTGTGTGTGTAGGGAGAAGAAGGACAGAAGCAGGAAGTGGCTATGGGGGGACATTCACTTTACCAGGCCAAAAATACCAGCTCATTGAGAAGCACAGACGGCTCTCTCCTTGTCCGCGCTGCATCCCTGATTTCTACTCCAGCCATGCTGCTGGCACACAATGTATTTTAAGAATCAACGACAAAGGCAGCTGGCAGCTGGTTTCCTGGTGCTACCTAGGGCTTCCCAGGCTCCCAAACAGGAGCTCAGGTTATCACAGAGGCTGCAAACAGGCAGCAGCCAGGGGTGGGCCAGCAAAGAAGCATAGAGAGTATTTGTCTATGTGCACCCCAAATGTCCTCCCACAGAGTCCCCAAATTTCCCCATTAGAAAGCTATTCCTTTGGTGTTAGCACTATCCCATTCCCACTCACTCTTAAAATACAAAGATCCCAACCAAACACAGCATATTAAGCCCAAAGTCCTGGGACTTTTCCCACTTCTATAGCTGTACCTTTCAGTCTCCCATGAGAAGGCCTCTTTCTCGGTCCATCCCTTTGCACTCCCTGTCTCCTGGGGTGAACACATTCAGACCCGTCACTTCACCTGCTATCTACATGCTCAGGCATCTCAAACCTACATCTCCAGCCAAGATTCCTCTCCTTGCTTCCAGGCCCTTATAACCCACGGCTTCCCAGACACCTGAGTGACCCATAACCACTTCAAATCAAGGAGTCCATAAACAAATCTTCACCTGTCCCCGCCTTCCTCAGATGGTCCCTTTATCAATGACGCCAGAAACCTGGCGGTCTTGTTTTTCTCTCCAGTTGCTCTCATTCCCCCCATCCAATCATGCAGTCCTGTCACTTCTACCTTGTAAACAGCCTGCAGCACCATCCACTGTCATGATTCACTTGCCTAGTTCAGGTCTAATCATTTTCCCCCGGCACCACTGCAAAATCCTCCTAAATGGTTCCCGCGTCTCTAGCGGTCCCCCTGAAATCCATCTCCACAGTGCAGCCAGTACAACCCTGATGGCGTCACTCATGTGCTCAAACGCCTTTGAGGGCTCCCCATTAGCCATGGAATCTGGCCCACAGCTAAGGATCCTCATGATCTGGCCCTCGCCACCGCCCTCCAGCCTCTTCTCCCACCTCAGCTCCCTCCCCATGCTGGGAGCCTCAGTCCCTAAAACCCATTTGCAGTGCCCAGTGCTGTTTATGTACATGCTGTGTTTCTTTTTCTAATGTTCATCTGTATCTGCTTCATTTGGCTGACTCCTACTTCTCCTTATGGACTCTCATCAAGTGTCTCCTTTTCTCTTCACTCCTATGGTAGGCTAAATAATGACCCCAAAAATATATATATAGGTATTGATCCCTACAACATGTAAATATTATCTTAAAAGCCCAAAAGGACTGAGCAAGTGTGATTAAGTTAGGGATCTTATGATGGGGAGATAACTGGATTATCCAGGTGAACCTAAGTGCTATCACATGTGTCCCTATAATGAGGGAGACAGATGGAGAGTTGACCCAGACAGAGGAGGAGGAGGCAAGTGATCACAGAGGCAGAGACTGGAGTGATGTTGCCACAGCCAAGGAATGCAGGCAGCCATTCCAAAGCTGGAAGAGACACGGGATGGATCCTCCCCTAGAGCCTCTGGAGGGAACATGGTCCTGCTGACACCCTGGTTTTGGCCCAGTGAAACTGCTTTCAGATGCTGGCCTCCAGAATGGTAAGAGAATAAACTTGTTGCTTTATGCCACCAGGTTTGTGGTGATTTGGTCCAGCAGCTCCAGGAAACTAATCCACCCCAGGCCAAATGAGGTTCACTAGGACACCTGTTATGTCTTGTAATTTCTGTCCTCACGTCTGTTTCCCCAACATGCTATATTGTGACTCTGAGGATGGGCATTATTTTATCTGTATCTTTAGGGGTTATCACACATGAGGCTTTAATAAATGTTTGATGAGGAAAAGGAACAAATGAATGTCATTACCCACTGCCTGGCCTGACCCATGAGAATCCAAAATATTTGAGCTGTCATCATACTGGGCCCACCTCCCTCACCTCAGACCTCCAAATGCCAACCATTTGCTGAACTGTGATGCAGACTCTGCACCCTTGGACTTGGCCTGGTTATGTTTCTAGAGCCACTGTCTCCAGCAGCCATAGCTTCAGGCCAGTGTGCATGAGAATCATCTGAGGGCTTGTTGAACTTGCAGTTTCCTGGGCCCTAACCAAAGTTTCTCAGCCCAAGGGCTTATGAATCTGTAATTGGGAAGGCTCTCCTACTCAGCCCACCCCCAGCCAGGGTATTCCAATTCAGACGAGATAAATAAAGACTAAGCTTCGAGCAAAGTATGTCCCAGTGCTACCTCACCAATCTCGTCCCAAGCCCGGGCTCTCTGCTTCTCCCCTTCTGCCTGGGCTACGGAGAACTGACCTTCATGTCTTGCATCTGAATCTCAAAGCAAGTCACTACTCCTCAGAGTCAAAGATTAATTAAGAAGTTCCTCTGCAAGTCCGAAGAGGTCTAAGTTCAGGAATCTGGAGAGTTTCTATAGCTACAGCAACATGACATTGAACAGTGGACACTTCTGGTTCATCTGGCCACCGTTTTCCTCCATCCTCACAGAAGGCCAAATTTGTTCAGCTCTCTACCCACCCTCAACACCACTCCTGAATGACTAGAAGGAAAAGGGATTAATCTAAGCTCATGGTGAGAACCCTATTTCTCTTCTAGCCAGTGGAGTTCAAGGAAATGTTTCCTGTGGGGTTTCTGGGAGAGATTTCTTTCTCTTTAGAAGAGTCTTGGAAAGCAGTGTCCCTCTCCACAGGGTGCAGCCCCTGCTGCTACTGGCAGCTTCCTACAACCAGGAGTGAACCAGCCTTGGATGAAGCTGACTTTGGGATAATGGAAGGAATCAGGGTCTTGAAGATGTGGTTATGCTGCTAGAAGAGCCAATCCCAAAGCCTCACTGCCCCTCAACTTCCTCACATGTGGTTGCATGTCACTGAGGCATCCTGATGACCAACGACTCAGCTGGAAAGAGCCTCATCTTGGAGACCTGCTCCATGACTTAGACATTTGACCAGCCAAAGGACTAGACTCACAACTGAATAAAATCATGTGGCTTGACCTCTGCAAAATCAGAGATAGGGCTCACATCCCTGGCCCAGCCTCACTGCTCCTGGGATGTTTATTTCTAGAAGGACCTGGCGCAAACACACCTGTAATGGTGGGTGCCATCTATGCCCAGCTGGGTCTGCATGTCAGATCAGGATGGAGCAACAGCCTCTGCTTTTTGTCACTGTTAACAAATAAAGTAGAGAATGAGGTCTGTCATCACTTCTGGGCAGATATGGGACCAACAGAGCGTCTATTTACAATTTTAAGGGAATGGAAAGGAGACTCAGATTCAAGACTGTGATTGGAGCTATGGCTGGGCTGTACTTTCTCAGGACCATCTTGCTGGAGTAGCTTAAGCAAGTCACTTCAAAATAGCATCAATCCTTTGCTGGTGGAGCCTGGCAATGGGGTGGGGAGGGGTAGAAGCAGGCTTCATCTTTGCCTCGCCCACCTGCTGCCCCTCTGCAAAAAGAACTGCAAAGCAGCCGGTGACAAAGTGACTGGTCTTCTAGAGTCCGATGTGATGGATCAGATCACACCTGCACTGCAGGCAAGCTTCACCTCTTTGAGCTTTAGTTTCCTGGTCTAGGAGATAGTGGTGACAGTACCCATTTCAAGGCCGGATGTAAGGATTAAATGCCATGACCCCTGTCACTGAGGACACACAGGTACTAAATAAATGATGGCTCTTATTGTGATATTTTCTTATTATTATCTCCTCTTAATTTTAGAGGGGACGTTTTAAAAGCACAGAACATGGCAGGCACTTCCCAAGCATGTGGATGGAACCAAGAATGAGCCATGATTTTCTGGAACATCCAGGCCAACAGGTCACTGTACTAGGGGCTCAGTGATTTGCCAACTGTCAGGACTATGACTAAACACTTAAAAGAAAAGATGGCCTAGAGGTGGAACCCAATGAACTGAGGCAGGAACTGCACGGCTAGGCAGACAAGAAGGAATTCTAAGAGCTAGAAACTGGGCAGAGTCAGCCATCTGCCTTTCTGGGGCTGACAGACTCCCATGGAAAGCGTTGGTCATTTCATGAAGTCATTGAGTGGTCAGACAACTCTGCTCCCCACCCCCTCATTTTAGACCCCAGGAACCAGGGGTCCAGGAGAGGAGGGGACACACCAAAGACAGACAGGGGTTGAGGGTTATGCTGGGATTACAACCGAGGGCTCCTGATACCAAAGTCCATTGTTCTTATCCTTGAGGGAATTGTGACTAATGGTGTTGAGTTTGCTATGACAGGTCATATTTCTCCAGATTTATTTGTTTATTTGAACCAGAGTGTCCTTTATGCACTCACTGGGCAAAATTGTGGAGGAGGCACAGGACTGTCCTCCGCCTCCCTGCCCTCCTCCCCATTCTCTTCTCTCAGCAGACAACAGGGCTCCCCAGCTGCCTCAGCTCACCCCACTCACCTGTTTCCATCATGGGGTTATCACAATGTGTCATTATTTGATGGGTTATTTACTTATTTTCCATGTATCTGCCCCCACTGGGTTGTACACTCAAAAAAAGGCTATGTTCCCATGCCTAAAACAGTATTTGGTACACAGTATGTGCTCAATAAATATTTGTGCAAGGAACCAACTCACTTACACTGAGGCAGTAGAGCCTTGCCATGTTCCCTCCCATGGTGTAATATAAATTGTAAGAGAGGATCCTTAGGGAAAGCAGGCGTGGACTGGGAGGAGGGGACTAAGATGTGCTGAGCACTTTCTGAGGGCCAGGCCCTGAGCCAGGTTGATGCACATTATCCATGACAATGGCCATACATGGCTGATCCTCTTGACAGGCTAATGCTTAACCCACAGCAACAAGTCTCTGTGGAAGGAATTAAGGCATGGTAGAAATCAAAACATTTTTTTTAGTCTGAGAATGGAATCTTCCCGGTGCCTCTTTTAGCACACTTTATTGGCAATACTTACATTGTCTATCCGTAGAAGGAGCCTACTTTGAACACCATGACCATAGCAACTGTCGCTGTCATCTAGACAAAAGGAATCCTAGGAATTTTAAGGACATTGTCCCATGGCTGCCTGACAAGCCCCAAGTAGCTGCGAATAAATCTAAAAGAGTCATATCTCAAAAACAACTGTGGGTATGACTTTTGTCAAATGGATTGAGCAAAATCCTCCTATTCATAGGAAGCCCACACAGTTTTTAAGAGAACTCAATATGAGAAAGTGCTGCCTGCCTGGATTAAACGGAACTGGAATCTGAAATTGTTTAAATTTAGGTCCCCAATTTTCTATAGACAGGAAGCAGACTGAGAAAGCTACCTAGCTGCAAATGCAGGCCATTTCCTAGGAGTCTGAGAAGGTAGACCCAAGAGCCACATAAACAATAAACTGGGGAACTACTACTTCCAGGGAGCAGGACCTACACCTAATCAAGGAACAGTCCCTACTTTCCTGGTGGAGGACCTGTTAACAACAGACCAGCTGGATTTCAGCACTGCCATGAACCAGTGACTGGTATTTGCTCCCCATTCTTTCCCCTTTTGAATAAGCATGTCCATTACATTTATCTTTGCCTGTCTCACCAATGCATTTTATGTAGCTCCTCTGTTGCACTAGTCACATTGTAAGTGCTTCAACAGCCACATGTTGCTAGTAGCTACTGTATTGGACAGTGCAGATATAGAGCATTTTTATCATCATAGCAAGTTCTACTGCTTGGGCATGATCTAGAATATAGAAAGACTCCTAGGAATCAATAAGAAAAAAACTAGCCCAAACAAAACAAAGAGCAAGACACAGGAACAGGTATTTCAGAGAAAAGTAAAGGTATCTATAATAATAAAAGCATAATATGCAAATCGACTGAATGGCTGTCCAGACGTCCTTCTGGACGACCTTCTGGATGAAGCCGGGGCTGCAGCCGTGGGATCGAGGCAGCCACTGCAGCTGCGAGGACGGGATCAAGGCAGCCGCTGCAGCTGCGAAGATCTACTCTTGCACGAATTTCATGCATCAGGCCTCTAGTATGGTCCCATATGAAAAAATGTGGAAAAATACACTGTGTAACAATGGGAAACAATAGAGCAGAGAAAATAATCTTGGATAAATTTCTTTTTTTTAAATATATTTTTATTGATTTCAGAGAGGAAGGGAGAGGGAGAGACAGATAGAAATATCAATGATGAGAGAGAATCACTGACCAGCTGCCTCCTGCACGCCCCCACAGGGGATTGAGCCAGCAACCTGGGCATGTGCCTTTGACTAGAATCGAACCCAGGACCCTTTAGTCCACAGGCTGACGCTCTATACACTGAGCCAAGCCAGCTAGGGCTTGGATAATTTCAAAAACATAACCTTGAGCAAAAAAAGTGAGCAAACTAGCCGGTTGCTCAGTGGTTAGTGCGTCTACCCACAAACTGAAGGGTTGCAGGTGCGATTCCGGTCAACAACACGTGCCTTGGTTGCAGGCTCAATCTCCAGCCCCAGTAGGGGCACATGCAGGAGGCAACCAATTGATGTGTCTCTCTCGCATCAATGTTTCTCTATCTCTCTCCTTCCCTTCCACTCTCTCTAAAAATAAATGGGGGAGAAATATCCTTAGGTGAGAATTAATAACAACAACAAAAGTGAGACACCAAAAAATATCCTATATAATAAAGATGTAATATGCAAATGGTCGTTACGCCGAGAAGCGTAATGACCGACCCCTTAACAACCGGATCATGGATCGGCAGGAGGGTGGGGCAGCAAGCTACAAGCAGGCGGCAGAGAGCTACAGGAGGGGGCAGGGCAGTAAGCTATGAGGGGGGAACGGGGGGGGGGGGCAGAGGGAGCTACAGGAGGGCAGCAGCGAGCTAATGGCGAATGGATTCATGCACAGGGCTACTAGTATTTAATAAGATTCCATGTATATAATATTCAAACAGGCAACACTAAGCATTAAAATTGGGAATGCATACATAGATGCTAATACTAAAGAAAAGCAAGTAAAGGTTAACACAAAAATCAAGGTAGGGGTTAGTTATCACAGAGGGATAAAAGGATGTGATTGAGGGGGGACACACTGATAGTTTTATTTCTTTACCAACGTGGTGACCCATGGGTTGTTTTAACATAAATATGTTTTATCTTTCTATACTTAATATTTATTTTTCTCATTGAGCACATACAAACTTCTACTTCTGGTAATGACAGATTAGGTAATTCATATCAACCCTCCCAGTGTGAATAGCTACAAAAGCTGAATAAAATAATGATAACAATAATAAGTTTCTTTCGGGGATTAATAAAGCAGGAAAGAATGACCAGGTCATAATTTGGAAGAAAATATAATGCAGAAAGCTGAGTGTTTGGGGCTACTTTCTCCAGGGGAATTTTGCTAGTTCTGAAAGAGAGAGAGCTAAGAGGCTGAGAGTGTTAATAATACTCCAGAGCCCTAACTGGTTTGGCTCAGTGGATAGAGTGTCGGCCTGCAGACTCAAGGGTCCCAGGTTTGATTCCGGTAAAGGGCATGTACCTTGGTTGCGGGCACATAACCAGTAAGGAGTGTGCAGGAGGCAGCTGATCAATGTTTCTCTCTCATCAATGTTTCTAACTCTCTATCACTCTCCCTTTCTCTCTTTAAAAAAAAAATCAATAAAATATATTTTAAAAATAATAATAATACTCCAGACATTTTTGCCAGGGGAGTGGACCAAGGTTAAAGTTCAGGGACCACCACAGAGGAGCCCTGGTCACTCTCCTTGCCATGTGGACCTGGAAACCTGAATGGCTGCCTTAGGAGTAAGAATGAATAGAAAGTAGAGCAGCCCTGGAAGGCTCTGCAAACCAACTTTCAATCATCTCAGTGCCTAAAACTGGCTCAAGTTCATCCTGAACTTCTAAAGCCCCTGATGCCTTCCAAGAGCATACATAAAGGCTCCCTGGAAGAGGAAGGTAACATAATCCAAGGCCTATGTCATTGGGTTTATTCTAAGAATGCAAAGCTTGGACTGGGCCTGGCAGTGGTGTCTTCAGCAGCACCCAGTGCTAGATGTGCTGGAGGTGGCTGCCCTAGTGGTGGCAGAGTCATTGGTGGTTGTGGGATGGGGTGCTGTAGTGGCTGTGGTGCCCACGGGTGGTATGAAATGGCGGATTTCAAGGAGTTGAGGAATATGGTTTATGGGCTACAAGTGTTACTAGGCTTTGCTGGATGAAATAAAAGTAGGCGCAAGCATGACCTCCTGATGAGGGTGCTGCATTTATTGAAGGGCGGCTGCAGCCCTGCGGCTCAGACTGAAATCTGAGAATTGTACAGACACGGACACGCACGGACTTTTGAAGGACTTTCTAATGTATCCACAATCAAAGCATCAGTTTTCCATTTGGATGGTAGCCCATCACCTGTAGAGCCTGAGTAGGCTGTGGCTGGAATTCACACATTGCCTTCCACTTCAGTTACACCTCACTCACCATGCCCCTGTTTGTTCTGTGTTGTATCCAGATACCTACTAAGTGCACATTTGAGATGCAGCAGCCATCCCCCCAATGCCTCTTGTCCAGACTGTTGTGCAGTTAAAAACCTTGCCCTTTTATGAAGTTCTTGATGTTCTCATCAAGCCCATGAGTTCAAAGCAGTATTCAACAATTTCAAGAGAAGTTTTTATTTTTGGTCTGACATTTCAACTAGTTAGAGAGATAGCATATCCAGAGATATATATATATTTTTTTTTTTTTTGGCTAGGTGGTAGGAGAGATTATACAGTCCAAGTTCAGCAGAGACTTTGCTTGGCAGAAATAAGTTGTCCTCAGAAGGTAACTATCTCAACAGTCTATGTATAAAAGTAAATGGGAAGCTTTTTACTTTACCTGGCTACGCACCACCACCTAAAAATGAGATCGAACAGAGGCACCCTGGACGCCCTATGAACATTACATGTTTAGTTAGGTTATTTTCACCTGTGCCAAACCAGAGTTCCATTTCTTGGGCATCAGAAATTGGAAAGTTAAAGAAAAACTTACTGCAGATCCTAATAGTGAAACCGCCACAGCTAGCCTTCAGGTATTCTTGATGTGCCCTTTAGGGAACATGAAGCTGACAATCCCACACTGAGCAGTGGTTTGTACACACCTATAGTGTTTTGATGCTGCTCTTTATCTGCAAATGCATGAGAAGGAGCCCACCTGGATTTGTCTTGTGTGTGACAAAAAAAAAACAACTGCCTATGAACGTCTAATTTTAGATGGGCTTTTTATGGAAATTCTCAGTGACTGTTCTGATGTGGATGAGATCAAATTCCAAGAAGATGGCTCTTGGTGTCCAATGAGACAAAGAAAGAAACTATGAAAGTATCCAGCCAGCCGTGTACAAAAATAGAAAGTTCAAGTGTCCTCAGTAAGCTTGATCAGTGACTAGACAATGAGGCAGCAAGAAGAAAGCGGATGTTATTGACTGAACAACAGAAAGCTCTTCTGATGAAGAGGAAGACCCTCCTGCCAAAAGGAAGTGCATCTCTATGTCAGAAACACAAGGCAGCCCAACCAAAGGGGTTCTCATGTATGAGGGTGCCCAGTGTGACCGATTGATCCTGCTGCTATCCCACTTCCATGAACAGACTACACAGTACCATTCCACCACATGCAAATATCAAGCATGTCATCAGATTTGCCGGATTTGGATTTTCTTTCCCTTATTCCAGTTGATCCCCGGTCTCACCTCACCCTTCGCAGCAGGCAGTACGTCTGTCACCACCACCAGCCCCCATGAAAGCAGTCCTCGTGTAGTTCATGCAGCAGCAGGAGTGAGACAGGGTCATAGCCAGCAGTGGAAGGAACATTCCTGACATCGACTCACTCGATGGTGGGAATCATTCATCAAAACTGCTCTTTCTTAAATCTCTGGCCCGGGGAAGCTATTTTTTTTTTTTAACAATTACTTTGATATGGATTGAAATATCAAGTGGATACTTTTGCTTTCTGAGAGATGAACACAAACTGCAGCAAGGACCAAATGACACACAGGATTTGTCTTATTCATGCTGTATTCTGAGCATCGGATGTGTTCAGCCATAACTGTATCTTCTTGGGGGATGGATTTCAATTTCATGTTACTAGATGGATTCTACAAATCAGTTCAATAATTTTTGTTGTAATAAACAGCAATAAAATTATGTAAATATTCAATAAATGTTTTTCTATTTTAAAAAGATGTAATCAATGATTCTAAAATGATAGCAACTTTTATTTAACCTGATGTGATGGAAAAAATATATAGAAAGAAGCTATGTTTACCAAATGAGTCCTTTTCACAGAGATTTGTCCTATTTTGTTGAACTGATGAAGTCTTGATAAGTGGCCAAAGCTTGGGTTCCACTTTTCCTCCTGACCCCATCAAAGAAAAATGGCCTTTGTGTCACCCATTTTTCCCCTGGTTGTCATTTACACTTTGACAGTGTTTGCTCCCGAATGCAGAGAGAAGGCCTAGGGTCTGGCTGCTCTTTATTAGTGAGTATGTTGAAGAACACTATCCAGATTCTACCCTGACATAATGTGTGTTATTTTTGGTAATTGAATAGTCTCATTCTAGAGACTTCTACAGATTTCGGGCTTGCCTTCTCAAAAAAGAAATTCTATGCAGCCATTAAAGGAAATGTTTTTGGAGTAAGGTGGCTGGAATGTTTGTCAGAATTTTGTTCATACTGTCCAGAAATATTGAGAGCTTGGATATGGTGAAGCACAAATTTAGGGGAGGTGGGAATAACAAAGTTTAATTTGTTCTTAAGAACTTCTTTTGCTTGTTTACTTTAAAGAATAATATTGTTGAAACTTCTCAGATTTTAGTAACAGTTACCAAGAAAATATGTTTTAGATCTCTGATCATATTTAAAGAAAAAGCAAATAGCAAGAGATATGGAGGGCATCAGATTTCCTCTTTCATTTTTTTAAAAGGGAAATATTTCACTTTTTTAAAGGGCAATGTTTCCTGAAACCACAAAAGACAAAACAGAATTAGAAAATGTTTGAATTTAAGCAAGGAAGAGGTTAAGAAGAGGGACCTGACCCCCACTTTGAAAACCACTGTCTTATAGTGTGTGTTTGATTTTAAATCCCTCAGAAAACTGAGTTTTACCCTTAGAGAAACATTTTCATCCAAATTTTATATTTCCTTTCGCTTCATTTGGCTTCCTAAATACTTCTTGAGTTCTCAAGAGTTAATTCTTTCTCTCCCTAAGCTGTCTCTACTTTAAATAAAATACGTTTTTATTGATTTTAGAGAGAGAGGAAGGGAGAGGGAGAGAGAGAAACATTGATATGAGAGAAACATCAACATCAATTGGCTGCCTCCTATATGCTCCCTGCTGGGGATCCAACCCCAATCCTGGGCATGTGTCCTGATTGGAAATCAAACCGGTGTATGGCCAATGCTCAACCACTGAGCCACACCAGCTGGGCTGTCTCTATTTTAATCCCCTTTTTGTAAAATGACTAATCTGATTCTCAAGCTGAAGTGCCCAGATGAAGAGTGTAAGGACAGAAAAAAGGGCATTTCTTTTTCTTTGCTTCGGCCTTACCCAATTTATGAGAAGCACCTGGTAATTAAACTCCAAGATTGTTAGCTCCTCTGTTTCAAACAGCCAGCCTCTGTTTAAACTGCAAGACAAGGTACTCTCTTGCATACATACCCCTCCTCCCTGCTGGTTTGTTTGTTTGTTTGTTTGTTTGTTTGTTTACAACTGAGGGAAATTAGTAGAAAGTTCCTTGCCCTCATTCCCCTTCAAACAAGCCTCTTTTGAACTCTTCATAACTTTTGCTCCAAGAATGTTTTGCAGGCTTTGCAAAAATACTGATAAGACACCTCCCTAGGACATCTGCCAGGGCTGTCTCCTGAAGAACTAACAAACTTTTCAAAGATGATCCCCCTGATGTCTGTTCAATTTCAGCCCCCAAATCCTCCTCCCTTCCTTGTCACCTAGCCAAGGCTTTAAGGGGGGATGGGGGGGGGGGGAGGAACAGCTTTTGTTCTTGACCTTGGTCCCTTCCCTTTGGGGAAAGTAAAAATAAACTTTCTCTCTGTATCTATCTCTTCTTTCAGTTGTGAGTTCTTTCACAGCCCTTGTCACCAGCCAAACCCTACCAAAGAGCACCAATTTCAGTGAGAAACAGACACATTACTTCAGGGTTGGTGCACTCCAGGGAGCTGACGGGTCAGTACTTGGTTTTTACACCGCCTCAAGTTTTCATGGCCTCTGTGCACCTTTTGTACTGATTCAAGTTCATATGATTTTCTTTGTCGTCCCTTCTTTGGCTTCATCATCCCCTTCATGCATTATCCTTTTTGGAGAGATGCTTATTATTAAAACCACGGAAAATAAACTTCTTGCAATACTTGAGCCATTGTTGCCAGTTCTATCTTGTCATTAGATTTCCAATCCATGTTACAGTCCTTTGGTCCAGATACAGAATTTCTTCATAATAAAATTTTATGTTGCTGTTTGAAATGCAGATACAATGTCTGTTAACTTTGTAATCATATAGAAAAAGTAACCTGATTTGTGTGTATAATTTGTTAACAAAGAAATTATGTATATTTGCTATTATTTTATTACCTTTAAATTCTCAGAAATTCCCCTTCCAAATTTAACCAACAGAGTTTTATAAGGTAAATGAAACATTAATAGAAATTAGTCCATTTACATGGTTCTTATAATGGATACCTCTATGCTTTTATAGTTGTGATTTGTTTCTTTTTGATATTTTTTGTGTTCAGTTTTAATGTGCATTTTTGGTACTTTCCACGGAAATTACATATAAATTTTTAATTTATCTCACGTAAAAAAATAAAAATACAAAGTAAATAAAAATGCAAAGTTGGTTTAACAATGGAAAGATCAATTATGTGATGCAATTTTAACATAATTAAGGGAAATTTGTATTATCTACATCAGTGATGGGCAACCTTTTGAGCTTGGTGTGTCAAACTTCGCCAAAAAACTGAGCATAACTCGGGTAGTGTGTCACTTTGAGGAAAAAACATTATTTCGCGATATTTATAGTTTAAATAACATAAATGTATAATTGTTATATATAATTGTATTTAATAAACCTCAGCGGCCGCGTGTCATCAGAAATGGCTACGCGTGTCAGTGCTGACACGCGTGTCATAGGTTTGCCATCACTGATCTACATAGATACAAAATATGTATTTAATAAAAACATCAACAACCATTAATAATTTTTAAAACTCCTAATAACGTAAGGAAATAGGGAACTTTCTGAATCAGGTAACGGATATTCTCAATAAACCTACTATAAAAATTATACTAATGGTGAAATATTGAAAGTTTCCCCATGCTATCACCACTTCTATTCCACATTATACTTTAGGTTCAAGCCAGTACAACAAGGAAAGAAAAATAAATAAGAACTATAAAAGTTGTAAAGGAGGAAATAAAATCAAGTGAACAGAATATGAGGAAATAAATGAAATTTAACTCCTACTTCACATCATATTTTAAACCAGTGGTTTTCAAGTGAGGGTAATTTTGCCCCTCTATGGAACATTTAACAATTCTTGAGACACTGATTGTCACGACTGGAGAGGGGCTGTGCAATTAGCATCTAGGGAGTAGAGGCTAGGTACACTGCTAAATACCCAACATTGCTCAGGACAGCCCTTCAAAACAATGAGTTATCTGGTCTAAAATGCCCATAGCGCTGAGGTTGAAAACGCCTAAGTTAAATCAACTCTAGGTGTCTTGTAGATATAAAGGGGAAAAGTAAATTTGAAAATCTAAAAATAAATAAATAAATAAGAAAAGTAAAGCAAAAAAGCTTCTAGATAATTCAGGATAATATATCCTTGACCTTGAAATAGGTAAAGACTGATTAAACAGAAAACCCAAAGCATCCACAATGAAAGGAAATATTGGTAAAATAAACTACATTAAGAACTTCTGTTCAAAAGACACTATGAAGGAGTAAAGAGTAGAAGATATTTGCAATATACATAAAAATCCAAGGACTCTTAGCCAAAGTATATAAAGAACCTATACAAGTCATTAAAAAAAAACACCCATTGGCAATAGACTTGAACTTCATAAATGAAGATATATAATGACCAATAAGTTTATAAAAAGATGCTCAATCTCATTAGTAATTTTAAAAAGCAAATTAAAACTATAATGAGATACCACTATTCTACCACCAGAATGACTAAAATTAAAAAGACTGGCAATAGCCGAAACCGGTTTGGCTCAGTGGATAGAGCGTCGGTCTGCGGACTGAGGGGTCCCGGGTTCGATTCCGGTCAAGGGCATGTACATTGGTTGCGGGCACATCCCCGGTGGGGGGCGTGCAGGAGGCAGCTGGTCGATGTTTCTCTCTCATCGATGTTTCTAGCTCTCTGTCCCTCTCCTTTCCTCTCTGTAAAAAATCAATAAAATATATTTAAAAAAAAAAAAAAAGACTGGCAATACTATCTTGGCAAGGACATGGAAAAATGTGAACTGCATATACTGCTAGCAGGCAAATGTTCTTACAGCTCTATCCACTGAACAAAACTGGCTAGGGCTAAATTCTATTTCTTAAACAGGTTTGTTAATTTTGTGAAAATGCATTAACTGTATAATTTGTGCATTTTTCTTTATATACATTATACTATACTTCAATATATAAGTAGTAAAAAAAATTAAGTGCAAATAAAATAGAAAATAATAATAATAATAATAAGACCAGTACTTAATGAAATAGAAAACAAATGCACAACATAGAAAATTAGTTTGATCTTTGAATAAATCCTAGGATGAAAAATTAAGAAAAAGGGCAAAGGTATAAAGAATCAATTTGGGAAATATGAAAGAGATCATCAATACAGACCCACCAGAAACATGAAAAATCATAAGAGATATTATTAATAACTACTACAAACAAAATAGGACCAGAGGCATGGATACATTGAACAGACTGACAGATCTCAGAGGATGAGAAGAAATCACCAAAGAATATATACGTATATATGCATAACCCATGGACACAGACAATAAAGTGGTAAAGGCCTAAGGGTGGCGGCGACAGGGTGGATGGAGGCAAAGCGGAGGAGGGAGGAGGATATCTGTAATAGAGTCAACAATAAATGCCATAAAAATAATATACAATAGCTCTGAAAACTGTATTTTTTTAAAGAATGTCAATTCTTCCCAATTTAGTCTATTGCTTCAACTCAATTCCAAACTCCCAGCAAGTTATGCGGAGGTATCAACAAACTGATTCTAAAGTTCATATGAAAAGGTGAAAGACTCAGAATAGCCAACACAATATTTAAAAAGAACAAAATCAGAGGGCTGACACACTTCCAAACTTTAAGACTCACTATAGTTACAGTAGTCGAGACAGTGTGGTATCAGTAAAAGAATAGGCAAGTAGATCAATGGAACGGCATAGAGAGGTCAAAAGTGGACCCACACAAATAGTTAACAAACCTTTGACAAAGAAGGAATGACAATTCAATGCAGAAAGGATAGCTTTTCAACAAATGATGCTAAAATAACTGGACATCCACATGCAAAAAAGTAAATAAATCTAAATGCAGACCCATACCTTTCACAAAATTTAACTCAAAAGGAATCAGACCTAAATGTAAAATGCAAAACTATAAAATTTCTAGAAGATAACATGAGAAAATCTAGGTTTGGTGATGAGTTTTTAGATACAACACCAAAAGTTTGACATATCAAAGAAAAACTAGTAAATTGGGCTCCATTACAATGAAAATTTTCTGCTCTGTGAAAGACACTGTTAAAAGAATTAATAGACAAGCCACAGACTGGAAAAAAACGTATTTGCAAAACAATCTGATAAAGAACCAATATCCAAAATAAACAAAGAACTCTTAAACTCAATAAGAAAACAAACAAACCAATTTAAATACAGAGAAAGATCTGAACAGACAATTATCAGTGAAGATATACAGATGGCAAATAAGCATATGAAAAGATGTTCAAATTTATATGTCATTAGTGAATTGCAAATTAAAATGAGATACCACTACCCACATATTAGAATGTCTAAAATTCAAAAACTGACAATACTAAATGCTGATGAGGATGTGAAGTAACAGGAAGTCTCATTCATTGCTGATGGGAATGAAAAATAACCACTTTGGAAGACAGTTTGGTAGTTTCTTATAAAACTAAACATACTCTTACATAGCAGTCGTGCTTTTTGATGTTTATCCAAATTAATTGAAAACATATTTCTACACAAAAACCTGCATATAGATGTTTATAGACACTTTATGCTAAAACATGGAAGCAACCAACATGTTCTTCAATATGTGAATGGATAACTGTGGGTATTTTGGTTACTAATCCAAACAATGGAATATTATTCAGCAATAAAAAGAAATTTAGTTACCAAACCACAAAAAGACATGTAAGAATCCTAAATACAAATTCTAAGTGAAGAAGCCAATCTGAAAAGTCTACATACTGTATGATTCCAACTATATGACATTCTGAAAAAAGCAAAACAATAGAGACCATCAAAAGATAATGGTTGGCAGAGGTTTGAGAAAGTGAGTCAAGATGCGTGGATGGTGCACAGATATTTAGGGCAGTGAAATTATTCTGCATGATACTGTAATGGTGGATTCATGATATTATACATTTGCCAAAACCCACAGAATTATACTACACAAAGAGTGAACCTAAATATAAACTATGGACTTTAGTTAATAATAACGCATTAGTATTAATGCATTAGTTGTAACAAATATATCACACTATAATACAAAATGTTAATAATAGGGGAAACACTGTGTGTGTGTGTGTGTGTGTGTGTGTGTGTGTGTGTGTGTGTGTGTGGCAGAGGTGGTATATGGGAACTCTGCACTACCTGCTCAATATTTTTAAAAAATAAAAATTCTTTTTAAAATGTGCTCAACCTCATTGAGCATGATGGAAATGCAAATTAAGCTATAATGAGATACCACTAAAAATATGCCAGAAGGACTAATATAAAAAAGACATAATATCAGATGTTGGCCAAGATCCAGTCACATATTGAAACCAGAATCTCATGCAAGTAAAGGAGGAAATATAAATTTGTAAAAGCACTTTAATGAAGACAAACATATCTGTACTTTATGACCCAGCAATTCCATTCCCAGATATATACCTAACAGAATGTGTGTGCCAGAAAGACATATATACAAGAATGTTTACAGCAGCATTATTCACAAAAGCCTCTCTGAATCTAATTTACAAAATGAGAAAAATAATAACTCCCCTCAGGATAGTTGTAGGATTAAATATCATCTATATACAAAGTGCTTAGCACCCTGCCTGGCACCTGGCACCTTGGTCAATGGAAGCCATTGTTTATTATTATTTGTGGGTGGCATAGTCAGGCTTTCAGTTGCAAAAACACAAAAGTTTACTGTGGCCCTGGCTGGGTAACTCAGTTGGTTAGTGTCGTCCCAATACACCAAGGTTACAGGTTTGATCCCTGGTCAGGGCACATATAAGAATCAACCAATGAATGCTTATATAAGTGGAACAACAATTCATTCTCTCTCTCTCTCCCTTTCTCCCTCTCCCTCCCTCTCCTTCTCTCTCTCTCTCTCTCTCTCTCTCTCTCTCTCTCTCTCTCTCTCTCTCTCTCTCTCTCTCCCCCGCTCCCTTCCTCCCCTTCCTCACTTTCTATCAAATCAAATTTTTAAAAATTTATTCTGATTGACCAAAGCAAAAGAAGGAATTTACTGATGAAATATTGCACAGTTCTCTGAATCTAACACACACAAAAATGGAGAATCGAGCTCAAAAAATAGGCAGAAACCAGGAGGGCAGATGGCAAAAGGACAGCCCAGGTCAGGCCCCTGTATCACTTCCTCTGCACAGCTGCCACTAGAGACCAGCTGTGACTTCTGCTACGCTCTCAGCTTGTCCACTCCTCCTGTATGAATTATTTCTCGTGTTACCATTGTTATTGTGAGATTCCCTCAAGTTTCAAAGTTCAAGGTGGGAGCATCTAGTTGGCCAAGCCTCATTGGTCACATTTGCCCGAGAGGCCAGGGACTGGTCCCCTTAGAACTCTGAAAGGGAAATAGAACTATACCTATCACCAATGAAGGCTTCCCCCCAAATATGAATACAGATCCATTACAAGGGTCCAGCCCAAATCTATCTTGATTCTACACCTCCACTCAATTCCTTTAGTCCTGTAGAGGCAAAATCACATATAGTATCTGGAAACATAGCGCCCTTGAGGGATTATGGTCTAGACAGAAAAACAGACACATAAATTGTCTAACTCATACATCTTACAGTGGAATGGGTGAAGCAAGGCTGCAAGGTGAGTCCCAGGGAGTCAGCCAGGATGGCTACAGCAACCCAAGCCTCAAATCAAACCAGAAGAACTAAATGTCAATTAAATCCATTTTGGGGTGTTGCTCTGGATTGGAAGGTCTGTCTAAGTAAAAGACCTTCTGGAAGAGTTGAGATGCAGGGGCTGACAATATCAGATGAAAAACACCAAATGGAAAAGTACAAGAGCAAGGTAGTAAATGCAATAGAGCCAAAAGTCAGGCATTATACAGGAACCAGAGGGAAGTGGAAACAAGTTGGGAAAACAAGCAAGAAAAGTCTGGGGCAAGAATCAGTGGGTGGGAGTTCATAACTTGCTTTTGTGATCCACTGGTTGTCAAGGATTAGTGTGCCCAGTTAGTTTAAAGGATCAGAGTCAAGACAGATATAACCAGCATTCTGCATCCATGACCACGCCCCTTTGATTGGCCTGGTTGGATCACGGGTGTACACCTGATCCAAACTTGGTCAACCAGATTTTCCCTTCCAGAATCCAAAACTGGGATCCTGATAGATGGAATCAGGAACCTCAACTAAGACTGTAAATAATATGTATTTTCTACAAGAAGAATGGGGTGGCATCTTGTCAGGCACTTATCAGGATCACACCAGCCTAAGTCTCAGGAAACTATTCTTCTCTCCAAGCTGTATGATAACAAAATTATTTCCTAAGATCCAAACACCTGGATCCTTCCTAGCTCAAAATGTGACACCCATGGTAGGGATGTCAGGGAACAACAACCCTTACATTTCCACGACACACTATAATCTCCGGCGTTTGGCCCTCTCGGCAGCCCTGTGAAAGACATAGCTTTAGATCCCATTATAAAGGGTTAAGGGAAAGGAAGCCACTTCCCCAAAGGCACAGAGAGCAGAGTCTATGGTAGATTTCTTTTTTTATGGCAACAAATCCTTACCATTCCTGCATGCACACTGCCTTGCTATATGACTTTGCTGCTTTGCTTTAAGAGATGTCTATTCCTTTCCACCCTTTGAGGCTGAACTTGACCATGTGACATGCTCTGTCCAGTAGGACATTATCAAGTGTGACCAAGGCAGAAGTTTGAAAGTGTTTGCACACTGAAGTTTCCCTTCTCTTGCTGCAGGGAACACTGAGATCCCATGGGAGTAAGCCTGGGCTAACCTCCTGTAGGATGAGATATGTGTGTGTGTGTGTGTGTGTGTGTGTGTGTGTGTGTGTGTGTGAGAGAGAGAGAGAGAGAGAGAGAGAGAGAGGGGGGGGAGAGAGAGAGAGAGAGAGAGAGAGAGCTATCTCAGCTGCTATATGTTTTAAAATGTAGGTTTTATTATGATTCAGGTATGGTGAGGCCAGCTGCCATTACAAAGATCGTTTCTTACAATTCTCAAGAGGAGGGGTCACACCACACCACAGGAGACAGGAGGGCCACACGGGGAAGCACCAGGGTCAGTCAGGAGGCAGAGGGAGCCGGTGGGAAACATGGGCAGGAGCCACTGTGGTTTCCATGGGTAGGAATGGGAAGGTGGGGCATAGAGGCTGTCCCCGTTACCTGGTGCCTGCCCTGGGTGAGCAGGGCAGGGGGAGAGTGACCCAGAGTGCAAGAGCTCTTCAGGAAGCCTGGGCTGGTCAGTTTGCACATGAAAGGTATGCCCTCACAGGAGAGTGATTTCCTGTCTCTAGGAATCGGCCAACCCAGGTAGGGGCAGTCCCTCCAGGGTCTGCAAGGCCCCAATATGTCAAAGCATCAAAAATACAAAAAAGAAGAGTATGATGAAGATGGTGAGGAGGAGAATAAAGACGATAAATTGCTGCCATATATTGAAGACTTCTCTTTCAGGCATCATGCTTAGTCTCTAACATAAGGTGTTTCAATGAACCATCACAATAATCTTAGAAGGTGTTTTATTATTATTTCCATTTTACAGATGAGGAAACCAAATCTTAAGACAGGTTAGACAACTTTCCCAAAGTCACACAGATAATAAGTAGTAGAGCCAGAATTTGAACCAGGAGTGTCTGGTTTTAGAGCTCAAGGTTGATGGAAGATGTTTGTTCTAGTCCCACCCAGTATGAGGCCTGAGAAAGTAGCTGATAATGAGTCCTACCAGCATGGCCAGGGTGCCAGGATCAGGCAACACTCACAGGCTGCCAAGGAAATGTGGAGATTACGGGTATTTAAGAATTCCTGAGGTGCAAAGTGTCTTCCTTGGTTCCAATTCTGCCTTCCATACCTTTCTTTAACACCAGGTAGCTGCTGTTGTCTCCAGCCTTCTCATTGCCCAGTATGGGAACCAGCCGGGAGGGCAAAGCTGGCTGGGGCAGTGCCAGGGTGCAGTAGGAAGCAGGGCCCTGAGTCGCTGAGGGCTCAGCACACATTTGGCACAGATTCCAGGCTGCTACTCCAGGCTGCCCACATTTTTTCCTTTGGGTTGAGGTATGAAGGGACACGGAGGAAAAGTACTAAACAGAGATTGATGCTCTGAGCTCTCCACTGGAGAGGGCTGACTGTGGAGCACCTGAGGATGAGAGACATCTAAGTCACCCTCCAGTGGCCCTGTAGTACTGCTTAGGCCCGGCTGTGCACATGCTGAACAGACCCCAGCTGTTGACCACATGTGGCCCAGCAGGGCTAGGAAGACCTCCACCTAAAGTTGTCTCCCCTGTGTCTTGTAAGAACAGTGAAATCCCTCGGGTAGAGTCCAGTCTTGAGGTTTAAAAGCTTTTCAAATGCTCAGAGTCCTCTGAGAAAAAGAGGAGCAACACCTTTAGGCTTTCCAGTCATACTAGAGGCTTCCAAACATTCTAGGTTCACAATGTCCTTGGCGGGCACCGGCCTCTTTTCACAATGGCCCTAGGCTGAAAGAAATACCTAACAGTCCCTTTTATTGCATAGTTAGGTCCAAGCAACTGGACAAGTATTTATGTCCTAGCAACAAATAATCATACACAAAAATAAAAGAAAAAATAATCTCTTTTAATTTCATTCCTAAATAACATTAATGACTCCCTCAGGGACACATGCGCCTGTTGGACACTATACAGCATCTCAAACCTTGGATCCAACTGGCCGCCATTGCCTTCAAGTCCCATCCCACATGTATTTTCACTGGCACTCACTTTCCATCACGGCAAACACTGAAAACCCAACTTTGCAAAGATATGTCATCATCTAAAGAAAGGAATACAGCCCTAGTTGGTTTAGCTCAGTAGATATAGCATCGGCCTACGGACTGCAGGGTCAAGGGCACATGCCCGGGTTGCAGGCTTGATTCCCAGAAGGTGGCATGTAGGAGGCAGCCAATCAATGATTCTCTCTCATCATTGATCACTCTCCCTTCCTCTCTGAAATCATTAAAAATTTTTTTTAAAAAAGAAAGGAATGCAGAGTGATCCTTATCCCTTTCACATGGGGTCACATACTGTTATTTCCCTCAAAATTCCAGATACTGGCCAAATACCTTGGTGCAGTGTGGGAACTGCAGAGGTACACGTTGGCAGGTACCAGTCAGCAGCAGACAAATGCCAGGTCCTTTGATAATGCAATACAAGGCAGGGGCCTGGGGGATGCAGGGGACCAGGGAGCTATTTGGGGAGTGAGGGAGGGAATGAAGGGGTGATTGTGGCCAGAAGAGGCTAAATACCATAGAACCTCTCTGAGACTCTTTCCCGGTTGGTCAAAGAGATCTAATCCTAGCCACATCCCGCCTCCTTTAAGGATCGCCATGAGTTCAAATGAGACCACGAATTGAGAATGCTTCGCACACTGTAAAGCCTGGAACAAGTGCAGGGTATTGCAGTTCACACACTTCCCCCTCCTCAGAGAGGACTGGAGGGACCCTTTCCCACTAATTCATCACAGACTCCAAGCACCTTGGGGAAACATGGCAGGTTCCAAATGATGCTCATTTCCTTTCCTTTAGAAATCTATACACCCTGCTGGTTACTTCCCAAAGAGCAGTCGCTAGCTCAAAGGCAAGATTAGAGCAGATTTCAAAACTCAGAAAGGTCTTTGAGGGAAGGAAGTGTACAACCCTGAATGCAGGCAAAGCACCACCAGCCTCCGAAACCTCACACACAACATTACAATGACTGTGCTGGGCTTCCCTCTTGACTACACAGGCTTCCCATCAAATATGAATGAGGAGGAGGTTGACTATATTACAAAATTAATCATGTAGGGTGGTGGCTGCCAAAGCCATTCATAATGGTAATTGTTTTTGCGTGCGTTTTCTTGAAAGCAATTTCATGTTTGTCAAGAGCTAGGAATGACTCTCTTTCTTAGATACTTATATGGGCAGGAACAAAACAGGGCTGAACTTTGCTGCACACAATAAATGTGGCTCTGAAAATATGTGTTGAAAGTGTAAGAAACAGACTTATTTTGCCCAAGTTAAATGGGAAGACAATGTATTCTTTAATGAGGACAATCTCCCACTCTTTCACCCCATTTTTTAGTTTAGATTTTCACAGATGGTTGTTAAAAGGCAACCATTACGTAGATTTTCAAACTAAAGGCAAATACTATGTGATCCCTGAGGTCAATGTAAGTTTCTTGCAATTGCAAAGGTGCTGGAAAAGGGGTAAATGAGTGTAGTCTGAAGAAAGCGTATGCACATAGTTCCACCAAACTGCACTAAAATTCTGCTCATCACGTGTACAGGGTTCCAGGAGAGAGGACGGGTCTACAAGCCTTCCTTCGAAAGCACAAGAGGAGAGCATGAATGAACGTGTTTTCTTGTGAGCACAGGACCGAGTCTCCCAGTGTGGACTTCCGGAGCCACTTTTAAGAGACAATGAGAGCATCATCTGAGTTAAGGTACAGATGACCTCTCTGGTGCTCCTGATAATAGTTTAGGTAACAGAAGAAAAACCATGACCATCCACACCCAGAATCTGGAGGCAAGCATATCTGGGGTTCAAATCCCATGTGGCATTGAGCAAGCTGCTTCCTACCTTTGAATGTTTCCTCATCTGTAGAATGGAGGCAATACCAACTTATGGGGTGTGAAGGTCTAACATAGTGATGTAGGAGGTAGAGCTTCAAAGTCACAAAACCTACACAGAAATTTTTATTTTCCTTTCTGGCTCTGGAGCCAAGGAGTCGTGGATTTGTGAGCTGCCCCTGGGCCCCTATCATTCCACTCCCTCCCACTGGGACAAGCTCTGACCCCAGTGGTTTTCCAACTTGGGTGCATCTCAGAATCATCTGGGAGCCTGAGGATGTAGAGAGAGGCTTGGCCTGTGTGTGCTCACCAAGTTCTCCAGGTGAGCCTGACATTCTCCAAAGGTAGAGAACATTCCTGTACTTAAAGCCCAGGAACCCTTCAGCAAGAAAAACTTTACAGAGACTTATTATCTAAGTTAGTTCAGTGGTTCTCAAACTTGGCCTACATGTACTCACCCAAGGCGCTTACACTACTGAGGCCTAAGACCGCCGCCAGAGAATCTGATGTAACAGCTCTGAGGCAGAGCCAGCATCTGGGATTTCACACTTCAGAGGTGTTATAATGTGCAGCAAAGTTTGAGAAGCAATGCGTTAGACCCAAGTGGAGCACTCGGTGGCCTCTCCTTACCCCCTTTCACCTCTTCCCCTCTTTCCTTCTTCAAGGTGGCCCCTGAGGCATCGCCACCAGACCCCAAGAGAACAGTGGGCAAACCAAGTAATCCCAAGCCTGGCAGAAATGCCCTAGCGAGCTGGTGACTCAGCACATTATTTAGCTCTGGCCAAGTAGCATCCTCAGCAAGGAGGTGAGTACAGCAAGACTGTAACATATTTTGGGCAGCCTACCCCCAGCACTGCACCCCAGCCCCCTAGGGCCTAGTTGTCAGTTGTCCTCCTCCCACTGGAACATATACCCCAAGAGCTTAGGGGTTTTGCCTGTTTGTTCAGAATTGTATCCCCAGTCTATAGAACTGTACCTGGCACTTAGTAGATGCTCAGCAAATATTAGTGGAATAAGTGGATGTGATTGGGAATGGGTCATTTCTATGGGGCATTCTGGAAAGATTAAATCTTCCAAAGCCCCCAAGAGATGGAATTCCAGATTTAATAGGTGGCTGGTCAGGGAGATTCCTTGGGGTTAGGAACCTCAACAGAGCTCAATTCATACCAGGTATAGTGTATACACAGGACATTATCTACACTAGAAACGAACTAGAGTTTATCTAATTTGGGGGCTTCAAACTGTGCTCTGCAGAGACCTGTGGCTCTCACCAAGATCCTTAAGGGCCTCCCTGGAAAAGATGGGGTTGAATGGGCAGGACACCCTGCCCCCCAAACCAGCATCGACCAGGGGCACTCCATGGTTACCTGTTTTACATAATCAGCTCCAAGTAAGCGTCCATTGAAAGGATTTTGCTTTTTTTAAAAAATGTTGGAAACAACTTGACTTAGATTATTTTGCTAAACAAGAAAACCTTATACTTCCTTCATCAAGGCTGAGAGCTTATCTTTTAACTGGTGGGAAGGAGAGGCGCTGACACCAAGACACCATCCACAGGGACGCTTCTATTTAGGGCTACATGTCACTGAAGATTCTCTTGGTCCAAGAAGAAGGACCTGAGACCTCTCTCAGACGTTCCAGATTCCTACATCCTCATCAGTTCCTGCTCTTGTCAATCCAGATATGAGACTTTGGGAATAACAAACATGATGTCATCGCTCCTCAGCTCAAACTGACCAGAGGTTGGTCATGAAAAATATCATGGAAGAAATGCCCACATAGCCTTGCAGATAAGGTCCCAGCCCCTAGAGGTCATACCAGCCCGCAATGTTCTTGTTTGCCCGGCCATGGCAGCAATGGCAGGATCATGTAGCACGTGATAGAAAACCCTTACTTGAAATACAAATATATTGATCCTGGGTAGTAGTGATAATAACCAATATTTTACAGATAATTTTCTCCATTAGATTGTAAGCTTGTTAAGGACAAGAAATAATTCTTATTTGTCTTTTTATTTCTAAAGCCTGACACATAGTAGGTGACTCATAAATTACTGTTGTTTCACTCAATTTCATATATGTCACTTAATACTCCCAATAATTCTATGACAAAAATATTGCCATCAACTACATTTTGTAGTTATGGAAACTGAGAATCTGAAAGGGTAGATGATGAACCAAATTATAATTTGCCTACAGTGGAGCCAGGAATAAAATTAGACTCTTAACCCAAGTCTTCTTAATTAAATCCTATAATCTTGCAAAAGCCTAGGGGTGTGGACCCAGTCTAAACAGAGCATATCCAAAGGATCAGTCAACTAAAGAAGGACAGGATGCCAAGTCCGCAGCCCTGTCTCCAGTGAGGACCCCTCATCTGAGAAGACCCAAGGGAACTACAAGTATTTCCTACAGGCTCCTGGCCTTGAAGGACGATAGTCTTTCTAGGGCATCTTTAAGAGCCCAACATTTTGCCTCCCCCTACCCAGCTTTGAGTCACACTTGTCAGCTAGTTCCCCATGATCTGTTGGCTATTTGTGCCCTGACTCACTTGGGGAAACAGAAGAGAGAACTTGGCTGACCTAGTTTAGTCCCCAAACTTTCACATCAGTGAGAAGCAGGACGTTCATCACAAGACCCTGGAGAATGCCACAGAGGATACTGGCTAAGGTGAGAAATCTTACCATCCATGAAACACCCCCAGGTCTCTACACCTCAATGCCTAATAACAGGCTCCTAATAATAGCTTTCAGGGTTGCACCCTAAAGGAGGCTTTCACGTTTACCAGTGGGAGACAGAGGTTGAATCAGTGGGGTACATTTCCTGCTACACTTTCAGGAATGACATACAGATAAAACAGCACCCAATAGAAGGAAGGGACATCTCTTCCTGGGAAGTACACGTGCTAGAAGCTCCCCAGCACACATCCTTCTCATCCCTTCACAGAACAGCAACACATGCCGGTGCCTAAACCAGTGGGCCCCCATGACTGACTTAGACCAATCAGGATTTGCCCTTGGAGCTGAGCTTACTCATTCCGAATCCTCATCCCTGGGGGAGAGATGGACGAGGAGGAGGAGGAGGAGGAGGAGGAGGAGGAGGAGGGGGAGGGGGAGGGGGAGGGGGAGGGGGAGGGGGAGGGGAGGGGGAGGGGGAGGGGGAGGGGGAGGGGAAGGGGGAGGGGGAGGAACAACAGTTCCCTAAACTACCACCAGTGTCTCTTACAAAGTTATGTTATTCCACTACTTGCTGATCCAATTATGCAACCATTAAAATAATTTTAAAATGATATGGTGACATAGGCAAAATATTATAATTTAGTAAGATTTAAAAAATCAGGATTGTAGCATACAAATATGTCTGTATGTGGACAACACTGGAAAATCATGTTCCAGAATCAAATTAATTCAATGACATATTAGATGAATAGATTAATATTAACTTCATTTTTCAATTTCTCAAACATTCTGTAATATTAGAAAATATTAGTTAATAATTGTCATAATTTGAATAATTAATCAAACAAAAAAAGCCCATCAGCTGAACTTAAGTATGGTCAAGATATTGAAAAGCAAACAGAGTGAGAGTCTATTCTACCCTAGTCAGGGCTCAGAGAGATTCTTCTGAGAGCCAGGTGATGTGTTGAGAAAATGATTTCTCAAGGTGAAATTCTGAGCATCTGGCACCTCTCTAAATGAAATGTTTGTCTTTTGTTTTCATTAAAGCATGTAAAAAAGGAAAGCTTGATGAATTTAAACTATATGTGAAGGCTATGTTTTGGGTGGGCACACTGACATTAAATACAGGCACCCAGAAGGAACTGGAAGAGAGGTGTTTATCTTCCAGAGCAACTCAGACTGAGGCCTCTGTGCTACTCAATGAGAGAGACAAACAGCAGTTTTGAAAACCAACACGGAATCTAAATGAAGTCTCAAGGGGAGATACTTTGCTTGTAGGTGCTGGTTCTCACTTGGGTAATTCTGTGTAGCAAGACCTCACATTGAGCAGCAGTAGATATAAATTATATATAGTGATAGTTAATACTTCTCCTGGACAACTCCAGCTGGTCTTAGAACAAAAAGGGTTTTGTCTAAAACAGAATTGATTGCCCCCGTCTGGACACAGGCTTAGGAAAGGCTTGAAAGAAAGAAGAAGATGGCTGGCTGGTACTGGCAATAATAATCCATTCTTAGGAGAGACATCCACATTCAGGAAAGCCCTGGATTTGTGCCAGATGTGAGATCCATCAGAGTGCTGTCTCTCCTTCTTTCCTTTGTAGAATGCTATCAGCTGCCTATAATACACAATCCCATCTTAAAATGCCAATACTAAAGACATATATTACTTAGCAGAACAAGTCCAGAGCTAGGAGAGCTAATGCAGGTGCCCAATGACATCATCAAGGAGGTGGGTCTCCTCATCTTCCTGTTCCAGTTTTTAGCCTGGGCGTAGCAAGATGGTGGGCCCAGTGCAGCATCACATCCAGACACAATAACATCCAGAAGAAGAAAAGGAGACCTTCCGTTCCTGTGTCTCCTTTTGACAACAAGGAAGCCTTTCCCAGAAGACCTTACTACACTTTTTCTCACATTGTCTTGACCATAACTGCACCAAATGCTTACACCTAAACCAATTACCAGCAAGGGGAATGAGAAAGCCTAATGTAGTGAAGGTCATGGCCGTGTGAAGGGTAGATGCACCAATGGAAACAGAATTCTATTAGAAAGTGGGAGGAAGCCATATAAGGTATAAACCAAAGCATCACTATACCTCGGTACCCCATTCTCTTGACATTACTCCCTTCCCCTGCAACCAAAAACCACCTCCCTGGCTGCTACAGTCTCTTTTTCACAGGCCCGTTTTCTAATCTATCCAGCAACTAGAAATGCTCTTCCCAGATAGGTGTCACTTGGAGAACATCATGGCTTCTGTGGAGCTTGCTGGGAGCTCCACACTCAATCAAAACTCCTTCCTCCCTGTGTCCCACATCACTGTCCTCATAATCACCACGGTCAGTGTTCCATTTTAGTCAGTTATGCAACTTCTTTCTTCCCCAAACTAGACCATGAGCTCCCAGGGCACAGACACTATGCCTGGTGTATATCTCAATGTCCACGGTGTCCAGCTCTCCACCTGATGTTTTGCGTTTGTTCACGGGAAACACCAGAGCTTTGCATCAAGTAGCGGAGATCCAAGAACGCATCTAGCACATCTACATTCTGTTACTCAAGGCCAATGCCTAGGCTCCTAGTTAAAAACTGTCCAAGGAAATGTGAAACATGTGCAAGCTAGACAGGAGGCCGTGTCCTCCACTTGCTTGCTAATTTCAAATACATGTGGACAGAATGCATCCTTGAAATGTTATTGAGTAACAGGCAAAGTCACATGGGCCATAGCAAGCATCCCCTGCAGGTTCCCTTCTAGCCCCCAGGCAAAGAGGGCCAGTGTCACCCCCATAGGAAATGTCTCAGGAACACACTAAGCATGCAGGGAATGGCCAGTTCCTTAACATTGACTTCATCTTTAAAACTAAGTTCAAACCAGTTACTGTTCACTCTTATTTGGTGAGTGCTATCCTGCCAGTCCTCAAGGCTGCCAGATCCTTTGCTTCCTCTCCCTTCTTGCACACAGCAGCCTATGATGCAACCGAAGACAGGTCTCCTAGGCTGTGTCCTCCATTTGCAAGTCTCCTATCTCCCATCTCTGCCACTGAAGCTAAGGCCCAGAACTCCTTCATGGTTCTCCAGGTGACAATGGAGACTGGCTGGCCTCACTCATCCAAAAACACTCCAGCTTGTCAAGGTCCTCCAATACTCTAGTGATGGTGTGTAGCCAAAGCAGAAAAGAGGGGGACTTGCCCCTACACCTAATTAGGTGCTAAAGTAACCCCAAATTGCACTAATTATCCAAGCAACTACTTAAAAGGCTGTTTATGTTGAAGCTACCAGTTTGAAAAGAGCACCGACTTTGAAATCAGACAGAGATGGATTCAAGTCCCAGCTCAGTCACTCATCAGTTTGCTGTATGACCTGGAGCAGGTCAAATCACCTCCCTGAGCTTAGGTTCCCTCGTCTCTAAAATGGCAATCATGACATTGATCTCCTAGTGTTGATGTGGCGATTTAATTAAAAGAGAATGCAATCAAAGAACCAAGCATGGACTATGAGCTCAGTTAACGGAAGCCAGGACTCCCATTACCACATTAACCCCAAAGTTGCTTTTGCACATATTGCACCTCTGTCCTGTGCCCACAGCACTGGCGGCGATTCCCAGGTTCACAGAATGTCTGAGGTGGAAGTGCTCTCAGATACCAACTTAGCTCGGTGGTTCTCAACCCCGCCTGAATCATGTGGGGAGCTTTCAAAAAGTATCATTTCACAGGCCCAACCACAGACCAATTAAATCAGTACCTCTGGGGACAGAGTGTGGGCATCTGTGGCTTCTTAGTCTCCTTGCTTTACAGGGGAGAACACGAGGCCAGGAAAGGTGACGTGGTTCCCCACGGTCTTTTCCCATGTCACACGGCCACATCAGCCCAGTGCTTCAGACAGAACATCGTGGGGACGCTGGTTCTGTCGGCCACGGTCCCTTCCAGCTGCATGTGTGATTGGCTTGTCCTCCGGGCCCTCTCCCAGCCCTCTCCTGTGCAGGCAGGACAAGGCCTGGAAGGTCTGTGTGCGGGGCAGCGACGGGCAAGAAGGATGGGAACATTCTAGGTGGCAGGAACAGAGGGTCTACTTACCACTCCTGCGCGCCCGGGGCCTCCTCCTGCCAGGCGGCCCAGCTCCCCGACGCCCGGTGCCTGCTGCTGTCCCCGGAGTAAGTGCTTCTTCCGCCGGCTGTTTCCTACCGAACATCGCTGCGCTCCGGGGCCCGACGGCTGCCTCGGCCCAGCACCAGCCAGAGGCCCGGTGGACATTACAGAACCCAAGCGCTGCCCACTGCGCACCTACTCCGAGCCCGGACTATGCGGGTGGGAGACACAACAGCGAGGGGGACAGACTGGCACCTGCCCTCCTGGTACCATCATGTGCCCGCTGGCGGCTCTTCCTGCGGCGGGCCCTCTACCCTCCCGCACTCGGTCTCTCACACCAGAGGCCGCACTGTTTGCTCAGCGATGGAGAGCCGTCCTGTCGGCGCCCACTGCTGGCAGGAAAGGGTGCCGGGAGCGGAGTTCAGGGGCGCACGGACTCTCAGAAGTTGAAGAGTTTATGCCTGGACGTCGCCCACTTTGCTCCCTCATGGTTAGCAGCGTGGTCACTGGCGTGAGGGGGCATGGCATTGGAAGCTGTTGCTGATTGGCTGGCTATTAGTCACTGGAGTGACGCTGTTGCTGATTGGCTGGCTGTTAGTCACTGGAGTGAAGCTGTTGCTGATTGGCTGGCTGTTAGTCACTGGAGTGAAGCTGTTGCTGATTGGCTGACTTTAGCAACTTGGTCTGGGTGTGCAACTGGTGCCTGAGGCACCTAGTGTGTGGAAAGGGACTCTAGCCAAGGATTAGCTGGTCTTTTCTTTCTTGATGTTGTATGGGGAGGTCACCCCCAACCCCTGAACCCTTCTGGGTCCTTTTCAGCTAATTCTGGGTCCTGAAAGGGAGACACTCCAGTACCTAACGGCAGGAAGCTCACAGCCTTGTTAGTGGAACCCGTGGTGCAGGCATGGTGTTCCCAGAGCAAGCGTTCATGGTATGAGTCCCACCTGTGTTTTCGCCTATGTAGAAAGAAGCCTTGGGGGCCACACACCGCCCTAAGCTCAAGGCCAATGAAGGGCAAGAGCAAAATACCAAAATAATGTAAGGCCATTGGAACTGAAGCATCTCCAAATGAAAAGCTGACAGAAACCGTCTCATTGAAAGGGTAAGAAAACGTTGTTCCCAGGAGAGGTCACTGACATGCCCACGTTCCCATAGCATGTTACTTGACAAAGTGAGACCCAGGTATCCTCATTCCTTGTCTTTTACTGAAACCTACTGCCCCTGAACAAGAAGGAAGGAGCTAGCTGCTCTCGTTTAAAGTGATGGGGAGCCCTGGCCAGGTAGCTCAGTTGGTTAGAGCCAAGATTGTGGGTTTGATCTCTGGTCAGGGCACATACAAGAATCAATCAATGAATGCATCAATAAGTGGAAAAACAAATCGATGTTTCTCTCTAAAATCAATTTTTTAAAAATTAAAGTGATGGGGAATGCCTCATTGAGGTGAGCCTACAGCTGTGCTTTGGGGAAAGTGCATGAGCAAAGTTATGCATAGAGAACCCTCTTGGTCGTCCAGGTGCCCTAATTTCTTACACCAGCCCTGTTGTTTTTTCTTCCCTCTGCCCTGGTGCAATGCTTCCCCTTGTTGGAATATGTACAGCTGGAGCCCTGAATTCCAGAAGGCACCTCAGCTAGCATTTCTAAGCTGCATTTGCAGGTCTGTCCCATTGGGCCCCTCTGGAGGAAGGAGCAGAATGGAGGGCACAGCCTCTGCACCAGAGTTCAGCCAGATAATTGGGCAGGTACCCAGCACCTCCCCTTGCTTCTGAAGCAGCTCTTCCAGGAATGTTTGCAGATGCTCATGTGGAGCGGCATAAACACGTATGCATGAGTCCCAGTTGACACCTTGATGTTACCCCTGCAAGAGGCTGAGCAGAAAAGCCAGCTACACTGTGCCCAGACTTCTGACCTGTGGAAATAGGTGGTAACTCTCTAAGTGTGCAGTAATTTGCTATGCAGCAATAGAAAACTAATACAGGGTGATATTCAAAATATTTAAGAATTTGCAGGGCATGGGCACCAACCAATCAGAGTGGACACAGGCGGCAAGCAGGTGGTGTGGGCAGAATATTAGCTTTGGAAGTAAGTTTTGTAGTGCCCATTTTACAGATGTGGAAACTGACATTCAGTGGAAGAATTCTAGCTAACTAGCCCAAGACTTCATAGTTAGTAGAGGCAAAGCCAGATTCAGTCCAAGGTTTCCTGGCGAGCAGTTTAGGATAGAAGCCAAGAGCACAGGTTTTGGTGCTTTGAGAGCCATCCTTGGGTATCTGGATTTGATTTTCTGGATAATGGTGAACCACTGATAAATGCCAGTGAAATGTGAGGGTGGGATAGAACCTTGAGCATTTGGCAGGTATGTGTGATTTAGAAAAGGGTTCCATTGGAAAAGCAGAATTACAGCAAGTGGCAAGAATACAGAGTCTGATAACAGGACTGGGCCTTGCATAACTGTGACAGTGGGTTAAGACTATGCAAAGCTGTGCTCTTTGTTTATGGTGCTGGGCCTGGAGGCATGAGAGGTCAGCCAGCAGGTGGTCAGGAAGGAGAGCTGGGCGTGAAGTTAAGGGAGAACAAGGACTAATGGGAACCCAGGCAGCTGACCTGCAGCCCAAGAAGACAAACTGTGGCCAAACCCACATCAGATTCCTCAGATGTGGTGGCTGCAAAAATTGAAGTCAGGTAAACCCAGGTTCAGATCTAACCCCTGCCACTCCCAGCTCTGTGCCTTAGCTCTTCACCCAATCATTGTAGCATTCATTGGTGGATCTTGCCTGTGGGAATTAGCACTGTGGTCGATTAATGTTGATCTTCTATTTCCCTGTGCTTCAGTCTCCACATCTGTAAATGGCACCTGTGAGAATTTTTAAAGGAAAATGTAGCACCGTGCCCAGCACACAGTGTCCGGTAAATGCTAGCTTTTATTATTCAAAGATACCAATGTCCTGAAGAACATTCTCTTCTAGGTTAAACATCCCTGGTTCATGTCATGTTCTCGGGCCCCTCACCATCCTGGGTCCTGAAGAGACGTCCCCTGCCTACTGCCTGTCCTATCCTTGCCTATTCCTGCTGGCACCTCCACTTTTCAGGGCTAAGGAACACTGTGGATACTTAGGTACAGAAGCTGGGACAAGCTGTGCTTTCACATCTGGCAGGAACACGGAGGTGTCCAGGGAAGCTGAGAATAGCAGCCCTGGAAGTGAGCAGGGAAATGCACCAGCTGGCGAGGGGCAGCAGGGGGCGGGGATCCCCACCCACAGTACTGCAGACTGTGGATGACGCCTTGGCCCCTCCCTGACCCAGTGCTCACTGCACCCTGCTCACTTCAGATGGGCAGCAAGCAGCCACGAGAGAGGAGCCTTCAAAATTATAAATTCCCTACAAGTCACTGCTCCAGACCTCCTTGACCTAGAAAAACCAACCAGAAGAGAACTGCCATCCCATCTGGAGTTACGGAGCACCCGGGGAGAGCTCACTTTAGCTCTAAGGAACAGGGCAGAACAGGCAAGGCGCTGTTCACCTTAGAGCAGGCATGGGCTCCTCGGCTGTCCTAGCAGGGGCCTCTGAGGTCACTTTGCCTTTGCTGAGAAGACTGAGGCTGAGAGAAGGAAATGAGTTTCCCTGAATCATAGGCAAAGTGTAGCAGAGCCTGGCTTACAGCCCAGCTGTCTCCTATAATCACACCTTCCATATTTCTTCCTTACCCCACCCACAATATCTGTGTGTATACACACATACATATATTATACACATATACATATACACCTATATAAGATTTTCAATGAATGCATTAGAGACAATTTAGAAGATGTAGAAAAGAAGATTAAAATCATCCTAAATTCACAAATGATGTAATATTTTGGGGCATTTTCTTTTACTTCTTTTTTTAAAAATATATTTTCTTGATTTTTTTTACAGAGAGGAAGGGAGAGGGACAGAGAGCTAGAAACATCAATGAGAGAGAATCATTGATCATCTGCCTCCTGCACACTCCCCACTGGGAATGTGCCCGCAACCAAGGTACATGCCCTTGACCGGAATCGAACCCGGGACCCTTCAGTCCGCAGGCCGACGCTCTATCCACTGAGCCAAACCAGTTAGGGCTTCTTTTACTTCTTTATGCATACACATGACACATGAATACATAATAATACATTTTAAACCCTGGAATTTACTATAGGTTTGCAATCTCTTTATTACATTATCAAGTTATGTCTACAAGTATTCTTCCAAAACATTTAATAGCTTTAAAGTACATCACATGAATGTACCATTATTTATTTCCTTATGGGTGACCTTGAGATTATTTTTATTTTGCAATTTAAATAACATGGCAATGGGAAACTTCCACTTCCAGACAAAACAGGGATCAGATTTACTCCCCATGCCTGGGGGGAAAAAAAAAGGTTTTAAAACCAGCAGTTTTTAAGAAACTGGTCACCAGGCAATGAAGGACAGTGACCCCCAAGAGATGGAAACCACGAAGGACAGCGAGCCCTGGAACTGATCCCGCGTCCTGCCTTGGTTCCCAGGTCGGTCCCCGCGAGGGTGGGCACCAGGTGGAGCACGACGAGCTCCCTGAATTGAGCAGAAGGAGCTGGGAGTCCAGAGAGACCAGTCAGAGACACGGGGAGGTTTCTGCACAGAGCAAACCCTGGAGGCCCTCAGGTCTGCCTGAGTCTTCAGCAGAATACTGATTAGCACCTGTGAGGGAACTACTAGAACCTGGGACAGAACTATTTGAAACTAAACTACTCCTCTATATGTAACTCATGTCTCAAATTAGAAATCAAAAGGGAAATTAAAAAATATCTTGAATTCAATAAAAAGATACTCTAATTAAAAAATGGGCGAAGAAATGGAATAATCTTTTTTTTTTTTCAAAGAAGACACCGAAATGGCAGATACACACATAAAAAGATGCTCAGTAGAATGCAGTTTCTCATTTGCTGTGGACATGACCACAAAACATTTCCCCAATAGGTTTTTTTCCTGCTATGTTGGTAGCATAGCATTCAGCCTACTGGGAACACTTAACTAACATTAATTTACATTGCCTAGATCACTGTCCACTATAAATATAACACAAGCTCTATGAGATTTTTGTTAATAGCCGTTGGTAATCAGTGAGATTTTATGATAGCCTCATATATGTCTGGGGCCTCGATGGCCTTTGTCTAGCCATACAGTTTGGCCTCAGTTACCATACAGTTTGTGATCATGATTATTCCTATTATATAGGACTGACTGAAATGACATCAGGATTGAGCAAAAAAGGGAATAAGATGATTAAGACTCAAACTCAGGAGGAACTAAGGCAGTGGAGGAACTCAGAACATGTGAAATCCCTTAAATAATTTATTAACTTCAAAAAACTGTGCCTATGTTACAAATAATAAAAGCCCTTTATACTTTTTTGTAGAAAAATAAAATAAAATAAAAAGATGCTCAATATCATTAGCTGTTGGGGAAATGCAAATCAAAACCATGAGATACCACTTCACACCCACTAGCATTGCTCTAATAAACAGGGCAGATTAATCATAAGCATTGGGAAGGATGTGGAGACACAGGAACCCTGATACACTGCTAGTGGGAAGTTAAACTTGTGCAGCCGCTTTGGAAAAGTTTGGCAGTTCCTCAAAATATTAAACACACAGTTACCATATGATCTCCAAATGCCATTCCTATGTACATACCCAGGAGGGGTAAAAACACATGTTCACACAAAAACTTGTATGCAAGTGCTTAGGCACATTATTCAAAGTAGTCATAATGAATAGAAATAACCCAGATATCCATCAGCTGATGAATGGATAAACAAAACGTGGTCTATCCCATATAATGGGACATTACTCAGCACTAAAAGGAAGTGGTGTCATGTACAATATGAATGAGCCCCGAGAACATGATGCTGAGTGAAGAAAGCAGTCACAAAGGGCCACACATTCATGGTGCTATTGACATGAAATGCACAGAAAAAGGAAATACAGAAAGGAAAAGCAGATTGGTTGTATCCTAGGGCTGAAAAGGGTAAGAGAGTTGAGGAGGGAGGATAAAGGGTGCAGGGATAATGAAAATGTTCTAAAATTAATTGCAATGATGGTCACACAACTCTGAAATACTAAAAGCCATTGAACAGTATGTTTAAAATAGGTGAATCGTAGGTCGAGTGAATTCTATCTCCATGAAGCTGTTAAAACAAACAAGCAAAGTCACTGTGGTCTCCAGGGGTTCGGATGCCCAAGGACTGGTCCTGGTCCTCGTATGAGTCTCCATAGACGCCAAGGATGAGCCCCTGTTGGTTTCCTCCTCCTTCCAATCTTCCCATCCCTCCCGTCCCCTCCCCTGCAAGCCTCATAAGTCTAGGTACTAGTAACCCAACACCTGAGCCCTGAGGAGGCGATGGCAGCTTCACACCAGCCTTCAGTGAGAAGGAACTTGCACAGCGGCTGTTTCTGCACCCACAGCAGAGCCGGGTTCTCGGAGACTGGCCAAGGAAACACGTGCCCCTCCTTTCCCACGGCCAGTCGTCCGGAAGAGTTGTGCTGGCTCCAAGATTGCAGGGAAGGGTGCCTGCCCGTTCCACACCGGGGAGCCCATCTGCCCAGCCTGATCCATGGCTGCCTGCGATAGGAATTTAACGTCCTGGTGTCCTGAAGATTTGCAATTACTTTCATAGGACCATGAGTGGAGGCGGGGCAGGGGCGTTGTCCCCAACATGCCACACACCCAGAGAGAGGAGCCCACAGTACCCTTAGGAAATGCAGGGGCGGCAGCGAGGGCATTCTCCCTTCTCCTTCCTGCTAATACAAACTGTATCCCTTCTTAAAAGCTACTCCAAACAAAACCCATTCTCATAACAAGTTTTCACTAGCTGATGTGAAATGAAAAAAAAAAAAAAGCACATGGCTAATGTGTTATAATCATTGCTACATTTAATTAGCTTTGCTGGAAATTTCTCCTACCTTTTTACTTTCTGTGTGACCGTTTCTTGTAAACTGCATAAAGCTAGAGTTTTCATTTTCTAAAAATCACACATACTAAGTGTGTGTTCTTGGAATATGTATTTTTATCCGTTTCCTTATCTGGTGAAATTCTATAAAGCGGCAGTCGCCAACCTTTCAGACCTCACAGACTACCAGAGATCCACGGACCACCAGTTGGTGATGGCTGCTAGAAAGGGTTTCCAGCTATCCATCGCCTTCAGAGCTCCTAAATACAATAAAATTAAAACACCCAAGTACGTTTGGTCTTCGTTTGCTAATAACACTACAAATGTCTTTCTCAGTTTCCTTCAAATTTAGACTGTCGGCTTTGATAGTTAACAGAAGTAACAGCCATTATGAAAGCTTTTGCACTTGCTGTGAAATTCCCACTGAAGAGTTGCAATAAATTTCTTAATGACCATTATTTAAAAATCCAAGGAACAACTTCCATTTAGTTTAATATTCTGGTGTCCTCTATTTTGAAAACCTGCCCATATATTTTATTGCGATAATGTTCCAACAATTCAATTTCTGTGAATCTAACCTAAGAATGTAATTCTGTTATTTAAAACTGGAAGTAACCTAAATGTCCAAGAATGGGGACTTTGTGCTAATATGGTACAGAATCCGGAAGGATTGGTGGTGCTCATTAACGGGCACTGATAATGCTGTGAAAGTGCTATGTGATGAAATGCTGAAGGCACTGTGTGTATTTAGTGTGGATGGTCCAGATTGTCTGACATAGCTGTGAAGTTAGTGAACACATAGTCAGCTATTTGCATGAGCATTTTAATGTTTTGTCTTTTGGACCAAAAGAGGATACATGCACAGGTTCTTAAGGATGAGGGCCACAGAGGATATGGAGGGAATATGGCGATTAACCTTACCACCTTGGATTGATTTCCAAGTTCCCTAGAGAGAAAGGTCAAAAATGAAATCTCTTTCCTGCATGTTTTCATAGGGCCACATACCTCTGCTTTATTGCACTTACCACAACTGTAATTTGTGTAATTATGCGATTAATGTCCATCTCCTTTTCTGGTCTACAAGTTTCATTAGGGCAAGGCTTATCTTTGTTTTGCACACTACTTGACAGGAAGTCATGGGAGAGCAGGGAAGGGAGAGAGTAAAGGAAAGGTAAGGTAAAGGGATAAAAAGGGGAAAGGGATAAAAAGGAAGGAGAAAGAGGGAGAAGTAAATTTTTATGAGGGACATTGTAAACTGGGAAAGTAATCTCATTGTTTCCACACCGTAAGACTAAAACCAAAGGTTATCAAAATGATAATAAATTTAATGGCTGTGATATTTCCCCCTCTAATTTCATAATTAACTAGAGGCCCAGTGCACAGATTCGTGCACCGGTGGGATCCCTCAGCTTGGCCTGCACCCTCTCGCAATCCAGGACCCCTTGGGGGATGTCGCACTGCCAGTTTTGGCCCAATTACCACAGGCCAGGCCATGCGATATCCCCCAAGGGATGTAATAGTGCATGAAGAGGCAGGCGGCTGGGAAGGAGCCCAAGCCCGGGCTAGTGCCTCGCTGGTCCCGCTCATCCTGACCCTGCCTGCCGCCACCACTGCTCAGTAGTGGGGAGAGGCTTGTGTCGCCATAGCTGGCACCCATCAGTCAGCTGAGCGGTGTTCCCGCTGTGGGAGCGCACTGACCACCAGGGGGCAGCTCCTGTGTTGAGAATCTGCCCCCTGGTGGTCAGTGCATGTCATAGAGACCGGTCAAGTGATTGCTTAGGCGTTTATATATACTAGAGGACCAGTGCACGGATTCGTACACCAGTGGGGTCCCTCAGCGTAGCCTGCAGGGATCTGGCAGAAACCAGCAGTCCAACGCCGCCTGCCACTCCTGCAATGGCAGGAGACTTTGTGCTAATCCCGACCCCGTTGCACCTGCCGCCACCGCTCGGTAGGCTCTCTGCCGCTCTGCTACGGTCTCCAGGCTGCAGTGGCCAGCCATGAGCCCTGCATCTGGCGCCCACTGGTCAGCTGAGCAGCGCTCCCGCTGTGGGAGCGCACTGACCACCAGGGGGCAGCTCCTGCATTGTGTCTGCCCCCTGGTGGTCACTACGCATCATAGCGACTGGTTGTTTGGTCGCTTAGGCTTTTATATATATATATATATAGATTACTTTTATAACAAAAACATATAATAGGAAAAAATGTGCCTCATTTAAACAATTGTTATTTTTATCAGTGCTAAGGATTTTGTAATCTACTGTTTCTGCCTTTTCCCTGGCTCTAAGAAAACTCAGAGTGCAATTTCCTTTTCATCCACAGTCACTCTATCAGTGGAATGGGCTAGACAGCTGCTTTCTCTTCATTCTACAGGGCCAAGGGCCACAAGGAAAAAAGTCCTCTACTCACTATTTGTTTACCCCTGTTGACATGAATCTTTACCATACAAGTCAGTTTTTAAATCCATACCAGCCTCCCTATATAACCCACATTGCCCTATGTGTGTGAATTACTTTTTCAACTTGACCAGTGATTCTCAATGAGGGGTATAAAGAAGAGAAGGGGTTGGAGGATGAAAGGATGGGCTGACACTCAGAACCATCTAGACCTGTCCTTTCTAAATTACATACAGCAGCTTACCTGTGCCTTCAAACCATAAGTATCACTGTTGTGAGGTGACACACCCACAGTAGCTGTTATACCCTAAAGGGGAGTGAGGAGGTAAAAGTAAAAAACAAACTAGTGATTAGGATCGTATTTTCACTAAAAGGTGAAATCAGAAGCTTATCAGTTTTAATCCTGGATTTAACACTTACTTTAAATTCCTTATTCTCAAATAAATATAAAAATACCTTCCTTTCAATGTGTAAATGTTAAATGTATGCTAAGTGTTAACAACCAGAGCTCAGTAAATGCCCTTTAACCTTTATTTTTCAAGCAGACTTGCGAGGTTCTTGACATTGGGAGGTTTCTCAATCTCAGCACCAGACATTTTGAACCAGATAATTCTTTTTCTTTTTTTTTAACATTTTTTATTACAGTTGATAGTCAATATTATTTTATATTAGTTTCAGATATACAGCATACTGATTAGACAATTAAATAATTTACAAAATGATCCCCTCGATAATTCAAGTACCCACCTGGCACCATACAGTTAGTACAATATTATTGACTATATTCCCTATGGTGTACTTTACATCCCCATAACTATTTTGTAACTACCAACTTGTACTTCATCCCTTCACCTTTTTCACCTGGGTCCCTCTATCCCCTCTCCTCTGGCAACCATTAGTTTGTCCATTGCATCTGTTTTGTTTGTTCTTTTATTTAGTCATTTAGACTCTACATATAAGTAGAATCACATGGCATTTGTCTTTCTCTGACTTATTTCATTTAGCATAAAAGCTTCTAGGTCCATCCATATTATCGCAAATGGCTAAGATTTCATTCTTTTTTATGGAGGAGTAATTTTCCATTGTATTTATGCACCACGTTTTTATGAACTGGATAATTCTTTATTGTGGGCTAAGTTGTGGGTCCCTGCCCCCAATGCCACTCATATATTGAAGTCCTAACCCCCAGTCCCTCAGATGTGAATGTATGTGGAGATAGGGTCTTTAAAGTGGTAATTGGGATAAAAACAAGCTTATACAAATGGGCCCTGGTCCAGTATGACTGGTATCCTTAGAGGAGGAGATTAGGACACAGATGTGAGAACAAAAAAGAAAGATCATGTGAGGACCCAGTGAGAGCCAAGGGGAGAGCTCCCAGAAGAAACCAACCCTAATGACAACCTGGTCTTAGATTGCTACCCTCCAGAACTGTGAGGGGAAAAAGATTCTCTTGTTTCAGCCACACGGCCTGTGGCACTTGGTTAGGGCAGCCCAGCAAACACTCCATGGGGGTTGGCCTGTGTGTTTTAGGATATTTAGAAGCATTCCTGGCCTCTACCCAGGATACTAGTGGCAATTCCCCAAACCCAGATGTGACAGCCAAATATCTCTACACATTGCCCAATGTCCCCTGGGGAGCAAATTCGTCCTCCCTTCCCCACTGAGAAGAGTTTCAGAGGCCGCTGTCACCTCTGACTGCCAGTGCTCACTGCTACCTCACTGCGTAGATAAATATTACCCGAGTGAATTCACTTGCCTGCCTCCGTGTCTTGGCTCTCACTGCTTCCTTGCAAACTCACTTTTCTGCAAACAGTGTAGTAATTATTTCCAGTTTAATTTATAGCAGACTGTGTACTTTTTAATGATACAAACACTTTTCCTTTTAGCATAATTTCTGGCAACTCAGACGTAAATATCACATCAATGTTAAGCCCCGCGCTGTCTGACATTGCTCACACACTGCCCCTCGGATCCTTCGACGCATTCAGTGGGTGCTGCCGCCTTTAGTTTCCCTAGTGCACACTCGTGATTTTAGGTCAGGGGTGGGGAACTTTGTTTCTGCCAAGGGCCATTTGGATATTTATAACATCATTCTCGGGCCATATACAGTTATCAACTTAAAAATTAGCCTATTATTTGGGCAAACATTTAATTTACTCACCCCTAATGCCTTGGCAGGGTCGGACATTCCCCACCCCCATTTTAGATTAAATATTATGACAAATTATTATGCAATCACTTGAAGCTCAGGGAACTCATAAAGAAAACAAATGGTCATTTAAGTGTTAAAACGCTTAACTCTAAGTTATAATGAGACTCCACACATTACCCTGAAACCCGAGAGCATACCAAAATGCCAAAGTCCATGGAGACACTGTCTGGAAAGCGGAAGTCACAAACATCCTGGAACATTCATACTTTTGTTGTCAACACTGCCACATTCGCTAGCTTGTCACTGGAGAGCTGATGTATCTGGGCTGGGCGGTGGCGGAGGGTGAAGACTGACTGAGACGCCAGGGAGGCATGAGGGACTCTGGAAGCGACAGGGGCCTGGTGCACATTTCACACAGAGATCATTTCTGACCAACCCCTTCGATGATTTGTAGCTTATACTCAAGATACTGTTTCAAGCACATGATTTTAAATTGATGTAGAGTCTAGTCATTTACAAAATCCATTTATTGCAGCATTCTTTTTAATGGCTAGGATTCAAAGTGTTAAAAATTCCATTTACCCAAGTGAAAAGAAAGACTAACAATAACCATTTGTCATTGCCATTTCTGAAGACTGTGCCCAATGTTTTTAATTTATTGTTTGTGACCAACATCTGAATAACATGTAAGACATGGGTCTAACAACTGACTACCATAAACTCAGGCAACAAACATCACTAACTGCTGTAACGGGCATGATGGCATTCAGACTAACACGCACACGTGTGTACACACACACACACACACACACACACACGCACACCAAGGATGCTGACACCAAGGATGTGAGTTATGACATCCTGCCTTTCTAGAAATAGAGGCCTTAACTCCTCGACTGCTCCTGTAGTAAAAGGTTGAAGAATCCTTTCTGAAGTGGGCTTCTCCATGGAAGAGAAGGAGAATGGGTTAAGGGCATTCTGAAATTCAGAGACAAAGCCAAACAAAAAAAACCTTTGCAAAAAAAGCCTGTGTTCTATGCAAAACTGGTGAACATGTGAAGTCAGTATTTGAGAGAAATATATCCCAGCAAAAGGTAACTGACCAAGGGAGGATGTTTTGTAAACACCCCCCCCCCCTTGGCTGAAAAAGACAGAAAAGAATGAAAAGTTGGTTAAAAATATTTAGAATTTACACCCTTATGTGGGCATTATGAATATGAAATCTATATGGCAACAGAAAGTACCATATTCGGATCACTACCCTGGGAAAGTCACCAAAGCCACGCTAGTTCCTATTCCGCTTATTTCTCGGCTCCATCTCTGCGCTTTCTGGTCTTGTCCGACGATTCTGTGTTGGACTTGTTTCTGCGTCTTGAAGATCGTTTCTGAAAACAGTAAAATGGAATTGGCATCTTAGAAAATAATGACCGTTATTATTTATAGCAGTTTCTAGTTTACAAGTGCTTTCATAGACATCTTTTCATTTAAACCCCCAAACAGCCCTCTACTCCACTGACGAGTCTGTTAAAATAATTATTATAATAAATTATACTATAATTATAAATGTTATTATTCCCACTTTACAACTGAGAAAACAGTGATTACCAAAGATCACAAACATAAGTGACAGAGCCAGGAACGGAACCCCTTTCTTCTGAATCAAAATCTAACAGTTTAAGCTTCTACTTAATATGTTAGAAAGATACACACACACACACACACACACACACACACACACACACACACACACACACAAACTGCCCCATCCTAATAACAAACAAAGCCAGATAGTCCAAAATAATCATAACTTTTCTTGATCCTATCAGACAGCTGAGACTGTTAGGCAAGAAAACAAATTTCCAAAGAAAGATAAGCCCCTCCAAAGAGATGGGCCACGTGAATTCGCTCACTGATGGCAGAGCACTGAGAAAAAGGTGGCTGTCAGCTGACATATTTTCCTTTTTATTGAATTTATCTGGGTGACACTGGTTAACAAAAATATACAGGTTTCAGGTGCACAGTTGTACAACACATCATCTGACGCTGTATTGTGTGTTTACCACCCAGTCAAGTCTCCATCCGTCCATCACCATTTATCCCCTCCTCCACTGCCCTCCATTCCTGCCCCCTACCCGGCAGGCAATCACCACACTGTTGTCCCTGTCCATGAGTTTTTCTCAATCCCTCCACCCCACCCCTCTCCCCTGAGAGCTGTCAGCCTGCTCTCTGTCTAGGAGTCTGTCACTATTTTCTTGTTAGTTCATTTGAATGATTCTGAGATATGGGCTAGGGGGCCCTGCCACAGGGGGTCGACAGACACTTGCAGGCTCTCTTCCAGGCGCTTCCTCCAGGTGCTCAGGAGAAAGGTGGGGAGCAGGGCAGGAAGACGGAAGAGAACCCACAAAAAAGGCAAAAGATTCGAGGAGGCATTTCATCAAAAACCCAAGGATAAAATACCAGCCTCCATGATTTGGCATTCATGAAAGGAAGGAAATGCAAATTAAAATGACAATAAAATAATACTGTATATCTACTAGAATGGCTTAATAAAATAAAAAGTAAAACAATAACCAAGTACCGGCCAGGATATGAAGCAACTAGAACTCGCATACATGGCTGGTGAAACACAATTAGGCAGTTTCTTACAGGCTGAACTTACACTTGCTATACAAGCCTGTAATGAATGCCACTCCTAGGTCGATGATATTTCTCTCTCATTGATGTTTCTATCTCTCTATCCCTCTCCCTTCCTCTCTCTCTAAAAATCAATAAAAACGTATTTTAAAAAATTGAGTTGAATTATAGGACACCCAGCTGGCATTCTAGAATTGCTTTTTGGTTTGGGAAAACACCACCTCTCCCCCCTCCTCCCCAATCAGAACTGGTACTAGAACCATAGTATGGAAAGGTTTATTACTCACATAAAGAGGCTTTTCTGGGGAGAGCAGGGCAGGCTTCCCCAGTTGGTGTGAAAATGGAAACTGCCTTGGGTGGGTTAAGAGTGGGTTCCCATACACAGATAGGGACTTGCATGGTTTGCCAGGACCAAAGGAGGGAGCACCCAGGGTTTCCTATCAGCTTGTCCAGATGTGGGACAGAAGAGGAAGAGGAAGGGCTAAGACCTAAAAGCTGCCAGCAAACAACAAAATAAAGGAACCAGACTCCTTATGACAGGGTGTAGACTGATGAAGAACTCAGTCCAGAGAATTACCATGTAGTGCCAGCTCACAGCTGTAGACCAGTGGGAGAAGCACTAGACTTAGGCTTAGGAGATTCAAGACAATTCACCAACCTTCTGGGCTCAGATTGCTCACAAAACACAGTGAGTAAAGTTTCTTCTCTTCCGTGCAATCAGAGGGATTAAATAATAAAATGAAAATGAAAGTACCTAATATAATAAGTACCATTGTTATACTAGTTTATAACAATGTAGCACATATTAGGAATTTGAGAGATATTAATTAAATTATATTTATCTTCTCTAATACGCAGAAGTAATTCTTGCTGATTTTATTAGTATTTACTTCCTAGGAGATAATGGAACAAAGGAAAGAAAAACATATCGGCCAACATGCCAACTTCCTAGGGATAAACCAATTTCTGTCTCTGGATAAAGGTCTATTAAGAAGGATGGGTCTCTGGTTTTGTCACCAGATGACAGAAAACTCTTTGGTTTCTTTCTACTTAAATAGAAGGGCGACTCAATATGTGCTATGACAGAACTGGTATCCAAAAAGTTCTTCATAGACAAGAGGCATGAGCTGAATCTTAGAAGAGGAAAAGTAGGAAGGATAATAAGTGTGTCCAGAGATGATTTCCCAGATTCAGGACAGGAAGCCATTAATGGCAGTAGAGGGACACTAGGTTCAAAAGGAATGGACAGTGAAGGGTGGTCAATAAGCGAACAGATTAAACTTAAGATTCTGTGAAGTCAAATAAGCAAGACAAAACAATCAGAGTGATGACTCTGGATGAGTTCTGCACTGTAACCTTTACTGCATCCAGTTCTTGGCACAACACTTTAAAGGGAACATGAACAGACAGACTGGAGCCTGTATACATGCCTGAGACTTGCAGAGGCAGGAAGCTTCCCAGGTTCTTTTGTCTCAAGGAATCATCCTTCTTTCCATTATAGGCCAGGCCTCTGATGAATAAGATCATTGTCTGGAGGCAAGTCCACAGGCCCACTCTGCGTTTAGCTTGCCTGGCTCTACACCCACAAACAGGGAGGCCAGGCCCGTCAACAATACTTTTTTTTGATGGGCTTTTGCTCCTTGCTGCTCCTGGGTGGTTTTCCTTTCCATAGTTTTTCTCATCGAACTTGTAAGGGTTTCTTGGGATTTGTTTTTTTCATCTTTTTTTTTTTTTTGCTTTTTGGTATATACTGAGGTTTATGTATGCTTATAATTACTTTGTCTTCCTGATGGATTGATCATTTTGTCATTATAAAATATCTCTTTGTCTTTAGTTACATTTTTGTCTTAAGGTCTATTTTGTCAATTATTAATATAGCCATGGCAGCTTTCTTTCGGTTATTGTTGCATGGCATATCTTTTTCTATCCTTTTACTTTCAATTTATTTATCTTTGAATCTAAAGTGCATCTCATGTAGAAAGCATATAGTTGAATCATGTTTTTTCTTAAAAAAATCCACTCTGCCAATCTCTGCCTTTTTTAAAAATATACTTTACTGAATTTTTACAGAGGGAAAGAGAGGAATAGAGAGTTAGAAATATCCATGAGAGAGAAACATCGATCAGCTGCCTCCTGCACACCCCCTACTGGGGATGTGCCCGCAACCAAGGTACATGCCCTTGACCGGAATTGAACCTGGGACCCTTGAGTCTGCAGGCTGACGCTCTATCCACTGAGCCAAACCGGCTAGGGCGAATCTCTGCCTTTTAATAGAGCGTTTAATCCGTTTATGCTTAGTGTATTTACTGACAAAGCAGGATTTATGAATGTCATTTGCTATTTGTTTTCTATAGTGCTTATGTCAATTTTTTGGTTCCTCTATTCTCTGCCTTCTTTGGTGTTAAATATTTTCTAGTGTACCACTTTAATCCCACTGCATTTCTTTTATTCTATTTTAAATTTCTTAGTGGTTGCCCTGGTAAATATAATTAACATATTAATTTTTAACAAAATATGCCTAGAAGGATAACATAGATACTTATAGAACTGCTACATTTTGTTGAAAAGAAAAGCTATGGAGGCTTTTCCTGATTCTGCCTCTAAAGCTACATATGGAGCCCTGGCCAGGTACCTCAGTCAGTTAGAGCATCATCCCAAGGTTGCAGGTTCAATTCCAAGTCAGGGCACATACAAGAAGCAACCAATGAATGCATAAATAAATAGAACAACAAATCAATGTTTCTCTCTCCGATCCTCTAAAGAAAAAATCCAAAAAACAAATAAATAAAGCTACATTATAGCATAAGCTTATTTACACTATTGTACACTCAGCTGAAATCAAGAGTCCTGGATTCTGATCCTGGTAGTGCCACTAACTAGCTGTGGACCTTGACCTAGTCAGTTTACCTCTCTGGAACCCAGCTTCCTTCTCCACATAATGAGGGGACTGGACTAGAGGAGCACTTACATTTTTCCAGCTTTAACATTTATTATCAAGTGATGGGGTTTGTTTGCTAAGTGTTTTCTTACCAATAATGACTTTAAGAGGTCATCATTGTTAAAAATGGACTTGGGCTCAAGAATTCTGGGCTACAGCTTGTTGGTGTCAGGATGATTCCCAATAAAAGAGAACATGATTAGTGAAGGAGTGGCCTCCTCTCTCAGAATGCAAAGTTAAATAATGCTTAGCTGAAAGCAATGCAACCAAAATCTCAAACTTTCATGCAACACTAGTTTGAACCATCAAATATCTCATTAGTCTGATAAACCTACTCATGTTGTGTTCCTTGGATACACCACACTTTTCCATTTTCTAGTGACTCAGCTATGAAACTACAAAATGTCAATATCCTTTGGAAAGATAGTATAGCTCAGTGGTCGGCAAACTGCGGCTCGTGAGCCACATGCGGCTCTTTGGCCCCTTGAGTTTTTAGCAAAGGCCAGCTTAGGAGTACCCTAATTAAGTTAATAACAATGTACCTACCTCTATAGTTTAAGTTTAAAAAATCTGGCTCTCAAAAGAAATTTCAATTGTTATACTGTTGATATTTGGCTCTGTTGACTAATGAGTTTGCCGACCACTGGTATAGCTTAAAGGTTGAAAGTGTTGACTTGGACACATTAAGCTCCACTCAGCTCCATCACTCATCACTTACTGCTAAGTGACATTGGGCTGGAGACTTGCCTCTTTCAGCTTCAGTTACCTCATTATAAAAAGGAATAACCATACATCATAGTATTGTTATGCTATTTCAATGAGAGCAAACAAGCAAAGTATTTACTGTGGGTTGGAGCTGGGCTGACACTGGGGTTACAATGTTGAACCTGGTAGGGGAAATGGACAAATAGCCATAAGGACATGATCCAGAAGGTAAGGCCAGAGAAGACTTCCATGAGAAGCAGGTCTCGAGTTTAGGCCTGAAGGGTTAAGAGTAAACGAGAAGAAAGATGAGAAGAACATTCTGGGTAGAGACAAGCGTGTTCAAAGGCCCTGGGGTGAGCAGGCATGTGACATGAAGACGCCTGTATCAAAGGAGCAAAGAGAAAGCACAGGTGTGTGATAACACATAAGACTGGAGAAGACCAGATCATGCAGGACCTTTCAGGCATATTAAAGAGTCCCTTCTCAATCCTAAAAGGAATAAGAAGCTACTGCTATTTTTAAAGTAGAGAGATGAGTAACAGTGATCAGATTTTCATTTTACAAAGGTCACTCTAGCTGCAATATGGAGATTAGATTGTAAAGAAGCCAGAAAATAAGGAATAGACAAATTAAGACACAATTTATTGCCCAATCAAGCTACAATGGTAGCATGAACTAGGGTGATGAGAAGGGTAGAAATAAATGAATGAATTCCAGAGATATTTAAGAAGTAAAATCTATAAGAGTGATCATAGAGGCACCATAGAACAAGATGTCAAGAATGACAGATTTTGTTGGGGCGAGGGGAGGGCGTAAGAAATTGGCTGAAAAGGAACACCAGAAGAGGATCATGTTTTTATTTTGCTTTAAAAACTATTTTGGGGGGTGTAGGAGATTAGATAAGGTCAAGTGTTCAGCTTTGCACATGTTGATTTTAAAGAGTCTTAAAAATATCTAAGAAGAGACATCAAGTAGGTAGTTGATATTTATATCTGGGGCTCAGGAGAGGTACTGGCAGGAGAGATAAGTTTATTAGGAGATCAATTTAATCTTAACATCAACAACTAATGATCTAGGTTGAGCAAAAGGAAAACAGTTTACTGTGTCTCATAAGCGAAAGAAGAGAGGCTTTTAAGAAAGGCGAAGAAGCCCTAGCTGGTTTGGCTCTGTGGATAGAGAATCGGCCTGCGGACTGAAGGGTCCCAGGTTTGATTCCGGTCAAGGGCACATGCCCGGGGTTATGGGCTCGATCCCCAGTGGGGGACGTGCAGGAGGCAGCCGATCAATGATTCTCTCTCATCATTAATGTTTCTCTCTCTCTCTCCCTCTCCCTTCCTCTCTGAAATCAATAAAAATATATTTAAAAAAAAAGAAAGGTGAAGAAGTCAATAGTATCAAACACTGATAAGAAGTCAAGAGAGATAAGGTCTAAAAAATGTGCTCTGGATTTAGCAACATGGTGGTCTTCAATGGCCTGAGTGAAAGCTATGTCAGAATGATGGGACTGGCTGAGTATGTTGAAGAGCAAGTGAGTGGGAAATAAGGAAACGGAGACTGCAAGTAGAGATAATTTATTAGGAAAGGAAGGAGAGATACAATAGCAGCTGGAGGATGAGAATGAGTGAGATGAGAGGCTGAGTACGGTGTTTTTGTCTGCTGGCTGTGTGGTTGGCTGGTCTTAGGAGGGGAAAGATTTGAGCATGCAGGAAACCCAACAAAAAATTACAGTTGAGAAGGAAAGGTTGCCTTTGAGTGAAGGGACACAGCAAAGTTCCTGACAAGAGAGTAGGATGAAGGAGAAGGAATTAGCCTCCAATAGGTGTTAGGACATCCCTTTATTATAAGAAGAGGAAATGAGGATTAAATCTGTACAAATGCAGGCAGATTTATATGTTTGGAAAGATGAAGATCCCACTATAATGGCTTCGGTTTTCTCTATAAAGAACCAGGTCTTCAGCTGGGGGCGGGGCGGGGGGAGGTGTGGAGCCACTGAAAAAAGCTGAGTTTTCAAATAATCCTTGTGAAGAACAGGACAAAGAAGTGATCGCAGGCCCAGCAGAACTGCTGCTAGGCAATTCTAACGGCCTATGGGAGGTATGTGATCATGAAATTATCGTATATTTTCCCTGCTGTACTACAGGTCACTCCTGTAGGTGGAGATTAATGAAAATGTATTATTTTTTGGCACTGTTCCTTTCCTGCTTACCTACCAGTGGGAACTGGAATAGTCCCCCACCCCCACCCCAAAGTCTCATTTCCCAGACTGATTCATAAGTGGTATAGGAAAAGGAAAAGTGCATTTATTCTACACTAAACACATCTTATGGCTAGGAACATCCAGAAAAGGATTAGAAATTTCTAAAGACTCGAGCCAGTGCTTAAGGCCAAACTATAATCACCTATTGGAACAATTTGTCTTTAGAAAAACAACTCCTGACAAATATTCAGAGTTATTACACTGGGATTCCATTTATAAGCAGAAATATATAGAAACAATAAACTAGAAATCTTTACCTGGAGGTGTATGAATTATTACTTTCTTAAACCAGAGAGCACAAACATTCTTTTGTTTGAAAATCAACTGTACAGAATTACAATTTCTCAGGTCAAAATGGACACTTAATAATTACGAGAACTCACTTATGTGATGCTTCCCAGGCTTCCTCCTCTTCGAGAATATCTCGTATGATGTCCGAACTGGAACTAAAAGGATATATGTCAATATTGCCAGACAATAAAGACAGTATGGTTCTATTTATATAAAATTCTAAAAAAAAAAAAGGCAAACTAATCTATAGTGACAGAAAGCAAACCAGCAGACCAGTGGTTACCTGTAAGGGGCACAGGGTGGGCAAGGAGGGGTTACACGGGGGCAAAGGAAACTTTGGGAGTGAGGGGAAGGTTCACCATCCTGATTGTGGGGATGGTTTCATAGCTGTATACATACATATACATGTCAAAATTCATCCAATTATGTGCTTTAAATATTGAAGCTACTTTTTAAAGAAACCTTTATAAGTTAGCAATAATAATGAAAAACATACAAAAGCTTAAATAAATCTCTCAACATAAAACCTGGATTCAAATGGAATATAGTCAAAGGCCTTTTCAATTTCCTATGGCAACCCAAGATCAAATCATGATGGTTTTTGTTGTTGTTTTGAGAGAAAAACATCCATCAGTTGCCTCCTATATGCGACAGGGATAGGACCCAAAACCTAGGTACGGTCCCTGACCGGGATTGACCTGCAACCTTTTCGGTATATGGGATGATGCTTCAATCAACTAAGCCACCCAGCCAGGGCTCAAATTGTGTCTTAGAAACTGCACTCTAGTCATGAGATTCACAAGAAATACTAAGTTCTGACGTGGCTTTTACTCCCTCTGTAAACAAAGTAAAGTAAAATTAAATTAATTTTAATTGTGCTAATAATGGAATTTGTTATAATGTAACCTGGCTTAAAATACTATGTATTTCTGGCCTATCTGTGCAGGGCAAAGAAAATTATAGAGGGCATATATTATTTCTTTTTAAAAATATGTTTTTACTGATTTTAGAAAGGGAGGGAGAGAGAAACGATTGGCTGCCTCCTGCACGCCCCCTACTGCAGACTGAGCCCACAACCCAGGCATGTTCCCTGACCAGGAATCGAATCAGTGACCTTTGGTGCATGGGACGACGCCCAACCAACTGAGCCACACCAACCAGGGCTCATGTATTTATTTCGTTATAAGAAAAAACTGTTTAAGGCTTTAGCATCATGTTCTTACCCAAATAAATATGTTTTTTTAAAAAGGACATGTACAGCAATTATCTAAAAAGCATTTCTTTAGACACCCAAAGACATGGAATATCAGAGGCACTGTATGGGACAACTCAGAAGTAGTAGTCACTACCACAGGATGGAAAAGGCTAGAGTAAGAGGCTCATTCTCAGGTAGGAAACAACAGACTTGGAAATGTTAGTGTCAATCCTATTTCTAAAGACACTCTAGTAGACCAAAGAGTTTAGAAATTATGGATTTAAAGTTCCAATGAACCATTCTCAACCGCTTCTGACAATCACTTTGAAGCAAATACAGTTCTGTAGCAAATGTTTTACTCACGAGATTTCCGCCCAAATTCCCAAACTCTCAAGGAGCTCTCTGCAGGCCCCCCTCTGACTGTGGCCTATGTGGGGATTCCCATTGCACCTCAGGTCTGGTGACCCTCTGACAGAGCTAGCACCATAGTTCTCCGGCTTTTCAGAAAAAGGATTCTCATATGGTAGCAGCTTTTAGCATGGGTGGTTTGACAAAATAGGTAATAATAATGAAGCATTATATATTCAGTAATACTTTTTGTTTATATTTTATTCATTATATATGCCCCTGCACACCTTTTTAAATCAGTTGTGCATGCGTTTGTGAGGCACTCTTTACTATGGCTGTAAGTGATACTTGCTGGGCATGTGCTTCTGAGACCCAGTGCAGTCATTCCTTCAGGCCCCTGTGGGAACCAGGGGTCAGGCCTGTCAGAGTACCCAAGCCTCTCCAACTTTCTCACACTGAGGAGGCCCACTGCTCAAATGCAAGTGCCCCTGAAATAATAACACATTAATTTATCACCAGTCATTTTCACCTTCGTGAAAACTGGCTCATAACGAGCTTTTCCATTAAACAGCTAGCTAAATGGAGTTTTTATTAGCAGGAGGCTTTAAGGAGATCAAAGGCAGAGTTTACCAACTTTATTATTTTCCTGAGAGACAGACCCAGACAGCCAGCCACTCACTAGGGAGGGCTTAGATCCACTGCCACCCCATTCCCACTGAGGCCGCCTAACACCTTCTGATCCCAAGCTTTGTTATTCCTTACCGTGGTGATAATTACTCCAACTTAGTTCTTTTAATGTAACTATTTCGTTCCCTCTCTCTACTCAAGTTATATGGATGCCCTCATCCATTCTTTATCTAGATAGAGCAGTGATTTTCAGCCTGTGCCCCACAAAAATTGTTAAATTACGCAATACCTGACTATTTAGTCAGGGGCACTGACCTCTTTTCCCTTAGATTGCCAAACAAAAAAATGACAATAGCCAACATAACAATAGCTGTTCAATGTGAATGAATCAAAACTATACCTACTTTTTTGTCAGATTGGCAAAAGATATATTTTTTGGTGTGCTGCAGTTTTATTAATTAGTTTATGTGTGCCATGAGATGAAAAAGGTTGAAATCACTGGGCTAGAGCAACAGCAGTGCTTTTCAATTATTTTTCATTATTTCTCCCACCCAGCTTACCTTTTTAGACATTTTCCCTAATTACCACTCCATGGAATTTTAACGCCACAAATACAACGTATATCTACTTATGTACTGTGTATATACTGAGCTTTATACATAAAAGGAGTAAGATATTTGGGCCATCTCCAACTTCTACCCCCCGGGGACAAAACTGCTCCTGCTGAGAACCCATACCTCAGGAGAAGTGGGAGCAGGGGTGGTCCTGTGGCTCTCGGTCCTGGTAGGTGTCACACAGCTAGAGAAAGTCAAGTCCTCTCCTGGCTGATACCCCCAAACGCACACATGCACTTTTTTATTTTTTTTAAACAGGAAGGTTACAAAGCATCCCTACTATTCTAGCTAAGTAAGCAGAATGGCCAAGCCTGTCAACTAACTTAGTAATCTGTGACCAATTTGCCTAGCAGCTTTCAAATCTCCAGTACAAATCACTGGATTGTTAAAGGAAAATATTTGCGGTACATTAATGACATAAATCTAAGAGGTTTTTGCTATGCTACCTCAGTGAAAACAGATGGCACAGGAGGCTGACAAAAAGCACATCTCCCAAGTTGCCTGTAACCTCTCCTTCCTGAGACTTCAATGCCATTGACCCCCCAGACTACGCAGCCCCAGGACTGCCTCGCTTCTCATTACTATTCCTTCTCCTCCAGCTAGCCACTAACCTGACTGACAACCAAACCAAGAAAGTGAATGATAAAAGTCTGGGAAGTTTCAAGTTTACCGAAATTGAAGTTTCAGGATTATCTGCTGTATCTGCTGCTCCAATTCTAGTCACCGCTGAGAAATGAAGTGTTGATACTAATACAATTGAAATACCAAACAGAACTGTTGCGTCCTTTTTAAAGTTGTGTACTTATATTCTTTCTACTCAAAAGCTACATTCCTGAAATTAAACATAGAGTCTCACAAACAGGATTTTACAGAGACTTAGACTATGGGGCATAACAGTCAGTGGCACTAAAATTGTCACTCTCAGATCTCTGCCTTGTAAACAAAAGTAATTAATATTTTTGAAGCCTTAGTCATTTTAATATACATTAGAGATAGAACAATTCCTTTAATATACTTACAAGACATCTAAAAAGTCCTCCACAGGAGAAAATACTCACTCTGGTCAACCTAGGTCAGAGCACCACAAACCCACACAGCTGTAGCTTTTCATTCTTGGACAAGGAGTGTTTTCAGAGTATACTTAGCTTCTCTCTTTTGGTTTGGAACGTTCTGCAGACAGGATTTAAGAAGCTGGATGGACATGAGGTCTGGTACCTATGAAGGGTGTTCATATCGTGCTCCCTAGCTACAGTGGATATTATTATACAGATTAAATACATGTGGGAAAGACTCAACGGCAAAAAAAAAAAAAAAATGAATTCTGAAGTCTATAAAATTCCCAACCTCTGTTCAGGAAGTCTCCTAATTCCACCACACTTAATGTTTCATACCATTTGGACCTTATTTGCAGCTCAAGGTTTCAGAAGCATAAGCTACACTGGTTTTTGTTGGTTGGTTGACTGGTTGGTCTTTGGCCTCGTTGGTCTTCCTAAAATGTTTTACTTTTGCCATTCCGACCAAAAGTGTAGCACACCTTATCAGGCAAAGGAAGGAAAACACTTTTGTGGCATCTCATTTCATTCCACTAGTCAAGATTTTACCAACAAAGAGGAAAAGTTATATGCCAAATACCTCTGGCAAAGGTATGGCTGGTAAAACTATCCAGAGGGTGAAAGCAAAACTCTACTGTCAAAGTTAAGGTTTCAGCACTGTTCCTGTCACTTACTGAATAACCCTGGACAAGTTATTTCATCTTTAAAGTTTCAACAGCCTTACCTATAAAGTCAGGATAAGAGCCCATGTAGTTCACAGGGATGCTTTTAGGATTAGTCAATAGAACACATAGAATGTTCACGAAATAGCTCAGCACATAATAAGTGTTCAATAAATGTCAGCTCCGTTTTCAGAAAACCCATCTGTGTCTGAATTACCTGAATAACTGCCTCAGCACTAAGCTTCAATTTGGCCTAGGAAACCTGGTCACTAGTGAGCTCTATTTTAATCTTTGATTTCCACTGTTTCTATGGCACCAGGGTGCAAATTCATCAGAACTTGTTATTTATCCAGCATGGCAGGTACACAGGGTACTGTGGGGTAGGAAAAATGCAAACATCTGCTATAAAAATCCTGTGGATTAAAGATTACTTACAAGTGAAAATTTTCTGTTATCTAGTAGTTACTCCCCTCCCCTCCTGCTCCCCCCCCCCCCGCCCCCCGCCACTATTCTCGTAATTGTGGCATTAATTTGAACATGGTTGAGAATACTCAACTTAAAAAAAGCTCCTTTGGGACAGCTTCCTGGAGGCTTGGTGGGGTTCACATAATGTCCACCAGACAACGGTACTGAAATGCTGCTGGCTACCACGACTCCTTCCTCACCCCCCTTTTCAGTAATCTCTTCTGCAGGATAAGCAAAAGCTTGTATGCCAAAATTTTACTAGTAGGCTGACAATAACATACTAGGATAGTAAACATCCTAGGTTAAAAAAAAATCACTCACTGACGACAATGCCAGAAATGACCATTTTGTGAGCAACTACTTCCACAAACTGTGATATCAGCTTATGTGCTACCTTTACTTCATTTGAGGACCCTAGGTTCTAGCCCCACTTGACAGATCAACAAAGGCTTGGAGAAATTTAAGTAAAAAACAAACAAACAGGGAAGTGAATACAAAGCTCGTCTTCTTTCTATTATATCATGTTGCTTCAAGTAGTGGTAGCAGAAAATCCTATTAATCTGCAGAGTTAAGAGTACCACCTTCTCCTATGAATTCACCAGTGAGGTCTGTCAGACAACATCAACAAGGTTCATGAATAAAGCAAGGCTAAGGACTTCCCTGCTCTCCACTAGATCTAAGAAAAGATAAATGAAGAAATCTTCAAATATGAGAAAAATATCATATGAGAAAGAACTTATTTATCAAGTAATACATACTAAGTCCTCAAAAAGAGATGAAACCAGAAAACCAACTTAGTCTATATTCTATTCATTAACAATATATGATCATCTCATTTGCTTTTTAGACTCATCCTTATAGGAAAAAAACAAAAACAACACAAAACTATCGTTGTATTTTATCAATGAGGAAACTGTAGCTCAGGGAAATGAATTCCACAAACAAGCACAAAGCTATGCTGAGTTGAACTGGCACAGTGGAGCAAAGATGACTCGAGGTACTCGGATCTCGTGGACACAGACCATTTAATGGATTTGATGTCATAGTATCTTAGGTGAAGCTACATCCCCTCAGAACAATGTCCCATTCATCCAAAATACCACTTTAAAATAGCAAAAGATATGGAAAAACTATTCCATGTTCCCACATTTCTCTAAAAAATTTCAACCAACAAAATTTACCACCTGAAACAAGATGAACCATTTAGCTTTCAGAAGTAATTTGAAGTTCATAAATGTTCCCAGACAAAAGGTTATAATAAAATACAAAACAGGAGTGTGTATTAATAGAAAAAGGGTTTGTAGCAACATTAAATTCATTAAATGTCACATTCTTAACAGTTAAAAACCGAGTATAATTGTCAATCTTTGAAAAGCAATTATAAAGTTTTGTTTAAATTACAAAACCACACTAATATATTTGTCTCACCTTTCTGCCTGCATCAGCAAACATTATTAACCAATTTATAACAATGACATTGGTGAAGATAGTGATGATTTCTAAAACAGTTTAAAGCATCTCTTTTTTGTATAAAGTAGATTAATACATTTACATGGTTCAAAATCAAAATGACATAAAAAGATGTACACTGAGCCTGGCTGGTGTTGCTCAGTGGTTGAGCATCAACCTATGAAACAGGAGGTCACGGCTCCATTTCCAGTCAAGGCACATGCCCAAATTGCGGGCTCCATGGGGAGTGCGGGGGAGGAGGGGTGGGAATTGGGGGGTGTCAGTGTGCAGGAGGCAGTGGATCAATGATTCTCTCTCATCATTCTTTCTCTCTCCCTTCCTTTCTAAAATCAATAAAAATATATTTAAAAAGATATATACTGAGAACTTTCACTTCTTCAACCATTTCCCCCAGGCCTCCAACAAGTAATCACTTATGAATTTGCTTATTCTTCTGGTGTTTCTTTATGCAAAAGTAAACATATAAGTATATGTCATTCCTCCCCTTTTAGGAAAAAAAAAGATTATGCTATTCTGAGTTTTGCTCTTTTCATTTATAAGCAAACTAGAGGCCCGGTGCATGAAATTAGTTCACTCGGGGTAGGGGGGTAGGAGGAGAGGGGGGTTCCCTCAGCTCGGCCTGCGCCCTCTTGCAGTCCAGGAGCCCTCAGGGGATGTCTGACTGATGACTTAGGCCTGCTCCAAAGCTGGCAGTCGGACATCCTTAGCGCTGCCACGAAGGTGGGAGAGGCTCCCGCCACCACTGCTGCACTCACCAGCCATGAGCCTGGCTTCTGGCTGAGTGGCGCTCCCCCTGTGGGAGCGCACTGACCACCAGGGGGCAGCTTCTGCGTTGAGTCTCTGCCCCCTGGTGGTCAGTGCGCGTCATAGTGACCCGTCTTTCCGCTGTTTGGTCGATTTGCATATTAGCCTTTTATTATATACCTGGTAGGATGCTGAAAATCTCTCCATGTAAGTACATAGAAATTTTCCTCTTTTAATAATCGCATAGTATTCCATTGTGTTCATATACTGTAGTTTAATCAACCAGCCCCTGAACATGAAAACTTGAGTAGTTTCCATGCTTTTGCTGTTATAAATTCAGTGAACAGCCCAGGATATAGGTTATTTCTGTATGTGTGCAGCGCAGGTGTATCTGTACGACAAAATTCATCGGAATACTGGGTAAAAGACAAAACAATAGTACTTTCGGTTGATCTCATCGCATTGCCCTCCTTAGGGATTTATCATGTAACACTCCAACCAGCAATAAATGAGAGTGTTTCCACAGCTTTATGCTACAGCATATTAGCAAATGTTAAGGTTTTTGCTAATCTCAACAGGGGAAAAAAGGATTTAATTTGCATTTCTCTTTCATGACTTTTGCCCATTTTTCTTTTGGGTTTGGGGGTCCTTCCTTCTCAGTCTTTAGGTGCACAAAAATAATCTATTCTTGAATGTTTTTTAAAAGGTTCTATTAAGCCCTGACTGGTTTGGCTCGGTGGATAGAGCGTCGGCCCGTGGACTCAGGGTCCCAGGTTCAATTCTGGTCTGGGGCATGTACCTTGGTTGCAGGCACATCCCCACTGGGGAGTGTGCAGGAGGCAGCTGATCGATGTTTCTCTCTCATCGATGTTTCTAACTCTATCCCTCTCCCTTCCTCTCTGTAAAAAATAAATAAAAATATATTATTTTAAAAAAAGGTTCTATTAAACTGCTATAAAGGAGAAGAATGTATTAGTATGTCTTTTTTCATTGTCAAACATTTGTACTGTTATATCTAAAACTTAAACATTTTTTAAAGCTACATATTGAAAATTTTCTCAGTTGACAAAAAACAATTCCAAAGCAAGCATCTATTATATTTTAATTTTAATTCTGGCTGCAATCCAAAATCATATTTCTAGTACTCCTGTAATCAATGCAGGAACCCCAGCTAACCCCAATTAACTACCTATTCTGAGCTGTACACCAGCAACACACTGGGGAAAAACCCCAAGCATCTATCTGACTTCATCTACAGACTAATCTCATTTAAAATTCTTGATGGCAAATCTCAAACAGGCAACCCTCACAGATGATCCTTCAAGACTCATCTGGCATGTTCCGTTTTCCACTGTCAAAAAGACTTTCTCAAATTGCCTACTCTCAGCTGGTAATCAGGCCTTAACTACATTAAGAAAACAAAAGCAACGCGGCAGGAACAAGCCTACATTAGACCTCCCACCTGCACTCGTACTAACTCCTTTGTCTTCCTTGACATTACTAGGGATGAATCAAGCCTGCTCTTAGCAAAGGCCAATTCTTCCACTTGATACACTTGATGCCTCCTCAGGACTTCACTCATTCAATCAGCTCCCCATCCTAATCACTTTCCCCATCTAATTCCTCCCTTAGTTCTCCGAGTCCCTCCAGATATGAACCTAATCGCCACTATCCTTCACAGCAAAAGTTACCGAGAGTTGTCAGTAGTTAGTTTCTCCTTTCTCCCTTAACATTTCCCCCTCAACTGGCACTAGCCAGTCTTCTACCCAAAACCCACTCAGGACCACACCTGCTATGACCTGTTTATTGCTGAAATCTACAGTCCCTTCTCTAACCTTATCTTATTTGATCACTTCACCTGTTTTTTTTCTGTTAGCTTCCATGATATGGCAATGTCTTGTTTTCCCTCATTCTCCAGTAGTTTATTTCCTTTGCTCAGTCTGTTCTAAGTGTTGGAGGAAGAGAGGGTACAGTCCAGATGCCCTTCCCTCTTCTACACACCCATGCTACACGATCTCTGCCAGCACCATGCCTTTAATGAGTATCTCTGGCCCTACTTTCTCCCCTTACCTCCCCTCCACCTCCTTGTTTGACACCTCTACTTGGTTACCTCAGAGGCCCAAAACAAACCCTTGATTACCTATGCGACCCACCCCCAACCCCTGGCCAAACTTTCTAATGGCCTTCTCAAACTTCCCCATCTTACTCGTAAGCAGTACCACCATTCACCCAGTTGCTAAAGCCAAAGCTTTAGGACTTATCCTTGAAGTTGAGCTTTTCCTTGCACACCATAGCCAAACCATCTGCAAATTCTGCCAATCCTACTTCCAAAATATATCCTCAATCCCTTCCCCCTCACCCATTTCTCTATTCTCTATTATTATAACCCCTGGAATGGATCGCCACAAATCCTAACTGGCTTCCCTGGGCAGGCACCTCTGGCCTCCAGCATCATTTCTTTATGACACACAAATACTATCATTTTCTATGTGCCAAGGAAAAGGGTTGGGAAACACTGTATTAAAGAGAAGCATACCTTTTAGGTCAATCACTTTAAATTCTTATAAAAAGTGAAGAAAATGTATTGTGTGTTGTGTTTTGTTTTGTTTTTAAGAAAGAGAAATAAAAGGACACTAGGTGAACTCCAAACACTCGAGTATTGGTTCTCTGGAAAAATTCAATTTTGAGATATAATTAAACATTTATGTTTATGATTAACGGACACAAAACAAAAGAGGATTATCAACTCTGAGAGTGTAACATAAGGAAAAATTATTTTTAACTAGAGGTCTGATGCACAAAATTCATGTAAGGGGATCGGCCCTCACAGCCGTGGCGGCTTGCCTCAGCCCTCGCAGCCCCAGCTTTGGAAGGTCGTCCGGAAGGTCATTCAGCTGTCTGGTCTAATTAGCATATTACACTTTTATTATTATAGACTAGAGGCCCAGTGCACGAAATTCGTGCACGGGGGTGAGGGGGGGGGTGTGTATGTCCCTCAGCCCAGCCTGCACCCTCTCCAATCTGGGACATCCCTCTCACAATCCAGGACTGCTGGCTCCCAACCACTCGCCTGCCTCTGCTGGATTGCCCCTAACCGCTTCTGCCTGCCAGCCTGATCACCCCCTAACCACTCCCCTGCCAGCATGATTGATGCCTAACTGCTCCCCGGATGGCCCGATTGCCCCTAACTGTCCTCCCTTGCAGGCCTGGTTCCGCCCAACTGCCCTCCCCAGCTGGCCTGGTCACCCCTAACTGCCCTCCCCTTCTGGCCTGGTCACCCCTAACTGCCCTCCCCTGCAGGCCTGGCCCCCCCTCAACTGCCCTCCCCTGCAGGCCTGGGTCCCCCCCCTGCCCCCGCAACTGCCTCCACTTGCAGGCCTGGTTTCCCCCCAACTGCCCTCCCCTGCTGACCTGGTCTCCCCCAACTGCCCTCCGCTGCTGGCCCAGTCACCCCTAACTGCCCTCCCTGCTTGCCTGATTGCCCACAACTGCCCTACCCTGCAGGCCTGGTCCCCCCCCAACTGCCCTCCCCTGCAGGCCTGGGTCCCCCCCCAACTGCCCTCCCTTGCTGGCCATCTTGTGGTGGCCATCTTGTATCTTGGAGTGATGGTCAATTTGCATAAAGCCCTCCCCTGCAGGCCTGGGTCCCCCCCCAACTGCCCTCCCTTGCTGGCCATCTTGTGGTGGCCATCTTGTATCTTGGAGTGATGGTCAATTTGCATATTACTCTTTTATTAGATAGAAGGATAGCTGAATTGTCACAGCTAGAACTAGATACTGAATCAAGTTCTCAAGTTAAATGGGTGGGGGGACAAAATCATGATGCTTCATTTTGTTTTATTCTTTAGACTGTCAGCAGTACAAATGATTGGTACAAATAAAACCCAAATACTAAAAGATAACAAGATTCTATTAACAGGTTACAAACATGCAGCCCCATAATGAGAAACAAATTAAAAGACAAGAAACCTCTCCATGATGGAAATGTCCTGAACCACTTAAGAAGCTTTCATTTGATTATTGTTTTTCTTTGATATCAGGGATCGAGAAGCTAGGCATGAAGCTCATGATGAGCTTGGCATGTCTTCTGCACAGCCAGCCAACTTCTATATCATCTATGCAGTGCACATTCAGCTCTGCAAATGTGGTGCTGGCCACCAACCACAGAAACCCAATATCAAGTCAAAATTCAGACCACAAAACTCGGGTCTTACCATCTGTTCAAGAACTTTAAAACCACCTTATATTGCTGGATGTTAGGCAGTGGACACTGAGCCTCCCTGTGACTCAGTTTCCACAGTAATGAAGTTCTTCACTAAATGGTCTAGGATATGAAAATAATTATCCCTCCCAAACTATATTTACCCCAACTTTTCATGTTCTGATACATATTTTTAAGTTTTTATTTGTATTATTACCTACAAAGGTTACAAATGGCTAATAAAATGTAGTTGTCTAGAGCAACAGAAGCATACTTAAGCACACATTAATGAAATCTTAAAGGGTTCAACAATTGACTTCTACAAAATTACTTAAAAAAATAACAAGCCTCTGCATTTGAGGCCTATCATGCTTTAATACTTGAGTCTCTCTTAGGTACAAGAACAGTTTGCACTACGTTATGTGCTAAAATCAATAGAAGTAAGCAAAGTCGGTGATCTAATATGTACCCATGTTCCAGAATGTGACCATCTGTGTGGGAGTAAAGAGACCAAAGACGTGTAAACTAACACTGCTTGTCCTTCCAGCAAGGCAACCGTAAACTCTACCATCTAAACCCAGGCGCTCTGGAGAGGACCACAGGGAGCTGTGGCTAATGATGCCAAGACAAGAAATGGAAATCAGCCTACCTCAGGGAAACCAGAACATATGGCAATTCCATGTCTAATTGATATTTTGAGTAACTCCAGTGGGGTAGCGGGGGCCAATGGGGGGAAAAAGGGAGACATCTGTAATACTTTCAACAATAAAGATAAATTAAAAAAATAAAATGAAATGCTGCTAATAAAGGAAGCAATGGTGCCTGATACAAGCATTCTGATGTAGCTCACACTGCAATGGGGAAAGACCTGGACTGAAATGTATTGCTTTCAAACTGTATTCACTGAATGACACATCACCTCTCTATGCCTCCATTTCCTACCTGTGATATGAAGTTACTATATTTAGTGACTTCTTGAGGTACCTTACAACTTGAAAATGTTTATATCCTAACATCCTTTCTCAGGTTCTAAAGGTCTCCAAAGAGACCTCAGAACATCTGTTCCTCTGATTTAAAAGTAAAGGAGTACAAAGTGAGAAGGCAGAAAAAAAGCTCTGATTTTAACTTCCAAGGTAACTATAACAAAATATAAACTTGATCAACTGATTAAAAATACAAAATCCCAATAGCATGATATATCAATTATATGTCATTTCTATTCCATTCTCCTAAACAAAGTAAAAAGAATTCTGGTTTTGGCCTTTTAAAAAACTAGAGAAAGCTCTTAACTGGCTGCCCACATTTGGGGGTCTGGGAGTGTTGATACAAAATAATTATTGATTTTATGTCTAACATTTAGAAGGAACTGGTAGTTCCTTCAAGGTCTCATACTTACTCTTCTCAAAGCATTCTGAAAAATACACTCTTGCCTATTTCTTTTTTTTTTTTTAATTGAAGAATTGAATTCTGAACCAGTCAAGATTATATGTTTCATGAATCAAGCCAAATATATGCAGAAGCATATGGAACAAGAATTCCTATGTAGTTTACAAAGTGTCTGAAAACTAAAAAGGAAAAACATACTTTAAAAAACTCAACCTTAAGCAAGTATTACCATGTCATGCCAGTCAAAACTCTGAACATCACACCTTGGGTGACGATCAGACATGGCTATGAGCCATGACAAGAAGATATCATTCAGTAAGAGTGGACCCTGGAAGGAACTACTAAATTCTACAAAGCACTTTAGATACACAAGTAATAATCCACTGAAATTTTAAAACTCTTTTCTGATACAGAAAACTGAAGGGCTCAGAGTAATTGTACAGAGGATCTTTTACATCATAGCAGTTCATGAACTTGGTAAAACAAAAATATTTGCCACTAGGATTAACTCAGAGTAGAAAAACCAAGAATTATAAAACAATAACAAAAAGCTATTGTGAAGATAATTAGATTACCCAGCATACGGCACAATAAAAAAAACCCAAAGGTGCCAACAGGAACTGCCTACAAGTAAAAGAAAACCTTATTAACAGCAAATATCCTTTGGCAATGGGTTCTGGAGAAAAGATAAAACTATTTGTACTTTCACCTTATTCTTGGAGGATCACTTTTGCAAGTATAAATTCACTAATAAAAATATGCTAACTGACGGGGATGAGGCACATTGTAAACTGTCTCTTATGATGAAATGCAAAGGCTGGGTCACATCCTCTGAGGTGAAATCATTCTATAAAGCAAACACATTAGCAAAAAAAGCAAAACTGATTTAAAAGAAATAAGACAATAGGGAAGAAAACAGAATTCTTCCCTCATGCTACATTTGGGATTAAATTTTAATATAGATGATAATAGACTTTATAGAATGCATTAAAACAGGGTTTATTAATTAATCTATGTGACTAAATGTAACATCTAATATTAAGTGAAAGGAAAAAAAGAATATTTAGTAACTAAACTTACCACAACGCAGAAATAGTACCCAATTTACCACTTCAGAAATAACATTTTGATGACTTTGATTTTCCAACATTCTTTAAATATTTTCACAGTAATATCCCTCTTTATTTTGATGTTGTAATATATATTCTTTTTAAAATGAAGTTTTTATTTTGAAATAAAATAAAAATACATAGAAGTGGCAGATACTCCAGAAAGTACCCATATGCCCTGTACCCAGTTTCTTCCATTGTTAACATCCCACCCCAGACTAATGTCTGACACATTAGTCACAACCAGTGAAGCAACAGCAAGACATTATTATCAACAAAATGCCACACTTTATTTGTGCTTCTCCAGTCTCCTTAGAGCCTTCTTCTGTGCCAGGATCCCACCCAGGATACATTACATGTAGTCGTGGTGTCGCTGTGGTATCGCCTTAGGCTCCCCTAGACTGTGACAGTTTCTCAGACACGCCTTGTTTTTGATCACCCTGACAGTTTTGAGAAGTGCTGGTCAGGTATTTTGTAGAATGACCCTCATTGGAGTTTGATGTTTTTCTCACAATTTGACTGAAGTTACTGAGTTTGGGGGAGGAAGACCACAGCGGGAAAGTGTCATTCCCATCACAGCTCAGGACAACATGCATCAACACGGCACTGCTGTTGATGTTATCTCCTGGCTAAGGTAGAGGCTGTGGTGCTTTTGTTTTCTTTTTGTTCCTTTCCCTTTCCTTCCATTTCCTTATCCCTTCCCCCTCCCATCTCTGTCTCTCTTACTTTTTCTAGCACTTCCTTGCTTTCGGCCCAGCCATGGAATCAGCCTTTCTCCAAGAAGCCCTGGCTCCGTGTATTGGAGAAAGCTGACAGAGACCAACATCAGTGCCCCAGGTGTGCCCAGTGCAGCTGTGGCACTCTTGCTGCTTGGCCCTGGCAGCTGACAGGGTAAGGAACTACATACTGTGTGCATACTAGCTAACTTATACATACAGATCTATCAATATTCCCATACGTAGCCATCTGAATCTCTATTAAGCTGAACATCAGTTCATATGAAGGTCTTTCCAATCTAGTACCACACAGATAGTGTTCATCTTACTTGTCTGTAATCTCCCACTGCAACAGTGAGAAACCTGATTCTTATCTGCCAGACTGGACACATAACTAACATGACAGAAAAAATGATGCTAAACTACAGATGTGTAGGGATAGAGAAAAGTCATCTGAAATAAGTCAGTGAGAAACTTCAGCAAATATATATTAGAGAAATATTTAAGGTCCACACATCAGTACAAATCAAAGAGTATAGATAGATACTCTTCAAAACACTACTTTCTAATTCTTAAGCATAAGAAAGCAATTCTGTGTAAAAAAAACAACAACAACACACATTTAAAAATAATTACCCTTAGGTGCCAAATAGAAGGCTGGCTTTCTTTTTTTTTAAATCCTCACCTGAGGATATGTTTGGGGTTTTTTTAATTAATTTTAGAGAGAGAAACATTGATGTGAGAGAGAAACATCAATCGGTTGTCTCCCGAACGCCATGAACCCCAACCAGGGAGGAACTCACAACCAAGTTCTGTGCCCTGACCAGGAATCAAACCTGCAGCCTCTTGGAGTACAGGACAACTCTCCAACCAACCCAGCCACCCAGCCAGGACCGAGCTGGCCTTTTAAAAATTATGTCCAAGGAGGGTTAAAAGTCACCCATTAATAAGGTACTTAAGACTTTAAAAAACAAAACAAAACAAACAAACAAACAAAATCAGCAGGCCTATCTGCCATACCCAACAGAGTTACTCCAGAAGTGGGAGAGGATGTCCATATACACAAAGCCCATTAATAGTGCTCTTATCTCTGGGAAGGAGAAACAAAGCAGGATAATAAAAATACATTACTGACAACTAAAGAACTATGGGTAGTTCTATGCTTGTGACTTTCTGCCCAAGGCCAAGATATTTTCATTTAGTGTGTCGATAAACTTCAGTTTGATGATGAATTATTTCACACTTTGGTTTGTCGTCACACAAGACTTAAAACTAAATTGTTTTATTATCAACAAGCACATTTCCTTCCATCAGTTCTTGGAGCCATTTGCCTCAGAGCTTTCTGAGTAATCTGTCCTTTTCTCCTCTGCCCCATCCCCGACATTCGCTCAGCTATCACTTCTTCATCAGCCCTAGACATCCGTATCTTTTCCCTTCCTGGCAGGCACACAGAGGTGCAAGGAGCTCTGGAATGCCCGCACACATCCCTGCATTCTCTTGGGCTAGAGATACAGGCAAAAGCCTACAGCAACCCATTTGTATTAATAAAGCATATGCAAAACCAAAGCATTTTCCCATCTTCAGCTGGAATCTCTGCCGTGGCAGATCCTTTGGGTGCCCTGCTCCTACCCCAAGTCCTTACCCCTCAGTGTAGCAGGCCTGACTTCCAACTGTCAGTGCCTTTGTCTGAGCTGTCCTCTCGCTGCTAGTCGGCTCTGTTGCCAGCACGGGAGGCTGGAAGCAGCAGAGAGCAGCCCCAACCAAATAACTGACTCCTTTGCCCTTTGACCCTTCCGTGGGGTGATTCAGGTGTGTGTTAAACCAGCTCCCAGTTCCCAGGAGAATTAAACTCCAGTTGCTCTCAGTGACATCTGGTTTAAAAACATGGCCCCCTTAAATGCTATCTTCCTTTTCCTGTCTCACATCCCCACGCCCTAGAGTGGTTCCTTCACCTTCCAAATTAACCACGTCCACTCAATCCTTGTCTCAGGTCTGCTTCTAAGGAAACCAAACCATTTCAAGAACTGTATATTTCTACTCTTTCAAGAATGTTAAGAGCAAGGCAGGTTGGCCATAGCATCATTATCGGTCAAGAGAACAAACTTGGGCTCTGAGGTTCAAAATAGAACTAGACCTGGGTTCAAATCCTTGTATTGACACATACTATGCAACTTATTCAACTCCTCTGACCTTTTATTTCTACCTTTCCAAAGTGGGGTTTGCCTGTGGACTGAATGACATAATACATGGAGCACTCTTAGCACTCGAATAGCGTTTGTAGAAAACACACACCATGCTGTCTACAATAGCAAGACTTTACCATCCACTGTTTCATCAATGGAACTACTAATCCAGGACACTCTTGTCAGGAAGATAACTGTTAAGACAAAAGCTTCCTGAAAGACCCATCAGCTTTTCAAGAGAAAGCATCAAAGGACATACCCACAGGACTTTTTGAACCCCTCATCTCAAAATCCTCATCTTGCTGTATCCACCAATTCTGAACTACTAGGCTTACGCAATCCTAACCAAGACCTGCTCTAAAAGACCTGTCTGAAACCAAACTTCAAAATCGCAACAAATCTCAACTTTGCCCTCTGGCTCTCAGAGGCTACTCTGATGATAAAGGTAGTGTTTCCCGTTCCTTCAGAAATCGACAAATTCAGCTTGGTCTTAGAAGGCTGGTGGTACTAGTACCTCAATATTCCTTAGGTGAATGTAACAATGGCACTTTTTCTCTTAAGACTTCCCCATCATTCTTCAATTTTCTCAGAACTTAAGAAAGGCTAAAATTTAACTACTTAAATTTTCCAACGTATAGTAGTAAGATTTCTTCACATGTTTTTTGCTCTCTTGCTCTTAAGAATTCTGGATAGAGAGTGCTTCCGAAAATAATAAAAGTGAAGAAAAGATTGTACCAAAATATATCAAACACATGACCAATGGTTAATTCGCCTTTCTGTTAAAGTGTCTGATGTTCTGTGCCTGCTCCCATGTTGGACTTCCTACACAAAGTTGCTGCTACTAACTTAGCATCAGAGAAGAGGTGATTGTTTATGCCAGGAATTGTGAAGAGTCAAAATGCATTCATTCACACCTTATCTGGCTCAGGTTCTTTTATGACCAACACTTGGCATCTGCAAGAAGGGTTACGGTTACCAAGCAGTAGAATTATCTGTTCTTTGTGATTTCACTTCATGAGGCCATGTTCTCTAACACACCATAGCAGAGATAACTGTGTTGATCCTAAACTAATTGACTGAAATAAATGAGACCCATATTCACCACACCATGTACACCTCTGGCTACCACCTTTTTGGTCAATAAATCATAAGTGTAAATCTTTCTTTTAGAAAATCTCCTAGTATAAACAAATTCCTTTGATTATGGACAATGCCTCTCCAATATTTTTTAAAATTTTAATGTCAAATCTATAAAAAATTACTCTTACCATTCCCCCAGATTTTCATTCTCTCTCTCTCTGAATATATGTGTGTGGTATAGACACATATATAGAGAGAGTACCAGTACATACTCACACACGTTATACTCTTAACCAATTTTAGAGTTGGAAAAGATCTCAACAAACACACTAAGTGTAGTGCCCATCTCCCTGCCGTTGCATGCCTAAATATTATTAATAAGACGGACTAGATAAATAAAGATAACTTATCTCTGATATGCTGATTTGACCAACAGCATTTGGTTCCTTTTCACTTTGGATTCTCTTTCTGATTTCTATGTTAATTACTGCAATCAAGTGTGTACCTCTTTTGACTAGGTTTTAGAGTCACTAAATAACACTGGCACTAACATGGCTATACTTTGTGACAGGCTTCTGCTGGGTTAGCACCAACCAGTATTATAACCTACTTCAGGAACTTTTAACTAGGGGATAAAATTATGTTTGAAGTGAATCAGGGACTTTATATTCAGATGCTGCATGTCAAAAATCTACTCATGGGTATCTTTCTTTCTTATAAATCCCTTGATTGTTTTCTAAGAAACTATGGAATTGCGGTCATTCATCCAATGATGAATACTACTTTGCTAACATCAAACTTATGCCCTGCTGCACTCTCTGTGAATTTTTCATACATAGTAACTTTTTTGTTTCATTATTTTGTTGAAGACATTTTAAATGAAAAATTAACGTAATGCTAACAATACATGTAACTCAAATGAAATGAGGAGAGCCATGATGCACACACACAGGCAAGTACATCACAACAACAACCCTCTGAGACAACTACTTGACACATGGACTATAGTTGTGATTATACCTGTCTTATTTTTTATTATAAGACACATCACATCTCATATGTAACATGAGATGGAAAAGGTTGAAAATCACTTTTCTAGAGCACTGTCAACAATTTTTAAATATTAAACAAATATCAAAAATTACCTAGGGAGAGCTTTACCACAGCAGTGGGTATATAAGTAGAATATTAGGGAAAATGTAGATATCTAACTGAAATTGAAGAGTTTGGTCAATTACAGTACAGAAACACAAAACATTGCATCCATTGGAAAAAACAATGGTACACATAAAGTGAGATAGAAACATGAATAGTATTTATCATACAAAGTAAAATGCCAGAATATAAAATGGTGTGAACACACACACACACACACACACACACACACACACATTAACACTCTGTCCTCCTTTAAAAATTCATCTTTTATATGCATAACCCATGGACACAGACAATAGGGTGGTGAAAGCCGGGGGCAGGGGTGGAGGTGGGCTATAAGGGGTCAATGGGAGAAAAACGGGAACACATGTAACATTTTCAACAATAAAATAAAAAAACACCCAACCATTAAATGCATAAATAAGTAGAACAACAAATTCATCTTTTTAAAATAGCTTTTTTTTTTTTTATCCTCACCAGAGGATATTTTCCCATTGATTTTTAAAGAGAGTGGAAGAGAGAGGGAAAGATAGAAACATTGATGTGAGAGAAATACATCAATTGGTTGCCTCCTGCACACCCCCGACCAGAGCCCAGGCTGGGGAGGAAGCCTGCAACCAAGTTACGTGCCCTTGGCTGGAATCAAACCCGGGACCCTTTGGTCCTCAGGACGATGCTCTATCCACTAAGCCAAACCAGCTAGGGCTAATGATTTTAAAAATCATTTGGAAAATGACTTACCTCCAAATCTCTCATTTTTAAAGTTTCCCCATTGGTTCTACTTGCTCAATCTGTCCTCTTGGGGACAAATTCTTTTTTTGTTTTACTCTCTGTGCACTGTCCTTCTGGTCATCACTATTTTCTAGTGTAGTTATCTTTACCTCCTTCACTCATTGCCTTGACAAAAGTTTCATTTCCTATCATGCTCTCTTATCCAACTCCAGGAAAAATAGGGTTATAAAGGCTACAGAGTAGAAAACAAAGCCTCCCTAGGGTTGCTGCACATTCTCTCCCACGCACTGCCTCGCTGTCACTGTGAAAGTTACCACGCAGTAAAAGGCGACTGAGGAACTGCATTATGCCTCAAAGTTATTTTTTAATTATGTGTGCCTATCTTAGCATGCACAGGAAATAGACATTTAAAATAACGACTACGGCCGAAACTGGTTTGGCTCAGTGGATAGAGCGTCGGCCTGCGGACTCAAGGGTCCCAGGTTCGATTCCGGTCAAGGGCAAGTACCTTGGTTGCGGGCATATCCCCAGTAGGGGGTGTGCAAGAGGCAGCTGATCGATGTTTCTCTCTCATCGATGTTTCTAGCTCTCTATCCCTCTTTCTTCCTCTCTGTAAAAAATCAATAAAATATATTAAAAAAAATAAAATAACGACTACGAGTTTCTTACCTATTGAATGTATCTGATTCGGATGAAGAAAGAGCATCTTCTTGAATATCAGTACAGCTAGAAGAATCATCAGGTCCATCGGGCTCACATATCCCTAGGGAGTCCAGCTTTGGCTGAGGGAAGTGGTTTATTACTGTGGGCATATCTGGTAATTTCATTTTATTATCTTCCTGTTCTAAAATGAAAAAAGGAAACAGTTAAGAGTACCTTAAAATCTACAACCTCTGCATAGTTATTATTTCCACAAATTTAATATTGTTATTTGTACTTAGTAAAATAGAAGCTTATTTAAAACTGATTCCAAAACAGAGAATCAGAATCAACACTACAATGGTGCCATCTAATTATACTGTACACACCATGTATTACCAAATTAATTAATTTAAAAACAAAATTTGAACCAGGAGTGGGGAGAACCTTGTAATTCTAATGCAGCTTCTATTTACAGTATTACTAAAGAATTCCAGCATATTTACAGACCAGAAAATACTGAGAAACGTAAGAAGCATAACAAAAAAGGATTAAAGATTCAAGTACTAAAACAATCACAATATTTGTTACTGACTACTATAGGGTAGTGAATCTACCTGGACATTTAACTAAATCTGTTACAATGAATCTAATATTCACCATGGAAAAGAAAAACTATTCAGACATATCCAATATTTTTGTTTGATCCAATACTTTTGGATCAAAAAAAATATTTTGTCACATTTCTAAGCACCCCTTGTCATAATCTCAATTTCTGAGGTCTCTTATTGCAGATAGAGACACAAGGTTTGCAAAAATGTCACCAGTACATATACTAGAAACCAAATATCTACAAATGTGAGTGCAGAAAATAATGCCAGTGACGAATTCTTCAGTGCTCAGGACTCTCCCTCACAGCCTGTTTCAGAACTCCGCTGGGATTTCAACTGTGCCCTTTTAGATTCGGGACCTGAGGCAGCACTATACTTCAAGTTCAAGCCGTGAGTGAAACCCCTTTCATGAGTTTCACAGAGAGCAGAGCTTTCGCACATCACTCCTCCAGCGCGCTTTAGGGGCAAGCGGCCTTTCACAAAGGACACTAAAAAGAACTATCACGGTTTTATTAAAAGGTGAAAAATTATGGGAAAAGAATAAAACAAATTCTTCCCCAAAAAATCCCACAACCTTTCAAAGTCCATACAGACAGGATTTTTCCAGAAATTATTATATAAGTTTTTGTTATACTAGAGATCATATATCACAAGAGTACAGTTTCTAAAACTAAGCTCCTGATGTTGTCTGACCTTCAGTAAGTGTAATCATTACCCTCTAACATTTATCTGGGAAAAGGAAGAAAGAAGCTAACCAGGACAACCCCTTGTAAAGAGATACCCAAGATCAAGTTAAGAGGAATCAATACCCAGTAAACCCAGGCAATCCTGTCACTCAACTGGCCAGGAGAATGCAATCACATTGGCAAACGAGTGAACAGAATCCTATTCAACTTAAAATTATCTTTTCTTTTTGCACCTGTGTTACAATCTCCTCTTACTTCTTCCCCTGTTTAATAAGCTTCTATCAGATAAATTCCCTCTAGGGGACAAACATCATACAACAATTTGTGGGCTTTGAAAGTCAGTTATTCTTCTTATCTGACCATAGATGTCCGAAGAGGACTTCAAATTAGAGCTCCAAAATATGAGGCTCCAACATCTAACTTCCCCAAAGACACGCAACAAAATAAAGGAAGGGTTTACTTGACCAAACACACATCTTTTTAAATTATACTGGCGCGGCAATGAGCAAATTTATTCTAAAGAGCGAAAATTACACAGTACATGCAGTTGTGTGATGCCGTACAAAGCGCAGCGTTTCAGTCAGTCTGTGATTCTGTCTTCCTCTCTCTCTCACTCTCACTCCCCACTTCTCTCAGACCTGCGCATTCATGCATAGCAACCTACCAGTAGCACTCAGCTGTAAACCCAAGAGAGAGCAGTATTTAAGTGCAATACACATACAGGTAGGGCAAAGTAGGTTTACAGTTGTTGGTATAGAGCCGTGGTCTGCAAACTGTGGCTCACGAGCCACATGCAGCTCTTTGGCCCCTTGAGTGTGGCTCTTCCACAAAATACCACGGCCTAGAAGAGTCTATTTTGAAGAAGTAGCATTAGAAGAAGTTTAAAAAATTTGGCTCTCAAAAGAAATTTCAATCCTTGTACTGTTGATATTTGGCTCTGTTGACTAATGAGTTTGCCGACCACTGGTATAGAGAATACAATCCTCTCTAATAAAATGGTAATATGCAAATTAACCATCACTCCGCTACATAAACCACGCCCACCAGCCAAGCCACGCCCACCAGCCAATCAGGGCGAGTATGAACCCCAATCCAAGATGGCTACAGCCACAGAGAGCAAGGTTTCCCAGGTAACAGAGCAAGCCAAGCTTTCCATAGCAGTTGCAGGCCTAAGCCTCCACTCAAGCTACAAAGTTTCAATTATAGAAGGTAAACAAATTCAAACAAATGGCGGCAGAATGGAGCTTGAGAGAGCAGGCCAGGGTTGCCGGCGGCAACAGGGGAAGCAAAGCTTTCCGCACACCCTGGCCGGGCTCACCCGCTTAAGGCTACAAAGTTTCAATTGTAGAAGGTGAATTAACTGCCACAGAAATGGCTGCCGCCCCAGAAATGGCTGCCGCCCCAGGCTACAAAGTTTCAATTGTAGAAGGAAAATAAATTCCAGATACCAGGGCCTCCCCTTGGGTTGCCAGGGGGCGTGGCCAGCCTGCAAACCACCACAGGCCCCTTGCTCAGGCCGCCCCACACCCCAAGGGAACCCCCACCCTTATCTGTAACACCCTTCAGGGCAAACCAGCTGGCCCCCACCCGTGCACCAGGCCTCTATCCTATCTAATAAAAGAGTAACATACAGATTGATCATCACTGCTACACACACTATAGCTGCCCCCATGTGGTCAAAGATCCTGCCCCCATGTGGACACAAGATGGCCACTACAAGATGGCCAGCAGGAGAGGGCAGTTGGGAGGCATCCGGCCTGCAAGGGAGGGCAGTTGAGAGGGACCAGGCTTGCAAGGGAGGGCAGTTGAGAGGGACCAGGCTTGCAAGGGAGGGCAGTTGGAGGTGATCAACCCTGCAGGAGAGGGCAGTTAGGGGTGACCAGGCTGGCAGAGGAGGGAAGTTGGGGGCAAACAGGCTGGCAGGGGAGCAGTTAAGCATCAACCAGGCTGGCAGCGGAGTGGTTAGGGGGTCATCAGGCTGGCAGGCAGAAGCGGTTAGGGGCAATCAGGAAGGCAGGCAGGCAAGCAGTTTGGAGCCAGCAGTCCTGGATTGTGAGAGGGATGTCCAACTGCCCGTTTAGGCCCGATCCCACCAGGATTGGGCCTAAACGGGCAGTCGGACATCCCTCCAGGAGTCCCAGATTGGAGAGGGTACAGGCTGGGCTGAGGGACAACCCCCCGCCGTGCACGAATTTCGTGCACCGGGCTTCTAGTGAAGAAATAATACAAGAATAAATTTTTGCATACTTACTGTAAACCTACTTTTTCCCCACCCTGTATAATACATAACCCCTGAGTACAAGCAATCAATCACTTTCAAAGAGATTCAACCAATAAACAAAATTGTTCTCCAAATCTGAGAAAATAAGCCAGATTTTCTCAGGAGCTCAAGTACTTTCTAAGACTATCCTTAAACAACCACATGAACAAATCCAAGTTGTTCACCAAGACCATGAGGTATATACTCAGGCAGCAACCTATAAATGACACCAGAATTTAGGACAAATAAAATACTTACGAATAAATCTAACTAAGAAGGCAAAAGACTTGCATACTACAAACACAAAACATTGTTGAAAGAAATTAAGAAGAGATACATAAATGAAAGATTATCCTGCATTCATGATTGAAAGACAGTATTGTTAAGATGTCAAAACTAACCAAAGCCATCTCTAGATTCAATGTAAACCCGATAGCAATTTTTACAAACAGAAAAATCCAACCTAAAATTCACATGGAATCTCAAGGGACTCAAAATAACCTTGAAAAGGAATAAGAAAGCTGTAGGACCCATATCAATTTCAAAATTTATTACAAAGCTAATATAATTTAAAAAGTATACTACCAGCATAATGATAGACATATAGAAAACAGAATAGAGATTACAGAAATAAACCCTCACATATATGATCAACTGATTTTCAACAAGGATGTCAAGAGTATTCAATGGGAAAAGGACAGTATTTGGACAGTGTTTTTAACAAATGGGCTTTCGGAAGGCCTGGGGCACCTGCGGACAGCCAGCCCGCTGGTGCACCAGGTGCATGATTAAATCATGCACTGGGCCTCTAGTATATAATAAAGTATTAATATCCAGCATAAAGAACTCCTAAAACTCAAGAATGAGGAAAAAACCCCCACACCAAACAACCCAATTAAAAAATGGGCAAAGGACTTTAACAAACAAAAGGCCAATAACCATATTTAGATATTTTAGAGTGTGGAAGGGAGGGAGGGTAGAGAGGAGAGAGAGAAAAACATCCATGTGAGAGCTTGGTTGCCTCCCCCACTCGTCAGGACCAGGGCTAGGGATCGAATCTGCAACTCAGGTATGTGCCCTTGACCAGGAATCAAACACAAGACGCGTCAGTGCACAGGCCGATGCTCTAACCACTGAGCCACCAGCCAAGGCAAAGGAAGCTTTTAGAATCTGTATCTCAGATCATCCTACCAGTCATTTTTCCCAGAGTTATAAACCTAGTTGATATTCAACAACTGCTTTAAGTCTAAAAATACCTTTCCCCATTTCAAATATCTATTAAGTACAAAGTAAATTCCTTTGGTTTAATTTTTTTTTTATATTAAAACTAGAGGCCTGGTGCATGAAATTCATGCACGGGCGTGTATGTCCCTCAACCCAGCCTGCACCCTCTCCAATCTGGGACCCCTCGAGGGATGTCTGACTGCCCAATTAGGCCCGATCCTACAATCTCACAATCTAGGACTGCTGGCTCCCAACTGCTCGCCTGCCTGCCTTCCTGATTGCCCCTAACCGCTTCTGCCTGCCACCCTGATCACCTCCTAACCACTCCCCTGCCAGCCGGATTGATGCCTAACTGCTCCCCTGCCAGCCTGCTTGCCCCTAACTGCCCTCCCCTGCAGACCTGGTCACCCCTAACTGCCCTCCCCTGCAGGCATGGGTCCCCCGCAACTGCCCTTCCCTGCAGGCCTGGTCACCCCCAACTTCCCTCCTCTGCCGGCCTGGTCACCTCTAACTGCCCTCCCCCGCAGGCTTGATTGCCAACACCTGCCCTCCCTTGCAAGCCTGGTCCCTCCCAACAGCCCTCCCCTGATGGCCATCTTGTGTCCACAAGGGGGCAGCCATCTTTGACCACATGGGGGCAGCCATCTTGTGTGTTGGAGTGACTGTCAATTTGCATATTACTCTTTTATTAGATAGGATGAATAGTGAAACTCAACATTATTTCTGTTTTTAATTAAAGTCTCTTACCCAGGCATACAGGGAATAGCATTTTTGTAGATTCATCTTTTTGACATTTCAACAGTTTTCTTGTATCCTTTTTTGACATTTCAACAGTTTTCTTATATCCTTTTTTGGCCTGATCCACCAGAAGCTGAAATTCATTCTGATGTTTTTTACCTGAAATTAAAAAGATTTTCTCAGCAAAGCAAAGACTATAAAAGTTATACATCTATAACCATCAAGAAGTGTACAAGCTCACTCAAGAATAGCACCCCTGGGAATCACTTGCAATAAATGAAAAAGCTGGCAAGCACAAGAATACAAAGTGCTGGGCGATTGTGGAAGCCTTTCCTATCTCTCTCCTCCCCTCCTTAGCTACAAACATGGAAACATCACAGTCCTAGTTCGTTACTGTAGGTTTCTTCCCAAACCCCATACTCCAGAAAGGCTTCTGATAGAACATGAAAGATATTGCTTTCTTTTTTGTTGTTGTTCATCCTCACTGGAGGATATTTTTCCCTTTGATTTTTAAAGAGTGCATTGGAGGAAGGGAGAGGGGGAGTAGAGAGAAACATTGATTGGTTGCATCCCACACTAGCCCTGATGGGGGTCGGTGATCAAACCTGCAACCCAGGTGCATGTCCTTGAACAGGAATTGAATCCATGACCCTTAGGTCCGTGAGCTGATGCTCTAACCACCGATAAACACCAGCCAGAGCATGCTTTCTTAAATATATCCAAAAGGCACCTTCTAATTTCTAAGACACCATTCTAATTTCAAAGACACAAAAGAATACTAAGGTGAATATTAATTAAATATAAAACCAGAAGCCTCTAGGAAAGTTGGGTTATAAAAACAAAGAATACCCATTTCAAGTCCCTTTTCTTCCCCATTACACTTCTTGCCTATTTCCTATCAGAATCCCTTTAGCAATCTTAAGACATTTCCTCCACCAATCTACCTCATTACACCTCTGAAAATAATTTAAGCCTGACCTCTAGGTCACCATTAGTAATATGAGTTAATTTACTCAATAAAGAGTAGCCAGTCATTGTTAGAGCGTGACTTGAGGACATCTATTTGTGATCTGAACCGTGGTTCAAATAGCTGAGGTTGCACTTTACTTATCTAACATCTGTAAACACTGAAGCCATGATTCAAAATGTCATAAATCCTGAAAAAATTCATTTCAGAAATAATCATACTGCAAATGATTCTTTTAAAACAAAGTTTTGAAACTGTTTCATACAGTAACCTATATTTTCCCTCAAGCAAATACTAAGAATACCTGGGTGTAGGGGAAACTGCATTTCCTAGGGCTACCCTTCCCTGATTCCAGCCATTCACTGCCTTTGAGCTATGCTACGGCTCTGTAAATGTAGGTAACTGATGGCAATGGAAAATTCTTGTCTACACAAGTAAAATCCTGGTTGAGGAAGGCTCAAATTCCCTCCTGCACTGTAGAAGGAGCCAGGTTTATCTCCATTTGCACATTTATTTTAATATCCTGATCAATAAATGTACTGTTCTTTAGCCACTAGGAAGAGACTGCTCCTAATTTTAATACATTTATGTGTATGGTATCTGTATGAAAACTCTCACTAAAACCAAGGTGCCGGGTTATAAAGTGTCTGGTAAGTTTTAAATAAGATACTGGTTAAAATTTCAGCAAAAGAAATATAAGTTGGCCATAAAGGTTACTGGAAAGTTAGCTTTTTAGAAACAGGTGAGATCCTAAGATTACAAGATAAGTGATCTTTCAAGTCCTATTTAACTCTATGCATTTAAGGATAATTATTTTGTACTTCTTCACCTCCCCAGAATCAAAAATACAAATGGGCTCACACCATGGTAGTTTTTGTTAGGGAAACAGCACCATGGGGTCTCTGGGATTTATTTAGAACAGGTGTAGGCCGTTTTCCTGGTAAGGCCACTCCATTGTGTACCTGTGGATTGTGGATTTAAGAATTACACAAGAAACTTGCTAAAGTAATCTCATTAACAGCCAGGAGGCTTAATGACTTTATCTTCTGAAGCAATAAAATCTCAGGATTAAAAGAGATTTTCTTTTTTAAATCTAATTACTCTTACACCTAGGCTGGAAACCAAAAAGTAAATGGCAGCCACTGCTCTGGCTTTGGCCCAAGAAGTCCAATAATCACTGCTCAAAAAACAATTTCATAAGATATATAAATGTTGAATCACTAGGTTGTACATCTGAAACTAATATAATATTGTAATCAAAAAAGGGAAAAAAGAAAAATGCCAAGAGACTATCCTATGTAATAAAAGGCTAATATGCAAATTGACCAAATGGTGGAACGACCAGTCGCTATAATGCACACCAGAGGGCAGAGGCTTAACGCAGGAGCTGCCCCTGGTGATCAGTGCGCTCCCACAGGGGGAGCACCACTCAGCCAGAAGCCGGGATCACGGCTGGCCAGCGCAGTGGCGGTGGTGGGAGCATCCCGCCTCCACAGCAGCGCTAAGGATGTCTAACTGCCGAGGGGGCCTAAGCTGTCAGTCGGACATTCCCCGAGGGCTCCTGGACTGTAAGAGGGCTCAGGCTGGGCTGAGGGACACCCCCCCTCCCCCCGCCCAAGTACATGAACTTCGGGCACCGGGCCTCTAATGACTAATAAACCTGTTCAAACTCATCCTTCACCTCATTTTAGAAGTTCTGCCATTTGGCAAGGAGTACTTTATAGAGTTTAAAATCTCCATTCTGCTGGTTAGATGCCCTGCATTTACCTCTTAAAAGTCTTAAGTGGCTCAGATAGTTGTGGGAACTGATGAATAAGCCCACATTCAACCAAACCATATTCTTCAAGATTTTTAATACCTGAATCATACCACCCTTTCTGCCTCTTCAAGGTGAAATACCATAATCTTTCTAGTGCCAAGTCAAGCCCTTCACTCTCTGACCACCTTAATTACTCTTTTTCAGACCAGCTTTTACAGCCAGATGTTTCTGGGTCTGCCTGTAAACCCAGGGGTGTGTAAGAGCAAAACCAAGCGCTTCCAAGATTGGACAGGCTCACCCCCTCTCCAGTGACACCACTGAGATACTGCTGCATCCACCACTGTGAGCTTGCCAGCTAACCAATACTTTGCTGATGAGATGGGTAGTGATATTAAGGAATGCTATTTTAAAAATATGTTTTTAATTAATTTTTTAGAGAGAGAAAGGGAAAGGGAGAGAGAGAGAGAAACATCGATGAGAGAGAACATCGATTAGCTGCCTCTTGCACACCCCTCATGGGGGATTGAGCCTGGGCATGCGCCCTGACTGGGAATCGAAGCAGCAACCTTTTGGTGCATTAATCAATACTCAACCACTAAGCCACACCAGCTGGGCAAGGAATGCTATTTTTTAGTATTATAATATATAAATGAAATATGCAAACATTTGGACCTCAATAACCAATATTTTCCAAATAATCAACAAATGATGTTATAAAGTCAGATAAAAGGTCCATTCAAAGTGCCTGACAGAGGATTTTAATGTAATTAAAGTACAAAAGCTTCATTAGTATATTTTCAAGTTCTATTGTAATTAACCTTTCTGAAATAACACTGCCGTATTTTAGTGTAGTATCAAAGAATATCCATAATTATCTAAAACATTTATTGAAACACTCTTCCTCTTTTTTTAAAATATATTTTATTGATTTTTTTACAGAGAGGAAGGGAGAGGGATAGAGAGTTAGAAACATTGATGAGAAACATCAATCAGCTGCCTCCTGCACACCTCCCACTGGGGATGTGCCCACAACCAAGGTACATGCCCTTAACTGGAATCGAACCTGGGACCTTTTAGTCCACAGGCCGACGCTCTATCCACTGAGCCAAACCGGTTTCGGCACTCTTCCTCTTTTCAATAACCTATCTCACAGACTGGATATTTTTCATATACTTTAAGCGAAATAACACAGGGCGACAGTTTAAATGCAGAAGCTAGTATAAGAATTGAGATGTCTTTTATTAAGCAAGACATTAAGGAGATCTGCAAAAAATAGAAAAGAATGCCATTCTCATTAAATTTTTAAAATCAGATTTGAGAAATACTTTACACAAAAATTAATCAATTTTAAGTGAACACTGATGTGTTTTTTAAAAAATGTATGGTCATGTAACTACCAATACAATCACGAAACCAAAGATTTAAATCACCCAAAAGAGTTCTTCATGACCCTTTGTAATCAGTCCCCCCCTTTTTTCTCCACCCTCAGCCCCTGGCAGTACCAAACTGCTCTCTGTTCTATATTTTTGCCTTTTCTAGACTTTATATAAGTGGAATCATACAGTATTATCCATTTTAATTTGGTTTTCTCTTAGCATGTTTCTGAGATACATCCATGTATAAGGGGTTAATTATTTTATATGGATGTACCACAGTGTTTATGAATATATAGGTTGTTTTCACTTTAGGATAATATGAATAAACTGCTATAACATTTGTCTATAACACTCAAACTGTCCATTTACAACTGATAAAATTTTTTGTAAATTATATCTCAATAAAGCTGATTGTAAAAATCTGTATAGACATATGTTTTCATTTGTCTTGGGTAAATAGCTAGGAATAGAATGTATGGTAGGTGTATGTTTGACTTTATAACAAACTGCTAAACTGTTTACCTAAGTGAATGTATCAATTTGCATTATCACCAGCAATGTATGAGAGTTCCATATGCTATACATCCTGTCAGCACTTAGTATTGTCCTTTTTCAATTAAAATAAGTGTCTAGTATTATAGCATTATTTCATTGTCATTTTAATTTATATTTTCCTAAAAACTAATGACTAGTAAAACTAACCATATCTTCTTATGTGGTTATTTGGTGTTTGAGTATCTCCTTTGTAAGAGTCCTTTTTTAAAATATATTTTTACTGATTTCAGAGAGGAAGGGAGAAGGAGAGATAGAAACATCAATGATGAGAATCACTGATCGGCTGGCTGCCTTCTGCACACCCTCCAGTGGGGACTAAGCCCTCAACCTGCACATGTGCACTTGACCAGAATCAAACCCGGGACCCTTCAGTCCACAAGCCAACGCTCTATCCACTGAGCCAAACCAGCTAGGGCTGTAAGAGCTCTTTATACAGTCCTGGCCTGTGTGGTTCAGTGGTAGAGCATTAGCCTATGTATCAAAGGGTTGAGGGTTTAATTCCTGTGCAGGAGGCAACCAATCAATGTTTCTCTCTCTCTTTCTCTCTCTCTCCCCTCCCTCGCTTCCCCATCCTCCCTTCCACTCTCTCTAAAAAAAATCACTGGAGAAAATATCCTCCAGTGAGGATTAAAAATTAAAAAGAGTTCTTTATCCTACCTAATAAAATACTAATATGCAAATTGACCGCACCTTCGCTACGCCCAAGCCACGCCCACCAGCCAATCAGGGTGACTATGCAAATTACCCAACAAAGATGGCGGTTAATTTGCATGCGCTGAGGGAGGGAGGAGTGAAGACTGAAGACAACTTAGAAGGAAGAGGGAGGAAAAGCGGAAAGCAAGGTGGCCGCTAGAGGGAAAGCCCGGGTGGGGCGGAGCGCGGTGGGGTGGGGCGGGGCGGAGTGGGGCGGAGCGGGGCGGGTGGCAGCAGCACGGGGTGCAGGTGTGGTGGCTGCAATGGCGGCGGCGGCAGCAGCAGTGGGCTTGCAGGATTCTTCCTGCAAATGGGCTACTAGTATATTATAAATGCCAGAACTTGGTTAAATATAAATTTTACTATTTCTTGTAATCTGTGGCTTGCTTTTTCATTTTCATATTTGTCTTCTGAAAAGGTGTTTTTAACTTTAATAACATTTATATTTTCTTTCATCTTTTTCTTTTATGATTTATACTATTTGTAAAAGATAACCATATTGACTATGAATAAAAAGTTTTATTTCTTCCTTTAAAATCACATATTATTTTTCTTTCTTGCCTTATCACAGGCTAGAATTTATAGTACAATGCTGAATAAAGTGATAAGAATAAACATCTCTACTTTTTCCAAGTCAGAGGAAAACCATTTAATATTTCACCATTATATATGCTGTTAGGTGTAATTTTTTCATAAATATACTTTATCAGATTGAAGAAATTCTAGTTTAGTGAAAGTTTTATTATAAGTGGATGATCAATTTTATCAAATGCTTATTCTGCATCTACTTAGAGAATCACATACTGTTTTTTAGTATGTTAATAGAAATATATTATTTTTCTAACATTAAACCAATCTTGTATTCTTAGGATAAATCCCACTTGTTTATGATGTATTATCTTTTCTATGTACTGGTAGATTTCATTTACTAAAATTTTGTAAAGGATTTTTGCATCTATGTTCATGAGGAATATTGGCCAGAACTTTTATCATACTGTCTTCGTCTGGTTTTGTTTCATGGAAACTGGGCCTACTAAAATGAAGTAAAAAGTATTTCTTCCGTTTCAATTTTCTAGAAGAATTTGTGTAGAGTTGGTATTATTTCTTTCCTTATGTGTTTCATAGAATTCACCAGTGAAGCCATTTGGACCTGGAGTTTTCATTGGGAATGCAAATTCAATTTATTTAATAGATACAGGATATTGAACTAGTTAGCTTAACTATTTCTTCTTAAGTAAGATTTAGTAATTTGTGTCTTTCAAGGAATTCATCCATTTCTTGTGTTCTCATATTTAATGGTAAAAGTTATTAATAATATTCCCTTTATTATTCCTTTAATATCAGTAGGATACTTAGTAATCTCCCCTCTCTTATTCCAGATACTAGAGGCCCAGTGTATGAAATTTGTGCACTGGAAGGGGGGGGTCCCCTCAGCCCGGCCTGTGCCTTCTCACAGCCCGGGACCTCTTGGGGGATGCCCACCTGCCGGCTTAGGCCCGCTCTCCATGGGGAGCAGCAGACATCCCTCTTGTAGTCCGGGACCCCTCGCTCCTTACCACCCGCCTGCTCACTGCTCCTTACTTCTCAGCTCACTGCTCCTTAGGGCTGCTGTGGTCCCGTCACCACGCTGCGCTTGCCAGCCATAAGCCCACCTTCTGGCTGAGCGGCGTACCCCCTGTGGGAGCACACTGACCACGAGCGGGCAGCTCCTGTGTTGAGCGTCTGCCCCCTGGTGGTCAGTGCGCATCATAGTGACCAGTTGTTCTGGTCATTCCACCGTAATGGTCGCTTAGGCTTTTATTATATACACTAGAGGCCCGGTGCATGAAAATCCACGCACTGGAGCGGGGGGGGGGGGGGGAGTTCGCTCACCCCAGCTTGCCCCCTCTCACAGTCAGGGAACCCTCAGGGGTAGGAGGAGATCAGGGGGAGGCAACGCCCCCATCACACCTCTGCTGCCGCCACTGCTGGCAGCGCAAGCCTCGGCCAACCCTGGTTACCTGAGTCTCGGGCAGCTCTGGGCGGCTGGGCAGCCGCCATCCGAGGCTTGCCTGCACCTCGGGCGTCAGCTGGGCAGCCGCTATCTGAGACTTGCCTGTGCCTAGGGCCGGCCCTGGGCAGCTGGGAGGCTGAGGGGACTGGGGGACTTTGGAGGCAGGTGCGCAGAGTGGCCAGGCCAGCCTGGGGTCAGGCCCAGCCTTGCTGTGCGCCTGCTGCCCCAGCGGGGCTGAGGGGACTGGGTGCCGCCATCTTTGAGAGTGTGGCATTCAATTAGCATATTCCCTCCTTATTGGCTATGGGCACCGCCATCTTTGAGGGTGGGAAATTAGCATATTCCCTCCTTATTGGCTGTGGGTGCTGCCATCTTTGTGACAGCGTGAGGGTCAATTAGCATATTCCCTCTTTATTAGATAGGATTGGTAATTTCTATTTTCTGTTTTTGTCCTGAACAGGCTTGCTAGAAGTTTTTAATTTTATTAAGCTTTACAAAGAACCAGTTTTTGGTTTCACAGACTTTCTCAATCATTTTTCTATCTTCACTTTCATTGGTTTCTGTTCTTTCCTTTAATATTACCAGCGTTCTGTTTACTTTGGGTGGAATCTGCTCTTCTTTTCCTAGTTTCTTAAGGAGAAAGCATAGATATCTAATTTAAAATCTCTTCTCTTTCCTAATACAAGTATTTAATGTTATACATTTCCCTCTAAGCACTGCTTTAGCTGCATTCCACATTGATATGAAGTATTTTCATTCAGTTTTATACATATCTTAATCTGTTTTTACTTCATGTAGTGTATATTTTAATTCAGGGATATTTATCATAAAATGAATTCCATTTGAGTTTTTTTATATCATCCATTTCTCACCTCAGCAGGACCCCACTTAATTCTTCCTTCTTGACATATGGAACATATTTATACATGCTGTTTTAACATTTCTGTCAACTAGTCTCATCATCTGTCATTCCTGGATTTGGTTCTATTAATTAAAATTTCTCCTTTCCATGAATCTTATTTTTCTGCTTCTTTGAATTCCTGGTAATTTCAATAGGATACTAAATACTATTAATTTTATTCTCTTGGTTGCTAGATTTTGTTCTATCCTTAAATTGTATTATATTTTGTTCTGAAGAATATCAAGCTACTTGGAATCAACTGAGTCATTCCAAGGCTTGCTTTCAATATTTAATAGGGCAGATTATGAAGATAATAAGAAGAAAAGCCACAGACCAGGAAAAAAAATTTTGCAAAAGACATATCTGATAAAGGACTGTTATCCAAAACATACAAAGAACTTCCAAAAGTCAAGAAGAAAACGAATGGCCCAATTAAAAAAATAGGCCAAAGATCTGAACAGACACTTCCTGGAAAAAAATATACAGATGGCAAATAACCATATGAAAAAATGCTCAACATCATATATCAGTAGATAATTGTATTAGAATGGCAAAAATCCAAATCACTAACAACACATATGCAGGTAAGGATGAGAAGCAACAGTAACTCTTATTCTTTGCTAGTGGGAATGCAAAATGGTACAGAGATTTAAAACACAAGTTCTTACAAAACTAAAGATACCTTAGGATCTAGCACTCACATGCCTTAGTATTTATCCAAATATATTGAAACTTATGTTCACACAAAAACCTGCACAAGAACATAAGGAACTTTTTAAATAACTGCCAAAAGAAGCAGTAGGTAAGTTGATTATTAGGTATTAGGTAAATTGATAAACTATAGTACATCCAGAAAATGAAATATTGTTCAAGGCTAAAAAGAAATGAGCTATCAAGTCAGGAAAAGACAGAGGAACCTGAAATGCATATTACTGAGAAAGAAGACAATCTGAAAAGGCTATATACTGTATAGTTCCAATTACATGACATTCTGGAAAAGAAAAAACTATAAAGACAGTGAAAAGATAAGTGGTTGTCAGGGGCTAGGAAGAAAGGAGGGATCAATAAATAAAGCACAGTGAGTATACTGTTTGATAAGATAATGATAGATACATGTCATTATATATTTGTTAAAACCCATAGAATATATACCACCAAGAGTGAACCCTACCGTAAACTATGCACTTTGTGATAATGACGTGTCAGTATACCACTCTGGTGAGAGATGTTGATGGCAGGAGAGGTGTTGCATCTGTGCACCAGGGGAGATAGAGGAACTCGCTGCATTTCCCCCTCAATATTACGTTTTACTCTAAAACGTAAAGTCTATTTTTAAAATTTTTTTACAACCATTAGTGTAAAGAGGACAACAAATAACTGCCCAAAGGCCAAATCCAATCTATGGCATATTTTTGTATAGCTCTCTAGCTAAGAATGCTTTTTATCATTTTATAAAGATGTGTTAACAAATAGAACATTTGACAAAGGCCATATATAGCCTGCAAAGCCTAAAATATTTATTATCTGGCCCTAAGGTAGATTAGATTAGCCCAGCTGCTAAAGGAATAATACCTTTCTGAGGATTCTGTCTGATGTCCCCAAATATTGAGGTGTGTGCGTTGTAGTTTTTTTTTGTGCTGGGCTTGTGATGGATTCAAATTGTTCCAGACCGTAAGTAAGCTCCAGAAACTGTTCTGGAGCTAATCCTTTCAATTAGCCCTTCCGTAGCCTCAAGCCCTTTCCCCTCCTTCACGTGCAAATTGCTAGGCAGCCAAAAACCTAACAGGATCTTCTATGCATCATATAGAGCTCTCATCTCTCTGAGGTTCTCTCCTCTCTGGTAAGCTGTCCCACAAATTCTAGCCACCTTGGCCTCCCACAACTTTCATTTCTGGTTTACCTACTCAGTGATCCACCAGATTATTTTGGGGTTCTCCTTACCCAATGCCTAAAAACTGCTGCTAGGCAGTAAGCTCTGGAACTGGAGAGCTCTCTGATTTTTCCTTCCTTCAGGAATCACAATCCTGTGATACTTTTCCCCAGGATCTAAAAAACCACTGTTTCATACATTTAATCTGGTTTTCTAGTTTATTAATGAAGGCAAGTAAATATAGTCTCTGTTATGCTATCTGGGCTAGTAGAAAATTCCATTTATTTTGATTTTTTTGTTTTTGTTTTGGGAACATTATTTTCTATCAGGTTATGTTAATATGTAATGGATTTGTTATTTTTAAACGAGTTAATAAATAATTTTGAAATTTCTTGGTTTTAATTTTCCTTTGATCCATGAGTTATTTGGAAGTGTGTTGCTTAGTTTCCAAATATTTGGCAGATTTCCAGGAGGCTTTGTTACTGATTTCCAATTTAATTCTATTGTGGTCAGGTTACAGTAGTCAGTTTGTTAGACATTAACAAAAAGGAAGGGAGCGAACGGAACCAGACACCTGATTAAGCCAGATTAACTAGAAAAGGCAGTTTCACTCACTCCAGGCAGAAACTTTTCAGTCACCCCAGGAGCAACCTGCACCATTACAACTGATTGAGCAGGGAGGGAGAAAGAAGGGGGTGGGGGAGTCCTTTCACTGAGTGCATGAGCATTAGAAGCCAAAATGGCAACCATAAAGGGGGAGGGGACTAGCCTGGGGAAAGATCTAATAGGGGAAGGCCACAAAACCCCAGAAGATCCAGGAAAGAGATCGGATGGGGGAGGGCATGGCACTGCCTGGGAAAAAGTCAGGAAAGGGATTGAAGACTGAATAGTTAAAAAGAAAGACTGCTCTTTTCTGAACTCAAGGCAATACATAGAAGCTAGACAAAAAACCCAGCGCGCGCCCTCCTTGGAGCATGCTCATGCCCTTCTTTCGGGCACATACTTTTTGCCTTCTTTTCTCCTAAACTCTAAGGATCCCCACCAGACTTGCCACCAGGGGAGCAGCAAGCAGTGGCAGAGGACTCTCCTTTTGCCTCTGTCCACGAGGCCGCTACTATACCCAACCGGCTCTAGGCCTCTCCAAGGGTGTACGACCTCGCTCACTCTAATAAATCTTGCCGCTTAAATTCCTCCTATGTGCCAGTCTTAAATTCTTTTCCTGAAACACCTCAGAAGAATCCTATTTCCAGACCATGCCAGGGCAGACCCACTGGGTCCTGGTCCTTCTTCAGTAACAGTCAGAAAAATATACTTTGTATGCTGAATGAATACACAAGGTGAACCTTCTGCAGATTCCTAGGGTGCTCCCCCCCTGCCCCCGCAGCTCCTCTCTCCTTCTTCTTCTCTCTCTCCCTTCCTCCCTCTTTAAAATCAAAATTTTAAAAAAAACCTAATGCATGTAAAACATTAAAATGTTTAAAAGAAATCAATAGTATATTTAGAGCCCAACACTAAATCAAAATGTATGACTATATAATAAGAACTTAAGCTTTAGAAGAGCCTGAAAGTTGTGTGGTTTTGGGTTTTTTTAAGTATATACTGAGGTGTTTTAGGGCTAAACCAATTAGTTTAACATGACCTATTTAGTAAAGCTTTTTTTAGATATTTAATAGTGGGCAATAGATATTTGTATATTGTCTTGCCTGCATCTAATCCACTTCTTTCTTAGTGAGGCATATTTGTTAGATACCACTCTTTTAGTGATTTAAATTACTTTTTCTTCATGCAAATTTTGTTTTCCTTATTGTTACAGGCCTTAATTTTGCCAAGTCAGTGATCATTTGGTTATTTCTACCTCCTGTCTCAAGAAAAATCACTTTGGCTTCCCAAAAGTTGATTAAAAAAAAAAAATCACACCATACTTATCTTTCTAGCAACAGAGAAATGACTTGTTGTTCAGCACAGGCCATCACACCTACATCTAGTGCCTATGTACTACTGCATCCTCCCTCCCCAAATAGACCTCTGCTGAATCTGTCCCTTCAAAACTTAAGAACTGAAAAAAGAAGACAACATTCTCTTAGCACAACCAAAACATTGTATGTGTGGTACACTAATTCAACAAATATTTATTAACTATCTACTGCTTGCCAAGCACTTAAATTTAAGCTAAAAACAAACCAATCAAACAAAGGATAACAGCTTCCTAACAGATAAAACAGTAATGTGTTAGCCCTAGGAAAGATATATACAAAGGCCATTTAAGAAAAAGGAAGTGATAAAGTTAGGAAGTTGTTAATACCTAATAAAATGAAAACTCTTTTTGGCACAAATTTGCAAGCTATTAGTGCTGAAATTCTTTACAGTATTGTCATTGAGTGGCTTGAGGACAGAAAAGTCAGAAATGTTTCCATTTTAATCCTATTTTCTTCTCACAAGATGCTTTGAGAGCAACTAATTAATATGTGCAAAGTGCTTAGTGATAAGCTCAAAGTAGAATGCTAGTCACAAATGAAAAAGCAGGCACAATGACTTATAAAAAAAGTCCCTGTCTGAGTAAGCACAACTAAAATTCAGTCTCTTAAGTAATATTAACAAGATAAGTGTGTTCCAAACATTAATATAAAAAATTTATTTTAAAACTTTAAGATAAAAAACTGCAACCCAAATTCTTTGCAAATAAGGAAAACCTCCTACAACTTACGGTATTTACTGTGGATTTCGTCTATTTCCTTTTCTGTTTGGTCCTTCGTAAAAACCATTACCTAAAATAATATAAAAATTCCTCATTAAAAATTCATTAAATGACAAAAATAGAAATCAGTACTATAAACTTTAAAATCTCAAATGTGGATGTTTAAATAGAATAAAATAATTACTCATTTCTGTTTCACATAGACCTAGGAAAAGTAACTCCTGAGTATTTCCTTTGAATGTAATTAATTTATATTTTACTCATTACTTATTTCTCATTCATGTAGAAAATGCAACATGAATTCCATTAGAATACATAAAGTATTAATACAACAATTAACTTTCCTATTTTCAATAGTTAATTTTTTCACATTCATTAATACAACAAACTACAAAACACTTGAAACTACAAGACTGGAGACATTTAGCAGATCATTAATAAGGCAGATTTTCTTGTCTGCCTTCTATCTTTTCCAGCCTAACTTCCCCAAATCTATAAGAAATGTAATATATAGGAAAAATACAAAAAATGTTACATTTATAGTTCCACTTTTTCATATCTGAGACTTAAAAAAATCAAAAGTGTACTTACATGACTCACCACCGTCTCCATCTTACAGTTAGCACTCAGGTAGTAATAAAGTTAATGCAAATATCATTTTTTCCTACTACTGATTATAAGCTCACTCCCCGCTACAAACACATTATGGATGGTCTAGGGAAAAAAGTCTACTTGGGAGAGCCCAAAACACTGCCTACAGTGTCACAGGACACATGACTATTTTCTTCCTTGACATCCTTTCCTCAAGTTTTGGGCCATCATGCTAGAGGAAAGCAATAGTGAAACATTTTACGTTTCTGATTTCCTCAATAAGCTCAACAGATATTCTATAAACTCCTACAATTACTTAATTTCTCAATCAGGACAATCATGGAATTGTAGAATGCCAGAGCTAAAAGGGGATCTTAGAGATCATAGAGTTCAATCCTGAAATTTTACAGATACAGATGGTAAGGGCAGCAGAGGTTAAATAGTTTACCAAATACAACAAGCAGAGAAAGGGCCAATATAAAGGCTACCTGATATGTAGGCATATGCTTTTTCTAAGGACTATAACCCATTAATAAACTCTAGATTGCATTCTGTGCTAGAAGACTGATAAATATGATAGAATTTTGTGCTAAAAATGAGCTGCAGGTAAATCATAATACATTAAGTGGAAATGTGTTCTACTACATTCTGGCTTGCTTTAATTTTAGGAGAGTATTCAACTTTCCTTTCCTTTATTTCTACCCAGATACTGAAATAGACCATAACATACTCTTTCATTGAGTTTACTAGCTTCAAGACGCATCCTAGTCTTCTCCATATTTTCAAGTTCTTGAACTATTTCAGCAGCTGTTAAAATAAACACATATAGCCAATGTTAATTATGTCTCTGGCTCCCTCCCTCATTTTCATTCTCTCTAAATATCAATGAAAAAAAAAATACCCTCAAGTGAGCATTAACAACAACAAAATAATAACAATACACCAATAGTAAAAATAAGATGTAATAAAAATACTCAATCCAAAAGACAGCAAAAAAGGGTGAAACAAAAAGAATATAAAACAAACAAAACAATTGGCAATATGTTAAGGTTAAAACCGACTGTATATAATTACATTAAATGTAAATGTTCAAAAGCACCAATAAGAGACAGAGAATGAAGATCAGATAAAAAGAGAAAGGCCACACTATATGCTTTCAACAGAGAACCCATCCTACATAATAAAAGCCTAATATGCAAATCGACCGAACAGCGGAATGACCAGTCAGCGGGGGAGCAGGGCCAGTGAGTGGGAGGCACCAAGCCAGCCAAGGCAGGTGCCCGCGGGGGGGGGGGGGGGGGGGGGATGGCAATGGGGGGGCAGCGGTGGCCAGGGGTGGCAGAGGGGCGATCAGGGGATAGGGCCAGCCACTCGCCAGCCAGCCACACTGTTCCCTGATTGGCCCGCCAGTCACCTCCCGTAGAGGGAGGCCCATGGGGAGCGGGTCTAAGCTGTCAGCTGGACATCCCCCGAGGGCTCCCGGACTGTGAGGGGGTACAGGCCAGGCTGAGGGACACCCCCAAGTGCACAAATTTTCGTGCATCGGGCTTCTAGTTTTAAAAAAAAGGCATAGATAGGTCAAAATAAGGTATGGAAAGTGATGTATCATATAAATACAAATTTTAAAAAACTTGAAATAGCTAGATTAACATGAGGCACAAGAGACTTTAAAACAATGAATGTTAACAGGAATAAAGAGGGAAATTATATGAAGGGGTCAATTCACCATACATAATCTCCAATGTGTTTGCACCTGAAACAGAAATTTAATATATAAACAAGAACTTCTAGATTTAAACAAGATGGACTAGACTCACTCACTGCCTTCTCAGTTCTCATATTCTCCCCCATTATGCATAACCAAACATCCTAAATATAACACAGTAATAAGAAAACTCTGAAAAGTGGAAGGAGGAAAATGAACTAAGGATCTAATAATTTGAGGAACAACACCACTATAGGGTCTCCGATTTTTCTTTTATCTTCTATATATCTGAGACTATTCTTTGGTGAAGCATGCAACCCAAAACCACCAACAGGCACAAGGGTGGAAAAGCCCCAAGAAAACCTGGAGAAAAACATTCTTTAAACCTGCACAGGAAGTCCTGGACACACCCCTAACTAAAAGTCTAGAATATGGCAAAAGGTTTGAGAACTGAACCACAGTATGGAATTCCAGGTTTCAGAGTGGCCTCCAGGTAGCAATGACAGGATATTAACCAAAATAACACTACATGAGCTCTTGAAAACGAAATTGTCATTAGAATCACAGCCCACAAAAGTAGGCCAGGATCTGCATGCTAACCAAAAAAAGGGTGACTGCCTGCTAAAACAGAATATTTAAATAGGTTCTAGAATCTCATAACATTATACTCAAAATGTCCAGGATACAACATACTAAGAAGCAGGAAAATCACAACTTAAATGAGAAAAGACAATCAACAGATGACAACACTAAAGATGACTCAGAAGTTGAAATTATCTGACAAGAATTTTAAAGCTGTATCATAAAAATGCTTCAACAAGCAACTAGGAACACTCTTGAAACAAAAGCTGAAAAAACTATTATTGTATGTAATACTTTTATGACAGCCATAGGTATAGTATAAAAATACATCTTTTAAAAGTTACAGTTAAGTTATTAATTTCTTGTACTGAAAGGCAGGGAGGAGGGAAGAGGGAAGGCTGGATAGAGAGGAGTAAAAAAAAAATTATTAAAAAAAAAAATCTGGAATTCTTTCATATAGGTAAGTATGTTTTGCAGTTATGTAGTAGTACAGATGGAACAATTGTGAAAGTATTTTAGATGTATTATAGACTTGAATAATTAGTAAATGTCTTGATGCTCCTGGGAAGGAAGATTCTCCCTGTGGAAAAAGAGAAATATAAATATGGAAGAGAGAAAGTTAATGACGAATCCTGTGAGGTTGGATTCAAAGTAGAGGTATTAGTATGTCCTCTTGATTTCAAGTGGACTTAAATGTGTACATACACATGTATGCATATGTTTATGTATGAATATATTTCTGAGTTCCATATGTTGAAAGCACCTAGAAGCAAAGGCAACATATCTTGGTTTGCAAAAAAATAAGAAGCAAAGGTCCTCAGGGAAATGGCTGATACCATATATATATGTACACACTAAAGGCCCGATGCACAAATTTCATGCAAGAGTAGGCCTTCCTTTCTTCCTTTCCCCGGCTGGCACCAGCTTCCCTCTGACACCCAGGACCTGGGCTTCCCTCACAGCCCTGGCTTCATCCAGAAGGTCGCCTGGAAGGACGTCCGGTCTAATTATATATACGTATACACATACATACATACATACATACATACATACATATGTATACACACACACATATAAAATACATATATATAAAATAAAGAAGCTCCCACTAGCCAAATCTGGAAAAACATAAAACCAATATAAGGGTGACAGTAAGTTATAAATATGTGAATCTACATTGATTGTAGACAAAGAAAGAAAAACAAGAGGGCTCTTGTTTTCAGAATCATGGCAAGTGGCAACTGGCAAATGTGAAAGGAGAGCTGAAGTTAGAAAATCATCATTTTGCAACTATCATAGAGAAGATAAAATTACTAATGAATGCTAAATACTGTGGTAAAATTTTAATGATATATAGAATATTTATATGGTATTAAAATGTTTTTATACAGACTTATTAGTATCAAGGGGGAGACTATACAATGGAGAAACTGACAATGTGATCAACCTGCAATCACATTGAGGGGCACAAAGATGTTGAAAACCTCTGGCTATGAATGATGTTCTGAAAAGGACAGAACATTACTTATATCGTGTTCATAGAGTATTGAAACCAATCAAATACAGGAAGGAGTAGCCAGCAGTTCATCAACATTCAGGAATGTGCAACCTGAATGTTATTATAAGAAAATATTAGACAAAGTCAAAATGAGAAACATTTTATTTGAGGGAGGAAAAAAACCACACAAAGGCTATATTCTTTTAAAATGCCAATGTCATAAAAAAAGACAAAGAAAGGCTGAGGAATTGTTCCAAAGTGAAAAAGATTGAACAGATATTACAACTGAATGCAGTATGTGATCCAAAACTGGATCATGCACTTGAGGGAAAGAAAATCTACAAAGGCCATTTTTGGGTCCACTGCTGAAACCAGAATAGAAATAATAAAGTACTGTAACAAAGTTTGATTTACTGAGATTGATAACTATATAAGAGAGAATATCCTTTTCTTAGGAAACACACAATAAATATTTAGGGATAAAGAGTCAAGATTAGCCCTGGACGGTGGGTCCCAGTCAGTGGTTAGAGCATCCGCCGGAGCACCAAAGGGTCTCAGGTTCCATTCTCGGTCAAGGGCACGTACCTGGGTTGCAGGTTCAATACCAGCCCTGGTTGGGGCACATGCAGGAGGCAACCAATCAGTCAATGTTTCTCTCTCTCCACTTCTCCTCCCTTCCACTCTCTCTAAAACTCAACGGAAAAAATATTCTCAAGTAAGGATTAACAACAACAACAACAAAAGAGACAAGATTATACAACTTACTCTCAGACTACAACAAAAATATGTGTCCCAGCTGGTGTGCTCAGTGGTTGAGCGTCAACCTATGGAACCAGAAGGTCACAGTTCAATTCAATGAAATACGAAACAGACAAAAAATTAGAAAAAAAAAAATGAAATTGATAGTTGGTTCTTTGAAAAGATCAATGAAATTGCTAACCTATAAGTAATCCAATCAAGAAGAAGAAGAAAAAAAAAAACAAAAGAAACATTTCTAATATCAAAAATGAAAGACAGGACATTACCACAGATCCCACAGACATTATAAGGCTAATGAAGGAATATTTTTTTCTTAAAGTTGGTAAATTATAAGTTTATCAACTTAGATAAAATGGATAAATTACTTGCTAAAGATAAATGGTGTGCTTAATATTCAAAAATCAATGTAATGCAAATCAAAACCATAATTATATACCACTTCACACCCACTAGGATAGCTGTAATAGAAAAGACAGAATAACAAGTGGTAGCAACTATGTAAAGAAACTGGGACCCTTACCCACCACTAGTGGGATGTAAAATGTTGTAGCCACACTGGAAAACAGTCTGGCAATTCCTCAAAATGTTCAGAGAGTTACCAGCTGACACAGCAATTCCACTCCTAGGTACATATCCAAGAGAAATAAAAACATATGTCCACATAAAAGCATGTACAAGAATGTTCACAGCAGGATTAGTCATAACAGCCAAAATGTGGAAAAATCCCAGATGTCAATCAATTGATGAATGGGCAAAAAATGTGGCATATCCATACAATGAAATATTATTCAGCAATAAAAACAAATGAGGTACTGACCATGGATAAACCTTGAAAATATGTTAAGTGAAAGAAGTCAGTCACAGAAAGCCACCTATTTATGATTTCATTTAAATGAAATGAACTTCCAGTTTCCAGCTCTGCTTGTAAAAAGCCTGGAAGTTGCCACTCGGTCCTAAAAACAAGTTAAAGGCTGAAAAGAGCTAATGGACCTCTCACAGGAGACAAAATGATGTAGCCATTAAAAAACAGGCTGGCAAGTTCTTATATTTTTAAGTATACATAGCCCACGTGACGCAGCAATTCTACTCCTGGATATTTATCCCAGAGAAATGCAAAAATCTGTAAGCCCATGTTCATGACAGCTTTACCCATAACAGCCAAAAATTGGAGACAGTCTAGGCATCTATTAATACGCAATGCAGCCATACAATAAATGCAACAACAGGGACAAACCTCAAAAGCACTGTGCTGAGAGAAAGAAGCCAGATACAAAAAAACGATATGCTGTGCCATTTGTATTAATGCCATTTATCTGGCGTTTTAGAAAAGGCAAAACTTCAGGGACATAAAAGATTCAGTATTACCCTAATGGGTTTGGCTCAGTGGATAGAGTGTCGGCCTGCGACTCAAGGGTCCCAGATTTGATTCCAGTCAAGGGCATGTAGTTTGGTTGCAGGCACATACCCAGTAGGAGGTGTACAGGAGGCAGCTGATAGATGTTTCTCTCTCATCGATGTTTCTAACTCTCTATCCCTCTCCCTTACTCTATGTAAAAAATAAAAAATAAATAAAAAATTACTAGGGTAAGGGAGAGGAAATTTACTGCAAAGAGGCAGAAGAACTTTTGGGGGTGCATAATTTTAACTGAAGTGATGGCTAAATGACTATATGTACATTTGTCAAAATTTATTAACTATACACTTTAAAATGATTAATTACATCATAAGTAAATTATACCTCAATTTTTAAAATACACACATGAAGTCCTGGCCAGGTGGCTCAGTTGGTTGGAGATAAACTAAATTTGTGAATTGGAAGATACTGTATAGCTATCAACTTTACCCAAATTGATCTATAGACTCAATGTATTCCCAATCCAAGCAGGTTTTTTCTTGATGGAAATTTGCAAGCTTATTCTAAAATTTATATGGAAATGCAAAGGGCCAAGAAAAACTGAGGCAATCTCAATAAACAGCAAAGCTGGAGGAAGTACATTACCAGACAGCAAGATCTATTATAAATTAAAATTAAGACAGTACACTGCTGATAAATAAATGACTGAATAAACAATGTCCAGAGACACATATAGTTAGCTGATTGTCAACGAAGACATAATGACAATTCACTGGGGAAAGAATGGTTTTTCAATAAATGATGCTGTGTCAAATGGCTATCTATATGGAAAAAACACACACAAAAGAATCTTGCTCCATAATTCACAACATATGCTAAAATCAATTCAGATAAACTGTAGGTCAAAATGAAAAAGCAGTAACAATAAAACTTTTAGAAGAAAACAAGAGAAGATCCCCATGATCTTGTGGTAGGCAAGGATATAAAAAGCATACAGCAAAAAGAAAAATGCAACCAATTGGATTATATTGAAATTAAGAACTTCTCAACTAAAACCAATAACAGTGAAAAGGTGAAATGGAAGAAGGTATTTAATATATATATACATCCAGCAGGATTTGTATCCAGAAAATTTCATGTACTCCCACAAATAAATAAGAAAAAAATAGATCCACAGCATAGAAAAATTGGGCATAAGACCTAAATGGATATTTTACCAAAGAGGATATCCAGATGGCCAATGACCATATAAAAATGTGCTGAACATTATAAATCATTAGGGAAATGTGAATTAAAGCCATAATGAAAGATTCAAATGGATCCATTAGAAGAGCCAAAATGGAAAATTGACTATACTAATGTTATTAAGAATGTGGAAAAACTGGGACTCTCACATCCTCCTGATGAGAATGTACATTGGTACTGAGTTCTTGACTGTATCCACAAAAGCTGAACATCTGCAAAAACATACTATTCCATTCCTAGGTATATATATTCAAAAAATTTGTGTGCCTGAATATACAGAGATACACAGAGATTATTCATAGCAGCATAATTTTGATGAGCCAAAGAATGGAAAAATCCAAATGTCCATCAACCATTGAATGGATAGTGAGATACATTAGAATACTCGACAGCAACAACAAAATCACAAATATACACAAAAACATGGATGAAACTTATAAACATAATGTTGCACAAATATAGATTCAAATAATTTATATAAGCTATCTATTATTCCATTTATAAGGATAAATTATAGGCTAAAATAGGCAAAATGTATAGTGTTAGAGGTCAAGATAGTGGTCATCCGTGAGAACGAAGCTGACAGTTATTGGGAGGGGAGGATAGGGGCTTCTGGGATGCTGATGGTAATCTGAGTAGTGGTTACAAAGACATTTGCCCTTTGTGAAACTTATTTCATAATAATTCACCAAACAACACACTTATAATTTGTGTATTTTTCTGTTCGCATAGTATACTTTAATTTTTTTAAATTGACAATTCTATATATGCTCATAATTGAAGGAACTCTGAAATATGTGTGTGGTTAAGTGGAAGGAACAAATGATTAAATAGTGTGTACAGTCATGCACTGCTTAACAGGGATACACGGTGAGAAATGTGCCATTAGGCGATTTTGTTGTGCAAATATCACAGAGTGCACTTACACAAACCTAGATGGTAAAGCCTGCTGCACACCTAGGCTAAAGGGTACAGCCTATTGCTCCTAGGCTACAAGCCTGTACATGTTACTAGGCAACTGTAACATAATGGTAAGTATTTGTATAATGCATTACATTATTAGGATATGACGTTTCAACAACTACATCACTAGGCCATAGGAATTTTTCACCTCCATTACAATCTTAAGAAACCACTGTCCTATCTGCGACCCATCGTTAACCAAAATGTAATGTGGCGTTTTGACTATAAAATACTAACAATTTTATACAACAATAATGATCAAGAACATATGTTTACCTACAATTATCATAATGGTAACATTTACTGAACACTAAATACTTGCTAAGGCACTATGCTAGGCATTTTATATACATTTTTTTCATTAATTCCTCTCAAAAACACTATGAAGTAGGTAGTGTCATAACCCTTATTTTATGGATGGGAAAAGTGAGATAAGGAACTTAAGGCACTTGCCCAAAGTCACAGAGTCTTTGAGCTGCAAAGATGGGACTATAACCCAGGTTCTCTAGATCAACTCTATCCCACACTATCTCTGGAAAGACACATAAGACACTGGCAGCAGTAACTGCTTCTGAGAAGGAAATGGGGACTGAGACTGGCTGAGAGAAAGGCTGGCTATCACAGTATATCTAGTACCTTCTGAAGGAATACATTTGCATATCTTACCTATTTTCAAAAATGTATCTATTAAAAAGTTTTTTCTATGGTTTATAATCCCTGAGCTACACAAACGGCTTTATCCAGGACACGCATAACTCATTGTTTTATTGCTTTACCTGATTTAGGATGCAAAGCATCACACTGGGCATTATACATGTGAACAAATTCTTGGTGCCTTTTAATGAGCTGTTGTTTATTTCCTTGAATAGATAATCCATGCTGTTTTAGCTTTTTCTTTAAATCACGATCTGATAGCAAACTATATACAGTTTTGGGCAGCGGCTTCCTTTTGTGAACAGAACTAAAAAGGGGGAAAAAGAGATCACTAAAGGTTATTGTGAATCATCAAATGCTTTGCATGTAAAATAGTAATTTACCTTTTGACTCAATACCAGTTGACTTAGAGAACACAATCATTAAGATAAAAATGGGAAAAAGAAGGATGAAATTTACAAATAAAGTTAAAAGTGTTCAACATGACCGATCTGAGGTGCCAGTGGGACATTTAGATTGAGGGGTCTAGGTGACAGCAAACTTAGAGAAACTAGGTGTCAGAAAGAGGTCAGTCCTAAAGATGCAGACCTGGGCCTCACATAGAAGGCTTGTGAACTAAATGCTATGAGAACTTCACTGAGAACCACACTTACACAGACTTATCCAATTCTCTATCCCTTTATAGCATGCTTTTCCTAAAATGTGCCTATGGTTTCCACGCAAAATCTCTATAAAAGCCAGTTATATGAGATTATTAGGGTACAAATGCTATTGAGTATTAAGCTATGGATTTAACACTATTATCATGTACTAGAGGCCTGATGCACAAAATTCGTGCAAGCGGCTTGACCCCCACCACCGCAGCGGCTGCCTCTGCCTTGGCCTCCGCCCGCTGCAGCTTCCTCAGGAAGGACGTCTGGTCTAATTAGCATATAATGCTTTTATTATTATAGATAGCTTCTTTAGAAGAAGTTTTGATCCACAGGCAAAAGTGCCCCTCAAACTCAAGGCAATCATATTGCAAAAGCAGTAGATGAAATAAAAGAACACCTGTTGGGACGATTAGCTTTGCCCAAATCATTACCACCAATGAAAAGAGAATTCAGAAAATTGACAGGTAGATGATATTCTTGTGGTATCATCTTCAAAGAACACAACTGAAAATAACAGCAAAAAACACAACAGGGGTTTGTTCTCTTCAACTTAAATTAATTATACTAAACAAATACTGTATATAAGGTATTACAAGAAGTATATTAGCAAAATCACCACTTGGCTCTTCATTCTATTTTCATAATTAATATACTCATCAGCACTAAGATACAATTTTAAATATAACAAACCCTATTAAATGACTTTCTTTTACTCCCTCCAAAATACGTTAATAAACATTATTTGTTAAAATGGAACAGAATTCGCACCAAGTGTTTCCCCAGCTGGTCTGAAAGGTCCAGAAAAATAAATAAATAAATAAATAAATAAATAAATAAATAAATAAAATGGAACAGAATTCAAGCTACCTATGGATATCAATAACTGAGGCAATTTTATAAACACGAACAAGTTAATGAGTTTTAATCTGATTGTAATCTGTTTCTCCCAGTGCATCACCTGACTCAACACTATGGCATTTAGGTGCTTCATAAATATGTATTCAAGGCAGTCGGTACAAATCATTTTTAAACAAGACTATCAAAGGTTCAGGAAAAAATTAATAGGAAGTTGAAAGCAATAGGTTTATTTAAAAAAAAAAAAACCTACAAGATTATTCAAAGGACTTCCATATACCTATTAACAAAAGGTCATGCTACCCAAATTCGAGTGGATCTCACAGCGCCCCCGCCCCCCAAAGAGCTTATTTAGAATGCAGATTCTCAGTCACTTCTCCACATCACCCCAACTCACTTGGTCCTGAAGTGGAGCCGTAAATCTATATTAATAAGGTTTCACAGGGTAAAGCTGATCCAAATAGTAAAGAACATAGAGAGATATGGTACAGTGATATACAGACTGAAAATAGACATTTCTCTACTAAATTATTCCCTGGATAAATTATTTCTTTTATGTTCTAATAAAGTCTAAATGCCAGAGATAACTATTTAACTGCAGAAAGACCTGTAAAACCTCAACAGATTACATTTTTTTTCTGAGAATTGCACTTCTTATAATTGACAGCCTATTGAACTCAATGAGACTGATACAATTATGGCTAAATAAAATCTCAGTAGGTAGTCAGAGCTGAAACATTCTGTATGAGTTTATAAAGCACATTGTGAGGAACAATTCACTAAGTTTGTATATCTAAAAGATTTATTTTATCAAGGATAGATGATTAACTTATGACTATGAAATCTAATGAAAAACTGTACTGTTCGCTAGCATTTACAATGAAAAGCACCAGCAGAAATCAACAATTTCTACCAAGAATGTTAAATCTGAAGCCTGATAAATGTTTCCCAAAACATGAAAATGACACTGATCTTTCTTCCATGATTTAGTGAAACGGAATAATGCATTAAGAATCCTGAGAATCTGAAGACATCAAAAGAAAGAGCATTCTTTGAATCAACTCTGATACGAATCTACACAGAATGGGTAAGAGTGGTCATCCACACCGAGGAATGGCCTGTCAGGGTGTTGTGGAGAAAAATGTTTACATGTCAGAGACTCTTTCATGTGAACAGACCCCAGGGCCAAGATGTAACTTCTTTAGAAATGTGGCTCAATATTTCCCTAAGTGCATCTTCACAAGATATGAGTTATGAGGACAAATAGGTTTGGGAATGAAATAGATTTAGAAGTTACTGGATTAAAGAAAAATCCAACAATGACCTTTAATGTAGAACTTCTCAGAGCCTTCAATCACTAACTTGTATGGTCTTCCTGAGGGAGAGATTCGGTTTGCGGTGCTTCTCAGCTGCACAACAGAGCAACTGGCAGGACTATAGCATCCCATGGAGCAGGGTTGGAACAACTAGTGGAACTTGAACTTAATTATACATGGATGAGTATGTCTTTGGATTAATTGAGTTAAATGTGTTAGAAGAAATATGATGGATGCATCTAGTAAAACAGCAGTCTAAGCAAGGTATCAGTGTTGATTCCTAACTTTTCAAGGAGAAAATGCTCAGCCTCTATATTCCCAACTCTTTCTTTAGGAAGAAACATTTCTAAAGAGAAATGCAGATCATCAGATTCTCATGGCTTATGGGAAATAATCCTTGGGATGACACACCTTCATTTATTCCAAACCTCAACTAAGCAACCTGGAAAAAAAAACTAAATTTTATTCTCGTCAACAAATTTACCCACTAGGAGGGAGTACTGTGCACACAAGACTACGTAGGAATTTGTGGAGGCACCTGGGAGCCTAGAAGCCACCATGGATAAGAGGCAGGGACAACGGGGGAGGTCAGGTGAAGCAGTACAACCCAAGGCCCTCCATCTCTACTTTAATGCAGCACAGCCAGTTTTATCTATTTCATATGTTTTAGTTCACTGCAAGATTTCACTTGAAAAAAGTGCTATTAACTCTCAAACTAAAAACACTACAATAAGAACTATCAGTTAATGCCCCCACTGTAAATTAATAAAGCATTATCATGCTGCATATGCTACCTTTTGTAAGTTATAACAGCATGAGTTTGTCCCCTGGAACCTGAATTCACTCCATATTTATTCATAAAAATTGTGACACCATTTTATCTTTAATCACAAAAAATAGTAAACGGTCCTGCCTTATTAACATGGTTTTTGGAAAATACTCTTCCAAGTCCTTCAAAACAGACCAAACAGTAAGAGCCAATCATTCTCTTCACCCCACTCCAAGATACCATCAATTTCTTCAGTTCCCTCCTCTCCTTTTCCAAATCTCTCTGAATTATCACCTACTACCCCACCCCCACTTCAGAAGAAGGGTTCTTTCTATACATCAAGGACAACTTCATGACTGGACTCTTCATCTCTTATGCTCCCAACCTTGTTTCATCTATCATCTGTTCTCTCCCTGGAGACAGTGGAAAAAGAGATTGAAAGCTTAACCAATTTCTATTTTAAAAAATAAAATCTTCCTTGATCTTGATGTTTACTTCTTTCTCAGACTATCATCTCATCTCTCTTCTTTGCTTCATCGCCAGACTCCTCAAATTTGCAGCTTCTGCTTATTATCTTCATTAACCTCTGATTCCCTAACACCTTGCAATATATCTTTGACTAAAATTTCATTCCCAAACAATTTGTATGTATAATACATCAATAAATTACTGTGACTTTGATATTTAAAGGAGGCAAAACAGAAGTTTGGGTGCAAACAGTGAGTTGACTACTTACTACCTATGCCCCCTGGTGGTTGGGGGCTGGGGCAGGAGGACATTCCATTTCACACATACCCTTTTGTACCTTTTAATGTTATAGGTAGATAATTGCCTATTTGGAAAAAAACAATTTTTGTTTTTGAAACCCTTTTTTTTTTTAAATTACAAAATTTATGGGCATCCTAAGAACCAAAGAAAGATCTTATATGTTCTATATTCAGAGTCTAAACTTGCTTTCTTTGGCTAAGGGGCTTTATGGTAGTTCTAAGGGAAGAAAACAAGTTAAAATAAAATTTAATCCTAAATCACTAATTTCTTAAGTCAAATTTTATTAGCAGTTAAATTCAATAGTTAATCCTATTTGGCAAAGGGAATGGAAGCGTCAACTGACAGGAGTAAAGGAAAGAGCATGTGGGAGAGGGACTTGGATAACTGGTCACCAGGATACATTGAACATTGTATTTTCTGCCCCAAATTTATAAAGCACATGAAGCACCCAGCTAAAGCGGCTCAATGGTGATGCTTAACTTTCTTACCTTCTGAGGCTCTCCTTCTTCTCTTCACGGGATAAACAGCTGTCCAAGTGCTTATTGATGTGATCTTCTAGAATACTAACCCCGCAAACAGGACATTCCACTGTATTGTTTTTTAAAGAAAGAAAGAAAAACTTTATTGCTTGTAAAATGGGCAAAAATATTATAACATGAATCTTTCAGAGATTAAGATAATAAACAGAATTCCAACATTAACATGACTTAGAAAAACAGAAGAGAAAAAGATGACATCTCCGGCAAATGGGAGTGGGACAGACAGGTTACTGGGTAATGACTGAATTGGGGAAAGTCACATAATTCAAATCCTGGGCCTAGAAGAAGACACTGCAGAAAAGTGTGGAAATGTGTTTGTTAGAAAATGCTTTGGTTAGCCCTAACCGGTTTGGCTCAGTGGATAGAGAGTCGGCCTGCGGACTCAAGGGTCCCAGGTTCGATTCCGGTCAAGGGCATGTACCTTGGTTGCGGGCACATCCCCAGTTAGGGGGTGTGCCGGAGGCAGCTGATGGATGTTTCTCTCTCATCGATGTTTCTAACTCTCTCCCTCTTCCTTCCTCTCTGTAAAAAATCAATAAAATATATTAAAAAAAAAAAAAAAAAAAAGAAAATGCTTTGGTTAAATCTTTTCTACCAAGATGTGACCAAACTATAAAACTAAACTTAGGTTTTCCCAACGCTTAGGAGGCATTCCTGCATGTTAGCTCCGAAGCAATCATAATACCTGAGAAAAACACACTTGGCTGGGGGCAGGGTGAAGGGGTGATGGTGCAGCTAGATCAAAGCATTTACTGGTTTAAGCCAATTACTGCTCAATTTATCAATGGTTACAAATTGGTTAATTTAGCTCTCGCTTGTAAGTTAAAATTCGGAAAACGCAATCATTCTCCCACTGTTCCATGGGTTACGGTGATGTGGGCGGAGTCTGGGGCCTAGCCGCCACTCTGGGTAACAGGCAGGGACGAAGGGGAGGAGCAGGTGGAGCAGCACGTCTCTAAGGCAGCGGGGCCTATTGTATCTCTTCTATCTCTTTTTCAAATTATGGCTCCTTGTAAGGTTTCATTTGAAAAAATAATGTTGCTAAAGGAAAAAAAATAACTATCAAGCTATAAACACTACCATAAGAACTGTGAATTGATGGACTGAGCAAATATAAGGTATGCTAGGAAACGCAGGTAAAATTCACATACCCTTATGAACTTTAAATACTTGCATACTACTAAACTAATGCCAATCTAAATTTAATAACAACTAATAGCCTGCACTGTGTGTGCTATGAGTGTACCAAAGATGTCTAAGACCCAGCGTCCTCTAAACTTCACCGGCAAGAACAGACATGAAGCAATAGGTTAAACAAGCTGACCCACTCATCAAAAAGTTAAGCAAATTACACAAATAGTCCAGAAAACATGTGCTGTCACACTTTAGTGATATGAGCTATCAGTATTATCTAACAAAACCAGAGTGGTTAGGCTCTGGATAGAGTCTAAAATGCTGCTTATTTATTCATCTGGAATGTGGGATGAGAGGATTCCCACTGAGTAAGAAAATACACGTGAAAATCATTTCCTACCTTTAGTAACTTGTTTCAAAGTTGATGTAGAGGGTGCCTCAGGAACATTAGCACCCGCGATGCTTGAAGCTGTCCTTTCTAAAGAAGGTGTCTCTTTGGTCTTTGCAGAACTGCTCAAAAGACTGAATTTGTTTTCATTCTCATTTATCAACAACTCTGATGTAGAACCACTAGTTTCTCTGATCAAGAAATTCTCCATTAACCTGCTTCCTTGCTTTACAGACTGTTTGAAGGCTACAGGAGTGTGGGCTTTGGCAGCAAGATTCTTTGAAGAGGAAGCAGGAGAAATGGGTGGTGACTCTAAGGCAAACTGCAACAAATGATTCCTTTAAGCACAAAAAACACAACGGGTAATTAAGATACCAAGTAACGTGTAGTAAGTTAACTAACATAAGCTGTTTTCCCAATTAACACTTATTTCTATGAAAGATAGAACTTACTCCATAATGACAACCAAACCAAATTGTTTCTTCTAGAATAAAATAAATAAAAAATAATATATCTAACTTCAAAAATCAGTTACTCTATTAAAAAATGGAGGGACTTCACATTCTGATGATGGAGAACAGCTAGTCTGAGAATTAATGTCCAATCATAAATAACTTTAAAATCTGGATAAAATATATAAAACAACTGTTTGTAAGCATGGGTTATAATCAACATAAGGCTGGAATCCCTGCGAGAAGAGAAACATGAGGTATTTCCCCCAAGAATGTCCCCTGGAAGTTATGTATTAAACTGAGTCAAACACAGACCAGTGATCTCACTGGGTAGAGGGAACAGAGACCACAGTTCTAGGGAAAGGTGGCTAGGACTGGAGGGACAGGCTGGTAGATAGAGGTTAGCCATGGAAAGGGAACCCCAGAAGTCGGCTTAGAAAATGTTGTCAATTCCTGATCATCTCCAAGATTGCACAAGCATAAGAGGAAACCAGGAGACACTGTAGGAAACAGATGCCAGGAAGCTGAGGTTCCAAAGGTCAGTGGACACAGATGCTGGAAAGCTGAGATTCTAAAGTTCAGTGCTAGAAAATTGTTGGGAGTTGGAGCCCAGCCAAAGCTGAGAGACCTCAGTGTAAGATCTGACATTCAGTTGTAACCCCACGAAGGCCACACGTAGGAAGAAGGATCACATCCTAGAACTATAAGTAAAACTAAAATAGACCAAACCTAACAAAATACTAAACCAGGCCTAGACAGGATAAAAGTGAAGAGCTGGTAATTTAACTGCCTATCAGAACAAAAAATTTAACATCTTTCTAAGAAAAATAATTTATAGCCCCTATTATATTTTCACCCACAATGTTCAACATACAATTAAAAATTACTAGACATGCAAAGAAGCAAGAAAAGTAACTAATAATCAAGGGAAGCAGATCCAGAAGTCATTAAAAAAGTAACTATGTCATCAAAGTAACCATGATGAATATGTTCAAGAAAAAAGATGAGAACATAAGCAAATGGATAAAAAGATAGTGTCTTGTAAGAGAGAATTAAAATCCATCCCAGGAAGGAAAAAGGCATATCATAATCAAACCACTAGAAAATAAAAAGTAATGAGGAAATTTTGTAAGTAACCAGAAAAAAATAAGACACAGCTTCTCAATCTTGGCACTATTGACAATTTGAGTCAGACAATTTTTTGTTGTAAGGAACTGTTCTGTGCATTGTAGGAAGATTAGAAGCAACTACAGCACCCACCAAATGTCAGTAGCATATCTTCCTCCCAACCAGATTGAGACAACCAAAATGCAGGGTGTCCCCCAAAAAGGTACACAAACAATGTCTATAGATTCTATTACATTTTGAAAATGAAATGTATTTTAATAAATACTGCCTTTATAATTATTCAAATTGTGTATACATTTTTTGGGGACACCGTGAATATGCTTACATTACCAAATGTCCCCTGGGGAGGGGCTAAAAGGAAGGCAAAATCACTCTCAGTAAGAGCCATTCATCTAAATTGATATTTACATTACGATTCATAACAGTAGCAAAATTACAGTTATGAAGTAGCAACGAAAATAATTTTATGGTTGGGGGTCACCACAACATGAGGAACTGTATTAAAGGGTCACGGCATTAGAAAGGTTGAGAACCACTGATCTAAGGGAACAACAGGAAGAAATATCATTTACTTCTCAGTATAGAGTTACCTCAAAAAAATTAAAAATGGAACTGCCTTATCCACTGATTCTACTTCTGAGAATATATCCTAAGAAACCAAAAAGATGGAAAAAGATGTTCCATGCAAACACTAACCAAAAGAAAGCTGATGTGGCAGCATTAATAGCAGACAAAATAGACTTTAAGGCAAAAAGTATTATGAGAGAAATGCAAATTAAATGACAATGAGATATCTATAATCTCATAATACTTTTTGCATTAAAGTTTGTCTGCTATTAAAACCACAATGCTACCATTTCACACAACAGAATATTTACAACTAAAAGGACTAACAGTACAAAATACTAAACAGGATTTGGAGCAACTGAAACTCCATACACTATTGGTGGGTGTAGTCCAACCCAATTGGAGCACTGTTTGACAATTTCTTATAAAGTTCAATATCCATCTACCCTGTAAGCCAGCAATTTCATTCCTAGATATATAGCTAAAAGAAATGAAAAAAAAGATGCCTATACAAAGACTGCTCACAAATGTTCCTGACTACTTTTATCATACTAGCTATATAAACTGGTAACAATCCAAATTCATCAATAGATAATGAAACTGTGTATATTCACAATGAATATTATTCAGCAATAAAAAATAATGAATACTGATACAAGCAATTGAGATGAATTTTACTTTATGAATCTGCTAATTTCAATACTGCAATGATAAAATTATGGCCCATGCTAAAATTAAAATTCATTCATTTCTTTATGTGCCCGTCTCTAGACAGTGGAAATATAATTGATACCAAAGTAGTCTCTGACTTCATGAAGCTTACACTACAGTAAAGGGAGGGAGAATAGACACACCAAACATACGTGAAAAGTACTATGGGAAGAAAGTCTGATGAGCTTCAGACTCCAGGGATGGTCACAGAAGACCTCACCGAGAAGATGACCCGTGAAAAATAGAGTCCAAAGCAAGTGGAGGACTAAACCACATGGATATCTGGGAAAACTTTCACTTAGAAATACTTGTAAGTCAAAGTCTCTAGGGTCAGAGTATGAATAACATGTTTGAAAAACAGCAAGAAAACCAGTGTGACTGGAGCTGGAAAAAAGGGGGGGAGAGAAGTCAGAGATGAAGTCAGAGAGGGATCCTATTATGTAGGAAGCAGAAGACTACCATTGAGGACTCAGGCTTTCGCTTCCGATGAGATGGGAAGCCATCTCTGGATGGTACTGAGTGTGACCTGACTTTTTATTGAAAAGGGTCACCATGGTGCTGTCCTCAGAAGAATTGTAAAAGGGCAAAGAAGAAATCAGATCACTAGGAAGTGATCACAGTAATCTCAGCTGACACTGGCATGGACAGAATATTGGTAAGGTGATGAACAGCTGTCAGATTCTGCAAGTATTTTAAACATACAGCCAACAGGATTTACTGGTGGAATGACAGATAAATGTGAAAGAGAGAGGTCAAGGATGACTCCAAGGTTTTTGGCCTGGGCAAACGAAAGAATGGAGCTGCCATTTACTGAGATGAGGAAGATTGTGGGAGCAGCAGATGTGGAGTGGGGGTTGGGGAGTGACATAGGGAGTTTGGAGTTTAGTTTTGGCCATGCTGTCAAGAGCTGCTTTCAAGAGGACCAATGTGAGATGTGAGATGAGCAGCTGGATATATAAGGCTAAAGTTTTGGGAAGAGATCTAGCTGAAGATATAAATTTGGAAGCCATGTATGTACAAATGTTATTTAAAACCATGAGATTATTTATGGCAATTTACACAGCTTTAAAATGATGGAAGGAGACTGGACTTGGGGTAGTGAACACACAATGCAATATATAGATGATATGTTATAGAATGGTACACCTGAAACCTATATAACTTTATTAAATAATGTCTCCCCAATAAATTAAAAAAATAAAAGTTTTAAAAAACATCAATCCTATTCCAACTCTTCAAAAAAAAAAATAAGAGGAGGAGAACAATTTCTATAACACTCTATGGGGCCAGGAGCATCCTGATACCAAAGCCAGAGAAAGATTCCATAAGAAAACTATAGACCAATATTCCTTAAGAGTATAGATACAAAAATCCTCAACAAAATATGACTAAACCATATCTGATGGCACATTAATAAGTATTATACACTATGACCAAATGGGATTTACCTGAGAAATGCAAGGGTGTTTCAGTACAGGAAAATCAAAGTATACATACAGCACACTAATAGGACTAAGGAGAACCACCATATGATCATCTCCATAGATGCAGAAAAGCACCTGACAAAACTTCAACACCCCTCATGACAAAGACACTCGGCAAATTAAGAACGGAAGGGTAGCCTGGCCAGTGTGGCTCAATGGTTGAGTGTCGACCTATGGACCAGGAGATCCTGGTTCGATTCCAGGTGAGGGCACATGCCTAGGTTGTGGGCTCAGTTCCCAGTGTGGGGCATGCAGGAGGCGGCTGATCAATGATTCTCTCTCATCATTGATGTTTCTATCTCTCTCCCTCTCCCTTCCTCTCTGAAATAAATAAAAAAAAATAATAGAAGGATAGCCTTTTCAGCAAATGTTGCTAAAACAATTGGATATCTATATGCAAAAATTATCAACTTGAACCCATACCTTGTAATACATATAAAATTATGATATATGGTTCTACTTATATAAAAACCTAGAAAATGCAACTATAGTTAACAGGTTAGTGTTTGCTTGGGGAATAGAGCTGTGAGGGTCAGGAGAGAGGGATCACAAAGAGGCACATAGAAACTTTTGTGGGTGATGGATAGGTTCATTACTTTGGTTGTGATAGTTTCATAGGAACCAATGTCAAGACTTACCCAATTGCACATTTTAAATATGTACAGCTTATTGTATGTTAATTATATTTCAATAAAACTTTTAAAAATATTTTAAATGAGCTATGTAAAAATATTAATTCCAAAACTGTTATTTAGATTTAAATTGAATTGGTAATTTTTCCTATAATTTCCATCACTGTGATGAATACATATTAAAGTGAGTTGGTATTACAATGCCTAAAGGCATTCATTATAAACACACATTTTTTGGATGAATTATGGACTTTAGAATATTAAATCTTGCCCATTTGTTAACTACACAATAACCTTACCTCTTCAGAATGCAGCTAAGAAGAATCAAGAGTCAAAATAGGTCTTTGGGTGGACAGGGGCAATCCTGAAATCCATGCAATCAAGCCCATGGACTTCAGTAACTAGTGAAACTCCCTGCAAGTGCCTGTTCTGATCTGAAACATGCAAACAGCAATCTAGGACCAGTTAGTTAGATGGGCAGAGGCCCACCACAGCACAAATTCTTATTAGCACCTTAGGGCATAAACATGTAATAGGATAGCACTATATTAACAGAGGTACAATATATATGATAATAGGGATGTTTGTAGGTGCCTTTATTCCAAGTACTATCCTGGGTATCATTTTATATAACTCTTCATTTCTAATTCTTACAACAATCTCTCAAAGTATCAACAATATTGTTCCCACTTTGCAGATGTGAAACAGTGGTCAAAAAGGTTCAACATCTCGATCACATTCACATCAGAACTAGCAGGGCCAAGACTGGACTCTACTTCTACTTTAAATTTCACCATAAGAAAAGGTAAAATTATATTCTACATACTTTTGTGAGATGCTAAGGGAATTACCTATCACAGTTATAATCTAAAATGTTCAACTTCTTAAACGTGGAGTAAATACATGGAGAAAAATTCAGACCTCGATGGTGAATAAACCGAAGTATTAAATTATGTTCTACTCTCTCAATTCATAAACATAATGATATAGATGTAGACTGGCTGCTATGCAAAAATACAGAAACAGTATTTTCTTACTTAGGTCAAGAATGACATTCCACTAAGACAAACATATCTTAATTAAATTTTGTTCAACACACAGTTTCTTAAGGCCATTATTTTAAATAAAATTGAATTGAGAAAAAACAACAACACTGTTCTTAAAATAAAAGGCAACAGTTAGAAGAAAATGTAAGATGTGCATGTCAGCCTGTGTCTGAAAACCTCTAGAATTATTTCCAATACCCTTTTATTATCCCATTTAGAATATTAAAGTTTTAAAAATTATGTCATAAAATGGCTATGAAAAGACAGGAAGAAACAAAATCAACAAACAATATAAATATCTTACATTTTTGTCATAAAAGTAAACCTCTTCCCTTGTCAATCGTAAACAAGATTTTAAATAATAAAATTAGCTTGAATTTCATTCCTAATTTTGCAAATGAGATACCACAGTGCTTTAGACATGACAAATGTCAGAGGAATGTTCACCAAAAGGCAACTCCAAGGCTAACAAAAGAAGTATATGATAAAACCACCCCAAATCTACAGAGAATGCTTCCCACTCCACCACACCCACTGTAATGAATAATTAAATAATCTACTCCTTTTGGGAGGGAGGAAGGGGAGAGTACAGTCATTCCAAGGCCTCCCTTTAAGTTACCAAAAGGTCTGTGAACCCAAAGATACTGATCGCTTCTCTTCCATAACACTCCCTTTTTCTTAGCAGGGAGGTTGTTATGTTTTCAGTACCAGCTGAAGAGGGAAAAAATAAGCCTGAGATACAATTATACTGTCTCAAAATTCCTTTCCTAAGATATGACTCCATCTTTTCTCACAGGCTTCAACTGACTGAAAGACGTTAAAATTAAAAAAGCAGTAACTTTGATTATGAGAATCAGAGAATCTCAGAGTTTCTTCATCTAGGAAAGCTTACCACCTTTTTATGACTTTGCTTAGGGAAATAACTAACCAGCCAAATTCTAGAATGTCATATTTGTAAGAGCAGAATATTAAATTTGATCGTTTTTTTAGGATCAATCATTGTGCAATTCTACTGGAAGAAATCTCTTTACATTTTTAGATGCAATGTAATGTACATCCAAGAATGCTCCAAAAGCCTGAAAGTCATACGCTAAGTACATGGGCACCTACCATTAACTAAACAGTTTATTCTTAATAAAAATTCCTACTCGACTTGCATGATTTAAACTAAAAATAATTCAAGATGCCGTATGGTAAAACATGCCTTTTTATATCCCTTTAGGTGAACAAACTCACCTTCACCAACATGCATATCAGTTAAGAAGAAAAGCTACGTTTCTGACTTTAATAAAGTGGCTAGTACATATTTCACATGGCACATCATTTTATACATGCTAAGAAAATCAGATTAAGAATGAATGGATTAATATGTGATGGACACAGAAACAATTATAGATGTATGTGTATACATGGGTTAGTAAACACATAAATATACATGCACAAATATACATATAGTTGCCCAACTCTATCTATGGAGAGGGCCTAGAAGCAATGACACCCCAGTAACAATGAGCAGAGCCCACTCTAGATCCTGATTTCTAAACACCATCCTATATAATAAAAGGTAATATGCAAATTGACCCTAATGGCAGAAGACCGGTCGCTATGATGTGCACTGACCACCAGGGGGCAGACGCTCAACGCAGGAGCTGCCCCTGGTGGTCAGTGCACTCCCACAGGCAGAGCTCCACTCAGTCACAAGCCAGGCTGACAACTATGAGCGAAGAGGCAGTGGCAGGAGCCTCTCCCACCTCCTCGGCAGCGCTGGACATCCCCCAATGGCTCCTGGGCTGCCAGAGGGATGTCTAACTGCCAGCTTAGGCCCAATCCTCCGGGGAGTGGGCCTAAGCTGACAGGTAGACATCCCCCAAGGGGTCTCGGACTGCAAGAGGGCACAGGCTGGGCTTAGAGACCCCCCCCCTCCAGTGCACGAATTTTCATACGCCTATAGTCTCCAATAAAAGGAACCAGGGCTCCTTGGGAAATGGTTGACTCTAGGCCTAGGGCAGGAAAAATAAAAAATGAAACTGGAGTATCTTTATAGTACCCAAAAGTAAGTGCGTGCTCAAATCTGCATTTTAACTCTTGTTTTTCATAACAGGTGGATTTCTGTTAAGTAGAGGGAGAAAATCCCATTATAATTAAATTATCTATGCTTGATAAATAACTGTTGCTGCCTCCCTACTTTACCCCAAATACACAACCCTGATTTCTCTAATCCCCAAAAGTGCAGAGTAAAAAGGGGACACAATAAAGGCAAAAGTAGTTAGGGGTTAGTCACAAAATCAAATCATACCGTGCAAAATTCAAGCTTTTTACCAGTTCATCCAATGCGCGGTTATTTTTCAGGTCTGGCTCTGTGACTGTCTAAAAAAGAAAAACAACAGATGGAAAAAAGTCATAAGCAATAATTTACTTGTCATGATCTTGTTTTTTAAAATGTGTGACCCATCCTCCCGAGACTCCCCATCCCATTAAGTCTTCCAGGAAAGCCTAAAATAAAGTTTATTTATCTCATACTAATATGGTATTTAAAAACACTGAGTCAGTATCAGCCAACTGGAAGTCTGATAAAAGTTCTCTATTGCATATGGTAAAGTCATATATACTCTGTACTAAGGTAAAACTTAATATGAGTGAGGATGCCAACACTCAGCTTTACCAAACATTTCTCCCAAAGAACAGAAGAGATGCTCTCTTAAAAACAAGATTGGTTTTTAGGAATGCAAGATGAAAATGGTAAATCCAGTAGTTATTTAGCATAAATGATATACAGTTCATCTCCGTGATGATACCATCTTGACAAAGACACGATGCCTGATGTTGTAAGAGCTTAGACTCGAGAAACAAACTATCTTCTCTTACATAGGGTCTTTACTTAATAGCTCAGAGAAGTTCAATGGCATCCTCACACCATGAACCTAACAGAACGAGAACCCAAACCCTTTAACTAGTCCAAGTGTCCTTGCTGTTAGGCCTTACCGTCTCTTTTTCTTCTTTCTTTACTCCTATTAATGTCTACTTTCCCTTTTAACCTATCTTTTCATCTATTTTCACTACTTGAAAAGCTTCAGAAACCACTAACAAAACTAACAACAAATCTCCTAGTGTTGTCCCTGAAGGTCTGTTTTGGGAAAGAGGTAAGGGACCAGTTAGGCTGGGTTCACCCCAATGGCCATGAATCTTTGCCTTCTGCACAAATTCACCCATCACTTACAAAAAATAATCCTACCATCAGATTTCCTATCAATGTGAGAATAACAAGTGAAAAGCCATAAAAACATGGGTCTTAACATTTTATGAGTGCTACATTCTGGCCTTAAAATTAGTTTTTCCTCCTAAAATATATTTAGGTCATCAGAAGTCCCCATAAAAACTTGAACAAAGCACAGTTCTCCATATATGTTTGAGAGGTCCTTTCTCTCAAAATGTCTTTTATATAGCTCAATTCAATAATTACGTATCTTCCCTTGGGCTTCTGCATACACATGAAGCAGAAATATTTGCACCACTGAATTAAGTTTTTTTAAAAATAAAAAAGGAAAGAACAACTCACCACACAACAAGTTGGACACTGTGTTTTATAGGACAAAAATTTTCTTATACAGAGAGAACAGTCTGCAAAAACATAAATGCGACATAAATTAGTTAAGCTATATTAATAATACAGGAATCTGACTTCTAACAAAATCTGACTTAAGAGGTAGAGTATTTCCATCATCTAAGGCAGTGGTCGCCAGCTGGTGGTCCGCGGACCACTGGTGGTCCATGAGGTCTGAAAGTTTGGTGACTGCTGATAAGGTATCTATATATATGAAAGCCTAAGTGACCATTACGACCAAACGACCAGAACGACTGGTCGACCAGTCACTATGATGAGCATTGGCCACAAGGGGGCAGAGGCTCAACGCAGGAGCTGCCTCCTGGTGGTCAGTGCGCTCCCACAGCCAACCTCCCGTAGCCAACCAAACTCCCGCAGCCCTTCTCCCGGTCCCTCCCTCTGCCCAGCCAGCCCCCACAACACCCCAATGCCGGGGGGGAGGGGGGGAGGCGGCGGCCAGCCAAAGGGAGGGGCTGCGGGAGGTTGGTCGGCTGGCCCCTGATAGGCCTCGATCGCTGGCCAGGCTGAGGGACCCCCACCTGTGCACAAATTCCTGCACCGGGCCTCTAGTATCATTATAATATCAAAATTCTAGTACGTCTACCCTACCTATGCACAATTGCAAATGTGATTAAGTAGCATTTTTAGGAGAAAGAAGCATCTACACTAATAAAAGAGAAACATGCAAATTGACCGTACCTCTACTACGCCCACAAGCCACACCCACCAGCCAATCAGGAGTGAGTATGCAAATTAATCCAACCAAGGTGGCTGCGGCCATGGAGCGAGCAAAAGGCTTGGGTTTCCCCAGCAATGGAGGAAGCCAAGCTTCCCACCCGCTCTGGCCGGCGCTGGCCTCCGCTCAAGGCTACAAAGTTTCAATTATAGAAGATAAATAAATCCCAACAAAAATGGCTGCAGCCACAGAGCGAGCAGGAGGCTTGGGTTTCCCTGGCGATGGAGGAAGCCAGCTTCCTGGCCTGCCCTGGCCTCCACTCAAGGCTACAAAGTTTCAATTGTAGAAGATAGATAAATCCCAGATACCAGGGCCTCCACTTGGGTTGCCAGGGGGCGTGGCCGGCCTGCAAACCACCACAGGCTCTTCGCACAGGCCGCCCCACGCCCCAAGGGAACCCCCACCCTGATCCAGGACACCCTTCAGGGCAAACCAGCTGGCCCTCACCCGTGCACCAGACCTCTATACTATCTAATAAAAGAGTAATATGCAAATTGACCGTCACTCCAACACACAAGATGGCTGCCCCCATGTGGACACAAGATGGCCACCACAAGATGGGCAGCAGGGGAGGGCAGTTGGGAGGGACCAGGCCAGCAGGGGAGGGCAGTTGTGGGCGATCAGGCCAGCAGGGGAGGGCAGTTAGGAGGGACCAGGCCTGCAAGGGAGGGCAGTTGGGGGCGATCAAGCTTGCAAGGGAGGGCAGTCAGGGGTGACCAGGCCAGCAGAGGAGGGAAGTTGGGGGTGACCTGGCCTGCAGGGAAGGGCTGTTGGGGGGGACCCAGGCCTGAAGGGGAGAGCAGTTGGGAGGGGGACCAGGCCTGCAGGGGAGGGCTGTTGGGGGAGACCAGGCCTGCAGGGGAGAGCAGTTAGGGGTGACTAGGCCTGCAGGGGAGGGCAGTTAGGGGCAAGTAGGCTGGCAGGGGAGCAGTTAGGCATCAATCAGGCTGGCAGGGGAGTGGTTAGGGGGTGATCAGGCTGGCAGGCAGAAGTGGTTAGGGGCAATCAGGAAGGCAGGCAGGCGAGCAGTTGAGAGCCAGCAGTCCTGGATTGTGAGAGGGATCTCAGATTGGAGAGGGTGCAGGCTGGGCTGAGGGACATCCCTCCCCCATGCACAAATTTCATGCACCGGGCCTCTAGTAAATATTATAAAAGGCATAAAAATAACCAAGCGGGAAGTAATAGAAAACATAGGAGGTTTTGTAAAAACTTCAATATTCAAGAGGAAATGGTGGAAAAGACCTAAAAACTTCAAGATGGAGCTAAAAGTGAGAAATAAATGTATACATATCTTTGATGTTAAATTAATACTACTTGTAGGGACCCTATTCAGAGTATGCTGGATGTTCAAGGCCACTCTGAGCATGAGAATCTTAATCAGGGTATCCAAGGACTATACACAGGTGCGAGCAAGGCCACAGTAATCTGTATGTACACTGCACAAGTGTGCCCTTCTATAACCCAAAAGACTGAGGTCACTATTTGGAAAGAAGTAACAGAAAGGATGTCACTGACCAGCTCAGGTGGCTGCTTAGGAGGCTCAGCTTGGGTGAGGCTGCTTCCATGTAAGGCAGGCTGCTGCTATGTGGGGCTGCATTGCTGACCAGCAGGCTGCTGCTGTGGGTACAGAGGCTACTACTACTGTGTGGGAAAGATGTATTGTTACCTAGCCTGTGTGTGGTTACTGAATGGGACTTTGCTTTGAAGGAACAGTTTTGTCTAATGGCTCCTTGTTAGCAATGGCTACATGGCCACTGGCTTCTGCAATAAAGACTCTCTTATATACCCACAACTTTTCATGGCTTCTCCGTCTCTGAATACCCAGCATTCAAGAAGGTCCAGTCACTGGCAGAGAAGCTCAAACCCGACACTAATTTACATAAAAATCACATTTTTACTAATTAACAGAAACAGTATATACTTACAGTTATGTGAACACTGAGGAATCATCATTGCAATGTTGAAATATTCAAAGCAAATTCCACACCGCAGCAAATCATCTACTGTCTGAAATGCAAATAATACACATAATACATATATGTATCAGAAAGACACCCACTTATCCTGAAGTTTAATTTTTTTCTACTATATACACATACATTTATAACCTGTCAAAGCCAGAAATTTTTGTTATTGTTAAACCAGGGAAATAAACATTAAAATACCAAAACCTTTCATCATTTTATATGGTAAGCTACCATTGACTCAAAAAGCAAGAGGATTCGTTGAAAATCGATTAAGAGCAGAAGAGAACTGGAAGACAGAGCCTTGGCATCTAGTCTATTGTAATTTCTTCCATATAACCATCCGCTTCTGGTGGAGGAGTGGTTCTGACAGGTCTGCTGAGCAAGATCTGTGGAAGGTGACACCACATCAAACGAGCTGTTATATAACACTAGTGGCCTGGGGCATGAATTCTTGCACATAGGAATTCAGGAAAGGAAATTAATTAGAAGAAATATTTTTATAGGAATTCAGGAAAGGAAATTAATTAGAAGAAATATTTTTATATCACTATTTGCCCTTTCTCTATAATAGAAGTGTCAGAGATGAAAGAAAATTAGTAAAATGTACATTAATATATAAATTGATTAGTAAAAAACAATAACAACAAGATTTAACAACGAATATTTTCCATCAAATTTTTACTGTCAGAATCTTCGTTTATCACTAATTTTTTTAAATATGCCGGGTATTCTGAAAAATTTAAATCATTTGGACAAACTTTGCCTTTGCTACAACATCGAGTAAATTTTCCTTCAGATGGTTTTTCATTGGAGAAATTTAGGAATTGGCAAAATTGACATGTAACAGTTATTCCACCACAACTGTGTTCGATAACTGCATCCTCATTTACCTCATTTGCGCTATGAAGGCAGTTCCTACCAGTATTGGTAGTACTTGTCAATGACTGTTCTTCAGACATGTTCTGTGGATGACGTCGCTTTCTTTCGGCTTCAGAGGTATGTTGTGGCAACAGTTAGTCTTCGGACATATTCTGTCGACAATTTCAGCTTCAGAATGTCAACAAAAACGTGACGTCATTACCTGGCGCCCACAGCCACCGTTTGTGGGCTGGGCTGGGCTGTGGGCCGCATTTTGTGCCATGGCAGCATAGGCTGCGATTAGGTGGGCTGTCGCTTCGGAGTGGTGGCGGGGCCTGTGTCCCACTTGGGGGAAGCCGAGTGTTGCTTTGCCAGTGCCAGGTCCATGGTGCAGTTTCTGTGTGTGTGTCACGGCAGCTCCTGCATTGAGCGTCTGCCCCCTGGTGATCAGTGTGCGTCATAGCAACTGGTTGGACAGTGGGAAGGACACTTAGTATATTAGCCTTTTATATATATATAGGTTCTGGTATGAATTTCCGTCATGCCACTTCAAGAGAGTAACGTGCACACTGATGTGCCTCAACCCAAACAGATCAAGCGGATCCCTCGGATTTCTTTAACTTAGAGAAAGTGGAACGGGGAAGTAGAGAATGGGTGAAAAGACAATAATCAGAGCAAAGGTTCTTAAGTTTTTGGGGTCACAGATCCCTTCGAAAAATGGATTAAAACTGTGGACTCTATTCTCAGAAAAGCACACATACAGACAAAATTTTTTATAAATAATCCAGTTACTAAAGTCTTTCCATGGATCCTAGATTAGGAACCATGGATCTAGAGTAAGATTTCTATTCAATATAAGGAAGAACTTTAAACAGAGCTATTTCTGGGAGCAGCTAATTCTTTGTCCCTGGAAGAGTTCAAACAAAACCCAAGATGAGAAATTGGCAGAATACATAATAAAAAGGATTAAAATACTGAAGGGACTGGCTTCCCAACCTTAAGATTTCAGGATTCTAATATGGGCTCAATCGACTCTATCAATGAACACTCTCTGGTGGTGAACACTCAATTCAGTGCTGTGGTGAGATAGTAAAGCCACAGAAAACATGGAACCTGCCTCTAAAGACCACTGTAGAAATATACAAACTAGAGGCCCGGCGCACAAAATCGTGCGTGGGTACAGTCCCTATGTCTAGCCTGTGATCAGGGCCATCTTCCCCGGCTGCCGGCAGCTGGCCCTGCCCCGCCACCACCACCCACCCCAGTTCCCCATTTGCCATCCAGCGATGGGAACCTGATGGCCGGGGGAGGGACCGAGAGGTCGGCCGTTCCCGCCCTCTCACCGGCCCCACCCCTGCCGCAGGTCACCCCCTGTGTGGGGGGTGACCGGCGGGGCAGGGGCTTTGGCCTGGTGCCGCCCTCACCCCCCACCACCCACTCCGGTCCATTTGCCATCGGAGATTGGAGCCTGCCAGCCGGGGAAAGGGACCAGAGGTGGTCAGTGCACCTCATAGTGACTGGTCGAGCAGTTATTCTTGTCATTCTGCCGTTATGGTTGCTGGGCTTTTATTTTATTTTATTTTATTTTATTTTAAAAAAATATATATTTTTTAATTGATTTCAGAGAGGAAGGGAGAGGGAGAGATAGAAACATCAATGATGAGAGAGAATCATTGATCAGCTGCCTCCTACAAGCCCCCCACTGGGGATGGAGCCCACAACCTGGGCATGTGCCTTTGACCAGAATCAAACCTGGGACCTTTCAGTTCGCAGGCCAACGCTCTATCCACTGAGCCAAACCGGGGTAGGGCTGGGCTTTTATTATATAGGATATGCTTAAATTTACAAACAAAAGGTAGTTTTACAGGTTACAGAACTTTCACTTCCTTTATCCAATTAGATCTTCACAACAACAAATAAAAAGGGACTGAAAAGTTAACATACGTTAAGTGCTAATAATAAGATGCATCAATTGAATGTTTGACTTCCAGATACCTTCAATCAACTGGCAAATAATTTTTGAGCACCCACTATGTGCCACACATAAGTACAGTGAGAAAGTCAGACAGGATCACTATCACACACATCAACTCATTTAACCAACCCTATAGGCTGTTTATTTTAGCCTCCAGTTTATAGTTGAGGAAGTTCAGGCTCAGAGTTTTAGTAACTAACTCACGGTCACACAGTTAAATGAGAGGCCGAGATCAGACTTAACCCAGCACCACCATTTTTGCACCATGTCCAGTTAACCATGGCAATTCAAGTGTTTGTTTACGGTACTCTCCAAATTGATGACTAATTGCTTTCCACCTTAAAGATTTTTTTTCTAGTTGTTCTGCTTGCATTACAGAAATTGATCACCATGTAACATTTATAAAACTATTTCTTAGCACTTATGTTTGGGCTATGCTCTTGAGAATGGGCATAATTGCCTTAACTCAAATCTGTGCTCTTCTCCACGGTGCGTGAATACCAAAGCCACCATAACTGAAAAACCACAGCTTTCCTAGCTCCTTTCTACAATGTCAGCTTTCACCATGGGGCTAATCTCCATTCCCCAGGGGCTGTAGATGACACTGATGACGACAGGAAGAATGAGGTTCACACTTACTTTAACCTCCCACAAGTCCCTTCACTTAATCCTCAGATCCGCCTTCTGAGTCAGTGGGGCAGCTACCATAATCCTCAAGTAAACAAAACCGAGGAAGAGAATGAGAAAGTGATCTTGCCCGCCAGGAGAAAAACCAAGCAACTGATTCTTAGCACAGCAAAATGTATTTGCTCTTGACCAAATAGAGTAGGAATCCTGGGCTCACCACCACTGAAATGCCTTGCCAAAACCCAAATCCATGTTATTTAGGCGAAATAATTCCATTAAATGAAAGGCTGGCTAATGCTGAGCCTGAGTCCTGATCTCTTTGTTTAAAGGAGACACATGCACAACTGTTACGAGTTAGGACATGTTAGGAAGGAGTCAGGGCAAACCAGCACCAGGCTTCTTGAGGGTAATTAGAACAAATTAAAGAAAACGTAAAGGAGCCGACCTGCTTCACTCAGTGATTAAGTAAATGCTTTTTGGTGCAAATTCTACCCAAAATCATGTCCAGTGTCACTTCGGGAATTCTCAACTGAGGTACGGGGAGAGTTTACATCATGCTTCGCACGTAGTAAACCCTCCGAAAGGGTTAATAACCGCTGTCGTTTCCACTGTTTAGACTAACCGTTCTTTCTCGAGGTCACTGTTACTGCTGTGGCTGAACTGCAGAATACCCGGTTCCCGAAGACCGCCAACCTCAGCTCAGAAAAAGGAACCGAGGCCTGTCCCCGGGAAACTGAGGCCCAGAGCCACGCGGGCGGCCGGTGGGCAAGTGGCAGAGCAAAACCGGGTACCCTGGCCCAAGTCGGCCCCTCGCGCCGGGTCCTCTCCAGGCGGGCCTGGCCTCCCGCTGACACCCGCGCGCCCCCAACCTGGCCGCAGCACTCACCTTCATAACTTCCAGGCCCGGAGGCCACCGAGGCTCGCCCAGGCCATCCATGGCCTCCCCAAAGGCTGCTAGGGGTTCCACTGCCCACTGGTCTCCCGCGCTCCACTGCCACTCGAAATTCCCCGCGCTACCGCGCTACGACAGCAGTCCGCGACGCGCCGGCGGCGTGCCCGGAGCCTGCCGGGAGTTGTAGTACGTGGACGTAGCGCAGCCAAGATGCTATTACTGCGCATGCGCCAGATTCGCCTTTCCAGCCGAAAGTAAATGGTTCATGGGCCCGCATCAGCTTTTGTATTTTGAACCTTAATAAATAAATGTCTGTTGAATGTTGGGGGAAGACATCCAGGAGTCAAACCCCAAATACACACTTTACGAAATCTTCCCCCAAATATACACTTTACGAAATCTTTCAAGCTCTAAGCTAATGCCTTCTCCTTCGGGTTGCCTTCCCTGATTGCTATAACTGCTGTGAGCAAGGGTTTTCATATCTATTATTTTATCTAACTCATCACAATACTGCGAGGTAAGCATTATCATTGCCAGTTTACACAAAAGGAAGCTTCCGCTTAAAAACTTGAATAGTGTGTTTTTTGTTGTTGTTGTTTTTTCAGGATTGAATAGAGTGTTCTTGATTCACACAGTGTCATTGTCCAGATTATACAATCAGGACCTCTGGACTTTGAATAGGTGCTCTTTTATCAAATTAAAATTTTAATTTTAAGTTATTCCTTTTCTTAATCACCTTAACTTTGTATAACTTTCCAGATATTTCCTATGCTGATACATAGATAAGGTTTTTCCACAAATCTTATATAATGAAAGCCTAATACGTAAATTGACCACTGTAGAATGACCGGTCGCTATGACAAGCACTGACCACCAGGGGGCAGATGCTCAATGCAGGAGCTGCCCCCAGCCTGCAGGTGCCAGCCAGCCGCGGGGGGGGGGGGGGGGGGGGCCGGGGGGGGAAGGGGGGCGGCAGGGGGCTCCCAATCACCTTGCCAGTTGCCCCACAGATGGGTCCTGATCGCCAGCCAGGCCTAGGGACCCTACCCATGCATGAATTTCGTGCATCGGGCCTCTAGTGTTATTATAAATGCAAAGCTCCGTCAACTTGAGTTTTTCTATATGTTTACTTAACGATAGATCTTGAGACCTCTGGATGTTAATACATATAGCTTTATCTCATTCTTTTTAATAGCTATGTAGTCCATTATATAGATACACCATAATCTATTTATCTACTCCAATACTGAGGAACATTTAGGTCAGGCGTCCTCAAACTACGACCCGTGGGCCACATGCGGGTGTTTTTGCCGTTTTGTTTTTTTACTTCAAAATAAGATATGTGCAGTGTGCATAGGAATTTGTTCATAGTTTTTTTAAACTATAGTCCGGCCCTCCAACGGTCTGAGGAACAGTGAACTGGCCTGGCCCCCTGTTTAAAAAGTTTGAGGACCCTTGATTTAGGTTGTTTCCAATTTTTCACTATTGCCAAGAGTTGCAATGAACACACTATATAAATCTTGGCACATTTGAGCCTGGATATCTGGTAGATGACTTCCAATAAATGAAACTATTAGGTTAATTTGTTTAAACTTTTAAACTGTGCTGTGTGATTTTCCAAAAAGGCTGTACCAATACATTTACACTCTCATTAAGTGATTATAAGAGTACCTGTTGTCCAAAACTCACCAGCACACCACCCAGCCTCTCTGCTCAATTCAGCACTCATCCATGGCCCTAAGTGGGCCATTGTTAGGTCTCCTGGGCGGCAAGTCAACAGTTATGTTGCTCAGAGTAGCTTGCCACTGCCTCCCCTCCTGAACCATGTATTCATTCATTCATTCATTCATTCAGATAATTTTCTAAGTGCTTACCATTGGCACTCAAGCTTCCCTGTGAAGTAAGCAGAGGTGAGGTTGTTATTGCCATTTTATAGACATAGATACTGAGGCTTAAAGAGGTTAAGGCTTCATTCCTTTGGCCTCTCTTCTTAAGGAACCTCTGGCCCCAGAGCCAGAGTTGTAGTCCACTGATTTTTCCCAAATACTCACTGGGCAATAATAATATTAATAGCAGTTAGACAAAGGACTTTAATAGACATTATAATAATAACTGACATTTATTAGGCACTGTATGCAAAGCATTGTTCTAGGTATTTTTACACATGTTGACTTATTTCAGACTCCAACCAAATGAGAAAAGGGAAATAACAGGAAACTAGCTTAGGGCACTCTGCTGGTAAGTGAAAGAGGAAGGACTTGAACTTGGGCAGTCTGGGCTTAAGAGTCCATATTAACTACTGCAGAATATTTTCATAAGGCCCTCATTGTGAGAACTATTTCCATTTTATAGACATGGAAATTGAGTCTCAGAGAGGCAAAGGAATTCATTCAAGATTACGCAGGTTGCCAGTGGCAATTTCCAGCCTTGAACCTAGGTCTTTTAACCCCCAACCAGGAGGGATCACTCACTGACACTTTACGGAGGAATAATTGAGCAGACAAGGCAGCAGGGCATAGGTCGGAGGATCTCAGGATGCTGGACCTAGTGGGGCTTCAACTGGAAGGTGGGAATAGCAGGGAAATGGGAGGTGGCAGTGGGTTTGTATCAGCCAATCAGAAAAGGGTATGCAAATGAACTCCAGGCTGAGTTAGATGGCTTTGCCCACCTAGATCTGGATGCTGGGAGAGTGGTGTGGGCTTGGAGAGACCAAGGAATTGAGACAAAGACCAGGTTCCCCACCTGAGTGCACCAGTAATTGTTCCTTTATGGTACTAGTTGGTTACAAAGTAATTGGGTTTGTAATTAGATGACAAAGAGCTGGGATGTGAGGGAAGAGGAGATGAGGAAAGAAAAAATATTAATGGGAAAGAAGGAGAGAAAAGAAGGGAAAGAAATATTCTTTCTGTTCAACCATGAAGACAGATTTGGGAGGCATCACTTGGGGTCCAGAGCCACCTCCCTGAGTCTGGAGGCCTCCATGGCAGCTCCCAATGCTATTCATCTCTAAGTTCCAGCCACCAGCTGCTCAGTGAGACTGAATGAATGAGTGAGTGAATCACCGGAATAAGCCCACATTTCCATAAATCTTTTCCTCCCAGGCTGAGCAGTTCTGTTCCTGCTCTCTGCAACAGCAGCCACTCAAGCCCACCTTGGACCTGGGAAGCAAAGTCACAGGCACAAGCAGTTCTGAAGGCCCACCTTGGGTCACACAAGGCAACTGTCTTGCCTTCCCGTGGTATTTATCCACCTCGGGAGGCAATCTCCTCTAACATGCTGCAGTTTCCACGGATATTCTCCTCCTGTTAAATCAATAAAGAGATTGTACTTCCTTATTCAGGAGTAAAAACAAAATGTTCCACACAAAAAAAGCAGGCTAGTGCTCAGTGGAATCTCCCATGGCACTCAGAACAAAGTGAGAACCCAGGATAGGGCTGCCAGATAAAATACAGAATGCCAAGGAAATGTGAATTTCAGACAAATAGAAAGCAATTTTTTAATATAAGTACATCCCAAATATTGAACATGATATGTGTATATTTTTTAAGTATATTTTCATTGATTTCAGAGAGGAAGGGAGAGTGAGAGATAGAAACATCAATGATGAGAGAGAATCATTGATCGGCTGCCTCCCCCACTCCCCACACTGGGATACAGGTTGCAAAACAACCGGGAATCAAATGACCTGCTGGTTCATGGGTTGACACTCAACCACTGAGCCACACCAGCTGGGCTCAGTCTCTCTTTCTTGATGTCTTGTATCTGTTTTCTTCAGTGCTGGCTTAATGCTCAAGCAGTCTCCCCACACACACACACACCCCGCCACGCAAACACACATACACATGGTGGCAAACATGGCCTCCAGCCAGAATGATCCAGGCCTACCCTAGTGGAAAAGAAAGCACCTCATTCCCAACAGAACCCAGAAAAAGTGCCAGGGCTGAATCTCATTGGCCAGAGTTGGGTCACATGTCCCATCTTTGAACTAATCACTGTGCCTCAGATTGTCTAGGTCTCAGTGTGTGGGTAGGTGTGGATGCCCAAATGAACACTGGAGTGCTGTATATAGTAAGAGTGGGAATAAATGCCTATAAACATGCAGATTGCAAAAATGGTTGCAAATTATTCCCCTGCCTATATCCACACCTCTTTATGATCTGAGTCCTTCCATTAAAAGGTGGACTTGTTTTTCAATCCTTCTGTCTGAATCTGGACTTTGCTGTCTTACTTTGGTCAATGTGACATTAATGAAGGTGATGAAAATAGGGTTGAAAAGTGCCTGTACACTGGAGCTTACCCCTGCTCTTGCTGCTCTTGGGAACCTTCTAACCAGCACCATGTGAACAAACCCTAACAATCCTCCTGGATGATGAGAGACAGTTATCCAAGTCATCTTTATCACCCAGCTGACATTGAGCCACCTACAAGGCATGTGAGTGAGGCCATCCTAGACCACCCACTTCCTTACCACAGAGATCAGCTCAGCCTGTCCTGACCAGAAAACTGCTCAACGCACTCACAGGACAAGGTCCATGTTGATTATCTTAAGCCACCAGATTTGGGGGTGGTTTGTTATACAGCAATAGCTAACTGCGACAGTGATCTAAAACCACAGTGACCCTCCACAGGAGCCTTCTGCTTGCCTGGGGCTGGCTTGGGAGCCCCCAGATACAGAATTGCTGGAGCCTCAGTCCTGACGGTCCCTCCTCCCCCATAGCAATCTTCACCTGCTCACTTTGCTCCCGATACCTGTCTCTACTCTGGTGCTGACTTATGAGTGCCAGGGGCAGGGCAATCCTTCTTGTGAAGAGCAAGTCCTGTGCAAGTCTCCTTGTCTCTGTAGGCTCCAGGCATTTCTCCTTACAAGGAGGCAGCCATCTACCTGGAACAAAGTGAAGGGCGTGCAGCTGAGTTCCAGTGCCAGGGAATCTCTACCATCTGTCATGGTGTCTGGACACGGCTCCCCATATCAAGCTCCATTCTTTGTCTCTTCGAGGCTATTTAGATCCCCAGGGCCTGTGGGAGAGTTGAATGTTCCTCTGGGGTTGCTAAAACAGCACAAACACACACGCTGTATGCAATTACTTAGTCTCTCCGACTAGACCCTCTGTGTAATAGCACAGCTGTGAATGTAGCAGGGGCCCACCAATGCTCACTGGGCGGATCACCTGGGAAGATACCAAATGATGTCTGGGCCAAGGGCTCTGGAGTCCCGGGACACAGCGAGTGCCTGGGGCTAGGGGAGCAAGGCAACGGACCTTTGAAAGGAGACAGAGTGGAAATCACCAAAGACAGAATTCTCACCAACCAGTCTGGTCTATAGGGACTAGGACTAAGGGAACAGGACTTAGAGTCACATGGACCTCAATTTGCATCCATGCTTTTCCACTTTCCATGTGATCTGGGATAAGCCATTTACCTTTCAGAACCTCAAATTCCCCTTCTGTAAGATAAGAATAATAATGCCTACATCCGAGGGCTGTTGTAATGAATACTTTTTAAATTTTTGGAAGCACCTCTCAGGGTGTCCGACACATAATGAGTGGCTGGCTACGGCAGTAGGAGTAATAGTTATAATTATTACTGTTATTATCTCTAGGACACATTATTAACCAGAGGGCATGGAGGTTAAGAGCTCTAGCTCGGAAGTCAGACTGCCAGTGTTCAAATCTCAGCTCTGCCACTTACTCGTGCACAGATTGTGGTCCCCACGAAGAGGAGCCAGGGCCCCTTGGAACATGGCTGACCTTAAGCCTGGGGCACAGTAGGTGCAAGATGAGCCTGGAGCATCTTACTGCGCCCAAAATAAGGAAGTTGTGGAAACTAACGTCAAAAACACAAGAGCCAGCTTGGAACTTCTCCCACTGACTTCAGCCTCTGAAAGACCACTGGCTGCGATAGTCTGAGTGAACCTCACGAAATATTTTAAAATCCAGGGATTTCTAATGAGTCTCAGCAGAAGAAGGAAAATCCGTCATTTGCTACCATTGGAGGTAGTCATTATATCACCTTCTTACTCTGAACGTTGATAAAGAAGGGGAAAGAATTAACCATGTACCAGTATTCTTTTCCAGAAAGAACTATACTTTAGGAAAATACTAGCCCTTGTAGATGAGAATTCGACCTTAAAAATATAGAAGAAATGATAAAGTTAGATAAATGGCCATTTTGCATCTTCTAATGAAACATTAGTGTTCCAGGCAATGATAACCCATGGGGAGAGATTGTTGAGGAACCGGATATTCACCAGGTTCCAAATCATCAAACCCCAGTTTAGCTTCTGCTCACAGGGAAAATGCAGCTTTTTAATGGAGGGATGAGGGTGAACCCACCTGAACCTATTGGTTAATCTTATCTTCTCTAAAAGTGGGTACCAGCTGAAACCGGTTTGGCTCAGTGGATAGAGCGTCAGCCTGCGGACTGAAGGGTTCCAGATTCGATTCCGGTCAAGGGCACATACATTGGTTGCGGGCACATCCCCAGTGGGAGAATAGTATATTAACCCATTATATCTATCATCTATACTTAACAATTATTTACATTTTTTCCAAATTTACTTTACCTTTTTAAAATTTCAAATAAATCACCCAGGCTTAAGGTCAGCCATGTCTCCAAGCTGATTGATGTTTCTCTCTCATCAATGTTTCTAGCTCTCTATCCCTCTCCCTTCCTCTCTATAAAAAAATCAATAAAATATATTTTAAAAAATAAATAAATAAATAAAGGTGGGTACCAAACAGGGAGTGCCTAGATGAAGGACACATCTAGGGAGCATTCTTGCCAAAAATGGTACAACTGAATCGAATCAAACGCTTAGATCCAACTTCAGTTTATAAGACAATCATGGACGACAGTTCAAGGAAGCCACCAGACAAACCCCGACTGTGGGGCCAGGTACCAGAAAATGAGCCAGAGTTCTTCCAGAGGACATGAGGTCACTGTTCTGGAACAAAAAGGATTTAAAAGACATAACCTTGTTACAGCCTTTGGATCCTGATTTAAACAAACCAACCTTTAAAAGATATTTTTGGGAACAATCCATGAAATTTTAATATGAATTAGGTATGACATTATACTGACAAAATATTATTAATTCTATTAGATGTGATAATGGGATTGTCATGTAGAAAAACGTCATTTTTAGGGATGTGTGCTGATGTATTTCAGGGTAAAATGTCATGATATAGGTGATTTATTTGAAATTTTAAAAAGGTAAAGTAAATTTGGAAAAAATGTAAATAATTGTTAAGTATAGATAATAGATATAATGGGTTAATTATACTATTTTCCGTATTCTTCTGGAAGTATGAAATATTTCACAATAAAAATCAAAGATAACTCATCCCACCTGCTATTTTACAGATGGCCACATGGCGACAGTAGAGTATTGGGCTGGGTGTGGACTCAAGCTTTGAGGAAGAAATGCGGAAGAGCAATCGCCCCATTCATTCTTTATTCATTTATTTCTCCTCATCTTTGCATTTGACTTCCTAAAGGGCCCTGAGCTGGGCCTATTGAGGGCAGAGACAAATTAACCCTGCCCCTACCCTCCTATAGCCACCTGTGTAAATAGTGTATCGACTAGTAGAAGGGGCAGTCACCAGGACTTGGGTCCTTGCAGACATGGGTGTCTCTATGTTTGAGGTCACTGGAATGGAGGCCTTGGCTGGGCATATCGGAAACAAAGAACTTAACCCAGGGAAGAGGGAAGCTGCCACTTGTGTGAGGTGACCTCTTCTACGGGCACTCAGATGTACACACTTATCAACTGCATGATCTTGGAAAGTCACTTTACCTCTCTGAACCTTGTGGGGCTAATAATAGTTCATACCGTACAGCTTTTGTTGAAAAGGAAGGAGCTGGAGAGACAGAAGCTTGTTGACATTGTTGAACACCTGGATCCGGTCCTTGCTGAATCCCGTTTTATTTTCATTCAGAAATTATTCCTTACATTGAAGGCAAGCTGAGTCGGGTGTTTTAGTCCTGACTTAGTGCATTCTCAACAGCATGACGTACCAGGGGTCCTCAAACTTTTTAAACAGGGGGCCAGTTCACTGACCCGCACTCCGTTGGAGGGCCGGACTATAGTTTAAAAAAAACTACGAACAAATTCCTATGCACACTGCACATATCTTATTTTGAAGTAAAAAAACAAAACGGCAAAAACACCCGCATGTGGCCCGTGGGCCATAGTTTGAGGACGCCTGACGTAAACTAAAAAGAGCCAAGCTACTTATCAGGACATCAAAAACCTATGAGCACTGGTCTAAGTTTGGTTAAAAGAATAGGCATTTGAAGAAGGAAAATCTTGTTCCATAGATAACAGAACTCTGTAAGTTGCCTATAAAGGTCTGCAGGTCGGCTCCATGCGTGGGCCAATGATCTCCATATTAGGAAGAATTCCAATAAGCCCTTGGGGGGTAAGGGTGGGGTGGATGTATGGATGAGCAGAGCTGAGAATACAGAGACAAAATGGTGTGGGGGTACTCGAAGCCCATAAATAATAGTAAAACGCCTCCATCTGCTTTATCAGCCCTCAGGTACAGAGAAGCAGGTTCATTATAATCCAGGGTTCCTGACACTGCATGATAGCCCCATACAGTATTTAAGTCCTCAATCAGCACTCAAGCCCTACATCATTAAAAAGTAGCTGTAATCTAGAAGCCAGAGATCATTGTTTAACAGCAATAAACAGGACTGAGTAATGCCCCCTGTGTACACCTTTCAAGGGCTTCTCAGTGCTCAGACAATAAGTTCTCACTATGGCTCAAAAGGTGCTGCATATGCCTTCCTCCTTGCCAGCTGTTTTCACATGTCTCACCCCAGCCCAGCCACACTGGCCTTCTTCAGTCTCACACACCAACCTCTTTCTCCCCCAGAGCCTTTGCCGTGATGTTTGCCCTCCCGGTCACCTCTCCAACCCCACCCTCGCCGTTTCACATGGTGGGCTCCTTCTCAGGCTTCTGTTCCTGGTTTCAGCTTCTCCTCAGAGGGACTGTCCCAACCTCCTAGTCTAAAGCAGGAGCTGATAGCCTTCCTCCCCACACCCGTGGTGCTTCCTGTTTGTTGTGGTCATTGTTTGAGCTCCAGCATTTGACCATAAAATTCCACAGGGATCTTGGTCCACTTTGCTCATGGCTACAGCCCTGGCACTCACCGGAAGCCTGGCACACAGTAGGTGCTTACGAATAAGTTGTTAAGTGAGTGAATGACACCCAAAAATGTGATTTTGTTTAAGTACTTAGCCCTCCTCACTCAGAAATGGCATTTCCCCCCCCCCCCCAGTTGTGGATGGATATTCACTTTGTTCATAAATATTTATGGAGCACTTACTGTGCTGGGCGCCATACCCTGTGGAGATAGTGTAACCAAGATAGACAGAAACCCCAATTTTCTGGAGCTTACATTCTAGTTTGCGGGGGGGAGAGGGGGGAGACAATGCATAAGTCAACAAATGAACAAAGTAAATTACAATGATGATAAATGCAATGAGGAAAATTAAACAAATAAGCCCAATGGTGACTGGTGGCGGGGACAGATCTAAACAAGGTGGTCAGAGGAGGCCCCTCGGAGGCAAAGACATATGAACAGACACTGCACGGGAGGGAAGGAGGCGGCAAGGGGAAGAGGCTGGGAAGAGCCTGGCAGGTAGAGGGTGAGCGAGGACCAAGGCCCTGAGGTAGGAAGCCCTCAGTGGGTTCCAGGAGAGGAGGGCTCAGGTGGAGAATGCCGAGGAGGGAGGGGAGATAAGCTGAGATGGGCAGGGGCTGGGTCCTGGGGCAGAGGGTGGGGGCTTTGTGGGCCACAGGGAGGGGTTCAGAGATCTGATTCCAGGCCCCTGGGGCGGCTGAGGAAGGTTGCCGGGGAGGCCCAGGGCTGGTTCTGTAAGGCACCCTTCCTTTAGCCTCTGCTTCTGGAACCCAGGCTGGACCTCTGTTCCGGATTGGCTGGGAAGGCCTGGGGCGCTCGCATCCCCTCCCTGCCTCTTTCACAATCCCTTATTTCAACACGACCTCCCTCGCAGCGAAAGGAGAGCTGCCACTCCCGCGGCGGCTGCTGGTCTCTGCACGCTGCCCACCTCCCACGCCATCCTCTCCACAGCCTTCCACAGGGAAAGCCCTTCTGATGGCCTCTCCAGGGGTGGGTCCCCGCGGCTGCCCGCGTTGAGGCAGTGGCAGGGCCATCTCTAGGCTTCTCCCCCTGAGCACACACCCCCTTTCTCTAAGGTGTCAATAGGAAATGCTCACTCGTGTCAGAGGCAGGACACTGAATCCACCCCGCCTCCTTCTTTAGAGAGGGTCTGAGCAGCAGCAGACCACCCATCCCACCACCGCTGCCCTGTGCCTGGCACGAGTCCCCGAGGGAGGGGTCTTGGGGCAAACACGCGCAGACCAGTGAACCTCACAGTTCCACCCTGTCCTCTGCTCCAGATCACGCCCAGGGGCCTGTCCGGGCCTGGGGCGCGGGGAAGAATGACAAAGATCTGCCTTCAGAGTGAGACTGTCTAAGTGGGAGCCCAGCTCCAACGTCCTGGCAGTGTGTCCTTTGGCAAGTTCCTTCACCTCTGTGCTGTTCCCTCATATGTACACGGGGAAGTCCTACTTTGTAGGGTGGTCAGGAGGATCGGTGAGTTGGCTTTTACATGTGAAAGGGCTCCGAAGGATGCCTGGAAGCTAGTAACCATGTTGGCTCTCGCTATTCTTTCCTCTTTTCCCATTTTACTGCAAGAAACAGACACCCACTCAGCTGGCACTGAGGAAGGGCCCTGAGTGTGAGGTCTCACAAAGAAGAAGAGGCTCTGGGTCAGGTGCACAGTATGGGAACCTGGAATTAGCCAGGGGCCTCCGTTGAGCATCAAGTGGTTACCGTGGGAATAACGGGTTCCCTGAGGCTGGCAGGAGACCTCGTTCTCCTCTGCAAAGGGGCCCCTGCATGAAGGTCCACCAGAGGGTTCACCAGGAAGGAAGGGCCCTGGAACTTTGCTTGCTGTGGCAGGTAAGAGATCCTGAGATCCTGCCGCCAACCCTGGTGTACTGAGCATGCTCCGTGACAGGCAATACAGTGAACTTGGAAAGAGCATGACTTTGGAGTCAGATAGACTAGGCTCAAGTTCTGGCTCCTTCACTTCCTAGCTTAACCTTGGGTGAGCCACTAAACCTCTCGGACCTCAGTTTCCTCATCTGCAGATTGGGGTTTGAGAAGGGCACTTAGCTTCGTCAGTGTGGCTCAGCGATTGAGCATTGACCTATGAACCAGGAGGTCATGGTTCCATTCCCAGTCAGAGCATATGCCCAGGTTGCAGGCTCGATCCCCAGTGGGGGGGGGGGGGGCGTGCAGCAGGCAGCCTATCAATGATTCTCTTTCATCATTGATGCTTGCATCTCTCTCTCCCTCTCCCTTTCTCTCTGAAATAAATAAAAATATATTTTTTTAAATTTCATAAAAAAGGCACTTACCTTCAATAGCTGTTTTGAGAATTTGATGAGAAAATGCATGTAAAAGGCTTAATCTAGTACCTGCGACAGAAATGTGATCAGTAAACACTTCACACACACACACACGTTAAAAAAACAACAACATAGTCTTAGGGGCTCTATCACATGTGTGTAGACAACAATGCCGAAATACCGCATTTGCCTTCACACTGGAAGTCGGTGTCCTGTGTGTTATGTTGGAACGTTTGAAGGCCCTCCGCAGACAGCTCCTCCCACTTGCCTTTGCTTTGGCACTTCCAGCTCTGCTTGCAGGTGCACCCCACAGTGGCCTCCTTCAATGAGCTCTACGGTTGGAGCAGTCCTCCTTGGAACGTTGATCTGAGCGAAAGGACATTTCAGGGATGGTTCCTGGGAGGAGCACGCACACAGTGTGGACTGGAGGGTAGGAACACCCCTCCGGGACCCCCCACCCGCCGTGGGCCACCTCACCCTTTCAAAAAGCCACCGGAGCGCGTGTTTGAGAAAAGTTAAGCTGTTTTATTTCACAGGATAGCTCCACATCAAACCAGCAGGCACCATCAGAATATGCGACAGAGGATCTAATCAGACACTCTATAGGACGGGCGTTGGCTGTAAGGTAGAGAAACAATATCTGGAAGAGGGCAGCACTTCTCATCACGTGGGGACAAGCAACCAGCAATTTCCGAGGGTGGTTTCAATTTTATTTTTTTTCTCCTGACACAGTTTGGGGAGGAGGGAAACCAAAGGAAACAAAATAGACCAGCCACTCTGAAGCAATCAGAACCAAGCCTATTGCCAAACCGTGTCAACAGCCACACTGCCGGGAGCCGGAGCCCAGCAGGAACTCCGGCGGAGCCTTCGTCTAAGGAAGGCGGAGTGCGTTCTGCTGGTTCTGGTCCAAGAAACAGCTTTGTTAGGGACAGTTCACACAGGAAGGAGGTGTCAGCAAGGGGCAGCGCTGGCCATTCGGCCAGTCCCAGAGGACGGGACAGCGGGACACTGGCAGATCAACCTCGGAGAGGCCAGGAGCACTCCGACCTGACAGCAAGTCCCTTCGCTCAGCTCCCCTGGCAGTTTGGGTACGTGGGGAATTCTCTGCACGAGAGAGGAGACCCCAGAGAACCGGGGAAGTTGACATGAAACGTCAGCATTAGCTCTGCACAGCAGAAAATCAGCTAAGCAACACCTCGGCTCACCCTCCCTGCCTTTTCCTCCCTGCCAAGCGCCAAGCCCAACAGGGCCCCCCACCATGGCTGTGAGCCAACCACTCCTCTTTCTGGGTTTCTCGGGAGAATGAGGCATTTGCTCTTGTGTGGAACCTTCTGGATGCGTGAAAAGTGAGGACTAGGAAGACCTAGAGGAAGAACCGTTACATTGGTCCTTGTGGTTTCCCATCAGCCGAGGATGTGCGCCGAGTGCCAGGTAATGGCCAGGCCACAGGAAGTCCCTTGCATTCATGCTTCCTGAATGAGAAAGAAACATACCCACCAAGGCACCCAAGGGCCTCCAACAGAGAAGCCAGCCCCGCCTCAAGACCCTTCCCCACGCTGGCTCCCTCTGTGCATCGCAAACCAGGTCTGAAGGGTTTATAAGGCAGATCTCTGAACTGCTGGTTCCAGCCGTGGCCAAAGGTTGGCTCCATTTCCCTGTGTCTCTTCCCACTCGGATTTCTTCATTGAATAGAAACCTGTTAGCCCTTGGGAATCCACTTCGCTCCTGCTCCTTGGCCTGGTGACCTCAGAGGACAGACTCCCAAGTCTAACGCCCAAGCTTACATATCCCTCCCATTGGTGCTCTGTCCGGGTTCAAAGGCGCTTCAAGGTGAGAAATCGTTAGCACTGAAAACAAGGAAAGGCAAGAATTTTTCATAGAATCCCACAGCTCAGAGCAGCTCTTTAAGAGGAAGGGGGAAGAAAGGAGAGAGGGAGAGTGGGGCAAGCACGGCTTGTTCTCAATTTTATCCGAGGAAGGTCTTTAGCGGCGACTGGGCCCCGGGGCCCAGGAAACTAGACCAGGAAGGAATTGTCTTTGGTCAGTTTTAAATGAACATCTTGCTGGTTCATTCCTAAAATAGACTGAACATCGGTTACACATAAAGACAAAAGGCTTGACCTCAGGATAAGTTGAAGGTTAAGAAATCATTCTGTGAAGCAAAAAATAATTTAAAAAAAAAATGCCCGTTATCGACAAACTGATCAGCACAGCTTTCAGTAATGGTGATGAACAAGTAGGTAAACACCACTTCCCCTTGTACAATTGGTTATATTGAGGACTACGAACTAGGTTACTACATTTCCCCCACACTCACTGTACAGTTAGGTTTCTCGTATTTGTTTTTACATTGAACTATCTACTAGGTGCAAAGATTTGGTGAGTGGCATTGGCTATAATTTAATTGTCGCCTTTTTAAAAATTACGATTTCACATTTTAACAGTTACTTTCCAGCATTTAAGCAAAGACAGCAATATATAGTGGACTAACACAGGCAGGAGTCAGGAAGAGAATGCCAGTGCTCAGTGACTGTGGGTGGGGCTGGGTGCCTGTGGAGGGACAGAGACATGCAGAGTGCCAGATGAGGAAGTGGGGGGGGGGGGGCGGAGAATGGGGGATGCAAGAAAGTGTTTTTCCATTTGGTTCTGCGTCAAGGCTCAGATTTGGGGCTAGATGAGTGAGGTGTGAGTGTCTCTAAATGTGAGCTCATCAGCCTTTTCCCAATGGAAAAACAGGTGCTTAAAGAACACAGCTACAGCTCTGCCTTCAGATAATTCAGTAAAAGGCAGGTCCATTCTCAGGAAAGAAAAATGAAGTTAGTCAATTCAGAGGAAAAGCCACATGGTTGGACTGGTGTTATGTAGATCAGGCACCAGGTCTGTCAGCTCAAATTTTCTCTTTGCGTCCAGTAGTCCTGGCAGAGAATGCTACATTTTGCTCAGGAGGCAACTACATTTAAGGTCTGGGAGTATCTGTGGGGTAGGAATGGGATATCTTGTACTCTGGCTGGACAGGATAGCATCCTTGCAAATAAATGACTTCCGCGCCTGACATGACCCCCTCTCTCAGACACCTATCACATTGTGAGCACAGCCTCTCCCAGGGCCTTGCTTTCTTTTCTAAGCTGTAAAATGCCCACAGAGGTGCTTGCTCTGAGGTGCTTTCATTGCCAGGGGCTAAGAGAACAGTTGGTTCTAGGCAAAACAAGGAAGGTCCAGCTTGCCTTTGCCTCTCCCTGGCATTCTCTTTTGGGGCCCTTGCTTGCTTCTTCCTTCCACTGTGTGCTCTCAATGTCAATCCTCAGGTGAGGCAGAAGGGCTTACCATTCCCACACACCCAGGGATTAGTGACTCAATAGGTCCCTTCTTCTGGGGTTAGTCACCTTTTTGCGGAAGACCAGAGGACAAGGCAAAATTCATCTAATGGGGTGAAATGATATTGATGGAATTTCGAGCATCTGTAGGTGATATATCTGTAGGGCTGGGCTTGGGGATCTTATGAAGCTGGTAGGAAAATTCCCCTGCCTACTCTCAAAAGCCATTAGGAGGTTTCAAAAAGAAGGTCTCAGATGGTTTTGAGCTAAAAGACTTACCTTACTAATGACAATAAAAAGAATAATCGTGTTGGCACAGTGCTTTCTAAACAGCTTACTCATTTACATTTTATCCTTATTATCTTCATTTTATGGAGCAGGAAACTGAGACTCAGTGAGGTGCAGGGATACGCCAGAGCCCCACAGCTCCCAAGGGGTGGGCGCTGGGCCACACAGGACTTTTTATTCCAACCCACAGCCATGGACATACTCAGAGGCCTTGAGAAAGAGATGAAGCTCGAGAAGAATGGGGAGGAAACCCTTGGCTTGGCACGAAGGTGGTGAATAAAAGTGGTCCCGTTGGAATCTAATTCATCTGTGTTCCATTACCCATAAACAGCCATCTCTGGAAAACCAGGAGATGCAAAGAGGAAGCAAAATAGAATCGAGTGAGGGTGATGCAGAGGCCCTTTCCCAGCCAAGAGGTGAAAGCCTTGCTCATAATACTTGACGATCACACCCCCCAATTCTTTCACCATGTTTCACTCACGTTAAATGCTCTGGAGAAGGTCGGTGAAAGGGAAGGGAAGGGCGAGAGGGAAGCTATTTCACTTGCATAAACGCAACCTAAGCATTCTCTGGGACAGAAAGTGCCAAGGACCGCCCCTCCCCAGCCCTGGGCACTTACGGTTCATGCACTTCGTGCAAGAGGCACCAGCCAAAGTGCGTCATGGCCTGATTTTTAATGAAAACGATGTGACTCAGAACCTCCTTGCCTGTTTAGTTCCACATCTGACACAGTATAATTAGTAGAAAGAGGAAAGGAAAAAAATTAAATATTTTGAAAATTGTGTAAGTTAAACCTCTATAGTTACCAGAATTATTCCTACAGCATTTCTAGGTTTTGAAGTGTTCCATACCACTGTGGTTTTATTTATTTTTTTCCCCTTTTCCCAACCACACATAATACTGTGCTACGATGGGGCTTAGGTTCTCACTCCCCCCTTTTCTACGTACAAACACACGGATGCTGTGGTCAGGGGTCTTCCTGCCAACGTCCTCCCGTGCTTTTGGGGGTACAGTTGGTCCTTGGCCTTCAGGTGGAAAGGCAGGGTCTCTGGGTTGGACGGGGGGTTCCCCACCTCTAGGAGCAGCCTGCTTGGGGACTGCCTGCCCCACCCTTCATTGGGGCAGACTGTTCTGGAAGGCCACGACTTCTGGAGACAGTGGGAGACTGTTTTTGTTTTTCTGCAGCTTAGTGGTATATTGCTTCATTCGCAGTTACTGTGGGCCTCTAAGTTCTCCCAGAAAAGTCCCTGCAAATCCCACCAAATAACAGCGGGAGATGTTTGGTGGCATGGGTCTGAGGTAAATCTAAGTTTCATAAAAAGAAAAAGGAGATCCTATATACATTTAGTATGTGTCCCGATCTAGTATATGTATATAGATGCATAAATATATATATATGTACACACACCTACAGACACATACATACATATATATGTGTATATATGCACACATATACATATATACACACATATTTATGTATGTAGAGAGAATGTCGAGAGAATCGTTTTCCAGTGACGATATGCCGGCGAAGCCGTTTAACATGTTGCCACAATCTAAGGACACGCTCTAGCTGGGCTGCTCTGCTCCCGCGCCTGCTCCAGCTGCAGCTCCAGCTCCTGCTCCTGCTCCTCTGGCCTGTCACACCCGCCAGCTGGATGGAGCTGCGGCCAGCGCTAGGCCTCGGCTCCGCACAGACATTCTTTCAGGCTGACCCCTGGCCAGGAGCACTGGGAAGGGTGTGGACGTCACAGAGGCCCCCGGCCATGGTGTGCCCCAGCGGCCAGGGCAGCGCCGCCCCAGCCTGCGGGTCACATGGTGCCCGACTTGTCCGCTGAGCTGTTGGGGAACATCTTCTCGGTGGGCGTCACGGCCGGGCTGCCCACCCCTGAGCTGCTGCTGCTGCTGGACCGGTGCTGGACCGCGGGCCGCACGGGCCGCACGGGGGGCGGGCGCAGCTGGGCGCCGGCCAGGCGGGCGGACAGCGCGGGCTTGAAGGTGGTCATCATCTCTGCGGAGGAGCTGCAGCCACGGCGCACGGCTGCGTCGGGGTCGCGGATGACGATGGTGTGCAGTGGGCTGGCGGGCTCCGAGCTGACGGGGCCGGGAGGGTTCTTCAGGGGCTCCAGGGTGTCCAGCACCACGTCTGGCGCCTGCTTGACCGTGTTCTGCCTCTCGAGTTCCCGCAACTCGTGCAGAGCGGTGCTCATGGTCTTCTCTATGTCCTGGGGGCAGAGAGCGCTCTGGTCAGCACCCAGGCTGGAGGCCTGGGGTCAGTCCTTCCTGGGCAGCATGGGGGCATCTGAGGGAGGTTTCCCCAGGGACCAATCTCTGGGGTGTTGCCAGTTGGGGAACCTACATGGTTGTGACCTGCACTCTGTCTGAACAGGAAGCTGACAGTGAGGGCAAGTCAGACTGCTGGCTAAGAAAGGCAAGCTCTGCAGCCAGACAGACGTGGGTTCAAATTCTGGCTCTGCCACTTCTTTAGTGCATGACTTGGACAAGTCACCTCAGCTCCCTGAGCCTCAGATTACAGATCATTAGAATACAGACCTCGGGGCTGGATGAGTATGAAATGATATGGTCCCTGTGAAGAGCTCGGCCTGACTCCTGGCACACAATAAGCGCTCACACAGCACCAAGCCAAGCCCTGCCACGAATAATTCAGTCCATCCCCTCCTGTATAAGGTAGGAACTACCATTAAGCTCATTGCACACATGAGGAAGTGGAAGCTCAGGCTGGTTGAGTAACTTGCCCAAGGTCACACAGCTAGTTAGTCGCACAGTCTAAGTCTCAACCCAGGCAGTCTGTCTCCAAAGTCCATGCCACTAACCATTATTATTATTTTTAAAAATCCTTGCCCATAGAAAAATTCCTTGGAGGTTAAATATCAGAATGTTCACTTCAAAGTGATGGGACTTTTACTTTCTTCTGTTATAATCAGAAACTTTTGATTTTTTTTTTTAAACGGAGGTCTTATAAAGCAACAAAAATCCGTATCTGCCTACGTAATTTCCTGGGAAGTTTTAATATTTAAGCTCATAAGGATGAGAGAGCTTTGAATGACATAGAGCGAGATCATGGCTGGCTCAGGATCGCCTTGCCTTGTGAGCAGAGGAGCTCTTTGTCAGCCTGGGGCTCATCCCTACCTCTTCCAAGGCCTCCATTCCCCTTTCAGCCAGTAGAGGGTGCTGGAGCTGGAGCTGGAAGTCAGCATTTAACTTAGGAGCCCTAGGCTAGGGTAGAGGGCTGGGACTTTTGAGCAAAGACTCCTTTGCCACTTGCAAGTCTCAGTTGCTCAGCACCATACTTTGTTCATCTGTTGAAAGCCCACAAGATTATTGTGAAGATGGAATGAGACAATGGATGTGATGAAGCTTTGTAAACTGCCAGACAGTGGTTTTTAAAGTCCCTTTAGCCAGAGTCCTTGGTCACATAAGAGGAGCTGCTCAGGCTGAGCTGGGCCAGAGCCCCACGGGCTGGGCCACTGAGGGGACAATTAAGGATACTGCTTAAAACCACTGTTGGAAGGTCTGCACAGCCTCAGTAACAATGATGACTATTAAGACTCACTGCTTTTCTGCCCAGGGGCAAATCTGGAAAATCTACAGGTCTGGTCATACTAATGGGATTGGAGCCTGGGGATGTCCTGGCTGCCCCTCTCCATACTCACCTCTTTTACCTCCACCTCTCCTCCCGTTAGCAGGTGGCCTAATGCCTGTCCTGGGCCCCTATGACAGGCTCCAGTCTGGCCACAGTCAAGGTCCCAGCCATCCTTTTTAGGATCTGTTAAGAGCTATTGATAATTAGCTAATCCTATATAATAAAAGCCTAATATGCTAAGTGTCTGGTTGACCGGTCAGCTGTTCAACCAATTAAAGCATAATATGCTAATGATATGCTAAGGCCACTCAACTGCTCACTACGATGTGCACTGACCACCAGGAGGCAGAGAGTCGATCGGTCGAATAGTCACTATGACGTGCACTGACCACCAAGGGGCAGACGCTCCAGCCAATTGGGACTGAGTGAGATGGGCCAGACATGCCCTGGAGCTCTCCCGTGGTCCCTCCCCAGCTGGCCAACCTCCTTCATCCTTCCTGGGCCCAATCATGCACTAGTGGGGTCCCTCGGCCTGGCCTGCTCCCTCTTGCAGTCCAGGACCCCTCAGGGGATGTCAGAGAGCCAGTTTCAGCCCAATCCTGTAGGCCAGGCTGAGGGACCCGACTGGTGCATGAATTCATGCACCAGGGCTCTAGTCTATATATATATATATATATATATATATATATATATATATATATATATATGCCTAAGCAACCAGCCAACCAGCCGGTAGCTATGACACGCAATGGCCACTAGGGGGCAGATGCTCAATGCACAGGCATGGAAACATGGAACAAACTGATGATCTCAGAGGGAAGTGGGGGAGGGTGGGAAGAGATTAATGAAAGCTTTTATATGCATACTAGAGGCCAAGTGCACGGATTCATGTACCAGTGGATCCCTCAACCTGGCCTGTGGAGATCGGGCCGAAACCAGCTCTCCAACATCCCCCGAGAGATCCTGGATTGCGAAAGGGTGCAGGCCAAGCTGAGGGACCCCACCGGTGCACAAATCCATGCACTGGGCCTCTAGTATTAACATAAAGCTAGTATTAGCTTTTAGGCTTCCCCATAATACTGGCTCCTTTAAGAAGGGGTCTTTGGGCCTTTACCTACAGGATTAGCTATGGGGGATCTCCTGCATGAGGGAGAGAGGGCAGTCTCTCCCCATCTTTGCCTTCTCCCAACCCTGCAGGGATAAAGCCTGCTTTCAACACCCCACTCTGCTTAAATTAACTCCTCTATTGACATCACTACTCTTTGTTGGCTCTACTCCAGTGTGAGCTGAAAGGTAAAACTTCAATAAATAAAGTGCAATTATCGCCCCTCCACCACCATCCCTCCCACCACTACCACTCTACCCTGGCAGAGTGTGAGCAAGAAAGACAGAAAGCTCAGAGAAAGATCAGCTGAGTAGTTTAGGCAGGAGCCTGGCATTAGTCTGAGGGGTGAGGCCATAATATCCAGAGTGGAGCTGCAGAGAGGTGCTGAGGGGTGATGGACTTCCGGGGGATGGGGTGGAAAAAGAGTACTTTTCAGCTCCTCCCAAATTACATCTTCCCACTTTGGATGGCAGTGTAGCAAGTTTCCCAAACAGCCTCTTCACTGGGTTCAAATCTAAGTCCTAAAGGGTATTTTGAGACCAGAGAATTTTGAGTAACTGCATTGACCACTTGGTATTTCCTTGCCACAGCTCCTTTTTGTAGTCTGAGAAATCAGCACCAATGCTGAGCAGGCTGGAGGCCATCTAGCGCCCCCTTTTGGCTATTTACATATTACCTACCATGCTTTCCCTTTTCACCTCTGCCCATGAAAGGAGCTTTTGAATAGCAGCTATCAAATTAGAGAGTGTGTAGACATGTTTACAAAGGGAGAAAAATGCATAAAGCATTTCCCAAGTGTATTCATTCTTTAGGCTTGCCTTATGAATGCGCTGTGAATAAAGCTCAAAGAAGTCTGGGTGATGGGGTGTGCCCTGTTCTCTCTTTCTTGGAGATTCATAATACACATACTTCAACATACTTAAAGGTTCTAAGAAATCTTGTAGACAAGTCATTCAACTTTGTCAGACAGGAATTCCCCAAAGTTGGTTGACAATAAAACACAATTTCCCCTCTTCCCCCATTAACATCCTGTAAACTAGTCTGCTGTGGGAGCTACTTTTAGAAACACTGGCCTAGACTGCACTGTGTTTGATTATGTTAAGGGCTCTGGGCCTTGGGGAGCCCACTCCCCATCCTGGCTCTTACTAGAGCTTCAGGTAATGGTGGATGCTAGGGTGATGCTCCCCAAGGAGACAGCCTTCAAGGATGGAAGGACCAGCAGGTCTTCCTCTGTGGGACCAGGCCACGGTGCTATCTTCAGGTATCCCGAGGGAGTGGGCATCAGGGCATGGGGCCAAGCTAGGCCCCGTGGGTGTGAGCAGGAGTTCTAGCTGCTGGGTGAGTTGTTTCTGCATTGGTTTTCCCGGGGAACCTTTCCTGGTCTCCTCTAGAGCACAGCCCCCAAGCCCACAACCTTCCCTTTCCCCTTGTACCAGGGATTCAAATGCCACTCTCTAAGGAGCAATTCTCACAGCCAAGAAGGTTCTGGCTGCATCTTCCCTTCCAGTGTCAGCTGTTTATCCCACCTAACCTCTGTATCTCAGGTCATATCCCCACCCCCGCCCCAGCGTCAGCCATTTATCCCACCTAACCTCTGTATCTCAGGTCATATCCCCACCCCCACCCCAGCGTCAGCCATTTATCCCACCTAACCTCTGTATCTCAGGTCATACACCCCTACCCCCCAAGGAAGTCTCTCCTCCTCTGAGCAATCCCCACATTTTAGGCTCTCAAAATATCATGAACCACTCTTTCAAAGAACCTGGCCCAACTGCCATTTCACAGCTGTGCTATTGGTTGATGTCTCTCTCTTCTCTAAATTGGGAAGGGCCTGGGTCCATTCTAGGTCATCATTGTACTCTCAGTGCCTAGCCCAGTGATTGTCACACAACAGGTGCTCAATCAATATTAGCCAATGAATGAAATGAATGAATGAACAGATAGATGAATGAATGAATAACTCAGTTATGCCATCTCATGGAATCACCTGCCATTCCTACATCTCCAGCTTCCAGCCTTTCCCTTAGACAGGAATTGCCCCTCCATTCCTAAAGACTAAAGGGGGGGTGGTCTTCAGTCTTCACAGGAACCCTAGCCAGCAGCAGCACCCATCCAACTTCCATTCCCATGGGGAGGCCAGCAGGCAGGTGGGAGGCCAGCTCCCTATCTATCTTGTGTTATGGCTTAGCCTTAAGCCTGGCATTAAGGGCAAAGTGGCCCCCCAGTCCACAAGTCCCCACCCTGCACCCCCTCTGGGGGTCTCCGCTGGCCCAGCCTGCCTTCCTGAGGGCCCTTACTTCTGCCAGGGCCTCGGCCTCCAGGGACTTGTGGTCCCCCAGGCTGCTGTGCCTGGTGGAGCCGCACGTCGACCTCATGGAGTGCCCTTCTGAGAGCGCCTTCTTGTCAGAGTAGTTGATGCTGCCAGCGCTCCCGAACGTCGCCATCCTCCGCTTCTCGGGGCTCTCGATCCTGCCCCGGGTGAGGGGGATTTTGTGGGGGCTGCTGGGGCAGGCGGCGGCCCGGGGCGGCGTGTCTATGCTGGGGCCCAGGCCCCGGGGCGGGCTGTGTGTGTCGCCCCCGCTTCGGCGCCTGGGAATGGCTGCTCCATCAGATCGTAACCGCACTCTGCAAAGGAGCCAGGGGGCAGGGGCATGGGGCAGAGGTCAACCCTGGCAATCAGAATGAGTCAGTCAACCCCCAGGCTACGCACTACACACTAGTCACTAGTCTAGCCAAGGTATAGTAAAGCCTCCTTCAGCCAGACTGCGATTCCACACGAGCACGGACCTCACCGGCAGGGGACAGGCTTAACCCGCACACAGGAGGGAAGCAGAGCATTGTTTCCAAGCTGCAGAGGGTGGTGCTAATTCCACAGAGAAGCTGTTAGGTCAAGGCCAGAGGATTTCATCCTCAGACTGCTCTGGTGATGGTTAGTTGGGCTCGAGATACGTTCTTAAGCAATTCAGACATCGCCATGATGCTGTAGGGCTTCTAACTGGTCTGAAGTATTGAGGCTTTACTGTACCCAAAGTTACCAGCTCCTCTGAAAGCACAGGAGGGCCCCCCCTGGGAACAGAACACAGCCCAGTATTGTTACCCACCCCAACCTCCCCAGCAAAGGGCTACTTCTAAGAGCCTTTTCCAGATCTTGGGAAACAAGTCATCCAAGAGGGAAAAGTGCATCATTGAACATGCCTTCCATGCATGTGGACAAAAGGGACACATGAGGGTGAGTCCTTATCCTGCTGTCACAGACTTCCCAGGGTCCTCTCTGAGGCCCATTTTATTAACCTGTCAAATGGGCATAATATTCCTTGCCCACCTTTGGAGGAGGTTCAGTGGGTGTGAAAGCACTTTGAAGATAAATGGTTCCACCTACTGGAGCTTTTGCTACATCCCATGGAGGCCACCAAAGAGGGAGGGAAGCTGCAGTACCCAGGGGGTGGGGAGCAGGGACAGAGTGTTGGAATGGATTTCAACCAGGGGACCAAGTTCAATGTGGTCAGCAGCGCTTTAGATCTTAATGCCACCAGCCAAGCTAAGCACTGCCTGTGGGTACCCCAACAGGACCAAAGCAGAGGCGCTGGAGAGGAAGAGGTATTGAGAAAAAAAAGAACAAGGAGGAAGTAGATGAGGGAGGGAGAGGAAAATTAAGGCAGGAGAAGATAGAAATACCCTCCACCCCTAGAAATCAAGGGACCATGACTTTGTCCTCTACCTACCCCATCTTTCCCCTTTCCCTCCCAACTGTATCATCTATCCCAGGACCCAAACTGTTGTCTCCACTGAATAGAATATGCTAAAGGAGGCACTGGGACTTCTGAAATAAATTCATAAATGTATGTTCCCATTGTGACAGAATTTTTTGGCTCTATTTGCAAATACTCATATGTGTAGGCTGGTCCCCTGACCTCTCCACCGAGTAAACAAAGAAAATTACATTTTGAGAACCTCATTAGGAAAGCAGTGAGAACTGTCCGGTTTTTGGTCCTTTCTTTTCTTTTCCTTAATATTATTAGTTTTTAAAGTACCACATACTTTGGACCACACCTGTATGCAGAATAAGGAGCACAGCTCCCTTCTTGGCTGAAAGGTCAGGTGACACAGCCTGGCCACACATGGAGAGTAAAGAAATTGGCAAATGTGCTCCCACCAGATGAGTGGGTGGAGTCGAGTGTCTATTTTCCCCACACTTGAGGGGGTGTGAGTCTTCTGTTTATGTAGCACACTTCAGGGAGTATATGAGCTTTAACATTTTAAAATAACTACTTGGATCTTCAACAGAAAGTGGAGGAGGTGCAAGAACTAGAGAGAGAAGTTGGAAAAATACTTGCCAGTTTGTAACTCTCTCCCCCACCATTTATTATTATTATTTTAAATAAAAAGCACTGATTTGCCAAGATATGTCTTTCTTCCTCCTTGCTCTACACCCCCTGCCCCACCCAGGTGTGCTCAATATCACCTGTGGGGAACAGGGGCCACAACAGCCTACTTCTCTCCCTCCTGCCCCCTTGTTTTTCCCAAATCAGATACCAACAGGCGTGGTACTAGCAGAAAAAAAAAATGAATCCGTGTTTCCTACCGGCCCATCACCCCCCCAAAGCCGTAATCCGAGATGTGGTCCGTGGGGGACTGGAGGTCGTTTTTGGAGGAGGCCTTGTCGTCCAGCAGTGGCCCACTGCTGGCCTCACTGTCCGCCTTCTGGCTGAGGCTGTCGGAGAAGGCATCATCCCTGGGGAGAAGGACAGGTGTGAGCTGGGAGTGCTCCAGAGGATGTGCTGGGCTCTGCTGGGTCAGCATACACCTCAGGGTTAAGGTACGCCCACAGCTCTGGGTGAGCCACCTCCCGTGCCCTGAAATTGTTTAAAAGAAAATAATACCTATAGATACAGGGAACAGATAGGTGGCTGTCAGAGGTGGGCAGTGGGGGGCGGCGGGCGGGAGGGGAGAGGTGATATAGGTGAAGAGGGTCAAAAGGTACAAATTTTCAGTTACAAAATAAATAAGTCCTCGGGATGTGATGTACAGCATATTTAAGTAGCACATTATTTATGCATTGCATATTTGAAAGTTGCTAAAAGAGGAGATCTTAAAAGTTCTCATCTCATATGAAAAAATTGTAACTATATGTGGTGATGGATGTTAACTAAATTTATTGTGGTGATTATTTTGCAATATATAAAAATGTCAAGTCATTATCTTGTACACCTGCAATTAATATAATGTTATATGTCAATTATAACTTAATACAAAATAGTACCCTATTAACTGGAAATGAGGGGATGATTGTTCCTGCTGTCCCCTGAGAACGCCACCTCAGGGGTGGAGGATGGTGGGCAGTTAAGGGGGTGGTGGGCTGGCCACTGGCTACAGGGAAGGCCAGGAGAGTGAAGGCATGTGGCAAGATCCACTGGACACTGAGAACCATGTGGGTGATGAGTGCTCTGGAGGCTGCCAGGTGGGTCAGGAAGGGGACCAAGGGCACCCAGGCTGGCTCCATGTGCTCTGAAGCGTGAGCAGTTTGCTTATTTGTTAACAGGATCACCATTTAAGGGGATCTGTTCTTAGAAGACCAAGGGTAATTATATCAGAGAGAGCACATCCCTGGTATATGACCCAGCACTCCCCTTCCTGTGCCCATTCTAGACATCACTAATCGATTATGGCATTCTTCACAGTAGGGCCCAGCTCCCACTCACATGTCCTGTACGACTATGTACTGATGTGGGATGAGTCCATCCACGCCATTGTGACGACCTTCCCACCAGTCCTCCGAGGCACGGTGGTACAATAGCAGCGAGGCCCCCTTCTTGAAGGAAAGCTCACGTGGAGACCGTCCCACGTAGTCAAACTTGGCGATGGCCTCAATCTGTTCTACTTCTGGAAGGAAAGGAAGAAGAAAAACATCCAGAAGGTCAGCAGAAGGACAGCCTGGGAGCCTTGCTCAGATGGCCCTGGCTTCTAGGGGGCAACACAGACAGCAAGCCCAGTGCAAACAGCGTGGGCTGGGGTCAGGACCCCAGGGTTCTAGGCTCAGAGCCACTCTCCCAGGCTGTGACCTCAGGCAGGCCACCTAACTTCTCAAAATGGAAAGAGGGGGCTGACATACATGTCCTTATTTTCCACTGCTCTTTTTGTTCTCTATCTTAAAAACACTTAACAACATTGTAAGAAATTTATTTTCCTTCTACCCCTTAAATCAAATACTGTTTCCATTTTTCCATGAACTGTTTCCCTCTTTGTCCACTTACAATACTTTTAGTTATTCTTATTTTGGGGGAAGTTAAACAGGAAGTGTATGTGGACTCCCATCTATGCAAAATGTTACACACATTTTTAAGAACTCTTTAAGGCAAGCATGTCAAACTCTCGGTCCGCGGGCTGCATGCCTTGTTTATTTGGCCCGTGTTAGCCTTTTGAGTTTAATACGCTTGCTTTAAGGTTTCCTCAAAGCTCATCATTTTACACTGAACAGTATCCCCCAAAACCCATATGTGGAAGCCCTAACCCCCAATGTGACATTGTTTGGAGATGGGGCCTTTGGGGGGTAACTGAGGTTAAATAAGATCAAAAGGGTGAGGCCCTAATCCAATAGAACTGGTGTCCCTCTAAGAAGAGGAAGAGGCATCAGAGATTTCTCTCTCTCCACATGCAGCTGTCTACCAACCAGGACGAGAGACTTCCCCAGAAGCCAACCCTGATGGCATCTTGACCTTGAACTTCCACAGCCTCCAGAATGCTGAGGGAATAATTTATGTTGGTTAAGCTACCTGGTCTGTGGTTTTCTGTTATGGCAGCCGGAGCTGACTAAGCCACTCATCCATGGACTTAATGTTGAGGGAGGGAGAATTCTTATTGGGGCCACAGCTCCAGCACATCTCTTTGCACATACATATTTACCCATCAAACATTTACTCTTCTCTGGACAGTGACAGGCTGGGACTGAGTTAAACAATGAGGATATAGCTCTTGTCCTTGAGGCACTCCTACTACCCAGCTCTGTCACCTCTTGTCTGGACCTCAGGGAGGTTACTTAACCTCTGTACCCCTCAGCTGCCTTATCAGTAAGGGTTGTTAGGAGTATTAAAAAGTAATGCATGAAAGACAACATAGTACAGACGTACATTAGGTATTCAGTTGATAATGGCTCTCATGATTATGATTATTATTACTAATGGATTTAGCCTATGGGATAGGTCTAGATAAGAAATCTAAGCTGCAAAGTGTTTGAGTGGTTTGCCTATGATGGTACAGCTGATGATGTCTGGGGAGGAGACTGTATAAGGAGCAGGAAAATTATGCCTATGATTGATTTGACCTGTATTATAGTTTATACCCTAAGAAGTGGCCACACTTGGTAGAAAACTATGATAGGTATTAATGTATTTATATTTTAAAACAAGCACAAAAATGTTTAACATTGTACAAATAATATGTGTAGGTATATTAATCCTAATAGAACAAGAGTAACAAAAGTGACCCTTGCTCTCTCTAGCCTGAAGATACCTTCCCTATGCTTAGCATCCATGGGACTCCCTCTCTGCTCCATTCCTGGTGGATTATCTGTATCTGTCCATCCAGCCATCTACCTGTCCTCCGTGGAGGAAAGGCCAGAACACCTGGCTTTGCTGCTTTTTAGCTGTGTGACCTTAAGCAACTTATTTCTCCTTTCTAAGCCTCAGTTTCCTCATCTGTAGAATGGGAATGAATAATAATAGTACCTATACCTTCTAGGGTTGTTATGAGGTTTAAATGAGCTACTCTACATGAAGTGCTTGCAATAGTGTGGGCATATGGTAAACTCTTATGAGAGTTAGTTGTCACCAGAGCTGATGCACTTTCAAGGGCTAAGGCACATGGAAAATCAAAGAGCAGAGGGAGCAAACCCCTTTGTTCATCCTCCCACTGATCCCCACCATACACGTGTACTCGGGCTCTCTGTAAGCAGCTGGCCCCAACGACTGTGTTGGTGATCCCATGAGACATAGAAGTCTTTGGATGCACACAATCCTCAGTGCCTGGGGCAGCCTTCTGTGCGGAGCGGGTGTTGGACAGTTAAGTCAGCTTTTCCCTGCTGGCTCCCTGACAACTGTCTTTAAATGCTATCCTAACACAACTGATGCAGAATGACAGCACAGCTAAATGGGTCAGATACCTCAGATCCTGACTCAGAGTCACCTTTTCAGAAAATCGGAGAGATCTCCATCCTCCTCTGCCTCTTCGACTCTTTTCTGAGCCAGCCACGTGCTAGCACTGCCTGCAGCCCAGCTACAGAGAGCAGAAAGGCCAGAGGGTCTGCAAGGCAGGAGCTGAACGGCTGGCGGTGCTCTGGGCTTTCACCCCAAGGCGTCCTCTGAGCCAACCCATTCAGCTGATAAAGAAGCAGGCCTGAGCAGAGCTTAGCTCCTGCTACGAGCAGCACATAGGAGCTGCCTTGGGTAGCTGGGGTAGTCTGGTGTTGGTGGGGGGGAGTGGTGGTGAGGAGGCGGGGGCGGGGGGGAGGAATGGAAAATGTAAGAGGAAGAAAAGAAGAAAATGGGAGGAGCCGAGCTGAGCCCCAGCTGAACACGTGTGCAGATATCATTATGTAAGTGAGTGTGGTGAGAACAGTAATAGCAGCTACCAGTTATTAAGAAAGCCATTATCTGGGTCTACTAGTACAATATCTAAATAAAGTATGTTATTTTCCCTTGTACCATTCTCCCACACGCCCCTCACCAAACTTACTGAATTCTCTCATATTCCCAGTTAGGAAATAGAACCACCTTGCTCACTGGCTCAGGCCAAAGCCTTGCAGTTGCTCTTGAGGGTTCCCCACCTCACCCATCAGCAGCCCCTTGCAGCTATCCCCTGAGTCTGACCAGTCTCACCACCTCCACTGCCACTGTTGTCCCTCTACCTGGCCTCCTGGCTTTCATTCCTGTGTGGGGAGCCATTTCTCCCCACAGCAGCCAGACCTGGAGCGTTTTATGCAAAGTGAAACAAGCCAGTCAGGGAAAGACAAGTACTATATTATTTCACTTATATATGCAACATAATGAATAAAATAAACTAACAAACAAAATGGGGACAGATTCCTGGATACAGAGAACAGCTGTCAGAAGGGAGAGGGTTGGGGGCTTGTTGAGAAGGGTAAAGGGATCAAGCAAAGAAAAAAAAGAAAGACTCATGGACATAGGCAACAGTATGGTGATTGCCAGGGGGAAGAGGGGAGGGGAGAGGTAGAAGAAGGTAAAGGGGGGATAAATGGTGTTGGAAGGAGAATAGACTTGGGGTGGTAAACACACAATATCTGAAACGTATATAATTTTATTAACCAATGTCAGCCCAATGAATTCAATTTAAAATCATAAATTAGATCATGAAACCCTCTTGTTCAAATCCCTTGGAAGGCTTCCCTTTATGCTTGGAACAAAACCCAAATGTCCCACAACAGAAACACAAGGTCAGTAAGAGAACCGCTAAATAGTGATTTATAAAAAAGTAAAAGTCTCGCAGGGAGGCAGAAGGGCTGTGCTTGGTCTATAGTGGCTGTGCCATGACTCTCACAGGCACTTGTATTTGCATGGGTCTCTTCCTCCATTAAAAAAAAATTAAAATTATATTTACAACTGTATTGGCATAAAGATAAATATAGTCCAAGCTGGACCATATTAATTTTTTTCTTCTTACTTTAAAAGAAATTAGAACATTTTCAAGTGTTGTGGGCCCGGGACACTGTGCCTACTGAGCCCAATGGACATGTGGCCCTGGGCCTGTATTATCCAGGTTGCTTATCTGCACAGTCCAGGTTCCCGCGAGACTAACCTGACTCTCTTCTCCTTGTCTAGAATGATGGAAGGGCCCAGTGAGCCATCAGAAGCCGGGCTGGCCTTTCCCTCCCTCCCTCCACTCCCCTGGGCCGTCCCTGTTAGGCTTTGTATTCAGGCACCCACCGCTCTGGGGGTGCAGCTGCAGTCTAGCATTATCGCTCTGTGTCATGGGGAGCTGCTCCCAACCTGTCAGGTGATGAGACTGCAGGTCCCCAGCGATCCATGTCTAGTTCATCGACATACCCCAGGTCCCAGCACAGCTGGGCACAGAACAGATCCCTGGCTGGGGAGGAACGGAGGGACAAAGCATGCTTCCTACTTAGGAAACTCTAGTCACTTAGGATTTGCACTTGGATCAACAAGGACACAGAGAGGGATGAGGCAGCCAGGTAGGAATGTGATACATGGAATGCACAAGCCTCCGAGGTCTTTCTGAGTCCCCATCCATTCTGGGGATGATGTGCTGACTTACAAAGCTAAAGGGGTTATGTGGCCAGCCCAGCGTTGAGCAGTCCTGGGCCAGCATGTGAGGCCCCGGGTGGGTTCCTTGGTCCCAGATTTCCCCCCACTCACCTTCATCACTGGTGTGAGGTTCAGTGCCATTGTCATGGTCAACTTCATCAATGGTCCCTGGCTCACTGTGTGGGCTGTCACTGCAAAGAAACATGGAAAGGGAACTCATTGGGGAGCTTTGCACCCTCACGCTGCCCTTAGCCTCCCTCAGGCACCAGCCCAGTCTATCTCTGGGCCTTGACCAGATCAGGCCCAGGCCCACCTGCTCCCTTCTTTTCCATCTGACCACCCATGGACCTTCCTTCCTCAGAGAAAACCACTTCAGCCTCCTGGTTGGGAAGCTTCCCCGTATAATCTTCCCCAGATGACCCAGCCCTGGAATTTGTTGGGCTGTTTTCTTGGTAAAGGTTGTCAATACCAAGGTGTTCTGTAAGATCCAGAGGGCAGTGGCAAAACCCTGGCTTTTATCCTTAGAAGAACCACAGGGTAGAAAGGACTTTTGGAAGTACTGGGAGTCATTCATTTAGCCCTGCTCCCTGTCTTATGCGAGAAGTGACACACCCAGCAAGGTGGAGTGATGCACACGAGCAGGGGCCCTCAGTGCTGCCTTAGGATGCTGTGTGCAAAAGCCCAGACCAGACCAGCTGGTGTGAGCAGGCCAGCACCCATGATGGACAGAGTGACACAGTGAATCCAGGCCAGTCAAATTTAGTTCTTAATGCACTGGCATAATTTCACCAGCTGCTTCCCTCTCACAAGATTAAGCCAGCGTTCATGCACACAGCTGGTCAGTCAGTTTTTTTGGTTTGTTTGTTTGTTTTTAACTGAGCCAGAGATTGAGTCCTAATATATGCCTGACACTGTGCTAGGTACAAGGGATGCATTGATGGGTCAGACAGACACAGACCCACCCTCATGGGCCAGGAAATAAAACTGCAAGTGGAAATGTTTTATGTAGGAACAAATGAATAGAGACAAGAACAGCAGAGGGAACCTACATAGGGTGGTCAGGGAAGGCTTCTCAGAGTAGGTGACATTTGCAAAACCATTTAAAGGAATATAGATTTTATTATGAAAACTCTCTGTTGCCTCCTGGATAAAGCCCAGACTCTGCACAAGGGCTTAAGACCTGTCTTAACTCAGCCCCTGCTGTCTCACAGAGCATCCTCCCCCACCACCTCCTTGTCACTGGAAACACTCCGGACACACAGAGCTGCTTTCCATGTTATTGAATGCTCTGTGTTTAGAGCATTCTTTGCCCGCTCCTCCCCTGGCTGACTCCAGGTCATTCTGTAGGTCTCAGTTAAGTCCCTGTCTCCTTCAGGAGCCATTTCCTGACCTCCCTACATAGGCTCAGGGGACCCCGCTTCTGGAACTGCCTATTCCCTCCTCCACCAGAGCTGCCTGCATCAGGGGTTAATCCTGTTCAGGGCACATTCCTCCCCCTTCTCCACCCCGCTGCCCAGGGCCTGAGCCAGGACAGATGTCCAGTAACCATTTGTTGAATCAGTGAATGTTGTCCACTGTGATGAGACCCTCAGTCAAATCCCCCTTTTGGGCTTTGAAAATGTCTCCAAAATTACCATGTAATTGACAGTTTTCCTTTCTCATGGGATGCGAATGGGATTAAGAAAAGTGTGGTGATTGTATATTGTTCTTTGATAAGCACAGTACGATCTTTTTAAGGACCCCTCCCAGAACACTATATATTGCAACAAAAACAGAGAACTGGTAATGGTACAAAAACTTGAAAAGCTTCTCTGTCCAAAAAGTCTGCTTGCTGGTTCTTCAATGTATCTGTAATAGAACAGGGACAGACTTGCTCCTGGGGCCTCGAAGGAGATTAGAGAGCTGTGATTAAATAACACCAGGGCCCGTCTTTCTGTGCAGGGAAGTGTAATGGGGAAATGGGCTGGAACGGCTCCCTTCTTTGAAGCTGTTGCCCAAATATGCCTTCAGAACTAAAGCGATTCAAGAATCCAGGAATGCTTTGACAATCAAAAGACAAATTCCTGCAGGCACCTGGCTCAGAGCAGTGCAGGCTAAATATATAGCTGTGTATTGTCCTGGGTTGGGGATAAAGAAAGAGTGCGAACCCTTTGACTGGTCTCTGTCAGCCCGTGTTCTGAATCTCCTGTCTTTTCCACATTAAAAAAAAAAAAATTTCCTGTCTTACCACATTTAAGGTCTCAGCCTGGGGAAGGTAGTTGGCCCTGATTTTGATAAGATTCTGACATATTTCTCCCGTGACCCAGTGTAAGTGCCCAACTAGCAACTGTTGACCTGGTGTGGAGCTCTCAAAGACTGGATTCACTTGGCTGGAAAAGAAAACTCCTGGTGGACGGGGACAATGGCAGGAAGTGTCACTCTCAGTTCGTGAGTTTGAGGTGGAGATTATCCACTTCCCTGCTGCCTGAGATGGACTTACAACTCACCTGGCCAAGGACAGCACTGGATCTGCTAACCAATGTGATTAGTTCACCAGACTCAAGCCTCAGCAGGGAGACATCATTCTTGGGCTTGTGTTGGAACATTTGGGAAGGAGAAGCTCTTTTTCCACTGGGGAAATGGGCTCTAAATCTGGAGTTACCGGATGCCTTCTTGAAACCACCAGGAAAAAGGCTGCCTGCGAATGAGGCCAACATGGAAGAAAGAGGAGCCACAGGCTGAGGATGGCAGGACCGAGTCCTGATGATAATAGTCGAACCCCTGGATCTAGCTATACCTGATGCCATGATCCAGACTTTTTAAGTAAACCAATAAATCCCATTTAGTTTAAACCAATTTGAGTTGTATTCCTGTCCCTTATAAATCAATAAAGTCTGGACTGATGCATCTATCTCATGTCAGCCTGCTGTGAAGCTCAAATGAGAGTACAGACTATAAAGCAGTAAGAAAATTAAACCGTTTCTTACTGTTCCCGTTCAACAGTAACAACAGTAACAACAGGATAATAATAGTATTACGAGGAATGGAATAATAATATGAAGAGGAATGGAATCTTACCAATATTCTTCCCCTCCAGCCATGCATTTTTCATACACGGGTCCTTCTAGCTCCCGGGGGCTGGGAAAGATGGCTTCATGATGGATGATGATGGTTTTGATGACTTCATTGACGTGTGCCTGGCAGGACACAGGGTCCTGCCCATCAGGAATGTGCATGAGGGTGGGCCCGAAGCAGATGGCCAGGTTGTAGGGATCCATCATGTTCTCGTCACTGTACTGTGAGAGGCTATAAGAGAGGAGGCACCCACAGGTCACCCGGGAAAGGCGAAGCCTCCCCCTGTGGTTTCTTTCTCTTGAAGGCTCCACTCAAATCTGGGAAGGTTCCATGTTCTAAGAACAGCTGTACCTGCAAAAGTCTCAGGACCCCCCCTCCCAAAGGAGGCCAGGCTGAGTCAAAAGGGGCATACCCCCCTCCGCGCCCCCCGTCCCCCCCCCCACTCGCTGGACCACTCACTGGTTGAGGAAAGCGAAGAGATATCTCATGACCACGATGACCACGCGGGGAAGGGTGATGAGGATTTGTTGGATCTGGTGCACCCTCTCAGCTGGGCTCTCCAGTTCTGCAACATAAAGGGGCTTTCAGGTTGTCCGTCATCCTCAGTGAGCCAAGCAGTCAACATTTGTGAGTCCCACCTCCTAGATCAGTTCAGGGGAGCCAGTTCTACTCAGTTCTGGGGACTGAAATATGACCCTGGCCCGGCCAATCAAAGCATCATATTCTCCTGGCCCCTGAGTAGGTCTAGGGAGGGGTACATGACCTAATTAGAACCAATAGCAGTTGATCCTTGGGACTTTGGACTGGAGAAACCTAGAGAAAGGCACCCTCTTGAAACTGGGTAGAGGGAAGTGTGAAGCAGCTGAGGGACCCCAGGGAAAAAGATCCTGCCTGAAAGTGAAGACAGCATAGAGCCAAGGGGACAGAGTCCTGCTGATGCCAAGTGAAATGTGCATCCAGTGGGGGCCTAACTTTCCAGGAATGTGAGCCAAGCCATTCCCTTTTCTGGATTAAGCCAGTATAAGTTGAGTTTCTGTCACCTGTAACCCGTGAGTCCTGACGAATACAGGTAGCCCATGTTTCATTAAACTCTTTATAAACACTAGCTACAATATAAGGCAGCACATAGTAGGTATTCAGGAAAAGTGTTGAATAAATAACCGCCTCTCAAACTATATATTGGCCAAAGAGCCTGGCAGGTGCTTGGGATCTCATCTCTGACCCCTGTTTTCAGGTCAATCCTAGGAGACAGACAATGGTATTTTTATCAGTCAGGCCAGTGGTGGTGGGGGAGGGGGGGCTGGGGGACAGCAAATTGGGCTTGATAAGGAGAGAAAAGTGCTTTGCTGACTTTGCCTTGTGGAAAGGGAAAGCTGGCGTTAAGAAGATTGAGCTGCTGAAGCTCTGATGTTCATCTGCAGGGCTGATACACAAATCCATGTCAGTTTCTTTTTCAGAAAACACGTTTTTTTCATGTAGCCCCTCCCTCCAGCCTCCACATCTGTCAACATGCTTCTTCTAAAACACTACTTCTGTTTCTCCTCTGCATCCAAGGCCTTTTATGATGGGGCTTCAACCAACCTTGCATGCCCCATCTCCTAGTTACCTGAAGATGATTTAGAGCTATGCTTCTCAAATAAATAGTGTACCTCTAGGGGAATTTACAAATATATGAGGCATTCTTTGAGGTTGTCAGAGACTGCAGGGTGCTACTGGCATTTGGGACTCAGGGGCAAGATGCTAAGTGTCCTGAGTGTGGGTAACACACAAGGTACTGCTCTACCCTCACTGCCAACAGTTCCCCATTGAGAAACTCTGTGCAGGCCACTTTATCCACCATCTCCCTCTCACAAAGGACCTGGCTGTCCCTGAGCTTTTGCACGCACTGTTGATCTCTCTTCTCTGTCGGGCACACTGCAGACTACCAAGGTCTGGCTCCAGGGAGCCTCACTGAAGCCTTCCCACAAAGTTAAGGCCCTTGTACCTTTACTGATTCCATTGCCACTCCATGTCCTCAGCTTCTGGTCATTGTGTCCTAGTATCACCTCCACTATTATTTATTAATTTTTTTCTTAAAAATATTTATTTTAAAAGGAGACTTGACCTCACTCTATAAATGAGAAACCAGGATCACTTACCATAATTAGAAGGTAACATAAAAATAGATATAATGTAAGCAAAGCAATATTACCAAGTTATATGTAGACATAATTCTATACAAAAGTTCCTGAGACTAAATTCTATCTCTCTGTGTAGAAGGGAGATTGACCCCTGAGGTCTTCTCCTTGATGTAAATAATCACAGGGTTTGGGAAGAAACTAAGAAGAGACATTCTTTCTCACTGTGTGATTCCGGGTATGATTTAATTTATCCAGTACCAGGAACTTGTTCCAGAGGTCAACGACCTTGTCTGCTGAGGGCCTTGCTCGGGAACTGGAAACACTGGCTGAGCAAGGGGCACAGGGCTCAGACAAGGTGGGACCTTTGTGGCCTGGAATTTCCGAGAGCTGATTTGGAGCTTGAAGTGGGTCTGGACAGATGAGCAGGAAGTAGTGTGGAGGGCAGGGGGCAGGGGAAAGGGTCCTTTACACAAGGCAGCTGTCACCACCCCCTGGGACACATTCTTGGCTGCAAATCTCTCTCAGAGCACTGTGAGAAGCATCCCCAGTGAAAGTGGGTGTGGGCTAATTTTCTATAGATCATATCAAAGAGTTTATTCCAAAATACTAAAATTCCCATATTCTAATATTAAACATTTATTTTAAAATATTCCCCAAAAGTTGCCTTGGACTTTGTCATCTTGCAGTGAAGGCGCCTTTACTTCAAGCTCCTTGACAGGACTCCTCACTTCATCCACAGACATATCAGTCAAGGAGGACTCTGATGGCTAGCGAGTCAGAGGAAGCTCCTAGACAACTATTTTCAGCACTTCCCTTGTTCGACATATTGCTGCCCTGGACTCCCAAGCCCTCCATGGCTCCCCATTACCAAAGGGAAAATCTCTGGAATCCTTGCAAGGCATTCAAGGTCTGCCCCTCTTGTTCCATTGCACCCTTCCAGCCTCTTGCACTATGTATATCACTCTCAGCTATGATCTGGAAACTAAGTCTTCCTCTCTTCTCTTCTGAGCTCCTTCCATACCCAGGGGTGTACCATGCCCATGAAATCTTGCATTATAATCCACCTTGCTATTTCTACAACTAGGTTTTAAGCTCTATGAGGACAAGGGCCATACTGCTTCTTTCACAGTGTCCCGCCTGTGTGCCCAGCACAGTGATGAGCCCATAGTGCAATCTCAATAAAGATTTGTCTAGAAAATGATCATCCCACCTGGGAAATACTTACTAATAGTAGATATCAAATCTTGGAACCTTTCCTTAGGAAAGAGTGGGTTTTCCAATCCTCGGAAATACAGTTTTAAAACACCAGCGACGGAATTGATATCTCGCTCATTTTGATCATCCACAAGGGGGTCTTCACCTGTGAGGGAACAGGGGTGATGATAAGGAGGCGGGGACCATGCAGATGGCAGAAGAGAGGACCCAGGCCAGCCTGAACTGGCGCAGGCAGATGGGACCTCCTCAACACAGCAAGTTTAGAGTCCCCCCTGCAACTGATTCTGTAAATATTCAAACCTATAGGAATGTTGTAAAATTGAAATAATGACCACCCACCACCCTTCACTTATATTCACTTTGCCATATCTACTTTCTCTCCACTGGGCTGCACAGTTTACACTCCTACTAGCATCCCAGGAGAATGCTTCTTTTTTTCAACAGTCCTGCCCATGGAAAGGTGCCAACCTTCTGAATTTTTGCCAATTGGACTGGGCAAATAATCTCTCAGGAGAGCAGCACTTTCCAGTTTAATCAGGGGCTGCTGAGCTAGTTCACACCAGGGACTGCTGAGCTAGGATGGCTTCTGGGGCAGGGGGGCGGGGGAGGTGAGAGGAAGCAGGGAGCAAGCTGCCACCTCTGGAAGGTGCTGCGAGAAGTCTGCACAACGGTGTCTTGCCCTCCTCCCAGGACAGCCCAGGGCACTCTAAGACTGGCAAGCCATGAGGAGCAGAACTGGAAATTCATACTTGGCTCTCCTTTCCCTGCCTCCGTAGGAAGAGAATGTGTGTCACTGCAGGGCCTCTGCCAGCCCCAACATGCTGTAGTGCAATTCAGAGAAAGCCCCCCTTCCTTCCTGGACTGGGGCTGTGGCATACAGAGCACGAGCCAGAGCCGCCTCCCTCCTGCCCTCCTGGCTGAGCAGTGCCCAACCTGCATGGCCAAATGTGGCAGCCAGGACACTGCTGCTCCTTCCACAGGTCGATCTCTCAGATGTCCCCATGGGAAGAGAGAGAATGCCCCCCCACAAGACTTTCTCATGGGGAAGGAAGAGAAAAAGCATTAAACAATCATTGCCTGTGTTGATGTAGCACATTCGCACACGTGATCTCTAATCCTCAAACAGCATTGCTGGGCACCAAGGGAGGCATGGTTCCAACACCACCATTCTCTCCCGTGAGAAAGCTGAGGCCCCAGCAAGTGAAACAACTTGCCCACCCTCATGAAGTCAAAACAAGACACTAGCCACTCCCAGACCTCGTACTGCCTGGGAGACAGCCCTTCTTCTCTACCTTTTCAATTCTGTCTGCCTGTCTCCCTCCCTCCCTCCCTCCCTCTCTCCCTCCCTCCTTTCCTTCCTTTCTTCTTTCCTTCCCTCCCTTCCCTTCCTTCCCTCCCTCCCTCCCTCCCTCCCTCCCTCCCTCCCTCCCTCCCTCCCTTCTTTCCTTCCTTCTTTCCATTCATCCCTCCCTCCTTCCTCTACAGTAGAAACCCAACCTTTTTCTTTCTTTCAAGAAAACAGTTTCTATGAGTGTTCAACATATAGAACAAAACTATCTTAATTGAATTGGGGGGAGAGGTCCAAGCCCTATCTCCTCAGCCTCCCTCTCCCAGTAGCAGCCCTTGGGCCCTCTGAAGGACCATACGCATTCTAAAACTCTGCACTATATTAAGCTGTTCCCTTACATTTACCACACATTGCTCCTGTGTTCTCATGATGCAAAAGTGAGCTAACATGTCTCCATATTAGCTCCCCTTGTTAAGCATGATTAACGCACTGACTTTATACACACACACCATTCACTCTTGCTCTGACCCCCAGAAGACAACTCAGTCCATAAAAGGAGCCGTCCAAAAATTCCTCCCTCCTAGCCTAGGCCTTTCGCTCTCTACAACACTAATCACTTCTGCTTCCGGAAATGAATGGAATTCCAGAGCTCTAGATGAGCAGGTTTGTGTGTATGCTGGCTTCCTCAGGAGGACAATGACAGCTAAAATGTCAGGCAGGTCGGGAGAAGCTGTGCTCACACTTGGCTAGCATATGTCCTGGGGGAGCTAGAATGGTTAACAAAACGGCCCTGCCTACAGCGTACTCTCAGCCAGGTCACCTGGACGTTAAGGCAGGGCTGTGTCCAGGGCAGGGTATGAACACACAGTGTGTGCTTAAGGCTCCAGAGGACCCTGCTGCAGGACCGGCACGGCAGGAAGGTGCAGGTAGTCTCTCTCACAGGGCAGTTCTCTGTGGCCACAGGGCCACACATGCCTCTCCTGAGGCTCCTCAACACGACAGCCCTCCCATGTCTCCTGGTCATACCCCTCCTCCTGGGGCAGGAAAATAGTATTGGGAGGGCCAGGCTAAGGCCAGGATGTGTCACCCCGTACAGGCTGTGAGTCCAAACCCCGTCTTGATGGTGCAGGGCGAAAGGGTCACTGGGTCCCTTTCCCTCCACACAGGAGAGACCTGGCAGCCCCCTCACCTTGATGTATAAAGAGGATGTGGATTGGTTTGTGGGGAAAACAGAGATGGAGAACTGGCCTGGGAGACAACAGCAAGCCTCGGCTCTCCCCCAGGCCAAGCTGCCCAGTCCTGTCTTTTCCTAATGTTCTCACCTTCATTTTGCCAGAAGATTACAGGAAGATCTCAACCCTGGAGAAGTGAGTCTAAGATTTATTGACAGCAATGAAGAGGATAATAATAATAACCTCAACTAAAACCGCAGTTGACTTGTGTCAGAAGAATAAGAAAATGGGTTTAGAAATAGTAAACCAAGCATGTCTGTCCAGAAGATTAAGGAAAAGAGACGGCTGCTTTCAACCGTCCCGTACAGGAAACGTGGGCAAGACCATCTGCCCCAGAGAAGGGAAGACCAGCTCTCTGAGCAAGTGGTGAAGATCAGGCACCCTGCAGGCGCTGGGGATTGAAATTTTATAAAATAAAAGAAAGAAAGGAAAAACACACAATGTCCTGGTTTGGAAAGAAAGTTCTGTCACACGTTTGTACATGTAGGATGTGAGGAGTGGGCGAGAAAAGAAATGCTGAGCCCGGAGCAAGCTCAGGCCACCTGGCTGCTGTTGGGGGTGAGGGTGGGAGGACGGGGGAGAAACATAGTAGGTTTTCAGGAGAGGTGGGCGGGGGTACCCCTGAGGGTCAGCTGGGTGTGGAGCCTAACCCAGGGCAGTTGGTTCGTGAATGTCAAGAAAAAGAAAAAAAATAAGTGAAAAGTATCTGGGCACTCGCCAGCCCAAAGAAGCCAGGAATGGATTTTTCTTAAAAGAGACATACCAGGAACAATTCTTCTAGAATTAGCCATGCTTCACTGTAGTCTCAGGTGGAGCAGGACAGGCTGGCGAGAGAATGAGATTCACTTGGGAATGGTGGAGAGAGGGAAATGAGCTAACCGCATACGCAGAGGAAAAGCAGAAGGTATTCTTTGCAGCTGAGATTTGGGTCAGGTGATCTCTGCCCTCCAGGGCTTCGCCTGGGGTGGTCTAAGGCTTGTTAGGAGCAGAGATTCCTTATAAATTTCATGTCACCCCTGCAAGGCACCCAAGCAAGTGACAGAAGGTATTAAACTTAGAAAACCACATTCAAGAAGGAATGGGGATAGGGCCTGGCTGCCTGGTACAGTGAGGTTACTTACAGGACAGGGGGAAGCAGGAAAATGCAGTGAGTTTACCCATGAGATTCAAGGAATTCAAGGATGAGCCCAGGAAGATGGGACCAGCAAAGGTTCCTGACCATGTCTATTCATTTACAATGAACACAGGGCAGCAGGGGTGCTAAGGAGTTGGGGAAATGAAGAAAAAAAAAAGCTCTGGACTGTGCTGTCCAGTGTGGTCAAGAGAAGCTCAGGGAATGATGAATGACACTTCAATCAGGGATGCTGATGGGAGAGACTTCTTGTTTTGTGGCCTCTGAACATGCTGTTCCCGGGGTATGGAACCCCCTGGCTCCAAGTCAGAGTGCCTAGGGCCTCAGAGGGCTGTGCTGCAGGCTATGGTGGTGACCACCTGGAGCTGACAGAATGGTTTCTCCACCCTGAGCTAGACCTCAGGATGGAACTGGGAAGTCAGGGAGGGGGTGAGTGTGCACAGGAGGCAGCCCCTCCAGGAGAAGTCCCATAATAAGTAGGGAAAAATTCTAGGGCTGGAACCCCAGGGGGAGGCCTGTCCAGAGCACAGCCAATAGGGATAAACCATATATCTCCCAAGGCTGTTAGAACAATGGGTAAGAAAGTGCTTTGTAAATTGGGTAGCTCAGTTGGTTGGAGTGTCATCCTGTACACCAAAAAGGTTGTGGGTTCAATCCCTGGTTGGGGTGTGTAAGGGAGGCAACAGATCAATGTTTCTCTCTCTCTCACCCTCTTCCTTTCTCTCTAAATATCAATAAGCATATCCTCGGGTGAGGATTTTTTAAAAAATTTGGGATGTGATCTATTGTGGGGAAATGGGTTTGGGATTGGGGGCCTTGGATCAAACTTAATATCAGAACCACTCACAGAAAAAGGCAGTAAGTGAGAGTTAAGAGGAGTAGACTGTGGAGATGTTATTCTTCCAAAATGGTGGTGAAGTGGAGGCAAAGATATTATTTAGGATGCGAGATAAGCACCTAGTATAAAAAGCAGAGGTGGATTAAGAATTGAACTCCTGACCCAATGAATCCTCACTTCGCATGGACACTGTCACTGGCCATCTATCTGTCCCCATCAGGGAATCTGAGGCCAAGGGAGGTTACACCAAACAAGCCACATTTGCTCCTGTTGTGATAGTCACTTCATTTCTAATAAGCTTTACACCCTTGATTAATCAAAGTGAGAACTAGGTAACCTCACTGAGGGTGGGAGGAGTGTATAGTCTCTTCCTCCCAATGTGTAGTTTTGCCAAAAAACACTACATAGAAAATTAAGAATTAGGATATTCTAAAAGCCACTCAGTGTTATCTATGTTCTTCCAATGTTTGTAAAACATAGCAGCCTTTGCAGACTCACATAATCATTCCAGAGAGCTTTACAAGGCCCTCTTTCCCAGCAACCACTGTATGGCCCACCAGAAAAAGCCACCCATGTGTGCTGGTAAATGCTTAACAGCTAGCTCGTTGGAGGAGAAAAATAAAAGATCTTTGTGTTTGCCAATTTCCGTGGTGTAAATACTCCCACAATGGCTGATTTCAAGCTACCAATGTGAAGTCACTGCACACCACTGGCTCTAAGACGTGTAACACCCACCTTGGCTTCCCCTGGCCAAAACCTTGAAATGGTCACTCTGCACCTACCTCTCTCAAAGGAATTTTTGATGTCATTGACTTCAACCTGAGATCCCGGCACTCGGAAGATCCCTTGCTGCTGGAGTCCTTTAAGAAAAAAACCAAATGAACAAAAAAGAAAGAAAGAGAAAAATGCCATAAGGCCTTGAGCTCATCAGAACACTGGGAACTTTGATGACTCACCCCACTGCTTGTCTCTTTCTCCCACCATCCTTTGTAAGAGAGTCATTCCCCTAATGAAGGTGTCCTGGTAGAAACCCAAAATAACCTTTGCAATGAAGTGTGCTGGCCAGAATACTTAGACACATCCTGCTTCATTTGTCTGTGTCTCTTGTTTGGGCTTGGAGGAAAAGGCCACGAGAAGTTTATATCAAGACTGGATCAATGAATAACTTCCAATTTAACCAATAAGTCAGCTCAGGCAAATAACTGGTTGGTGCACATGGCTACTGAGTTTACCAGTTGCATTGGCACCAAGGAGCTTGGGCTGAGTTTATAAATGCCATTGAGTGAAACAGCCACAAAGATATTGAACAAGGATCAAATCCACTGCCTCAGTCCTCCCTCCCCTAACACAGACATTTCCTTCAAGAAAAGCTAGATTCTAAAGTACATGCTGCCCTGGTATGGAGAAACTTAGAAGAAATTAAATCATTAAAGAAAAACAGTCTCATTTTTCTCAAGTGTTTCTACAAGGCCAGAACAAAGGAGACCCTAATACCTGCCCTAACAGTAATGACATACAGCAACCCATAGGGTTGAGGGAATTGAAAGACCTCCCTCCTTTTAAATGGGAATTAATGGAGGATATTCTGATCCTTTTCCTGGATTCAGTTTTCCTATATAAGACAACTCTCCACATTATAATTTAGGAAAGAGTTTACTCTTAAAAGGTAGGCTTTTGTCAAAGTTTGGTTTGTACAAAGCATTTGCTTGATAGACGCTTGTTTCTTTCTTTTTAAAAAACATTTTTACAGGGAGGAAGGGAGAGGGATAGAGTTAGAAACATAGATGAGAGAGCAACATCAATCAGCTGCTTCCTGCACCACCCCTACTGGGGATGTGCCAGCAACCAAGGTACATGCCCTTGACTGGAATCGAACCTGGGACCCTTCAGTCCGCAGGCCGATGCTCTATCCACTGAGCCAAAACGGTCAGGGCTTGTTTAATTCTTTCATTAACCAATACTGACTTTCTACCCCCTACCGATGTCACTGGCCCATTCTTGTAGTCACATTGGCCTTTGTCCCATATTAGGCCTTTACACTTGTCTTTCTCTCCACCTGAACTGCATGGCCGGCTTCCTCTACTCACTGGAGTCTTAAAGGGCCCTGGATTCTCAATTACTCTCTGGGAGAGGTCTCTGCTTACCACCTTAGCCAAACCAGCCCTGCCCTGCTCCAGTCATTTCTATTCCCTCTTCATTAGTTTTTAGGCATTATTGCTGCTTGAAATTACATTGTTTATTTCTCTGCTTGTTTATTTCCTTGACCTTCTAATTGGTAATATAAGCTATGTTATATTGGCTGGTAACTTGTTCTAGCCTATACTCCCATTGTCCAAACAGTGCCTACTATGCACTCTGAAAAAAATATTTTTGGAGGAATGAATAAATAAATCGATGAAAGCACGAGTTAAGTGCTGAGGATACCGTGGTTAGCAAATCCCAGACACTGTGTTTCCTTCATGGAGCTTAGTACACACTTGCAGTATTAACTGACTGACACCAGCTGCATTCAGTGCTCAAAGCACAGAGCTCTGGGGTCAGGTGGGAGTGAGGGAGGAGCTAAGATGGTTCTCCAGTCCATGCCCTCCCTGCTCCTCGGTTTTCCTAGTTCCTGGGTCTTTCTATCCCCTGACACACAAGGCTCAAAAAATAGCACTCAGAAAGGCAGCTGTTCTGAGGAGCGTCTCCCCTCGGAAGCAGAGCAGTGACAGGAAGTCTTCCAGATGAATTAGAATCCAGTTCCTTTGAGAAAAGCCTAGCACCTGCTCTGGAAAGAGCTGAAAACACTGCCCCATGATTGAGCTTACCGTATAAATTGATGTATCGGATGCAGCTCTCAACTACCAGCGGGATAGCTTGTCCCGAATCCTTAAGAAAAAAATTTGTGAGTTTTATTGGGCTTGGCAACCACCATGGGAGAACAGACATTGCAAACACAGATTATAAACTCAAGCCAGAATATTAGTACCATCAGATTAGTAGGAAAACAAGCAAGGAATTGCTAATCCTAAAGGCTCCACAAACAGTTAAAATAGAAAGTCTTCAGTTATGTGCAAAAAAAGGCATAGCTATGATAATTTTAAAGAAATGCTCTGTCTTCTTACTCTGCTGGGAAGGAATCAGGACCCAGGAGGCCTGATAGGCAATCTGGAGAGGGGGGAACCCACTGTGTGGAGGGGCTGGAGTCGGCTCTTGCAGGGTTCTCTGCCTCCCACTCCACTTTGCCCCAACTGAAGCTATCCTCCCAGTGCTCAGGGATGAGGAAGCAGGGCCAAGGCCCCCTCCCAGGACTGCAGTACCCGATGCCGGAATTAAGAAGAACACACTATGGGAGACGCCAGGCTGGACCCAGGGGCCTTTTGAGCTCTGAGAAGGGAAGACCAGTTCCACTCAGGATGTTACAACCTAAACACCCAGACAGATACTTGTTTAGCAGTGTTATAAACAAATATTCTAAGTCAGCCCTTGACCACTGAGTGGCCAACTTTAGTCAAACAGGCTGACAAAGATGCAATTCTAAACATGGGCATTTAGGGTGTGAATGTATTTTCAATTAAATCTTCCTAGACTGGCCCATGGCCACCAAGGGCTGGGCAAGGGGTAATTTGCTTTTGAATTCTGTGATTGGTTGGCCTCTCTGCTATTTAGGTCACGAAAGAGCACTTAATATTTTTTAAATTCTCTTTAAAAGGGGTCAGATTAAATGACCAGCCTCCTCAGAAATTGAGGAAGCAGTAAGGCATTTGCAATACGCTCTTGTGAAGGGCATTCGGATGCTTTCGTGGCTCCTCCGCACCCCACCTGGGAACTCTTTCCTTGACGGACTGCTCAAGGAGGGAACAATGGCACAGACCCACTGGCGACAGGCGAGGCGGGCCCTGTTCTAACGTCAGAATACAGACAGGTTTCATCCAGTTGAAGGGGGCTAACGGACCTTTCTAGTAAGTACCTGGTTCCTGGTTCGAGCATTTCTTCTTCCTCTGATAACAAAAAATAAACAGGCAGCAGAGCAGGAGAAAAAGAAAAGATTATGCAGGAGTAAGACCAGTTAGAGTGAGCAGATCCTTCAGAGTCCGTGAACGCCCAAATGCAAGGGCAGCCAGCAAAGGTCCGGGGGGTCTGCCAGCCAGCCTGCATGGGGTGGGGTTCCCTGCATCTTGGGGCCTCATGGGAGTTTCTTTCAGCGTTGCTGTCTTGGACACCAGGTGGCATAGGGGCTTTCAGTTCCTTGTCAGAGAGGAGGAACAGCGTGCCCTGAGCCCTTTCCTCACCCCATCCCTGGCTTCTCAACACAGGGGCTCGTTATTCACCAGTGGGCAAGAGCCCAGCCAGACCCCTTCGGGTTAGCCCAGCTGCCCACACACCTGCAACACTGTCCCTGGAATTCAGCCCAGGAAACCTCATTCCTGGTAAAAAGCTAATTTTACCAAGATCATGTGTATCACATGCCCTTAGGATGGCCCCAACAGGATTCTGCCTGATTCCAAACTCCAAACAGCTTCCCATGCTCTCCTACCAAACAGCCTGGGTAGCCACAGGGCTTTGTTCCCTTCCTACCCTACACCCTCACCCTAGCACTGAGAACACCTCAGGGAACCCAAAGCTGAGAGAGGCTGGGGGAGGGAGGGCAGCAGAGTCAGAATGCCTTCCCAATCTTGCCTGTGCTTTCACTAAGGCCACTGAGCAGCCCCTTTTCAGGGGAGCATGCTCTTTCCCCCCATAAGTGCAGCAGGTCAGGCTCTGGGGAAGTGCTGTGTCCCATCCGGGCTTCTGAGGAGCCGAACTAAGAAATTGGAGAATGTGCGGGTGTCATCTGTCCAGCTGCCAGCATCTCAACAACTGGAATTATATGATGGCTAAACCCACCTGCCTCCCAGAACTGAGCAAACAGCCTGGTCAGATGGGGCTCTGTGTGCAATCTCCTAACAGCTAATGACAATGACAACAGCCAACACGTCCACAGAGCTCACTGGGTGCCAGGCAGTGCTCTGGAAAGATGACATCTCTCAGCTCATTTGTGCTAATAGTATCACACACTGTGAGGTAGGTAATTACCATTCTTATTTTATAGATACAGGGTGAGGACTCGCCCTCTGCCCAGGGGCAGACCTCCCAGGCTTCAAATTTTATAATAAAAATTGGGTTTCTTTCTATCTGAGAGGAGAAGAAAAAAATCAAGGATTCTGAAAAAGGTCAATTCAAAAAGGTAGGGCCCTAGAAATGTATTATATAACTCCAGCAAAATTTATCTGTCCTTCTTAACTTGGGGATGCTTCCTTGTCCCTCAAAACCAGGCCTGAGGAACCTTTTTTCTGCCAAGGGCCATTTGGATATTTATAACATTATTTGTGGACCATATGAAATTATCAACTTAAAAATTATGTTGCTATGAAAAATTATCTATTCTCCTAGATTTATTGAATTTCGAGTCCCATCTGCAGTTGCTTTGGCAGGGCCAGACCAAATGATATAGCCCACAGGCCGGACATTTTACACCCTGCAAACCATCATAATCATGGGGCCCCTGTGATGTTATTTTATTGGAAAGCCTTTCACAGGTTTGGCATTTCAAAGCTGGGGGTTCTTAATCCATGCAGAATATTCTTCCAGAAAGCATGTGAATCATAAGAGAAAGTTAAATTCTGTTCAGAGGGTGAAGAATTGACTATGTTACACTGCCTTCTCATTCTGTGAAAGTTAATAATCCTTGAGAGTAAGACCAGGCTGCATGCAAGCTTGTCTACACACTACCTCCCTCACAGCAGGTGCGCAGGAGTTTGCTGAACTGCACTGACAGCATGTGGCATAAGTACAGTGTAACTATACAGAAATGTAATCATTAAACATATCTCTTTCTTTTTCAGTCAAATAGTCCCCTGAGGAGGCTGTGTCATGGATCAGTGCTTTGGGGTGTCCCTCTTTGGGGTGGGGGGGATCCACCAGCCCCACTCTGGCATGTGCCTCTTGCCATTTTGTACCTCCAGTGGCATTGCAAAGCCGAGCTTTGAAAGACCAGGGTGTCCACCCTAACACAAAGTTTGGCACCACTGACAAAGGCCATGCTGCAGGCTCCGAGGAAGACTGGCCAGCTGAAGCAATACCATATCATTAAGCATAAGAATGTAGCTGCCCAGGGTAGCCACCTTCAAGGGGCAAACTCTCATGTGGCTGGAGAAGTTCTGATGTGTTTATCAGGATGAATAAAGTAGGATGACCTGGTGGTCTCAATTATGTAGGAGCTGCCTACTAAGAGACTATTTCTTCAGGCAGAACACTTATCTTTCCAATCCTGTCAGGTAAGCGTCAGCTCCTTCCCCGTTCTCACTCATCGCCCATTTCCAAACTGCTGAGCAAAGTGGAGAAGGCGTCCCTGTCTCTGAGCCTTCCTTATTCTGTTTCTCCTTTCAGGGACTCCTCTGTCCTACTCTCCTTTCAAAGCCCTGCCTCCTCCTGAAGCCTCCTTGCTGCATTGAGCACAGCTCTCCTTGCTCTGAGCTCACACGGAGCTTGTTTCCATGGGGATAATTCACCAAGTGCGCAGCTGAATCGCCTTACACTTTCAGCTTTCTGTGTCGAAATCCTCCTGACTGACACCTGAAGCTCCTGGAGGGCAGGGAGGAGAGTTTCGACGCCTTTCAGCCCTGCTCAGCTACGGAGAGGGGCTTTTCCGAGGTGCCTGCCGGGTGCAGTCTTGGCAGAGGAGAGAGGCTGAAGAAAGAAGGACCCTTCTGACACAGCCTCATCCTCCTGTGACCTATGAGATGGCAGAGTGCTCACTCAGGGACACTTCCAAATAGGACCTCTTTCCTGATGCACCCAACAGCACCCCACCTTTTGGGACTCCATGCCTCACTCCTCTGAGGTATCCTGAAGCAGCCTCCCTGATCTCCATTGGGCAGTCTCACTTGTGCCCCACTGTCCTTTCCCCAGAACTCAGCTCCCAGGCAGAGACAGTCCTGAGGTCAAGGCATCCTGGGCCCCACCCCTCTGCAAGTCCTGGGTGCACCCTGAGGATGGAGGATAGAGAGCAGGGCAGGGGAGCCTCCACTACCCCAAACTGTCAGCAAAGCCCAAAAGCCATACATTTCCCTGTTGGACACCAGCCTTCTTTTCTGCAGAAAGTGGCTCCATTGGATGGTGGTGAGCTCTGAAGTAACTGGCGGGGACCCTCTCTCTTGCTCCCCTTGGCTAATGCTAAGAGTGAGTCTCTCCTTCCTCAGTCTTTCCCCACCTGCTGCCCTGTCAACTCCACCACCAGCTGAATTTGCCCAAGCCATTTCATCAGGTGGCTTGGTCCTGCACCCTTAGCGTCCAAGAAGCAAGAAAAGCGAAACTCATCTAGTTGAACCGCTTTCTTTTTTCATTTAAGGTATAAAGGGTTAACCGGGAATTCTAAAGGAACTGCCTCAGCTCTTCTCCCTTCTCCCAACCACCTTATAAGAAGCAAAACTGGGTAGGAGGGTGTTTTGTCACACAGATTTTGTTTCCTTTGCTGGTATAGTCTTGACTAAAAAATAAAATCACACTGTTGCCTGCAGGGATTTTCTTTGTGTTGCTTCCAACCAAGCTCTTCTTGGGAGACGTGGGTGTGAAGCGAGGCAGGGGTTTATCTGACTGTCCCTTCAGCTAGTGAGGACCACAGTTCCAGAGCAACAGCATGGGGCTGGCAGGGAGCACCATGCTGGCATCTCAGCCCCACATGGACTTCACCATGATCTTACCCCTGAGAATCACAGCAAGGCACTGGTCAGAGACAAAAGCAGCTCTGATTAGAAGCCCTCACTGAAGCTAAGCGCAGACTGCAGGGAGGAACTAGTTCGCCATAGCGCCAGGTCAAGGGCACAGGTGGAAAGTTCTGGTAGGTGGGGGCAGGGCTGCTGGCCGAGGGGAGGAGGTGGAGAAAGGCTGCCGTTACATTGGGCATATTCGCGGACTCTGCGGCTCCCAACAAGTACCTTAATGAACGCTTCCATACAGCCGTTAAATAGTTTATGGTTACACACTGAGAGAGGCCTAGGTCTCCTCATTTTCTGTGGTTTAGGGGGAAGACAGGGGGGCCTAGGGGAAAACGGAACAAAAGAAATCAAGAAAGTAACCAATGTAAACATACAACTGGGAAAGATGCTTTTAAAACCCACGACCAGAGGAGAACACAAAATGCAGATGGAAGCCCCTGAACCCCTGCACAGTGGCGTCCAATGCTCCATCGGAAGGCCTTTGGGTGTTTAGGGGATCTTAATTTACCCCAGTGTCAGGCAGGAGCAACACTCGTGTAACACAAATGCATTCTAAATCGTAGCGGGGAGATAGTATGCGTCTGGGAAACCACTGAACCTCCATCAGAGGCTGTCATCCTGCAAAGCTGACCACGTGGAGGGGGACTCAGGGGAGAGATGGAATCTGTAGCCCGAGAAAGCAAGAGACTTCCAAAGATGATTGGAAGGGTTAATTTTCATTATTTTGGCTTAAATTTATCACCAAGTCTCAACTCCCAACGTACCAGGGCACTGATCTTCCTAATGCCTCTTGGCATTTCAAATGCACTTGACTAATCTTTATTCCATTGATCTAAGAGCCAGGCAATTATTATTCTCATTTTAGAGATGAAGAAACTGATGCCAGGAGGGAGGCTGCAGTTTCTTTGGGGTCCTGGGGTGACCCAGGATGATGATCATATCTTGTCCTTCAGTCAAGTACACTTCGATTACAGCACTTTCAACTCCATTACCACACTTAACGTCAGCTCAATCCTGTATGTACAGCCTCCTTTCAAAGAGGCAAAAACAGACCTAGAGAGGGGAACTGGCAGAGCCAGGCCCCAAACCCAGGCCTCTTTAGCTCCAAATCCAAGATTTTCCCCACTGAGGCAGTCATGGAGCCTGAGGACACTTCATTTCCAGCCAAGGACTTGCCCCTCCCATTAACCCTTGCCAGTGGAGGACCCATAGGGTCAGGTTGAAAGTGTCTTGCTTTGCTTTAGGATCTCCAGTCCCTGTGCTCCACTCTTGGCCACAGGGAGGGGAAACCGCAACACAGTCCACCAGGAACAGTGAAACAGCCACAAACACTGGACCAGTTTCCAGAGTTGCTCACCATGCATATGCCTGGGTTGCTTATTTGCTCATCTTCGCCACCCAAGTTGGCCTGACTCATGCTGCCAGCCTTCCAGGGCAAAGGGCTCTGAGGTTAGGAGGAGGGCCCCCACATCCAAAGAGGCAGCTCATTTTCAAATGGCTCGGTTCACAATTTGGGAAACAACAAGTAGGGACCCAGCCAGGCACAGATAATGTCCACACAGGATGAGCAAAGACCTGGTCCCCAGGCCTTGATTGAGTTCTGTAAATGGGCAAGAAATCGTATGGGCTTTGGAGCCAATCCAGGCGAACGAGAGTCATGCTGCCTCTGCCCATTGGCCTTGTGCGTGTCTCCTCAATAGCCCAGCCATCCTAGAAGCGCTAACCAACTTCTCCTCGGCGTTTGAGTATTGAGCAAATGCTGCTAGCTCCAGGACATGCATGGGCAAAGACACAGCTGAATCCACATATCATGCCACCCAAACACTGGAACCAAAATAACAGCACAGACCAAAATTTTGAAAAGAAACAACAGGCAAAATTATTTCGAGCCCATCTTGGATCTTTTGTCAATTTGGTTAGCTAAGTCCATGTCATTTCTGTTTTGTAAGTTATTTATTTTTAAGGATGTGGGTATATAGGGCTGGTATTTCTTACAATAGATCTGCTTTTTAATTTCCAAATTCAAAACAGAGTGCCAAAAAATGTGACACAGGGCCATAGGTTTCAAGTCTGGAAATTTGGAATAACTTGAGGATAGCAACTTTGCTAACTTGTCCTCATAGTGATTTGCATTTCTGTTTTTGCACATTCTCAGGTCATTTCCTTATCTCACATGGTATTATACCCTCACAACAATGCTGTGAGTTAAGTAAGAATTATTAAACCCACGTTAGACATAAGGCAAATGAGCTGATGAGAGATTAAGAAACTTGCCCTCAGTCATGGGAATGAATAGAAGTCAGCTCTTCCTACTCCAGGTTCATGTGTGAGTGCAAAACTGGGAAACTGATTTTATTACAGAACATTCAGCAGTAGCATTAAATTATCTATTAACTCCCATGGTCAGCGAGAGTATAGACTCTTAATGCAGGTGTTGGACACCCCATATCAAAATATCCAGGTGCCCAGCTGGTGGATTTCCTTAAAATAAGTCCTAAGGATATTTTTTTCCTTTAAGTTGATAAAATGGAATAAAGGGAAAATAGGATACTTTTCCCCATTTCTCCTACAAAAATCCACAAAAACCAAGGACTGTTGGAATCACAGGGATTTCTTTCTGTGTGTGTGCTCTGTGCACTGACTGGAATCTGACAAGGAAACGTAGCTATCCCAACTTTGCATGACACCAAATAGATACCGACTTACTGAAATGCTGGGTGGGGCACAAAGTGGGGAGCAGGGGGGCAGCTCAGCCAAGGAAAGTGGGGCAGCCTAAGCCTTCCATCTCTTCTGCTGCTCAGTTGCAGAGCAAAAAGGAAAGAAAGAAAGAGAGGCAGGGAAAACGGGAACAGAGAAAGCCACAGAGAGGAAGAAAGAGAAACCAGAGACCAATGTCCCCTTTCTGCCTTTCAACCAAGATGAAAATTAACATAAGCTGGCAACACAGCACTTGGCCTCAAAATTACTGTGACCAAAAGGACGGTGATTGGAGTCTTCCCTAGATAACTCAATGTACATGGGTGTCAACGTCCAAATATTGCAGTTCAATGGTGGTCACGCTCTTGGAGGCTGTGCATGGGTGTGCACTGGGTTGTATCTGTTTGGACAGAAATCTCCAGTGATTTCACCTCTAATCCAGACCACAGGGGCAAATCAACCTGGATTAGGGAAGACAGTCTTTAGTGTGAATGACCAAACCTTACACTTGCATCTGGCTTTGACATTTACCATATACTTTTCAAATGCATTATTGTGTCTGTTCAGCCTAAATTACAGGGCTATTATGAATATGGACTATCATAAGATAAGGTTCTTAAGTATGATAAAAAGCTCATGTGCAAAAACTGGTCTATCTATACAAGGCCAGCTGTGACTTGGCTGAGGGGACCTGCTCAAATGATTATCCACAATGACACTGACCTTGGACAGGAAACCACAGGAAATAGAGAGCCACAGTATAGAAACATCTCACCCAGGGCCTTTCAGATTAACTTAAAAACCATTACCAAGTTGACAATTCATTGCACAATAAGTTAAAAATGATTTGTGAAAGTAAGGGGAAGCTTTTAGTTTACTAACAAAGTTGCCTTTGACCTTGGCCAAGGACAAGAGCACAGAAGGTTGGGGTTTCAATATATGCAATGTGTCTGAGTGGGAGGCCTAGTAATCCTAACTTGGGTTTCCCAGGTGCTAGGTCAAAGAGGGTATGGAAGACAACATCTTGGTGGGCTTCATTAAAAAGCAAAATATCCACCCCCACCCCCCAAATAAAAAAACAACCCTCAACTTTTCTCTGAGGCAGATCCTGGGACCTGGCCAAGGACTGATTACAGCTCTCTCCTGCAACAATCTTCTCCCACGTAAATTCTAGGAATTCACAGGAAGTGAGGAACAATTCAATTCATCCCCCATCTATTTTACCATTTGTAAATTTTGGTGTAAAATGTGGCTTCTGTTGTTTTGGGACTATGATAACACCCTCTGCCAGAATGAATGAATGAATGAATAAATAAATAAATAAATAAATTGTCTGTTTCTACAAGTTCCTTAGAAAGTGACCCTGCACATCTGCTGACCCTTGTGCCAGAGGTCCTTGCCTGGCATAATGAATCATCCAGATGTTCTCAGACCTCTGGGCCTAGAGGGACAGTTGCACAGGCTAAGCTTCTGGACAGCCCTGTGTCTCCACCATCCTGGGCCTGGCAAATTGAAACCTCCAGGGCTTTCCAAGCCTCTTCCCAGCCAATTCCCTTCCAGATGAGGAGAGAGTACAGGGTTCATCCTCCCTCCTGCCAAGTATGACAGCTTTCCAGGATTCTGGATCACAGGGAAGAATTTGTGGGGAAAGGATGTGATCAGGTCACCAGGCCCAGGATGAGGCACCTGATGGAAAAGGGCAGGCCTCTAGGTCATGGCTGAATGCATGTTGGGCAGTAGGAGAGCTATTGCTGGGAGCTCCGAACAGACGGGCTCTAAGAACAACCTGGGCAATGACAGGCCTGCTTATGGATCTAAACTCTGAAAGTGGAGAAATGGTCCAGTCGCTGAAGTCAGCCGTCAGCTACCAGCTGCTGAGTGGAAAGTGTTCACTGGCTCTGGTCTGCTCAGGGGAAAGCGCAAAGGGTAATGCTGAGCAAGCTGGAGAGAAAGCAGAGTTGCCCGTTTGTTATTTTCACAAGGGACTCCCCATCCAAGTGCGGGTGAGGCCCAAAGCCAGGGTTCAGGGCGTCTGCGCACGCTTATGTGGGTATGCGCATGCATATGCCCAGATGTGTGCAATTCCAGCCAAATCCAAAGCCTTGGCAAATGCGGACCCTAGGCTGGGCCCCCCAGCTCAGCTGGGCAGTTTGCTCAGCAGCCATATAACAGATAGGAAGACAAGTCAACCGCTACCACACAGCCTCTGGCCTCTACTGGTTGCCCTCAGCCACTGCAATACATATTACTGCCCCACTGGATGGCCAGTGCCATGGACGGGGGGATAGCCCACTGACCCATAACAGCTCTGAAAACACCCTCCCCATCACCAGCTTGCAGGGGGCATGGCTTCCATCTAAGGCTAGAAGCAACAGAACAGCCACAAAAACACCATCCCCTCGGGACAGTAGGGAAGAGCTGTCCCGCTCTCAGAAACCCCAGCCCATCTGAGCTCTCAGCAGAGTCTGTTTTCCACCTTCCCTTCCCCTCCTCTCCTACTCCTCCCACTTCCTTCCCTCCCACCGCAGGGTGATAGGTGAGAGAAAACAAGATGCCCAGCTCTTACCTGGTTGTGCCACAGTCTGCTCTTTCCCCTGGAAAGAAAGGTATATATTGATGTTTAGTTGTTTTTTTAACCAGAGAACATTCTTTTTTTTTTCTAAAAACAAAAAATAACTGGTCTTGATTATTTGTGAAATGAAGAACAAAACCATGCCTAAGGTATGGTCTGTTGGAAAGAACTGCCTGTTATCACATCCCAAGTACCTCCTATTGGTGGGGCTATGTTCACATACATTTCGTTTTTATTGTTCACATACATTTTTTTCAGTGGTTCTCAAACTACAGTCTGTCCCACCTGGGACCCTTACTAAAAATGCAGGTTTCTGGGCTCTCGCATGGGCCTCCTAAGTCAGAATCTCTGAGATAAGAACCCCTGAATCTACATTTTAACAAGCACCCCAGGGGATTCCCTCTGTACACTAAAGCCCGGTGACTGTGCATTGCTTTATATCAATAACGATTTAGTGGCCCTGAAGTGTATCAGCCACAAGATACTTACTTGTTGTTCCTCAGCCCTGCTACCCCCTCCCATCCCTGCTGCCTTCATTCATAGCTGAGGACCTGCTCACTTCCTTCCGTGGAAAAGAAAAATCAGTAAGATGGGGTCTTGGTGTTACCTCCAAGAGACCTGCCCACCTACCTGCACCCACCCACTCACCTGCTACTTGCTGGCCCTCCTGAGGAAGCATCCTGCTTCTGCCAAAGCCCAGGCTTCTCCCTGTGCTCTGGGTCCCATCCCTCTACCTTTCTCAGGAGCCCTGTTCCTGCAAGTGCCTCCTCTCTCTCTAGCTAGCATTACCTATCCCCTCTCTTCTAGATCATTCCATTCACATATAGACATATTCTGGATATGTATATGCTAGCTTTTTAACTTTCCTTCTAACTACGTCCACATTTCTCAGCTCTCCGTACAGCAGCACTTCCCGAAGGAGCTGTCAGTCACTGTCCCTCCTCCCTCCCCAACTGCAGTGGCTTCTGTCCTCACCACTCCATGGAGCCGGCTCTGCCTCTGCGTGGCTGAGTCCAATGCCCTTTCTGCTCTTATCTGACTTCTCGGCACAACTCAGCTCATTGCTCCCTTCCTCTTAGAAGCGTACTCCTCTTGCTTTGCATGGATCCACACTTCCCAGGTTCTTATCTCGGGTGTCCTTCCTACCCTCCAGGCTGTTCCTCAGTTTCTCTCGTTGTCACCTCCTCATCTGCCCACATCCAACCTCTAAATGTCGGAATGCCCCCAGAACATATACCCGCACCTCCTTCTCTTCTCTTTCTGTGCACCCTCTCTAGGTGATCTCAAATGCTTACTGAGGATTCCCTAATCTTATCTCCAGCTCCCATACCCCCCCTGGACTCCTAGATTGCCCCCATTTTAATTTTGAACAGTTTTACTGAGGTATAATTTATATATCATAAAATTCACCCACTTGAAATACACTTCAATAATTTTTAGTTAATATTCCAAGTTGTGCAGCCGTCACCTACAATTCAATGTTAGAGCATTTCCATCACATGAGAAAGATCCCTGGTGCCAATTCACAGTCTCTCCGTCTTCTTACCTCAAGCCCCTGGAAACCATGAATCCACTAATCCACTCTCTGCCTCTACAGATCTGCTTATTCTGGACATTTCTTACAAATGGAATCATGAAAGATGTGGCCTTTTGCATTTGGCTTCTTTCACTAAACCTAATGCTTTTGAAGTCCTTCTATACAGCATGATTCAGTACTTCATTCCTTTCATGGAGCAGGAGCAGACCTCTAGGCCATGCTGTCCAATGGGAATATAATGCAAGCCATAATGTCTAGTAGCCACATTACAAAAAGTCAAAAGAAACAGGTGAGATTAATTTTAATAATATATTGTATTTAATCTAACACATAAAAAACATTATGATTTCAACACAGATCAACATAAAAATAAGATATTTTGTATTCTTTGGAGGGGGCACTAACTTTGAAATCTGGTGTTCACTTTACACATTTCAGTTCAGACTAGCCACGCTTCAAGTGCTCAATAGCCATGTGGTAGTGGCCACCATATTGGACAGCACAGCTCTAGACTCTAGAACCCCATCCAGCAGTCACATGAAGGGACTTTTTAAAAGGAAGAACCGAGCATTTATTTTCCCTATAGAAAACAATGCTGAATGGAGCTAGGGAGAGATATAAGGGGAGGAAGAGAGTAACAGAGATCTGAAAATAGAACTTAGAACAAACCAAAACACAATTCCTTAATTCCTGATCAAAGCCACAAGCAGTCACAAGAGTGACTGAAGCTGGTTGAAGCTGGTTGAACTGGAGCCAGACCAAAGCAGAAGAATAGAAAAGTCAGGTAAAACAAACTTGATTGTGTGTCTGGGGTCTGGGGCAACTTCCTATCAGACACCAAGCTGAGGAGAATTTTCACGTGGACCCAAGACCCTGAGTAGGAGCCAATGGCAACCCATGAAAGGGCTGAGCCAGCGGCCTGCGCTGACTGTGAAGGGGACCCAGGGGGAGTTTCCTGCTCCACCTCCTCCATGTATTCCCCGCACCTTTGCACGTGCTGTTCTCTCGGTCTCAACACTCTTTCCCCAGTTTTTCAGGTGACTGATGCCTTCTCTTTTCAGCCTCAGCTTAACCAGCACCTCCCCTTTGAGGCCTCTCTGATCACCCAACCTAAAGCAGGCCACCCCATTGCTGCCCCTCCCCCTACTGATCTCAGGCCAAATTTTCCATTCATGGCACTTATCACAGTTATAATTCTTTGTAGTTTGTTTACTGTTTGAGGTGTCTCTTCCCCATAAGGGCAGGAACCTTGTCTGTCTTGTATACATAGAGGATGGACAGATGAAGGGACAGACAGGGCATGGAGGGAAGGGATCAGAGGGTTAGGTCCTGTGGTGGAAGTCCAGCACACACTCAGGCAGCCTTTCCTCTGGTAAGGACTCTAATACACACTCAGCTTTAGACCACACCCCAGCTCTCAAGAACCCCATCACCAGCATCTTTTGGAGTCTGTTGTCTCAACTTCTAACAAATATCAGAAATAAAAAATGCTCTGCCCTTTACCTTCTGAGACCTGTTGAGATTAAAAAGAAATATTTTATACTCAGTGGCTCAGTCATTTTCTAAAAGGTCAGACTGCCTGGTCCTGGTGGACACTGTGCTCAGTAATGCACGATTAAATCTTGGCCTGAAAGGTTATGTCCCTTCCCTTTAATAGACGATGCACCATTCATCCTTGAGGGGCTCTAGTAAATTGCAAAACCATCTGTATCTTGTGTGTAAGCCCTGGAGATTACAGACTACCCAGAGCAATAAAAAGGTCAAAGATCTAAGACTCAGAGATGATAAACTAAGAATTTTCTGGCCAATAAAACAGCATAGCAACAACCAAAGGCATATAAGGGTGGGCGCTCTTGCTCCCAAGATGTGGCAGTGATATTATTTATAACAAGAATGCCAATTTGTGGGGCACACAGGAGCTTTTTTATTTATGTGTCTGGAATTGATCATGTTCAAAAATTCACTTCTAAGTGAAGGTGACCCAAAAGACTTTGTGTTTCCCCTAACTTATGAGAATAGAATGCTGGCAAAGCATTCAACATAATACTTTATTTCATTAAAAAAACTCACACAATTGTATTTTTTCAGGCAAAGTACTCCATTTGGCCCCATATTTCTCCCGTTTTCAAAATTTCCAGATTGCTCCTCCCCATGCAAAATAGCTCTCATATGAAATAAGGCCACTGATGCAGGTCTAACCCTCTTCTTGCCCCACGCTTAGAAGGGCTTCCTACTGAATGGAAGCCAATGCACTCAGGTAAAGGTGAACCATCCATTGATACTTGGAAGAATGAAATTAGCCAAACTTCTCAGCTCTTTGGCCTGCTTATTCCATGCCTCCCCTTGCCCAATGGGCAAGAACTTTATCAGTCTAAGTTGGTGCAAATTCTCCTGGTTGAAAAGTCTCCCTTTCACCCAATGTCCTAAGCATCCACATACACCTTTATCATGCACTGAACAACAACAACAAAAAGATTTGGTCTCGGCTTCAGTTTTTTTCATTAATTCTGTAATTTATTAACTTTAGTTAATAATAATGTACCAATATTCATTAATTGTGATAAATATGCTGTACTAATGTAAGGTGTTAATAATAGGGGAAATCGGACATGGAGTACATGGGAACTCTGTACTTCCTTTGCAACTTTTCTGTAAATCTAAGACTAATCTAAAACAAAAACAAAATTTTTATTAAAACGCCCCCATCTCAGTTATCGAAAGGAATACAGTGGCTTCCCCACTGCTGGCTTACTAGAGAACAGGACAGTGGTGAGTCTTCTAGATGGCTCTTTCTCAGCTGCCCTTATACTTCAGAAGCTACGTTTTCCTGCAGTTTCTTGTTGCTATTCAGCTCAACACTCAGAGAAAGGACTGGTAAATCACATCTCAGAGCAAGGTGTGTCTAAGGGCTCAATAAACTTGCAAGACCGGTGAGGAAGAATCAGTTGTTTCTTCGTTTCCTCCCACCCCTCTACATGCTGCCCATCCTGACATTTCAGTATTGGGCCAGGTGAGTGGGGCCATATGAATTTTTCTTTTTTGGAGTTATTCCAAGCAAAACTCTTATTAGTAGTATTTCATTAAGGCCATTCAGGTTGCATCTGAGATCACTCATGGGGGAGCTAGAGAGAAGCACTTTCTCATCTGGGATCTTATTTTTTCAAAGAATATCTAGTTTTCTAAACCTAGGGCATCTGATCTTGAAATTAAAGTTAAGTAGCCACCAACTCACATGTCACACACTCACCAATCTCCTCTCTAGGACTTTCTGCCTCTTTTACTCCATTCCTGCTGTGGTGTTTCCCTCCTTGTTTCCCACACTCCTCAATGGCCCCACTCACCTGGCCCAATACTGAAATGTCGGGATGGGCAGCATGTAGAGGGGTGGGAGGAAACGAAGAAACAACTGATTCTTCCTCACCCTTTCCCCTCAAGTCAGTGAATTTTGACAAATATATACACCCATTTATAACCACCACCCAAATCAGGATACAGGACATTTCCATCCTTGCCCTTCCCCTCTCCCCCCCCCCCCCCCCCCCGGCCCAAAGTTCCCCAGCCCTCACCAGCTAGAACACACTGAGATAATCTATGGTGATAGAAATCATAGCAGTGGTAGCTTGGGGAATGACTGCAAAGAGGCACAAGAGACCTTTTGGGGTGATGGAGATGATCTGCATCTTGATGTGAGTGGTTATACCTGGGCGTATATGTCTATCAACACCGATTTCTATACATAAAATGGGTGCATCTTATTGTATATATGTTACATATGAATAAAGTTAATTGAAAAATTTCCATTGGTGTTAGTTTTAAAGCCCTGGTTATTCCTCCAACCCCTAGCTATTCACCTTCCTTGAAGCATTTCCAGTTCTCCTGGGCCCATGGTGATCTCTTCCTCTCCTGTCTCATTGCCCTCAGAATCCGTGCTCTCCACTTGGCAATTCATCTAATCTTTCTGTGTGACAATTTTATTGTTATTTAGCTTTTTATGAATTCATGATCTGTCTCCCAGCCAGATTATAAATACCTTGGGGCTGGGAAATCCATTTCCTTAAAGCATGGGGGTCACAACTGCTGGAGATCCAGCAGCCCACTTGATAGCTGCTGAGTGGACAGTATAAGGGAGGTCTTGTGTGGCCAGAGCACAGACACTGGGATGTGCACCCACAAGGAGAAAAGAATGATCTAGTAAAGGGCAAGGACATGCTGTGGATGGCAAACACCCAATGAGCCAATGAGAGCCAGCCCTGTGCCCCAGCACAGCTCATTTTGTAATGCTTTTCCTGCCTCCCCCCAAATCCTGGTGACCTCTAGGCCTGCTTCAAGCTGTCTCAGGATGTACTGGCCTCATCACCTTGGAAATTCCCTTCATCTCTCTCGTGTTGGCTCTCTATTTCCTGGAGTCTACGTTTTCTTTCCTTTTGGTGGAGCACACCCTTCTACTAACAGCCCTCTCCAAACAGAACACAGAGTATATCTGAGTGTGGGGCTAATGGTGCTCCAGGCAGGGCCCAGCAGCTTCAGAGACCCCAGTCAGCTCCTCTCCTACAGCTGAGCCTCACATCAGGTTCCAGGCCCACCAGAACTTGCTGTAAAACATCCTTGACCTTGGGCCCTAATTGATGTTCTGGTGACCTTTCCATTCAACATTCATTCAGTGACTATTAACTGAGAGCCAACTATGAGCCAGGCACTCTTCTAGGCACTGAGGATAAAGTGGTGAACAAAATAAGCAAGGAAGTCCCTACTTTGATTTGGGATGTGATATTGTTGAAGTGGGGTGGGGCATGACCAAAGATAATAAGCAAGTGAACAAATAATAAATAGGGTGATTTCACATGATGATGAGTAGGATGAAGAAAATCAAACAGAATGTTGGGACAGAGGTGGTGATTCCTTGAGGTCAGGTGGCAAGGAAAGCCTCACTGAGGACGTGATATCTGTGTTGTTACTGACGGATAAGGAGTCGTCCATACTGAGATCTGGAGTAAGGGCATTCTAGGCAGGGGAAGAGCATATGCAAAGGCACTGGGGTAGAAAAAAGCTCAATGAGTTTTGAACAGTGCTGAGTGTCAAGAGCACAGTAAGGAAGTAGAGAATGGCAGATGAGGTCAGGGAAGTAGGCAGGGGTCAAATGACATAAGGCCTCGTATGTTATGAGAGTCATTGGGATTTCATTCCAACTGTCATTGGAAACCTTTGGGTAGTTTTAAGCCTAGTCCTTGGGCCCCTCAAGTACCAAACCGTGCCTTACACATATGGATTTTTCTTTTTTGGACCTAGAATCCTGGACACTCCAATAGTTCCTGGCAGAGGGTATCTGCTGAAAAGCATTAATGAAGACTCCCATGTTTCTGTATTCTCACCCCAATTCCCTACTGGGGGACCTTTATCACTTTGCCTTAGACCCTCGACATAACCTAAATTAAAACCCGTGCTTTCTCCCTATTTCTGCAGTCAGACTGGACCCCTCTCAGCATTTGTACCAAGGCTATAGATTATAAACTGTAGCAGCCTACCCAGTCCTAGGAGGTGGCACCAGTACCAGGCCTCATTCTGCCAAGTGCCCTGTGTCTCAAGCTAAAACAGCTCAAGGGGCCACAACAGAACCCAGTTGGGAAGACAGCCCCTCCTCACAGGCCTCCACCACCTGACTCACCTTCACCCAGGGTCTGCTTGAGTAAGTCGTGCTTGGCCTGCAGCTTAGTGATGAGGTTACTGCCGTTCACATATTCTTTAAATTTCTGTAAGACACAAGGCACAAGGACATTACAGATCGCAGGGCCAAGTCTCCAATCTCTGCTCTCGAATGGACCTCTGGGACAGGGAGGTCAAAGGGAGAGCACGTCACCCCAAGGACCCCAGTATGGGGAAAGGGAGGCTCTGTGGCTGCTCCTTTGCTCTTCCCCATCAGACCCCCAGCTCTGCCGAGCGGCTGCCCAGTCCCGTGACTGCAGGCATTTCAGGTCAGTTCTGGGACCACAAAGAAAGCTCAGGGGAACGGGAGCAGTGAAAGGTGCTGTTGTCAGGTGAGGACTGTGGGAGCTTTGAGTAGAGGGCTTCTTCAGTCATCAAAGCTCCACTGTGCTTCTGGGTCAAGAGCAACAAAGACTGAACCATCCCTGGGGCACACGGCTGAGCGAGAGTGCTCTATCGGACCTGTCAGAGAGGACCTCGGAACAGGTCTTTCTTCATCTGGCCCCGCTCTGGAGGAGGAAGGGCTCTGCAGGCCCCAGAGACAGTCCTAGTAGAATATCCCCAACTGCACTGGGGAATCTATTTTCTTCTTTTTGCAGATGAGACGGGTAAGGCAGGCACAGAGAAGTGATGTGCCCAAGCCTCCTGGGACCTCCAGGCTGTCTCTAGCTCAGGAGCCAAGTACAATGCACTCTGAACAGTGGGGAGGGTCGGGGCCAAGTGGAATGTTAGCCATCTGGAATTTTACATGAAAGCCTGGCAACTCACCACCAATTTGCACGGATCATGCAGGGCATTGTTTTCAAAGCCTGCACCCCAATTTTAGACAACGCAACACGACAACCATCCACTAAACTTCAGGGTTGTTACTTGGGGCTTGCACTTGGCTCCATTACCATTTTCCTCTCACCCTACTGAACACTGTTTTTTTCCTAAAACAGGAAAGTTGCAATAACCATCAATTCAAGATCAATGCCGATACTATCACTGGTGATTCAATTTCTGCATTTCACAAAGCCAAGCCAGGCAACTTAATTTGGGAAGCATGTTGGAAAAAACTGTCGGTCTAACTGACCCACGTGGCTTCACTGGCTCCCACTAGCCTGGGCTGCTCTTCAGAAGTCAATGCCAGCGGGTAAGCAGACAGCAGGTTCTGGGCCCACTTACTGTAAAATAAAACATCTCTGTCTCCTGCTGGTTGGCTCTCCTTTTGGCAATGTTGATCTTGCTCATGTAGGTCTCAGAGGCAGCCGACTTTACGGACTCTGTGGACCGACTGTGTTGGAAGGCATCAGAGACATCAAAGTCCTCCACGGTCAGCATGTCCTGTAAGGTCTGCATGGTGGCATCCAGGGTTTTTCTCACCTGGGAAAGCATGTCGACAGGAAACCTTTACCCTCAGAATGCCTTTGACACCTCAAAGTCCTTTTCCTAACCATTACTTTATTTCTTCCACACAAAGCCTCTAGGAGGCAGGCAGGACAAAGATGATCATTCCCATTATATTGATGTGCAAAGTAAGGCCAGTTAGCTGGCTGGGGTGAGCACCTAGGTTGACCAATCTAAAGTCATTTTATTAGATTGCTTCAGCCAGAGAGAGCCTTGGAGAATATTGTGACGAATAAGGAACTCAGGTTTGTTTCTCTTTACCTGGTTATAGTTTAGCCCCAAACTATATGGGAGGCATGCCCCTTGAGGAAGGAAAACACTAGAAACACTCTTGGTTCTCTTAAAAATGGGGACAAAGACTGGATAAGGTGAGCGGCCATCCTCCATGAATGAACTCTCCGGCTATCTGCCACCTGAGTCCTATCAAAACCTTCACAGAAAAGAGAACTTCGAGGAAGAGAGATAGGGAGACACCACAGTCTAGTCATTTCTCCAGAATCCTGACTTCTGCCTTGGGATTGAGTGGGACCCCTGGAAGGCTACACATGCAAGGCCCACGAGCCCTCACCTCACTATACCCCGTCACTGATTTGAGCTTAAATGGCAAACCCTATAATTTGATGGAGCGTCATTCCAAAAACACTCACAGGAGAAACTGTACCTACATTCACTGCTAAATTACTGTTGCTCAAAGTCTCTTGTCACTCAGGTCTCAACTTAAATGTCACAGTCTACATCAGAATGAAACCACCACAGCTGGGCTTTCCATTTGTACCCTCCCAGTGGTAATCCTGTGCCACCAGCTGCATGGGAGGTATGCTGACCATGGTAAGTGGTGACATCAGGCTCCCTGACTACAATTTTTAACTTAGTGCCTATCTCTGTCTAATAATCTGCATACTCATTATTTATTAGTTTGTTTTCTTTTGTATTTTGATTACTATCTCTCTTTTCTCAGTAGAATATAAACTCCATGAGAGGAGGTTCTATGATGTCTTGTTCACTCACTTTACTCTGCATTTTAGCACAATGTTTAGCACATAATATATGCTTAAGAAATACCTGAATAAGTATTCATTGAATAAAAACTTGTTGCATGAATACATTAACGACTCAGTTCTTTCTAATATAGCCTGACAGAAGCTCAGGTCCCAAATCAAGAATTCCATGACCATGAACAGCCTCTACAGAGGAACACTTGCTTCATTCTTTCTGTGGCCCTAATTTCCAATTTAAATTCCATTAACATTATTATCCATACACTATTCCATGTAAATACTTTAAAATACTTCGGGGAAAGATGTAGGCAGGAGTAAATAAAGAAAACACTCTGTTCATCTCCTCTGTCTTCTCAGGTTTGAAAAACAAATATATAATTTGTCTCCACAAAACCTCCCCCCAGGGACTGCTTTGATTCATCATCATCTTGAGTGACAGTCTGTCTCACATTCATGTTCATCCTACTTCTGTCCTTTATGAAGACAGAGTGAACCGCCCTCTCTGCCAGGATAGCCCTCTTGAGATGTGAAGACAGGACCCTGGCTTCCATCGCCTGCTGTGACTGCACTTCTCAATGAAAAACCTGTCCACGATATCTAGTGACACTCCCCACATCCTGGTGTCCACCAGTTGGTTGACATCCTCCCCGCATGGAGGCATCCAGGCTGGAATAGAATTTTTCCCACCTAGCCTCATCAGTCTACATCAGAATGAAACCACCACAGCTGGGCTTTCCATTTGTACCCTCCCAGTGGTAATCCTGTGCCACCAGCTGCATGGGAGGTATGCTGACCATGGTAAGATAGAAGTTCCTTGGGGCTCAGAATCCATGACACATTTAGTGTGCCTGGGGTTGTTTATTTAATTGTATACATTAAAATACCTATTATTATTTCTGATGATAAAAATAACATAAATAACATTACAGAAAATAGAGAAAAGCACACAAAAAGAAAACAGAAATCACCAATAATCCACAACCCAGACATAACCACTATTTACATTTGGAAGTATTTCCTTCCAGTCTTTTTTCTATGCCTATGAATACACACAAATACATATGCACATACTCTAGTCTACCTGAGTTATGATAATACTGAACATAAAATTTTACTTTCTCTTTGTGTTTCTTTAACTCAGCATCTTGTGAGCATTCCCCCTGAAAGATTCTTTGTGTGCATGATTTTAATGGTTGTGTGAAAGTCCATCTTACAGATGAACCCTAATTTCTTATGTATTCTTTGGTGAATGTGGACTCTCCAGAACAAGTTAGGCCTTTGTAAGGAAATCCCTTATAGGGCAGAGGGGTTCACTCACCTCCTCATTCTCTATCTTGAGAGTGGCCAGTCTGGACTGCAGCTGGTGGTACCGCATGAGTAATTCTGTCTGGACGGGCTGCTGAGCGCTGACCTGGCACACCTGTAGGAAAAACAGCACCCACTTGCGGTCACCCAGTGTCCTCATCATCTGTGTGGAGTTAGGGCAGGAGCTATCTTTATATATAAAAGGCTAATATGCTAAGTGTTTGACCATCCAACCAGTCGCTATGACATGCACTGACCACCTGGGGGCAGATGCTCAATGCAGGAGCTGCCATGATGCACACTGGCCATTTACAAATTGACCTGGCGCCGACAAAGCAACACTCAGCTTCCCCCAAGTGGGACACAGGCCCCGCCACCACCCTGGAGCAACAGCCCACCAAATCACAGCCAATGCCGCTGAGACCCTATGGCACAAAATGCGGCCCACAGCCCAGCCCAGCCTGGAAACGGTCGCTGTGGGCACTGGGTAATGATGTCACGTAGCAACACCCGGCTTCCTCTCCCTAGTGACGATTAGCCTCCTTGCAGTTTTTTCAGCCCAGGAACATGACTTGCTTTATAGCTAGGTGGAAACATTTCACACTGTAACCAAATGTCTGTGAAGCATTTTCCCGTGCTTCATCTCATTTGATCCTCATAGAAGTCCTGGAGTAAGTAGATAGGAGACTTGATGGAACCCTATTTTCTTTTCATTAGCCAGAAAATGGAGATTTAGAAAGTTTAGAAACTTGACCTGACTGAAAGAAGAAATGGTGGACCTTGAAAATGACTTCAGGTTTTCTCACTGCACAGAATATAGTCAAACACTGCTGCAGTTAAATATTTTACCCTTTGTTCTCCCTGCGTGATCTACAATAATAATCAGCTTCATGTTGATGTTTACTGCTGTGTTGCTGACAATTACCTGAAAGAGAAGTTGGAGTGCTTCACTGGGCTGGAAAAAGTTTAGCTACATCAGAAAGCAGGTCTAATTAAGCAAGTTTATTCTATATCTATAAAAGGCTAAGTTGACTCGCGCATGCACAATACATATAAAGCTCTCGCTGGTGCCAATCACATGCGTGTTTCGATCTGTCATTGTCAATTGTCAATTTGGTTGACACTTCTACTATAGAGAAAGGGCAAATAGTGATATTAAAATATTTCTTCTAATTAATTTCCTTTCAATGTGCACGAATCTGTGTACTGGACCACTAGTCACTAATATCCCTATCAGATGCTGAGGAAACAGGCTTAGAGAGCTTAAATGACTTGCCATAGGTAACACCACTTATACCTGGTAACACCTGATGGGAACCAGGGGCCACCCTCTCTAATTGCAAGGTGTGGCCTCTCAGTTATGGTCTTCTACACTGTGCCCTCTTGAGGGTTTACTAAGAGCTCTGACATAATCTCATAAAGTGAGACTAGTTAATTTCCAGGCAGGAAGTTATGGTAAGAAAGCAACCACCTAAAAGAAGCCAATGGAAAGAACGATGAATGGGGAACAATGATCCAGGTGCTCCTATTTCTCAGCAGGAAGATGCTTCAGAGAGGCAACTGTGAGGTGATTGCCTCTCACAGACCATCTTCCCCAGCAGGTAGATTGGGTGAGAGGTGGAGGAGAGAAAATGTGGAGAGAAATATTGTTCTCCCTACATCCATTCCACCCAGGGCTCTGTCACCACCTGCAGCCTGGGCTGCCTGGGGTGACTCAGCTGAGATCACAAGGAACAGCAGGGCTCTGTTATTTATTAGTGATTTACCACTAACTAGGCAACCCAAACTTTGCAGTCATCAGTAGTAAACATGAGGTCAGAATTTTCAAGGCCAGATAAAAGGGTTGGACATGAGGGATGGGGCAGGTGTTGCAGAAAGCCCTACATAGGACTCTCCTTTGCAAATGAAGAAAGTGAGTAGAGCCACCTGGAGGGTCCAGCAAATGCTCTCTGCTAAGGAGCTTCCTTGTCCCTTCCCACCAAGCAAGTTCAGTGGATGGCCCAGCTGAGCTCTCACAAGATCCAGAGGCTGGTGGGGTCTTGTGCACTATTGGTCTGGGTCCCCCGAACTCCCACGTACATAGGTGGATATGTCTAGGTGGAGGGACAGGGGCCACTAGGACAAAGTTCTGTGCACATATCCCTGAGGTAGAGATAATGGAGATGGGGAGGCAGATATGATGTCTTGTGGCTATCTCTTCAGTTCTAAGACTAAGGCCTGAGCCCCAGAGAGAGGGGGGAACTATTTGCATAAACGATTTTGTGAAACTTGGGTAACTAGAGTGCTTCTTTGGGGCCAGTGACCAGTGCCTTATCCTCCCTCCCACCCCAGAATATAGCAAGAATCTGAGCAGCACCAGCACTGAAGGAAACGCAGTTGGTGGTATGCCTCCTGTAGTGGAGGGCAGGCAGTGCCCTCGAGAGGACATTAGCCAGAGTGGCTGTGATGAGGCCCAGACTCCAGTGATTGAAGGGAAGAATGTATGCAGATATGGGACTCTCTTGGGCTATACTAGAGTAACTGGGAGGGATTCTAAGGAGCACTAAGGTCCTGCAATTCTGCGGGTGGAGAACTTGAGCCAGTAAGGTTAAGGTATTAGTGGTAAACTCCTTGGCTGGGAAAGCCCTTGAACCAAGAACTTGACCCCAGGCCTCTGAGATAAACATGCTGCATGTGGATTGGAGGCTGATGGTCCCCTCCCACCAATGTTCTGGGAGCACGTGGGGGAACAGACGGAAGCAGTCTCAAGCACGGGCTCCTGGGAGGAACCTACCTCATCCCCCATGTGGGGCTGGAACTCAAACTTGAGTGGAGGACAGAAGACCTGGTTGTACATGTCCATGACCGTGTGCTTGTCACTTCTGGAATCCAGGTTGTCCACCGCATTCTCAATAACATCCAGCCCCTCGTGGCGAGAGGTCTCCAGGTTGTACTCGGCTGAGAGGTAGGTCCGGAAGGTGCGGGCCAGGCTGGCATGAAAGCCCAAATCACAGCACTTGGAGACAGGCACACAACAGAAGGGTGCAGGTGAGGGCTGTGACGTGAAGGTGGGGACCACAAGTATTTCCTGTCCCATCATGATGACCTTTCATTCCATAGTCAAAATCTTTCATCCTGGGGGCCCTTGTGCATTTTGGAACCCTACCACACAAATCACATTAAACCCTTCAGGGAGACTTGGGGATTGCAATTTGGGCAACAGCAGAACTTCTCTCAGCTTCCCAAATTCACCACATTCTTTCTCATCTCCAGGCCTTCTCACATGCATTCCCTCTGCCATGCATACTCTTCCTCTCTCTTCCTGCCTAAACATCCTTCCTTCAGGTTTTAGTTTAGAGGTTACTTCCTCCAGGAAGTCTTCTTTGATGTTCTCCCCACTCAGAGTTTACATCTGATGTCCCTCCTCTAGGGGACCACATCTCTCTCCAGTTCCCTCATTGTGACACCTGCCTCCGTGGCATTGTGATTGCCTGTTAACATATCAGGGTTATACAGGGTAAGCTCCATGAGGGCAGAGCCACTGGCTTTTGTCTACTGTAGCACCTCAAGACCTAGAATGAGCAGCTGCTCAATAAACATGAGAAGCAGTCCCAGTTCTAACATAGGTGACAGAGGCTCTCCCTGATGATGCCACTCACAACAGTCTTTCTCCAAGCATGGCTGTCCTACGCAACTGGTATGGAAATCAGTGTTCCATTCTCCTTTTGCTTAAATGGCCTGATTTCTCCACTGATAACATCCCCAAGTAAAGCTGACTTGTGTATAGTGGACCCTTAAACAACTCAGGTTTGAACTGTGCAGGCTTGGAGTTTTTTCACTAAATATGCAGTCAGCCCTCCATATCCCAGCTTTCACATCCTCACATTACACCAACCGTGGATTGAAGAGAGTATTTTTGATCCAACGTTGGGAATCTGTGTAGGAGGAGGGCCAACTATATGCACTGTCCTATACCATCTATATATATAAAGAGCCAGGGTCCATAACATTCAAAACGACCGAAGGGATGACCGAAGGGACGACCGAACGCCAGGCTGCACACGCAGCAAGCTCGGGTGGGCAGGGACTGGCCAGTGGGATGAATTGCTGACCTCTTAGAGAGAGAGAGAGGCGGGGCTGATCAGCAGCCGCCCCAGGCTGCTGGCAAGGTTTTCTCTCTCTCTGAGAGGTCAGCAGTTCAGACCACTGGCCAGCAGCCTAGGGCAGCTGCTGATCAGCTCCACCTCTCTGATCAGGCCTGGAGACGCTGACTGGCATAGAAACCGACCAATCAGAACTAAATCTGGGTGAACTGTGAGGAGCCAATGGCTGCCTGGGAGGTGGAGTTTTTTACTCTGACTGGCATAGAAACCGACCAATCAGAACCTAATCTGGGTGAACTGTGAAGGCAGAACCTAAGGTGGGGGCTGAGGAGGGGTTTTAAGGGAAACAGCTGTTTGGTGTAAGGTGTACGAAAGCAGTTCAAATTTTTAATAACCAGTTTGGCAGTACAGTGCATATGGCTGGCTATCAGTCCAGATATAGGGATTATGTATTTTTGTCTTCCAAGAGCATCTCCTCCTGCTGAAAAAGGCTTTTGCCCCCATTTAAGCAATCCTATCCTATATAATCTATCTATACTAATAAAAGAGTAATATGCTAATTAGACCAGGTCAACCGGCCATCTTCTGGACGCCCAACATCCTTCTGGACAAAGCCATGGTGGTGGGGGCCAAGACAGAGACAGTTAGGGGTAATCAGGCCGGCAGGGGAGGGCAGTTGGGGGTGAGATCAGGCCAGCAGGGGAGGGCAGTTGGGGGCGATCAGGCCAGCAGAAGAGAGCAGTTAGGGGTGAGATCAGGCTGGCAGGGAAGGGCTGTTGGGGGCGAGATCAGGCAGGCAGAGGCAGTTAGGGGCAATCAGGCCAGTAGGGGAGAGAAGTTAGGGGCAAGATCAGGCCGGCAGGGGAGGGCAGTTAGAGGCAATTAGGCAGGCAGGCAGAGTCAGTTAGGGGCGATCAGTCAGGCAGGCAGAGAGGTTAGGGGCGATCAGGCAGGCAGGCAGAGGGGTTAGGGGCGATCAGGCAGGCAGGAAGAGGCAGTTAGGGGTGATCAGGCAGGCAGGCAGAGAGGTTAGGGGCAATCAGGCAGGCAGGCAGGCAGAGGGGTTAGGGGCGATCAGGCAGGCAGGAAGAGGCAGTTAAGGGCGATCGGGCAGGCAGGGAGGTGAGCGGTTAGAAGCCAGCGGTCCCAGATTGTGAGAAGGATGTCTGACTGCCGGTTTAGGCCCGATCCCATAAGCAGTGGGACATCCCTCAAGAGGTCCCCGATTGGAGAGGGTGCAGGCTGGGCTAAGAGAACACCCCCCCCCTTCCACCCCCGTGCATGAATTTCGGGCACCAGGCCACTATTTTATATAAGGGACTTGAGCATCTGCAGATACTGAGAGATGACTGTAGTTAAGTTTTGAGAGTTAAATGTTATGTATGGACTTTCCACTGAAGGGGGAGACTGGCACTCCTAACCCTCACATTGTTCAAGGGTCAACTGTAATTCTGTCTATTTTCTTTCATGTGTGGTATATGTCTGAACATGTCTGTACCATCCTGGGAAATCCCGAGGGCATGAACTGTGGACAACCACTCCCGTATCCCCAAACCCAGCCAAGGGTCTGGGCTAGAAGAGGGTACTTGGCAAGTGCACGCTGAATATGACTGCCCAACCCAACTCTGTAGGGGCTGCAACAGGCCCACTCCCATCCACAGAAGTAGAAACTAATTTCCCAGACCCCACATGCCCACTACCCTTCCCCTTCACCCTGGACCATCGGCAAAGGACAGGGGCCAGCCCCTCCTTCAGCTGATGATCTGCACCAGCCTGGTGTAGGGCCCTTCCAGTCCCAGATGCCAGGTGCTCACGTCTATCAGGTCGGAGACATCGTGGATGTAGTATTTGCTTATAGCTGCGTTGGTGGCAGCCAGATTCAGCAAGTAGTCATTCCGGGCCTTCGTGCACTTCAGCTTGTTCTCAGAATACTTTGCCTGCCTCTGGAAGAAGAAAAGAGTAGGTGTGAGAGCTGAGCCACTAATGGCAGGAATTTAGGGTTTCTTTTCTTTTTTTTTTTTTTTTTTTGGTTAATCCTCACCCAACGATATTTTTTCCCATTGATTTTTAGAGAGAGTGGTAAGGAGGGAGGGAGGGGAAGAGAGAAAGAAACATCAATGTGAGCGAGACACATCGACTGGCTGCCTCCCACACATGACCTGACCAGGTCGGGGATCGGACCTGCAACCCAGGTATGTACCCTTGGCTGGGAATCGAACCCATGACCCTTGGGTGCACGGACTGGTGCCCTCACCACTGATCCACAGAAGCCAGGGCTGGGGTTTTCTTAATGGTCACTCCATGATTAAATGCACTGTACCCCTCTGGAATACCTTACTCCGTATGCCAGCTGAGTAAGATTTGGGCTCTGTACTCAAAAAGCTCACCTTCCATTGCCCACATGTAGCCAATGACAGCACTATTCAATAAGCAGCTGCCCGTTACTGGCCTCTACCAGAGCTTGTTAATAAGACTTCCTGAGGTCTACTCACCAGCCCCCAATGGCTGTCCAAAGTATTGTGATGGGCCCTTGTGATCTCCCAAGCCCCTCTTCCTCTAGGCTCTCCCTCATTGCCAGCTTTCTCTGCCCATCCTTTAAGAGGCCAACTTCATTCATGCCTCTATTCAGACCGATTGTTCTCCCTGCCTGGCAGGCCATCCTTCCAAGTCTCTGTGTGATCTGGTCCTTCATGTCATGTCCTTCAGGTCCTTACCCAAGGTCTACGTTGAACATTTTGTGGGACTGACAAAATGGTCAGATCAGACTCTGACGGCAGCCTTGTCTAAAATGTTGCCAGCATCTCCACCATCCCTCCCTCCACCCTCTATCCCTTTTCAATTTTTCTCATTTATTTAATCTTTATTTCATTTTTAAGACTTTATTTTTATGGCAGTTTTAGGTCTATAGCAAAATTAAGAAGATGGTGCAGAGACTTCCCATATGCCCCTGTCCCACATACACACAACCTCATCCATTATCAACAACCCCAGAATGGTACATTCACTAACTATTACCCAGAGTCCACAGTTTACCCTGGGCTTCCCTCTCGGTGTTCTATATTCTTTGAGTTTGGACACCATTATAGTAGCACACAGACTAGTTTCCCTGCCCTAAAAACCTGCTGTGCTCTGCCTTTTCATCCTTTCCTCCCTCCAACCCCTGGCAACCCCTTATCTTTTCACTGTCTCCATCATTTCGCCTTTTCCAGAATGTCATATGGTTGGAATCATACAGTATGTATTGTTTTCAAATTGGCTTCTTTCACTTAATCATAGGCACTTTAATGTTCCTCCATGTCTTTGCATGGCTTGCTAGCTCACTTCTTTTTGGATCTTGAATATTTAGTCAACATTCCATTGTCTGGATTTACCACAGTTTATTTATCCATTCACCTACTGAAGGACATCTTGATTTCTCTGTTTTTCTTCAAAAGCACTTCTTACTGCCCAAAATTATATTTTTTACTTCTTTGTGTACTTGCTGATTTTCAGTGACCCCCACTAGAAAGTAGGCCCTGTGAAATCAGGGGCCCGCTCTGCCTTGCTCAGCTCTGGACCTGTAACACCCAGACCAGTCCCTGCACAAGGCAGTCATTCAGTGGTTTTCATGGGCTGTCTGGGTGTGAGAGGAGGAGAGGCCGAGCAGGCAGCCCAGGAGCAGTGTTGGCGAGGAGTCCACCTGCCTCCCTGGGGAACTGCTCCTGTTCTGGGCCAGCTGCAGGAAGGAGCGGAGTTCATGGGTTGGAGAGCTGTCCCCTTACTCCTTTCAGACTAATGAGTCCCACTGCTGGGTAAAAAAAACAGCTCTCCTTAGAGTTTTCTCCTTCATCTAAACACCCTTAAACCTTCCTTATTCCAGATTGAGTTCTCCTAGCTTTTTAGTAGAGGTGTCCCCAGAGATCCCCTCTGACCTTTCTTTCTCCAGGGTCCACTTATTCTGGGAATTTCAAAAAACATACTTCAGGTAATTACTTCCTGTACCAGCCATGCATCCAACCCTCACAGAGAGTTTTGATAACCCTGACCAGTTTGCAGGGGACTACTCTGACCCCGAGACCATTTTTAGCCCTTTATGGACTCATAAAAGTTTATACCTAGGAAGGATAGTAAAGGTATCTTAGTTTAATTCACCCATTTTATAAGTGAAGAGATAACTGAAGGGGAGAAGTAGCTTTTCCAAGGGCCAAATGGCTAATTTACATACAACTCTGAACAAAAAAATTGTTTCTACTTCTGTGGGTGGGAGTGGGCCTGTTGCAGCCCCTACAGAGTTGGGTCGGGCAGTCATATTCAGCGTGCACATGCCAACTCCCAGCCAGTATTCTCTCTACCCCTTTAAATATCCCCCCATGTTGTTCTGTAATTCCCTGCCTGTCTTTTTAAAAATATATTTTAATATTTTTTTTATTGATTTCAGAAAGGAAGGGAAAGGGAGAGAGTAATAGAAACATCAATGATGAGAGAGAATCATTGATTGGCTGCCTCCTATATGCCCCTAAATGGGGATCAAGCCCACAACCCAGGCATGTGCCCTGACCAGGAATCAAACTGTGACCTCCTGGTTCATAGGTCGATGCTTGACCACTGAGCCACACCAGTTGTGCTAAATATTTCTTTGTTTAGTATATTCACAGAGTTATATAATCATCACCACTATCTAAATTTAGAATATTTTCATCACCCCAAAAAGAAATCCTGTACCCATTAGCAGTCACTCCCTATTCTCCTCTGCCCCAGCCCCTGGCAACCACTAATTTACTTCCTATCTCTATGGATTTGTCTCTTCTGGACATTTCATATAAATAGAATCCTACCTATGTGGCCTCTTGCGATTGGCTTATTTCACTGTTTCCAAAATTTATCTATGCTGTAGCATGAATCAGTACTCTATTCCTTTTTATGACTAAACTAGAGGACCGGTGCATAAAAATTCATGCACTGGAGGGGGGTCCCTCAGCCCGGCCTGCCCCCTCTCACAGTCCGGAAGCCCTCAGGGGCAGGAGGCGACCCGGTGATCAGGGGAAGGCGACGCCCCCTTCACACCTCTGCTGCTGCCACTGCCGGCAGCGCAAGCCTCAGCCGGCCCTGGTTACCTGAGCCTCGGGCAGCCCTGGGTCGCTGGGCAGCTGCCATCCAAGGCTTGCCTGTCCCTCGGGCCGGCTCTGGGTGGTTGGGGGGGCTGAGGGGACTGGGGGACTCTGGAGGCAGGCGCCCGGCCTTGCTGAGCGCCTGTCGCCCCAGCGGGGCTGAGGGAACTGGGCACCACCATTTTGTGGGTGTGAGCACCGCCATCTTTGAGGGCGGGACAGTCAATTAGCATATTCCCTCCTTATTGGGTATAGGTGCTGCCATCTTTGAGGGTGGGGCAGTCAATTAGCATATTCCCTCCTTATTAGATAGGATAATATTCTGTTGTGTGGACAGGCCACATTTTATTCATCCATTCATCAGTTGACAGACATTTGGGTTGCTGCCACTTTGGAACTAGTATGAATAATGTTTCAATGAACATTCATGTGTAAGTTTTTGTGCAGACATATGCTTAAATTTCTCTTGAGTGATACCTAGGAGTGGAATTGTTAAGTCATATGGTAACTTAGTCTATGTTTAAATTTTTGTGGGATTGCCAAAACATTCTCCAAAGTGGCTGAATCACGTTACCTTCCCTCCAGCAGTGTCCACGGGTTCCACTTTCTCCACATCCTCATCAATGTTTGTCATTGTCTGTCTTTTTATTTTAGCCATCCTAATGGATATGAAGTGGTGTCTCACTGTGGTTTTGATTTGCATGTCCTTAATGACTAATGATGCCAAGCATCTTTTCATGTACTTACTGACCACTCATACATGTTCTTCGGAGAAATGTCTATTCAAATCTTTGCCCATTTTTTAATTGAGTCTCTGCCTGATTATTGTGGAGCCCATTTTTCTTTGCCTTTAGCAATTATCCTGAAGTCTTATTTTATTTGCCTCTGGTTACTTTTCCTGCTTACCTAGGTCCTGTTAGATCTTGTTCCCACTCAATCTCCTATAATTTTTAAGAGCTGTAGGATCATATCATCATAGAATTCATCTCACTGAAGCCTAAATAAACATCTGGCACATAGAAATAGCTCAGGAAATGTTTGCTGATCCCACAGACTGAATGGATGCAGATGATTCAACAAGAAACCATAGTCTTTCAAGAAGAAATGAACCCTAGAAGTCGCCTAGTCTAGGATGACAGAAAAGCAACCTGTGCACTGCCCCTGTATATTCTGGCCATGGCAGACATTATTAATTGATCACAGCACCGTTTTTAGCTAAAGTCAGAAGAGAGCTCATGATCCTCAACACAGAGCTCTGGGCAGCCACTACCAATCCAAGAGATGTTGTGAGAGGGGAGAATTATCTGCCATCACTGTCAGATTTAAAAACTGACGTTCAGAGAAGTGTAGTAGCTGTGGCATTTTCAAAACTCAGTCTATCTGACTCCAGAACCAGAGTACTCCTCTCACCATGTCCTACTGAGGCACTTTCCAGCACTTTACTGCCACTGCTGGCAGCGCAAGCCTCAGCCAGCCCTGGTTACCTGAGCCTCGGGCGGCCCTGGGTGGCTGGGCAGCTGCCATCTGAGGCTTGTCTGTGCCTCGGGCCGGCTCTGGGTGGCTGGGAGGCTGAGGGACTCTGGAGGCAGGCGCCCGGCCTTGATACACAGCCATTCCAATCACTTGCCTCTGCTTTGGCAATGGCAATATTGGAATGGTTCTTTCCCAAGTTCCCAGTGCTGGTTGGCAGCCCAGTGCTGTTCCCTCTTGTTGGGACACACTCAGTCCCAACCAGTCCCCAGACACCTAACTGACCCCCAGAGCAAGTCCCCGCCCCTCACTAATGCCTGTGCTCTGGGCTATGAGTCTCATCACAGTTCAGCTCTCTTGTCAGCTGAACACATCTTCCACCTGTTGACCCTGGCACAAGCCAGACCTGCCTCCTTCATGACACTGACCTCCAAGAGAGCAGATGCGGGCAGCATTATTCTACCCTCACAACCCCCAGGGTGCAGAGGGTGAGGCCAAGGCTGTCAGGGAGCATGGACCCCAGGGCCCTCACTCGCCTTCTCCTTCATCTTCTCAATCTTCTTCACGGAGCTGCGGCGCTGGGGCCGGTCGTCGTGCCGGAGCAGGTTCATGCTGAGCTCTCCCGCCTTGTTGAACTGCTTCTCCTCCTGCTTCTCAGCCTCCTTCAGCTTGCTCTCCGCACTGATGCTCTCCGCGTGGTACATGTGGTAGGTTTTCATGACCTGGGGACACACAAGTGCAGGAATCAGCAGGCTGTTAGGGCCCAGCCTGGGTGGCTCTAGTGCTCTCGGCCCCCTAAGTTCTGTGCTCCAGTCTGCTCGGCCCTTCCTCTTCCCGTGACACACTCTGAGCTCCCATAGCTCTTTACTTCTGCAAAAACTCTCTGAGGACTGGAGATGATGATTGTCAGTAGCGGCTTCATAGTCATCATAATCATTATCATCATCACCATCATTAAGTCCTTACTAAGTGCCAAGAATGGACTAGCAAAGAGAAAATTTAAAAGGGCAACCACAGTCCCCAAGCATTTGGGGTCTCAGAGAAGATATGGAAAGTTGCTGCTCTCTCTAGCCTCCCAACCATAATTCTGTGTCCCTGCCCCCTCCCCCAGGGTCACCGGGAAAGCCCCTCCTCCAGTACTCTCGGAGCTTCCATGGGAACATCCTTCTTACTCACAAATTATTTTCTCAGCTGTTTCATTAAGTAAAATTGGCCTACAAATGACTGTTCCCAAAAGGAGTACTATTGGGTATCTGAATACATCTGAATACATATTCTATGCTCTCTGAACTAAACTCATCCTTGACTATAAAATGAATTCCTGTAAAGCATATTGCCCTTTGCTACTCTGCATCCATAACAAATGTTGGATATTGTTATAACAAAGGGATATTTGAGTCAGAGGAAATCCTAGATGTCATCTAATCTGACTACCAAATTTTATAAATAGGGAAACTGAGGCCCAGAAGGTCCTCCAAGCTCAGTAGTAGTATCAGCATAGTCTCCAGACTTTACATCCATGTGGCCAACCCCACAATCAAGGAATAGAGCACTTCCATTACACCTGAAAGAGCCTGGTGCCCCTACACAGTCATTCCCCACCCCTACCACAGACCCAGGCAATCACTGATTCGCTTTCTATCACTGTAGAATTTCATCTATATGGAACCACAGAGTATAAACCCCTTTGGGTCTACCCTCTTTCACTCAGCATAATTTTTTTTAGATTCTCCCATGTTGTTGCATGTATCATAAGTTCTTTTCTATTGCTGAGTAGTACCCCATTGCATGGCTATACCACAATGTGTTTATCTATTTTTGTTGGCTTGTTCATTTTCACTCAAGGATATTTTTTCCATAGATTTTTAGAGAGAGTGGAAGGGAGGGAGAGAGGGAAGGGGAGAGAGAATCATTGATGTGTGAGAGAGAGATTGATTGGTTGCCTCCCACACATGCCTGAAGGGCTGGGGATCAAACCTGCAACCCAGATATGTGCCCTTGACTGGGAATCGAACGCTTGACCCTTCAATGTGCAGACCAATGCTCTAACCACTGATCCACCGGTGATGTCTGATTATCTATTTGGATGTTGATAGTTATATGTATTGTTTACAGTGTTGTAAAGCTGCTATGAATTGTTCCTGTACAATTCTTTGCATGGACATATGTTTTCATTTCCCTTAGGTAAATATCTAGGAGTGGAGTGGAGAGTCATATGGTAAGTGTATATTTAGCCATATTAGAAATCTGGTCTCTGACTTTTAATTCACCATGTTTCTAACATAGCATACTGTTTCCTTAATTTATTCCAATTTTCTCATCAATGAATACTCTTGGCAGCCTTAAAGCAATATCCTGTCTCCTGGTCCCCAACTAAAAGTATGTTTTTTCTTTGCAATATCAAGTTTATGATCATCTTTCTATGCTAAGAAATTTCTGGAATCCATGGCTCCTGGGCCTTATTTATTCTCTCTGTCCTTTGGATAATTACAGCAGCTAATAGGACAGAGGCTTCTATGAGGGCATGGGGTGTGCTCCTGCCTAGCCAAGCCCTTCAGGGAACTTGGAATGAAATACTGGTCAACATTATAACCTATTTATTCTCATTTAAAGTCTTGTGAGGTAAGTTTATTAGAATGAAGATTTCTTCTGTGACTCTCACCATTAAGTCACAACATTGATCTGTGGTTCAGAAAGTTCCCTTTGCCAGAGGTCAGGAGTCAATAGGGGCAACATCTATTGTACAACATGGTGGGTAAACATATGGACTCTGGGCCCAATTGTCTGGGCTGAATCCTGAGGCTGCCATTTACAAGCTGTGCGACCTTGGGCAAGTCCTAACCTCTCTGACCTCTCCCACCTCATCTGTAAAATGAGGATAATAGCACCTACCTCTAGTTTGTTGTGCGGACTTAAGGAGTTAATTTTTGTAAAGTGCTGAGAACATTACCTGTTGCAGGGTTAAGAGCATTAGCTGCCACCATCACCATTATCACCATCCTCCCTGTTTAGGCTAAGGGTTTCAAACCTTGAACTCACTTGACTTCAGGGAAATGTTTGCAAATTCTAGAGAACATCTACTATTGTGAAAAAATATGTATTCTATACCATGTTTCTCCCTCCTTCTTTCAACCTGAAAATCTCCCCAAATTTCAAAAAAATAAATGGATAAAAAAATGCAAACAATTTTTCTTTGTGGGTCTTGGTGAGAAGACCGCTTGTCTGCATTCTACCCAATTTTTTTTTATTTTTATTTTTTTTCTTATTTGCAGTTGCCCTAAAACTTCTAGAGATCCCCTTCTTGCTGATTTCACCCACTCATTTCCACTCAGCAGATTTCCAAACTCAAGGGGCCAGAAAGTGTGCTGGATTGGTGCATTCTTGACATCTAGTGGCCAAAAGGAAGGGCTACAGGCTTGTGGATAACCAAGGCAGTTGGCTATTTTTAACTATCTCCTTTGTGCAATGGCTCCAGGAACGTGATGCAGCTAAAAGTTGGTAATGCCTGCTCAAGTCTGTCTCCTGGGCCCTGCCTTTCCCATTCTTGAATATTTCCTCCATCCCTCCACATTGAAAGATACCACTGCTTTCTTTGCTTTTCTGCCATGCTTCTGGTGATGCTCATTTCTGGACTCCACCCTTTCTGGGTTCAGTCCTTCCTGCTACATCCATTTTTTTTCTACTTCAACTGCTGAGGTCTGCTTATTTCAGCACTAAATCTGTCATCTGTGTTATGCAGTTCAGAGGAAGACAGAGCATTTCTATTTGCATCTAGATCTTCCTGTGCAATCATCCATGCATGCATCCATCTACTCACTCGGGTTGAGAGGGGCAGAAATAGAATATTGGGGACCAGCTATAATTATAAGAAATATTAATCATACTCTGTTAACCATGATTGTTTTGTTCTGATTGAATAAGGCACATTCTAGCCTGGCTGGGAGTTGCACATGGGACCTGGGAGCTCACCTGGAAATGCGACCCATCCTCCCCATCTAGGAGCTGCCTATCATGATCGAAAGATTAACAACCTTAATGCAGAAACCAGAGCTGCCAGCCCTTTGAAGACCCCTAGCCTTTGCATACCCATAGGCCTTTGCAAGTCTCCAGCCCGCATTACCTGTAAACTGCCCATTTGGCATGCCTTTTTGCCTACTTCCCATGTAATCTTTGTCTTTCTACCCAATATAAGCAGCTGGCTTACGGTGGGGTGCAGAGCAGATTTTTGTGGATGACCTGCTGCTCTCCCCCTACTGCTGGCAGTATTGGAATAAATGCTCATATATGATTCAGCTCTGTCTCTGAATTGGTTCAAGCCCAGATCCTTTGATTGTCTGGTTACAGGGTCAGCACCCCAGCAGGGTGTTCTCAGTTTCTCACATTTTCCTTTGCCCAGTTTTCTACTCTTCTTGAACCATAGAGCACTCTTTCCGCTCTTCAACAAGCCAAACTTCCCAGTGCAGTCTTCGAACTGCATTCCCAAAACCCCATGTTTGGAGAGCACAGCCCTGACAATGCTGGAGCCACATGCTATGTGGTCCAATTGGTAATTCCTGATCCCAAGAATATCAGGGAACTGGATGGCCCGGGTGACTTATGTCCAACAGCTGCCACAAAAAAGTTTACCTGGGGACCTCTCTGAATCAGGCCTAAGTACTTATACCCAGAATCCTCTAGATAAACTGAAACATAGGAGTCAGCATGAAAGGTCCTTAGTTCATAGCCTAGAATAATCTACTCAATATTGCCAGTCTAAGGTATGTTAACTAATATTTAAATTACCTATTATTTCAAGTTTGCAAACCTCTCCTTTTATTATCTCCAAGGAGCATTTCAGTTAATCCTTATCCCAAATCCTGGGAGGCAATGTGATAACAATAACAATAGCAGCTGACATTTACTGAGCACTTACTACCTACCAGGATTTTATATATAGTAACTCATTTATTTCTCATAAAAAAAACAACAACACCCTATGAGGTGGGTACCATGTAATCCCTACTTTATAGATGAGGAAACCACAAAATAGGGATGAAGGATCCTCTAACCCACAGGGACCCAGGAGGCCCGGCTTTGAGACTCAACGCTCCCACCACTGCTGGGTGACCATGGCAGAAGCTTGTCCTCTCTGTGCTACCTGGTGAAGACCAGATGGGAGGTAGGTAGGAAGATGCTTCAGAAAGTACGACTATAAAGTGACTGGTTGACAGCAGTGTTGGGAGCGTTGAGTCTCAAAGCCGGGCCTCCTGGGTCCCTGTGGGTTAGAGGATCCTTCATCCCTATTTTGTGGTTTCCTCATCTATAAAGTAGGGATTACATGGTACCCACCTCATAGGGTGTTGTTGAGGTGGGTACCATGTGAAGGGAGCAGCATGGATGCAGGCCTTTAGCCAAGGCCCAGTCTCCAACCTGGGATCGCCAAAGGGCCCCTCAGAGGCACATACCCAGCTTCATGCCAGATGGGGGTTCTGTCCTGCCCTCTGGACCCTATCAGAAGGGGGCCTCAGAACAAGGCTGAGATGCACGGTGTAGGAATATGGAAGTGGAGACCACTCTTCTTGGACCCAGATTAGTTTCATAGGTGCTTGGAAGGCCCTCCAAAAATCTTGGTGAATTAACCCCTCATTGAAGGAAACTAAAGCCCAGAAATAGCTAGTGTAGTGTTCAAATAGCTAGCAAGTTGGACAGTCAGGCCTTCTTAGCAGTGGGCATTGTCTTTTCTGGTAATCACAATGCCTTCTGCTGTGTACACTTTGCCTTTGTCATCTTCCCAAAGCCTCAGATCATGAAAACAGGAAAGTATTATCTGCACAGCCCCTCAGATGCTCTTTTACATGCAAACAAAGGCAAAGGCGATCTGGAAGTTGACAGTATCAATAAAGGGACACGCTGGGGCAGGATATGGATCAGTTGTTAGAAAACAGGTTTTCAACAATGTAGTGCAGGTGTGCTTCCTATACCCCAGGGCCATCCCTGGGTTATCCTAGAGTTGTGTGGGGGAGACCCTGAGCTAATGCATGTCAAAGATATCCTTGAAAGAAAAGAGAAGTCCCTAAATTTCAGTTTGACCACCCATACTCTGTCTGGCCTACATTGTCCATAGGAGTTATCATCACTATTTTATTTATTTATTTTGCATGTTTATAAACATCCCTGCTAAAGTTAAAGTCCAGGAGGGCCAGAACCCCCATTTATGACCATATTCATTATATTAAAGTGGAGATAGATACCCAGCAAGTATCAATATATGTCTGCATGAATGAGTGAATGAATAAGAGTTGGCCGGCTGAATAGATGGATAGGTGGATGGGTAGATGGATAGATGAATGGATGGATGGATAGATAAATAGGTGGGTGGGTGGGTGGATGGATGGTGGGTAGATGGATAGGTAGGTGGGTAAAATAATGGATATGTGAATGGAAGGGATGGAAGGAGGAGAGGAGGGAGAATAAAATAGGGGAGGTATAGTTTTACTGCCTTCAATTTGGTAAATATAATTGGGGTGGGGCATAGCTATACCTTTAATAATCACATTTTTATTGAACAGGTTATTATGTGCTAGGTACCATACTAGGAAATACCACAGTGTGAAAGACAGATAGGGTCTCTGCCCTCACAGAACACACCCTCTAGTAGGGATACAATTATATAAGTGATTATCACACGGTGTAATAAATACTATGATGAGGGAAGTACAGGGCATTTAAGGAATGCTTCCTGGAGAAGAGTAGCTGTTAGCTGGGTGAAAAGGGCATGGAGTGGGGGTGGGGTGGGGTGGGATGGAATATTCTAGACAAAGGGAGCAGTGCGAGCATTAAGCCCAGGAGCAGGAGCCAAATAAGTTTGAGGAACAGAGGTTTGAGCACTAGCCAATGGAGCTACTTCCTTATTCTCCCCCAGCTACTCCTCAGTGGACATCTGTTGTTTTTCTCTGCCTAGGATCATCTAGTCCTCCTTCTTTTAGAACAGCTCCCTGATTTTCTTTGAGAAAATCACCCCAATTCCCCTCCCCATTTTCAGTCCATGTGGTTGATGGGAAACTAAAACCAGACTCCACCTGAGGGTGAGCATGAGACGCAGGCCTGGCCAATTAATAACATTATGTTAACCTGGCCACAGTGATTAGACCTCATGATTCCAGCCAGGCCAATAAGAGACAGCCCTGGGCTTTGCTGGACACACTGGAAAGGGCACTTCTCTTTCCACTAGGGGGCGCGAAGCTGATAGAAAATGAACTTACAGTGGGGCTGGGTGGGGAGACCATCTTTGTGACCAATAGGAGAAATTTGCCTGATCATGACAGCAAAACAGAGGAAAACAAAACTAAAAGAGGGAGACAGGCTGATTTCCACAGGTTGATGGATGGGTGGATGATGGATGGATGAATGGATAGATGTGTAGACAGACAGGTGGTAAGAAAGGAGGAAAGGAGAGAGAGAGGAAGGAAGGAAGGAAGGAAGGAAGGAAGGAAGGAAGGAAGGAAGGAAGGAAGGAAGGAAGGGAGGGAGGGAGGGAGGGAGGGAGGGAGGGAGGGAATAGGATAAAATGGAAGAGGCACTGCTCTATTGCCTTTGATCTGGTGAGTATTTGGAGGTGCTGCTTGCTACAGAAGAGTTGTGGTAGGCAGTTAGACAGGCAAGAGCAGAGCAAGGACAATGGGCCAGGTACAGAGGTCACCAAGGCAAAACTGGGAAAACAAGAACCTCGTCTCTAGGGTGACTTTCCTACCCTAGCATATTGCTGATCATGAGGTTCAGACTCTCCCCTGACCTTTTCTCCCCTGGCATGTTGCTAGTCATGTGGGTTAGACCCCCTTAGAGAGGATATAAACAAGGGGGAACATTAAGCCCCCAGGACAATGAGGTTCTGACCTGCATCAAATACATCTAGGCCTCAGCTGTGTTTCAGCTCCAGGCCCAGAAAAGCTGCAAAACCAGAAAAGCAGCAAAACCAGACCAGACACACCACACTGACCTCTGGACTAGCTGTATTGACTAAAGACCCTGCCCTGGCACCAACCAATCAGTGGAGACCACAATCCAGAAAGGACTCACCTTGAAAGCTGGTAAATATTCTATTGAGATCCTCCCCTGGGAATTCCCCTAAAATCTGTACCCTAGCATGCCCGGGCCTTTCCCCTCCCCGTCCACTCCTCTCAACTACCACCTCCCAGGTACATTACCTTTACCCTTCTCTCTCTTAAACTCCAAGGGCCCTTCTTTTGATGCTGTAACTTGTTTCCTGAGCCCATTTCTTCTACCACCCACTCTTCTACCTCTGTGACTTTCTAAATAAATTTTCTCTTATAGTTTCAGTCTTGGTTTTGAATTCTTTCCTAGCCAGAACTCAAGTACCAAGATTGCTGAACTAAGGCCCCATCTGACCCCACTGGTCTAACACCTGGTGCCATTTTTGTTGTAGCTGCCAACAGAGTGAGAGCGCTGGGGTGCCAACAGCAAACCCCTCCCTAGGTCATTTGCTGACTGCACATAGAGTCTTCAGGAGTTGCCCAGAAATTCGTTTCAAGCATATGCAGCTGCCTGCTGTGGACCCAGTGCTGTAAGAGGCACAGTGGCAGGCTGTGAACATTTCAGGAGTTGGCCTTTGAAGTGTCTTATACCTCCCTGGTGTTCCCAGGGTGCTTACTGAAGCAGAGAAGGGAGGGAGGGACATGTGACTAAATGAAAGAAACTGGTTTTGCCCACAAGGAGTTTAGAATCTGGGCAGGGAGAAGAGTAAAGCATGTGAAAGGATGATACAGCAGTCCCAAACAGAGCATAGTGTGTGCTGGATATGTGGCCTGGGAGGGAGGGTGTCTAGACCGTGAGCCTGGAGGCTGCACCAGGTTCTCCACAGTGTGTCCAGAGCCTCCAGCAGTGCTGGCATATAGCCGGTAATCAATACATATTTGGTGAGTGAAGAAATGAGAGGAAGAGTGTGCACGTGCATGAGGATTTAGTTAAGAGTTCAGGAAAGTGATGGCTCCAGGTGAGCTTCTGTGATCAAGAGTGAGTTTGAGCTTGGTGCCTTTGGATGGGTAAGAATTCAAGAAGCAGAGGGGAAGAGAGGAAGAGAAAGGGAATTCTCAGCAGGAGAGGCAACGGAGAATCCCAGCAGAGCAAACAAATCTGATTACAGACAAATCTGGGTTTGAAATCCTGCTGCACTAGCTACCAAATAAATTCCTGCACTATGACCCATGTGTTTGTGTTCCCCCATCCACTCGCCTTCTTGGATTCTAACACTCATCCTAAGTCCAGTTAGATTTTGCCTCCACGCAGATAGCAAGGTCAATTCTTGGCCAAATTGTGATGTTCTGAAATTATTTCCTGGATATGGCAAGGCATGCTCATCCCCCTCACCTCATGTGATCCTCAGAACAGTGCTCCATTTTGCAGATGAGAATACTGAGCCCACCTGAGCTACATGGGTGCCTAAGTTCCCACGGTCAGCAAGGAGCAGGCCTCAACTTTAGCATGTCCTACCTGACTCCAAACCCACACTCCTTCCTCGGGAGATTTGTGTCCATGCTCCCCCACCCCAACTCTGTGTCTTCTGCTTTGGTAGGTCACACATTCCCACAGCTGGAACTTTTACAAAGTAAACATGTCCAGGGCCCCACCCCAGATGTACAGAATGAGAAGCTGGGGTTTTGAATCACTACATCCCACCATAATTACCCACTGTCCCTTGGGCACATAGTAAAAAAGGCCCAGGGTCCTCCCAGACTTCTGGTTAGCCTCCCTCCAGCCCTGGGCACTGAAGAAAGGGGGCCCGATCTCACATGGCAGCAGAGCTGAGTAGGACTTACCGTGTAGAGCTCATTGGTGACCTTCAGGAGCTCCTCGTGCATCTGCAGGCCAATCTCCTTGCTCTGGAATGTGAAAGAGCACACGTCAGAGGGGGAGAAGGTAGCTGTTGGCTTTAAATTTCCTTTTCAACACAGTAAGGGCAGGAATGCTCTGGGCAGGGGCTGCAGAAATCAACATAAAACTCATTGATCTAAACTTGAATTCCTCAACTTGTATCCGCAAAACAAAGTCTTCCCTGGCCATGTAAGTTGGGGAACGCTGCTTGGTGATTCACAGAGATATTACCATATTAAAGATTCTGAGAAACCTCACAGCCATCTTTCTTTAATTCTGTGTGTCCTATGTTTATGTGACCAGAATATGTGTCCCTAGTTCAATACTCATTAACATTTCATGAGGGTGGGATTCCAAAGAACACAGTTTGAGAAATAATGATGTAGCATCTCAGTTCATCAGAGCAGTGCAGGTAAACAGACAGCCCTTTGGGTCACTGGCAGAACACTGAGGTTCTGGCCTCCACTGTGTCACCAACTGGCCATGTGGCCTAGGAGACTTAGTTACCATGTTATAAAATAAAAAACTTAAACACTTCCCAAAGCATGCTGGCGGCAGGGGGCGGGGGGGGGGGGGGGTGCCACACTAAAAAAGGGATAGGAGCTTCTGTGACCAATCATTTGGGAAAAGCTAGTTAAAGTGAGACACGTTTTCTTACTGCAGAATTTTCCAGAGGCTTTTATACCCTCACATACATGGACTGTAAGTGAGGGGGGCTGTAGTGTGTAATTTAGTTGACCTCAATCCTTTTTTGCAGTTACATACATGTTCAGTATATTGAGGGACACAATTTAGAAAATAACGAACAAATTATCTCCAGGTTCCATCCAGCCTAAAGAGTCTAGGATCCTGTTACTTATTATTATTATTATTATTATTATTATCATCATCATCATCATCATCATCACTCTCCTGTTTGCCTGGACCATCATGTGAAGTTTCCGTATTGAAAATGGGAGCCCTGGTCTCTGCTCCCTGACAGCTGAGTCATCCTGCTCTCCCTTTCAGCTCCCTCAGCCTCAAGCATGACCAGCAGCTGACGGGCAGAGACCAGCCTTCCTCCGCCCCGCCCTGTGCAGGTCAGCAGGCCCTGGGCTCAGTGGTAGCTGGGGAGGGCTCAGAATCAGTCTCCTTCTCCTCACCCACAGCCTTTCTCAGTTCCTGGGCCTAGACTTGCCAAGAGTCACTTGTCTGAAGGCAGCCCCTGCATTCACCAGATCTCTTAACAGACAGCAAAAGCTCTGGGGCAATTCCAGGGATCTGCTTAGACCTCACTCCAGTTCTGGTGACTAAAGAAAAGGGACCCAATCCAACAGCACAGAGAGTCTCAGCAGAACTGTCTGTACAGAGCTCGCAGGGAGCCCTCAGTGCCATCCCATGCATCCACATGGTGCGCAGTGAACCCAACAAGTTACCCCCATTTTCTTCTATTCTCCCTGATTCTCAATCTGTGCCTCAGTTTCTCCTGCGACCCATCCCCCTGATGTTTGCCCCACTGCTGACCCCGTACTCTGACATCCACAGTGGCTCCTCTCAGTGCTCAGTCTCACCAACATCTCTGACACCCAAGACCCAGTTTCTTCTGTCTTTATTTTTATGATCTTACTTTTTTGAAGGTACTAAGTGCATGTGGTTAAAGGACCCTAACAGCCAGCAAAGTAAACGTGAAGAGTAAGTCTCTCAGGCTCCCCGACCCCTGCCCAGAGTCAACTGCTATTCAAAGTTTCTTCTGATACCTTCCAGAAACAGGCTATGGATACACAAGCATGCATTTGGATAGCGTATGTTCTTTTTTAAACACCTTTGCATCTTGCTTTTTCTACCTAACAACATACCTGAGAGATTCTTCCTTCACAGCCTATGTAGCTCTTGCATCCTCCTTTTTTGACAGCTGCTTGGGGTTCTATATACCAGATGTATCAATTAATTAACCAGCTGCATAGTGATGGGCATTTAGGTTGTTTCTAGTCCCCTAATATTTCAAACAATGATGCAGTGAACATCCTTGTACTCTATCACTGTGCACCCTGTCATATAAATTCCTAGAAGCAGCTCTGCTGGGAAGAGTCCTGCCTTCAAAACTCCCACCAGCCTTGCCTTCTCCGCCTCTGCCCCAGCCAGCTCCCCACACACTACTGACTCCAGCTCCCACTTCTCAGTGATCAGCCGCCTCAGAGACCTGTATCTTCAACTGTTGCAAAACAGTACAGTCTGGATGTTCCCTCATCACATCAAACTCAATTAACCAAAAGCAAACTCCTGAACTTTCCTCCATCTTCTTGAATTTGGTCAATGGTACAATATATTCCCAGGCATGGCAACTGAAAAATCAGGAGTTTTGACAAAAAAAAAAAAAATCCAATCTGTCATTGCCTCCTTCCTTCTAACTGCTTAATACTTTGCTCTCAGTAGCAGTGATGCTGATTCCCTCCCCAGCATCCATTCTTGCCCTTCCTGCTTCCCAACAGAGCTATGAATTTTGGCCCTGCATTCAGCCCTCCAGCTGAGTTCTTCCAAGGACATGACTCCATCCCTACTTGAGATAACACATTCTGGTATGTTGTTAGCCCAGGGGTATGTGACTTAACTGGATAGAAGAGAAGGACTCAGATGATTAAGAGGAAGGTTTTAGCTTTTCCATTGAGTGCCGGCAAAATAACCATGAAGCCCCAATTGCTATCAGCAGCCTTGGGTGGCAGAACAAAAGAATCCTGGTTCCTTAAGGACTCCTGAGAAACTGGTTGAACTGAACCCAAAGCCTGCCTCCTAGTGAATAAATCTATGAACGGATGAAGGGACAGTTCCTCTAAGCTTTAGTTTCCTTATCTGTAAAAGTGGGATGATGTCACGAGTGTCATGGAGTCCCTGTGAGGATGAAACCGGTAACACATATGGCACTCTTGGCATCGATGAAGAGCTTGGGAAATAGGCATGCTGAACTGACATCCAATGATGCCAGGGACAAAGCTAGGCAGTTGCTCAGAAAAGGAAACACAAGTTGAATTTTTTTATTAAGTTGTCCCTTAAGAATCACCTAGTTTGGCAGGATCGAGAGTCAAGAACCAAATAATTCTAAGGCAGGAGGTGGAAAGGGCCACAAGAGTGACAGATGGCGTGATGTGGGATGAAGTGATGAAGAGGATACAGGGACAACCACCAGAGCCACCTCACCTTGTGTGAAAGGACAGAGACGGTATCTGAGGAAGGGGCGCAGCCTGAGCAAAGGCACAGAGACTGGCACCAGGGAAAAGCTTGGTTTGCAAAGAGAGAAGTACAGCAACAGGAGAGCAGAAGATGAGCTTGAAACGGAGCTGGGTCACACAGGCTGTGGAGTGCAGGTTTCATTGAGTGGAACTGGGAGCCTCTGAAGGCTGTGATCAGAGATGCGCTTCTTCAGGAAGATGAGAGAGGGAGTAGAAGAAGAGAGAGGGCGTAGAAGAAAACAGGGTGGACTGGACGGGGAGGAGCTGGAGGCCTGGTGCCTGTGTTTCCTCAAAGGCACAGTAAGTCACCAGAGGGAACCTGCCTGAGTCTGCTCACCTCCCTCTCAGCACCAAGCATGGGCTGGCCACAGAGTGAGTGCTCAGCAAATAGTTACTAAACTGCACAGGACTCAAAGGAATTTTATTTTTCTATGGTTGGGGTTGGTTGAGAAGGGAAATATTCTCAACCACAGTTCCAGAAACTACTGAATGAGGAACCCAAACCAAACATTCCACCAGGAACAGGAGGCCAAAACCCTGATAATCTCTAGCAGACCATCACACCCAGCCCTTGGGGATCCAAGTGGCAATGCATTAGCACTCTTTGTCCACATTTCTCACATGACTTTCATGCCTGCAGAGGTCAGGGGTGGCAGGCTGCTTCCTTCATGCACAGGAAGTGTGTGGACTGTAGAAAATAATTACATTGGACCAAGTAGGGCTCAGCCATGGCAACCGTGGTTCTTCGGGGTTGAAAGGGTACAACACTGTCTGTCTGACCCAAATAAGTCTGTAAAATCAGGTGGCAGATGGCCCGGTCCTGCCTCTTTCTTCTGCCCCCAGCTAATGCCAGTTACACTCTAATAGGGTCAGATAGCTCTTGGATGGGGGCGGGGCCGTCCTGGGCATTGTAAGATGTTTAGCATCATCCCTGGTCTCTAACCACCAAATGCCAGGAGCATTCCCCACCTCCACCCCAAGTTGTAACAGAAATGATCTCCAACATGTCCAAATGTCCTCTGGGGGACAAAATCGCCCTGGCTGAGAACCACTGCCCTAGACCAAGGGCTCCAAATGGCAGCCTCACTGGCCTGCAGATGTGTTTTATTTGGCCAATCAGTGTTTTCAGATAATCTGATTCTTTTCCCAGCTTTTAAAAATCAGGAAATTCCCCTTACATGTCCAGATTTTCAGCTTCTCAGTAATACTGAGCTCCCACTTCGAGTTGGCTGCAGTGCCCAGCATCTCCCTTCACTGGCCCACGGGGGCATTTAAGTTTAGGACCGAGAGACTAGTGGGGTCTCGCAGGAGGTAGCCATCAGAATCCCTTGGCTCTCGTCAACGACAGCCATCGCTAACCTGTGATAGTGCCTTTTTAACCAACATCCTTCTCATATCCCAACTTTGAAAGCCACTGAAGCATCTGCTTCCTGAGACCAAAGCTCCTGGTTGCCCCATGGACCCCAACAGCACAGCCTGTATAGAATCCCAGCATCACCTGAACCCATCCTCCTGCTGACACTACCTCTTCTTGTTCCTCTGCGGCCAATTCCTCACCTAGCTTTGATTCTATTTACACCAGCATTTACTGAAACCTATTGGATACCAACTTCAACTAGGCACCAAAGACACAAAGCTGAAAGAGATGCAGCCCCAGCTCGATCGATCACACCTAGCATTTATGGAGCACTTTCCATTTGCTGAACACTGTCCAAAGCACTTCCATACATTATCTAATTTAAACCTTTAAGGTAGGTAATAATATTATGTCCACTTGACAGATGATAGCTGGAGGCTCAGAAGGGCTGAGCAACTAGCCCCAGGTTGCATAGCTAGGAAGTAGCAGAGCCAGGATTCAGCTTTTAGTTGGTCTGTCTCCACTGTTGGCACTTGTAATGACTTTCTGTTGTCTGCTTTCTTAGGGCCTAGCACGACATGCAGGCACAATGCTGCAATAGAGATGAGTTCAGGCCACAAAGAAGGTACAAGGAGAGCATGCCCTCTGGACATCACCTGCCTGTCCAAGCCACCTTCTCACCACCTGTGCAGAAATCTGCATCCTCCTCCCTTGCCCCCACTTGCAGGCACAGTTAGTTGTCCTTGGCCTGGTCCTTCTTGGCCTACCTGTCCTGTTAGGAATAAATCAGCCACAATGGCCGTCTCTGACTTCTCCCTTCCTCCTGCTGAAAACGAGCGATGAAATATGGTGGCACTGACCCCTGCTTGCCTGGTCACACAAGATGGTCCATCGGTCATGGGACCCAGTGTGGCCAGAGCGCTCTGGCTCCTCATGTCTAGTGATTAGGTCAGGGATAGAAATATATTCCAGGCAGAGCCAATAAGAATCTTCCCTGGGAGCTTTCTAACAAACACGTTCTCAGATCATCTCTCCTCTGGTGTCACTGAGCTAGGATGTCAGGGGTCTTGGGCTGCCCATCAGAAGGAGAATCAGGACAGCAGCATTGGAGTCCTGGACCTTGAGATATCTACGTAAGATTTACCTCAGTACTTTCCAGCTTACAAGGTCCAGTGAATTTTCATTTTTGCTTATGTGAAAGAATACTGATATAATAAGTGCTTATGCCAGCGTGAAAGTGCCAAAAGGAGCATGGAGGTACATAGGCTTCTGCAAACCCTCCACCAAGCACCAGCTTTCACACAGCTCCTGCAAAAGGACCAAGTTCCAATCAATTAGTGGACACAGAAGCTCCTTAAAGACTGGCACTCTGGCTTCCAAGAGTGCATGCAGATCACTAAGACTTGCACACACAATGCCTGTGCATGAAACCCCACACAGTCATGTCAAGATGGGACTAAATTTTTTTGACACAATGGTTCCTGAATTAAATAAATTTCTTCACCATAAAAATCTTACAATGGGTTGTTTGATTTAGTTTTCAATACAGGGTAACAATGTTTTAAAGGAAAACCCTCAAAACTAATACCATAAGACCTAGGGCTTTATGAGCTGTATTATTATTATTTTTTAACTAGTAGCCCGTTTGCACGAAAATTCGTGCAATAGACCTTCATTCACCTGGCTGCCTGCACCAGTTTTCTGCCGGCACCAGGGACCCAGGCCTTGGCTGTGGCCACCGCCTTCTGCCTTTTTCAGGGTCGGGGCTTGGCCCCGGGCGGTGGCCTTGGGCTCGGCGGCACCCAACATCCTTGCTAAGGATCGCAGGAGCCGACCCCCAGTGGTTTCCTGCGATCCATGCAGGCTGCCCACTGGTGCCCAAGGCCGGGGAAAGCCTCCGCCCCAGGCTTTCCTGGCCTTGGGCTCGCCGCACCCAGCATCCCTGCTACCGATCACAGGAGCCGACCCCCAGTGATTTCCTGCGATCGGTGCAGGCTCCCCGCTGGTGCCCAAGGCCCGGAAAGCCTCGGCCCCTGGGACCCCCGGGAGCGGCGGGAGGGGCGGGATGGGCACGGCCAAGCCCCCCCCAGGTGGCCGATCGCCCCCCGGGACCCCTGGGAGGGGCCGGCCACGCCCCCCCAGGTGTCCGATCGACCCCCGGGACCCCCGGGAGGGGCGGGAGGGGCCGGCCACGCCCCCCAGGTGGCCCATCGACCCCCGGACCCCCGGGAGGGGCCGGGCCACGCCCCCCCTGGTGGCCGATCGCCCCCGGGACCCCCAGGAGGGGCCCGGCCATGCCCCCCCGGGTGGCCTATCGCCCCCCGGGACCCCCGGGAGGGGCGGGAGGGGCCCGGCCACGCCCCCCTGGGTGGCCGATCGCCCCGGGACCCCCGGGAGGGGCGGCATGGGCAGGGCCACGCCCCCCCGGGGTGCCGATCGCCCCAGGCACCCCCGGGAGCGGCGGCATGGGCCCAGCCACACCCCCCCGGGGTGCCGATGGGCCCAGCCACGTCCCCTGGGTGCCGATGGCCCCAGGCACCCCTGGGAGCGGCGGCATGGGTTTGGCCACGCCCCCCCGGGGTGCCTATGGGCCCGGCCACGCCCCCCCGGTGCCGATCTCCCCAGGCACCCCCTGGAGCGGCGGCATGGGCCCGGCCACTGGGCACCGCCATCTTGATCTTCTCAACGGCGGATATGCCACCCGGAGTCCCGCCCCCAGCCTCCTGCCGGCCCAATCGTGGGCATAGCGGAGGTGCGGTCAATTTGCATGTTTCTCTATTATAAGGTAAGATTTTGAAAGAGAGAGAAACATCGATTTGTTGTTCCACTTATTCATGTATTAATTGGTTGCTTCTTATATGTGCCCTGACCAGAAATTGAATCCGCAACCTTGGTATATCTGGATGATGCTCTAACCAACTGAGCTACCAGGCCAGGGCTTGAACTGTATTTGAAAAGCTCTGTTATTTAAGGGCATGTCTCTGTCTCCCTCAAATGAACTCAAAAGTGGGTCATTCCCATGGCTAAAGTCATTCTTTACGTCTAGAAAATAATGCCATCTTAAAATGTTGTGTTTTAACGACAAGACTCCCCCTTCACTTCTTCATAGGAGACCATTCTTAATGCAGGAAATAAAGTGGAGGCTTCCTCAATCCCCAGTTACCCATGTGGGGCCTTCAGGCCTCTTCTCCATCTCACCAGACCCTGCTACAGCAAGGTCTCTCTTTTCTGACTCTTGCTTGACTAGATATTCTCATGTAGGGTTGGTTACCTTTGGGACATTCCATGGTTTTCCCAGTTCTAGGATTCCAAGCAAACAATGGGAAGAAAATAAACCAACAAAACTAAATAAAAACAAAAACTCCTGACTCTTGTAGGTCTAAATCCCACTGCTTTTCCACACTCCAGCTTGTTTTCTCATCAAATAACAAAAGTTGAGACCCACAGATGTTCCCTATTTAAGTATCTGGTATATGTAAGCACTGGCCATCTCCCAAAGCGGTTGTGTTTTCATTTCCAAAGCAAAGGCTTTAAAGGCGTGTCTCAGAGGAATGGGCTTCTCCAGCCTGTCCTGGAAGGTCAGCTTATCCCTGCACATGGCAGCCTGGACAGCTAGCTGGCTGGCTGTTTCTCCTGGCTGTGCCCTAGCTTGCCAATAACTGGGCTGCCTGCACTCTGTCATGTCACCACTCCTTGCCACCCAACGTCATCCTTAGCCTACACTCTGCTCCACCTTCCATCTGGACCCTTGTTACTCCTCCCCTTCCCCTCCCCCACCTTCTTTCTCTCCCTGCTCCTGGACACCTCCCTTCTTTTCCTCCCCTTCCCAAACTAATTTATGTCTCCTGTTGCTGCAGCTCCAAATGCTGTCATCTGCATGTTGTTTTTGCAAGAAGCTGGAATGCAGACTTGAGGCTTGAACTCTTCCCCCTGTTGCTGCGGCTGGGATACCGAGCTGCAGGAAAATAGGAAGGTCCTGGAACCACTCATCATAGGTTCTTGGCAGTGGTGGGCCCCACTGGAGCCCAGCAATGAGCTGAGGCAAGAAGCCTGCCACCCTCTTCCCCCTGTAATTACTCCCAGCATTTCTCTTGGATTCTGTTTGCACTGAAAGCCTTTATTTTCAGAAATGCTTAAAATAACAGATCTGAGGAGGCCCAAAGATACTTTGGGATGTCTATGAACAGGTGACCTACTGTGGTCAGGCTGGATGTTTCTGGATCTCTACTAATAATATGAAATATTAATAGTAATACTTATCATTATTAACAATAATGCTTGGTACTATTACTAATAATACTTATCATTATAGTTAATAACAACAATAATAACTATTGTTTCTTGATATCAGCATGTGTCAGGCACAATGATAACTGCTTTACAGACAATACTGTACCTCACGCCAGCCTATTATCAGCCCCTTCATAGGAGGCAATATTGTTTACCCCACTTTAAAGATCAGGATACCAGGGCTCGGGGAGGGTGAGTAATTTGCCCAAGATCACAGAGCTAGTAAATGTGATTCTCTCAACCAACCCACTCTGTTGCCTCCACTGGGAGAGCTAGCACTCTGCACACCTTTAGAATTTTTTCCCCAAAACATTCCAAGGTAATTATAAAACACAGACCTCCTCGGCCTTAGCATAAAAAGCATACTGATATTTACAAGGCTCTGCTTTAGATCATTGTAAGTATGAAATAACATACAGTGCTCAGTCCCATTTTGCAGAATCTCCTGTTATCAGTGACCAAATTCCAGGCCCTCCTCCTGGCCTCCAGGCCCAGGCAGAAGGAGTTGGTCTGGACCGCGGGGCTGAGTCTCTGCAGAGGTAGAATATACTCAGGAGTAATCCTGCTTGACTATGTCCCTAGTGTTGGCTTGTGTTTTGGAAGGTTTTTGCTTTTGTTTTTGCCTCGAATCTCTTACAGATAAGGAGTGAAAGATTTAGGGGTGAGTGACAGTCTATGTCCTGGGGAACATGACAAAGCTGTCTTCTTGAAAAATCAATATCCATGAAAACCTGAGGCCACTCAGTTTTGAGCCGTTTTCTCCCTCCATTACCTTCAAAGGGAATATGGTTGTTGTCTGGCTTATTTGTTGGATTAAAACATTATTGATCACATTGCTGAATCATTGACCTGAGACATCTCTTTGAACTCCTTGTCATTTTATAATCTGATCTTCAATTTCATTTGCATTGTTTGTGAATAGGATGTAATGAGGATGGCACTGGCATTTCAAAACTGTCTACAGCCATGTATCTACCCATCTATTCACCACCTTCCCAACCATTCACCCATCTACTCATCCATCCATCCACCCACCCACCACCCATGTACCTACCCATCCACTTATTCACCCACTCACCTAACCACCATCTATCTACCCCTTCCTTTCTCTGTATTCCCATACCAACCTCCCTGATCTAGGCTCCTACTGTCTTTCACTACTAATCTGTATATTAGTGTACACATATTAATAATATATAACTACTCCCCCTTTTCAAAGCCCTAAATACACCAAATTAATCATCCTTAATCTTTGCTCTGATCATGCCATTCCCTATTCAAGAACCTGCAATGATTCTCCAATGTCTAGAAAATAAAGCCCAGATTCTCATTCTGACACCCAAGGGCCTCCTTAATCTGTCTTCACAGCCCTCCCCGCTTTGATTTCAGGTCTCCAGTATTTAAATAACTAAATATTAATTGTCTCCAATATTTGAAACATGCAGAAGAGTTGAAAAAAACAATAACAAACATCCAAGAACATGCCACCCAAATTAGATAGCTATTAAGATTTTCTCATTTTTGCTTCAAAATTACTCTTAGGAAGCAAAATGTTACAGGTACAGCTGAAGTGTTCTTTGTCACCTTTCTTCTCCCTCACCCCTCAATCACTATTCTGAAGCTGGTATGTATTCTTACACAGTCCATATTTGGATAGCTTTATATCAGACAGATGTCTAACAATATGAAGTATTAACTTATATTTAAAATTGTATAAAAATATCATAGTGATTCTTGCTTTTTTCCACCCGACATTGTGTTTTCAGATTTTACCCACCTTGATACATGTAGATCTAGTTCCGCCATCTTAACTATTTTATAACATTCCACTGTATGACTATCCATAGCTTACCATTCACTTCACGATGAACATTTAGGTGATTTCTCTTTGTTTCTGTACTGCAAACAATACGGCAGCAAATATCCTTGTACAAGGCTCTGTGTGTGTGTGGATATCCTAGAACATCTTTAGGTTACACTTAGCAGTGGAATTGCTGGGTCACAGGGTATGCCCCTCTTCCTTCACTTCACTGTTACTAGATACTGCCCAACTGTTCTCAAGGGGCTGGAAAATTTTACAGGTTTTTCAGGAGGACAGGAGAGCCCCTGCTGCTCCTCATTGCCAGCACTTAGGACTGCTTTACCAATCCACTGGCACTCAAACTGTGTCTCAGTTTATTTTACTCTCTCCTGATTACTGGTAATTATGAGCATCTATTCTTATATTTTTAACCATTTAAAAATAATTTTCTGTGACTTACCCATTTACATCTCTTACCTATGTTCCTATTGGGTTGTTTGCCCTTCTCTTATTAATTTGTAGGAACTGATTTTATATTCTTGGTATTAACCTTTTATGAATTTTGTACAAACCCAAATATCTTCTTGTCTCATCTGTAGTTTCCCTTATTAGCTGTTGTTGTAGGAAGATTGTTATATAATGGAATTTATTAATATTTTCCTTATAGGTTATGCTTTTTTATTTTTCTAAGCAGAAATAAAACTATCTTTTTATGTTTATTTTCTTACCTCAAGGTTTTAAATATCATCTCCCATTTTATCTTCCAAAAGTTTTCAAGTTTTGCTTTTTACCTTTAGCACGTTAATCCATCTAGACTATATTTTTGTGAACTGAGGTGGAGGTCTTATTTTCTCCAAATAAAAATTTGTGTGTGTGTGTAAAATCACTTTCTAAAACAAGACAAGGATGACCAACCAATGTCATTGGCCCCATTCACTAAATACTCTATCCTTTCCCGGATCTGTAGTGCACCTGTGCCATGTGCTGTGTTCCCACGTGGAGAGGGCTGTGTCTGGGCTCTGAGCTGTCCTGTAGGTCAGTTAACCTGGCACTGCTCTAGCACAACCTGCTTTACTGACTATCACGTTAGGGAACTCTTGGTACTCTGACAAGGCAAATGCTTCAACAAAAACGTACAGAACTTTTTTAAAAAATGATTATGGTGTAATAAAGTTAGAAATTAAAGGCAAGTGAAAGCTTTAACAAATGTTTGAAACTAAAATAAACCTAGTTCTGAATAATTCATGAGGCAAAGAAGAAACTGTAATGCAAATTATGAAATATTTATATCTAAATGACAGTGAAAGCATTACTTATCAAATCTTTTAGGATGTAGCTAATTTGTAGTATTAATGGCATTAATTTTCAGTCATTCTTATTTTCTAATGTATGCATTTTTAAATTACATTTTCTAATTGAATGTGGCGGGGACACAGGAACATTATTCATTTTTGTATATTGATCTTGTAACCAGCCATCTTGCTGAGCTCTTGACAGCAGCAAGTATGATATTTGCTGTTGGTTTTTGGTAAATATTGTTTGTCAGACTAAGGAAGTGCCTATTTATTCGTAATTTGCTAAGAGTTTGTATCTTAAAGGGTGAAATGTTAGAAGCATGCCTTTTAAAATCCAAGAATACTACTTCTCTCCCATTTCCCTTCACACTGTACCAGATAGAGGTCCTAACCAATATAATAAGACAAGATTAAAAAAAAAAAAGAGGTTATCAAAGAAGAGATAAGACCACCATCATTTAGAACTAATCTGTGAGTACTTTCCTGAGCACATTTTTTACTTCTGACTCTTTATTTAACCTGTATGCCATGAATAAAATATTCCTTTATTCCATCTTCAATCTTAGCTCTCACTATGTTCTTTCTCAAAGTCTCAATAATCATCCCAAGAACAACTAATATTTATGAACTGTTTACTGTGTACCAGGTAGGGATTTTATATTGTTATTTGTTAAATCTTACAACTCCACTAAGGAGGTTATCATTAGTTCCATTTTGAAAATGAGGAAACTCAGAGGATCAAGGGACTAGGCTGAGCTTGCATGGCCTGAGAGTGGAAGAACAGAAATTGAGCCAGAGAGTCTGTCCGTAACCCTAACAGACTACAATACCGGCAGACCTGCTCATGATACAGGCCCCAGACTTTACTTCCCACGGGCCTTTCCTTTGGTCTGGAATCCCATTTCTCCCTTTTCCCGAATCCCTGAATATCTGTTGTGGACACAGTGAAGCACCACCCAGATCCCCTTTAGGACTGGAGGACTTACTCCCCCAGGTGTGAGGAATGCTGCCAGCAGACACCCCTGGCTGTCAGCCTTATTTGGAACTTTCTCAGCTAAAGAGGCACATGCCCAAGGCCACACCCCTTTCTGGGAACCATCCTATATAATAAAAGCCTAATATGCAAATTGTCCCCTTGGGCGGTCGTTCTACCGAGAGTTTGACCACTCACTATGATGTGTGCTGACCACCAGGGGGCAGCGCAGAACATGGCGGGCATTGGTGACATGCTGCAACCTCTCGCCGGCTACCTGGGGATGGGGGTGATAGGGACAGAGGTGCAGTGAGAATGTGGGGTGTCCGCTGAGCTCAGTCTCACTCCCCCTGCTACCCTCCCCTGGGATGCCAGGGCTTGCATGATGGGGAAGCCCCCACACTCAGGTGCCAGGAGCCTGCAAAGAGCCTGCCCCACACCCATGCAGCCTCTTCCTGGTGAGCCTGGCCACAGCTGCCGGGACCACAGGGGCCAGTCGGGCTCCTGAGGTCTGTTCACGCAGGAGCCGGTCTGTGAGGCCAGCTGGGAGAGAGCACACTGCCGCCCAGCTTATGTGTGGCACCACTGGGCAGCCCAGAGGCCCACGCTGCACCCTGGCCCACGGCATCCAGCCACGCTCACCGCATCTCCTCATGGGGACTTGGGCACTGTGACTCAGGTGGAGGGGGGCACACAGGAGTCCAGGGGCCCAGGTGCTGCCCTTCCACATCAGAAGCTCTCACTTCAATCGCTGGCCAGGCCTAGGGACTGCACCCATGCATGAATTTCATGCACTGGGCCTCTAGTTTGAGGGTATAAAGGTCCGCTCAATCTCTTTACCACAACCCAGGACAACTTGGAATGGCACCCCAGCTTCAGAGCTCCCCAAGGAGTCAGTTGAGGCCTTTGTTGCAACTGCACCAAGGCCCAACTTCTCCACTGGCTGACTCCTGCTTCTCTCCCTTTCCTTCTACAGGTGGGAACCCCAGTGGTACTTGCTAATATACCCCTGCATTGTAATCACTGTCCCAGAATCTGCTTTCTGGGGAACCTACTGAGATGGAGACTAATCCTTCAAGGATCACTTCAAATGCTGCTTCCCCAACGTAAAACCTTCCCCAAACTCCCTCATGCCACCCCACCAGCCCAGATAGGAAGTCCTCTAAACCAGCTCCCCTCTCTCTGCTGCATTTGAATCACTGCTATACAACTGTCTACACTGTGAGCTCCTTGAGGGAGGGCATCATTTCTCTGTCTTCTTTAGCATGTGCCTTTACCACTGGGCACTGTACTCAGACAAATCTAGATTCCAATCTGAGCTCCACCTATATCAGCGTCAGCATTCTCATCTGTAAAATTAAGTGATGACAGCATCGCTCTCTAAGAATTAAATGTCTAAAGCATGCTTAGCCCAGAGCCTGGCACACAGTAAGCACTCACTAATTGTTTGTTATCTATAATTACTGTTTACCTACTGTCATGATAGTACTAATATATGTCTATTGAATGAGTTGGGAATGCCTGATAGTGACCAGCTCAGCAGGCTGATCTAGCAGAGTGACCATTCAGGACTTCATATCCCTGGGAGATGGTAGAGACTGGCTGAAGGTCCCTCATACCTTGGCAGTTTGCCCACTTTGTTCATTCTCTCTCTCTCTCTCTCTCTCTCTCTCTCTCTCTCTCCCGCGCCCCCCCCCCCCCCACCCCGCCAGGCCTCATAGCTGGACCCTCCAGCATGCAAACCCTCACTCTCTCCTTCAACGCAATAATAAAAAATAAATTTGGCTTTGAATCCAAGGCCATTGGTGCTTTTGATCTTGGTTACAAAGCAAAGCAATTATTGCACACAAAAGCCCTGATTTATTTATGAAATGCGACAGACATCTTCAAGGCGGGAACGAAAAAGCTCACTGAAGACCAAGCCCTTATTGCCACACAGTGAATGGCTGCTTTCAAACACAAGCCCCCCACAAGCCCCCTCTTCTTGGCTAAGAGTCTTTCCTCATTAGTGCTTCCTCCAGAACACCACAGCTTCCAACAATCAAATTCACTTCACTGCCCAGCAAGTAATTAAATTCTGCAGGCATCAGAGCATAGAATAATGGGTGGCTATTGTTAAGGAAGCTGAGGTTGGAAATGAAATGGGCTTCAGCGCCCATTCTCAGAAATGGTTGGGGCGGGAAGGAGAGCAATCAGGATGCAGAGGGACCTCCCACTGGTGCACCTCAGCGGGTAGTGGGTTCAGTACCAGACCTGGAGTCAAAACCTGTGCTTGGGGCCAGATTCTGCGCTTACCAGAGGAGGATGGGGAGTCTCAGTTTCCTTACCTGGAAAACAGGGAGGTTGGACTAGGTAAGTCATTCGCCTTGTGTGGTCCCCAGACCAGCAGCATCAACGTGGCCTGGAAACTTGTTAGAAATGCAGATTCTCAGGCTTCTCTCAGACCTACTGAATCCGAAACTGTGGAGGTGGGGCCCAGCAATCCATGTTTAACAAGCCCTCCAGGTGATTTGAAAGAATTTACAAATCAACCACTGGTAGATAATGTTTAAAGATAAGGCCACAAATCTAAGTAACAAAATAAACTGATGAACTGAGTGGATCCAGAAACTCAAAGCATGAAACAGAGTGCAGAATCTCAGAGGGAAGGCAGGGGAGGGTGGGTGGGTGGTACCAAAGACCTTGTATGCATATATGCATAACCCATGGACATAGACAATAGGGTGCTGAAGACCTGAGGTGGGGGTGGGGGGTGGAGGGGGGCTGGAGGGGGTCAATGGGAGAAAAAAGGGGACGTATGTTATACTTTCAACAATAAGGAATTATTTTACAAAATAAATTAAAAAATAAAGTGACTATTGATATGTTAAAAAAAAATAAAATAAAAGGTAAGGCCACAAACTCAAACAATAAAGGGCCAGGGATGCAAAATAAAGGAGCCAAGTAGGTGTCATACACTGGACAACAGCAGGGACCAGGGGGCAATGGAGAGAGTGTGCCCTGGCTATAAGGGCCAGCAGCTACTCAGTTCTAGCCAAGTACTGCCAAGTATGAACCCTCATGGATCTGGTATTGGCGGAGATTCTGATTTTTTAAGAGAAACACAAAATCCCAATTTTTTACATGAAATCCTGCAATTTTAAAATGTTGATTCAATTTTAACATAGTGAGGGCCAAACAGACTGCATCCCCCAGCCACAGGGCCTGGTCCTACCCTTGAGGACCAAATTCAGCTGTGGACCACCGTTTTGCAGCTCCCATTCTGAGTTGCCTTGGACTGCCCACTGTGCTCTTTGTCTTTCTCCTAATACTGAACTCTCAACTTCCTTTCCTTACTTGGCAGACTCCTACTCATCCTTCAACACCCAACTCAAGAGTCACCTTAATTGTAACTCATTCCAAATTCTCTGCTCCACTTTCCACCTCTCCACTAAGAAGGCAGAGAAGAATCAAAAATAGGGGCAAAGAACTGACACATAAAAGAAGGAAACACCAAGAAGGAAGACATGGAGAAGTTATAGAACAAGCTTTTCCCACAAAGGAGGAATTAGAACTGCTTGGAAAAGTTACCCCATTGATGCTTGAAAAATCACTTAAAGAAGGACACTGATCCCATTTGACCTTAATCAAATATAATAACGTTTTAAAAGGGAAAATATTTAAAAAAAAACAACAACTAAGTGCAGAATTCACAGGCTAGATTAAAAACCAGTTGGACAAAAATACCTGGGAATTTGAGCTAAGAGTTCAGTGAGTCAACCATGTGATGAGACTGTCATGAAAAAGGCAAAAGGCCTTCATAGATTTCATTATTAGAAATGAAGAGTCAACATAGCCCTGCTCTAATCTCAGCTGGCCAGGTGGCCAGACCTCCCTAGAGTGTTCTGAATGGTCCTAAATATTAACTTCTGTGGGTCAGAGAAGACCCGGAGAATGACTGAGGGAGAGTATCCCAGGTGGAGAGGAAACACAAGCCAAATCACAGAGGGACAAGTGAAGGAGCCTGGGATGTTTACCCAGAGCTGGGAAAGACCTGGGTGGGTGATCATGATTTCTGTGTTTGAGAAATTCACAGGTTTCCATGTGGATCTGACCTATGTGGCCCTCAAGGGTATGACCAGGCCCTGTGAGTGGGAAACACTATAAGATTTCATCTCAACATTGGGGAGAATTTTGTATTCATCACAGTTGCCCCCAAATGGAATGAGCTGTCCTGCAAAGTAATAAATGCCCTTTATTGAGAGTGATCCAACAGAGGGAGGATGATCACTCTTATAGAGGATGATAAAGGACTGGAACAGAAGGCCTAGCAGACATTGAATGATTTATTGCACCTCAGTTTTTCCTGGAGAACCACCCCTCACCCATTCTCTGTCCCATGAATCAGGTAAAGCTGAGTGTACATTTGGCTTCAGGGGTAGGTGTGTTTCTCAGACTTGGTCAGTCCACATGCATCCCCCAGCCACAGGTACAGCAGCAGGCATGTTCATGTGACCCACACTGAGCCAATCAGAGCCCATAAGACCCAATTCTGGGGGAAAAGGAGCTCTCACTTCCTTTTTGAAGCCTGAAGCTGCAAGGGGCCATCTCGTCATCACATGGAGAGAGACTGACTACAAAAAAGCCCTTCACTGTCCCCCCTAAAAGGGGGTGGGAGAATTGGAGCACAGCTGCTGGAGAAACTGAATTCCTTTGTGCCCGCGAAGCTCCCCATGCCTGAACCAGGCTTGGCTCTAGAGAGTTGTTAAATCCCCCTTTTCCCTCAAGCAGGTTGAGTTGGGTTTCTGTTGTTTGCAACCATAAGAGTCGTGATCCCTACAATGACCTCCAAGATCTCGTCCACTTCCATTCTGCTATGGTGGATCCATACCTCACACTTAAAGCAAGGGTCACCTGCATGCATAAGTCCATTTGACCAGACGAATCCTAGAATGGCTTCTGGAATTTGAAGTGTTTCCTCTAGTCATAAGAATAGAGTCCACTATAAGAGGGAAAATGGAGAATCAAGAAAAGGTAGTTATTAAGTTAAACAGCATCTTGCCGTCAGCAAGAAGCTGTGAGACAAGGCAGCTCTCCCAGGCCTGAGACCAAGAAGGACTCCTGGCTTACATATACTCTTCAAAACAGGCCCCTGATGGAGACATCGTCACCATCTCCACTTCCCAGATGAGAAAACTGATGCTCAGGGAGACTTGCCTGGAGTCACAAGTCAGTGAGAGGCATTTCTGAGAGACTGCAAAGCCCAGCCATGCTGCCTCCTGCCAGTGATGACAACAGGCCCAAAGTTACTAAATCTGGGTTCTCCTTGCAGCTTCTCAAGCTTTACCTCCTCATCTACAAAAATGGGTGAGTGACGAGCCCATGCCCCAGTCTGACCAGAGACCAGCCCTGAAGTCATTTTGAGGCCTGCAGGAACTAGTATTACGTAAGGAGTGCTGTCTCGGTGCCGAGATTATCTATAACTGATGTGACACAAAGAGGCCGTGCTATGCTAGCTCAGCCGGCGAGGCCCTGTCCCCATCTCTCTCCCGGCCCACGGGGGCTGGGTTGCTTCCTTTGTTCCACAGGCACAGGCCTGGTAACAAGGCAGCCAGGAGCTCAGCTGTAGACATTTTTTCATTATTTTCCACCCTGTTAACCTCCATCACAAGTGAGGCTGCTGTCAGCCTAAATGAGAACTGAAAAGATTTATCTCATTTGTCCCCTCAGCTCAGCTTGGCGGGGGGGGGGGGGGGGGGGGGGGGAGGGCCTTCATTTCCTAAAGGCCCTGATGATCTTTTCTCTTTGAGTCACTCCCACCCAGGAAAAAAGATGTGACAGTGGCAGCAGGCAGAGGTTTGTGATGGGACCAAGTGACCTGAATCACTTCAGTGTAGCTCTGCAAAGCACTGTGTGAATTTTTTTATTGTACTGTATTTACCATTCTAATTATGTTTGCTTATGTAAATATTAAAGTTAGACTATGTTTCATTAACAGAGCCCTGGAGGACACTAGAGCTCACTGTGTGGAGGAGGGGAACTAGCCTGTGATGACAGTTTTGCTACAGAAGTCATCCTCAGAGCGGACAATCCTAATACAGACCATGGAGAGGTTATTATATTTCAAACCATCTTGTCCTCTTCCTTGTGCTCCTAGCAATCTCAGGTCACCCAATCCCTAAAATTGGCACCTAGCAAGAACAGATAAGCTAGATTTTTTTTTTAGTAGGAAGAGTCTCTCACATTGCTATAACGACAGCCAGCTTTCCTGCGCACTTAGCCTCCAGGTGCTGTTTTCCATGCTTTATGTGGGATTAAAAACCTTCTTAATCCTCCCACTTGCCCTGTGGGTATTTCTATCCCGACCTCACAAGTGAGGAAACTGAGGCACAGAGAGTATAAGGAACAAACCCCATACTAAGGATGGAAAGCCAACGATGGGACCAGGATTATGACCCCGGGAATTTCAAGAATTGTGGACCCAAAGACCTACACCCTGAACCACTTCTCAACACCTTCCCCCTTCACATGCATTGTTTCCTTTAACCCTCACACTGCCACTGGGAAGTAGTGGATCTCCACCCCATTTGCAAGACAGAGAGGTTGAGGCTCATGAAGACTAAATGACTTGCCCACTTCACAAATGAGAAAACTGAAGTTCACAGAAGTGAGTTCAGTGCCACAGTCATTTACGCAGCAGCTGGTGCTTGCTTGGCACTGTGCAAGGGGCTTGGGATACAGAGGCCTGGGGCATAAACCGTGACTGCTCCTTCCACTCGGCTTCTGGGCCATGAACGTGGGTGAATCCTTTCTGAAAGCAACTGAGCAGTCTGTTAAAAGACTTAAAAATAAGTAAACTTTGGACCCCAAAATCCCCGTTGTAGAAATTGATCCTAGGGAATAGCAGTGAATGTGACAAAGGTGTATATACAAGATTGCTCACAGAAGCATTGTTTAGAAGAGTAAAAGAATGAAATAACCCGAGTGTTCAACAATAAGACACTGATTGGTGAAATAAATTAGGGTATGTTATATAATGAAATATTATTAATCATTCAAAATATTATAGAAATATATTTATTGACATGGGAAAATTCTGTAATAAAGTGTTATATAATTTTTAGGTGGCATAAGCAGATAGCAAAATCATATATACAGGCTGACCTCAGTGGGGGAAATGCATATGTATACTGGAAAATTTGTAAATATGAGCACTCATAGAAATACCTATGACCCCAAAGTGACTACTGCTAATAGCATTGCAGGTGATTTTAATTTTTGTTTGTACTCATGTTCATTTTTCCATATTTCCTACAATGAACATGTATTACTTACTTTATCATGAAAAGGTTTTTATTTCTGTGGTGGTTGCTGAAGAGGCTGAGCCACCATTCATATCCAGGATTCAAACTCAGGATCTGGGATGCCAAGTCCAGCCCTCGGCCCCTTACACCCTCAACACAACTGCCCTCCTGGTCTCATGTCCCCAAACCACATCCCACCCTGGATAGCACAGAGTTGCCATGGCCAGCCTGGGGGGGAAACCCAGGCAGGTCAGACGGCCTGCTTGCCCACCTTTTTGAAGAGTCTGATGACATCCTCACTGATCTGTGACAGGCGGACGATGACGTTGTTCATGAAGATGTCATTGAGGGTGGCATGGTCTCGGCTTTCCCGCCTGGTCTGATGCAGGACCAGATACCAGCAGTTCACGGGTGAGAGGAGGTACTGGTCCTTCCTGTGGAAACCAAGACAGCTCAGGTTGGCTTCGTTGGAACTGTCATCCAGACAGTGTTCTGCAGTGTCACTCCCCATGGCTCTCTGACCCTCATGGGGTCCTTCAAGCTCGGTTTTATTCTAACACATTCACAGGTGGGGAAACGGATACTATGAAAGCTGAAGTGATCCTCCCAAGGTCACAGAGCAGTGCTGGGGCCAAAACTCAGGTCTTTGTCTCTGAGCCCTACCCCATCTACTCTCCCATTGCATATGGCATTTGCTACATGCATCTCTCCCTTCTGGGAAGAAGCTGCCCTCCCCAGGGCTAAGTAATATGAAACCAGTTGTGTTTGAAGTATTAGTCTGAGTTCTAGAACTATGCAGTTGAAAGAACAAAATATGAACACTTCCCTTTTCCTTCTTCTGTATTTGGGAGGAGGGGTTAAGGAAAGCTGCTTTGAGTAAAGTACATATAAGACAAGAAAATCTTTGTCCTGTAATTATGGACAGATTCTTAGCATCTTCTGGCTGGGCATTATGCTAAAACAGGGTTTCTCAGAGTGTGGTCCTCAGACCACCAACAGCAGAAGCACCTGGGGTCTTGTTAGAAATGTAGATTCCCAAGCCCCACTCTAGACCTGCTGAATCAGAAACTCTGAGGATAGGCCCAGCAATGTGAGTTTTAACAAACCCTCCAGGGAATCCTTATTCATACTAAAGTCTGAGAACCACAGATTTATATGCCACTGTTTCCCAGAGCTTGGGAAATGGGAATGCTTTCAAAAAACAAAATGGAGAAATATTTCTCTCAAAGACCCCTCTGTTAGCCTTAGTAAAGGATATATATATATATATATACACTAGAGGCCCGGTGCACGGGGGGGGGGGGGAGGGGGGGGTGTCCCTCAGCCCAGCCTGCATCCTCTCCAATCTGGGATCCCTCTCACAATCCAGGACTGCTGGCTCCCAACTGCTCGCCTGCCTTCCTTCCTGACTGTCCCTAACCGCTTCTGCCTGCTAGCCTGATCACCCCCTAACCACTCCCTAGCCAGCCTGATTGATGCCTAACTGTTCCCCTGCCAGCCTGATTGTCCCTAACTGCCCTCCCCTGCAGGCCTGGTCACCCCTAACTGCCCTCCCCTGCAGGCCTGGTCCCCCCCAACTGCCTTCCCCTGTAGGCCTGGTCCCCCCCAGCTGCTCTCCCCTGCAGGCCTGGGTCCCCCCCACAACTGCCCTCCCCTGCTGGCCTGATCGCCCACAACTGCTCTCCCTTGAAGGCCTGGTCCCTCCCAACTGCCCTCCCCTGCTGGCCATCTTGTGGTGGCCATCTTGTGTCCACATGGGGACAGCCATCTTTGACCACATGGAGGCAGCCACCTTGTGTGTTGGGGTGATGGTCAATTTGCATATTACTCTTTTATTAGATAGGATATATATATATATATATATATATGTATATGTGTGTGTGTGTGTGTGTATATATATATATATATATATGTATATATATATATATATATATATATAATTTCTTCACAAAGAAAAAGGGAACTGCAATTACTAGTAAAAGTCAAAATCAAACCCAAAGTCCATGTTACCATTTTGCCCTCTGACTCTGTCCCTTCCCTTACTCTGCTTTACAGGGTGGGAAGGAGATGTTGGAAAGGCAGGATGTGGGGGGAGAGTCCCGTCCTCCACCTGAGGGTGGTCAGCTCAGGGTCCCCCAGGCCTGCCTTGCTCCACACGTGCCCTAAGGGTGGGACACCAATGAGGGTTGGCCATGGTTATGCTCTCAGCCTCCCTCTATCAGTGTTTTTGAGGAGGGGAAGTCTGCTGACTCTTACTATGACCACATCATCCTCTCAAAGCCAAATGCAAGTGCTGGAGGGTACAATCTGAGGGCCTGTGGGCTCCCACAGCACCCTGCACCCTCACCCTGCCCAAACCCTGGGCTTGGGAAAGGTAGGTGGAGCCCCTGCCACTCGACATAGAGGCATTTTCTTTCTGTTACAAAGTGGGCTAAAAATCTGTGAAGTCGCAGGAATTTGGGAGCAGGGAATTGGGTTTAGAGAATAGATATATTGGAAGCTTCCTAAGAAAAAGGGAGGAGACATGCTGCTTAGGAGAAACAAACAGATTTCTCCTTTGCTTATAGCAGTGATGGCGAACCTATGACACGTGTGTCAGCACTGACACGCGTAGCCATTTCTGATGACACGCGGCCGCTGAGGTTTATTAAATACAATTATATATAACAATTATACATTTATGTTATTTAAACTATAAATATCACGAAATAATGTTTTTTCCTCAAAGTGACACACTACCGGAGTTATGCTCAGTTTTTTGGCGAAGTTTGACACACCAAGCTCAAAAGGTTGCCCATCACTGGCTTATAGCCTACAGAATAAGCCAGAACACTAAAATTCAACCACCCAACCCAAATCCCTCGGCATTTACTTCCTGTCAGGCCTCGGGTGGGCTTGGGAGGGATGTGACACAGACCTGCCTTGGAGAGTCTCCTTGTCACGTGGTGAAAGCAGAAGAAAAAGGTTACAGTGGAAGGTGATAGAGTGTTCGTTCTGCGTGAGAAGTTGGAGAAGGTGCCGCCCTCCTGTGCTCTCCTGGCTTTCAGAGTTCTTTTCCACCTGAGGCCTTCACTCACACTGCTCCCTCCATCTGGAATATGTTAGCCCCTGCTCTTGTCAGGACTAGCTCCTCTTCCTCTAGGTCTCAGTTTAAATGATACCAGAGAGCACGCCTGTGACCACACTCTAAGACACAGGTTCTCAAAGTGTGATCCCAGGACCAGTAGCATCAGTTGGGAATTTATTAGAATGCAGGGCTATTCCAGACCACTTAATAAGAAACCCTGGGATGGGCCCAGAATATGTGTTTTAACCAGCCCTCTAGGTGATTCTGATGCACACTCATGAGAACGTCTACCTTAAGGAGTTTCCATCCCCTGCTCACCTGTAAATTATTTCAGAGTAAAGATTGTTTCTGTTTTAGTGACCACACCCAACAATGTGCCTGACACAGAGAAGATACTGTGGAAGAGAGACCCATAAAAGAAGGTCACATTCATGCTAGGTCTTCAAGAATGGTTAAGAGTTGCAAATGGTAAGAACTCCAGGAGTTCTTACCATTTGCGACAGCATGGATGGAACTGGATAGCATTATGCTAAGTGAAATAAGCCAGTCAGAGAAAGATAAATATCACATGATCTCACTCATTTATGGAATATAATGAACAACATAAACTGATGAACAAAAATAGATCCAGAGACACAGAAACATCAATCAGACCATTAAACCTCAGAGGGAAGGTAGGGGAGGGTGGGGGTAAGGGGAGAAATCAACCAAAGGACTTGTATGCATGCATATAAGCCTAAATAATGGACACAGACAACAGGGGGGTGAGGGCATGAGTGGGGGGCGGCTAGAGGGGGTAATGGGGGAATAAGGACACATATGTAACACCTTAATCAATAAAGAAATTTTAAAAAAAGAATGGGTAAGAGTTTTCCAAATAGAGAGGCAGAGAAAGCTGGAATTATAGACAGAGGAAACCATGGATACAAAGAGAAGTAACTCAGTAGAGTAAGAATTCCAAATGCAGTAGGAGAGGATTGGCTGGGGAGACAGGGTAAGGACTTGATGGGAGGCTGGGGGGCATTGAATTCCAGGAAGGATGATGGGTGGGTGGGTAGGTGGATTGTTGGATGGATGGATGGATGGATGGATGGATGGATGGATGGATGGACTGATGGATGGATGGGTGGATGGATGGATGGATGGATGGATGGATGGATGGATGGATAAATAGGTGGGTGGGTGGGTTGATGGGTGAGTGGATTGATGGTTGGATGGGTGGGTAGGTATATGGGTGGGTGGATGGGTGAATAAATGAGTAGATGGTAGATGGGTGGATGGGTGTGGCCATAGGCATGGGGCTGGAAATAAGAGGACCAGTCATAAGGTGAACTTAGTCCAAGGGAATAGAGATAATAAGGGCCTGGGAGGTGGCCAGAGAAGGCTGAACTTCAGAGACTCCTCAATAGGAGAGCAGATGATCTTGGATTCATCCTGGGAAGAGAGTAGGGGGTATGAGGGAGGAGTAGATGGTGATCTTGAGGTTCAGATCTCAGGTGATTGGGTGGATGCTGATGACATGAACTAAGATAAGAACTGCAAGGGAAGAAATAGGTTTGGGCAGAAACCTATTTACAGATCCCATTTTTCACTGCTTCCTAGGTGGCGATGGAAAAGGAAAGATTAGAGTAAAGGAGAGATGAGATAATTAAGTCGTTACCTAAATTACTTTGGGGGCTTATCTCAGCCTGGGATTTGAGAACTGAATAGCATCAGGGAATTAAATGTGCACAATTTATGGAAGTTACAGCCAGAAGGTGAATTTGGGGGGTGGAGGGAGGAAAAAGATCTTTAAAGGGTGCAGAAGTTCTAGGATGGCTCAGGGGCCATTAATTAGGCCACCTGGTCAGGGATGTTGTATGAGAGAAAGAGCAGAAAATAGAGTACTTTCCTTATGAGAAGCTGTGGGCAGGAGCAATGCAGCCTTAGATGAAATTACCAGGGGAGGCAGAATGAGTGGGGGCAAGGAGGAGAAAGCAACCTGAAAGCAACCAAGGACTTGTCCAAGTGAGCAGCGGCTGGGAAGATAAAGGTTCGGTTCATTCAAGCTTTCAGTCATGCACTGTCTGTCTGTGTACATGTGCCAGGCACCACTGGATGCTGTGGATGCAGCAGACACCAGAGCAGGCAAGACCTTGATCCCACAAGCCTTCCACTCGAGTGAGGGGAACACACAAGGAAACAAGCCGATAATACAGTCTCATTCATGTAGTGATGAGAAGGAGGCTGTGGAGCAAAGGAGGTGGTGGTGAGTTAGGCATGGATGGCTTCCTAGAGGAAGTAGATTCTAGACTGAGAACTAAAGGCTGGAATAGTTTTATAGGGAAGAGCTTTCAGGGTAAAGAAATATGATGAACAAAGGCCCCAAGGGAGGCTAGAGAGAGCATGTTGGTAGGCTAGAGAGAGCATGTTGGTGAGTTGAACATAGCTCAGGGGGCTTCAGCATGGTGTTCTGGGGTGGGGGTGGGGACGGGAGTGATAAACAAGGTTGGAGAATTAGGCAGAGGGCACATAGCCAAGGACCTTTAAGTCCCATTAGAGAGTTTGGGCTTTGTTCTGAGGTTGGTGGGGAGCCATTGGATGGGTTTGGAGCAGGGGAATGAAAGAGTAAAGTTAAATTTTCACTCTCATTCTGGCTACCATAAGAAGGATGGGCTCGCAGGAGCCAAGGGAGAAGGTGAGGGGTCCGTGAAATTCTTAGGTGGTAAACTGACTGGACTTAGAGACTGAATGGGGTTAGGGTTGCAGTTGGGAGGGAGACCACTCCCAAGTTTTTCAGGCTTGGCCCTGGGGAGAGAAGAAGTGGCATTTACTGAGAAGAGGAGAAGCAGGTCAGCAGAGGGGTCGGGAGGGAAGACGATGAGTTTTATTTGAACATGACGAGTCCATAGGGCTTATGCAACATCCAGATGGATATGCCTGGGCTAGAAAGACAAACATAGAAGCCAACATGGAGCTCACAGTCTAGTGGGGGAGGTGATAACCCTCAGAGATCTCAGCAAATGTGTGTGAAGTTAAGCTGCAGAAAGCACTAGAGAGGAAAGCATGGTGCCATGACAGCCCAATACACGTGGGGCCTGACCTGACTTCAGGGGTCACTGAAGTGTCCCTGAGGAAGGGTTCTTTCGGCCGGGCTCTGAAGAAAGAGTTTGAGGGAGCAGGGGAAGAGGTTCAGCAGCATGGGCTCAGGGGGAGTGAGTCCCAGGCAGAGGGAACAGAATGGGCAAAGGCTCACTGAGGGGCAGGAAACTCAGTGAATTCAAAGAACCGAATAAAGGCCAGTGTGGCTGGAGCTCAGAAAGCAAGGCGCAGAAGGGAGCAGGTGCAGGGGCTTGCACCCACAGGACCAGCACATTGATCACCATCCTGTTGGGCTTACGGATTGTTTGGAAAGCACAGAAAGAAGCACCCAGGCTACAGATGGCAGAGCCGGACACTGGCCTTTGGGGACCTTCAGTTTTGTCCTTCCCTTTTCAGGAGGTTACTTGTTCTTTTGGAAAGTGAGATCCCCTGGACCTGAGAGCCATTTTTTCCTGCTGTAGCCCCACTTTTGGAGGACGTCAAAATGAACCTGGGCCTGCGCTCTCTCTTCTGAGGCACATCTTGAGCAGCCTTTCTACTTTTCCAGTCTAGCATGTGAGCATCTATGCAGCAGGTGGAAGCTGCTGAGCTAAGGCATAATGCGAGAACTTTCATATATATATATGCCAGAAAATAGCAATGAAATTTTCTGGTGAGTCACAGCTTTCTTTCTTTGGCTAGGAGAGCTGGGTCTGAGGCTCCACGAGACTGCAGCTCGAGGAGTGAGGCCTTGCCAAGCTGGTGAGCTAGGAAAATGAAATTAGCAGTGAGCCAGCTTCTCCAGCTTCTCAGCTGGGGGCCGGAAAATTCTGCTTAGCCAACAGAACCCATTTCCAGGCCTTCCGAGCCCCACGTTGCAGATGGATCCAAATCTACTGGCCTGGGATCGCAGTCTCTCAGGGAGGGAAGCGAGTTCCTGCAGCTGACACCATCCCCTAGACACCAAGTCCCTGCCTCTGGCTTCCTGCTCCCTTCCAGAACATTCTTGGGCTTTCCATTGGGCTTGCTTGGGCATTTGCCATCAAAGCTGCCTCTGAAAAGCACTCCCTCATATACTTCCAGAGCCAAAAAGGTATGGTTAACCTCTTGCTACCTAAGCTGCCCCAAGCAGAAAAGGGAATTCATTACCCTATCTTGAAGCAGGAATAATCAATTCTGCAAGTATTGAGTGCCATCTTTTGTGCCAGGCAGTGGTAAGCAAAATGAGCATGCTCCTTGATGCAGGGAGCTTGTAATACAGTGGGGGCCTCAGGTGTTAATCAAATAGTCACATAAATAGGTAGGAAATTGCAACAGTGGTAGGGGCTTTGAAGGAAAAATGCATGGTGCCTTGAGAGTACCTGGGGAAGGTGGAGGTGGGTGTCAGTTCATCATGCTGGTCCTTCTTGTCACTGAGACCTTCCTGAGATGTTTCTAGTCACGGCCTACCCTGACCCCAGCAGCCCCCGTCTCTAGCACACCACCCCATTTCATGGTCGTTACAGCACTACCACGCCTGAACTTTGTCCTATTCACTCTTTGTTTCTGGTCTTTGACCTCTCTCTGGCTTACATCTGTCCTGTTCCCCACTGGGTCTCTGGTACCACACAGTCGGCTGAATAGGTGAAAAGTGCCCAGAGGATGAGCTGGGACCAGAAGGATGGGTAGGTTTCAACACAACACAAATAAGGGAGAACATTCCCAGCAGTAGTGTGAAGGCTCCACAATGGGCACCTTCTAGAACTGAGAGGAGGTAAGTGTGGCCTGAGGGCAGAGGGGAGGGTGGGGGCTGGAGACAGGTAGGCCAGAGAGGTTGTAGGAGCCAGTCCTTGAAGGACAGGATGAGCACCTGGGTTGGTACTGCTGTACGCAGGGCAGTTGTAACAAGTGTCACAACTGGGTGGCTTAAACAGCAGAAATGTATTGGCTCACAGTTCTGGAGGCTAGAAGTCTGAGATCAAACTGTTGGCAGGAAGGTTCCTTCTGAGGACTGTGAAGGGGACTGTTCCATGGGTTTTCCCTGGCTTCTGTGGTGTTCCTTGGCTTGTAGACACATCGCCCAGATCTCTGCGTTTATGTTCATGTAGCATTCTCCCTGTACGTTTGTGTATGTCTGCATGACCCCTTATTTTAAGGACATCAGTCATGTTGCAGTAGAGCCCACACTAATGACCTCATATTTACTTGGTTACTTCTATAAGCCCCTTGAAGGCAGAAACAATCTCTTTTATTTCCTTGTATCTTTCCATAGCCCTTGGCAGAATCCAATTCATTCCTTCACTCTTGTAATATTTTTTGTTTCTGCTATGTGCTAGTTCCCATGCTAGTCACAGAGGATTAAAAAGATGATTGGATATGCCTTGAGAAGGCTCACAATCTAGTAGATGAAAGTAACACTAACCTAGGATTACGGGTATTGATCAGAAAAACTTTAGCTGAAGCAACAGAAATATGTCAGACTGGTTTAAGCAAAAATGATAGTAATGGGAAGAGGAGAAATTTAAAGGATCAAAAATTTTAATCAAAAAATATAAAGAAATAGGAGGTGATTGGCCTCAGGCATAGCTGGATCCCGGGACATCATCAAGACTTCGTATTCTCTCCATCTATTGGTTCTGTTTTCCTCTTTCTGTTAGCTTCACTCAGGCAGGCCCTCTCCAGACCAATAATACCCTGACTGCTAGTAATCCCCACAGGAAGAGAGCTTTTCCCCAGTTGTTCCATCAAAAGGCCTGGAATTGCATCTCCCTATATTAAAGCTCTGTGGCCAAGATGATGTACTGCTGGTCACAGGCTCACCATTGCTCAGGGATGATTCCCCAGAGGAAAATCTAGATGTTGTTATCAAAAGAAGTGGGGAGACAGGCTGCAGGGGAGAGTAATAGATGCCTACTATGTTATGCTCTGTGAAGAACTAGATCCCAGAGGAGTGAGGGGGTGGTTAATTTTGCCTCAGGGTAGAGGGAGAGTCACGGGAACATCTGCACTGGGCCTTAAAGTACTTACAAGAGTTTGCTAGGTGGAAAGGCAAAGAGATATAAGAGCATATTGCAGTCGGAGGGAAATCTGGCTGTGAAGCTCTGAAGTCAGACACGGGTTGTTCCCAGGTTACCTGAGTAGGACAGGTGTGAAGCAGGGCACAGTGGAAGCAGAGGCAGCTAGCTGTGCCAGATCACGAAGAGCCTCATAGTTCAAGGCTGAATGAAGGTGTTAAGTGGGCCAGCAATGTGATCATAGGGGCAGGAAAGCCAGGTGGGAAGCGGAGCAGCCGCCCAGGTGACGGGGGGAGAGTTTGATGTAGGGCTCTGCCTTCGAGCCACATGGGCGACAGCAGGCCTGAGGCTTCCAGGCAAGGGAGCCCCTTCATGCCAGTTGAAATCTACTGAATTAGAAGCTGCCTTTGGCTGATGCCAGCCCTGAGACAGAGTAATTCAGAAAGGGAAGGCCTACATCCATCAGGTCACCTGGCTGAAGTGGGTTCTGCTTACCAGGCTGGGGTGCTATGGAGTCACAGCTGGAGGGCAAATACCAGTTCTGTCCCTCTGCAGTTCGGTAACCGGGAGGTTAGTTAAACCTTTTCTTTCCTTATCTATAAAATGGATTGATAGCACTTACCTCACAGTGGCACTTTAAGGATTAAATGAGGTAATTCATGGGATGCTATTAGCATCAAATCCAGCATATAATAATAATTACTATTATCATCACTAGTATTACCACCAGCACCTCACTAGGTTGTTGGGAAAATCCAATGACTGGTGTATAATGTAGATGTATGGCCCATGGTAAGTTCTCTACAAATGTTGGTTTTCTTCTTCCCATTACTACCTTCCCCCCTACAAACTCTTACATGTATTGAAAGGCCCAGTACAAATGGTACTGTAACTCCCCCTCCACCCTGGGGCAGAATTATCCCTTCACTCATTTGTTCCTCACACTTCAAAGTGATGGCACACTGGGTCTGGTTTATTATCTCTGAGCTCCCCTTGAACTTGCTGAATATATTCTTGGTACCAGAATGAAAATCCCTGCCTCCAGGCAATGCCTGGCCAATCTCATCTTCTCTTTCCCTCCAAAGTCCTTTTTGCCTTCGTTTATCCTCCTACAAAATGGGTGCATCACCTGGTATGTACAGTACTAGGCAGAGGAAGGGTCCTGACCCATGGCTCCTTAGCCAGGAGATGAGGATCTTAAGCCATGCTCACCCTGGTTGGCCTTCAGGTCTCTTGCCTGTCAGGTTGGGATGATGGCATCTTCCCTAACAGCCTTCAGCGTCAACAGGATTCTTGGGAAGATTTAAGCTACTAAAGGCTAGGGAGGCACTTTGCAAAGTGTAAGGTACTGTATAATTGTCAAAGGTCATTATTATCTGAAAAAAGATGGCGACCGGCAGGAAGGTAGGGAGAGAGAGAGTGTGAGTGAGGAACCCATAGAGGAGAGTGTAGATGTGTGTGGTGTGTGTGTGTGTATGAGATAGGGTCAGTTAGATTCTGCAGGTCTTCCAAGGGGCTCCCGAACAGGGCAGCCCTAGACGCGGAGCCCCGCGCACAAAGCGGACACTTCTCGGCGGCTGGTGCGGACGCAGAGACCACGCCATCTTGAGAAACAGAGCTGCCTGAGACTCAGATCCTGGCTTCTGACACAAACCAGGACCCTGCAGCCACCGGGGACAGAGAACTGCTATCACAGCTTCAGACAAACAAACAACAAGAATCCAGACTTCCCGGCAGATTTCCGTGAGTCAAAGAGCCTATCCCCCTCCTCGCAGGCGCTGATAGCGCCATAGTAACTGATAGACCTGCCCCTCCCCCAAGCTGCTGAGCGCCCACAGCGCGCGGAAAGCGCCATAGTAACTGATAGACGCGCCCTTCGCCCTAGCTGCTCACAGGAGCGCGCACAGCGCGCACAGACAGCGCCATAGTAACTGATAGACCCGCCCCCGGCCCAAGCTGCCGAGCTTTGCGCAGGGACGCGCTCCCTCTTAGGGAATTTGGCGCGCGCTCGCGCACGGGACAGAAGCAGCTCCCCTTCGGGGAAATCTGTCAGTGCGCACAGAGGGCTCCCCTTCCGGAATTTGGGGGAATTTGGCTCGCGGGTCACAGCTCCCCCTTCGGAGATTCTTAAGAGCCTGCACAGAGGGGCTTCCCTTTGGGGAATTTGGCGCGCAGGACGGACTCCGCCCCCCTTCTGGGACTTTGGGAGAGTGCACTGAGCCGGCTCACCTTCAGGTTTTTAAGAAAGTGCGCTCTAGCCGGTTTGGCTCAGCAGAGAGAGCACACACAGGACGCAGCTCCACTTCAGGGAATTTGGCACGCCGGACACAGCTGCCTGGGATCCCTGACTCACAGCGCATTCACACTAAGAGCCAGCGACCCCAATTGTTGGTGCGTGCACACACAGGGACCCTGATTCTCAACGAGAAACTGCACAAGGCAACAGAGACTTTGACACTCGAGTCTTGGTGCAGACACAGGGAAACTCTGACTCCTGGCACATGCTAAGGATCTCATTCTCGGCACATACCAACAGTGTGGTGCAGACAGGGCCCCTGATTCTAAATGTGCACACGAGACCACACAGAACACTGGGGACACTGATCCTGGGCAAGTCTGGTTCCCACCAACCAAAGACAGCCACACGTCCTAGTGTCAGAGCACTTCAGTGAAACTAGGGTGGAGCCAAGTCCCCACAGCACACGGCCCAGGTCCACGCAAACAGAAGCTTGAGCTTTCTGGTAATAGCCAGAATGGGGAAACGAAATAACTCACAGAGGAAAGAAAATGTGGAGTCGCCAAGAAAGGAAATTAGTGAAAATGAAGCTTGCAACATGACCAAAAAGGAATTCAGAGTAATGGTCATGGAATTTATACATCGGATGGATGAGAAAATCAACAACTTATGCAAGAATCAGGAAGAAATGAAAAGTGATATAGCTACAATCAAAAACACCATGGAAAGTTTCAACAGTAGACTACAAGAAGCAGAGGACCGAATTAGTGAGTTAGAAGATCAGGTACAGAAACAAGCTCAAGCTGAACAGCAATTGGAGAAAAAAATTAAAAAGCAGGAGGAAAGCCTAAGGGAACTTCGGGACAACATGAAACGAAGTAACATGCGTATAATAGGGCTGCCAGAAGGACAAGAAGAGCAGCAGGGATTAGAAAATCTATTTGAAGAAATAATGACAGAAAACTTCCCGGATATGGGAAAGATAAAAGTTACGCAAGTAAAGAGAGTCCCAAGCAGGATCAACCCCAAAAGACCCACGCCAAGACATGTCATAATTTCAATGCAAATATAAATGATAAAGAGAGAATCCTAAAGGCGGCAAGAGAGAGACAGAGAGTTACCTACAAAGGAACACCCATCAGATTGTCAAATGATTACTCATCAGAAACACAACAAGCTAGAAGTGAATGGAAGGAGGTATACAAAGTGTTGCAAAGCAAAGGACTGAATCCAAGAATACTATATCCAGCAAGACTATCAATCAAAATTGAAGGGGAAATCAGGAGCTTTGCAGACAAAAAAAGCCTCAGGGAGTTTATCACCACCAAACCAGCAATGCAAGAATTGCTAAAGGGAATACTGTAAAAAGAAGAAATAAACAGGTAAGAAGAAATACAGACACAAAAATAGATATGACTGCAAACAAATACCTTTCAGTAATAACTTTAAATGTAAACGGACTAAATGCTCCAATCAAAAGACATCGAGTAGCTGAATGGATAAAAAAACACGACCCATATATATGCTGTCTACAAGAGACCCACCTCAGAACAAGAGACTCACACAGATTGAAAGTGAAGGGATGGAAAAATATCTTTCAGGCAAATGGAAATGAAAAAAAAGCTGGGGTAGCAATACTTATATCTGACAAAATAGACCTCAAAGTAAATGCCATAACAAGAGATAAGGAAGGCCACTTCATAATACTAAAGGGAGAAATCCAACAAGAAGAAATAATTCTGGTAAACATATATGCTCCCAATATAGGAGCACCCAAATACATAAAAAAACTCCTGGAGGATATCAAGGGAGAGATTAATAGCAACACAATCATAGTAGGAGACTTTAATACCCCACTATCACCACTGGACAAATCCTCTAAACAAAAAATCAGCAAAGAAACAGCAATCCTAAATGACTCACTAGACCAGATGGAATTAATTGACATCTTCAGAACATTTCACCCCAAAGCCACAGAATATACATTCTTCTCAAGTGCACATGGGTCATTTTCAAAGATAGACCATATGCTGGGTCACAGGCAAAGTCTCTTCAAATTCAAGAAGATAGAAATTATATCAAGCATCTTCTCAGATCACAGTGGCATAAAACTGGAAATCAACTACAATAAATACAATCCAAAGAAATCAAACACATGGAGACTAAACAGCATGCTATTAAACAAGGACTGGGTCACCAGAGAGATCAAGGAAGAAATAAAAAACATCATGGCAACAAATGACAATGAAAACACAACAATCCAAAATCTATGGGACACAGCGAAAGCAGTCTTGAGAGGGAAGTTCATAGCTCTACAGGCCTATTGCAAAAAACAAGAAACAATGGTAATAAATTACTTAACCCTACAACTCAAAGAGCTAGAAAAAGAGCAGCAAGAAAAGCCCAGTGTAACCAGAAGGAAGGAAATAACAAAGATCAGAGCGGAGATAAATGACATAGAGACCAAAGAAACAATACATAAGATCAACAAAACCAAGAGCTGGTTCTTTGAAAGGATAAACAAGATTGATGGACCTCTAGCCAGGCTCACCAAGAAGCAAAGAGAGAGGACCCAAATAAACAAAATCAGAAATGAAAGAGGTGAAATAACAACAGACCCCGCTGAGATACAAAGGATTGTTACAAAATACTACGAACAACTCTATTCCAACAAACTGGACAACCTGGAGGAAATGGACATATTCCTAGAAAAATATAACCTTCCAAAAATCAATCAAGAAGAATCTAAACAGCTCAATAGGCCAATAACTATGGACGAAATTGAAGCAGTCATCAAAAAGCTTCCGACAAACAAAAGCCCGGGGCCTGATGGCTTCACAGGAGAGTTTTACCAAACATTCAAGGAAGAACTAAAACCTATCCTCCTCAGACTATTCCAAAAAATTCAAGTGGAAGGAACACTTCCAAGCTCCTTCTATGAAGCCAGCATCACCCTAATACCAAAACCAGATAAAGACAACACAATGAAAGAGAATTACAGACCAATATCCCTCATGAACATAGATGCCAAAATCCTCAACAAAATTCTAGCAAATCGGCTCCAGCAGTACATCAGAAAGATCATACACCATGACCAAGTAGGATTTATCCCAGGAATGCAAGGATGGTACAATATCCGCAAATCAATAAACGTGATACATCACATAAACAAATTGAAAGATAAAAATCACATAGTCATATCAATTGATGCAGAAAAAGCATTTGACAAAATCCAACACCCTTTCTTGATAAAAACTCTCAACAAGGTGGGAATAGATGGCTCATACCTCAACATAATAAAAGCTATATATGATAAACCCACAGCAAACATCATACTCAATGGACAAAAACTAAAAACATTTCCCCTAAGAACAGGAACAAGACAGGGATGCCCACTCTCACCACTCCTGTTTGACATAGTACTGGAAGTATTAGCCATTGCAATTAGACAAGAAGAAGAAATAAAAGGCATCCAAATTGGAAAAGAACAAGTAAAGCTGTCTTTATTTGCAGACGACATGATATTGTACATAAAAAATCCGAAAGACTCCGTCAAAAAACTAATAGACTTAATAAATGAATTCGGCAATGTAGCAGGATACAAAATTAACGCCAAGAAATCTATGGCCTTTCTATACACCAATAGTGAACTTACAGACAGAGAGACTAAAAAGGCAATCCCATTTACCATCGCACCAAAAAAATTAAGATACCTAGGAATAAACTTAACTAAGGAGGTAAAAGACCTATACACGGAAAACTACAGGACACTGAAAAAAGAGATAGAGGAAGACGTAAACAGATGGAAGAACATACCATGTTCATGGATTGGTAGAATCAACATCATTAAAATGTCCATACTACCCAAAGCAATCTATAGATTCAATGCACTCCCCATTAAAATACCAACGGCATATTTCACAGACCTTGAAAGAACTCTCCAAAAATTCATCTGGAATAAAAAAAGACCCCGAATAGCCACAGCAATCCTGAGAAAGAAGAATAAAGTAGGAGGGATCTCAATACCAGATTTCAAGCTGTATTACAAAGCCACTGTTCTCAAAACAGCCTGGTACTGGCACAAGAACAGACATATAGATCAATGGAACAGAATAGAGAATCCAGATATTGACCCAAACCACTATGCTCAATTAATATTTGACAAAGGAGGCATGAACATACAATGGAATAAAGACAGTCTCTTCAATAAATGGTGTTGGGAAAATTGGACAGATACATGCAAAAAAATGAAGCTTGATCACCAACTTACGCCATACACAAAAATAAACTCAAAATGGATACAGGACTTAAACATAAGACGGGAAACCATAAAAATACTAGAGCAATCCACAGGCAGCAAAATGTCAGACATATGCCAAAAGAAATTCTTCACTGACACTGCCCCTAGGGCAATGGAAGCTAAAGAGAAAATTAACAAATGGGACTACATCAAAATAAAAAGCTTTTTCACAGCAAAAGAAACCATCAACAAAACAACAAGAAGGCCCACTGCATGGGAGAACATATTTGCAAATGGCATCACTGATAAAGGTTTAATCTCCAACATCTACAGGCAGCTTATACAACTTAATAAAAGGAAGATAAATGATCCAATAAAAAAATGGGCAACAGACCTAAATAGAATCTTTTCAAAAGAAGACAGAAGGAAGGCCAAGAGACACATGAAAACATGCTCAACGTCACTAATTATCCGAGAGATGCAAATCAAAACAACAATGCGGTACCATCTCACACCTGTCAGAATGGCTATCATCAACAAATCAACAAACGACAAGTGTTGGCGAGGATGCGGAGAAAAAGGAACCCTCGTGCACTGCTGGTGGGATTGCAGACTGGTGCAGCCACTGTGGAGAACAGTATGGAGTTTCCTCAAAAAACTGAAAATGGAACTCCCATTTGACCCAGTAATCCCACTCCTGGGAATATATCCGAAGAAACTAGAAACACCAATTAGAAAGGATATATGCACCCCTATGTTCATAGCAGCGCAATTCACCATAGCTAAGATTTGGAAACAGCCTAGGTGCCCGTCAGCAGATGACTGGATCAGAAAACTGTGGTACATCTACACAATGGAATACTATGCTGCCATAAAAAAGAAGGAATTCTCATCATTTGCAGCAACCTGGGAGGAATTGGAGAACATTATGTTAAGTGAAATAAGTCAGTCAATGAAAGAAAAATACCACATGATCTCACTCATTTATGGATAATAAAGAACATTATAATCTTGAACAAAAAGATAGATACAGAGACAGTAAAGCATCAAACAGACTGTCAAATTACAAGGGGAAGGTTAGGGAGAGGTGGGGGAGATAAGAGATCAATCAAAGGACTTGTATGCATGCATATAAGCATAACCAATGGATGCAAAACTCTGGGGGGTGGGGGCATATATGGGAGGGGGGTGTGGGGAGGGCAATGGTAAGATATGTACACATATAATACCTTAATAAAAAAATTGAAAAAAAAAAAAAAAAAAAGGTCATTATTATCTTACTAGTGGCCCAGTGCATGAATTCATGCACATTGAAAGGAAATTGATTAGAAGAAATATTTTAATATCACTATTCGCCCTTTCTGTAATAGAAGTGTCAACCAAATTCACAATCGACAATGACAGATTGAAACACATGCATGCGACTGGTGCCAGTGAGAGCTTTATATGTATGGCGCATGTGTGAATCAACTTAGCCTTTTATATATACAGAATAAACTTGCTTAATTAGACCTGCTTTCTGATGTAGTTAAACTTTTTCCAGCCCAATGAAGCACCCCAACTTCTCTTTCAGGTAACTGTCAGCAACACAGCAGTAAATATCAACACAAAGCAGATTATTATTGTAGATCATGCAGGGAGAACAAAGGGTAAAATATTTAACTGCAGCAGTGTTTGACTATATTCTGTGCAGTGAGAAAACCTGAAGTCATTTTCAAGGTCCACCATTTCTTACTTCTTTTCAGTCGGGTCAAGTTTCTAAGCTTTCTAAATCTCCATTTTCCGGCTAATGAAAAGAAAATAGGATTCTACCGAGTCTCCTATCTACCTACTCAAGGACTTCTGTGAGAATCAAATAAGATGAAGCATGGGAAAACGCTTCACAGACATTTGGGCGTTAAAGTGTGAAATGTTTCCTCTTGGCTATAAAGCAAGTCGTGTTCCTGGGCTGAAGAAACTGCAAGGAGGCTAGTCGCTAGGGAGAGGAAGCCGGGCATTGCTACGGACTTATTACAGCTGGTTAAATCTCCTTTATTACAACATCTACTTTTCATTTCATTTTATTTTTTTAAATATATTTTTATTGATTTCATAGAGGAACGGAGAGGGAGAGAGAGATAGAAACATCAATGATGAGAGAGAATCATTGATTGGTTGCCTCCTGCATGCCCCAGCTGGGGATCGAGCCCACAACCTGGGCATGTGTCCTTGACAGGAATCAAACCTGGGACCTTTCAGTCTGCAGGCTGACGCTCTATCCACTGAGCCAAACCAGCTAAGGCTACTTTTCATTTTAGAATAAAATTTAAATGATATGCTTGTATCACATGTATCAAGCATATCATACATAAATAAATCACGTCCTGGTTAATACTTTGAAAGTCACTGATTATAGTCTATGAGGATCCCAGGAAACCTGGGGTGGAATCTGGGGAAGGACCAGAAGGGAAAACAGGAAGGAGCAAAAGGGGCTGTAGCCACTGCAATGACCACTTTTTAGGCTGAGCCTCCTGCCTTAAAATCCCTCCCAGCAATGAAAAGAGGAAGTTGGAGGATATAGGGGGTTGCAATGAAAGATGTCCACTTTCTAGGAAGAGCTGGGAGGGGCTCAGGGGTATCATGCTGGCTGACTTTCACCATTCCCACACATCACCTCCCTGTTAGTTGTCCTTTTTTACTTAACTGAATTTATTTATAAAGGGTTTTCCCTAGTCTTAGTTAAAATAACATATAAAAAACCAGCTTCCCTTGGCATAAATAAAAGGTAACTGAAAAAGTAAGTGTAAGGCAAACATAACCACATCACCAGTCCTAGGCAGATGCTGATGTCTGAGGTCTGTCCTCACTTTGTAAAAAGAGAGATTAGAGCAGCATTAGCAACACACTAGTACCAAACCGAGACTTTCTCCTTGAGGCAACCACAAAGTTGGAAAGGGAATTGAAAAGATAATTCAATATTTATGGTTCATGTGCTATCCATGATCCCTCCCTCATTTTGAGGAGCATTAATCTGACCATTACAGAAATGCACTCCATACCACTCACTAAGTGGCCCGAGGCCCAGCCTTGGAGTATACACCTGCGCAGATTAGGAACTCACACCTTCCAAGGCAGCCCTTGGTGTGCTGAACAGCTCTGGCTGCTGGAACGTTCTCAAGGTTGAGTTGAAGTCAGCTTCTCTGAAAATGCTATTTTGGACCTCACGTCTCTCCTTTTGCAGCCACACAAAATAAGTCTATTTTCTTCGTGTATTTGAAAAAAGCATTTTGTTGTCATTTGGACTTTTCAGTTATTCGTTAAAAAACCTTTGATAGAGACATCAAAATTACAACTTAACTACAGAACAACCATCATTCAGAATCACCTGAAATCGAGCTGAATGGAAGTCCTACAACTAGGGATTTAAAGAAGTCTCGTTAAGACTGGTAGGGGGAGAGAGGGAGATGCAGAACGAGCTGGTCCCACACCCATGTGTAGTAGATAAAAATTGGGAAGGATATCTTGATATCTCAACTGTAAAGGTTCCCACTGAGGAGGGAGGAGTCCCAGCCCAGGTTTCCAGTGCCAGGAAGAGAAGTCCCCATTACTTTTGGCTGTAAAAACCAGTGGGGATTGTGGCTTGGGGAAATGGAGGTTCCGAAAGTTCCAGGCATTCCTCTTAAAGGGCCTATACATGGACGTACTTGAACTCTCCCCTTTCAAGCTCCAGTGCTGGGGCAGCAACTCGAAAGGCACCAGGGACATACAGGGAGGAACTGAATTGTCTGTCATCAGGAAGAGACCTGGAGGGCAGCTTTCTCACAGATGGAAGTGCTGGCAGAAGCCGTGGTTCCTTTTCTGATTCCTCTCACCCCGCCCGCCCCCGGCCCCCCAACACACACACAGAGCCAGCCAAGTGGGTACCATATCTGAGTCTCTGTCAACCTGGCTAAAGCTGTTACCTGGCCCTGGTGAGTCCCTGAGGCCCCGCTGTTTCCAGTGGTTTTTCCATATGAATGAACTGATTTAGCCTTGGTGTACTCCATACCACTCACTAAGTGGCCCCAGGCCTGGCACTAGCAACAACCAGCCTTGGTTCGCAGATTGGCCTTGCCTGGGCACATCCATGCCAAGCAAAGGTAACAGCCATCTGCAGATCACTTTGTAGCTCATGTTGGGTAGCCCTTGCCTTCAAGCAGCTGGCAGACCAAAGTTGGAGAATCAGACTTACAAACTGGAACATTCCTTGATAATCGGCCTCGAGCCCTGTAAGAGCGACACACAGATTGCTCTGGGTCTGGGATCAACAGCAGAGCTCCCAAAGGAGGCGAACCCTGAACTGGCTCTGATGGGATGAGCAGGAACTGACTAGCAGGAGAGGAGGGAACCCCTGATGCCAGTACAAGGACAACGTGGTCTGGACTGATGGGTGACTCTCAGGAAACACTAAACCAGCCCAGAGAGGTGAAGGGACATACCCAAAGTCATGCAGATAGAAGCAGTTTTGCATTTTGGAGCCAGATGACCCAAGATTAGAATTTTAGCTATGCTACTCAACCTGCTCTAGCTGTCCCTCTGGACAAATTACTCAATGTTTTTAACTAGAAAGACAGAGATAAGACCTGCCTCAAAGATCACAACATTTACTGTGAAGGTTAAATGAGGCAATGCATGAAAAACATCTGGTAGAGTCATTGGCATGTGGTAATGTGGACGTGGAGGTGTTTGAAAGACTAAACACCTGCACAGCACAGACTCCAAAAGACCAGGAAAGATCTGTATTGCACACCGTACTGAGAGAATAGCAGCTCTGGAAAGAATTACGGGAAAGCCATTACTTGTGTGATAGTCATCATAATAGTAGTGGCTAGAATGGAGAAACGAGCCCCACCTGGAGGGCCTACCCCATTATCCTCACCTCGTTCTGAGCAAAGCTTTTCATTCTGAATCCTTTGCACATTTATAGGTTCAATTTACCAGCTACAAAAGTGCTTCTCTGCTTAGAATTCACCTGTAGGGCTAAGTCTAAATTATAGCATCTTTTTAGGAACATGCAACCTCTGAAAAAAGTCTGTGATGCTTTATATTCCCCCCTCCCCACACACAAAAACACACAAAAGCACATTCTCAGCAATCAAATTAGTTGCTCACTGGAATCCTCCCTCCCAACTGTTCTGGATGCTGAGAGATGCTCCAAACCTCCTTTGCATAGAATATTAAGCTTTATGCATTAACTAGCCAAGCACCTCCCAGCTCTTGCCAAATTCGACTTCCCTTATTTTAAACATATTTGAATAGAATTCCCTGTTGCTTCTCTCTCTCTCTCTCTCTCTCTCTCTCTCTCTCTCTCTCTCTCCCTCCCTCCCTCTCTCTCTCACACATTTTAAAGTACCAGTGTGCTTTAAGAAAACACTGCTCTGGAGGAAGAAAAAGCCTTAGTCCCAGAAAACCTCTGGCTTCCTAGAACCATCCAACTTGATGGAAAACATCCACCTTCCCCAAGAGGCAGGTGTTGGCCTCCTGTGTCCGTCCCCCTACCCCCCCGCCCCCCCCCCACACACACACACTACTGCTCAGGAAGGGCTTCCAGCTCCAGGACAAGCCAGGCTCAGGCCAGGCCTAGCCGGGAAAGGGCAGTGGAATACGGGTTTTATGCTGGGGAAGGAGGGGTCAGGAAGGCCAGCACAGCAGGGAAGTAAGTTGTAAAGAATTTATCATCTAAAATCATTTTTCTGAGCAACTTCTAAATATGAATGGTCATCAGAATCCCCGGGAGGACTTGTTAAAACACAGACTGCTGGGCCACCCCTGGAGTTTCTCATTCAGCAGGTCTGAGGGGCAGGGCAGGTTTGCTGTTGTCAGGACCACACTTTGTAAACTGGTGCTCTGGCCTCTGTGGTCCCCATGCCCCTGTCAGGGAACCCACATTCTGTCCTCTTACACTGAGCCAGGCTCCAGGCACAGGAGAGGGTGGCCCTTAGCCCAAATGCACGCACCGAGCTCCTAAGGCAGCCAGAAGGTAAATGTCCTTTCCCTACCTCTCACCACCCCCACCCCAGAGCAGCTCTAATTATCACTTGACCTTTATTGATTAATTCAGCAAGCATTTAGTGAGTGCCAACCATATGCCAAACCTGGACCAGGCGCTAGGGACCCCAGGTCAACAGCCACCCTTTCTGTCACTTCAAAGCATGTAGCCCAGTGGTTGTCAAATGGGGGACAGATAAGAAAAAGGACTATTACAAAACAGGGTGGCAGCTTTTGCCTCACCCCTCTCTTCAAATCCTTCCATTGCTAAACTGAGAAGTGGGAGATATCCTTCATTCCTCTTTCCCCTGATTCTACCTCTGAGAGATTTCTCAGCTTCTGTCCACTCCTCTTCATCTGCTCTGCTGTCACTCAAGCGGCCATCGCCAGCTGCCTGGAGAGCAATACTCCCACCCACCCCACTGGTCTCCTCAACTCCACTCTATCCCCCTTCAATTCAGGGCAATCTTTTAAAAATAGAAATGGATCATACCACTTCCTACTTATGATGCCTCAGGGACTTCCCACTCCACTCCCATCACCAGTTCCAGCCCCACTGGGCTCTCTCCCCCTCACACTGTCCCATGGCTATTCCTTCTCATCCCTTAGGTCTCTGCTTAAATGCCACTTCCTCCAGAAGTCTTCCCTGACTGCCATTCTAGCTCAGTGTGGAGGACTAAAGAGGGTTGCAAATCCTTTGACATTCCTCCAACTAGAGGTGGCTTTGTTTCCTATCCCCTTGATGCTGAGCCAGGGCTGATGGTGATAATATGCCCATTCCAGGCCTGCCTTGAAAAGGACTACAGCTTCCCCCTTGCTCTCTCTCCAAGCCCTGGGATATACCATGTCTGAAGCCCAACAGCTGGCTGAAGCACTAGTTAGAGGGGCCCTGACACCATATGGAGAGGGAGGCAACCCAGTCGAGCCCAGCCTTCTAGCCATCCCCACCAAAGCGCCAAGTACATGGTTAAAGCCATCTTGGACCTTCCAGCCCAGACTAGCTGCCAGCTGAATATCGCCAGATGGTTCCAGTTGATGCCACAGAAAGCATAAAAATCACCCAGTTGAGCCCTGTCCAAATTCCTGACCCACTAAAGCATGAGATACGTTAAGTTTGGGAGGTACTGCTGTTACATAGAATTGATAACCAGAACATAGCAATTACATTTACTTCCATCATAGCAATCATTTGATGATACATTGTCTTCCTTTTCATTCTTTATGTTTGATTCTTCATCTCTCTGCTCCATTGGATGCTAAACTCCACCATGGCAGGAACCAAGTCTATCCTGTTCACCACTGTAAATCAGGGCCTGGCACATGGCAGGGGCTCAAAAAATATTAGATGAATAAGCAAATCAACAGGTACAGAATATGATGGGCACACAGAGGAAGCACCAGGTCAGACTCAAGGTAAGTTTCCAAAGAAAGTGACATCTAAACGCTGAGGCCTGGAGAGCAAGCAGGTGGCAGACTCAAAGCTCAGAGCCACAGGGGGCCTGTCCTGTGGGGGCCTGTCCTGTGGAAGCCTGTCCCAACCACACCAATCACGGGCATTCCCCAATCCATGTGCGCCATCTCTCAAGAGAAGAGAGAATATCTGAGAGCAGGGACTGTGTCTTGTTCATCTCTGTGTCTTCAGCACAGAACCCATGAAAATAAGAGGTCCTCATTACATGCATTTCAAATAAATGCACGATTGGCATGGCTTCCTACAGAGAGGAGCCTGAGCTTGGAAGTAGGGAACTGTGGGTTTTCCCACTCAACAGCTTGCTTGGGGTCCTTTGTGAGATAAGCCACTCAGCTTGTCTGGTGCTCAGTTGGCTTGAGATAAAACCACTGACTCCTCTCTATGCCCTTGGCTTATCCATCAGGGTTATAAGAGAGCAAAGATGGCAGGGTTCTCTGAAAAGGATGTGATTAGAATATAGAATAGAAACATGTGACAGTAGAAAAGAAACATGTGATGGTATTATTCTTTCAATAGTCAACCTGCCCCAGGTAAACCCTCAGAGCCATCATTTGAGCCTTTCTTTGAATTGCATGCCACCCAGGTAAGTCTAGCCCTGGACACAGCACCTCCTGGGCAACTGTAAATGTTTTTATTGTCTAGGTGGGTAGGGAGCAGCTGGGGCTCACAGCAAAAGGAGGAACACTGGAGTCAAGAGACCTGAGTTCCTATTATGTTCCCCAAAAGTCATGTTAAAACCGTACCCCCAATCTGATGGTGTTAGGAGGTGGGGCCTCTGCAGGTAATTAGGATTAGATGAAGTCACGAGGGTGGGGCCCCCATGAATGGGATCAGTGCCCTTAAAGAGTCACTAGAGCTTGCTTCATCTCTCTGCTCTCTGCCACTTCGGAATAGAAAGAGAATCAGCAGTCTACCAGCCAAAAAAAAGGGGGGGGGGGCTCTTACCAGAACCCAACCATGCTAGCACCCTGATCTTGGAATTCCAACCCCCAGAACTGTGAGAAATAGATTTCTGTTTATAAACCACCCAATTGATAGTGCTTTTTTATAGCAGCCAAACAGACTAAGATGGTTCCCATCCCAGTTCTGCCACTAATTTGCTGTAAGATCTTGAACAAACCAATTCCCTCTCTGAACCAAACCTCTCAGCCAGAGTGGACTTTATCGACTGAGGAAATCCCCTCCCTCCCTTTCTCCCACTCATTGGCAAACACCCCATCTCTGCCCAGCACTGGGCTGATTGCAGTGGGAATAAAATGACAAGACCTGGACCCTGCCCTCAAGGCTCTGAGAGGCTACCTGGAAGACAGAGAGACACTCTTAAATGGAGTATCTGTGAGATAGAAGGACAGGGCTTCTCTGGAAAGCCAGGACCAAGACCCTATGTGAGGCTCCAAAGAAGAGGCAGCCAGGGGGTCAGTGCTGGTTGGCCCTGGGGTCAAAGGGCAGGTCCAGACATACCCTAGCGACTCCTGTTTCCAAAACCCACTGGGGGCTCTGCAGTCACATCAGCGTCAGGCAGAGGCCCACACCAGCTGCACTGGCCTGGCCCTCTCCCTAATTAGACTTTCATACTCTGTCAAGCAGCCTGCTTAGCCCGACTGCCAGCTGGGGCTCCTGTTCCGTCTGGTGGCTCCGGTTAATGAACCCATGAGGGGCTGGCCAAGCTCATTACAGGCAATGCAAGGGAACAGGCGACCCCGCCTTTCCCCTCTCCTCCCTGTTCACACTGAGAATGGGAAGGGATCTGACTCCAAACCAACAGGAAGGATAGGGGGCAGGAGCGGATGCTCCAGACGGCCACACAGGCCTGGATGGCTCCAGTGACAGCCCAGCCTGAGACCTGGGCTTCCCAGCGTGTGTCTCCCAGTGCGTGTTGGTGCCTGTGGTTTTAGGGGAGTGTTCGGATTCCACAGCTGCTCCCAGGCTCCACCCAGGCCCTTTCCTGTCTCAGGCCCAGGAGGCAGAACCAGAGTGACGGTTCGAATCCGTCTCCAATGGCTGGTCTGCTTTCTCAGAATTTCACTGTCTTCATCTGTAAGATGAGATAGTAATGCCTATCTGGCACAAAAGAAATGCTCAGTTAACACGCTCAATAAATTATTGTTGCTGTTGTTATTAGTAAAAGACCGGTGAGAAAAGGCACCAAAATGTGCGCAGTGGTTGATTCTGACCATCAGGACTGTGTATTTTTTTCTCCTATTTGTCTGTACTTTCTAAATTGTATACAATGAGCATTTTACTTTCGTCACTTGGGGGAAAAAAACCACCACAAAATTTCTACAAGAAATATATCAGAAAAATGAGATTCTGTATGTGAAAGGACCTCGACAGTGCCTGGGAGAAAGTTATTAATAGAAGCTCCCTTCTGCAGTGAACATTTAAAGAGATGCGACGAAGTAGAAAAACAAGCATGATATTTGCAAGAGAGTAATGAATTTTTGCCTTTTAATAAAGCCATTTCTTATTCCCAAATGTCAAGAGAATAAGGCACCAAAGCAAGTGTTCAAATGCTGTGGCCCAGACTGAGGAAGATGTTAAGAGGGGTTTAAAGGACGCGTGCTCCCTGCCCAGAGTGGAATGCAAAATTACAAAGAAGGGCAAAAGCAACCCAAGCATCTAAACAAAATGTGGTCTGTACATAAACTGAACACTATTCGGCCTTTAAAAGGAAGGAAATTATGTCACATGCGACAACATGGATGAACCTTGAGGATATTATGCTAAGCGAAATAAGCCAGTCACAAAGGACCTGTACTGTGTGATTCCATTTAAATGAAGTCCCTAGAGTAGTCAGGTCCATAGAGACAGAAAGTAGAATGGTGGTTGCCAGGGGCAGGAGCGGGGAGGGGTAGAAACGGGGAGTGGGTGTTGAATAGGTACAGAGTGTCAGTTTGGGAAGAAGAAAAGTTCTGGAGATGGATGGTGCTGAAGATGTAGAAATGCCACTAAGCTGTACACTTAAAAATGGTTAAGATGGTAAATTTTATGTTACGTGTATTTTACCACAATTTAAAAATATACAAAAGGGGGAAAAGAGATTAAACACAGAGGCAGAAGGATCAGGCCCAGTGTGTTGAAGTAAGTCTCTGGTCTCCGGGGGCTGAGGGCCATTTGCTGGAGAGATGCTCTGAGGAGGGAAACATCTGGGGAGCATGGCAGAGGAAAAGGGCTGCAAAGTGGTGCTGCCCGCGGGGCGGGCGAATGCCTCCCGGGGAGGCTGTGGCTTCTGCCTGCACTAGGAGAGTTTTGTAGCTGGAGGACTCAGAGTCCCCACAGACCTGAGAGGACCAGGCCTCCAGGAACGCAGCACGTGGGGTGTAAGAAATTAGCACACCGAGTCTATGTGTCTCAGGTAAGTAATAAGGCAGCACGGGTCCCCCAGGGAGTAAGGAAGAGGAATGCTTGAGCATCAGTTTCATGGAGAAGAAATGCTGAGGTCCTTGTGCTGAAGGAATTTGGAAGTGGGCTGGCTGACCCTGAAGGACAAGAGAACTGGAGAGGGCCAGGATGCCCTGAAGGGAGGTGGGGAGTCACCTTGGCCCAAATGGAGGCTAGCTCCCACAGTGCCTAGTCGGATGAGAGTGACAGCAACAATTTATTGAGCACTTACTGCCTGTGAAAGCAGTATTCTTGGGCTGCTCATTTATGCCCTACAGCATCCTTATGTGGAGGAACTACTCTCTCTTCACCCTCCACCAAGGAAGACTGAGGCTTGGAAGTATAGTGTCCTGCAGACCCAGGGCCTCAGAGGCAGCCACCCCCTCCGATGAGTCCTTGCCTCCGTTCAGCTTTGTGGCCAGCCGCCCAACCACCCCAGCGTGGCCTCCCCTCGCCCCAGACCCTGGCCCCTTCTCACTTAAACTGGTGCTCCCGGGAGCTGCGGATCTTGGAGGAGAACCGCTCAGCCAGCTTCTCCAGGCTGCGGGAGTACTCGAGCTCGATCTCAGCTTTCCGGCGGAAAAACTCCTGGAGGTCCTGTAGCAGCTGCAGCCTAGACTCCGACTGCTGCTCCAAGCATTTGAACTGCTCCACCAGCTGCGTGCGGATCTCTGCAGGCAGAGGCAAAGAACGGATGGGACGTTAGGCTGGTGGGGACCACCCAGGGCCTCTTGGGTCGTTGGCACAACGATCTGGCACTTGCCAGGGTTTGCCACATGGTCTAACCCAAAGTCGAACCACTGCATATTGCCTCCAGCATTGTTATTTCTGCCATATCATCTAGTAAACTGGCTCACTTTTCTTACTGAAATGAGGTTATTTTAAATGAACAGTTTTATGTCACTATAGTAAGGGGAAACTAGGACCGCTTGCCATCCTGGTACATAGAAAATTAATTCAATGAAAACAAGTATTTTGTAAAGACTAGAGATGACTGCTTATCAAAGGCCCTAAGCCTAAACTGCTCACTACCAACAAAAGAAAAATGGGAACATGAGTGGTGTTAAAGAAAGACGTTCAGGACTGAGAAAGGGCTGAGAGGGAATGCCTTTTGCTCTTGGGTTTCAGTGTTACTTAAGGCCATGCCGGTGTTCAACTGTGAATTATCTTGAGCTCCATGCATAAACTTCTCAGGTACCACCAGAGGAATGCAGCCCACACTTCAGGAAATACTGACGGAGCAACTCGGGCAAAAGTTCAAAAGCTAGGGGTGAGGGTGGGGACTGGAGGGTGGTGGAGATAAAATTCACAGCCTGGGTATCCCAGTAACCACAGCCAACCTTATTGCCAAGCCCACAGTGTTGTCACTGCATGAACTCTTTCCCAGCTGTCCATGAGCTGCTCAACAGATCAGTCTCCCCACAGCACTCTGCTCAGGCAAAGGGGGCCATGGGCTCCCCACCAGTGCCCTGCTCAAATCAGCCCATGGCCCCCTTTGCCTGAGTATTAAATCCAACTCCATAGAATGGATTCAAGGCCAGCCCCAAACCTAACTTCTCGGGATTTGCCCCCAGTACACTGTAAAACCATCCAAACCAGTCCCTGAAATGTCCAATCCCACCTGCATTAATGGGCACCCTGTCTGAAAGGGTGGTGGCACCATCTTAGCATTCTTGAGAGAAGTGTTGTTCAAAGGGGCAGGCCGACCCTTTGTACATGAAGTTCCCCAAAGAGCCGCGGGCAGGAAGAGCTCTAAGGGAATCAGCTGGAGACCCTGTTTCCATCCCCACTCTTCTGCTCTGCCTGAGAATGTGGCTCAGTCTCAATGACACCACCACTCTTTTCCCACTTCTCTCTTCATAGCAGGCCTTCTCCCTCCTTGCAGAAGACCAACTTCTCCCTCATCCAGAATCTGACTATGGTGCAGTGTTCCTGTGTCAAGATGTCTGGGCACCAAAAAATGGACCATGGAGACTGCTGGTGTTAGCAACTCTTTAATCTAGGGACCTTGCTACTCGAAATGCAATCCATGGGCCCACAGCATTGGCAATGCCGAATCTCAGGCTCCAACCCAGCCTTTCTGCATCAGAATCTGCATGTTAGCAGGATCCCCGGATGGTCTTCATGCACCTTAATGTAGGAGAAGCACTGCCATCAATCTCCCTATCCCCTGCATTATGAGAAGTGTTTCCCATACTATCTTACTTTTTATGTTTAGTTGTTATTTATCAAACTAGTAGCCCATTTGCAGGAAGAATCCTGCAAGCGGCCACCGCCAATGCGGCCGCGCGCCTGCACCCGAGCGCCTGCACCAGAGCGCCGCTGCTGCCCGTCCTGCTCCGCCCCACTCCACCCCGCTCTGCCCCGCCCAGGCTTTCCCTCTGGCAGCCACCTTGCTTTCCGCTTTTCCTCCCTCTTCCTTCTAAGTTGTCTTCAGTCTTCACTCCTCCCTCCCTCAGCGTATGAAAATTAACTGCCATCTTTGTTGGGTAATTTGCATACTCGCCCTGATTGGCTGGTGGGCGTGGCTTTGGCTGGTGGGCGTGGCTTTGGCTGGTGGGTGTGGCTTGGGCATAGGGAAAGTGTAGTCAATTTGCATATTACTATTTTATTAGGTAGAATTATAAAACATTGATGTTATTTTAATGAGTTGTATGATAAATCAATCCAAAAGAAAGATAACTTAGAGTTTTGTGGTCAAAGGAAATTTTTTAAACAGCCATTTCCATTCACATATATATTTGGGTAAAAAAATATATATATATATATGATAAAGTAATCAATAAAGTTTTTCAAGCATGAAAATACAGTAAGATAAAGTTCTGTGAAGGAAGTAGAAGGGAATTATGAGTTCAAGAAGGTAAAGAAAGAAACAATGAAAATTTCTGACTTGTGCAGGTAATTTTTGATGAATGGTGGTGGATACTAAATGTATTCCCATGTTTATCCTATGACCTGTCAATTACACTCTTGGATACATACCCCAAAGAAATCAGTGTTTATGTCCACAAAGCATATAAAGAGAAGAAAAGTCACAATATCTTTACAGCCAAATGTTAGAAACAACCCAAAATGCCCATTAAGAGTAGACAAGGGTTTTTAATATGAAATATTCATTCAATGGAATACTGTGCAACAACAAAAAATGAACTACTGCTAGCTGCAGTGACACGCTTGAATCTCACAGAACTCATGCTGCTTGACAGAAGCCAGAACAAAGGAAATCATGCAAAACTAGTTTATGCTGGTATATATGATGATATAGTGATAATAGAGTTCAGAGAAATGTCACCTTTGGGGGGAAATTGACTGGGAGGGGGCACAAAGCTGCCTCCTGGAATGCTGGATATATACCCACCTCTATCTGGGTAATCAGTACACTGATAAAAATTAATTAAGCTGCATGCTTAAGATCTGTTCATTTTACTGTATATAAATGAAGTTTCAATAAAAAGGAAAAATTAAAAATTGCTATGGTATTTAGCTTCCATTTGATGCATGTAAGAGAGTAGTGTAATTTTATTCTACAAGGTCAATATTTACAATATGGCAGAAATTATATCCTTTGTAACTACTTAAACTTATAATGAAACTTTTCAGATGTCAAGTTAAAATGTGTGAGGCAAAGAGACTTTTTTCTGCCAAAGTTCATTTAGAGGGTAGGCAAGCAAAAAGTTTTAAAATCAAAATCATTGCTTTAGAGTCCATGTCAAACCCTGCTCCTCCCAGGCATTCAGGACTGCTCAGCCCTGGTGACCCTCCTCTGAACTCCCGTGGTACTTAAGTTAGTCTCAGACCACCTCCTGCTGTTTTTTAACTCTTTCATGTACATGTCTTATCTGCCTGGGCTCCTCAAATGAAATTTAAGCTCTGAGGGTGAATTCTCCCAGCACATATGGGTCATCAGGATATAAATATCTGTATAGCAAATTACTATTTACCTTTACTAAGTGCTTTTACCCCAGAACATTAAGTGCTGTGATTATGGGAGTCTTTCCCAACACAAACACACACACACTCCCACACACACCACACACACATATACCACACCTCACACCCACCACACACACTCACACCTACACACCATAACCACACACATCATATAATACACACACCACACATACTCATACACCCCACACCCCACACACACACACTCACATACCCCATACAACACACACATACATACCACACACCACACATACCACACATCACTCACACATACACATTGCACACTTACACACAGCACACATATACCATACACACCAGGTGTACCACACACCATGCCACATACTACATACATACACACCATACATACCACATACCACATATACACACCATATAACACACACACCATACACCCCACACTCATATATCCCAAACACACCCACACACACTCATACACACCACACACTCACATACCCCATACACCACACACACACATACCACATACCACATATCACTCATACATACACATTACATACTTACAAACAGCACACATATACCACACACCAGACATACTACATACCACACACCATGCCACATACCACAGACATGCACGCCATACACACTTACATATACACACCACATACCACGTATACATTATCATATAACACACACATACAGCTCACATCACACACTCGCACACAGCACACACAAGACATGAATATTATTGTTATCCATTTGTACAGATGAAGAAACCAAGGCTCTGTGTAAACCAAGATCAGGAGCTTGTCCAAGGTCACATTTTGTTCTATGAACTGTAACAAACTATGCAGGTACACCTATGACATGGCCTACTTATAGAACTGGATTGAGATGCCTTCGTTCCAAGTGCAAGCCCTGCCGTATCAACACATAATTAGAAAAATGCTTCCCAAATAGTTTCCCAATCACTTTGAGACCATCCACTCTTTGGGTCTCAGAATAATGCTAATAATCCCCAGCACTTCCAGAGCACACATCTGTTCCGGCTTGTTCTGAGTTCTTCAGATGTTCCTCTCACACTCGGCACAGCATCCACTAAGGTGGGAGCTAGTGTTCCGCTTCCCCACACAGATGAAGAAGTGGAGGCTCAGAGGTAAGTAGCCTCTGGTCTTAGCAGCTGGGATGTGGCAATTAAGCTAGAAATCAAGCCCGGAGCCTTCAGATGGGAGCAATAACCCTCCCGACACCCCATTAGACGCATTATTAAGAAAAAAAGACTTTTAATCCATCTGTAGTCAACCTCTTGCACCTTTTTGGTAACAAGATGGTGGTCTAAAGAGATAGTATTTATCAGAAACGCTGCAGCCACTGCCTTCCTCCATTACAGGACCTAATCAGGAGCCAACGTTCTCATATTTTAGAGGAAAAGCTCATAAATCACATTGTGATGACAGGAGCTGATTTGGAAGGAGCAGAGGAACCTCCCCCAGTTCACACAACCAGCTGGAGCCTTCCAGGCGGGGTCGCATAAGGGACCTCTTGCAGCTTGGACGCCTCAGAGTCAGGTCTTCCTAGCAGGAAGCGGTCCTGGCAGGAGCCCTGAGGGGATTTGATTACCCATCTCTTTCTTTCTAACTCCTCCTTGGGGCAGGCACAGATTTGGTTTTTCTCCTTGAAAATTTCAAAAGGAGCAAGAAAAGAAAATAAAACACAATTGCTCCCAAGGCACAGACTTCATTCAGCACACGTTCCCCCAGGGAGCCGCTCCAGTCACAGCGCGACACTGGGTGGCAGAAAAATAAAAGGGGGGTGGAGGTGGGGACAGGGAGGAGGGCGATCTTGGAAAGTCCAGAAAGGCTTTGATCTCAAAACCTTAGAGCTGAAGATGACCTCCTTGAAGGTCTAGGCAGACTCCTGGGTTACAGACAGAGGCATGAGGCCCAGAGAAGGGGCAGAACTAATTGTGTAGCACAACTTTCCCCATGTCACTCTCCTGATAAAATTCTCCATGGCTCCCCACTGTTTATAGAATCAAGGCCAAACTCCTCTGACATGCCTCATAATGCTCCTGCTTACTCTCCAAGCAACAGTCTCACCAAAGACCACTGTGCCTGCGTCAGATCTGCCACCCATGGCGATACCCAGGGCAACCCACATTACAGGAGAACACGTTTCCTTGCACTCCCTACCCCACACACAAGCACAGCCTCCCTGGCAGAGGGCACAGGAAACTTCTTCAGATCCAAGGCAATGAGGAAGTGTATTTTTTTAGTTAATAGACTATTTTTAGAGCAGTTTTAGGTTTACAGAAATATTAACCAGAATGTAGAGTTCCCATATACCCCTTCTCCTTCTCTTATACATGTCCCTATTATTGACATTTTACACTGGTGTGGTACCTTTATTACAACTGATGGACAATACTGATACATATTATTAACGAAAGCCCATAGTTTACATTAGGGCTCACTCTTTGTGGTTTACATCCTAGGGTTGGAACCAATGCATGACCTGTATCCGTCATTAGAGTATCATACGGTGTGTTTCCACTGCCCTAGAAATCCCCAGTGCTGCACCAACTCATCCTTCCCTTCCTCCTCTCCCCAACACCTGGCAACTACGCATCCTTTTACCATGTCTCTATAAATTTTCCTTTTCCAGAACGTCCTACACCACACCTCATGATATAGGTACGTGATATAGGTTTTTAAAGCAAGCTTCTTTTAATTAGCAATGAGCATTTAAGGTTCCTCCATGTCTTTTTGTGGCTTGATAGCTCATTTCGTTTTATCACTAAATAATATTCCATTGTCTGGAATAATATTCAGATAGTCTGTTCGTCTAATGAAGGACATGTTGGTTGCTTCCAATTTTTGGCAATTATGAATATTTTGTGCAAGTTTTTGTGTGGACAGAAGTTTTCAACTCACTTGGATAAATACCTGTTTATTAATTAATAAACTATACTTAAGAGCAGTTTTAGGTTACAGAAAAAAAAAAGAGAATTTTTGATTTGGATAGGAAATACAGGAAAACTCAAAAGGTGGAAGGGGTATAAAGAGAAAAGTCTTTCTCCCACCCCTATCCACCAGCCACCTGGTCTGCCTGTAGCAAGGCAACCCAATCACCAGGTTCATGTGCATCCATCCTGAAATAATGGCATATTTCAAGTATATTACTTCTCTTTTTATGCATGTTATAGGGTATCACTCACAGCGTTCTGTACCTTACCTTTTTAAGACTACACTGGGGAGATTAGTCCATATCATTTTATAAAGAACTTCCTCATTCCTTTGTACAGCACTATAGAATTCCACTGTAAAAATGTTTAACCAGTGCCTTTGGTTGAATGGTTTTTTTATAATCGTTTACTATCCCCAACAATGCTGGAGCGAGTAACCACACACAGCCTCATTCTGCACATGTGCAGCTACATCACCTGTGTAAAGTAGAAGTGCCAGATCCAGACACCTGCAGTAGGATTCTGAGCCTGCTAAATTGCCCTCTTCTGAAATAGTACCAATTTGACTCCCACCAGAAATTTATGAGAGGGTCACAGGGACTATTTAAAAGGAAGACATGCTAGGATTTGCTTCAAAATAACCTTGGGTAGGGGGCAAGGGAGTGGTAGGATTATGGGCAACACAAGGTTGGTCTTAATTTTTGAAATTTAGTTGTAGTGATGAATATGGGAAAGAGGCTTGCTATACTATTCTCTCTACTTTTGTTATGTCTGAAATTTTTTCATAATAAAAAAGAGAGAAAAGAAAGGCAGACAAAGCCAGAAACTTGACACAAAGCCTGCGGCTCTGGTTAACAGGCCTGACCAGTCAGGAATGCCAGTAACTTGTCCCCAGTGGCCTCTGCCCCCAGCCTGTGAGGGCTGTCCTGGGTTAGAAAGAGGGGCCAGAGTATGATCCTGAGAGCAATTTTAAATGCTGTTTCCCAGGCCCCAACCAATTCTAATTCTCAGACCCTGTCCTGGGAATGAGGTAGCTTTTCTGACCCCCTCCTGAGATGGTGAGTCTGTACTCGTCCTGAGGATCAAGATCGTGTGAGCGTTCGGCCCCTCTGCCCCACAGTGGCAGCTGGTATATACTCCCCAGCGTAAAGTTTCAGGAGCTAACAAGGAGGATGAACCATATGGTAGGTTACAGACTTTCATCACGTCTATGCACAGTCATGCCTGATTATCACCACATCCAACGCGGCGGGACTATTATCATTCCTATTTTACAGATGGAGCCATTGAGACTCAAGGAGCCACAGTGATTTGCCCAGGATCGCCCAGAGAGTGGCAGAGCCAGGGCTCAGATCTGGAGTAAGAGGCAGACAGGCGCCGAGATTACCCAGTTTCCAAGTCAGGGTGCTTTCCCGAGGGATCCAATGCTTCTCCTTTCAGGGAGCCTGCCCCGCTCCACCTCCTATCTCACCCTGCACTCCATCTGTCACCTTGGTGCCGTTCTCACTGGTCCTGGCTGTCATCATATCATCCCTGTGCATCCTAACCTTGACCTCAAGCTCTCCTGTGGTGGAGGGACACATCAGCTTGGTCACACAATGTAGCAGGCTCTGGGTTTATCTGCCCAGGGGGTTCAAGTCCTGATCCTTCCACACGGTCAGCTGGGCAAACTTGTTTCCTCATTTCCCTGGGACTCCGTTTCCTCTGTAAAATGGGGATGATAATAATCTATCTCGTTGGTGTGAGGATGATAAGTAATCATTCGATAAAGCTCTCAGTACAGCACTTCATCTATTTTTAACACTGCACTGTCCAACACAGTGGCCACTAGCCAAATGTGGCTATTTAAATGGATTTTTTAAAAATGCATTCCTAAGTCACACTTGCTGCATTTCAAGTGCTCAAAAGCACATGTGGCTAGTGGCTACTGTATTGCAGAATATTGCAATCGCTGGAGAAACTTCTATTGGACAGCACTGTGTTACAGGCTTAATAGAGGTTAGCTGTAATTATCATTTATTGTTATTGCTTTTGTGGCCATTTTTCATCTCCTCAAATGGAAAATAAGGTCCTGAGAGGCGCAGATGGCGTCCATGTTTTATTACTAAGAATTTGTGCATGACCCCTCCAACAAAAGCAGCGTCCTGGGGTCTGTAATGAAGACACTCTCACTGCCACCAGCCCAATCCCAGCATCCTGAAGGGCTCCTGAAGGGGCCCATTGCCGCCCAGCTCCAGCCATAGGGGAGGGCAGTGGTGTGGCAGAGTGGACAGATCCACAGAGCCTGGACTCCAGCTGCTGCATGAGGTGAAATATCATCTCTGCCAGGTGAGGTCTTGGGCAGGCAAGTCATTTTCTCTGAGCTGTCCCCTTGTCTCCCCCCATAAAAGGCAGTTAACTATGCTCATCCTGCAGGGGTACAAGGATCAGACTAGCAATAATGTAAGTAACATGCCAGGTACCTAGGAGACCCTCAGCAAACAGCCTCCACAGAGAGGTGGCACGCACACCCAGGCTGTGGGGACATGAGAAGGGCACATGCTCACAGGCTTTGGGGACATGGGAAGGGCACACGCTCTCAGGCTTTGGGGACATGAGAAGGGCACACACAACCAGGCTTTGGGGACATGGGAATGGCACACGCTCTCAGGTTTTGGGGACATGAGAAGGGCACACACAACCAGGCTTTGGGGACATGGGAAGGGCACACACAACCAGGCTTTGGGGACATGGGAAGGGCACACACAACCAGGCTTTGGGGACATGGGAAGGGCACACGCTCACAGGCTTTGGGGACATGAGAAGGGCACACACAACCAGGCTTTGGGGACATGGGAAGGGCACACGCTCACAGGCTTTGGGGACATGAGAAGGGCACACACAACCAGGCTTTGGGGGCATGGGAAGGGCACACGCTCACAGGCTTTGGGGACATGGGAAGGGCACACGCTCACAGGCTTTGGGAACAGCAAGCCTGGACTCCTAACCTGGTTTTACCCTCTTAGTAGAAGTCACTTCAGCTCTCGAGTCTGTTTTCTCATCTGTAAAATGGGGAATAATAATACCTTCCTGGTGGGTTTGTCAAGAGACTGGTATGCATATCAAGCACCTGGCATGATGCCCAGTGCAGAGTAGATAAGCAATAAATAGCAGGAATGAGCCATCATGGCTGCGGTAGCCAGGCGGGTTAAGCACGGAGCACGCTGGGTGTTTCCCAGGCCCCTCTTGTTCCCTCCCTCCACAACCCCGGGGGGAGGGTTGAATTACTTTCGACCATCCCTACCCCTGGCCTCTTGGGCTGGGTCCCCTCCTCCATCCCCACCCTCTCAGCAAGCTGGGCCCACGTTCCATTCCTTCTCTGGGCTTTACACAAAAGGCTACGCATCCCCGCCCCTTCTCCCAGGCTCCCGTGTGTGAAGAGATGGTTTATTGTGGGGGCCCTGTGCCCCTGAGGGTTCCTGGACTCCGTGCCTTGCAGGAGAGCACCAGCTGCCAGGCCAGGCCAGACACAGCCGCCACACGCCGTTTCCCCAGCAACCACTGCCCACCCACCCATGCCAGCCACTGTCCCTGCTGCCTCCACACTGGGTGGAGCCAGTCTGGTAACTGGGAGCAAGCTCCTCCGTGTGTCCTCTCTGCAGATGCCAGCGGTTCCTGGACCCTTGTATTGTTTAGCTCATAAGGCCAAAGACCCCCGCCAATGGCATTGGCCATCCTTTATTAATCTTAACCAAGCTAATTCACATCCATCATTGCTTCCATCTCAGAAGAGGGCTGCAGGGAAGGGGTGGGTATTACACCATTTTACAGGTGGGGAAATTGAGGCTCAAGAGAAGAGAAAGGACCTGCTTGAATCACAGGATTCCAACTTGAGCTGGCCTGACCCTGCCAGGCACTGCCCTGGTCCAGCTCTGCTCCCGTGGACCAGAGGGAGTAAGCCCCAGCATGGGATTGTTAAATGGGTGTCTGGGTGATGCAGCACCAAGAAAACAGACTTGCTAAGCTGAGAGCCTGGCCTTGAGGCTGTGTGACCTTCAACAAGTCACTAACCTTTCTGGGCCTTGGCTTTCTCATCTGCAAAATAGAGAGAATAGCAGCAGACATTTATGGCACCGAGTGCTTCCACAAACTGTCTCCTTGTTAAGCAAAGCAGTGAATATTATGCCACAGTCTTAGGAGGAACTACACTGTTATCCTATTTGCAGCGGAGGACGCTGAGACAGAGAGGTAAAGTGACGTGCCTAGCTTCACCCAAACATTAAGAGATCTTTGGGCTCCAAATCTTGTTCCTCTTGCCAGGGATGGTGTTCCTGTGCGCTTGCCATGTGTACTAGACCAAGTCGGCCAAGTTTTTACAGTCTGTCTTTAGCTGTCTCACAAATGCTCAGGGTAGCAAAGGCCAGGCTTAGCACAGATAACCAAAGCATATCAACTCCCGATGCTTCCCTGAAGCAGATATAATCTGCTTCCAACTTTCTTGAGGGGTGGGGAAACACATACCCCGGGAAGAAGCTGGGTGAAATGACTGGCATTTCCCCCTCCGCTCCTTACCACCACTCCCTCCCCCCAAAAGGAAGCACAGTATATGGGCTAGTGTGTTTTGTTTGTTTGTTTGTTTGTTTGAATATATTTTATTGATTTTTTTACAGAGAGGAAGGGAGAGGGATAGAGAGTTAGAAACATCGATGAGAGAGAAACATCAATCTGCTGCCTCCTGCATACCTCCTACTGGGGATGTGCCCGCAACCAAGGTGGTTGCCCTTGACCGGAATCGAACCTGGGACCTTTCAGTCCGCAGGCTGATGCTTTATCCACTGAGCCAAACCAGTTAAGGCTGGGCTAGTGTTTTGAAAAAATAAGAGTTATTTAATAATAGTGATCATGATGCTGTCAACCAGGAAAATTTTCCTCTAGGTAAGAGGAAATGATCTGAATCCAAACACACTGACAAACTAGCGCTGGATATACATTCGTGGCTGAAGAGATGGGAGACAGGAGATTCCCACCTCCCACCGTGGTCCAAAAGCAGAGACCCAGCTCTGCAGCCCCAGGAGCACCCCACCTGGATTGCTAACCCAGTTTCCTTTGAGCAGAAAGTGAAAAGCAGAGTGTGTGGGGAAGAGGCTTTCCCCACAGCATCTGTGCCATGTCCAAATAATAGCCATTCCCTCTCAAACAGAAGTCAGAAGTCCCCTCCCTGCCTTCCTGATGTTTGGTGAGATGCAAAGAAGGGTCAGAATAAGACCACGCCTCCTCCTACTAGACGCTCTGATTTAAAATGGGCCGTGATCAATTTCAACACAATGTTAATATTCACAGCATTGCTGCCCCATGGTCCCTGAAGGATCAGACGCGTTTAAATGGGAAGAGATCGGAATTCATTAATGCTGAATTTCCAGCTGCGTCCTCTGACAGAGAATGCTTCTTTTTATGTTTTCAATCCACCATGCTCTGGAAACATCTAAGTGTTTCCCAAACTTTAGAGCCACTTTCACGTGTCCTCTCTAAAAACCATCTGTTCTGTACTTATTTAATATGTTTCTTTAAATCGCCTTGCATTTTACATCAGATGATTCATAGTATTGCCCTAACTGGAAAAACACCAATCACTCACCATTAATGGAAGGAAACTGTAAAAATAAATACAATGAACACAAAATAATGTTATTAAATTCTGCCTAGATTCTGTAGCCTGAGATCTACTTTCTTTTTGATAGGCATTACTTCCCTAATATGGAGAGGAGCAAGAAATTTTTTTTAATGTCAATATCAGTGGGCCTGGGAAGGCCATGGCTGGGCCATAGTAAGGTAACATCACCTGTAGGGGTGATAACCTCAAATAACCCTCAGGGGCAGGCAGGTACCAAAAATGTGATTAGAGAGACCTGGTATAAAATAACACAGAGAGCACAGATCTGACCAAATATATTCAAATTCACTCTTGAATGTTAATGCTATATCTGCGAAACAAAAAAAATATATAAACCTCAAGCTTATGACTCCAGAAAACTCTCCCAGCAAATGTTACTTAAAGTAGTTAGTGCCAGTCCTACTGGATTCAAACCCAGAGCAGGGAAGCCCCGACTCACTCTGCCTCAGCTGTCCCCAACTTGACCCCATTAACTCGTGCTGAAATGACCAGCCCAGGCAAGAACTGCTAATCTTTATTGAGAAGGTGCCTCCGGCCATGTGTGCATTCACCTGACAGTAACAGGATGCAGGATGAATTTCCCTGACCTTCTGAGGAGAATGCCACATGAAAGAATATCCAAGGCCATAGTGAAGCTCAAATATGTTATGCACATTGCAGCTACTGCTCAGAAGGCTTGCTGCGGGATGGAAAGGCACTACCTCAGGAGTGATTTATATTTCTGAAAGCCACGTGAGTTATTGCCCATTACCTCATTCCCGCAAATTTGCAAATTATTGCCAATTGATTTTGGAAAGGAGAGAAGGAGAAACAAAAAGGGTCTGATTTCGGTGTGCGTGCGTGCGTGTGTGTGTGTGTGTGTGTGTGTGTGTGTGTGTGTTTAAATTTTCAAGGAGATCAGTGAGTCAGGGGCTAGCTCTTTGAAGGGGTTTCATTTTTACACTGAAGGGCAAGCAAGTCCTTACAATTATCATTATCAATTCTGTTGCCAATAGGTGAACCTTCAAGAGACACCCTTCAGGAGACCCTCTTTGCCTTTGAGGATAGATGAAGGGCAGCAGGACATAAGAAAAGGTTTCCAGAGAAGTGCCTTCTCAAATGTTGTATCCAACAAACTTTTAGGAAAAAGCCTCAGAAAAAAACACAAAATCGTTTTAGTTGCCTAATGGCTTAATAACCGGTTACAAGTCTGAGTGCCGATAATGTACATGCTGTGGTCTGGAAACTATTTCACACTCAAACATGGGCTTGAAAAAATAAGTTCTGGGTTTGTTCCAGCTCTGCCTCAAGGCATTATTAACCTCATCCATAACCTGGGCTTAAAGATACCTACCTAAGAATTGTGGTAAAATCAAATTAGGAAATATATACATTCATGAAAGAGTTCTATAAACAGTAAAAAGTTTTACAAATGGGCGTGATTCTTCATCATGGTATAATTATTATCCATTACCTGCAAATTAGTACAAAGTGTTGCTTGCACATCACTGACTGCAACATTGACACAAGATTAACCAAAGAGGAAAAGGTTGCAGCCCCCTTAGCAGACCCAACATTCTCCCAGTGTGGTAGCGAATTTCAATGCTCAGGCTGGAATCCAATCATTCATGCTTGGGTTCAGAGTGAGCACTTACCCAGTGTAAATCTGTTTGTCTTTTTAATGTAATATGGAACTCTCTGCCAAACTCATATTTCATGTCTTGACCAAAGAGGAAAAACACCTTGTGTTTATTATCTTGCCACTAGCAGCATAGTATAGTAGTTGTGTGTGTTTTTTCTGTGCCCTACTCAAGCAAATGTGTGTGTGTGTGTTGTGTGTGTGTGTGTGTGTGTGTGTGTGTGTGTGTGTGTGTGTGTGTTAATTTATTGGGGCTCACAAGGCTTGGGGAAAATAGCTTTATTACTCTCGGTCAGTTGGCCAGTGGATTGCTATTGTGATCCTACTCTAAACCAAGCTCTGGGCCTCAAATTCTGCAGAAAGTGGGGTCATTGGATTAAAGTCTGTTTCAGCATTAAGTGCTTATTGGATGTCAACCAAATGGGCCATTTCTTAGTCTCACACACCTCTGTGCCCCATTTGGACATAAATCAGGTTATGTGCTCAGCAGTCCCATAGGAATCACCTCGCAGCCAAGGTGCCCACCACCTGCACCAACTACATGGAAATGAACTCTCGCCCCTAGCCCTTCCCCTTTCTCTTCCCTTGGCCTCCACTAATTTCTCCCTAGCACTGAGGCAAGCTGCTGGTGCAGCCTGCTCAGGCAAGAACACAACAATAACAGATTCTAACTTCCAAAGCACTGCCTGTTCCCATCTTTTCAGCTCACTTGCATTCTCCCTCCTAAATGAAGGAGGTTGCTGTGGGTCAGCTCATGGGGGAAATGAATGGATAAAATGCCATCTAATTTTGCGTTCCAGTGTCCAGGACCAGGCCTTTTGGATCCTGAAAGTAGTTCATAGTAAGAAATATATAAAATATTAACAAGGAATGTAACAGAGACAGGCCAGAGATGCTGATTCCTTTCCAGTGTCTGTCTTTTCAAAGGTCGAGGAGCCGGGGGCAAAACTACAATCATCATAAGGCTGAATTTCCCGTCTCCCACAGGAAAGGGAGGTAAGAGACCTACAAGCACCATTAGGGAGGGTGGTGGTCCGATGGGGTCCTAATTTCTGAAAATTCTAGGAACCTTAGTGATCATCAAAGCCAGTATGTATCTCAGGGAGTTCCACAGACCCCTGAGCCCGTGAGATGCCCCCCATTTCTACCCTGAAACTTGTCCCCGCCCCACCCCGAATATTCCCTATGTGAGGAAATGGCACCTCTATTTCCCTATTTGGTTGAACTAGAAACTGGCCATTACCTTACCGCTCCCTTACCTCCAGGTCTCCATCCCATCCATCACCAAGTCCTTTCCATTCTCCTGCCCTGACATTTCTAAATTCATCCATTCTCTCCATGTTCACTACCACCACCCTAGCAAAAGTCCCCATTATCTCAGACCTGGACAACCGCAACAGCCTCCTAAACCAGTGCCCACATCACTTTTGCCGCCCCCCACCCTTCCAATATTTTCAAATCAATCCTTCTTTGGAAGCTAAAAATCAAATTCATGCCACCACTAGCAAGTCCCTATCCTCCCCACTCTCCACCTCCAGCTTAAAATCCTTTGATGGATTGTCATTCCTTTTAGGATAAAGACCAAAACATTAACATACTTTTAGGATACTAGACCAAGCCTTAATGTGACCTATAAGACTCTACATGATGCAGTCTCTTTATGCCTCCGTGGCCTTATGTGGCCCCCGCCTTCTCTCTGGTCCTTGAACATACCAAGTTCTTTCCTGCCTCAGGGCCTTTGCACTTGCTATTCTTTTACTTAAGATGCCCTTCTCCTCTCTCCACTTACCCCTCCTATTCCATCTTACTCCTATTTATCTTCAGGTCTTGGGTTTGAGGAAATTGAATGCCTCATGGTGTTGCCAAGGGCATTAAATGAGATTATGTATATAACGTGCTTGGCACAGTGCCCAAGTATTCAATAAATGTTACATATATATTATACATGTTCAAATCTGAAACTTTATTCTTATTCATATCCATGCTTGTTTTCTTTCTTCTCCAAATCAAAAGCTTTATCTTCAACTCTAGCAAGCCTTTCAGAATGCTCAGAAGGGAGTTAAGATTTTTCGTTTCTACCTAGTCTTAGAAATCTCACAGCTACTTTCCTTTCTCTCTATCTCATATAAGCTTTATGTTTCACTCAAATATTCAAAACCCCTCTTCCTCTTAAGGCCGACTTCGTGTCTCACTTTCTATTTCCATATTCAACATTCATTTATATATTCAGCAACATTTATTAACATCTGCCAGGCTCTGTTTGAGGGCAAGAGGATTCAGCTATGGTGATGACCTGTCCTTGAGGAATTCAGTAGAGACTAACATATACACAAAAAATCACAACATTACAATGAGTTAGGCGAGCGGTACGCACAAAAGTGCTGATGTGCACGCTGAGGAGGAAGCAGGGACCTCTGCAGGGGAGATGGTACAGGCCAGAGAGATCAGAGAGGCTTCCCTTGGCATCTGAGCCTGGCCTTGCAGGGTGGAGAGAAGCCCAGCAAGTGGAAGGAGGGCAGTGAAGGCAGCAGGCATAAGTGAGTGGACCGAGGCCCTGAGGTGTGGAAGCGCATGGCATTTTCAGGGACAGGCAAAGGGTTCAGCAGGGCTATAAGTGAAGAAGTTTGGAGGATGCAGAAGACGCTCAGGTGGAAGCGTTCCTTGGAGCCATATGGTGAATGGCCTCAAAGGCCAAGGGGCTTAGACTTTACCCCAAAGTCAATGTTAGAGAAAACCCTGGTGGCAGCATGGTGGACAGGTGGATTGTCGCCAGAGGAGATGGGACATAAGGAGACGTGTCAGGAGGCTGCTGTATACCACAGTCAGGGACAGGGAGACACAACTGAGAGACATTTATTGAGTTCCTTCCACAAAGCAGGCATTTCGTGTAATGACAAATCCTGGTTTACTAGCTTTCTCCAGAGGCATGTGGTGCCACAAGGCCAATTTCAAATGCTATGTTCCTAGTAGTGGAGGCCACAGAGAGCCTTTCCAGTGTCCAGCTCAGAGTCCTGCTCTAGCTGTGGTTGGTGGGACAAAGGCAGTGAGGTGCTGCTGCTGTCACAACCTAGGCAGTTCCAAGCCCAGGCTAGAGGAGTAGGGCAGACAACCCAGCATCGATTTGCATAGTCAATTTCATACACCTATGAAAAGGAAGCCAGTCTGGGAGAAGAGGTAGCTTCTAAGTAAAATATAAGTGTTATATTTACCCCTCACCTGGTAAACTCCTACTCACACATTAAGGCCCAATTCATATGTGCCATGGGAGACACCATGAGATTTCGGCAGAGTGGGAGGGAAGGGTTTCTTCCAAACTTTGGCTTAGAACAGGGATGGCTCTGGGGTAACACAGACCAGAGGGAACACAGTGGCAGCAGGAAGGATACAACTTGAAGAGCACCAGGACCAGGTCCTGGAACAGAAGTGGGAATCCCGGGAGGGCACCCCCAGCAGGGGCCAGGAGATGATGCCTCACTCCTGAGTGCCCATTAACTGCAGCACAAGCAGACTTGCTCAGGGCACACGTGAGATACCTTCTGGAAGTTGAACCCTTTTGGGCCGCTGCCTGGATGTCCCCTTCCCTAGAGGACATGAACACGGAGTCACAGCAGCCACCAGAGAAGTGGGGTGAAGGATCAAGAGTTGATCAGTCTTGACTCAGATTCAAAACCCATCTGCACATGGCAATTCCATACACCTGGTCTCACCTAACGCTGACCACAAACCTAGAGGAGCTCGTGGGTGAGAAAACTAAGGCTCAGGTGATGAGCTCCCCAAGGCCGGGTTCTGAGCCGAGGACTGTGGGAGTCCAATAAGGCATGTTCCCCCTGAATATCAGCCTCCTTGGCTTGTCGCTCACCAGTATGCCAGAATCCCCAATTCTGGGGACAGAATCCTTAGCCAGATAAACCCTCCCCAGGAAGATTCCAGGCATGGTGATTCATGAGAGAGGGAAGAGGAAAAGAACAATGTGCTGTCAGCGAGAAGCACTCGAGCGCTTCCTTTTGCGCTTTGGAAATTGGACCCTCTCTGAGCCAGGTGTTTCCACACAGCCAGCCAGAGTGACGATGGCCTCAGGAGGGACGGGAGACGTGAAGCCTGAGAAAGAAAGGAATGCAGCCTGCACTTGAGCCACAAAAACAGATGACATGCTGCAAGCCAGAATCCACGCGGGCTCAGGTGGGCGCCCAGGCCCTGAAAATTTATTACCATTCTCTGGCCTCTCCCTCCCACCCTGTAAGACCTATCTTTCAAACCATCTCCTCTTTCTAAGTTTGTTAATGGAAGACCTTGAGCACCCCCCTCCACCCCTGTGACTGTCTCCGGAACCAGAGAGGGGCTGTTGTTCTGAGGGATGTTTCCCACCAACACCAGTGGGAGAAACGCCCCCAGATCCAGCTTAGCTGGGCTGCCCAGGTGAACTTCCCATGAGCATTTCGGAAATGTTACATGTGAGATGCCTGCTTCATTTCCAGAAACACAGACTTTTGTCTGAGGGGATGACCAAGTAGGACTGGAAAAAGAAAACACCCCAGGGAAAGCACCAACCCTAGGATTTCTCTACCCTGGGCAGACAATAGAACCTTGGGTACCATCACCAGCCATTCTACAGGCAAACTTCACGGTGCTCATGCAGAAAAAGAGTACAGAATAAGTTTTGCTTGTCATTTTCTTGGTCTATGGGAACATCTTTACAGGACAATTTGCTCCCAACTATCTCACCTCCTGGGGAGACTGAGGAAGTGCCATGTGGTAAGGCCAGACTTGTCAAATAGCTACTTTGGCAAAGGTGGTCCTGTATCTAATAATTCCTTATGATCAAATAATCCTTGGCACTTTTCAAAACCCATTTACATCCATTATTTATTAGGCCTCACAACAGCCTCTAATTCACAATGGAGAACCTGAGATGTTGGAAGCCTAGAATGTGGGGGTGGCAGGTGGGTTCCTGTCTCGCCGTCCCCCCTCTCCCTACTTCCCCACACTCCTTGCCAGTTCTGTTGGGTGAGTGCCCGTGGAAGAGCAATCCTGCTTCCCACATCACAGCACTCTGCAGTTTACAGTCCTTCCCGAACTCTGAGTGTGGCTGAAGAAGAAAAACACAAAAAAAGAATAAATTCCTTGTAATTATGTGAGATGACCAGAGATCATCATTTCCATTTTCCAGGTGAGGAAACTGAAACTCATAAACCCATTTGACATGTGTTTCTTCCCTAAGGCCCCAGTGAGTTGTGAACTACAACCCAGGATTTTAATGCCCAGTGTGGCAGATTAATTGCATTAAGAACCCCGAACTTCTTTAATCCCTCCTTGTATCCACAATCTTTGCCGTGTGACTTTACAGTTCTTCTCTCACTAAAGAAGATAAATCTATTCACCCACCCCTTGAATCTGAGCTGGCCTATAACTTGCTTTGGCCAAGAGAAGGTGGTGTACTGGTATTTGTATTTGACCTTGAGTATTTCATGCCCTTACCATCACCAGGAGCACATGCCTGGTCTAGACTGTGGGAGGATAAGAAACACAACGAGTGGAGCTGTGTTGCCGTCCTTGCCCTAGTCACCCCAGGCAAAAACAGCCAACCTCAGACACGTGAATGAGCTCAGCCAAGATCAACACAGCTGCCTAGCTGACCTTCAGATAACTCCAGGAACATGAGCAATTAACACTAGTTACCCAATGCCCCTGAGGTTATAGGGTTGTTTGTCATGCACAATTCTATGGCAGTGGCTAACAGATACATAGCACCTATTTTCATCCACATAAGTGGATTCTATCCATCCACTTATGTCTCCATCCATTGATTCAATATATTTGCTGAATGCCTACTATGGGTCCAGCACTGTGCTAGGCACTGGGGATACAATGGTGACCCTTCCCTGCCTTCATGGAGTATGCAGATCAGGAGCATGAACAAGTGAGATGAACACTGGGGGCACAGGATAGGTGAACTTGACTGAGTTGGGTGGGTGATGGGCAGTCAGGAGGGCTTCCTGGAAGCAATGACATGTAAGTGGAAATTTAAAGACTGAAGAGGAGCCTATGGGGTTTGGAGGGGAGTGTCAGGGAGAATGTTCCCAGCAGAAGACACAGTCTGGTGAAGGCCTGATGAGGCAGGGAACTGGCTGGCTGAAGCCCAGAAGTAAGAAGATGGGACAGGAAAAGGGAGTCCAGAGAGGCTAGCACCATGAGGACCCAATCATCACCCCAGGCACCTTTTCCATATTTATTTTCAAAGCCAAGTGAATCCAGAAGAAGAAATAGGAACCATTTTCATGCACAGATGGAGAAGTGAAGGCAAAGGCCCCCGAACATTTCCAGTGCACACGCAGCAGGGGCAGTGCCTGGGGACAGCCTTCCGGGGCAGCAGGAGGAGTTCTTGCATTTCAACTATAAAGGACATTTGCTACCTGCCGAAAGCTCACAATAGGACCCGATTCAGGGAACAAAAGCTGGAATGACAACACTGGGTAACACAGCCAACTTGGGGGGCGGGGCGGGGAGAGAGCACAGGGGTGAGCACGGGGGTGGGCAAAAGTAGGTTTACAGTTGTGAGTATGCGAAACAGTTACTCTTGTATTATTATTATTATTATTATTATTATTATTACCCTACTTTTGCCTTACCCCTGTATGCCTCACCTCTATGGAGAAAAAAAGGGAAAGAGAAAATCCCAGAGAGGCTGTATGTTAGTGGCATTCATTCATCCATTCATTTGTTCAGCCAGCAAGTACTCTCTAACTGACCACATTCTGCAAGCCCCAACCACATGCCATGGAATTCGAGGAGTTCACATAAGAGTAAGATGCCCATATCCGGCTGAGTGAATCTGGCAAGGCTTCTAGAAAGAAAGAAGAGTGAAGGACTGAGGAAACTAGGAGAAAGGAGATGGAAACTGCTGAAAGGCATGGGGGTAGGAAGCCTGGAACCCACCTGGGGACTCATCTGGATACAGGGATCAACAGATGGGAAACGTGGAAGGTCAGCTGGAAAGGCAAGTTGGAGCCAGATCAAGGAAGTCCTTAGAGGCCAAGAAAAGGAGGTAGAACTTTATCAAGAAGATAATATTGAGTCAAACATTGTGACATCAGGAGTGCATTTCAGGAATATTAATCTGGCTGACTAATGAAATGGGTTGGAAAGGAGAGACTGAAGCCAAGAAGAGCAATTAAGAAGATCCTGCCAAAACTGGTCGGAGAAGAGGAGACAGATGTGAGAAACAGACTCCAAACAACTTGACAACTGGCTGGATGGAAAGAGCAGAGCCTCGGGTCATCCCCAGGTCCCACATCTGTGAGGATGACTGTGAAGTCCACTGCGATAGGAAAGAGGGAGGGGGCTGTCAGATGTGGTCGGGTTGAACTGTCTGAGGGGCATCAGCAAGGAGCTTGAAGGAGAGCAGAGGTAAGAAAAGGTGTTGCTGTTCTTGAAAGACAGGACAGGTTTGGAAGGAGAAGGAAGCAATGGGGGAGGGAGGGCAGTTGGAAGGAAATGAATTAAGCTGCAAGAGAAAGAGAAGATAATGACAGAACCAGGTTCTGAGAGGAGCTCCTCCCCCTCCCCCCCGTATCTTCACGTGTGTCCTAAGAAAATGCTGTTCTAGACCCCAGCCTCTGTCTTGGTCAGGGCGTATTGATTTCTTCACAGTCACTCTGCCCCGAATAGAATGTGCTCCCTGAGGGCAGGGACCCTTGTTGGTTGGATTTGCTGCAGTATCCCCTATACCCTGAAGGCTGCCTGGCACTGCAGAGGTGCTCAGTAAATCCATGTTCAGTATCCCACAGACATGTTTATGGTGCCTGACCAGGCCACAACCCCTAGAAAATGGAGGAACAGCATGATCCCGTCTCCCACCTCCAGAGACTGGACTGAGAATGAACAGTGATCCAAGTGGGAGGTGGAGAGAGGATGTCCACTCATAGATTGGTCCAAGCCAGCCAGTCTCTCTGTCTATCTCTCTCTCGGACATTTTAACTAAGACACAATGGTTAAGGTCATGAGTGAGTCTTGACTAGACTGATGGTACCCATTTTTTAAAAGTCCATTTCAATTGTGGTGACTCCTCTTTTTGTATTCCCAAGAGCACTTTCTGGGGTGTTTTGCAAATGATTGCAATAAGAATAATAATAACATTTATTTAACAAGTACTATGTGCCAGGCATTGTTCAAAGCATTTTATAAGGATCATTTAATCCTCACAACATCCCTATGAGGAAAACACTGTTATCCCCATTTTATAGATTTAAAAAGAAAACAACTGAGGCATACTTTCCCAGTAAGAAAGGGCAATGTCAATATGAAAAGCTAGAACCTGTGTCCTTAACCACATTCAGCTCTGTCTCTTGCATCACTCAATTACAATATCAAAGAAAGAGTCCATGATTTTGAGCTAGATGGGTCGCATAAATTATCTGGGCTAGTCATTTTATTTTACTGAGGCCCAAATGGATAGGTGTTTTCTTTTTATGCTCAAGGTCATACAATCCAGTTGCAATATATGAACATTTAACTTTCACAAAATCAAAATATACGTGGGACCAAAAAAGAGAGTGATAAAAATAATCATTTAAATAATATAATTTTCTCCACAATAAATCATCTTGTTATATGTACTCTACTCATGGCACCTTACTATATACATTATACATATTACTGCATAGTGTTGTATACTCTCCACCATGTACATTATGTTTGAAGGGCAATTTCGAGGACTGACATGGGAATCTAAACCTCTGTAAGATGAGATCTGCCTCTGGAGGAGCTGATGGCAGGGAGAGAACTGGAACCCAGGTCTTAGACTCATGATCCAGTGTCCCTCCACCTCTTCCACCTATGTCTCCTCACTTGGTTTATCTAGTTTATTTCAAAGAAACCAAGCTGATTCAGAGCATTTCAACAATGCCTTTTAGAAAAACTCAAGCTATTGAGAAAGCCATGTGAATTGCCACACTGCAGCCATGCTTTCGAGATCACTGTTTCTAATTAAAGGACTGGCTGACACATTACGTAGCTTCTTGGGAAGCATACCATCACACCACACATTCCCCCAGATGTCCCTCCTTCTTGACTTTTTCATTGGCATTCTCACCCTCATCACCAAGTACTGTTCATTTATTCACCACCGCCATCCCAGGGGAATGATGTAAGACACTAAACAATGTGACAGACCAGCAAATAGACCAGCTTTCAGATCTTAAGGAGGATACAAGACAATATCCAAACATCTCTGGCCCCAACCAACCTCACCTCTTCCTTCCAAATGCCACTCCCCTCAAATTCCTTATTTCTGAGCCACTCCAAACGCTTTCCTACTCTGTCTCCAGTGTCCTCTCCACTTACTTAAATTCCATCCTTCCTTCAATTCCCAGTCCAAGTACAACCTCCTATTAGAAGACTTCCCTGCTGCTGTGATAGAAATCAGAGAGCCAAAAGGACATTGAAGTATTGCCTATACCTGAAGACATCAGTTGTAGGCTGAATGGCTGGCTAAAGTTTTATTTGATCTACAAAGTATTGAAGAGCCTGGCATGCTACAAGTTTCTGGATTTATTAAAAGTCAAGAGATTTCGCATAAAAAGTTCTGGCTTTGTGGCTTGTCTTGAAAGACCAGTGATCTGGAAACATTACTTCCTTCATGGCAACAATCTCAGATGAAAAGGAGTAGAAACTGCCCTCTCTGTACCTTTTTTTTTTTTTTTTTTTTTTTTTGTACAAAAGTTTTGGTTTTGCTTATTTTTTCAAAAACAATCATTGGTTATGTAAATTTGCAACTGACACAGTTCACCAATTTTTAGGCTTAGTCTTTTTTTTTTTTCAGCTTTTCATCTTGATATTCACTTTTCTTCACAATAAAGTTCATCCTTTAGTATCTCTTTAAGTCAGTGTCCGTGTGTACTAAACTTTCTTCTTTTTGTATACTCGATGCCTTTATACCATCCTCACTCTTTAAGAGCTAGCTCGGCTGAGTGTAGACTTCTGGGCTGACAGTTATTCCTCAGCACTTCCAAGGTACTTCTTCATTGTCTCTGGCAGCTGTTGCTGCTGATGAGAACTGTATCGTCAGGCCAGTTGTTCCTTTGCAGGTAATTTGTCTTTTCTTTGTGGAGCTTTGAACAGTTTGTCTGTGTCCTAAGAATATGTCTAGGTGTGGATTTATTTTTATTTGTCACTATGATGTTTTTTCATCCCCAGAACTCGTGTCTCTTCAGTTATGGGAAAAGGTGCATTCACCATTATCAAATATTGCTTCTCATTCATCCCTCTATTCTCTTATTATATAACTCTGACATACATTGGAGCCTTTTGGTTTATTCTCAGTGTTTCTTAACTGCTCTTCCATATTTAAATTTCTCACTCTGAGTTGGGTTTCTGATGAACTCCATAGTACTGACTTCTAATTCACCAGTTCTTTCTTCAGTTATGTCCAGTATCAAGTCTATTGCTTCTATTGAGGTTCTATTAAGAAATTCAAAACTACATAGAGAGTGATGGTAGCGCAGCAAACACCTGCATTAAGCAATTTTTTAAATGACTTCGGATGTGGTGCCATCCTTTGAAAGGCCTTCCTCTCCCAATATAAGAATTAAAAATGTTCTCCCATAAAAAGAAAAAAGAAAAAAATTGAAAACTACATATTTCCTGATTTCTAATTGTTTCTTTTTATAAAAGTGCCTGTGTTCTTATTTCATTTTTGCTTACCGTACTTTCCGGCATATAAGACGACTAGGCGTATAAGATTTTCCTGGGTTAAAAAGTCGTTTTATACGCTGGAAAATACGGTATATTGGACTATATTGATGGGATTAGATATAATGGATTAGATATATTGGACTACTGTATTTTCCGGCATATAAAACGACTTTTTAACCCAGGAAAATCTTATACGCCCAGTCGTCTTAGATGCCGGAAAATACGGTACTTTTTATTTCATTATTTCGTTTCTTTTTTTTTATTTCATTGTTTCTTATTCTTCCTTATAGATTCTACTAGAGGCCTGACGCACGAAATTCATGCAAGAGTAGGCCTTCCTTCCCCCAGCTGCCGGCACCGGCTTCCCTCTGGCACCCAGGACCTGGGCTTCCCTCACAGCCCCGGTTTCATCCAGAAGGTCATCTGGTCTAATTAGCATATTACGCTTTTATTATTATAGATTCCTTTCTTCAGCCTTTTGAGGATGCTCATCTTTTGCTCTTATTTCTTAGTCTGAAGTGAATTAATCTCCCTATTGTTGATTATGCTGGCTATTTCTCCTTTCCTTCCTTCCTTCTTTCCTCTAATCCTCTTTCCTTCCCTCCTTTCTTTCTCCTTCTGCCTTAACAATAGTTTTCCTCCAGTGTGTTTTATAATTTGGAATTGTAGGCTCATCTTGAGTGGGAGGTTTGTATTATGTTGTTGCATATTCTCTCTCTCTCTCTTTCCCTCTCTCTTCCTAAACCCTCCCCACCGTGAGCTTTGCAGTTGACTTTTCTTGGCCCACCAGAGTCCCTAGTGTAGGATCAGACCCCAGTAGCAGAGCGTAATTAACATAGTTATACTGGGGGATATTGAAGGTCTTACTACTGAGTTGCTGGGTGACTTGCCCAGTACTGTCTGCAAGAACATGTTGGTGAATCACTTTTATTTGTCATAGCCTTAGACAGCAATCAAGAGAAGCTTATTGCTCTGGAGCATCATCCCATACACCAGAAGGTGGGGGGTTCGATCCCCGATCAGGGTGCAGGCAGGAGGCAACTGATCAAAGTTTCTCGCACATCGAAGTTTCTTTCCCTTTCTCTCTCTCTCTCCCTCCTTCCCCTCCTCTCTCTAAGGCCAATTTTTTTTCAATTTTTTTATTAAGGTATTATATGTGTACATATCTTACCATTGCCCTCCCCACACCCCACTCCCATATATGCCCCCACCCCCCAGAGTTTTGCATCCATTGGTTATGCTTATATGCATGCATACAAGTCCTTTGATTGATCTCTTATCTCCCCCACCTCTCCCTAACCTTCCCCTTGTAATTTGACAGTCTGTTTGATGCTTTACTGTCTCTGTATCTATCTTTTTGTTCAAGTTTATAATGTTCTTTATTATCCATAAATGAGTGAGATCATGTGGTATTTTTCTTTCATTGACTGACTTATTTCACTTAACATAATGTTCTCCAATTCCTCCCAGGTTGCTGCAAATGATGAGAATTCCTTCTTTTTTATGGCAGCATAGTATTCCATTGTGTAGATGGCCAATTTTTTTAAAGAGAGAGACAGAGAGAAGCTTTTTTCCAATCTTCTTTCCCAGTTGAAGGAACCCTACTACAGCCCCAGATTTCAAGCAATTCACCTGGTTCTAAAATCCTGACCCCTACGCGGAACTTTAATAACCTATTTCCCTCCCCATAATGTATTCCAGGGGGAGCTGACACTTGGTATTGTCACTAGAGCATTGAGGCTCCAGCCCAGGAGTGGGGAAGAACTGCACTAGCCACTGGAGAGCAAGATCTGTTAACATATTTCCCAAGGGACTTTGACTAGTTCTGGGAAAGTGAGACTAGCAGGGAATATTATTCCCTGGGATATGTTTTTCAACAGACAGGAAACAGCCAAGCACAGCAGGAGATAGCACCTCAAAGGAGCATCCCCCCACCCTTTATTTCCAAATAAATACAGATACATATCAGGACCCTACTCCATACCCCCAAGTACCCTCGTTTTAATATTCTAAGTATGGATCCAGATATTTATCCGAACCTTTCAAGATGTTTATATTTCTAGGAGGTATATTTTTCTTGAGGGTAAGAAATACTGTATTAGCTACTTGGGAAAACAAACAAAAAAACCTCGACACTTACTGCGTGTTCACTATGCACTAGGTACCATCTAAGCACATTACATACATTAGTGCCTTTTAGCCTCAAAACAACCCACGAGGCAGCTACTGTTTACCTTATTTTATGGGGCGAGGGGTTGGAAGTTTGGCCATTATACAGTGAGTCTTCTCTAAATTACACTGGGGAACACCAGGAATTAAAGTAAGAGAACCCTAAGAGGAAAACGAAACCCAGGCCAAAGAATTATACATCTATAGCCCACACATATAGGATGTCCCCCAAAATGTATACAGCTGATAACTCATTTAATTTTCACTCCTTTTCAGGTTTAACTGATTTGAAATAATGGGTGAATCAGATTAAGCTTTGAACAAAGAAAATGTAACCTAAAGTGCCACTAGACTTTTTTTTAATGGGGATACATAAAGGATAAAGTTTACAGTACAAAACTGGCAACAGTCAATGAACTGAGGGCACACAAATGCCCAACGAAATGATTCTTGATGTTTACAATTCCATTATTTCACATTATCAGCAGTGCCTGGACCAGAACGGTCATCAGTGTGTAAACAGGCATTGACAAAAAAAATTATTCATTTCCGTAGATTCTTTTAAATTTTGAAAATGAACTATGTTAATAAACACTAACTTTATAATCATTCAAAGTGTGTATACATTTTCTTGGAACACCCTATATGTACACATTTCAAATACGCACTTCTAAGGCATGAAGGAAGTAACACAGGAAGTACAGTCAAACCTTGGTTCTTGAATGTCTCCCATCTCCAACAATTTACTTCTCAACCTGACCACCTCTTCATGCTAATACCTATATGATCAGTCACCAGTCTCTCAGGCAATAAACAAAGGAAAGAATTTGCGAGTATGAGTCAGATTACTGCTAAACCTCACATGGTTAACATCTCAGGAAATTGTGCTGTGAATATTTTCCTGTGTTTTGTTTTTGTTGTTGCTTCTTATTATTATTAAATTTTCATTTTTTACAGTACATCCCATTTCCTTTTTGTTAAATTTTCATTTATACTTCTGTCCTTTTGTTTTTAAAGTGTTTATTTACAGATTAAACAGCATTAATCATGTACTGCATATAAGAAAGGTTAAAACGGGGAACCATTCGGGGGGGTCTGGAATAGACTACTTCAATTTACATTATTTCTAATGGGGGGAAAAAGGATTCGGTTTTCGAAGAGACTTCCGGAATGAATTAAATTCCAGAACTGAGGTTCCACTGTAATTCTAGAGCAATATTTTTAGGCTTGAGGGAAGATGCTTCAGGGGGAACTCAGTCAGATTGCTCTAGCACCATTCAGTGAGTAACATTCATTGTTATTTTCACCTAATTCTTTTATTATCTCTCTGAAAGTCCAACTAAAATAACTCAGATATTATCAACAAGTACGAAGCCAGTCTGGACACCAGGGCTGTGTGAGAAAAAAAAGCCATTTCCCACCCAGTTCTGTCTGGCTCACTTGTCTGCTCAAACCAAGAGGGTTCTGTATGATACCCTCACAGAAGACAAAGTAGTGGATGGGGAAGGATTCTAGTAAAATTGGAGGATTTTCTTAACCAGGTTCTCCTTGAGTTTTTGTTCTATGAGCCAGAGAAGGGCAGTGCGTCATTTCTGTAGTTCCCCTGTGAATGCAACTGGGACATCCAGGTTCCTATGTAAAGAGGGGTCCACCGATAGTATTAAGACCTTTCAGTTCTCACTGGGTGGAGTTTATTTCACAGTATTATTCCCTTAGGTTCACATACCACTTTGCTGTTCGAAAAATTATATTCACACGTGTGATTGAATTTATTCTCTCCAAAACCCCAGGAGGTGGGTAGTAATTATTTCCATGTCCCCGATGAGGAATTAGTCACCTGTCTAAGGTCCCACAGAAGGAAGTGGCAAAGCGAGGGCTCAAATCACAAACTTAAACCTTCCTTGTAGAGAAATTTAGATGCTATTCTATCTCTTTGCACAGTACAGAATTTCAGACAGGCTTCCACAGGGGCCATGGTCCTTGGGTCTCATTTGCAGTGTAGGTTCTGAATTTCTCCTAAGAAATTCCATACTAAAAATCCCTTGAGAGCAGATTCACCCTCACTCCAATATATACCAAAATCTATGATTTGTGCATATGAAGGCCTCAGCAATCTGTAGGACACATTGCACTGGGTTGGCCCTAATGAAACCCTCTTCCCTAGTCCCAGCTCCCTGACAAAGCCCCTCAACAGCTATAGGCACCTCCCTAAGTTACTCCAGTCCCTTCCTGCTCACATTCCTGAGAGTGAGCCCCTCTGAGACCAGTTTAGGCCTAAACAAGGTCAAAGGGCAAACCATGACTGCCCCAGACTCCAGCCCCTGTTCTGAGCTCTAATCCTAGGGCTAGAACTCTCTTTGCCTGTCCACCTAGATTCCTGGTGCTGACACCTGCCTGCCCCAAGATTTCCCCTGCCACACCCCTCCTGACATCTAGTATATTTCCATCCTTGAGTCTTCAGACCATTTTTTTGGTGCTTGTCAATTTTGTAGATCCTTATGATACCTCCTTGGCTATTAACCTCTGCTAACTCCTACCTAATCCTGCTCCTGGGGCCAGATGCTTCATAACATGCACCTCCTCTGGCAGGCTCTCCTGGCTTCACCACCTACCTCCTTCTTATCTCTGCCACCAGTGCCATGATAGGGCACCATCATGGTATCTATCTGTCTTTTGTTCACTTAACAATCAATAAAGAAAGTGGTGCACCCTGCTATGTACTGTGATGAGATATAAAAGCGCCCAAGACACAACCCTGGGCCCTCTGTTTAATTGTTAATTACATGCAAGCCGAGTCTTACATGATTTCATATTTATATTCTTATCTTCCAAGTAGGCAATATCTACCTAGGGTAAAGCCCATACTGTCCCATCTTTTTCTCCTACCCCACCTTCAATACAGGTGTGCCATACCAAGTCTTCCCCCAGTACTTTTGCCAGGAAAAAGAGACCAGCACCACCATCCTGCCCATTTTTTAAAATTGTGATTTACGCTGCTTTTTTTCTGTCTACCTCTGAAATGAACAGATGGAAAGCACTAGGTGGAAAGACAAGCCTCCTGGCTGCAGAGCGAGAAAATGGATCTGCATGCAAGCCCTACCTGAAAGGCAGCTGGACACTCACCTCTCCTATCATCCTCCCCCCTGCTGTGTGTTGCCTTCAAAAACTGGCTTGGATCATGTCTGTTTCTCCTCAAATACCTTCAGAGAGTCTCCATTTCCTTGGTTCAGCTTAGCAAAGTATTCAAGGCCCTGTCAGATCAGGTAGTGGCTGAGAACAGAGGCCCTGGAGCCAGCTGCCTGGGTTCAAATCCCAGCTTTACCACTGGCTGGTTGTGTGACCTGGGGCAAGACAATTATTCAGAGTAATGCCAAGCTTACAGGGATATGGTACAGATGAAAGAGTTAATAAGAGTTCATATATTTTGTGGTAGGTTTACAGTACTACCACAAATTCCTTGATTTCCTCTCTTTGAAGGGGGCCTATGAGCATACTTCACCTCCCTTTAAGTGTGGGATACATTCAGTGATTTGTTTCTAATGAATAAAATGTGGCAAAAGTGATAGTGTACGTCTTCCAAGACCAGGCCACACAAGGCGTTGTGGTTTCCTCCGCGCTCTTCTATGTGGGATCGCTCACTCTGGATGTTGGCTGCTGTGTTGTGAGGAGACTCAAGCAGCCATATGGAGAGGTTCATATGGAGAGGAACTGAGGCCTCCTGCCAACAGCCATGTGAGTTAGATGTCATCAAAGTGGATTCTCTAGCTCCAGTTAAGCCCTGAGCTGACTGCAGCCCTTGCCAAGATCTTGACTGTGAGTTCATGAGAGACAATGAGCCAGAACCACCCAGCTAAGCCACTCATGATTCCTGACCCACAAAAGCTCTGCGAGATAAATAAATGTTTGTTGTTTTAAACTGTTACATTTTGGGAGAATTTGTTTCTTGCAATAAATAACAATTACATGTGTGAAGAATTAATATATGTAAAGAGTTAATAAAGAGACTTAGAACAGTCCTGGCACATAGAAAAGGCTTTATATTATTATTATTTTATATTATAACTACACTTGGCTATTTACTACTATTCTCCAAGCTTATCGGATATTTTAAATTAGAGAAAAACAATTTAAGCATCAAAATAAATAATGATTGTTACAGAGATTATAACCCAATGAATAAAATAGAAATTCATGAAGCTGCGCTGATCTAAATGAATGAACAAACAAACAAACAGATAAATAATGGAGAAAATCTCTACCTTGCAGTAGAATTCCAAGTAATAAATGTAGAAGGAATGATGAAATTATAAAATCATCATTCAGCTAAATATGATGCTAAAACTACAAGGTGAAAGGTTGATGAGGAATAGAATATTTATATAGTCCTAAAGTAGCTCCCACAAAATGCTTATTAAATACTAATTAATTAATGAGTATAAAACACTTGTTAATTAACTTTGCAATGGAAAAACCTGGCAAATATCATCTTAATCAACTGATACATGTCAATATGACCAGTAATGGGACAAGTCAACAGCATGTGCCTCTATATTTTTTTCCTCTTGTTCTTTATTTTATTTTTTCCTTTATTAATTAAGGTATTACATATGTGTCCTTATCTCCCCATTGCCCCCAACCTCCCCAATCATGCCCTCAACCCCTTGGTGTCTGTGTCAATTGGTTAGGCTTATATGCATGCACACAAGTCCTTTGATTGATCTCTCCCCCTTACCCCCACCCTCCCCTGCATTCCCTCTGAAGTTTGACTGTCTGATCGCTGCTTCTCTGTCTCTGGATCTGTTTTTGTTCATCAGTTTATATTGTTCACTAGAGGCCCGGTGCACGAAATTCATGCACGGGGGTCCCTCAGCCCAACCTGCACCCTCTACAATCCAGGAGCTCTCAGAGGATATCCTACTGATGGCTTAGGCCCACTCCCCATGGTTCTCTGCTCTCTTCGGGGCCTGGAGGTTTCCCTGCAGCCATGGAGATGAAGCCCCCATGCCCTGCTGTAGCTCTCTGCCTGCTGCCACCATGTGCCATGTGAAGGAAGCCCCAATGCCCTGCAGTGTGCTCTGTCTGCCGGGCCTGGGGGCTTCCCAGACACGGACACACTAAGGAAGCTCCATGCCCTGTTGTCCCGGCCCTTTCTGCCGGGCCTGGGGGTGTTTCCACCCCCACTGCCCACTAAGGAAGCCCCCAAGCCCTGCTGTCTGGGCTCTGTCTGCCATATCTGGGGACTTCCCTGCCACTGCCCCACTAAGGAAGCCGCTATGCCCGGCTTTGCAGGGCCTGGCGGCTTCCCGGCTGCCGAGATCAGGAAGCCACCATGCCCTGCTCTGGTGGCACTGGAGTCTTCCAGATAGCCTCTGCGACCGACGGGAAGCCGCCAGGCCCCGCTGTTCGGCCGGCTCCGTGCGCGCGGGGCCCGGCCGCTTCCCGATCGCCGCGGAGACCGACGGGAAGCCAGGCCCCACTCCTCCGCGGGCTCCGTGTGGCTCCGTGTGCTCGGGGCCTGGTGGCTTCCCAATCGCCGCAGAGACCAACAGCGGGGCTGAGGGGACTGGGCGCCGCCATCTTGTGGGTATGGGGCCACCATTTTGTCGCGGAGTGACGCCTAATTTGCATATTACTCTATTATTAGATAGGATTATATTCCACAAATGAGTGAGATCATGTGATATTTATCTTTCTCTGATTGGCTTATTTCATTTAGCATAATGCTCTCCAGTTCCATCCATGCTGTTGCAAATGGTAAGAACTCCTTCTTTTTTACTGCAGCGTAGTATTCCATTGTGTAAATGTACCACAGTTTTTTAATCCACTCACCTGCTGATGGGCACTTAGGCTGTTTCCAAATCTTAGCTATGGTAAATTGCTATGAACACAGGGGTGCATATATCCTTTCTCATTGGTGTTTCTAGTTTCTTGGGATATATTCCTAGAAGTGGGATCATTGGGTCAAATGGGAGTTCCATTTTTAGTTTTTTGAGGAAACTCCATACAGTTCTCCACAGTGGCTACACCAGTCTGCATTCCCACTAGCAGTGCACAAGGGTTCCTTTTCCTCCGAATCCTTGCCAGCACTTGTCGTTTGTTGATTTGTTGATGATAGCCATTCTGACAGGTGTGAAATGGTACCGAATTGTCATTTTGATTTGCATCTCTCAGATGATTAGTTACTTTGAGCATGTTTTCATATGTCTCTTGGCCTTCCTTATGTCCTCTTTTGAAAAGTATCTATTTAGGTCCGTTGCCCATTTTTTGATTGGGTTGTTTATCTTCCTTTTGTTAAATTGTATGAGTTCCCTGTAAATGTTGGATATTAAACCCTTATCGGTGATAACATTGGCAAATATGTTCTCCCATGCAGTGGGCTTTCTTGTTGTTTTGTTGATGGTTTCTTTTGCTGTGCAGAAGCTTTTTATTTTTATGTAGTCCCATTTGTTTATTTTCTCTTTAGTTTCCATTGCCCTGGAGCTGAATCGGTAAAAATATTACTTTGGCATATGTCTGAGATTTTGCTGCCTGTGGATTCCTCTAATATTGTTATGGTTTACCATCTTATGTTTAAGTCCTTTATCCATTTTGAGTTTATTTTTGTGTATGGTGTAAGTTGGTGGTCTACTTTCATTTTTTTGCATGTATCTGTCCAATTTTCCCAACACCATTTATTGAAGAGACTGTCTTGACTCCAATGTATGTTCTTGTCTCCTTTGTCAAATATTAATTGTGCATAGTGGTTTGGGTTGATTTCTGGGTTCTCTATTTTATTCCATTGATCTATATGTCTGTTCTTGTGCCAGTACCAGGCAGTTTTGAGAACAGTGGCTTTATAATACAGCTTGATATCTGGTATTGAGATCCCTCCTACTTTGTTCTTCTTTCTCCGGATTGTTGCAGCTATTCGGGGTTTTTTGTTCCAGATGAATTTTTGGAGAGTTTGTCTAGGTCTGTGAACTATGCCATTGGTATTTTAATGGGGCGTGCATTGAATCTATAGATTGCTTTGGGTAGTATGGACATTTTAATTATGTTGGTTCTACCAATCCATGAACACGGTATGTTCTTCCATCTGTTTAACGTTTTCCTCTATCTCTTTTTTCAGTGTCCTGTAGTTTTCCGAGTACAGGTCTTTTACCTCCTTAGTTAAGTTTATGCCTAGGTATCTTAATTTTTTTGGTGTGATGGTAAATGGGATTGTTTTTTTAGTCTCTCTTTCTCTAAGTTCACTATTGGTATATAAAAACACCATAAATTTTTTGGTGTTAATTTTGTATCCTGCTACATTGCCGAATTCATTTATTAAGTCTAATAATTTTTTGATGGAGTCTTTAGGGTTTTCTATGGACAGTATCATGTCATCTGTGAATAATGACAGTTTTTTGTGCCTCCTGATGTCATGCACTAAGAACTCCCATGGGCCAGAGCCTGTCTTGTTCATCTCTTTATCCCAGCAGTGCCTTGCGGAGGGGCAGCTCCTGTTTCCTGGGAACTGTGTGCCAGACACGCATCAAGAAGCACTGGACACGTGTCATCTCAATTGATCCTCACCGTGACCGTAGACTGTAGGCTCTGAGAAGTGAAACAACTTTCCCAAGGTCATACGACCAGCAAGAGCCGAGGTAGGAGGACACAACCCCACCTCCGAGTTGGGCTGGCTCCCTCAGGCACTCAATAAATGTCGAATCCCGTCCTTCCTGCAACTCCAGGAGGTTTGTGACAATTGCCCCCAAACAGAACTGCATTCTCATCCTTCCTCTAATAAACATCAGAGGAAGAAAAGATGCTGCATATAGAGTCTACAGGCTGCACTTCCAGCTCTGGCCCTCTTACATACAGTACCTTACTCACACTTTTTGGGTCTCCATCTCCCCCAACTTGAGACAGAACAGTGGTTTTCAAACTTCTTTTAGCAGCCGATTTTTTTTTTCAAGCAAACTTTTCCACAAAACCTCAATATATGATAGCCCTATTATTGGCAATAGCCAAAAGGTTTGGAAACAATCCACGTGTCTCGAGACATATAAATGGATAAACAAAATGTGGTATATGCATACAATGAGTATTATTCAGACTTAAAGAGGAAGGAAATTCTAACACCTTCTAAAAAATGGATAAACCTTGAGAACATTATACTAAGTGAAAGAAGTCAGTAGGAAAAAAACAAATATGTACTGTATGATTCTACTTATCTGAGGTCTCTAGAGGAGTCAAGTCCAAAGACAGAAAGTAGTGGTAGTGGCCAGGGGCTCCGGGAGAGGGAATGGAGAGTTAGTGTGTAATGGGTACAAAGTTTCAGTTTGGGAAGACAAAAAGTTCCAGAGATGGATGATGGTGATGGCTGCACAACAATGTGAATGTTGTTAATGCCACCGAACTGTACACTGAAAATGGTTAAAGTGTAAATTTCATATAATGTGTATCTTGCCACAATTAAATAAATAAATACCTCAATATATGCAATCGATAAAGCAAAAATAGGAATGGGGTATTAAGATCCCCTAAACACCTTTCCCCAAGATGACTGCAAAGACTCCCTACCCCTGAAGAGCACATGGACCATTTCAATCCCAATATTTGGAACTCTGAGAGCAGTGTCTGTTCCAGGAGTTTCCTGTCTACAATTTCACATCCGGGCAGTCCCTGCTCCCTCTATTGCACTTGCAGGCTGCTGTGACGAAGCTTACAGGATAATTCACAGGGACAAGTGTTCCAGGGCCATCTGGCCAGTAGGAGACACACAGGGAAGCTGGTTTGGGGTCGGCAGGACTAGGAAGCATGAACTCTACCACCTAGTGAAATGGCTTGGACTCACTATCCCAGGGTTTCTTGTCCAGACCCTCGGCTAGTCAATTAACTGCTCTAAGCATTAGAGGTGCCTGGCACAGTAACTGATTCAAAAAAGGGAACACTATATGACAGAGGCAATGTCCTGTAGTGGTCCGGGGTTGCGCTTTGGAGGCGGGATGAATGAATTTCAATCCTAGCTCTGCCACTTACTAGCTGTGGGATTTTGAGAAAGTTACTTGCCTTGTCTGTGTTTCCTAATCTATAAAAAGAGAGTGATCCTCCTACCCACTTCTTAGGTTATTCGGAAGATTAAATAGGCTGATGGAGGTAAGGTTGTTAGAACAGTGCCTGGTACTTAGCAAGTGTTCATCTGTCCCAGGCCTGTCTGCCCAGGCTTCCTAATGCAGCAGCCCTGGCTGAGACGGAGGAGGATGGAGCCCCCATAAGGAGGCTGGTCTGTCTGAGCCAAACCCAAATTAGACCCGCCAAACCAAACACAGGCTGCAGGGGCCTGCTCCCACAGCCCAGCACCCCACTTCCAACAGGCTGCTCCAAGCCAAGGCTGCAGGGCCTGGGGACCCCCTCGAGGGTGTGTCAACTGAGGAAGCAGAGGAGAAGGAAATAAGATTGTTTTCTAGTTTTCCCTCAAAAACAAGCAGAGGGCGTGGGCCCATCTGTGGGCTAACATTTGCTCTGTTTATGGTCTTGACCAAAGGTATTTTGAAAATGTGGCTGCCTCTTTGCTTTCCCCTTGGTCTTCACCTGTGGCTCACCACTGAAGCCAGAGGGCTAAAATTAGGCCACTCTGCCTCTTGGGCCCAGCCAGAAGGCTGCTGCTCTCAGAGCAGAGGGCAGGGGAGGTGGAATGCAGGGATTGCACAGGAAAAATGAGGCAGATACCACCAAAGGGATTCGGACACTGCCGGGATTAGGCCTGGCCTGAACCACTGCAGGGTTGCACTTGCCCCGCCTGAGGCAGGTTGTAGACCTGGGGCCTGAGCACAAGCTGGGATGGGGTGAGTCAGAGACCCCGGGATCCCGCCAGTGGGAAACACTCATAGGAAACTCTGACATTCCCCCTGAAGACCCTTGTCACTGTCACCACTGGGATAGACTCAGCTCAACTCTGCAAATGAGGAAGTTGAGGCCCATTGTTTCCATTTTAGGCACACCCACTACGCCAGGATTGTATGAATCACCTTAGATGTGGCATCTCCTTTAACTCCCAGCTGCGACTATTATTTCTGTTATTGTAAGGAACATAGCTAATAAATGGCTCGGCAGGATTTGACACTAGGCTAATCTTTTTCAGGATTGTGTATTTAAACACTGTAACCTACCATATAAATTGGGGAACTGAATTGCTCAAGATCGCCCAGCAACTACTGCTGCTACTGAGCTTGGACCCCAAATCTCCTGACACCCAGATCAATTTACACACACACACACACACACACACACACACACACACACACACACACACACAGAAGTATTCTGAAAAACATCTCATATGGAGATATCAGGTGTGAACACCATCATCTTCATTGCCACAACAATGTAGGCATTTCGGGTGAATGTCAGAGCTACTTCATACTCAGATAGTCGGTATTATTACCAGTGTCCACAATGTTCATGCTGCACCGTACTGTTAGTTGATCTTCCCTTTGATCCCTATAGAAACCTTATTTTACAGAGAGAAAAACAAGGACAGTCCCAGGCTCAATAAATAACCCAGATGGAGGTTCCCTTTGTGGTTCCAAATGCAGCACCCAGCCCAGCCGGATTCCCTGCCCAGTCACTGGGCCCACCAGCCTGGCCTCCCAGTGAGTGGAGTCCCATGATGCTATCAGTTTGGGAACTAGCCCTGTGGTCCTTCTCAGGGGATCTGGAGATAAGCTGGGGTCAGCTAGGGTGGAAGGCCAGGCCTTTGGACCTGGAGAAGCCCTCGGGGCCTGGGTGCTGCTCAGTCACCAATGCTTCATTCCAAGGGAGAAAGGGCTCCAGCGGAAGGGCATTCCCCCACAGTCTTCTCCTCCAAGGAAGGGAGGGTCATACCATCTGGGAAGGGGCCATGCTGGGGTGAGGTGCCCACCGTGATAGCCAGCACGTTAGTCAGCCATGGAGCCCTTCCTGGGGAAGGCCCGGCACGCAGTTTCACACCCCAGTTCCAGATGGAAGTCTGAGGTCAATGAGCCCATTCTCTGTCCCTCCATCTGCTCAACTCCTCACGCTTACTGTCCAAGTGAGCCACAGACCTTACCCAAGGCGTCCCTCTGTCCACCCTGTTCTCTCAGCCTTCTGACCCCTTTCTAATCCTTCTCCTGTATCTTCTACTTTTCTGCAAAGACACTGCTCATGGGCTTACCCTTTGTAAGGTTCTGATCATGTCAGTCCTCCCAGTTAAAACTCATCTGTGACTTCCCTTGCTTCTTATAATAAAGGCCAAAATCCCAACAGAAACTCAGGCCCTGTGTGTGCTTGCCCCTGGTAACCTTTCCAATGCCCCTCCTCCCCACCACCCCCAGCCTGCTTCAGACACATGGGCATTTTTCAGTCCCTCCATCCCCAGGGCCTTTGTATATGCTGTTCCCTTGATCTGGCATGCTCCTTACCTGGTTAATACCCTTTCATCTTTCAAATGGTCATTACTCCTTCCCTGAACCCTCTGTCTGGGTCAGATCTCTGTTAAAACTCTCACAGATGTAAATTCTAAAGCTTTATCTCAGGTTGTAATTATCCATCCCATACAGGTGATTAACTGATTAATAAGGAAGAAAATCCTATTAGGAAGAAAACCCCATGAGAGTGGGCACTGTACCTGTTTTCACTATCACCATCCCCATCATTAAGTACTTGATGAATAAACAATGAATGAATGAATGAATGAATGAATGAGTAAATGAATCTTCCTCTACCTACTGCCTAAGCCTGAGTCCACCCTTCCTTGACACTACTCTTCCCTTCACAGCCTGCTCTTGTGAAGCTGCCCATCTCTGGGCTCTCACATGTTTCATCTACAGCTGTCACTCAATAGTCTTATTTCCTTCTCTAAAGACCATACCACCCACTAGGCTGTGAGGTCCATGAGGGCAGCATCATGTCTGTCTCCTTCACCTCTGTAACCCTAGTACCTAACGAATAGGAGGTCCTCAATAAATATTTGTTGAATGAATGGCTCCCATCCTTAAAGCCATCTGTGCCAGATTGCTAAATGGTCCCACAAATTCTGTTCCTTCCTTTGTCTGTAGGGACAGAAAGTTAGCCAGGTTCCATATATATATATATATATGGTTGTTGCAGAGTATGATAGAGTTGTCCCAGATAGAAATTCCCTGGCCTCCCTTGCAGCTAAGGGTGACCCTGTGACTAAGTGCTTTGCAATGGAATATGAGCCCACGTCACAGGACCCAATATCAGCATGCAGATGAATGCAACATCCTAGGAAATGGCAAAGCCATGATACAGAAGGAACCCATTCAACCAAATGACCTCATTCAGAGTCTCCCAGACAGCTGGAGCCAGTGGGACTGTTACGTGAAAGAGAAATCAACATCCATAGTACTTAAGTGTAGTATATGTGGGTATTTCTGCCCGAACATGTTGTTATTTAGAGAACCCTAAGCCCACCCACAAGAGCAAATGTTTGACTTGATTACAGGTAAACATCCTCTTGACGTACACTCTTCCCTTTGCCTAGGGCCATTTCAGCATCCATGCTGCTGACTAATCAATTATCACCCTGACTTCATTTCTTGGTCTTCACTAATCTAAAAATCTTACATTCCACCCCTCCTCAGATCCCATTCATATGGCCCCACCCTGACCTTCTCAACTCCCAGGAACTGCCCTACCTCTCATTCCTTTACATGGCACTCAACACATATTTGTGGAATGAACAGAGGTATGAATAGTTATGCAGCACAGATTTGATTTGGACAAGGCATGGGAAGGACATGCTGGATGGAGAGGACGTGGAAATGAACGTGAGCATGAAGCAACTGGCAGACAGCAAAGAGACCAGCCTAAAGAAAGGAGAAGCTGGGTTTGGGCTGTCTCCATCCTTGGGATGTGCTGGTTTTAAGGAACATCCCCAGAAATCCAGGATGCAATATAAGGAAGAAGATTCCAGCTCCCAAACTCAACTTCGCAGCATCTGCTGAAGACCATCAACTTTCCCACTTCAGACTGAAAAAAACACAAAAACCATTCTCTCCACCTCCAAACATGAGCCCCACCCTAAAAGTCTTCTAATCCTCAGCACACCCTTCTTCCCACCCTCAACACCATCTCCAAGTCCACTGAGCAGAGGTAGCTGGGAACAAAAATGCCCCCAGAGAATGGTAAGAAAAACTACCTAATGACAAATAATGGTAGTTACCGAATCTGTACAGGTCTTTTGAATTCCCAAGGTATCTTTTTCATAAACATTAGCTCCCTGACTCCCCACCACCATCCTGTGCAGTAAATGGCATTCTCCCCCTATTGCTGGGGAGCAAATGGAAGCCCGGTGAGGGTAAGAGACCTGTTGAAGCATGCAACTAGCAAGGCAGGCCTCTGTTTCAACAGATGTTGCAAAGACAGAAGTCAGAACTAAAATGCACAGCTTGACTTCTCAGCCCAAAAAAATCACCAAAGAGAATGTTGTCCCCAGGCCTCTCCAGTTCCTTGCTTTGATGTGAACAACTCATCTTAAAGCTCCATTTTTGTCTAAAACAGAGGTCCAACCATCAGCTCTGCTGTTCCCAGCTGCTGCATGTATGCTGGGAAAGTCACCTGGTCGGGCAGCAGGAAGCCCTTCCTCCCAGGAGGACCCGCGCTGAGACCCTGCTGGAGAACCCAGTGCTCCTGCACCAGAACTGGAGCCAGCACCCAGCACACTGTCTGTGAGCAGAGTGTGCAGTTCTTGCAGCTGGTTTCAAACCAAGCCTGTGTTTCAGCTCACCCGTGGCTTTTGAACAACTGCTTAAACAACTTTCAAAGGTCCAAAGGTGGCAGAATGAATTTACTTAGAAGACACCTATGTAACACTCGGAGCTCCAAATGCAGACCTCTTTCTGGGTTTTCAGCCATTTCTTTGTACCTGCTAAGAGGCAAGCCAACTAAAAGATGTGCTTCTTAAACCAAGTACCATGTTAAGTGGTGACCTGTTTCTGCAGATATGAGGAACGGTGAAAAGGGAAAAGCCTATTGGTTTATAATCTCCCTTTTCATCCATGTTTGGGCCCTATTCTGTGTCTGACACTGGTGATGTGAATCTGCATATATTCCCAATGTGTTGCAGGGGTTAAGAGTGTGAACCCTGGAGCTAGTCACAGCTCTGCACCAAGGTGAGAGTAAGAGTTCAGCCATACTGGCCCCTCCCCCAAATGCCTGTGCTGTGTACAGCCTGCCAAACTGTACATGGCAGCACTGATTTCATTCCTGCCTCTGCCACCTATTGTGTAACCTCAGGAAAGTTTCTGAGCCTCTTTATGAAGCTTTAGCTTCATCTAGGAAATAAGGATGGTAGTAGTATCTATCTTATAATGCCATGGAAGAGGAAATGAGAAAATACGTGGAAAGTGGTTAGTGTAGAGCCTGGCTGCAGGGAAGCACTTTTGAAGCACCATCCTATATAATAAAGAGGTAATATGCAAATTGACCCTCACACCCTAGCACAAGATGGTCGCCCCCATGCGGTCAAAGATGGCCACCCCCGTGTGGTCAAAGATGGCTGCCACAAGATGGCTGGCAGGGGAGGGTAGTTGTGGGTGATCAGGCCTGCAGGGGAAGGCAGTTAGGGGCAACCAGGCCAACAGGGGAGGGCAGATAGGGGCGACCAGGCTGGCAGAGGAGGGCAGTTGGTGGCCATCAAGCTAGCAGGGGAGGGCAGCTGGGGGTGATCAGGCCTGCAGGGGAAGGCAGTTAGAAGTGACCGGGCCGGCAGGGGAGCACTTAGGTGTCGATCAGGCTGGCAGGCAGGCAGGCAAGTGGTTGGGAGCCAGCAGTCCCAAATTGTGGGAGGGATGTCCGACTGCCAGTTTAGGCCCGATCCAAAGCAGCAGTTGGACATCCCCCGAGGGGTCCCAGATTGGAGAGGGTGCAGGCTGGGCTGAGGGACAACCCCCCCCCCCCCAGTGCACGAATTTCATGCACCAGGCCTCTAGTTATTATTATAAGCCCTTATGGAGTTTACAGTTTGGTGGGAGAGGCAGACTACAGAAACACTACATCTATTTATGACTAGGATTGGAGGAGAGGAGTGGCAGGACATGAGTCAATAAACGGCTCTTGAAGGATGAGTAGAAGTTAACCAGGCTGAGAATAATAGGTGAGGATTAGGATGGAGTACATTCAGGGCTTTGAGAACAGTATGTACATATGAAATGAGGCATTACATGTCATTGCATGTTTTGGTAACAGTGAGAAGTTCCCACACTATTAACTACTAATTATGAATTTTTGCTGAGATCAGGTGCACATAACTGAACACATAACTCCCTCTGGGTGCCAAACTTGTGTCCAGACCCTTGACTTTGAAACTCAAAGTAGCTGTACTTTGGGTCAATTAGGCCAAAGCCCTTTGAAGTAGCCAAGGGCTTGAATTAACTGATACCATTTTCTCCAGGTTTAACTGGGACTTGGGATGTAACTGCAAGAGCATCACTGAATCAGGGCTCTTGCTGGTACCCAGTGCCACCTACTAGCAGCAATTCAGTGTTTCTATAAAGAGGAGGACAGGGCAGCAGGAAAAGCCCTAGAAGTCAGGACACCTGGGGTCCAGTCCCTTCTTCTAGGCAAGTCACTGCCCTCCTTCCTGGGCCTCAGTTTCCTCACCTAGATGATGAAGGGGCTGGTCTAGAGTTTCTTCAGAGAGACAGTGTGCCGTAACTGCTTAGAGCCTGGCCTTTAAAGTCAGAGGGGCCTGTATGACATTTAAGAGGATAAAATGAGGATTTTAATATATACAATACACACCTCACACAGTGGCAGACCTATAGGAAGCACTGAAAAAAGGATAGAGGTTTTTGATCACTGCCATTGAAACAGTGCTGGTATGTGGCTGTGTCCATAAATGCTTCAGAAAAAACAGTCCCTCAGTTTTACCCCCTCAAGTTGACAAACCAAAAGTCTCTGACACTGGAGAAGTTTTCAAGCCTGCAGAAGTCCTGTGCCAGGGCAGTGAGACAAACTCGATCGACTTCAAACTCAGTAATATTATCTTTCTGTTTGGCTTGAATGGGTTTTCCAGATTTTTTTTACATGGAAAACACATGACAACCTCAGAATGTGGTGGCAGGGAGGGTGCAGAGAGGGATGGAGTGGAAAGAAACTCTCTGGTGATAGAAACTGCAAGAGAACTTGAGTCACACCCTGGCACAATAAAAGGGGGGCAAAGGGGGCAGAGTGGGCCTTCTCTTTAGGAATCACCATGGTTCTGGATGGCTCCTCAGGGGCAGAAGGAGTTATGACATTATTCCCAAAGACGCATGGGCATTCACTATTATTATTATTGTGAATAACATTGAGGTCAACCATTACAAAGTGCTCCCACCATATCCTTCCCTCCTCACCTCTGCCCAGCAAGGTGGATGCACTCATCCAGCCATTTCACAGGTGTAAGTCCTGACTCTCCATGAGGTTAAGGGACTTGCCTGAGGTCACACTCTGCAGAGACCTAAACTCAGGCCTCTGACTCCTAGAGGGTAGCAAGCACTTTCGTAGCCCTGAGGAGTGCTATGAAGTGGCCTGGGACCACACACCACCATCATTCCCTGGCTGGCTAAGGGTCAGGGCCGTGTGACTTGCTTCTGTCCAGTCCCTCTGCAGGAAGACAGCTGGATATCTGATGAGTACTAATCCCACCCTGGGCAGCCGGGTCTCGCCTGGAGCCTCTCTCCCCACCTGCTGTGCACTGCTGCAATGACCCCATCGTGGCCCACTCTCACAACTGGACTGCTCTAGCACAGTCACAAAAACCCGAGGGCCCCGTGGCCACCATGGAGCCCTACAAGAACGTGAAAAGGTCCTGGCTGGCTGATGTCTCCTCTTCCTGGCTCCTGAGAAAGGACCAAAAGAATGTGTTACTCCTCGGGCCACCAGGCAAGGGCTCAGCTGCCCTCGAACCGTCACCTGCTCCAAGTTCAGGGGCAGCTGAGAAGCATGGAAAGAACATGTGACTAAAGTCAGAAGGCCGACATTTAAATCTCAGCTCTGCCACTTCACACAATTATGGAACTTCTGTGATGCTCCGTTCTCTCCTCTCCAAAATGGGAATCTCACAGTCTAACCTCCCTGTGAGATCAACCTAAAGTGGGATAATAAATAAGAAAGCCTTTATCAACCAGAAAACCCTAGAAAAGTATAGAGGGGTTGTTGGTCTTACTATGCCTTACCCAGTTCACATCCATTGGAAGGATATCAAAAAGTTCCCTATTAGAATCTCATTGCAATTCTCATTAGAGTCTTACTAAAGGTTTTTATTATTTTTATTATTAAAGATCTTAGCCTGGATACCACGAAATAACACCTGTGTCTCCAAACTAAATAAGATGTGAAGAAACCCAAGAGCTAAAGCACACTGTTCCATAATCAGAGGTGAAAGGCTCTGACAATATTCAAATATTACATTCGTTTCCTGGGGCTGCCATAACAAAGGACCACAAACTGGTGGTATAAATAACAGAAATTTTCTGCCTGTTCACGAGGCTAGAAGTCTGAGATCAAGGTGTTGGCAGGGTTTGTTCCTTCGGTAGCTTTAAGGGAGAATGGGTTCTGGCCTCTCGCCTAGCTCCTGGTGATTTGCTGGCCATCTTGGCATTCTTTGGTTTATACCTGCATCACCCGATCTCTGTCTTCATCTTCACATGGCATCCTCCCTGTATGTGTATTGGATCAGGGCCTACCCTAATGACTCTATCTTAATTTGATCATCTGTAAAGACCCTATCTCCAAATAAGGTCTCATTCACAGATACTGAGGGGTCAGGACTTCAATTTTTGGAGGGACACAATGCAACCCATAACCAATACCTTCCCCGAGCTTTCTAGGACACTCAGAGCCTGGATCCCCAGCTTCTGTCTGCCTCCCACTATCCATCTCACTCATCTGTTTTCAGTTAAGCTCTGGGCTAGGCTGCTCACTGTGCAATGTTCATCCCACGACTTCAAGATTAACCTGTTTCTGTCCCCCAAGAGCCAGTTACCTCCTGGGCACTTGGTAGAGGAGCCCCAGACACAACATCACAGGTTTAAAATTAAGAAGTGCACAGATCCTCCTTCATGATGGTAGAGAATGCTGGGGAGGGTGTGAGGAGCCTGGGCGAGGAGGGTTAGCCAAAGATAACACATGCTCTGGAATGAAGCCACCTGGAAGGGGCCACTGCAGGGGCTGTGTATAGTGCAGCGCATTAAACTCGAGGTGGCATGGGGACGCGCCACAGGCAGGGAGGCCAGAGAGAGAAGTAAACAGAGATAGTCATGTGAGAGGAAGCTGGGAAGCTACCAACACCAAAAAGAGAGGTGGCGGGACATGGCTTATGGCCACCGACATCTGAGCACTGTGCATTGTGGCCCCGCCAAGTCAGCTGGACTGGCACAGCGACTCTGGAAATCTGCAGAAGGGAGAAAACACCGCTGCATTGCCCAGCCGTAGGCAGGATGCTTCCCATATTCCCTGCTTAGGAGGCAACAGTGCAGGAAAGCTCCAGCCAGCTGAAACAGGTACGCTGCACAGTGACGTGTCCAAGTGTGTGGCACATCATGGGAGAAAGCACAGAGGAAAGGCTTCGATGTTGAGTCAAATGTCCTAACGCCAGTTCTATGTCCAGCTCTGGCAGGCCTCAGATGGCAGCAGGCTCCTTGTGTAGATGTTCTTGGGGCGTTGCCAGGGAAACTGCTGGTCTCAGGTCAGTGTCTAAGAGTTGCTGACACCTACCAAGATATGCAAGCATGCCCCCGCCCAAATAAAATAAAATAATATAGTGCCTGCACTCAAGTATAGCTCACTAGCTAAAACAGCTGAACAAAGGGGCAGTTTGAATGAATTGGAATAAGTGCCAGGGTGGAGAAAGTGACGAGGGAGAAGTAATAAGCTGGGCCTGGGGGTTGGCAGGAGGCTCCTAGAGAAGGGCACAACAAAGTGACAATCTAAGGACGTCTTTCAGCTATTCCAACTTGCCAACTCTGTCTCTCTTCAGTAGCTCCATACAGGCTGTTCCTTCTGCCTCAACCTTCCCCCTCTCCCCTCCCTTACTCCTCATCCTTCAGGCCCCTTCCTGAGACCTCTTCATCACCCCAGCCACCCACCTCTACCTCCACACCACCATTATTTGCCCTGGTAGAACACTGCTCTTTATCTTCATAGGACACAGGGCAATCTGATGCACTTACTGGCTTGTTTGCTTTTTTTTTTATAATATATTTTATTGATTTTTTTACAGAGAGGAAGGGAGAGGGATAGAGAGTTAGAAACATCTATGAGAGAGAAACATCGATCAGCTGCCTCCTGCACACTTCCTCACCCAAGGTACATGCCCTTGACTGGAATCAATCCTGGGACCCTTCAGTCCACAGGATGACGCTCTATCCACTGAGCCAAACCGGTCAGGGCTGGCTTGTTTGCTTTTTGACCTCACCCAAGAGACTATAAGCTCCATGAGCAGTGGAACTGAGTTCATTCCCCACCGCAGCCCCAGCACAGTGCCAGGTATATGGTAATGCTCAAAAAGTGCTATCAGTATACTCATGTCTGCATCCACAGCAGCATTATTCACAAGAGTCAAGACATGGAAATGACCCAAGTGTTCATCAACAGATGAATGAATGAACAAAATGTGATAAGTACATACGATGGAATATTATTCACCTTTAAAAAGGAAGAAAATCCTGACACATGCTACAACATGGATGAACCTTGAGGACAATATGCTTAGTGAAATAAGCCAATCACAAAAAGACAAATACTATGTGATTTTACTTATATGAGGTCTCTAGAGTAGTCAGATTCAGAGACAGAAAGTAGGATGGTAGTTGCAGGGGCTGGAGGTGGGGGAAATGGGGAGTTCGTGTTTAATGGGGACAGAGTTTCATTTTGGGAAGATGGAAAAAGTTCTGGAGATGGATGGTGCTGATGGTGGCACAACAGCATAAAGATACTTGATTCCACTGGACTGTACACTTAAAAATAATTACAATGGTAAATTTATGTTATGTATATCTTACCACAATTAAAATAATTAAAAAGAAAACAGTATCTATTAAATGAGTAAATGAGGAAGTGAAGATGAAAAGGACAAGGGGAGGAGAGGGATAAAAAAAGAGAAGGGCATTGTAGGCAGAGGGAACAGAACAAGAGTAGCAGGAGCAACAACCAGCTCCAGGCAGTAAGCTCTTCCACACGCATGCACCACACTAAACCTTCACATTGATCACCTCAGTAAATGCAACAGCAGAGACCTAGAGGCAAACAGCCCAAGAGGCTTCAGGGTCATGAAAGAGTTCAGGCCCCGCCTGACCTTGCCTGCTGGCACTAGAGCAAAGTAGGAGGCTAAAGGGGCTGTAATTATCTGCTTCTCCAGTGGGACTCCTGGGGTCCCTGACAGGTCTTTAACAATATGTGACATCTGTAAAGCTCCTCCAATTACTTCATCTCATTTGATCCTCCCAACCACCAAGGAAGGAGGAATCTTTACTCCCATTTGATGGATAAGAAAACTGAGGTCAGTGAAATGAAAAGTCCATGCTTGTCTCTGGGGGCTCAGGTGACTAATCTGGACAAATGGGAGTGACCTGGCAACACTGGACACCAGGAAGGCATCCTTCTGTGGGCCGGAAGGACAGCATGCAGGGCAGTGGGCGATGGCATTCTGTGTGTTGCCTAGGCATAGTCAGCAGCACAACCGGAGGGAGCCCGGTGAGGCAGCACCTCATTCCCACGTCCCTCCCTGCCCATGGGGCAGGTGGGCAGGAATTCCCTGGGATGCTTCAGAACACACCTCGGAACACATGGATGCTCACTGCTGTCAGCCAAACATCTGGCCTTGCCCTTCGTCCAGATGTTCTGGCATCATTTGGGCATGAGCTTCAATCCCAAAACAAAATTAATTTGGTTAACAGGAAGGAAGGAAGGAAGGAAGGAAGGAAGGAAGGAAGGAAGGAAGGAAGGAAGGAAGGTTGGTTCTCAGAACTCCCACAGCATGCTGGTCTGCATCTCTAACGGGGCACATCTCAGTTTGTTGGGCATTCTGATTTATTATGGTTGCCTATGCACTGATCTGCCTCCCCCAATGGATGTCTTGGGAAAGAGACATTATTTTATTTGCCTCCATATCCCCAGTCCCCAGCACAGGTTCTGGAGCACAGAAGGTCCTCAATAAACATTTACAGAATGAATGTGCATTTTGCTCTGAACTAATTCGTGGACGTGACTCGGGGCAATGCTCCACTGAGGGGAGATATAGCGGAATAGTCTGAGGTTGACCTGGAGACAAGTGGGTCCTGGGTGGGGCAACCCAGGAGCGTGACTGGTGTATTATGGGGACAAGTGGGAGTACTGGGCACCCCTGGGCAATGAGGATGTGGCTTTGTACCCATGTTCCTGGCACTCCTAGCACCACGCCTGGCACAGAGGGTGCTCCACAAATACTTGTGGGATTGAGTCTGTGCCAGGCCTACATTCTTCCGGTCTTAGTCCTACTCAACATGACTCAACACTTGACTAGTGTGTCCCCAACTTGCTCTGATCCTGGAGATCTACGTGTTTGGAGAAAAAAGAGGTTCCATTATCAATAAATATGAGTTAAACAAAGATAAACTGGTCCTGCCATAGGATTTCTCACACCTTCAGTGATTAAGGAGATTGGACACACATCAGGTTGCCAGGGTTTGAATTCCAAATCTACCACTTCCTAGAAGATAGCTTGGGATTCTTAACCCCTCCTATCATTCATTCATCTTCTGTAACATGGGTGAGGATGGCATCTATCACACAAGGCTATTATGAGATTACATGTGAAAATACATTCAAAGAACCTATTAAAGTACTTGGCACATAGTAAGCCTTCAATAAATGGTAGTTATACTAACAATAATTTTGAAAAATATGTTACTTTTATTAATGTAATTTTGAATGTCCCAGAGGAGGATATGTTAGATTAGACAGTGTTTTCCAACTTTATTTGACCACAGATGTTTACCCAGAACTTGTCGTCCATAGGACTCCACTTAGGAGACATCAGTTTGAGTAGGAAAAAAAGAGATTATCAGAAAAACCATATGAGGATGGGAGGTGGGGAAATCCTCATTTGCATGGCCCTGTTTTAAGTGAGCTGATGGCCAATGCCTTGATTTTTCCATTTTTTATTCTGTGGTTTTTAACCTCAGGTTCAGAGACTGACTCTAGAAAGCTATAGTGCCACTAGGAATTTCAGAGCAAATTGTGTACGTAAGGACATTCACTCATGTACTATCTGGCACCAACTATGTGCTGGACACTCTACTGGGTGTGATAGATACAAAGGGGAGCAAAACCAGCTCCCTTTTTCACGCAACCTCCATTCTGGTGGTAGAGACAGACATTAACAAAATAATCAATTCAAATTGCTACTGAAATAGGGACCTGGACTTATCTAGGCAAGGAGAGGCAATGAGAATGTACACAGAGGAAGCACTAACTAGGTCAGAAGGAACAATCAGCAAGTTCAAGGCCCTTTAAGGGAGGCAGCATGGTGAGTACAAGGAACAGCTAGGAGGCTGGGTGGGAGAGGGCAGGCAGAGGCAGGAGAGACTGTGCAATGCCACAGAGGCCATGCTAGGGAGTCCTCACTTACGTGTCTTTCTGGGGAGAGGGCATTCTCAAAAGGTCTTATGAACCTAACAGTTCAGAGAAGTCCCATTGTCAGTGGCTTCATTGAGAGACAGTCAGATCAGCCCTTGGATGGTGAGGAGGCCATCTGCAGTTTTTGCCGGCCTATTCTGGGATCAGCACTTCTATGTTCCTTTGGAGAAACCATCCCTTCCCATCCTCACTCCATGTAGTTTCTGGGACTAACTGTAGGGAAGATCATGTGACCACAGTCTGATCAATAAGAGGTGGGCATCTCTTGCCACAGGAAGAGACACAGAGATGGGCACAGGACCAATGAGCAGCCACCCTAGCACTTCTGTAGGAATTGCTAACAGATCCTCAGCTTCCATGGGTAGAAGGTACACCTGGAGCAGCTGGCAGTCACTTTGAGATCTCAAAGGATGAGCCTGTGACAGAAGACATCACAGAGGACAGTACAGCCAAAAGATGAAGAGAAACAGATACCTGATGATACCATTTGAACCTCCAATCCAACCTTCCCAAGAATCAGAACTGTACTTTCCAATCACAAGTCAAAAATCTTTGTTTTCAGTCCATTTGCAATCAGTTCTTACTGATACATCTCTCAAGTCAGTTTGGAAAACTGAGGCCCAAAAGAGAATCGATGTTCCAACTACACAAAGCTCCATAGGAGCACAGCACCTGGGTCTCTGGACTCCCAGCCCAGTCCTCCTACAGCTCTCAGGCACAGGCCCTCCTGTTGGCCTGCCTGACCCTCCCGACACCTCCCTGTGCCTGGACCCTTCCATCCTCCTCCTCCTCTTCCTGAATCTAGGGGGAAGCAGCTCTGTCCTTCTTTTTTTCTAACCTCAAGGCCCCAAAAGAGAAACAACAAAAAGTGCATGATCTTTGTTCCACCCCAGACCCTGGGTACTAATTTCCTTTGGTGGCCGGGCGTGGGCTGCTGTGCTAACCCTCAGGCCACAGCTGCAATGGTTGCTGGAACCATTCAGCTCCTCTGCTGCACTTAAAGCCCATCTTATCTCCACTGCTCCCCCAAATGCACCCACTAGCCAGAATCCCCTCCTCAGCTCCCTTCCTCCCTCACATCCCCTCCCAATCCTTCCCCAGCCTCTGCCCTTCTGAGCTTCAAGATCCACTTTCCCAATAACTCCAGGCCGCAAGAAGCCCTCTTTGCCTGATGCCCACTGTTCCACTGCCTTGGTCACACCTGTGTGTGGGTGTGAGGCAGAGTACAGCCTTGCCTACTCTCTGGTATGCTTTCTGGTTATTTGGGGCATGTCAGGTGGGGATGCCCAACTGTATAAGCAGATAGCATGGAGATAAGTCTAGGCTCAGGAGTCAGACACACCAGAGTTTGAATCTGCCTCTGCCTCTTCCTTAGAAAAGTGCCCTTGGACAAATGACTTATCCCAGCTGAGCCTCAATGTTCTCATATGGAAAGTGGGGGATAATAACAGGCATTTTATAGCCTAGAACTGGGCACATAGTAAGCATTTGATGAATGTCAATTATTAATGCTGTTGCTGAAAATGTGTTAAACACTGTCACTCCTGGACTACAGCTATACAGTAAAATAGAAGCCAACAACGAAGAGTTCGTGTCTGTTCCTGCCCCCGCTCTTCAACTTCTCTGAGGCTTCGCTTTCTCATCTGTGAAATGGGTTTACAAATGCTGCTGCGCTATTTCATGAGGTTACTGAGAGGATCGAGTGAGAAAATAATAACGAACAATATCACCTCCATAGGGCTTTATAGTTTACTACACACTTTAAAGGGCCATGTCAGTCTTTGCAAGACATGACTGAGACACAGAGGTGAAGTGACTAGCTCGGGGGTCACACAGCTAGCAAAGGGTGGAAGCTGGCCACGTACAGGGCCCTCTAGCTGTCTTGTTCAGTGCTGTGTCCCTGAGGGCTAGCACAAGGCTAGGCACACAGCAGGTGTTTAATAAGTGCTTGCGTTCTCTCCACAGTGCCATGCTGCCTCCCCAGGTAAAGCCTGCTAGGCCAGTATTTCCGGGGCATCCCCACAGTGCCCGGCACAGTGTGTTATGTTAGAAAGGACTCCGGAACTGAACAGCACTCCAGGACATGCGGGGGAAAGCAGTGGAGCCCAGCGGCCTTCACAGCTCCTAAGAGAGTTTTGGCTTGGGAAAGCCACACTGTAAGTCACCTCAGCCATTCAGGGAACAGACAGAGGAGGGAACAGTCCAGGTTCAAGAAGGACAAGTGGAAATGGCTGAGGAACCTTTAATAGGACAGATGACCTCAGAAAAACAGGCCGCTTGGTTTCCACCCACAGAAAGCCAGAAAGTTAGTAAGAGTTACAGCGGGTTAGCAGAGAAGCCACAGGAAGTGAGGCCAAGCAGGAAGCTCTCGGCCTCTATTTCCCTTACCCTTCTTGCTCTCCCACCACTGTTCTTTTGGCTGCAGAAGCAGTCAACCGCATGGTGTGCCCTCAGCCACCACGATGGACTTGGAGGTGGGATGGGGAGGGCAGGCCAGAGGCCTGGGGTACACTCACTTCAGGTTTGACCCAGTTCCTGCCAGCAAGTTTCACCAAAGCAAACTGGAGTCAGAAGGCATGGGCTAAAGACATACCCTACAATCACGCCAGAAACCCAAACACAGCCATCCTCTCTAAGCCCTGCTCGTTCTCCAAGTCCTAGGGCAGATCTCGCCTCCTCTGTGAACCCATCTACTGGCCAATGCAACTCCTAGTGAGTTTTCTCTTGCCTAAACTGAAGTACAAAATATTCATCTCACTTCCCACTGTGGACCCTGAATTGAAAAAGGCATTAGGAGGCATCTGCCAACATCCTTCCACGAATAGCAGGGATTCCTTCCTTGGCATCCCAAGTAAATTGTCCACAGCTTTTGCTTGATCATTTCTCGGCAAAAGGAAGCCGCAGCCTCACAAGGGGGCTCGGCCCATTGGGCAGCCCTAATTGTGTTCAGACAGCTGATGTTTTGGCAAACGGAGGCAGCAGTGGGCTATGGCAAGAAGCACATGTGATTCAGAAGCAGGAAGCCTGGCTTGTAATCCCAGCTCTGTGAGGCTTTGGGAAAATCACTTACTTCTTTAAAATTTGGTTTCCTCCTCTGAAACTGGAGAAAATAATCTCCCTACATCTCACAGAGCTGCAGAAAGGAGTAAATGAAATTTTGTGTGAAATACATTGGGAACTATCATGTTCTGCACAGGGGGATGGTATTATTAAAGACCCATGAAAGTAAACATATGGCCCCAAGGAATTTCTAGCATTGGCCATTTCATTAGCTTATGGCTCCAAAGGGCCAGTGAAATGGGAAGGTAACTGTATTCTTTTTCTATTGCTGCTGGAACAAATTTCCACAAACTTAGCAACTTAATATAGTACAAATGTACTATCTCTCAGTTCTATAGATAAGAAGTACAAGCTGACTCAGCTGGTTTCCTGCTTAGGGTCTTGCAAGCTGTCGGCTAGCTGAGCTCTTACAAGAAGATTCTGAGAAGAATCCACTTCTTCGTGGATTGTGGTTGCAGCAGAATCTAGTTCCTTGCAGTTGTAGGATGGAGGTTACAACTTCCTGGCTAGCTGTCAGCTCTGGGTGGGGGTGCTTAGCTTCTACAGGCCTCTCTCCAACCTTTCCAACCTTTGCACTTGGACAGGCTCCTATGTCTCTGAGCCAGGGTTGGTGCAGTGTGTCAGATCCTCCTGGCTTTCCCTCGGGGGCACTTCTCTTCTGCCTCCAGCTGGAGAAAGTATTCAGCTTTTAAGGGCTCATGTGATTAGATTGGGCTCACCACCCACAATAATCTCCATATTTTAAGATGGTTATGGGTTGAATTGTATCCCCCCCCCAAAAAAAAAAAACAAAAAACAAAAAAAGATATGTTGAAGTCCTAAGTCCCAAATATCTCAGCTTACCTTAATTGGAAATAGGGTCTTACAGAGGTAATCAAATTAAAATGAGGTCATTCAGGTGGGCCCGATCCATTGTGTCTGATGTCCTTATAAAAATGGAAATTTGGACACAGAGACAGACATGCACAGAGGGAAGATGGCCCTGAGACTGGAGTGATACAGCTATAAGCCAAGGACTGTCAAGGATGGCCAGCAAACACCAGGAGCTAAAAGCGGCCAGGAAGGATTCTCCCCGGAGCCTGCAGACAGAGCAAAGCCCCAATGACACCTTGACTTCAGACTCCGGCCTCCCAGAACTATAAGACAAAAAATGTCTGTTGTTTTAAGCCACCTAGTTTTGGGTGCTTTGTTGCGAGAGCCCTGAGAAACTTATACAAGGGTCTTACTGGTAACCTTCGTTACATCTGCAAAGTCCCTTTGCCATGTAAAATAACATTCCCAGGTTCCCAGGGAATTGAGGCACAGACAACCTTGGGCCCAGAGGAAAAAGCAGTGACTGGGGTCCTGGGAGAGGAGGAGGAGGTGAAGGGGCCAAGAAAGGGGCCCAGAGCAGAAGCCAAATTGCGAAGAGCTAATATAAGCCCGCTTTGTGATAAACAACACATACATGGCTAGCAGGGAAGTATAAGAACCTTGTAGCACATTTTCACCCCTTTGCACCTCACTGTCTCACTTCCTCACCATTTCAATGGGAATTATATTAATATCTAACTTCACAGAAATATAAGAATTAAATGAGGTAATGAAAATAAAAAACACCGTGCACTTATTTAGAATCTAGTATCTCTATTATACAGATGTTTAATTACGTTCATATAAAACATAGTACACACACACAAACATAAACGCACATGCACACACACACATACATACATACATACAAGTCTGGAAGAAAACACTCCACAGTGTTAACAGTGATTACTTATGGTGGGTGGCAAGAGATTCAATGTTTTATTTAGAGGTTTATATATTTCTATATTTCAATTTTTACAGCAAGTATGCATTACTTTTATATTTTAAAACTATTCTTAATTAAAAACACATATCTCCCTGGGAAATTGTTAAACACGTCCTTTCACACCCATATAGTTGTGCTCTAATACTGAAACATGAATTTGCTATCTCACACACACACACACACACACACACACACACACACGAACACACCAGAATGTTTCCTAAAGACATTCTCACTCTCATCAGCCTTAACCCCCGGCCCCAGCCCTGGCCCCTCAGACTCTGCAGTTGCACCCCCAGATGAAACTCAATCCTCTGTGGCTTGTCTCTTTTGTGGAGTCAGAGCAGCAGTAACTCCAGCAAGCCCCCGCTCACCACCCTCACTGCTGTGAGCTCCTCCTCCTTGAGGAGCTGGGTTCTGAAAGGCTCTTTGTTGCTAGGCAGACCGCTTTGAAGGGGCTGTTTGAAAAACACTCTCTGCAGACATTTCCATCTGATCCCAGGGGTCTCCATGCTGAGGAACTCAAGGAAGCAAAGGGCACTAGTCCAGGTGCCCCTGGGTTGCACAACCCCTAAATCTCCACCTCCCAATTCAATCAATTAATTCATGTACAGAGATTACTGAGCAAGGGGTGCTGGAGGCCCAGGTTACTGAGCAAGTGAGGCAGGCACGTGGTAAGGCACTGCACAGTCACTGCCTTTAACAAATAAAGACTCGTTTCAATGAGTTGAAATGATTGTGTTTCACAGGACAGCACAGGGATTTAAAGTACAAACTTCGCATCAGACTTGATGTGAATCTGAACTGCTAGTTACTAGCTGTGTGAACTTCAACACTAGGTTTTTCGTTCTTTGAGTTTCAGTTTCTTCATCTGTCAAGTGGGGACAAGCTTGCCTCGAGGTTTTAAAGTTAGGTTGGATGGCTTATACATGTAAATCTCCCAGCACCTAGAGGAAGTGCTCAATAAATGGGTGTTGTTGATGCATTACTATTATTAGAAATTCAGACATGGATTCTGCCCTCCAAGAATTTATGCTCTAGATGGGAGCTAGGCAGAACCACCTGGAAGTTCAATGAGGACTTGGCTGCAATATGAAAGGCATTTGGAGGGTAAGGGTCAAAGAAATAGTAAACAGCTAGTTAGCTGCTTTATAGGAGAGGTTAGAAGAGGGAGGTTATCCAGCCAACCTGGCTCCTTACTCTTGCACTGAACGATCCCTACCAGACAGGAGTATGAATCAGCTCAGGCCCCACCCTTTAGTTCCCACACCATGCATCCCAGCAGGACAGCCAGGACCCCACCTTGTTCTGGGCCCTCATGTGGGTGTTGCTGCAGTGTCTGCCTGATGTATCCTGCTCTTACCACCTTCCCTCCCCAGACTGGGGTCTCCTCTATGAGGCTCCACCCTGGATTCCCAAGGGTCCTAGGCCCAGACTCCCATTTCAAATATTCCATCCACCTAGTGGGAGTCTGTGGTTTCAGAAATACTGTAAGTCCCTTGGCCGGTTTGGACTCCACATTCTCCCACAGGACACCATGCCATGCCTTTTCCACCAGGTGGTGCCTCTCTATCCCACAGATGCCTACCTCACCTAGGCCAGATTCCAGCCCCTCTCACTAGCTACCCTGAAGGGGCCAAAGACTGAGAATCAGGGGAAGGAGCCATCTGTGAACTGAGATGATTGAAGGTGAGGAGGGCATAACAATGACACTTCATTTGTAAGACAGTCGCTGGGCAAATGTTGAGAAATATTGATGTTGGGGGCGGGGGGGGGGGATTAGAAAACAGATTGTAATGAGCCTTGGATGCCAAGCTTGATCCCTCTCTCCCAAAAGGCTCCTGGGAGGATTAGAAGGAGGAGAAGGGTGTGGGCAAGCACACAGAGTTCAGCAAGGCAGGGAGCACTCCACTTTCTACCCAAACCAGAGAGCTCAGCAATTCTCCAACCACATCACACCTCAAACCCCAGGGCTGGTGGAAATAATCACCAGCCCATTTCGCTCACGCCACACCACACTAGTTAATGCTTCCTCAAAGAGCACCAGGTTGTCTCAACCTCATTGCTTTTGGACTCGCAGACTCCTCTGCCAGGAATGTCTTTTCTCTGTTCTTCTGCCTTCAAGGTCTAACCTGAGAGACTCCTCCTCTAGGGAAGCTTGTCTGCCTCTCCCAGAGAGGATCCCTTGTCCTCCCCTCCATGTTCTCACAGAGCTCTGAGTGCCCCTCTATTGCAGTATTTACCACATGGCGTGTTATGAATCTCTCTTTTTTGATACATTGCCAGCTTCTAAGAACAGGAGTCTTGCATTATTCATTCTATAACATCACCTGGGAAACTCAATAAATGCTTTGATTGTATTATTATTAATACCACCTTTTATAGAATGCTTACTACATGCCTGGGATGACATTAAATATGTGAGATAGAAAATCTCATTTAATCCTCATATAATTCTGCAAGCTAAGTATCACCCCATTTTACAGATAAGGAGCCTATCCTTTGGAAAACCTCAGATAAATAAATGTCAGGTGAAAGTATGAAACACCTTGAGCAGGTCAACTCTACCTCTCTCTAAACCAAGCTCATACATGGAATAATTATGCCATGTCCTTAGGTAGCCCAAAGTAGATGTTTGTTTCCAGTTACTGAAATCTATTCAGCTTGAGTCAGTCCAATCGATAATCTACTCTTGAATAAACATCAGGGGCATCTGTTATTCTAGAGGAGCAGCTTGTCATTTGGACAGCCCCAGAGCAAGGTTAATTAGACCTTTCTAGAGTCAGTGGTACTAAATTCTCCTTGTATCTTACTATTTCTCCTGCAAAAAGAGATTTAATGGTGCTCTCTCTAAAAGGCAGTGTGCCTCCAAGATAAAAAGTGGCAGAGAGGTGGCCCAGTTGGTGGATTAACTGAGGAAGGGGCCAGACAGGATTTAATCATTATGCCCAGCAGTGAGAGGTGATTCGGGAGAGAAGCCCCCTAGCACACATACAAACTCTGTGCTAAGTGTTTTGCACCCATTTTCTCTCCACACATCACCTCCCTTTCACCTCTTCAAAAAAGCATCATCTTCGCCAACCTCCTAATCACAAATCCAGTGGCCTGTCTCAGCCCTGGTCCTCCTCATCCTCTCTCTTCCCTGCCTGAACTTGCCACCCCCATGCTCTCACCCCTGACCTCCTTGGCTTGTATGAATCCAGTCTCTGCTGCTTCTTTTCCTTTGTTGTTCCTTCTGACAGCATGTGCTCCATTCCGCCTCACTCTCCTCTTCCTCCGCCAGCCTCTCCAATCAGGGCCCTGCAGTCAGCCTCTGTCTCGCTTCACTGGATGACTGCTCCCTGGGGATCTCATCCAAGCCCGTGTGTGAGACGGGCTTAGACAAATCAATGACGCCCTTAGAACCCCTGCACATCTTTGCATTATCTGTAACGGTGATTAGGACAGCAAACCAGGTCCACAGCAAGTCCCCCCTCATTTAGCAAACAACCCCCTGCACCAGAGCCCTATGGAAGCAAGAGATCTGGGATTCTTGTCCCAGTCCTTTTCAGTGTCCATCCAAAATTAGAAGAGGGAGGAGGAGAGGAAGAGAATACAAAAAAAAAAAATACCGTATTTTCCAGCGTATAAAACAACTGGGCGTATAGAAGATTTTCCTGGGTTAAAAAGTCATCTTATACGCCGGAAAATACGGTAATCATAAAAAGCAAGGACCAAGCTATATACTTATCAAATGTACACTTTTCTGTATATGTATTATACTTTACAAATACAAGTTTTAAAAGACCCAAATAAAACGAAAAGCAAACAGCTGAAAAAAATCTATGCTTCGGTTGAAGCAGGAGAGAGATATAGAAATATTAGTTCACTTTTCCTGTTCCTAATTATGCCCATGGGAAGGTTGAACAAGGAAAACCTTATGGACTATGAGCAGGTAATTAGTGTGTCCATGTGTAATGTTATATAATTATAAGTCTTCAAAAAGACTTTGACAGATAGTTGTAGACCTAGAGGGAGGACCATGAAAGATTAACTAACCTGCCTTTTCATTTTATAGATGAGGAAACTCAGGCTCAGGGAGGGAAAGAGTCTTGCCTCCACTACTTTCTGATCCACTGAGATGCTGATCAAAGGTGTGACAAACAGGGCTACAGGAGTTTTCGAAGAGCTCAGGTGCACCTGCTGACATTTCCTGGGCTAGAGTCAAGCTCACAGAGGCCTGAAATGGCCACTTCCAGCAAAGCGCATCCCAAGGCTTTAGTGCCACGTCTTTTTTCCCTTTGATGTATGATCACTTAATTCCTTCCTTGATTGCTTTTCAAAAGCAATCTAAATTAATTCGAACACACAAAGGGCAAGGCTCTCTATGAATAATTAGTGCGTGATAATATATGCAAATAGGGAAAGATGCAAAGTTGGGCTAAGAACTAGTGCTCCCAGCTCCCTGACCCACTTGCTCTCTTCTCATTGGGAATTCTCTTTACACCATTTTTAAAAAGGGTTTTGAGGAAACTTGAGAATGGGTGGTATTTCTAAATAGGCTGTTGGGTTCACTGAAGGACAGCCAAAGGAAAAACAGAAGCTGAAAGAATCAGACCAGTAACTACTATGGGTCTTTTCCTTTTTTGTAGCTTCGGCTGGAGACAAAACACTTGTCCAAATTTCTGCCATTTAGATAGGAAATATCATCACAGTCAGGGTCTCAACCATCACTTAACCCCATCCATGCAGGATTTCCTTCCACAAACCTTTAATTCCAGCCAATCTTGTCTCCTTTCTGTCTTTGCATAAAGCCAGTGACTCCCACCTCTAATCTTTAACTCTTGCTTTGCCCCACCTGGAATGCCCTTCCTACTTCCCATCCCTTGACATAGTCACATCTTATACATTTTCCAGAGCCCTTCTCAAGGCCTTTTCTTTTTCTTTTATTTTTTTTTCAAGGCCTTTTCTGACAACTCCACTCCTTTTGGAAGTCTCCTGTTAATCCAGGGTGTGTGGCAGAAATTGCTAGTGCCCATCAACATCTGCATTTCTTCCCTATTTTCTGGGCACACAGCTAGACTACATTTCCCAGGCTTCTTGCAGTCAGTTGGGGTCATGTGCCTGAGTTCTGGTCAATAAAAAGTGAGTGCCGTGGTGCATGCCCCTTCCAAGTCTAGACCATAAAGAATCCTCAGGCATAGTCCTCACTCTCTTTCCCTGTCTATAATTTAACTAGGGGCCCGGTGCACGAAATTCGTGCACTGTGGAGGGGTCCCTCAGCCTAGCCTGCCCCCTCTCACATACTGGGAGCCCTCAGGGGATGTCCTACTGATGGCTTAGGCCCACTCCCCGTTGGGAGCAGACCTAAGCCACAGTCTGGCCTCCCTTTGCAGGAGGCGACCGGCCTGATCAGGGGAAGGCGCCAGCCTCATCACCCCGCTGCTGCAGCCACCAAGGTATTTTCATCCACACGGACTCCAGTCCCTTCACCATGAAAAAATGACAACTTTCTTTAGGCATTTTCAAGATGTGTCTTTCACAGGATATGACATTTCTTTCTTTCTTTTTCTTTTTATCCTCACCTGAGGATATGTTTCCATTGATTTTTTTCCCCTTCCCTCTGATCACAGGCTTGCCCCCTTCCCAAGCCTAAAGCCTCCATCCACCTCAGGCTTTAGGCTTGGGAAGGGCTCCCCCTCCTACGGCCCCGATGTCTGGCTGGGAGTGACCTGGTTGTCAAGGAGGTTCCCAGGACCCAGGTATGTATGCAAATTAACTGCCATCTTTGTTGGGTTAATTTGCATACTCACGCTGATTGGCTGTGGGTGTAGCGGAGGTATGGTCAATTTACATGTTCCTCTATTATTAGGTAAGATAGAAAGGATTCCACAGGCCTCAAGGAGGTACAGAGTCACAGATGGAAGAAGACTGGGTTTGTGAATGACTGTGTGGAGCAGACTTCCCTACCAATTTAAAAATTAAATTTGAAATAAAGTTTTATCTCACTGAGATTTTGAGATTTGTGGCAACAGCTATAACTAACACAGAATGGCATATAGGTTTTACTTCATGTGCCAACTCTGACCTATGGTAGTGGCTGCTTGGAATTCCATGTTGAGGATTATTGGGCAGCACCTGAGGTTACTAGGAAAGACTGTAGTGACTGATCAGTTATGTCTGCCATGGGCATAGTGATGCTGTTCCTATCTCTGACCTATAATATATGTTTTAGTACTTAATTTAGCATCTGACTGTAAACAACCCTGTACTGTGTTCTCTCGCTGCTCTTTGTACTTCAATCCAATCTGATAAAATTAAAACTTCTTCGGGGCAGAGGCCAAGCCCTGTCCACATCCACCTAAAAGAGAACATATAAATGCAAATACTTATTCAGTTGACTTAAAACCAAATTTAAAGGTGGAAATAAAGTGTGTTCAGGCCTTCATTAGGACTGTCTCAAATATTATGCCAAGAAAACAGAAGTCTAGAAAGTGCTACAGCGAATAAGGCAAGCCCCTGCTTATCCTCAGCTAAATGGTTCACAAGACCTTGCTGAAAGTCCGTTTTTATTTATTGTCATACTTAATGGGTAGAGTTATATGGGAGGAGGATCAGCTACCTGTGGAGCCTAAAAACACATCCCTCTTTATTTAATAGTATACATGATCAGAACTGGGATATCATTTAGCCCAGGGACAAAACACAGATTTCAGATTAGGTGCCATCTGATCAATTTATAATAGCTGCCCTAGAGACCTGTATTCAGAAGATTCTGAGGTCATATATGAGACTGGTAGAAAATGAGTGAGAAAAATTCCATAAGTTCTACAGCCCTCCTATACCTTTCATTCCTGATCTAATCCACCCTCATCATTCTACTATGACCAAATTAAGTTCTAAGAGGAGGGGTGCTGGCTTACTATGTGATGTTGGGTTAGTCATAGATAGGAACCAGGATTCAAACCCAGGTCTCCCCACATTTCTTTTTATTCCAGGTTTTACGATAGGAGATACACCTGAGAGTACAATTTGGAGATATGGGTAATCATAATACTCATAACCAGTTATTAGTGCTTACTACATGCCGAGCACTGTTTTAAGTGCTTTTCATACATAATCCCATTTCATCCTATCAGCACAGTGAGAAGAGTGCTATATGTAATCATCCCCACTTTACAGATGAAATTGAGACACAAGAGAGGTTAAGTTACCTGCCCACAATCCCAGCACCAGTAAGTAGCAAAGAAGAGACTTAAACACAGAGAGAAGGAAAAACTCAGAAAAGAACAAAAACAATAACAACACTGGATTTAGAAATATTCTCATATAATCTATAGAAGATTCTGGTAATTTCACCAACACATACAAAACTCACTCACATTGAAAACATACCCCATGGGGTTCTGGTGATTTTTTTCAAAGCCTAAAAGCTGCAGAATAGGGTGTGAAAAGCCCTGGTTACAGAGGCAAGGAGCAGCAGGGAGTGATTTAGAAGACAGGAGATGAGGACAAGTGAGTCAGAAGGACTCAGGGAAGACACTGAGCTCTTGGCATGAGCATGCAGGTCTCACCATGATCTCAAGCATTACAGGTTGGCCCCTAAAGGTCCCATTTTGCTTAAAAGACTCCCCCAAACTAAAAATGTGGTATAATGGAATAGCACTGGCTGGCTCTGATCCCTAGGGCTTGCTGTTTGAAACCAGAAAGATGTGCCAATTGATGTATTTATAGGCTTAAAGCTGGCATGCAGTTAAGCTACCTGGGTTGTTCGACATCTGTTTTAGTGCACATTTCTCCCAATTTTTTGTTTCACTAGGTTTTAATCAGCCAGCTATTTTGAGCCTGAATTACAATTTCACACATATCTAGAGCCAAATGACCAAAAAAAATAAAGAAAAAATAAAGAAGACCCATAGCCAAAACAGAACTTGGAGCCAGCAGCTTGGCAAGGACAGACCCCTGGGAACAAACCCTGCCTGGGATCAAAGGCATCCAAGTAGCGTGTCACATCTGAGGACTGGGGATTCTGGGGGAAGGGGAGCCCCACAGGCTTGAGCTCAGCCAGCCCAGACCGCACACTGCCTGTCACCCGCCTTTGTTCTATGACCTTGGCCTGGAAACCTCTTCCTTCCCTAAGCAAAACCCTAAGTTCCTTTAAGCCCTAGCCTAAATGTCAACTTCTTTGGGAAGTTTTCTCTTACTCCATCCCTATTTCATCTCTACTTCCTGCATTTAAAAAAAATAAAATAAAATAAAGTTACTCTTCCTCCTCCACACTGCCAGCACCTTTGTTTGTGGTACTTTCTCACGCCCCAGCAAGCTGTCTAGTCTGTCTCTCTGTCTCCCTGACCACACTGAGCTCCTCAAGACTGGGGGGAGGGAGGAAGGGGAGGGGAGTTCCCTCAACTCTATGTCCTCAGCTCCCAGCCCATTCCACATGTCTCTGGAATGAAGAGAAAGGAGGATGGGAGAGAACACGGGTGTGGGCCACCCTCATTCACAACCTTAGACAGATTTAGGCAGCATCAGGCAGCAACTTGGAGGCAGAGGCAGGCTCAGGCCCTCTGGTTGCAAGGCTTTGATGTGGAAAGCACCGGAGAGAAAGAAGTTGAAAAGCAACATGCTGCCCCAATATTTTACCATGAGTAAGTATTATTTTTATAATTGGAAAAACGTAAACTTTTTTTTTAATGGACTACTTGTTCCCTACTCTTAAAAGCACTGACAGTGTTTCCCATTGTGTGGGAAATAGACACAAGTGACCTATGAATGACAGGGGTATTTAGACTACTTTGAGGGTACAGAAGGGAGAAGCTCAGCCTGCCTGGGGGCATCGGGAAGGCTTCTCACAGGATGGGGTGCTTGCCCAGAGACTTGAGGATGAGTGAGAGCTCTGCAGGTAGACGAGGGCAGGAGAGGTGGAAGGGAATTCCAGGCAAAAGTAACAGTACATGCAAAGGCACAGAGGCATCAGAGTACAGGCTAAATGATATGGCTGGAGTGTGGGGTGCACGGGTGGATGTGAGGTTGGAGGGTGTGCAAGAAAGGATTAACTCAGCGGGCCTGCAGTGTTCAAACCCTGCACATTCCAAAGGAAAGACTGGTCCTTGACCAGCTCCTAGGAGATAACCTCTGAGGTCTTGGAATATCCTGCCTGAGCGTGTATTTGTATACATGGGGCTCTGGGCCACACCAGAGTGTACGCTAACAATGGTTTATGGTGAAGGCCTGTGTTTGTTTGCCTGGGGGACTCTGTGGGAGCTCGAGACTGAGAAGCTAGCTAAGGTTAGTCACACAGGTGCTCCATGCCTACGTGACTGACACCAATAAAAACCTAGACAACCAGACGGTAAGCTTCAATGTGTTGTCACACATCACTCCTGGGAGAATGAAGCACTGTCCATATGACTCCACTGGGAGAAGACAACTGGCAGCTAATGTCTGGTGTCCCTGGACTCCACCCTGTGCACCTTTTCCTTTGCTGATTTTAACCTGCATCCTTTTTCTATAATAAATCATAACTATGAATATAAATATTTTGAGTTCTATTGAGTTCTTCTAGTCAGTCATCAAATCTACGGGTGTCTTAGGGACCCCCCCCCCCAATCACAGAGCAAGAAGAGCTTTGCCCAAAGCTAATGAGTTTGAATTTCACCCTGGAGTCAATTGTTATGAAACTGAAGGGTTCCAACTTGTGGGGCAATGATGACAAGGTCTACACTTTCTGGGAGATATTGGAGACTGCAGGTGGGAGTGGATGGGAAGAGGAGACAGGGCTGGAAGCAGGAAGACCAGGAGAAGACTGCTAACCCAGCCCAGGTAAGAGCTGGTGAACCCTTGGGAGTGGGCAGTGCGCCATGGAGAAGAACAGAAATCAAGGAGGTCGATAAAACTAGACTTGGTAACCAATTAGACTCTACAGTGAGGGAGGAAAGTCAAGGATAATGCCCAGGTTTCTAGCCTGGCAACTGGATGGATGATGGTATTGGTGACTAAAACGGGAAATCCTGAGGGGAGAGTTTAGGGGTGTCCTGACTCCCAAGCCCAGCCTGGCATCTTTCACTCTCTTCAATTCTATAATCCAAAAGGAAACAGGTTACTTCGATCACTGGTTTTTCTCTCCTTGAAACCATCCCTTCAGCTGTCTCCCTTCAGTGATCACTTATAGATCACTCCTGCTTAAAAACCACAAAAAGATGTTCTTGGCAGATCTCCCTGACCTCGATTTCCCTGCTGGCAGAACCACAAGAAAGGCATTAGTGCCTTATGTGAACTGGGGAGCCAGGCAGAGGAGACACCCAGAAGCCTAAAGAAACAGTGAGTACATGAGGAGATTTCAAACACCAAGATGGGGTCCTGGGGCAGACACTCAGGTGAGGCTCAGGTCCCTGTTACACTGGAGAGGGGGTGTAGGTTGAAGGAAACTGAAAAATAAAGGCTCTTTGGTCTGCACAGAAAGTCTCCCCTTGGCCTGGTGCTAAACTATATTTAATGGGTTTCCAGGTGGCAAGAAGTCAGTGTGAAATGTGAGCTCTCCTTGCTTGGCCCCAGGACCAGACATCACAAAAGAGTAGCTGGGCTTTCTGGGTAAAGGTGATCTGACCCTTTGATAAGTCCAAGGGCGAACGTCACATCTCCTGGCTGTGTTCTGACAGCTGCAACAGCCCCAAACAGCAGCTCAGCATCTGCAGTGCTTCTTCCAAGCATCACTGGGAAATGTTCATTACGGACCTCCTTTGCTCCTTACACCCCATCACTGTGCATCCAGACAAATGGCTAAGTGTACAGCTGGATTCCATTCCCCTGGCCTTTCTGACAAGAGCTTACAACCCACTCTACCCAGAAGAGGGCCCAGAATAAGAAAGGCAGGGAGTAGGAGGAGAGGGAATGGAACCAGTCAGTCTCCAGGTTTCAAATGAGGACCCTGACATAGCAAGAGCCTCTGACAAATTCTTTCCCAATAAGGGGAGATGGGAAATGGCTGAAAGCACAGGCTCTGGAATCAAGCAGACTGGGGTTGGAATCCCAAACTGATCATTAGCTGTGTGACTGGGCAAGTTAGTTAATATTTCAGAGCCTGTTTTCTCATCTGTAAAATAGAAAGGACAAGCAAACAAACCCTATATGATATATAGATTAGACGAGCTAATGCCTAAAATGCCTGGAATATAGTAAATGCTCAATAAATGTTACCTAATTTTACTGTTGGCTTTCTAAACCTGGGGATCAGAAATGAAAATTTTGAGTGTTGAGTCCTGTAGAAAATACAGTGAGACGAGGTTCTCAATTCAGGCCTGAGTGGCTAAGAGAATCACGTAGTCTGAGGCTGTACTGAGCTGGAAGCCTCCTAAGAGATCATTTGATCCCCCCCTTTCATGGGTGAGAAAATAGAGATGTCTAGTAGCTCTCCCAAGGTCACACAGTAAGGTAATGGTAAAGCTAAGACCAGAATCCAGGGCATCAGACTCCTGTTTCCTTGTTCTTTCCTCTCCATGGAAACTTAGAAAAACAAAAAGAGAGGATGCCACAAGTCAGGACATGGACAAAACATCAAATGACTTGCTGCAGTAAAGAGGAAATTGTTGGTGCCCTGTCCAGATCCCTTTCCCCAAACCCTCTTCTGCTGTGAGTGTTGTCTGCCATTGGTTCCCAGTTGCCCCTTCCTCTGGACAATGCCACCCTACTGCCCAGCTGATGGAAGCTGCCTGACCAAGAGATTATACCCAGTGCTGTGCTGGCAAATGTTTAACAACCTGGTTTGAGTGTCTGCCACTTTCCATACTCCCACCAAGGCTGATTTCAAGCTACCAACATGGCATCGCTGAATGCGGAGCTGCGAGGAAATGCACAGTAGTTCTTCATCACATGGTATTTCTACCCTAAAACTGTGACAGATGAAAAATAACCACAAGAACATTGATAAACGAAAACTTTTGTAAAATTATTAGGAAGTGATGAGTTTTGAACATTTATTAGCACTGTTTTTAATATTATTTAATTATAAATTTATATAACTCATTTTTAATAATAGCTCACAAAATTTCTAAAAATTTGACAATTGGCTCCTGTTAAGACGTAGGAGACAAGTTGAGCACATCACTGATTTACCCTCTACCCCATTCCCAACAGCCTGAGGCCAGTGACTGACATAGGAACACAAAGGCTGCCCCCCACCCATCTCACCTAGGGAACAACTCTGTAGTATGATAAATTCCAGAGCCACCAGTGACATGGGGCTACTTTTCCCCTCGATTCCCCCTTTCCTATCCTGATCCCCTCACCCTTTACAGGTTTTTCCTGAAGGACACTCTTTTAATAAGTCACATGCACCCAAGGCCCAGTCACAGACTCTACTTCTAAGAAACCCAACCTAAAATGTTTGTACAGGGTAAAAATTTAGGGAAAGAGTCGCTTTGGAGGGATCCCAAGAGGCTCTCTGAAGGAGGTGGGATCCAAAGGGTGGGTGGATTTAGGTTTGGAAAAGAAAGGCCATAAGATACTCCAGATGGAGTGGTTGGGTCCAAATTACACCAACCACCATGCAGTTAACAGATCCATCTACCAGGCGGAGCAGGGTTCTCACAGGGACATGGGCCCTGGGGTCACCCATTAAGGACTGCCAAAGTTGAAGGAGGGGGTGTTTCCATGGCAACAGTGTGATAGAGAAAGTTAAACTGTGGGTCCATCAAGATGTGTGGCTCTCTGGCAAGGACATTATGGCATCCTAGTCTGCACTAGAAATATTGTGTGTACCAAAACCTTTGAAGCTAGAAGGTGCTTTTTAGATCATCTAGTGCTACTGGTGGATGAAAAATTTGAGGCAGTACAAGGAAAATATTATTTATTTTAATAGTTATATTTTCTTTGCTTTGGATTTTTAAATTTTTTTAATTGTGGTAAAATATACATTTACATAAACTTTACCATCTTAACAATTCCTTGCTTTTGTTATTAAAGTCACCTTCACTATATAGCAACAATGCTGACTTTTCATTTGCAGAACTATGTAATGTTTCCCTTTAAAATAACTTGTACAGAATAGATTTAAAGTAAAGTATACAGAAAATAATAGGTGATACACATATGGAAAATTCACAAAGATAAAACACACATACACACACACACACACACACACACACACAAACCGCTACATTTTGCAAACTAGTGCACACTCTCATTTGAACCTAGAAAGGGTAAGAGAACTGCCAAAGATCATATGACTAGTTAAATACAGAACAGGACTAGAACCCAGATTTTCAAATTCCTGTTTCCATGTTTTCCACTGTGCCCTGCTTCTCCTTTAAAGAAAGAAGAAAAATATTGGTTTTGTCCTCCCCCTAAAAGATAGTAACAAAAGAAACGTCCAGGTTCTTTTTCATTCATGACAGGAAAAAGTCACCTTCCCTTTTTAATCAACCTCACTGATGGTTTTTAGAGCAGGGAGGGATTCTTATAGCTAACTGGGTGTGGCAGCCTGGAGAGGACACAAATCCTCTTGAAATCTGCCTCCTCTGATTTCATCATTCTGCTAACATCAGATGTCAAAGCTAGAGAGGAAAGGAAAGTTGGCATTTTGATGCCAGCATCCGCCTCCAGCTATTCCGTGGTGCATGCTTGTCAGAGAGGGAGCCTATCTGTTTCATAAACTAAATCTGTGAGCAGAGTTGGTCTAAAACGCATCTTGATAAGAACTGTGAGTCAGGAGACTGCCTTTGCCATTTAATGGTTCTAAACAACAGACTCCCTTCTTAACCTCTCTAGGCCTCAGTTTACCTACTCTATAATGGAGACAATAGTTCTTATTTATTTCAATATAATCTCAATAGTCACTAAATGTTTTTTCAAAACAACTTAACGATTGACAAAATGTTTTTCAGACCTAGTGTCTCTTTAGTCTGTACAATTGTGTGATGTGGGTGTTATCATTTAACGGGTGGGGACCATCTCTGAAAGAGGCCATGTAACTTGTTCATGGTTGTGAGGAGGTCTCAAATCCAGATCCTGTGACCTTGGACCACCCACCTTAAAATTTAGAAGTGTATCACCAATGTTTTTCAAAGCATATTCTTCAGGATCTCAGATATAGATAGATAAATAGGTAGATAGAGCTGCCATCATTTTATATATATACTAGAGGCCTGATGCACGAAATTCATACAAGAGTGGGCCTTTCTTCCCTCTGCTGCTGCACCGGCTTCCCTCTGACACCCAGGACTCAGCTTCCCTTGCAGTCCCGGCTTCATCTGGGACTAATTAGCATATTATGCTTTTATTATTATAGACTAGAGGCCCGGTGCATGAAAATTCATGCACTGGAAGGGGGTCCCTCAGCCCGGCCTGCCCCCTCTCACAGTCTGGGAGCCCTCAGGGGCAGGAGGTGACCCAGCGATCAGGGGAAGGCGATGCCCCATCACACCTCTGCTGCTGCCACTGCTGACAGCGCAAGCCTCAGCTGGCCCTGGTTACCTGAGCCTCGGGTGGCTGGGCAGCGCCATCTGAGGCTTGCCTACACCTCAGCTGGCCCTGGGCGGCTGAGGGGCTGAGGGGACTGAGCGCCGCCATCTTGTGGCTATGGGCACTGCCATCTTTGAGGGCATGGCAGTCAATTAACATATTCCCTCCTTATTGGCTGTGGGTGCTGCCATATTTGAGGGTGGGGTAGTCAATTAGCATATTCCCTTTATTGGCTGTTGGTGCCGCCAGCTTTGAGGGCAGGGCAGCCAATTAGCATATTCCCTCCTTATTGGCTGTGGGCGCCTCCATCTTTTGTGATGGCATGAGGGTCAATTAGCATATTCCCTCTTTATTAGCTAGGATAACTACATACATCCTATAGCTATGTATAGATATCTATAGATACAGCTGCTACTTATTACTCTGTAAAAGAGTAATCAAATAATGTTGTGTCAAAAGTGTTAAGGGCTTTTTTGCTGCTGTGGGACTTTCATAAGAATTGTAAATCTCCAGGAGAGAACAAAGTTAGAAGCATCTCTAAAACTGATTTGTCAAATTACCCAACTGAGGTAGGGTAATTAATTAAAATTAATATTCTAGAGGCCATTTTGGGGAATGTGAAACTACTCTATTGTAGTTACTCTTAGTTCTAATATTACTTTGTTAGGTGCCTATTGCTTTATAGAAATGCTAAACTCTACTCTGTGTTACCATACAGAGAACAGGCCTTCCTTATAAAGGCTTTCTTTCAAGCCTATAACAATTAGACTGATCACAACTTATGAATTTGCTCCACAGGACAAAACTTTGGGTTGAAAAGCTTTCTATCATCATATTTGATTATGTCCAGGTGTGTTCAGAGAAGCTGAGCATCCTGTACATGTCTCAAGCAAGCAATATTTATTTAATATTTATCTTGCCTCTTATCTGTGTTCTATTGTCTCTCTATGTAAGACCACTAAGTCAAAGAAGTTACTCTCTTCTTCTGAATCCCACACACAGTGATAAGGAGGATTAGGACAATAGGGAGGAAAAAATCACAATGAGGTGCTCTTGAGAAACAACCACAGGGCCAGCTTCCCGGTGTGCAACCTGTACACATACAAACTACATGGCACACATCTCTCAGAAGGGTGCTTAGCATGGCACTCTGTCATATTTTTAATAATTTCTGAATAAAGGGTCTTGCATTTTCATTTTGTACCAGGTCCTAAAAATTATGTAGCCCATACTGAACAGTCAGTATTTAATTGTAAGCGCCATAAAAGACCATATCTGCCTACTCCCAGCACCTAGCACTGTGTCCAGCACCAGAAAGGGGCAAACTATTTATGTACTGAACAAACAGGTACAAGGAAAGGCCTGCAAAGAGGTGAGGCCTAGTCCTTCCTCTTCCCAACAAGGCTTAAGACACCCTTGTATTTTGAAGTCAGAACCAGTCACCAAGTGAGATTGAAAACTCACACACAAACAAGCTGGAGGAATAGGCTAGCCCATGAAATTAAAACCCAGCCTGTAGGAATGCAAACAAGCAAAAGACAGGAAGCAGGCAGACACACCGTCCTCTCCTCAGATAATGGTACATTTTCCACCGCTCTTCCGGGTGACAGCCAATTTCAGAAACCAGCACTAACCTGCGTGTGATGCATTTTCCTTCTCATCCCCATCCAGTATCTGCCCCCCTTCCTCTCCTTCCTAAGCCAGCTATCTCCCATCCCCAGCACCTCTCAGCTGCTAACAGCCTGAAAGGTTTAATCTCTAAGAAGGATGCTCCAGGGCTCTGTTATCAGAGTTACTTAATTCTGCATTCACCACGGTCTTAATCATCTGCATCAGACCACACTCCTGAGACTCACGCGCGCACACACTCGCTCTCTGGGAGCCAAAAGTTGTTCTCACTTCATCAGCACCTCAGAAGCATTAATAAAGTGCAAAAGTGTAGTGACAAAGGCAGGGGAGGGAAGGGTGTTCAGTTTTGTGTTTTTGTTTTCAATAATATTGATGTTTTAGCAACATTGACAAAAATAAAAATAAAATCATGGCATTTCACCCCAACCACCAATTAAATGGTATTCATTTTGCCATGTTTCCTTCGTTATTCATTTTATATCACTGCCATAACGATAAATAAATTTAAATGTTAATACATCACTTTCAGAGGCCTTGTTTCTAATATTCCATCAAATGGGTATGACCATCTGTTATGGACTAAATGTGTGTGTGTGTCACAAATTCATATGTTAAAGCCTTAATCCTCAGTGTATTTGAAGGCAGGGCCTTTGGGAAGTATTTAGATTTAGATGAGGTCATGAGGGTGTGGCCCCAATTATGTGATCTTCCCCCCCCCCCCCTCTCTCTCTCTCTCTCTCTCTTACACACACACATGTATTATGAGGACATCGCCAGAAGGCAGCTGTCTGCAAGCCAGGAAGAGAGCCCTCACCAAGAACTTAACCATGTTGAGACCTTCATCTTGAACTTCCCAGACTCCAAAACTGTGAGAAATAAATGTCTGGTTTTTAAGTCACCCAATCTGTGGTATTTTTTTTTTAATAGAAGCCCAAGCTGACCAAGATGCCATCCAACACTTAACTATTATCCTATATGACATTACATAGATTGTGCTTTTGTTTGTTATTAGAAATAGTGCTGTAACAATCATTTTTGAGAGGAATTTTGAGAGAGTAGAACTGCATTCGAATTTTGGCTAAGTCTTTTACTAGCTAGGAAGATCCTAGAGGGGAAATAATAGTATTCGCCGACTTGAAGCATTGCTGATAGGAAAGTGGTATATACACTATATGGCACTCAACAAATTTCATTATGACTGGACATGCTAAGCCTTGTCCAAAAAGAATGACAAACACGTGGTCTATGCCCACTGGATACCTGCCATTCAGATAGAAACCAAGTTGAGCTATTAAATAGAGGAACTATGACAAAGAAGTGGGAGATGACTATCACCACAGACATTAAAGTATAGATGTTTAAGAAAAAAAATCAAGATTTCAAAAAGGACTTAAGAATTAAAAAATGCTATATCGGTTGTAGGTTGACTAGTAACCAGAAAAAAATGGCTTTTAAAAGCAAATTGATTAAAGTAGGGGTTGATAGCATGGCCATTATAAGTAAGACATTATTTGTGTGCTTGGGGGAAAAGCTATAGCCAGGAATATAGTATACTGTGTCCTTTGGGGATTAGGGCCATGAGTCATGAAAAGAAAATGTATTTGTCCTTTAAATTGCACCAATATATATTAAGATAAATAAGCTATATTATCATGCCCTGGCTAGTGTGGCTCTATTGGTTGGAGCATCATCCCATGTACCAAAGGGTCACCAGTTCAATTCCCAGTCAGGCACATACCCAGGTTTTGGGTTTGATCCCCCCACCCCAGTCGGGGTGCACGTGGGAGGCATACAACCGATTGATGTTTCTCTCACACATTGATATTTCTCTCTCTCTCTCTCTCTCTCTCTCTCTCTCCCTCTCACTTCCTCTCTCTCTAAAATCTATTTTAAAAATATATTTAAGATAAATAAGCTATGTTATCAAAACTAAAATTGTCTATTTGAATATACTTAAAGAAGACTATCGATACAAAAAGAGTATGTTATTAAAGGGGTTGACAAGGATTCTTTTGTTTGGTCAATAAATATTTATTGGTGCCCATGATAAACTATTCTGCTAGATTCTAGGACAGGGGTGGGGAACCTTTTTTCTACCAAGGACCATTTGGATATTTATAACATCATTCATGGGCCATACAAAGTTATCAACTTAAAAATTAGCCTGCTATATTTGGGCAAACATTTTATTAACTCACTCCTAATGCCTTGGCAGGGCCACACCAAATGATTTTGAGGGCCTTATACAGCCCACAGGCTGGACATTCCCCACCCCTGTTCTAGGACAAACAAAAAGATGAAGATGATGAGCTCACTGCCCTAAAGGAGCACATAGAAGCCCAAGATAAATGTGCATTGTGCTGTCCTATCAAAGTAAAAAAGTACCTGCAAAGTGCTATGGAAGCAAAAGGAAGAAGTAAGCAATTCTACCCAAAAAAGCCGGTGTTCAGAAAATGCCTCACAGTTGAAGTCACTTTTTATCTAGATCTTATTGGATAAGCAGTTTCCCAGGCAAAGAAGAAAGAACATGAACATGTGTGACATTCCTGGGATAGAAAGCAGAAGAAACTCCAGATCCCCAAAAAGACAGGGTTCTAGGCCACATTGTTCCTAGTAGTCTAAAGTTACCTGTATTGGCACTACCTGGGGTTCTCATTTCTTTTTATTAAACTTTTTTTTTTTATTTCAGAGAGGAAGGGAGATGGAGAGAGAGATGGAAACATCAATAATGAGAGAATTATTGATCGGCTGCCTCTTACACGCCCCACACTGGGGATCGAGAACGCAACCTGGGCATGTGCCCTGACCGGGAATCGAATCATGACCTCCTGGATCATAGGTCGACGCTCAACCACTGAGCCACATAGGCCAGGCTGGGTTGCTTGTTTCAAATGCAGATTGCTGGGCTCCACAATAGACCTACTGAGCCCTATCTAGGGTCCAGAAGTTTGCACCTTACTACTCACGTCACTCTGACACTTGCCAACATTTAAAAATCAATGGTACTAACAACAAAACAGCACTTTCCAAGTACAAATCAAGTGGCAACTGCCCCCTGAGCTGTCAATGATCTGGAAATGCACCAACAGAGGCTATGGGGAAGGAAAGGGGTGAGCATGTAGGCACCTCCTTCAAATCACTTCCAGTGTTTCACCCTCCAACTCCCCCTTGACAGCCAGCCAATGTTGGTCCAGATGGATATATCCCCTAATCAGGCAGACACCATTTTGTTGGCTTAAAATTGGTTTTCCAGCAGGAAGGCTCAGTGATAATAAACCAGACAGGAAGGACAGTGACAGGAGCCAACCATGCCCCACTCTTGTTCCCTCTCCACCACCACCTCTCTCAGAAATCAGACTGGTATAGCCCAGCCTTGAGTGAGGAAAGGAGAGAGAGCTCCTCCAACACCCACTGGTGATTGAACCAGTGTGGAAGCTCAGGTGATGAAAAACCTGGAAGCCAAGGCAGATGTTCAGTCAAATTAAGTGGTTCCAGAAGAAAACGAAAGCTTGCCTGCTGAGACAGCTGGTGTCCATTAACCTCCTAAGCAGAGCTGCAGCAGATCCATCTGCTGGAATAGACTGTGGAGGCAGGGAGCTTCCCCCACCTCTGTGTGCCTCTGCATGCTCCCAGCAAAAGATCTGCCCTTAAGAAGGGAGAGAACGACACAGGCCCATGTGCCTTCAGGGTCTTAGAACTGATTCCTCCAAAACTTGGGGGCAGCAAACAGAATGGTCAAGAGACATCCCACACGGCTGCAATCCTAGGACTTGATGTTTGCCATCAGGGAAAGTTAACTGACATCAAAAACAACGTATTCTGTATTAAGTGCATGTGACACTCCGGGAGACACTGTACAAAGATTGTGGATACTACTGGTAAATGTGATTTTTAAGTGGCACAACTGACAAATTATAAAGGAAAGAAATTAACATTTACTGAGGACCCACCATGAGCCTGGCAGTGTGTTAGGCATTTTCAGATACAGTTATCTCATGTAATCCTTAAAACAACTCTATACCCTAGGTATCATTATTTGCATTTTACATATGATAAGGCTGGGATTCAAACTCAGATCTTCTAAATGTCTAGGAAAAAATCCAATGCTTCTCTGAGAGATGGCTGTGCCACAAATAAGCCAGTTTCTTTGGTTTGGAGGGTGAATGGGAGGGATGGGGGAAGGGCTATAACAAAAGCTATTTGTGGGGCTGGAACAAAAGATTATGCATGGATGGGGGTTTGCTGCCTTTGATGCTTTTGAAGATGACCAGACTGAGGCTTGAAATGTATCCATGGCAACAGCTATGCTGGGAGCTGTGGCCAAATTAGCTCACCCTTGAGGCAGTTGGGTTGGGGACTCTGGAGAATATTCCTTGATGGAGAGAGTAGTGTCAACTCCCACTTCATTTTTAAGCCCCTGCCTCCCTGTCCCCACAGCTGGACCCCCTGAAGGCTCAGTCTCCGCCCAACACACCAGCCAATCCAAACACCGGGCTTTCTGTGAAGCTGAGCCTTAATCAGCCTCTGAGGCCCCAGTTCCAGGGGGCTGAAAACCACTCTGGCTTTCACTAGGTCCGCCCGCCTACCCCACCCCGCTCTAGCAAAGACCTGGGCCCTACCCAGGAGCTCTTGTCTGGTGCACAGGTTTTACGCCCCTGTTCAGGCCTCCAGGTAGAAACTGCCCCAGCTCTGTCCACCCCACAGAAGCCCTTCTTTCACTCAGTGGGAACCCCTCAAGCTGACACTCAGCCTTATTTTCCACTGAGCCTGCAGGCCTTTGACTTTGTACTTCACAGCCTAGACCTCTATTGCTTCTCCTGCCAGCATCCATTCCCCATGCCAGGACCGAGGTACCATTCTCCAACTGCCCACAGGGTTGGTGGCCCACAGCCCTCAACTAAGCCCCTCTCCAGACATGCTCTAGGCCTCTCCAAAGGTCACAACCCCTTTTGGGGGAAAACCAACTCCAGTGACAGGTTGATGTGAGGGTATAAAGTTCGGCCACCTCCCCCAATTTGTGACAACTCTGAAGGCCAGCCCAGCCTCAGCACTCCCTGTGAGATCAGCAGAGGCTTTTGATGTGACCACATTGCAGTTGAGTTTCTCTCCTCTTCTGCTAAGTCCTGCTTCCCCACCTTCTACATATACATTGATCCTGAGAGCAATCCCCAATAAACTTACTGCACAGAAGTCTCCAACTCAGAGTCTGTTTCTCAGGGAACCCAATCTCATAATGACATTTTTGTCCTCATTAACTGAAGGGCACCATATTCCATGTCCCTACCAGCTTGTCCCTGAAGCTGTCGTGTATACGTTTCAGGAACAACCAGCCTCCCTCCCAAGCTCAGAAGAATCATCCTGGTGCTTGTCCTTACTCTGCCACATACTGCTGGGCACCTTCAGGAATTACTTAACCTCTCTGAGTCAGTTTCCTATCTACAAATTGATAAATGAACACTGGGGCAGTTATCCTTGTAGCTCATAGCACTTTTAATTATTTTATTCACTCAACAAACACTAATTGAGAACTGGCCACATGTTTTCATCCCTCCAACTACAGCTTAGATGTCACTTCCTCCAGGAAGCCCTTCCACTCCCACCCCCAAAGCTAGACTAGATCATGTTCTTCTATGTTCCTGCAGCCCCTGACTTTACCCTTCCTGTAGCTCTTACCCCTGAATTGTAAATAACCTGCTTTTTGCCTTTCCCTTTCATTGGACCATGAGTTCCAAGATGACAGGGAATGTGTTTATTCACCTTTATATCCTTCATGCCTTGCTTAGGGCTTGGCCCATGATTTAAGGATATAAAAATACTTGTAAACTAGACTTCTAGGTGCTGCCGGAAAAGCAAAGATAATATCCCACATTCACACAGCCCTTTACAATGTGCAAATTGCTTTCATACCCAGTCTCGTTTGGTCCTCATAAGAACATTGCAGGGTAGGCAGGCTGGAACCATGTTCCCATTCTACAGATGAAGCAACAAAGACCAAGGTGTGCTGAAGCGGCTTGCGCCCTCCTGGAGCCAGGTCTCCTGACTGCTCAGTGAGGATCGCTCTCTATCCAAAACAGGTCCCCCACCAAAACAGGAAGAGGCAGACCTCGCATACACAGTTTGACATCTCTATAGAAGGGCTGGCTTCCACCAATCCCAGCCCACTCTTGGGATCTATGATTTCCCTCACTGTGGACCACGACCCTAACAGTGAAAGAAGAAAGCCATGAAACAACCATTCAGCTGGGTCCCATCTTGGAAACTATTTACACCCCAAGTGACAAAATTCTAAGGGAGCAGGGCTGTAGTTGATACAGGAAAGCTGGAGAAGGCAGAGGCCTGCCTGAAATGCCAAGGGAGTGAGAGCCTCAGGAATGCCCTCTCAACTCTGGGCAAAGCATTAGGTCTGTACCGATTAGAGAGCAGGGGAGAGTGTATTGCTGATCAGGGCCATACCCCCAGGCTCATCCTGTTCCCAGCACCGTCTGCCAGGGTCTGAGCTAGATTAGTGCCTCTGCTTCCACTGGCTTGGCTCTGAACTTATCTCTATTTTTGTGTTGAACACTCGCTGTCTCAGCTCCTTGAATATCCTGTCGGTCGGGAGATAAAATGAGGGAAGAAGGAGGGGCCTGCACACAAAAGCTCTCTTCCAGCTGCAAAATAGAAATTCTTTTCTCCTCTGCCCCATAGAAGAAAAAAAATTCTATACCCAAACACAGTATCGAACGGACCTTAACTCTTCCTAAGGTTGGTGTTGTTTTTTTAAGTCCTAAATGGTTTTTCCCTAAAGAAACTGTGATAATACAATTAGCGATACACAGAGGCCTTAGCTGGGAAACTGCGGGCCCTCCCCACCCACCAGCCCAGCCTCTTAGGAGTTAGGCTTTGAAATGAAGAAATCTATTGTCGCTGGGGAACACAGGGCTGAATCACAAATCCCAGCAGAGTGGTGATGCTGAAACCTCCCTTTGTGGAGGGAATGGGGAAGCTGCGCGGTAATGGCTGCATATTACTTGCAGCAATGCGGGGCCTATTCTCTTGGCTTGTTTAAGCTTCCATAGGCCATAAACATTGATCACCATTTAGACTGCAGCACCTTAGTGATGTAAATCATTTGTCTGCCTGAAGCTCTGGGAGAGAATCTCCTTCCAGACCCCAACCAACCCAGGAAGAAACACCCAGAAAACTGCTGATTATGATCCAAAAACATGTGGTGAGCTCCAGACCAGAGCTATCCAATCCAAATATGAAGCAAGCCACACCTGTCATTTTAAATTTTCTAGTAGCCACATTAAAGAATACAAGGAGATAAAATTAATTTTAATAATATATTTTCTTTAACCCAATAATACCTAAAATATTATTTCAACATGTAATCTATATAAAAAATATTACTGAGATATTTCACATTCTCTTTATTTTGTACTGAGTTTTCAAAGTACATGCATATTTTACATTTATAGAATGTCACAATTTGGACTAACCACATTTCTTTTTTTCTTTAATTGCACTTTGCCTTATTGTACTTCACAAATTTAATTTTTTAATTAAATTTGTTGAGATAATATCATGTAAATTTCAGGTGTACAACATCATAATTCAATTCAGTATCCTCTATTATGTACTCACCACCCAAAGTCTAGTTTCCCTCCCTTACCATATATTTGACCCCCTTAATCCCCCCACCTGCCTTCCCCTCTGGTAACCACTATTCTGTTGTATGTGTCTATGAGTTTGTTTTTATTTGTTTTGTTACTTTGTTTATTACTTTTTGTTTGATGTTTCACAAAGGAGTGAAATCATACAGGTTTTGTCTTTTCAGTCTGACTATTTCACTTAGCATAGTACTCTTAATATCCATTCATGTTGTCGCATATGGCAATATTTCATCTTTTTTCTGGCTGAGTAGTGTACCATTGTAAATATATATGCCATACCTTCTTTATCCCTTCATCTGTCAATGGATGTTTAGGTTATTTCCCTGTTTTGGCTATTGTAAACAATGCTACAATGAACACAGGGGTACATATATCTTTATGAATTAGTTTCAGATATTTCAGATAAATACCCAGAAAGGGAATTGCTGGATCATATGGTAGTTCTATTTTTAATTTTTTAGGAACTTCAATACTGTTTTTCATAGTGGCTGCACCAACTGGTATTCCCACCGACAGTGCACAAGGGTTCCCTCTACTCCACATCCTCTCCAACACTTGTTATTTCTCAGACTAACCACATTTCAAACGCTCAGTGGTCGCATGTGGGTGGTGGCTATAGTATTGGACAGAATAGCTCTAAAGTTTGCAGAATATATCTAATTTGATATTTTCAACAAGCCCTCTGAAATAGGCATTAGCATCACCATTTCATAGATGACAGAGTTGAGGCTCATACTGAATAATTGAGTTGGCCTCACGCAAATCCAGAATCTACATCTCCTGCCTCCCCATCCTAAGCACCTATCATTTCCCCACACAAAAACCAGGCTAAAAATTATGGCAAAGATAAATCCAGTGCTTACAAAATGCAGAGCATGATTCACAATAGCCAGAGGTGAAAGAAACCCAAATGTCCATCATGGATGAATATATAAACGAAATGTGGTATATACAATGGAATATTATTCAACCTTTGAAAGGGAGGAAATTCTGATACATACTACAATTTGGATGAACCTTGCGGACATTATGTTATGTGAAATAAGCCAGTCACAAAAAAGACAAACACTATATGATTCCACTTATGTGAGGTCCCCAGAGTAGTTAAACTCATAGAGACAGAAAACAGAATGATGGTTGCCAGGGCCTTGGGGAGGGGGAAATGGGGAGTTAGTGTTTAAATGATACAGAGTTTCAGTTTAAGGAGATGAAAAAGCTCTGGAGGTGGATGGTGGTCATGGCTGCACAACAGTTTGAATGTACTTAATGCTCCTGAACTGTACACTTAAGAATAGTTAAAATGGTAAATTTTATATTTTCTACAATAAAAAATCAGCTATAAAAATGCAAGTATTATCCTAAACTCTATGAGTATTACCACATTTCATCCTCACAACATAAAGTAGGTGCTGTTATTATCTCTGTTTTACTGATGGGGAAGCCAAGGCTTAAACACATTAAGCAAATTGTTCAAGATCCCATGGCCAGTGAGTGATGGAACCAGGATTTGAACTCAGGGAGTCTGACTCCCAAGACTGTGTTCTTAAATATGACGTCCTCCATGAAACCTCTCTGATGTCCTCAGAAATAGAAATAGAAATAGAAATAGAAATAGAAATAGAAATAGAAATAGAATCCAGAAAGGAAATGGAAATGACATTTATTACAATCTATTCTCAGAACACAAAACCCCTTTGAAACACAAACTTGATCATGCCACTTGCATTCTCCAAAGTATCTTGCAATAAAACCCAAGTTCTTTATTCCTTGCCCCAGGGCCCTGCAGGATTATGCCTGCTGATGCCTCTCCAATCTCATCCTCTCCAATCTCTCCTGTTGGCTCATCATGCCCCTTCCACCCACCTCCTTCATCTTAGACCTGCCAATGTCCAGGGCCTTGGCACATGCTGTTCCTCCTTCCTGGAATGCACTGCCACTGACATCTGTGTGACCATTCCTCCTTTCATTCAGATCTTTAGCCAAAGGACTCTTATCCCAGAAAACTTCTTTGTTCCCTGTCTCTAAAACACAACACTTACTCACCCTAAGCCCATTTCCCTATTCTCTTATTTTTCCATCATAACCACTGCCACTGCTTGACTATAGTATGCACTTATTTGTCTATTCCATTGCTGTTTCCTCTCCCTGCTAAAAGGCAATGCTGGTCCCTAAAGTGGTACTTGGCACATAGCAGACACTCAAAGAACATTTGTTGAATGAGTAACTGAATGGATAAATTCATTGAGTGCTTCAGTCAACCCTCATATAGGGTGACCAACCACCTGGTTCACCAGGGAGTACAGAGGTCCCCAGGATGTAAGACTTTCAGTGCTAAATCGAACAAACTCAGATCCAGAGATTAAGGCTGTGGCCATGTGAACTTTCAGTTCCCTTCCAGCAATCTCATTTTATAACCCCGTGGTTTCCATTGCTTAAAGTCACACATCTATAGGGTAGCAATATAGAAAGGCTGGGCTTTGGACACAACTACACTCAGTTTGAACCTGATATCTGCCACATAATGCCAATGGGTAAACCACTCAACCTCCCTAAATCTCAATGACTCCACCTGTAAAATAAAGTAATCCCAGCCCAGGGATCTAACATGAGGTCACAGTCAGATCACCTGTGTGTCACGAATTAGGCTCTCTGGAAAGCAAACTCTGAGACAGAGATCATCACTCAGGAGTGTTTTAGGGTGAGGTGCTGGCCACAATGTAGTCCCAGTGGTGGTGCTAAAGCTGAAAGGGCCCTTTATAGTTATCCCAGGTTTGGGGGAAGGGGCTGGCCTTTACACGTGGAACTGTCAAGGAGCCATAATCTTGGGCTAGGCAGCTCTGTGTATCCAACAGTCCCCCAGGACTAGGGATAGACCCTTCAATCCTGAAGGAGACCTCCTGGTCTAGCACACCAGGCAACACACATGCTCAACAAATGATACTGTTGCTGCCATAATCACAGAACACAATCCAAGGCCAGATCTATTTTGCTGTGAAGTCTGTGCTCCTTCTGTTCTGCCTCCCAGTTCTTTGTCTGAACCTCCCATGTTACCACCCTACCTTAGTTCAAGTAATGTCTGAACAGCTCCCATTTCCCTCCCGAGACAGTGAGTTCCCTGAGAGCAGGCCCCACAACTGATTCATCTTTGTCCCCCTCCTGCCCTGTGTAGCCTAGGCTTCCTGGGTAACGAATTAAATGAACAAGAGTGTGTCCACCTGGATCCCCAAGATGTTTATGGATTTTGACCATATCCTTTCTAGGCCTTCAATAGTCCCATTCCTATCCAGGTTAGTCTACAGTACCACCCCTGGTCAAAACAGCCCAGGCAGAGCAATGTTCACCTAGAAACCATTTTGACTTCAGAGGAGGGGCTTGAAGCACCTCTCTTCTCCAATACCCCAACCTCCCTCCATTAGGCCAAGTTCTAATTGCCAACAGCCAGCTCATGTCTGCCATGTAGCAAACAGAAAACTCAAAAGGGTCTTAGGGACTTGTCCCCTCTTTCTTCCCCCACTCGCCAGACTCTGCTGCAAAAGCATGCCTTCTCTCTTCATTAAAAGAGTCTGGGGGAGTTAAGACTGCAACCCACAGATCTTGCCAGCCATGTTCAAGTTGGTGGCCTTCTCACTATAACTCCTGTCACCTTCCTGGGAGAATCCTCATCCCTTTCTAAAGCCCTCCTGAAGCATCCCCTTATTGGTCAACTCGTTGAATGTTTTAGGAAGGCAGGGTGAGTCCCAGAAGTAGCATGACTTTGAACAAGTTATTTGAAGATCCCAGTGTTTTCCTATAGGGAAATACTTATCTCATAAAGTGATTACAAGAATTAATGGGAACAAATGGCATAGTATGCATTTAGTTAATGTCAGCTGTCATAATTATTACTAGCAAGAGGTTAAGAAGCAAAAAATATCTAGTTCTCAGGTTTCACACTAATATATGGAGACTGTACCTACATAACACCAAAACAACTAAATAAAAGGGTAAAAAAATCTCTTAACCATCCAGATGTTTGGTAGATGAAGCACAAACAATATTCCTCAGCTTTCTTCCCCACCAATATTTTATTCTCTTCACCTCCTTGTGAGGCTATAATAACTACCTAAGTGATACTTAGAAAATGTTCACAGATTTCCCCCCTGATAGATATGATTACTTAAAAATGTAAAACAACTATATAGCACAACTACCATGAGCAAAGTTTTTAAGGGGGGTGAGGGGGATAAGCTTAGGAAGGCAAAATTTATAGTACATTTTATAAGCAAAGAGCTAATTTCCTAAAATACAAGGAGTTATTTCAAAGCTATAGGAAAAGATCAACAACACAATAGAAATTTAAGAAAAGGACATACAAATGGTCAACAACCTCTCTAATAATGAAATAAATACCAATTAAAATGACAATGAGCCCAGCCGATATGTCTCAGTAGTTGAACAACCCATGAACCAGGAGGTCACATGCCTAGTCAGACACAGGCTCAATCCTGCAGGGGGCCTACAGGAGGCAGCTGATCGATGATTCTCTCTCATAATTGATATTTCTATCTCTCCCTCTCCCTCTCCCTTCTTCTCTCTGAAATCAATAAAAACATATAAAAAATGACAATAAGACATTTTTCACTTATGAGATTAGAAAATATTAATTCTTGCTCAGTATGTGGGAAAACAGTCACTCTCATGGGCTGCTGGGGGTGGGAGCAACAAATTGGTGCACCTTCTCTTAGATGATAATTTGATACTAGCTATTGAAATTTCAAATGTTTATACCTGTTGACTCAGAACTTCCCCTTCTAAATACATATCCTTCAAAAACATTCACCCATACGCACAAAGATATACAGACAGTCCTTGACTTACAATGATTCAACTTAACTATTTTACTACTTTATGATGGTGTGGAAGTGATATGCATTCAGTGGAAACCATATTTCAGATTTTGAATTTTGATCTTTTCCCAGGCTATCTATATGAGGTATGACACTCGTTTATGATAGTAAGCAGCAGCAGTGAGATGACTTTGTCCAAATGTGAACTAATTAATGTATGTGTTCTGAGCACATTTACCATAGGCTAGACTAAGCTAGGTGTACTAAATGCATTTTTGACTTAGGATACTTTCAATTTACAATAGATTTTCAGGACGTAACCCATCATAAGACGAGGAGTATCTGTATGTACAAGTTTGCACAATACAGTATTATTTATTCATCCAAAAAATCAGAAACCAAGTAAATGGTCACCAGTGGGGTTAGCCATAAAATGGAACTCTATACAGGCACTCAAAAAGAATTAAACATGTATCCACACAGAGATTTGTACAAAAATGTTTGTAGCAGCATTATTCATAATAGCCAAAAACTGGAAACAACCCTTCAATCCTGAAGGAGATCTTGTCTAGCACACCAGGCAACAACCCAAATATCCACCAACTGGTAAATAAACAGAATGGGGTATATCATAAAATAGTTCTACTGAAAAGAAACAAAGGTCTGTCATATGCTATAACATAAATAAACCTTAAAAACATTATACTCATTAAAAGAAGCTAGACACACACAAAAAAAACATATTTATGATTTCATTTATATGCAAGCCCATAAAAGGCAAATCTACAGAAGCAGAAAATAGATTTAAGTCGTAGCCTGGTGATACAGATGAGGATGGGGGTGACTACAATGGGTACAATGAATCTTTTAGAGATGATAAAACTTTTCTAAAATTGGATTATGGCATTAGTTACACAATTCTTGATATTTGCTAAAAAGTCAATGAGGTACATACTTAAAACAAATGAATGTTATGGTATATAAATTATACATCAGTAAATCTATTTTTAAAATAGAATGTGATAGATCAATAAATTCACACATGCAAAGATGTCCAAGATAAATTGTTAAGTTTTTTTAAAAGCAAAATAGTATTAACATTATATGAGTGTTAAGACAGTCATTATAATATATGTTAATATAACAGAGAAAAACTCTGAAGGACTATACACAAAATGTTGAGGGGGAAGTGGGCATTACTTTTACAATCTAAAAACACACAATGCAAATCTACACTAATAAAAGAGAAACATGCAAATTAACCATCACTCCACTACACCCACCAGCCAATCAAGAGCGAGTATGCAAATTAACCCAACTAAAATGGCGGCCGCCATAGAGCTGGAGCAAGCAGGAGGCTTGGGTTGCCCCTGGCGATGGAGGAAGCCAAGCTTCCCGTCTGCCCTGGCCGCCCTGGCCTCCGCTCAAGGCTACAAAGTTTCAATTATAGAAGATAAATAAATCCCAGATACCTGCTTCCATCTGGCCCTGGCCTCGGCTCAAGGAGGCACTGAAAAAAAAAAAAAAGAAAAGAAAAAAAGCCCCTTACCCAGGCTGGCCACACCCCTATGGGGTGAGGGTCCCCGCTGCGGCGCTTGGCCAGCCTGCAAAAAGCCATCAGCCCTCACCCAGGCTGGCCAGGCACTCCAGTGGGGACCCCCACCCTGAAGGGGGTGTGGCCAGCCTGCAAACAGCCCTCAGCCCCTCACTCAGGCTGGCCACACCCCCATGGCCTGATCCCTGTAAACGGACAGTTGAATATCCCTCTGTAAATGGGCAGTTGAACATCCCTCGAGGAGTCCCAGATTGGAGAGGGTGCAGGCTGGACTGAGGAACACCCCCCACCCCCGTGCACGAATTTCGTGCACCGGGTCTCTAGTATTAAAATAAATACATCAACGAGTGTTGTTTAAAACTGACTCTGTTTTGTTGATACTACTCAGTTAAAGATGCCACATCTGGTCAAAAGATGTATGGAATCTCTCATTCTCCTGGCTTTACCACAGCCTGAAAGGGGGGGGGGGGGTGGGAGGGGGGGTTAGGAGAGAAGGTAGATATCTGAAAACCACCAGCTCTGTCTTTCTCTCATTCCAAGCTCCCCAAGCAAACTATGACTAATTCTATTTCCCAGCGACCTTGGAGCTGGGGAGAATGAATGCCCTAGAGAGGTGTTAGCCTGTCTATGAATACCATGGCTTATAAAGCAATTTCTTGTGAGTTCGGCTAGCAAAAAAATAAAAATAAATTAAAAAGATTTCCCAAAGGCTAATAAGATAGTCTAATTACTCATTAAGTTGAAGAATGGGGTCAAGGGCCTGTGGACCCTGTCAATATACAGAGACCCCAGAAAGGCCAACCCTATATGCCCGACCCACTTCCCTGTCTTGATTTCTTTAAGCTCAGACCCTGGCAGCTTAGAAAACTCAAGTAGCATTTTCTTAACTATTTATTAAAGTGTAATAAACATATGAAAATGTGTACTTTTTAAAACAGCATTTTTATGAAAACTCTCTCAAAGATAAATCTTACCCTTTTCCAATGAAAACCAGTGTCACTTATTTCTTCTTCTCCTAATCAGAGGTAAATGAAGAGGCTGAGCTAATAAGAGTCCACATCCTCGCTGGTCCCATCTCCCTGAAAGTCTGGACTAAGATGCATGTGTGTTATGGATGGTGGTCATTATTTCCCAACCCCAAGAGGTGCTTTCCAAGTCAGGTGCCAACATCTCATGTCCCAGAGAACAGGGGCTGAGATCAGCTCAGGCTTGCCCAAAAGAAAGCTCTCTGGCTGCCAGGAAGAAAGACAGATGGAATGACCTCCATGAGACTGTAAGTTTTATGAGAGCCAGAAGCATGTCTGCCTGTTCATCAGTGTAAACCCAGTGTCTGATACAAAGTAGGTACTGTTAAATATTTGTTAAAACAAATGCTGACTGACTGGAACAAAGAAGGGGAAGACAGACCCTGGAAACTAGGCCACAAAGCAGAAACCCCAAGGGTTTGGACAGGGCTACTGCTAACCCAGATGGTGACTTTGTGCCAGTTAGAGAAAAGACAGCCCTTTCTCCCTGAGGATACAGCTCCACGCCAGGGCAAATTGCTTAGTGGGCAGAGCTTGTACTGGGTTTCAGGCCCCACTTCTCAGCCAGGTGCCCTTCTGTAGGGGATAACCTGCACCTGCTGTATTGGTGGCCCTGTGCTGGTATCAATGCTGCTGCTTGTGCCATTGAAAATACAAATCGTGTAGACTATTCTTTGCCAGGCTTCCGGGCAAATGCCCAGTTTGTCCACAGGAAAGTCTGACCTGAAGTAGAAACCACAGGCCTAGAAAAATCTTCCAATAGTCAATAAATGCTTGTTGACTAATTACAGGACCATGTAATCCCAAACCCTGCATCATCTGAAAAGGAAATGCAGAATGTCCCCCTGACCACTTCAGCTCCCTGCATACTCCTAAGAGAGAGCAAAGCAGATGGGAAAAAGCAAAAGAGAGGACATCCTACTTTATACCAGGAGACTGCCCTGTACATCTGAAAATAGTTACATGAACTTCATACCCAAACACCTCAAAGATGATTTTATCTGTACTTTTTCTGGTGAGCAGGCATCATTTCCTCCCTAGACTTCTGCAATAGCCCCTCACTGACCTCACTGCTTTCTTCTTGCCTACCAACAATCTATTTTCCACATTCTAGGAGGAAGGATCTTTCTAAAGGAGAAAACTGATCATGTCATTCGTTGCTTAACATCTCTAATGGCACATAGGATAAAATATAAGCTCTTAATATGGTCCACAAGGTCCTCTATGACCCTGTTCTGGCCAACCTCTCCCACTAGTTCTTATGACATTCTCTGTTTTACTCACTTTGTTCCTGCCATACCTACTTTCTTACAGTTCCTTCCTCTTCTTTCTTTTTTTAATTCTCCAAGCTTGTTGTATGTACCCCAGGGCCTTTGCACTTGCTGCTCTCTAGTCCTGGATTCTCTTCCCCAGCTTTTTAGGTGACATTCAGATGACAACTTAGAGTAGCTTTTCCTGATCTTTTATCAGGAACTCTAGCGCTCCCCCATCCTTAATTCTCTATTCCATTACTCCGTTTTATTTTCTTGGTAATGGTCACCACTATCTGAATTTATCTTGTTTATTAATCTTTATATTGCAGTCTCCCTGCCTTCCCATATTCCCCTACACTACTTCCCGCCCCCCAAACACACACACACACACACACACACACACACACACACACATACACACACCATTTCCCTCTCTATCTCTGGTATCTAGAACACAACAGAAGCTTAGTAAAATACTTTTGTTAAGAATTAGAATAATTATAATTGTAAGGCTCTTAGTTTGCAAAGTATACTCATATTCATTGCCTTACTTAAACTTAATAACAGCCCTATAGGGCAGATAGCACAACCTTCATCTTACTGGTGAGGAAAACAGAGGTTCAGAGAAGCTGTGCAGCTTGCCAAAGATCACACAGCAAGGAATAAGTTTAATTTGCACTCAAGTCCAGGTTTTCTCCCTCCAAGTCCAGAGTTCTTTCCTCAATATGCAGTTAACATTCAACTGTGCTTCCCAACCACTAAGCAAAAACTTTACAACACCAAGATTGTTAAGCTCCAAGACAAAGAAAATATAAGGCTATGAAACCATTTTGGGAATCATCAAAACAGACAATTACGTAAAATGAGCCCTCTCCGAAATTCACAGATGGAAAAGTTGCAAGGTGTCCAGATGCTACATCTCAAGTTTGTTCTCTTCTTATAGAATTCCCTGATTCAAATGAAGGACAGGGAACTTGGGAGTGAGGAACATAGGAGAGATGAAAAAGACTGTATCTCTACCCAAGAGTGGCAAAAAGAAACTATGACTAATAGGGAAAATTCACTGTAGGAAACTAACCACATGCGACAGGAGGATTGAATTTCTCACCCTTCAGGCCAGAAAGTTAAAGGCATAACAACCCAGACATGTTTAAAACTTTCTTCTCAATCCTAGGTCGAAGAAAATAATAGTAAAATTTATCTGGGAAGATAAACTGAAGGAAAGGGGAGCTAGGGGGTGGGAGGGAAATGTGCTTTCTACTATATTTAAAATGCTTTATATGAGTGTCTACATTACATATTCCAAAAAATGAGCTAAATTTAACCAAACAAGTAAATCAAAGAGAATGAAAAGGTTTAGGAAGCAATTTCAACAGGTCTGTTCTTCCAATCCGTCCTCCTTACCAGATCTCATCTTTCCCAAACCAAACAAGGGTAAGCAGGTCTATTTCTCCCTCTTCATAACATGACAGGTAGACAGCTCCTCCTTTGGTCTCACTCATATCCAAGCCATTTCCCCTTCAAATCCTGGAGCCACAGCTGAAAAGAACCATCCTCTCCAAATCCTTCATTTTACAGATGAGACCCAGCGAAGGGAGGAGATTTTCTCAAGATCCCGAAGCTAATTACCAGCCAAGTTGGAGCTTGAGTGCAGGGCCCTTGCCTGCAGTGCTGTTCCCCTTCTGGGACACCAAGCTCCTTCTCTGTTCAACACTCAGAGGACTCAAACCCCAACTGTGAACATGCACAGTGTAGGAGAATCAGCGGACCAGGCCATTTCCTGCAGCCTTCCCTTTTCCATACTGTGTGTCCCTAAGGCCTCAGGCCATTCCAACACACTCAGCAGGCGGCTCTGCCCTGGAGAAAGGACCATCCCCCAAGAAGAATGCAACACTTGGCGGGTATATCACAGTAACTAGGTAGCACTACCCACATTTAGTAGAGAGGGGCCAGGGGTGCAACTCCCGGACCCCATCACCTCTGCAAAGCCTCTGAATCCTCTACTACCCTTTAAAAGGTGAATGTCCACAGAGTAGAAACCCTGATAAATGTTAGCTGAATGTTATCACAAGTAACTACAGTAATCCAGCATTGGATGGATCCTTGAACCTAAGGTCATGAACAAAATTTACAGCCCAAGGAAAAGGACACAGCTGTTCCCATTTAACAGACGAAGACACCAAGAAACTAAGGGGCTCAGTCACTTGCCAGAGCCATGCTAAAAATTGACAAGTCAGGCACTGGTCAACTGAGTCTCCCAAATCCAAATTTTACTCTCCTTAAAGTGTACTGCAGACCTAGGGCCTAAATGAAAACAATGCACCTTTAAAATAAACTGGGCTGTGGGAAATGTAAACTCCTGAAAATCCTGTGCCTCGGTGCCAGACGGTGTCTTCCAGGCTCAGCCAGGAGGCGTGTGGAGTCCTGATGGGCCTCACCTTGAACAAGGCTATAGTTTTCAGACCAGATTTCACAGTCCAAAAATCTCAACTCCCCTCCCCCCCAAAAATGAGGTCAAGGGGTCTACAAAGAGTGGCCAACATTTATTACTAAAGGCATTGAGGGGAAAGACTATCCCAATTAAGAAAAAATAATTTTGCCCGGCCAGTGTGGCTCAGTGATTGAGCATCGACCTATGAACCAGGAGGTCATGGTTTGATTCCCGGTCAGGGCACATGCCTGGGTTGTGGGCTCAATCCCCAATCAATGATTCTCTCTCATCATTGATGTTTCTATCTCTTTCTCTCCCTCTCCCTTCCTCTCTGAAATCAATAAAAAATATTTTTTTAAAAAAAAAGAAAGAATAATTTTTCTCTCTCACACACACATACTTCAGAAAGGAAGGACATAATTTAGAATAAAGAGCAGGTGTTTACAGATAGTTAGCTTTATGAGAAAATCCTTATATTTCTTATATTGCTTCAAACTGGGGTACACTTCGAGGACTGACAGTGGTCTAGGGACCTGTAGGACAGACAACCTCATTGTGACAGAGGAGACCCATGGCCTTTGGTCCTCACTGTGCTGGCTGCAGGCTCCAGCCTTGTTGAAGCCAAGCCACCCAGAGAGTTACAGAGGTGGGGAGGGACAGGGGCTCAGAGAACCGTGACAGCAGCAAAGAGGCAGCAGGGCCATCCCCCAGCCTATGCTGAAGTTCTTCCCCCCGACCAGGAGCATGTGCCAGTGGTCATTACCCCTATGAGAAGGGAGCAGAGCACAGGGGGCTGGCACAGTAGGGGCTGTCTCTGGCTCTCCTGCCCTGCCTCCTTTCTCCCTCCAAGCCCCCTGCTCCATCCTCCCACTCCCTGACCCTCAGAATCAGGAGCAGAGTCTCTGAGCTACAGCTTTACCAACACAGGGGAAAAGCTAATGCAACTTTAAGCCGCATTAACAGGATCAAGAGATGTATGATTAGTCTCGATGGCCTCCATATTGTCCAGAGTACTTCTGAAAGATGGTGCTTAGCTTGGGCTCCAGATATTAAAGGATGTTGATAATGTGAAGGTTTATCAGTGGACTGCAGACTCAAAAATGGTCCTCATCTATTTGGGAAGACTTCCCAGAAAACACTGCTCTAGGAGAGACCCCAGCCCAGCTAGCCAGATTGGTTAAATCCACCGTAGAAATGAATTAGGTGGAAGATGTGGCAGCCAGATGGCTTTTTAAAATGTTGATAAGCTGAAATGTGGCAGGGAAAAGAGACCAGAGGGTGAGAGAACAAGTCATCTAAAGCATAATAGAAGAATTTAAGCCTGAGAATGCTTAGCAGAGAAAACAAATGTATACCATCTCTGCCCACCCCCAGCCCATGGCAGATATGTTATTGTTTTTCCTTCCAATCCCAGAAGACAACCTCAGAATTCTTCTCAACATAGCCCTCCAGCAGCCACTAACAATCCATCACAGCAGGCCAGTCAGATATGAACTATTCCCCATCCCCAACTTAGAAGTACATGAAAGCAGTTTTCAAATAATGGAAATGTTACTACGAGTCAGCCAGCTTAGACTTATTCCAGGTTGCTCCGAAGGACAGAAGTGTCTTAAAATTCTATTCCAGGAAAACCTTCGTAACCTTTCCAACAATGGATAGTCTGATCTCTGAGGTGGTCAGTCTCTCACTGCTAGAAGTTCCAATCAGAAGCTTCACAGCTGTCAGGGTTTCTATGTGGAATGGGCATTTGGACAAATTCTGTGATTCTAAGTAGGACTTGAAGTTCAGATATAATACCTCTGTGAGCACTTTATGTGGGGCAGGAATGGGCACACAAGCTATCATGGTGGATACTGTGAGTCTCCATATATAGAGGAGGGCACTGCAGCTCAGGAGAATTGAGTTACTTCACACAGGGCCAGAGTGGTAGGTCAAGAATTCAAATCCTCATCTGGCGACTCCAAGTCCTGCATGTTTTCCACCCACCACTATTAGCTACAAACAAACACCAACACAAGGCCTCCTCTGAAGCTAACCAGTCTTCAGATGGAGCCTATGCTGGCTGCTTTTCTTCCCTAAAGATGCTTCCTCGTTGTTATTTGATGGCTCTGTATCTGCTGCTCTGTAAGTGTTCGGCTCCTCGCTGCTGGACAAGCAGATATCTTGTTTGCTCAGTCTATCCCCAAATAAGAGTTCTCTCCACAAAGGAGCACAGATGGAATCTTTGATGTTTTGCTCAGTATCTTTGTCCTAAAACCCCAGGCACTGTCTTTTTTTTCATTTATGGCTTCTGTTCCAATGCAAAAGTCCCTAAAATGAGGTGACCACTACAGTCACATTAATCACTAACTTCCCAGATGATTAGCTTACCATCAGCTATGGACCTGAGCGTCGGGAGGGAGAATAGGAAAGTTTGAATGAGGAAAAGGGAAGACAAAGCAACTCCATTCTCAATGCTAGTCCTACTGTGGCCTCATGGTTCATTTCAGATTCCTGGGGATTGTCTTATACCCCAATCCCCATTCTCTCAAGTAATGCTTATCCCATTCCTCCAACAATAGTATGTCTTATTCCCCAGTGCCTGGGTCTTATCCCTGAAATACCCAGCCTCATGGCCAAGCCCTGGTTTTTGCTCTATCTATCTTGTTAGTACTGGGGAATAACCCCATTTCAGACACTGTCAGTCCACTTTTATAGACCTACACCTGCCAGCTTGAACTTCCTCTTAACCTGTGTGGAGCTGGGATCTTTCCCCAACACACTTCCTCCCCCAGGGGGTGTAGTTCTAACTTACAGCCCCACCAGCCCACTCCTGCTTCAGTTAACCAGACCACAATGAACTGGTGCCCAGCACTGTTTGTACTTCCTACAGCTCTCTAAAGTTACCTCCCTGATCTTGTTAAGGAGCCAGACCACATTTATATCTATCATTCTATTCTTTATCCATGTCCTAGTCAAAATTTTTTGCTTCCACCTGCCCTTGGAGAACATATATTTGCTGCTGGAAGGCCTTCCTGGTGCTCTCAGCCCACGCAAGCCTTTCCATCTCTCTCTCTCTTTACACTCAATGTCTGTACAGCATAATTGGTCCCTTTTTATAGTAGTATCTTCCTCACTGTCTATTGAAACAATTTAACTCATCTGACATTCTCATCACTATTATGCATTTGTTTTACTTTCCAACTAGTTTATAAATATCAGTAGATAAAAATATTCTACTTCACTCTGCACCTGCTCGGCAGGCGCCTAGCCAGGGAAAGGCTGTACTAGATCCTCTTCTTTGGAAAGTGACTGCCCCACCAATAGGGGTAGGATCCTGGCTGGCACAGTTGTGGTGTTAAGCCCACCTCACTGGCCATAACAACTGTGGTTCAGGAGCTACCTCGGCTGGGCCAATCAGAGTCCCTTCCCCAGCAATATTGAAGTGAGGGAGGAGGAGAAAGAGATGAGGAGGAGAAGGAGGGGAGGACAGGAGAAGGAGAAGAAGGAGAATGTTTTTCCATGTGATCACATCCAACTGAAGCATGAACTTAGAACTATGGGCAACCATTGTTTACCTGCCAGGTAGTAGTATCAGAAATAGCTGGTTTGATGAGAAGGAAGAGTGAAGCAAATGTGCAGAGAGAAGCCAAATGAGAGAAAGTACACCAGTTGATATCTAGATCAGACCAGGGCTCCCTAGCACTCCGGCTCCTTGTCCCAGGCCATCCTGAGGCCACCTGCATTTCCTCATCTGGGTTCCATAGAATACCTTGCATGTTTATAATAAATTCCATTTTCATTGTCACCTGCTTCAGCTGGTTTCTGTTGCTTGCAACTAAAAGTTCTAATTAAAGCAAGGGCACATGTTAGGTATTTAGTAAATTCTTGCACATTGATTGAATATACCCCCTGATTTATTGCCATAAACCTCAATTCAAATAGCACTAGTGAATCTCTTTAGCATCTTCCATTAGGTGCTCTGAAACAAAGACCTCTAACTGGATAACTTATCTATTGGCCACATTCATGCTTAATAACACAAATACTGTGATCACACTCAGACCAACTTGCATACAAACACTCATATGCACCTACATGTACATTGCCTCAATTGCACATAGCAGCACATGGTGTGTTTTGCCCCTTTCCCAGGTCTGTTGCTCCAAAAGAACAGAAAACAATTTTTTAAAAAAATTTATAGTCAAGAGCCTGGCTGACATCTCTGTGACAGCACTTAGCAACCAAATATCCTAAGCAAGGCATTCAACCTCTGAGCCACATTCCATAAATCATTGCTACTTATGCCAACTGTTCTGGCGGCTGAGAGTAGAGTCCCTACCTAGTATTCTCTGGACACTTCAAGAGGCATCTACCAAAGAATGTTCTGCAAAATGCTTGTTCTAGAACAGGGTTGGTAAACTACAGCCCATGAGTCACTCAAATCTGTCCCACAACCTATTTTTGTAAATAGAGTTTTACTGGAGCACAGTCACACCCCTTCATTTCTCTTCATCACTGGCTGCTTTTGCATTCAACAGCAGAGGTGAGTAGATGTGACAGAGACCATGTGATCCACAAGCCTGAAATGTTTATTAGCTGATCTTCTACAGAAAACGTTTGTACATCTAGAACAGGATTTTATCATAAATAAAAAACAGTACCTAGGTTAATGAGGTCAGAAAACAATGGATAAAGAGATTTCTTTTCCTACAGGACTTATCAGAGCCTTTAATAAATGGACGTGTGCTATAAATTTCTGAGAACATATTAGAAAGCTTCCCACGCTTATTTGAACAGAGAGCCCTTTTACAGCAGACATTTTGAGGGGCTAGTATCCTACATGAATTCCTCATCTGTAAAATAGAGATAATAATAACCCCAACTCCATCTGCATCACAGGTCTGTTAGCGAGATCAAAATGCAACAATGAGTGTGGGCCGTGCAAACAAACCATGAGCAAATGAGAGTTATACCTTTAACCCAGTAACTTGAAGGGATTTTCTCTCCATTTCCCACCAGCCACTCAGAGGAAAGACACAAATGGCTTCAAGGGATCGACTGTTTCCAAGAACCTGCTGATTCTGAAGAACTCCCTGGGTCTTCATAGAAAAGTGCATGACTGTAAGCTAAATGGGAAAGGTTGCTGAGAGATTCAATTTGTTTCCATTAAAGAACATCAATTAATCTTGATTCTGGATGGAAGACAGGCATTTCTCCTCTTGAAGTTTTGATTAGCTCCCACACTACACAGGAGTGTCATGGGCTCCGGATAGACTGTTTCCTCATGCAAAGCCATTTCACAAGCCATGGGGTTCTGAATGGGACAGATGCTCCTGCAGAAGGAACATCTGACCTCTCCCCCCTCCCCGTACCCTCCTCGTGCTCCACACAAACAAACCACTTAGCCCTTCCACATAACACTTACAGTTCCAACCGGGTTTTGTCATGAAGTGTTACCCAAGCCCAGTTAATAAGACAATCACTGAGACACGAGGCCTCTCTATTTCTGACTCAGACCCATGGAAGCACCCAGGGAAGGCTGAGTAGGTCAGGGAGGAAATGGCCAGCATCCAGCAATGACATTATGCTGAGATTTATCCCTTTTACATATGCATGCCACCATTTCCTTTTCCAAAACAAGAAGTGGGAATGGAGATGGACATATGGAAACACCACCCACCCACCCATCCACCCACCATCCTGCAATCCTCACCCTCTCCATGCAGTTAAGATGGTGCTGGCCATCTTTACCCCCTTCCCCATACAGACTTAAGTTCTTCCAGATGCCAAGTATATTTATAGGGAGTCCCTGCCATTCTCAAGAGATAACACTTTCCTGGAATTCCCACAATTCACAAACACCACCTCTATCTGTGGAAGAAAGGGCAGATCGTTTTTTTAATGGCTTCACTTTCCCCTTTAGGGAAAGGTGAAAGGGAAATAACACTCAAAGGATGACTCAATAAAAGGATTCATGAGGCAACTACAGTAAAAACAAAATTGCTACCAGATGGCTGTACCATGGAGAGCCAAACAAGATCTTTGTCTGCACTAGAAGTAACTCAAATCAGCAGGGCATTTCCTAAGTGATAAGCCTGAGGTCCCATGCAGGGAGGGGTCCATCTTCAAGGTGGTGGTACTGGAGAGTGGCCCTAAGAGTTTTGAAGTCCAAAGTTGGCCAATTTCAGTCTGAGAACCTAAGAGCAGAGAGACAGGCTCAAGCAGGGTGAGGGTCTAGCTTGAAGTTCTGATTACCACTGTCTTGACACCTGTGGCAAATTCTACCTTGGAGTGGGAAAGCCCACCAATAGGCCTACAGGTAGGCCTCACTCCCCTTGACTCCTAGCAGCCATCAGACATTAAGCTAACAGCCCCTGATCCCTGCTTCTAGTGAAGTTCTTGCCATTTCTACCACCAATACCAAAGCTTCATGAGAAGAATCACTTCTTCTTGGTCTGCCCCAGGCTCTGACAGGTGACAGAGAGGTTCTTGGGCCTCCAAGCTGAAGCCACCCAGCTCATGACCCATTTGAGGGCAAGACTGTCTCAACCACCTCCGTTAAAAGCACCTGGTCTCTCTTTGTCCTGATCCTCTCTCCACCTCCTCAGAGCAAGGATTGTCAGCCAGCTCAGAGGTAAGCCCACTATCTGCAAATGTCTGTAAGCGGTGCTGAGGAAGAGGAAGCCATTGTTCTGCACAGTTCCAGAACTGGCTCAGAGTGGAGAAGTTACAAGGATGAAGATTTGGGTCAATCTAAGGAAAACTATGGGGAGTCTTGGAGTAGTTCAAAAGAATAACTGGGGTGTCCACTGGGGTGCAAGAATTAGGGCTGCTGGTATATGATCCATGGGTACTTTTTTAGGAGCAGCTATAAAGACATCTCTGCTCCATCCACCCTACCCCAACCCTCCCCTGTGGACCCCCAGCTGCCCTCCCCACACTGTTGAGGAGATGAATAGAGTCCAGGTCTGCACCTTAAGAATGACTCTGCCCATGCAAGGCATTTTGATGTAGCTTTGAAAACAAACCAGTACCTAATGTATTATTCGTGCTTAAATAAACACATAACTCTCTTTTGTTCCTTAGACTCTAAGGCTTAGAGTGAAACACACCGTATAGAGTTAGCCCTGGGAGGAAGATTTCGATTAGATGCTCATGCTGCTGTTGTCTGCATTCTTGGTCTGCACTGTCTTGACACCTGTGGCAAGTCTTTCTGTGATACAAATGCCTACTTCTCTTTGAGGTACCCCACCTAACCGCTTCCAAAAAAGTGAATTCCAAAGGCTATTTTTGAAGTCAGACCGTCCCAAACATATTTCCTCAAAATTAATTCGTGGGGAAATTAATCAGTGACTTTTATATAATGAAAATAAAGTTCAATGACATTTTCATTTAAAAAAAAACAAAAACCACCACCACCACAACAGGAGTTAACTAACTCCAATACCTACTGAGATCTGGGGAACCAGGTGAACTAGTAGAGCAGGTGAGGTTAGGGGGATGTGAACAGTGGCCAAGTGATCTCAAATCCTGTCAAAGAAGGGCAATGGGGTCAGCTCTGGCCATTGCTGCCATGTGAGAACACAGGCCCAGAGCTGCCAGACCTTTTGATTTTTTAAAAAGGTGCTAGAAATCCAGATTTTACATGAAATCTCCTCATTTTTACATGTTGGCATCTAATTCACATTTTTCAAAGACACAGTACAGGCCAAATCAAACACATCTGAGAGCTGGATTTGTCCTGTGTGCCGTCAGTTTGCAAGCTCTGCATAAAAATTCAGCTTAAATAAATTACCACCAGTAATGTGCAAAACAGATCCTTCTCCCTCACCCCCTCCATCTCTGAGAACTGCAGCAGGGGGCCAGGGAAGCCACTGCAGGTGAGAAGAGGTTCAGGGATGAGGTAGGGCCTGTGCCATCTGTTGTCCAAATTACTACATAAGAACTGGAAGTTTACATTCCCATTTTGACAGAATCTGATCAAAACAGCCACTTCCAATCAGCCTCTTCAACACGTCCTGCTTCCCTCCATCAGAAGGCAAGATTTTTACTTTTGTTATGAAAATTATCTTATTTCACTGGGCTGCAGAAAACAGAATCTTAGGGTTGGCAGAGACTCTGTATGTCACCTAAAACAGCCGCCTTCTGATGCCTAAATCCCCACTTGGACAATATTTTCCAGGGACATAGCACCCAGCCTCAAACACTGCTGGGGAGTTCAAGGCTTCCTGAGGCTGCCTGTTTGTCCCTTTAAAACAACTCTAACTGTTAGAAAGGTCTTCCAGACACTAGACTTCTATAAACCCAGCCCAAAAATCAGATTAGATTTTTTTGGCAGCTGCCTCGCCATGACTCATACCACTTACTGTCCACGAGACCCTAAGTCTTTTTCACAAGTGCTGCTGCTAAGCACAGCTCTCCCTAAGCTGTACTTGGCCAGCTGGGTTTTTAGACATAAGGGCAAGACTTTACATTTTCTTCTTACTGAATTTTAGCCCACCTCCACGTTGCGATGAGGAGGCTATCCGTTCACAGGTACAAATTTTTTGTTTCCCACATTCTTTTAAGAGGACGTTGACCTACCTCTGCCCCATGGATTGCTGGAGCTGAAGGCTCTGCACTTAATCGATAACACAGATGGCACTGGGACATTTGCCATTTAAAACAACCTACCGTCTACCTTCTCTGAAGCCTGGTTTCTGGAAATATTTGCAGGATTGAATGAAGGTTGATCCATTTCTCCAAATCAAAAAGCTCAAACACCAACAGGAGCTAAGCAGGCAACGAAAGAGTGAAGTGGACCAGGTGGGCCCTAGAGCAAAGCAGAGCCCAGGCCCCATTGGAAGGGGGCAGCCAATTTTGGCCTCTGTTTGAGAATGAGGGCCCAGTGTTTCTAGATCTTCCTATTTCTTAAAAAATGCCAGAAAAATTTATTTTTATTTGAACTCGCCTGATTTTCTTTAAAACTTTCTTGATTTTTTTATGTTGGAAACTAATTTTCTTTTGTAAATGTTCCAAAAGACAAACAAAACACACCAGTGGGGTTACGTTTACCTGCAAGCTGCTGGTTCTGCTGTAGATGTTCTAAATGTCACTCTTTGATTGAATCAAGCCCTTCAAATTGGGTAGGAATAATAATAGAGAGCACTTATTAAGTGTGGCCTGTATTCCAGACACTGGGCTAAAAAGTGTGGATTATCTCATTTAATCCTCACAAGAGTCCAGTGAGGTATCCATTTTACGGAGGTGGAAACTTAGTAAGTGATAAAGCTGGCATTCAACCCTGAGTCTGGCTGACTTCAGAATCCAATGCAGAGTTTGTGGAACACATTGTTTGAACAGAAATGCTGTAAATGAATTGTGCTTTGGTGTTCAAACTATCAACTGACAGTGAGGGATTTTTAACTACTAAAAATGTGTTATAATCACTACTATAGGTGACTAAGGCCACACCTGCCACATCTCAGGGTTCTTATGGCCCCTAGCCACTGAAGGGCCCTCCTGCTCACCCTCCCCCTGTTTCCCTCAAGAATGGATCAGAGGAAAATATCACAGCACTTCTCTTTGAGGGAGATTGTCTTGCTCTTGACTCCAGGCTTGTACTTATTCTTGAGGAGAAGTGAAGGATTTACTTAAAATAATGCCAGGGAGTCTCTATTATCATGCAAGTCTCATTGAACAACCCTACCTGATGAGCATAATTTGACAGAAGGTAGAATATAATTTCTTGGCCTTATCTAAAAATGGCAAACCCAACTGTCTATAGAAGCCAGGAAGCTTATCTTAGGTCAATGGGTGAAGTAGTAGATGTCAGATAAGAGGGTGTGGGGACTCAAGAGCTCCTGCCCAGAAGTGGAAGAGACTGAAAGTACATGCATCTAAAAATGGCAGCTTCTACTCAGCTCTGGCTGATGGGCTACCATGTTGGAATGGGGACCCGGTGCAGCCAGATTGTCCAGTTTGTTCTCAAAGAGTCAGAAATGCAGATTTTTCTATGAAGTTGCCCTATTTTATTGTGCATCTCAACAAAATACATCACTGGCCTGCAGAACATCACTTGCTTAGTGATCAATGCTGGTCTGGGAGAAAATAAGTTGAATTTTCAATTAAGTCTTGAGCTGCTTTGAACATCTGAATAAGGAGAAGGACTCAAAGAGGCATTCTTAAATCCTTGGGGCCTAAACTACCCAGCTCTTGACTTCATGGCAGGCACACGATGGAGCAGTGCTGGGGATGCAGGCTGAACATCATTGGTTCTCCATTGATTTCTTCCACAGAGGGAGATAGCCACATCCTGAGTTGATCATAAGCTTGGAAGTTAAGGTCATGGAGGCATTAGAAGAAAAGTCAACAAGAATGGGAGGGACAGGGATGTTGACCTCTACTTAGCTTAAGACCAACTCTATTCATTCCTCCAAAGTTAGGGTCACAATTAAGGGCATGGAAATCTACCCATTGGAAGAAAATGATATCATGGACTAGCCAGGTTCTAGAGCACATTTGTGAACCAAAATTCCTAGACGTTGTACTTCCAAGGAGGTCAAAAGTCAAGTCTGGGTGGGTGCAGACTTCTAACTCTTCTCTCTGTGGCTGGTTAGACTTGGTAGCACCTCAGAGAGAAGTCAGGGCAGTTATCCAAGTTGGTCCCTATAGGGGTTTGAGCTCCAGACCAGCTTTTGTTACCCTGGAGCAATAGAACCAAGACTCAAGTATGGGCTTGGAAGGGAGACCTGTGTGCCCAACCCGCCAAGGCCAAAGGAACTCTGCAGGTGAAGATCAGTCCACCAGACTTCTACATTAGGGCATTGAGCCACAGCTTCGGGACAGACATTCATTTCCCAGTGAGTGGCCTCTATCATCTATTTCCCTCTGGATCCTCTTAGGGAGGTGCCAAGAGCCACCTGGACAAGGGGTCCAAGGTCTGATATCCTAATCAAAGGCCAATTTGTTATTACTCCATTTACATTTCTACATTTCATGGGAGAAATTCCTCCCAAGGCTCAATATCCTTAAAGGTTTAGTTTCTCTTGAAGAGTTGGTGGTGTTCTCTTAAAGGTATTATTAAACTGTACATTTTTAGAGTCAATGCCTTATCCCGTTCTGCTAAGATATCTCTGCTTCCTGATCCTATTTACCACAGAATGTGCTGTTTCTCTTAATGGTAACCACTGTTTATGGAGCACCTACCATGTGTCTGTTCTGACCTGAATGCTTTACAGAAATGCCCAAGGGAGGTATATTGTTCCTGTTTTACAGAGGTATAGAGAGCTGAGCCTCAGAGAGGTTAAACAATTTGCCCACAACTAGTAAGTGGCACAGCGAGAATCTGAGCCCAGATATACTAACCTCCAGAGCCTGCAGTATTACTTACAGTTGTGATTATTAATAACAATAGCTAACACTGATTGAGTCCTTACTATGTGCCTAGCCCTGTGCAGTGGGCTTTACATACATTGTCTCAATTTAACCATCTAGATAACTCTTTGAAATTGGATTACACTCTTTACTTTACAGATGGGGAAACTGAGGCTCAAAGAGATTAAAAAGACTTGCCCAAAATCACTTAGTAAGAAAGTAGCAGAGCTGGGCTGCAAATCTCTAGCAGTCTGATATTAACAACCATGTCCCGGATTACTAAACCTGCCTTCCTTGGTTTCCTGACATTCTCAAACTGGATGGGCACGCTCATGTTCTCATCCACTCAGTGGAAACACCGAACAAGGCAGAGCCTTTTGGCAGGTCACTAGAGACTTCACCTAGGCAACAATGGACCATGCAACAATCACCACTTGTTTAGACAATTATGAACCCATCTAATGATGCCCCTAGGCTGACTTGTGCTTAGGGAACTGGTGCAGGAGAGGGAGAAGAAAATGTGGCTTCTCGATAGTAATAGAGAAGGGTCCAGAGGCCCAATGCTGAGATTGGCCCCTCCTTCCTAACTGCAGGACTACATGAAGGCTGTTTCTAGGCTTGGCTCCAGGCCTTCCCCCACCCATTCAGATGATAATTATCTGGGTTTTAGAGGTATTGGAGCCCCCAAGTTGAGCCTCAGATAATCCTTCCAGTTTTGTCAAGCAACTGGCCATTTTCCCACTTCCAGGGGAAATAAGGGATTTTGTGGTTTACCGGCCACAGTCTGGGGTAGAGGCCAAAGAGGGTCTTTGTCTGAGGAGCCTGGAGAAGGCTTATTCCAGGGTTCTGACAAAGGAAACCGGTGATTCAGGGGCATTCCTGTTTCTTGGGAGACTTTTTTCCAGGAGTATCAGGATTTGTCTTTTCTCAATCCCTTTTCATTCATCTTGCCCTCCTTGGAACCAACTGTCAGGTCTTTGACAGTAATGAGGATGGAGAGATGTGGCTCTGTCTCTTTATAAAACTGTGCAATTAAATTTTCCTTAATGAAGTTATTTACTTTCTCCCAGCAATATCATTTCTGTTGTGGACTTAGCTGATTTCTTTTTTAATTCCTTTTAAATAGAACTGGAAGGCAGTGTTTCCTGGAAGAGCATCTTAATATTTTCATAAGCCTAAAACTAACTGTGCGTATATTTTTCTGTCCTTGATAGCTATTCCAGAAGTTGCTTTGAATGCCTCCTGTGTGGCAGTCATGAGGCACAAGAATTCAGAATGAATAAAAGAAGGCCCCTGCACTCTGGGGCACTCATAGGGAGACAGACACATAAACAACCTCATGGTAATAGCAGCATGCCCCGGGGAGGAGCTAGGCAAAAATAGAAATAATTAACATTTCTGCAGAACTCTAGAGTTTACTGTCTCACACAGTACCTCATTTGATCCTCATGGCAACTAGCCTTTAGGGTAGGTAATGCCTCATTTTACAGATGAGGATGCAAGGATGCAGAATGGAGAAGTGCCTCATTCAAAAGACAGATCAGACAGGTTTTATGACTAAATCCCAGACTCTGGACACAGCAGCACAATGGCTCCTGATTTTAACCCAGTAGTTCAACGGTTGGACTTGACTATTCCACCCCTATACCCATCTCTTAGAATTTTAAAAGAGCGGAGAAAAGAAAACATCTTCCACACTGCATGGGGGGGTGGGGAGGGGGAGATAATCCAGTAAAGTAATACAGATAATTTCAGCAATCATTCTTACAATACATAATGAACACCACAAGATGTTAAGCAAAACTTAAAGATCTCTTGCAGGTGTTCTCCTTCCTCCCTCCCTCTCTTCCTCTCTCCCTCTCTCTCCCTCCCTCCTTTCCTTCCTTCCTTGCATAGTGCAGCTGATGTCTGAACATCCTCCATAGCAGAAAAAAATGTCAACAAATACCTTACTTTTATTGTCAACTTGGTGGGTTTTTAAATTAGAAAAGTAATCACAATCACTATTTCAGAAGTCAATCAAAAATAGAAGAATATAAGGGTCTCCTTTCTACTGTTCCCTGTCACTACCATCCTGCCCACAACCCAACCTCTACCCAATTCCTAAGTCCCCAAGAGAAAGCATCATTATCAATCATTAAGAACTATGAGACTCTTTTTATACACACCAAAATACATAAAGACTCACATTTTTTATTTTTTAAAAATAGGATTGTAACACACAGAGACACACATACAGTCTTTTCTTGGAAAATAAAAGATTTATCCAAGGTCATTCAGCTGATAAGCCATAAGCCAAGACTCAAACCCAGGTCTATGCAATTCCATCCTGAGCACCTTCCCGCCCCCAACCCAGCCATATCACAGCTGCCTCCTTCAACAATCCATATTCTTACCTCACTTACTTTCTGTGACTTTAATGTAACTATCTAGCCAGGATGGATTTCTATTCTCTTCGGTTGATCCCTGGCTTTAAAGCACTTATCCCATTACTGTACTTATCATCTTAAATATAACTACTATAAAATTCCTTTTCTGAAACCATTTCAATCTTTTACACCAGAAGTTGTGTGTTTCTCTTCGAAGTACCAATCTTTCTGACCCCTTAAATATTTTGATTGCTTCTGACCCTTCTCTAAATGAAAACATGGTTCTGTCTTGGTCCTAAATAGCTCAGGAAATAATGTGGTGGGATAAGCTTGACCAATTCAGCTTTACAGATCAATGTCAGAAATCACCTAGAATATTTTCAACAATTTATATCCATTCACTATAGGTTCCTCCAAGAACTCTGTACCATCCTTTCATAACACTCAACATTTTTATAATTACAAGTTAAAATTTGTCTTCCTCCTATGGAGTCAGGGAACATAGTAGGAATTAATAAATATTTGTTAAACTAAATCAAAGTAAACTGGCCCACCATGTTCTCAACATTTCTTTCCCCCTATTCCCAATAGCATATAATTCTGTTTCTGGCAGAGAGCAGTGGGGCCTCCATCATTTTTTTTTCTTTTTTTGGTGCAGAGTTTCAATAGTGATATTATGCCAAGTATGAGATATTCAGGGTGGGGTCTAAATCAAGAGGATTGGGCCATACACTTAGACTAAAGCCCTAGATGAGCTGAGGGTCAAGAGACAAACTCAAAAAACCACAACCAGGCAAAAGGTCAGGAGTCCAAATGGCCAGGGTAGGAGATCAAGAAGTATTTAGTTACCAGGTATCAGAAGCCAGGGAGTGACTGTTTTTCTGCCTCCATTTCCCCAAAATCATGTATCTTCAGGAGGTCCAAAAATACTGTCTGGAAAGATCACTATTCGAAATAAAGCCCATGTAAAATAAAAAGTAATGTACTGGCCAACTCTACTTGGAAACATCCTACTGAGACAACAATTGGAGAGCAGTCATTCTGCGTAGCCTGTGTGCATTCTTTATTACAAACAAAATCAGAGAAGCGACATCTAATCTCTGGTGTTCTTGAAGGTGACTAAAGTGTTTCATTGTTACATGTCTCTTATGTCCTCTCTCTCTCTCTCTCTCTCTCTCTTTCATTTTAAGGCACTCTAAAGCTATGGAAGGTCCTCTTACAGAGCTATCCCCTCCCTCTGAACTCCAATCTCTCAGTAAGAATTCTACGTGCCTACAGGGCTTTCTGTCTGACAAAAAGTTGGAAAACACACTGACCTATAGTAAACTATATTCTGAAAATACCCTCACCAACCATTATAAGCCAGGGGAGAACAGGTTACCATTGTTGGGAACAGACTAGGAATCGGGAATCTCAAAAGTTCCTCTGATGACCAGGAACTCCAGCAGAGAACAACAAAAAAAGGTAAATCAGAGGGAAGGTGCCATCAGAGAGGGTAACCTGCTCCTGAGACTAAATTATTTGCTTTAGACAAGACTCTCTTTTTAGTACTTCCTGCCAAAGTACTTCCTGGGTACCAACAGGAAAGTGAGACTATAGGGGACTAGGAAGGGGGAAATTTTAACTGAATGTGGCTGGAACAGATGTGGGGTCGGGGGAAGTTCTTGATGAGTCAGCTCAGTTTCCCCCAATTTTATACAGATTTGTGGGGATAGAAGTGACCAACACAAGCCAGCTACCACAATCCCCCACCCTAAAGGACCATCCAAACACATGGAAGATCAGGCTTATTGACTGATGTTCTTACTTGGCAACATCTGTTTATTTTTAGGCCATACTCTGCCTATTTCAGACCTAGGTCTACAGGCCTATGATGATTTGTTTATCAGTTTTGTTTTTCTAACTTTTCATAAAAGATCTACTAGTATGATCCCATTTTTTGTTACATAAGATATAAAACAGATTTAATTGAGATATAGAATCTGGAAGATAATATATTGAATGTTAATAGTGGTTATCTCATGTATTAACTTCTAGATTCCTTTTTTCCTTTTTTATATTTTTCTGTATTTTCAAAACTTTAAAAATAATGAGCATGTACACATCCATAATCATAAAAAAATTATTTAAAAAAGGCTCTTATCCACCATCTCCAAGGTCAAAGACTCATAGGATCCAATGGTTAAAAAGAACTTCAAGCTCCTCTCATTTCAAATCTCATCTCCCACCACCCCTCCATTCTATCTACTATGAATTTCAGCCACATCAAATTTCTCACCATTTCCCAAGTACCCAGGCTCTTTCATGACCATCCCATACCTTTGCACAGGCTGTTCTCTCTTCAGGAAATGCTTTTTATCATCTTGAGAGCTTCTACCCATCCTTCACAGCCCTACTCAAAAGTCCTCTTTTCTATAACAACTTCTCCAGCTCTTCCAGGCAAAGCTGACATGCTCACTCTGAGTTTCCACAGTATGTGATTCCAGTACTATTTCAGCACTTACTGTATTATAATTGATTAACCTATGTTTGTAACTATAAATCTATTAAAGACAGGGATGGAGACTATATTTTACCCATTTTGTGTCCCTATATTAGATACATACGCAACTAATAAAAAATATTGGATTCCCTGCAGTACCCCTGCAAGTAGCACCTGGTCTCTCTACCTCATTCCCCTCTAAGCCATCAACTGGATTTTCTGCATAGATACAATTATCCCTTCTGTGGATTAATTTTCCTGAATTATCTCTCAATCAGGGTTTGGGAAAAGCCTGGCTCTGCTTCATTATGTGCCTCTAGACTGCAGTTCCTAGTTGGATCCCATGGACCCCAAAGCAAAATATCTACAAGTGATTGTGTGCAAAGTCCATCACAAGAACATCTACATTCATTCGTTCAATCAACAAATATTAGAATCACCTGTTATATACCAAGTGCTATTCCAGGTGCTAGCAAAACAAATGAACAAAAGAAACAAAAATCTTGTTCTTACAGACTTTCAATTCTGGTAAAGAGAAGTAATAAACAAAGGGAAAATATATAGTCATAAGTGCTCTGCTAGGAATTCATGTCAGCAGACGCAGTAGTTACTCCGTGGCTACTTAAGATTGAGTGGTCAGGAATTGACATGTAAGCTGAAAGCAGAATACCTAGAAAAAGCCAGCCATGTGACAATCCAAAGGAAGAGGATTTCAGAAAGAGGGAAAATCTAAGTGCAAAGGCCCAAAGCAGGTCCAAGCTTGGAGAATTCAAGGAACCAGGAAAGTGGACAGGTAATGTGGCCAATGTAGGCAGAGCACAGCTTTGTAAGCTGAGGTAGGGTTTTGGATTCAATTCTCATGCAGTGAGATGCTACTGGAAGGTTTGGAAACCAAGAGTGACATAATTAGATTTAAACTGTGTAAGAATTACTGCTGGTTGCTGTGGGGAGAACAGATTATGAGGACAGGAGAAGAAGCAGCCTATTTTGCTATTTTGCACTCCACCCCCCAGGGAACATCTGGCAATGTCTGGAGACATTTTTGGTTGTCACAATTTGGGGAGGGGAGTGCTACTGGTATCTATTGGGTGGAGGCCAGAAATGCTGCTCAACATCCCACATTGTGCAAGACATTCCCCCCTCAACAACAACAAAAATGATCCAGCCCAGAATTCGGAAAGTGCAGAGGTTGAGAAACCCTGAGTTAGGAGGCTGTTGCCATGGTCCCAGCAAGAGGTGATGGTGGTCTGGGTCAGGATGGTAGCAGATGGAGAAGGGAGGAAACTCGCTGCAATTAATATTTTGAAATATTAAAGGTTTTCTTCCATATTTCCTTAGACCCCTTGGGCCCGATTCAGGCAGGGAAGGCATTCTGTGTTCATTGCCTCAGAGAAAGACAATACAGAGAAAGACTCAATTCTTGGCTTTTGACTTTCCAAAGCCTAGCCCTCAGGGAGAATAAAAAGAAATGTGGATTATGGACAATAGCTGTGAGGGAATGTTTGATGACAAAGTGCCAAGTTATCACCCCTCTTGCCCTCCTTTCTCTTTCCAGCTCTACACATGAATAAAGATTTCAGGGAGTAAGGTGTATACAGAAAATATGCATGCATAAGAAAATAACCTGCACTCTGTGTCACCCCAAACATGCCCAGGAACAGAGAGGAGCTAGGCCACTTCCTCAGGCAGAGCCCCAGGGAGACAGTGGAGAAAAGAGTGCAGGGCGTGGCAAGACAAGCCTGAGACAAATGTCCAGTCCCTCACCCTCATGGCATGTGGGCCCCAGGATGACCCCTGATGCCTGCAAATCACATGGAAGGAGATGAAGAGGGGGCATGCAAAGGAGTCTCAGGATTTGAAAAAGGAGGATCACTGTTACAGACTGACCCCTTACTGAATACCCAGTAAGAAGGAGAATAGATCAGTAGTACCAAATCAAGCAAACGTTCTTAGTGCTGTCTGTTTCGACCTGGATTTGAGATACAACACTGGAGAAAACAAGAGAGGAAACCCCAAATTGACTTAGATTTGTTGCTGCCACCTCCAACAGAATAGAGATGTGAAATGGAATTAAGTTACAAAATATAAAGAAAAGCATATTCCTCACGCACCTGGATTTTTGGCTGAGATTTGTTCACTCTAATTTGCAATGGGCCATGGGCTTCTGTGTGTTCATCTTCACCATTATCACCTGGCACTAACTGTGCAATCCCAGGGGCCGTGCCTAGGCCCATTCAAGGCACCTTGAACACCGCCTGCAGTCTAGTGCACCCCCTTACTGTCATGCACAGATGGGCACATGTGTACATGCCATGCATATTGATCAGGGGTGAGCTGTCACCAAATTACCATTTAAATCAATGGTTGAGCGCTCTGTAATTGGAAATGTCAAAACCAACATTTTCTAAGTGACCTCAAAACAGCACACTGATATCACTTAGCTGAGCCAGATATGCTTTTATCTTACCTCTTCCCTTCTTCAAATTGCTCTCTGAGAGAAGTATAAAAATTAGGGAAATAGGCAAAAGGCAAAAAGAGAAAGAATCTGGATAATCCACAAACCATGTACATTTCCAAAATGTAATCTCAAGATGTTCCATGAAAAGGATCTATAGATGAAATAAGTTTGAGGAAGGCCCTGACCCTTTTGGAGATTCCCACCACTTAATACATTCAAGGTTCCCAGAAGTCCTGTGGGAAACAAACTTATTTCATTCAGTTTATGCTAATACTTCCAAAACCTATTTGACCACAAAAGTATTTCTTCCACCCAACGCCTCCAGTCTCATGGAATACACCTAAAGGAACACTACTCCAAACATAAATTGGCCTAATAATTAAACAAATTAAGAGAACAGCACCAAAATCCCACTCCTGGCCAGCCAGGATATTTTAGAAATAGCAACAAGCCATCAGGAATGAAGCATTTACAAGTGCAATTGAGCCCAGGACACAGCTTTCTACGTCCTGTGTTAGGCCAGAGGTTCTGAAATTCAGCATTTTTAGAAGGTCAACCCCTGTCACCTTCTTGGCACTTACAAGGAAAGGGCCAGTTTCTGAACCAGCCTAACCTCTTCTCCTGAAATCTCCAATCCTTAACCTGTCATATACTTGCCTCATTCTGTTTTCCAAGGCACCACTCAGCTCTGCCTCCCAGGCAACCTCTCCTTGACAGCCAAGATATTTTATAAACATCAACAAGCCATCAGGAAGGAAGCATTTACAAGTGAAACCACTGCCAGGGCTTGCCCCACCCGCCAGAGCAATTCAACTCCATATATTTATTGATCACCAATTAGATCCCAAGAACGAGGCTATAGCAATAAATCAAGCAGATAGAGCTTTTGCCCTTCTGGAAATATGGTCTAGAAGTGTCTGCTAGCCAGAATCCTTCTCTGAACATCAGTTTCCACATCTGGGAGGAAAAAAGGAGACTTGGACCAGAAGACACCTAAGATTTCTGTTTCTATATTTCCAAGTTGATGGAGGTAGAGCTGTCAGCCTCTGTCAAGTCTATAGGAGTGTTTCCAGTCAGCTAGTTTCCCAAAGATGGTGGAAGTGAAGAAGGGACCTGACACAACTAGTGGACATCAAGTGGGGACTAAAAGAGATTGGATGAGAAGATGTGTGGGAGTGTTAAGGAGGGTAGGAAGTCAAAGATTAAGATCCATCCCAGACTGCCCCCTCCAAGGAAGAAATCCTTGGGTTTCACAGCCACACTGCCTTGATGTGCAGCTTGCCTCCCTACACAACCAGAATTCAGAAAGACTGGTTTAAACCCTAGCTCTCCCACTATTTGCTATGTAATCATATGCAACTTACTTTGTTTCCCTGAACTTTAGTCTTTAATCTATAAAATGGGACTAATAATGACTATCTCTCAGAATTATTGGGATCACAAAATTAGATACTGACTAAATGACTGAGACCTAGAGCTAAATAAAATTTAATTACCTTCCACTGCTAAATAAAGCTGTATAGCCTGAAGCATGGCTTATAACAGTCACTAAATGAATGGGTGAATGAATGAATGATAGTCACCCACACACAAATTCAAATGTCAAAGGCCTAACCCCCAATATAATTGTATTTTGTGTTGGGTGTGGCCTTAGGAGGTGATGAGGATTAGATGAGATAATGAGGGTGGTGCCCTCCTGTTTGGGATTAGTGCCCTTTTAAGAAGAGAAAGACAGAGAGCTCACTCTCATCACACACTAAGGAAAGACCATTGGAGCACACAGCAAAAAGGCAACCATCATAAGCCAGGAAATGGGCTCTTACCAGAAATTGTATCTGCTGGCACCTTGATTTTGGACTTCTCAGTCTCCAGGATTGTGATAAATAAATGTCTGTTGTTTAAACCACCCAGTCCATGGTATTTTGTTATAGCAGCCTGAGCTAAGTCAAATGTCAAAGAAAAGAACTGCTTGAGCCATTAGTTATAAGAGTAAAACTTATTAGTAACTTATCAGCCACTCCCTCAACCAATCGTGTGCCAAGCATTGGGGAAACAAAGATGACCATAAGTATTTCTGCCCTCAAGAGTTCAGAGCCAAAGGACTAAACACAGAATTGTAATAAAGGATAATAAGGCTCAGAATAGAAGGGCAGATGTGAGAGAACCACTAACTCTGCCTAGGAGAGTTAGGAAGGCCTCATGGAAGAGGGTATCATTTGAGCTGGCACTGAAGGATGGTTAGGAGTTGGTGAGACAAAAAGAGGAGGGATGAGAGCAGAAAATGGGGAAAGAATTGGAGGTAGAAAAGGGTATACAGAATCCAGAGATAAGGGATGTGGTTGTAAAAGCAGACAGGCCTATTTATAGAGAAAACAACGGAAGATAAAACAGGAAAATTGGCTGAAGGCCCATCACCAAGACCTTTTATGGACTTCACCTTGTAGGCCAGAAGTTGCAAACTGGTGGGCCATGAGCTGAAACTGTCCTACTGTCAGGTTTGTTCAGACACTGTAGTGTTTTTTAAATCTGAGTTGCCAAGGAGGAACCAAGATGGCGGCAAAGTTAAACAACTAAACTGCCGCCTCGCACAACAATTTCAAAAATACAACTAAAAGACAAAATGTCTATCACCCAGAACCACGGGAAAGCTGGCTGAGTGGAAGATTTACAACTAAGAAGAGAAAGGAGCACAAACACTAAAAAGCTGAGGTACGGAGGCGCGCGAATCGGGCTGGTGGAGGGCGACTGGGCGCGTGGCTTTTCTTCAACCCGAAGGGAGACAAGCTCCCGATCACTCTGAAATCCAGTTTCTGGGACACGCGGGGGACCCAGACGCCTACGGGGAGAAGCTGGACTCTCGGCCATCGGGTCGGAAAGTGGGAGTGACTTTTTTGCAGAGGTGCACCCAGCAATCATTGTTTACTGTGCTGGAGTGCGGAACGCGAGGACTTGGAAACGCGGAAAGGCAGAGACGGCTGACGGCAGCCATGGCCGTTGGCCATGCCCTAGCCTAGTGATGCCCTGAGACCCTGCCCCGCCCTGAGACCCCACCCCGCACATTCTACAAACCCACCCAGGCTCCACACAGCGGCTTTTGCATATAAATGGCCTGTTCTGTGGCAGCTTAACCAAATTAACTGCAGCTCCAGTCAGACTGCTCCAAAACCATGCAAGCAAAAAGGAGAAAACTGTAGTTCTTGCTGTAGCTCCTGCTGGGGAGCCTCAGACAGTAGCTGACCTGCATCCCATTGGAGATCCAGATACTAGTGTATCTAGTGGTCGGTGTGAGACGACACCAGATTTCAACCACTCGCATAAGGGACACATTCAAGAGGCAGACTCAGTGAGCACCAAAGCCCTACTGGAACAAGTCGTGCCCCATAAACGTGTCTCCAGCACAGCAATTCTTCCGTTATAGACACAGCGGGTCCTCACAGCCAATTGGCCTGGAGGTCAATTCCTCCCAATGACACCAACAACAATTAAGACTTAACTACAACAAGGCTGTACACACAGTCCACAAAGGGGTACACCAAGAGTGTCCACCTCAGGTAACTGGGAGGCTGACCCATTGAACCAATAGGACACCTAGTACACAAAGCTACCCAACCAAATCAGGGAAGCAGTGAAAATGTGGAGGCAAGGAAACAGATCCCAAACGAAAGAAATGGAGGAGAACAAACGAATGGACATAGAGTTCAAAACCACGGTTATAAGGTTTTTTCAAGAATTTCATGGAAAAGGCCAATAAATGTAATGAGACCCTCGAGGATATGAAAAAGAACCAACTAGAAATTAAACATACACTGACTAAAATAAAAAATATTATACAGAGACCCAACAGCAGACTAGAGGAATGCAAGATTCAACTCAAAGATTTGGAATACAAAGAGGCAAAGGACACTCCTCCAGAGAAGCAAGAAGAGAATTCAGAAAGTTGAAGATAGTGTAAGAAGCCTCTGGGACAACTTCAAGCGTACCAACATCAGAATTATGGGTGTGCCAGAAGAAGAGAGAGAGCAAGACGCTGAAAACCTATTTGAAGAAATAATGACCGAAAACTTCCCCCACCTGATGAAAGAAATAGACTTACAAGTCCAGGAAGCACACAGAACCCCAAACAAAAGGAATCCAAAGAGGACCACACCAAGACACATCATAATTAAAATGCCAAGGGCAAAAGACAAAGAGAGAATCTTACAAGTATCAAGAGAAAAACAGTTAGTTACCTACAAGGGAGCACCCATACGATTATCAGCTGATTTCTCAACAGAAACTATGCAGGCCAGACGGGAGTGGCAAGAAATATTCAAAGTGATGAATAGCAAGAACCTACAACCAAGACTACTCTACCCAGCAAAGTTATCATTCAGAATTGAAGGGCAGATAAAGAGCTTCACAGATAAGAAAAAGCTAAAGGAGTTCACCACCAAACCAGTATTATATGAAATGCTGAAAGGTATTCTTTAAAAAGAGGAAAAAGAAGAAAAAAGTAAAGATCAAAATTATGAACAACAAATGCATATATATCAACAAGTGAATCTAAAAGTCAAGTGAATTAAAAATCTGAGGAACAGAATAAACTGGTGAGCATAACAGAATCAGAGGCACCGAATAGGAGTGGATTGATAATTCTCAGGGGGAAAGGGGTGTCTGTGTGGGGGGTACGGGAAGAGATTGGACAAAAATCATACATCTATGGATAAGGACAGCGGGGGGGGGAGGTAAGGGCAGAAGGGGGGTGGGAACCGGGTGGTGGGGAGATATGGGGGGAAAAAAGGAGAAACAATTGTAATAATCTGAACAATAAAGATTTATTAAATTTAAAAAAAAATCTGAGTTGCCATTTAAAAGTCAAGAGATTGTCTTTATGGCCTTAGATTTGGCAAATAATTTTTAGATATGACACCAAAAACATGAGTGAAAATAGAAAAATGGATACTCTGAACTGCATAAAAATTAAAAAATTTTGTGCTACTAAGGACACCATCGAAAAAGTGAAAAGACAACCCACCGAATGGAAGAAAATACTTGCAAATCATATATCTGATAAGGGACTTATAAGTGGAATACATAAAGAATACTTACAGCTCAATGATTTTAAGAAATTTTAAAAATAAAAATCAGGCAATTTTGTTTTAAAATCCAGTTTCACTTGAAACAGTGAAAGAACTGACCACTTCTGAGCTCACATTCCATGGCGATGACGAACTGAAGTTGCGCAATGGCTGCCTCCTCTAGGTAGCTCCCTAATCAGCCACAGTACCCATGACTCCTCATTGCTTCCCCAACCCAGCCTGCATTCCTCATTGAATCCTGTTGAAGGCAATCAGGGTTCCAAAGATGGTTGTCCAATCACTCTATGGCACAATCTCTTTAAGACTGAACTCATCTGACCCTCAGTTGGAAATTTTGTGTTTTGTGTGTTGTTGTTTTCTTCACTGATTATTTTCATCATATTCCAAGAAAACTGTTAGAAAGCAAAGAATATACCATATACTTTGCATCTCTCAAAACACCCAGCACAAGACTAAGAACAAAGTAGTATTGAATGAATGCATAAATGAATGCATTCTCTGTGATCTTCTTCAATACCTGCTTTTCTTCCCCAAAATTATAGACTTTTGCTATTAAGATAGACTAAAATGATGAGAGGCATGTAATAAAAAATAAAACACTAAAGTCAATCACTGCATTTCTATTTCAATTTTCCATTAGGTTGAAATGGAAATGGGAACTCTGAATAAATGTAGAACAGACCATTATGTCTGACAGCAAGATGAATTAGAGCCCAAGATACTGAGAATGCCTGCAAATAAGATTACCAAACACTATCAGTGGTCTTTGAGGGAATTATGAAAAATAGGATAGGTGCCAAAAGCTGTAGATGGGCAAATGTTGTTCTAACTTCAAAAGAGGAACAAGTTATAACTTGCCAGTTCCTGACTAGAGAATATGATGTCACTCTCAGGCAAGATTCTTGAACAGATTTGTAAAGGGACATTTGTGAGTACATCAGTCAGGAAGCAATGTCCATTTGGAACCAGCACAAGGTCACCAAGAACAAGTCATATTAAATTCATTTCATTTTCCTTCTCTCTGACAAGGATCCTAGCTAGTGGATTGAAGAAATAGAGCAGATATAAATATATATGTTTGCAATGAGGGGTTGGGCAGTGAAAAGGCTAATTGAACCCTTGGGCTATATTAATAAAAGCATTACATACAGCTTAAGAGAGGTGATAGTTGTTTTCTTTCTCTGATCACATCTAGAGGATCTCATTTAGAACTTAGTACCACTCTTGAAGACGGCTTTGGTAGTGTCATCTTTTAGAGATCTATTTGGCAAAGTCTCTTTAAAAGCATAAAGCTCTCATCCAGATTTCTGGCATCTGTTGAAAAATAGAAAGTTCTGGCTGGGCCTCCATTCCTAAATGGTCAACTGGTTGAATCCACGTAGTGATTGCCCTTTTGTACAGGACATGCGCCCTCAGGCCCTTCTTATATTGCCTTCGCTGAGGTAGTGGAACACCTGTCACAAATCATCTTACTTGGCCATCCTCACTCATTTATTCTACGTGCCAAGCACCCAAATGCACTGGAGTTTGCAACCCAGGATGCAGTAGAGTCAAAGAAGAGTGAAGATAAGCAGCAGAGTTATTGTAAATCAACAAATGAGGATACTCATAGTCTAGGGGCTATGATCAGTCTCCAAACATCCAAAGGGCAGTCATAGAGAAGAAGCATCTGTCTTGTTCTATGAAGTCCCAAGAGGCAGATACTATGGAACCAATAAATGGATGAGAGACTTATTTAACCCAACATAAAACCACTTACAACAGCCAGAGCTGTCCAAAGATAAAGTATGTGGGCTTTGGAAGTGGTGAGTTCCCCATCACTGGAAATGAACAAGCGTATGGTATACTACTGCATTGCAGGTATTTAATCAAAGGAATTCAAGTATCTGATGAAGCAAGAAAAGGCATGAGTCTGAAATTTTTACAACAGGAAGAAAAATTCCTTTAAAACATTTCCTTTTTTGGGTCAATAAATTCTCTAAAAAGAGATAAAAGAGAGTACGTTTACAAAGAACTCAGTATCATTTTTAAAAATCAAAAGTTCCCCTCACAGAAGTCACAGAGGACAAAATCTGTCTAACTAGGTGGTGTGTTTGCAACAAATTGGTCAAATGCTGCCCAGGGAGAAAGATAACTGGCATCAGGCACTATTTTTGGTGATTGGTCAAACATTCTTCAGAGGCAAGCAACAAAGGCAAGGGATCAAAGTAAGAGGGAAAACAATGGAATACCACAAAGAGGCAGCCATCCCCACCACAAAACTGCCATCTGCTACTGACATCAATCCTTCCAGGGGCAGCTGCAGGCAAACAATGTATCAGGGAACACTGGGCCTGGCAGAAAACCTGCTGCCTTCACATTTCAGTCTTGTGACCTTGGGCTAGTCATTTAACATTACAAAGCTTCAGTTTCATCGTCTCTAAAACGGAGTTCATGTGAACCCTTTCTGAACCTGTGTAAACCAAGAGTAGTGATATCTGGGAGTGACCCATAGAAACTGTAGAGCCCCGTACACAAAATAATAATGATGAGGAACAAAGAATTTTGAAAGAAAAGATTCCAGATGGTTTGGGGCACAGCAGCGTCCTGACCTTAATTGTGTGGGTGTCAACACTAAAGGAATAAATTTAAACTCTTGTAACTAGAATGCAGAGGCGTTTAGAGTCTGGAAGGGACAAGATCATTTGGGCAAATTTCCTGCTGAAATGCATTACCTTGTACTTGCAAATTAGTTTTTAAAATAAAGGTGAAATGTAAAAAGTAAAAGAATCAGCCAGAGCCATAAATGTTTAATAGATCTTCCAGCAAAGTTCACTGGCCCAGTGGTAGCAATCCTTCAAAGTTATCAGTACATATCCTACCAACCTGTCCAAAACTCAGTATCCCCTTCTCTATTATGGCTTTTTTTCAAGGGAACCTCCGTGTATTAAAAAAAAAAAAAAACTCACACAATTTAGTCTTAGAAAATATAAACTCTCTAATTTACCTGAGCAGTCGGGTAAATTCAAATCTCTGACCAGGGCTTGTTTCTAAATTTTCAGCAAATCTGAAGCATCATAAGTCACTGTTTTCTACACTGAACTGAAAACTAAAGGGGAGGAGAGCAGAGGGTTTTCTGCTTATTTCATCCTGGGGTCTACCCAGAGGTGATTAGCATGTGAGGTTCGACCAGAACTAAAAGGCACAAGACAGTTGGCGAGACTGGAAAAAAACTAAGGCTCTCCCCTGATGGCTGCTCCCCTCCCAAAGTTTCCCAAGCATCTGAAGCGTGTACAGCAGCTGTGACTGCCCGGCCTTTGGCCGTTCCTGGGGAGGCAACCACCTTTCTGGGTCACTGAGTCTTGAGCTGCAGCAGCACCTAGAAGCAGGTGTGGCAACCTCAGATCAGCGGAGCTCCAAATAACCAACTTGCCCAACAGTCTACTCATCACCTCAAGGGGAGGGAGACACCAACATCCACTGAAGAGGTATCCTGTCTTTACTCTTTCTAAGAGAGACCACAACACACCCGTGTCGCAACAAGAACTGTGACCAGAAAGAAAACAGATGCTAAGAGGGACAGGCCCCAGCTTCCCTAAGAGTATATCCTCAGAGAAAGGGTGAGGAATGGTGCTTTTAGGTTTTCCTTGCCAAAGCTAAGTCGAGAACTCATGAGGGTGGGAGAAGCCTGGCCTGTATGAGGGTTCTGCCTGCATTTGTCTATGCAATTGTGTCCAGTGTCCTTTTTCGCCTTGCTATTGTGGATTTAGGGAGGGGCTTCTGAGAGGGGTGTGCACCAAAGCTGGAACACGCAGCCAGAGGTCATCTCACCCTCCTGGCTGGCTTCCCCTGGCACTACGGAAGCCAGGCAGCACCTACCAGTCGACACAGCGCGCTGAGCTGTTGGCTTTGAATGAAAACTGATGACCCTAAACGCTAGTGCATGGAAGGTGATTGGAGCTGCATACTGCAAGAGAATATATTTTCTGCACCAAGCTCCCTCCTTATACCTAAATGCCTGCATTAGTTTGGATCAATATGCCCCATAACAGTTAATCCATGGCAACCCAGGCCAACTGAGAGACACTGACAAAGCAGTGCAGCCTCCCTGTGCTACTTCCCTGTGCACATGCATGTGAATTTCAGCCCAGAGAAAGACGCAGAGGCAAAGCAACAGCAACATAAAGGAGAAAGAAAAAAACATAGTAGACCGTAACAAATAGACACCATATTAAGGGACTTTCAGGAGGCCTTAGAGTGACATGTCACAGCCAAGATGATGGAGTATCTGAGACACTCCTAAATCCGGGGTCGGATCCTCCTCGCACACCTGCAATGCAGTGATCGCTACCACTTCATAATCCATACACCCAGCACCAGCGCTCTCTGCAGTTGAAACCAGTCTGGACTTGTACAGCTGCCACTGTTTCTCCTCACAATAAGATTATTGATGCATAACAACATTTCATAATGGCAGGGAGGAAAAGGGGGAAAAGCCGAAGCAAGGGAATAAGAAAGGGGTGGGGAGACATGAGTCCCCGGCCCGCATCTCACCTTTTATTTGGGCTTCATATTCAGCAATGATCTCTTTGTCTTTCTTGAACTTAGTTTGAGATGACATCTTCCAATGTGGCCAAAGGCACTGACAGGCTATTTAATTTATATCTCCTTTTCTTCCCGTATTCTCTCTCACACGGCTCTGGTCGATTTCACAGGTTTAGGGGCTAATCTCTTTCACTTGGCTGCAGAGCCAGAGGGGGAAAAAATCCCTCTCCTGGAAGGAAAATTCTCTTTACTCGCAGAAAAATGTCTCTAGTAGCTTGGTCTGGTCAGCTCCTCTTGCAAAAGAAGAACCACTACCCTAGGAGCACAGTAACCTGCCCCAGATTTTCAAGATTTTTCTTCCAAAAAATAAAAACCAAGAGCGTGTGTGTGCGCACACACACACACACACACACACACACACACACACTCACGCATGCACTCGCACACTCATCTGGACACGCACACACACAGTCACAATGCACACACACACCCTCACTCACACCCACTCACACACACACAGACACATCCACAAAAGGTGCGGCGCCTCCTTGGTGCTGCAGTCAGTCTCTGGCTGTCTTTCCAAGGCTCTGCTAAGGAGGTGGTCAGGTTGCCAAAGGGCCAGTCATCTCGCATCCTCCCTCCCTTCAGCGCCTCTGGTCTGATGTACGGTGAGGATCAAAGCCAGAAGAGCGAGAAGGAAGTTCTGCTGCAAGGCTTAAGCTCCGGTGAACCCAGAGTAGGACTGCTCGCCCTGCAGGGCTGGCTGAGCACTCCCCCACCAACCTCGCCCTCGTCACTAAGCTCCACCTCCCGGATTTTATAACAACTGACACATTGTAGCCTACAGGAGAGCAGAACTCACTGCAAGCAAAAAGAGGAAGAGACAGTCACAAAAGGGAAGGCAGCAGGAAAAAGAATCAGGCTAGGAAAGCCAGAGAGGCCCCTGCAAACTCCTACCGTTAGCAGTGGGGTTAGGGAATTTTCTTCCAAAATCTCTGAAAGGTCCGCCTTTTCTTTGTATTGTGCAATTTATCCAATTTCTTAAAGCAACAGCTCTGTGACAATTTGTCACTCTGTGGGAATTGTCTAGCAGAGTTGAGGGGCTGACCCGTGTAGGCATATTCATTAATATTTTTCTGAGCAATTGTGGGGTAGCAGGGACAATGCCAAGCGTTTCAGACATGCAGTTTTGCAAACCCTTTGAGGGCAAGCATGCTGGAAACACCCAGCTGCCTTTGTCTCTCACTGGGCTTTAGGCAAATTAATTACTCATTGAGCCTTAGTTTTCTCACCAATAAAATGGGCTTTGAAGGCTTTTTCATTCAACCAATATTTATTGAAAGCTTTCTATAGGTCAGGCATTGTTCTGGGCACAGGGATACAGCAGTGATCAAAATAGGCGGGAAAATCCCTGCCTTCCTGAAGCTCCAAGGTCTCCACATCACACAACTCCAGGAAGTCACTACATTAATATTCTCAGAGCGGAATTCAGAATGCACTGTGAATGGTGCCTGTGGAATTGTGCAAGGCAAGAGACCCTGGGAGGGGCAGATGAAAAATAAACAAAATGGCTGAAACCGGTTTGGCTCAGTGGATAGAGCGTCGGCCTGCGGACTGAAAGGTCCCAGGTTCGATTCCGGTCAAGGGCATGTACCTTGGTTGCGGGCACATCCCCAGTAGGGGTTGTGCAAGAGGCAGCTGATCGATGTTTCTCTATCATCGATGTTTCTAGCTCTCTATCCCTCTCTCTTCCTCTCTGTGAAAAATCAATAAAATATATTTAAAAAAAAAACAAAGAAAAATAAACAAAATGAGTAAATTATATAATATGGTAGAAGATGATAAGTACTATAGAGGAGAAAATACCGCAGGGTAGGGGACTTCAGGAATGAAGGAGCTCTTGGGAAGATCAAATAAGAATGTAAAGCCAAGCTTAGCACTCAACAAATGACAGCAATTATTATGACCCTATGATATCCCCCCAACACCCTAACAACATAGTATAAGTATCTCTCTTTCACAGATGAAGGAACAGAAGTACAGATGTGGAAAGTGACTTACCCAAGGTCACCAGCATTCAAACCTAGGCTGTCTGACACCAGATCAGATTCTGCCCATGCAAACGCTCAAAACATTCTACTAGAGAGCTGAAACCCATTTCATGTGCCTTTAAGGTAGAATGAGATTGAAAAATGAAATCAAGCACTATATAGGGTCACTGACCACTGGAATTTCGCATGTTAAGATTATCATTAACATGTATTATCCCGAGTATGGTATTTTCACAAATTTCTCAAAATAGTCTTCCATTTGCCTTTTTTGAATGTATAATTACTTACTTGACTCAAGTTCAGAAATGAATAGATTACCCATGCCAATCCACTGAGGTTTCCTTGAGAGGGTGGAGCTGTAATGGGTCTCCCCAGGTAGGCATGGTGAGGGGAGTGTGGGCAGCAGGGCATTCCTTTAGAGCAAACAGTATGAGCTAAGGTCTACAGATGGGAATGCACAGGACCTACTTGGAGAAATCACAGGGAAAAGCCCAGCTGGTGAATCACAGGGCTTATTCCAGCTTTGTGCCCAGAGACAGGAGTTTGCAAAATTCATAAATCACAACTGGCCCATTGCCATCACCCCTCTGCCTCACCCTTCCCATGGACATACTCAGGCCCTCTTCGGTTCCCCTTTGGACTAGTTTAAAAAAAGAGAACACCACACATGTTACCTGAGGAAGATGTGCTCAGAGATTAGCATCCCTGCCTCAAGCCTAGACTCTCAGAAAAATGGGAGTTAACACTGCACACCTTGGCATGTGACAGACGGGATCCCCTGCCTGGCTCTGCCACTAGCTAGCTCTGAGAAGGAAAGCAAGTGATTTAACCTGCTTGTTGCCCATTTGAGACAGGAACCAATAAATGTCAGCTATTCTCTTCATTACTAAAATTTTAAATCCACTACTAAAATTTTAAAGCCATAAATATTTCTGGGAGGCCCATATGTAGGGCACTGAGCCACAGGAATTCACAAAAACCCATATGAATTTGAAGCAAAGTATGGTACAGAGCTATGTGCTAAATGGCAGGAGAAGCTGGATTCTGGTATAAGACAGATGGTGATTTAAATTCTGGCTCTGCCGCTTACCAGCTTGTAGGGGGCCTTCTCTGAGCCTCAGTTTTCTCATCTACAAAATGATCTCACTCATTGCACAGGATCTAATGCAATTGGGGATTTAGAGTGCCTGGCATATAGCAGAAATCCCACAGGTGTTTTGTGTGTGTGTTTTAGGGCTCAACCATGCTGGACCTAGGACAAGAGTTGGGACCCCCAGACACACAGGTTAAAAGCAGGAAGAGAGGAAAGAAAAAAAAACGGGAAAAAGAAGAAAAGGGCTGTGCCCTGGCAAATATATCACCGCACACAGTGAATCACACCATCCAGAAGCTTCTGTCTCCAAGAACAGGTGATGTGACCTAGGCAGGCCCCCTGGCACAATGTCCTCACCCTTTTCCTTCCAGTCCTTCCCGCAGCTCACCCCAGTCTCCCAGCTGCCCTTCTGTGACACACCCCTCCCCGTGGCCACTTCTTCCTTACTATATGAGAACCAACTGCTATTCCTGATGTTCACCCACCACGTGATAGTAACAGAAACCAGATTTCTCCCCCAAGTAAATGTGGTCTGCCTCAAGAAAAGGGGTTCCACCATTGATCTGTGCCAACCCCACAGGATGGGAATACCTGCTAGAAGGGTATATTCCATTTCCCTTGGGCTCATCTTATGATTTTCTTAGATATTCCTGAATTATACTAATAGCTAGTATTTACCGAGCCCTCATTCCATACAGGCACTGGACCAAGTACTCTATATAGATTGTATCACTGACTTCTGCTGCAACACAATAGGTGCTGAAATCATTCTTGCTTTACATGCGGTGAAATAGAGGCACAAAGCAATCTGTCCAAGATCACACACTGGATTACTAACTGAATCGTATTCAAGCCCAAGTCTGACCAACATCAGGGTCCAAGGACTTAACCAGTACATGATTCTACCTCAGAGCCATTATCAGATGAATAATTGCTGTCGAATACTGATATTTTTTTTCAATCAATAGTGTTCAACCTAAAGCTTGCTACTTAAAAAAATAATAATAATTGGGGCCTAGGCCGGTGTGGCTCAGTTAGTTGGGCATTGTCCTATGCACCAAAAAGTTGCTGGCTCGATTTTTGGTCAGGGCACATGCCCAGGTTGTGGGCTCAATCCCCAGTAGGGGATGTTCAGGAGGCAGCTGATTGATGTTCTGTTCTTACATCGATGTTTCTCTCTCCCTCTATCTCTCTAAAATCAATAAAAATATTTTAAGAAAAAGAATTTGGGGTTAAAAATACAAGAAAAGCGTGTCACAAATGGCCACTGATGAGGTTTAAATTACAAGTACAGCTGAATAACACAAAACCCACAGAACTGGTTTCTTTTCTTGACAGAAAAAGAAAAAGAAAAAAAAAGACTCTACTTGAAGGAAGAGTGACCAGAATAGTTTTGGTTTAAGGCAATTTTATTTTTCTGGTCAAATATGAAACCCTCCTAAGATGACTAATAAGAGTTGACATCTTTTGTGACATTCTCCATATTGCTACCAACTAAAGTATCCGTGGCCAGCTCAGTGAATAATTCTGCCCTTCAATCTCTGCTCTGCAAAAAGAAAGCAAAAACAACTCAGCTAGTTAGTGCCAGAATCTGATACAATTAATAGTGATGATGACAACATGCCTTTTGTGTATATATTGCTTTATATTTTAAAAGCCCTTTCATATCATTTCTTATTTGGTACTCACAGTAACCCTAGGGGACAAGTAGGGCTGTTTTTAATCCCTGTTTGACTGATAAGGAAATGAGTGGATAAGTGGAAGCTTTGATGGAAGAATTATTTTATAACCTCCAGTATAAGGATGGCCTTCTTTTAATTTTTTTTAAATATATGTTATTGATTTTTTACAGAGAGGAAGAGAGAGGGACAGAGAGTTAGAAACATCGATGAGAGAGAAACATCCATCAGCTGCCTCTTGCACACCCCCTACTGGGGATGTGCCCGCAACCAAGGTACATGCCCTTGACCGGAATCGAACCTGGGACCCTTGAGTCCGCAGGCCAACACTCTATCCACTGAGCCAAACCGGGATAGGGTGGCCTTCTTAACTGTGTCACAAAACCCACCTGGACAGGTTCAATTACACTGCAATTTTTTCAGAACTCTGCTTGCAAAAGCCACCATAAGCCAAGTCAAAAACTAATGGTAAACTGAAATACAATATTTGCAACACCTATCATAAGCCAAAGACTATTTTCTCTGATATATAAAAATATACTAATTTCCCTGATATATAATTCAAAAAATATGTGTACATGAATGTTCATAGGAGAACTGTTCATGATAGCCAAAAAAGTGGAAACAGCTGAAATGTCCATCAACATATGAATTAATAAATAAAACATGGTCTATCCATACAATGGAATATTATTCAGCCATAAAAACGGAATGAGGGCTGATGATGCTACAACATGGATGAACCTTGAAAACATTATGCTGAGTGAAAGAAGACAGATACTAAATGTCACATATTGTTTGAGTCCAATTATTTGAAATATTTAGAATAGATAGACCCATAGAGACTGAAAGCAGATGAATGACTGCCAGGGGTTGGGGGAGGTGGGGAATGAGGAGAGACTACTTAATGGACACGGGGTCTCTTTGGTGATGATGAAAATGTTTTAGAACTAGATAGAGGTGATGGTTGCAAAATATTATGAATATGAATATACTAAATGCCACTGAATTGTTAATGAATTGTTCATTGTGAATAGTTAATTTTATGTTATGTGACTTTTACTTCAATAAAAAATAAATATTAAAAATGTTCCTTCAAATCTATAAGAACATCAACAAACAGCCCAGTGGAAAAATTAGTAAAGGATATGAAAGGGAAATATATATATATGAAATGTTAATCAACCTCATTCATAATGAATATAAATCAGCATGGCTGAATCCAGAAACTTTAACAATGTCAATAGGACATTATGTGTCTTCCTCCAACTCTCCCTTATGCTTTCCTCTATGGTAGCAGGCTCTTCCTGTAAGATGGCAAAGTGGCCCGCAACAGCTCCAGGCTTATATTCCCCCAGCTTGGCAATTCCAGCAAGGAAAGCAGGTCGTTCCCAGGAGTTCTAGAAAAAGTCCCAGGAATGGTCAACTGGCCCGGGCTAAAGTGAACAACTATCCCTGAACCAATAACTGTGACCAATAAATGTTCTGCTTGGTGAGGCCTGGATCATGGGTTTTCCCGTGGAGCTATGGAATGGAGTCAGCCCCAAACAACCCACATAGCCAGAGAGATTCCCAAAGGGGATCAGGGTGCTATTCCAGGAGGAGGAAGAATGGATGTTGGATGGGCAAAATCAACATGTGTCTGCTATAAAAAGGATGTGGGGAAACCCTGGCCAGGTAGCTCAATTGGTTAGAGCATCATCCCAATAAGCCAAGGTTTCAGATTTAATCCTAGGTCAGGACACATACAATGAATGCATAAATATGTGGAACAATAAACCTCTCTCTCTCTCTCTCTCTCTCCAAACAATAAATAAAAATTTTTAAAATGTTGGAAAGAAGGGAAGGGAAATTCACAGAAGTGATCCATGGAAAATGTGATAAAGCAGCTTGAAATTATCCAGCTTTGATGTTTCTAAAGCACCTTCTCATCCATCAATTTGATCCTCACACAGCCCTTTGAGATAGGTCATTTTACTCCCATTTTACAGATGAGAAAATAAAGGCATAGGGAAGCTGAAGGACTTCCACACAGGAAAAGTCACGTAAGAAACCAGGACACCTGACCTTCTATCTGGTGTTCTTTCCCCTAACCACATAGTTGCCACATCCTACTGAGAAGCACTGCAATGCACATAGGAACTCACAGATCCTCAGGCACCTGCCCACTTGGCTCTATTAGAAAAAGTAAAGAAATCAATCTCTTAGCAATCAGAACCTGTCACTAGGCCTGAGGAGAGCTACCAGCTGATGCAGCAGAAGTCCTCTAGCTTTTCAAGAAGTGTGCTTCCAGTTATATAGCCCAACTGTCCCTTTGCCCACCCACAGGGACAGTGATTCAAGCTGGGCCTCAGAATCCTAATTCTGAAAAAAATAGAAAGAAGAACGTTAAAACACCCAACCCCTTGATTCCATTACCAGCAGTTTGCTCACTTCCAATGATGATGAGGCCTTTGGCTCTCAGCCTCCGTAGGGTCCAAGGGAACACTTATTCCATCTGGTGAGACCTTAGCTAGATGAACACTCTGGCCATTCTCTCCATCTGTCACTCACTCCTCTCCAGAGGATGAAAAGTGACTTAGCCGATTGGTGAATTGAGGAGAAGAGACTGAGTTCACCCTGCTGATTGGTGAATTGGGGAGGAGAGACTGAGTTCACCCCTTAGCCTTTTCTTTTTGGATCTGCCTGCTCACAGGATGGGTGTGTTTGGCTGTGCTCTCTCCACCTTGCAAGAGAAGGAGCATGCTGGCCAGCTCTGCCCCTGTGGAGAACACCTGTGGTGGCCCCAACCAGCTCGGAAAGTCTGACTCATTCAGGGATGAAAAGTTAACTCGCCTATTTGGACACACACCTAAACCATACCCTTCAATCTAGTTTTATCATGAATAAAGGTTACATTTTGAGAAGCAGAATAACAAATTTCTGGAGCTGGTTTGGAAGCCTGGCTCTGCCACCTACTAGCTGCATGACCTTGGGCAAGCTGCTGGCTGGCACCTAGCAAGTACCACATACGTGTTTCTTCAATAAATACAAAATCTTCATCTCTATGTCTCCTTTATCTGCTCTCAGTTGGTTTAAAACTTTGCCCTATGAAAGTCCAACACTAAAGAACTTCTGCCTCATGATTTGTCTAACCACTACGCTGTACACATCAAATTAATACAAAATAAACTATATTGGGAAAATTTTAAAAATTTTTTAACTTACACCTTTTTAAGGTTTTTAATTGTAAGGCATGAGGTAATCACAGCAATATATAGTCCCGGGTGTTTTGTCCGGTGGCCCAGAGACTTAGTTCATTTGAACTGCTATAAGAAGGTACCACAGATTGGGTGGCTTATAAACAATTAACACTTATTTCTCACAGTTCTGGAGGCTGGAATTTCAAGATGTGGGTGCCACCATGGTCAGGTAGATCATTGACTTCTTCTGGGTCACTGACTTCCCGTATCCTCACAAGATAAAAGGAACTAAGGGTTCTCAGGGGTCTCTTTTATAAGGGCACTAATCCCATTTCTGAGGGCTCACTCTCATGACTCAATCATCTCCCAAATTCCCCACTCCTAACAACATTACATTGAGTGTTAGGATTCCAACATGTGAATTTTGGGGGGACACAAACATTCAGAACACAACACCATGGTACAAGGACTCAAGCCAGAGCCTGCAGAGCAGGAAATGCCTGCCCAGATAATAAATCCTCAAGATCAGACAGGAGGTGAGGAAGTGAAAGAGGAGACCATGAAACAAGTGCACAGGGAGAATGTTCCGGATCAGGACAAAGAGACTGACCAGAGACTCCTAGAGTCTCAGCCTCCTCATAATATGAGTTCTTAGGGTTCTTGGAAGGATTACATGAGACACTGAATGAGAGATCTTATCATATAGATATGAGGAATTATTGAAGTGCCCACTGAGCTGGTATATGGAGTTAACAAGTGTGTCCTGGTCACCTTAAATGCCTTCTATGAAGTATTGGGAGAAACAAGATATGATGTGACTTGATCAAGGTCTTATAATTCATAAATGTTGAAGTTGAGCTCTAAACCTAGGTCATCTGACTCTACTGTGTCATGCAGGCCATCAACTGCCAGTAGATTCATAAGAGATCTAGAGATCAGAATAAGAAATTGGGAACTCATGTCAAATTCTCACCTTATGTCAGTGTTATGGACTGAAAGTTTGTGTCCCTCCCTAAATTCTTATGTTGAAGCCCTAACTGCCAATGTGATGGTATTTGAAAGTGGCGCCTTTGGGAGGTAATAAGGATTAGATGAGGTCCTGAGAGTGGGCTTCATGGTGGGATTAGGGCCCTTACAAGAAGAGACACCAGAGAGCTTGTTCTTTCTCTCTCTCTGCCATGTGAGGACACACAAGAAGGTAGCCATCTGCAAGCCAGGAAGAGGGCCCTCACCAGATCACACCATCTTGACACCCCTGTGGAAACACAAGTGTCTATTGTTTAAGTCACCCAGTGTGTGGTATTTTGTTATGGCAGCCTGAGGTACGGCATTCAGGTTAAGATTCAATATAATAACAATGGAGAAAAGAATGGTATGGGGGGGGGGGAATAGCTATATTAAAGGATATAAATAGAAGATTTTTGTTAGCTCATTTAATTAGTCATTCAACAAATGTATCTTAAATACTTCGAATGAGCTAAGCATACAAAGAGCTAGACACAATCATGAACCAGACAGACAGTCCCAACTGTCATGGAGATCTTAGTTTAATGGAGGAAACAAGTAAACAAGCAATTATAATTCAATGTGATAGAGAAGTACAGGGTTCCATGAGATTTCATGGTAAGAGCACTTGACCTGGACTTGGAGAGCCAGAGACAGCATCTTGTAGGCAGAAATTTCTAAGCTGAGCCTAGAAAGACAGGGAGCTGGAGATAGCAAGTCCAAGACAAGGAGAGAAAGGGTCTGGACAGAGGAAGCGGCACAAGCTGAGAGGGGATGATGGGTGTCGCTGAAGCCTGAGCTCACGGTGGAGCATGGAGGAGATGATGCTGTAGAGAGATATGGGCCAGAGTGTGAAGAGGCTCCTGCAACATGCCAGCAAGTTTGAATTTTAGCTGGGGTTCAGTCAGGATCCCCTAAAAGGAACTGATGTCATCAGACTTGCCATTCAACAAAGGTAACCTCAGCAAGCAATGTGGAAACCTCACTAGACGAGGCAAGACAAAGGACTAGAAACCAGAGGAGAGACTGTTACCATCATTTAGGAGAAACACAAAGGTAATTAGACAAGATATTGCCATACTTATGTACTGTGAAGACTGGGTACTTGACAAACATTGCCTGACTGTATCCTTGTATCAGTGACAGCATATACCGGATACTTTTACTGTCCCCATATTTTCAGATGAGTAATTATCTACTGCAGAGTTGGCCCTCTGGGGTTAGCTACTGTACCTTTGTCCCTGATGCCCAGGTCCCAGCTTCTCTCATCTGGACAACTTTAATAGCCTCCTCTCTGGTCCCTCTGACTCCCTACAACTCATAATCAACCCAGGAGCCAGAGTGAGTTTTAATATCAGATCACATGACCCTTCCCCTGGTAAAAATCCCACAATGAATTTCCACCACTTAAGAGTTAAATGCTCAGTCTTTTCCATGACCCCAAACCATTAAGACTCTACCTTACTCCTGACCCCGTTTCATACTGTTCTCCCTCTGGCTCCCTACTCCAAACCATAGTAACTTTCTTATACTTCTGAGAGGCTCCAAGGACGTGCTATCACTCAGCATCTTCCAGGACCTTGGCCAATGTGTCATCTTCTCCAAGAAGGCCACCCAGAACATTCTGTTCAAAGGGCAACTCTAGCCCCTATACCTGTTTTACTTTCTTCACCATACTACCACATCCAAAGTGATCTTATTTATGGACATGCTTGTTCAGTTAATGACTGTGTCCAGACCCTCCACACCCTGCCCACAGTAGACTAGTGTTTCTGATAAAACTTTCTGCGATGGTGGAAAGTGCTCTATACCTATGCCGTCCCATACAATAGTCACCAGCCTATTGAGCATTTGAAATGTGGCAAGTGTGACTGAAGAACTGAATTTTTAATTTAACTTTGCTTTAATGAATGTAAATTTAAATGTAGTGGTTATTGTATTGTATAGAGACGCTCTAGAGTGTAAGCTCTAAGAAGGCAGAGACCATGTCTGTCACCATGTCCCACATGCCTACAGCAGTACCTGATATTTAGTAAGTGCGCAATAAATGATTCTTGAGTTAATGGACAAAGATATGAACAAATGAACATGGAAATCCCTTCTGACCTCCTCTTGGCACTGTTCTCCACCTCTCACTATAGGCCCTGAGGTCTCCCTCCACCTGGAGGGGAGGGGGAAAGTTGTTTGCTGCAGTGATCTCAGGCATTTGGCAGAAACACCAGGTGCCAGGACAGCAGAGTCAATTACTCCCTCCACTGCACTCCACTTGGAGCTGAACACCCCCTGTGAGGAGGTGGGACGATAATGAAGCCTTACCAGGCCCCAGTAAATACTGCAGCTGTTTCCTATACAGTCATTTGGGCTTTATAGAATGTGGAAGTGGCTCGGCCTATAAACCCACGTGGATTGCTTTATTTGTCTATTTCTCCTCCTCCTTCTCCTCCTTTGTCTAATGTTGGAAGGCACTAGGATAGAGAACCAAGTCAGTGTCAGGTCAAGAGGCTGAATTCAATTAAAGTCTTATTTGGACCCAATCTCTTTTAGGAAATGAAATCAAGATTGGGCTGAATAATATATTTTTTTTGCAAGTTAGGATCCCTCCTGGGCTCTGTTTAGGCAGAAAGATAATTCAGAACAGACATTCAGTCTGGTCTTATTTTTACACAGTGAGGATTAGGACATCTACATTATCCGGTGGCAATAAAATAAAGTTATACTTCCCCCCATAATAGTCCCAAATAATGATTAAGAAAGATATGGCTCCCAAGGTCTCTAGGAAACACTGCTTCACCTTATTAACTGTGCTCAGGATCAGATGGAAAAGGAGCAGACACCGATGCTTTGAGATAGTAACAAATATGAGACAGAGAACAGACAATGGTTTCATAGACAAGATAAACTGAGATCAACTGCACAAAGGTAGCTCTAGTTGAACTTCCTGGAGAATCCACGTCACGAACAGGCAATGGATGCTATAAGGGGACTGACTGGTTTCCATTGGTGAGAAAGGAAACTCTTGTGCCTACTCTGTGAGGCTGACGTGAAGGGACAACAAAAAGTTGGACTACGTCATACTCCATGGCACATCTCCCACAATGGCCAGTCACGTCATCTGAGATGTTTCAGGAAAAGAGCTGTATTTTCTCTGTAATTTAGAAATCATCCTTTACCTGGAGACGCCTCTGTGGCATAGCAGGGGTCTGGGGCAGGGGGGAGGTTAGAGGGATGGGAGGCATATCTCCAACTGCTGTCTGGACAACAGCTAGCTTCCAGAGTATCAGAAGCCCTAAAAATTATAATAATAGTAACAATAGTTGCATTTAGGAAAGCCTGACATTGTGCTAGCCTCTGTGCAAAGCCATTTTCTACAAAATTTCAGTGAGTTCCCATAACAACTCTAAGATAACTATGGCTATCCCCATTTTACAGGGTGAAAAAAAGAGAGGATTCAGAGAAGTCATCTGCCTTGCTGGAGAGGCCCACATACTAGAAGGAACTGAGGGTGGCCTTCGACTAACAGGCGGCAAGGAAGTGAGGCTCTCAGTCCAACAACCGTGAATCCTGTCAGCAATCACAGAAACCAGATACTGTGAGATAAATGTGTACACTCTTATACCACATTTTGTGGGTGATGTTTTTACTCAGCAATAAAAAACTGACAGTCACACAACCCATAAGTGCTTCAGCTCTGATTCTAAATCAGGTCAACCTGGTGCTAGAATCTACTTATTTTTGCATTCCCTCACATTGCCTTCCATGTTTTCTTCCTTCCCTTTCCCCAGAAGTAACAATACAGGTGCCTAATGCTCTGAAATAGTCTGATGCTGCTTCTTTTCCTGCTGCCCTGTCCACGAAGGATAAAAACAGGACCATGCACACTCCAGGAGGCAGCAACACAGAGTGGAAAGCAGGCAAAATCTGGAATTAGGTGATGGGACTAGAATTTCAGCATGGCCAGCACAAACCAACTACGTGACCTTGAGTAAGTCACTTCTGAAATCTGAGTCCTCACAGGCCATCTCTTGAAAGATTATTTCTTATAAGATTACTAGAAAAGCCTTTATGTGGAGGGCTATACTCTGGGGACAATTGTGGGTAAGGTCCCTTGCCCTCCTCTTTCAGCCTAATAAATATCATCTCGAGACAAGAAGAGTCAGTGGGCATTCTCCAAGGTGGACCAAAGTTAAGTCTGCCAGTCTGAGGATACAGTGCTCCCCAGCAGTGCAAGAGAGGGTTATTTTTCCACCATGACCAAGGAACCAGTGTCCCCCACAGAGCCACAGTCACCTTTCCATCAAGACATCTCCTCTGCCATTGGCATGGTTGCATCTGCCTACCTAGATTCCTTAAGACTGATTCTTATTTGGAAACTACAAAAGTCAGGCCTCTGTGTCATTTGCCTGGATAAAATTGTTACTTGCCAGTTCTACATGAGACAAGATCTTTTGGTAAATCTTCCCAAGTACAACTGGAGTCATTCTACCCAACACATTTCCAGCATCATCATGCTATATGGTGATGACAGCAAGTAAAGGAAGCAGTCCATAAATGTGTCATTTTGAGAAATAATTATCCCAAGAGAAGGCAAAAGCCAAAACAGGCCACATTTAGCCTCATTACTACACTTAGAGACCACACTAAATTCTTTAGGTAGATAAGTTAACTCATTACCTGTCATGACATGGTATTGCTTCTAATAAATTGTTACATGAAAAGGTAGAATGTAAAAATGTGAATACAGTATGATCTCATCTAGGAAATAAAAAGGAAGGGAAAGAAAAACAGTACTAGTACAAGGAAATGGTTCTCAAATACATGTATATATATTAGAGATACCAGGAGGACTTTTTAAATATATTGCTGGGCCCCACCCTTAGAGTTTCTGATTCAGCAGGACTAGGATGAGAATGGAAAATTTGTACTTATAATAATTCTCTGATGTTGTTAGTCTGGACACCAAACTTTGAGAACAACTATTGTAAGAAAATATACCAAGATTCATTGCTTACCTATAGGAAGTGGATCTAAAAACAATCTTTCTTTTTTATTAATCCTCACCCGAGGATATTTTTCCATTGATTTTTAGAGAGTGTGAAAGGGAGGGGGAGAGACAGAGAGAGAGAAATATCAATGTGAGAGAGACACATCAATTGGTTGCGTCCTGCACACGCCTGACCAGACCAGGAATTAAACATACAACCGAGGACGTGCCCTTGACCAGAATTGAAACTTTGACCCTTCAGTTGTCAGGCCGATGCTCTATCCACTGGCTAAGACAAAACAATCATTTTTAATGCTATATATTATTATTCTATTTTATTGAATGTTGATAATAAAGAATATCTTCTTTATAATCAGGAAAAATACATGAGTAGTATAAGAGAAAGGGGGGAAATAGATTTTTTTAAACGTGTGCACCCTAAGAGTCTATCCTCTCTGTTCTCTTTCATGTAAAATTCAAAATCAGACAAATCTAATCCATGGTGATAGAAATCAGAGTCTTGGCAATGGCTTTTTTGGATATGATACCTAAAGAAAAAGTACCAAAATAAAAATTAACAAGTGGGACTGCACCAAGCTAAAAAACTTCTGCACAACAAAGGAAACCATCAACAAAATGAAAAGGCAACCTACTAAGTGGGGAAAAGTATTTAATAAAGGGTTAATAGCCAAAAAAAAATATAAAGAACTCATACAACTCAATAGCTGGGGGCGGGGGGGGGGGGGGGGGGGAGGGGGAAGACACACAAAAACACAAATAATCCAATTTAAAAATAAGCCAATGACCTGAATAGACATTTCTCCAAAGAAGATATATATGCAAATGGTCAACAGGTATAATAAAAGGTGTTTAACATCACTAATCATCATGGAAATGCAAATCAAAACCACAACAAGATATCACCTCATGCCTATTATAATGGCTATTATCAGAAAGGCAAGAGATAACAAGTATTGGGGAGGATTCCATTACATACAATGGAATCCTTGTGCAGTGTTGATAGAATTGTAAAATAATACAGTCATGATGAAAAACAGTATAAAAGTTCCCTAAAAAATCAAAAATAGAACTACCATGTGATCCAGCAATTTCACTTCTGGGAATATACCTGAAGGAAATGAAAATACAAAATGTCAAAGATATATGCTCCCCATCCCCATGTTCAGAGCAGCATTATTTACAATAGCCAAGACTCGGAAACAGCCTAATGTCCACTGACAGATGACTAGATAAAGAAGCTGTGGTATTTACAAACAATGGAATATTATTCAGCCATAAAAAGAAGGAAATCCTGCCATTTATTACCACATGGATGGACCTTGAGGAAGGGTGGGCAAGGAAACTGGAGGAAGGTAGTCAAAAGATACAAACTTCCAGGTATAAAATAAATAATTACTGGGGATGCAAAGTAAAGTAATAGTAAACACTGCTGTTATATTTGCAAGCTGTTAAGAAAGTAAAGGAAGGTAGTCAAAAGATACAAACTTCCAGGTATAAAGTAAATAATTACTGAGGATGCAAAGTAAAGTAATAGTAAACACTGCTGTTATATTTGCAAGCTGTTAAGAAAGTAAAACCGAACAGTTTTTTCTATCTATATTAAATGACAGATGTTAACTAAATTTATTGTGGTAATCATTTCACAAAATATATAGGTCATCATGCTGTACACCTTAAAATTATATAGTGCTGTATGTCAATTATATCTCAATAAAACTGGGAAAATTTTTGAAAAGAATATCAGAACAGCCCTGGCTGGGTGCTCAGATGGTTGGAGCGTCATCTCATACACCAAAAAGATTTTAGATCTGATTCTTGCTCAGGGCACATACCCAGGCCTTGGGTTCAATGCCTGAGCTGAGCGCATGTGGGAGACCACCAATTGATGTATCTCTCTCACATCGATATCTCTCACTCACTCTCTTCTTTCCTCCCTCTCTAAAAAAATCAATTAAAAGTTTTAAAAAGGAGTTCCTATAAGTGTATTCCTAGTATCACATGAGCTCACTCATCTAGGGGAAAAGATGAACATAGACTGAAGAACAAGAACAGCATCGATCAGACTGTCAGACCTCAGAGGGAAGGTAGGGAAGGGTGGGGATAAGGGAGATAGATCAACCAAAGGACTTGTGTGCTTGCATATGAGCCTAACCAGTGATCACGGACAACAAGGGGGTGGGGGCATGCGTGTGGAGGGGTTTGTGATGGGAATGGGGGTGGGGGGGTTTGAGGACAAATATGTGATACCTTAATCAATAAAGTAATTTAAAAAAAAAGTTTTAAAAAGGATTCAGAACAGAAGTTGCCTATGGGGGAGGGGATTGACAGAGGGATCACTGGGGGACTTTTTTCTTTATTTGTTTTTTGTTTCTTTCATTAATCCTCACCCAAGGATATGTTTCCATTGATTTTTAGAGAAAGTGGAAGGGAGGGGGAAAGACAGAAAGAGAGAAACATTGATTGCCTCCCGGATGCGCCCTGCGCCTGCAACCGAGGTACATGCCCTGACCTGAATCAAACCCAGGACCCTTCAGCCCACAGGCTGACTATCCACTAAGCCAAATCGGCTAAAGCTTGGGGAACTTTTTAGAGTGATGGAATGTTTACCTTAACTGGGGTGGTAGTTACCCAGGTGCATACATTTATCCAAACTAATTTAATTATACATTTAAGATCTATACATTTTTCTGTGTGAAATTTAACTAATTTTAAAAAGCACACTGTGAAAAAAAATTGTATTGCTTATATACAGACTAGTGGCCCGGTGCATGAAATTAGTGCACATTAAAAGGGGATTAATTAGAGGAAATATTTTAATATTGCTATTTGCCCTTTCTCTATAATAGAAGTGTCAGAGATGAAAGAAAATTAGTAAAATGTATATGAAAATCTTCCTCTTGTCAGAGTTTGGGGTGCACCACGAGACCCAGAGTCAAGTCCCCGCACACCCACGTGCGCCTCAAAATCTCACGAGACCCTGACCCGGCCACCCCCCCCCATCCCATTGGGCTAGATCCAGACCCGGCCAGTCCCACCCTTGTCAAGCCCCGCCAGGCGGGGGACACAGCCTCAGGTCCCATGGCCTGGGCTGGGGTGGGGGGCGTGGCCTGAAGTCCCCCAGCCCGGGTCAGGGTGGGGGGCGTGCCTTGAGGTCCCCCGTCAAGCTCCGCCGGGTGGGAGATGCGGCCTCAGTTCCCCCAGCCCGGCGCCGGGAGAGGGGGCGCAGCCTCACGTCCCCCGTTAAGCCCTGCCGGGTGGGAGGCATGGCCTGAGGTCCCCCGGCCTGGCGCTAGGGCGGGGAGCGCTGCCTGAGGTCCCCTGGCTTGGCGCCAGGGCGGGGGACATGGCATGAGGTCCCCCGTCAAGCTCTGCCAGTGGAGGTCCCCCAGCCTGGTGCCAGGGTAGGGGGCACGGCCTGAGTTCCCCTGTCAAGCCCCACGGGGGCGGGGGGGGGAGCGCAGCCTCAGGTCCCTGATGATTGTTCGTTAAGGCTCATTACGGGAACTCAGCCTCTGCTGTGGGCGCAGCCATCTTGTGTTACGGAAACCCTGCCTCTGCTGTGGCACAGCCATCTTTTGTGGCGGAGTGATGGTCAAGTTGCATATTCCCTCTTGATTATATAGGATAATACAAATATACATAATAACTATAATCATAACTATCTAAAATTGGTATGTGCATAAGGATACTGACCAGATAATAGCACAGCAAAGAAAAACAAGTAATTCAGAAGGTAAAAATCTAATAAAATTTTATTTGCTGTTATAATATTGTTTGAGCAAGAGACTTTAAAAATAAATAAAACCTCAACTCCTGTTTTGTTCATGCTGCTAGTATTTTGTGCTACCTTTCCAGGAAATGGCCTACTTCTTGTGCCAGTAATTCCTGAGGACAAAAGCAGAGAATTGGTGTAGTGTCTATGAGTGTGTTCTCCCACCCAGATTCCCTGCCAGACTCTTCACAAGGAGAGCTACTCACTCCAGGTTATACCCCTCCCTGGGCACCTACAACAATGACGTGGGATAGGTAGCCCTACCCCTTGCCTCACTTTGGACAACTCTGAAGGACCATCCCAGATTCAGTTTCCCAGTGGGCCAATACTGCTGCCCTCATTCCCTCATAGGTGTTGTTGCTGAGAGCAGTCCCATAAACTTGCACACAAATTGTTTCCCCATTGAACAAAAGGTGCCATTTTGTAAGGTTGGATTCCCATTATATCAGCCTTGCTACCAAGGCAAAATAAAACCTATAACCAAATCATGATACCCAAAGAAAGCACAGAATGGCAGAGAGTGGAGAGAAGAATTAAAAACTTATTCCTAGGAAATATTAAATCCATAGTGAATAAATAGGTACTGTACACTTATCTCTACAACACTTATATTATAATCTCAACAGAAGATCATTTGCATAGAAGGTATGAGAACTGCTCCATTATAAAATCATGATAATTCCAGTTGGGATATCTTAATACCAAAATATTTTTGGTTTAACAAAGATCCAACTAAAGGCACTGCTCCCTACCAAACAGTTTTTGTCTAAAAACTTTGACAATTTATGTTGCCATGAGTCCATTGCAATGTCATAGCCATTGTCCAATTTACCTTATTTGGGCAGCCATCACCTTACCCACCACTCATTCATAAAATCCACTAGATCACAACAACTCTTCATAGTCCAAAGTATTGTCAGTCTTTACAGTGATATGATTTTTAATAGAATAATCACTTTTTTAATTTAAACAATTTTAATTGTGGTAAAATGCACATAAGATTTATCATCTTGACCATTTTTAAGTGTACAGTTCAGCGACATGAACTATATTAACACTGTTGTGCAACCATCACCATCATCTATCTCAGGAACATTTTCATCATCTCAAATTGAAACTTTATACTCATTAAATTCCCCAGCTCCTGGTAACCTCTACTCTACTCCCACTCTCTAATTTTGACTACTCTAGGTCTCTCATATAAGTGGAATCATACAATCCTTTTATGACTAGTACATTTTACTTAACCTAATGTCTTCAAGGTTCAACCATAGAGTAGCATGTGTCAGAATTTCTTTCTTTTTTTTTTTTTTTTTTTTTTTTTTTACAGAGAGGAAGGGAAAGGGATAGAGAGTTAGAAACATCGATGAGAGAGAAACATTGATCAGCTGCCTCCTGCACACGCCCTACTGGGGATGTGCCCGCAACCAAGGTACATGCCCTTGACCGGAATCGAACCTGGGACCCTTCAGTCCACAGGCCGATGCTCTATCCACTGAGCCAAACCAGTCAGGGTAGAATTTCATTTTTTAAAGCAAAAAAAAATAATAATCCAGTGTATGTACATACCACATTTTTGTTTATCCATTCATCTATCGGTGGACATTTGGGTTGCTTCTACCTTTTGGCTATTGTGAATAATGCTGCTGAGTAGTGGTTTATAAATATTTGTTCAAGTCCCTGTTTTCAATTCTCCTGTGTATATATATCCACAAATGTAATTGCTAGATGAAATAGTAATTCTATTTTTACTTTTTTGAGTGGCTTCACTATTTTACATTCCTACCAACAGTGTACAAAGGTTCTAATTTTTCCACATTCTAGTCAACATTGTTATTTTATTTTTTAATATATTTTTTATTTATTTCAGAGAGGATGGGAGAGGGGGAGAGAGATAGAAACATCGAAGATGAAAAAGGACCATTGACTGGATGCCTCCTACACACCCCCTTACTAGGGATCAAGCCCACAACCCTGGGTGCCCTGACTGGAATCAAACCATGATCTCCTGGTTCATAGGTCAATGCTCAATTACTGAGACACACTAGCCGGGCAATTTTCTTTTTTGATAGTAGTCATTCTAATGAGCATCAAGTGGTATCTTAACACCATTTTGATCAACATTTCTCTAGTGATTTATAATGTTGAGGGTTTTTTCTTGTGCTTATTGGCCATTTGTTTTTGTCTTTGAAGAAATGTCTATCACCCTAACCAGTTTGGCTCAGTGGATGGAGCATCGGCCTGAAGGGTCCCAGGTTCGATTCCGGTCAAGGGCATGTACCTTGGTTGTGAGCACATCCCCAATAGAGGGTGTTCAGGAGGCCGCTGATCAATGTTTCTCTCTCATCGATGTTTCTAACTCTCTATCCCTCTCCCTTTCTCTCTGTAAAAAATCAATAAAATATATTTTTTTAAAAAGAAGAAAAAGAAATGTCTATCAAGTCATTGCCCATTTTTTAATCAGGTTGTTTTTTTGTTGTTGCTGCTGTTGAGTTGTAGGAGTTCTTTATGTATTCTGGATGTTAACTCCTTATTATATATATGATTTGCAAATATTCTCTCCCTTTTCACTCTGCTAATTGTGTCCTTTGATGCACAAAAGTTTTTTTTATTTTAATGTAGTTCAATTTATCTATTTTTTTGTTTGTTTGTTTTCTGGGCTTTTGGCGTCATATCAAGAAATCAAGGCCAAATCCAATGTCATGAAACTTTTCCCCTATGTTTTATACATTTAGCTCTTATATTTAGATTGTTGACCATTGTGACATAATTTTTATATATGGTATAAGGTAAGAGTCCAATTTCCAGTTTTCTCAAAACTATTTGTTGAAAGACTGTCCTTTTCTCAATGAATGGTATTTGCACTCTAGGTGAAAATCATTTGACCATATATGTTAAGGTTTCTTTCTGTTCTTTATTCCATTAGTCTGTATGTCTGTCTTTAAGTGAGTGATAATTTTTAATATCCTTTTTTTATTGTCTAAAGTTTTACATATGTCTCCTTTTTCCCCAATTCACCCCCACCCCCCGCCATTCCCATCCCGGGCAAGCCCCCACTGTCCCAGTGTCTGTGTCCATTAGTTATGCTAATATGCATGCATACCATCCTTTGGTTGCTCTCTAACCCCCCACTCCCACACCACCACCACCACCACCACCACCACCACCACCGTCATTTGTCTCTGGACATGCTCAAAGTCACTAATTATCTGAGAGATGCAAATCAAAACAACAATGAGATACCATCTCATACCTGTCAGAATGGCTACCATCAACAAATCAACAAATGACAAGTGCTGGCAAGGATGTGGAGAAAAGGGAACCCTCTTGCACTGCTGGTGGGAATGCAGACTGGTGCAGCCACTGTGAAAGACAGTATGAAGTTTCCTCAAAAAGTTAATAATGGAACTCCCATTTAATATCCTTTTAAAACAACTCTGATGTTTGGCCTCCCAAATTAAAGGTCTTCCACTATAATCTGTTTTCAAATGCCTTGCTAAAAGACTACATGCTCCTTAAGAGCTGAGACTATGTCTAGTTGTCTTAGTAACCTTAGTGCCTGGCATTGTGCCTAGCACATAGTACGTGCTACAAAAATGTGACCCAGATGTGGCAAGATCCTGCTGGGCAACTTTTGTTCATCACATGCCCACCTTGAATTGAGACTCAGCCTTTCAATGCGTTCTCAAAAGAGATTAAACTCCACAACCCATTAATAAGGAATGTCTATTTTACTGAAAAATTCTTAGGGACACAGAAAGGAAAGTTTATATTAAATATAATATGGCAATACTTCATAAAAGTTTCTTTAAATATGTCTCTTTTCCTTCAAAGTCCTCTCCCCTATAGACTACTTCATTTTTTCCCCTCCTCTTCCTCTTCCTTTATCTCAGTCTCTAAAAACTATGCTCTATTGTCAATTCTTGGCCTTAGAATTGGCCAACCCACTCAGCCAAATAACAGCCTGGTGGCTGGTTAGGAATATAATCCTCTATCTATTGTTCCTAAAGCTTAATGCTTTGAGCTCTTCACCCCCACCCCAAGCAGCTGATTAAAGTGTTCACCCACCTACATGGGTCTCCTGAAAGGGAGGTGGGAGAGTAGGGTGCTAAGAGATGGGAGAATCTACTACTAAAAACATAAGACTTTCTGCCATCAGGTTACAAAGATATATTGAATGAATGAATCAAGATTATCACCATGAAGACTTAGTCAATGTCAAGACATAGATGCCTGACAGAAGCTGCCATTTCCCCTAATCCTAACCCCTTCTTTTGCAGAGTCCCAATCAACCACTCTTCAGTGGGTTTATGGCTTAACAGAAACCACAGCAAAGCTCTGGGCCTGAGATATAGAGCCTTCTGAGTCACTAAGTTGTCCCCTAGTGTGTTTTCTCTGGTCCTGTGCATCTCTAATTCCTGAGTCCACCTGTCTTGCTGGGCCCTCCTTCATTGGCATCTATGCCCCATCTTGGTCTCTGGTCCACAAAGATGCTTTGACCTTCATTACCTGCCTGATACAGTCTTCAACTCCACTCTGATCTGTGCCACCTGGACATAACCCTCTTTTACCCTAGTTCCACTGCTTCAATTCTGTCCTGAACACTAGATACTGAACTTTTCAAAGAAAAGGGAGATAAAGAAAGAGCTTCCTGTTATTTAAACACTTATCTGTGCTAAGCCCAATTGTGATTAAGGGCTCTTAACCAGCATGTTTGGGTTAAATACTGCTGTTCCTTGGGCAAGTCACTTGACTTTTCTGTGCCTCAGTTTTCCCATATGGAATATAGAGATAATAATAGTAAATAACATAGTAAACACTCAATTCATTGTTATTATTATGCGCACTGACTTTAATTCTCACAAAAATCATGCAAGGTAAATATTATTCTTCCTGACTCATAGGTTTTACAGAAGAAAATAGAGTTCAGATAACTCAACTGACTTGCCCATGGTTACAGAATCAATGAGTGGTGGAAACAAGATCTAAACTTGGGTCTGTTTAATCCCCAAACTGCATGCTGTTTCCAACTCGTCAGGCCTCCTCCAAAGGCAACTACCTCCCAGGTATGAAGTGGTCAAGGCTCCTTGGGAAAAAGTAAAGGACAAGAGGACTCCAGCTGAGGCAATCTCTCTTTGTGGCATATTCAGGAAGTAATTGAGAAGAATGGAATGAATATGAAGCCAGACTTAAAATAAGCAGCTGTTTTGTCACTAGCTAAGTGCACATGTAACCAATCCTCAACAACCTCATCTGGAAAATGGGAATGATAATACCTTCATAACAATAATAATAGCCCTGTGCTGGGAACACATGGTGAGAGCAGTGAATTGGTGTGTGATGTAAGTTACGTAAAAGTACTCTGCCTACTGTGAAATGTGTCACAAATGTAAGGTTACTATTCAAAGTCAGCGTGGGATAATGGAAGAGAGATAGTCTTTGGAGCCAAGAGAAATGGGGTCAAATCGCAGTAGCTAGGTATCCTAGGTAGGTTATTTCACTTCTTGGAGCTTCAGTGTCTTCATGAATGGGGATATATCAGATTCTTTCAGTTGCTAGTGACAGAAAACACAACTCAAACAGGCATCTGCATAAAAAGGATTTATTCTTACTCAAGTATTTGGACTACAGTAAAGGCATGCAAATAATGTCACCCAGTCACCACAGGCTTTCTCTTGACCTGTTAATTCTGTTCTTGTCTGCATTGTTTCTACTCCTTAAATAGTAGCCTCCCCCTCAGCACATCAGGATTACATCCAACCCCTTGAACAACCACAGAGCAAAAAATTCTCTGCTGCAAAATTTCCAGAATTAATCTTCATTTACCAGGTTCAATCATGTATCTATCCCTGAACCAATGATTGAAGCAGAGAGATAATAACATTTAGGTTGGCCAGGCCCTGGAATAAGGCTGGAATGAGCCCCGTTAGAAACCTATAAACTGAGTTGAGTCAGTGGAGTGGTTCCCCAAAAGACAAAATGCTATTACCTGAAAAGGGGAGAATAGATGCTGGGCCTGCAGCAATAAATGTCTCCTGGTGGAGTTGTCTCCAGCATTAAATGAGCCCTGAATATAAGTAGGTAACTGTGATGTTTACAGAGGAGGACAGGGCTCTGCAAAGTAAAATTTGAGCTACTGAGAAGTCAGTTCAACAAGAAGCAAAACAAGGCAAATGTGGAAGGTCCTGAGACAGCAGTAAGGTAGTAGACCCCACAATGTGCTGGTGCACGGGCAAAAATCAAAGTCAGTCCCACAAGCAGGGAGGTTTAGGGCTCAGGATGTGCAGGTGATGAGATATGGCTGGGACTGTGGCCAAAAAGCCAATGCTGGCAGAACTGTGCCTCTGGCTTTTGGTTGAGTGGACAGCTTGTCCCCTTAAAAAGGCCAGGCCCAGCAGGCAAAGGAAACCATAGCAACCACAAGTTAAGGAAGAAGGATGAAAAGCTTGTAAACACAGCTTCCAGCCATGTGGCATAGCTTTGGACTCCTAAGAGACAGCCACATAAAGACCAGTCTGGCTCTTGATGACCAGGCAAATGGGGCTACTTCTGGGCCCAAATGTGGACTGATGCAGAGTCTGCAAACCAGGCAGGCAAACAGGCAGAACAAACAGACATGGCGGCAAAAGCAGAGTCTTCGTGTGTTGTACTTCTAGTTGCTTATGTGTGCCAGGTGGCCAGTTTTGCTCTTTTTGCCCATACCAGTTTACATACCAGTTTACCTCCCCTTCCCATCTCTGTGCAAACTTCTGACCCAGCCTCAGCACTAGGTGGCAAGTGACTATGTACAGAATGGCAGCAACTAGAAAACATACTAAGGAGCTCTGTGTTGCTCAGTCATAAATAACCAGCTGTATCATGCAATTTCCTGAGCTGCACAACTGGCAATGACAACCTGCCTTTCCATCCATCATCAGGCAGTGATTGTGGGTCCTCAGCAGGATGCTGATAACTGCATTTTTCAAGGTCGTGGTCAAGCCCACTTTTCACCACTGGAAAGTTAATACTCTGCAATACTGGGTATGACAGTACCCACCCAGAAAAGACACATTTAACAAGATATAAAATCTGCTTCCTCTCCAATCTGATTTTCCAAAGAGAAAATAGAAAATCAGCAAACTCTTTTTGCCTGATAAATACTTGAAATTTTAGGTGCGCAGAACCCAAACAGTAACTATGGCAACACAAGCCACTCCAATAAGACTAACACATTATTTCCAGCACAATAGCCTGGCTTGTGCTCAGAAAGCAGAGGTAATGTTAGCTGAAAGCAATTCCTGAATTGGGGGGGTGGGGGGGATAAAATCCTCTGGCAGTGGAAGCTTCATGCTTAGGTTTCCGGTTTCAGGCCTCTAGGATTCAGTGGCCAGATGAATTATCTACGGGATTAATATCTTACCTCTCCACACTAATGAACTGGCAGCCTCTCATCTTTTGCTTGAGCTTCTTCACTTCCAACTCAAAGCTATTCAAACCCCAGGACTCACAGTGACAGCACTGAGAATATGGGTTGTGAAAATTACGAAATCAGACAGCTTAACCAGACATTAGAGATTGCCCAGACTAGGAACCTCTTAAAGGCAGAAGAATGTTCTACACAGAGCTGAAGACCTCACCATGATGGGTGAAGTTCCATCTAACTTCATTTGTTTTATACAGTGGGAAACTGAGACCCTGGAAAATTAGGAGACTTGGACATGATCACTCAGAATCAAGAGATGACATGAACTCCCAGTTAAGGCCTCTGGCTATGAAGCAGGACAGAATAGGGTTTGCATCCTGGTTGTTACAGGTATTTATCACGTTTATTCTGTTGAGGTTTATTCCCTCTTTTCCCACTTTTTTGAGAGTTTTTATCATAAATGGATGCTGAATGTTTCTGCATCTATTGATATGATTTTATGATTTTCATCCTTCATTTTGTTTATGTGGTGTATCATTTTAATTGATTTGCAGATATTGAACCAACCTTGCATCACAATTACATAAATCCCACTTGATCATGGTGTATGATCTTTTTAATGTATTGCTGAATTCAGTTTGCTACTATTTTTGAATGTATGTTCATCAGGGATATTGGCCTATTGTTTTCTTTTTTTAACATTTTAAACATTTTTTTATTGATTTCAGAGAGGAAGGGAGAGGTAGAGATAGATAGAAACATCAACAATGAAAATCAGCCGAACCGGTTTGGCTCAGTGGATAGAGCGTTGGTCTGCGGACTGAAAGGTCCCAGGTTCGATTCCGGTCAAGGGCATGTACATTGGTTGCGGGCACATCCCCGGTAGGGGGTGTGCAAGAGGCAGCTGGTCAATGTTTCTCTGTCATCGATGTTTCTAGCTCTCTGTCCCTCTCCTTTCCTCTCTGTAAAAAGTCAATAAAATATATTTTAAAAAAAACAATGAAAATCATTGATTGGCTGACTCTTTCACACCTCACACTGGGGATCAAGCCCACAACCTGGGCATGTGCCCTGACCAGGAAACGAGCCATGACCTCTTGTTTCATAGGTCAATGCGCAACCACTGAGCCACACCGGCCGGGCTGTTTTCCTTTCTGTATTGTCTTTGTCTGGTTTTGGAATCTGGGTAATACTGGTCTTGTAAAATGAGCTTGGGAATCTTCCTTCCTCTTCCATTCTTTTGGAACAGTTTTGAGAAAGTTAGGTTAAAACAAACCAAAAAAAATTAATGAGAACAGTGGCATTGTTTTACATTTATGCAAATCTCTTTAATGTCTGGCTTGATAGAGGATAGCTCAGTTCTTATATCTGCTTTTGCATTAAATCTATTCTGATTTGTTGTTTGAAGTATATGAAGAAAATACAATCACACAGATATGTACTAGTCAGAAAAGGGAAAGAATATTTTAATAGACTATTCAGATAACTATGAATTTTCTTCTTGGATACTACATTAAAACTCAGCAAGTGGTAGTTTCTTAAAGATTAGATGCATGTAGAATCTGAAACCATATCAATGAACTTCTCATACTTGTTATATTAAAATCTATTAATCTATCATGCACTTTGAATGGATTTTTTAACCATGCATGTTCTTTTAATATCATGTATTTGTCTTTTGGAAAATACTAGCTCACTGAGGTATTCAGATTTTTCAAATGTGGTCACATTTCATTATACAAAATCATATTCATTAATATCACTACCAATTGCATAAGATAAGTCTTTTAAGTATTTGTAAGCTGTAAAGTTCATAGTGGCAGATATTCTAATTTTCACTTGAAAGTTTGGATTTGATCTTTGGTAACAAATACTGTCAGTATTTTCCTTGACAAGCTCATTTCAATTATTTTTGAGAAATTTTCTGCCACATACTCAAACTGGAGTAATTATCGTTTTTGTTAAAAGATAATTTTTTTAAAGATAAAACTATAACTCTCATACAGATATAAAATGAACAAATGTTAAAGATTATATTTAACTCATAATGAGGGAGCCAGGCAGATGTTTTAACCAGTTCAAAGAAGTCGAAGATGCACAAATTTATAATGAATAAAAGAATGTCGAAATGAATGTGCAAATGGCACAAAAATAGCTTTTTTATAGTCAGGGAAGGGGTATCCTCCACCAGGCAGAATTCATTTGCATGTCTATAGACAATAATTATTTTGCATTGCTATCATTTATCTACAATTTACAGTTGTAAAATAGCTTCATAGAATCAGAATCAGCTAAGCATAGGCTATATACAAGGCACAGTTTTCCTTTAACACAAATCTTTCCTACAGTCATCTGTCACTCATTTTGAAAAAATGGTGTTTTGTAGATGAAGTATCACAAAATCCTGGCACAACTAACTCCAAAGTACTGAGTGGGTCCCTTTACTGTGTAGGATTTTGTTATACTGAATATTGGTCGCTCCCACAGTGGTCCTAGGTTGTAGCCTGGAACACCTTTTACCATTTGAATACTTTTTTCCTTGCACTGGTAATCGCTTCAATTGAGTCTATAACTGTGGTCTATTCTCCCAAAAAGAAAACAATAAGCAAAAACAAATACAAATCCATCCAGTCAAGCATCACACACACACACACACACACACACACACACACACACACACACACGTCTTGAATAATATTTCACAAATTTCAACATTCATATAATGCATTTATTATGTTCTCAATTTCCACATACCTCTGGTCCTATTATTTACTATTTTTCTTTAAATCAAATCACATTTTTATATTTAAAAAGTTCTCATAATGAATACGTTATATCCTTTCTATAAATGGAAAACTATCACTTGCCAAAAGAGAAGGTAACTGTAGAAATAAATGTTAGGGAAGGAGAACCAAGTTATCACACTCAAGTTAAATTCTGTTGCCTGCCAAGGCTCTGAACCCAAATGAAGCCTGTTCTCTTTGCTTGAAAAAAAAAAAGAATTAACCCCTGGCTGGTGTGGTTCAGTTGGTTGAGTGTCATCCTATAACTCAAAGGTGGCCAGTTTGATTCCTGGTCATCCTATATAATAAAAGCCTAACATGCAAATTATCCCCTTGGTGGTCATTCAACCAGGAGTTCAACCAAGAGACTGGGAGTTCGACCACTCGCTATGAACATGGCGGACCTCGGTGATACACTGCAACCTCTCACTGACTACCTGGGAATAGGGGGAATGGGGACGGAGGTGTGGTGAGAATGCAGGGTGTCTGCCAAGCTTGCTCTCACTCCCCCTGCTAACCTCCCCCAAGATGCCAGGGCTCATGAGGCAAGGAGCCCGCTGCACCAGTGAGGCCTCTTCCTGGTGAGACAGGCCGCAGACACTAGGACTGCAGGGGCCGGTCAGGCTACCCGTGGGTTCACGCAGGAGCCGGTCCGTCAGGCCAGCCAGGAGAAACCACGCTGCCCGCCCGGCTTCTGTGCAGCACCGCTGGGCAGCCCAGAGGCCCACGCTGCGCCCTGGCCCACGGCGTCCGGCCTCACTCACCACATCTCTGCGTGGGGACTCAGGCACCATGACTCAGGCGGATGGGGGCGCACAGGGGCCCAGGTGCTGCCCAGGGCCCAGAGGTCAGCTGGGACCTGCCCTTCCACACCAGATTATCGCACTTTGATCACTGGCCAGGCCTACCAAATCTATATTCTCATGCTATAGTGTGCATCAGAATCCCCTAGAAGTCCTGTTAGAACAGATGGATAGGCCTCTTTCCCAGAGTTTCTGATTCAGCAGGTGAGGCTCCAGAATTTATCTTTCTAGTGAGTTCCCAGGTGGAGCTGAGCTGTTGGTGCACACCAGACTTTGGAGGCCACTGCAGAGATAAACCCCATGCATCTTTCACAACTCTGATTAGGTGAGTCGGTCCTCTGCCCTCCAGGAAGCCTTCTCTGCCCTCTCTAAATACATTAAACTTTTTCTAGTCACTTCTCGCCCATCTCTCTAATTTCAGTCTTTTCACCCAACCCATGCTTTAAAATATTTTCATCTTTCAAACCAAACACATATATCAAGTAATCATTCATTTTTCTCATGTTTTATTAATCAAAGACAAGGGTAACTGCCAATCAGAGCTTCCAGGCAGTATGGGGTAACTGGTGTTTCTATACTGAGTTGATATAATTCTAGCCCAGAGCAAAGAAACCTGATGTTTTAGTTTAATGAACATCTAATCTTTGGTAAATATGAGTTCTTTTGGTCTTTTTGAAATACTGAAAATAGCTCATAGGCACCCTTCCTGTCTCCTCCCATTACTGCTATTTAAGACCATTGGGGGCTGGGAAGCTCAGGTTGGGACCACCAGTATCTCTCACTCGTTTGGTAATTAATCACTGATGGTCTTCTGTCATTTCTTCTATTGTTGTTCTTTAAAAGCACAAGGAGCTACCTCTGATACTTCTCTGTTAATTGTAAGTTCTATGCTCAGCGCTTTAGAACAACCCCCCCAAAAAAAAACAAAAAACAAAAAAAAACAACACCTATTTATTTCCTCTGTATGTTTGACTATACCACAATTGTCTCCAGGGGGAAGCAACATACAAAGAATATTTGCAGTAAAATATACCAGCATTATAAATAGGAGAATTAAACTTAAAAGTTACCCTTTGGAAGAGGAAAATGAGTCAACAAAATAATTTATTTCCAGGGTTGGTAAAAAGACTTGAAAATAAATACTAAGTTCACTAGGATACGATTCCACTGGATTGCTCTGCCTGGTGCCTCCTGGAAGGCTGGTAAGGGGGAAATGTTCGAAATGTGTCAGAGTGAATCAAAGCAAACTGAGAATTTGGGGTGATGTTAAGATCTTAATAAATCAGAAGTATTTTTGCCTTCCCCAAGAGTAGGTGACTTCCTTTTTCCAAAACTCTACTTAAAACTCTTGTCCTCCTGGAAGCTATCCCTGGTATTAATTACCACCACTCTCCCCTCCACCCCCACCTGATTCTGATCACATTTTATTCTGAATTCCTTTAGCAATATGGACTCACTTCATGTTGCATTAGAACTGCTACTGAAGCTTTTTCTAGTGTAAATGTGTGAGTGAGTGTGTGTGTGTGTGTGTGTGTGTGTGTGTGTGTGTGTGAACGCGCGCGCGGGCACGCGCACGTGCACATTTGGGAAGGTGCCCTTCTTCCCTCCAAGAAATAGCTCCCCACCCACCTGTGACAAAGACCTAAAAATTAACTTTGATAATTTCTTTATTTGATAACCATGCTTATGCAGTCATCTTCTATGAAAATGCCAATAGCAGTAAGTTGTTATCCATCATTAATATGTTGGTGTCCTTCCTGCCCTTTGCTGATGAATGGGATGCTCAAATGTTATTGCTAATACTGCCTTGAATAGTTCCACCATGGAAATGCCAAGAAAACCTTTTTTGACTATGGATGACTCATAAAGATGCAAAAAGCAAGATTTTAGGTTGTTGTTTTACTCATTCCAAAGACTTATTAGATTTAGCTAATTATACAGCTTATCAAAAAGATCTTATGGGTGCCATGTGATGGTCAACCCCATCATTCATGCCTGATTGAATAAAATGGTTAAAACCCAAGGAGCTCTTCCTCTAATGAAGTTCCTGCTCTGGTCCGTTGCTATAGCAACTTAGGGCTGTAGTCCAAAATGACAGCAAATATATTAAATATTGAAGCAAACCCATTTTCTCCATGCTTTAGTGAACTCAGAGCCAAAACTGTGTTTGTTAGCACACAAGTTTAGAAAGAGTATTGTGCCTGCTACTTTTTTTTTAACATGGAAACCAATCATATTTATATTCTCCATAAAGATGCAAAAAGCAAGTAGTTGTGGAAAGTAGCCATCCATGTAGCCATCCATGTAGCAGGCATTGAAAAAATATTTGAGGAAAGTTAGTTATATGTGGTGGACTGACCACACACATTTATTGCCTATTTTTCCTGAAACCATACCAAAATGAGTGTAAAAGAATAAAAAAATGAATATGTTCACATAAACAAAGAGAACAGGAAATGATACCATAGTAGTCAAGAGATTTCCATTCTTTTTTTAGCTCTTTTTTCTTGTAGTAAAATATCCATAACATAAAATTTACCATTTTAACCATTATTAAGGGTATAGTTCAGTGACATTAAGTATATCCACATTGTTGGGCAACCATCACTACCATCCATCTCCAGAACTAATTCATCTTCTCCGACTAAATCTCTGTACTCATTAAACACTAACTCTCCATTCCTCCCTCCCCTTAGCCCATAGTAACCACTATTCCACTTTCTGTCTCTATGTTCTTGACTACTCTAGGACCTCATATAAATGGAATCAGATAATATTTGTCTTACTGTATCTGGCTTATTTCTCTTAACATAATGTCTTCAGGCTTCATCCATGTTGTACCATGTCAGAATTTCATTCCTTTTTTTCCCCTACTAATCAGATTGTATTTAATTTTAAACTTTATTGGGGCATAATCTACAGAATTTCATTCCTTTTTGAGGCTGAATAATATTCCATTGTACAGATATATCACATCTTATTTATTCTTTCATTCACCAATGGACATTTTTGGTTGTTTCCACCTTTTGGCTATTGTGAAAAATGAAGCCATGAACATTGGTGTACAAATATTTATTTGAGTCTCTACTTTCAAAACTTTTGTGTGTATACCAAGAAGTGAAATCACTGAGTCAAACAATAATTCTATCTTTAACTTTTTTTTAATCCTTGTCCCAGGAATGAGGATATTTTTTCCATTGATTTTTAGAGAGAGTGGAAGGGAGGGAGGGAGGGAAGGAGGAGGAAGAGGAGGAGGAGGAGGAGGAGGAGGAGGAGGAGGAGGAGGAGAAGGAGGAGGAGAGGAGAGAGAGAGAGAAGGCGGGGGACACATCAATTGGTTGCCTCCTGCTCATGCCCCACAGGGGCTGGGGATTGAACCTACAACTGAGGTATGTGCCCTTGACTGAGAATTGAACCTGTGACCCTTCAGTCTGTGACACAACACTCTAACCACTGAGCAACCAGCTAGGGCTATGTTTAACTTTTTGAGAAACCATCAACTACTTTCCACAACAGCTGTACCATTTTTACATTCCAATCAACAATTCACAAAAGGGTCCCAATTTCTCCATGTCCACCCCAACACTTATTGTGTGTTTTTTTTATAATAGCCATCCTAATAAGTGTGAAATGATATCTCATTGTGGTTTTGATTTGCATTTCCCTAATGATTAATGATGTAGAGCAGCTTTTCATGTGCTTATTGGCATTTGTTCCATTCATTTTGAAAAGATGGAAAGCAGATGGAGGAATGATAATCATCTTAGCAGAGCAAGGGGAGTTACAGATGAGAAGCAAACTGACTTGCCCCACAAAAGCTCTGAAATATTCAGACTGTGATGGAAAAATGAACCAGAGTAAGGATCAGGGATGAAAACATCCTTTGCCCCAACAGCCAAGCAGTTATTCCTCACCCAAATAGGAGAAGGGAGGCTTAATCCCTGTGGAATCTGAACTGGTGAGGCCCTAGCTTCCAGCCCAACTGGAACAGTAGCCAACAGGAGTGAGAGAAGGTCTAGAAATGGGGAGACTCCACAGTGGGACCTCCAGTCCTCTTCCTTGAGTCTATTCCCAAATGCAGGCAATGTGTCTTACTCTGAGGCAGAACATGAGAGGATTCTTCTCCTAAGAAATTGAACTTTGCCCTGGCTGTTGTGACTTAGTGGTTAGAACATTGGCCCATGCACTGAAGGGACATGGGTTTGATTCCGGGTCAAGGGCAGGTACCTGGGTTTCAGATTTGATCCTCAGCCTCAGTCGGGGGGTGCATGCAGGAGGCAACCAATCTATGTGTCTCTCTCAGATCAATATTTCTCTTTTCTCTTCTCCTCTCTTCTCTCTCTCTCTCCTTCCCTTTCTTTCCACTCTCTCTACATATCAATGGAAAAAATATCCTGGGCTGAGGATAAACAAACAAAAAAAAGAAAGAAAAAAGAAACTGAACTTTCCAGGGGAAGCAAACTAGTGACATCTGGGCTTTTCCTAACAAAACAGCAAAATCCCCATTAGAAACCCAGCAGTGAAAGCCTCCACTTGATAAGCTCTGGCTATGTACACAGGACTTCCAATTAGGTTTTGTGCATTATTCTAAAATATAAAGTGACAATTAAGGATCACCAGACATTTGAGGAAAGCCTCCATCATGAAAGACAGAGACTAAGACAAAAAAAAAAAAAAAAAAAAAAACAAAAACAGAAAGAAATAGATGACAGTAAGAACAGAAGAAAGCTTCAAATAAAAATTACAATTAATAACCCCAGAGAGTTAGACAAGATAGTACATCCATCAATTTAAAAACAAACAAGCCCGGCCAGTGTGTCTCAGTGGCTGAGCGTCGACCTATGAACCAGGAGGTTGTGGTTCAATTCCCAGTTAGGGCACATGCCTGGGTTGTGGGCTTGATCCCTAGTGAGGTGCATGGAGGAGGCAGCCAGTCAATGATTCTCTCTCATCATTGATGTTTCTCTCCTTCTTTCTCCTCTCTGAAGTCAATAAAAATATATTTAAAAAAAAAAAAAAAGGTTGGTTCCAGTCCAGATAGTAGTGTAGCCTAGCAGGTTTGGCTCAGTGGAGAGAGCATTGGCCTGCAGACTGAAGAGTCCCAGGTTCAATTTCTGTCAAGGATAGAGCATCAGCCTGCAGACTGAAGAGTCCCAGGTTCGATTTCAGTCAAAGGCACATGCCTTGGTTGTGGGCTCAGTCCCCGGTAGGGAGTGTGCAGGAGGCAGCCGATCAATGATTCTCCATCATCATTGATGTTTACATCTCTCTCCCTCTCCCTTTTTCTCTGAAATAAAAATATATATATATTTAAAAAAAAAAAAAGATTGCTGTGTAGGTAAATGCGGTACTAGCCTCCTCCCACGACCACATCAGAATTACAACTAAACTACAGAACCATCATTCAGAACCACCTGGAATCCAGCTAAACAACAGTCCTACAACTAGGGAATTAAAGAAGAAGCACATGGAGACTAGTAGGAGGTGCGGAGATGCGGGGTGGAATTATGGACCCTGCTGGTCCCACACTCAAGTGTGGTAGTTTAAAATCGGGAGAGATATCTTGGCTGTGGAGGTTTCCTTGAAGAGCAAGGGGTCCCAGCCCCACGCCAGGCCCCCAGCTCAGGGTTCCAGTGCTGGGAAGAGAAGTCCTGACAACTTCTGGCTGTAAAAACCATAGGAATTGTGACTGGGTGACATTTAGGTTGTAGGAGTCTAAGGCATGCTTTTTAAAGGGCCTGCGCACTGACACACTCTGACTCGCTCCCTCTGAGCTCCAGCACTGGGGCAGCAGCTTGAAAGGAAACAGGAACATTCAGGGAGGAACTAACTTGTCTGGAATCAGGGTGAGAGCTGGAGGGGCAGCTTTCTCCCAAAAAGAAGTACTGGCAGAGGCCATTGTTCCTTTACTGAGCCTTCTCATCACAGAGCCAACAGGCAGGCGCCATATCTGAGTCTCCATCAACCTGGCTTATACTTTTTGCCCCACTGTGGTGATTCCCTGAGAACTGCCCCTCCCTACTTGCAGGCTCATCTAAAACATTTCCAGTGGCTTTTCCATACAACTGGCCTCTCTTGCCTCATGCTTCAGACTTTCTTAAAATCTCTCAAATAAGCAGCAGCTGGCCTCAGAGTGCCCCATAACTCTCAATAAGTAGTCCCAGGCCTGGCACTAGTGGCAGCCTGCCTTGGTTCACAGCTTGGCCTCTACTGGGCACCTCCAAACCCAAAACAAGTAGCAGCCATCTGCAGATTGCTTTGTAGCTCGTGCTGGGTGGCCCTGGGCAGGGCACAGGCAGTGGCTGACTTTGCACCTCCCAGGAGTCCCCAGAGCCAGTGCACCTGGTGGTCAGATTTGACCATGCTGGATTACAACCCTACTACATCCACGAGCAACACACTCAAGGGGTGGACTCAGTGAGCACCAAAGCCCCACTGAAGCAAGTCCTGCTCCATAGGGGCAGCACCTACACAGAAACTCTTCCACTGCAGTTGCAGATGATCCTCGAAGCCAATTGGCCTGGGGTCAATCCCTCCCAGTGATGCCAACAGCAAACAAGGCTCAACTATAATAGGATAGTGCACACAGCCCACAAAGGGCACACCTGGAGTGCCCAGCTCAGGTGACTGGGGAGGCTGAGCCACTGGACTATACAAGACACCTACTACACAAGGCCACTCTATCAAGTCCATGAGATATAGTAAATCTATCTAATACATAGGAACAAACATAGGGAAGCAGCCAAAATGCAGAGACAAATAAACATGTTGCAAATGAAAGAACAGAATAATCTCCAGAAAAAGAACTAAATGAAATGGAAGCAAGCAAACTACTAGACACAGAGTTCAAAACAATGATTATACGGATGCTCAAGAAACTTAATGATAACTTCAAGAGAACATCAACAACATAAAAAAAAACTAGTCAGAAATGAAGGACACAGTAACTGAAATAAACAATAATTTACAGGGAATCAATAGTAGAGGACACCTAGAATCAAATCAGCTATTTGGAATATGAGGAAGCAAAAAACACCCAATCAGAAAAACAAAAAGAAAAAAGAATCTGCCCTGGCCGGTTTGGCTCAGTGGATAGAGCGTTGGCCTGTGAACTCAAGGGTCCCAGGCTTATGCTCTGTGTCTGCTCAAGGGTCCCAGGCTTGATTCTGGTCAAGGGCATGTACTTTGGTTGCGAACACATCCCCGGTAGGGGGTGTGCAGGAGGCAGCTGATTGATGTTTCTCTCTCATCGATGTTTCTGGCTCTCTATCCCTCTCCCTTCCTCTGTAAAAATATCAATAAAATATATTTTAAAAAGAAAAAGAAAAAAGAATCCATAAATATGAAGATAGTGTAAGGAGCCTCTGGGACAACTTCAAGGATACCAACATTCCCATCATGGGGTGCTGGAAGAAGGAGAGAGAGAGCAAGAAATTGAAAACCTATTTGGAAAAATGACAGAAAACTTCCCTTACCTGGTGAAAGAAATAGACTTACAAGTCCAGGAAGTCAGAGAGTCCCAAACAAGATGAACCCAAAGAGGTTCACACCAAGATACATCATAATCAGCCCTAACCGGTTTGGCTCAGTGGATAGAGCATCAGCCTGCTGACTCAAGGGTCCCAGGTTCAATTCCAGCCAAGGGCATGTGCCTTGGTTGCGGGCACATCCCCAGTCGGGGGTGTGCAGGAGGCAGCTGATTGATGTTTCTCTCTCATGGATGTTTCTAACTCTCTCTTCCTCTCCCTTCCTCTCTGGAAAAAATCAATAAAATATATATATATATAAAAAGATACATCATAATCAAAAAGACAAAGGTTAAAGACAAAGAGGGAATCTTAGGAGCAGCAAGAGAAAAGCAGTTAGGAGTGCCCATTTGACTGTCAGCTAATTTCTCAACAGAAACTTTGCAGGCCAGAAGAGAGGGGCAAGAAATATTCAAAGTGATGAATAGCAAGGACCTACAACCAAGATTACGCTACACAGGAAAGTTATCATTTAGAAATGAGGTTATTTAGAAAAGAGCTTACCAGACAAGAAAAAGCTAAAGGAGTTCATCACCACCAAATCAGTATGACATGAAATGTTAAAGGGACTTCTTTAATAAGAAGAAGTAAAAAAGAGATTAAAAAAAATATGAACAATAAAATAGCAATACATATCTAGCAATAACTGAATGTAAATATCAAATAAATGAACAAGCAGCACAGAAACAGATTCATAGATACAGAGAACATTTTGACAATTGCCAGATGGGAGGGAGATTGGGGAAATGGGTGAAAACGGTGAAGGGATTTAGAAGTACAAATTAGTACTTATATTGTAATCCTGGGGTGTAAAGTACAGCAGAGGAAATACAGTCAATAATATCCTAATAACTATGTATGGTGTCAGATGGGTATGAGATTTTTCAGGATGATCACTTAATAAGTCTTATAATGTCTAATCACTGGGGTGTTCACCTGAAACTAATGTAATATTGATTGTCAACTGTAATTGAATATTTTTTAAATCCTTATAACAAAAACAAAGAAACAAACAGGATATTAAGAAAAATAAAAAGAGCCGTTGGAAAATAAAAATGATATTCAATATTAAAAAGTTAATAATTTGGAAGTAAAAAGGCAAAATGATGGAAAATAATAGGGATCAAATAAAGATAAAAGATTTAGGAAATAGACTGAATTCAATGTCCAAATAAGAATACATAGAAGGAGAAAATTATTAAGAAATAATTTAAGAGAATTTTCCTGGTACTGAAGGACATGAGTCTCCAGTTGAAAGCACAATAAATGAAAAAAGGCAATGTCAAGTTTCAGATTATGAATGATACAGAGAAGAACCAGGAGTGTCCAAATAGATAAGTTACATACAAAGTAATAGGATTTGAAATACTTGGTAATGCTGGACTGCTCAAAAATGACCCTGGAAGCTGAGAAGACAATGGAATGATGCCTTCAAGGGAAAATAATTTGCAATCTGAATTCTACACAATCAAACTGCAAATCCAGAATAAGGGTAGAAACAGGGGTTCCAACATAAAAAGAAAAGCAAAGAGAACTCCCAGAATAACTAGTAAAGGTCTAAGGAAAAACCTATCTATACTGGAGCAGGAGGGCTTCAAGGAGGAAAGCTCACAGAGTATACAATTTATTATGAAAAACTATTGATAGGCCATGAAAGTTCTAATGGGAAGGAAAAGGACAGGTACAGAGAAAGTAATTCAAGTAAAACAAACTAACTAAATAACATCATCAACAGGAACAACAAAAAGTTATACTAGGAAGAAAATATAATCACCATACACTTTTTGGCTTTGAAATGTGTAATAATTATATAAATATAATAATCAATGAATGTTGGTTAAACAAGAAATAATTCTTTGATTATAGGAGTTTGTAGGAAAGGGTAGGGGGAAAGTACCAGACAGACATTTTTATCTCAGATAATAGCAAGTCAATAGGTGATTTCTAAAACTGATAAATCAAGAAACAGCAGTATGAGTATATTATTTTGATATGCAGCAATAAATATCTTGACGGTTGTAATTAGAAACTTTTTGGAAAATGATGGTCTAAGGAGTCTCCTGACTCAGGATTCTTTTTGTGGAAATGGTATAGATTCATTCTTCACCCGGTTCCCAGAGGCAGTATGGAAGCATAATAGTTAAGAGTACAAGCTCTGAATTTAGACTTCCTGAGAGCTCAGCTTCACTCTACCACTTCTTATTAGCAGGGCAAATTTGAACAGGTTAATTCATCACTCTGCCTCAGTTTCCCCATATGTAAAATAGGAAACATAATAGTACCTACCTAATAAGATTACTGTGAGAATTAAATAATGCATTCTGCCTGACATATTGTATACATTCATAAAGCATTAGTGATCATTAATATTATTCCCATGTATGGTCCTATCAGCATATACCACCCCTGCCACCTTTCAAAGTCCTTTCAAAAAGATAATTATGACAGAATTATAGGTGAAGGATACAGAACAAGCAATTGGAATTCAATCCCCTGCTCCTCAAGTTATAAATAGCTTTCTAGCTATTTATGCAAAGCTATGCAGACTTGTTACCGTCCTCCAACTTGCTATTTTTCTGCTTGGGACAAGAACTGAAGACAATTTTTGGAAATAATATAAGAAGTCATTAGTACAGGAGCATGAGGTCAGACCCGGGTTAAATTATGGCTTCCCACCCATTAACTACATGAGCATAAGCTCATTACTTGATTCTATGGGCTGAATTGTATCCCCCTCAAAATTTGTATGTTGCAGTTCCAATCCTCAGTACCTCAGAATGACACCGTATTTGGAGACAGGGTCTTTAAAGATGTAATTAAGATAAAATGAGTCATATGGTTGGTCCTTAATCCAACCTGAAGGTGTCCCCACAAGAAGAGATTAGGACACAGACACACACAAAGGAAAGGCCATGTAAAAACAGGAAAAAGATGACCATCAGCATGCCCAAAAGGGAGGCCTCAGAAGAAACCAACCCTGTCAACATCTTATCTCAGACTTCCAGCCTCCAGAACTATGTGGAAATAAATATCTGTTGCTTAAGCCAACCAGTCTGTGGTACTTTGTTATGGCAGCCACAGGAAACTAATACACTTCATCTCAGTTTTCTGAAATATAAAATAGGAATATATATACCTCATGAGATCATTGTGAAAATTAAATTGTGTAGAAAAGTACTTAATACAGTACTTGGCACATCGTATATGCTCAATAAATGTAGACTAATATAATTACTGTGTTATTATTACATAATTACTCTGGTCTTTCCACAGCAATAGAAGAACAGAGAGAAGCTGAGTGACCATTTAACCAAAGTTATTGAAGTGATAACAATGACTTCATAATTCATCTTCAAATTTTTATTTTTTCCCTCTTCAGTCCACCTCCACAATGCTACCAGAACATTCTTTCTAGAATAAAAATATGGCTGTGACTCTAGTATCTAAAGATGATTTCAAACAATTCCACCCCTCCCTTGTGAATCTGCGCTGTGTCTATGATCACTTTGACCAGCACAATATAGAAGAAATTACAACTGGGATTTCTGAGTACAGGCATTAAGAAGGTCTGGCCTAGCAGCGAAGAAGGAGAATGAAGAAGAAGAAGGAAGAAGGAAGAAGAAAGAAGAAAGAAGACAAGAGGAGGAGGAGGAGGAGGAGGAGGAGGAGGAGGAGGAGGAGGAGGTCTAGCAGCTTCTGAATCACCAAAAGAACAGGCTACTCCGCTAGAGTGAGTAGTTATGGGAAAAGGCCCAGAGGGATGGAGAGAGAGACGTCGCATAAAGGAACACCAACATGTAGACATCCAGCCCCAAGCCACAAACTTACTGCATGAGAGACCCCAAGCCAGACCAGCATAGGAACTACACAGCTGAGCCCCAACCAATCCATGGAATCAAGTCCTATAATAAAATGATGTTGCTTTAACTGATAAATTTGGGATGGTTTATTATGCAGCAAAGGATAACTGAGACACTGACCATGACACTGCTCTACTTAAAACCTTTAGTTCTCCATAACCAAATTTCCTTAACTTTCACAGTCTATGGGACTTGGGCAAGTTACCTAATTTCTCTGTGCATCATTTTTCCCATCTGTAAATTAGAGGTAATAATAGTCCTTCCTCAAATGATTGCTGTGAAGATTAAAAAATAATATATGTAAGGCACTTGGAACAGCGTCTGACATATAATAAGTGTTCAATATATGTTAATCTTTATTATCATCATCACTCTTGCCCTGCCCTTTCTCTCTCTTACCTCCTCCTCCCTAACCAGGTGCACTCTGGGGTACAGTCATACTAACATACTTCCCCCCCTCCCAAATGTCACACTTCACAACTCTTTACCTTTGTACATTACATTCCTTCTGCCTAGAATGTCCTTCACCCACCATCTGCCCGGAAATTTGCCATGTCCTTCTATGAAGCCTTCTTAGATCTCCCCAGTGAGTGCAGTGTCTGCCTCTGTGCTCCTAAGAGCATCTAGCTCTTGTCTCTATGGAGGGGTTTCCCATACTTTGTCACCTGTGTGGCCCTGTCTGTCTTCCCAACTAGACTCTGAGTCCTTTGAGGACAGAGCACATGCTTGATTCATGTGTCAACAGAGCATGGCTCATAACAAGCTCTTACTACATGTTTCTGGAAGGGAAAGAGCCTGCTTTTAGAGCACTGGTTCTCAACAGGCATGGGGGAACAGGGAGGGGAGCAATTTTGTCTTCCTGGAAACGGTTGTGGTTGTCACACAACTGGTGGTATGCTACTGGCATCTAGCGAGTAGAGGCCAAAGATGCTGCTAAACATCGGACAATGCACAGGACAGCTTCCACAATAAGGAATTATCTGGCTCCAAATGCCAATTGTGCTAAGGCTGAGAAACTCTATTTCAGAGGCTCATCACATACACTCCCAGGAGAGGGCCAACTGGCTGGATGCACATATGCTCAGAAGCCATATGCACATCCCCATGCTGCACCAGCTCAGCCTTCTTCTCAGCACTTCTAGAAGCTGCGGCTGCCAGCAAGGGTACTGAGGACAATAAGGGCTCAAATCTGGTCACCTTCCTTCCTTCTCAGTGTGATGCTGATCAAGACTCTTCCCCCATCGGGGTCCTATTTTCCACATTCTGTGGTCCCTTCCAGTCCCGACTGACATTCTATGATTCTGTAATTGGAGATTGGTGCCTGCTGTTTCTTTCTTGGCAAAAAGATGTCAGTGCCACACAAGTTCTCTCATGTGCCAAGAAAGGAAAAATCCCAGATATGCTGGCCCGAGTTACTGAGAGATTGTGTGACATCCGGGACCACCCAGAATTTGGGTGAACTCACGTGCCTGAGATGCAAGCGCCCTGCCTGCCCAGGTAGGAGGCCTGCAGGCTGCAAAAGAAACAGGATGGGAGAAGGTAGCCCTTGAAGGCTGTGTGGCTATCTGAACGTTAATCTGAAGAGGACTCTTTGTTGGTCAAAGCATGTTGTGTCTCTTTGCTGTGAAATCTGTTCCTTCATCCCCCAGAATAAGAGTGGAAGAAAACACCTCCTTACAGGAGAGAGAGGTCCTGCAGAGATGCAGAGAGTATAGCTGATGCCAGGGGCTTCAGTTACTTTTAACTGACTTCAAGAAGAGGTCAGTGTAGTCCAGCTGGTGTGACTCAGTGGTTGAGCATCGACCTATGAACCAAGAGGTCACAGTTGGATTCCCGGTCAGGTCACATGCCCAGGTTGTGGGATTGAACCCCAGAAGGGGCGTGCAGGAGGCAGCTGATCCATGATTCTCTCTCATCATTGATGTTTCTATCGCTCTCTCCTTCTCCCTTCCTCTCTCTGAAATCAATAAAAACATATTAACAAAAAAAGAACAGGTCGGCCGAAACCGGTTTGGCTCAGTGGATGGAGCGTCGGCCTGCGGACTGAAGGGTCCCGGGTTCGATTCCGGTCAGGGGCATGTACCTTGGTTGCGGGCGCATCCCCAGTGGGGGGTGTGCAGGAGGCAGCTGGTTGATGTTTCTAACTCTCTATCCCTCTCCCTTCCTCTCTGTAAAAAATCAATAAAATATATTTTAAAAAAAAAAAAAGAACAGGTCGGTGTAGCTGTAAAAGCCTCATCAGACAAGCCTGAGTGTGAGTTGCAGTTCCATCACTTACTGCATGATCCCAGGGAAAGGATTTATGTTTTGTCCGACCCTCAACCTTGAGATGTAACAGTAACAGTATCTACCTCATAGGGCTGTTCTGTGGATTAACTGAGATAATGAAATCGTAGGTTTAGCATACTGCATAGCATAACTGCGAGTAAACAGCAATTATTATCAGGAAAGGATGTTATGGGATGAGTGAATAAGTAAGGAATATGATGAATCATACTGAAATTCTCACATAAATTCTTATATCCAGATAGGATGCTGGTGAGTTATAATACTAAGAGCTAACTTTTTTTGAGAGAGAGAGAGAAAGGAAGGGAGAGGGAGAGGGAGAGAGAGAAACATCAATGTGCAAGAGAAACATTTATCAGCTGCCTCCCGCATGCACCCCAAATGAGGACTGAACCCACAAACTGGACATGTGCCCCAATCTGGAATCAACCAGCGATCCCTTGGTGCACGGGACAATGCTCAACCAACTGAGCCACACCAGCCAGGACAAGAGCTAACATTTTTATAGCTCTTACCACATGCTTACAACTGTTCCAAGTGTGTTATATATATTAACTCAGTCCTTTGAAATAGGTACTTTATTATTCCCATTTTATAGGTGGGAAAATGAGACACAGAGGTTTTCCCAAGACACACTGCTGGTAAGAATGAGGTTTTGGACAAAGGTGGTTTGGCCCCAGGATTCTTGCCTTTGGCAGTACACATACTGCCCCTGAATGACTCTGGAGAAGGTTAAGAAGTGGGAGGGAGGGAGCCTCCCCCACCTTGCCTCAAACCCTTGCTCTACTCGCAAACACCTTCTCCACCCCCATAGAGCAGACGTTACAACTGCCCACCAGGGAAGTACCTAGCTCTGCAAGGAAGGGTCCAGAAGTGGCTGTGGCGAGTGGGCAAGGGGTACCACATGGCGGTAGGAAGCAAATGAAATTCAGAATTGGATAAATTGGGACTCCACCCCAGCACCACCATGTGGCCATTAATAAATCTGGGCTCAGAGTTATACTTTCTCAGAGCTTTATTTCTCTCCCTCTAAAACAACAACTTAGACACACTCAAAATCCATGCTAGCTCTAGAATGCTAGATACTCCACATGAGAAAAGGCTAGTCCTCTGCTGGGGCCTGGGTCTGATCCTAAAACGTGGGAGGAGCGCCACCTAGTGAGGCATGCTAAGAATGTCCCAGAGTATCGGGTGGGGCCTCAGACCTGATTCCTATTGCTCTGCCCATATCTAGCTGTGCAGTCCCTGGCAAGGTGCTTGGCTCTCTGAATCTCAGAATTCTGATCGGTAAAATGACACCAAAAAACTAGCAATGATGATAATGTTATAACATCAAACACTTTTGCCCACACACACATATTTTCACCCCTTTATTTTGAAATAGTAATTGGTTATAAACCAATGTGCATATATTTAGAAGTGATATAAAATTTGTTCTGGACACTCTAATAAGTTTTATAACATTGCCTCTATTTTTTCCTATATACATTTTTTCCTTGACTTTTTTTTGTTTTGATTTGGGTCTGGGGAGGGCATTTTTTTAAATTGTGGTAAGAACACACAACATGAGATCTGCTCTCTGAACAGATTTTTTTAAGTGTATACAGCATTGTTAACTATAAGCAGTATGTTATAAAGTATATCTCCAGAACTTATTCATCTTGCATGACTAACACTTTATTTAGCTAACACTTTGAGTGTTTATTACATGGTAGGCCCTGTTCTAACATTATGTATATTAACTTATTTAATTCTCCAAATAACTAGGTGAGACAGGTACAGAAACACTGCATAGCTCACTACATTAATGCACAAGAGACTGCACCAATTAGAAAAGTACAATAATGACATTTGTAAGGTGATTTACATTTGATTAACATGAGCCCATTCAATCCATACAACTACCCATGTATCAGTATTGTTACCCTCATTTTACAGTAGGAAAGAGGAAGACATATTTGCCTGTGTGTGCCCAGCTCTGCATTAGGCCCTGGGGGTGCACATAAGCAGGACCCTCGGGTCTGCATCCTTTTGGAGTCCTCTAGATGGCAGGAAAGGAAGACATGAGTGAATGCCCACATGATGATTGTGAGCTTATGGAAAACCTAGGAGACAGGAGCTTCACTCAGTCTGGGAGGGGATAAATGCCCCAAATTATTACTAAGCCCAGGTTCACATGCTCCAAGCTTTGTGTGTCTGCCTCATCCTGGGACACTGCATGCTAATTACAGGCCTGTTTGTTCACCCCCAGCATCTGCATTAGCATCTGAGCTCCTTAAGAGTGGCGGCTGTGTCCTAATCACCTTCACAAACCCAGCACTCAGCAGAGGGGCTGGCACATGGCAGCTGCTCATAAATACTGTTTGTCCAGTGAAAGCCCTACTCCTCTGCCTCAGACCTTCTTCTCCTTCCCAATAACCCACAGAGATCAGGGCAGTGGCTCTTGAGACCAGGCCCCAGCCATAATTCTCCAACTCAGAGCAATCACATGAACACTACTATTCCAAATATCACAGAATGAAAATGTTGTGGGGGGAAGGAAGGGAGACTAACAGTTTTTAGACACTTACTTTGTGCTGAACATTCTATCTTTATTATCTTAACCTCACAACCCTGGGAGGGCTGAGATTTGAACCCAGGCAGCCTGGCTCCACACTCTTGTGCCATGTTCACCATGTTCTGCTGCTCTGGACTCTTTCCTCCAAAGTTCAGTGAGTGGCCTGCCATTTGGGCTTCTCCCCCTTCCTAGGACTTCTCAGACCTTCCTAGAATCAGAAGATTTTTCTGGAAGCTCCATGCTCACTCACTGAAGGCCACAAAGCATCTTTCCAAGGTTCTTTCCCATTTCCAGTTTCTAGCCCTTCGTTCCTGAAAAAACTCCTAAGGATGCAGGGGTTCAGGTGCAGTCCACTGGGCTGAACCAACTAATGAAACTGATATCTGAAAGATACCATTCTCCACCTGCTCACCTGGGGAATAAAATCAGTAAGAATAATAACAGCAACAACAATACATATCCTCCAGTGAGCTTTTCCTCAGTACTGGCCTTCTGCTCAGCCCCACTCAAACATGATCTCATTTAAACCTCACAACGACCTTCAGAGGTATGTACTATCCCATCTCCATTAGGTAAAGTTCTTGAGAACAGAGCTACATTGGTTTGGGCCTTCCAGGATGCTAACACTAAGACAGAATTAAACATGCAAAAGACTTATTGGGAGAAACACCTAAGGAGGATAGAAGAGGAAGAGGCAGGAGTAGCCAAGAAAGCCTCTGACCCTGATGCGGGTCTGACTCCTCAAAAACATTGGGTGGGAAGCACCCCAGGCTTCAGTGTCCTAAGTACCCTCACCGTGGTCCCAGCATCATCGCAGATACAGGAGGAAGGCAAAAGCTAACTCCATCCCTCAAGGAAGGTTCCCTCTCAGAGTTGCTCTCAGCAGCTTGAACCCATATTTCCCAGCACCTAGAATAGTGCCTAGCACACTGCACTCCATAAATGTTTACTGAATCAATCTGTTACATGAATTAATCCCCTTTTATGTATAAGGAGACTAAAGTGCAGAAAAGTTGAATGATTTGCCCAAGGTCATACAACTGGCAGGTAGTCTGGCCCAGATCTGAGGCCTGGTTTCCTAAGTTCACAGCCCAGGTACAAGGCTTTGTTCTTCTGTGCCGTGGCCCTCCTGCCTGACTCCTCATCCCTGCATTGAGCACTCAAACATTGCCTGCTGTCATATCAGGACTTTTTCTTGTATTTTTTTCACTCTTCACCCAATCACTCATTCATTCATTCCGCAAATATTTTCCAGATACTTCACAGGATAGCTGGGTAACACAGGCCAATAAGAAAGATCCCTCCCTTTGAGAAGTTCAAAACCTGGGGCAGGGAGACAGTCGCATCACAAAGGATTAGACAGGTGTTACAATGGCAGAGCACTGCTAGAATTAAGTCTCAGGGGTGGGGGGGGCGGGCAAAAAGTGGGGCAGAAGCCCACGTAATCCAGGTAGCTTCTGTCATTGCCCACCTCATCCCCCTCCCCCAGCCAGAGCACAAAACTTCTGGAAGTAGTTTAACCTCTGAACACACCAGCCAGCCAAGGGCCACAAGGGCTGGAAACGCTGATTGTATGAAATTACTTTAAGGAGGTAATGGTAGCAAGCCTGGTAACCATGGTTACATACAATTCAACTCAACAATATGCAGGGAGATGGCCAGCCCTGGAACCCACCATACAGCTAGCAACATACAACTTTTTAGTCAACTAAATGTAGGCTACATTTAAGGAAAAGACTTTAAAAGTCTATTGTATATTACTTGAAAGCCATTTAGAAATTCTCAAGGACAGATCTGAAGACAAAAAATAAAAAATTTATTTAATCCTCATTATACAAATTGGAAACAACCTAAATACCCATCAATGTGGGATTGCACAAGCTCATTCACAATTTGGGATTTTTTAAAAAATCAGTTTATAGCACTATCCTTTTCACTGTATCATGCATATACACCCACTGAGGAATGCCTGAAGGCTGTTCACTAAAATGTTAACAGTGGTGCCTGCTGGGTGGTGGAATTTAAAGAGGCTTACATTGTTCTTTACACTTGTCTGTATGTTTGGATATTTTAAATTTTTGTGATTTTGAGAGTACGTTTATTAAAGTTAGTAACAAGGACGGGCTTAGGATAGAAGAAACAACAGGAAAGAGACTAGGCGGGGCTGCTTTGGCTCTCTAGAAATGTTACAGCAAAGAAATGAGCCAAGGCAGGGCTGCTTGTCAGCTCACTGGAAAGTCAGAGAAAAGGGGCCTTGGAGACAGGTTCAGGGGGTAAGCCTGGCATGAGCTGCCACTGCCTATTTCTCCCTGGTTGCAAGTCTCGTGGGGATCCTTAGAATTTAGGTGATGCACACCTGAGAAGGAAGAAAAATGTGGGCGTGCTCCCAGGAGGAAGACTTTGCTGTTTGGATATTTTAAAACAAGCATATATCATTTATAAAATCAAGAAAAAAGTATATAAAGTTATTTTTACTTTGAAAAAAAAAAAATCAAAAAGCACTCAAATGATTACAAAAGTGGTAGGTTCCAAAAGCACTGAAATGATTCCAGAAGAAGGAAGACTACAATCCAGGAGAAACTATCCAAAATGTTTTTTCTAAACATTTAACAAAAGAAGCAATTATCACTGGGAGCTGATTGTTAAATGAGACTCAATGAGTAGATTTCAGAGTCCTCTCTAGAATGTTTTTGATGGCTGTAATATCATGTGCCTAGGACATAATAGGTGCTCAGCAAATAATTGTTACATAAACTAATGAATGATCATGTCGGCAGAACACCAGTTCTTTGGTTTTATTTCAGTTCCTTTCATATCCAGGTGAAAGGTATTGATTCACCTGATACATTCACTAGACCGCATTTCCTTTTACTTACAGGGTCAGTGATAACCACAATTTATACCCAGATGAAGCATAAAGCAGCAGTCGAGTTGGGGATTTGGCTTGGGAGCTTGTTCTGAAACTGTACCTTAAACAAGACTGAGATGATGCTGATTGTTCCTATCAAAGGAAGCAGAGGGTGATGGAAATGACAGGGAACTATAGTTTTCTCAAGTGACCTCTTGGCTCTTGGCTAGTCAACCAGATCACAGGAATGTGGTCAACATTCTTGGCCTGGCCTCTCTCTACTCCAGCCCAACCCCCACAGCCTATCAATCACATACAACCTTGCCTCATTCTTTCAATAGGGTTAGAAACCAGGATCCCTGGGCCTCTATAGGTGGCCTCCAATGAGCCTCACATCCTCATATTCAAATTCTTATATGTGGTCCCACACTGACACTGGGCTTGGCCATATGACTTGTTTTGTCCAATGGAACATTTAAATGTAATGCAAACAGAGGCTAGATACGCATGGAGCTCATCCTCTTGAAATGCTCCCTTTGGGATCCAGTTGGTGCATAGGAAGGTTAGACAAGACAAGTGAATAATGAAAAACCACATGGGGCCCAGCCATCCTAGTGTCCTGCCTGAGCAGCCACATGAAGGACCTCAAGTGAGACAGGCAGAAGAATTGCCTTGTCAAACCCCAGAATCATGAGAAATAATAGATTGTTTTAACCCACTAAGTTTTGGAGTGGTTCTTTATGCCGAGGTAAATAACTGAAATAGCCCCTAACCCCTGTCAGCTCCACTACCCTCTTTCCTGGTTTGCTTCATGTACTTCAGATAACCTTGAGACTAAATGTTCCTTCCTGCTCAGCTCCTTCTTGCCACCCCCAGGACACTTTCCTAATGTTACACCACTGTATCCTCCAAACCTGGGCTCCAGACAAAATCCAATAAACTAAAATCAATGCCACTCACCTGAATTTGAATGGAACAGAGAAAAAACTACATGCAACTGTTATTCTGCCAACATGATCATTCACTGATTCATGCAACAAATATTTGCTGAGAACCTATTATGGGCTAGGCACATGGTATTACAATCATTAAAAACATTCCAGAGAGGACCCCAAAATCTATTCACTGAGTCTCATTTAACAAACTGGTGGCATTAATACTATCATAGAATTCTTTAGCACTTTCCTGTTACAGAGATAAGAAAATTGAGGACAAGAAAAGTATATGATTTCTCCAAACTCATTAAGCTAATGAGTAGCAGAGCCAAATGAGGACCAGGTTTCCCTTTTCATCATAAAGGGCAGGTAGAAATGAAAAGGCATTTCCCAGAATGAAAATGGGTAAACATCAAGAGTTGCCACTAGATCAGAATTGGGGATCATTTTTATAAATAAGCAGAAAGATAGGATGCCCAATTTAGTGGTCCCTTTCCAAGCATCCTCTTCCCATACTTCCTGCCAACAGTCTCCTTATTCCTTGGCCTCAGCCATGCAGTTTGGGTGGGTTGGCCAACCTCTAGCTGCAGAGCTGGATACTGGTTGGCACAAGCTAATTCATGTATCCCTAGGCTAATGATTAGCCTAGGATTGGGCATGCAACCCAATCAGGGTCAGAACCACTCAGGAGATGTCTGTTAGTGCTTCTGGGAAGAGGAGCCTCTGCAGGAACTATTAAAAGAGACATCACTTCTTTCCTAAGATGGTACGGTTTAATATTACAAGGTCTGGAACTGCTCCAACCAATTGGTAGCATAAGAAAAGAACCTGGAGTCACCAGGTAGAGCCTAAGACTGGAAAACTGAGTAGCTAAGCAGAGGGATGGATCTAACAGGTCCTCAGAAACATCATCTGAGTGGTTGGCTCAGGCCTTACCTGAAACTAGTGCTAACCCTGGACTTTTTGGTTATAAAAAGTTACTGTTTTAAGTGTGGGTTTTCTGTTATTTGCAATCAAAAGATTCCTGAGTGATACAAATAGTAAACAAAACAAAAACAGTAATAAAATAAAAATAAATAAATAAATGGTGAAATATATCTTTTATGGTTAAATAAAAATCAAAGTTGTTCAAAATATACTTAATATACAAAAGATTCCTGAATGACACTTCCAGATTTATAAAGGACTAGAGGCCCAGTGCATGGATTCGTGCACTGGTGAGGTCCCTCGGCGTGGCCCAAGGGGATCGGGCCAAAACAGCTCTCCAACATCCCCCAAGGAGTCCCAGATTGCAAGAGGGCGCAGGCCATGCTGAGGGACCCCACCCATCCGTGCATGATTAGGGCCGGTGAGGGACCGCGAGAGGGCTCCAGGGCATGTGCGGTCCATCTCGCCCAGTCCTGATGGGCCAGACCCCAGCAGCAAGCTAAACTACCGGTCAGAGTGTCTGCCCTCTGGTGGTCAGTGCGTGTCATAGCGACTGGTCAAACAGTAGGACACTTAGCATATTAGGCTTTTATTATATAGGATACCTGAATTTTTAGTTGGTTAATAACTAGACAATTATGATAAACTCTAAGATGATAATTGCGAAAAGGTGGAATACCTGGAAAAGAGGCCAGTGAATTTCAATATGTATAAAATACAAGGTAATGTACTTAAGGGGAAAAGAATCTACACTCATAACATGTGAGCTATTAATGACAACTTGGGAAAGAAACCTTGGCATTACTATAAACCAGGGGTCAGCAATCTCTGCAAAGGGCCAGGTAATAAATATTTGAAGTTTACTGGCTACATGTCTGTCGAAAGTACTCAATTCTTCCATTGTAGAATGGCAGAATTCTACAATGCAGCCATATGGAACTGAATGGATATGGCTACATTCAAATAAAGTCTTATTTATGGACACTAAAATTTGATTTCCATATAATTTTTACATGTCACAAAATAATATTCCTCCTTTGTTGTTATTTTTTTCAACCATTTAAAAATGTAAAAACCATTCTTAGCTTGAAGACTATACAAAAATGGGCCAGGCCTTAGCTGGTTTGGCTCAGTGGATAGAGCATCAGCCCATGGACTGAAGGGTCCCACATTCAATTCCAGTCAAGGGCACATACCTTGATTGCAAGCTTGATCCCCCTTGATCTCAGGGCCCCGGTCTGGGCTATGCGGTCTGGGCAATCAATTGATGTGTCTCACAACAGTATTTCTCTCTGTCTCTTCCCCTCCCTTCCATTCTCTCTAAAAATCAATAGGAAATATATCCTCGGGTGAGGATTAACAACAGCAACAACAAAACAAAAAAACAGGTCAGGCTAGATTTGGCCTACAAGCCATAGTTTGTCTAGCCCTGCTATAAAGGGTTTCCTAAAGTTAATGATGCTGGGGTTGTATGGGAGATATGGGAATTGAGGTGGGGGAGCACCCATGCACTGCCATAACTTACCCTGTTGAAATGTCAAGTGTCTTACACATGTCAACTCTCTGCCATTGGAATTGAACAGAAAGTAACCATAACACTCTACTGTTTCTAAAATAATTGACACGAATGTGAATTCCTCCATTTACCAATGCACAGAATTCAGTTGGACATGTCACTGGGATTTGAGCAATGTTATGATTTTTTGGCTCAAAAAACTGAACACCAAGTCATAGAAACTGGCCTCAGGCACAGGGCTCATGTAATGTCACCGGGACCAGGTTTCTCACCATTTCTCGGTACTATCTGCAGCAGGGTTGGCTTCATTCATCCTCAGGCTCTTCAAAGGCCTCCAGTCTCCGCCATCAGCCTCAGGCTTTCACCTCAGGGTGTCAAACTATCTGTAGCGCCTCTAGACCCACCTTCTCACAGACTTAAGTACCAATGGGAGAAAGGCACCTACCTCTCTGCTATTAATTCCAGAAAAGTCTTGGCTACATCATGTGCCTATCCCTGATAATCACTGTGGTTATCCCCCTAAGAAAGGATTTGATAATTTGATTGGCCAAGTAAGAATCATATGTTCCTGACCTGGAGCTGAAAGTGGAGCCTCACAGATATCACATGGCTGAGAGGAGAAAACACACATCTGGGATGGAACCAAAAGGAAGGGGAGGTGCTAAAGAAGCAGACAAATCTCTTATGCCAAACTTAGCTCTACAGCCTGGCCTTCAGTAACCCAGCCAAAGAGATAAATAATCACCCTTGATTAAAGAATGTTTTATACCTTCTGCCACATTCTATAAAACTTAAAAATAAATGGTGAAATCATATCTTTTATAGTTAATTAAAATCAGAGTTGTACAAAATATACTTAAACCATTGAAATATAGGGGTCTAAATGATGATAATGATTTTTCAATATAATTTGCTTTCAGAGTTTATAAAAAAAAGAATGTAATGGTATTAACATATACCTTTAAAAGAACAGAAAAAGCAGAATGAAATTAGGGAAAGGAAAACAGAGATGAAAAACCCATTACAATAGACTCCAAAGGCTGTCTGAATTCCTCTCTGGTAATGCAGTTTAGAGCCCAAAAAATGGTTGTAGATTTTTTTTTTTTTTATGTAGAGATTTGTCCCATATGCTTTTTCTTAAAGCTGGATTTTAAAATTGACCCAATACTTTTGTCCATTGAAGGAATGCATCAAATATATTTGCTTAGAAGTCAACTATTCAAGCAATTTCTAAAATTTTTAAACAAACACTTGATTTAATAATTGTTCTTCCCCTTAACTACTCCCTGCTAGGCATCTTAAAGCTGGAGAGGAAGTTGGAGGAAAGTTTTTTGTGTTTTTTTAAAGCTTGAGAAACTGGGACTTCCCTACATTTCAAAGCACAAAGACCTATTATTCAAGGAAAGGGCCAGGGAGGCAGAGTGATTCAATTTAGTAGGTCACCGGTACTTCTTCCTTTCTCCTGCCAAATCAAGGCTCACCCCAGTCCCAAGCGGCCAGTAAGAGGGCAGTCCTCTGAAAAAGTGAAAGTAGTCGAGGAAAAAGAACAAGCAGCCAGCCAGAAGAGCCTGGGGAGCACTCATTATATTTGAACAGAGCCAGTGAAAGGGGCCTTTGCTGAGGCCCTGGGTGGGGCCACTCCATTACGCTCCCATTGTAAATTCCATCTGTGTGCTATCATTTCCTGACCCAGAAACAAGAAAATGCTTCAGCTGTAAATTTCCCTAGGACCTTGGCTGGCCACAAAATCATTCCTTCTGAAGTTCACCAGCTCCTTCAGATTTCATAAAGGTTTGAGAATGTTTGCCTATGATTCCCTCTCCCCATTTTCTAAAGGGTCTCCTCCCCTTCTCCAGCATTTCCTTCCAGGAACTGAATCTTCAGTGAAGTAAAATAAAACTGGGATGGTTGTGAGGAAAACTCTGGGGGAAATCAGAAGTCCTTTTGTCCTCATATGAAAAGCTTAAAATATCTGGCTGGCCCAAAGCTGATGACTATGTTTAAATAAGCCTGAGAAACTGAGGATGTAAGTAGGACAAGAAAACAAAAATAACGTAGAGCAGTGGCTCTCAAACTCTAGCATGCAACAGAATGACCTGGAAGAGTTTCCGATTCAGTAATTCTGGGGTAGGGCCTGAAAATGTGCATTTCTCATGAATGCCCAGTGGTGCTGGTGGTGCTGGTGCTGCTGGTCCAAGGATGGTACCTTAAGAACCCCTGTGAGTGGTTCTTAGTGAGTGGCTGTCCCACACCTCAGACATCAAGCAGGACATTAGATACAGTCAAAGACTCTATAACATCTGGATTCAGACTCCATAAACATATTCTGGCACTTATGTTTTTTATGGTAATCATTATGGCTATTGAATCTACCACACTGTTATACAAAAAATAATCCTATCTAATAAAAGAGTAATATGCAAATTGACCATCACTCCAACACATAAGATGGCTGCCCCCAGGTGGTCAAATATGGCTGCCCCCATGTGGACATAAGATGTCCGCCACAAGATGTCCAGCAGGGGAGGGAAGTTGTGGGCAATCAGGCCTGCAGTGAAGGGCAGTTGAGGGCGATCAGGCCAGCAGGGAAGGGCAGTTGGGGCGACCAGGCCTGCAAGGGAGGGCAGTTGGGGGCGATCAGGCCTGTAGGGGAAGGCAATTAGGGGCAACCGGGCCGTCAGAGAAGGGTAGTTGGGGGCAACCAGGCCTGCAGAGGAGGGCAGTTGGGGGGAACCAGGTCTGCAGGGGAGGGCAGTTGGGGCGACCAGGCCTGTAGGGGAGGGCAGTTGGGGGGGACCAGGCCTGCAAAGAGGGCAGTTAGGGGTGACCAGGCCTGCAGGGGAGGGCAGTTGTGGGGGACCAGGCCTGCAGGGGAGGGCAGTTGTGGGGGACCAAGCGTGCAGGGGAGGGCAGTTGGGAGGGACCAGGCCTGTAGGGAGGGCAGTTGGGGGCAACCAGGCCTGCAGGGGAGGGCAGTTGGGGGTGACCAGGCTGGCAGCCCTTGAGGGGTCCCAGGTTGGAGAGGGTGCAGGCTGGGCTGAGGGACACCCCCCCATTCACGTGCACAAATTTCATGCACCAGGCCTCTAGAATTTTTATAAGTCAACTTCATTTTCAGTCTCTATTCCACCAGAGTGGCAAAAACACATAACCTCAGCTAATTTGAAGTCTTCCTCACACTTTCAGGGAATGCCTCTAGCTCTGGGTGTTTATGGAGAATCACAGTGGGGGAGTGCAAAGGGGGATACATTCCTGTGCTTGCTGCCATCTATCCTTGTAGTTGTCAATTGAAATCACCATCACCTTGTATGATAGGCTTCAATCCTTACTGATCACCTTGTCTAGCCTATAGTCTTCAATCCTTACTGATCATCATTGGTATGTCCCAAACTGCATGACCCCTTACAGCCAACACCATGTCTGGGTCACAGTTGGGAACCTGGGATCTGCAAGCCATGTCCTTTCTGCTCCCAGGGCTTTACCCATAAAGCAGGACCGAGAGCCCCTCTCTTTCTGGGACTTGCTGCATATCTACTTTCATCACACACCCTCTGTCTCTCCTTCTTCTCACCCTATCCCTCTCCTCTGCCCAGAACAGTGGAATCTTGGCCATTGGAAGGAGAGTCTCTTTCTTCAAACCCCTTGCTCTCACTCATTTTGGCCATGTCCAGGGCTCAGTGTTCCCCTAAGGGCTTTAAGCTTTTGAAAACCAAAGCCAGAAATATTCCTATTTTGTTTTTCTTCTCTGGCATTTCCTTCCCTTAGTTAATGAGCACAGAATGGCTTAGCTACTTGAATGGGGAAAACACATAAAGGGAAAATGCTTACAAGAGAGAAAAATAAATTCATTTTAAATAAACGCACACGTTAACATTTTAGAATTATTTATTATTATCTTGCAATATCTACATTCTCCTATTTAATCTTCAAGGCAATCCTATGAGGTAGACAATATTCTACCCATTTTAAAGATGAGAAAATTGGGGCTCAGAGAGACTAAAAATCCTTGCCTAAAGTCACATATGCCAGGTTTTTATTCAGAACTTCTGGTTCTGAATCCAATACACTGTACCCCAGCTTGTCCTCCAGAAGAAGAAAGGGAGAAAGAGGCCTGTCAATGGAAAAAGCATAGCCCATCACACTGATCAGTGGATGTGTGTTAGAAAATTGCTTGGCCATTGATATACTATTAAGCCAAGACTTGCTTAGTAACAAGGCAGAGCACTAAAATAAACCAAGAGACAGGATGCAAGGGAAGTGAGGAGTTAACGGGTTTGTAAACACCACAGACTAAGGAATCAAGAGGCCCAAAGTCAAGGCTACAGGTCAAGGAGTAATCATTTCCTGCCTCTGAAAGACAGGTTAGGAGTTCAGAAAGTTAAGACCAAAATCAAAGTGCTCTGTGCCCCTCAAATCCTTAGCAGACCAGGAATGCAGGGAGTCATGGAAGTAAACCAAGGTGTCAGCAGTCAGGAGTTAGTCCTTAAGACTATGAAAGGTTGTATCTGCCCTTAAGTTGTCCTGGGAAACTCAGAAGCTACAAGTGGAGAAGGAAGGGTTGTGAGAGTCAAGAGAGCTGAGTGAAAAGCCAGGATGGGAATGGGAGAGCAGAGATTAGAGCATGTCCTCAAGGTCAAAGGTATGTCATCTATTGCCTTCGCCTAGCATGCTCTCTTCTGCAAATAAAGCCCATCTCATCCTTTTGAGGAATAAATTACCCCAATATTAATTCATAGGTTCAAGAGAGACTACTGTCCATGAGCCAGGCCAGGATTCTATGTCACAGTGATGGGCTCAGGGATGAGTTTGTGACCCAGTGTAGGTCAATCACCATTGCTGCGGTCTGCATGTTTGCATCCCCCCAAAATTTATATGTTAAAATCCTAACCTCTATAGATGGTTTTAGTAGGGGGGACCTTTTGGGAGGTGCTTAAATCATGACTTCATGAATGTGATTAGTATTCTTATAAAAGAGACCACACCGTGATCACTTGCCCTTCCATCATGTGAAGACACAGCAAGAAGGCACCATTCATAAACCAGGAAGCAGGCCTTCACCAGCTACCACAGCAAATCTGCCAGCACCATAATCTTGGACTTCCAGCTACCAGAACTGTAAGAAATAAATTTCTGTTGTTTATAAGCTGCCCTTTGTTACAGCACCCCAAACAGACTGTGGCAAGTGTCAACCTTGGCACTTTCTGGAGCTATAGGAAAAGAGGCAATTTGGGCTACTGGGTTTAAGAAGCCAGTAGAATGTAGGCTTGGAGCTGGTGCTGTCCATTTGGACTGCCTCCTGGGGACAACTCACCTGAGACTAAAGCCAACAGAGCAGGAAGCAGGGTTAAAACACAGAGGCAGACCAAAAGAAACTGTATTCTAAATATTCTTTGAGGTCCTGGATCCTGTCATAACAAATTCATCCCCTTGAACTTCTCGATTAAGTGAATCAATAAATTCCTTTTCGTTATTTGTTACTTTCTAAAAGAGTCCATGCTAATTCACTGTGCATAAAAATCTGCAGTGAATAATGAAAATATGGACAGAAGCACTGGAGGCACAACACTGTTTTATGGGATTACACACAAGGAATAGGCCCTAAATGTACTTCCCTCAGCTTTTTCTGTCAGAGGTCTTATTTCTGGGTCTAGCCAAACCTCTCATTGACCAAGGGAAGTTGTCTTTAAGACCCAAGGAAGGGCAGAGAGGTTAAGATCCCAAGGTAATCCTCTCCCACCCAGCACATATTTGCTGTGGGTGTGCTGTGTATAAGGTTCTGAACAGAACTGGCTCCCAATGCTAGCAACACAAAACTTAATGCCAATGCATAATTATTCATAGTGCTATTTGAGACCCACACAAAGAATATTGCACAGACTCCATCTATGTCCAATATGTGCTTAAATCTGGTGGTTTTAAAATATGTTCACAAATTACTTGATGCTCCTCCCTTTGAAAAGTAGAGAATAGCCCTAGCCAGTTTGGCTCAGTGGATAGAGCATCGGCCTGTGGAATGAAGGGTCGCAGGTTCGATTCTGGTCAAGGGCATGTACCTTGGTTGCAGGTTCAATCCTCGGCCCTGGTCTGGGTGTGTGCAGGCGGCAACCAAACTGATGTGTCTCTGTCACATCTATGTTCCTCTCTGTGTCTCTCTCTCCCTCCTTTCCACTCTCTCTAAAAAAATAAAAGGAAAAAAATCAATGGAAAAATATTCCATTAATGGGTGAGCATTAATAACAAAAAAATACATAAAAAATAAAATGGCTGTACTATAAAAAAAAGTGGAGAATAACTTACTGCCCCTTAAAAATGGCCAAGACTTAGTGATTCATTTCTAAGAAATAGAATGTGGCAGAAGAGATGCATTGTGATGGCATGCGCTCTCTCAAGATTCTAGCCTTTGGAATCAAGGCATCACATTTTTAGGAAGCCCAAATCACATAGCGAGGACACATGAGGATATTCAGACTATAGCCGCAGTAAGTCTTCAGTCAACAACCAGAATCAACCATTAGACATAAGCCTTCAGATGACTCAGCCAAGCCTTCAAGTCTTTGAACGGAATATGCTTCCAAGGCATGGGGGAGCAGGAACAGCCATTCTGCTGAGCCCCATCTGAATTCTGGACCCATATAAATTGTGATCGTAAATGATTTTTACCATTTTTAAGCCATTGTGTTTCGGGGTAGTTTGTTACACAGCAACAGATAACTAATATAAGTCTAAGAACAAAGTAATAAATGGTTGTTAGTTCAAATGCTAACTCTAGTCAACTGATGTTGTCTGGAGAAAGTTACATCAGGCTGAGCAAGGAAAAGAGGATGAAATGAAATCAGTGACATTTATCATGAGTGTGGAAATGGGAAATGACAGCACTTGTGTCTTTTATTTGCCAATCCAGGTCTAAGGCAACTGACTGCAGATGGGAGAGGTGGGGAGGGGAGACATTCAAAGAGGGAATGGCAGGCAGAGGGGGTAGCAGAAAAAGCACTGGAGATAAGACATAAAGGTTCAAATCTCAGCTACTTACCAGCTGTGGGAACTGGGAACTCCAGGTCCTTTAACTTCTCTGGGCCTGAGTTTCCTCATCTGCAAAATCAGGATTAGTGTAAGGGTTAAATTAAATGAGATCATTATACAAATATCTGACAAAAGGTTCTCAACAAATGGGAGTGTGGTGGGAGTCCTGGCTGAACCTAAGTAAACTCTGCGTGTGTGGGATGAATTTTAGGTGGATTTGACTTCGAAAAACAGCATTAAATTCCAGCATTCAAGACCTTCCTAAAGCTTTAGTTCCCAAAGTGCTTTCTGTGGAATACTAGGTCTACAGGATGCTGTAGCATGTTCTGAAAATATTGGTTATGTGGATTCTTACTAGGTGTTAACACAGATAAAAATAGTTTTGTGTGTGTTTTGTTTTGTTTTCTGGCTAGCATTTTTCTTTCAGAAAAAAACTTTCTGCCCTGAAAGTTTTTTGTTTACCACCAAGTTGTGGGGTGATTAGTTACGCAGCAATAGCTAACTGATACGATTTGAATTTCTCTCAAGTCATTCAAGTGCCTGTGCTGGGTCCATGCTACAAAGAAATACTAAAGTAACACAATGTAGTTAAACCCCTTTCATTGAGTTCCTCTTCACTTCTTTTCCTAATACATAGATCAAGCCCACATTCGGTGCCCAGAGAGTGATTATAGATCTCATACTCCTTTCCAAATAAAAATAGAAAAAAAAGGAAAGAAAAAAACAAAAATAGAGAGCTCTTCTTATGTGAAAGCAAGAAATTGTTTGTACAGGAAAATGTGTGCTGAAACCCATTAATTTTTTCCTTTGCTTTTATAGCACATTAGGTTTTTCATCCAAGATTTATTGTCATGAGACATATTAACTGTGGCAGGCTGAGTTTCAATTAAAGACAGAAGGCGAGGGTCATTTACCTACAACTAAATTCTTCTTCAATAATAACAGACTCATGAGCAAAAGGAACTTGCTGCAAGGAGAATATGACAAATTGTTACCATAGCTGTCATTTTTATTCAGACACAAATGGCCCTTGACCAGAAAACCATATTAGCTCAAAACATGATATAAAACCCACTGCTAATACCAGGAAATGTTTCTTGCATGTGGGGGATTCTCTATTGAAATCAGCAACCATGATGATAGGGAAAAAATATCCGAGTTTCTTGACTTATTATCTCTCTTGACAGGATGACTTGGCATATTTCAGTTTTACAAAATAACAAAATGCTATCATAAATTAAACTCTGAAAATAAAATTATAGTCTACATTTTAAAAGCAATGCCACCAATAAAATACTGCAGTCGCGTGTGGGGTTCAATGATGACAATCCTTTTCAGAAGAAAGTATCTCACAGGAAAAAGAATACCGATGGTATCTTGTGGCTCCTTCACAGCAGGTCACTTTGCATTCCTTACTCTCTTTTAAATGCTATCGACAGAGCACCCTCTCAGCCTTTCCTTCCTCTCCATTTCTCATATTTCTTGGCCCGTTCGCTTTGTTGATTTCAATCACTTGGCCCCTTCTAATTCCTCCTTTCCTTCAACCTTAGTCCTCTCTTTTCTGCCTTACCTGATACACAGAGTATAACTGCTCCTCACATGACAGCCCTGCATTTCTCTGGTGTCAGCACAAAGAAAGAATTCTCTCTCAGAGAGGGTCCAGTTACCCTGCTGTTTCCCATGTCTTTCTTTTCTCAAAGATACAAGTCTCTCTGGCCCTGTTTCTGTCTTTCCAAGGCATCCCATCCATGATAAAAGAGTGAGAGTATATTTGGTGTTCAGACAGAGTGAAAGTAGAATTAACCATAAGCAACTTTTAAACAGCTCTTTCAAATATTTCCCTAGAGTGGTAACAAATGTAGCTTCTAACATATGGAAGTGGACACTCAATTCAAATCAACAATTACTAGCATCTACGCCTGCCACACCTCATGCTGGGCATAGAGATTCACATAAGGCTTAGGCTCTGCCATGAAGGTGAAAACTTTGCAGAAATTATAAAGAAAAGCAAAGAATAATAGTCAACCGTTTTGTTTTTGTTTTGTTGTTGATCCTCACCCGAGTATATTTTTCCATTGATTTTTAGAGAGAGTAAGAGGGGAAGAGACAGAGAGCAACATTAATGTGAGAGAGACACATCGATTGGTTGCCTCCTGCACCACCCCAGCCCAGGATCAAGCCTGCAACTGAGGTACACGGGCTAATGCTCCATCCACTGAGCCAAACCTGCCAGGGTAAGAGTCAACCGTTTTGAAATCAGACAACCAATGGGTCTGGGCTGCCTGTCACTACTTGAGCCAATTAAGCAGAGACAGGGTTGAGTCATATATGAGTGTTTATTCCTATAATGCCGGGAGTGTAGGAGAGCAGCAGGTCATCCATGAAAATCTGCTCTGCACACCCCCATAAACCAGCTGCTTATATGGGGTAGAAGGACAAAATTACAAGGGGAAGTAGGCAAAAGGAATAAAAATGGGTAAAATGGTTATAGATTACAGGCAATGAGGGCTGGGGATTTGCAAAGGGCAGCGGAGGAGCCTCCAGTTTCACCACAAGGTTGTTAATCTTTCCATGACAACAGGCAGCTCTTAACTCACTGGGGCATACAACTCCCAGCCAGATCAGAATATGCTTTTTTTAATCAGAACAAAACAATCAGAGTTAACAGAGTATGATTAATATTTCTTATAACTATAGCTAGTCTCTACTGTTCTATTTCTGCCACTAACAGTTTGACGGAAAACCTAGTAAATATCAGCTGAGTATCACCAGTTGGAAAGAAATTATCAGTACTACTGAACTTCTGTTTCCCCATTTTTAATATGGGTATAATGATATCCTATATAATAAAAGCCCAGCAACCGAACAGCAGAACAACCAGAACGACCAGTCGACCAGTCACTATGACACGCACTGACCACCAGGGGGCAGACACCCAACGCAGGAGCTGCCCCCTGGTGGTCAGTGCGCTACCACAGTGGGAGCGCCACTCGGCTGACTGGGATGAGTGGCTGCTCCTGCTGCGAACCCCAGGCTAACGGGCAGGAACCCAGGCTGTGATCGTTGCCTCCTTGCCCCAGGCTCCTCCTCCTCACTCCCTGCCACCTCCTCCGGATGCCTGCAGGCCAAGCAACACCACTGCTGGGCTCACAGAGCTGACCCCGGAGGCTGGGAGGCAGGTTTGTGGCTGCTGTGGGACTGAAGCCTACTCCGTAGCCTCTCAGTGCTATTGTCCCTGGGCCCGGCCCCAACTGGGTCCTGTGGAGAGGCGAGTGCTCTGGCTCCACAGAAGATGCCAAACCAGGGAGCAGCTGCTCAGAGGGTGGGTCCACAGCTGCTTGGCAGACTGGGATGAGTGGCACTCCCATAGCAGGCCAATCCCCACAGGCCATGCCCCCCACCAGTGCACGAATCCCATGCACCAGGCCTCTAGTTAATAATAATACTTGATTCATAGGATGATTATGCATCAAATTAGAATATGATTTAATGTATCCTGCAACTGTGCAATTGAATTTCAGTTACATTCAGTGAGCATTATTCAGCACCTACCTTCGGCCAGGTCCTGTGCTAGAGAGACTGAAAATAAAAAGGAATCTATAATCCCTTGAAACTAAATAACCCAAGGTCTAAAGGAGTAGAGAGACAAGTAAAAATATATATACAGATATAATACAGTGTGATTATGTGCTGTAATAGAGATAAAGATAATGTACCCAGATTTAGAGAAAGAGATAAGATTATCCAGCCAGGAGTATGGAGAGTAGGGGGAAAATGGAAAAGGGCATCAAAGGATGCTATAGAAACAGAATAGATAATAATAACTATCTCTCATTAAGCCTGTTCTATGTACTAGTCACTGTTAGGTACTTTATAGACAATATTCTTCTTCTTTTTTTTTTTTTAATCCTCACCCAAGGATATTTTTTCCATTTATTTTTAGAGAGAGTGGAAGGAAAAGGGAGAGACAGAGAGAAACACCGATCGATTGGTTGTCTCCCACATGCCCCCCTGGCCAGGGCCGGGAGCCTGCAACCAAGTACATGCCCTTGACCAGAATCTAACCCAGGACCCTTCAGTCCACAGGCCGACACTCTATCCACTGAGCCAAACTGGCTAGGGCAACAATATTCTTAATAAGTAAAGACTAGATAGAGAATTCCCCTTCTTGAAAACATTGTATCCCGTTAACATTGGCCATATAGTGGCTATCAAGTCTATTAGCCTGGAGAGACTAACAGCTGATTGCCCAGATGGAAGGTGGGGGGGTGGGGGGGGAAAGCACTGAAATAAAAGTGAAAAGTGATGGGTCCTCATCCCACTCTGTTGCTATGTAGCCCTAGGGATAGCCCTTAGCTTTCTAGTCTTCCGTTTTCTCATCTACAAAATGAAAATTTAATACCAACTGACCTTGTAAGGTTTGGGGGATAATGAATATGCAAAAGGCTTTCAAGTTGTTGAGTGTTCTTCAAGGTAAGGCCCAGGGTGGCAATTCACTTGCCAACAGGGGTCAGAGAGGTAACAATTTAGCAAAGCAGGTGAATAATGAGGAAGATAAACTTAGCTGTCTGACCTTGTAGGCCAGTGACTAGATATGCCCATAATTTCAATGCCATGCCAGGTGCATTTTTTAATTGGATAGAACTGTGTTGTTTTCAAGGCCAGCAGCGAGATAACCACTAAGTGCACATAGGGCTGGCTCTTTAATAAAAAGGGAAGTTCTGCTTGTAGCCTTGCTTAGAATTTGAATTCATTTTCTCTAAGCCCACCGGTGAATAAACTATGACTCCAAACTCAAAAAAAAACAAAAACAATTTAGCAAAGCAGGGCTGTGGGAACTCTGCCAACTATTGTATCAGTAAGCTATTGCTGCATAACAAATCACCCTACAACTTAGTGGCTTAAACCAAAAATAGTATATTACTTTTCTCTGTTTTATAAGTTTTCTGGGTAATTTTTCTGCTGGTCTTGACTGGGCTCACTCATATGGCTATGTTCATTTGAAAGGCTGGCTGGAGGCTGGGCTCATTTGGGATCGTAAGGCAGCTACTTTTTGTTAATGTTCAATGTTGCCATGTAGGAAAGTGGGCCCCTTGCTGCCAACCTATTGTTCTTGAAAAACTGAAATATTTGTGTGTGTGTGTGCGCGCACATGTGTGCGTGTAAATGTGTGTGTATACAAGTGCGTTAAGTCCCTGACTTTTAAATATTATTTTCCATTTTTAATGGAAAATGTTAGACCCTTCCAGAGCAAGGACAGTGGGCCAGGTACAGAAACTCACCATCAGGATTTTTAAATGCTTTGCAAGTGACTCTAATTTGCAGCTATGGGATTTCACTCGGGCCTGAAAACAAGGGAGGAAAGAAACTGGTAACTCTAGCTGTCTCTAGAGGGAAAAGCACTGGGGAACGAGAAGACTGGGAAAGAATCTCACTTTCTTAAATTCTCTTTTACGGTGGGCACTTCCTGCAGGTCTTCCTTAACTTCCAGCAGATTAGCATTCCAACCACTTACCACAGAGCACAGTGCTCAGGGATGAACGCAATTCAATGCTCTTCAGGACTTTTTTGGGGGGAAGGTTATTTTTTAAAGAATTAAAAAAGTAGAGAAGGGGGGAGGGAGAGATGAGAAAAAGAAAGAGAGCTGGGTAGAATGTGAATGTATAGGGAAAAGGACAGCTATGTTCTAAGCAAAAGAAACAGTGTGGACAAAGGCTGGAGGTGAATTCTGTAAGGGTGTTTACAAATAATGAAAAGCCAGTTTACCTGGAACATGGTCCCTACAGCTTTGGAGCTCAAATCTTACTGGGTTGTTTGGAAAATCAAATGAAATCATATGTACAAATTATAAGGCATAGTGGTTCCTGCATAGAAGGAATGCATAGAATAAATACTAGTTTCCATCTAAAGGGTAGCAGATAAGTCACCCCCAAATATGCCTCTTTTGCATATGGATCATTTTGAGCTAAAGGCAACTGAGAACCAGCAAAGGCAAGAAAAGCTCTTTACCTACCCCTAACTGCCTAAATATAGAGTGTAAATTTCCCCATTTGCAAAGGAAGTTTACATTTATAAAGGAAATTTTCATTTATAAAGGTGCCTCTGAATCAGGAAGAGAGATAACTTTTATCACCTGAGAGGCTCTTACCTGCATAACCAGACAACCCATATTTACCATTTATTTCCTCCCCTTATACCTTCCCATAACTTGCTTCCCTTACCCAGAAACCCCAAACCCTTTTTCCTTTGTCTAGCACAGGATGATATGTAAACCTCAAGCATCTGGCTACCTCAAGTCTTATTTTTTTGTGAAACTCCCATGTGTACCTATGCAATTTAAACTGTCTCTTTTCTTTTGTTAATCTATCATCAGTTTGATTCGAGGGCCCAGCCAGTGAATCTAAGAGGATAGAGGAAAAACGGGTGTTTCCTCACCTGCACCTCCTTCCTATAGACCAGTGGTCAGCAAACTGCGGCTCTGTTGATTAATGAGTTTGCCGACCACTGCTATAGACCATGAGACAAACTCAAGTGATCCACTCAGCACCAGCCAATAGTTTCCAGGAGGGGATGCAGGTCCAATGTTCCAAATCTTCCAGTTTTAAAGAGAAACAATATTAGCAACTGAATTCCTAAACCTGGGTAGAGCAAATAAATATAACCCACCCAGGGCCTGCCCATTTGCAACTTCTGTTACAGACTAACTCCAAGAAGGCAGGGCATTCAGATAACCCCCAGTTTTAAGCACCCTCTGAGGCATTATGCAGGAAGACTAAGGAACCTCCAGTAAAATCCTTATTTCACTCCAGCTCAGACTCAATCAATCAGCCTAACTCTCTTCACGCTCCAATGAAACAGCAACCTGGTGTGACAGGATCATTATCACCAGAGGAAAGGACAATCTCACCACGGGTCATCAGTTTGCATTATATAAATGAATCTAAGGGCTCCATATGAGGAAACAATGAAAAAGCACTCAACAGGGTAGTGAGGTGCAAGCAGTTCAGGAACCAAATTGTGCTGATGGGACTTAAAGGGCCAATCATAAATACACAGGGAACATTCAGTCAGCACTTTCAGGTGATATTTTCCCAGTGGCTATGGCTTTCATATTTCCTTTATCTCTGACTCATTCTTTCTGGTTCAACCTATTTTGTTTATAGATTAAATATCTGGCACTATTCCTCCAAAGAGCTCATAATTTTCCTCTGTCTTCTCTTCCCCCTCCTGCTTCAGAGCAGGGCAGATGGAAAACCAATAATAAACAATGACACATGTACAAAAAGACATGGATATGTATGTTGCTTCAATTTGGGGCCCCAATGAAGTTGGCCTAACAGACACAAGGTTGGAAGTGCCTCATCCCTACCAGAAGAGGCTAAGTATTATTGATGGACATGCACCTTGTTTATAAAATGCAGTATTTATAATTCTGTGTTACACACCCACACTTCCCCCTTTACTTCGTTTCTTAAGGGTAACTGAGCATTTGTGAGGCAGAAATGACCCTAACAGACCTGAGTCATCTAGAAGTCTAACTCTGGAAAGACCAACATCCAATAGACTTCTTACCTATTGGAAAGGTTTGGTGACAGTGAAATTGTTACCGAGACACATTCCTTGATGTGTATGGGACACAAGAGCCTTATGGAAGAGATGTTGAATACAGCCCACAATTTGGATATACTATACCACCCTATATGACAGACAGGCGAGCTCCTTAAAAAAGGCTGGACTATTAGGAGAGACAATAGGGACAAGAAAAAATCACCATAAATGAAGGAGTTTGGTAGGATGGATGACTTAGTCACCTCAGGCTGCCATTAACAAAATACCATAGCTAAAATAAAATATTTTTATTATATTTCATGAGAATAAAATTTGTTTCTTGGGGGGGAAATTACTTTCTTGGAATCTGAGCTTGGTGGTAGCCCATATGTGTGGTTGCAATAGCCTCTAAATTGCCAAATATAGTGGGAACTTTCCAGCATATATAGTATCTGGCATCTGATACGGTTGACAATTCCTTCCTTGAAATTCTGTCCCCCCTTAACATCCTTTCCCTCCAAATCCTTCCGGCCACTGTTGGTATGTCATGGCTGAGCCTGGTGCAGTGGGGAGGCAACAAGGAGAGAATATACAGAGATGTACCTATGGAACAGCAAGGAATTGCCTTAAGTGGTAGCAACTAGACCCTTGAGGGTTACCACGCCCTTCCCCAACCTGAAGAGCAGTGAGTGGCAGATCAGACTTGAGAGGGACTGTGCTGAGCCCTGAATTTTGGTCACATGCCCTTAAGGAGCAGAAGAAATTCCAGAGTCTATCACTCACTTTCATTCTCATTTCCTGCTGCAGTGCTTGCTTGCAGAGTTGGAAGTAAGCTAAAATGAAAACAACCTTGAACTTGTCCAACCAGTCATTCTTGCCAGGCTTTGAACCTGGATTAGTATATTACAGGCTGGCCTAGCTCATTACTCCTCAATCTTCTCAGTAACCTTCTCTTCCTTGTCCTGCCCTGAACTGTTGTGGTTCAACAGGGGTCCCTGCTCAGTCTTTTTCTCACTGTTCACTCTCTACGCAATCTTAAAAACCACCCAATTTTAACAATTGCTCATATACTGATGATCTCTAATTCTATATCTGGTGACAACATCTGAACTTCAGACTCATGTACCATAGCTTAGTACATACCCCTCAAATGCCACATGTCCAAACTGCATTGATTCTCTCCCGACACAATCCAGTCCTCTTACTTTCTCTTTCTCGATCAACTGGACCTCCATTCATTTCACTAAACAAGCCAGAAAACGAAAATTCTGTCATCAGAGTTGGCTCTGAGTTTCTTTAAATGTATATTTAAAGGAACTGTAGAGATATAAATGAATCATGTTGGATCTTTTAAAAAATCAATTTTATTATTGACTTGATGGTATGGTATGTGTTTATAGTTCTCATAGGACTACTGAATATGTCTTGAATCATTTTTCCCTTCTCTATCCAAATTGCCAATCCTTGGTTCCTACTTGCATTGTGTTTTTGCCTGAACCACTTCAAAAACCTCTCATCCAATCTCCCTCATTCATATTCTTCTAACCACTGCTGCGAAAATGATCTTTTTGTTTCAAGTATATTTAAGTACCTTTTTTTTAGTCCATAAGTAATACATGTCTATTGTAGACATTTGAGAAAAGCCCATCTATATATATAAAAGGCTAAGCGACCATCCAACTGTCCGACCGTCCAACTGGCTGGTAGGTATGATGCACACTGACCACCAGGGGGCAGACGCTCAATTCAGAAGCTGCCAAGCTGCAGTAACTTGGCAGCAGTGGTTCTTGGGTGACGCACCCTGGAACCAGAGAGGAGGGAGCCCGATACCTCCTGGGGCCGCACAATTCCACCTTCAGTCATGGGTTATATTGTTGCTGGGGTACTGTCAGCCCCGAATCTGGTTTACTGCCAGATGCCAGGCTCACTTGCCAGCCCAAGACTCTCCCACCTCCGCAGCAGCACTACCCAAGCGACTGTGGCAGCGGGCACAGTGGGGCCAGGATGAGCGGGAGCAGCACAGCGCCTGACCCAGGCTCAGGCTCCTCCCCAGCTGCCTGCCGCTTCGCATACTACTACATCCCTTGGGGGATGTCAGATTGCCTGTCTCAGCCTAATCCCTGCAGACCACACCTCAGGGGATGTCAGACTGCCAGGGTTCGGGCTGAAACCAGCAGTCTGACATGCCCTGAGAGGTCCTGGATTGCAAGAGGGCACAGGCCAGGCTGAGGGACCCTGCACTGAGCCTCTAGTTGAATCATAGAAAGGCAGCCCTAACTGGTTTGGTTCAGTGGATAGAGCGTCGGCCTATAGAATGAAGGGTCCCAGATTCAATTCCAGTCAAGAGCACGTGCCTGGCTTGTGGGCTTGGTCCCCAGTAGGGGACATGCAGGAGGCAGATATGGGTCAGGAATAAAACCTTGAAGGGACTGCCTGCTCAATGTGTGTGGTTAACAGACCCTGTGTTGGCTGCACAACCTTCTACAAAAGTAAAGATATTTGCCTTGCAAAAATTTTTTTTAAAAAAATTTTTTTTACTGCTGTGTTGCCTGGCCAGTGTGGCTCTGTGGTTGAGCATCAAGCCATGAACCAGGAAGTCACCAGTTTGATTCCCAGTCAAGGCACATGCCCCAGTTGTGGGCTTGGTCCCCAGTAGGGGTGGTGTGCAGGAGGCAGCCAATCAATGATATCAATGATTCTCTCTCATCATTAGATGTTTCCATTTCTCTGTCCCTCTCCATATCTCCCTAAAAATCAATAAAAACATTAAAAAAAAAAAGGCTGTGTTAAGAACAGCATCAAACTGCCTGCAGATTCATGAAAGGCTAGCCAAAAAAAGAAGACAGATCTTCCTACATGAGTGAACATCCAAGGAAACTGAGAGATCTGGATAATTGTTTCTGGTGATAGGGCCAAAGCTCCTTATTTTCCCATCTAGCCCTGGGAAGTCAAGATTTTAAACTGAGGGGATTTACCTTGAAAAACAGCTTATGAGAGAATATGGGAATTTGATTTCTACCAGTCCAGCTTGCATTTCAACAGGAATTTCAAATGTTACCAGCCTGAGAAAGAACTGGTCCACTGTGTCATAGTACATTTCCATCCCCTTACAGAGAAAAAGGGGGAGAAAACATTGGCTAAATCAGTTCGACTTGCTCTGCTCACATTTCTACTGCCAAGAACAGCATGGCTACTCACCAACAGGCACTAGAAACACCCACATGCTCCAAAACATGAACAGTCAGGCATTTGGTTATAACTCAATAAGCCTGCTATTTTCCATAACCTAGGCCCTAAAATATTCAGGAGCGCCAGAATTGGATTCACCTCAATGACAGAATTTTATGTGAACACCTAAGTCAGCTACAAATCACAGTTAAATTTCATCCAGTTCCAAAATCTTTTCCTGCACATCCGCTGAGGTAAGACAAAACAACATCTAAGAGGGTCCCTGGAAGGCCACAAGTAAGGGTAGGAGAGAAAATGCAATGACAAAAAGAAAAGAAGAATAAGGAGAAGGAGGAAGAGTAGGAGAGGGAGAGGAAGAAGAAAGGCACAATGACTGGAAAGGAAAGAGAGAAAGACTAAATGTAATAAAATACTTTAAAGATAAATATGAATGCCCTAGCTCAGTGGTCGGCAAACTGTGGCTCTGTTGACTAGTGAGTTTGCCGGCCACTGCCCTAGCTGGTTTGATTCAGTGGATAGAGCGTTGGCCTGCAGACTGAAGGGTTCGATTCAAGTCAAGGGCACATGTGCAGGTTGGGGGCTAGATCCCCAGCGGGGGGCTTGTAGGAGGCAGCCGATCAATGATTCTCATCATTGATGTTTCTATCTCTCTCTTCCTCTCCCTTCCTCTCTGAAATCAATAAAAATATTTTTTAAAAGATAAATATGAATGATCTAATTTACTACAGTGTTGCACTGTCATAGATTATATTTATTGAGCACCGTCTACTTTATGCCAGACATGTTCTAAGTGCTTTTGCATGCATTATTTAATTCATTCAACACACATTCATTGCATATCTTCTGTGTACCAGGCACTGTTCTAAGCAAAGAATGTTCCTTAGAGAACAGATGAAACATCTCTTCCTTCCAGGCGTTTACATTTCAGTAGGAAAGATCTTATTTAATCATCACAATAAGGAGAAGAGACAGAAAAGGCATGGTGAGAAGGGAAAGGATATATATATATATATATATATATATATATATATATATATATACACAGAAAAAAAGAGGACATAAAGGAAGTGAAAATTAAAGTGTCTTTCTCAGGGCTTTGGCATGCAGGGGTAAAAGGATAAGTCTCTGTTGAGGCCTCAAATCCTCCAATATAAAGGCTTTGGAAGGTCCCACCACAACCAAGTTACTGAAAAGTCTGAATTGTAAATGTTTGAAGAAATATGCTTCTATATTATTTCAAATGTACACTGAGTGGCCAGATTATTATGATCTCTGAATGCATAATAATCTGGCCACTCAGTGTGTGTGTGTGTGTGTGTGTGTGTGTGTGTGTGTGTGTTTTAGAGGCCTGGTACATGAATTCGTGCATGGGTGGGGTCCGGCCAACCTGGCCAGGGTGAGGGGATATGGGTGGTTGATGGGCCTGCCTGCTGGTCGAACTCCTGACCTAAAGGACAATTTGCATATTAGCCTTTTATTATATAGGATATACACTCAGTGGCCAGATTATTATGCGTTCAGAGATCATAATAATCTGGTCACTCAGTGTATATGGCAATTTGAAATGTTAACAAAATCTTTTTGAGTTGATATCCAGCAATATTCTCTTTTAATAAAAAGACAAGACACATTTGTAACATCTGCTCATATAAGCCTCATTTCTCCCAGCCTATTCCAGTGAAAAGGGGGAAGCTATCAGTGACCTAAGAAAAGATCACCCATGTATTTAGCTGAATCCCTCACCAGCACCAATTATAATACCATTTATTGAGGGCTTTCTATTTGCTGCATAACAAGCTATGTCAAAACTTGGTATTTTAACAGTAATTATTGATTTTTTGTTATTCTGTGGGTTCTGGTCTTGCTAGGCTCCCTCCTGCAGCTGCATTCAGATGATGAGCTCAGCTAGATCACTGGCTCCCTGCTGCCTCTTTCTCCATGTGGTCTCTTACCATGTAAGAGTCTAGGCTGGGCTTCTTTATACTGGCACTAGTGGTTCAAGAGAGAAAAAATGGAAGTTGCCAAGCCACTTAAGACCTAGGCTTGGAACTGGCCAACGACACATTTGCCACATTACTGAATTGCCAAAGGAAGCCATAAGCCCAGCCCAGATTCTAGGGGAAAGAGATTCCACCTCTTATACTTAAAAAGGATGAGAAAAACCGTTGGCAAGCAACTATACATTATCTATACATTAATGACACTATACATTATCTCAATGAATCTTCAACAGTCTCCATTAGCAACTTAATAGTCTCCATTTTATCCTTGTTTTACAACTAAGGAAAGGTCATTCCTAAAATGTTAAATAACCTCCTGCAAGTAGGACCAGATCTTAATCACCTTCAAGTTCCAATTCAAAACAATCCTCAATATGAGGGTCCGTAGAGTTAGAGTGGTTGAACCTCCTATTCCCTCTTCCTGAAGGAAACAGGAAAGTACTATAGTTAAGAGCTCAGAGCCTGGGGTCAAACCACCTTGTTTCAATCTTGGCTCAAATCTTATTAGTTCTGTGACTTTGGGCTAGTTAGCTTCAAGTTCACCATCTGTAGAATAGGGCTCATAATATTTACCCCACAGGACTATTAAGAAATAATGCAGGTAAAGCACTGCCTGGATAGAGTATGTGCTCCATAAATGTTAATTATGTATCCTGATTCATTTACCTTCAATCAAGCAGTACTGCAGTCCCAAGACCATGGTTTTCAGGGCTGTTGCTGACCAATGATCCTGAGTCTATGTGACTTAATCATCATTGTCCCTGCTTCTGGTTCTGCTTTGCTTCTGGACCCATAATACTGCTGCACTGACCACTACTGAGGGTCCTGCCTCACAGTGGTCTCTCTCTGCTCATTTGTTGCCCTTCCTGCTTCCTTCTGGAGTTGCTACTTGTTGCTAGAGATCTGGTGGCTGTCCATGTTCACCTACAACATTCTCCCTTTGTCAGTGCTCTGTTAATTCTTCTGATTACACAAAGGGAGAGCAGCTCTCAGAGACTAATCCCATGAACACCTTGTTTGGTCTATTTACAAAAGGTTCACTAACATCCCTTTCTAACATGGGAGGAGGGAATGGGAGTTTCCCGGTTCCAGGATATTGTCTAGATGTTTCCTGTACTAACTCAATTCATTTTTGCTTGTCTGTGCTTTGGAAGAACTACAGTGTTTCAGAATGAGTAACCACTAGGTGGCAGGGATGTTTCACTCCTCAGCTCACTTCCTTCTCCCCTCCTGGTAATCTCAGTTACATTCAAGGTAACAGTTCCTTTCAAAATGAGTTAAGTTGCTTTTAAATCAACTATCCACATGAAGTTCAAGGTGGACAATAAATTTCATGTACATCCCCTTGAAAATTCGTTGTGATGTCACTAATTCCATGGGAGAGCTCTCACAGGAGTTACATTACTAAAGCAGTTTTATAACCTTTGGCTTGAAAGGGCATGGGAAAAGTAAATAAACCTCAGCTTGTTTAGGGCATGGCCAAAGCTGATTGTTCTCCCTTCTAGTTGTTAACTGCCAATAGGCCAAAGGTTGATTGAGTTAAGAGTTCATGGACTCTTAGGCTATCATTTCTTTAATAGGACTGTAGACACATCTCTCATTTCCCAATGAGGTCCCAAAAGGTTTTCTTGGAACAGATGGAATTTGAGTAGCTTTTTGAGGGAGAAGCAGATGTAGGGGCATCCTTTGTTTCAATTACATCCCCACAGAAATCCAACCTGCCAAGTGGAATGCTCTTTTAACAAAATAGATTGGGAGGTATGAAGAAGGGAGGAAAGATAAAAGAATGGCCAGGAGTGCTGATAAAACCCTCATCTTAAAAGTGTGGGAGGGTCAAGAGATGCTGTCCAGAGTTGATAAAACTAGAAAATGTTTAATATATTTTATTTTTTTGAGAGGAATAAATTATACTGGGTTATAACTTCAATGGGAGAAGGGAAAGAGAAATAGGACAATGGGGATGTCATAGGGCCTAGGCTAAATCTCAAGAACCATAGAGAGACTATAAATAATCCTTAAAATTAAAAGAGCAAGAAATAGCACTACAAGCATGTTATTTAGAGACGGGGAGGAAATCCCCACGTGAACGAAAGGCAGAAATGGTTAATAATCCTTACCTCTATAGAAGAGCACAGGAAGAGGGAGGGCTAAGGAATGGCTGTACTGTTGGACTTTCTAACCATGACTTTGTTTTACCCTTAAGAATAGGCAAGGAGCCCTGGCTGGTTTGGCTCAGTGGATAGAGTGTCGGCCTGTGGACTGAAGGGTCTCAGGTTCGATTCTGGTCAAGGGCACATGCCCAGGTTGTGGGTTCGGTCCCCAGTGGGGGGCATGCAGGAGGCAGCCGATCGATGATTCTTTCTCATCATTGATGTTTCGATCTCTCTCTCCTTCTTCCTTCCTCTCTGAAATCTATAAAAATATTAAAAAAAAAAAAAGAAGAAGAATAGGCAAGGATCAAAAAGGATGAGGGTAAAATAGATTACCTGGGTTCATGGGAACAACTACCACTGACTAGTTCCTCATTTGTGTCACTATAGCTGACAGGAATTATCAAATTCAATTCTTTGCTTGTTTATATAACACTACTGCCAATTAAAAACAAATTAGGGCCCGGCCGGCGTGGCTCAGTGATTGAGCATCGACTTGTGGACCAGGAGGTTGAGGTTCAATTACCAGTCAGGGCATATGCCTGGGTTGTGGGCTCGATCCCCAGTGTGGGGCGTGCAGGGGGCAGCTGATCAATGATTCTCTCTCCTCATTGATGTTTCTATCTCTCTCTCCCTCTCTGAAATCAATTTAAAAAATATTTTTAAAAATTATTGTTGACACTATTACAGATGTCCTTCATTTCCCCACCTCTTCCTTGACCAACCTCCACCCAGCCCCAGCCCCACTCCCTCTGGCCATCACCACACTGTTGTCTGTATTCCTGGGCTATCCAAATATGCTCTTTGGCTAATCTTTTCACCTTTCACTCAGGTCCCTCCTACTACTCTCCTCCCCCTGACCACTGTCAGTCTGTTCCACGTATCCACACCTCTGGTTCTATTTTGTTCGTCAGTTTATTTTGTTCATTAGATTCCATACATAAGTGAGATCATATGGTATTCATCTTTCTCTGTCTGGCTTATTTTGCTTAGCATAATAATCCCCAGATCCATCCATGCTTCCCTTTTACAGCTGCATAGTATTCCACTATGTCAATATACCACTACTTTTTTATCCACTCATCTACTGATGAGCACTTGGGCTGTTTCCAGAGTTAATCAATAAATTCTGCTAAATAACAGATCTAATGTGATACAACTGGTAGATAATGTGTCTTTAGAACAATGTTTCCCCAAGTGTGAAACTTGTTTATGAAGATGATTTTAAGTAGTACAAAGGTGTGCATTAAATAACACTGAATCAGCCCGGCCAGTGTGGCTCAGTGCTTGGACATTGGCCTATGAACCAGGAGATCGCAGTTTGATTCTCAGTCACATGCTGGGTTTCAGTCTCAATCCCCAGTAGGGAGGGTGCAGGAGGCAGCCAATCCATGTCTCTCACTCATTGATGTTTCTATCTCTCTATCCTTTTCCCTTCCTCTCTCTCTAAAAATCAATAAAAAAAAACATATTGAAATAACACTAAATCAGGTGAAGAGAATCTTGAAGATTCTCGTTTTAATCCCTCTTATTTTGTGAAGAAGGTCTCATTTAGTGCACCAGGCTTCCAACATCCCCCGATGGGCCCTGTATTGCAAAAGGGTGCAGGCCAGGCAGAGGGATTCCTGCATCGGGCCTCTAGTATGCATATAAGATCTTTGGTTAATCTCTTCCTGCCTCTCCCCTCCCCTCTTCCCTCTGAGATTCATCAATTTCCATGTTTCCATGCCTGTGTGTCTACCCCCTTGTGGTCAGTGCATGTCATAGCTACTGGCCAGTTGGCCGGTCGCTTAGGCTTTTACATATATAGGTAACATTCCATTGCATGGACAGATCACATTTGCTTATGGATATTTAAGTTGTTTCCACTTTGGGGCTATAAAAATACTGTTAGACACATTCCTGTACAAGTATTTGCTTGAACATCTATTTTCAATTATCTTGAGTATACACACCTGAGTAGAAATTCTGGTTCATATGGCAATCCACGCTTAACTTTTTGAGAAAGGCCAATCTGTTTCCCAAAGTGGCTTTACAATTTTTAAAAGCATTCCCACCAGCAATGCATAAATGTTCCATCACTCCACATCCTCACTGGAACTAACTCGGAAATGCATGTTTTTCAAGAAATTTAGCTACTCAAACAGGTATTTCATTGTGGTTTTCATTTGCATTTTCCTAATGGCTAGTGATGCTGACTATCTTTTCATGTGATTATTGGCCATCTGTGTACTAGTATATTCTTTGGAGAAATATTTAAGCCTTCATTCATTTTTAAATTGGGTTATCTTTTTGTTGTTGAGTTTTAAGGGTTCCTTCTAAAATAGCTTGTTAAAAATATATTTTTAAAAGTATATTAAATAATAGCACAATTGGGCAAAGATAGTAAAGGCGATATAGTAGTACCCCCTTTTCTGCAGAGGATATGTCCCAAGATCCCAGTATTTGCCTGAAACCACAGACAGCACCAAATCCTACATATACTATGTATTTTCCTATGCATATATACCTTGATAAAGTTTAATTTTTTAATTAGGCATAGTAAGAGATTAGCAATAAGCAATAATAAAATATAACAATATACCCTGGCTGGTATGCATTGGTGCATCCTCCCATGCACCAAGAGGTCATCGGTTCCATTCCAGGTCAGGGCACATACCCAGTCAGCGCACATACCAGGGTTTCAGGCTCGCTCCCCAGTAGGGGAGGGTGCAAGAGGCAAAAGATCAATGTATCTTTCTCATAAATGTTCCTCTCTCTCCCTTTCTCTCTCTAAAATCAATAAAAACATATTTTAATATATATATATATATATATATAACAATATACTGTAACAAAAATTATGTGAATGTGGTCTCTCTCAAAATGTCTCATGATTGTATGTAGTGTGTGGATATCTTGGACAAAGGAATGCTTCATATCCTGGGCAAGTCGGGGCAGGATAGCACAAGCTGCTACTCAGAAAAGGGTGCAACTTAAAACTTATTATTTCCGGAATTTTCAATATAATGTTGTCAGACCAGCGTCGGCCAAGGATAACTAAAACAGTGGAAAACAAAACCACGAGTAAGTGTGCGGGTGTAGGAGGAGGGGCGGGCGGAGGAAGACTACTGTATATAACTCAAGGACTTATTTGAGCAACACAAATTCAGATATTAACAGCAAGAATTCTGGTCACATCATCCAAATTCAAATCCCAGCTCTGCCTGGAAAGTGCTGTGCCTGACATTTAGTTTAACCTCTCTGAGACGAAGTTTCTCCTGCTTTAAAACGGGAACGGCCACATCGGGTAGTTGTCGGAACAAATGACGCCTGTGAGCACTTACTCAATGCTTGGAACGGATAAGCACTCTATAAATGCTAGCCATTACATGACGCGACGCGGCCCGCAGTTCCACAGGTTCAGCGTGCGGACCATGCTGTCCCCAATTGCAAGAATGGAACACTCCATATTAGCCGCCACCGGGCACAGACCTTTATGCGCATGTCCCTCTTTCCACAACCTGGCGCCGGCGCCCGCCCTAGCTCGGAGCCGCTTTGACAGCGCCGCCTGACTTCCGTTTCCGGGGTTGTCGAGCGTCGGCTTCCGGCTTCGTGACCTGAGCACGTTGAGTCGGCGGCGTGCGGGAGCCGGAAGGGTCTGCGCTGCGGGCCGGTAAACGGGCGGCGGGTGGGAGTGGCTGGGTGGGGAATCGCTAACCCTTGGGAGGGCGGGGCGACCTTGGTCTTGATACTTGGGGTAATGCCGGGCCGGACTTCAGCCTGGTGTCATTGTGGAGCCCTTCTCGCTGTCTCTTTTTTTGTCCTTTACCGCCTCTCGCGATTCCTGTAACGAGGGCCCTGCGGGTGGGCGTCCGGAGACGCGGTTTTCATTCCAGCCTGAGCCACTGATTGGCCCTCTGACCTTGGACAGGATATGTCCTTTTACGGACTTGGGTCTCATTTATTTATTTAATCAATCAGCTTTTTAATTTTTTAAAAATAGATTTCAGAGAGAAAGGGAGAGGGAGGGAGAGATAGAAACATCCATGACAGAGAATCATTGATCAGCTGCCTCCTGCACGATGGATCGTGGATCGAGCGGCAACCCGAACAAATGTGACCTCCTGGTTCATAGGTTGGCGCTCAACCAGAGCCACCACTGGCCGTGCTAGCCTCCTTCTGTAGAAGCTGGAGCTCTTATTCACAGTGATTGTGAGCTCATTAAGGGCAGGAATTGACTTTTATTAGTGTTAGACACTGTCGCTTGACCGTGTACGGAACAAGGACAGTTTAGGTACTCGGTGCCTTCTTCTAGGTTGCAAAACCTTAAAAAATCTGGTGAGAGCTATTGACCTCCACTTCCCACCTCTCTAACCCAACCCCACCCATGCTCAGGTACCGGGAATTTGGTTTACTATTTCAGATATTTCACAGATCTCTCTTGATGCCTAGTCATGGATTCCGGAGCCTGGTCAGTAATAGGCATTAAAATATTTGTAATCAATAAAGTTAAGTTTATCATTTTTAAACGCATGAATCACTATCTTCTTCACAGGAGGAAGATAGATATCCTATTAGCAAGTTTTAATTATGGGCCTGGAAGTATGCTATTCTCACTTAAGTCTCCCAACAACTCTAGAGGGAAGGTATTCTTTAATTCCCATTTTGCAGATGAGGAAATTGAGGCATAGGAAAATAAACGTGTTTTATGTCATTCAACCTATGAATGGTGAGGGCAAGAAGTCAAATCTATGTCTGAAATTTCCAGTTCCCATGTTCTTAATTGCTGTCTAAAAAAGGACAAGATGCAGAAATGTATTTGAATGTGCTCTAGTGCCTCTGTTTTTGGAGTGTTAACTATTGTAGTTATGAGGTGGCTATTATCAACATAGATGATCCCAAACCAAACATTGTGTGCTGTGAAAATTCTTTTATTTGTCTTTCTTCTTTTTTTTCCATAGTATCTATATTGCTTATTTAATAACGTATTTTACATCTATGCCCATGTTATTCGTTCCTTTTATCTTCAGTGAGTACTGATTCAGGTGAATATGGCTATATCAGTTGTGTTGCCTTGTTCTTCTAGCCCTCCAAAGCAGATGTTTTTACTTATAGTTGATATATGAGGTGGTAATGTTTGGAGGTTATTTTTTTCTTTTCTGTACTGCTTTTGAAGAATCTTGGAAGCACTGCCAACATGTCTGATGTTCAAGAAGCCACTAACCAACTTTTGCATGTGAACCTTCATGAGAAGCAGAGGGGTATACACATGACAGAAAGTGTCCCCAAAAATGAGTCCGAGCATCTTCGAGTCACTATTGGAGCCACTGTACCTACTGGTTTTGAGCAAGCAGCTGCAGATGAAGTGAGAGAGAAATTGAGGTCATCATGCAAAATCAGCAAAGATCGGGGCAAGATATATTTTGACATTTCAGTGGAAAGTTTGGCTCAGGTTTGAATGAAGCAATATTTAAAATAGTTTTCTAAATAGATAATTTTATGGGTATTGCCTATTGTATTTTGTATTGGGTACTGATTTATAAGTTTGACTGGTAGGTTTGTTATATTTTTAGAAGTGATCCTAATATTTCCTGAGGATGAATTCACCAGAAGAATTTCACGTACCTAAAGGAATTCTGGATATCTGCTACACATCTTTGAATTTATTTACTTTAACATCTAGCTGAAGTTTAGATTTTGGGGGTGAAGCATAAAAGGAGATTTTTTTTTAATCTATTAAAAAAATACTTGCTCAAAAGTAATTAGGAATCACTGCAGGTGAGAAGTGAAGGTCAGCAAACTGCCATCGCATTAGAATAAAACAGCTAAGCTATATCTCATCACCACTTAAGCAACATGAGGACAGGGATTGTCTTTTTTTCTTTTTTTAAGTCTCCCAAGCTCTTAGTGTCTAGCATATAGTAGAAACCCCACACCCCCAAATGTGTGGGATGAATTGGTAAGCAGGTATTTTCCATCCAGTATTTTAGCTAATAACCTCAATAGCTTTGTGAAGATAGGCATTATTATCCTCATTAGTCATTAGGCCTAATAATAAGTAATCTGCCCAGGGTTGCTCAGCTAGTAATCATAGAACTGGAGCTCAAGCCCTATGCTCTTAACCCCAATATACAGTGTACCCCAGAGATCTATGAGAAATATGATAAAGTTCCTCTTGACTGTCTTTGTATTTCCCTTATTCCCCAAACCTGTGTTGCTCGCATAACACACTAAGCTTCTATTCTTTCTTCTGTCCTCCTTCCTTTTCTTTAGAGAAATAGAAAATGTTAGATAACCAAAAAGATGGGAGACTGGGGAAATGGAAAAAAATTTAAATACAAATTATAGGCATAGTAGACCCCCACTCCAAATCCATGGAGAGACATTCCAAAAACCCCAGAATCCTATATATACTATGTTTTTTCCTACATATACATACTTATGACAAAGTTTAATTTATGAATTAGGTGATTTCATGGATATAAGACTGATTTTTGCCATATATTTTAGCAACCTCAGCATACAGTTTTTCCTTATTCAGTCAAGAACTTTCACGTTTTCACTTAAAGGAAACACTTTACTACTTATGACAAAGTTTAATTTATGAATTAGGTGATTTCATGGATATAAGACTAATTTTTGCCATATATTTTAGCAACCTCAGCATACAGTTTTTCCTTATTCAGTCAAGAACTTTCATGTTTTCACTTAAAGGAAACACTTTACTGCTTCTCTTGGGCATATTCAAATTGCTAGCATCACCACTCTTGTACTTCTGGGCCATTCTTAAGTAAAATAATGGATACTTGAACACAAGCACTATACCATGACATGGCTACTAAGTGACTAATGGTGGTTAGCATATACACTCTGGATACACTGGACAAAGGGATGATTCATGTCTTAGATGGGACAGCATGAGATTTCATCAAGCTACTCAGAACAGTGTACAATTTAAAACTTAAGAATTCTTTATTTCTAGAATTTTCCATGTAATATTTTCAGACAGTGGTTGACCACAGATAACTGAAACCACAGATGAGAAGGGATTGCTGTATTAGGTGCTTTAAAGTCTTTGTACATCATTTTTATATTTAAATGTCGATAGTTTGTGTGATTCAAAAGCTTTCTCAGAAATTTGTTTCTAACATTTTTTTCCTCACCAGGTTCATCGTCTGAGATCAGTTGATAATTTATTTGTGGTTGTTCAGGAGCTTAAAGATTTCCAGTTCAAAGAAACAAAGGTGAGCTATCCCAACCAAACATGGTAGCTGATATTCAGCCATCATCCCCCAAAAGATTATTTCTAATTTTCATATTCTATCCTTTAGCATTACTGCTGCTTTTATCATATAGAATACTGGGAAAGTTTTTACAAGAAAATCCAGAGATTTGTTGACAGTCCATCCCAAAAGTTGTTTCTAAAACTTTTATTGATTTGAGAAAGAATCATTGGCTGATTCTTGTAATTGCCCTGACTGGGGATCAAACCCTCAACCTTGGCGTATTGGGATGGCATTCTAACCAACTGACTGTTTGGCCAGGGCCCAAAAATTGTTTCTAAAAATCAGTATTGGAGGAGGTGGAGAATGGGCAAAATGAGTGGAGGGGGTCAAAAAGGTACAAACTGCTAGGAATAAAATAAGTAATTGGGATGCAATTTAAAACATGGCAACTATAGTTAATACTACTATATAGCATATTTGCAAGTTGCTAAGAGTAGATCTTAAAAGTTCTCATCACAGGAAAAAATATTTTGTAACTGTGTATGGTAGCAGATGTTAACTAGACTCACTATGATGATCATTTCTCAATATATACAGATATTGTACACCCAAAACTAAAATGTATGTGTCAATTATACCTTATTTTTTTAAAAGATGAAAGAATAAGAAAATATAAAAATCAATATTGAAGACATCAAAATTTATAAGAAATAAATTGTTTGACTTTCTTTTCTTTTGTTTGATTTTGTTACAAAAGATATATACCTTAGATTAGCTTTGCTGATATATATGGTTTCAAATAGAATTGCTTCCCACCTGTGAACCAAGGAGCAAGTGACAGTTTGTATCATCTACAAATAACACGTTCCCTCACCATTGGGCTTTTGCCTGGCTTTTTTCTCTAAGTTTAGTTTTTGAAATAAAGCCAAAGTACTATCCAAATAATCCTTCAGTTGTTAGGACAACAGCTTTGTCTCCAACTTGTATTTAGCATCTGATTCGTAAATATTGAGAGGCTGCCTAAGCTGAAGGTTGAAAATAGACCTCAGTAAGGCTTTAGTATTTTTCCACATTGCTTTTTGGTCAGGTTTCCAGAATCAAAGGCTTGAAAACTTTTTTTCCATTAGTTTTATTGCCTATATGAGAAATAACCTGTTTTTAAAAACTATGATATGGTGCTTAATTCTCTAATTTTTATTTATTGGCAACAGGTTGATTTCTAAAATATCATTCAAAAACCAATCAGCCCTGGCTGGGTGGCTCAGTTAATTTGAGTGTCATCCCATACACCAAAGATTGCAGGTTTGATTCCCGGTCAGGGCGGGAGGCAATTGATACAATGTTTCTCTCACATTGATGTTTCTCTTTCTTTCTCTCTCTCTTTCCCTTCCTCTCTCTCTAAAAATCAATAAAAAAAATATCCTGGGGTGAGAATTGAAAAAAAAAAAAATACACAAAAAAACCCCAAAGTGGTATGAACCCACAGCCTAGAAAAAATTAAAACCAAACCTAAAAGAATTCAGATTGAAAATAGATAAAAGTTGTAATAATCAAAAATGTAACTTTCAACACTAGTATTATATCAATATCACTTTAGACTTCTGATAGTCATTGCCAACTGAATCGTTATCTGTGAAACAAGTAAACGATAGGCAGGCTACTAAACATTTTTGCCGCTAAGTATTTCAAAATGTTAATAGCCACAAATAAATGTTAGCAGGAATTTAAAAAACTAGAAGTTTAAAAAAAATTTTTAAATTCTTGCTTCTAACTTGGTGGGCCCTATTAAGACAGTGGAACCTCGTTTCTCAAACTTAATTAATTCCAGAAGGCTGTTCAAGAAAAAATTTGTTTGAAAATGGAATCATTTTTTCCTATTAGAAATAATGTAAATTGAATTAATCCATTCCAGACCCCAAAATGATTCTCTGCTTCAACCTTTCTTATATTCAGTACAAGCCTAATGTACTGTTTAATCTATAAACAAACACTTCTTAAATTTATCGAACCACCTCCTTCCTACTAGCCTTAAAGGAATTTTTCACATATTGCTGCCTCCAAAATGCTATCACTGGCTAACTGCTTTTCCTTTATCTAATCAACAACAGTTTTTCTACCTATTCAATTGCCTGAGATTGCTGTTTTGTGAGCACTTTCACACCCTTAGCAACATTAGCACTCTTGATGGCCTTTTTACGTTTTAAAATTTTGCTAATCGCCGGAAACAAAAGGATTGCCTGCAAGACTTTTTTGTCATGCTGAGGTATCCACATGAAAGGGTTGTTAGGTCGAAAACTGAAGTTTTGGTCAACAGTAAAATCATTTTTTTCTGAGAACAACTTAGTCGAGAACCAAATTGTTAGAGATGAGAAATGCTCGAGAAACGAGGTTTGACTGTATTCTCTCAATTCCTGCGTTTTTTTCCATCTTAGAGTTTGTATTATTTTGGTGTTTTTGATCTCTAATTGGTGGTAAATCTGATATTATGTAATGGTTCTATGTGAGCCAGCTTTTCTGGGTTGCTTTGTAAGTTAAGTACCAAAGAGGTTGCTGGTGAAGATCAGCAAGTATTAAAGTAGATTTTCAGATCTGTGCATGGGTAACTTCTGTTGTTTGTGACCATGAAAAATTGTTAAACCCTTCACTTTGTGGACTTTAGTTGCAACATGCGCCAGTAAAACATTGCTTTTAAACATTTGCTTCTAGCTTTTATTCTGTTGACCATCAATTTTATTCTTTGTAGCATTATACTTTACCTTGTCTTATGAAAAGCCTGTTAGTTTAAGCATTTTAATGGGTATTTTTAAGTATTCAGATGATGTCATGAATTTATAGACTTTTTTTTAAAGGCTAGCATCTGTGAGTTATTTTTCTTTGAACTCTACAAGCTCCTGTTTCTTCTTCTGGTGGCTCATCCCCTCTTTCTGCTTGTCTATCTCTGCCTTGAGCTCTTCTTTTTTTCAAAGGTACTCATATAGCCTCATTACATTTTTTGATGCTATGTCAATATGTTTGATTATAGCTTTCAGCTGCTCTTTGGCATTGTCTTTCTGGTAGTTGTTTTTTGTTTTAATCTATTTGTTTTTCTGTTCCTTTCCTCCTTTTTTCTTTTTATGTTCCTGTAAACCTTATGCTGATAGCATTGATAATTGCTCATCTTTGAATGAGGGAGTTCCTCTTGGACCTGCTATTTAGAGGAGGTTCTCCTGGGAGAAGCCAGAAACTGTTAACACCAGGTCAGCAAGAAATCCCTCTGGTTTACTATGAAGTTCCTTCTGACAAAGGGCTGTGGGTGAATGAGTTCTCTTCTTTTTTTACAAAAATAGCTTTACTGAGATATGATTTTTTTTAAATATATTTATATTTCAGAGAGGAAGGGAGAGGGAGTGAGAGATAGGAACATCAATGATGAGAGAGAATAATTGATTGGCTGTCTCCTGCACACTGCCTGCTGGAGACTGAGCCCACAACCCGGGCATATGCCCTGACCTGGAATTGAACTGTGACCTCCTGGTTCATAGGTCGATGCCCAACCACTGAGCCACATTGGCCTGGCGAGATAAAATTTCCACACCATTAAATTACTTCTTTTAACTATTACTTCTTCCTAGCCTAAAGAGATCAGCAGCTTCAGGTTTATTTACTACATAGAGTACTGTTCCCAATTCTGCCTTAACAATGGACTGCTTTCAGCGAATAGAACTTGTCTTTGAGGTTCCTTGTTCAGTCTCCATTTCTTTCCCCTGCTTCTTCTTGGTACAGAGTCCAGTGCACATACTTCTTCCCTGCTGTTCCCAAGAAGGGTTTATTTGCTACTACTATGCAAACTGGTCTACCCTTTATCTGAGATCTATAGCCATTCTTCCTCTATGTCTTACTGTACCTGTTTGACCTTCACTGCACTTGGGAATTCTTATGTTAGAATTTCCATGTTATGGTTCAAGGTTATGGATATCATGCAGATTCTATTAAGATAGAGTTGGTATTACTGTTGTTTTTTCTTTTACAATGGTTTCTGAAGAAAGAAAGGGACTGTACCAGTATTATTCCACCATGTTAAACCTAGATGCCCTTTATAGGAAAATTATTTGTAAATGGAATTAGATCTGCCAAACCTGAAATTTACCATTATTTTATCAGGTTTCAAGTAGTATCAAAGCTTTCACTCACTTCCATTTCAAGTTTTAGTTCCATCAGCCAGCATTGATTTCGTTCTGCTTTGATCTTCTATGACAAGTACTGTCTACCAGCACTCTGCAGTAGAGCTTTGTAATGGAAATGTTCTCTGTCTATGCTGTCCAACATGATAGCCACTGGCCACCAGTGTGTGAAATGTGGCTAATGTGACTGAATTTTAAATTTTAAATCATTTAAGTATTGGCTACATATGACTAATGGCTGCTGAATTAGACAGCTCTGTACCACCCATTTTAACATTTAATCACATGTTATCCAACAGCTATTTATTGAATACCTTTTGTATATCAAGCACTTTTCTATGTGTGTGGCTTATAGCAATGGTCAAGACAGGTAAAGTCCTTCCCACCCTGCACTTATTTATGGGAGGAACTTTGGTAGTGAATGTTAGAAATGCTCTCAACGATGTGGCAGGAATGAGACAAATACTGAAACTGGATTGGCAAGGCAAATTTACTCCTGCAGAAGGGTCCTGCTGCCAGTTGGAAATCTTGGGCAAAGCACACCAAATGGGAAATCCCTTCAGGGTTTTATTTCCTGATGCGGGTTTGCCCTGCCTTTCACTCTGAGTTCTGACTTGATTGGTCAGGGCTCAGAGCTCGGGTTTCCATTATTGTGGGATTGGCTAATTCAGAGGAAGGGGAGGGGTAAGATGGAGCCTAAGATGGTGGCCCCCTGAGAATCTGAAGGTCATATCAAAATGGCGGGACCTAAGATGGCAGCGACCTCCTTTCTTTGACACAAAAGATCACTGGTTCACTCTCACAGTGAACAATATATAAACCTAGTAACTTTAGATAATGCTAAGCTCTGTAAAGAAAATAAAATGAAAGAGAAGACTTGAGAGGACTAATGTTAGTAGAGCAGGTCTCTCAGAGGAAATGCTATTAAATAATGAGAAGAAAGCCAGCAGTTCAGAGACCATGTGAACCAAATCACTTCCAAGCAGAGGAAGTAAGGGAGAGAATGATCCTGAAGTGATGTATGAGAAGTAGGCAGGAGTGAGATTATGTTGGGCTTCTTGAAGAATTTCGATTTTTTTATGTACATTGGGAAGCTATCGACAGACTCTAAGCAAGGGAGAGGCACAATCAGATTTACTCTTTCAAAAGATGAGTTTAGATACTATTTAGAAATTGCATAGATAAATTTTTTTCTTTTAAAAAATAGTTAATAATGGTCCTGGCTGGTATGTCTTGGTGGTTGGAGCATCAGTCCTCACATGGAAGGGTCTCAAGTTCAATTCCCGGTCAAGTGCATGTACTTGGGTTATAGGTTTGATCCCCCGCCCTGGTCGGGGGCAAGTGTGGGAGGCATCCAATGAATGTGTCTCTCTCACATCAATGTTTCTCTAGCCTTCCCTCCCTCCCTCCTTCCTTCCCTCCCACTCTAAAAAATCAATGGATTTGATTTGGTGAGGATTAACAAAAAAAATTTAGTAGGTATACACAGCACAAAATTCAAAAGGTAATTAGTGAGAGAGAGGTAGGTTGCCCTCCTTTTCTTTCATCCACCCACTTCCCCTCTCTGGAGGTAACCACTGTTAATAGTTTCTTATTGCTTACATTTTAATCTTGAAGCTCAACTTACGATCTATTAGTCTGTCTTGTATTCTTCTTTAGTGATTTAATTTGTATATGTCTTAATTTTCAATGAGATTTTTATTTCCTCAATTACAATCATTATTTTATTGACTCTTGTTTTGCACCCCTACCACCCTTAACATAATGATTAATGTCATCTGCAGGCAGAGTAGGAGTTTATTTGTCTAATTAAAGTGGTGAAAAATTAATGGATTTTATCCTCTGTCCCTTCTAGGAAAAAGTCCTAAAGGATTTTGAAGAATTGGCTGGGAAGCTTCCATGGTCAGACCCTTTAAAAGTATGGAAAATTAACACCAGTTTCAAGAAGAAAAAAACAAAGCGCAAAAAGTTAAATCAGAATTTAAGTAAAGAGAAGATTGATAATGGACGAGACAAAAGAGAGGAGAGAGATGTCAAAAAAGAGTTGTCTAATAATTCCTTAGATTCACATATTTTAGACTACTATGAAAAGCCAGCCATCAAAGAAGAGATATCAACATTAGTAGGTGATGTTTTGGCATCTTGCAAAAATGAGACTGATGAGAGCTTAAAAGAAGACACTGATCCCGAAGTGCTCAAGTTTAGAGTCACATGCAACAGGGCAGGAGAGAAACATTGCTTTTCCTCAAATGAGGCTGCAAGAGATTTTGGGGGTGCTGTTCAAGATTATTTTAAGTGGAAGGCTGACATGACCAACTTTGATGTGGAGGTAGGTACAGGCTCTGATTGTGATGATTCAAGAATGCCATTATAGATTTGTAGAATTTTCAGACTAACTTAATCTATGCACGATTAAACAGGCCACAGAGCTAATAGTGTGTAGCTAATAAGAGAATGGGCTATGGAGACTGATCTAGATCCAAATTTAGATTTTGTACTGTGTAACTGGACAAAATATTCTCTCAGCCTGTTTTCAAATAGAGCCAGTAGTAGTATATACCTCTAAGTGTGTCCTCAAGGTTAAATTAGATAATACATTTTAAGTGTTTGGTGTAATACCTGGTATATACTATGAGGTCAATAGATGAGAACTATTAAGACTTGAGTGTTCTAATTTCTAATCTAGTACTTTGTACAACATTACATGGACTTTCAGATTATAAAATTCAACTAGAGTATCTTCGTTTTAGAGAAAAAAATTTTTTAATATATTTTTTCTTTATTGATTCTAGAGAGAGGAAGGGAGAGAAAGGGAAAGAAGGACAAAGGAACATCAAGCAATTGCTGCTGCACAAACCCCCACCAGGGGTTGAGCCCACAACTTGGGTATGTGCCCTTTCCAGGAATCAAACCTGCCACCTTTTGGTGTACAGGACGATGCTCCAACCAACTGAGCCACACTGGCCAGGGCTAGAGAATTTTTATTTTTATTTATTTATTTTTTAAATATATTTTATTGATTTTTACAGAGAGGAAGGGAGAGGGAGAGAGAGTCAGAAACATCGATGAGAGAGAAACATTGATCACCTGCCTCCTGCACACCTCCCACGGGATGTGCCCACAACCAAGGTACATGCCCTTGACCGGAATCGAACCCGGGACCTTTCAGTCTGCAGGCTGACGCTCTATCCACTGAGCCAAACTGGTTAGGGCTAGAGAATTTTTATAAGTTTATTTCAGCCAAACTGACAACATATTCTGGGGATCAATTGATTATTTTTTTAGAGATAGTAGGGGAGAGGGAGAGATAGAAACATTGATGATAGAGAAACATCAATTGGCTGCCTCTTGCACGCCCCCTACTGGGGATTGTGCCCACTATCCGAACAGCGACCTCTAGGTGCACGGGACAATGACCGGGCTGGAGTACATTTTTAAAACAAACCTCGGATCTCCTAAAATCAGGACATCATTGTTAATACTCATCCTAGAGCCAGCTCTCCTATTGCTTAAATTCTGCTAGATTCTCAAACCCAGATATCTCATTTTAACATGCTTACTCTCCTTAGTCTCAATCTTCTATTACATGGGTGATTCACATGTGAACCATACTAAATTGTTTTTAAATCTCTAACAGCTTAAAAGGTCCCTAGCAGCTGATGTTTTTACCAAAAAGTCATTTTCTGTTGCTTTTGGGACACTTGAATCTGGGGCAAGCTACTTATTCTCTCTGTAACTTTTTATTTTATTGCATATCAAATCAGAACAATAATTCCCCATTCCTTTTTTTCCTCATAAGAAGAAAGAGGCTAACTAGAACACTAATGTCCAAAAGTTAGCAAGGAGGCTCAGAGGACAGATACTAGAGCCATACTACCTGGGTTCAGATCCTAATTTACCAGCAGTATGACTTTGGGCAAATAAGCTGACATCTTTGTGCCTCAATTTCCTCATCTAAAACAAGGAGGATAATATAGTAGCTAGCTCAGATGGTGTAAATTTGAAATGAGATCATAAATGTAAAGTGTGTAGAACACTGGCTTGCCTATGGCTAGATAAGTGTCAGCTGCTGCTGCTAAGATCATGATGAGACATTTTATTTTTGTTTTAATAGTTTATATTTAGTGACCCGGTGCACAAAATTCATGCACATTAAAAGGGAATTAATTAAAGGAAATATTTTAATATTGCTATTTGCCCTTTCTCTATAATAGAAGTTGCAGAGATCAAAGAAAATTAGTAAAATGTATATGAAAATCTTCCTCCTGTCAGAGTCTGGCATGTGCTGTGGGACCCAGAGTCAAGTCCCCGCCCACCCGCGGCACCTCAAAATCTCATGAAACCCAGACCCAGCTGGCCCCACCCCCATTGGGCGAGATCCAGACCTGGCCGGCCCAAACCCCATCAAGCCCCACTGGGTGGGGGGCGTGGCCTCAGGTCGCCTGGCCCAGTGCCGGGGCAGGGAACACAGCCTCAGGTCCCCTGTCAAGCCCCGCTGGGCGGGGGGTACGGCCTCAGGTCCCCTGCCCCTGCCCAGTGCCACGCAGCCTCAGGTCCCTGCTGATTGCTCCTTAAGGCTTGTTACGGGAACTCATCCCTGTGGGTGCATCCATTTTGTGAAGGTGTGATGGTCAATTTGCATATTCCCTCTTTATTAGATAGGATTATGTTAGAAAAACTATAGGACAGAAAACATTTCACAGACATGGAGTCAAATTTTAAAAAACATTAAGTTAGAAAATAATAGGTGATAAAGCAGTTGTATTAACAATTACTTAAAAGTTAAAATTTTTTAAATGTATATTAAGGCTCTCTACCTGTGTGGCTCAGTGGTTGAGCATCACCCTATGAACCATGAGGTCACAGTTTGATTCCCAGTCAGGGCACATGCCCGGGTTGTGGGCTCGATCCCCTGTAGGGGGCGTGCAGGAGGCAGCCGATCAATGATTCTTATCATTCATGTTTCTATCTCTCTCCCTCTTCTTTCCTCTCTGAAATCAATAAAAAAATATTTTTAAAAAATGTATATTAAGAAACCCATAGACATTCAAAATATGTTTATATTATAAAAATGAAGGGGACATGGTTATAACCAACTTACAAATACAGGAAATGAATAAAATAGATGTTAAAATTTAAAAGTTATATATATATATATTATATTATTTCATTTATATGAAGTTCAAAACAAGATAAAACTAATATATAGTAGTAGTAGTTAGATTAATAATTACTGGGAAGGGCAAAGGGGAGCATTCTGGTGTGCTGGAAATACTGTATATCTTTATCTGAGTGGCAGTTACAGTGTACACATAGGTAAAAATTCACTGCGCTACATACTTAAGATTTGTGTACTTTATGTAAAGTATACCTCAACAATAAAGTAAAAAATTTAATAAAGCCTAAAATTTAAAAATCCTAGTAATAAGTGCAGTTTGAACAATTCTAAAACTATTTTATTTTATCTTGCTTTATTTTAGGTGCTTTTGAATATCCATGATAATGAAGTCATTGTGGGAATCGCATTGACAGAAGAGAGCCTCCACCGAAGAAATATCACACATTTTGGACCTACAACTCTAAGATCTACTCTTGCTTATGGGATGCTCAGGTAAGAGAATGGGTTTACCATCTAGCTTAAAGTGGCAATTTGGTTTCAGGTTTCCCTTCAAAACACTTGAATTTCTTGTGAGGTACTGTGTGGGGATTTCGTGGATAAAGAATAGGATAAAAAGCTGATGATCTGTTTCTTTCTCTTGTGTCCAGTGTTGATTCTTTAGGATCCTGAAAATATCACTTAATTACTACATCAGTTTTATTGATTTTAAAATGGGAAGATAGTTTTCATCTACCTCTTGACTAGCATTGCCACATTGTTTAGAAAAAATATACTGTATGTTGGGAAATAGAGAAAATTTTACTTTTTTTCATTTCTGTCAGTGAAGCAGATGAAAGCAGAGATTTTTAAAAAATGTGTAATGTGTAAATGAACACAGAGAGCTTTTACTTATATTTTTAAATTTTATAACCACTGCAACCTAGGAATTATCCTGGAATTTTCCACTTTCCCAAATGTAAGACCCAGCCTGTTCCCTTTTTTATTGGGTGCTTCTTTCCACCACTCAGACAGGTTGTCTTCTCTACGTTTCTATTTTTTAGAGTGAAAAACGGGTTTGCTGTGAGTCTTCAGTTATTATTAGTGAGGAATAGATGCAGAAACATATGCAAAATACCTGTTATATGCAGTGTCTGGCATATCCTGGCAGTCCTCTTTTACCTGCTCATCCATGGAGTCACAGTTCAAACACAGTTAGAGCCTATCAATTCGATGACAATAATAGAAAACTGGAGACATTTGATCAAGTCTTCATTTATTTAACAGACATTTATTATCTACTGCCAGGCATTGTGGTGTAGGAGCCAGGGATATGAATAGTTATTTTGGGTGCAATGATTAGAAACCTAAGTAAGCTAGTTTAAGATTTAAAAGTGTTGATGGTGTGGGAAGGGGATTTAATGGAAAAATACTGAGAAGTCTTGGGGAATCCACAGGAAAACTGAAAGCCATGTTTCAAGAAGAATAGGAACCAGATCTTGGAGCACTACCTAGACAGTAACTTTTGTCTCTCCCAGGGATTTGTGTGCTCTTTTCTCTGTTCATGTGTGTAAATGGCTGCCCGTCATCCACAGTTATGTATTCGCATTTTCAAACGACCAACTCCCTATTGCCTGGGGCTTCTAGTTCTTTATTCCAAATTCTTGGAAGAGAGAATCTGATTGACATAGTCTTGGTCAAGTGTTCACCCAGACCCTGGCAGCAATGGCTGGGAATAGAGGGTTGCTAACAATTCTGTTGCCATGTGTGGAGGGGCAGGAACAGGGAGGTAGAGCTGGACAGGTGTTAAAACAAGAATCCAGTGTTTTCTCCAATAATTACCTTACATGTAAAAATACCATAATAGAATGTGGAAAGATTAGCAGGACAAAAGGAGAAACCTAAAGACCTGTCTGAGGAGGGGGTGCTTCAGAGAGGGGGTAACATTTAACCACTAACAGTAATGTTTCTAATCCTGACTCTGTCACCTGTAAGTTTTGTGTCTATGGACAGGTTTTGCATCAGTTTATCTGCAAAATTAGAATAGTATAGCGACCTAGCTCATAGGGTTATTAAAAGGATTAAATGAGATGATGCCTGCAAAGAGTTAAATCCAAGCCTAGCAAATACAGCAGGTGCTCAAATAACATTGTTCCTTATAGCATTGATGAGATGCCAGAGATGGTGTAGGAACTTAACTCTTGTTTATATCCATTAGCCTATGATAAAATTGGTTCCTTTACATGTCATTTCACTTAAAGTTGCAGAACCTATCAATGACATCAAGTGAGGAATTACTGTACTAAGTACTCATAGTAAAGCAAATATTTTTATAGCAAAATTATTATCTTTAAAATTTATAAAGAAAGGAATACTGAATGTCTAATTGCCACTTCTATTTGAAACATTTTTGGGCTTGTTTTATAATGTACCAATATAGGTTTATATGCAAAATAATGTTTTCTCTAAAGGCATACATGTATATTAAAAGATCTAGAGACTAAGTTTCATCTATAATGAAATGGGATTTTGGGTAATAGTAAAAGGATACTTTTAGTTATATGTAATGCTTTCTTTTTTAACCGCTAAGATATAGAGTCAACATGTAATTATAGATTGATTTTTTAAATGAATATTGATTGGTGTTTCTTCATGCTAATATAATAGGTCCTTGATGTTATAGCTTCAGAAATAGTCACCGTGGTAGCTTCAGCTGTTGGCTGAAGTCTCTTCACATAGGTTGTTTTCTTTTCTCTAGGCTCTGTTCTCCTCAACCTTCTGATATAATAGTTGATCCAATGTGTGGAACAGGGGCAATACCAATAGAGGTAATAACTTTTCTTTAGCTTTTAATAAGCAAAAGTTACATTCAGAATGTTCTAGAACCAATGAGCATATAAGACATAATGAAATCAAAGGCTTCTTTCCCTCCAAAAAAAAAAAATATAAAAAGTTTGAAGCACTTTCATGTAAGGATAGACATGAGAATGTAAATTTAGAAAAACCTAAGCTGACATATGATCAAAATGAATGAAATTATCAAATGATTTGACAAGTTATGTATCTAGATTTGTTCGCCAAAGTATAAAATACTTGATTAAGAATACTCCCCTTAAAACTGGAAGTATTACAAAACCTAAATCTTTTAGAGACTAGAAATCTAAATAGGTATTGAAGAAAAAAATGAATTTTGGGGAATCAGAGTCACCTGAGAGGCTTTCATCAAACTTTAGGTCTCTTTTATATCCCCTGTATATCACCCCTCTACATCACTCTCAAGTGTCTGGGCAAAAGAAAAAGCTGTGAAGCACTGTGTTCATGGATGAGGGGATATTACCATTTACAAAGAAAGAGGTGTTTGTTACTCATCCCTAAACAGAGGGCAGAACTTCCCCTGCCTTCATGTCAGAAACCTATTACTCTGCACAGAACATTGTTCAGGCCTAGGGGAGTATGCCACCTTATTCCATAAATATGTAGCGGCTAGGTATTTACATTGTGCTGACATGTTTTTTACCTAAAATTGCAAAATCCTTTCAGGGATATGGTGGTTATCATTCAAAAGCCTATATATAATGGAGATTACATTGTATTTTGAAATTCTCAAATATTCTAATATATCAGATTATGCAAAATCTTATAATCACAAAAGGATATAGGTTAGTCAGTTTGATTTGGTTGTTTTTTCAAACTACATTTGTAATTAAGCTCTGTAATGCCTACTATAGTGTGCCAGATACTGCTGTGTGAAGGACTGAATAAAATACTGGACCTGAGTTCTCAGATTTGTTGAGAGTCAGACAGGCATAGAAATAATTTAAAACAGCACAGTGCAGTGACAGACATGTACAAAGTACTCTGGGGAGGGGCAAATGAGGCAGCTTGGAGAGTTAGGGTTTATGCACACAGCTAGGTCTTGAAAGATGAGTAGGAGTTCAGCAAGCAGAGAAAGAATAGGAGGACATTTCAAACAGGGGGTATAGCAAAGTTGACAACATGCAGGGTTTTGCCACTTTAGAAAAGCACTTGACTATTGGATTGGATGTCTTATTTGTTGACAATTGAAATGATTTTTTTCTTTGATCATTTTTTGCAGTTGTGACTTCTGTTTCAATATATACTCTTGTCTTTTAGGGGGCTACTGAATGGTCTAACTGCTTTCATATTGCTGGTGATAATAATCCATTGGCTGTGAATAGAACAGCAAATAACATTTCATCTTTACTGACCAAGAGCCAAATTAAAGAAGGGTAAATTTTTTTTCAATCCTCACCCAAGAATACACTTACTGATTTTTAGAGGGGAAGGGGAGAGAGGGGGGAAAAAACATTGATGTGTGAGAGAACATAGAGTGGTTGCTTTCTTTATGTGCCCCAAAGGGGGATCAAACTCACAATCTAGGTATGTGCCTTGATGACTGGGAATCAAACCCACAACCTATACATGCCAGTGCTCCAAACAACTGAGCCACACTGGCCAGGGCAAAGAAGGGTAAACTTTTTAAAGTTTCTATAGCATCTCTAATACTTAGATATTGACTTTATATGATTAATACCCCCAGTGTATTGTGACATGATTTAACCAAAACAAGCATATCGAGACTCCATTTAAATTTTAAACAATTGTTTTTTTATTGATTTTAAAGAGGGAAAGAAATGTCAATTTGTTGTTCCACTTATTTACGCATTCATTGGTTGATTCTTATTTTTCTATTTTCTGAACATTTTCTTGTTTTTTTAGACCCTCTATACCTTCACTTTTTGTCTGTTTCACCTGTACTATTTCTTACCTAGATTTTTTAAAAGATGTTTTTATTGATTATTAGAGGAAGGAAGAGGGTTAGAGATCAAAACATTGATAATGTGAGGAACATCATCGATTGGCTGCCTTCTGCACACCCCCTACTAGGGATTGAGCCATCAACCCAGGCATGTACTCTGACCAGGAATCAAACCAGCAACCTCTTGTTTCCTGGGTTGATGCTCAACCACTGAACCACACCAGCTAGACTTCTTACCTAGATTTTTAATATTTTTTTTTATTTTGTTGCAGTTATTGGTGCTTGTGATTGTAAAACCTTTTTTTTTTCAATGTTTCTCACTCCCCCCCATTATATCATGATTGTTCTTAAATTCTTCTTTATTATATATCAATAGTATAACCCTTCATTTATGCTCATATTTTGTTTTCCTGTTGTATTTTATTTCTTAAACCAGTAGCTTTGCCTTAATGGGATTTAAATCATGCTATTATTATTATCTTTTGTCATCTATATTAATATATGACAAAGAGGGAGGGGGATAGAGAGAAACATCGATTTTTTGTCCCACTTATTTATGCATTCATTGGCTGATTCTTGTATGTGCCCTGAATGGGGATCAAAAAACCCGAAACCTTGGCATATTGGGATGATGCTCTCACCCAGGGGTGGGGAACATCCAGCCGGTGGCCTGCAACATCATTTGGTCTGGCCCTGCCAAGGCAACCAACCGAAGGTGGGACTCAAAATTCAATGAATCTGGGAACTTTTTTCATAGCAACACAAATTTATATTAAGTGAATTATATTAAGCTAATGATGTTATATTCAAATGGCCCTCGGCAAAAAGTTTCCCCACCCCTGCACCAATTAAACCACCCGGCCAGGCCCTATCCTCTATTTTTTTTATCTTACCTTTCTTTGCTTCTTATTTAATAGTATGATACAAATACTTGTTTTTTAATCTTAAAGTACCTCTATATTCACTAATTTTACATATCTGCTTTTAGGTCTCCTGTTATTACTATGTAGATTTATCAAACTTTATCTTTCAGATATGTCACCTCACTTTTTTTCCCTCTTTAGCGTTGATCCAGTGTCTATTTTATCTGTGTTTTACATCATCAGTTACATAATTTACTGTTGCAAGTTTTCATAGTTGTCTGTTACAGTTGTGTTGCAATCTTGTTTTTCCCCTTAATCCTTTTTCTTAAATCGTAAATGAAGCAGATGTAATCTTTTGCATGCTAACCTAACCATGAAAAATCACTTGGTCATTCTTATAAATTTGGTTTTATTTTATAAACTTATACTTCTACATTCTACTTTTAAATTTTTGATTATTGATATTGTCAATATCAATTGATATTTTAGTAGTATTTTATACTTCATAGCAGTCTCTTCAGAAAAAAATTTTAAATTTCATTCTTCAGAATATGTTGAAGCACCTTTCCTTTGTACCCACAGCAAATTGTCCTGGGGCTTGCCCATAGATGCTATTCAGTGGGACATCTGCAATCTGCCATTGAGAACTGGCTCTGTGGACATTATTGTAACAGACATGCCTTTTGGAAAAAGGTGGGACCGTTTTTTAAAATCTGAGTTTTACTTTCACTTGTTATACTAATACCCATGTGTCTTCTAAACCTGTTGTATTTTCTGAATTTATGTAAAAATCTTTTGTTCCTTTTAGCAGACTGTCAGCAGAGCAATTTTCACTTAAGCATTATAACAAGACTATTCGTGCACAGATGGGGTACCGATGGCCCACCCCAATTGGGCTGGGCTGTGCGGGGGGGGGGGGCGCAGAGGCGGTTGGCCAGCTGCCCCGCCTGATTGGGGTGGGGTGGGGGCAATTGGGGGTGGGGCCAATCAGGGGGAGGAGCCGAAGGCAGTTGGCCAGCACAATTTGCATATTATCCTTTCATTATATAGGTTATTAGATTCACCCTTTTTTTCTCTTCTGAAAACTGAGGAATGTATTACATTTTAATCCTGACCATCACAGGAAGTTCATCCTCTTTCTAGACCATTGTTGAATTACATAATTCAAAAAGGTTGAGGAAAACTCAGTTCTATTTCTCAGTATAAATTATTTTTAATCACTGATTTAGTTCCTACAATTGACTGCTCATGCTCATTAAGAGGACGGTTTATATGCTTACAGTTCTCAGAGTTCTTTTCTGTAAACTGATTCAAAATTCTATGCAATTTTAGGTCTGATTGCTCATTTCATTAACATATAATGCTCTAGCTTCTAAATGGCAACTGTTTTTCATACCTCAGGATCTTACTGCAATGAGTTTTTCTGTTAATTCTTACCCAAGGATATTTTTCCATTCATTTTTTTAGAGAGTGGGAAGGAGGGGGAGACAAACATTGATGAGACACATTGATTGGTTCCTCCCACATGCGCCCTGACCAGGGCCAGGGATCAAGCCACAACCAATACTTGCCTTTGACTGGAATCAGTACTCTTCAGTCTGCAGGCTGATGCTCTACCCATTGAGCCAAACAAGCTAGGGCTGCCATGAGTTAATAACTTCTCAAGTCTTAGATATTTTTTGCATGTTTGACTCACTGGGCCTTCTTTTATAGGATGGGCTCTAAGAAAAGAAACTGGAACCTTTACCCAGCTTGCCTATGGGAGATGAGCCGTATCTGTAAACCAGGGACAGGCAGAGCTGCACTACTTACTCAGGACAAGAAATGCTTTACCAAGGTACAGTGCAATATCTCAAAAACTCAGCCGGAAGACCCGGGGATATTAGTTTGAGCAGGATTTCTGTTCCCTTTCCCCAATGTTTCTTATTGGCACCTAAGACTCCTGGTTGGTCTACAACAGGCCCACAAAATCATTTGGTGGCGAGTTAAATGTTTGACCAAATATAGCAGGCTAATTTTAAAGTTGGTAATTTTGTATGGACTGCAAATGATAGAAATACCCAAATGCCCTTGGCAAAAAAAAAAGTTCCCCACCCCTGGTTTAGAAGCAGGCAAGTCATTGAAGCTAATTACTTTTATGCCTTTTGTGTGTACACAGGCATTATCTGGAATGGAACATGTATGGCGCAAAGTGCACACTGTTTGGGTGAACATAGGTGGCCTTCATGCTGCAGTTTACCTTCTGAACCGTACACCTCAACCTTTTGTTCATCCTTCAGGACAAGATAAAGAGGAACTTCTAAGTGCAAAGAATGATTAATAGTATTTGTGCTTCCTGACACTGGAAATGCCAGAATCATCTTGCTTTAAGAGAAAAATAGTATTTAGTATTAACAAAAGTACAGTTTGCTGTTTAAGTTGGTCTAAAGCTCTTCACCCGGGTTAGCAGATGTGAATATAATGTCATGGAATTGAAAGTCCTATGAGAGAACATTTCTTCCTTTGCAGCTGTTGTGAAGAGGTAGCTGGGCAATTGGTACTTTTCCTAAAATGCTCTTGAGATTTGGGTTTATATTTTATTTTCAGGCTTTGTACCAGTTCCTGTTGTCCATTGTAGCCACCCTGGCCAAATGGAAAAACAGAGAACATAATCATAGCATCTTAGGCAACATAGATACTGCCTATGTACTTTTGCTATTTAGTTGCTCAAGTTCTCTTTATGTCAACCTTAAAAAATGTATTACATTTTGTGAAATAGTGTTTGCCCCATGATGAGATGAAATCTCACAAGACCTACAGAAAAGTTTACCATCTGCCTTAAAAATTAAAATATGCATGTTGTTATTCAGGTTAATACATAGAGGACTAGAATTTAGCAAAGGAATTACAAAGACACATTTTTATTTGTAAATAGTAGCAAATACACTAGATGAAGAATGGGACCAACAAGTCAAATTTAAAGATTTTATTTTTCAGTACACAAGTGGTATTGCTTTTCAAAGTCAAACATAAACCTGTCAAAATATTTTTGGTTTCTTAAAAGGACTGATTTATCTTTGAATTAAAAACTTCACCTGAGTTCTTTGTTGTTTTCTCTTGGGTCACTATTCATATTTAGATGCTTTTTCAGCTGCAAAGAGAGTAGGAAATGAAATTACCTCGACACTATTAAGTCCTTGTGAAAACAGTGCTTCCCTGGGACAGAGTACTTGGGGCTTTATGTGGAATTCTTTATAGTATTCAGAGTTTATTTTGTAGTTAGATTTTCAATGCCTTATTAGTAATATAATAGTACTAATATTACTTTTGATGTCTTACATTTCAAATAAAAGGACTACTTTGAAAGAACAGAGTTCAAATTAGTAGCACAGCCAACATTCCTAGTCTGGTTTTCTCGCTGATATACTACCTCACACTTGAGAATGAGTGCCATCATAATGTAGTTGTATTATGGGATCAACATAAAACAACTTTTCACCTCAGATAAAAGAAACCATTTAAACCTCTCTGGGTCAGTATAGCCCACAGAAATGGAAAGTATAAGGATCACATCCATGTACACCACTGTTTACCAAATATTGGGTACAGGAACTTCCAGAGTGGACATTTAATATTTGATGAACAAATGAATATTTTTGCATATTGGCTTAGTTTTTATGTCAAATTTGAGCCTGTTCCTTCTTAGCTGTAGTCTTAAGTACCACCATAAAACATGACCAGATTGATTAAAGATTATGCAAATATGTAGAGCATTGCTGTAATAGTTTGAAGTCTTTCCACCCTAGTACTGTTTTAAAATCTGATGGCAGGAATAGGAAATGGGCTAACAGGACTCAGAAGAGCTGGGATTGAGTTATATATGACACTGTCACCTAAATCATTCTGTGACTTTGGTTTTTACCTTGAAGTGGGCCTCCTACACCATGGTAATGTGGAAAGATGGGACGGTAATCCTAATCTGAACACAAAATGAGCAAGTTATAATCTAGACATTTTGTTACTGGGAGAGTCAATATATTTTAGAAGGAACAATAGCAACATAAACACTGAGACAGATTTTTTTTTAATTAAATGAAAGGAAGATGGCCGAAACCGGTTTGGCTCAGTGGATAGAGCGTCGGTCTGCGGACTGAAAGGTCCCAGGTTCGATTCCGGTCAAGGGCATGTACATTGGTTGCGGGCACGTCCCCAGTGGGGGATGTGCAGGAGGCAGCTGGTCGATGTTTCTCTCTCATCGATGTTTCTAGCTTTCTATCCCTCTCCCTTCCTCTCTGTAAAAAATCAATAAAATATATTTAAAAAAAAAAAGAAAGGAAGATGGTTATCTCCCAGAAACTGACTGGTGAGAAAAGGAAACATTTGTTAAACACTTCTTTTAAAACTAGAGGCCCGGTGCACAACATTCGTGCACTGGGAGGCAGGGTGGTACCTCAGCCCGGCCTGCAGCCTCTCGCAGTCCTGGACCCCTCGGGGGATGTCCACCTGCCAATGGGCCTAAGCCGGCAGGTGGACATCCCGAGGGGTCCTTAGTGCTGCCTCGGAAGCGGGAGAGGCTCCCACCATCGCCTTTGCACTAGCCAGCCATGAGCCCGACTTCTGGCTAAGCAGCGCTCCCCGTAGGAGCACACTGATCACTAGGGGGCAGCTCTTCATTGAGCGTCTGCCGCTTGGTGGTCAGTGCGCGTCATAGCAACCAGTTGTTCCGCCATTCAGTCGATTTGCATATTAGCCTTTTATTATATAGGATGGTAGTAAGACTTTCCGGAAACTGCCAAAACTGTAGATTCTGGTATGTTCAGTGTCAAATATAGCTCAGGTCTCCACAGCAAGAACCAAACAGTAAGTTGAAGACTGGAAAAAAAAAAGGAGGTATTTTAAAAGGCCTGTAGAGTACCTAAAGTAAAATAGAACAGTAAATAGGCGTAGAAAAAGTAATACATTCTTACTTCTCAGCATAGCCTTTTCTAAAAATTTCAGGTGAGATGTGGGAATTTCAGTGGAGATATGGTAAAAGTTTGAAAATTCCATGAGGAGAAAAAATATCACATTTAATTATTGTACCTTGGTACATTTTTAAAAAAAGAATCAGCCCCAGCCAGTGTGACTCAGTGGTTGAATATTCTTGAGCCATGAACCAGGAGGTCGAAGTTCAATTCCCAGTCAGGGCACATAGCTGGGTTGTGGGCTAGGTCCCCAGTAGGGGGCATGCAGGAGGCAGCTGATAGATGATTTTTTCTCATTGAAGTTTCTATCTCTCCCTGAAATCAAAAACATTTAAAAGAAAAAGAAGAAACATACAGGTCTCCTATACCAAATCTTAAAAGTGCAATATGATTTTTGTGAAGAAAAAAAAAAGTATCACTGTTTAAAGAGACCTACACTGTCACCTTTATATTTTGCACCAAAGCTAACGTATTTGCTAATCAGTTGTGAAGTTGTAGCCATTTGATTATATATATTCATGATAAAAGCAATTTTCACTGGAAAGGGAAATGATATTTTAGTTTTTCTCAAGATCAAATTCTAAATTTCCAACTGCCCGCTATAATTATCCTTATGTGTTCCATCTAAAACTCAACATGAACATACCTTTTTCCATTAAAATTTTCTCTGGGTCCTAGCATATTTGTTCTCCCAGTCATCCAGCCTTAACACTGGGAGTCTTTTTTGTGTGTGTGTTTTTTAACACCATCTCGTTAATTCAACAGGCATTTGAGGGTTTACTAGTACATGTGCTAGAGCAGCTGTTTTTCAAACTTTCTGGCCTCAGGACCCCTTTTTAAAAACTGAGGGGTGCCCGAGCCGGTTTGGCTCAGTGGATAGAGCGTCGGCCTGTGGACTCAAGGGTCCCAGGTTCGATTCCAGTCAAGGGCATGTATCTGGGTTGCGGGCACATCCCCAGTAGGGGGTGTGCAGGAGGCAGCTGATGGATGTTTCTCTCTCATCGATGTTTCTAACTCTCTATCCCTCTCCCTTCCTCTCTGTAAAAAAATCAATAAAATATATATTAAAAAAAAAACATGAGGGGCCCAAATAGCTTTGATTACCATTATTTTTCCATATTATAAATTTAAAAAGTTTTAAGTTAGTAACAAATATATTATTACATTAACATTTTTATGGAAGTAACTATTTTCAGAGTGGATTTATATTACATTTTTTGCAAATCAGTTCTCTCAAAATGTCTGCCTTAATAGAAGGCAGCTGGATTTTTTTCTTTCCACATTCAATTGATTGAGATATGTTACTTATTTGCATTTTTTTTGGTAATTTCATGTATTGGTCATTTGGAAAATATTAGTTCACTAAGTAATATAAAGTAAAATAAACCTCTCAAATGTTGACCCAGTTCATTATTTAATATCTAAAAATCACATTACTATCACTATATCTCACAAAAAAACAACAACTATGTACTAGAAAGATGTCAAGCTCCCTGGTAGTGGATACAAGTTTTCCCAAAATTCTAATTTTCACTTTAAATTTTATCACTGAAAACAGCAGTCAAATGTTTTCCTTGAAAGGCTCACTTCATTTATATTCCAAAATATGTCTGCCAAATAGCCAACTCTGACAACCAAAATTTGATAGTCATTCTTTCCAAACTGCACGAGTGCTTTTTTCTTGAAACCACTGTCCTTTAGCATGTAGAAGTACTATATGCAATTTTCCTATTTCATCGCTCATTAAAGTTATGTACTCAGGGTCCAGATATAATAAAATTTACTGTTCTCATATGGACATGAAGTCAAACTGCTAGATTCTTACCCCTGGGTGTATTCTGCAAATGCATGGCAGGAAAGAACGACAAGTACAGTCTGGTGTCACTGCCTTGATTTATGCCAAGATGCTGTCAGTTTTACCCAGCTTTGCCTTTTCACCATGTGAAAATATCCTGATAAACCATGAGATTTTATTCAACATTTTAACTATTTCAGGATATATTTTGTTGCCAAGCTTTCACTTAAAAGTCTCTTGATTAGTTGATGCTGATGCTGGACAAATAAAGGGTGGGGCAAAAATAGGTTTACAGTTGTGAGTACACAAAGTACACAGAGCTTCTTCTTGTTTTATTTATTATTGTATTATTTTCCATATGTACCAACCTACTTTTGCCCCACCCTGTACAAGCAAAATAACAAGCCCAGTCACGTTTGTAGATTCATCCATTTGTAAGGCTTAAGCACACTTCTACAAAGATATTAACACAGAGTTCATGTCTGCGCACAAATCTTTCCTATACAAGTTATTCTATTGTTAGAAAGTAGAGCTACCATTTTTTACTTTCCATCTACTAGTGGCAAATGTATATGGCTTTTTGTTTCTCAGTTATTGTGTGTTTTTTCAGGCAATGTCGTACAGTAACTTATTTCAGTAGCTTTTCCTTATAGTTTCTTTGAACTTGATTCTTCCTGTAAGCTCTGCAATATCTTAAATTCACCTTTTTTTTTTTTTTTAGCATTTTTAGACATAAGCTGTGGGTTGAACAAGTAATCTTACAATCTTTTTTTAAAGTCAATGATCCATTCTTAAATAAGAACAATATAAATTGGTTTATTTTGTGTTACTAAATTCTAAAATAAATTTTAGTTAAATTTAAAATTTTAGAAGTTTTGAGCAAATATTTAAAGCACTATTGCATAACAACAGGATGTACTTATATTTATACTTAAGCACAAAGAAAATGACAGGATTTTATACTAATAATTATAATAATACTGAGGGTTGCTGGGATTATGGAAGGTATAACCTAAAAAGTAAGTTAATTCCTAAAAACAAATATTCATACCCTAACCCTACCACCTAAGGAAATTCTATAAAATTTAAGAATATCCTCTGTTCAATTAACATCAGTAATGATCTATTTCATCACACATCATGTAGCCTTTACACACTTGTAAGAGGTAAATAACAGCTCAGTATTATGAATATTGTTTGACCTAAAAGACCTCCCCATGTTTAGGCAACTAGGAAGACAGCCTAAAAAAGTAAAACAAAAACCCACCACTCACTCAATTACTAATTTAATTACAATTTTGAGAGCTGCTATGACAACATTCAAGTTGGGGACCCAAAATAGCAGAATTGAAGACATCAAGGTTCCCTGAAGAAGTGATGTACTGAGACTGTCCTCCCTCTCAGTGATTGGCATTTGGTCAGTTATTGAGTCAACTTATTTCCCATTTTGATTGCCATCACTATACCAGACCTCATCACTTGGTGTCTGTACTACTGTGAAAGAAACTCCTAAGTAGTCTCTCTCTCTGCCTTCAAATTTCTCCCCTCTTATAATCCATCCTGTATCCAGCAACCAGATTAAATTTCTTAAGACTGCTATCATCAGAGAAAGAATACTGACTTATGCAATTCAAACCAGAATTCCTGGTCCTTAATTTGTTGGTGTGTCTACAGCAAAGTTGTTTAACCTTTAGTTTCCTACTCTGTAACTCCGGTTTATATATCAGCACCACACCATAACAACAAAGAGGCTCACTATCTGGTACACAATTGGTACTCAATAAATATTAATTTCTTCACCTAAACTATGTTTTCATTACCTTTTGCCTATAGTGTGCACTAGAATATGTTGCCATTATATATCATGATAAAAAGTGTGGGATGAGATTTTAACCAAAGGTCAGTAAAAAAGAAGAAAGGCTGTAAGGAGTGTTAACTGAGTTGACAAGAATTCATATACTAGGGTGGTTTAGTTAGCTGGTAAAATAACCCATTCTATAAAACATGATCTGAAAATGTGTTACTTTTGTTGGTAGGAAGATTCGATCTTAAACATATTAGAAAACAATTAGCAAAGGTGACTAAGTACCAGGACAAACTAAAGGTCAGTGATGATTGTAAATTCTAGGATAAATGCTGTAAAGTTGGATTATTTCATGTAACCATGACTTTGAGATATAATCTAAGAGGCAGAAATAGTCTATCTAGTCACTATGAAGGTATACATCAAACCAGGAATAATTCATCAGGTTTAACCCTGGCCTACATAAAATAAATGTAAATATTTGATTCAATGCTAACATAGTTCTGTAACAATCCAGTTTCTCGCCCCATCAAGAATGGGGAGTCTTAAATAAGAAAAAAAAAAAAGGTTCTGTAGAAGTATGTCCTCCAATATAAAACAGGATGTAACAAAATCCTACATAATATAACAAAACCAAGAATTTCCAACCTGCAAAGTAAAGTACCAGACTCCTGGATGTGACCTAACAAAGTGCTCTACAATTAAGACTGGCATAAAACAGTCAAACCAGTCTTAACCTTGTGATGCTGATCCCTATCATATTCTGGATTAACAGTTGCAAACCATAATTGTACCAAACCTCCTCCATGCATAAAAAATATATGGGAGCAACATTATGTAGTTCAAATTTTGCAAATCTAAAAAAATTAAAAGCCTGTACAAAACCTTCAATTCTCTCATGCAAGTTTAAGTGCTACAGTATACTTAGTTTTTGTCCTAGAAAAAATAGTATGGCTCTACTTCAAAAGGAGATAGTTTGCTGGTTTATTAAAAAATTATAAAGCCTAAGGAAATAAAGCACAGGAAGAGGTTAAGTACAGTGGTTCATACAGGAAACCTAAGGAAGAGTTGAACGGTGGACAGATGAATAGATTGTATTCAGAGACCATGAAGCATCAGTTTCCTTTATGAATAGAATATTAACAGACTTGGGTTAAGTATGACCTAGTTTCTCCAAAAAAGGAGCCTTGTTTCTGTGTTCCGTGGACTTAAAATCTATTATCTGGAAAATAATTTCACAAATAAATCAATAAAACCAACAGGTACTGAGAATCAAAAAATAAATCTATATCCTTGAGGAATGCTTTTAGTGGTTAAACCAACAAAATGTAACTTTCATGTGCAAAAACACAGTATTTGAAATATTTTAACATCCCGTTTAAAAGAAAAAAATCTGACCTGAAAGTTCCCAAAACTATTAACTATCACTACCTTTATGCCTTTCAAAATGTTTTCCCATTCAGTTTTTTGGAAGGGAAAAATTCTCCAAAAAACAGTTGAGGAAAAAATTAGGGACATATTGGATCAGAGAAGTGTTTCTCAAGTTGTAGTCATTTTTGTCAGATAAATAGGAATACCATAGCCCCAGGCTGTTTTTACAGTGTGGTTTAGGAGCTGCCAATATCAGAAGCAAATAAGAAACTTAAAAAAAAAAAAATGCAATTCTGGTGCCTACCTCCCCTATGTCTCAAATGAATTTGAAAACTTTGAGCTTGGGACTGGGGATCTGCATTACAAATCAAGTCAATTCTGTGTACTGAAAGTTTGAAAGACCCTTATCCTAAGGGTCTCATATTCTATGGAAAAAGTTTTAAATAAACAACTTTTTAAAAATATAATTGAAATCTGTAAGGTGCTATATTAGTACATAACTCAAAAAGCATTTTAGTGTTAAAATATATCTATTAATTTATACTTCATCAAGATGAAACTTAACTTTGATGTTTCCTGTAACTTAAGATATGATACTTATGGCCTCATCTGATAGAAGTTTTTCCAAAAATGAAAACTTGGGGGGCTGAACTTTAAGGCTGGTTTTCATTAACATCACATATAGTCTTATTACCATTATGGTTTCATGAAATCCCACTTTCCTAAAATTCATTATACATTCTCTTTTGAAATAAAACTAGTCACTACTTGTTTTCTCAACACTGTTGTCCAAGGAAGATTTATTTTTAGTAAGGACTTGTTGGATTTAGCTCACAGCTAGGTTCAGCTGAAGTATAGAAACAGGTAAAATAAAACAATAAAACAAGCCGGGGGGGGGGAGGGGGACTCCTAAATGGACCACAGAGGTCCAACTTTATTTCTTTACTGCTCAGCATGAAGAGAAAGTTATCAACATCCATATTAAGTATCTTGCAATCCACAAGTTTGTGGCTATAACTACACTGTCCATACAATTTAAGTTATATAAAATTAAAAATTCAGTTCTTTAGTCACATTAGCCACATTTCCAGTGCTCAGTATTAATATATGGTTAGTGGTTACCATATTGGTCAGCACAGATAGATAACATGTCCATAATTGCAGAAGGTTCTATTGGATAGTGCTAATCTAGAGCACTAGCAAGCACACAAAGAACTGTTTAAGAGACCACAATAATCTATCAAACTTTACAAAGACATCTACATGCCATTCTATGTTATTTAGGATTGGCTAAACATCAAGGAATATACTAGGAGCTTAGTGTTACTACAAGACTCAACAAGAGCCTGTGCTCAGAATAGTTAAGAGAATTCAAACAAGCAATGACAACAACCTGAGAAGTGCTATGACTCAACATGCTTGTTATGGGATCAGGAGAAAGCACTATTTTTTTTTTTTTTTTATATAGGGAGTCGCTATTAGAACCATAGATCAGAGAAGGCAAGATCATAGGGGAGATGATACCTGAGTCTTAAGTCTTGAAGGGTCAAGACCATCAAAGTTAGAATTCCAGCAGACAGAACCCTACAAAATGGTATGGCTATGTAACTATGATTTGGGTAAACAGTAATCAATTCAGTGTGACTTGAACAGAGTGTTGGTGTGTATGTGAAAAATTGCAGCAAGTGAAAAAGCTGTTAAGAACAGAGATTAGCCCATTGAGGGACCTCGTATATCAGGGATGATGGAATTCATCCTGTAAGTAGTTAGGAGCCAGTGAAGGAGTTGCATCAGTCATTTGGATGCTCTAGCTATGTTAGAACAATTGTCCTGGCAACATTTAAGATGGATCAGAGGAGGTAACAGGAGGCAGAGATAACTGGTTTGGAGGCTCTTAGCATTATGGCAAATGAACTCAGTAACTGATGAGAACAGAAATCATGGGATGGACTGAAAAGTTATTCAAAGGAGATAAAAAGGATATGTTGCTGAATCTCATGTCTAATTCTCAGTAAAGAAGTAGTCTGGGTTACCTGTACTGAGAGGTTAGGGGTAGAACCGCAGCTGAGGAAAAAGATAATACTGGTTTAAGAGTGAGGCCTCTGCTCAGGTTGGGTGGCCTTAATTGGTGTTGGAACCAATCTGTCTGGTTTCATGACTCACCGGGCTATCAAAACAGGAGAGGAGAAAGCCAATGGTATGTCTGGAGACTGGATGAGCAAGTACAACAAACCGAAAATGGGCTCAAAATATGAGTGAGAGTTGCTAAGGTGCCTGATCCTGGGGATATAAGGAAGGGGGCCTAAAATTTTAAGATAAAATTTTATGATTTAGTAAGGGTTTCTAATGGGGTGAATATAAAACTCAGTCTGCCTCTCACTTTATCCCCAGGAAAAAGCTACAAAAAGGATTTTAAGTAGTAATAACACGCAGTCTTGCTGTAAAATCAGTCCCAGGTGAATGCCTGAACTCCATTTTCCTCCTCCACTCCTTCCATAATTACTTTGTGACACAAATTCAAGTCTGTGGGAAGACATATAGGGCTCACCCTCAAAATCTTACATCTGCTCAAACCCCTGCAGGACAACGCCCCGGACCAGGTTAAACCTGGGCAAAAGAATCCCGCCCATCATCTAGAAGGAGACTCGACATGGAGGCGATGACGAGATCGCGGGAGAGGGAGGGGTTCTTCCAGGCCCAGGGCGGTCCTTAAGCCGGAGACAACAGAGAACTCCCATAAAGGTATTGCGGCACTCCCCTCCCCCAGTCTGGAAGGGCGCGGCCTTCTCTCCGCCGCCTCCACTGCCGCTCCTTCAGGGTAGCACCTCCCGCCGGTTTTTGGAGAACAGGCCCCTCCCATCCACAAACCAGCAGGACCGACCCCCGCTCCTTTCCTCACTCCCACGATCCGGGAGCAGTTCGGGCTCGCAGCTTTTTAGGCGTCGGGTGCCTGGGGCGGAGCCGCAGCAGCCGCCACCCAGAAGCCTCCGCCGGGCAACCCGCCCCCACCTCCAGCGCGCGCTTCCTGCCACGTTGCGCAGGGGCGCGGAGCCAGACACTGCGGCGCTGGGCCTCGCGAGGAACGTACCAACGACCGCCACCCCCGCCGACCCGCGCAGTGGTTTCGCTCAGTTGGGACCTGCGCCAATAGTAAGGGGCCATTCCCCGGACTCAGCAACCAATCAGATGTGGAGATCAGACAGGCGGCGGGTAAACCGACTCGCCCGAAGGGGAGGGTGGCGGGACGCCCGCGCAGAAGCCACTTTCACTGACCCTCCTCCCGCCCCCCGCGCACACCCCACGTTAGGCCGACCGCGCCCGTAAGTCCAACTCTCCCCACCTACCTACCCACCCACCCAACCCAGAGAGCAATGCGAGACTCCCTAGGCGGCTGCGCAATCCCGAGCCTGTAACTGACAGACCCTTTACTCCAACCAGAACACGCCATTTGTGTTTTCACACACGGCGGGAGACGCGGCGGCCAATCAGTGACAAGAGCTGAGCCGACAGCGCTCCTCCCTTTGCAGTAGCAATGGCTCCGTCCGGATTCGAGCCTTTTCCACTCCTCCCTCCCTCCCCCTCCGGTGGCCGCCGGGCGGGCCGCATTCCTGCCTGCCTCTCACCTCCTCTTTTCCTCCCAGCGTAACAAACATTATACGCCCGAGTTCCCGCGGGAGAAGGCAACCCCCAAGTACCAGTCAGACCCCCTTAGCCACCCGTTTCCCCCACCGTGTCCACCGGTCTCCCTCCCACCAGAGTCCCGCTCCCCTACCTAGCCGAGGCTCTCTGAGGAGCCGGAGCTCAGAGCACAGCCTCTTCTCTAGGCGGCCCCGGCGGCTTCCGCTGATTGGCAACAAGTTGGCCAATGGGTGTGGGGCGGTGGGCGGAGAGGCCAATGGCGCGGCGGGAGGGGGCGTGTCCCAGGTGCCCCTGGCGCCGGCGCTGGTAATCCCCGTGCGGTCAGTGGCGTTTCCGCTCGGGCAGCGGCTGAGTGAGCTGCTGCCGCCGCCGCCGCCGCCGCCGCAGCCGCCGGGGGAGGGGCGGCCGCCGCCCGCTTGCGCTCAGAGACTCACGCAGCCCCAGTCCCGCCAGTCCGCCAACATTGTAGTGCCGCCCCCCCCTTCCTTTGGCCCTTCCCCCACCCGCCTTTGCTCGCTCCGCCTTTCTGCCCCCACCCCCACCTCACGGGCAAGGGCCATTCCCGGCCAGGAAACGCCGTGGCGCCGCGTTGGGCCTAACTCGAGTCCTCCTGCCTCCCGGGAGTGCCGTGCGCCGCAGCCCGGGCCCAGGCCCCGGCAGCGCCTGGGACAAGGTAAGGGTCCGACAGAAAAGAGGGACCTACCCTCAGACCGGGCCCCGGGGGAGGGAAGGGTCACCTCCTCCGTCTCCCCGCGCTCGCTTTCGGGACTCGGGCCTGGCCCTCCCCAGGCTCTTAGCAGGAGGATGCTGCCCCTTCTCATCCCCCTCGTCACCCCCCTATACACCATTGCATTCCTCTTTCCCAGGGAGAGAGATCCCCTTCGTAATCTAGTCGACCCCACTACCCTTTTCATGTCTTTCCTGGGTCAGGACGCTTCCCCTCCCCCAACGTCTCTTCACCCCTTTTCCTGGGAACTGCCTAGTCCACGTTTACCTTTGATTTGAGGCTAGGCCCTTGGCTGTCCTCTTAAAATACACAGGTATACTTTTTCCCCCCTCCCCAAATCCCCACCCCAGCAACCCCGGTTCGCGCGGCCTGGTGACAACTCTGATCGTTCTGGGGGCCTCTGTCTCTTCACAATGTTCCTGGACGCCTTTCCTCTCGTTCTCGGGTCCCATCCCAGATGATTGCTTCCTTTCCCACTCTACAGACATTACCTTCGCCAGCCCCACTTCACATTTTGGGGTTCTCAGTGGCTTCTGCCCCAGTATCTCCGAAATAGTCCTATAATTGAATTTGTAGGGTTTGAGCTTGGAGTTGAGCCAGACTGTGTCGTTCTCCCAGCCTTTGGGCGTGGAGAGCGATCATTTGAGAAGGTCTTTAAAGGCAGAAAAATTTACCCTTTATGAATTCCCATTCCCCCTGCGTGGAAGCTAAGGGATGCGAAGTGAATGACGGTGAGAAAAAGCCCTGGTTTTTAAGTAGGTGAATCGCGTGAGAGGGAAAGTTGAACTGTTGGGAAAGCCCCCCTCTATGCTAATTTATTCTATAGAGCTCTTTTGCTTCTCACTTCTTAGGAATAACTGATCTTTCCCTTGGATACTGACGCTTGCAGCCAGCTCTGCTGGTCTGGGTCAGGGGTGCATGTATGACCTGCATTTTCTGCTTTCTCATGTTACTTGTGCAATGTGTTCACCAGTAACTCGTTTCGTGCCCAGATCTCGGGGGTTCCACTGAGCTTTGTCTATATTTTAGTTCATTTCTCCCTTGCTCATAGTACTGAAAGAATCCCCAGGTTCTCTGCTAATGTCTTGCATCATTTGACTAAAGGAGTTGCTTATAAATGACTTGTAACCAAGACCATACTTAGATTTTTTTTGTTGGGCAGATCCAACAAAAAAACTTTTGATTGGGTGGGATCCAGCTGAGTTGAGCATTTATGAGCTTTTCAGGAGAATGTTTGTGTACCCCCTATTTGGGAAAATGTCTTGGTGGTTAATTTTATATCACTAATGCTTTTAGATCACTCATGAAAAAAGTTGTAATTTTAGATGTGTGGAATCTGAGCTAGGACTAAAGCAAAGAATATTCACATATTCTGGGCCTCTTGAAGAACACAGGAAAATTTTTTTATTGGATTTCTTCCAGTTTTCTCAGGAGGATCATTTGTTTTCTTCTATATCCAAAAATTCTGGTCAGTTATGGGATTAGAGTTTTTAAGGTTTACTCAGACTGTCATGAAGATTCATAAATGAATTAAGTCCTTTGGTAGGGCTTGACACAAGTCTGTCTCTAGCTGCAAATTTAAATTGACTGTAAAGAGAGTCCTTGGAAAATTGGCCTTTTAAAGACTAAAGCTTAATCTTCACTCCTAAATTGGTGGCTTAATTAAAATGGATATCTGGAATTTGGTAAATATTTGTTTTTCTAATAAAAGGCCCTTAGTTTAAAACTAAAAGGTCCTTAGGATTGTTTCTTTTTAAAAGCATAATTCCAGCATGGAGCATTGGTCCAAAAAAAAAAAGTGTGTGAGGAGTGGGGGTGGGGTAAGGAAAAGGTTCTTTGGGTTGGATCACAGGACTGAGTATACAAGGCAGCAGCAGCTGCTGGCTCTGGAACTCTGGTTGCTACGTGAGAAGCTTGAGTAGTGCTGGCTGCCGTCTCCAGGGAAGGACAGCAGTGCAGCGTCCATTAATGCTGTTGGCTGCAGGGAGCTAGGCAATAGCTGCTTCAGGACGAAGAAGAAACCTTGCTTTCCTGGGAATTTTCATTGCTGAGCTGGTTTGCATTTTATTGGTGGGGAGATGAGAATTCAGAACCTTCTACCCATTTATGGATATTAGCAGCATCTGGAAACTGGATCATAGAGTTTTTCTTTTTTGTTTGGTTTTTGGGGTTTTTTGGCAGATTTTTTCTTTTTGTCTGTAGATTTGTGCTTGAATAGGACTGAAAGTTTCATTAGAGTTTTAATATTTCAGTCCATTTCATATTTCATTGTCTGTCTTCTTTCATTTGTTAGGCCATATTTACCTTATTGAATAGATGTTTTGTAAACATTTTACTAAATTTGGAATCTTAGCCCTAACCGGTTTGGCTCAATGGATAGAGCGTCGGCCTGTGGACTGAAGGGTCCCAGGTTCGATTCCGGTCAAGGGCATGTACCTTGGTTGCAGGCACATCCCCAGTTGGGGGTGTGCAGGAGGCAGCTGATCGATGCCTCTCTCTCATCAGTGTTTCTAACTCTCTATCCCTCTCCCTTCCTCTCTGTAAAAAATCAATAAAATATTTTTTAAAAATTGGAATCTTAAACTCTAAAAAGAAGCGCCCTTTTCAGAATGACTTGTAAATATAAATTTCAGAAGTATTCTCTTAATTTCTGTATCAGTAATAGACTTCTGCAAATTGAATTATTTCTTTGAAGTTTGACCTATAAAATGAATTCATTATATGTGTGTTGGATGTAGTCTTCTAAGACGACAAGGGTGTATGTTTGGCCGTGATCCATCTGAAACATAGGACAAACCAGAAAGAATATTCAGAAATCGAATAAATAGTGTACCAGGATACTTGAGAAGATGGCCTCTTATGTGGTTTCCCCTCCCCCACAGCTCCTGCACATTAGGAAAATCTTTGATTAAACAGAACAGTTTATTGAGTATGGAAGTACTTGAAGGAGAGGCACCATCCAAATATACCACCAATTTTATACAGTACTTAACAGATGGATTGTCTCTTCCCCACCCCACAAGGCGCTTGCATGCTATATTTTTTCCCCTCAGAATTTTATATGTTTAGCTTTGTGTAAATGTACTTAAATCTATAATGTATAGCATGACTGTGGCATTTGTGGCAGGGAACCAAAAGAACGGAAATGAGTTGTGTCATTCACAAATGTGGCTTGTGTTGTCTCAGTGATACACACTGACTAATGAAACGGAACCTTTCATGGATAATATTTTTAGGTGGTTTTAATCTTATCACTATCATATATATATATATGATGCCATATCAGGTAAATATGGTTTCACTCATATTTAACATTTTAGATATGTTTTTTAGCTTAAGTTATATGTTAAAGTTACCTTATAAAATAATCACTTTTTTCACTTGTGTTTTCTGTTGTTTAGAATCCATTGTGATTTTGATGTGATTATTTTCTGAAAGATCATAGAGGCCTTTTTCATAGGATTTATTTAATCAATATGCTTGAAAATTTTTATATCTTCTGATACTGTTTTATGTCCAGGAACTTACATGCTTTCTGAAGTTATTCTGGCCTTTCTGGGGGAGAATGGTTATTTAATTTTGCCTTTGGATAGGAAAATAATATAGGGCAAAATGCAGATGTGCAGACAACCACTTTTATTTTGTCCTCTTCGTATTGAAATTACTTATGAAACATTAGGCCATAGTTAAGGATAGTCCGTGGTTATTAGGTACATATTATCAATGAGAAATTGGATCATAAATAGAATATAATTTTCTTATAACTTCTAGTTCCACTCTGGTGATTTGTCAGTTTAATTTGAAATTTTGTTTATAAAATTTGTTTCAGGTATTGGAAACTAAAGCTTGATAGCAATATTTTAAGACAAAACTTACTCTGACTGCAAAATATGTGAGATAATGTATATTTTAATACAAATGATTGCTATTTGTAATTTGATTTAAAACATTCGTTTAGGGGTTTAAAAAGTATGATAGACAGTAATTGGTACCTTTTCTTTACAGCTAAAAATTCAAAAATACGTGGTAAAATGGCATTTTTAACCTTTCATTTGATGCAGTGATTGATTTCCCTTGTAAAGATTTAGGGAAATTCATGAAAGATGAGAGAATATAATTTTTTTCACTTATCAATACATATTTTGTTAAACCAGAGTCTTATGAAAAGTATGCTGTTGTATATTTGTCTAAATCGAGTAAAAGATACCCAGTAACTTGGGGGAGGGAGAAGCTGTTAGAAAACATCACTGTAGAGAATTCTTTTATTCTGACTAAATATATTCAGACTCTTTAACACTTTATGAAGCAAATTTGAAATATAACAAAGGAACAATGAAGCTAAATCTCAGTCTACTTTATACTAGCCCTCACTGAGCAAGGAATTTGTAATCCCATCCTGCCTCTCAGTTTTTTGCACCATATTGATTTTGTTTGCTGAATACCTCAGGGAGAAATGTAAGGATCACATTAACTATCTTTGATATAAAGACAGGGGAAAGGAATTTTCTGCTTATTGGAATAAGATCTTACTATTTTTTAAAAACTAAGGTTATTTGGCCAGTTTTGCCTCATGCATTCGACTGTTGGTTTGGTCTCACTGCTTTCTCTTCTGTGCTCTTCCTTCGTAGCATGAGAATTCTCAGAGTTTTGATGGCAAACTAAAGTAATAAGAATTGTTTACTTAGTCATGTTAGTTATGGATATACACCCAGAGCTGGAAATACTCCTTGACCTATGTTATGAATCACACAAAAAGCAAAGGACATAAGAATTTATACAGAATTTGTTTCTATCTGGGAAATCAAGTTTTTGTTGTGCTACCTAATTGAGGGAAAATGCCAAATTCCTAGCTGCTCTGTTTTTAAAAAAGATGAAAACATGGGAGGAGCCCGAGACCTCTGCATCAGGATTTGGTCTGAGTAGAAAGGAAGATTTTTGTTTCAAATTGCCAGCTGCTTATGTCATACTGACTCCCTTATTATGCCTTTAGTTGGCCTGTCAATATGGCCAAACAGCTAGATAAGTGTGGGGCAGGACAAAGGGCTCTTTGCACAGCAGGGAGGCAATGTTGGTGGGGGAGGGGTGGGAGGTAGGAAAGACAGGAGGAGGAGGTTCTTTTCCCTGGGAGATTATTCACTTTGGCATACAATTAAAGAAATCATTTGTATTTCCTACTGAAGCATTGAATTTGTGCCAACCTTTTACTGTTAACCTGAAATTTAGTATATCCCTGAATATATGGTAGGGACCCATCCTCTCCTCCAAGGAAAAATAAAAAATTAAAGCTTTGTGTAGATGAAAATAAAATAAATTCCATGCACTCCACTCCTAAATACAAGTCACTTCCTGAGTAGAGCAGTTCTGGAGCCTCTAGAGCAGAATTCTCATTTAAGAAATGGAAAAGGATATTATAGCTGAATAAAACTTAAATTTCAACATATACATTTTCTTTATTTGAGTTGGAATTAGACCAAAATAGGTAAAATAATTTGTTTCCCTTTGTAAAATAGTTGCATATCGTTAACTCCAGTCTTATAACAGTAATATAGAGAACACCCTCCAGCATTTACATTTTGGCTTGCCATCATGTACAATGCTAACTGAAGAAAGGCTACTTACTGTTTCAGTCTTGCCCTGCTTCCTGAAGAACCTGATATTCCCCAGAGATTTTTCCTTCCCCCGCTTTTATGGTGTTGGCACTACCTTGTTTGATACATCTGTGCTTAATTCCCAACTAAAAGTGTGGTGGTTGCATCCATGTTATTAGAATTAATATGAATCTTAGAGTTGGAAGAGATCTGTGGGTTATCTGGCACTTTAAGCAAAATTATAATGAAATATTCAAAGTTTGGGCCCAATTGAAGTTTTCATTAATATGTTAAAAGGCTCAGTGTCCTGAACAGTATTTTTAGTTACTTTTAAAATAAATGTCGATACTTGTACATGTGTATTAGTTGTGGGGTGTGTTTTTTTTTTACAAAAATATTAAAGAATTGCATTCATAGAAAAATTAGATAGCAATTATTTGGATTGCAAAAGGATTCCTCCTTAATAAAGGAGTATATGCTGAATTTCTTTTAAATGCTTAATATATTGTAAGAGAATTTGATATTTAGAAATAATTGGTCAGAACTTAGTTTTCCAATAGTACATCTGTTGCTTAAATTAAGATGCCACCTGTATTGCAGTGTTATTAAACTAGCCTTAAAGTTTTCCCTTCTATCCAGACCGTAGGAGACTAACTGTAAGGACACTGCAATGCTAATTTTTACTTATGGATCCAGAGACTGTGACTGTTAGCAAAGAAGAGGTGTTTGTTTTAACTTAATAGAGTAACTAAAAACTGCCGTTAATGCACATTGTAATATTAAGCAAGCCTGACCAAACTTTGTGTCTTTTCTCTCTGTAAAAGAAAGATACATGTGTTACCTACTTAACTTTAAATTTCTGTATGTATTGGTCTTGGCAGCAATGACATAATATTTTGTCTGAAAAGGGATATTTGAGTGACTTAATTATGATTGTCATTTAGAACTTTTTTATCAGTAAAATAGCAACAACGTTAACATGAGATTTAGTAGGCTATATTTTCTATCACTATAGAAATTTAAGGTAGTTGTTCCTTCTGTTAATAAAGATTCATTCACATGGATTATTTCCATAGATTTGTGGGACTAAAATAGAAGCCATCTAGTTCAAACCCTGGCCTCTATTCCAGACAGTTTTCTCTACATGTACTAAGACTTACATTGCTTGCTCTGAGGAAAACATTGTCTCTGCACACATACACATACCCAACTTCCCAGATAATTAGAAATGTCTTCATTGTGGCTTCTACTGCTCCTGTTACTGAATCTTGCCAGAGGACCTAAAAAGTTCCTGGCAAAAGTATGGTGGGGAGGGGGGCACATTTTGATCCCAAAGGTGTTGATAACTGCTTTGGCTCCCCAAACAGCTAATCTCATTTTCAATAAAACCCAGCCAGCAGTAGGCTATAATGGAAGTAAAATGTAGCACTGTACCTCATCTTGCCATTGCAGCTGCTCCACCTGATTTCCTGCTATTATTACCCCACAACGCTTCTCCCCAGCAAAAAAGAAACTAGGAAAAAAAAAAAAGAAAGAAAGAAACTAGGACAAAAGGGGAAAATTGGAGGGTTTAATACGATTTTTACTGTGATTATGGATTTTTTATATGTACTTAAATATGAAGTTCATTTGTCCTATTCTTAAAAGTCAGTAGTGAAAGAGACTTTGTAACTTCAGTGTCTTCTACTTTCTTGATAAACCATTTCAGATTCTTAGCTTTATAGAAAAAAAATGGTTAATTTTCATTGGCTGTTCACACAGTTGTTATTACTGCCAAACGCCACTGCATTATTATTATTGGCTTGAAGGGAGAGACTCTCTTCTGTAGTTTGTATTGAGAATTACTAATTTGTGTAATTCAGATTTATGACTAAAATAATGTTAAAAATTAAACCATTTATGCTTATCTCTATTGTAGTGGAAGTTGTTAGAATATAAATTTTTCATTCTTCAGAGTTCTTTCTTCAGCTGCATAATTAATGTTCTTCAGATCTTCTTTTTCCCATACCACCACTCCCCCCCCAAAAAAATAAAACACCAAGAAATTTCATTTTTATCATTTTTACTGTTGCCTTTGGCCGCTGAGATTCTCTCCTTCCCACTCCTGAAATATGAAGACTCATAAAATCCAGGAATGTAATAATGTGTGCATTGCTGAGTATAGTAAGAGGATTATTTCATAATTCTTAGAAATTATTATCTGAATAGGCTGTTTCAGTATCATGTTAGCATATTTAATAATGTTGGCATGTTAATATATGTCCAAGATGTATCTCATTGTTTTAGATTTGCACCCATTGTTTGTCGTTTTTATATGAGGTTGTTTCTTTTCTGCGCCCCTCCTCCCCCCTCCACACACACACACCCTCGTGTTCATGGTTTTGTATTTTTGTCCTGTTGTGATCTTTGGCCTGTGTTGAAAAATTCTATCTCCTCCCATCAACTTCTGCATGCCACAACACATATAGTTTTTGCTCTTGCGGCTTTGTGAAGGAGGATGATCTGTAGTTAATAATCAACTGTTTGGTATCCAAGGACGGTTTTATTTATGAAGAAGAACCTGGAAGGACCTGTTGGCAGTTACACTGCCTCTGCATTTATGATACCTTTTTCTTTATTAATGTAGGCCATTGCGAGTTAACTTGTTTTAATAAGAGAAACCAGACAGAAAGGGAAGAGCCACAGTTAGAACTGATTATTTAAAAAATAAATGGTTATTATGATTACATTTGGGATAGAAACTTAGGCACATTTTTTTAAAACTTTATTTTAGTTCTAAAGACAAAAGAGTTTAAACTCTTAAAATAGAACAAAGAAGGATTGTTGCTGCAGTATGATTGATTGCATGCTCAATGTAGCATTAGATTATTGCATGAATGCATAAATTTTTATTTTCTCAGTTTCTGTGGCACAAACTACTATAGCCATGCAAGTTAAATAAATGTTTTTTGCCCACAACTGAAAAATATTAGGTGGAATGATTTTTAAAAATAACAGATCTGAGGAAAATGTAGAAGCTAGTCCAATTTTTTTTTTTTTTTTTTTAATCCTCACCTGAGAATATGTTCAGAGGCAGGGAGAGAGAGGGCAGGGGCCTTGATGTGAGAGAAGCCTCTAGTACACACCCTGACTGGGGATAGAACCTGCAACCTTTTGGTGTACAGGGTGACACTCCAACTGAGCCACCTGGCCAGGATATTAGTCCAAATTTTTGAAGTCCCCTTTTATTTTTGTTATTGCTAGATAATTTTAGTTTTATTTATGGCAATTAGAACTTTAATGTTATAGATTAGTAATAGAACAAAATAAGGGTAGATTGACATGATGCCAATGTATATTGTAGGATGAGGCTAACATTGTACCAAATTGTTGCATATTTAGGCTACTTTTATTTTAGAAGTTTAACTTTGTTAATCCTTGCCCAATATTAACAAAATATTTTCCATTGATATTTAGAGAGTGGTTGGGTGCCTTCCACCCCCACCCCCACCTCCATCGTGGTGCCAGGGATTGAACCCACAACCTAGGTACATGCCCTTGACTGGGTAATGATGACCAGGGCAGAAGTTTTTAAACTTATAAAGTGGCATAAAGTACTCACAGATTGAACAGGTAGTTACCTTATTGATGGCACATAATATAAACAGTAATTTAAAATATTTACTAAAAATCCAAAAAATGAAAATTGTGCTGACATATCATATATGGAGTTCTGAAGTTACTGTAGCCATACCACTTAGACCAAATAGGTAATAATGCCAGCTCTTCTTTCTTTGGAGCCTAGGCTGGTTGGCCTGACCCAGATGTTTTTACCTCACTCTTCCTTACTTAATCCCTAGGCTATTAAGATTTGAAGTATTGCTAGGAATAAAGTATTTGTTCATAAATTGAATAGGAATCTGACTGGGCCTGTGGGAAGACATGTATTTTTAGAGAAGCAAGGTTCTGGGTTAGTGTAACTTTCCACTTATAGTTTATCATGAAAGGGAATTGCTGGAAGTTTGCAGAGTACACTGAGCAATAAGAAGAGAGTGGACATCTTTACAAAATAGCTATGTACCAGTCAAGAGACAAAAAGTTTTTTTATGTAGAATACCTTAGTTTTTCTGAAAACTTAATATTAGGAATTTGTTCCTGTGGAAAGTAGTTACCCAAAGGATTGTGTTGAATATCTTTTGTGAAAATGATTTTAAAATTGAATATTTTACAGATAGAGTGACCATATGTCTTGGTTTCCCTGGGACAACCCTGGTTTATGCCTACTGAATAATTAGTAATGGCATTTCTTTCTCAAAAATGTCCCAATTTGGACCATAAATTATATGCTCGGCCTAATTACAGAAGATCATGAATCTTATTGTCAATACATAGCAATCCATTTATTTGTCTTTTATATAGTTCTTCTGATTCTCTCTGCAAGGATTTATCTTTTGTCCTCTCTGAACCCCCCTTTTTTACATGAGTGATTTTTTAGGATGCCTTTTTCTTTTCCTTATAGTTGGTAAGGGAGGGGATAGATATATATTTGATTTTTTTTATTATTATTATGAAAAAGTCCAAATACAACAAAATAGAGAGACTAGAAAAGGGGACTCCTTTTGGATTTTATTTAAACCAAGGTAAGGTCCAGACATTGCACTTGGTTGATAAATTTGAGTCTTTCTAATTTATAGGTTCTCTCACTCTCATTTTCATATAATATACTTATTAAAAGAATTTATTGTAAAGTTCCTACTCTTCGGATGTTGGAGGTTGCATGTACATGGTGTCACTTAACATCTATCTATATAAAACCCTAATATGCAAATAGACCGAATGGCAGAACAACTGGTTGCTATGACGTGCGCTGACCACCAGGGGGCGTGCATGGAACATGGCGGGCATCATCAGCAGGCAGCAGAGCACGCAACATAGAGGGTGTTGGCCATGGCGGGATGGTGGAGCAGGGGCACCAGACCAAGGCAGGGCGCCAGTCACTGTCATTGGGGCAAGCCTCTGGTGCAGTGATGGGCAACCTTTTGAGCTTGGTGTGTCAAACTTCGCCAAAAATATTGAGCATAACTCGGGTAGTATGTCACTTTGAGGAAAAAACTAACTCCAAGACTCTAGTCGCAAATGTTTCATCCTCAGGAGCAGCAAATGTTTCATTCTCGGCATGCGGCCGCGTGTCATCAGAAATGGCTACGCGTGTCATAGGTTCGCCATCACTGCTCTGGTGGTTACTGAAAATTCTTTGCTCCCGTGCGCTGTGGTCCCACCCGGTGCTCCACCTACTGCCGGTCCCACTTACACCCACTGCCAGCACGGAAGCCGTCACTTGCACCCGCTGCTGCCCCTGATCGCCCCTCAGGGCTTCTCCACCTCCCCCTGGTCCTAAAGGGCAGTTGGACCCAGCAGCCACCTCTTTCACCCCCTGCTGGCGCTGCCGCTAGCCCCGCTCACAACTGCTGACAGCGCTGGCTGCGCTCGCACCCACTGCTGGCACTGGCCCCAATCGCTCCCTGCCGTCAACGGGTGTGAGCAGGGTCAGCACGTGGGAGGGGCGGCGGCGGGAGTGGGGCTGCCAGCAAATGGGGGACCAGGGCTGTGGCAGGAGGGGCTGGGCAGGGGCGTGGAGGATGGGCTGAGAACTACCCCTGTGCCCACCACAACCTTGCAGCCCACAGTTCCTTTCAAGGTGCACGAATTCGTGCACTGGCCCCTAGTATTCTATAAGATGACAACCCACACACATCATATTTCATGTAAATAGTGATTAGATCAATTGCAAGTATACTTTTATAAGAATACTATGTACTTCCTTGAGAGTTACCTAATACCTACTTGTCTATGTGATGTTAAGCAGCTGTTGATATTTATTGTCTAGATCAGCTATTCTTAAGCGGTACAATCTAAAAAATTGGAGGCCCTAAAGACCTTTTGTTTGTGTGGGTTATTTCAAGATTTACCAGATTTAAAACTGAGGGGGGAAAAAATCTTAATTATCAGTTGATTTAAAAATAACAGTAACAAATCCTGCTAACCTAAGTAACATGATTTTTGTGGGGAATACCTAATTTTTTTAAGTGTCATTGCTTTCCATTTTTGCAAATCTCCTAGTATCTTTCTGGCTTAATAGAAAACAACAGTTTTCTCACAGATCCTTCTGCATTTAATTTGTGTTTGTTTTGGTTGAAGAATATGAAGATAATTTGTTCTCACACAGATAAGTAGTTGAAAGGGGAAAGACCTCCCATATTCCCTGAAAGAATCTGGGGAACTTCAGGAGTTCTAAAAACACAGTTTGAGAACAACAGGCCCAGATTATTTCCATTACTAGAGGCGCGGTGCACAAAATTCATGCATGGGTAGGGTCCCTGGGCCTGGCTGGCAATCAGGGCCGATCTGTGGGGCAACCAGAAGGGTGATAGGGGGGCCCCTGCTGGCACCTTGGCCAGCCTGGTACTGCCCGCTCGCTGGCACCACCCCCTGCCACCACCGCCAGTTGCCTCCCTCTGCTGGGCGATTGGGGGGGGGGGGCTAGCAGTCATTCTGCCATTTGGTCAACTTGCATATTAGGCTTTTATTATATAGGATGATTGTGAAGTAGTGATATTTTATCACCACTTCATTGTTTTCTGTAATTATTTGCTTACCCTAAGATGCAGTTTGAATACAAAAGGCAAGATTGATGCCTGTTTTCCCCCTTATTAGTTTTCTAAATGTTTGGTGACCTAGCAACCTCCAAAGGTGATCAATGAAGTGTTATTATTGTATACTTTTTTTTAATCCTTACCCAAGGATATATTTTCATAGATTTTAAAGAGGGAGGGAGGATAAAGGAGAGAGAGAGAAACAGAGAAACTGGTTGCTTCCCATGTGCACCTGATCAGTAATCAAATCTGCAACTTTGTGGTGTATGGAATGATACTCCAACCAAGCCATACCAGCCAGGCCATTATTGTGTATTTGTGGTTTTAAATATATTTATGTGTTTCAGTCCCTTGTAATTATTATTTTTGACATTCAAATTGTCCCACAATTGGCTCTTGACTCTTAACACATTGGGTGCGGACTAGTACTTTTTTTGTTTTTGGTTTTTTTTCCAGACCAGTTTTATTGCTAGCTTTATTCAGTGGCCAGGTAAGTTTCTATTGAACGAGTACAAAAAACGTTTTATATAAATGTTAAAGGCACACTTTAAAATTAAATATCCATTGCATTTTGAAGTTATTTATTACATGTTCTTACAAACTAATATCCTTTTAAAGTATGATACTTTGTAAAACACTGTGTAATATGAATCGAGAATTCGCGTGATCATCCGCAATGTGTTAAGTCCTTTTTCCTCATTCTCAATCAGTTCCTGGCTTTTTTTTTTTTTTTTTAAGTTGGTTCTTTGCTTTCTCATATGACAAGATGTTCCATTGCTCTTGGTTTGGTCCTTGTTTCTAGACATTTTCAGTGGACAGAACTAAAAAGTGGCTTCTTTTCTGCCCTCTTTGTTTCTTTTTTAAATCTCAGTTGTTGGTGTTTGATAGCTTTTATTTTTAATTCAATACTATATGATATTTAAATAATCCTAATCTTTCTCCACACCCAAAATTCCAATTTTTGCTAACATCAATGTAATTACTCTTTGATTTATCCCACAATACATACAAAACAATTTTAGAATCTCAGAACAATATGAAACTGGAAAGTGGAGTTGTTTGTTTTTGACCTTAGGATATGTCCCTCTAAAAAATACGGTCAGATTACAGTGTTTTAAAATCACTTGGAATAGTTCTCTATATGGTTATGCCACCAACTTGATACACAGTGAGGTTAAATTTTTTTAGTCATATCAGATTTTTCAGGGACTGCTTTTGTTTTATAATTACATAAAATGTTGTTACTAAGTGAAATTTATATCTGTATACAGAGAAATCTGACTTCTAGTCTTTTCCACCCTATCCCTATATGTAAGACTTAACAGATTATTCATGATTAAAGTGTTTCTTTTTTTATCCTGGTACTTTTATTGTAACAGAAGAATCATTTAAGTTAGTTCATTTACTAAAAGTATCTGCTTCTAGATTTTTCAGTAACTAATAAGTATTTTTAGGCCATGGAAGAGGAGCACTGACTTTTCTGTGTTTTTTCTGGTGACCACAATTTCTTGCCTTAACATAAACAGTCAAGATACGAAACTTCCTTATCTCTTGAAATGCTAGATAATTTTCCATTTATCTCTGATGATTTCAGACACTTAAATCTAACACTTGGGACACTGGTTCTACTTGTAATAGAAAGTTGTCATCATTTAACATTTCTTGAATGAATAAAATTCAAGAAATTTAAATCTGAAATTTAGATATTATCTTAGAAAGAATGTAATGTACTTTTTAACTTAGTCATTTAAAGTTCAGAGTGCTTGATTTTATAAGTTTTAAATTAAATCTGAAACTTGTTTAATATTAAATCTATTTTATTCTAATAGCTGAAAGAAGTTGCAGTATCATAGTTCAGCAATATATGTCACATTCCAATATGATATATATTACAGGCTAAAAACTATTAAATCGGGCTATTCATATGGTGAATCAGTTGGATTCAGATTTTAGTTTGCAGTTTTCTTATTCTGGCCTTGGCAAGTTTCTTAGCTTTGATGAGTTTAATTCTTTGGCTAAGTAGGAATATTACCTTCCTCATAAAGATGATGTGGGCATCACATGAACTAATGGCTGTAAAGTGATTGAGGGAACAGTGGTTGCTACAAAATAAGCATCCAATAAGTGTGAGCTTTTATTTGAAAATTGTTATGGTTACAAAATTTTGATCAATTCTTTAAACTCTATATGCACCTTACTTAGGATAAGTAGTGCTTATTACATGCTGTAAATATAGCACCTCATTTTCATGACTCCATTAGTTATATGAAAAGAACCAACTGTTAACAAAAGAATAATCAGGGTCTAACTAAAATTTGAGGCTTCTGGCTTTACAATGTGCCAATGCTTACCATATAAATATAATCACATTAAAAAGACTTAATAGATAAGGGAGCTTTAAGGAAACATTTTCTTACCATCGGGTTGCTCATTAGTTCAGGTGTTTTGGTTTGTTTGCTTGTCTTAGCTTTATTGAGGTACTAGTGGCCCAGTGCACGAAATTCATGCACAGGGGGAGGGTTGTCCCTCAGCCTAGCCTGCACCCCCTCCAATCCGGGATTGGGCCTAAACCGGCAAGTCGGACATCCCTCTTGCAATCCGGGACCACTGGCTCCTAACCGCTCACCTGCCTGCCTTCCTGATCGCCCCTAACCACTCTGCCTGCCAGCTTGCTCGCCCCCAACTGCCCCCTCCTTGCCAGCCTGCTTGCCCCCAACTGCCCTCCCCTCCTGGCCTGATCGCCCCTAACTGCCTCTGCCCTGCCACCATGGCTTTGTCCTGAAGGACGTCCTGAAGGTCTCCCAGTCTAATTAGCATGTTATCCTTTTATTAGTACAGATAATTGAAAAATAAAATTGTAATATATTTACAGTGTTCAACATGATGATTTGATATACATATACATTGTGAAAATATTCCAGCAAGTAAGTTAATTAGCACATTAATCCTTTACATTTATACCCTTTCTTGGGTATAGGGGTGAGAATCTTTTAAGTTCTAATCTCTTGGCAAATTTCAGTCATATAGTACTAGTACATGCAGTATTATCAACCAGAGCAGGGGTGGGGAACCTTTTTTCTGCCAAGGGCCATTTTGATATTTATAACATCACTTGTGGGCCATACAGAATTATCAGCTTAAAAATTAGCCTGCCATATTTTGTCAAACTCACCCCTAATGCCTTGACAGCTCCAGGCCCAATGATACTGCAGGCCTTATACAACCCGAGGGCCGGACGTTCCCCAACCCCTCAACTAGAGTCACCATGTTATACATTAGATCTCAGACCTTATTGGTTTTTATAACTGAAAGTTTGTACCCTTTTACTAACCTTTCCTCATTTCTCCTTCAGCCCCTGGCAAACATGATTCTACTCTCTGTTTCTATAATAGTAAATTTGATTTTTTTTAAAACGATTTCACATATAAGTGATATCATGCAGTATTTGTCTTTCTCTGTCTGGCTTACTTTATTTAGCATAATGCCCTCAGAGTTCATCCATGTTGTCGCATGGCGGAATTTCCTTGTTTTTATGGCTGAATAATATTTTGTTGTAGGTAAATAGCTAGATATAACATTTTCTTTTGACAGATACTTAAGTTGTTTCCATACCCCAGCTATTGTGAATAGTGCTGCAGTGAGCATGGGAGTACAGGTGTTTCCCTTCCAGATGGTGATTTTCCCACTTTTGGATATATTCCCCAAAGTGGAATTGCTGGATCATATGGTAGTTCTATTTTTAATTTTTTGAGGAACCTCCATACTGTTTTTCAGTGACTGTACCAGTTCCATTCCCACCAACAGTATACAAGGGTTCTCTTGTATCCACATCGTCACTAGCATTTATTATCTCTTTTTGGTGATAACACAGAATATTTTTCCATTCATTTGTGTCTTCAATTCCTTTCATCAATGTTTTTATTGTTTCACTGTACAGATCTTTCATTTCCTTGGTTAAATATATTCCTAAAGTATTTTCTTCTTTTTGGTGCTATTGTAAATGAGATTGTTTTCTTTATTATTCGTTCCTGTAGTTCTCTGTTAGTGTATAAAATGCAACTGACTTTTGTTTATTGATATTCTATCCGGCAATTTTACTGAATTTGTTTAGTCTGTTTTTTTGGAGGAGTCTTCAGAGTTTTCTAGATGTAGTGCCATGTCATCTGCAAACAGAGAATTTTATTCTTTCTGATTTGGAGGTCTTTTGTTTTTCTTGCTAATTGCTCTGGGATTTTCAGTACTGTTTGAATAAAAATGGCAAGAGTGTGCATCATATTCTTGTTCCTGGTCTTAAAACAAAAGCTTTCAGCTATCCACCATTGAGTATGATGTTAGCTGTGTGTTTGTTTTATTATGTTGAGGTGCATTCCATCTATATGCAATTTGTTGAGTGTTTTTAAAAAAATTTGAATTTCATCAAATACATTTTCTGCATCTGTTTGGTTTTTATTCTTCATTTTGTTAATGTGGTACATCACATTTATTGATTTGGATTGTTGAACCTTTTTTGTTGTTAATCCTCACCTGAGAATATTTTTTCATTGAATTTTAGAAAGAGTGGAAGGGAGGGGGAGAGACAAAGAAACATCAATGACACTTTGATTGGTTGCCTCCCATGTGCACCCCTACCAGGGCTGGGGTTCAAGCCTATAATCTCGGTAAGTGCCCTTGACTGGAATCAAACCCAGGACCCTTTAGACCAAGAGCCAATGCTCTATCCATTGAGTCACACCAGCTAAGGCTAGTTGAACCATTTTTGCATCCCCAGAATAAATCTCACTTGATCATGTGTGATTTTTTTACTGTATGTACTGTTGAATTCATTTTGCTAATATCTTATTGAAGACTTTTGTATCTATATTCATCAGGGATATTGATATTGGCCTGTAGTTTTCCTTTTTTTGTAGTATTTTGGTCTGGCTTTAGTATCAGAGTAATGCTAGCCTCATAAAATGAGTTTGGAAGTGTTCCCTCTATAATGTTTTAGAAGGTTTGTTTTTTTATTTGTTTGTTTTAATCCTCAACCAAGGATATGTTTATTGATTTGAGGGATGTGGGGAGGGGAGGAAGGGAGGGAGGGAGGGAGGGAGGGAGGGAGGGAGGGAGGGAGAGAGAGAGAGAGAGAGAGAGAGAGAGAGGGAAATATCTATGTGTGAGAGAAACATTAACTGTCCAACCTGTCCTGATGAGATCGAACCTGAGACCTAGGTATGTGCTCTGACCTGGAATCAAACCCAGAGCCTTTTGATGTATGGAAGGATTTTCCAACCACCTGAACCACACTGGCCAGGGCAGTTTTATTTGTTCTTAATATGTTAGGATTAGAGTGAGATTGAGGAATGCCAAAATGAATTCAGACTGGATGACAAGTCCTTAGGATTCCAGCCAGAATCTTTTAATTATACCTTATCTTACCTATCTATTTTAAATTTAATTTATTGATTTGAGAGAGGAAGACAGTAAGAGAAACATCTATTTGTTGTTTTTCTTATTCATGCATTCGTTGGTTGCCTCTTATATGTGCCCTGACCGGGGCTCAAACCCACAACCTTGGCGTATTAGGATGACGCTCTAACCAACTGAGCTACCTGATCAGGGTCCTAACTTATTATTTTAGATATGGGGAGTTCCAGAAAAGGACAAATGGTGGGCTAATGTTATCTCTTCCCTTCTCCACAAAACAAAACAGGAACTAAAATGTACACTTTTTTAGAGATATGTGCTAAATGTTGAAATATGTTGTTTGGTGTTTGCTTTAGAATGGAGGAGAGTTAACAGATAAACAAGATTGAATATGAGTTGATAATTATTGAAATAGTAAATGAAGTTCTTTATAAAATTTTACTTTGTACTTGTTTAAAATTTTTCACAATAAAATGTTTTAAAGTTTAAAACTTTAACCTTGTTACAACAGGCAAATAAACATAATCAGATTTTTCAGTCTCTCCCCATCAGTGCTACTTGCCTTCTGAACCCAATTTCTCTTATGACTGTCACATATTTTGAATCAAAAGGAAACAAGTGGCTACGTAGTTATGTAATGACTATACTAAAAGGAAATGTTAATATTTTAAAGAGGTCTACACAGATTATAGAAGGTATTCCTGACGGAAAGATTGAAGAAGCCAATGGGTAAATCAACAGTATGTTTAGTATACAATAGGTATCATTTTATAAAATAGTTGAATATCTGAAAAGGTATCTTATAAATACCAAATCAGTGCCAGTCAAGATTTCTCTAAGAAAATTAATAGGCTATTTAGGGTGCAGTTTATTCTGTAACTGTTGGCAAATCTTAGTATTAGTGGATTTGGTGAATTACTAACAGGACTCAAACTGTAAATTCCTCTCCTCTACTTCATACTATTGGCTTGGAAGTAGAAAAGTGGTTCCTATTTACATTTCTTACTTCCTCTACTTCTTTAATGTAACCCAGCATATCAAAAGTTGGGTGCTTGCAATGTGTCAAATATCTTGCTAGGTTCTCTTATGAATGTTATGTCACTTAATTCTCAAAATAGTGCAGTGGGATGGTTTACAAATGAACAAACTGAACTAGAGTGGTCACATAGCTAGTAATAGGGTGAGTCAACTCCTTATGATTCCAGAATCTTTTCATTATACCATATTCCCTATTTTATTTAAAAAGCCTTCCACCTTCACCATTATAATCTTGCCCTTTTCTCTCCTCCTGACTTTGGGTACTGCTACCCATCTGAAGTTTTGGCAGTTTTTTCTTTAGGATTCTTTGCCTGAAATTGGATGGGGCTCCTGGATCTGGATAAAGAAAGGAAAAATAGATATTTTTTAATTGGGCATCATCCCCTACTAGAGTGATTATTCATTATCTTTGATATTAAAAAAAAAAGTTTATTCGCCCCTTCCAATCACCCATACCTTTCTTATAAGTCAGTTAGTTGCAGGCTTCGTATATCGAGTCTGGCTGTAGTTCAGGAAGGGTTATAGAACAAGGGGCTAGAATCCCTAGAAGTTTTACAAGGTTTGTCGGTGTTTTTCTGAGGAAAATATTCATGGTCTTTATCAGAGTCTAATAGATATCTGTAATCACTCTTCAAAAAGGTTAAGAAATATAAGTGCCCTAGGATTTGGTTGCTAAGCAACCAAGAAGATACCAGACTCAGTTGTTTCTTCTTGGGCCTAAAAAGTTGTGTCCCTTTGATCTATTGGGCCAAATTGAATACCACCACAATGCCCACTGTGAGCATACTTGTTTGCTTATAAAGAAACTAGAAGCCTGGTGCATGAAATTCGAGTATGGGGCTCGGCCCTCGCAGCCCCTGCTTCATCCAGAAGGCCATTTGGCTGTCCTGTCTAAATAGCATATTATGCTTTTATTATTATAGATGATCTATGATTTCAGTTTTTATTTATTTTTTATTTTTTTGTTAATTCTCACCAGAGGATATTTTTTCCTTGACTTATTTAGAAAGAGTGGAAGGGAGGAGGAGAGACAAACAGAGAAACATATCTATGTAAAAGAGACACATTGATTGGTTGCCTCCCACTCATTTTTAGTTTTGAAAATTCAAATAATTTTGCTACTAAAGATTGTAGCCTACCTAGTTTTATTTGTATTAACTTGACATAGATGCACTCTAAGCTGTGCTTGGTAAACTCAATTTTTTTCCAAAAGAAAATGCTTTTTTTTTAAGGAGGGTATTAATTAATAACAGATCTAGAAGTCAGATAAGAATTCCTAAAGGAATTTGTTTTGATAGCATAAGGGATGGTAACAAGCATCTCCCAAACATTGCCTTGTAAATTAGTATATCTATGTTGTTATAAACTGATAGCCAAATAAACATTTATTATAGATCTCCTCAAAGAAGAGATTAGGCAAATACTGTCTCCTTTGAGCAGTTCACCAAAGAAGGGTTGGTAGGAATTCCTGTAAGTATGCGTGTTCAAAGTTTGAAATCGGCTAGAAAAACAGTAACAAGCTAGTTATACCAAGAATCAATTTTTGAATATTGATACTAGAGCAAATGGAAGCCTAGTGGGTTTCCTTCTTGCTTTAATAAACAGATGGGGAAAGAATTGGAATTTCAGTGTGAAACAATATTGACTCTTAGTGGATTCTTAAGAAATCCTAAATTCATTGAAGAGCCATGGACCATGCAATTTTTTTTTTTTTTTTTTTAGAATTCAGAGATGAGCATGAAGACCTCATTGCTTTAACAGGGGCTTTCTGGTCCTTTGGCCCATTAGGTCAAAGGGGATATCTTCTTAAGTAGAAATCTTCTTTGTTCCCTTTTTTTTTGTTACCCAAGTGCCATCTGAAGTATTTATCTGGGTATAAATTATCATGTAGTCCTATAATGGCTAAATCAAAAATGGTTCTTAAGGATATAAAATGAAAGGATATGGTACAGAATTATTGTCAATTGTCTAATTATTATTCATGGACACTAGTACTTTGTGGGCCAGGAACCCCAGTTGCAAAGGATCTAATATATGTGTGTATATTGTTTTACTGTATTATCTTAATCAACAAATAAAAAATTTTGCACTTTCGAAGTCCAAGATTAAGATATTGGCAGGATTGGTTTCTCCTGAGGCCTCTCTCCTTGGTTTGCAGGTGACCTGCCCTCTTGCTGCCCCTTCACATTATCCTTTCTCTGTGTGCATGCTTCTTAGTGTCTCTTCATGTCTCCAAATTCCCTTTTCATATAAGGATACTGATCATACTGGATTAGGGCCCACTCAGTGGCCTCGTTTTAAAAAATCTTTTCGCCGAAACTGGTTTGGCTCAGTGGATAGAGCATTGGCCTGCGGACTCAAGGGTCCCAGGTTCGATTCCAGTCAAGGGCATGTACCTTGGTTGCGGGCACATCCCCAGTAGGGGGTGTGCAAGAGGCAGCTGATCGATGTTTCTAACTCTCTATCCCTCTCTCTTCCTCTCTGTAAAAAATCAATAAAATATATATATTTTTAAATCTTTTCAATTGAAGTAGGTTAATTGACGTACTGGTTTCAGGTGTACAACATAATGATTCAGTCCATATGCATTGCAAAATGATCACAACAGTCTAGTTAACCTCCTTTACATGGTTACCAAAAGTATTATTTTTCTTGTGATGTAAACTTTTAAGATCTACTCAGCAACTTGCAGGTATGCAGTATAGTATTAACTGTAGTCACCATGCTGTATGGTGTATCCCCATGACTTATTTACTTTATAACTGGAAGTTTCTACCTTTTGATCCCCTCCAGTGGTTTCTCCTACCCCACCCCAAAATTTCTGCACTTTTAAAAAACTCATTTTTTTTTTCCAAAAGATTGGAAACCACTACTCTAAAGTTATTATTGGTGGTCTACAAGAGATTTGTCATAATCTGGGGTATAGGATTTTTTTTTTAATGTCTTAGTTTGGCCAAGCCAGTGTGGTTCAGTGGTTGAGCATCGACCTCTGAACCAGGAGGACACGGTTCAATTCCCGGTCAGGGCACATACCCCTGCTGCGGGCTTTATCGCCAGGGTGGGGCGTTCAAGAGGCAGCTGATCAATTATTTTCTCTCATCATTGATGTGTCTATCTCTCTCTTCCTCTCCCGTCCTCTCTGAAATCAATAAAAATATTAAAGAAAAAAAAGATGTCTTAGTTTTTATATTGCTCACCAAGTACTTGGTTACCAAGTACCGGAAAATGAAATACAGTATTCAGAAACAGTAAAATTCAGCATTTAGAAATATTTACTCAGTAAAAAATAAGTTTGTAAATAGAAGACTTCTCAACAAAGAGGGGAAATAACAGGTAAATGCTAAAATACTTAGTGTTTTACTTTATTCAGTGCTAGAATTCTGGGCTTTATTTAGGGTCAAACTGATATGACAGGAAAACCCACAGAGATGATTAAAGGAGAATAAAATAACAGAAAATTTAGCATAGTATATAATTATGATTATTTTTATGCATAAGGATTTGGAGCAGCTTACTATGCCAGTTATATTCATTAACTAAAAAGTACTATTTTGTCAGTGTCCTGGGGCTAATTTATTATAAGAATTAATGAATGAGAATTTGGCCTAAATACAGCTGAAATGTTTACTGAAACTGGACCAAAGATGAGCATCCGTGTAGAGGCTTAATCATTTTTTTATATTAAGATCTCAGAGAAAAGTTTTACAGTATTTTGATGTTTTTTATATGATGGGAATTCTTGAAGTTCTTGGGTCTCATAACAAACCACCATAGATGCTCGTCCTCTAGGGAAATAATGTACTACTCACCATTCCAAAGGTTTCATTTTGCTCAAGAATCTACTGTATGAGTAAAAATAGACTTGTTTTATGCATAGGCTAAACACTGTACAGGAGTGGGCAAAAATAAGTTTATTGATGACAAAGAACTCTGTATCCAAGTGTGTTTGAGTATAGCAAGTAGACTACAAGAATATGTAAATAATGAAGGCCAGCAATTCCAGCCACTTACGAGATTGTACATAAATGCACTGTGACATTGTGACATTCCTTTGAGTTAATAAAGCTACTGTAATAATCATAACCTGTTAAGTCTTTTTCCATACGAACAACTATAAACCTACTTTTGCCCACACAGGTATATCAATGTTTTGTTCTTAATTTATGTCTTTCATCACCATTACTTTTTAAATTACAAATTATTCTGAGTTTTAATTCTATTGTTATCAATATAGCTTCTGGTGAGTAGTTTGGTAATAGAATGTTGAGTATTTACAGTTTTTAATTTTCATTTTAGGGTTTTCTTTGAACCTTTTGCACTTGGATGTCGAGTGTGACTCGACACGGTTAGCATTAGAATAAAGGAATCAAGAAAAAAGCAAGCGAGTGCAAAGGGTTAAAATGTAGAATCTTCTAAGAAAAACTCTGAGGAAAGAATTAAAATTATTTAAAAACTTATGAAAAAATGTAGACTTCTCACTATGTTTGTGGGAGGATAATATGGTTTTTACTTTCTGGGAGGTGGTTCCGCATCGCTAATAAATATGTTCATGCCATTCTAGCAGTTCCACTTTTAGGAATGTGTCTTAAGGAAATGTTTGTGCACATGTATAAACAAAGGCGCGCGCGCGCGCACACACACACACACACACACACACACACACACACACACACACGGCCCAGTGCACAAAATTCATGCACAGATATGGTCCCTAGTGGCTGCCGGCCAGGGCCTCCCTTCCTCAGGCCCACCTGCCTGCCCCGCCAATCTGATTGCCCCACCGGCTCCCAGGCGCTGAGGGAGCCTGGTGGCAGCCCCACCACTGCTGCTGGTTGCCGCCTGCAGGGCCTGATTGCCCCCTGCCGCCCCAGGCGCCCCAGCTGGTCACCAGCTGAGGGGGTGCCTGATTGCCCTGCCACTGCCTGGCTCCCAGGTGCTGAGGGAGCAGAGCGGCAGCCCCACCCCCACCACCCCGGCTGGTTGCCCAGCTATCAGATCAGCAGGGCATTGGGCCCCTGCCCAGCTCCCTCAGCACCTGGGAGCACAGCGGTGGCGTGGTGATCAGATTGGCGGGGTGATCGGGGGCCCGCCTGGTGACCAGTAACTCGCACCTACCGTGGCCTGGCGCTGCCCACTCACCTGCTCCACCATCCCGCCCAGGTCCCACTCTCATCTGGGCCCATCAGGGCCTGCAGCGCCTCCCCTGCCAGTGCCAAGGTGCAAACGCCCGCCATGTTCCGCACCACCCCCTGGTGGTCAGCGCACGTCATAGCAAGCGGTCAAACTCCCACCAGAACTCCAGTCGAGAGGACAATTTACATATTAGGCTTTAATTATACGCACACACACACACACCATTCAGCATTGTATATGTCATGGAAAATTAGCAACAATCTAAACATCCACCTGCAGAAGACTGACTTAAATTATGGTTGATCCGTGGGATAAAATACTGTGCCATCATTTAAGAGGAAGAAGTAAATTTGTATATCTTCTTTGAATATAGAAAGATGTCTAAAACTTATTACTAAATGAACAAAGCAGATTACAGAACAGTAGGGTTATTACTTTTATTTTTGGAATATCTTTGGGAAATGGAATTGTAAGGATTTTACTTTATTTTATGCTTTTGTGATGTTTGAATAATTTTTACAAGCAGTTTTTAAATAATAAGGTTAATGATTCAGCTATTAGGAGGTGAGGGGAATTCGATTGTACATATCAGAATTATTAAGCTTTAAGTGCCCTTACTGCTATATACTTACCTTCCTGGTCTGCCAAATAATCACAGAACATGTATGGTCAGGTTCTGTTCATCTGTGTTTTGCAGGTTCTTGCAGCCCTTTGCCCTTCATTCTTAATAGAGTTTTCCATGAGACCAATCAGTAAGTTTTGTCTAAATAGTTTAAGAGATTTATAAAATAATCTCTTTCCCTAAGAGACTCCTCTGTGTCACTGATAAACGATGGATGCTTTTGGGATTTTCTTTCTTTGTGGGGAGGGTGATGTTTTCTCTTCAGAATGACTCATTAAATGTAAAGGCATACTTTAGGATTCTTTTTCCCCTTCCTGGTTGTGAAAATGCAATACTTGGCACATAGGCAAACCTAAAGAGTTTGCAAATTGCTTCCCCTCTCTGGATAAGAGAAACATCTTAAAATAGCACATAACATAGCTTTTATAAATAGTAGTTACTTTATGATCGTTGAATGAATGAATGAATGAATGAATGCAGAAAAACTGGCAAGTCTAGATAATATAAATTCCAAAAGAGTCAAGAATTTTAATATGGACTTGTTTGTCTAACACAGCACCAATAATTGGTGCTGAATTTTACAGTATTTTAATTCAGATGTAGCTCTCTAAAATAAATATTAATTACTTTAATAAACAGAAGCTATATATTAAATTCTAATTTTTTCCTGAACTCTCCACCACTATGTGTGTGACTTCTTACAGTTAAAATATATGTAGTCTTTTCTTCATCTATAAAATTAGACTTTAATAAATTAGACTTTAATCCTAAAACTCTAAATTTTTTATCAACTGGAGAAATTTTACCTGAACTACAGAAAGTATAACAGATATTAATGCCTCATAAATGTTCATAACCCACTTCTAGAGTAAGTAAATCTAGTTCCCATTTCAGTGTTTGAAAATGAAAGCAGTTTGGAGAGAGGAGGCAAATGTAGAGGTATGAGAGGTTCTTTTCCTATCTAGACTGATACATGTTTCTAAAGCATATGCTGTGGCTCCAAACATAGTAGGACAGAACCTTCAAAAAGTCTTGAGAAGGTCACCCTTTAAAGAGGTAAATCAAAGTCCATGTCATTCTAATTGATTCTTATTAAGAATAGTCTGTGCATCCTTGGTTAGTTTAGCAGTATATATGTATTTATCATTTTTGAACGAGTTACAAGTAAAATATTTTTCTACGATGTCAACCTAAAACAATTTAAAAGTGTAGTATGTATTTAGCTTCATTATTTATGGCATGTACTCTTGTCCTACCACCCCTCCCCTCCAAGTACAACTAAGTATGTCTTTCCTCCATAATATTGCCATTAATGAAATTTTTCATGACGAAAGAAATTCTTACTATAAACTATAAAATAGGGTGTTTTTTTTTTAACTGGGTTTTAATTGCCTCCTATTCTAGTCATTGATTTGTTGTACCAAGCCCAGTAGCCTCTAGAGGGAATATAAATTTAGGCAAAGTGGCCAAGGGATAAACAAGTGTTGCAGAAGAGATAGGGAAAAAGGGAAAACTTTATCTTGGCTCTAAATTACTAAATCATGGTATTTATTTAGTCTCTTAATTGTTTGCCCCAATGTTTCTCTTTTTTTTTCTTTTCAGCCCTGAACTTCTCTTAGATACTCTGCCTGTATTAACTTGCTACAGATTGTAAGCCTAACTTAGAATTTGTATTATCCCAATTATATGAACTTTTCAACACATTTATTTCTTCTAATGCTTATTACTTATCTCACCTATACTGTTGGAGTGTTTTGTTTTTTTCATGTTTTCTACATATAGTCTTCTCATTATTTTCTGTTGCAAGATTGAAATACACACTGTTGAAGAAGAGTGAAAAATATTTTTACACATATTCATGTTGTTAGTAGCAGTTTATCTTTCTTCACATGTATTTAACAAAGAGCAATTTAAACTCGTATTTACTACAAACGATAGTCCATACACACCTGAGTCAGCAGGACAGGTATTATCCTTTCTATTATACAGATGAGAAAACTGAGACTTTGAGACATTGCGTAAGGCAGTGTCAGGATTCATAGAAATTTGGAGCAAGAAAAGATAAGCATATAATACAGCTGCCACATTAGTTCTCAAGCATGTTGGTCATGTAGATAAAATGCATTCATATATTTATTGTATTTTTTTCTGTGATTTAAAAATTAAATTGAGGGTAATAATCATACCAAAAGCCTTCTTTTCCTATCTCCTTTTTATCATTTTGTAAAGTTATTCAAAAGAAGGAAATTATAGAAGTATTTAAGAATAAATTCAACTTACATATATAACAAAATAAGAAATTGAATCTTAAAATTAGTGACTATTTTCTTTTAATCCTAATTGAAAGTTTTTCTGGCATGTTTTTTCTCTTCTCCTTAACCGAGTTAAATTAAAGATCTTTTATGGCTTCTATCTATCTGTTATTCTATATATCTGTTAATTTCATTATTTAATAGTTTAAATGTATAGGTAGGTTGGTCTGGATATGTTGATTTCAGGATATATTTTAGGTGCTTGTTTCTCGTGAATCTCAGTTTGAGAGTTATTGCTTAACCCTTTGCACTCACTTGCTTTTTTCTCGATTCCTTTATTCTACTCGGGATTTAATTTTTTAAATACCCCAGATTTTACAAAGCGCGGCAGTAGAATAAAAAACTGGAGTTTCTTTTCATACAAACTTATTTATTTGGATTTTTTTATATTTCAAATTATTGATACATTCAAAGAGTAATTTTAATCTCTATAATTTTTCATGGTGTGATATTTTTTGAAACATTCACCCACATGAAGACCTGGTTTACATTCACATGTTTCACAAATATAAATCATCTCTCTTTCTCCTTTGATTTTTCTGTTAGAACAAACAACACAATCTTTGTGTTATTTGTTAGGGTGAAGTGTGATTATATGGAGCTTTCCATCTAAACGTTGCTCTAAGTTAGTGGATAATAATCTACCCCTGGAAGTTAGTGTACCATCTCTGAATTCTCCAACAAGATCATGTACTAGTTTCCTAATAAATTTCACATGCGTTACCGGTTTTTCATTTTTTCTTTTTTGGCATCAGTTGAGATTTACATTTTACTTGTCCTTTCATGCTAATGAAAACAAGAAAAGATACTGGAAAAATAGACACCCCCCCCCCCCCCCATGAAACTACATGTCGAGTGTGGCTCGACATACGAGCTGCTACCGATGCTAACTGTCGAGTCACACTCGACATCTGAGTGCAAAAGGTTAAGGGAAGAAATTTGGTTAATTGTAGCTAGTTGGAGTTTAGAGAACTGAAGTTTGCTGGATGCAGTCCTTTATTTAGTGAGAAAAAATCCTAATGATTTTATAACTATACTGTATAAACAACCTGGTAAATCTCTGAAAAAGAAATGAGGCCTAGGAGATGAAGAATCTATGGAGGATTTTAAATTGAGGATTTTTCTAAGCTAGATTCTAAAATAAAGTAGTAAATTGTGGCTAGTAGGATGAAAATAGTTATTAACCCTCCTGTAAGATCTGAAATAATGTTGTTGCCCTTGAGAAAAGTAGGCATTACAGTGTAGTGATATTACTCAATCTACTTCTTTTGTCAGCCTAAATAAGAAGAAATTTTCTGGTTTTCTTTAAGACATGCCTGTTTTTAACATAGAGTTTCATGTAATTTCAAAGATGTCTATAAAATATACCTTTGTGGGTGTGCGTATTTGTCCTTACTTTGAAAACTCATAATTGGGCTGTAGATTCCAGAGTGATTTTTATATTTAGGAAAGCCATTACCTCCCAAAGGTTTTCTTAGGAGAGTGAGAAAAATAAGTGTAAAATTTCAATGTAAATACCTTGTTAATATGCTTGGAAAATTATATTCATAGTAGAAATGGTCTCAGTGTTCTAATTAAAATTTAATGATGGATGATAGATATTGTAAAGCCAAAGGAATTAAAAGACGGGAGACATTTTGAGAAAATAGCTGGTTCATATATATCTATTTACTTACATGTTTTGTCAGAAACCAAAATTGAGGGAAGCAATTTGGCTTTTTATTGGTTTGTGAAATTGATCAGAGATTGCTCTTTGGCTTAGTTGCTGTCTGCATAGGCTGTTAACAATTGTTTCTCTGGCAGCAGATCTTGTTCATCAGGATTGCATCATTTCTGGGAGAATGGCCAAGGTCCACAGCCTCAGTACAAAGACTGTCTGAAGCATATGAGGCCTGTTCTCTTTCTGAAGCAGCACTCCTCTTCCTGCCAGTCCTCTTCACAGGATTACTGAAGCAGACTTGTTCTGAATTTTCTTTCATTGAATTGGCTGTTTATTGGACTCTTGTCTCCCAGCTGCTTCCGGCTCACCTGGCTGATGCAATTTCTTCTCTAAATCTCTGTTGGAATTATTCTTAAAACACTGTCTTCTGAGAGTAACCAGACAGATCACACAGGTCTTGTGCTTTCAGCAAGTCAAGTCATATAGAGAAGAGACTGTCATAATGACAAATACAAAGACTTTTTTCCTCTTTTTTTACAAGTACAAAGACTATTGACCATTTCTGAACACAATTAAAAAGATAGGAGTAATTATAAACTATTTCTGGCATGTTCTATTTAATAGCCTTTTCCCAAGAACCTGTATGTAAATGGTGACTTCTCAAAGGAGTAGTCAGTATTGGGAGGCAGGCTGATTCTGCTTCTGAATTCGAGAACATACTGGTGTTTTGGTGGACTCTGACGGATTGTTCTGGAAATACTTAAATTGAAATGAAATTGAAATTGTGATGCATTCATTTTCCTCCTGCTGTGCACTCAGACTTATTGCTTTTTTTCCTTCTGTCATTTCTTACCTTTCTTATTTTTTGCTGCTAGAGGAGTCTACATCTGTTTTGGGTTCTTTGTGTGTTTTTGTTGTTGTTGTTCCTTTTACTGTTACCTTCATCCTTTTATTATTATAATTCCTAATGTTCTTTGTGAATTGTTTCTACAGAATGGTTTATTTCCCAATTTTTAATAAGTTGGAAATTCATAAAATAACATAGAGTACATTTCCTCTCCTTGGTAACTGAAATACCATTAATAGCTCTTTCACTTCTGGCTAATGTTAAATTTCACTTTTTCCCCCCAAAAGTCCTAGGTCATCACCTATTTATTTCCTTTCCCTTTTTTGGAGGGTAGAAAGTTGATTACGGCTTTATTTGTCCATGTGTTTGTATTACGGAGTTGACCACAAATAGAAATTACTTCCATTTGTCAATCTTTTTCTATAGTAGGACAAGAAGATATAAGTGGGATGGAATGTGGAGGGGGAAAGGAATAATATGAACTTATTGGATCATGGTAGATCCTTGTATGACTGGAGAGTAACTTTGACATTTGGTTAAAGAAAAGCCTCTGAATTTGGGAAGGGGTCAGTGGAGAAAAGAAACACTTCGTGGGAGGGAGAAAAAGAAGGAATCCCTTGAGAAATGTGAGATAATTCTAATTTGAAGGAAAGAGAAAGGAATATCCAGTGACATAATAAAATATTTACCACTTAAAAGATGATTTCCCTTTCCCTTCCCACCTTTATTTACATCTGGCTTTATGGGGAAATAGGATGTAAAGAATAAAGGATAAAAATATAGCACTAGAACCCCAGCCAGATGGGTTAGTTGGTTGGAGCATCATCCCATATACCGAAAAGGTTATGGGTTTGATTCCTGGTGAGGACATAAACTAGTTTGCTGGTTTGATCCCCAGGTGCGGCCGGCCAGGGAGGGCCTTCGGGAGGTTGGCTCCGAGACATGTCCGGCCCTTCTCACCCAGTCCCACCCTACTGGCCACCTTCTAATTAATTTCCTTTCAATGTGCACGAATCCATGCATCAGGTCACTAGAAAGACAAAGTTTCTTTCTCCCTCTCCCTCTTTCTTCCTTCCTCTGTCTCTAAAATCAGTAAACATATCCTCAGGAGAGGATTGAAATAAATATATATAGAATGAGAGAGATCATAGGATGTAAACAAGACAATATACAGAGGTGAAACAAACACAATTACCATTAAAATATTATTTCTGTAGAATTCTATTCTGTGAGTCTATCAATGTTATTTCTTTCTATACTAATTTGTGTCTCAACTTTTTCTAGGTCTTCAGAGCTACTGACATAATTTTTTGGGACTTCATATTCAGAGGTCTATAAAAAGGTGATTGAGCCAAATAAATTATTTTAATTTGTTTGTATTTTGATGAATGATAAAATCATATATTGAGATAAGAATAGTCAAAATTCATTTAACAAATATTTCTTGGAAACCCATTATGTGTTAGGCACTGTTCTGGACATTGGAACTACAGCAGAGGATAAAAACATAAAAATCCCTATCCTCATAGAGTTTATACTCTAGTAGGAAGAGAGAGACAAATTAACAAGTAAGTAAAAAGTATCTTAAAATTGTTTCACCTGGAGACAGTGTTAATTCTTCTCAGTCTCTAGGACACATCTCCAAACTATGTGATAGATTAATAAATGCTATAACTACTAGGCTTAGTAAACTATACTAGGAATCTGTTTTGACTTATAAAACTAGTGTCATTATAAGAAAATATTGCATATAGATCTGTTAAAAGTTCTTTATAATTAAAATTTTAATAGCTACATTTTGAAAAGTGTTATCTAAGGAAGGAATTGTCTTCAGAGTTACATAAGAAATTTGAATTTGCTACCATTTTTTTTAATTAAGAAGCCCGGGTATTGAGAAGGCATTATAACTTATGATTGCTTTCATTAGAAGATTGGAAGAGTCATGTAAAACTAGACAAAAGGAAAATCATATATTGATATAAGAATAGTCAATTTATGAAAAGATAAATTCATAGTTAACAATGTTTCTTAAAGTTATTTCTCAACTATCAAAATTAGCTGGGGTGGGATTTCGTTAAGGAATGTATTAATCATTCATTTATTAGGGAGATACCTGAAGTAATTTTTCCATCTTTTCCTTTTAGTATATATTTTAAAAATTATTCTCAGAAAAATAACAACTGTAAATGTAGATTTTATAAGTTGTTTTTTTGTTATTTTTTGTTGTTGTTGTTAATCCTCATCCAAGGATATTTTTCTGCTGATTTTTAGACAGAGTGGAAGGGAGGGGGAGAGACAGAGACAGAGACACATACACACACATCGGTTGGTTGCCTCCCCCTTGGGCCCTGACCAGGGCTGGGGATCAAGCCTGCAGCCAAGGTATGTGCCCTTGACCGGAATCAAATCCAAGACCCATCAGTCCACAGGCCAATGCTCCAACCACTGAGCGAAACAGGCTAGGGCTAAGTTGTTTTTATCTAAAAGCCTACTTTGTTTATGGGCATATAATAGTGGCTGTGACAGAGGATTTTTGATGGTGCTGAGTAACTTTTTGTTGTTGTTCTTTACTGAAAATATAATACATGATTCAGATTTCTGTATTGGTCAGGGAAGGTGTGGTTATTATCAGGCTCTATTTTTTTATTATTGAGCCAGGCAGTTTGGGGACTTTTTTATTTTTATTTTTAATTCGAATTATACAGTGATACCAAAATTAGCGAAAGTTGAACCAACAATCCTCAGTATTTAATGTTACGCCCTTTGGGCTTATTTGATGTGTTCTCCTGTCATTGTAGATTTTTATTTCAATTTTCCAGAGACTTTTAAGGCCGTACTGCTTAAATCTCTGTCTGTATATATTGTTAGGGAAAGGAAACATTTATGTGTAAGACGGGCTCAAAGGCAAAAGGTTATATTAGTCACTTTTATGAGCTGTGAAGAAGCAATAGATAGGAAGATTTTGCCCTTTCATTTTAGTCCCAAGTCTTAGCAATATGTCACCTTCTGTTGAGTAGAACCAGATCTATTACCACATCCATATTTGGAGAGTCCTAGATCCATTAGAAAGATCAAGCTCTTGCAAAGTGTAGGTGCCAGAGAGGACTGCTCAATTGTGCAGTTCTAGCATTCTTAAATGACATAAAAGAGTAATACAGTTTATGCGTTCTTAAAAAATCTTGGCTTGATTCACTGTTCGCAACTGGTTTTTTTACCCATATTAATTTGCTTCATATATCAAAATAAGATTGAAGCATCTCAGATTGTCTACCATTTAAAATATTAAATATTTTTCATGCCATATTTTTAAGTATAAATAATCGTTTGAATTTTCTACCATCTTCATTTACCATTCATCAGTATATCAATCTTGACTCTTTATAGTCTTCTTTTTGCAGAAATCTTTATCAATCTGGGTCTTTTAACATGACTTTCTTCACACATAAAATGCTTGTATTTCATCCTTTTAATGTTTTTGTTGTATTTAATGTTTTGGGAGGGTTTTTTTGTGTTTGTGTGTGTGTGTGTGTTTTTCCAGTATAAAACCATTAATGTAAAATCATACAAAGGAACCTTTTTTCCCTTTGCGCCATACCTCCAAATACCTTAGTCTACTTTTGCATTTTTACACTTCAGTAGTTTGTGAGTTTTCTGTTCTCAAATTCCACTGGCTATGGTCACCAACTCTTAAGGTATCATCACTGCTTTTCCATACAAAATTTTCTGATTTTTATCATGAAGCTGTATTTTTTGTGGTTTATGTTTTTATTCATACCTTGCAATGGATATTACCTCACAAATAATAGTTAAGATATGCTGCATCTTCTCCCAAAATTAAGTTAAAATAAAAATGGTTTTAAAAAGGAAAAGGCTGGCATGACTGAGGTTGAGGTTTGACCTGTGAACCAGGAGGTCATGGTTCAGTTCCTGGTTGGGGCACGTGCCTGTGTTGTAGTGTAGGCTCAATCCCCAGTGTGGGGTGTGCAAAGTGGCAGCCGATTGATGATTCTCTCTCATCATTGATGTTTCTCTCTCTCTCTCCCTCCCTCTCCCTTCTTCTATGAAATCAGTAAAAATATTTTTTTAAAAAAAGAAGTGTGTTCTATGACAAAAGAAGGCAGTAAGAAACAGCTGTGCCTAGTCAGATAGAAACAAATTGATCTCTTTTATCATTTAATTTGAAAGAAATAACATTGGCTGCTGGAAAAACTACACTTATTTGTGGTGGGGCAGAGGGAGCAGGGTTTAAATGAAGATTTTGAATTGTCAAAAAATTAAACTGACATTTCCATTAACCAGCCTATATCTTTAAAATTGTTAGGTTCAGGCTATTGGAAAATTTCATTTGATGAGAAGTTGTACAGTGGGGGAAATGTGCTGCTTATTAGTGAACTGGACAAACTATTACTTTCTCTTTATCTGAAAGGTGGAAAAATAAAATAGAAATGAAAAGAAAGCATAACTTTTGCTACTTCATTCAGGAAGTGCATAGTAAACATGGGACAATGTGTAGATCCCTTGCTGTACTTACTTTATCCCTTTAAAAGCCTTATTCAAAAAATGGAAAAATATTTAGTAGCATTTAGGGTAAATATAAAGAACTATCTGGTTACTAGATATTTTCCTTTGCTATGGCAGGATTCCTCATGTCCATAACATGTTGGTTGAGGCTGTACAGCTCACCCCCACTCTCAGAGTGGCCAGTCTCCATTAATTGGACCCCGTGATTTCCACTTTCTGCTGTGTTGGACGTCATGAGCATTGCAATCCCTCTGGGAGTCACCACACCAGATACATCCTACTCAGATATGGCTGCTGGATCAGAGTAAGTGCTACTTCCTAACTAGTAGATGAATTACCAGTTTGTGTGGAGACAACTTATGGGCATCTAATAATAAATATGTAGTATTTTCTAAACCCAAGCCTAGCCCACTGTAAATGACATTAGACCCTTTCTCCCGTAGAAGCTGAATGTGGGAGGGAAAAAATTGGGGAGGGGGGGTTTCTAAGTAAATTATTAAATGGGATGAAATTTGCAAAGTAATAACTACATTTTTATTTGTTTTGATGGGTGGGGAAGATTGAAATAAAGTAGGTGTCACTGCCTGCTTCTATAGAATTGATGGATGGAGATAAAGATGAGTTCTCTCCAACTGATTTTCCTTGAAGGCCTCTTCCTATGTACTTCTCATTATTCTAGAGTAAAGGGGCTGAAACTTTATATGGGCAGGTTACTTAAACCTTATATGGGGCAGAAAACATGGAAAGTTAGTGTCATCTGTTTTTTATAATATTCATTGCCTAGAAAGAGGACCTTCAAAATCAGTGGTACCAAACTTTTTTTTCAGCTAAGAGCAGCTTTAGGAATTCAGAGTTTGTCGAAAAGTCCAATCCCTAAAATAGACTCTCAATTCTTGAAGAATTTAAATGCCAAATGGCAATGAAGGTAGGCCTTCGTTATAAAACTTTATATATTATTCACAGTTTAAAAGATTTTAGCCTTTTGTATCCCTTCTCTTTTAAGTGTCCGAGATTCCCCCTGCTCACAGATTCCCCCTCTTGTCCTTTTACCTCCCTTGTACCCAATCTTCCTTGCTTACAGAAAGGAAGTGGAAGCCCCCTACCTTTCAAGACGAAGTGGCACTACACAAGGATGTGAAAGTCCAGCGAAAGAGACCCAAGGGGCCTAGGGGGCAGCACACCCCCAGAAGCCAAGTCTATTCCAGGCAGTACCAGGGATTAGGGTCTGGGCTGGAAAAATCCTGGTGTTTTGAATATGTTCAGGTCCAGTTCAGACTCTTGATCCCACAGCCACTTCTAGAGTGAGGTGGGTGTTGCTCTAATTCCCCTGTTTTTCTTGCCATTTTCACAGTCCCCGGGGATTCTCCCCCTTCAGCAAAGAAAAGCAACTGTACTAGAACTCTGGGTTCAACTGCATCCCTGATTAATAGTGGTTTTCTTCCTTAAAACTGAGAATATTAGTAAAGAGCATGTATATTTCTTCATAAAGCCACTTAGGATAACTTAACTGCTTACTGACTTCCTTAAAGAGGAAGGCTTAAAATGAAGCTACTCTAAGCAGCAATGTATTACTATATTCTGGGGTAGTCTAGAATTTAACACAGTTTTGGCCTTATTCCCATATAAAATGAAAGATGGAGGGTGGGAGATAGAGAAGGGTGGATAGTGTTTCTTCCAGGGCTTCCCTCCTCCCCGCCCCCCCCCCATTTATTTTATTTTATTTTATTTTTTGCATGCCAAAGAGATTTTGTTATGCCAGTAGCCAAGGTTTCTAATTTTTATAACTATTTCCCAAGTAAGATACTTAAAAATATTCCTGTATTAGTAATTGGTTGCATAGTATTAATAGATTTTTATAAAGTTAGCCACTAGCCTCCTATATGGATTGACTAGCAAACTATATAGGTAGACAGCATTAACATCTGTGAGAAATTTTAATAAAAAAGATCAAATCAGTGAGTTTGGCATAAGGGAATAAGAAAAATACCAAAAACAGTTATTCTTAAAACTGGTGTTTTTCCCAGAGTGCACAGATGACTGACCATAAATGTTCCTAGGGAGTCCAGAAGTAATTGCAGAAAGAAAAAATACTTCTGGCATAAAAAATTTGCCTACAATGTTTCTATTTTCTGAGACATTTCATTCACAATCTCCAGGCAGATTTTTGATAGTGCGATCATAACTAATTACACAATTATTTGTTTGATATTTCTACAAAGCAAGAGAATGTCAACAATTAGCTTATATGCCATTCTATTAAGTTATTGATGCCTATTTTAATGCTTCATCATGCATATTTTACTGTCATGCATATTCCACTAGTCTAGGCACTGGTATGAAGATTAAATCTGGTATGGAGGGCAAAATACTCAACTAAGAAAAAGACCTAGGTTTTACCTCATGCTTTTTTTACGCTGATAGTAACTATGCATTATCCATTTTTCATATATTTGTAGGGCAGGGGTCCTCAAACTTTTTAAACAGGGGGCCAGTTCACTGTCCCTCAGACCGTTGGAGGGTCGGACTATAGTTTTAAAAAAACTATGAACAAATTCCTATGCACACTGCACATATCTTATTTTGAAGTAAAAAAATAAAACGGCAAAAACACCCGCATGTGGCCTGCGGGCCGTAGTTTGAGGACGCCTGTTGTAGGCGGAAAAGTCTAGATATAACAAATGAAAAGATTTTTCTGAATGTACAGTCTTGCCATAAATGAACTTCAGACATTTCCCAAGAGGTAGCATTATAGCAGCAGGTTGCATATTGTACTTAGAACACAATTGATGGAGTGTATCTATTGTAAGCATGGGTTCTGTGTATGTGCCCAACTGTCAGTTCAAACATAAGGGGGGAAAGGCTATAGTTACATTTGCATTAAATGGTTGGCTAATAAAGAGATGCACTCCTAACACTATAAGTTTTAATCCATTTAAATTATAGATAAGAGCTGATATATACGTCAAGGAATATCCTAAGAAATACCCTATATTTACCTGTCAACATGTAATTGTATTGAATCAGTAACCAGTATGGAAATTACAAAGTTTCCTCATCAAAAGATATGGGCTTAAATTTTAGTATTTGGCATGCATAGCAATATATTAAATGCTGTGCTTGACGAGAAAGTATTGTGCAATGTGGTGGCCTTTTAACTTCCAAAACATACATTTTATTTTTATTCCCTAGACTTGCACATGAATTGCATATGTTCATATTTACCCAGTTTGGAGATGGGTAAGGTACAACCAACATAGTTACATCTCCATGGCCATCTTTTATTTCATGTCACTTTCCTTCTCCCCACCCCCAACCCCCCAAAAAAAACAAAAACTACACAGGTCATTCCTAATAAACAGCTGTCATGTTTCACCCCATGTGTTCAGTGGTACAAAATCTCTTATGTAAATATGTACAGCTCTTTGGAATACTTGTTTATCAAGTAAATTAACAATGTTGTATAAAATTTCTTTCTCTTGACTTTCCATCATAGAAACTAAATTCTACCTTCATTTTATTAATGCTTGTCTACCTTTGGTTTCATTTAGGAAACCCCACCCGTTTCCTAATACTCAGAGCTGATTGCCTCCCAAAGAGCCATGTTCAGATCATCTTTTTCTCGAGTATACTGACGTGCATTCTTTATTTATTCCCTCCCAGTTCTCATCTTGCAGACACTCTTTTAAAGTAATAAAATGCATGCACTTCACTAACAGAGAATACTTTCCTATGTCTAAAGTTCTTCTTTACCTAGAAATTACCTTTGCTGTTATTAATAAGATCCCTTCTCACAGTTTTGGAGCATATGATTGGGTGAGTTGGATACATATGTCAGAATTTTCTTTTATCCCTCACTTCTCAGCTGACATTGTGCCACATTGAACCTCACATTTTATTCCTGCCAAGTACTATCTATTGTGTATTTTTAATATATTGAAATAAACATATTACTTGAGGCAAACCGTATGCACTATTTGATTCCCTAAAAAACGCTTTGATCTCTAAGGCTGAGTTATGCATGGTGTCCTTGGAGTTTCTAATTTGTGTGAGTCTCTGTTCTGGTTAATTTAAATGACAGATAATCTATTATTCAATTCTGCAAAGTCATACAATTGCATTAATTATCTTTCAAAATTCTGCCAAACCTAACAACTAAAGTTCTTTTTTCCCCTAAAATTCACATTTTATCCTTTGCCACCTATGCCTTTTTATTACCAAGTAAAGGATTACATTGAATTTCTAAACTTGAACACATTTATAATTCTTTTATATTAAGAAATTGAACTGTTTATTTTCCACTCAAGGAGGGTACTAAAAGATACTGAACCAAGCTTCTCACTAAGCCTGGTTACTTAAGATTTCATATAATTTTCTTTAAAGATAGAATGTTATCCTGGTTTACAAACCAGTTAGGCAGAGTAAAAAGACCACAGGCTTTGGAGTCAGACATTGTTTCAAATCCTGGCTCTGTGTAAACTCATACCTGTTTACCCTTCTGTAAATATGGGGTTCTATTTACCATGTTCAGTAGTTGTAGAGTAAATGAATTAATATATATATATATATACAGTACCTAGAAAATAATGGGAAAGTCAAATTGGTAGTCACTATTGCTGTTGTCATTAGACTAACAAAACATCTCGGTAGAGTTTTGATTATTTTGAAGTTCTATTATATTTATCATGCAGCTATAAGATAATTGTGTCCTTGATATGCTTGCATGTCATTGGTGGATGAGAAGTTATTACTCTAATATTTGAAAGGTGTTTGGGGGTTCATCGAGATGAGAGGTATAAATATAAGATGCCATTGTTTTTACCTGTACTTTCTTCAGGGTATCCAGTCTTGGTAGTGAATGGAAGAGGGCCTGGTCCCTGGGGCAGTGCAGAAGGCACTTTCATCATCTCACTCACTGCAAATGTCATGTGAGGTTTCATGGAAGTATTAAGAGATCCAATTAAGAAGAATAGTTCTGAGTCTAAAGCAGCCCAGAGTGGCTTCTCTAGGGGAAACTCCCTGCTCAGCTGGTACGTTTGTGTTTGTCATTAGGGACACCTTGTATCCCAGGTGCCTGCCTTGAGACATCTGCCTGTACTGGCTTCATGTTGCACACAAATCCACATTTAATAACACTCGTAGTGTTATTTATAGGCTTAGTTGTGTTAATCAGATTATTTCACTGAATTCTTTATTCTAGTAGCTGGTGGTTGTGGAAAGAGGAGGGGTTAGAATGGGAAGTTAAGTTTTAGTTTAAGGGAAGATTAGGTGTTATGCTATCATGCATTGCTTTTCGCCTTTGTGCAGCCCTGAATCTGTGGAGGCTAGTCCAGCAGTTAATGAGAAGAGCGTGTATTCCACTCATAATTATGGGACCACTCAGAGGCATGGGTGTCGAGGACTGCCTTATGCTGTGAGTATGCATTTGTTTCTCTCCAAAGCAGTGATCTTCCTGGAGTGTAATCCATTCTTATACATTGTGACTTTCTTGCAATGTTTATATGCAGCATGACGAAGTTGCCCCTTTTGCACTTCCCTGCCTCCAGCGGACGTCTAGCCCTGCATCATTGTTCTTGTTTTTATGTCCCAGTTGACCTTGGCATTTTGTTTTATCACTTTCCTGGTTGAAGCCAAAAAACGAAGGGTACTACTTTCTTCTTTCTTTCCATATGTACCATACTTTAGGGGAGAGAGGGGCCAGTGTTTGGACACTGTTGATTTAAAAAATCTTATTTTCAGGATCATAATTACGGAGCCCCTCCTCCTCCGACACCTCCTGCTTCTCCCCCTGTCCAGACGATCATCCCTCGTTCTGACCTGAATGGCCTGCCGTCGCCCGTAGAGGAACGCTGTGGAGACAGCCCGAACTCTGAAGGAGAGACTGTTCCTACCTGGTGTCCTTGTGGTCTTTCTCAGGATGGCTTCCTTCTCAACTGTGACAAGTGCAGGTAAGATCATGTTCCATCTAAATTCAAGCCTGGGTTGCTGGGATTAGGGTTTCTTATTAGTAGGGAAAAGCTCAAAGTATTCTTTCTTGTGTTTGTTAATGTAGATGATTCCTTAGTGCTCCTTGGCTCGAATTCTCTGCACTAGGTGAGAATTGCTGACAACAAGGAATGAGAGATTGATGTTAAAGCTATTGAATTTGATATGAAATTTAATGTCCTGGAAACTTTTGGTAGGTGGGAGGAAGGGGGTAGTGTATACAGAGACACATCTCCCATGTGTGCAATGACGTGCTGCATGCTGTTGGAAGGACTACTTTAAGTTTATTTTCCATCTTTAGGGGAATGAGCAGGGGGAAGGTTATTAGACTTCATCGGCGGAAGCAGGACAACATATCAGGTGAGCAGAAGATGGGTTATGCCCATATTTTGACATAAAATATTTTATATTTTAAGTATTTGTCCAAACCCCTTCTGTAAGTTCCCATGGTCCCTAGCTCATTTCACGGAAAGAGATAGAAGTCCTCTGAAGACCACTATGTAATTCTCTTAATGTCCATAAATGACATTTTAGCCCTGTAGCAATCAAAATATTTCTTGTGAGCACAGAAAATCAGATCCTTTTTCTATGTTACATACTGAAACAATGGAGCTTTGGGACTGATTATAAGGGGAGAAATATATACAATATAGAACAGTTTATTTGCTTTCTGTTTTCAAATGGAAGGTGGGTATTTATGTTGTTCTACAGATAGATTTAGTAGTAGAAGTAATGACTTACTGGATTATGGAATAAATCTAACAGAATAAGCTGCTTTAATATGCTTTTGAATGTTTATATAATGTGAACTATGAAATAACCTTTTTTTTTTTCAGGTGGGGACAGCAGTGCAACAGAAAGCTGGGATGAGGAGCTTTCTCCTTCCACTGTGTTGTATACAGCAACACAGCACACACCTACAAGCATCACCTTAACTGTTAGAAGAACCAAACCCAAGAAGCGGAAAAAGAGTCCAGAAAAGGGTCGTGCAGCACCAAAGACAAAGAAAATCAAGGTATGGAGGGTAAAGTATCTTAAATAGAAGTAAATCTGAAATAGCTCCAATTTTGGACCAAGAATGCACCAAAATTCTTTTAAGAATTTGATCCAGATGTTTGAAGGGCCACTTTTGCTCTACTTGCAAAAATCGGCTAATCTGTTGTCAACATGTAGACCAACCTCTCTTCTGCCACTCCATACCATCACAACTGGCACAAAGTTTCTTCTCCAAGCCCCATCCCAGGTATGAAATCCTAGCCCCAACTGGTAACAAGCCCATATGTGCTACAGCCTCCAGTCTAGGCTTCCACTATCCTTACAGTATCTCCCTGCCTCCTCAGCCCGAAGTAGTCTGAAATTCTTGTCCTGGTACATGCCTACTTCATGTCATTGGATTGATTTATTTCCTTGTTTCAAAAAATTAGGAAATGTCTCTTGAATGGTCTAGGCTTCCTCAGTGTTGTGGTCACTTTCCTGTATTCTAGGAGAAACCTCTTCTGTTTTGTGTTCTTTCTTCCCCATCATGGCAACTTCGTTGCTCCTAGGTGACTTGCCCATCCCTTGCTAAGGGGATTGGTCTTTGTTTCCTTCTTAATTTCAAAACTGGTAAATCTGCCACCTTACTTAATGTTTTAATTTACTTTTTCTTTTAGTGTCAGGTGTGTGTATAGGATTTAAGTGATGCATGCTCTTCCCTGTTAATTACCTAGTTTCACAAAGGGAAGTACTGGAGTTAGCCACAGGGTTCACTCTCCTTGACCTACCCCTATTCTTGATAATAGTGTGGGGAATTCAATTATATTTGTTACCTAGGAAAAAGGGGACAGGCTAGAACACTAGTTCTTGCCTTAGTTTTAGTCTCAGATAGGTATAACTGTCATTCTTGGTACCAAGTTTTGTTTTGTTCTACTTGTTTTCCTCTTTGGGATAGGCATTTCGAGAGGGATCCCGGAAGTCCTTGCGGATGAAGGTAAGGGGTATTCTTCCCTGATGCTGTGTTTTACTTCACTGTGATCTTGCATTTTGGTTAGCTTCTTTCCTGACATTGATGGTCTGGGAATCTTGGATTCTACTTTTCGTTGGTTTGTAATTGTTGCCATTGGTTTTCATAGAGTGTTTCTCCAAAGTAGATTTTCTTGGCCATTTCCTGAAGTATTTTCTCTTTCTGTAATTAGCTTTCATTTGTTGGTTTTTCATTAGCTGCTTTTCTAGGGGTAAGTGACATTTTGCCAAATTAAATGAGGCAGATATGTTCTGTTATTGTGTTTGGCCTCAACCTCAGGACTGAGGTTTTTCTGGTAAAATAAGATCTCTTATGTACCGACCCTAGGACCATATGGGCTTTAGTCACCAGTTGGAAGGATAATTTTCATCAGTAGGAAAGTGGTATTTATTGATAGGATCTACTCTTACTGGAATTACTTATATTTGAACTGTTTTCTTCTGGCATATTTATTTGATATAGAAGATTCCGATGGCTGATGTGTTTCTTTTCTTTGGTTATCAAATAAAAGAGCTTATGAGGCATGATTTTGGATAACAGAGAATAAAGAAATTATGTGCAATGGACTTTAGGTACTGGGTGACAAAAACAGAATTTGCCCAAAGGAAATTTGATTGTACTATCTGGTATTTCCCTATAAGTATTCATATCCCTAAATATATAAATGATAAAAAAGCAGAATCTTTCCTGTTTACAGTTATATGGGGAAAACATTAAAATATTTTAGTGAAGATAAGCTTTATTAGGATATATATGTGTATATACATATGGAGTACAACATGACTGATGTTATCAAAGATTATAGGTGGCACTTTATCTAAAATTTGAAGACCTTGCCTTGTATACACCTATAAATAGACTGGTACATATCTGTAGAAGAGATGGGAAGAAGACTTAAAGCCCAAGAGCATCAGAGTCTTGAGATACCTTAGAACACAACTTAATTATCTCCTTCAAGGGGCCAAGTTTGCTTTAACTGCCCCTTTATTTTTGCCTCCTTTGCTTACAGGGAGCCTTTAAATAGAGTTATAGAACAGACAAAGGCTTATCCTAGCTGTTAAGCCCTTTTCTATTTTATCAGCTATTATAATTTGTCTTTAGAGATTTGAAATGTTTTGAAAGCTGTTGACCAACTCTCCAGAAAAGTACACATAAACCCCAAATATTGCTTGTTATTTCGACATGTTGACACATAGTCCCATAAACTTGCTAAAATGTAGACAATAAAAAAATACTAGTCAGTTTATTTTAATTCTCATACCAGAATTTTAAGTTGAGTTGCAAATTATGTACTCAGAATTCATTATTAGTTAGAACTTCACCAAAGATCTGGGTGATAGCTGTAAGAATAGGAAGAATCTATCATTTGGATTTTTAATCCCAAAGTCAGGCACTTCCCTACTTGGAGACTACTCAAAATTTCTCAACTTTGACACTACTGACATTTTGAACCAAGAAATTCTTGGGCTGTTGAAGGGAGCTGTTTTTCGCATTGTAGGCTGTTTAACAACATCTTTGGCATCTACCCACTAGTGCCAATAACACACAGGTGTGATAATAAAAAATGACTTCAGATATTACCAAATGTCTCCTTATGGGCAAATTACCTCTGGTTGAGAACCACTGTTCTAAACCTACTGAGATAGGGTGTTCAGTACCCAGAAGAATGGGACAGCAGATTAGACAGAGTTGTATTAATGAATAACATATGATACTGTGGCAAAAGCTTCCCGTATACATTGAGTTTAATAAGTCAAAAGTTTAGTGATCCCTACTGGTTGCTTAAACTTGAGAATACTGTTTGGGCATCCATAATCCTCAGTCTTATAAGCAAGCACCCTTAAGTCTTAGGTTTTGCACTTTTTTTTTTTTTTTCCTCAGCTGTTACTGACATCTCAAGCAGATGATATTCTGTTCTCAGTGTGATGGTCTTAGGTGTTTCTTAGATTCTTTGTTTGTTGTTCAGTCTTTTGGACTCTAGCATGAAATGTAAAAAACAGTCGTATTGATGTTTTCCTTTTCATGGGGAAAGGATGGTAGACAATAGTCACAGTGACACAAATATGAAAGAAAGCAATTGTTTCAGTAGGTATAAATGTTTTCTATATTATTCATGGAAAGTATGTTTAATTTTCTTATGCCTGTTTTTGCAAGTTTAGTGTGGACATTATTTATGAGTAGCTTTGTTACTATACTGTCTTTTCCTTCTAATCATCACTAATATGACATCATCACAATTGTTTGTTTTGTTTTCTGATGGCACCTTAAGTCTTGAGCTCCAGAGAGGAGAGCATGTGTCAGACTTAAACTCTGTCTCTGTAGCTCAAACAAACAAAAAACTGTTTAGGATAATGCTTATATGATATAATAATATTTTCTTAGTTCTGTCACCATAGAGGGCAATGGTTTTCCCTAGAGAAGTATAGTAAAGTACCTCTCAGTATTTTCCAAACTCTACCTACCCACCCCCTTTCCTCACCTCAGCTCTTCAGAGTATGGCTATTGAAACTGTCGAAAATAGAGTCTGAGAAAGATACACTCCAGAATGATAGCTTTTTCTATGGGAAATGAGATGATGGGTTATTTATTTATTTGGGTCACATGTATATTTCAAGTGAACATGTAATAATTGTATAATGAACGTAAGTCACACAAAAACAAAAATATTCTCCTGGAGAGAAGTAAAATACTATCAGTTTGGGCTGGCACACTAATGGAGATGTCCAAGAAATACTGAAATTTAAGTGATATATTTGAGAGGTCTCTTGTTCATTTTCATGAAAATTTTCTTCTTGATTTTTATTACTTTAAAACGGTCATAAAACCACAGTGATGGGATAGAACTATGATCCAGATTAATTTCTCACTTTAGAAATGAGGAAACTAAGCTTTTTTAAGTTGTTTAAGGCTTCCCTGCTCATTGGTAATGAAACCATTATAGAAGCCAAATCCCCTGACTCCCAGGCATTACTCTTTTATGCCACACCAACTGCCAGTTAAAAATTTTCTGAGACTCAGCCTCTTTCCCCCCCCTCCAATTTTTATTCATGGACTCTGCTAACCTATCTACTTTGTTCTCTACAGAATTCTCCTTCTGAAGCACAGAATTTAGATGAGAATACAACTGAGGGATGGGAAAATCGGATAAGACTATGGACTGATCAGTATGAAGAAGCTTTCACTAATCAGTACAGTGCAGATGTACAGAATGCCCTTGAACAACATCTACATTCTAGCAAGGAATTTGTGGGCAAACCTGCTATTTTAGACACTATCAATAAGACTGAATTGGCCTGCAATAATACAGTTATTGGTTCCCAAATGCAGGTAAGGACAAAAGGATTAATGGCTCAAAGTAGTTGATTTTTAAGAACTCAGGAAGAGGGTTTATATTGGAATTACCAAATCTTTCAAATTTACAAGGACTTAGAATAACAAATTAGCTAGCTACTGAGCATCTTTAACCAAAAGCAGGTTATAGTTGCCCTAGCTGATTAGCTCAGTGGTTAAGAGTGTCGATCTGCCAACTGAATGGTCGCATGTTCGATTCTGGGCAAGGGCACACACCTCAGCTGCAGGCTGGATCCCTGGCACCAGTCGGGGCACATGCGGGAGGCACCCAATCAGTGTGTCTCTCTCACATCGATATTTCTCTCTTTTGTCTCCCCTCTCCCTTCCACTCTCTCTAAAAATGAGCCCGGCGGGCATGGCTCAGTGGTTGCGCGTCTACCTGTGAGCCAGGGGATCATTCTTCAATTCCTGGTCAGGGCACATGCCCAAGTTGTGGGCTCTGTTCCCAGTGTGAGGCATGCAGGAGGTAGCCAATCACTGATTCTCTCTCATCATTGATGTTTCGATCTCTCTCTCCCTCTCCCTTCCTCTCTGAAATCAATAAAAAATATGGTTTAAAAAAATCAGTAGTGGTGAGGGGAGTTATAGTAACTGGACACTATTCAGTTATTTATTTTTAGACTATCTTTATTAATGAAAAATTATATAAGTTAAGATAGGAAATTTTATACAGCCTCAGTAGGAAGTATTAAGCTTAATAGAAAGCTAAGCTCTCTTCCTCCCCCCCCCCCCCATTCTTATATTAGTCGTAGACCACTAAAATCTTAATTATGCATTTTTCTTGGATTTTTTAAAATATTTTCACTGATTTCAGAGAGGAAGGGAGAGACAGACAGACAGAGAAAGAAAGATCAATGGTGCGATAGAATCATTCATTGGCTACTTCCCCACAAGCCCCCTACCAGAGAAGAACCCAGAACCTGGGCATGTGCCCTGACTGGGAATCAAACCGTGACCTCCTGGTTCATAGATCGATGCTCAACCACTTAGCCCCTCTGGACGGACTTGTATCTTTTCTTGGTGTCATTGGACCCAAATTAAGCTGTGAAGGTGTGAGGTAATGTGGCAAGTTCACTACATGGAATTTGTTTCCTAGAAATACTGACCTTTCATCAACTCAAAAATTTCTAGCTGGTTTGGCTCAGTGGATAGAACATCAGCCTGCAGACTGAAGGGTCCTGGGTTCAATTCCAGTCAAGGGCACATGCCCAGGTTGTAGGCTCAATCCCCAGTTGCGGTGGAGTGCAGGAGGCAGCCAATCATTGAGTCTCTCTCATTATTGATGTTTCTCTTTCCCTCTCCCTTCTCTAAAAATCAATAAAAATATATGGAAAAAAAATTCTGATCATTGAGCTAAATAATATATACAAATACATCCTAAAAACATTGGTGTTTTTTCCTCAGTTAGGAAATATTATTGTCCACACTAGAGACCCAGTGCACGAAATTTGAGCTCTGGGGTGGGGGGAGGGGTGGGATTCCTCAGCCTGGTCTGCGCCCTCTTGCAGTCCGGGACCCCTCCTTACCACCACCCTGCTCGCCGCTCCTTAGTGCAGCCATGCAGGCGGGAAAGGCTCCCCCACCACTGCACTCACCAGCTGTGAGCCTGGCTTCGGGCTGAGCAGCGGTCCCCCTGTGGGAACGCACTGACCACCAAGGGTCAGCTCCTCCGTTGAGTGTCTTCCCCCTGGTGGTCAGTGCGCATCATAGCAACTGGTCATTCTGCCGTAACTGTCGCTTAGGCTTTTATTATATAGACTAGAGGCCCAGTGCATGATTGAATCATGCACGTGTAGGGTCCCCTACACGCTTTCGCTTTTCGCGGTGGAGCTGGGTGCCTGTCCGCTGGTGCACCAGGCCTTTCAGAAGCCTCCGGCTCGGCGGAGGTTTCTGAAAGGCCTGGTGCCGGAGCAGATAGGCACCCAGCTCCGCCACTTTTGATGGTTCGCGGCCGCTGAGGGGAGCTACCCTGCGCCTCTCAACAGCTGCTGAGGGGGGCTGCCACGGACACCTGGCTACCCTGCCGTTGAGAGGCGCAGCTGGGTGTCCGCGGCAGGCCCCCTCAGCGGCCTTGGATCTGGCCGTTGAGAGGCACAGGGGGCGGGAGTCCCGCCCCCTGCGCCTCTCAGTGGCAGCGGATCCGTACCTCTCAATGGCCGGATAGGCCACCCCGAGTCCCGCCCCCCAGCCTCCCGCCGCCCAATCGTGGGCGTAGCAGAGTGATGGTAATTTACATGTTACTCTATTATTAGATAGGATGTTGCTGCAGTCTAATGTTAATACTCTGGTTTTATTCAGCTACAGTTGGGAAGAGTCACTCGTGTTCAAAAGCACCGGAAGATCCTGAGGGCTGCACGAGATTTGGCTTTGGACACTCTTATAATAGAGTATCGAGGGAAAGTCATGTTACGACAGCAATTTGAGGTCAATGGGCATTTCTTCAAAAAGTAAGAATATCATCTTGTGAGCAGTGAGGGCAAAAGTGGGCCTGGCTGAGCCATATCACTATAAAAACCATTCTGGTTGATAGGATACTCTCTTGGGGAAAAGATAACAGCTTAAATAATCTCATTCGTGTCTGCCATTGCTAGAGAAGTGTGAATAAGTCTGCAAATTGTTTAATGTATAAAGTGGTAATGATTCCAGGCCAAGCATTCCTTGCTTTGTGCTTATTCTTTAATCAAAAGCAGACAAGCATGTGATATTTTCCAAGTTTAGGCATTGCAAAAGACTACTGCTTCTTCTGTCAGCATTTGCTTTATATTTGAAGTCACGGGGTGGCCTTTTTATTTGTGTTGAGAATTACAGGAATTTTTAAATTATATCCCTAGACCATACCCCTTTGTGCTCTTCTACTCAAAATTCAATGGTGTAGAGATGTGTGTGGATGCACGTACTTTCGGTAATGATGCTCGGTTCATCAGAAGATCATGTACACCAAATGCAGAGGTAAGATTTCTGTAGCAACTTCTCTTTGAATGGAATCACCAAAGAATAGAGTAAGTCTACTGAAGAAACAATCTGAAAACTTCACCCAGTTTAAGGTCTGTAGATAATGGTTATGATCTTTAATTGTAAAAGAGAGGCGAAAAACAGAAGTAATGATGCTTTTATTCTGACAGGATGGGGGCAAGGAATGAATTCTTTTTAGAGAAGAAGAAGTGGGGAAAAGCATTTGTTAAAGAGAAAGAGCTAGACTGGATAAGAAGTCAAAGAGTTTATAGTAAAGAAGTTGCCATATAGTAGAAGATGTCATTGGTTCCAAACTAAGCTGTATGGTTAATAGTGCTATAAAAGAGATTCTAGACATTTTTAGAATTGATTAATCAGTGCAACCGTATCAAATAAAGCAAGAAACTCCACAGTTTTCTTAACAGGCTAAGGAATTTTAATTCTCTGAAAACAGCTTTAATATATAAAATAGTGGTCTTACCTTGATTTCTAACATCTCGAGGTTTATTGAAGTATACATTTTCAAACAGTTACTATATAATAGTTCCAAATGAAATGATAGAGTTAAGACTATTATAACTCTAAGTGGGGATAAATTATTTGTATAAAACGTTTTTTTCTTTTGGAGAATTTTTGGTCTTTGTGATAAATCATCAATCATAAGTGCTATTCACACAGGTGCGACACATGATTGCAGATGGGATGATTCACCTGTGTATCTATGCGGTGTCTGCTATCACCAAGGATGCTGAAGTCACCATAGCATTTGATTATGAGTACAGTAACTGGTAAGACCTCTAAAACCTTTCCTAACATGAATGGCCTTATCTTACATATTAAGCTATTAGGTCTGCTTTTGTTCCTAAACATTTTTCTCTTTTTAAACTAATCTTTTCATGAGTATTGCATTTTCTGCTTAGAAATTGTGGAAGGAAAGAGATTTGGGGCATTTTTTGTTTTGTTTGTTTTATGAGACATAGATACATAGTATTATACTGCTCAATAGTCTGCTAACCAAATGTGTTTTAGTTTACACCTTCATAACAAGAATAGCAAAAAATAGGTATGTATGAAATTCCTAGAAATTGTGACAGCATCAGTTTTATGCACACAGTAGTTGTGCCAGGGGTCATATAGAATGAGAATTTAAAGGTTCACCCATCCACTCAAATCATGTAATCTAGTTATATATAACAATACAGAAAAAACAGAAATGGCAAATCACAGATGAATATGTGATGGGTTTTATAAAATGGATGATTTTTTCTTCCATGGTCCTTTTAGGCAATAAAGATTATAGATAAATTGATGTTTGGCACATGTATGAGAAGAAAAGGTATTAATAATAAGTAGGGCCCTAGCCAGTTTGGCTCAGTGGATAGAACGTCGGCCTGTGGACTGAGAGGTCCTGGGTTCGATTCCAGTCAAGGGCACATGCCGGGGTTGTGGGCTTGATCCTCAGTGTGGGGTATGCTTGAGGCAGCCGATCAATGATTCTCTCTCATCATTGATGTTTCTCTCTCTCTCTCTCTCTCTCTCTCTCTCTCTCTCTCTCTCTCTCTCTCTCCCCCTTCCTCTCTATTAAATCAATAAAAATATTTAAGAAAAATTAATAATAATAAGTAAGGAATTAGTGGGTAAAAAAGTTAGTGGTGAATGTAGACAAAAGATAATTATAGCCACTTTAGAATTTTTCACTGATTCATTGCTCACTCAGTAGCATAAAGACAGTTGGGAGAATTGATTTTAGTGGGGGCTTTCTTTTCTTTCCATTGACCATATGCCAGTGGGAAAAGTTGGGGTTCTGTAGACACACACAATATTGAAAGTATTCAAAGGACTCTCTAATTTCTCTGTTTAACTTAATCACACATAATATCAGAAGAAATTACTTTAGTAATATTTCAAGAGAATGAATGGGTAATATAACTGATTTTCAAGGTTACTGAGACAGGCACTTTTATTTGTTTCCTTGGAGCAGTAATTATAAAGTGGACTGTGCATGTCACAAGGGGAACCGGAATTGCCCTATACAGAAAAGGAATCCCAATGCTGCAGAACTGCCACTCCCACCTCCTCCAAGCCTACCCATCATTGGAGCAGAGACAAGACGGAGAAAAGCACGGCGGAAAGAGCTAGAGATGGAGCAGCAGAATGAGGCTGTAGAGGAGGATACCAACCCACAAGCAGAACAAGTTCCTGCTGAGAAAGTGACTGTATCCAGTGACCATGAGGTAATGTTACTTGGCCAGAGGGTGTTGCTATTGTATTGATCATCTCCAAACGAAGAGGATCCCAGGTTGACACATGTTTTATGTAGGGATCTATAGTAACACTTAATGCCCTTCATATCAAGGTGGGTGCATGTTCATTCGTTCCATTCATTCTCTCTTTTTTTAAAAAATATTTTTATTAATTTTGAGGGAAACATCGATGTGAGGGAAACATTTATTGGCTGCCTCCTGCACACCCCCTACCAGGGATCAAGCCCAAAACCTAGGTGTGTTCCCTGACTAGGAATTGAACTGGCAACCTTTTGGTGCACAGGACAACGCCCAATGAACTAAGCCACACTGACTAGGGCCTCTCTCTTTTTTTAAACAATGTCAAGAATATCCTTTTAGCTACTTCCCAGGTTTTAGTCCAGAGAATGGGGCTTGTCTGTGTTTACCATATGGCCCCACATGAGTAACACTGTCAAGCACTAGAAATTGTTTCTAGAGAGTTTTAAGCTACTGGGAGGGGGGTTGATTTTTGTCCAAAGCTTAAGAGTACAGCTGAATATTGCCTCTATCTTAAAGGAAATAGACAATCCAGAAGAAAAGGCAGAAGAAGAGAAAGAAGAGGTTACAGATGACCAGGAGAACCCAGCTCATAGCAGGAGGGTGGGTACCTTAAAACATCCTTTTGTTAGAGCTGACTCCTACTACCGATAGTATGTGAAGCCCTTCTGTTCTGAGTTTGTATCAGCTCATTTCTTTGACAACATACTATACCATCATCTGTACATTATAATTTGGATTTTTTTTTCATAAAGTCAATTTCATTAATGTAGTAGTTGTCTAGTACCTATTGTCGATGATGGTCTTTAGAAGCTTTTTACTAACAATCTCATTTCCAAAAAACTGTCTGGTCGAAACAGAATGTGTCTGTTGGGGCTACTTGCTCTGACTAAGAGGAATTTTCCTAAGTTTGTAAATTTTGATATTTAAAAATCCCTATCAGTCATATGGATTCAAAACTCTTATTTTTTGCTGAAACCATCTTGTTTATTTCTGTCCCTCAGAAGAATTTCAAGAAAATCTGCTTGGTTATTTTGAACTCTGAAAATGCAGAGAAGTAATTGGTTTTGATGGCTATTTTTTTTTTTTTTTTTTTTAAGTTTCGGGATATATGGCCTTGTTTGAAAAGTTAAGGTTTGACCTCCCTTTAAAATTCTAACACTTAAATGAAATATTTCATTTTTAGTTCTTATGTTTTATTTTACAAGATATATGTACTGGTAGTTTTGTAAATGTCTATAAATTTTCATAAATAATATTTCTGAAAAGCTGTTTTCCCCTCATGGTTGAAACTTCCTTCTATGCTAATGCTTTTTTTTTTTTTTTTTCCTAGACCCGGGAAGATAGGAAGGTTGAAGCCATCATGCATGCTTTTGAAAACTTGGAAAAAAGAAAGAAGCGACGGGATCAGTCCTTAGAACAAAGCAACTCTGACATAGAGGTTACTACCAATGCCTCAGAGACACCTGTAGGGGAGGAAACAAAAACTGAAACTCCTGAATCTGAAGTTAGCAACTCTGCTTCAAATGTGGCCATCCCAAGCACCCCACAGAGTATTGGGGTGAACACCCGGAGGTCTTCCCAAGCTGGGGTAAGAGAAGAAAAGATTCCAGCCTTCAATATCCTTGCTTTTGCTAATGTCAGTTACCTGGGTTTTGGAAATGGTTAAAATTTGAATTTTCAGCTTTATTTCATAGTGCATTAAATAAGGCCATTTTCATCAGCTGTGGGATACAGGGAGGCAGAATTGGAATGATCAGACACTTTAGACTAGAATGAAATGTCATATTGTTTCTGCCAGATAAACTCTTGGTGATGAGTTCATAAAAATCATTTGGTTTCTCTTTTGGCCCTTCTGTATAACACAGTCATGCAGCTGCCCTTTCATAGTATTCTCAGGGTAAACTCATGCTTCCCTTTCCTACCCTAGCCCTGAATTCTAAGCCTTAAACTAAAATCTCAGTGTCTGGGAAAGAAACAAAGGAGAGAATTATCTTCCTTGCTAAGATCCCTAAAATTAGGTGGCTTCAGCTGACTTTTGACCTATTTTATAAATACTTACAAGAAGCAAAAATAAATAAATAATCAATACAGCCTATTTAGCTAATTTCACTATTTAAATTTTATAAGAATTACTTTTGAAATTAGTGTTTCTAAATGCTCGCTTTTTTCACCAGTAAACATTCAGAATGCTTAAAGGGAATAGGGGGCTAGATGGAATGTTTGCTGATAAGAAATTTCTGGTAAGCATTTACTCTGCTGTTGTTACAGGATGTTGCTATAGAAAAGCCAGTCCCCAAACCACCTCCAGCAAAGCCTTCTAGGCCTCGACCGAAGAGTCGAATTTCTCGGTACCGGACCAGTTCAGCCCAAAGACTAAAGCGTCAGAAGCAAGCCATTGCACAGCAGGCAGAGTTGTCACAAGCTGCCTTGGAAGAAGGAGGAAATAGCAGTTCAGTAACTCCTACTGAAGCTGGAAGTATAGACAGTTCAGGAGAAAACAGGCAATTAACAGGATCTGACCCAACTATGGCATCAGTAACTGGATCCCATGTCAACCGTGCAGCGTCTAAATACCCCAAAACCAAAAAGGTCAGTCATGAAAACATCTTCATAAGTCTAGTCTGGCAAAGGCTGTGTCTTAGTAAAGTGAGAGGACCTGTAATTTCCCCCCCCCCCCCAAAAAAAAAACTCTAAATATTATTAAATTGACAGTTTTAAATAAAATATTTTGACACAGAGGGCTGAAGTCATCCTACTACAATTCTTTTGTCCCATAATTTTTAGGCAGAGGTAAATGCTGATATCTGGAATTATTCCTCCCTTTGTGGTCACAGAGAGGGTGAAGGAGACATCCTTGCATTTTGAATGCCCAATTCATTCTCTGCAGCTGCTGTATCTACCTGTGTCTAGTTTCTAGATGAGATTTGTCTATCATCTAACACTGCTGCCTCTGGCTTTTACATCTGCAGCATCAACTAATGATCTCTTTTTGCTTTAGTATCTAGTTACAGAATGGTTGAATGACAAAGCTGAGAAGCAAGAATGCCCTGTTGAGTGCCCTTTACGTATCACCACGGACCCAACTGTACTGGCAACGACCCTGAACATGTTACCTGGTCTTATCCATTCCCCGTTAATTTGCACCACCCCCAAACACTACATTCGCTTTGGCTCACCCTTTATCCCTGAGAGGCGTCGAAGGCCCCTTCTGCCTGATGGCACGTTCAGCTCCTGTAAAAAGGTATGTCAATGTTTATTTTTAACCTAGGTTGCTTGCAGTCCTAACATATCTAACACATTCTCCAGATAGCCACTCTCTTCCCATGTGAGTTTATTATGAGTTATTTGTTCAACCTTGAATACTGATGCATCAAAAGTCAGTGGGACTAAGGTCGGATGTATACTGTGTTTTTGGTGCTCAGTTTGTGAGTATTCACTGTTGTCTTTTCAGAGAGCCCTTGAGGTTACTGAGTTGAGAGCGCACAGCATTTGATGCCTGGGAAGGGAGGGACGTTCTGTGTGTGCTCTTGTGGTATTGGTTAAAATGTCCATTTGTGATTTTGAGTGAGATTGGGCCCCAGGTACTCTAAAGTACTTTTGCATAAGTAAAAAAACGATCGAATTGTGTTTTAAATTAATTCAATCACTATTATCATTTGAATTAGAGTAGAGGAAATGTCCTACTACAATTGGCATAATTGCTGTTCCTTGATCAAATGACAAGTTGGATTGTTATTCCCTAGTGAATATGGAACCTACTATAAATTCATTCTATCTCTTTCTCTTCCTGTCTCTCCTCTCTCTAGTTACATACTATTTTTGGATCTAGTGGCAGTAGCGTTTGAGTTGTTTGTTTTTGGAATGCTCTTTCTTAATTCCCAGAAGCCCTGAATATTTTCCAAAGGTGTCTCTCAGGAATAGATCATTGCCTCAGACTATAATGTCGTTTTTGTGTTTCTAGACGTATAGGACACCCTTTCATTTGGCCTTCCTTTGAGGTAGTCTGTTCCCTGGAACACCCTTTTCTCTTATCCTCAGATCTGGATTCAGGCTGCCTTCCTCAGTGTCTGCCATTGCCCTCCTCCACTGGCATCACGTACATGAGGATGCTGCATGTAGATTATTTGATGTGATGAAGTCTCCAACTCCAGGCAGGTCTTCCCTGACTCCTCCAAACTTAAAGCTTTTCTCTTTCCCCAAAGAGCAGAAATTATTTCTTGGGGGGAGGGGGGTTACGAAAGAAGAGCCAGAGTGGTGTGGGATATGGAGGGGAGGAGGGCAACAGGGATCTGTGCACAAAGGAAGGGCCCTACCACTGAATGAGCAGTATACACTGAAGAAATTCTTTTCCTAATCATACATCTTACCTAATAAGTATTTGAGTCACTTACTGGTTTATTTGGGGGAAATTCCCAAGTAGAACTAAAGTGCAATTTGACCATGAGATCTTTGCAAAAAGGGTTTGTAGATAATGCAATAACAGAGTACTAGACTTCTCAGGATGTTAACTGTTGAAGCATCTTACCAAGCCAGATTGTAGAATCTCCTATTTTGGTCCTTTATGAAGGTTAGACAGTTATTTAGTACAGATTAATAGTAAAGTCTGAATTGTAAATAGTATAGACTAGCTTCTTGAAATGATGCCTTGATTATTCTAATGCTGGGTTATGGTCTTCCTATTCCCATCTTGCTTTTCCAACTAGCAGAGTCCTGTGAAAACCAAAAACGTATAGAAATAAAACTTAAAATGTGTTAGAAAATCTTACTTCTTAGAGCTTTTTCTCCCAGGTTATGGTTTAGGGCTTGTATCTGGCTCCATCTTTATATCTCTACTGGCAACAGATAGAAATCCCATTTAACTCATGTTCATGTTATATTCTCCAAATGAGTCTGTCTATCCTTAGTCTTGTTTTATACAGGCTCTGCTCAGGCACTTGTCATCTATATCTGTCATACCAGTCAGACTTCAGGAATTCAGGCTATATACTCTGAATTATCATAGTAAAATTACCTTACTTAAATTGGGTCTTGTTTAAGTTTAGATCTGAACTAAGTTCAAATCACAGCTTTAAGATTTGCTGTTGACATACCAAAATTATATATTACAAACTAGAATACAGCTTTTTATGGGGCAAAACTAATAAAATTGGAGCTTTTATCTAGCAGTCGAACTCAGCTTTATCCTGGGTGGGGATGAAGATGAGTCATTTGTAGATTGGTTAAAAAGTATTCATCTAGTGCAGAACCTAAGATTTCTGTGATTAAACAAGATTGTAATAAATTTCTGAAGATCCCTTAGAGAAGAATGTAGGTTAAACAGGTAGATGAGAAAAACCATCCTCCATGGGATTAGTTGGAACTGTGTATATTATTAATAGGCCTACTGTTTCATATCTAATTAAAGGAGGTACAGGCCTCTTAAGTAAAAAGCAGCGTAAAGTTGTATGTGTATATTTGCACCCAGATTTTTAGAGTATTTGACAGAATATTTTATGATCTCCCGGGATGTTCTAAAGTAAATTGAATCATAGTTCTTTAAAAGCATGTTATGGTATGTATGTCTTTTGTTGGATCTTGCTTCACTTCTTATTTTAGAATAGAAGCATTTATAAGTGGCAAAGAAGTCTTTCAAGTAGTGTCCTTCCTTGTTATCTAAATCTTCTCTAAACTTATCTTGAAGGCATAATATATGTATGGCATTTGGTCTCCCGGATTTCTTAGAAAACCATCCTGACTGAAAAATGAAGTACTGTGCTTTGCATTGGTAATACACTGGAAGGTTATTAATCTCTGTCTCTATATATAGCATTGAAATTCAGCTGAACAAGTCCTCACTGAACACTTGTACTCAGTACTCTGCTACAAACTTTCTTCACATACAATATCTCACTTAGCCTACATGACAGCCCTGTGAAGTTGGGATTATTGGCCTTTTACAGATCAGAGGTTTTGTCTTAGAAGGGTTCAGTAACTTGCCCAGAATTAGGCAGCTAGTAAAAGGCATGGCCAAGTTTCAACACAGATCTTTGAACTGAAACCGAAGTTACTTTGTTGCTCTTTATTCTTTAAAATATTTCTCCCTCTCATCTCTGAGTTTCCTAAAAAGTTCTGTAATACAGAGTTTTCAGAGAAGGAAGAAATGTTCTTTTGACCTTAACCATAGCTGGGACTCAGGGATGGGGCTATCTAATATTAATTTATTATCTATAGGGGTGATTTGAACTTGTTAGATACAGATGTTCATGTTCCTTTTTTATGAGCCATAAAATAACTGTGTAGACATAAAATAGGGCCAGGAGAAATAGGTTAGATCATATTTGCTGTGTTTGATCTTATATCCAACCATAGCAGCATCTTATTCCTTAGAATGCTCCTATCCTTCTTTTATTTTTCCTTTTTTTGGATATCAAATCCAGAATGTAACTTCTTTTATGGGTGCATCTACTTTTCTCTTGGAGGAAAGCACAATAACCCCAATTAAGTCCTGTCATCTGCTCTGAAAAAAAAAACTTGTACTAAAGGTATCTGTAATGAAGGATTTTACAATCATTTCCTCCTGATCCTAATTTTCTTCATCTGTACCCTACGTGCTTTGGACAAGGGACTTCTAAGGTCTTCTCTAAGTCATAAGGAGCTGTGGTTCTGATAGTTCATCTTTATATCAATATTTTGTGTATAAGAGAGTTCATTCTTGGTCTTATTTGGGCTTTTCAGAGACCTGGTCATATTCTACAGTGCTGATGTGATTGTTGAGATCTTTTTATATTCTTATTCACTCTTTTCTCATGTCTACAACTTTATTTTTGCTTTCATTTGGCAGTCCACAATGCCATTTACAAGATACAAAATTTTTCTTGGTGAAGTTTTCCTCACATTACTCCCTAGAAAATAATTGTTTCTTGTGTTTCTAATCAGGTAAATCTATTAAAATTGCTCTCTTTAGTGAAGAGAATATTTACTTACCTGTAATACTTGTTCTCTATAGGTGTGAAATTATAAACACCTTTGACCTTCCTATTTGGGGGAGGGTCCTACTCAGAAATTGATGTTTATCAAAATTCGATCTGTCTTATGTCAGGGCAGGAGAGCCACAGAGTGGTGAGCAACCTACAACTGTGTATCTTAAGAGAACACAATTACAGGTAAGAAATTTTCTCTCTTCCTCAGGATGCGTAGTCTTACTATCCTAATCTTTGTAGGCTTACTTCCTGACCTTAAGTTTATTTTTCATCATTTAGATTCTAGTATTCACTAAAAAAAAATGTGGCTTTTCCCCTTTTTTATTTCTGCAGATCATTTATTCTGGTTATTTGCATTATGTATGCATAATTTAACCAACTACTTGATAGGGAGAGAAAAATTAACAGGATATTCCATCTGAGAGTAGACCTTTTAGAAGTATTTTGGTACCTGTAGTGAAGAGCTGTTTGTTCTTTTATCTTCCGTCTTGGCACTTACTTTATGTGCTACTTTCATCTTATATGATCACTCTCTTAAATAAATGCTAAGGTTTCTTCCTATCTCTTTCCATTTTCCCCATTCTAAGCAGTATGAAAAGTTGAGTAATCATTTTTTATTGGTTTCGGTTTTTTAATGAGATCTCATTATGTGTAATCTAGGTTTTCTCCATTTTGCCCAGTAAAAGGAATTGATGGTTAATATTCCAATATGCTGAAACACAAGAGAAAAAAAATACTTGACTGTGGAACTGAATGAGTGTGTTGGATTGCATCTCTCACCAGTTGATATGTAATGACCTGGTTAATGCATTTGAAGTAGATATACTAATAGTTTTAAATTGTTATTGATAATTTCCTGGTTCTTTTCCCATTATAGCGCTGGATAAAGCAAGCCTTGGAAGAAGGAATGACTCAAACATCATCTGTACCCCAAGAGAGTAGAACTCAGCACCTATACCAAAGTAATGAGAATAGTAACTCTTCTAGTATCTGCAAAGACAATGCAGGTATGTATCTCAAACCTTTCTGAATATATGAGCAATGATTATTTCAGTATAAATACTGAAAAAGTCTGATACAAAAATAAATAGCATTGTTCTTTAAATAGTTACTTTACATCTGTCTTTTTGAGAAAGAGAGAGATCTCAAGTCAGGGATCATTTTTTTCTAGGATGACAAAGTAGGAACTAGACAGTGTACAGATAACAGCAGAAATAGTTATTAAGAAGTTAGATATATTTATCAATAAAGGAAAAAAATAGATATATTTAAAGCAGTTAAGTTTAGGAAATATTTATTCATATTTATAAAAGGGGAAGTAAGAAAGATGTGGGGCACTATTCAGGAGTGAATCACAATTGTAGGTAATTGAGGTAGGTGTGGCTTGGTGAAGGGTAAGTGGATGAATGAAGTAAACAAATTATTAGGAATTGTTTCTTTTAAAAAGGGCTTGCCCTGTTAACATCAACATTTTTAGAAGACAGCCTTGAATCTGATTTAAAGTCCTTGTTTTTAAACTACAGCGCCATGAAAAATCATCCAGCCCATTAGTTTTCACAGTCTCTTTGCAGGGGGTGTAGTTGAATTGCAATTGAAAGCACTGGTGCATGAACTTATGACACCAGCTTATTTTGGGACAGTCTTTTTACTAAAGTTTCTCCTGCCAATATCGGCTTAATTGAAAAGTTTTCTGTGATTTCCATAAGTTTATCTCTATATCTCAGTTTTGGTGGATAGTATTCAATTAAAATAAAATATCAATATAAATTACATGCTAAAAGTCATCTAAGCCTGCAGCTAACATGATATTTCAGATTTTCATAAAAATTGCTTCATTGTTTCTTTTCATTGACCTGCTGAGTAAATACAAAGTTGTATTAAGTAAATACACTTGTCTGCTAATACCTGCTTTATGTTAAAATGTTGTATAATGTATTTGGGGGAAAAATATGCTGCTAAAAATATATTTTCAAATTATTGACTTATTTTATTCTTCTATCTGTAAATTGTATTATACCTTATAAATTATTACAAGCATAACCCCAGGGTAATAAAATCCTAATGTGGAACGTGTAGAAGATAAATAATACCATGTATTTAAAATATTTTACTTATCATGTACTATGGAGATTTACTCAAATCAGATTAATGTAAAAAAATGCTGGTACCAGATTTTTATTGATATTACCAATTTATGGTAGCTTTTATAGTACAGTGAGTATATAACTTAACTGAAATCTTCTGTCTGGTATACATATGAAATCTGCCTAATGCACATTTTTATTTGTGTGATGTGTGTGTTAAGTGTGTACATATTTGAGGTTGGGAAAGTGAGGTTGTGTAGCATCGTGTCCTGATTGACAAAGACAGGGAAAGTGCCTTGGTTACTATATGCCTTATTTGGAATGGAATTAGGACAACAAGTCACCAACCTTTATTGAACCTCTGCTCCTGTCTCTAGCAGTGAGGAACATACAAGTGATACACTTTGCCTTAATAATAAGGAGCAATATAAACAAAAGGAAAATATTCAATTAAAACCAAGCTAGTCAAATGGGTGACTTGGTATATTGCTACAAGTTAATATAAATCCCAAGGAATTATTTTTGTTAGTTTCAGGGTTGTTTGTTTCCCAAAAATACCAAGGAGATATTCATGAAGAAAGGGAGACAGTTTGGTATAGGAGAAAGACTCCCCAAAAGACCTGAATTTGAAACCAGCCCTACCCTTTACTAGCTATATGATAATTAGCAAGTTACTAAACATCTCTTAACCTCATCTGTAAAATGGGAATGGTAATGTCTACTTCAAAGAACTAATAGATTAAATTCAATGATATGTATAAATTTCTTAGTACACTATCAGACCCATAATTACCATTATTCTGTACAAAATACTCATTCTTATGAAACATTTACAGAAATTAGTCAGATACTATAATAAATTAACAATTCTAAGTTCCTAAAAACTAAAGTCCTATAGAAATGAAAGTTATTACTACTCAGCTTTGGGGCAAGTGTAATGTTCATTATTTATAAGTGATAGGGATATATACCCAGGAGAGCCTAAATAATCTACTGGAAAACTTAGAATTAAACTCTTGTTTAATAAAACTGCTGGATAGACAATATGTAAAAATTAATAGCATTTATGCACTAAGAAAATTAATGAAAAGTTTTTATTCTCAAACTTAACAAAACTAAGAAACTTCTTAGGAATAACATTAGTGGAGCATGTGGAGCAAACCATTCCTGAAATTTTTGTTGCTGTTGTTGTTATAGTTAATTCTCACCTAATTTCTGTAAATGTTTCATAAGAATGAGTATTTTGTACAGAATAATGGTAATTATGGGTCTGATAGTGTACTAAGAAATTTATACATATATGGGTTTATTTTGTTGATTTCTTATAGCGTTACAACTTTATAGAGTTACCATCAAACTAGCGTGTGTTGGAATTTGATTAAGTTATATTGAGATTTATCTAAAAAAATAAGCATGAAAACAGCCAAGAAAAAAATAATTGAAAAAGAATAATGAGATATACTTTCCTAGAAGTGTGAAACTAGCTTCTAATAGGAAGCTGGATATTAGTAATTAAATTAGTACAGTACTGGTCCAAGAATGGATTCATATATAAATACTAGAGGCCTGATGCACAAAAATTCATGGAAGAGTAGGCAGGCCTGCCCTCCCCCGGCTGCCGGCACCAGCTTCCCTCCGACACCCACGACTGGGCTGCTTCCCTCTGGCCGCTGCCAACAGGCGCCCAGGACCCTTGCTGCTTCGCTCTGGTTTCAGCTTTGTCCAGAAGGACATTCGGTCTGACTAGCATATTACCCTTTTACTATTTTAGATGGAACAGAATAGTCGGAAACAGGCCTTATATAAATGAAAGATGTTGTAAGTTATTGTGGAATTTGGAGGAATTTAAAAGAATTAGATTCTTGCCAGTGCAAATTCGGGCACATTCAAATTTTTCTTAAATCAAAAATAAACAATGTTTCTGTTTCTATATTGTCTCTGAATTAACAAGGGACAAATATATTGGGAGAAAGGATTTGCAATAAAAATGACAATATTAGCCCTACTAGCAATTTGGTAAGATTTATCATAGGCATTAAAAATATTCATACTCCTAAGGAAAAAAAAAAATATTCATACTCCTACCCAGCAGGTATGGGTCAGTGGTTAAGCGTCAACTGACCCAGGAACCAAGAAGTCATGATTGGTTCAGGGCATATGCCCAAGTTTTGGAGTTGATCCCCCAGTAGGGGCTGTGCAGTGAACAGCCAATCAATGTTCCTCTCTCATTGATGTTTCAATGTCTCTATCCCTCTCTTTTCCTCTCTAAGAATCAATAAAGCCATATTTAAATATATATATATATATATTTAGCCCTAGCCAGTTTGGCTCAGTGAATAGAGCATAGGCCTGTGGACTGAAAGGTCCTGGGTTTAATTCCAGTCAAGGTTGCAGGCTCTATCCCCAGTAGGGAGCATGCAGGAGGCAGTTGATCAATGATTCTCTCTCATCATTGATGTTTTTATCTCTCTCTCTCTCTCTCTCTCTCTCTCTCTCTCTCTCTCTCTCTTTCTCCCTTTCTCTCTGAAATAAATATATATACATATATTCTTTTTTTTTTTTTTAATTTATACTCCTTAAACTAGTAGTAGTTCTTCTAGGTATGTGTTCTACATAAATAGGTGTGGACCAAATTTTTTGTAGAAAGCATCAGTCATAGGATTTTTAATAATTGCAAAAATGGCCCTACCTGATTTGGCACAGTGGATAGATCGTCGGCCTGCAGACCGAAGGGTCCTGGGTTTGTTTGATTCCAGTCAAGGGTGTGTACCTTGGTTGTAGGCTCCTCCCCAGCCCCGGGCCTGGTTGGGGCTCGTGGAGGAGACAACCAATCAATGTGTTTCTCTCACATCAATAAGTCTCTCTGTCTTTCCCTCTCTCTAAAAATCACTGAAAAAAATAACCTCAAGTGAGGATAAAAAAATAATAATTTTAAAATGCATAGTATAAAAACCACCTGGATTTCAATCAATAAAGGAATAGTAGAATTTGGTTTATCTGCTGTGTGCACATACTTTTTTGATGGAATACTATGTAGTGTCATCAAAATTTTTATTCTTTATTCATTTTACCAAATTAACTTAACCTTCCCCTCCCCCAAAATAAAAAGACATAGAACTACTTTTTTTTTTTCCCAGAGAGATTTGTTGTTCACTTATTTATGCACTCATTGGTTATTTCTTGTACATGCCCTAACTGGGGATGAAACTCACAAGCAACATTGGCATATCAGGACGATGATCTAACCAACTGAGCTAACTGGCCAGGGGCCATAGTACTGCTTTTGAATTTGGTTTTTTTTTTCTTTTTTATTCTGAACCGAGTTCACCTGAGGACATGCTTAGTGAGAGAGAAATATTGATCTGTTGCCTTCCATATATGCCACAACTGGGGATTGAACCTGCAACCCAGGCATGTGCCCTGACCAGGAAATCAAACCAGCAACCCTTTGGTGCACAGGACAGTGCTCACACAACTGAACCACTCCAGCTGGGCTGAATTAGATTTTAGTGGTTTGAATCTTGAATCTATAAGAATATTAAACGAATAGTACATTATGACTAAATAAAATTTCTCCTAGGAATATATGGTTCAGTATTTGAAAATTTATTCATATAATTTATTAGCAGACCAATTGGAGGAGGGGGGAGTAACAATTGACAGTTATGCTTTATCGTGAAAAACATAACAAAAACTGGTTGAGATCAATAGGGTAGCTACATACAAAAATATGTATAGCAGTTTCTTATATGTTAACAATAACATTTAGATAACATAGAAAAGTACATATACTTCATAATAGTAACAAAATATAGAGAACCCTAAAGAGTAACCCTAATTAAAAATAAAACAAATCTAGCCCAGCCAGCATGGCTCAGTGGTTAAGCATCAACCTATGAATGAGGAGGTCACTGGTTTGATTCCTGGTCAGGACACATGCCCAGGTTGTAGGCTTGATCACCAGTGTGGGGCATGTGGGAGGCAACAGATCAATGATTCTCTCTCATCATTGATGTTTCTATTTTTCTCTTCCTCTCCCTTTCTCTCTGAAATCAGTAAAAATATATTTTTTAAAAATGTGACGAATCTATTTGGAGAGACATATAGATGAAGGCATGAGTAGGTGAAAGATCATGCCATGGTGCTGAGAATTCTCCTCAAATTACTCATGAATTTAATGCAAACTCAATCAAAATTCTAACTATATTTTTTTAAATCAACATAGTTAATGAATGACTTCTACAGCTCATTAACATGAACAAGTATGCTAAAATAGTCAAAAGATTTTGGAAAGTTGGAGTGGAATTGCTGATATTGCCCAATTTTGCTTAAAATGTTATGTCAATATTGATAGCATTTGGACATCAAGTATATAGAATAACACTCAGAAGTAAAACTAGTATATGTAACATTCTAATAATTTAAGTGTCATATTTCAAATCAGTGGAGACATTATAATTATTCTATAATTAAAGATATTGAAAGAATGTGCTAGCCATTTGGCATGTTAAAAGATAATCACTACATTATATTCTATTTGAGTTAATGGTCCAATCAAAAGACAAAGGATAGCTGAATGGATACAAAAACATGACCCAATTATATGCTGTCTACAAAAGACCCACCTCAGAACAAAACACACACACAGGATGAGAGTAAAGGGCTGGAAGAAAATTTTCCATGCCAATGGAAACGAGAAAAAAAAAAAAAAAGCTGGGGTAGCAATGTTCCTATCTGACAAAATAGACTTCAAAATGAAGGCCATCACAAGAGATAATAAAGGTCACTACATAATAATAAAGGGGTCTATCCAACATGAGGATATAACCCTGGTAATCAAATATGCACCCAATATAGGAGCACCTAAATATATATATTTTTTTTAAATCTAGAGGACTCGCCCTAACTGGTTTGGCTCAGTGGATAGAGCATTGGCCTGTGGACTGAAAGGTCACAATTTCGATTCCGGTCAAGGGCATGTACCTTGGTTGCGGGCACATCCCCAGTAGGAGCTGTGCATGAGGCAGCTGATTGATGTTTCTCTCTCATCGATGTTTCTAATTCTCTATCCCTCTCCCTTCCTCTCTGTAAAAAATCAATAAAATATATATATTTTTTAAAATCTAGAGTACTTTAAGGGAGAAATCAACAGCAATACAGTCATACTAGGGGACTTGAACACTTCACTGACTACTGGATAATCTTCCAGACAAAAAAACAAGAAAACAGAGATTCTAAATGACACACTGGATCAGATGGATTTAATTGACATTTATAGAACATTTCACCCCAAAGCTGTAGAATATACATTCTTCTCAACTGCACATGGTTCATTGTCAAAGATAGACCACATGTTAGTACAGAAAACAAGTCTATAAGTTCAAGAAGATTGAAATCATATCAAGCATTTTCTCAGATCACAACACAATGAAATTAGAAATCAACTACAGTAAAAATACTCAAAAACATTCAAACACAAGGAGGCTGAGTAGCATGTTACTAAACAATGAATGGGTTACCAGTGAGATTAAGAAAGCCATAAAAAACTTGCTGTAGCCCTAGCTGCTTTGACTGAGTGGATAAGTGTCAGCCTGCAGACTGAAAGGTCCCAGGTTCAATTCAAGTCAAGGGCACCTGCCCAGGTTGCAGGCTCAATACCCAGTAAGGGTTGTGCAGGAGGCAACCGATCAATCATTCGCTCTCTGAAATCAATAAAAATATATTTTTTTTAAAAATTGCTGGAAATAAATGAAAATGAAAACAGAACAACCCAAAATCTATGGGATACAGCAAACGCGGTCCTGAGAGGGAAGTTCATAGCACCACAGACCTACCTCAAAAAACAAGAAAATTTAATAATAAACTATTTAACCCTACAACAGTGATGGGCAACCTTTTGAGCTTGGTGTGTCAAACTTCGCCAAAAAACTGAGCATAACTCGGGTAGTGTGTCACTTTTGAGGAAAAAACATTATTTCGCAAATGTTTCATCCTCAGGAACAGCAAATGTTTCATCCTCGGCATGCGGCCACCTCAGCGGCCGCGTGTCATCAGAAATGGCTACGCGTGTCAGTGCTGACACACGTGTCGTAGGTTCGCCATCACTGCCCTACAACATAAAGAATTAAAGAACAACAAGAAAAGCCCAGAGAAAGAGGGAAGGAAATAATAAAGATTAGAGCAGAAATAAATGACATAGAGGAAAAAGAAATTAAAAAGTCAGTGAAACCAAGAACTGATACTTTGAAAAGATAAACAAAATTGATGAACTGCTAGCCAGAATCATCAAGAAAAAAAGAGAGCCCTAACCGGTTTGGCTCAGTGGATGGAGTGTTGGCCTGCAGACTGAAGGGTCCCAGGTTTGATACCAGTCAAGGGCATGTACCTTGGTTGCGGGCACATCCCCAGTAGGGGTGTGCAGGAGGCAGCCATCAATGTTTCTCTTTCATCGATGTTTCTAACTCTCTATCCTCTCTGTAAAAAATCAATAAGAATATATTTTTTTAAAAAAAAAGAAAGAAACAGAGAACACTGCCAGCATGACTCAGTGGTTGAAAGAAAATACTATGAACAATATGCCAACAAGCTGGGCAATGTGGATGAAATGGACAAATTCCTAAAAAAAAAAAAAAATACAAAATTCCAAAACGAATTAGAAAACCTGAATAGGCCAATAAAAACTGAATAGAGGCAGTAATAAAAAAAAAAGCTCCCGGCAAACAAAAGCCCTGGTACGGGTGGCTTCACAGGGGAGTTTTACCAAACCTTCAGAGAACAACTACAAAGAAAGAGAATTACAGGCCAGTATCTCTGATGAACATAGATGCTAAAATCCTCAACAAAATATTAGCAAATCAGAACCAGCAGTATATTAAAAAGATACACTATGACCAAGTGGGATTTATTTCCAAGGATGCAAGGCTGGTACAATATTTGCAAATCAATAAACATGATATATCAGCCTGACTGGTTTGGCTAAGTGGATAGAATGTCAGCCTGCAGACTGAGGGGTCCCGGGTTCGATTCCGGTCAAGGGCATGTACCTTGGTTGCGGGCACATCCCCAGTGGGGGATGTGCAGGAGGCAGCTAATTGATGTTTCTCTCTCATCGATGTTTCTAACTCTCTATCCCTCTCCCTTCCTCTCTGTAAAAAAATCAATAAAATATATTTAAAAAACAAACAAACAAAAAAAAACATGATATATCACATAAACAAATTGAAAGACAAAAATCACATGATCATATCAATGGATGCAGGAAAAGCATTCAACAAAATCCAACACCTACTTTTTATAAAAACTCAGAAAATTCCATATATGGCAAACCTACAGCCTACATCATACTTAATGGGCAAAAATTGAAACCATTTCCCCTAAGAACAGGAACAGAACAGGAATGTCTGCTTTCACCATACTTATTCAGCAAAGTACTGAAAGTCCTAGCCATAGCTGTCAGACAAGAAGAAAGCATAAAAGGTATCCAAATTGGAAAGGAGGAAATAAAACTCATTATTTACAGATGATATGTCATGATATCGTACCTAGAAAATCCTAAAGCTCAACTGGTGTGGTTCAGTGGTTGCGCATTGATTTTTGAACCAGAACATCACGATTCTATTCCCCATCAGGGCACATGCCCAGGTTGTGGGCTCAATCACCAATAGGGGTGTGCAGGAGGCAGCCAATCAATGATTCTCTGTCATCATTGATACTTCCACCTCTCCCTCTCTCTTCCTCTCTGAAATCAATAAAAATATATTTTAAAAAAGAAAATCCTAAAGATTACCAAAAATCTGCTAGATTTAATAAATGAATTTAGCAATGTAGCAGGATACAAAACCAACACCTACAAATCAATGGTATTTTTATACACCAAGAATGAATTCTCATAAAGATAAACTAAACAAACAATCCCATTTACCATTGCAACAAAAATAAGATACTTAGGAATAAACTTAACTAAGGAGGTAAAAGACTTGTACTCAGAAAACTACAGGGCTTTGAGAAAAGAGAGGAAGACATAAACAAGTAGAAGAATATACCATGTTCATGGATTGGTAGAATCAACATCATGAAAATGTCCATACTACCCAAAACAATCTATAGATTCAATGCAATTCCTATTAAAATACCAATGGCATATTTAACAGATCTAGAACAAATACTCCAAAAATTTATATGGAACCAAGAAAAGACCCTGAATAGCTGCAGTAATCTTGAGAGAGAAGAACAAAATTGGAGGGATCACAATACCTGATATCAAGTTATACTAGAAAGCCACTATATTCAAAACAGCCTGGTACTGGCACAAGAACAACCATATATATTAATGGAACAGAACAGAAACCCACCCAAGCCATTCCTCCCAATTAATATTTGACAAAGGAGGCAAGAACATACAAGGGAGTCAAGGCAGTCTCTTCAGTAAATGGTGTTGGGAAAATTAGATACATGCAAAAAAATGAAACTGGACCACCAAGTTACACCATACACAAGAATAAACAAATTGGATAAAAGACTTAAGTCTAGAAACCATAAAAATCCTAGAAGAAACCTTAGGCAGCAAAATCTTAGACATCTCTTGTCGCAATATGTTTACAGATACATCTCCTAGGGCAGTGGTCGAAAAACCGCTGCTCACGAGCCGCGGTTTGCCACTCTGTTGACTAATGAGTTTGTCGACCACTGTTCCTAGGGCAAAGGAAACTAAGGAGAAAATAAATGGGACTACATCAAAATAAAAAGCTTCTGCACAGCAAAACAAACCAACAAAATGAAAAGGAAGCCCACTATATGGGAGAACATATTTGGCAATAATACATCAGATAAAGAGTTAATATCCAAAATATATAAGGAACTCATACAACATAACAAAAAAAGACAAACAGTCCAATTAAAAAATGGGCAAAGGACCTAAATAGACACTTCTCCATAAGTGGACTTACAGATGGCCAAGAGACATAATGAAAAAATGCTCAAAGTCACTGGTCATCAGAGAGATGCAAATTAAAACAACAATGAGGTATCATACCTGTGAGAATGGCTACTATCAAAAATGACAAGTGCTGGTGAGGATGTGGAGAAAAAATAACACTAGTACACTTCTGGTGGTAACGCAGACTGGTGCAGCCATTATGGAAAACAGTATGGAGTTTCCTCAAAAAATTAAATATGGAACTGCCATTTGACCCAGTGATCCTACTTCTAAGAATATATCCTAAGAGACCCAAAACACCAATCAGAAATAATCTATGCCCCCCTATGTTCATAGCAGCGCAATTTACACTAGCTAAGATCTAGAAACAGCCCAAGTGTCCATCAGTAGATAAGTGGGTAAAGTTGTGGTACATTTGCACCATGGAATACAATGCAGCAGTAAAAAAAGAAGGAGCTCTTACCCTTTGAGATAGCATGGAGGGATCTGGAGAGTATTCTGCTAAGCAAAGTAAGCCAGTCAGAAAGACAAGTATCCCATGATCTCACTCATGTATGGAATCTAATGACCAGTAAACTGATGATCAAATAGATCCAGAGACATAAGAAGCATGGAACAGATTGTGAAATCTCAGAGGGAAGGTGGAGGTGGGTAGGTGGGAAGAGATCAACCGAAGAACATGTATCCATATATGCATAACCCTTGGCACAGACAATAGGGTTGTGAAGGCTGGGGGTGGGGGGATGGAGGTGGGCTAGAAGAGGTCAAAGGGGGGCGGGGGAAAGGGAGCGCATATGTAATACTTTCAACAATAAAGGTGTTTTTAAATATATTTTTATTGGTTTCAGATAGGAAGGGAAAGGGAGAGAGAGATAGAAACATCCCAATGATGAGAGAGAATCGTTGATCAACTGCCTCCTGCACACCCCCCCACTGGGAATTGAGCCTGCAACCCAAGCATGTGCCCTGAAATCAAACTGTGACCTCCTGGTTCAAGGGTCTATGCTCAACCACTGAGCCTCACCGTCCAAGGCAACAATAAAGATTTATTTTAAAATTAAATATAGCAATAAAACATTGAAAAGGCAAAAAAGCCTATTGATAAAATTAAAAGGCAGATAGAAAACTGGGAAAATATAACTAGTTGATTTCTTTATTTGAGAGAGACATAGAAATTGGCTTCCTCCTTCCTACCCACTACTGGGGATTGAGCCTGCAACCCGGGAATCCAACCAGCGACCTCTGACCTCTCTGTACACAGGACAATGCTCAACCAAGCCATAGTGGCCACCAGATCATTGTAACATTTTTGACAAAGGGTAACATTCTTATTAAAGAGCACTTACAAATGAAGAGCAATATCAACACCTTGTAGAATGCAGGCTAAAGGGTATCAACTGGTAGTTCACTATAGAATAAAATTAAAGCTAGTGAGCCTATAGAAATACTCTTTTGAGTTAATAATTCTACATCTAGATGTTTGTCCTAAAAAGTAAACAAGTGCACACCCAGCTGGCATGGTTCAGTGGTTGAGCTTCCACCTGTGAACCTGGGGGTCATGATTCAATTCCCCGTCAGACCACATGCCCAGGTTGCAGACTCAATCGCCAGTGGGGGCATGCAAGAGGCAGCTTATCAATGATTCTCATCAGTGATGCTTCTGCCTCTCCCACTCCCTTCTACTCTGAAATCAATAAAATTATTTTTTTAAAGTGAATAAGTGCATAAATATGTAAGAGCAAGATTATTGCTCATTGAGACATAGTTGTAATAGCAAAAAATTTTTGAAAAATACTTCGGTGGTTAAATTTTGACAATATGGATGTCATACAGCCATTAAAATTTTAATTGTTATAGAAATATTTTTTTTTACCATGTATTTCCGAGTAAAAGTAGTAAGTTATTTACTTATAAGAACCAAAAATGAGACAAGCAATAATGGTTATGCTGAGAGGCAAATGAATCAGTCTATAGTGAGTTTCTTTCTAGGCCAACAGTTCTTTTGAGTCCCAATTTCTATGTCCAACAGTTCCTTATGTGTACATAACAGCAATGATATTTCAGTTCCGGATGGTGGACAAATGGTGGTAATGCAGGTCCGACCCTCTCTGGTTTGGTCCTGGGCAACCTGCAGTGATGCACAGCTACTGACTGCTAGTATGGCAAGGCATCGTCAGTGTCTTCCATCTCTGGACTGTTTTTCTTCTGTCTTCATGACTGGAGCACTCCTGTCAATTCCTCTCTGTTGCAGGAATCCACATGGTCTCAGAGTTGTTTTCTGAAAATATACAAACATATTCTCGACCAAAAGTTAATAAAGGAAGCTTTTCTATAAATTTGACTTGTGATCCTTTTTCATTTTTTGCCCAAACGATTTTCCTTTGGCTTGTTTTGACCCCATGTATGTTTTACATGGGTGTTAGCATTACAAATGAAAGTTAATTTTCTAAAGTAAAAATTTTCTAGATGTAATCTACTTACAGGATATTTATCCTTACATGACATTCTTCTACTGTCCCCCCTTTTTTGGTTCAAATATTTGCTTGTCTCATTTTCGGTTCTTATAAGTGAATTTCTAGTATCACATGAGCTCACTTATCCAGGGGAAATGATGAACAACATAGACTGATGAACAAGAACAGCATCGATCAGACTGTCAGACCTCAGAGGGAAAGTAGGGGAGGGTGGGGATAAGGGAGATAGATCAACCAAAGGACTTGTGTGCTTGCATATGAGCCTAACCAGTGATCACGGACAACAGGGGGGTGGGGGCATGCGTGGGGAGGGGTTTGGGATGGGAATGGGGGGGATGAGGACAAATATGTGATACCTTAATCAATAAAGTAATTTTAAAAAATAAAAATAAAACTACATTTACAGAAAGGGGAAAAAAAGTACTAAGTTATTAAGCAGTGTGATTTAGATAAGAAGTCAAGAAGGCAGTATAAATACACCAGAATATTAGCAGTACATTACCTTGGGGTTGTGATTTTAAGTTGTGTTTAAATATGTGGATGTTTGTTTATATAATCCTGAAAAGTAGTTGAGTAAAGGTAAAAAAAAAATGGATAGATTTTACCACATAAAATTTGAAAGTTATGTATGACAATAGAAATATACAACTGGAAAAACTTCATAAATATAGTGCTATTAATAGAAAAAATGCAATTGACCACTAGCTTATAAACTTTATAAGGGCACACATCAGGTCTGTTTTGTTGACTGTGATATCATAATAAGTACTCAGGGAATACTAGTATATTTTAAATGAATGACCTGTAAGTTGATTTGAGGGATGGGTTCATCTGTACTTTCCAGCTTTTCTACAATGAACTTTGTCACTTATATAATTAATTGTAACTATTTAGCCGTCTTTTAAAGATTGACTGTTAAGACTTTTGAAATATATAAAAGGTATCCTATCTAATAAAGAGGGAATATGCTAATAGACCCTCATGCCATCGCAAAGATGGCAGCACCCACCGCCAATAAGGAGGGGATATGCTAATTGACTATCACGCCCTCAAAGATGGTGGTGCCCACAGCCAATAAGGGGGGAATATACTAATTGACTGCCACACCCTCAAAGATGGTGGCACACCTGCCTCCAGAGTCCCCCAGTCCCCTCAGCCTCCCAGCCCCCCAGCCGCCCAGGGCCAGCCCAAGGCACAGACAAGCCTCCAATGGCAGTTGCCGAGCCACCCAGGGCCAGCCGAGGCTTGTGCTGCCGGCAGTGGCAGCAGCAGAGGTGTTATGGAGGCGTCACTTTCCCCTCATCACCGGGTCTCCTCCTGCCCCTGAGGGCTCCTGGACTGTGAGAGGAGGCAGGCCGGGCTGAGGGATCCCTCTCCAGTGCATGGATTTTCATGCACCAGGCCTCTAGTTCTAAATATAAGTCACGAAACACATTTGTTTTTGTATACCTAGGCACTTTTCAAAAGGAGAAAGGAAAAATAAGAATACTTAGTATCTGAAACAAAAGAAAAATACAAATATACTTCCAATCTAGGAAAATAAATTCTCAGATATCAAAAAGGGAAATATATATCTCAAGTATTTTTTGCACTTAATCTTCCACTGTATTTAAAATCTTCCCATGCTCAGTGACTCAAAACTCTTTCAGTTAATTCTTACATTAATTCATATAGTTTCCCAGTTCTAATCGCATCCTAACCATTACTACCGGAATAATATTCCTGATGCATAACTCTGATCATGACCTGCTGTTTCAAAGCTTTTCCTTGAGAGCCTGGGATAAATGTTACTCCATTCACCAAGCCTTGCGGATATAATTTAATCTAGTGATTAATAGTGTAAATGGGAACCAGATTACCTTGTCTTTATCTCTCTACACATCAAATTCGTATTTAAAATAGGGATGATAATAGAGGTGCTGAATTTATAGTTGTTCAAATGAAATCTGATTAATTCACATAAGCACATAGTATGTGCCTACTATCTCATAAGCACTTAAAAGTAATTATTTTTTACTAACAGAGCAGTATGATCACCTTTGTTGAGATTCTTAAATTTATACTAAATATATTTTACATGTTTTCTGTTTATTACAAGTTTGTAAATACCTTTGAATAGATTATATGATGACCATTTTGCACACACACATACAAACACATAACCTAGTTCAGTGGTTTTCATATAGTAGCTATTAATTAAATAAATATCTTTTAACTATTGTAAATGAATAAAAGTAAATTTTTCCTCAGAGAAAGCGAGATAGGTTCTTTGGTCTGAGTAGTCATTAAATATATATATATATATATATATATACAATAGCCCTAGCCGGTATAAAAATATACCTCACTGGATAGAGTGTTGGCCTGGGGACTGAAGGGTCCCAGGTTCGATTCCGGTCAAGGGCATGTACCTTGGTTGCAGGCACATCCCCAGTAGGGGGTGTACAGGAGGCAGCTGATCGATGCTTCTCTCTCATCGATGTTTTTAATTCTCTATCCCTCTCCCTTCCTCTCTGTAAAAAATCAATAAAATAAAAAAATAAAAAATCAATAAAATATATTTTTAAAATATATATATATATATACACAATAGAACTTCCTTTTTAAGTGGACCTAGAAAGTATAATATTCTAATGAGAAAAAGTTCCAGCCTAGTTTTTTTTAAGTGGTTGGGAGTTTTCATAGAAGTCATTTCAAAAATTAGTGATTAGATATGGAATAGGTAATCATGTGTACCTTTTTCCTACTAAAGCAGAATGTCATAGAAAGCTTCTGAAAAATGGCCAAAAAAAATGTTTAAGAGAAGAGAAAAGAGCTATGTAGTTAGCATTCAGGAAACTTGAGCTGGTGACAAGTTAATTAAGTAGAGGGTGGTTTTAACAAAGTGACACAAATTTGCGTTTTTTGGAAACTCAGTGTAAAAGTTAATTTATATTTTCCAATGGAAGAAATTAATTAGCTCCAGGGATCAGTCAGAAGTGTCAGTTTTATCTGGCAATTCTCTGGGAGATACTTTCAAAACAGAGTGGCAATTAAAGAGTATCTTTGGGCTTTTGATTTGATTGCAGGAGATAACAATGGGTTGAGGCAAAAGAAAAATTAAGAGCCATTGTGGGCTAGAAATTAATGACTTTATTACAGAGCCTCTTTTTGAGCTGTGGTTTCCAACTCTCATCTGAGCTTTGTATTTCACAGATTTGTTGAGCCCTTTAAAGAAATGGAAGTCTCGCTATCTGATGGAGCAGAATGTCACCAAGTTACTTCGGCCTCTTTCTCCAGTCACACCACCCCCTCCCAATCCAGGCTCAAAGAGCCCCCCACTGACCACACCTGGCCCATCTCACCCAGAAGAAGAATGTCGAAACGGATACAGCCTCATGTTCTCACCCATCACGTCTCTTACTACTGCTAGTCGCTGCAATACTCCTCTGCAGTTTGAGGTGATTTGGGTTTCGTTGTTGGGAGTGCTGAATATGAAGTCATCATTTGCACCTCCTCATTTCAAATTCAATATTATTCCAAATGCTTCTTTACCATGTTCCTTGCCTGTCTCAGCAAGAGAATGGGAACCCTCAGGGTCAGTGTGACCTATTACCTGGTAGCCTCTCATCTTGGCAGTCCACATATTTCCCAAAATAGGAATAATTATACCACAGATGACATTCATTTGCCTTTTGCATGCAGTCCATTGGCCTCCTGAACTTGAGGTAGTAAGCATGCTAGATCTCCATCTTAGGCTTTACTCTCTACTTGTTAAACAGGCCTCTAGCAGCCTAGTAATAATTAATGACACAGCCTGAGAGCTCTGATTATAATATTTGTGTCTTTGTTTCTAGGCCTTTAAATTAGTAAAGTGTCTCTTTCCCTGTTGTTTTGTATTCTCATTATGGGCTCAGTGAATAGGGATTGAGAAAGCATATGGTTTATGACAAATGAGGGTTTTTTTTCCTTATTCTAGGTTACTTTCCCTTTTTGTTATAATGTGTTAGGAATAAGACAGAAACTAACAACACGTTTATAAAGACAAATTAATTACATTCACTCTCTGGATTAAGTTAGAAATGTATTTCTCAGTTATTTCAAAACAATTCCGAATCACTTTAGTATTCAAGTTTGGGTGACACCAGATTTGCAGAGTAGATTCCAGGTATATAAAAATGTACCTCATTTATTGCATGTTGCTTTGATTTATAAGCAGACACTGTTTTTTTTCTTCTCAGAAAAATTTGTTCTGATCACTAAACACTCAGCTCTGTCCCTAACTTGCACTTCTCCAGATGATTGTCCTAACCAATGCCATCCTCATCCCTGTTCAGTATTTATGAGAGCATGGGGATGAAAAATATCTGGACTTGTAAATGGCTAACTCAGAGAGAGGTAGCAACCTTAAAAACAAGAGGCAGCTATACCTAAGCTAGACCATATGAACTTGACTTTTGGAGCAAGCCTCTTTCTGGTGGGCAAAAAATATTCCTGATTACATTGGATTTCTAATAATTCCCTGTGGCGTTCTTTTTAGCCAAATAGTAAAGCAGCTGATTCAGGCCTTACTAATTTTACTTGGTCTAATTGCAGTTGACTTTTCAATTAGCAGCTAGAGTTTGATAAGTAAAATTTCATGAGAGAACATTCTCCCTGGTGGGCAGCATATTATATTAATAGGGATTCATACCTTGTCATTGTAGGTTTTATTATAATTAAACATAAAATTAGAAGGTAAGTTGCCTTCCCAAACAGCCAAGTTTAGTACTCAGTGTATTTCCTATCTCTTATAGTATTTTTGATAACTATGAAAAACTATGAAAGTGTAAAGTGTTGCATATATTTTTTTAAATCAAACATCTTTTTATTGATGCATAGTCTAAGCATAATGTTAGAATATCAGGAGTGGGGGAAATGTTATAATGTATTAAATAGTCTATCCCTTCATAAAGTTCAGTGTATGTCTCTACTATTTTAATCTTATTATTTAACTGAGAAAATTTAGCCTTTCTAATCAATTAAAAAACAAACTTCACTATCCTGACCATCTTTATCATTCTAATTGCCATACTCTTTCCTACTTTCTAGTATAAGAAATTGTGGGGAACCTTATTTCCATCCAAGACTGTGACACAGAGAAATACCTAAAGGTGTCAAGAGTAAAAATCAGCTTGGTTGGGGAAAGAATGTTTTTGAAAGGAAAAATAAAAAACATTCCAGGGGGGAAAGTGAGAAATTTCTCCAACTCCAAGACAAGGAGTTAAGGAAACATGTAGTGGAAAAGAACAAGATTGTAAGGAGTGGGGGAAGCATCAAGAAAAGAGACTAAAAGCAGCATTGAGAAGACACACTTTATTTGCCCCTCCTTCCCACCAGAATAATCCTTCTTCTTTCTGCCTTGTGATCCATACTCCACTATCCATCTCACACTCTATCCACCCCACCAAATAAAATTAATAGTCAATAAATACCCTGCTCTGCTGAAGCAGCCTCATTTCGCCTACCATAGACACAGTTGTCAGTAGTATACAACATTAAGAACCCCCCCACCCTTACCTTACCCCTGGCACCCCGAACTCTTGTCACAACTACCACCATCATTCTTTCCACTTTTCACCATTCAGATCTTCCCATCAGAGTTCACTGCCCACTTTGTTTGAACTGGGTTCACTGCCCACTTTGTTTCACCTGATCAGATACCTCAGGTGAAAGCCCTAAGGGTAAACCTGTTTTGGAAGCAGGGACTCTCAGAGTATACACAACTGCTTATTTCCCTCTCTGTTTCTAAAAGTACAATTGATTTTAACATCAGAGAATGTCGGTAGGTATGGTCAGATCCGATTAGATTATGTCAAGACCATCTAGTCTGAGCTACAAAGTCCATCAGTCATATCTTCTATAACTCATTTAAGAGGAACAGGCCATCTCCCTAGCCCTGTCATCTGCCAACATGCTAAGTGGTTTCCCTGGATAACAGTGGTGGGCCTGAATCACATAGGAAAATGGGGAAATGTAATGTTCAAGAAGGGAGTGTGGAGTGAAGGGAAAAGATTCCCCTAAGGAGGAATAAGTGGTCAGGTACCCAATAACAAATACTGTAGGTTGCTAAACTCTCATCTAATGTAGAAAGAAATATAGTTGACCCTTGAACAACACGGGGGTTAGAGGCACTGACTCCCTGCACATTTGAAAATTTACATGTAACTTTTCAATCCCCAAAAACTTAACTACTAATAGCCTACAGTTGACTGGAAGTCTTACTGATAACATAGTCGATTAATACATATTTTGTATATTTATTATATATTGTATTCTTACAATAAAATAAGCTAGAGAAAAAAAATTAAGAAAAATCATAAGGAAGAAAAAATACATTTACAGTACTATACATATTTTTTTTAAATCCATGTATAAGTGGAACTGCTTGTTCAAGGGTCAACTGTAATAGTGTGAAATTTCACCTCTTTCCTGATAACTGCTTGAGATGTTTACTTATAGCATGAAACATAACCAGTTTATTCTTAAATGCTTTCAAAGGCACCAGGAAGCATTTTAACAAGTCATTCTGTTCATTGAGATGAATTCTGCAGTTAAACATTTCCCCTGTGCATTCTTGTCCCTCCCACCCCACCCCACCCCAAAAAAAAAGTTGTGGCTAACTATCTATGCTTGCTTTTACTTTATTTTTTGTTTTGTTTTGCTTCTTGACTTCAAGTAGATGAATAACAAGATGCTTTTCCCTCCTCTAGAACATATCCTCCCCTGAGAGTTACCCTGCGAATAGGCCCGAGTCCCTGTCACCCGAGGTAGTTATCACACCATCTCAATCACACTTGGAGGCTGATAGTGAGTGTGCATGAGTGTGTGGGAAGGGCTGGGGAATCCAAGTGAATGGGGTGATGGGCTGGAGGGTGGCCGATTGGTCACTGTAAGTTGAATGAATCTTCCCATGTATGACTGTTGTTACTCAGAACTCTCAATGTAGGTGGAGGAAAATAAAGTAGCTATGTGTGTGTGGTGGGGTTTGTTTTTGTTGTTGTTGTTTGGGGGAGGGAGTGGCTAAAGAGTTTAAAGGAATAGTATTTAGAAGTAAAGTTTAATGAAGGCTGAAAGTATGGTAGGAGCCTTGTTAAAGTCTGACAAATAATGTGTGTTTGTTAAATAGGAAAAGTTGGATCAAATGTTGGTAGGAGCTATTTTTTGATATTTATTATTTTAGGTTGATAAAGGAGCAGCTTGTTGGGAAAGTTAGGCAGTAATTTATGCCTTGTTCCTGGGTTAATCTGAGAGCTCTGTTTAACTGCATATTTTGGGTTTTGGTTGGTAGATTGAGGGACTTCTTTAAAATGGGAGAGGCAAGCCTCTTGGCTCTCTACATTCTTGTAGCTCCTTACTGGGTACACAGGAAAACTACGGCAGCCCATGGCTTCTGTGATCCGGGCCTCCATTCTGCAGTGGTTGGAATATGATTGCCATACAAGTGGTATCCCTTAGGACAGGTAGTTATCAGCAAACTCATTAGTCAACAGAGCGGCAAACCGCGGCTCGCGACCGCTGCTGTGGAAATGTAAAATTCAGACTTTAGTGGTATTATTTCTTAACTATTAGAAGATTTGGACAGAGGTAGTAATGATTAATTCCATGAATCCACATAGAGTAAAGACTCTCTCACATAACCTTTTAGAAATTAACTGTTAACACACACCCCTTCTTCTAATAAAAAATTAGTATTAAACACAGTGACAGTTGACCAAATTCCGAATCAGTAGGATTTTATAGAGGATTGTGAAACTGAGAAAGGTTGTATTATAGTGTACTAGAGGTTTTCTGCGTGGTTTTTGCTGTCTTACAAGGAAAGTACGGTGTTCTCTCCTCAGGTGCTAAAGGTTCTAAGATAGCATATTTTGGAGGCTGACATGGTGTGATATCTGGGTTTCTGGAACCATTCTTTCTAGAGTGAGTTAGTTGACCTAGTGATGGAAAATCTTGGTGTTAGGAGGTAATGATAATCAAATAGTAGATGGGGCTTATTTTTGGTACATTTCAGCATTTCAGATACTCTGCAGTGATGGGCATTAATAGTATTGTGGTGTGTTGACATAGATTAGAGGTTAAATAAGAATTGAGTGACCAGAAGGTTTTATGAGGAACATACCTATTTAATAGTGAAAGTGAATGAATAACTGGTTGGTTGATGTCTTGATGCCATTCTCCTTTACTGAACCAGTACCTTAAATACTTGACTTTCCATCTACTTTCTACTTTCTTTCAACTTTTCCCCTCCTTCCACCTTCCATCAATATTAACTTAGAAACGAATAACACCAGAAGCCAGTTATATAAGCCAGCTGGTCTCATCTCTAGCATACATGGGGCTCAGGTAAATCCCAAATTAATACTGCCAATCCCTTAATGTAGTGCAAGGTGATTCAGCAAACTTGATGAAAGGCTAAGCAGGCAAAGTAGTCACATTTGGCCAATTATCTAATTCTGATTTTTCATTATTCTCCTAAAGAAAGATTTGAAAGTAATTTGGGAATGGTGGGGGTTGTTAGTGATCTGGCCTGTATGCATATTGCTACATGGGACTCTTACAGATGTTAATGGCATTCTCTCTTCTGCTTTCATCCCTTTTGTCTCTGCTGTTCACCTGTGCCCCTCTTCCCTCCTTTCTTTTCTGCCCTTTGACTGTTTTCCTTCTCCCCTACCCCATGTCTCCATTGATTTTTATTCTTTCAGCTTTGTCACCGAAAAGACCTGGACCTGACAAAAGTAGGCTACCTTGACTCCAACACTAACAGCTGTGCTGACAGACCTTCCCTCATCAACTCAGCTCATTCTGACCTGGCTCCTCATCCCTCCATTGGGCCCACCTCTGAGACTGGCTTTCCCAGCAGGAGTGGGGATGGACATCAGACCCTTGTGAGAAACTCGGACCAGGCATTTCGGACAGAGTTTAACTTAATGTATGCCTATTCCCCATTGAACGCTATGCCTCGAGCAGATGGATTATATCGAGGGTCTCCCCTAGTAGGAGATAGGAAGCCTTTACATTTGGACGGGGGATATTGTTCCCCTGCAGAAGGATTTCCCAGCAGATATGAACATGGTTTTATGAAAGATGTCTCTCGTGGATCCATGTCACCTGGTGGTGAAAGAGCTTGTGAAGGAGTCCCATCTGCCCCCCAGAACCCACCACAGAGGAAAAAGGTAAGTTTCACACGATACAGAGCACTAACAATAGATACTTATGAAGTTACCACCATGTGTTCAGCACTGCTCTCAGTGTGAGGAAAACAAAGATAAGTAAGACACAGTCTCTGCCATGCCCAATAAAATGCAAGCTGTTTTAATACAATTTGATAAATTTTGTAAATAATCAGCAAATTTAAGTGCCTATCATGTATGTGCCATACACATAGTAGGCAGTTCAAAGAATAGAGCAGTGGAAAAGAATATTAGCAATCAGTTGTATTATTTAGCACTTCCCATGTTCTAGTTACTGTTAAGCTTTATTAAGCATTTAATCCTCAAAATAATCCTGTAAGATAGGTAATTTCCCACTCTTTAGATGAGGAAACTAAGGCAAGTTGAGTGACTTGCACATGGTCACACAGCTAGTAAATGGAAGAGCCAGGATACTACCCAGGTCTGTTGGAGTCTCAATTGCATGCTCTTATTGCCACCATGCTATATTGCCTCCTAGGTTATGCCCTAATGGGGCTCATAGCAAGTGATAATTATATTAATAAGTAATTAATTACAGTGGTAATGGATGCTTCAAAATAGTTGTTCAGATGTGGTGAAAACATCTTAACAGGGGAACCTGCCCAGTCAGATCTGTGGAGGGTACTTTAAGAATAAGCAAGAAGCTCTTGGCCAGTTTGAAGGGTGGTGGAGTAAGAGATAACAGGTCACTGATTTAGTTGATCTTAGACAATAAGTAAGTAGGAATCAATCATCCAACAAATGAGGGTGAGGATGTAACAAAAGAGGGAGCAGAACAATTAATTATGTGACAAGTAATTATGGATGGGATGTAATTGTAAACAGTTGAGTGTTGCCATGGTGTCAGAAGAAGGGTGGGCAGAGTAAGGAGGTGAATCAAGAGAGTTGGGCAGAGCCAGGCTATAGAGAGCTAGCTAATGGTTTGGGACTTGGCTTTTAAGCAATGCCTGTTCTAAAAATTACAAAGCCAAAAGTTTGCTTTTTATATCAGTGATTTTTCAACTAGAGGCATTTGGATATGCATGGGAGTATTTGGGGGTTGGCACAGCAACTTTTATTTATTGGGAAGGGCTAGAGAAGCTAGATGCTCTGTGTGTGTGACAGTCTCACATAATTGCAAAATATCTGTAGTACTATTGGTAAAATGTAGCCTAGTGGCTTTTTACATTTATGTTAAAATAAAATACATTACCAAAAATTATTAACTCCTTTCCAAGATTGTGTCTGAAAAATGCATATGTAAAATTTATCTTATTTTGAGTTTTGTTATATTTTACATTTGGACAAAAAATGAGAGCCCTAAGAAGATAGAAGGAGAAAACACTGGCAGATAATTTGGAATAAAACAGCAATGGATTTTGAAGACTGTTGCATGAACAGCATTGTCTATCAGGAACAAAAATGGAAATAGACTTTGGATTTCTGGTTTCATTATGTGCAAAAGTGATTGAAATCATGATTTATTTCAGAATTATTGCTGAGCACCTGCTATTGGCCAGTTCTGTGCTGGATGTTAAAGATAAAAAAAAAAAAAAAACACAAATAAACTTGGTCTTTGCCCTGATAAGACCATACAGTTTAGTGGGGAAACAAGCAAGACATTGTAACAGACTACCAGCAGTGTAAGCCCAGTACACTGTAGCAGCACAGAGAAGGTATGCCAGGCGGGGCAGGGAGAGGATTGTGTTGTGGCAGTCAGAAAGAATGAGGCAGATGAACAATGAGATGGGGAGAAATTTCCAAGTCTGTATAGGTTAGAGCTGACTTGCTGCAATAAGAAGTGAAATCATTGCCTTTCTCCTTTTATACTAGTTTCTCTATGTGTATGACAAACACTAATAAATCTCTTGAGTGTATCTTGGAAAATTAAGCACATTTAATAATCCTGAAGAATTGGCTTTTTCTTTTGTTTGGGGGTATTTTTTATATTTTTATTGATTTCACAGAGGAACAGAGAGAGAGAGATAGAAACATCAATAATGAGAATCATTGATTGGCCGCCTCCTGCGCTCCCCACACTGGGGATTGAGGCCCCAACCCAGGCATGTGCCCTGCCCAGGAATCAAACTATGACCTCCTGGTTCATAGGTCATTGCTTAACCACTGAGCCACGCTGGCCGGGCTTCTCTCTTGTTTTTTTAAACAGCTATCTCTAAGGATTTCTGAGGCATTAGAAAAAGCTATCAGAATCACCTGGAAGGCTTTTTCAAACTACATAAGCTCCCAACTCTCCACCCTCCCTTTTCTAGGAGCTACCGTTGTTGCAGATAACTATGATAGCACTGTAATCTCACAAGTTTTTCTGAAGGCAGAAAAAAATGTTGAGTTCTACTAGTGAACACCAGTCCTCAAAAATATTATTACCTGGTGTCTTCTCTTCTTACCAATATCTAACTGATGTAAATATGTAGCTGTGCTCAGATCTGCATCATACCTGACAGAAGTTGCCAATGTTGGTACCTGCGTTGTTTGCATGGCTTGCTAATGGTTTATAGGGGTCCATATCTCCCAATTGCTACTGATCCACTAACAATGTCTAGAGTCCTATTTGTTATTTCCTTCCTAGGTATCCCTGCTGGAGTACCGCAAACGGAAACAGGAAGCCAAGGAGAATTCTGGTGGGGGCAGTGACTCTGCACAGAGCAAAAGCAAGTCTGCAGGAGCTGGGCAAGGCAGCAGTAACTCACTTTCTGACACTGGTGCCCATGGTGTGCAGGGATCCTCAGCCCGAACCCCATCTTCCCCTCACAAAAAGTTCTCCCCATCTCATTCCTCTCTGTCCCACTTGGAGGCGGTAAGCCCATCTGATTCCAGAGGCACTTCATCTCACTGCAGACCACAAGAGAATATCAGCAGTAGGTGGTAAGTTGATATTTGATGCTTTAATAATTAAATGAATCATTCCCAGTTTTATCTAAAATGTATGGGAACACTTATCTGAGAAAGCCAGACAACAGTGCCCTCGATCCTGTTCAGCTGATTAAATAATATCAGCCAGAACCACCCCCCGCCCCCAGCTTTACAAAAGCCAACAATGGCCACCGATCCTGTTGTACACCACTTTGAACTGCATACAGTATAGTATTTGCTGGGCCCTAACACTGCCTCTTATGTTATCTCATTTCATATGAAAGGTAAATCAGGAAGGAGTTCAGCTCAGTTTCGCTTTAAATTGACAACAGAAGTCTCAATTCCACACAGCTAGCAGAGAGATAAAGACATATTCTGAAAGGACTTGTCTGGCTTAGGGGAGACCACAAATAACTAATACTGATGGCAAGTACTTGAGTATCCCAGATGAGTGAAATAGAGGATGAGGCAGTTCAGTGATCTTGAACTGAAGAAATGAAGTCTGGGAAAGAAGAGGTGGGGCTCAAATACTGTTTATTAATCTATGAAACATGTATTAAATACTATGTGCCAGACACATGACTTCACAGGAGAGAAAACTTAGCATTTCAAAATGGGGGTTGAGCACACTCTCCCTCTTGGGAGCATGCCCATGACTTTCCCTTCCCCCAGGTGTGTCACCTCTGCTTTTCTCTCCTAAGCTCCAAGGGCCCTTCTTTTGCCTCTGTAACTTGTGCCCTGAGCCCATTTCTTCTATGGCTCGCTTTTACTACCTCTGTAACTTTCTAAACTTTCTCTTATAATTTGGCGGGGGGGGGGGGGGGGGGGGTTTAAAAGAAGTAGATATCTTTAAATTTACTTTTTCCTTGATTGCTTTTTTTTTTTTTTACATCAAGATGCAATGTAATTGTTTTTTAATTCTTTATTGTGCTTTTTCTTTAAAAGTTTTTTCTTTTGTGCCTGACATAGTTTGAGGCAGAGAAAATACCTTGTTTTAAATTGATGTCTAAGAAGATGTTTTTTAAGTGAATATGTTGTACAACCTTTGTCAGAGATTCAGTTGTTCCAGACTCTTGACTCTGAAATCCTGCAGCATAAACTTGCACCCTGTTGCCTTCACAGGATGGTTCCCACATCAGTAGAACGACTCCGAGAAGGAGGGAGCATCCCCAAAGTCCTCCGAAGCAGTGTGAGGGTGGCCCAAAAAGGAGAGCCTTCTCCCACATGGGAGAGTAACATCACAGAGAAAGACTCAGGTAAGCCTAAGGCTTTGTGCTGCCAACCAGTTCAGGGACATGTGACCAGGCTCCATACATTTCATAACAAATGCTAGGCTAAGGTGAGTCAGCTTCTTATGTGGTTGGGCTTCATTGTATTCACGGTTCCAGCTTGGTTTGCTTCTACTCTTTTGGGCTACAGCATTCTTAAGATCTACCATTGCTTTCTCTCTGTCTGCTTTTTTTTTCCCCCCAAGGGATACCTTTTGGTAACTCATCTGTCCAAAGGCCTGGAAATCTTCCCTGTTGGAGGATGAAGAGAAAGGAGACAGGAGTCAGATCAGGCATTTAAGACATAGCCCATAATTAACCACTCCTTTTGCCCTTGTCGCATGCTACACTCACCTTATTTGTCAGAAAGAGAGCAGCATGGGTTAGTGATGGCATTGGTGATTGCAATAAACAATGGCTATTTCTCAGTTTCTAAGAAGCCAAGTTGATTTTGTATTACATTCCAGACCCTGCAGATGGAGAAGGCCCAGAGACACTGAGCTCAGCACTCTCAAAAGGAGCGGCCGTTTACAGCCCTTCCAGATACAGCTACCAGGTGAGGCAAGAAATTGCTCATTTCTGGGCATAGGAGTATGTTCTGGATGCCAATGTTTTGAGATGCCATCTTTGTGTATAGTTTTAGCAGCCTTAGAAATAAGCCATCATCTGCTCACCTTCGGGTAATCAAATCATTCCAGAAAAATAAGTGATCAGAGATAGCTATTTTGCGGTCTTTGGTATTCTAAAAAGAACAGTAGTTAAGATGAAGAAGAAAAAGGAGGGTGTTTTAAATATTCACAAACCTAAATGGCTTAAATAGGGACTTTTTCACCTCTTTATCTTTTTCTTCCCAACTCTTTCTAGCTCCTGCAGTGTGATAGTCCACGGACAGAATCACAAAGCCTCCTTCAACAAAGTTCCTCCCCCTTTCGAGGACATCCCACCCAATCTCCAGGATACAGTTATCGAACTACTGCACTGAGACCTGGAAACCCCCCCTCTCACAGTTCTTCAGAATCCTCCCTCTCCTCTACGTCCTATTCCAGCCCCGCCCACCCTGTGTCCACAGACTCATTGGCCTCATTTACGGGGACACCAGGGTATTATAGCAGCCAGCCACATTCTGGAAACAGCACGGGCAGCAGTCTTCCAAGGAGGAGCTGCCCTTCTAGTGCTGCTAGCCCTACCCCGCAGGGGCCCTCAGACTCACCGACCTCAGACTCGGTTTCCCAGTCCAGCACAGGAACTCTGAGTTCCACCTCCTTTCCTCAGAACTCTAGGTCGTCATTGCCATCAGACTTACGGACTATCAGTCTGCCCAGTGCTGGGCAGTCCACTGCCTATCAGGCCTCCAGGGTATCTGCAGTTTCCAATTCACAGCACTACCCGCACCGCGGGAGTGGGGGTGTGCACCAGTACCGACTCCAGCCATTGCAAGGGTCGGGAGTCAAGACTCAGACAGGACTTTCCTAGGGCTTCTGGATTTGGGCAAATAGAACTGAATGAGCCCATAGCTGCTTCCTTCCAGCTGCCTCTGGAATCTAGGCCAAGCAGATTGCTGGGGAAGGGGGTACAAGGTGCCAGAGGATTGGGTCTGGTCGACAAGAAACAAGACTTGTGGTCACAACAGGCTCAGGCCTTGGAGAAAGATGTAAATCTTGTCTGAAGCAGAGACTATAAAGAAGTTTCTCCCTGCTGTTAAGGGTACATTGTTGACAAGCAAATGGTGTTTCGGTTAGTAACGGTTCTAAGTGCAATGAGTTGTGTTGAAGCCTCCGTCTCCCATCCTTGCCTGTAGCCTGTAGTCACTTGTGCAGTGAGGACATCTTTTTAAATCCAAAAAAAGTTTTCTTTTCAAAGGAAAAAAAAATGTGAAAAGAGCCAATCTCCAAACCCCAAGCCATCTGATAGTGTTAGGGTTTTATGCACTTAAGAAAAAAGGTAGGTATGTAAATGTTCACCGGAAGACAACCATTCCAAAAGCAGATATCCAGCCAAGATGTGTCCACCAAGAATGTTCCTACCTTTGTCTTTAAATCACCGAGAAATAGGCAGGGATAGTGAAGCTTGGAATGTGCTCTGACTAAGGGGTGCCTGGCTCTCTGAAGAAAAGCTTGTGGTCAACTCTTGATTATTCAGGAGCAGATTAACCTAGTAGATTGTCTGAGCCCCCAGCTGTTACCATCCCACTCCCCTTCCCCAAGCTATTTCACAGCTCAGTAACCCATGAAGGTAATAGGTAAAGAAAAGAGGAATGATAAGTGAGGTGGGCCAATTGCTACTTATCAGCTGTTGGCAATAAATTTACTTAGGAAGGATCCCAGATGGTTTGGGAATTCTTTGAATTTTATTTTTTCTGCTCCCAATTAATCAGGAGTTGACGATCCCATGAGTAGGACCGCCTCCATGATTGGGGAGCATGCACTCGTGACTGCAGGGTAAGAGTGGAAAGATGTGTGGAGTGGTGCCGACAGGACTGTGATTGTGTGTGGGCATGTTCCACATTTCTTTGGGGGATGCTCATTTGAGAGTGGCCTGGGTGAGACAGTTAGGAAGCCACCCACGCACCTAACACTGTTCTGGATGAGAGACAAGAGCAGACTGGCTTCTCCCCATCAGTGCATTGTGCCTGTTGTACGCCCCTGGAGGAGCCCTGGAGCCAGCCCAGGTGGGGTACACAATCTTTTTAAAATTCCATACGGTTGCCAGCTTCTTTCTTTCACTTGTTTACTGTAATATCCGGCGTGTTTTTATTTATCTAATTTTGTATTCAGTTATAACCATGGTAGGGGTAGCAGATCTATGACAGGTGTAATCCCTGGTGCTGCAGTGGACCTTACTTCTTTTCTTTTGGACAAGATAATACTGTGAGTCTCCCTCCTTCCTTCCCTCCAGATTGTTTTTTTTTGTGTTTTTTTTTTGTTGTTTTGTTTTGTTTTTGCCCAGCCTCTTCCATCCCCTTCCTTCTACCCTTCCTACAACTATCATATGCACAGTCTTCTCTCTTTGTGTGTGACTGTTACAAAATTTCATTTTTTCAAAATTGAAATCAGGTGTTTGCTCAAATGAGGGGAGATTTTTCTTTTTAATGCTGACAACTCAGCAGAATACTTTTCTTTTTGTTTCCCCCACAAACCCATCAGTCTGGGAGAGCCTTGGGAGTGGAAATCATGTGGCCTGGGATGCTGGTTTCTTTGTATATTATATAAAACGTATGTAAATGTCTCTCCATTTGGGCTGGGGTTTGCATTCTCTCCTTGGCTGTTAACCAAGGGGAGAGGCCAGCAGGCAGGCAGCCCTCACCCTGCCTGGCACGTGCAGAGACCCCAGCCACTCTGTGTGGGCAGGGTGCTGTCAAGACCAGACCTCTGGGGGGGATGGGGGCGGGGGGGTGGGGGGAACTCTTGGAAGGGAAGAAGTATCACTTCTTTCTCAAGTGGAGTGTTTACACCTTGATGTAACATTTGAACTTTCACAAGAGATGTAATAATTTTGATAATAAAATTCTTAACCATAATAATCATAAAGTTGAGAACTTCTTTGTCCAGTTCTGTGACCTTGCCTTGCCGAATTTTCCTGTTTCCTTACCTGAAGAGGGCAAGGTGTACCAATGTTCAGGAGGATGTGCTCTTGGTGTTGTGCCTATAATGAGGCCAGGAATATGGATTGGTCTTCATTCTGCCTTTTATTATGATTATGGGCAGGCCAGTCTGCAGCAGAGGAACTGAACATTGCAAACTGACTTGAACCAGACTAGAGTTCCTGACCTTGGCCTTAACCTTATTCACTCAGCTACGATTTATTGGCCTCGTTCTTTTCTATCAAATAATTTCAGGCATTGTTTTTGGTGGTGGGTTTATGTGATTAAAATGGGGCATGAGGAAGGCAGATAAAAATATCTGCTTTCAAGGTGCTTACACTCTAGAGCAGGGTGAGAACTAAACCAGTCCATAATTTCAAGTAGTCATTACCATGTTATTGTTTCACAACTGTTACATAACTAGGGAGGTTGAGGGGTCACTCTAAATTAGTGGATCAGGGAAGTTTCCAGGAAGGTGACATTTAAGCTGAGACCTCAGTAGTAAGGAGGTAGTCATGGGATGATAAGAATAAAGATCATTCCTGGGGAGTTAAACAGCAGGTACAAAGCTTTTGAGCAAGAATGCTGTGGTTAGGATATAGTGAATGACCAGGGCAGGGAAGAGGAGTGGTAGATATCCAGGAAGATAGGCATTGGGTCATATGGCACAGTGGTCAGCAAACTGGCCTTTCTCTGAAGGGCCACATAATACAGTTAGGCTTTACAAGCCATGTGGTCTCTGTCACAACTATTCAGCTCTGCCATTGCAGCACAAAAACAGCCATAGGCAGTATATGGCTGAGCTCCAGTATATTTACAGAAATATGTGGCCAGTCAGATTTGCTGGTACCTGAGAGACAGCCTGTGGGTTTAAAGAATCTGATTCTAAGTACATTGGGAAAGTCATTGCAAAATATTAAGCAGAGAGGTAACATAGTCTAATTTATGTTTAATTACTCTGATTGTTTTGATCCAATTGGGAGAGAGATGAATAGATGCCAGGAAACCAGTTTGGAAGCTATAGCAATTATTTAGGCAAGCAACAATACAGTGATGGCTTCTATTAAGACAGTAATAACAGGGATAAGGAGAAATACTTGGAATCAGGGCATGTTTTGCAAGTAAACAGCAGTGCTTACTGATGGATTGCTGTAACAGTATTATACTGTTTGACAAATATTTGCTGAGACCTATGATACACTACCACTTTGCTAAGCATATAAGGGATTCAAAAATAGAGAAAATGCTATCCATTTCTTAAAGGAGCTTAGGAAGTAACCAGTTGGGGACATAATAAAAATTATCTTTGTTTGAAGGCCTTTCCAAAATGCCTGTAGGAGTACTTAGTAATCTTACAACAGCCACAATTGAATTCTGCCCGGGGTGAAAAAATAGGTTCACAGTCTTCTTTAAGAAGTATTTCCATATATAGTGCCTTTTTAAAAAATCTATATTCTTTTAATTGATTTCACAGAGGATGGAAGAGGGAGAGAGAGAGAGAAACATCAATTATGAGAGAGAATCACTGATTGGCTGCCTCCTGCACATCCCCTACCGGACATGTGCCCTTGACCAGAATCGAACCCAGGACCCTTTAGTTCTCAGGCCGACACTTGATCCACTGAGCCAAACTGGCTAGGGCTATAGTGTTTTTTTAAGAATATATTTTTATTGATTTCAGAGAGGAAGGGAGAGGGAGAGATAGATACATCAATGATGAGAGAGAGTCATTGATCTGCCTCCCGCATGCCCCCTACTGGGGATGGAGGCTGCAACCCAGGCATGTACCCTGACCTGGAATCAAACCATGACCTCCTGATTCATAGGTCAATGCTCAACTACTGAGCCACTCTAGCTGGGCCATATATAGTGTCTTATTTGGTCTCATAATTCTGAGAAGGAAGCAAGTCAGATGCTAGAATTTAAAGATGGGAAATTGAGGCCTGGTTCAATGTTACAGGGCTTAAGCTCATCTGATTATTGCCAGAATTGGAAGGTTCTGTTCTATAATTATTTACTAAAGCCCTACTGCGTGCCAGGCTATATGTAAAGTGCTAGGAATGTGAAGGTAAGGCACCCATGCTATTAGAAGTTAGTATATTTGCTATTGTTATCAGGTACCTACTCTATTACTAGGTACTGTACTTTTGATATGGTACAAATGTAAGAAGCTGAACAGTATTAAACTAGTGCAGTGGTGCATCTTATTTATGGCTTTCCAGATTGTCAGGCTCTTCCATTTAGGCCATCGTCTAGCTCATTCAGACTTAATGTATAAGGTAGGTATTATCTCTTTTATAAGTTTTTAATGAATTTTAGAAAATACAACTTGTCCAAGATGTGTCTCTTCTAAACAGCAGATCCAAACTGACAGTTTTGGAAATTTTTCAGTTTATCAGTAGAGAAAGCTAGAAATGCTGTGAATCTGTGCCTAGAAATCACTTAACTAACTGAAAAAGTATGTCATACCCTTTTCTACCTTGTAAACAGCAGTCAGGCCTTTTTGGCCCTGGGGCATCAGTGTGAGGGTACAGGGTTCTCACTTTAGCAGAGGTCACCCTGAAGAAAAAAGTGCTTCATTGGCCAAATGAAGTGGTCCATTTGCTTTGAAACTACATAGATTACTAGTATAAGCTTGTCAACCAGAGCTGGGACAGCCTCTATAATCTTCTGTGAAGCTCAGGGAGATAAGAGGGGTTTTGCCAAAGTTCTTAATATATATACCCTGTGCTCAAGGTTGATAAAGGCAACAACTTAGAGAAAAGCATAGTCATTGAAGAAGATGGTGTTCCCTTATAACTTTTACCTGTTTCTATTTTCAAAACTTAACCTGGCAGTGATTCTAAGATAATACTGTTTTGAATATTTCTCAAATCCTTCATAAAAGTGCACAGAGTGGCCATGGTAGCAAAACAAAACCTTGGGTAACATTACAAGAAAACTAAGTATCCTCCATGAACCCCAAAATAAGGTATGTAGAAATAAACCACCAATAGCCACAAGACTTTCATGGTATCACCTGTTCCAGAAGAAGCAATGGAGCATCTGATGCATCTCAACTCCAGAACAACAAGTTCTCACTTGGAAGTTCAGTGAGCCAATTTGAGAACTACAGCCAAAATTGGGAGAGGTTTGCAGTGGGTACCAAGGATGCTTGGTTAAGCCAAGGGGCTGGAGCAGTCTGAGCCCAGAAAACAACTAACCAGCAAAGCCCCCACGGACAGAGCTCCACATTGAAAAGATACTCTTAATAGAATCTAAATTTATCAGGACAGTCAAAATAGAGATAGGGTTGGGGGATCACATTCACTGAATAAGAGTGAAGCTAGGATTTTTCCATTAAATCCAGGATGTATTTTCCTTCTGGGAATAAGTTATTTAACACATTTATTAACTCCTGAAAGAAACAGTTATAAAGTCCTACTCTGTGCTGAGTTCAGCTGTTTTTTTGTACATTTCATGTATTAATACTTTACACACAAAAAGTACTGTAGAAACTTGAAACTAAAAAAACTCATAAATCATGTCTCCTTAAAAATGAAGAAAAACTAACATAAATGTGCTTAACAGAAAGGGCCAAAGTCAACTGCCAAAGAAAGCAGAATAATATCCCCACGGATAATAAAGACATGCAGATAAACAAAAGGGCACATCTCCAAAACTAGGAAGGAGTCCCAACCTGATAAAGAGTTGCTACAAAAAAACCTATAGCTAACATCCTACTTAATCAAGAGACTAGAAGCTTTGACACTAAGACCAGGTATGAGGCAAGGATGTTCACTCTGTTACAACATTTGTACTGGAAGTCCTTGCTAATGCAACCGAACAAGAAAGGGAAATACCTACACAGATTGGGAAGGAAGAAATGAAACTCTTTGTTCACAAGTGACCTAATTGTCTTGTAGGCAATCCAAAAGAATTAACAAAAACAAACTTGTACAACTAGCGTGCTAATAGCAGGTTGCAGAATACAAGGTTAATATACAAATGTCAATCACTTTTCTATATACCAACAAATAATTGGAATTTGAGAATTACAACATCTACATTAGCACCCAAAATAAAGAAACAAATCTAGCAAAATATGTACAAGAACTCTATGGGGGAAAACTACAAAACTGATGAAAGAAGAACTAAAAAATGGATATTCCATGGTCATGGATAGAAAGACTCATTGTTAGGATATCAGTCCAATACAATATTGAAAGAGAAGAGCAAAGTCAGGACTAACACTGTCTGACTTCAATAATTAATATAAAGCTACAGTAGTCAAGACAATGTAGTATTGAAATAAGAACAGAAGGAGATCAATGGAACAGGATACAATGCCCAGAAATACTGGTAGACCCATACTAACATAGCTGATATTTCACAAGCAGAGGAAATACAGACATCCTTCACAAAATTTAACTCAAAATGGATCATAGACCTAAATGTAAAAACCCAAAACTATCAAACACCCAGAAAACAGGAGAAAAAAAAAAAAGCACCTGGAGTTTGACAATGACTTTTTAGTTGCAACTGTAAAGCCATCATCCATGAAAGATCATTGGTAAGCTGGACTTGGTAAAAATTAACTTCTGGAAAAGACACTATCAAGAAAATGAGAAGATAAACCATAGGCTAGAAGAAAATATTTGCAAAAGATATATCTGATAAAGAACTCTTAAAACCCAACAATAAAACAGTCTAAAGCAATCTACAGATTCAATTCAATCCTATCAAAATTTGTCATTTTCTTTACAGAAATAGAACAAAAGCAAGCTATATTATAAAGCTATAGTAATCAAAACAGTATGGCATTGGCTTAAAAACAGGCACATAGATTAATAGAACAGAATTGAGAGCCCAAATAAACCCATGCATGTGTGGTCAATTAATTGGGGGGTGGGGGGGGGGAACTGCTTCACGAATTTTCGTGTCATCCTTGCACAGGGACCATGCTAATCTCTGTATCCTTCCAATCCTATATAATAAAAGGCTAATAATGAACGGTGGAATGACCAGTTGCTATGACATGCACTGACCACCAGGGGGCAGCTCCTGTATTAAGCGTCTGCCCCCTGGTGGTCAGTGCGCTCCCACAGGGGGAGCACCACTCAGCCAGAAGCCCTGAGCCCTGCTCATGGCTGGCGAGCGCAGCAGCGGTGGTGGGAGCGTCTCCCACCTCCATGTCAGCATTAAGGATGTCTGACATGGCTTAGGCCCACTCCCCAGTTAGAATGGACCTAAGCCGTCAGACATCCCCCGAGGGCTCCCGGGCTGCCAGAGGGTGCAGGCCAGTCTGAGGTCCCCCACCACAGTTCACAAGTTTCGTGCCCAGGCCTCTAGTTTTAGTATATGTGCTGCCAAAGCAAGCACTATGGTCAATTAATTTTTGACAAAAGTGCTAAAAGTATACAATGGTGCTGGAAAAAACTGGGCTGCCACATGCAGAATAAAGCTGGGCCACTAACACCATATACAAAAATTAACTCAAAATGGATTAAAGACAAATGTAAGACTGAAACCATAAAAATCCTAGAAGAAAACCTAGGTGGTAAGCTCTGTGACACCAGTTTTGGTGCTGATTTTGTGAATTTTACATCAAAGGCAAAGGAAACAAAAGCAAAAAATAAAATAAACAAGTGAGACTACATCAAACTAAAAAGCTTCTGCACAGCAAATGAAACTCAACAAAATGAAAAGGCAACCTATGGAATGGGAGAAAATACTTGCAAATCATATATCTGATGATAAGGAGTTAATATCCAAAATATATCAAAACTCATACTACTCAGCAAAAAAATTTTCAATTTAAAATTGATAGAGGATATGAACAGACATTTTTCTGAAGAAGACAGAGACGGTCAACAGATACATAAAAAAGTGCTCAACTTGCCCTAGCTGGTTTGGCTCAGTGGATAGAGCATGGGCCTGCAGACTGGAGGGTCCCGGATTCAATTCCAGTCAAGGGTACAGGCCTGGGTTGCTGCTCAATCCCCAGTAGGAGGTGTGCAGGAGGCAGCTGATCAATGATTCTCTCTTATCACTGATGTTTCTATCTCTCTCTCCCTTCCTCTCTGAAATCAATAAAAATAAAAATATTTTAAATGACATTTTAGTTAATAATGGCCCACACATACAGTGGTGGTTCCATAAGATTCTAATGGAGCTGAAAATTTTGTATTGCCTAGTGGCATGGTGGCTGTCCTAACACTGTAAAGTAATGCATTACTCGTGCATTTGTGCTGGTGCAGGTGTTAACAAACCCACTGCACTGCCAATAGTGTAAAAGTATAACACACACTATTCTGTGTACAGTACATGATGCTTGTTAATAATAATAAATGACTGTGGTACTGGCTTATGTATTTACTGTATGTTTATTGTTATTTTAGAGTACTCTTTCTACTTATAAAAATGAAGTTTGCTTTAAAACATCATGCTGTGTTATACCAACAGCAGCCTCATACATCTTGTGTTCATTGCATCTTTTTATTGTATTTTCTCTTGTGCTCGATTTAATCTTGTGTCGTTTTGTGCAGTGACATGCTATATAGGCTTGTAGCCTAGGAGCAATAGGCTACACCATATAGCCAGGGTGTGCAGTAGGCTATACCATCTAGGTTTGTGTAAGTGCACTCTATGATGTTCGCACAATGACAAAACTGCTTAACTGCTGTCATGAAGTGGTGCATGACTGTAGATGACATTCTAGAAAATGCAAAACTATTGGGGCACTAAAGGATTGGTTGCCAGGAGATGGAGAAAGGAAATGAATGGGCAGAGCACAGATTTTTCAGATGGTGAAACTGTTTTGAATGATGCTGTAATGATACATGTCATTATACATTTGTCCAAACTGTGGATTTGGGGTGAAAATAATGTGTCAATGTAGGTTCATCAACTGTAACAAATGTACCACTTCCATGAGGAGTTTTGGGGTTTTTTTAATCCTCACCCAAGGACATTGTTCCATTGATTTTTAGATTAAAGAGTGGAAGGGAGATGGAGAGACAGAGAGAAACACATCAATTGGTTGCCTCATGCATGCACCCAGCCAGGGCCCACGCCGGAGAGGAGCCTGCAACCGAGGTACGTGCCCTTGACCGGAATTGAACCCGGGATCCTTTGGTCTGCAGGCCAACGCTCTATCTATTGAGCCAAACCGGCTAGGGGAATATTTGTGGGGGAATATTATTAATATGGAAGACTGCACCTTTGAGGCAGGGAGAATATGGGAAATCTCTGTACTTTCTGCTCAATTTTGCTGTGAACCTAAAACTGCTCTATAAAAAAAGTGACAAATATAGAAGACAGGCAAAAATAAAATGACACAGCATGTGGATAAAAAAGCAAGGGGACAAATACCAAAAGTTACAATTCAAGGAAATGCGAACTTAGGCTGTTACACAACTGCTGGGGTCCGCTCCCGCTTACTGCACCTCGGGGGGCCTCTAAGCCCCGCACATGTCCCTCCTACCTTCTGTGTCTCCTCTCCTCGGCGCCCCTTCCCCTGCCCCTTGCTGCTCTGGCCCAAATGAGTGAGGACCGTCTGCACAGCAATTACCAGATCGCAGCAGATTCCCGATTGAATGACTCAAAACACCAAGATCAGAAACTGGCACCAAGAGCACAAGAAGGATGAGGAGGAGAACCAAGAAGTCCAAGCATAGCAACAGTGAACATAAAGATTCTGAAGAGAAACACAAAGAGAAGGGAAAAAAGCAAGCACAAAGATGGAAGTTCTGAAAAGCATAAAGACAGACAAAAATGAAAGGAGGAAAAGGTTAGAGCCTCCAGGGATACAAAAGTAAAAGAAGGAAATGGCTGCCCAGCCGGTGTGGTTCAGTGGTTGAGCGTCAACCTATGAACCAGGAGGTCCCGGTTCAATTTCCAGTCAGGGTATATGCCTGGGTTGCACGCTTGATCCCCAGTGTGAGGGGGGTAGGAGGCAGCCCATCAATGATTCTCCCTCTCCCTTCTCTCTGAAATCAATAAAAGTATATTAAGAAAAATTGCTTCTTGAGTCCACCACAAATTAAAGATGAGCCTGAAGGTGATGGCTGCTTTGCTCCTACAGAGGATCTGAAGCCATTTGAAGAGACCTCCAGATGAGGAGGATGCTGATTATAAACCCAAGAAAAATAAAACAGGATATCAAGAAAGAGAAGAGCCCTAACCAGTTTGGCTCAGTGGATAGAGCATCGGCCTGCGGACTCAAGGGTCCCAGGTTCGATTCTGGTCAAGGGCATGTGCCTTGGTTGCGGGCACATACCCAGTGGAGAGTGTGCAGGAGGCAACTGATCGATATTTCTCTCTCATCGGTGTTTCTGGCTCTCTGTCTCTCTCCCTTCCTCTCTGTAAAAAATCAATAAAATATATTTTTTAAAAAAAAAGAAAGAGAAGAAATGAAAACTAGAGGAAGAAGAGGATGGGGAATTGAAAAAAAAAAAACAAACACCATGAATAAAGATAAAAAAGTTCCTGAGCCAATAGGAAGAAAAAGAAGCTGCAGAAGAGGAGCACTATCTGAGGGCACCAAGTGGAAATCCCTGGAGCATAAAGTCCTGTATTTGCTCCACCATATGAGCCTCTTCCAGAGAGAGTCCAGTTGTACTGTGATGGTCAAGTCATGAAGCTGAGCTCTAAAGCAGAAAAAGTCATTACGTTTTTGCAAAAATGCTTGACCATGAATATACTACTAAGGAAATATTTAGGAAAATTTCTGAAAAAGACTGGAGACAGGAAATGACTAATGAGAAGAATATTATTACTAGCCTAAGCAAATGTGATTTTTACCCAGATGAGCCAGTATTTCAAAGCCCAGTCAGAAGCTTGGCAACAGATGAGCAAGGAAGAGAAACTGAAAACCAAAGAGGAGAATGAAATTACTGAAAGAATATGGCTTCTGTATAATGGTTAAACCCAAAGAGAGGATTGCTAACTTCAAGATAGAACCACCTGGGCTTTTCCGTAGCCGTGGCAACCATCGCAAGATGGGCATGCTGAAGAGGCAGATCATCCCCAAGGACATAATCATCAATTGTAGCAAAGATGCCAAGGTTCCTTCTTCTCACACTCCTCTGAACACGCTCTTCAACAGTGGCCTCCTTGTTCCCCAATCCAGTGGACACAGTTTTCAGACCCGAATTTTGGACCTCTCTGTTCCACCTGACCAGTTGACCTTCCCCTTTCCATAACAATACATTCTCATTGTTTTCTTGGCTCTTTCATTGTCTTCTCCTTTTAGACATCCTTTCCTCTGACCTTTATAGGCTAGTGTTTTCCAGCGTCCCATGGCCCCATGGCTTTTCACACTATACCGTCACCTGAGCAAGCTCATCTGTGTTTTACATTCCAACCATTACCTGAATGCTGTTTCTGGTCCAGATCTTTCTTTTGAGCTCTCACAGTCATATGTCAGCTAACTACTGGAAAACTGCACCAGGTTGCCCCACATGTCTCACATTTAGCATGTCTCATCTTGCTCCCCTGCTGTACTGTCAAATTTTCTTCTTAACAATCCTTCTGATGCCACTCTATTCCTTACCCTCACAATCAGTTACCATGTATCCTCAAGTCTACTTCCTAAATATTGAATTTCTACCTCTCAGGGACACTGCCACCACCTTGCTTCAGGCCAGACTTTTGATTTCTCTTTCATTAAAATGTCTCCCTCTAGTTCAGCCCCCTAACACTGCAACCAGAGTTATTTTTCTGAAATGCAAATCTAATTGTGTTCCTCTGCTGCTGAAAATCCTTCCATGGTTCCCCATTGCTCTCAGATCTGGAGCTTTGTCATCATCTGGCCTTTGTCTCTCCAGACTAATCAACCAATCTCTGACCCTCCCTGCCTCACACTTCACAGTCCAGCATTTAGTTCTCTGCACAGACCATTCTATTTCTTACCTCGAGCTCTGTCCTCAAGATGCTTTCTTTCTTTTTCTTTTTTTTTAAAGTAGCTATCATCAAGATAAAGAAGGGGGGGGGAAGAGGGAAAAAATAGCTATCATAGTTTTTATTTGTTTATTTTTAAGCCTCACCTGAGGACATTTTTTTCTATTGATTTTTAGAGAGAGTGGAAGGGAGGGAGGAGGAGGAGAGTTGGAGAGAGAGAAATATTGATTGGTTGCCTCCCCCATGTGCTCTGATCAGGGCTGGGGATGGAATCTGCAACCAAGGTACGTGCCCTTGACCAGGAATCGAACCTGCAACCCCTTGGGTCCATGGGCTGACGCTCTAACCACTGTGTAAGATTGGGCAGGGCCTGCCTTCTTTCTGGAGTGGCTTTTCTGACCCATGCCAGCCTAGGTCCTATTTACCCTACAGTAAACCTCTCCCCAGCTCTACCCACCCCTCCAAAAGCCAGTAAGGTGTCCCCACCCAGGGCACCCACAATTCCCTGCACCTCGCAAATTTTACATGTCACTTCCCCAACCAGACTGGCCATTAAGTCAGGGTCTCTGTTTTTGTTCCTTCAGTGCTTAGTCTATACTGAGTGCCCACAATTCCCAAGTGCAAAAATGGTAACGTAGTTGCCATATGGGGCATGTTACAATGTGGCAGACACTACAAAGCAATCCACATACATTCCCTCATTGTTCCTTACAACTTCCCCAAGATCACTGTTGTCACCCACATTCGTTCAGTGGGATTTAGCGAGAGGTGAAGGGGCTTCTCCAAGTCCACACAGGCAGAAAAGGGTGGGGTCTTGTTTGCTGCAGTCCGACTCCTAAGTCCAAAGTCAAGTCTGTGCAACCAGGCATGTGCAGACTGCCAGCGCCCACTCCATCTGTTCTCTCCTTTCCCTTGGTAACAGAACCTCAACTTTATTTGGGGTGGCAATGGGCCCAGTTAACAGACCACATTTCAGCTAGTGTGCTCCTGTGACTCAGTCCTCTGGGACTTCCAGAAGTCTCCTTCAAAGGAAATGCGGACCACATGACTAGATGCCAAGCAGCCATGTTGGGCCATGAAAGTGGCACCGAGGAAGACAGAGCCTGAGTTTCTGACCACACTGCGGGCCACACTGGACATGGTCTGGCTACCTCCGACTTCCTGCGATGGGAAAAGAACTATCCTGCTAAGCCACAACGGTAGAGCTCTGTTACAATGCAGCCAAACCCGATAGTCAGGCTGAATCCCACCCCTTGGGTCCCCTGGGGGCCGACTCAGAGAAAGAGAAGCCAGCATGGGTGATGTAAAGTGTTTCTTTATTTGAACATCATTCCACCTGTACTGAAGCTCAAATCCAGCAGCAGCAGAAGGGGTCTGGACCGAAATAAGTGTTACCAAGTGGAACAATGAACAGTGAGGACACATTCAGACAAAACTTACTAATGGGGTGTAGACAACACCAAGCTATCCTAACATCACACAGCACAGGCCCTCTGAGGTCTGCTGGTCAGAGCTCCGGGAAGGACTGTGGCTCCCTTGTTCCTTTCTCAGGAAACTGCAATCCCACCCAAAGGCTAGCCCTGAGACTGGCAGGGGCCTGTGGAAGTTTCTTGTGCTGGGAACATCCCAGCTTCTCCAAAGAGAGGGGCTCCCTTTCTTAGTCCACACTGGAAGCTGGAGAAGGGGGATTCCCCTGGGTCCAGGCAGGAATCTCAAAAGAAGTCCAAGGAATTTTCCCCACAGCCTTGTCTATAAGTTCCCAATGTCTTGGCTGTTCCAGGTGTGACAAGGATCTCGATTCTACCCATGGTCCTCATGCCCTCAGGAAATCAATGTTTTCCTCCATGGGTACTGGTCCCCAAAGAGGAAAGTTTTCACATCCCAGGGACCCAGAAGGATCTGACCAATCAGCGCTCTGAACCACGTCGAGGTTGTGGCCACGTGGGCCTATCCTGAAAGAGTCCCCAGCTCGGGGCAGGGAAAGCTGGGGGGTGCCAGACCCTCTGACCCAGTCACAATTGGGAGGAGCACCTCAGAGAGCTGCTCAAAGCTCAGCTTTCAGGGACCAAGAGTACAAGAGACCGCTCTCTCTGCTCCCACCTCCTCCCAGAGGCTAAACCCCAGTGAGGCCATTCCACAAGCGTCCCCTGGCCATTATGGCTTCCTTGCTCCAGGAGCCCTCTGGGCCACACTTGGGCTTCCCTGGGGCCCTGGCTAAAGCACCTGTTGCCCTTCTGCTCCCACCTCTGCTGAAGCCTCAGGGGCAGAGCTGTGGTTTGGTCCCCACTCTGACCTCTTTCCCTTCCCTGTGTTACTTTGGTGTTCCTTCAGCCCACCCAACACGGCTTTCCGAACCCCAAATTCCTCTGCCAGGGCAGCAGCTGGCTGAGCGGATGGTGTCATGGAAACACTGTCAGACGGTCTCCAAGGGAATGAACCTCCCTCTTCTCTACCACTCATCCGCTCCAGTGGCGCTAACCTGCTCCGAAATCATCTGGACTGTCCCCTGATGTGAGGGCTGTCCTTGGCCTCTGAGGGGGGAGGGTCTAACCTCTCCACAGGCACATGGGACGGTGAGCCCCTGGCACAGTGCACACACACAAGCAGCTGCTCCCTCTTCCTCAGCATCCCGTAGCCTTCATCCGCCTCCTCTCCTTTCCCTTCCATTTCCCCCTGCATCCCAGTCTGGTCTCCCACCACTGTCTAGCCAGTGCCTCCTTCCCTATCTCTAATTCCTCTTTCCAGTCCCCTCCCCCGCTCCCCCCCCCCACACACACACACACCTCAGGTTCTCTGTCCCTCTGGGTCCCCCTTCTGTTCACCCTTCCTCTCTCCTTTCTCCATTTCTGGACCTCTCTGCCCCTCCCTCCCCCTTGCTCTATCTCTGCCTCTCCTTCTCCCTCTCTCCTGTCTCATTCTTTCTCCCACCTCTGTCTTCTCCCCATTCCTAACCACTTGATCCGGACTCTCTCTCTCTGCAGCCTTCCAACACTGGGTTTTGGTTTGGATCTGCCCCCTCCCCCCCACTCCCTCCCTCCCACAAGGCTTTCCTGTCCCTTCCCTTCCACCTGGGACCCTGGTGCCCAGCCCCACCTGCAGGCAGCCTGCTGAGGAAGGTGCCAGGGGGGCTGCAGTGCAGGGCTTGGTAGGAGCAGGAGAGAGGGGGCACGGTGCTGGGCAGAGCACTGGGGGAAGGTGTTTGCCCAGCGGGAGGGTCAGGACTTGGGGAGCTCCAGGTTTCAGGAATCCTACCAGGATCCAGCATCCGATCCGGGTTGGGTCCAGATGGGGGACTCGGTCAGAGGATTCCTAGAGTCTGTCTTGGAAACCCTCTCAGGTCCAACTCCAATGGAAATGAACACAGGTTGGCAAATACATGGCACTAATGCTTTTCTCCCCTCCTTTGGCTGAGCCAACAGAACAGAATGGTGGGGTGGCAGGCCCCTCTCCAGCGGGCCCTGCAGCCAGAAGCAGGCACACTGGAAGAAGCCCACATGCCGCCTGGACTCAGGCCTGAAAGGGGCTGCCACGCCCCCAGCCAGGTGACTCTCCGGCCAGGTCCATGCGGCAGTGAGGGAAGTCCAGAAACACCTGAAATCTCCCTCAGTTGCTTCTCGCCAAGCAGGAGGGAGATGCCCCCCATGGTGGGAGGAGAGAGGACTCCTCATCTGCCCCCCCCCCACATACTTAGACACACACACACACACACACACACACACACACACACACACTCACACACTCATGCCTCGGCTCCAAGCACTGCCCATCGGGTGGCAGACCCTGGGCATATCGCAAGGCGAGAGGTGGGCAAAGAGGAAAAGAGGTGGGGACAGGGTTACAAGGCCTGGGGATGGGGACAGGGGGTACCCTGTTCAGAGGTGACCTGCAAGTTCAAGTTATGCAGAAAAGTATCAAAGAGGCAAGACAGTCCCTGCCCTTAGCAAGTGCCAGGGTCAGGCAGCACAAGAAGGGGCAGAGGGGTGATACCTCCCCTGATGCCCCACAGTTAGGCCCCTCCCCAACCTCCAACCCTAACAACAGGGCCAAAGGGTCTGTGCTGTACAAAACAAGCTGGGGTCGAGGGTCCAGTCAGCGCACGACGTCCCAGCAGAGAGGCCAGGCCAGCCCCAGGCAGAGCCACTCCTGGCCCTGGCTGCCTGGAGTCCCGGCGTCTCCTCCAGTTCCTTCTGGGGCTGTGTGTCTTTTCTCAGACTCGGGGCTGGGCAGGGCGCCAGTAGACAGGGAGGCCCTGTGCTTTCTCCCTCGGTGCAGCTCAGACTCCTTCAGGAGAGCTGGGAGCAGGCTGGTGGCGCCTGGAGCTCTGCAAAGATGTGATGGAACCATCATAGGCCAAAAAAAAAAAAAAAAAAAAAAAGGAAAGAGTTTGGTTGCCCTGGGGCAGTGTCTTGAATAAGTTTCTGCAGGAGGCAGGGACCAGAGGTGGCAAGGATGCGACCAGGCAGTAGCTCCCAGATCGAGGGAGCCTGGGGCACTGGAATCCCAGTGCCTCCTTCCCCGGGAGACTGCAGGGCCCCAGGCCAGGTGGGAGAGGAGAGGAGACCCCCAAGGGATGTCCGGCTCCCTTAGGTCAGTTGAGGGAGGGGCAGAATCAGGCCCTCCCAGGGTCTGCAGGGCCTCTCCCCTCCCCCAGGCTGCACCCAGCCTCCACCTCTCTTCAAAGTCTGGAGCTGGCAGGCGGGTAGCAGATGAGAAGTCAGTCTGAGATTGGGGTCTTCCCTCAGAGCTTGAATGGAGGATGAGAGGGCAAGAGATGGGACACACTGAGGGCAGGTCAATTCCTGGGCTGTGATCCTGGCCTTCAGGGTCCCTGTGAGTGAGCAACGGGACAGGGGAGGACTCCCCAGCTGGAGACATCACCCCCTGGTCGCAACACGGAGCTTACTGTAGAGCTCACAAAATCTAAGAGAGAGAGAGAGAGAGAGAATTGGAGAAAGTCAGAGACCACCAGGGCATTGGGGCTCCCCTTGGCCAATCCTCAGGGCAAAACTGGGCAGAGTGGTGAGGTGGGTGCCCAGGCTCTGAAATCCCACCCGGGCCTCAGACGAGCTGGATGGCCCTGAGCAGGCCAGTGGACCTCACTGAGTCCCAACTTCCTCATCTGCAAGACGGCAGAACAGCCTCCTTCACAAGGTGCTTCTGAGGGTCAGAAAGACATAAAGAACACCAGCCAAGGACTCTGAGCAGCGTTTGGCACAAAATGCTGGACATGGTAGCAATTTATTTTATTTTTCACTTTTTTCCTGGAGGTCTTTGGCTTAGAACTGAACTGTGAGTCTCAGTCATCTTGAGCTCTTCATGAGGATGGACATCTCTGATGTCACTTTTAACACTGAGCTATTAGGGTGCCTGGGGAGGGAGGAGAGGACGCTGAGTGGGCCCACCTCACACCAGAAAGGGCAGATGGCTGTCTTAGTCATGCACTTCTGGAAGCTGCCACCAGAGGGCAGGCCCTGACTTCATACCAAGGCCACAGAAACCGCAGGCTATCAGAGCTTAGGTTAGCAGCTAGCAGCCCAGGAAGGGCTGAAAAGGGGGCAGGCAATGGGGCAGAGCTGGGTCTTTGGACTTGGACCTGGGTTCAAATTCTGGATCCGCCACTTAGGTGGCTTTGAGCAAGTGACTGGACCTCTCATTTTTAAAATGGTGGTCATGATGCCCACCGGATGGGGAGTGGGAAGGAGTGGCAACTTTTACAGAGCATAAACCACATGCCCCTTTGCAGGCATAATCTTTCTTTCTTCCTCACAGGACACCCGTATCACCATAAGTATATGTATGTTTAAACTACACGGTGGTACGTTTTCATCACACTCATTTTGTGAATGCAGGAAACTGAGGCTCACGGAGGTGGAGTCACTTCTCAGCTCAGCCTGCTTCCAACATAGATGATCTGCTTCCACAGACTAAGGGTTCCACCACAATACCAAACTACCTCCCTCCAAATGAGATCGTCTTCACCACCATTATCCCTGTTTTATAGATGAGAAATTCCAAGAGATGAATATAATTAATGGAAAGTGCTAAACATAGGCCCAGCTCATGCTAATAGCTCACGGAAGGGTGTGACTATGAAAATGACTACTATTTCTCACAGCAGAGAAGGCACACCCAGACAGACAGGGGTCTGTCCGCTGAAGCCGTGCAGTGTCTCCCCTTGCTCCGGGGGCAGGGCGGGCCCCTGGGTCAGAAGACCAGCCCTCCAGTGGAGAACAATCTGGCACTGTCATTTCAATGGTAAGTGTGCAATTTAACTTCTGGAAAGACACCAAGAAGACACTTGTGTCTAAGAAGACACAGACAAAAATGTTCATTGTAGCTTTGCCAGTAATAGTAAAAACCTGGAAATCTCACTAAGAGCCCCTAAAGGGAGAATGGTAAGAAAGTGCAGTTCCTTTATTTCATATGATGCTAAGCACTGGATAAAAAGGGCAAGATGATTCTCCATGAAATGATATTCAGATCTTGACAACATGCTCCAGAGTGGAGCACAATAATTGAGCTGAGGGGGGTGGAGGAGGGTTGTTTAGGATGATACCTGTTCTATGTCATCTTAGCACTTAGCACTACTCTCTGTTTTGTAAAGGGACAGATCAGGTTTGAAGACACACAGATAAGCATTGACAACAGTGACAATCCCTAAGGTTCTGGCCTTAGGTGTAAGTTGTTTCTTTGTTGTATTTTAATGTTACCTGATGTATATATCTTATATAAGAAAACCCTGATATGCAAATCGACCGAATGGTGGCAAATAAAGAACACCAGCCAAGGACTCTGCGCCAATCAGTTATCAGAGAAATACAATGTGCTGATTGGTTCACACTTGAGTCCCACTCACTAGGGTAAATACTAGGAAGAGCCCAAGAGATTGACCCAAGTGGGTCACTAAACGCAGAGGAAGGGAGAGGGAGAGAAAGATAGAAATATCAATGATGAGAATGGAATAACTGGCGGAATGACCGGTCGCTATGATGTGCACTGACCACCAGGGGGCAGACGCTCAACGCAGGAGCTGCCCCCGATGGTCAGTGCGCTCCCACAGGGGGAGCACCGCTCAGCCAGAAGCCAGGCTCACGGCTGGTGAGCACAGTGGCAGTGGCGGGAGCCTCTCCCACCTCCGAGGCAGCGCTAAGGAGCAGCGATCAGGCGAGTAGTAAGGGGTGAGGGGTCCCGGATGCAAGAGGGATCCCAGACTGCGAGAGGGATATCTGACTGCTGCTTAGGCCCGATCCCCCCGGGCCTCTAATATATATACTAGATGAAATCTGTGCACTGGGGGGGGGGGGGGGGGGGGGTCCCTCAGCCTGACCTGCGCCCTCTCGCAGTCCGGGAGCCCTCGGGGGATGTCCGACTGCTGTGGAGGCGGGAGAGGCTCCCACCACCACAGCTGCACTCACCAGCCGTGAGCCCAGCTTCTGGCTGAGCAGGGCTCCCCCTGTGGGAGCGCACTGACCACCAGGGGGCAGCTCCTGCATTAAGATCTGCCCCCTGGTGGTCAGTGCACGTCATAGTGACCAGTTGTTCTGCCATTCGGTCAATTTGCATATTAGCCTTTTATTATATAGGAGATATATATATATATATATATATTATTACAATATACTAGGTATAAAGCACCATTCAAAAACTGTAGCTCTACCATTGTATACACCTACCTGTCCACATCTGCTCCTGGCTTCCCTCATCCATCCCAAACACACAATGGGCACATAAAGAACACCAGCCAAGGTGTTCTTTATGTGCCCATTTACATTTACATTTACATTTCTACCATTTACATTTCTCATTTCTTTGTTTTTCATTTTTTTTAAAAATACCCGTATCACCATAAATAAATGTGTTTAAACTATACATTGTTTAGTGGTGCTTGGTGTTTGAGCTCAATATAAATTTCACTGTGTCATCTTCTGGAACTTTACTCCCCTCCACCCCACCCCCTCAAAGGTATGTTTCCAGCGGGTACCCATTCTGTTACTATAAACTGAGGTTCATTCATTTTCAGTCATGAACTATTCCGTGATGTGAATATATCACCACTTATCTATCCACCCTCCTGTCCATAGCCATTCAGGTTGCTTTTAGTTGTCTGCTATTTTGAAACAGCTGCCAAGACCATTCTTGCACGTTTCTCATGGGTTGATACCCACTGGTGGGTTTTGCTGGGTCACGGGCACGCAGGCATTCGGATCTGAGACATGGAGCCGAGTTGTTTCCAAGGTGATCATACTGTCTGTGCCATCCCCAACTTGTGCATCACCGTTAACCTTAACGTGGCCCCGCCCGCCCCTGCCCACCGGAAGCGGACGCGTGCACTCGCCTTTGTTGTCGGGCTTGAGCTCCTCCAGAAGCAAGTCTGTTTGCCGGTTGCCCAGCACGAAGGCGAGGAAGGAGAGGATGAGGGCGTTGAGGATGCCGATGATGGCCAGGATGTACGCCCAGCGCACCGAACAGTCCCCCAGGGAGTACTTGCCGGTCTTGGCCCCGCACATGTCCCGGATGGTCTCGGCGTCCCAGCCGTCGGGGAAGATCATGCAGCCCAGCACGAGGCACAGAGCTGAGGGGCGCGAGGCCCAGCCCCGCGGTCGGGAAGGAAGGCAGAAGGGGATGATTACTCCTCAGAGCCCGAGGACCCCCAGGAACCCTCCTCACGGCGCCCAGCAACCCCAAAGCCTGTTCACCGGTTCCTGTGGGCTCCAGAAACTCGTGGGCCCGGAATGACCGACCGCCCAGAAGAGCAGAAGCTTTCCGGATCCCATAATGCCCTCTCCCTCCCCCATCAAATCAACTCCTTCCTGGAAATATGAGAAAATAACAAACCATGGTCACCCCCCTTTAGCACCCTGGCCGTGCTTACCCTCTCCCATCCTCATCACCATTGATTTATTTAGGTTGTTCATTCAACACGTATTTATGGAGTGATATTGTCCTTTCCGTCAAGATGCTGGAACTAGGTCCTCATTCACACAGTTGAGCACTGTGCTCAGAGAACAGACTGGGGTGAGAACAATGGGGTTTGAGCCTAGTTCTTTCACTTACGCAGTACTTTGGGGGTGCCTCCTGTTTGTCTGTGTGATGGGAATCAGAGTGAATACTTACCTCCCAAGGTGGTTGTGAGGATTAAACGAAGTAATGCTTGAAAGACACTTAGCACAGTGCCAGGCATTCACTCACTCAAGTTGTATCTATTGAAGGCCTACTCTGTGCCAGGCACTGGACTAGGCAAGGGGAGGGTACTTGGACTCTAGCCTCATGAAGCTTGCACTTTAGGTGGGGGACGAGGGGAGAGAGATCCATTAGAGAAAAGCCCTAAGGGGCTCAATTCCTGGCTCAGCTATTTCCTAGATGTGTGATCTCGAGCCAGTTCTGTCACCTTTGAGCTTCAGTTTTCTCATCTGTAAAATGGGGGTAATGATGGCTATCAAGTAATCGTAAAGGTTACAACAAGCAATAAATGTGAAGTGCTTGGCACAGTAAGTCCTGCATAAATGTTAGCTGTTATTATTAAAACTAATCATGATAATAATCACGCAAATAAGGAGGGGGCTTGGTTTCAGATGAGGGGAGAGGGGCAAGGCAAAGAAAAAAAAAAAGCATTTGGCCCAGCCGGTGTTGCTCAGTGGTTGAGCACTGACCTATAAACTAGGAGGTCACGGTTAGATTCCCGGTCAGGGCATGTGCTGTGGTTGCAGGATTGATCCCCAGTGAGGGGCATGCAGGAGGCAGCCGATCACTGATTCTCTCTCATCATTGATGTTTCTATCACTCTCTCCCTCTCCCTTCCACTCTGGGAAAAAGAAAAAAAGCATTTGAATCAAAATGGGCCCCTGCTGATTCCTTGCTGGGCACCCACTCACTCCCTCTGCGTTTAGTGACCCACTTGGGTCAATCTCTTGGGCTCTTCCTAGTATTTACCCTGGTGAGTGGGACTCAAGTGTGAGCCAATCAGCACATTGTATTTCTCTGATAACTGATTGGCTCAGAGAGGGGCACATGCCCCATGCAACCAATCAGAGCCTACCAGGTTCATTAGGCCCCAGAGGCTGTGACCTCTGCTCCTCCCTCCCCTTGCAGTGCTGGCTGCCCTGTGACCTGAGACTGTGTGGTTTGATGTTGCCATCTTGGTGTCTGATGGTCCTGCCAGCAACAGGGTTACTGTGTCTGAAACCCAAAGGTTCCATGCCAGTCAACTGAGTATTTAACCTGGCTTTTTAAAAATATATATATATTTTTATTGATTTAAGAGAGGAAGGGAGAGGGAGAGAAAGAGAAATACCAATGATGAGTATCAGATTGGCTGCCTCCTGCACGCCCCCTACTGGGGATCGAGCTCATAACCCGGGCATGTGCCCTTGACCAGAATGGACCCTGGGACCCTTCAGTCTGCAGGCCCACGCTCTAGCCACTGAGCCAAACTGGCCAGGGCCTTAACCTGGGTTTTAGATGACAGCAATGACAAAGTGGGGGTGGGTCAGTTCTACCCACTGTCCACGAGGCCCATCTAGTTCCCAGGATAGGGAGGGGGCCCTAAGCTTTGCCAACCTTCCTCCTGAGAACCCAGACTCCTGCCTGACAGTGGGGTGGGGGCCCTCCTCCCTTCCTCCCGCCTTTCTCGTTTGGCTTCCTCAGGCCTCACCCCCCACTCCCTGCGACAGATAGTGTCCCCCTGCCCCTAGGTGGTTTCCCTTGCTGATGCAGAGCTCCAGCACAGCACTGCGACCCCACACACCCAGCAGGCTTCCTCCCCTGGCAATGCTCGCCTCCTCCGACAGGCGCTCAGCTCCAATGGAACAGCGGGCCACCTAAGTGCTGGGAAAAGGGTTCCTGCCAAGGGGATGGCAAATGCAAAATGCCCTGCGGCAGGAAGGAGCTGGGCGAGTTAAGGAATTCAACAAGTTTGAAGACACCCGTTAGGCACTCAAATGGAGAGGAAAGCTGGGGGGAGGGGGGATCAGTGCTGGAGATGTAACCAGTGGAGCTGTGGGCGTGCAAATCCCTGGGACTGGACACAACGGAAGCTTGAAGAGGAGGCTCAGGACTGAGCCCTGCGGTGCTCCAGCATTTACTGGGCGGCAAAAGAGGAGGAGCCTATGGGGAAAGCTGGACGCCTTCGTCTCCCCAGATGTCCCTGACACTTTGCAAAACCCTCCAGGTCCCTGTCAGAGAGGGGAGGAGAATCGAACTTCAGCGTGGGGAGATGAGAGAAAAGGAGCGGACTCACGCAGCCCTTCGCCCGGTGCCTCCCACCCATCCACCTCCCTCCCCACCCCCACCCCCACCCCCACCCCCACCCCCCAGCAAGAGGCAGGGATGAGGAAAGAGCCTGGGGAGAGGACAAACCCAGCCAGCCCCTCCCCCTTCTCTCCAGCCCTCCCCTCCGGGGGTTCGGTGTTTCCTCTCCCGCCGGGAGCATTCCTCGTCTCCATGGAAACCGCTCCAGCATCCAGAGCTCCCAGCCGCGCTGCTCCAGCTCGGGCCTTCGGTCCGAGAACCTGCAATCCCGCGTTCAGCCCTCAAAGAGGTTTTCTTCCAGGGGCTCTGCGCCTGCACGTCCTCTCTGTCTCTCTGCTTCACTGTCTACCGCCTCTCTCTGTCTCTGTCTCTCTAATCGCATGTCCATTCCCGTCTTTGTCCACCCTTTTCATCTTTCTCTCCTTACAGGTCTCTTCACACCCCCCTCTTGGGCTAGTCTGTATGGTGCTCAAGTCTCAGTCTCCACTCCACCTTTGACCCTGGCTCTTCCCTCTTCTGTTTAGATCTCTCGGCATTTAACATTCACTCCCCACTCCTCCTCCTCCTCCTCTTTCTTTTCTGGCGTCTCTTCCTTCCTTGTATCCGTCTCTTGGCCCTCTCCTTTCTCTGGCTCCCCCTTTGCACATTCCACATATAAATTCTGAGCGCCAGGCCCTGTGCAGGTGCTGGGGACACCGGCCGGCATGGTTTCTGACCTCGGAAGCAGAGCTGTGTGGGGAGGAATAAAACCAAGTGCACACACCCTGCGTGGAAGGAAACAGACAAAGTACTGAGACCCTGAGTAACAGGGTGCTCAGGGGAGCGGGCCGTGGAGTGTACCCCCCCGTGTCTCTCTCTTTCTCTGCCTCGTTTGCTCTGCAGGGTTTTAGGGGTGGCTATGTGGCCCCAAAGGCTGCTCTGGGGGTGGGAAACAACAGAAATCCAGCAAATGGAGGGAAGCAAACCAGATGGTTCCTCTGGACCGCTGGGAAGAGAGGAAAAGACACGGGGGACAGCCTGCACCAGGGAAAGAGGCTCAACCCTCAGGAGGTGGAATGGCTACAGGCAAGGCAGCCTTCAGCATCCCCATCTGCTGGATGAGGAAAGGGAGGCTGAGGTCTTTGGAGTCCCAGTTCAAGTCTCTTGAAAATAATCAGCTGGCTGAAGAGTTGGCTGCTTCAAGCAAGACACGGACACAAGTGCAGGGTGCAGCATTTCTGATGCTTGGCCCGATCATTCTTCATGGCGGGGGACCATCCTGTGCATTGTGGGATATTTCACATCATCCCTGGCGTCTGCCCACCACACATCAGTGCTGCTACAACTCCCAGTCATGATAAAAATGTCTCTAGCCCAGCTGGTGTGGCTCAGTGGTTGAGCGTCGACCTATGAACCAAGAGGTCACAGGTCAATTCCCAGTCAAGGCACATGCCCGGCTTGCAGGCTCTATCTCCCACTGTGAAGCATGCAGGAGGCAGCCGATCAATGATTCTCTCTCATCATTGATGTTTCTCTCTCTCTCTCCCCCACTCCCTTCCTCTCTGAAATGCCTCCAGACACTGCCAAATGTCCCCTGGGAGACAAAATTGTCCCTGCTGAGAACCACTGGTATAGGGGAAGGGGCATGGCTATCCAATCACCTGACAGCCCAGTGACTTACTCTGCTCCAAGAAGTCAATATTATTATATTTTGTGACAAAATTGAGATAAATACTATTAATATTATTATGTTTTAAAATTATATTTTTATTGATTTTGGAGAGAGAAGGGGGGAGAGGGAGAAAGAGAGAAACATCAATCGGTTGCCTTCTGTACGTGCCCTGACCTAGGACCAAACCCGGCCACCTTTCTCAGTTTCTCTGTTGCTAATTTGAGCAGCTGCTCTGGCTCCTCTCTCCAAGCCTCCTAAACTGGCTCCTCCTCCACCTGCCCCTTACGTGTTGGTGTTTCTAGGCTCTCTCCTCTTCTCCCTCGCTCCACACATTCTCCCCTGGCAGGGTCACCCCCACTCAGCCTCCTAAGATGGTGCCTCACAGCTCCATCTCCAGCTGAGACCTCTCCTCAGCTCCAGACCTGAATATCCAATTGCTTGTCAGACCTTTCCTCTTGCACATCCCAGAGAAACCTCAAACTCGCCATGTCCCAAACTGACCTGATCTTCCTCCCATGTCCTTTGGGAATGTCACTCCGGAGACCCAATCTTCCAAGAAGAAAACCCTGATCATCTGCAACACCTGCCTGTCCTCAGCCCAGCACACCTGCGAGTCTCCTCAGTGGGTCCCAGTGTTTCTCTTCCTCCTCCTCCCCCAGCCTCGGGCCTTTCCGTTTTTACATATGAAAGAGAAAACATACCATTAACGGATAGAAAAATATATATGAACTAATGGTTTATAGGAAATAGACATGTGAAAAGTGTATGACCTCATTCAAAATAAGAATAAGAAAAACCTACTAAATAACAGCATTTTTTACCCATCAGGTTGGCAAAAGTAAAATATTTGATAACACACTCAGTTGGCAAAGATGTGAGAAAACAGGGACTTCCATACATTGCTGCTGGGAGTGCAACTTTGTACAACTTCGGTGGAGGACATTACGGCTGGATTTGACAAAACTGCAAACCCACAGACCGTTTAATCCAGCAATTTCACTCTATATGTACATATGTATCAAATTATTTATATACATAATCCATTGAAATATTGTAGCAAAATATTGTAAACAAATTAAATACTGATTTAAAAAAATGATGATATATCTAAGTATATTATGTAGCTCTTAAGAAAAAGTAGCTCTTTGTATACTGATATGAAACCATCTCCAAGATGTATTGTTGACTTAAAAAAGCAAGATGATGTATGCTACCATTTGTGGTAGTTTTATTTTTTAAAATGTATTTTTATTGATTTCAGAGAGGAAGGGAGAGGAAGAGAGAGATAGAAACATCAATGATGAGAGAGAATCATTGATCGGCTGCCATCAGCACGCCCACACTGGGGATGGAGCCCACAACCCAGGCATATGCCCTGACCAGGAATCAAACCATGACTTCCTGCTTCATAGGTTGATGCTCAACCACTGAGCCACATCAGCTGGGCAGGGTCACAGGTTTTATTCCCAGTCAGAGGCATGTACCTTGGTTGCAGGTTCGATCCCCAGCCCGGATCGGGGCAAGTGGGGAAGGCAGTCAATTGATGTGTCTCTCTCACATCGAAGTTTCTCTCTCTCTCCCCTACCTTTCCTCCCACCCATTCTCTCTAAAAATCAATGGGAAAAATATCCTTGGGTGAGGATTAACAAAAATAAGTAAATAAATAAATTTTTAAAAATAAAATCAATAAAAACATATCTTCGGGCAAGGATTAAAAAGAAAAGAACTAAACAAAATGGAGACAAGAAATCTACTCGATGCAGAGATCAAAATAAAGAAGTTTAATGAACTTAGGAGTAGAGTAGAAAACTTAGAGAGAACTTCAACAGCATAAAACAAAAAAGAAAACCATAAAAGAACCACTCAGAAATGAAGAATACACTAACTGAAATGAAGAATAATTTATAGGAATCAACAGTAGAGTAGATGAAGCAGAGAATCAAATCAGTGATTCAGAAGATAAGGCAGCAGAAAACACCCCATCAGAATAGCAAAAAAGAAAAAAATCCAAAAATGAGGATAGTGTAAGAAGTCTCTGGGACAACTTCAAGCATACCAGCATTTGCATAATGGTGGTGCTGGAAGGAAGAGAGAGCAAGAAATTGAAAACCTATTTAAAAAAAATAATGATGGAGCCCTGGCCAGTGTGGTTCAGTTGGTTGGAGCTTTGTCCCATGCATGGAAAGGTCATGGGCTTAACCTTTTGCACTCGGATGTCGAGTGTGACTCGACACGGTTAGCACTGGTAGCAGCTCGTATGTATTTGAAATATTAAAAAATCCAAATAAATAAGTTTGTATGAAAAGAAACTCCAGTTTTTTATTCTACTGCTGTGCTTTGTAAAATCTGGGGTATTTAAAAAATTAAATCCCGAGTAGAATAAAGGAATTGAGAAAAAAGCAAGCGAGTGCAAAGGGTTAATTCTTGGTCAGGACACATACCCAGGTTGTGGGTTCAATACCCAGTAATGGTGTGTAGGGAGGCAACCGATCAATGTCTCTCTCTCACATTGATGTTTCTATCTTTCTGCCTCTCCCTTTTTCTCTCTGTAAAATCAATATGAACATATTCTCAATATAGGATTAAATAATAATAATAACAATGATGGAAAACTTCCCTAACATGGTAAAAGAAATAGACATACAAGTCCAAGAAGCATAGAGTCCCAAACAAGATGAACTGATGAACTCAAAGAGTCCCACACCAAGACACATCATAATAAAATGCAAAAGGTTAGAGACAAAGAGAGAATCATAAAAACAGCCAGAGAGCCCTAGCCAGTTTGGCTCAGTGGATAGAGTATTGGCCTGTGGACTCAAGGGTTCCAGGTTCGATTCCAGTCAAGGGCACATGCCCGGGTTGTGGGCTCGATCCCCAGTAGGGGGCGTGCAGGAGGCAGCCAATCAATGACTCTCATCATTGATGTTTCTATCTCTCTCTCCCTTTCTCTTTGAAATTAATAAAAACATATAAAAAAAAGAAAGAAAATAAAACAGCAAGAGGAAAGCAGTAACTCCCATAAGACTGTCAACTGATTTCTCAACAGGTATGTTGCAGGCCAGATGGGATTGGCAAGAAATATTCAAAGTGATGAAAAGCAAGGACCTACAACCAAGTTAACTCTATTCTGAAAAGCTATCATTTAGAATTGAAGGACAGATAAAGTGCTTTCCCGACAAGAAAAAGTTAAAGGAGTTCATCACCACCAAAACAATATTATATGAAATGTTAAAGGGTTTTATTTAAGAAGATAAAAAAATATGAACAATAAAATGGCAATAAGTACATATCGATCAATTGAGTCTACAAACAAAATGACTAAGAACAGAAACAGACTCATACAGAGAACTTTTTGTTAATTGCCAGATGGGAGGCAAGGGGGGCGGTGAAGTAGTCATGGGGATATAAATTATAGCATAGGGAATATAGTCAATAATATTCTGATAACTAGGCTGGGTGCAGGATTTATTGGGATGATCACATATTAAATTACATAATGTCTAGTCACTGGGGTGTACAAAAATATTTTTTAAAAAGCCTCCTATACCCCCAAATATCCAGGTTTCAGTGACTTAATGTTCTACTTATAGAGAATAATTTCTTAGTCCAACACTGGATTTTCCTTGTGGTTCTATTTTATTTTGTACAGTAAATATGTACAAGTATAGTGGAAAATTTAAAAACACAGAAAAGCAGAAAGAAGAAAAAAATCATTTGTAATTTCCCACTAAAAATTAAATAATAATATTTGTGTATATATTCTTCCTATATAACTTCTAAAGTAAAATGGAAACATTTTACTTTAAAAATAAAATAAAAAAGATGTACAACATCACTAATTATTAGGGAAATGCAAATCAAAACTACAATGAGATACCACTTCACACCCAGTATGATGGCTATAATAAAAACCTCAGATAATAGCAAGGATATGAGGAAACGGGAACCCTCATGCACTGCTGGTGGTAATGTACCACGGTGCGGTCACTTTGGAAAACAATGTGGCAGTTTTTCAAAATGATAACTAGCCCTAGCCGGTTTGGCTCAGTGGATAGAGCATTGGCCCGAGGACTGAAGGGTCCCAGGTTTGATTCCAGTCAAGGACGTGTGCCTCGGTTGCAGGCTTGATCCCTGGCTCTGGTCAGGGCACGTGTGGAAGGCAACCAATCATTGTGTCTCTCTCGAATTGATGTTTCTCTCTCTCTGTTTCTCCCACTCCCTTCCACTCTCTTTAAAAATCAATGGGAAAATATCCTCAAGTGAGGATTAACAACAACAACAAAAAATGTTAACTATGAAGTTGCCATTGAGCCACCCATTCTACTCCTAGGTACATACCCAAGAGAAATGAAAACATGTGTCCATACAAAAACTTGTACACAAATGTTCATAGCATGACTGAGTAAATAAAATGTGATATATCTACAAAAAGGAATATTAGTCACAAAAAGGAATCAAGTATTGATACATGCTACAACATGAGGAACCTCAAAAACATTATACAAAGTGAAAGATGCCAGTCACAAAGGCCATGTATTATATGATTCCATTGATATGAACTGTCCTGAATAGGCTAATATATAGAGACAGAAAGTAGATTAGTTGTTGCTTAGAGGCTGAGCAGCCTAATGGAGAAATTGTTGGAGAAATTGTTTAGGGAGTGATAGCTAAAGGGCATGAGGCTTCTTCTTGAATTTATGAAAATATCCCAAAATTGATTGTGGTGATGGTTGCACAACTCTGTGAATATGCTAAAAAAAACAAACAAAAAAACACCCCACTGAATTACACTCTTATATGGGTGAATTGTATGGCATATGAGTTCTACCTCAATAAAGCTATTATCAAAGAAAGGGAGTGGGCAGTTTAGTCTCTCTCTCTCTCTCTCTCTCTCTCTCTCTCTCTCTCTCTCTCTCTCTTCTTGTCTCTGTCTCTCCCTCTCCCCATCTCTGTCTCTCCACCCATGCTGAGGTCTCCTGCCAACACATGAGTGTGGCTAGATCCCTTCAGCTTCAGCCAACCTTCAGAAGACTGCAGCCCCCACTGAGGTCTTGGCTGCAACTTCGTAAGAGACCTTGAGCCAGAACTACTCACCCACATTGCTCCCAAATTCCTGTGACTCCCAGAAACAGAAATTATAAATGCTTGTTGCTTTAAGCCATTAAGTTCTGGGGTAATTTGTTAAACAACAATAGATAACTAATTTATGTTTCAAAGTATTGTTTGCGTTTGCTTGTATATTTATGGGATTTCTTGGAAAGGATACTCAAGAACTGGTAATAATGATTACCTCTGGGAGGATCATTGAGGGATGAGGGCAAGGAGACTTACACCTGATTGTATACCTTTTGGCCTTCTGAATTTTGTATCATGTGCATTTATTAAATTTTCCAAAAAGTAAATAAATGTCTGGAAAAATTTTAAGCAAAAAAAGTGAACAACTATCTGCTGCTTACAGGTAAAGTCTAAACTTTTTACCGTGGCTCAGAAAGCCTCCACAATCCGTCTCCCAGTTTCACCTCTCCTTGCCCTAATTGCTTGTAGTCCCCAAAACACAACAGGCTATTTCCTACATCCATGCCTTTGATCATGCTGTCTCTTCTGCCTCGTTGCCTTTCTCCTTCCTTCCCATCCTTTAAGACTCAACAGAAATGCTGTCACTTTTTGAAAGACTTTCTTGGTTGTCGATAACTGTGTCAGAAGTCCCCTTTGTGCCCCCAGAATACCCTATGCGTGACTCCAATCATTTCAGGTGTCGTACATAGGTGATGATCTGTTTTCTTTTCTGCCTCTTTCATTAGACTGTGCGCTCTCTGGGAGTGAGGACCCTTAATCAAGATTCCCAGAGCTGAGCTCAGTGCCAGACACACGGAGGAGGCTGGCAGTAAAGGACTGATGTGAGGGAAGGGAAAGAGGGAGGGAAGGGAGGTAGGAGGAAGGAAAGAAGGGAGGAAGGGAGAGTTAGGGGAGAGGGAGAGAGGAAGGGAGGAAAGAATTCCCCCAATGTGCTTAGCAGTGTTATACACATCAACAAAGACTTAATTGGATGAGTAAAATCCTAAACCAAACCTGGAACAACCAGCAAAAAATGGGGAGGAATGTGAATACATATCCCTAGCTGTAGTGACAGAAGCTCCTGTCGTGGCTGTTCCTGGCCCAGAGGACACACTTCTGGAAGGCTGGGTGATCTCACCTCGGGATCACCAACCAGCCCCTGCTGCCACCTCCACCGTCAGTCTCCTCATCTCCCACTCCATCTCACACACTCTCTTCTCTGCTATGACTCCAGCGCCAGGCAGTGCCTGGCACATAGTAGGCACTCAGTATTAAAGGAGCTGTGGTCAGAATCATCCCCCTTCTGTGGGTAGAGGGTCTCACTTTGTGACCATGAACTTGTCTCTCTTCTCTGGGACTCAAGTTTTTTTATCTGTGAAGTGAAGGAGTTAGACAAGCTGACTGGTAAGACCCTTTCCAGCTGGTAGTTTAGGCCTTCGACCATCAGTTCAAACTCTTCGACCATCAGTCCAAACTCTTCGACCACCAGTCCAAACTCAAGGCCTTCGACCATCAGTCCAAACTCTTCCACCAGAGCATTAGGACCCCTGACCAACTACTTTTCACTCAGGCTATGCCACAGAAATAGCAATGGCCATTTATTGGGTGCTTATTACACCAGGAACCATACTCAGCATTTTACACCCATCATTTCATTTATTTCTTTCTACCACCTTTGAGGTAGGTACAATAATAATAATCTCCATTTTACAGATAAGGACACAGATTCAGAGAGGAAAACCTACTTATCCAAGCCCACACAACTGGGAAGTGGCAGAGCAGGAATTTTAAGTCCTCTGTTCTTCAACCACTATCCCACACTGCCCCCTCAGACCCTCACCAGGCTTCCAACCTGAGTGTCTACTCCAGCCAGCAACCTCCCCTTGGCTAACCTCACCCCACCCACAGGTAGGCACAGAGTACCCAGAGCTCACAGCTGTAACTTGTAACCTGTGTATTCACTTCTTGGGCTCCAGTTCTAGATCCCTCAGGACTTGTGTTAAGTTTCAGCTCCACCTTTCACTAGATGTGTGGACTTTGGGCAAGTCACTTTAGCAGGTGAAAATTAAATGGCATAATGAATGTGAAAATGTCTAGCATAGAAGCTGGCACATTGTGTGTTCTTGGTAAATGGGAAAGACCAGGTCAAGAGGAGTACAGATGTCCCGAGAAGCCCTGAAAAGCTGACGCCTAACTCCATAGAGAGCCACCTGGGTCTTCCAGACTCTCTACTTTGCATTCAACCCTTCTGGCAAGTACATCCTGCCACTATCCCCACCATTAATGCTCCTTTATAAATCCGTGGGCTTTAGAGTCAGAAAAACTGAGTTATAATCCTGGCTCCACCACTTACCCCCTGTGTGACCTTGGGCAAATGACTTCTTCCTCTTTGAGGCTCAGTGTTCTTATCTATAAAATATCAATAATTGCCCAGCTGGGGTGCTCAGTGGTTGAGCGTCGAACTATGAACCAGGAGATCGTGGTTCGACTCCCAGTCAGAGCACATCCCCGGGTTGCAGGCTCAGTCCCCAGTGGGAGACTGTGCAAGAAGGCAGGAGGCAGCCAATTGATGATTCTCTCTCATCACTGATGTTTCTGTCTCTCTCCCTCTCCCTTCCTCTCTGAGATCAATGAAAAGATATTTTTAAAAATATATTAATAATGGCACCTATTCCATAGGATTGCTGTGAGGATTAGAAAATAGTATGCGTGTAAATGTTTAGCAAATGGTCAAGCATTTAGTAGAGGCTCAGAAAATATTAACTATTTTTCCTGTATAATAATAACAGTAATAGCAACTTCGAGCTGCCTACTGATTAGGGTCCAAACTCCTTGATTCAGTATTGAGAGCCTTGCACAGTGTAGCCCTATTGCTCCATCCTGGCCTCTCCTCCCTCCTGCTATTCCGCTATGTGGATGTCACGCTCAATCCAGATGTGGCTTTCTTACCTCTGTGCCTCTGTCCATGATCTTCCTCTCCACTAAGAATGCTCTCCCACACCTCACACCTGTCCACACCCTGTCCTGCTTGAGTCTCACCTTCCAAGTAAGCCCATAGCCTCCTCTATTGCCCTGAGTTTCCACTTTGTCTGCACTTGTCTTACCTAGAGTATCCCTCTTCCAGTGGTCACATTTGACTCCCCTTTGCAGGAATTGACCTTCCTCTACTATCAGTCCACGTGTTCCAGGGATTAATTAAGAGGTGGACACCTGACCAAAGCTGAGCCAGTAAGAATCAGCTCTGGAACTTTTGCTGAAACCATTGAGTAACAGGTGTTCTTTTTCAAAGGCATTGCTAAGCTTCAAAAGAGAAGCAGACTTGCGCTGGCTTGTATGCCTCCGTGGATAGAGCGTCGGCCTGTGGACTGAAGGGTCCCAGATTCAATTCTGGTCAAGGGCACACGCCTGGGTTGTGGGCTCAATCCCCAGTGGGGGGTGTGCAGGAGGCAGCCAATCAATGATACTCACCATTGATGTTTCTATCTCTCTCCCTCTCCATTCCTCTCTGAAATCAATAAAAATATATTTTTTTTTAAAAGAGAGAAGTAGGCTTAAAAATAAGCCAACACAGAGGAACAAAGAAATGGAGAGAGACATATTATAATGGCATTATTTGATCCATCCATGCCTGAAGCCAGATGTTACGCGAGTCAAAAACACTACCCTCTTTATTACTTAAAATTTTTAAAAAATTATTTTATTTTATTTTATTTTTAGAGAGGAAGGAAGGGAAAGAAAGAAACATTTATGCGAGAGCTTGAACCTGCAACCTAGGCATGTGCCCCACCCGAGAAGTGAACTTTCAACCTTCTGGTGCACGGGATGATGCTCCAAACAACGGAGCCACACTGTTCAGGGATACTCTCTTTATTTTATTTTTATTTATTTAAGCCAGTTTGAGTTGGGTTTCTGTCACTTGCTAGTGAAAGACCGCTGACCAATATAGTGATCTAACTAGATGGTAAGCTTGAGAGCAGGAATTGAATTTTATAGCCTTATAAAATGCTCTCAAATCCTTGGGGACAGGGATGATCTCAGTATCACAGCGCATAGCATAAGGATGATCACAAAGCAGGTAAGGAATAAACTCAGAAATCTCTAAGCAAAATGGAATCAACTGCTCAACTCTGATAACAGCCCTCTGGGGTGGGACAGTAACACAAGGGAAAGAGCACTGGGCTAGGTGTCAAGACTGATTTACGCACTTACTGGCTGTGTGACTTTAGGTAAGACCATAATTTCTCTAGGCTCAGTCTCTTCTCTCTAAAATGGGGACAGGAGGCCCGGCCAGCGTGGCTCAGTGGTTGAGTTATAGACCTATGAACCAGGAAGTCACAGTTTGATTCCCGATCAAGGCACATGCCCAGGTTTCAGGCTTGATCCCCAGTGTGGGGCATGCAGGAGGCAGCAGATCAGTGATTCCCTTTCATCATTGGGGTCTCTCTCTCTCTCTCTCTCTCTCTCTCTTCCTTTCTGAAATCAATAAAAATATGCTTAAAAATAAAAAATAAATAAATGGGGGCAGGGGAAGGTGGTATTTGAAGGAGCTGATCTCTAAGATCCCTGAAATTCTATAATTACATAGGGGTTGTGGAACAGTTCACCCAGTCCCCAAGATTAAACCCACGTGGATTACAGAGAATTAAGAGGCCAAGAGGTCAGCAACCCATCTGCAAACTCCAAATTAAGGTTGAGGAACTGGGGGTTTCAACTGAGCATATATTCTTTCCAACTTGCCTTTGGAAGAAGAATAGAATTTAAATACATAAAATCATGTTCTGGGTACCACTGAGATATATGGAGAGATAGGTCCCATATCCTACAACTCTCCTTTCTCACCTGCTTAAAAAAAAAAAAAAAATCTAAGTTGAATGGAGTGAAAAAGCCCAGAGGATGTCCACATCTGAATAAGCACTGACTTGTTCAAAGTAGTTCTTTTGGGAGTTTGGGCAATTCTTCCAGTGGCACAGTACCTCCTGCCTGCATTTGTAGAAGTCCCCTTGGAAAGCAAACCAGCCTCAAGATTTCGCCCTCGCTCCTTGGCTTTCACCCCAAGTGACAACTGTCAATTTGATCACCCATCATATTTTCTACACTTGTCCCTGAGTAACTTCCAGCCATTTCCAAAAATCATATTCCTCCTTTAAAGATGGGAGTTTCCCCTCAACGATGACCTTCAAGAGAATACATCCCATGCACCAAAGGTAATTCCCTACAACGTTTCCAGCAGTGGAAAAATCGACGAGTGAGCAAGCACTTCCTCCGGGGGACTCTTCTGAAGGGGCCAACACTTGTTGAATGCTGGCCCTGGCTGGGTAGCTCAGTTGGTTAGAGTGTCATTCCCATATGCCAAGGTTGCAGGTTTGATCTTCAGTTGGGGCACAGATAACCAATGAATGCGTAAAATAAGTGAAAGAACAAATTGATGCTTCTCTCTCAAATCAATAAATAATACTAATAAAAACACTTGTTAAATGCTCTGAGGTGCTTATTTTGAAAAAACTATCTCTGTTGCATGATCATCATATTTTCCCTTCTCCCTCTCACCCTGGAGGGCTCCAGACATTTTCCTAGCCTTCATCAGCCCTCCTCCCCCATCTTCTGGCCCCACTTTTCCTAGCCCAACTCTCTTCCCTGCCTGCAATTAAGCAAATGCCCAAGCTGCTGAATCTTCAAAATCTGTCTTCGATCGAAAGGCGGGCAGGCGTGGGGGACTCTAATGGATCCTGAAAAACTGTCTCAGCAATTTTTATTCCCAAAGGGCCCTTCTCCGATTCTTAGGGTAAGATGTCTGTCTTAGCCAAACATTTCAGAGGGTCCTAGGAATCCATTCCCATTTGGGCATGGCACCAGAACCCTCCTCCCTGCATTGAGTGAGAGTGGGGAATGGAGACCAGTCCTCCAGAGACCCATGTTGCCAGGTGCTGCCAACCACCCACACTTCAAACATTGAATAGACACTATGGACAGCCTCCTCCTATATCTTAGCACAGCACTTTAAAGTTTACAAGACACTCTTTCATTTGTTCTTGGAATCCTCTCCACTGTCTTATGGATGAGAAAACTGAACCCCAGAGAAGTAAAGTGAAAGATCCAAGTTGATGATGTCAGGAAGTTAAAGGTCAAAGTCAGATCTCTTGAGTCACCATCTCAAGTTTTTTTTCAATACAACAAACATCGTTCACACCTAGAGTAGCTCCTCATTCTGGTAATTATTTCCCCTAAAACAGCCAACAAAGTGTCTCAGAGACCCTCAGAGACTCTACCATAACTCGAACCCATCCACAAACGCAGTCTGCCCATATCCAACCCCACAGCCCCAAACACCCGTTTCTAAGGCGTCTCTCTCATAGAATTCTCCCCTCACTGCTGAGGGGCAACCAAAGGTGTGTTTTTAGACAGAGGAGCAGAATCTGTCTCTGATTCCTCCAAGAAAGGGTCCTAGAAGGAGGGAGCCCCTTCCGCGGCTCCTGCTCTAGGGGTCCCGCCCCCGCCCCTCCCTTACCTGCCAAAAGCTGCATCCAGGCACAGATCTTGTAGACCGTGGCGGTGTTGCAGAAGAAGAACAGCGAAAAGCAGGTAATGCAGCCGAGGATCAGCACCATGGAGAGCAGCACGAAGAAGGCGGCCGCCTTGAAGGCGCCGGACGGGATGGTGCTGAAGTCAGTGAACGAGCCGCGGCAGGTGAGCTCGCGGCCCGTCAGCCCGCTGCCCACACAGTAGTGGAAGAGGCCGAAGTAGCCGGGCTTGGGGGTGCTCACGCTGTCGCCCACCCAGTAGGGCTGGATGAAGACCACCACGTTGATGATGGCGAAGCAGATGGTGAAGATGGCCCATAACACGCCGATGGCCCGCGAATTCCGCATGTAGTGCTCGTGATAGAGCTTGGAGGCCTCCTGCGAGGGCAGCATGGTGCCCGGGGGCGGGGCCGGCGGCGGTGGCGGCGGCGGCGGCTGGCGGGGGCCGCCGGCCCGGGACCGACCGCCGGGCTGCCGGGCGGGAGCTGGGGACGCACCGAGAAGCCGCCCTGAGGGCCGGGCCTGGGGCGGAGCCGGGAAGACCCAGGGGCTGGAGTGGGGAAGCTAGCAGGGGGTCATGAGAGTGTTGGGTCGCTGTCTGTGGGCAAAGATCTCCAATTGGTGACTTAGGAAGGGGCCATGTGAAAGTTGGGGGGGCTGGAGTGAGGGGGCTGTGGTGATGATATGGGAGCTGGAATGGGGGGTTAGAAAGTGGTCATAGGGAGCTGGGGAAGGAGCTTGGGGGCTGGTACTAGGGGAGTAAAGAGGGACCATGCGGAGATGGAATGGAGGCTGAGGGCTGGGGGCCGGTATTGGAGGATTAGAAGCGGGGCTATATAGAGGGAGCTCGGAAGGGAATTGAGGGGCTGGTATTAGGGACAGGAGGTCTGGTATTGGGTATCTAGGAAAGGGCTGTGGAGAGGGGAGTGGGAGCTTCTATGGTGGGGTAGGAAGGGGATATTAGGGGCTTTCCTGGGGGGATTGGGAAGGTGATATGGGGGCTGGGACAGGGAGTGGGGGCTGGTATGAGGGTCTAAGAAAGAGAAGTAGAGGGATCAGGGTGAGGCTACATAGGAGTCGGAGGCTGGGACTGCAGGGTCTGGACCCGGGGTGGGGGGTTCCTCAGAAGCCAGGGCTGGATGTAGCTGGGAGGGAGCCTAGGACTGACACGCCAGGGCTGGGCAGAGAGGTTTGCCAGGCCAAGGGGACGAGGGTCGGCAGGCAGTCTGGGCTGGGAGGGGCGGGCGGCGGGCAGGAGATGTCCCCTGGGCGCCGGAGAGCAGCCGGGCCCGGGGAGGGCCGGGGGTGGGGGGGCGGCTGCCCCGCGCCCAGGCCGGACGCACACGGAGGCTGCGGCCGCGGGGAGGGGGTGCGGGGAGACCAACCTGGGCCCGGTCCGGGGCAGCGGGTCCGGAACTGGCACGACCTAGGCGCCGCGGCTCGGCGCTCCGGGCAGCGGCGGCCTCAGCCCAGGCGGCGGCCGCGGCGCGGCCTCCATCTTGCTCGGCTCTCCCGGGCGCGCTCCGGTGCCAAGGCGCGCGCTCCGGTGCCAAGGCGCGCGCTCCCGGGCCAAGGCGCGCAGAGCGGAGGCGCGCTCCCGCCGCGAGCGTGCGGAACGGGGCGGAACCGGGTCGTGGTGGCGCGGTCCGCAGCGCGCCCAGCCGGAGCAATAAGTCCCACCTGCACGGTAGGGCCCTCTGGTTTGGGGAACCCCCTTCTTCCAGCCTACGTTGTGGGGCTATGGGTCCCCGCAGAGTCCATGGGAATGGGGGAGGGGCCGAACGCGGTGTTATTTGATAGGGTTTGAACAGATCTCTTTCTTCCAAATTACCTTCCTTACAGCCTATCACAGTGCCTCAAGTTGCACTCTACGCTTCCAGTCCTTTGGGTCTTGTAGGCGTTGAAGGCTCCCAGAGTCTCCTAGGAAACTGCCAACACCTCCGGGAGAGGGAACCCCTAAGCTGTTAGCGGCCCATGCCTGCGGTGGGGATTCACTGGCCGCCAGGCAAGGAACAGGTCCCACGGTGAGGGGACAGGAGAGGAGAGTGGGAACATGTTTGTTACCCTCCTTATACTGTCCCCAGTGCCTGGCATGAAGTGGGTACATCATTAAGAACAAAGCATCAGAGTGAGGCCGAGCTCACCCTGGGGGCACTCCAAGAAGGCCGGATGGGTCATTGCTTTCCCTGTAGGGAAATAGCTTTGGCTCAGGATCTGCCAAGGCGTCCTGGTTTGGCACTCGGACAAACTCTGACTCCTTACTACCTCTTTGACCTTGTACTTGCGCTCTCTGAACCTCTGTTTCCCCATCTGTAAAGTGAACGGATTAAGCTTTTATTTTAAAAAGCTAAGATTAAAGTGGGCTTTGAAAAATAATCTTTACTAGTGGGTTCCAAATACTGGACCTCACACAGGGGTCAGCCTGATTAAATTTACCTCTGTCTGGGGGGTGGGGGGAAGAAATATGTAAGGTTGCCAGTTGTCTTTTTTTTTTTTTTTCAGGGGGGAAAGGGACCAGTTGTTGTTTTCCTGAGATTATGTACTTCCTGCTATCTTTTTTAAAAAATATATTTTATTGATTTTTTTACAGAGAGGAAGGGAGAAGGATAGAGAGTTAGAAACATCAATGAGAGAGAAACATTGATCAGCTGCCTCCTGCACACCTCCTACTGGGGATGTGCCCGCAACCAAGGTACATGCCCTTGACTCAGTCGAACCTGGGACCCTTCAGCCCGCAGGCCAACGCTCTATCCACTGAGCCAAACCAGCTAGGGCACTTCCTGCTATCTTAATGTAAAAAATCTCTTTTTAAAAAAGAAATGGTGATGATAATTAATGGAAATTTCTTTTTAATGTCTTTACTTGGCAAAATAAAAATAGGCAGTGTTAACTTTGTGTTATAAAAAATATTACGAGTCTATGAACTCCCACAATTTGGAGACCTATGTCATGTCACCTGAGTGCTCAGTAAGTTTGCTTACCTTCTATTGATTCCTTGCAGAGGGCATCCTGTCTGTCTCCTGAGAGCCCTAAGATACTGGCATCATAAGCTGGGAGGGATTGTGGAGAGTGTCTCTTTCTATACCTTCTCCTACCTGACAGATGGAGAACAAAGGTCACTTATACAAAAGGGTGGATCAATCCTGCTAATTAGGCCAATCAACCTGATTCATGAATTTATTCATCCAGGCAATAAACATGTGATGACCCTCTGCTATGTGCCAGTCACAATACCATGCTTGGCCTTGGGGAGAAGATGGTGGGTAAAATAGATGTGGTCCCTGCCCTGGAGCTCACAGCTTCATGGGGAGATAGGAGGTTCTGGGAGGAGGAAGTAGGCAAGTGGTCATCCTCAAAGAGCACTTCAAAGTCTCCTTCCATGAGTACTCCTGGTTTGGGCACTGTTCAGAACACAAGTTACTGGAGCCAGAAGCTCCATCTTTTCTCCTTACTCTGCCATGAATAACTACCTTTTTCTCTATCCTAGTGAGCCAAGGTAGGCAGTCCAGGGGAAAAAAAACATAGACGTCCACTGACTACTCCCAAGGCAAGAACTGAGAATTCTTTTTTTAAAAAGAGAGAAGGGAGAGGGAGAGAGAGATAGAAACATCAATGATGAGAGAGAATCATTGATCAGCTGCCTCCTGCATGCCCCCACCTAAGGATCAAGCCCGCAGCCCGGGCATGTGCCCTTGACCAGAATCAAACCCAGGACCCTTCAATCTACAAGCCGATGCTCTATCCACTGAGCAAAACCAGCTAGTGCAAGAACTGAGAATTCTTGCTAAGATGGGCTTCTAGTTCCTCTCTGGTTGTTCTATTTTAGCTCTGCAGAGCAATGGTGCCCTGAAGAGATCTGCCCACCACCCACACCACTTCTGACATCAATACTTTTTCTTTAAAGAAACTCCTTTCTCCCTTACTCAGTCCCTGGGCTTTGGTGAGACTCGCCCCATTGTCACCACCATACTTTTCCACACAGGGAGGCAAATGATCAGGCCTGGACAATGAGAATGCTCCATTATAGCAGACACAATGATTGGTTCAGGGCTGGGGCCCATAAGCCAACCGAAATAGTTGAGAATGATATCCAGGTCATTTATTGCAGTTTATAAGGAGATGTTCTCTTTCTGTGGAGAATAATGAACTGGGGAATTGTAAGCTTTAGCTACTGGGGCCATCTTTGATACCCCAAGTAGAGCATTTGTCTTAGAATAAGATGAACACAGAAGGAAGTTAAGAAGTGGAAAGAGGAGCATTTGAGCTCTTCTTTTCCAGCATGTCATCAGTTTGGCTCAAATAAACTCTTTTTTAAATTCTCAAAAAAAAAAAAGGGGGGGAGAGAGAAAGTTCTAATGACATAGTTTGAGCATCTAGATCCATCCATGCCCAAAAACCTGCTTCTGGATTGTTTTATTAGGTGAGCCAATAAATTCAGTTTTTGTTTAAGCCAGTTTGAGTTGAATTTTTGTCACTTCCAATACAAATAGTCCCAGCCCTGGCCGGTTTGGCTCAGTGGATAGAGCGTCGGCCTGCGGACTGAAGGGTCCGGGGTTCGATTCTAGTCTGGGGCACGAGCCTGGGTCGCAGGCCCAATCCCCACTAGGGGGCGTGAGGAGGCAGCCAATCGATGATTCTCTCTCATCAGTGATGTTTCTATCTCCCTCTCCCTTCCTCTCTGAAATCAATAAAAATATGTTTCAAAAAAAATAGTCCCTACATCCCCCCAAAAGAGAGCAGGGCTGATATCCTGGATTGTTTATACTGTAAAAGAATGCCTGAACAGGTGAGCTACTCCTAACATCTTGGAACTGAAAGACCAGAATTTGAGGCCCATCTCTGCCACTGATCAACAGTGTGACCCAGGTCAAGGATGCTGCTCTTCAGAGCCCTATTTTCTTCATTTATAAAATGGAGAAAAAACATCCTTCCTACAGATGTTGTAAAGATTAAAAGAGATAATGGATGGGAAAAAAGCTTTGTAAATTGAAAATGGCTTTATAAATGTAAGTGATTGTCATTAAATTTTAATAAGTAGCTTTTCCAAAGAGTAGAAATAGCAGCATTGGAAAGGCACTTGCTGAGCTGGGAGTAGCTGGGAAAGAATGTCTCCTCATCTTAAAGACAAACAGTGGGGGCAGTTACAGAAAGAAAATTTGAGAGCTTCTCATTGTCCCCAGGGAGTGGCCAGACCAGAATGGAACAGTTGTGGGATCAAGATGGGGACCATGGACCATAAGGTAAAGGTGATGCCGGACTGAGCACCTGGCCAAGAAGAGAGCCAGCAGGGCTCGTCCAGCCAATATCCTACCAGAGAAAGATTTGTAACTTGCTGGATACTCTTATTAAGTGTTCTAAGTTAAGTGTTCCGTTCTGTTGAACAGTTATTAAGCTCTTAAAACATTCTAGGTCCCCTGATCTTTGCTTTACATGTATTGTTCATTTAATCTTCACAATAATCCTATGAGATTGTGTTATGGGCTGAATTGTGCCCTCCCTACCTACTCATATATTGAAGTCCTAACCTCTAGTACCTCACAAAGTGACTGCATTTGGAGATAGGGCCTTTAAAGAGGTAATTAAGGTAAAATGAAGTCATATGGGTCAGCCCCAATCCAATATGACTGTCCTCATAAAAAGAGATTAGGACATATAGCTCACAGACCAAGGGACAACTATGGAGGACACAGTGAGAATGCAACTATAGGAGAGAGGCCTCAGAAGAAACCAAACTTGACAGCAAACTTGATCTTGGACTTGATCTAGCTTGCAGAACTGTGAGAAAATTAATTTCTGTTGTTTAAGCCACCAATGTATAGTATTTTGTTATGGCAGCTCTAGGAAACTAATACAGGTAGGTACTGCTATAGGGCCATTTTACAGAGGTTAAATGACTTGCCCAAAGTCACACCTCTAGCAAGTGGAGGACCTGAGATTTATTTATCTCCAGGTAGCCTGCCCCAGAGTGCCCACTCTTTTAAAAAAATTTTGATTTAAGAAAAAGAGAGATTGATTTATTGTTCTACTTGTTTATGCAGTCATTGGTTGACTTTTTAAAAAAATATTTTTTCATTGATTTCAGAAAGGAAGGGAGAGGGGAGAATTAGAAACATCACTGATGAGAGAGAATCATCGATCAGCTGCTGCCTGCACACCCCCCACTGGGAATTGAGCCAGCCACCCAGGCATGTGCCCTTGACCAGAATCGAACCTGGGACCCTTCAATCCGAAGGCCGATGCTCTATCCATTGAGCCAAACCAACTAGGGCAGGTTAACTCTTTTTTTAAAATCCTCACCTAAGGGCATGCTTAGAGAGAGGAAGGGGAAGAGAGAGAGAGAGAGACTGTGAGAGAAACATAGATATGAGAAAGAAACATCAATCAGCTGCCTTCCATACATGCCCTGACTGGGGATCGAACCCAAAACCTGGGTATGTGCCCTGATCAGGAATTGAACCAGCAACCTTCTGGTGCACAGGACAACGCTCAACCAACTGAGCCACTCTGGCCGGGCCATTGGTTGACTCTAATATGTGCCCTGACTGGGGATCGAACCCACAACCTTGGTGTATTGGGACGATGCTCTAACCAACTGAGCTACCCACCCAGGGCCCAGAGTACCCATTCTTAATTACTTCACCATATAGGTCATTCCATAGAATGGATTCATTTCTTCTCAACTACTTTTGTTCCCTTTTTAAAATTCGTATCATTTAGTTATGAGCACATGCACTGGCATCAGACATCTGGGTTTAAATCTCATTTCTGCTCACAATTGCTCTAAAGCCTGTTTCCTCATCTGTAAAGTGGGGATGACGATAGTAGTGGTACCTCACTCCCAGTGCTCAGGAAGGTTGAATGACATATTGTGCGCATTGTCATGCCCTGAGCACTTGGAAAACATTCAAAGCTATTTGCTGTTATCATTGCATTGCTAGAAAGTGGAAGTTTTGGGATTCAAACTCGGGACTGGTTTGGTCAAAGCTAGAGCACATAACCCTTACATTGAATTGTTCAGAGCCGATGAGTCCCTCCAGAGCGGCATGGGAGCTGTCAAGTCAGACAAATGGGCATTTGTATTCTGTAATACCCAGTAACTGTGTGGCTTGAGTAAGTTTTTTAAATTCTCTGAACCTATAAAATTGAACTGACAACCCCTTAGCCTCATATGTGGTTTAAATGAGGCAAAATATGTGAGATTTTGGTCACATAGTAGATGCTCAGTAAAGATTAGTAGAGAGGATTTCATATTTTGTAGAAGGCTAGGTTCTAAAGACAAATGCAATTGAAGACAAATATGGTGTAAATTACTCTTTATTACCTGAATGCGTTCCTGCAGAAATTTAGAGAAAGCTGACAATAGTAAAGCCATGTTGCAAGCCTTAAAGACACCGAAGGCATGAAGGTCCTTGAAAATGGCTATAAGAAAAAAAAAATACCCTCTACAAAATCCCTTAATTGTCCATAAAGTACAATAATCAAGGTCCGTGTACAACAAACCACCCCATCCTGTAGTTCTTAGATACTAACATTTAAGAAAACATTGAAGAAAACTGAGGTAGCCCTACTGATTTGGCTCAGTGGGTAGAGTGTCAGCCTGCGGACTGAAGGGTCCCGGGTTCAATTTCAGTCAAGGGCACATGCCTGGGTTGTGGGCTTGATCCCCAGTAGGGGGTGTGCAGGAGACAGCTGATCAATGATTCTCTCTCTCTCTTCCTCTCTAAAATCAACAAAAATATATTTCAAAAAAAAAAAAGAAAACTGAGATAGGCTGAAGAAAGAAACAAAAGGAAAGTCCATTTTCAGATGTGGAACCATTCAAACCATTCCGTCTTTAAAATATTATTAATCCTTAAAAAGTTGGGGATGGATGAAAAATTCTACAGGATCCATGTTTACCTGTATGTAGAATTTACTCTTATCTATAGTCTTCAAAACATTAACACAAAAATAGGTTAATTCTTGCTTGTGATGATTAAAATAAATAACATTGTCACCTCTTAAGGAATCACTCATTAAATATCCATATGAAGCTGTAATGAAAAATCTGTGGGGCTTGTCCAGCCTTCCTTTTCCTTTTCTTCTAGTTATAGTATCCAGCTTCTGTTAGGGAACTGCCCCTCCTCCCTCCCTGGGCAGGAGTGGATATGGGTCCCAGGCCCGCCAGTCATACTGCCTGTCTTAACCAACTCTGGCTGCTATTTCACAATACCATAGACTAGGCGGCTTAAACAACAAACATTTTTAAAAATATATTTTATTGATTTTTTACAGAGAGGAAGGGAGAGGGATAGAGAGTTAGAAACATCAATGAGAGAGAAACATTGATCAGCTGCCTCCTGCACACCCCCAACTGGGTATGTGCCCGCAACCAAGGTACATGCCCTTGACCGGAATCGAACCTGGGACCATTGAGCCTGCAGGCCGACGCTCTATCCACTGAGTCAAACCTGGTAGGGCGCAACAAACATTTCTTTCTCACAGTTCTGGGGACTGGAGATCAGGGGCCTGTATGGCGAGAGCTCTTTCCCTGATTGATAGTTGGCTTCCTTCTGCTGTTCTCAAGTGGCAGAGAGAGAGAGAGCTAGTCTTCCTCCCTTTCTAAGAACACCAATCCCATTATGGAGGCTCTACCCTTATGACCTCATCTAAATCTAATTACCGCTCATTAATTAATTTAATTTATTTAATTTGCTTTTTTCTAATGACTAGGGATGTTAAACATCTTTTCATGTGCTTATTGATTGTATATCTTCTTTGGAGAAATGTCTATTCACATTATTTTCTCATTTTTGGATTGGGCTGTTTGTTGTTGAGTTGTAGGAGTTTTTCTTCATATTTTCAGAAGATTAATTACTTATCACATATGATTTGCAAATATTTTCTCCCATACTGTGGGTTGTGTTTTAACTCTCTTAATCGTGTCCTTTGATGCACAAATGTTTTAAATGTTGATGAAGTCTAGTTTATCAATTTTTTCTTTCGCTGCCTGTGCTTTTGGTGTCATATCCAAGAAATTATTGCTAAACCCAATGTCATGGAACCTTTTCCCGATGTTTTATAAGAGTTTTATAGTTTTAGCTTTTACACTTAGGTCTTTGATCCATTTGAATTAATTTTTCTGTAATGTAAGATTCCAACTTCATTCTTTGCATGTGGCTATCTATTGAAGAGACTGTCCTTTTCCTGTTGAATGATTTTGGAACCCTCTTGAAAATCATCTGACCATACATGTGAGGGTTTATTTTTAGGCTCTCTATTCTATGCCATTGGTCTGTCTGTCTGTCCTTATACCAGTACTACTGTTTTGAAGGAAGCAATGGTTTTAATCACATTAAATATTAACATGATAGATTGTTGCTTGTATGCAGATGTTTCATTGTATTTTATTAATGATTTGGGAAATTTTGGGGGGCTTGGTGTTGACATGTCATGCATTATAATTTCGCCCATGTAAAATAATGGGAAGCAGGCTTCTTCCAGTCTGTTTTCATACAGAATATCTGATTTCTAAAACAGATTAGTGATGTTAAGTAAGAGATTCTGTATTTTATTTCTACCCTTTATTTATTATTTCTACATCTTTATTTTTTTAAAATATATTTTATTGATTTTTTTTACAGAGAGGAAGGGAGAGGGATAGAGAGTTAGAAACATCAACGGGAGAAAAACATTGATCAGCTGCCTTTTGCACACTTCCTACTGGGGATGTGCCTGCAACCAAGGTACATGCCCTTGACCGGAATCAAACCTGGGACCTTTCAGTCCGCAGGCTGATGCTCTATCCACTGAGTCAAACCGGTCAGGGCTATTTCTACATCTTTAGACATTCATACTTAACATAAAGTCAAAAGTAAATCAAGATCTTAGAATCAGTTTGTTGATATCAACCAAAATTCCTGCTGTAAGTTTTAAATCAATTAGATTGAATCTATATATCTAATTGGTGAAAACTGACATCTTAACAACATTGAGTCTTCTAATTCATGAACAAAGTATATGATTTGTCTCAGTTTTCTTTGATTTCTTTCACCAGTGTTTTGGTTTTAGCAAACAAATCTTGCACAACTTTTTTGTTTTTAATTTGATTTCAGAGAGGAAGGGAGAGGGAGAGAGAGATAGAAACATCAATGATGAGAGAATCATTGATCAGCTGCTTCCTGCACACCCCCCACTGGGGATTGAGCCCGCAACCCGGGCATGTGCCCTGACCGGGAATCAAACCCGGGACTCTTCAGTCCACAGGCCGATGCTCTATCCACTGAGCCAAACTGGCTAGGGCTTTTAAAAAATAAAGAAAAATCTCAAATGAATAAGGAAAAAAACAAAAAACCACACTTATTCTTATTTTATTTATTTTTTAATATATTTTATTGATTTTTTACAGAGAGGAAGAGAGAGGGATAGAGAGTTAGAAACATCGATGAGAGAGAAACATCGATCAGCTGCCTCTCACACCCCCTACTGGGGATGTGCCCGCAACCAAGGTACATGCCCTTGAACGGAATCGGACCTGGGACCCTTGAGTCCGCAGGCCGACGCTCTATCCACTGAGCCAAACCGGTTTCGGCCACACTTATTCTTGACTGCCATGTGTTGGGTCTCTACAATACATTCTTGTTTTTAATCCTAATCAAGATCATAATAATCTGGCCACTCAGTGTATATGTCAATGTCCCCATTTTATAAATGAGGAAACTGAGGCTTAGAGAACAAAGGTTTCCTTGCTCAAGGTCACAGAACCTGGAAACCCAGCATAGACATGTCTGCCTGGCTCCAAAGTCCATGTTTGGGCCATTCTTCCTTCTCTCTCCCCATCCCAGTTATTTGTAAGGATCAGACCTGAGGATCAGGAATGTGATTTTTCCATCTTGAAGGCAGAAATCAGGGTGGGGCTTGTTATTAAGTAACCCACCAGACAGCCCTTGATTAGCAATGGAAGTGAAATTCTGCCAGACTCTGGGGATGCCATTTAGCAATATTAAATTTAGGGTGTAAATTAGTCTGGCTGGAGAGTTCATTCCCTTTCTGGTTCTGGCAGTTGTCAGGAGAGAGATGTCTAGTGGGAATTCTGCCTCCTGGTTCAGATTTTCTGTAGACAAGATTCCAGGAGCCAAACTTTCCCACAGCATCTCAACTGCCCTGCCTTGGATTTGTTGTTTAGCCTCTACCTTCCCTGCAAGACCATGAACAGTAGCTCAAGGCTCTCCCCACCTTGCCCAGCACTGACTTCCAGGCCCTTCCAGGGCTGCAGTGCCTGGCACGTAGTAGCACTCCATACCAGTTTGTTTTATTAGTTGATGGATTAACAAATCACTGAAAATGTGCCCTAGCCAGTTTGGCTCAATGGATAGAGTGTTGGTCTGTGGGCGCAAGAGTCCCAGGTTCGATTCCAGTCAAGGTTACATGCCCAGGTTGCGGACTCGATCCCCAGTAGGGGGTGTGCAGGAGGCAGCCAATCAATGATTCTCTCTCATCGTTGATGTTTCTGACTCTCTCTCTCCCTCTCCCTTCCTCTCTGAAATCAATAAAAATATATTAAAAAAGAAAAAGAAAATGTAGTTGCTCCCAAATTAAATTGAACTGTGTGTGCCAGGATTTGCAAAACTCCCAATGGTCAGGTTAGCACCACGGAGGGAGACTGCCTCCATGGCACCTCCTGGTCTTGGAGAGTTGTCGAGGGGCAGTCACTGGCAAACCACGCCATAGCTCCTCCCCGTGCGAGGCCTAGTCCCTGTTCCCTTCTTCTAGACTTCTGACTTTCCACCTCACTTGGGTCACCACAAAAGGCTCCTAGATGGCAGTGCCTCTTTAGAACCAAGAAAGAGGGACCCTAATTTTTGGTCCATGCTTTAAAGAATTCCAGATGTCACAAACACACACATGAAATTTTGGTAGAGAACACACAGGCACTTCCGTCATTTGGGATCTGGTGCTCAGGACTGGCACTGTTCAACCCATAACCCTAAACATCCACTCTCACAACTCAGAGCCATGCTTGTCCACACCTCTAAAGAAAGGACAGCTGCATCTAAATGGTTTTCTGTGGGTTGTGCCATGGCTAATATCCAGACAGACACTGTTTAAAGGAATAGAGGGGGGTATGAGTGGTAGAACCCCTTGGATAAAAGACAAGACAAATCAATGTACCTATCAAACCCTTCTCCCTCAGATAACATGACTGCAATAGATTCTTGCACAACAAGGCATTGCTTCCTAGTAGTGCCAAGTGTACATGGTCTTGCAGCTTTCCAAGTTCTAACTCATGGTTCCAGAAGTGCCCACAAATTAGCTCTATTTTCACAAGAGTCGCACATGGTAACTGAAGAATATTTTGCAATGTTGACATTTTTATTACTCTTAACTTGGCTTGCATGTTTGCCTAGATGTAACATGACTCATGTGATTCCAGTTCTTTATATGGGCAATGAAATGGACACTGGTGTTGCAAATGGACTTGCAAATGGTTTTACTTATATAAAAATATTTAATTAAATTTTCAAAAACGAATTTCAGATCTACATAAATATTTTTGGATTTTAGCCCTAACTGGTATAGCTCAGTTGGTTAGGTGGTGCCCCATGCACTGAAAGGCTGCCAGTTCAATTTCCTCTCAGCGCACATGCCCTGGGTTGCGAGCTTGATCCTAGTAGGGGGAGTGCAGGAGGCAGTTATTGATGTTTCTCTCACGTTAGTATTTTTCTCTCTCCCTCTCCCCTACTCTCTCTCTAAAAAATCAATTTAAAAATCTTTTTAAAAAGCTATATATATATCTATATATATAAAACCCTAATATGCAAAGAGACTGAACAGCCGAACAACCGATCACTATGATGTGTGCTGACCACCAGTGGGCATGCACAGAACATGGCAGGCATTGGCAGCAGGTAGCAAAGTGTGGAACATGGCAGGCGTTGGCCGCAGCAGGATGGTGGAGCAGGTGAGTAGGGGCGCCAGTCCAAGGCGGGACGTGAGTCGCTGTCATTGGGGCGAGCCTTTGTTCCCATGCACCACAGTCCCGCCTGGCGCTCGCACCTGCTGCCAGCCTCAATCACCCCTGAGGACTTCTCCACTTTCCCCTGCTCCTGAGGGGCAATCAGGGCAGCAGCCGCCACTCGCACCCACTTATGGCGCTGGCCCTGCTTGCACTTGCTGTTGGCTCCAGCCCCAATCGCTCCACACCATCAGTGCATGGGAGCGGTGGTGGCGGGAGCGGGGCTGCCGGCAGACAGGGGACCGGGGACCGGGTGGGAGGGCTGGGCAGGGGCACAGAGGATGGGCCAAGACCCGCCCATGTGCCCACCGCAGCCTGGCGGCCCACAGTTCCTTTCAAGGTGCGCAAATTCGTGCACTGGGCCCCTAGTAATAATAATCATTTTGATTTTAAAATTTAACATTCACTTAGTATGATTACATTTTGCCTTATAGCTTTAACAATTTTTCATATTTTAGGAGAAAAATAACTTTTGAGAAAACATACATAAACTATTTTTAAAATTTTAATAATTTACATTTGCTAAAATTACATTTTTTTGTAATTGCAGCTGAGATTATATAGGCTATGTCAACCCAGGTGTTTATATTCTTTTTTAATTTTTAAAAATCTTTTATTGATTTCAGAAAGGAAGGGAGAGGGAGAGAGAGATAGAAATATCAATTATGAGAGAGAATCATTGATCGGCTGCCTCCTGCACACCCCACACTGGTGATTGAGCCCGCAACTTAGACATGTGCCCTGGACCAGAATCTAACCCGGGACCCTTCAGTCCGCAGGCTGACGCTTTATCCACTGAGCCAAACCTGCTAGGGCTAAAATTACATTTTGGAAGAAAAAACATTCAAATTTCATATGGTTTGAATATAATTTTTAACCTTGCAATCATTACTGTCAATAGGACACAGATTATGTGAAAAACTACTTTAACAAAATAATTAGTGGTATTTCTGAAAGGACAGCCAGAAAAATATATTTACTAGAGTAAATTCATAATTATTTCTAGATTATATATCACTTTATTATTCTTCAAAACATCATAAGTCTGTGAAAAAAATTCACTGTTAATTAAATTCAGTCATCTTTAATATTGTGTTACTTTTAGTTATATAAAAACATGGCTTTCCACATTTTTCAATTTGGACACTGTACAGTGTTAAGGTGGGAAGACAGAGGTCCTATCAAGATAATTCTCTATACATAACCCTCTGTTTCTGAAAGTATTGCCCTCGCCAGTTTGGCTCAGTGGATAGAGCGTCCGCTTGCAGACTGAAGGGTCTCGGGTTCGATTCCCAGTCAAGGGCATGTACCTCAGTTGCAAGCTTGATTCCCTGCCCCACTCAGGGCACTCGGGAGGCCACCAATTGATGTGTTTCTCTCACATTGAGATGTTTCTCTCTGTGTGTCTCTTTCCCTCCCTTTAACTCTCTCTAAAAATAAATTTCTCTCTGGAAAATATCCTCGGGTAGGTATTAACAGCAGCAACAACAAAATATATATAATTGATTTTTTAGAGGGAGAGAGGAAGGGAGAGGGAGAGAGACATTGGCATGAGATTGGCTGCCTCCTGCATGCCTCCCAAAGGGGACTGAGCCCAAAACACTGGTTATGTGCCCTGATCGGTAATTGAACCAGCAAGCTTTTGTCACCAGAATGATGCCCAACCAATTGAGGACAATTTTCTTTGGATAAATAAATACCCAGAAGTGGAATTATGGGATCATATGGCAGCTCTATTTTTAGGGGTTTTTTTGTTTGTTTTTTGAGGAGCCTCCATACTATTTTCCATAGTGGCTGCACTAATCTACAATTCCACCAGCAGTATACGATTCCCTTTTCTCCACATCCTTGTCAGCACTTGTTATTTGTTGATTAATTGACGACAGCCATTCTGACACATGTGAGGTGATATCTCACTGTGGTCTTGATTTGCATTTCTCTGATGATTAGAGATGTTGAACATCTTTTCATGTGTCTGTTGGCCCTCTGTCTGTCCTTTTTCCAGAAATGTCTATTCAGGTCCGCTGACCGTTTATTTATTTATTTATTTATTTATTTATTTCCTCATCACCATTTAGCCCCTCTATGCCCTCTTCCAGCTCCCTTTCCTTCTCTACCCCCTCTCATCACCACACTGTTGTCCAAGTCCATGAGTTCTCTCTTTTTTTCCTTTTTGCTCAGTTCCTTCCTCTGCATTTTTTACTGTTTGATTGTGGGTTTTTTGGTGTGAAGCTGTATGAGGTCCTTATATATTTTATTTTTAAAATATATTTTATTGATTTTTTACAGAGAGGAAGGGAGAGGGACAGAAAGTTAGAAACATCGATGAGCAAGAAACATCGATCAGCTGCCTCCTGCACACCCCCACTGGGGATGTGCCCGCAACCAAGGTACATGCCCTTGACCAGAATCGAACCCCGGACCCCCAAGCCCACAGGCCGACACTCTATCCACTGAGCCAAACCGGTTAGGGCGTCCTTATATATTTTAAATATTAACCTCTTATCTGATGGGTCACTTGGGAACATCTGAACAGCAGGTTTTCCTTTTGTTGATGTTTTTTATTATGCAATTTAAGTCATTGTCTTCTACATGAGTTTCTAGAGATAAGGTCATCTACCTCTCCCCAGTACAGCAAGGGAGATACCCTTACAAATGGAGATTTGCCTTACAAATGTAAAAGTTTACTTGGTTTTTAGGGCTTCTCTCCTATCTACTGATCCTTAAAATTAACCAACTTAAAATAATCCTTCTGCCAAAATAGACATTTTGGAGTGACAAATTTTGTTCCCCTACAGCTCCTAAGCTATAAACCTGTACAAAATGATACGTACAGAATACTGTAGGCATTTGTAACACAGTAGTGTTTATGCATTAGGCTATGCCACTAGGTGTCAAACTTTTTTTAAAAATTGATTTCAGAGAGGAAGGGAGAGGAAGAGATAGAAACATCAATGATGAGAGAGAATCATTGATTGGCTGCCTCCTGCATTCCCCCAACAGGGGATCAAGCCCACCACCTGGGCATGTGCCCTGACCAAGAATCAAACTGTGACTTCCTGGTTCATGGGTTGATGCTCAACCTCTGAGCTACACTGGCCTAGGGCAGGTGTCAAACATTTTTAGCTACATTTTAAACTTATGGGACCATTGTCATATATTAAGTCCATCATTGATTGAAACATTGTTATGTCATAAAGTATTAAATAGTTTGTTTGTATTACCTAAATTGTCTTTCTTTTTAAAAAAATATATTTTATTGATTTTTTACAGAGAGGAAGGGAGAGGGATAGAGAGTTAGAAACATCGATGAGAGAGAAACATCGATCAGCTGCCTCCTGCACATTCCCTACTGGGGATATGCCTGTAACCAAGGTACATGCCCTTGAACGGAATTGAACCTGGGACCCTTCAGTCCGCAGGCCGATGCTCTATCCACTGAACCAAACTGGTTAGGGCTAAATTGTCTTTCTTAAGCAATTTTTAAAAATTGATTTTATTATTTTTTAATCCTCACCTGAGGATATTTTTCCATTGCTTTTTAGAGAGAATGAAGTGGAAGAGAGAGGGAAAGACTGAGAGAAACATCTATGTGAGAGAAACACATTGATTGGTTGCCTCCTGCATGAACCTCGACCAGTGCCCTGACAGGGAGGAGCCTGCAACTGTATGTGCCCTTGACGGGAATCAAACCTGGGACCCTTCCATCTGCAGGCGGATGTTCCATCCACTGAGCCAAACCGGCTAGGGCTTAAATAATTGATTTTAGAGCCTGGCCCATGTTGCTCAGTAATTGAGTGTCAACCCATGAACCAGGAGGTCATGGTTTGATTCCCAGTCAGGGCACATGCCTGGGTTGTGCGCTTGATCCCCAGTGGGGAATATTAGAGAGAAAGGAAGGGAAAGGAAGAGAGAGAGAAACATCAACAAGAGAAGAAACGTAGATCGGCTGCTCAGGAATCAAACAGTGACCTTTTGGTGCACAGGACTTCACTCAACCAACTGAGCCACATTGGCCAGGGCCTTAAGCATTTTTTAATGGTAGTAATCTGTCAAAGATAAATACTGAAGTATTTACAGATGAAATAATGAGATTTGCTTTAAAATAATTCTACTGGATGGGGATTGATTAAACATAGATTTGTTGTAGGTGGCAGGAACAGCACCAGGTATTAGACTGGTGGGGTTGCATCTGATCTGGGTTTAGCAACCTTGGCTAGGAAAGAATTCAGAACCAAGACTCAAACTATAAGAGAACATCTATCTCTCTATATAAAAGGCTAGGTGTTCATCCCTCCGACCGGTAGCTATGATGCACACTGACCACCAGGGGGCAGATGCTCAACGCAGGAGCTTCCATGACATGCACTGGCCATTTAAAAATAAACAGCACCATGGACCTGGCACGACAAACCAACACTTGGCTTCCCCCAGGTGGGACACAGGCCCCGCCACCACCCTGGAGCGACAGCCCACCAAATCACAGCCTATGCTGCCAAGACCCCCTGGCACAAAATGCAGCCCACAAAACAGTTGCTGTGGGTGCAGGGTAATGACCTAATGACGTCATGTAGTAACACCTGGCTTCCTTGCCCTAGCAGCTAGCCTCCTTGGAGTTTCTTCAGCCCAGGAACACGACTTGCTTTAGAGCCAGGTGCAAAGATTTTACAGTTTAACCAAATATTTGTGAAGTGTTTTCCCGTGCCTCATCTCATTTGATCCTCACAGAAGTCCTGGAGTAGGTAGATAGGAGACTCGGTGGAATCCTATTTTCTTTTCATTAGCAAGATGGGTGAATATTGAGATTAAAATATTTCTTCTAATTAATTTCCTTTCAATGTGCACAAATCCGTGCACCGGGACACTAGTTTATTTATAAAATTACAGAGGCAGAAGCAGTAACTCATAGAAGAAAAGGGCTGAGGAAACAAGTTATAGAGGCATAGGAAGGGCCCTAGGAGCTTGGGAGTGAGGACGGTAATGGTGAACCACCTATGGAGAGGGAGGGGGTGGGAAAGGCACTGGCGTGCTCCTGGGAGGGAGAGTGCGCTGGGTCCTCTGTCCTAAGAGTTTTAAAGGTGGAGATTTTAGGGAGGTCCCAGGGGAAGATCTCGATAGAATATTCAGCGGCTTTTCAGGGGTGTCCTTTTGAGAGGGTTAACTTGAAATGCAGGCCAATAGGGCAGGGGTCCAGTGGGAAACAAAGGCAGGGGCAGAAAGGCAGTTTGAGCCAGCCTAACCACAGGAACCAACCAAGCAGAAATAATAAAATGTTTCTGGACTCAGAGCGGGAGGCATGGGAAACCAAGGGAGGGCCTGCAGTAAACGAGATGTACGAACACATCGAAACAGAAAAAGTTCAGGAGAGGAACAGGGAAAGAACACATAGAAACAGGGAAAGTTGAGGTCCGTTGCTGGGCAAAAACTATTGAGGGAATCCATCAGGTGACGACACAGATAGACATAGAAGCAGGCTTGTGGCAAATATGCACCCCTGGACTACAAGGCTTTATTGGGGCCCCCTCCCCTTGTGGGGAGTCTGAATCTGCTTGTAGTAAATTTTCCACACTTTTGCTTAAATCTTCTGGTCCGTGTAGCTCATTCTTCAGCGTCTGGAGACATGACCCTGGGAAAAACACCTTGGCTCTCCGTTCCCGTTCCGTTATCACTTTCAAGGACCCGGTCTCCACTGATGGATTGGTTGGCACCAGGGCAGGGGGTCATTATTCAATGCAGCTGGTCCTGAGGTCAGCCATGGCATTGCTTGTCAGGTTTTGCTGCTTTTCTGGGTGTGGAGCTGAAATACACCTGCGGCCTAAATGTTATCTCTAGGAAGGAAAGGTCAAGGGGGTCCAAATCGCAGGACTAAAGATAAGCTAGAGGAGGAAAGGTCACCCTCGGGCGAGTCCCACCCTACAATTGTCCTTTGCGAGGCACCTGGGCTTTCTGGCCAGTTAACCTTCTGTACTTGGCCCATCGTCCTTGTTCTGCTTAGGTATGTCTGTCTAACTGCCTACCGCAGATTGGCAGATGATAATTATTATTGAAACTGGCTGGTGGATTCATTAGGCTATTTTCTCCACTTCTGTGAATGTTTGGAATATTCCATTGTGCATGAAAAAAAGGGTTCCGCAGAAAACCTCACAGGGTGATCTGATCATAAATTGCTAACTGGGAAGATCATGATGGGCATATCACTTTTTAGTCAAAGATTTATTTTTGCTCTGGCTTTTGTGGCTCAGTTGGTTGGGCATTTTCCCATGCACAAAAATGGTTGCCGGTTCGATTCCTGGTCAAGGGCAAGTACCTCGGTTGCATGTTCAATCCCCAGCCCTGGTCGGGGTACTTGCAGGAGGCAACTGTTAGGGTCACCAAAGGAGGTACACACGAGGCCAAAAGTGGTAAAGAATTTTATAAATTTATTAGATCATCTGGAGACCAGATGGGCTGAGCCCCAAAATGGTGCTAGCACCCAGGGTTGGGGAGTCAGATTTTAAAGGACTCTAGGCGGGCTTTTGCAGCAGAGAATTCTCTGGGTGTGTCCAGATCCTGGGCAAGTCCAGAGGGGAAAGTTACTGGTTTTAGCAAATGGGATGTGGTCTAAGTGAAAAGGAATGTCGGTTGGAAAAGTATCTAAAGGTCAGTTTCCCAGGTGAGGGGGATATAGATTCGATTATTTGAACAGACCTAATAGCAACCAATTGATGTGTCTCTCTCACAATGATGTTTATTTCTCTCTTTTGCCTTCCTTTCCACTCTAAAATCAACAGAAAAATATCCTCATCCTTGGGTGAGGATTAACAAAAATAAAATAAAATAAATAAGTAAAATAAGTTTAATCACCCCCTTAAGAGCACATAATCTTGTTAACTATCCTGTAATCCAATCCCAGCCCTACTTTCTCCCATCTTCAGGTAACCTTTCTTAAATTCAAACCTTAATTTCAAAATCATAAAAGAAACCACAAAATTCAATTTTCCAGAGTATTTGAGATTTTTAAAAAAATATATATTTTATTGATTTTTTTTTACAGAGAGGGAGAGGGATAGAGAGCTAGAAACATCGATGAGAGAGAAACATCGATCACCTGCCTCCTGCACACCTCCCACTGGGGATGTGCCCGCAACCAAGGTATGTGCCCTTGAATGGAATCAAACCTGGGACCTTTCAGTCCGCAGGCGGATGTTCTATCTACTGAGCCAAACCAGTCAGGGCGTATTTGAGATCTTGCTTCCCGACAATTGCTGCCAGTTTGGCTCAAATAAACTCTTATCTTTTTTTTTTTTTTTAACAGGTTTGAACGTTCTCATCAAGACCATTACGAAAAAAAGAAGAATATGGGCTTTTCAATCACAGACTTTCAAGCCAAAGCCCTGGACGAGTTGCTCAGTGGTTAGAGCTTGACCGATGTACCAAGGTTGTGGTTTCCATCCTGGATCAGGGCACATACAAGAATCAACCAATGGATGCATAAATGAGTGGAACAATAAACGGATGTCTCTCTCTCTCTCTCCCCCCCTCCCCCCTCTCTCTAAAAGTCAATAAATAAAAATAAAAAATAATGTTAAGCCAGTTATGACTGCGGGTTTCCTCATTAATGAAATAGGTAGATGACAGGGGCACTATAAAATCACGGGACGTTGTAAGGAGCAGTGCAGGCAGAGTGCCTTATGAAACACTGCTTTATTGTTACTATTATTACTGCGGTTGCCAACACTAGTTGCCTCCAAGAGTTTCCCCCTCTTCCTGTCATGGTTTATTTCACTCTCCCTCTGCCTCTTTCCCATGGTTCCTCCCTCCCACTTCCCTCACTCCCCCCCCAGCCCCAGCCTCAATGGTTTAGCCTGGCTTCCCCAGGGGAAACCCCGAGGGGCGGAGCACCAGGTGTCAGCGAGCGGCTCGGCCCCCTCCCTCGAGACCACTTGGATCGCTCCGCGTCCGACCGGGGGCCCGTGGCCGGGGGGCGGGGCGCGGGTCCCGGGCTCCGATTGGCCATAAAAAGGTAAACATCCGGATGGGTGGGGCGGGGCCGGAAGTGGAAGCGGAAGGCGGCGGCTAAAGCGGTTCTGGAGGTTCCGGACTCGGAGCCGCTGCCTCCAGGTGCCATGGGCCGGGCTGAGGCTCGTTGAAGGGACGCGGGACGCTGAAGGGACTTGGGGCTGGGCCATGGCTGGCGCTCGGGGCGCCGCCGCCGCCGCTTCGGCCGGGTCCTCGACTTCTTCGGGCACCCCGCCGCCGCAGGAGCCCGGGCTCGGGGAGCTGCTGGAGGAGTTCTCTAGGACTCAGTACCGGGCCAAAGACTGCAGCGGGACCGGCGGCTCGAGGGTGAGTTCGTAGGCGTAACGAGCAGGAGAAGGTTCCGGGGTTGGAAAGTTAGGCGGAAAAGGCTGAGGTTAGGGGTCAGAGGAAGGAGAGGTCCCAGGACTTGGATCCGGAGAGTAAGGGTCGGTGTAAAAACCGAGAAAGGAGGAACCGAGGTCAGTCTGTAGCAAGGAAGAAAGTCCTTTGGGTTTGAGACGGGGGTTTTGGAGGTCGAGGATCAGAGTGAGGAACTGAGGAGGGTTACTCCCCTGCATCCGGCAGGGACAAAATATTTAAAAAGTCTAGCCCCCAGGGTAGAATAAAAAAAAGTCTAGAGAGTATTCCTCTGGTTCAAAGGTCAGAATGAAGGAGCTAGAGTAGTGGGACTGAATGGAGTCAAGAGATGAACTATGTTGCCTCCTTATACTGTCTCCTGCACAGCCTTACACTAAATGTAGGCCCGTCCCTTTCCTTCCCCTATAGAGCAGGAGCACAGCCCACACTCTCTCTGTTCCTTTATCAAAAACAGGCTTCAGTTCTTCTTTTTTCTACCCTTGGGAATTCCCTTCATTCTCATTGCCAGACCTGGATGAAAGCTGTAATCCTCTCCTTCAAATGCTTAACAATTTCACTGCAACATTGAGGGGGTCAGTGTCCCTCCCATAGTATACACACATTGGTTAATGAACTACACAGTTAGGGCCTGTGACCCCGCAGTAGGTCTTTTCCTGGCATTGAATAATAATCACAGAGGCATACGTCATTCTCAGTGACCTCTCCAGGTCATAAACCACCTAATTCTCACACTCAGAGCCCTAGAATCTTCCTTATACTCCGGTCTCTTCCTTTGTGCAGGTTGAGCGCATTGAGAAGAGATGTCTGGAGCTGTTTGGCCGAGACTACTGTTACAGTGTGATCCAAAATGTGAATGGGGATATCTGCGGCCACTACCCCCAGCACATCGTGTTCCTGGAGTATGAAAGTTCTGAGAAGGAGAAGGACACGTGAGCATCATATGACCAGGGTGGGCCTGTCTGGGGAGACTTTGACAACTCATCCCCAGACTTGGGAACTCTGCAGCTGAGCAGAGCACTGGGCTGGGCAGACTTACTTTCCCCATGTGTTAAACCTAATCCACAACTTTGTTTACTTCAGGGTTTGATTGGTAAGATTGGCAAGGCAGCATGGTGTAGAATGGGGGTTGGGAGTCACAGCCCTGGCCTTCCATTTCACTCCCACTCTACAGCAGCTCATTGTCCTAAGACTGTTGATTTCACACCTCATCTCTCTGAACCTGTGTCCTTTTTTAAGGGAATGTGGATGGGAGGTGTGCTGTGTCAACATGCTTATAAGCCTGACTGAGGTCCGGAGTCTGATTGCTTGAGTTGACATGCTGGCTGCCTTATTTGCTGGCTGGGTAACTAACTTGGGCAAGTTACTTAACTTCTTTTTTTTTTTTTAAAGTATATTTTATTGATTTTTTACAGAGAGGAAGGGAGAGGGATAGAGAGTTAGAAACATCAATGAGAGAGAAACATCGATCAGCTGCCTCCTGCACACTCCCTACTGGGGATGTGCCTGCAACCAAGGTACATGCCCTTGACCAGAATCGAACCTGGGACCCTTCAGTCCGTAGGCCAATGCTCTATCCACTGAGCCAAACCGGTCAGGGCTTACTTAACTTCTTTGTCTGTTAGTTTTCTTACTGGTAAGTGTACCTCTTTAGAAAAGTGGCTAGTGCGATTTCTGATAAAGAATGTGGCTATTGCCGAAACCGGTTTGGCTCAGTAGATAGAGCGTCGGCCTGCGGACTGAAAGGTCCCAGGTTCGATTCCGGTCAAGGGCATGTACCTTGGTTGCGGGCACATCCCCAGTAGGGGGTGTGCAGGAGGCAGCTGATCGATGTTTCTCTCTCATCGATGTTTCTAACTCTCTATCCCTCTCCCTTCCTCTCTGTAAAAAATCAATAAAAAAATATATTAAAAAAAAAAAAAAAGAATGTGGCTATTATAAGCCTGGCATGTTTGTTGTGAGAATTAGAAGTAAGGGCTACCATTTACTAGTATTTAGGGCCTACCAAGGTCTGAGTGCTTTCATACGAGAGCAAACATAAAGCACCTGGCACAGGCTGCAAGCTGTAAGTGGTCAGTAAGTGGTAGCAGTTGTTTGACACTAAAAAATAATCACAGCCTTTAGGCTCTAGGAAGTGCTTTATGTCAATCACAAAGTTTGTTTCACTTGTCTCTCTGCTTGTTGTGAATTTTAAGGGAATTCTGGGAGCTGTTTTCAACAATATCTATGGAAGCCTGGCCCCATGAGTGCAGCTACACTGGAGTCATGCTGCAAAGTGTAGCAGGCCATCCTACCCATCAATGCACCCAGAAACTGGCTAGAGACTCTGAATCAGTCAAAATCACAGCATAACAAGATGCTCCAGTGATTTATTTGCACATTAAGGTTTGAGAAATGCTATTGTAGGCCTACCAGCGGTCTGGTGTGACCCCATGGTGGAGATCCTTTTCAGCTGGAATTGGAAGGATGATTAGGGGTGTCCCTGAAATGTCCTTAGGGACCAGCTTGTACAGGGTCCTGCTCATCAGGCCAAGGAGAGTGGATCTGAGGGTGTTAGTGATTTTATTTCCTAGCATCCCCTGAACACTCATTACAATCACAGATTCTAGGACCCCTGAATCGGATTTTCCACAATCTACATTCTCAGATAGCTCCCTGGATCAGTCTTACATATGCTATAGCCTGAGAACCACTGCCGTGGGCCACCAGAAGTCAAAGAAGGCTTTCAAGCAGAACAACCAGTTTGGAGGAGTTGAAGGATAAGCGTTAGCTTTCTTATCTGTGAAATGGGATGTCCATAAGTGTTCCATATCATGAGCTTGTTGTGGTGGGGTTCACTGAGAAAAATGAATGCATTGGGAAAACAAATTATAGGTAGATCATAGAAATTGTGTCGTAGCCTCTGTTGTATAACCCAAGAACTCCAGGAATCTCCAAGTCTAAAGTTTCTGAAAAAGAGCTCTTTTTCCTTGCCCTCGCCCTCATTCCAACCGTCTTCAGTGCTGATTGGTGGTTTTACAATGGCATTAAGGTACTAAGTTCAGCTGTAGTCCAGATGGTGCTTTTGCAGCTTCATTTTGTGAGTGAATCACCTGAAGCTCTAATTCCAGGGCAGAATCTGACTCAGTAGGTCTAGAGTGGGGCTGAGCTGCATTTTCTAACAAGCTCCAGGTAATGCCAAACCAGCCTGTAGCAGCAGTTCTCTAGGAACTCAGTCTTGGTTGCCTCACAGGAGCTTTTCTGGGAAGGAAATAAGTTTAGTGCTGATTCATTCTAGCTCTTAAAGAGAAGGAAATTAACGTTTGTCAGGTGCCCACTATTTGGCACATGTTAAGAGTTTGACACTAACTAAAGCCCTGCAGCCATGTAGTGAGGATAGTATCACCTCCATTGTACAGAAGAGGAAATTTATTTTTATTTTTAAATTTGTAAAAAAAATACTTTTTTATTGATTTCAGAGAGGGAGAGAAAGATAGAAATGTCAACGATGAGAGAGAATCATCGATTGGCTGCCTCCTACAAGTCCCACACTGGGGATCGAGCCTGAAACCTGGGCACATACCCTCACAGGAAATTGAACCGTGACCTTCTGGTTCATAGGTCGATGCTCAACCACTGAGCCACACTGGCTGGGCCAGAAGAGGAAATTTAAACCCGCAGACATAGTTAGCAGAGTGGGGTTAAAAGCCAGGTCTTCTTCACCTTGCTCTGTCCCCATCTGCCTTTTTTTTCTGCCTTCATCAGGGCTTTCCCACCTTGTCTAGCGGAGTGTCACCTTTCAGGCCAGGGATACTGTGGTACATTCCTATACCTGAAGTTGTTACTGGAGTTTGTTTTTACCTTTCACTCCTTGCAAGGACTTGAAGTGATACTGAGTGGGTGATGTCTGATTGTTGAAGAGAAGGGAATATATGCATGTTTAGGTTAGAAGTAGAAAATTTTACTTCTTTTACATATTTGGCTTTGGTGTTAACATGACACTAATTAGTCTGAGTACACAGGGTAGAATTGGATTAAGGAAGTGGTTAAGTCCGCTTAACACACCTCCCCAGTTTAGCCCGTGATCTGGGAATAGAAGCCTGGACAGGGATCTCTGAACATCCAAAACATGATGTTTATCAACAAGTGTTCGTTGAGCTATTATCATGTGGCAAATCCAAGGGATCTATTTGAAGTCTTATCAGGTAGATGAAGTCCCTATCCTTAGGTCTACTGGGTAACATAGACCAAAAATTAGCAATGACAGTGTAATGAGCCAGAATTAGGGAAATACAGTGAGGCATTGGGGGATAGTTTTGTATGTATGGGGGTGGGGGGTTTCCTCACACCACCAATTCTCAAGACACCAGTTGGGTGTCCTACAGTTCAACTCAGTAATGACACTACCCAGAGATGTATCCGATTCCATAGGGAAAAGACTCAGTCTGCAAAACAAATACACAAACCTACACTTATTCATTCAAATACGAGTCATGTGCCAGACAATTCAGTGCTTAGCACTGTAAGAAAAAGATCCTAAGGCCAAGAGAGAATAAAAATAAAAAACAGGAACTTTGGAAAGAAACCAAATTGGTTCTTTGAGTAGGGGAACCAAGAAAATAAACCACCAACTAGCCTAACAAGAATAAATGTGCCTGCCTCTACATTAAAGGCTGCACAGAGCCCCTAGGAGGGAAATGCTGGCATGCTCTCCACCTTGGTTTGCGGAGAGTATGCTCAGTGGAAGGACTCAACCTGGGGAGAATCAAATGTATCTAGAGCACAGAGGGAACTGCTGGTGTGAGCTAAGGGAGAGTCAGTTGGGGATCTACTGATTTCATGCGATTTGAAAGGGGTGTGACTTGCTGTAGCTCATTACTATACCTGACTCTTTCTAGAAGCTCCCTTAGCAAACCAGTGCAGTAACTACTATACTTCTCAGTGTCAGAAATGGCTTCTCTTTCACTCTCTGTTCCAGCAAAAATGGCCCTATGGTTTCCAGAGGGTCCCGAGAGCACCTGTTACCTTACTCTGGGAGGAAAAAACTAGTAATCAATATTCAATTTGCTGTTATATTTCTGTATTTTATATACCATGTCTTCAGAGTAGCTGACTTTTTTTCCCCCTCATTTTAAAGGTTCTGAAATCAGGATGACTTAAATTTTAATACCTATGATATAGCATTTTTTTTTTCCTAAAAAAACATAATCCATCATCTGGAATTTAGGGATTAGAGCACTTACTAAATTTCAAAGGAGTATTCACATACACATGCAGACCTAGCACGGGGTCTTGGTAAAAACAAGCGCACACATGCATGCCCCCTTAGAAACCAGCCTGACCTGCCTCTCTTGTCTGTGCGTCAGGTTTCAGAGCACTGTGCAAGTGAGCAAGTTGCAAGACCTTGTTAACCGCAGCAAGATGGCCAGGTGCAGAGGACGGTTTGTCTGCCCAGTGATCCTGTTCAAGGGCAAGGTAAGACCACGCCATAGCCTCACACTCCCCAAGACCCTCTTCTGGGGTAACTGGCTTAATGCAAAGTGTAGGATAATTTTGTTCTTGGCCTTTGCCAGCCGAGTATTGGTGGTTACTGGGTGCCGGGTGCAGGCTAGAGAAACAGGCCAATTCTGATAACCACCTTCAAGAATGAGTCTGGGGCCTGGCCGGTGTGGCTCAGTGATTGAATGGCAACCTATGAACCAGGAGGTCACCTTTGCTTGGGGCACATGCCCAGGTTGCTGGCTCGATCCCCATTGTGGGGCACGAGGAGGTAGCTGATCGATGATCCTCTCTCATTGTTGATGTTTCTCTCTCTCTCCCTCTCTCTTCCTCTCTGAAATCAATAAAATTATATTTAAAAAAAATAGTAAGTCTAGGTAGAGAAGGGATAGTCACACCAGAGTGCCCCACCCTGTGTTCTGGAGCCAGACTGCCTAGGTTCAGACCTGCCTGTGCAAGGCCATTTTCTACTCTATAAAATGGGAATAATAATCATGTCTACATCAAAGGTTTATGGAGTAGATTAGATCAAGTCAGTTATGACATTATTGTTTATTCATTTTTTCAATCATAAAATTCATTAAGTATTTATTAAATGTGTACTATATTCCATGCACTGTTTCAAGCCTTAAGTTACATCAGTATTAGACAAAATTCTTTACCCCCATGGAGCTAATATTCTAGTGACTGTTGTTGATTTGACTCCCCAATACCTTCTCATTTCACCTTTTTATAATTCTTTGACATAATTGATATCCTCATATTGCAGATGAGACTCAAAGAGGTTAATAATTTCCCCAAGTTTACTTTAAACAACTAGAGAGCTGGGATTTAAACCTATCCCAAAACTTCTTCAGGCTACCACACTAAATTAGAGTCACAAGGTGTGTAAGAGGAGCTCACCAAAGAGGGGCAGCAGTGTGGACTGGCTGACTATGCCTCATTAAATGAGGAGGACTGAGTTTGAGAGCATTGGAAGATAAGCAGGATAATCATTGGCAGGAGGAGTGGGAGGGTGTTCCAAGCAGGTGATACAGCCCGGGAAAAGGCATGGAGGCAGGAACAAGAGAGGCCAGGAAACCTGACTGGAATGGAAGGTACATGTTGGAGCTGATTGAGTACAGGAGGCTAATGCTGACTAAGCTGTTTGCGTTGGCCAGGAGAGCCACTGTGATTCTTCAGCAGACAAATGCAGGACAGAAGTATCATTTTGAGGAAGATTAGTCCAGGAATAGTGGATGCAGTCATTTAGCAGGTGTCTGAGTGCATGCACCATAGCTTTCACCCCGGTAGCTTACAGACTCCAGCTGGAGTTACCCAGCATGAGTGGTCTGGGGTCTGGGTGGGCAGTGAGGAGGAGGATGTTTCTGCCCTTTTGGGTCTTTCTTTTGCAAAATGGGAGAAGGGCAAATGTGAAAAGAGAGATAAGAAGGGAGATTTAGCCAAAGGCTTCCTTAGAAAGTTTTCATGTTCCTGGAAGTTTCCAGAACTCTTTTTTTTTTAAAAAATAAATATTTATTGTTCAGATTATTACAGTTGTTCCTCTTTTTTCCCCCCCATAGCTCCCCTCCACCTGGTTCCCACCCCACCCTCAGCCCTTACCCCCACCCACTGTCCTCATCCATAGGTGTACGATTTTTGTCCAGTCTCTTCCCGAACCCCCCACATCCCTTTCCCCCTGAGAATTGTCAGTCCACTCCCTTTCTATGCCCCTGATTCTGTTATATTCACCAGTTTATTCTGTTCATCAGATTTTTTATTCACTTGTTGATATGTATTTTTTGTTCATAATTTTTATCTTTACCTTTTTCTTCTTCTTCCTCTTCTTAAAGAATACCTTTCAACATTTCATATAATACTGGTTTGGTGGTGATGAGTTCCTTTAGCTTTTTCTTATCTGTGAAGCTCTTTATCTGGCCTTCAATTCTGAATGATAGCTTTGCTGGGTAGAGTAATCTTGGTTGTAGGTTCTTGCTATTCATCACTTTGAATATTTCTTGCCACTCTCGTCTGGCCTGCATAATTTCTGTTGAGAAATCAGCTGACAGTCGTATGGGTGCTCCCTTGTAGGTAACTAACTGTTTTTCTTTTGCTGCTTTTAATATTCTCTCTTTGTCTTTTGCTCTTGGCATTTTAATTATGATGTGTCTTGGTGTGGTCCTCTTTGGATTCCTTTTGTTTGGGATTCTCTGTGCTTCCTGGACTTGTAAGTCTATTTCTTTTACCAGGTGGGGGAAGTTTTCTGTCATTATTTCTTCAAATAGGTTTTCAGTATCTTGCTCTCTTCTACTGGCACCCCCATAATTCTTTTTTTAAAAAATATATTTTATTGATTTTTTACAGAGAGGAAAGGAGAGGGACAGAGAGCTAGAAACATCGATGAGAGAGAAACATCGACCAGCTGCCTCTTGCACACCCCCTACCGGGGATGTGCCCGCAACCAATGTACATGCCCTTGACCGGAATCGAACCTGGGACCTTTCAGTCCACAGACTGATGCTCTATCCACTGAGCCAAACCGGTTTCGGCATCCCCCATAATTCTGATGTTGGTATGCTTGAAGTTGTCCTAGAGGCTCCTTACACTATCTTCATATTTTTGGATTCTTTTTTCTTTTTGCTTTTCCGGTTGGGTGTTTTTTGCTTCTTTGTATTTCAAATCTTTGACTTGATTCTTGCGATCCTCTAGTCAGCTGTTGGATCTCTGTATATTATTTTTTATTTCAGTCAGTGTATGCTTAATTTCTAGTTGGTCCTTTTTCATATCCTCGAGGGTCTCGCTAAATTTATCGGCCTTTTCTAGAAAATTCTTGAAAAACCTTATAACCATGGTTTTGAACTCTATATCCAGTAGTTTGCTTTCCTCCATTTCTTTCATTTGTGACCTGTTTCTTTGTTTCTGCATTTTGGCTGCTTCCCTGAGTTGATAGAGTGGCTTTGTGTACTAGGTGTCCTATAGGACCCAGTGGCTCAGCCTCCCCAGTTACCTGAGGTGGACACTCTTGGTGCACCCCTTTGTGGGCTGTGTGCACAGTCTTATAGTTAAGCCTTGATTGTTGTTGGTATCATTGGGAGGAATTGACCTCTAGGCCAATTGGCTGTGAGGATCAGCTGTGTCTACGCTGGGAGAACTTCTGTGCTGGAGACACCCTTATGAGACAAGACTTGCAAAAGCCTCTGTGCTCAGCTTGGATGGGGCGGAGTCTCAGGGCGGAGCAGACAGCAATGGCTTCCCGTCAGCCCTGCCCTAAGAGGCCCCTGGGTCTCAGTGTCCTGCGGTAATCACTGCAAGCACTTCTGAGAGAAAGCTGTCCTCAAGTTTTGCCCGCTGCCAGACAGTCCAGTTTCTCTCGGAATGAGTTTGGGTCTCCAGGGTCTCACCCGGAACTGGAGTTCAGAGTAGTCAGGAGCTTTTGTCTCCCTCCCGATTGAGAAAGCCAGCCGCGTACTCAATTGCCAGCCCTTTCTGCGCGCGTGTGCCTCTGTACCTCTGCCTTCTGCAGCTCCTCTGAGTCTCTGTGTGCTTTTCTCTTTCCTTCTAGTTGTAGAATTTCCACTCAGCCAGCCTTCCTGTGGTTCTGGATGATGTCCATTTTGTCTTTTAGTTGTAGTTTTGAAATTGTTGTGCGAGGCAACAGTTTAGGTGTTTACCTATGCTGCCATCTTGGTTTCTCCCCAGAACTCTATTTTAAAGATCATTGCTCTATGGAGCATAGTGCTTGTTACAAGAAATTACATAGGAAATACTCAAACCACTGTTTCTCAAAGTGTGTTCCATAGAACCGTAGTTTAAGAATATATTTGAAAAGCATTCCCTGTCCAACAAGAATGAAAAATATTGCATACTAGGTTTGGCCTGACCCCCAAGCTCCAGATTCGTAAGGTATGTTGATACGCAAATATTAACGCATAAAGGCTCTGAGAAGTCTTGTAGCAGACAGGCCTGTGTAGCTTTGTCAGGTCTGGTATGTCTCATTTGTCTGCAGACCGTGAGTAAGGAACTTTCCTGAATGCATTTGGGAAATGCCGCCCTGGACAGCTTAGTCTAGTGGGGTTGCTGAATAACAGATTGTAGCACTTAACAGACTAAACAGGCCTGTGAGAAAGGAGCCTAAGCCAACTGATTTCAGAGGGAGGGTGATGAGTTGGAGGGATTATTGAGGAGGCTTTGGCATTCTTAAATCTTTATGAGGGCTTTTCCATTAATCCTGCTTTCTTCCTTTGCACCTTCTTGTCTAAGCAGTGTGATACCATTTTATGCCCCTTAGCTCCCCTGACTCAGTCGGTGTTTGCTTAATACCTACTTACGTATGTTTTATTCTAGTTGTGTGTTTGAATGTCTGTCATTTCCCTCTCTCTGCTGTAATCCCTCTGAGGGCAGTGTTCTTGTCTTACTGCTGTCTTCCCAGCACCTGGCAAAGTGCCCTCCGGCTTGTACATACAGGCTCAACAGGAAGATACTGCTCTTGGATGTAACCGTGGTGGGCCCCGTGCTCGTTTCTAGGCGGACAGAGGAGTAAGACAGTCCTTGTCCTCATGGAGCTCAGTGAGTGGGGAAGGAAGACAAGTGAGCAAGCAATTGAGAGAGAGATTGGGGGAAGCACATGAATGTCTCCTGTTGTGAAATGGGGATGTGGTCCTCAGAGAAGTGTGGCACTCATCAGGTACTTGGTTACTAGGGCGGTGATGGCAGTCTTTATTGCCAACAGTACTTCAGGGGCAGCTACCTCTGTCAGGTTGCGGAAGGGGAATCTGTTAAGTGCTTACTTCTTGCTTCCTTCAAAGCTCAGTTCAGTGTGGCTAGTGCAACTGTGGAACTAAATGTTTAATTTTATTATTTCTGATTTTTATTTTATTTCTGTTAATCCTTACCTGAGGATATTTTTCCATTGATTTTCTGTAATTTATATATTTCCAAATATATTTTTATTGATTTCAGAGAACAAGGAGAGGGAGAAACATCAATGATAAGAGATTCATTGATCAGCTGCCTCCTGTACGCCCCCTACTGGGGATCAAGCCCTCAACCTGGGCATGTGCCCTGGACCGCAATCAAACCTGGGACCCTTCTGTCCGCAGGCCAATACTCTATCCACTGAGCCAAACCAGCTAGAGCTCCGTTGATTTTTATTTTTTTATTTTTTTTAAATGATCATTTTTATTTTTTATTTTTTTATTTATTTATTTTTTAAATTTCTTTATTGATTAAGGTATCACATATTTGTCCTCGTCCCCCCATTCCCATCCCACCCCCCTTCCATTGATTTTTAGAGAGAGTGGAAGGGAGGGGGAGAGATATATAGAGAGAAACATCTATGTGAGAGAGACACATTGATTTGGTTGCTTCCCGCAAGCACCCAACCAGTGCCAGGACTGAGCCTGCAGTCAGGGTACATGCCCTTGACCGGAATCGAACCAAGGACCCTTCAGTCTGCTGGCCGATGCTTTATCCACTAAGCAAAATTGGCTAGGGCTATGTTATTATTTTTAAGTAAGGTATAATGGACACATAACATCCTATTAGTTTCAGGTGTTTAACATAATGACTCAATATTTGTATATATTGCAAAATAATCACAATAAGTCTAGCTAGCTCACCACACATAGTTAACAGTATTTTTTTCTTATGATGAGAATTTTTAAGACCTATGTCTTGCCGGCCAGTGTGGATCAGTGGTTGAGCTTTGACCTATGAACGGCTTGATTCCCCATCAGGGCACATGCCCATGTTGCTGGCTTGATCCCCAGTAGGGGGCATGCAGGAGGTATCCAATCAATGATTATTTTCTCATCATTGATGTTTTCTGTCTCTCTCCCTCTCCCTTCCTCTCTGAAGTCAATAAAAATACATTTTTTTAAAAATCTATGTCACTCTCAAATATGCAGTACAGTGTTATTAACTCTAATACCATATTGTACATTACATCCCAGTGTCTTTTTATTTTATAACTGGAATTTTTTTTACCTTTTGTGTGATTTTTAAATTTTTTTATTTTTAAAATATAGTTGATGTGCAATATTATGTTAGTTGCAGGTGTACAACCCAGTGATTAGACATTTATATAACTTACAAAATGATCACCCTGATAAGTCTAGTACCCATCTGATATCATACATAGTTATTACAACATTATTGACTATGTTCTCTATGCTATACTTTACATCCCCATGACTATTCTGTAACTACCAATTTATACTACTTATTTTTTAAAAAAAATATATTTTGATTTTTTTTTAGAGAGAGGAATCAGGAATTAGACTCTGCAATGGTGTATAGCTTTCCTCAGGCACTAGGCCAGGACCTTCCAACTCATCTGCTCTTTTCTATCTGGCTACTTCTCTGGCTGCCTCAGTTACCAAAAGACGAGGACAAATCAAAGGGATGTGGGAGAACTGGAGCAGAAAGAGATATCTGAACCTTCAACAATTCAAGAAACGGTCCCAGAGCTCAACCACCAAAGAGGGTATGCGCCCGCTCTGAAAATATTTTACAGAAAAATGGCAAAGAAGAGTGAGATTTGGTGCCAGCAGCTTAGATGATGGGAAAGGGTAGGCATGATAACACATGCCAGTGGAACTCAAGCCACATGCCCCGTTACCTTCAGGGTCTTTGACACTTCCCTGCTACAGCTCTCTACTTTGCTGCTCTTAATTTTTGGCTGGTCACCTTAGCACAGGGGCTCTTAAACAAGAGCTGGAGATGGGTTCATGGATACACTTGGGAAGAGAGTCCAGAAACCCCTGAAATGTAGGTAAACTGGTGTGTCTTTTTTTTTTTTTTTTTTATGGAGAAAGTCTATTTTCATCAGATTTTCAAAATGCTTTTGGATCTAGAACAAGTTAAGCATCCACTGTCAGAGTTCATCCTGCCTAGGCCAGCAGGAATCCCAGCCCAAGCCCTTAGACTTGCAGACAACCTTCCCACAAATCCGTTCTTGTCCCCAGCATTGAAGAGCACCCCACCCAGCCCCAGGTTAAATCCAGGTGGCTCTTCTGTTACCGCCCCCTTCCCCAGGCTGCCACTACCTCAGAAAGCAAGAAGTTCCCGCTTACACCCCGCTCCTGTAGGAGCACAGCCATTTCCTCCCATTAGCTTACAGGTAGAGAAGGTGAGGCATTGTTTGTGGTCTTCCTGGGACCCACTTTACATTGACAAATGGCTTCAGCCCTAACCGGTTTGGCTCAGTGGATAGAGCGTCGGCCTGGGGACTGAAGGGTCCCAGGTTCGATTCCGGTCAAGGGCATGTACCTTGGTTGTGGGCACATCCCCAGTAGGAGGTGTGCAGGAGGCAGTTGATCGATGTTGCTCTCTCATCGACATTTCTAACTCTCTATCCCTCTCCCTTCCTCTCTGTAAGAAAATCAATAAAATATATATTTTAAAAAAAGAGAAATGGCTTCACCCTGTCACCTTGCAGCTTTCGTTCGCTAGTGTAATCGCCCAGCTACTCGGACTGCCACCCCCAGCCTTTAGCTAAACTCTGGGCTGGCTTGCTTCCCCAGCCCCAGTTATCTCCTTCCATTCCCCAACTCTACTAGATCTCCTGGAACACAATTTAATTAAAGATGAAGCCTTAAAATTAGATGCATTGAAGTTCATGCCGGTTGGTGGTTTCTAGAATTCTAGCTCTCAAAACACTTCAGTGATGAGGAAAAGAGTAAAAGAATATGTAAGCACATCTCTAGCTACATTTCCTTAATACTGAGGAGAGAAAAGAAATTATATATACTTTTTTTTTTTTTAACAAAAAAGACCCCAAGCATTTCTCCCTTTATTGGCCTTCCTGCTTCAAAGGTTGCCCACCCAGCACTAAACAGTTCCAGGTAACCGTAAGCCCACAGGCTTTGGAGGTAGGTGGGTCTAGATCAGATCTCATTGTGTGACCTTACGCATTACTTCACCTGCCTGTGCCTGTGAAGCAGCAATAATGCCTGCTGCATGGACTTCATGGGCTCATGGAAACAGTGAACAGATGGTGTAACCATCAAATCTTACCCAAGTACACGTGTGACAACCTCTAAATGTATCACAGTTAGTAACACTCTGGTGCTACTCGTCTGGGGAGATACCCCTTGACAGAGGCTGTAGATTATATATAGGCACCTTTCTAGTTGACTGCTGTGGGCTTGATGCTGGTAAGGTTTCAGTGAGTGCTCCTGCACCATTTTGCTGGAAGAATCAGAGGAGTCCAAGTGTTCTTTTGACTGCATACTTCAGAAAACTGACTGGTCAAAGGGTACAAACCTCCAGTTATAAGACAAAGAAGTTCTGTGTGGATCTAATGTATAGCATGGTGATTGTAGTTATACTTGAAAACTGCAGAGAGATGATTTTTATTTTATTTTATTTTTAGAGAGAGAAACAGTTTGTTGTTCCACTTACTTATGCATATATTAGTTGATTCTTGTATGTGCACCGGCCGGGATCGAACCCACAACCTTGGTGTATCAGGATGATACACCAACTGAGCTACCCGGCCAGGGCTACTAAGAGATGAGTTTAAATGTTTTTACCACAAAAAAGAAATGCTGATTATGGGACATCATGGAGGTGTTAAGTAACAGTATGGTGGTAATGATTTTGCAATATATGAGAGCACCAAATCAACATGTTGTATACCTTAAACTTACATAATGTCATGTCAGTTATATTTCAGTAAAGCTGGGGGTGGGGGGGAAAAAAAAACTAGAAAACTATCTGACCCTGAAAATTCTGTTTTCCTCCCAGCACATTTGCAGGTCGGCCACGCTGGCTGGATGGGGGGAGCTGTATGGACGAACTGGCTACAACTATATTTTCTCAGGTGACTGTTAAGCTGTGTCCTCTGTGACTTAAGAACAAGGGCCCAATCATAGAGAATGGCCACCCCTAGCCACAGTGGCATGTGGCATCGGTAGAGGGTGGGAGCAAGCTGGGGAGAGGCTAGGTGCCTTCTTTTGTCACCCAAGGAGATGTTTGGCCTAGAAGACTGCCAGCATGTGGGGCATCTGGTGCTGAAGAGACACAAAGGCTGTCAGTAGGGGTGGATCTGGTGGGGGGAGGCTGGTCAGGACTTCCCTGGGTGGAGCCCCTGGATCCACCGCCTCGGTGCTCACAGACTCTCTCTCTGGCAGGGGGTGCAGATGATGCCTGGGCGGATGCAGAGGACATCACAGAGGAGGACTGTGCTCTCCGGTCAGTGCCACATTGTTATGGGTTGGGCTGGTGTTGGGGTCGGGTGTCTGACCAGTGGTGGCCCTTTTCATACTGATTCAGATTCATCCCTGGTCCAGGTGAGTGGATTGGCTCCCTTCCTCCCACTGCTAAGTCCATAATTCAGGGTTGTTGAACTCCATCATGTGGCTTCACACCAAAGTGGACTTTATTGAATACATGAGCAGTCTCTCTTCACCCTGGCTCACATCAGGATCCCAGAAATAATGTCCTAGTCCAGACCCCGTGTGTGTGTCTTTAAGCCCTACAGTTTCCAGAGTGTGGCCAGGGTGGTGAAGGCCAGCTTGCCTGCCAGGTGTCACACAGCACACTTGGTGCTGAGGCACAGGGCAAGTGCTTCCGTACCCACGTGAGAGATGTAGAGAGAAGACGCTCCATAGCTTTATTAGGTCCTCGCCGGTTTAGGTCAGTGGATAGAGCGTTGGCCTGTGGACTGTAGGGCTCTGTGTTCAATTCCGGTCAAGGGCACATAACTTGGTTCCAGGCTCCTCCCTGACCCAGGCCTTGGTTGGGGTATGTGCAGAAGGCAACCAATTGATGTGTTTCTTTCACATCAATATTTCTCTGTCTTTCCCTCTCTCTTCCACTTTCTAAAAATCAATGGAAAAATGTCTCACTAGAGGATTAAAAACAAACAAACAAACAAATACCTTAGGCCCCCGTAAAGGCAGGAAATGGGCTGGTTCACACTGTTCATACTTCTTTCCAAATGTTCTTAGAAAACAGCAGTATAGGATATTTTGGAAAAGCTCCTTTGCATGGTCTGCACCACATGGGAAGTCTTTAACTGGTATCAAGTGTCCCTGGAATGCACATGATCACCCTAGTAAGATCAGCTGCCCCACATCATGGCTCAGTCCCTGGAAGGCCTCACACTGTGCCTGGGGTTCTGCCTGTGAGTCCGAGAGCAGCGGCCTGGCTTGTGCTCAGGAATGTTTGGCTCTTCCCCCGAGATCAGCCAGGCCTTCTTCCACAGCTTATACTTTTTGGTGAGGAGACTGCTAGGGACAGCTAAGCAGTGGACATAAAAAAAGTTAATGGGGACTGTTTGCTCATTCTACTTTTGCCTTAATCTGTGTGACTGATCAAAAGGGGGATTAGGAGAATTTTATTTTTCTCCTGGCTTCATAGGCCTGCTAAATAGAAGGAATTCAGTTGCTAGTATCTCACATTCAGTTGATAAGATAAGCTTTAAAAAGTCCATCTGCCACCAAGCATTTCAGTCTGTTCCGATATGAGCGAGCCATGGCTAAAAATGGTCATAAAGGTGGAGGGATATAAACTCTATAATGGAAGCTCAAATACTCTATCAGCCATCAGCTTGCTGCTTTTTAGAACTTGGAGATTATCTTGGGTCTTCTGGCTTAATGTCAAGCTGGGCCAAAAAGCCTTTCCCTGGTTCAGGGCTGCAACTTGCTTCTTTGAAATGCATCTCAGAGGAGGTAATCTCTTAGAAAGTCACCTTCTCCAAATCTTTTTCTAGAACCAGTTTTTCTGTCTTCCCTTCCCTCCATTTTCTGGAGAAGGGAAACAATTTCTTGCCCATAACATCTGTATTTCTTTGAACAAGCTCACCAACCCCCAGTTCTTTTTTTGAATGAGTGTGCAGTGCAACTTGTCCCTCTGGCTCTTTGTTTCAGAAGTTCCGACACACATCTTTTTGATAAGGTCAGAGGCTATGACATCAAGCTGCTTCGGTACCTGTCAGTCAAATACATCTGTGACCTGATGGTAGAGAACAAGAAGGTGAAGTTTGGCATGAAGTAAGTACAGGGCACCCACTGTGAAATGGGCAGAAGCGATGTGTTCACAGGCTTTTGGGTTGGTGGTAGTACGTAGTGGTTACTGAGGGCTCACCACATGCCAGGCCTTGTGCTAAGAGCTTTCTGTCATCCTTACATTGTACCTTTACACAGCCCTGCAACAGGTTCTAGTGTTGCCCATCTTGCAGGCAGGGAACTGAAGCACAGAGAAGTTAAATAACTTGCTCAAGTTCATCCAGATAGTAACGAAGGAGCCAGGAGTCTCCAACCTGTGCTCTGCTGCCTCCTCTGAGACACCCTTGAAGGTTTTCCTTTGGCTCCAAGTTCTACACCATCTCTGGTAGATTAGAGTCTCTTGTAGTGGGACAACAACAAAAATCAGTGTATATTCAATTTTTACTTCGCATATGGAACAAAGCTTCATGTGATAAGGCAGAACTTGAAAAATTGGAACCCTTGTGAGGGTGATGAAATTGTAGATTTTCTGAACATTTTTTTATAATATTGACTTTTAATTATGCTGAGGTTGTCCTAGAAAATAAGGCATAAGCTCTACAGATATCTGAATATCTCTTATCCCTCCTCCTTCATCTGCCAGGACAGTCCTAAGTCTTTACCCTTCAGATGCTGCTTGTTCCCCCTGTTTCGGAGTGTCCTCAGTGAGTACTGAGGTGAGAGCCCCCAAAGTTATTTGGCTCTCGTCTTACACCACCTTCCAGGTCAAAGTGGCTGTGCTGCCTTCACTTGTGGGACTTAGGTGGAAGGTTGTTCTGCAAATTTAGGTTCTGGTTGTTTCGCTGCAGTATTAGAGGGAGAGTAACCTCTTGCTTGGTATGTTAGGGTAGGGGCAGCTACATTTCTTAATTGTTCAAAGTAAACACTGCTGAAAGAAATCATTGTAACTCTAAAGAGTAGTTTGTTTAGCAAGAGGTTCGTTTAAGTTGTTACAGTACTCATTGGGGAATGGTGTGTCTGTGTTGTGATGTCATAACACATTATGTCCTGTCTTGTAGTGTAACCTCCTCCGAGAAGGTGGACAAAGCCCAGCGCTATGCCGACTTCACTCTCCTCTCCATCCCGTATCCAGGTAGGGAGTCTTTTCAGGGTCTAGTCAAGTGGCAGGCTTCCAAGGACCCGGGGCTCTCGGAGGCCGTCGTAGGCCTTTTCACTTAGTGTCCCAGAGCTTTCTGGAAGGATCTTGTCGGTCAGCATAGCACACCATGGCTCCCACACAGAGGCGGTCACATTCAGGGTAGGGCGCTGTCCTGGAAGAGGCTTTCCATTCGCAGGGACCTAGGGGTTGAGCGAGTTACTTCACCTCTCTGAGCCTGAGGCTTTCTCGGGTGTCATTTGGAGCTCAGTGCGGCTTAACTCAGGGTTTTGTTGTGAAGATTAGATGAGACCATGTTTATCAGTGTGCTCTGTGCAGGCAAGGTAGAAAATGACATTGTGAGTACTCAGGGTCACCAACAAATCATGCTAGTCTGGCCCCAGCGGATGTGACCCTTTTTGCAAGGCTCTTCTGGTAGGAGAAGAGTATCATTGCTCTACCCCTGGTTGCACGTAGTTGTGTGTCGTTGGTGGTGGCTTCACCATGTTGCAAAGCACTTTGGTGTGCATAGAGCTAGCTAGCTAGCTGCAAGTTTGTCTTCGGCGCACAGACGTGTATGTGACCTGTGGGCAGTATTCTATGCACTGGATACTAAAGCTGTATTGGTCCAGTTGGTAACAATTAAGTTAGCTGGCTATACCCGTTTGTTCAGCCAGGGAGTCCAAGGAGCCCCAACAGCAGTGTAAGACTGTCAGCAAGCAGCAGGAAGTATACTCTTTCCTGCTTCTCAGCACCAGCCTCTGCCTTTAGTCCTGTGCTGGACCTTGTCTCCTCATCTTGGAGCCACATAGTCAATAGCAAGGGCAGGCCGGTGACAGCAGGTTGCTGTATAGCCAAGAGGCTTTCTCATTAGAACTACAAGTTCATCTAGTGCCTGGCAGGGAGAGTGAATCTTCATCAGTGTAAGTTGCTGACCCTGGATGGCCTGGTACTCTTACAACGGCTTCCACTGCACTCTCCTCATTCTTCTCTGCCAGCGTAGCATTTGGTGCCATGAAGAGCTGGGCTTGAGTCCCAGCTGTAGCACTGTGTATCCTTGAACAAGTCCCTTAACCCTTCTGAGCATCTGTTTCATTCTCCATAAAATGAAGATAATGGTGCTCATTTCAGGTTAAAGTGCCAGACCCATCCCTGACAGGTGCTTGGTAAACACCAGGCCAACCACGGGTACCTGGGAGGAGAGGCTCAGAGCAGCTCCTCTTCCCTAAGAGCACTGTGGGCAGATGCTGACCACAGCAGTCATGCCAGGAGCTTGCCAGCAGCAGAGCTGCATCCGGGCAGGAGTGTGCAACCAGGTGTCCACTCGAGCTGTCCGGTAGAGCTTGGTTTCTGACCAGGCTGTGACTCCCGGGAGATGTTTTGGGGAGACTTCACAGACTGAAGTTCTCTGCAGAAAAGTCCGCGTTGCCTGAGGAACCAGACATTGCTTTCTTTGCTTATGTTTTGGTTCTTTTTTTTTTTATGTTTTGGTTCTAAGGACGTAATTACAAAAAGTTTTGCCAGAAGTTTGAAAACCACTACTTCAGAACAATAGCACAATATCCTTTCTGTGGTAGTTTAACAGCTTGTTACAGGCTCCCAAAATGTTAGCACCCTTTGACTCAGTTATTCATTAGGCCATAATCCTGCCAACTTGGGGGTAAAGATGTTCATCACAGTGTCTGTTGATACCAGCAAAATGTGGGAAATGTTTTCATTAATCAGAATAATGAATGTGTAAATGATGGTACAGCCTTTGATAGAATGGAATATTACATAGTCATAGAAAAATGCTTTAACTTTTTGACATGGAAAGATGCTTAAGATGCTAAGCAGGATACAAGATTATATAAAGTAGTCCCCCCTTATTTGTGATTTCATTTTCTGTAGTTTTGGTTATCCGTGGTTAGCCACGGTCTGAAAATATTAAGTGGGAAATTCCAGAAATAAACAGTTCATAAGTTTTAAACTGCATGCCATTCTGAGTAGTGTGATGAAATCTCACACTGTCCCTCTCTGTCCTGCCCCGGATGTGAATCATCTCTTTATCCAGCATATCCACAGTATTTATGCCACCTCAACTATCAGATCAACTGTCATGGTAGCGCAGTGCTTGTGTTCAAGTAACCATTATTTTACTTAATTATGGTCCCAAAGCATAAGGCTAGTGATGTTGGCAATGCAGATATGCCAGAGAGAAGCTGTAAAGTGTGTGTATAGTACATACACACTGTAGTATTGTAGTACAATTTCAGCTATGTAAGGGGAAAAGTGCCTACACAATGTTTATATACTACATCTAAAAATGTTTATATATTACATCTGATAGTTTATGTATTGAGGGGAGGGATTAATAAAAATAAAGCCAAAAGCGACATATGTAATATTTTCAACAATAAAAAATTAATTAAATAATAAATAAAGCCAAGGATGGGAGAGTTGCCATTGCACATGCAGAAAAGGGGACTGAAGCACTTTTTAAAATATATACATTTTTATTGATTTCAGAGAGGAAGGGAGAGAGCGAGATAGAAACATCAACGATGAAAGAGAATCATTGATCAGCTGCCTCCTGCACGCCCCACACTGGGGATCGAGCCCACAACCAGGCATGTGCCCTGACCAGGATTCAAACCGTGACCTCCTGGTTCATAGGTCAATGCTCAACCACTGAGCCACGCCGGCTGAAGAAGCACATTTAATTGCTATACTTAAGTTCTTGAATTTCTTCACATGCCTGTATCACTTCATAAAAAGAAAAAATTACCATTATCCAAACCAAGTCATAAAATATACTTTGCTGAGGTTGAGGAGTCTCAGCTGAACCCTCTAATGACTTTGAAGCCCAGACAGGAACTGTGATGGTATCAGTTCTAGTTCTGTCCAACCAACTTGAGCTTAGACTGGCCCTTGAAAATGGGAAGTGTTCTGGGAGCACTTCCTTCAGGGACCGAAATAGATGGGACGAAAACTCCCAGCATGAGTTTAATTTGTCTCCTTGAGTGCGGCTGTTCTCGCCCCACTTTTGGTCCCATTGCTCTTGCCTCTCAGTATGTTCAGAAGCCTGTTCAGGTGATGGATGTTAGAAATTGCCCTGGGTACTGAGTCTATTTTAATTCTATTTTTTTTCTCACAAAAAATTGCTTCTGCATCATGGGCCAGTCAGAGCTCCTTCTAGAGCCTGCAGTGTTGATCTGAGCAGCCGAGTTTGGGGGAAAAACACTTCACAGGAGCTCTGAGAGATAATTATGTCTTCTAAACCTGGGCTCATAAGCTCAGGGCCCCTGTCTGATATTTATGTTTCTTCTTGCTCCCAGTGAGGTACCAGGAATAGGCTGGAGTATTATAGCTGGGATTGTTTCCTGACTTCGGAGCCAGAAGTGAGGTTTGGGGGATTAGAGTGCAAAGTGTGTGTGGGATGAGAGCCAAGTCTATAAACATGTGACTTTCATCTCCAAAGGACCTGTTCTTTCTTCCCTGGGTGACCTCAGACAGGAACTTGGCCCAAGAGTAGCTGGAGAGTTCCATGTTAATATTTTTGGCTTGTAGCCACTTCCACAGAATTTGAACAACTATTTTGCCTTTGGGGACCTCACCAAACAGACCTGTGGCCAAAGCCATGTGCCCCCCAAAGTTTGTGTTGTCCTGCTTGAGGAACTGAGAGTGACTTCAGGAAGCTACTCTCAAGATGCCTTCTCCCATCCTTGGGGCTCGAAGCCACAGCAGCCCAAGGATGTCCCTGTGTTACGGTGTGAGAGCAAGCCGCATGCTTCCTGAGTCAGGCAGCTGCCTGTAAGCTGCGGGCTGGCACTGTGGGCTCTTGTTGCAGCAGCACCATGATGCTAATGTGCTGCCATTTGAATGCCACTTGTACCAGAGCTGTGCTAGGTGTTTTATATGTGTTATTTCATTTTATCCTTAACCATGTTACAAATGAGAAAATCAAGGCTTAGAGAATTTAAACAACTTGTTCGCCGTCCCAGAGCTAAGCTAAAAGCTGAGATTTGAAGCTGGGAATGTTGCCTAAGCCCTTTCTCTCCACATTTCCTCTCTATATTCCTGAGGATTTACCCTAGTGGAGGTTATCACTTTTCTAGCAAATGATACAGAAAGCACATCTTGGCCAGGTTTGTTGGAGCTGGACCTGTCTCTTGAGCACCTGTCACATTTCAGGCACTGTCTGTGTCCTTTCCAGTACGTTACAGTGTTCAGCCCTCACTGAGAGCCTGCGAGTTTGGTGTCAGAGCGGAGGGGAGTGATCTGTAACTACACAAATTGCCGAGATGGTGCTGACAGTTGTAGGCCATGTTTTTGTTTGCTGGCTGTTGACACTTCAGGGGCATGTAGGACAGGGGACCTGAAACGAGAAAGTTGTAACCAATAACTCCATCAGTGAGTACAGATGGAGAGAGATACAGAGAGGTATGCAGGCAGGTCATATGTCCTTGGGAAGGCATGTAACTGGCAACCAGACTATCTCTCACCTGCCCATTCCAGTCCCCACCCCCCACCCCCAGGTCAACTGTGGCTTCACTTGGGGCCTACCATGTGTAGAAGCTGGTGGCCCCCTCAGTCCTACAGCACTCAGGGGCATCTCAGGAGACTGGGCTGGAAAGAGTGGTGTCGTAACTCTGCCCTTCTTTTCCAGGCTGTGAATTTTTCAAGGAATATAAGGATCGGGATTACATGGCTGAAGGGCTCATTTTTAACTGGAAGCAGGTATGAACAATAATATTTGTAGGCTTGGGTCTTATGTTTCTTTGTAAAGGGAGACTATGGAGAACAGCTAACAATCTTTTTGGAGAAAACAAGGACCTTCCCCTCCCCTCCCCTCCCCTCCCCTCCCCTCCCCTCCCCTCCCCTCCCCTCCCCTCCCCTCCCCTCCCCTCCCCTCCCCTCCCCTCCCCTCCCCTTTCCCCTAAATGAGTCTCATTTTTCTCTCTCCTTCTTCTTGTATGTACATGTTTACATTCACATTATATATACTTTCCTTTCCCCTTTAATTTCTCCCTTTCTGTAAAGGCGTTTTCAGGGACAAAATAGGAAAAGTCCTTTGCTCCACCATCTGTGTCAAGAGTGGGACCAACACCTGTTCCTTCCCCAGTCGGTGGGAGCAGGCCACAGGAGCATGCTGGGTCTGAGCACAGGTCCATCACATCTGTCTCAGCGGTAAACACTCGAGCTGCTAAACGGAAAGCTCCACTCAGCAGCAACATCCGGTCCCTTTCACCTTAAGCTCTCACTCCCAGGGTAGCACAGGCATCTGGCTCAGGGGGCAAGCACTATGGAGGGACATCCTGGCTGCCTGTGGTAGCCACAGCTTCAGGGCCACAACTTGCCCTGTCACCAGGGCTTCTCCTGATGGCCAGCCCGAATCTCACGGGTGTCTTTTCTGTCCCCAGGACTACGTCGATGCCCCATTGAGCATCCCCGAGTTCCTGACTTGCTCTCTGAACATTGACTGGAGCCAGTATCAGGTGAGGGGCCCGACTCGAGCAGGGCAGAATAAGGGAATGGGCCAAGGGGACGCTTGGTGCCAGTCCCTCATGCAGATACCGGGAGGCTGGCTGGTGCCTCCAACCTTGCACTGCCTAGGAAAGGAGGAACTGCTCATCTGTTGACTCTCTCTCCTGATTCGCTCTTGGCCCAGAAAACCTAAGCTTTCTGAACGTGACTCAAACATCTGTGTCCACCAGGGGGTTCTGTTTCCAGAGGACCTCGTGGTGTCTGCTTTCCAGCTCTGGGCTTTAGTAATTTTTTTTTCCTTTTTCCTTTTAAATGTGTGTTCTGCCAGAGGAAGTGCAGAGCTGCCTGACCTCATTTGATTATAAAAACTTCAAAATTATTTCCATTGTGCTCCTCTCTGTCGCTGGCTACCATGGAAGAGGCCCTAGTCTTACTGGCTGGATCCATCTATCTACTTACTGTGTTTGTCGCTGTACAAGTCCAGAGGCGTCAGCAGTTCCTTGTCACTTGCTTCAGCCAGGACAAGTAGCCTTGTTTTCCCTATCTGTTCCCTCTGCCTGGCTGACACACTGCCTTCAGGATTTGGCTCAGTGTCCATTCCAGGAGGACTTCCCTGATGTCCTCTCCCCCACACCTGGAGGGTCACATACCTGTATCCATATTCCCATTGACTCCTAGGCAAAGTTATCATGGAATTTTCCACTGAAATATGGTCACTGGTTTAGACATCTGCTTCCCCGTCTCCAGTAGACAGAGCTCCAGGAGTACGAGCAGCCACCGCCTGTGCGTCCCCAGCACAGAATCTAGAGCTGGAAAGACCAAGCCAGTGAAACCTCCTGTCTCCCTCCTCCCTTCCTCCACCCCATCCACCCCTGAGGTCTCTCAGAGAGGCCCAGCCCAGCTCTTAGGCAGCTATGTGTTCCCATATGATCTTAGACTGTTTTCCTAGTAGCAGGTGGTGTGTAAAGGTAGAGGTTGTGCTGCTTTTATCTTACACATCCAGCCCCCAATCACAGAGCAGATCCTCCATGACTATTTGGTGAATGAGAGTGGTGTCAGGTCTCTATGCAGGTGTTTTCTACAAGGGCGTATTGGGAACGACAGCAGGCCAGTGTTTGTTGTGCCCCAGCAGCCTGGGGAAGGGACAGGTTGGGGGGCCCTGCTGCCTGGTCTCAAGTCCCAGACTGTACCTGGACAGAGTGAGTGGCCAAAGGAATCTGCAGGCTTCCTTCTTAATTTATTATATGCAGAGGTCTCAAGTAGGCCCTACCCCAAGCCACACTTGCTCTCCCTTCTGGCACATTGTTTCTCCTTATGTGGGTACAAACTAGATCTGATAAACTACTTCCTCATCAAGTAAGGTGCAACCGTAGGGGTTCGATATGTTGACACTGCCAAGGACGTTTGTTTCTCTAGAAAGGAGTCCTGTGTGTGAGGAGTTCTGCTGAGTAGACAGAAGCCCTGGATCTAGGCCCTAGCTTGCTCAGCCTTTCTTGCAAGGCTCTGTGGCCTTGAGCAAGTGCCCTCAGTTCTCTCTGAAAGTGGAGTTAACTTCTATTTCAGCATTGTGGCGAGGTTCAAATATGATCACTGTGAGAAAGTGTCCTCTTAACTGAAATGCCAGGCTGATTTTTGTGATAATTAAGAACTAGGCTACTTACTAGCTTGCTAACTCAAGGGAGTGAACACTAATAACGTTCTAGGCACAAAAGGAGAAGGGCAGGGCTTCCTCTCAGGATTCCAGCCTCCCCAGTTGCTCAACTGGTTGGTCTCACTGGGCCTCCTACCATCCTCTTCCTCAGCCAGGTGTGGTTTCTGGCCTTTCAGCCCCTTCACATGGGGGTCCAGGACTCCCCATTACTCCTCACTCATACATCATTCACTTATTAGCCCACTGCCAGGTTACCCAGGCCAGGCCTCTCTTGGTGATCTGCATCTGCATCACCTTTTGCAAGTATCCCTCTGGGCTGCCATCTCAAACTCAAGTTGGCCAAACTGCCCACAGTGCCGCCAGACCCGCCACCATTTACCTAGATGCTCAAACTTGAAAATTGGGTGCTTTTCTCCCCCCATGCCCATTGCCACATCCCATCAATTCTTAAATCTCTGTCCCTGGTGAAACTCTCCAGTTCTTCTTGCCTCCCTCTCTTAGCCTAGTCCAGGCCACTGTCATCTCAAGAGAATCTCATATCTGAATGTGGGGCGCATTGAGGGGCTCTGGAAATGGTGAATGTAAAGCACTTGAAAAGGGCCTCACAAATAGCACTACTCAAATCACGGAGCAAGGTCTTCATAGTCATCCCTTCCCTAAAACCCACCAATGACTTTGTTTGTTTGTTTGTTTGTTTACTTATTTATTTATTTCAGAGAGGAAGGGAGAGGGAGAGAGAAAAAGAGAGAAACATCAATGATGAGAATCATTGATTGGCTGCTTCCTGCACACCCTACACTGGGGATCCAACCCACACCCGGGCATGTGCGCAATCACTGAACCACGCCAGCCAGGCCCCCACCACTGGCTTTCATCCAGGACCCTTATGTGGCCCACCGGCTCCCATGTCCCAGCCTTGTTCCTGTGGATGGCCATCCTCTCCCCCAGCCACACCGGCCTCCTTTTAGCCCCTGAAGGAAGAGTGCTTTCCAGGTTTGCACATGCCATTCTCTCTGCCAGAAACACTCGTCCACTTTCCCTCTCTTCTTCTTATATTCATGTCACCACCTCCAAAAAGTGCTCCCTACTGGTCCCCCGGATCAGGCTAGGCTCAGCCCACCAACTCCATGGTCCCGCAGCATCCTAGAGGTCTTCTTTTCATCAGTCCACCTGCAGCAGTTCACTTTGCCTTTCCTCTCCTGCAGCCCCGTGAGGGCTGAGGTCATTGTTCGCCACGGTGTCCCAGGGCCCATGGTTCACCCGTTGATGTCCACAAGTGGGAGAGTGCTTGTGGCAAGACACGTGTGGTCTTGCAGCTCTCTATGCAACCAGATTGAATTCCATAGAGGTCTGCTTTTTCTTTCTGTGCCCTTTGACCCCTTCCAGCGTCTGCTTCTCAAGCTAGCCCCTGACCGTGAATAGGCAGTGAAGGAACATTCTCCAGGTGTGTCATAGTCCCTAAAGCACTAAGCCTTGGAGATGCAGAGATGCCAAAATGGTCTCTGTCCCTGCTGGGCTCAATGTAGGAGAAGAGGCAACAAAATAACCATCACCTGCATAATAGAGGTATTGACCAGTGGCCGCAGAAGAAGACTGCAGAGAATATGAGCTTTCCAGTCAGGGGGAAGAGTGCTCCAGGCATAAAAACATAAGTCACTTGGTGCACACCTCCACACTCAGAGACTTATGGATCATGTCGGATAAGAGAGTCAGGTCAGCCTAGATTTTAGTGCACTTCCCAGGTCTCCCTCACATTCTGCAATCTCCTCAAACTTTTATTTCTTTGTTATTGTTGGAAAAGTCCCTGCAGTGTAGCATGTGACTAAGAATGTGAACTTCGAAGTCCAGCAGGGCTGGGTTCATGCCCCAGCTCAGCTTAGCTCTGTGACCTTGAGCCTCTACCAACCCATCGCTCTCCAGCCTATGGCTCCTCTCCCAGCACTGAGCTCATTGTGAATTTGCTGCCTCTCCCTGGTTGTCAGTGTCCCCTTTGAATAACCACCTGGTTCTGATCCTTGTTTGGTCCTGCCCACTCCTCGCTGCTGCAGTCTTTCCCCAGCCCGCCTGACTTCCCTGGGCTTTGTGCTACATAACTCCTGCCTCCTGCTCCTGCTTTTCCTCCCACTTCGAGAATTACAGCTCTCAGGAAATCTGTTGGCAGTGGTGTCTGACACGCTTGAGCCAGATGAGTGGAGACCCTGTGCTCCTGCGGGTAATGGCTTTATTAGTGCAGCACTGTCTCTGGAGCTGCTGAAAGTGGGTCAGAACTCGCCAGGGGCCCTGGGAGGGTCACATAAATGAGCCTGTTTTAAATTCCTGGGAAAACCTTTCCAATTACAGGTGTCGTGTTCACCCTCCCCCCGGGAAGCACGCTCTCACTGGCATATCCGCCCTCTCTGCACGGCCCTGGAACACGGATAAACAGTTGTGTTGAGAGGCTTCCCCACGTGGGGGAAGGGGCTGCAAAACTGGGTCAAGCCCCTCCATGGAATTCCAGATCCGAGTGGACTATTTCTAAGAGCGTCTGGTCTAGACCTCTTGGGCTAGGACAGAGGTCCCAATCTCTTTACAGCTTTTGCCTGTTTTTCATCTCCCACCTCATGGGCTTCCTGTTTTAAAAGATTCTGTCTGCCTAACAGACTGCATTTATTATTCATCAAAAGACAGGGTATGCAGTGAATAGCAGTAAAAAGCAAATGAAACATGGTTGATGAGAAGCTTGATATTTTCCTTGGTTTCTGTGATGTGTTAGCAAATGAAGGAATGATTCTTTCTGTTTAGCAACAGTGGCCACCAGCTCAAGGCTCTTTGTTCCCTTCTGTTCGTCCCCTGGAGAGCCATGTGGGGAGCCCAGGGCTTAGAGGAGGCCACCGGATGACTGCTGCTGTGGGTGTGGGGCTGTGCCTGGCTTCCCCTTTCTCACTGTCATGAGTAAGGGGGACCTGTGGGGTGAGGGTGCAGGGAAAGGTGGAAGGAGCTCTCAGAATGGGGAATGAAGTCTCTGGTTATCTGGGATTTGTTGCCCCAGAATAACTCAGCATTTTATTTTTTTTTAAACTTCAAATTCTCAGTCTGAGTTAAATATCTATTCTTAGATCCCTTTTATCTTTCTTCTCCTACAGAGCTGGGACCTGGTGCAACAAACACAAAACTACCTGAAACTGCTGCTTTCCATAATTAACAGCGACGGTGAGTCTGCCTCTGTCTGAGCCCTCAAGCCATTGGATCCCCTGGCTGTTCCCAGGTCATGACATTGAGAATGTGTGTTTGCTGGGGCCACAGAAGTGTATTTTGCTCTATGGTAGAAGGACGTGGGGATTCCCTTGTCCATTGGCAGCTTTATTCCATGTCCTTAAAACCCTAGAAAACAAAATTATGAACTCGTTACTATCTGAACCACATACAGGATGTTTCTGCACAGCACCAGCTGACCTTTGAGTGTCAGTGTTTTGTGGGGGGCCAGAATGGCCTCTTTTAATTCAGAAAGATGAGAGAAAATGATTCTTGGCTTCTTATTGGGCACATGAAAAAGGCCTTAGAGGACCAGTCAACCTACCCAAGTTGGCTATTTTGATTGGATGTCTCTGGAGCAGGCTGACTCTTCTCAATATCAATCAAGAATTCTGGCCCTAGCTAGTTTGGCTTAGTAGGTAGAGCATCAGCCTGTGGACTAAAGGGTCCTGGGTTTGATTCTAGTCAAGGGCACATGCCTGGGTTGTGGGCTCAATCCCTAGTGTGGGGTGTTCAGGAGGCAGCCAATCCATGATTCTCTTACATCATTGATGTTCTATTGTTCTCTCCCTCTCCCTCCCTCTCTGAATTCAGTAAAAATATATTAAGCCCTAACCGGTATGGCTCAGTGGATAGAGCGTTGGCTTGCGGACTCAAGGGTCCCAGGTTCGATTCTGGTCAAGGGCATGTACCTTGGCTGCAGGCACATTTCCAATAGGGGGTGTGCAGGAGGCAGCTGATTGATGTTTCTAACACTCTCTCCCTCTCCCTTCCTCTCTTTAAAAAAAATCAATAATATATACTACATATATATATATATATATATATATATATATATATATATATATATATATGTTTAAAAAAAAACATATAAAATTCTGTGGGTTTGCACTTGCTTGAACAAGTAGAATATATTAGCTTATATAACCAACCAGGCCCAAGAGCATAGCCAAGCACCTAATACCACAAAGAACCTCTCTTTGTTTTTCATACCCATTGTCTAATTAGCTTCATGGCCCACAACCCTTCCAGACTTGCTTCCTGCCATCTTAACGTCCCCAGAAGAAGACTGCTTCTGTCCGAGCTCATGCTCAGTGGCCCAGTTTGGGTCAAGTGCCCGTCTCTGAGTCAGTCACTGTGGCCAGGTTTGCCAGAGTCATTCCTGTGCCTGGAGCTAGGCACTGGTTCTCTGTCTGGGGCTGTACTGCCCCTCATGGTGCTTTTGGAAAGTTGGGTGTCTTAGGAACAAGAAAGGGCCACTAGCATTTGGCAGGTGTTAGCCACGGATCCTAAATGTTCTTGGGACATTGAATTGTTTTGCCCTAAAATATCTGGACTACCCTCCCTGAGAAATGCTGGGCGGTGACATGCAGGTCAGCCCCACCTAAATGACCTGGGCAGGGCGACTGTTGAGGCATCACTGCTTCCCTAAAAGTACCCTGAGAACCTGTAGCAGGAGAAAGAAGAGAGGGATGCTGCAGACAGATGGGTACCCACCACCCATCCCTTTGTGGGACTAGATTGGAGAATCTTGGGGAGGAAGAGGGAGACCAGGGGTGGCCTGGCTCTCACACCAGGCCAAGGGAGTGATACGCTTCCTTCTCATCCGCTATATTTGCTTCTCTTCTGGGCCTCTGCTCTGTGCTTCCTGAGTAGATGACAGCGGGCTGCTGGTACACTGTATCTCAGGCTGGGATCGGACCCCCCTCTTCATCTCTCTTCTGCGCCTTTCCTTGTGGGCTGTGAGTATGCTGGGCTGGGCTGGGGCAGGGAGCATTTTGAGGCCCCTACCACGATCTACCCTTTGGGAGTGTTAGGACTGTCTCCAGAAAGTAGAGAAGATTTGGAGTAAGGTGATGTGATTAACCCTTTTTCTGGGCTGTTGGGCAGCCTTGTTGTCACTGGGTTTGTAGTTGTGATTCAGCTCCTGGAACGAGGAGGGGCTTTGTCCCGGGAAGGCATCTTTCTGATCTTGGCACGTCTCCCCGGCCTCTTCCAGGATGGGCTCATCCACACGTCCCTGAAGCCTGCTGAGGTTCTCTACCTAACTGTGGCCTATGACTGGTTCCTCTTTGGGTAAGTCTTTGGGGAATGTCAGGTTTTGGGTGGGGCAGTGCCTTGAGAACTGCTTCTGTGTGTACATGGGTGTAGTGGCCTCTGTGCTAGTGTTGGAAGTGAGGACACTCCCACCCTCTTGAGAAAAACTGAAAGGTGCAGGTCAGGCCCCACCTGAGGCTGGTGTCAAAGCCACAGTCCCTGTGACTTGGGTTCCCCTTTGCCCTCCTGCCTCAGCGCTGCTGTCTTTGACCTCCTTGCCTTTTTGTTGCAGGCACATGTTGGTAGATCGGCTCAGCAAAGGAGAGGAGGTGGGTACTGCTCACAGTCTGCGAGCACATGCCAGGGCTCTGAGAGCTTGGGCTCTTTCACCCTAAGAAGGACAGGATGGCGGTCTGCTTGGTATCCACACTTTAGGGGCACTTGCTTTCCCAATGTGTGATGGGATTAGGCAGCATGGCAGGAAACACATCAGCACAGTAGCCCCATTCTACACCTCTGCACTGGGAGATAATGCTTGCCCACACGCTCCCTGTGACCTTCGTGTGGCAGCTTTTTTCCCCTTCCTTCTGCTGCCTTCCTTACGCGTGACCTTGTTTCCTGCACTCAGCTCTGGAACCAGTTTACAAGTCCTTTTCTGTGCCCCTCATCCTTCTGCTAAAACCCAGATGCTCTTCCCTGTCCCCCACTCTCATCACATTCACTCAGCAACTTTTAAGCCCCAGGGCCATCCATGCCCTACTCCTCACTGCCAGCTCAGCCCTAGCCCAGGCATGGCCAGCTGGGCTCCAGGGCCTGCTTCCTGTCTGAGGAGTCGTCGCTTCTTCCTGCTCTTCTCTGCCCTCACCATCTGTTTTGCTGTTTCTCACAGTATTTGCCTTTTTGAGTACCCCTGTTTTCCTCACACACAGATTAGAGTCAGACCTGAGTTTGAATCTAAGTTGTCCCACTTATTACCTGGGTGACCTTGGGCAATGTGAATAACCTTGAGTCTTTTGCAGTGGATTATGCTACCTCACACAGAGAATGAGTGCATATGCCCAGCGTGGGAGCCGTCACACAGTGTTAGCTCTTTTTCTTCTGTCCCCGGTCCCCGCTTAGAATCCTGAAGCATCTTTCTCACTCCCCTGAGGTGCCGTCTTTCCCAGGCATCTTATCTTGTGCCTCCTTCTTTTGTTCCTTTCTCATAGCTGCTCCTTGCCCCTTCCTAATCTCTTCCTCCAAGCACTTATCGCATCTGCCAGGGCTGCAGAGCTCATAAGCCAGCTCCTGAGAGGCCTCTGTGAACTCTGTTAGAGGCATTGACTTTGGCGTTGAAATTGGCAGGTAAAACCCCTCTGCATTCTTGTTTTGAGACTCACTGGTGCTCCAGGACATTCTGCCCTCCATGCCATCTCCCGCACCCCCAAAGCAGGCCACATTCTGCCTTCAGAGACTCCACAGAAGATGAGGCTAAGCCCTGTGGGGTCTGGATTTAAATCCTGGCCATGTCTCAGCGTATACAAAAGGTCTCCTCAGCTGGGAGGGCTGGTCTTCAGGGTGTGGGCTTTTCTCTTACCCCCACCAGACACTCAAGACATTGATACTTTTCGCTGCAGCAACCCCTCAAGATGAGGGGCCCTCCATGGCCTGGGGCCTCTTCATCTTTTTGTGGGGGGAAGAGGGAGATGGTGGGTGCGAGAGGGGAGGGGCAGCTGCTCTCTTTGAGACAGAAAGATGCACGGCAGCATTTTATATGTAACCGTTTGAATGTCTGCAGTTTTTATAATTCATAACCCTCGTTGAGGGTACCTGGGAGGTGGGGTAAGAAGAGTTTCCATTTGTCCAGTAGGTTGCTCAGTAGGGGCTGTTGAGCTGGGGGCAGGTGCTGGCGAGTTTGTGACAACCAGCCCATTGGTGTTGCCTGCGTGTTAACTCATCCCTGGCAGGTCTTCTCTGACTGAGGCCTCCCCTCTGCCCTTCCCTGCCCCATTCCCACCCTTCTGGTCAGGCCCATTCTTAACCTTACCCATCAATTATTTTAAGACACCTCTGTTTACTATGCAGCACCCAGGCAAAACATGCTTCACAAATCCAGCTTGTATATTAGGCAGATTAGACTTGACATTATCTTTAAAAAAACGGAAGGAAGGCATTGATGCTTTAAAAAATAAAAACAAAAAACAGGCCTATTAAATAGCACTCTTCGTCTCCCTTGTCTTTGAGATTCGCAGCACATTAGCATATTAAAGACTAAAAGTCCTTGGTGAAAACATCTATTTAATATTATGTAATACAACATTTTCATACTGACCTGATGTTCCCTCTTTTTTCTTTGAGAAGATCATATGGGGCTCTGGGATACCATGAGGGGTACATGCACTACACTTTTCAGAATCACTGGGGAGTTTAAAAACTGCAAAGACTGCCTTGTGTGCATTCAGTGGAGGTCCATCTGACTAGGGTGATGGCTGGGAGAGAGAAGGTCGGTGGGGCTAGGTCAGCAGCCTTCTCCTGTCTGCCCACCTCAGCCTTAGACCTGCCCCTCACAACTCCTGAGCAGTGCAGGCTCTGGGCTAGACAGAGGCTGTCCTTCACCCCTGGTTCTCCTGAACCACTAGTTCTGGGCGTCCCCCTACCAAATCTGATTCCTTTCCCTTCTGTTGTGTTCCTTAATTGGTGTTCATTTAATCTCCTGACTCAAAATAATCTGTCCCAGCTGTCCTCTGTTAGCCTCTCTCCCTGGGGTTCTTGGGGAGAGGCAGAGAGGGGAAGCTGCTGTGTTCTTCATCCTTTTCTGTATCTTGAGAACATGCATGTTGAATTTGAAGAGCGTGAAAATCCATGGCTTACTTTCTTGCAATCCTGTCCTCCCTCACCCCAGCCCAAGTGCATTTGCGTAGTCTGCTGAGCCCTCTCTACCACCCGTACCATTTACAGACCAGAATATCCAGCAGGGTCCCCAACAGGGCTGCCATCCAGCAGAGGGCTGACTAGGGGGGCTGGCTGCCCTCTCCTGCACCTTCTGCCCCCTAGATTCTTCTCTGGAGAAGGCTATGTTTTCATGGGGATTGCTTTTTTTTTCTTTAGATTTTCTTCTTCTGCTTCAATTTTTTGAAGCATATCATCTCTGAGGAGTTCTCTTCTCTGAAGACACAGAGGTAAGAAGCCTGCTCTCTCACACTGGGACCAGGGTACGCTGGGAAGGGCCACTGTGCAGGCAGGGTCCTGTTTGCCACCTTATCCCTGCCCTGCTTCCCTGCATGCTTGGTGGGCTGGCCTTTTCTGGCCTTCCCTCTGAGGCCAGGGCAGGGTTCCCTGGGGGAGAGGCTCTTCTGAGGTATAACCAAGGTCAGCCTGCAGTTACACTGTCCGAAAGGTCTGTGGACAGATGAGTGGTCTCTGAGAGCTAGGAGATCAAGGTGATTCGCTGTAGGAAAAGCCAGCCCAAGGACAGGAGGACTTTAACTGCCCACACCCCAGCAAAGCAGACATTTCTCAAAGGCAAGAGGATTGTTGCCTTCCCTGGGCTACTGTAAGGCGTGTCTGGGCCACTCACTGTGCAGCCCATCGCTGCCAGCAGAGTCTGCTCCCAGCCTGGCAATTGCCTTAGGACCCCTGTGAGAGTTGTGGCTTTTCTGAGTTCCGTTGCCTTCCAAATTCAGGCTCCCGGTGTGTTTGGCCAGACTTGAATTCTTAAGGGGCCAAACTGACAGGGAGGAGGCAGGCTTTGCCTGGAGTGGGTCTGGTATTTTGCAACACTCCAGGTAGACCTGACTCCGTGAGTTGCCTCTGTGGGTTGGCGTTCCTTTCCCAGGGAGGCAGCATGTGGGGGAGGGGACAAAGGAGACCCCAGCCCAATCCGCAATTCACCGTTCTGGGTTCTGTTTACAGGAGGAAGAGTTTGCCAGCCCGGGATTCAGGCTTCAACCTGGAAGATATCTACATGCTGAGTGAGTCACAGGCCCTAGCAGATTACCCTTCCTCTGTGCATCTTTCTCAGTATAGACCACACAGGAATTGTTTGTTCTAGAAACTTCTTCCTCCAGTTACATGGTATGAAAGAGGTGGGGGACCTGTCGTGGGAGAAGATAATGTGGTGAACTGATGGCATTGGCGTCTTTCAGGACGAAAGGACCGTGGCAGCACCACCAGCCTTGGCAGTGACTTCTCTCTGGTCATGGAGAGCTCCCCAGGAGCCGCTGGGAGCTTCACCTATGAGGCCATAGAGCTGGTCCCTGCAGGAGCACAGACTCAAGCAGCTTGGTGAGGGGCCAGGCTGGAACTAAGCTTGCTCACAGCTGTGGCCCAGGGTCACCAGCTCCAGGGAGTCCCAGGAACAAAGGGGCCCATGACAGTAGGACTAAGAGCACAGCTCCATGCCCTGCTGTCTCTTCTGGGCCTTGGAGGCCAGCCATCTGGTTGGTGAGGGGCACAGCCTGTGGTGGCCCAGGAGCATAAAGGGAGAAGCGACAGGGCTGGGTGAGGGAAAGCTGAATGTTAAAGGACTCCCTGGAGGAGCTCCCTTGTATTATTTGCCTGAGAAGTGGGGGCGGGGGGAGGGGGCCAGTTTAGAAAAAAGAAGAAAACAGGTGAATACAAAATGATGATTGGGAATTGGGGTCTTGAGTCAACTCCTTTGAGAATCGGATGACTTTCTCCTTAGACAAATGGCTCAAGATTTTGTATAACATTTGGAGGGAGGGGCCTTTACTGAACTTAGTTAAGAATCTGTTTTGTAACATGTGCTCTAAGGCCAGTAGGCATTAATTGGATGCCACAGTTCTTCCGTGAAGACCCTGCTCTTGCTGCCCGTGGCTGAGCCTAAGGGAGTACTGATGTATGCCCACTCCCACGTGGCATTTTCCCACTGGAAGTAAAGACTGGGCCCTGAGACTTAGTGAAAGTAGGCCAAGGGCTTGCCTGGAGCAACCCCTTGGCCAACAGCCCTACTCTTTCCACTGCAGGAGGAAGAGCCACTCATCCTCTCCGCAGAGTGTGCTCTGGAACCGGCCACAGCCCTCGGAGGACCGCCTGCCTTCCCATCAGGGGCTGATAGAAGCCAAGTCTTCCAGCTCCTCCTCCTCGAACCATTCTGACAACTTTTTCAGGATAGGTAGCAGTCCTTTGGAGGTCCCCAAAGCCAGGTGAGCTCCGGAGCCTCTAATGGAGGAGGTGGCTAGCCCTCCCCTATCAATAAGGCTGGAGAGGAGGGTTCCAGCACCTGAGGTGGTGCTTCGGATGCAGTCTTAGGACAGGGTTCCTGGCATGCAGCCTGGTGGGCGGTGTACCTAGGAGGCTAGGGGGAATTGACAACCTTGGAGACCAACTCACTGGAGGATGGGTTGATGTTTGGGTACAGAGCAAGAGCTGTTTTGTAGAGTGGCTTGAGACTCCTTCCCGGAACCCTGGCAGGTGAGGAATTCAGAAGGCTTAGTGGTTGTGATGAGATGGGCAGAGTCGGGGCTGCCTTCACCTGTTGCCTTTGGCAGGTCTCAGCCCACTACCCCACCCCCTTCCCTGTGGACCTCACATTCTCATGAGAGATGGATCTAGATCCTGAGTCTCTTCTGGCTCTCACATTCTATGTCTGAATTGGTGGAGCAGTGAGGAGAACAGTTAATAGGGAGCAGGCTAGACATGTGAGGCTGGGGCGAACTTCAGGAGACTGCATACCTGGAACGGGAGCCACTCAGCCACGATAGACAGGTGTGGCTGGATTTGCTGCAGGAATGTTGTCTCCTAGATCATATTAAAGCTGGGCACAGGCAGGGCTTAGGTTTGAGGGATGGTCTGACACTTGGGGAAAGCATTTCTGAGCTGACTCCATACCTCTTTTTCCATGTCATATCCCAGGGAAAGAATTCTGTGAATTGCTTTGTTTTCTAAAGCCTTAAGAATGACCCTTCAGGAGAAAACAAAGCAGTGTGGGACTTAGGAGGTCCTTAATAAATTCTAGGGAGAAATGGGCATTTCAGAAATATCTTAAGTATTGCCTGGTCAGTGTGGCTCAGTGGTTGAGTGTCGACCTATGAACCAGGAGGTCATGATTTGATTCCTGGTCAGGACACATGCCTGGGTTGCAGGCTCAATCCCCAGTAGGGAGTGTGCAGGAGGCAGCCAATCAATGATTCTCTTCATTGGTGTTTCTATCTTTCTCTCCCTTCCTCTCTGAAATAAAATATATGTATATATATTTACAAAAAAGAAAAATCAATCAGTAAATAAACTTTAGAAAATAAAAAATAACTAAGGAGACTAAGCATTGAAGTCCACCCTGGATTTGAGCCTAGTCTGCCTAGTTTTAGGCCTTTATTGTAATAGGCCTATATATCAAGGAGGAAACGAGGAGCTCCAAAGTCACAAGCATATTAACAAGGAAAAACCCAAAACTATGGAACTCCCCTCTCATCACCATCCTCTCGTTTTTCTCTGTGGGCAAAAGCCGGTGATGGGGAAGAGCCCCTCCCCACGTAGGCAGAGCCGATCGGCAGTAGAGCTCCAGATGGCACTGTTCAGATGGGTCTTAGGCACTCACCTCTGAAGGTGAGCCCTTCAGCTTGGAGCACTAACATGTCTGCCTGTGCTGTAGCTGAATCTGTTAAACAAACCACAACCTCTGACTGCACGGGAGAGTTGGAGGGCGCTGAGCAAGCATACCTGTGCTTGTTCACATCCTCTATGTATGCCCACTGCCATGCACCTTTGTCTGCATGCCCAGGTTTCCTGGGGCAGGTCCAAGCTGCTGCAGCTCTGTGTGACCCTCCCTGTTCTGGGCTGGAGTTCTTGCTCATCACCTCTGCCTTCTTTCTGTCCAGCAGCATTGCTGGACAACTGGAAAGGGGACAGGAAGATTGGTCTTGACCTCTGAGGCCCTGCCCCAGTCTTTTTTTTTTTTTAAGAATATATTTTTACTGATTTCAGAGAGGAAGGAAGAGGGAGAGAGAGAGAGATAGAAACATCAATGATGAGAATCATTGATTGGCTGCCTACGGGGGATCGAGCCCACAACCCAGGCATGTGCCCTTGATTGGAATTGAACCTGAGACCCTTCAGTCCACAGCCCATGCTCTATCCACTGAGCCAAACCAGCTAGGGCTCTGCCCTGGTCTTAACTGTCCAGCTGCTGGGGGCTCCCCTGCTGAGGCAGAAATCCATCACCTCTTCCTACACTTAGCTTTTTATTTTTCCCTTCTTCCTGCCCATAGAGCCTCCTTTCAAATCTTGGGATTATTTCCCTGAGTCTCAATGGTGGTTCTCCGCTTGACTGGGCGACAGACTCAAATGGCCAGTCCAGGATAGCAACCAAGGCCCCTCCCTCAGAGGCTGAGAAGGGTTGGAATGTCCTCTGGCTTCTCAGCCCTGTGCGCCAGGGCCTGGTTGACGCTGGGACAGCTGGACCAAAGTGGGACACACAGCCTTAGAAAGGCGTGAGGTGGGCTGCTATGAGGTGTTTGGTGACTCTGCCGGGCTATTCTGGGAATGCCCACTTGGAGCCTGCCTGGACTGGCCAGGCGACAGGGTTCTGGATTTGATGCCTATTTTGAAATACTAGATTATTCAGATTTGGAGCATTCTAATTATGTATTTCCATTAACATTAAAATTAATTTAGTCTCTTTTATCTTAAAGTGCCTGAGGGATCCTGTCATTAGCTGCCCTGCCTCTCTTAGGTAACAACAGCCAATCAGCTTTTTAATGCAGTAGAGGAACTGTATGGAAAGAAACCCTTTAGTAAAGCTATCTGTGGCAGCCAAAATTCCTCTCATAATGTGAATTCTCTGGGTTTCATGTGCTCCAAATTCCACAGTATATCTCTTTTAAAGTAGGACTTCCCTATAAAAGGAATTGGTAAAGCTTTGTTCAAAGTGAAGAAGTAGGTGTCAGGTTGGGAAGAAACTTCTGTGGGGGTACTGCTTCGTACCCAGCCCTAACCCATACCCTTCCTGAGGAATCTGTGGCCTTTTTGCATTATTAGCTGCCATTGCAACAGCTTCTGATTGAGCTGCATTTCTGGACCATCGTAAACCTCTCATTAGCTACAGGGCTGGAGGCTGGGAAGAGGCAGTACCAGTGCTCCAAGCTAATATGCCCCCCAGGCCGGTTAGTAAGTGGCCCAGCTCCGTGTCACCTTGATCTCTGCTCCCACATTAGACATCTTTAGGGGTGCAGGGTCGCTAGCACAGCACTGTCCATGCCTGAGGAGGAATGGTGCTAGCACTGTGCCCAGCATGAAGCCAAGCAAAGCCTGAAGAGCATATGAACTTGGCTGAGGGTCAGCCAGCAGCCTGGTTAAATAGCTAAGTAGTGACGTAGGAACCAACTCTACCTCCCAACTACCTGCTCTTCCCGTATCATCCACCACCTACTAACTGCTTATTATAAGCAGTGAGCTCTGTCCCAGGCTGTGTTTAATGAAGCAGAGAAACCAGATTGCTTTCTGCAATACATAGGGCTCCTGTCCCTATGTTTGATGCGTTTTTGCATGGGGCCACAGCTCCAGACCCGGGATGAGTGTGAGAAGCCTAAAGGCATTACCAGCTTGAGACCCTGAAGAGAAAACTTGGAGTTCTAAAAGACCTCTCTTTGGATTGCTGCAGAAATTCAGAAGTCCCTGGTTGGGTCACATACATGTGTGTATATATGTGCTTATGGTTAAAGACCCAGCTGGGAGAAAGGGATGTTCCTTTTTCCAAATGTAAGAAATCCCATTTAGTCATCTCTAAAGCCAGTTTCTCTATGAATTCAGGCCCTTGTTGAATTGAAGGATTCTTCCCTTAAGGCCCCATTCCTGGAGGCATTCACTTGGGTAGAGGCTGTGAGATCATCACCTGGAGGCTTAGGCTTTGATGGGGGGTTGGTATGTGGATTAGGTGACACCCAGCCCCCTCAAAGTAAAATATTCATTCCCTGCATGACTTCAGACATGTCATTTGATGGTTTTGGGATTCTAATTTCTCATCAGAGACTTAGGCAACTCCTAGTTCCTTCCTTCCTAGCTATGTATATTCAAGCCTTCATCATCAGCCATCAACTCAGGTGCTTTCAGGTGTAAGTGACAGCAAAACCATCCCAAATGGGTTTAAAAAGGAAAGAAAAATAACGGTTCATGTGGAGAAATACAATGGAAAAGGCAGCCTTTGGTTCTTGCCTCTTCCTATATGCTATCCTTGTCTTCTATCCAACTTCACTAATGGTGGCCACCCACTCCTGGGACACCCTGCTTCCTTTCTCACATCCAAGGATCACATACTGCCCTTTTTTCCATCAATAGATCAGAAGCGCTGTGCTTTAGTCCAGTTGGAAGGTATGTGTCCACCACTGAAGCAATCCCTGAGGTCCCTACCACCCATTCATTATCAGGAAGAAAAATCAGTGTATTATGGAGCTCGCATTGGCTTTGGTCAGACCTTTTGTTCAGACCTAAGTTTCACTTCTAGCTTTGTGACTTGGAAACATCACTTTCCTTCTGAGCTCAGGTTTGTTTTTTGTGTGTGTTTTTTGCCAGTCCTTGGTTTACATGGCTTCAGAGGAGAATAGGGAATTTTACATAAGTGAATTTTAGAAATAAATGAAAATTGTGTCATATTGCCAAACCTTGGCCTGTTTCGATGTATTTTTGATGGGCAGGATTCTAAATGCATTACTGACTGCCCAGTCTTCTTTGTTTTTTTATTTTTCAGGTGTACAACCCAGTGATTATGCATTTATATAAATTAAGAAGTGGTAACCCCACTAAATCTAGTACCCATCTGACACCATATATACTTATTATATTATTGACTATATTCCCTATGCTGTGCTTTACATCCCTATGATTGTTCTATAACTGCCAATTTGTACTTCTCAATCCCTTCACCTTTTTTACCATCTTCCTGTACCCGCTCCATCTGGCAACCATCAAAATGTTCCCTGTATCTTTGAGTCTGTTTTTCGTCTGCTTGTTCATTTATTTTGTTTTTTAGATTCCACATATACTAGTAAGTGAAATCTTATGGCATTTGTCTTTTCTCTGTCTGACTTATTTCATTCAGCACAATACCCTCTAAGTCCATTCATGTTGCTGATGGCTACATTTCATTCTTTTTTGGCTGAGTCATATTTCATTGTACATATGCACCACTTCTTTTATTCATTTATTAATAGATGAACACTTAGGTTGCTTCCATATCTTGGCTATTGTAAATAATACTTCAGTGAACATATGGATGCATATATCTTTTGGGTTTCTTCAGATAAATAATCAGAAGTGGAATTGCTGAGTCCTTCTTTGTCTCTTGTTATAGCCTTTGATTAAAGTCTATTTTGTCTGGTATAAGTATTGCTACCCTAGCCTTTTGCTTGTTTCCATCTTTATAAAATACTAGTAGCCCATTTGCAGGAAGAATCCTGCAAGCGGCCGCTGCGGCTGCATGTGCTGCCGCTGCCGCCGCCATTGCTGCCGCCCGCCCCACCCCACCCTGCCCCACCCCGCCCCACCCGGGCTTTCCCTCTGGCAGCCACCTTGCTTTCTGCTTTTCCTCCCTCTTCCTTCTAAGTTGTCTTCAGTCTTCACTCCTCCCTCCCTCAGTGTATGCAAATTAACCGCCATCTTTGTTGGGTAATTTGCATACCCACCCTGATTTGCTGGTGGGCGTGGCTTGGGCGTAGCGAAGGTGTGGTCAATTTGCATATTACTGTTTTATTAGGTAGGATCTTTTTCCATCCCTTTAAGTCTGTATATGTCTTTTTATCTGAAGTGAGTCTCTAATAGACAGCATATATAAGGATCTTATTTTGTTATCCATTCAGCCACTGTATGTCTTTTGACTGGAGTATTTAATCTATTTGCATTTAAAGTAATTGTTGGTATGCATTTATTGCCATTTTCCTTCATATTTTTTTCTTTTTCTTAAAGAAGGCCCTTTAGCATTTCTTATACTGTTTTGGTGGTGATGACCTCCTTTTGCTTTTGCCTGTCTGGAAAGCTCTTTGTCTGTCCTTTGATTCTAAATGATAATCTTGGTTGTAGGTTGTTGCTTTTCATTACTTAGAATATTTCATGCCAGTCCCTTCTGGCCTGTAAAATTTTGTTGGAAATCAGCTGACAGTCTTATGGGCACTCTCTTGTAGGTAACTAACTGTTTTCTTTTAAGAGTCTCTGTCTTTAGCCTTTTGCATTTTAATTATGATGTGTGTTTTTTTAAATATATTTTTATTGATTTCAGAGAGGAAGGGAGAGAGAGATAGAAACATCATAGATGAGAATCATTGATCAGCTTCCTCCTGCGTGCCCCCTACTGGGGATCGAGCCCGCAACCCAGGCATGTGCCTTTGACTGGAATCGAACCCAGGACCCTTCAGTCCACAGGCCGATGCTCTATCCACTGAGCCAAACTGGCTAGGGCAATTATGATGTGTCTTGATGTGGGCCTCTAGGTTCATATTGTTTGGGGCTCTCTGTGCTTCCTGGACTTACGTATCTTTTTCCTTGACCAGGTTAGGGAAATTTTCAGTCATTACTTCTTCAAGTAGGTTCTCAATTTCTCACTCTGTCTTCTCTTTCCAGCACCCCCAAGATGAGAATGTTGGTACTCTTGAAGTTGTCCCTTAACTCTCCTCACTTTTTGGATTCTTTTTCCTTTTTGCTGTTCTGATTGGGTGTTTTCTGCTTCCTTGTCTTCTGAATCACTGATTTGATCCTCTGCTTCATCTACTCTATTATTGATTTCCCTCTGATGTATTTTTTCTTTCAGGTACTGTATTCATTTCTGACTGGGTCTTCTTTATGCTTCTATCTCCATTTTTATGGATCCTATCTCTTTTATTGAAATTCTTGCTAAGTTCATCTACTCTTCCCTGAAGTTCATTGAAAATCCTTATAACTGGAGAGGTTTATTGTTTATTTTTTATTTTAGAGAGAGAGGAAAGGAGAAGGAAAGACAGAATGAAACATCTATGCGGGAGGGAGGCAGCATCTATGCAGGAGGCACAACTAGGATCAAACCCAAAACCTGAGCATGTGCCCTGACCAGGAATTGAACTGGTGACCTTTTGGTGCATGGGACAACGCTCGACTGACTGAGCCACACCAGCCAAGGCATAACCTGGGTTTTGAACTGTGCATCTGGTAGACTGCATTCCTCCATTTTATTTAGATCTTTTTCTGGAGTTTTGTTCTGTTCTTTCATTTGGGACATGTTTCTTTGTCTCCTCATTTTGGCTGCCTCTCCATGTTTGTTGTTGTGTGTTAGGTAGAGCTGCTTCATCTCCCAGTCTTGGTAGAGTGGCCTGTGTAGTAGGTATACTGTAGTGCCCCATGGTGTAGCCTCCCCAGTCACCCAAGCTGAGTGCTCCAAGTGCACCCCATGTGTGGACTGTGTGCATATTTCTGTAGTTGTGAGCTCAGTTTCTTGAATCCCATCTTTAAAGGGGGAGTAATGAACCTGGCCTCCATAAGTTTGTGTGTTTAAATGAGATAATGAATACCTGGCACATAGTAAATACTCATTTTTTCCACAAATGCTCAGTAAACTGTAATCCAGTGAGCCATGTCACGGCACTGGGCAGGTAAAAGGCCAGGCCAGATCTTTTTTTTCTTGCTTCAGCTATGTGGGTTGCACCAGTTTGGCTTGTATGGGTGTCCTTCTACCCCCCTCTAAAAAGAACTGTCTAGAAAACACCTGCCTGACCCTGGCCAGTGTGGCTCAGTTGGTTGGACAATAGTCCCATGCACCAAAACGTTGCAGGGTTCGATCACTGGTCAGGGTAGGTATGGGAGGTGACCTATCAATGTTTCTCTCTCACATTGATGTTTTTCTCTTTCCCACTCTCCCTTCCTCTCTAAAATCAATAAAAACATATCCTTAAGTGAAGATTAAAAAACAAATTTTAAAAAGACACCTGCCCTAATTGGCCCACAGCAAGTATCTGGCAGGAGAGGGGGGGGAATGTGAGAGTTGCAGCTTTCTTGGTGCTGTGAAGAGGGCCTAGGCCATATCCATCTTAAGGAGTGAAATGTCACTAAGAAGCCAACCTCCTGGGCCCTCTGAGTCAGAGGGATATGAACAGATGACCTTAGAAGCAACATTGGCTCCAGTTCTGCAGTTTGAGGTTAGCTTGGCCCCATGTTTCCTCCAGTTCTGTAGATAGATTAGAGGAGGTGGCGCTCAGATCGCTCTTTTTTCTTCTTCTGCTCTGTTTGTGCTTGAGAAAGGGTCCGGGGTCTTATTAAAAATGGTTGAGTTACTTGAGTACTGCGCCTGACTTGAAGTTTTCCTTCCACTAGGCAGGTACAGGTGCTGTGCTCCCTTCTGATGACTCTTCCTTCCATCTTTAGGTGTCCCCTCTAGCCAGCTAATCCCTACTCGCATTTATAAGCACATCTCTGCTTAGCACGGTCCTTTGTTCTCAAACCCAGGAGCTGAACAGTTGTTTTGCAACCCTTTCTTTGACAAAAGCGTCAAGTAGGAAGACTCATTTGGAGCCTGTTCTCTTGAAAAAGATGACTACGTGCTGAGATGGCCTCATGTCCCCTGGGATCATGTACCCTGCTGCTATCTGCTAGCTATTCCATCTCACAGCTGATCCCTGGCTGCTCCAGGTATCATTCTTGCCTGGTGGTGCTACCTGCTGGACACTGGGGAAGTAAAGAGAAGTGACTGGCTCAAAACTAGGAATCCTTGCAGGGAACCTCACTGTAACCACATTCTATCTGTCCACTATTTTCCCATTGGCGGTCTGAGTCTCTGATAGCCCTGGGTGAGTAAGGTTGAGGCATAAGAAACCGTGGCCCTTGCCCCAGGAGTGCCTCATTCTGCCAAGCTCTTCTACTCAGCATCCCTTTCAGTCCCTCAACACTCTGGTGTTTTGGAATTGTTCTCCCACAGCCACTGAAACTGGAAAAGAAACTGCCCTAAAGTTGGAATAGTAGATGAGATTTGTGGAGCCAGGCTGACGTTAGTGGGATTGTGCTGACTGAAGGCATGACCTGAAGGAAGCAGGGGGCAGGCGCCAGACTATGGCATGTGGCTTGTCCTCTCCTGTCTCTTTGATTTACAGACAGCCTGAGTCCTACCAAGTTTCTCCATCTAGAAACAAGAACGCCCTGCTTTGTCGGGCACTAGAGTCTTCCACCAGGTACCAGACCACATCCTGTTCTCATCTCTAATGCTTCTGTCACACACCTTCCGGAGTTTGGCAGGAATGATGAATGTGGCAAGTCTCTGTGTTACAGGAGGTTCCGACCCATGGTGACTTTAATGTAGAAAGCCATCTGTTTTCCCTAGTCTCAAGGTAGTTCTGTTGTAGGACAAACCTGTAATCAAACTTGGCTTTAAAAATCTCTTCTTGTTCTGCCTATCTGTGGGACCTTGGGCAAGTGTCCTCACCTGTCTGGGTTGACATCTCCCTGTCTCTAAAATGGGGATGGTTAAGGGTCCCTGGAGATGCAGTGCCCTGGCTGGTGTGACCGACGTGGGGGACTGTCGCTCTTTACGTCAGCCACCTGTGTGGGCCAAGATCAGTGAATGTTTTTCTCTGTTCCATACTCCCTGCACCACCATTCATGCTTCTGCTGTGTTTCTGGGTCCCTGCAGAAGCACCTGCTGCTGTTCTCGAACTAAAGAATAAAGGGTCAGGCATCAAAGATGATGCATCTCTGGGATCTGGGACATGGGGTAGCTGATGGAGGGTTTGTTTGATGTATCCCTTCCTCTTCCTTCCTCTTCTAATGGCTGTGCTGCTGCCCGGAGATGACAGAGGGGTTGGCTGTGCGTGAGGAGGAGGTGGCACAGTAGATTCCCAATACCGTTTTCCTCTCCCTGCACTTCACAAACTTCCATCTGAAACAGGCCTGATGAAGCGGTCAAGTTTCCTGCCTGATTCATCCCTTCCCTCTGGGCATAGCCAGTGAGTTAGCTGGGTGTGCTTGTGAATGCAAACTAGGGCTCCTGGAAGGCACTGCAGAGTGGGGCTAGGGCTCTTAATCTAGGTCTCCACTCTCCCCAAGAGGCTTGTTCTCCCACCTCTGACAGGAGCTCAGTGGCCCTGGGTTCTGTGTAGCCTCCATGCTAATCTGTGTGCTGGGGCGTATGGGGCTTCCAGCCTTGCTCCCCTCCTTTTGGTGCTGTGGATATTTTACTTGCTCTATCAGACATCAGGGCAGGCTTTGGTTGATGGCTCACCTCTTGTCACCATGCTTTGCTCTTCTTTCGCTTCTGAAAGTCTTTGCATTAAGCATTGTCTTCACAGCTGAGCCTGCCTTATGTTCTGTATTCTTCTTTCTTGGTCTATCCAGCTGTCTTTGCACTTTTTTAGAAAGTGGTTGACTTTTCAGATGCTCCACCAACAGCACCTTGCGGCCATGGCCCAGGGCCACCGTAGCACCCAACCCCCACCCCTCCAGTGCTTCCCCTGTCAGGCATATGACTGACTGTGCATCATCTCCCCTCTCTCCTCTCTGCCCCAGATCAGTGGACCATTCCCTGCCCGGATCCTCTCTCTCCACAGACTTTGGCAGCTGGCAGATGGTAACAGGCTGTGGCAGTATTCAGGAACGGGCTGTCCTGCACCCAGACTCCTCTCTCCCTTTCAGCTTCCCGGAGGAGCTCCCTAACAGTTGTCTGTAAGTGTCTTGCTTGAGAAGGCAGGATGCTCCCCTGCCCATATCAAAAGCTGGTGAGCACACAGCCGTGCTGGTCAGGAATGCGGCAGCAGCTGGCCGCAGGGAGCTGGCTTGGGATCCCTGCCCCACCCCAGTGTCTTAGCTGAGTATGCTTGCTGCTCATGGACCTGAGGTTTGGAGGAGGCCTATTATGGGCCGCTCAGAAAGTGCGTTGGAGTGTGTGTTCACTCTCCCCAGCCTCTAAAACCACCCATCCACGGGTGTCTTGGGGCACATCCTGTGGGAAAGCTGGCTGGACTGTAACTATAGAAGGTTCTATTTCTGTCCAAGGCTTTGCCTGACAGGAGAATCCTTTGAAAGCAGAACAGTGGGGAAGTGAAGGTAGGTGTATGGTGGAGACCAAAGCCAGAACATTGCTGGGTTAGCCCTAGTGCTCCTCCCATTAGAATCAAGGGTTCCATGCCAATCCCTCTTCACTTTTGTCTTCTGCTTTTGCCTCTGGTCAGGAAAAATTAAAACCCCAAGTCTATAAAATCCTCTTGCAAGCCTATAAAAGCGTGCAAAATCCTGGACTTCCAACTCCTATAAAGTATCCACTTGAGCAGCTGCCCTTGTGGCAGTCACCTGCCCCCTGCCTGCTCTGCTGCTGCACAGATGTCAGGAGTGGGGAGGGCCTCTGGCGGCCTGGCGAGCTTGTTGGCCTGCACCTCGGCTGTGGCTGCCTGAGGGACCTCCCCTCCCTACCACAGGTGAATGAACTCAGGGATTCATCCCCACCACCAGAAATGCAGCTCATTCCCACCAATGCTGACTGGTTGGAGACAAGCTGCCCTGGGAGGTGAGAAGATCCCTGCTGAGGGCAGGCAAGGGCTGGGCCTTGGGATTCCAGGATGGCACTCACAGGCCCTGGCCCTGCAACTGGGGAGTAGCCCAGGGACTTCAGAGGTCACTAGTGCCTGGTCCAGCCTCTAGCCATGCCCTTCAGCCAGAAACAAGGTCCCTATCTTCGATTTTTGAAGGATTAAAAAAGATAGTTGTACCTTTCTGTTGGGACTCTTTCGGTCACACTGGCCTAAGAGTTATCTTTGGAGTAAACAGACATCTCTGCCCCTGCTTGATAGCATCCCTCACTTACCTGGCATTAGCCACTGAAATAGGCAACTCTAGTCCCACATCCTACAATTTATACCTTAGGCAGCTCTCTGAGCCCATAGCTCAGAATTCTGGTTGGTTCTGGTGGTTCCCAGAAGAGGGCTAGGTTCTACATGATCTCGGCCACCAAGACTGTAGGGGTTGATTCCTGGTGAGGTCACTCAGTATGTGAGTTCAGTGCTTGGGCTTTATTATCAGGAAAATTTAGTCGGAATCTTCACTGCTTTGCTTACCAGCTCTATGTCTTGGGGTATCAGCCTTGACTTCTCGGAGCCTATTAGCTCATCTCTTGAGAGAAGCTAATGGCACTATGGTAGCTCCAGTCCCTGCCTATCCATTGCCTACTGTGTGTCCACAGGTGAATCATATATCCTGGACTCCAGTTTTGTTTCTAAATAGGTTGTGATCTCTCCCCCTCTTTCTCCCAGAAATGCTCTCATATGGACCTTTGGATGTTCCCTGTGAATACAAACTACTAATTGGACTTTCTCTAAGAAAAAGCTGAAGATGCACACAAAGCTTCTAGCCTGTATGAAACCTGAGAAAGTAAAAAAGATCTAGGGCCATGCATTTGCCTCAAATGTCGAGAGATACTTTGGAGTTGTTCATGGTATTGCAGGAATCCAGTATCAGCTCCATTTTCTTAGTCTGCTGTAAGAGCTATTTGACTTTCTTTCTCCCTAAAACAACCTCCTCCTCCTCCTCCTCTTCCCCCAGCCTTTCCCCTCCTCTTACCCTCCCTTTCTCCCTCTCTCCCTCCTCCCCCCCTCCCTCCCTCCCTCCCTTCCTTCTTCCCCCGCCTTCTCCTCCTTATCCTTTCTCTCTCTCTCTCTCTCTCTCTCTCTCTCTCTCTCTCTCTCTCTCTCTCTCTCTCTCTCTCTCTCTCTCTCTCTCTCTCTTTCTCTCTGTCATAAATACACATACACTTCACTGCCACCAGTCTACTTTCCCTAGATCTGCTCTCCCCATACTTAGCCAGGACTGTCATTTATCCTCACACCTCCATCTGTTCCCCAGGCCCTCGGGTGCAAGTCATTTGAGCTTGGGCATTGTGGGCATTTATGCTGCTTCTGACAAATTCCCAGGAGGGATTATCCAGAGATTGGTCTCTTTCAGAAATTTTGGGGTAAGTTAGGGCTAGTCTTGGTGTTAGATGGATGGGAACATGAGAGTTTATCTTACGTAGGTGTGTCACCTGTCTCCCTCCATTTGAGTTCCTGACCTTTCCTCTGATTCCATGTCCTTCCCACCTCCAGACTGCATGTCTTTTAGTCCAGGTATTGATGTGACTGGTACCTCAGGTCTCTTCTATTAAAGAATCCTTCAGGCAGCGGTCGCCAACCTTTCGGACCGCATGGACCACCAGTGGTCCACGGACCACCAGTTGGCGACTGCTGCTCCAAAGGTTTCCTTAAACCAGCGGTTGCCAACCTTTCAGACCTCATGGACCACCGGCTGGTGACCGCTGCTTCAAGGTGTCAGTCTCATATGGAGCTCACGCATTGATAAGTCTAAGTTTTCATGCACTCACTCTTCTTCTTGACTTGTAATTTCAGGCCAGTGAGAGAACAGGGATTTCCTATCTTCTGACCAGTGCCTGTAGAGGCCAGAGAAGGAAAAATACATGGAATCCGAACAGGAATTTTGCTGGAAAAGCCAGCACTCTCCTAGCTGTTTACCTGGGGTCACAGTGACTAAAGGTGTAGCTAGAACATTGGGGGTTTCCAGTGAGGACCCTGGCCTCTCCAGGGCACTGCCAAGAATTTTCTCCCAGGATGATCCATGTCCTGGCCTCAAGAAAGCTGAGGCCTTTGGTTAGCCAAGGCCTGATGCCTGATGCTAGGGTCTCTCCCTATAGTTAGAGGTAAGGCTTGTAACTCGGCTTGTTCTTACGAAGGAATGGAAGCCAACAGCTGTTGGAGCAAACTCCCTCCTGCTTGGCTTCTCCCCTCCCTAATGATCACAGAGATTGTTGTTCCCCATAGAAAGTCAGGCCAGTTCCCCCCGGAACAGTAACCTAAAAACTGAGAGGAATGGTTTAAGAGGAGAACAGGATCAAATATTTGTGGCCTTGTGCTGATGAAGACGGAAGGATCAGCATTGTGACATGAGGACGAGGATGTTGGGTCCTGCCCCATGGTGATGCATTTATTCTTTTTCCCTCTCCATAGGCTCGCCGCCCTGAGTGAACGGGAGACTCGCCTGCAAGAGGTGCGCTCAGCCTTCTTGGCTGCATACAGCAGCACAGTGGGGCTTCGGGCAGTAGCCCCCAGTCCTTCCGGTGCCATTGGGGGCCTGCTGGAGCAGTTTGTGCGTGGCGTCGGACTCCGGAGCACCAGCAGCAGCACCTTATGAAGCAGCCAGCCCACAACAGTTTTCTGCTCCTCTCTCACCTGAGCCCTGAGTGGAATCAAAGCCATGCCTGGCCAAAGGGTGCTTTTTTAAAAGTCGGGGGGAAATGTCCTCACTCCCCCATCTGCATCATGCACATGGCAGCCCCAAAGCCGAGCAAGGCCAAGGACAGGGTTCTCCAAACCCCAGCTTCCTAACTGGTGACCACCACCCCTCCTCTTGTCACTGCCTCCCACCCACCCTAATCTTTGCCAGGGTTCCCACCAACTCACAACTGTGTGGGGTTTCCCTAGGGCCTTGTAGAGGCTGAGACTTCACAGACGGCACCCCCCCCCCCCTTTCCATCTTGTTTCCTGGGGAGGAGGGGGTCACCTGCACTGAGAATAGGCAGTTTGACACAAAATAAAATCAAAGTCTTTTTGAACAGCAGCTCTTTGGGGCATTCTCACTTGGTTGCTGTCTTTGTGAAGTTATTTGGAAGGTCCCACTGTCCGTCCTTGTGCTGGAAAAAAAGGGTTTGGGGCTATATCTCAACTCTTGAGCCATAATAGTCTCCTCAGTGAGATAGGGTCAGGCTGCTAAGGGGAGGAAGCAGTTGTCCTCAGGCCTGATAAGGCTCTCGTCACCTAGGGAATCTGTTTATCTACGCAGATTCTTAGGGCTGCCTGAAATTTAGACTTGAGGTTGCTGAGATTTTCATTTAGCAGGGAACGGGGTGAGGGTGTGTGTGTTCATTTTAAATTCTGCAGGCAACGCAGTCCTGGTGCAAGTGACCTGCAGCCTCTGCCTATAGTGGAAGGACTGGCTTCTAGGACTTTGGAGGCAGTAGTTGGTGTGGAGAGGACGGATCTGTGTGACCACCACGCTCATCTACAGCATGACCTAGAGAGGGCTGCATCCTCACAGAATGTCTGCATCTCTAACACCATGAATTCATGAGGGTTCAAAGACCTGGGTAGGGCTTTGCACAGTGCTGTTAATAGCCACTGTTTTACTGAGCTCTGGCTGTTGTTGTTTTTTTAATGGGTTATTTTTTTTAATTATTATGTTTGTTGTTAATCCTCACCCAAGGATATTTTTCCATTGATCTTTTGAGAGTGGAAGAGAGAGGGAAAGATAGAAACATCAATGTGCTCACATCGATTGGTTGCCTCCTGCCCCCACCAGGGCCCGGGCCAGGGGAGGAGCCTGCAGCCAAGGGATGTGCCCTTGACCAGAATTGAACCCTGGACCACTTGGTCCGCAGGCTGACACTCTATCCACTGAGCGAAACGAGCTAGAGCGAGCTCTATAACTCTCAATACAAGAGAGGTTATTGGTATGAGTGCTCAGAAGAAGCAAACATTCTTGAGAATTTACTGTGTATAATCCCCTTGTGCCAAGTCCTTTACATGGATTATCTCAATTTTACAACACCTCCAAGTAGGTGCTATAATGGCCTTTCTACTAATGAGACTGAGCCACAGAGATGTTGAGTAACTTGCCCAAGGTCGCACAGCTAATGTGAACAAATGTGTAACTTTCTATTCTGAGACCTAGGCAGGGTGGTAGTGGGAGGGGGGAGAAGCAGATTGTTGAGGGAGGGCTTAGGTAGAGGAAAAGTCCCAATCGCCCATCAGGCGCCCCAAACCCTTCAGCACCGCGGATAGCTCTTCAGGAGGCGTGGGTTTTTTGCCTCAGAAATGCCCTGGAAAGATTCTCCCAAGGTGTGGGTTGGAGGGGTCTGGGTAAGGTTTCCGGAGAGCCCGAGGCTGCTCCAATGGGGCGGGGGCCACCCGCAGGGCTGGGCGGGGCTGTGTTGCCTTCTGAAGTTGCTGCCCGCGGCCACAGCCGGGCGCGAGCGGCGGGAGAGCACACAGTGCTGGAGGGAGTGCAGCCGCCACCGCGGCAGCACCGGGGCCGGCCCCCGCCGCCGGTACCCCTAGCCCTCCGCTGCTCCGGCCACCCGACCAGCTGAGACCAGTCATGTCTCTCAGCGGAGCCTCTGAACGCAGCGTCCCGGCCACCAAGATTGAGATTACCGTGTCCTGCCGGTGAGCTGGCCAGCTGGAGAGGGCGTAGGCACTGCCCACCCCAACCGGCTCCGGGGCTGGGGCGGACAGGGGCTAGACCCGGGGGAAGAAGCATCTGGAGCAGGAAAATCGTGGATGCAGACACCGGGTTCGGGGAGGGGGTTTCCTTGAGCAGCCCCACCCGCAAGAAAAAGGGCTCAGCCTGCGGGTTCAAGGGATGGGTCGTGGGGATCCAGTAGATTCTGGGCCCCAGGAGGACAAAGTTCTGAGGCAAACCCTCATTCCTGGGGACACAGTGGACACGGACGTGTCCAGTCCGCAGGGACGCGGTCCTTGGGCTGAGATTTCCGGTGCTGTCCAGGGTGCTAATAACGCGGACCCCCGCTGGATATAGGAATGAGGAAGGGAGGTGCGATTTGAGCCCCATGCCTCCTCCGGGTGCCCAACTCAGGGCATAGTTGAGGCGGTGGGCTTCAGAATGACCCATGCTCTGTCCGTCTGTCGCTTTCTCTAGGAACCTGCTGGACCTCGACACCTTCTCCAAGTCCGACCCCAGTAGGCGGCACCAGGGCGGGGTGGAGGGCAACTCGGTGTGCGGGCGCGACTGAGGAGCGGGGAGGGGGTGCAGACTGACCTGACGTCCTTCTCTCCCCGCCCCCACTCCGCCTGCAGTGGTGGTGCTTTACACGCAGAGCCGGGCCAGCCAGGAGTGGAGGGAGGTGAGTCCGAGAGTCCTCTTTCAGCCCAGAGTTGCCCCGGGAATGAAACACCCCCCCTCGCCCCCTTTGCAGGCTCCGCGGTGACTCTCGGCACCCCCACCCCACCCCCCTATCCAGTTCGGACGGACCGAGGTGATCGACAACACGCTGAACCCAGACTTCGTGCGCAAATTCGTCCTTGACTATTTCTTTGAAGAAAAGCAAAACCTGCGCTTCGATGTGTGAGCCCCGCCCAGAATTCTGGCTTGAACCGCCCCCCGACCTGGATCCACCCGAAATTCTGGCTGGCTATACCCCCTCCTGGCATCCCGGGCTAGTTCCTCCCCCAGGCCCAGTTCGGTCCCACTTTGAAGTGCTCCACTCTAATCTTAACTCCGCCCCACGTCTGCTTCGCCCGCCCTTAGGTCACATCCAATCCAGTTCACTCCCAGAGCCTGGTCCTGCCCACAGCTCTGCTCCCTAATTTAGCTCCACCTGCGTCTAGGTCCCGCCCCGCCCCGCCCCTCCCCACCACCCCTACCCCCACCCCCAGCAGGCCCTGATTTGGCTTCGCACAGGTCTGACCCTTTCCAACTCTGACTCCTACCCCAAAGGAGATCCAGGTTTAATTCGGGTCCAAGCCTCTCCCTCCACCCACAGTTTTAACCAGCACTTGAAACTCGACCCCCTCCCAGGCTCTCCCCTACGAGCCCCGCCCGACGCTGCTCTTACTCTCTTTCCAGGTACAACGTCGACTCCAAAACCAACATCTCCAAACCGGTGAGCGCGCGTCCCCTCGCGGTCTGGGCACACATGCGTCGCTCAGTGTGAAACGACCCTCTTTGGAACCCCCCTACCTCTTCACCCCGACTCTACCTTCTTTGGTCCGAACCCACCCTTCCCGGCCCTTCTCCGGCTCCTGCCTGGGCTTCCCACCTGTGCCTCCTACTCACTGCTCTCTTTCTTCTCGGCCGCTACTGGGTCCTGTAGAAGGTAAGGCTGAACCCGGCTGGGCGGAGTGGGGAAGGTGGAGGTGAGGGGTGGGATGGCAACTTGGAGAGCAGCTTAAAATGACAGGACCGAGAAGGGGAGCTTGCTTAGGATCCTTCCCCCGACCCCCTCCACCACCAGCTCTTTTAAAGCACAGACTGGGCCGTGGTTCTTGCTATGTCCCGTCTCCTCGAAACACCTGGTCGTTGTAGCTGGGCTGGTGTGGGCTTTTCTCCAGGGCTGGGCTGGGACTCTGCACCCCCAGCCCCTCCAGGCCTTGCTGACTCCGTGTCCCGGTGCAGGATTTCCTGGGACAAGCGTTCCTGGCCCTGGGAGAGGTGATTGGAGGCCAGGGTAGCCGTGTAGAGCGACCCCTCACGTAAGCGGAATTGGAAGGGGTGAGGGGGGAAGGGTGGGTGCCTCCAAATTCCCCTCCCAAAGATCCTGCTGACCTGGTAGTAGTGGAAGCTGGGATTCCCCCTGGTCAGGAGTCTTCAATGGCTCCCATCACCCTCGAGGGGGAAGCTCTAATCTCTAGGATTTTGTTCAAGTCAGTCTCAGGCCTGGCATGTCTTCTCTGGTTTTCTAAGTCTTTCAACCTATAAGGTCCACTTCCAAGCCCTTCTCCTCCACGAGGTTTCCACTCACTAAGTCAAGTCCTCTGGAATTTCCATTATGCACTAAGTATTTATTAGCATGTTTCATATGCCATTCCCTGTGCTAGGTACCAGGGATGTATCCATTTCACAAATATTACTGGGCATATACTCTGTCAGCCACTGTTTAAGGGGCTTAGGCTGTAATGGTGAACAAAACAAAAGTTCCTGCTCGCCGAAACCGGTTTGGCTCAGTGGATAGAGCGTCAGCCTGTGGACTGAGGGGTCCCAGGTTCGATTCTGGTCAGGGGCATGTACCTTGGTTGCGGGCACATCCCCAGTGGGGGGCGTGCAGGAGGCAGCTGATCGATGTTTCTCTCTCATCAATGTTTCTGACTCTCTATCTCTCTCCCTTCCTCTCTGTGAAAGATCAATAAAATATATATATATTTTTTAAAAAGTTCCTGTCCTTGGGGAGCTTATACTAAGGAGTGGGGGTGAGACCTACAAAATAGAAATAATTAAATAAGTAAATTACATAACAAATTAGACAGTAAGTGCCATGGTAAAAAGCTAAGTAGAGCAGAATTAGGGTGATTGAAATAAAATGGTTAAGTGGGCCTCTTGGAGAGGTAACTTTAGAGCAATGACCTGAAGGAAAGAGGGGAGTGAGCCATGCAGATATCTGGAGGAGGAATGTTCTAGGCAGAGGAAACTGCCAGTGCAAAAGCCCCATATGTTCAAAGAGCAGCAAGAAGCCAGCGTGGCTGGAGCCAAGAGAGCAAGGGCAAAGAAAGGAGGCAGTGATGTTGGAGAGTTAACAGTGAGGACCTTATAGCCATTGTAGATTTTAGCTTTTACTCTAAGTTGGAACTCACTGGAGCGTTCTGAGCAGAGAAGTGAGGGAATATGACAATGCTTTCAAAGTATGATGCTGGCTGCTGGGTTTAGAATAGATCTTGGGATGACAAAGGTAGAAGCAGGGAGTCAACTGGAAGGCTATTATAGTAGTCCAGGGTGGTAGCAGTAAAGGAGGGGAGAAATGGTCAGATTCTGGATATACCGTGAAGATGGAGCCAACAGTTTCTTTACAGATTGAATATGTATGTCAGAGGAAAAGAGGAATCAAGGATGACACCAAAGCCTTTGACCTGAACAACAGGATGAACGGAGTTGTCATAAACTGAGATAGTTAAAAAAAAAAAATGTAAGGGAAAAGTAAGTTGGTGGGGAATTCTATCAGAAGTTCAGTCTGACTTGTTGAATTTCATAATTTTTATTAGGCATTCAAATGGAGATGTCAAGTAGGCAATAAGATACATGAATCTTGCCCTAGCTGATTTGGCTCACTGGATAGAGCATCGGCCTTTGGACTAAAGGGTCCCACGTTTGATTCCGGTCAAGGGCACATGCCCAGGTTGTGTGCTTGATCCCTAGTAGGGGGCATGCAGGAGGCAGCCAATCAATGATTCTCTATCATCATTGATGTTTCTCTCCCTCTCCTTCCCTCTCTGAAAACAATAATAATTTTTTTAAAAAGATACATGAGTCTTAGATGCTCTTTAAGGCCATAAGACTAGATGAGCTCACCAATGGAGTGGAGAGAGAGAGGATCAAAGAGAGAGGATCTAGTTCCATGAGTTGGAACTAGAAAGGGAGACTAAGAAGAAGCATTAGGTGGTGTTGTCCTGGAAGCAAAGTGAAAGACGTGGATCAAGGAGGAGAGAGTGACTACCATGTCAAAATCTTTTGCATGTTAAGTAGGTGAGAATTAGGAATTGGCCATTGGATTTAGCAAGATGGAGGTCACTGGTGACTCTGACAAGCATAGTTTTGAAGGAGAGACCATTGGAGAAATTTAGAAAAGAATGAAGAGAGGAAAGGGAGTCAAGCAATCTTTCAATGGGGCTTTGCTGCAAAGAATAGAAGAGAAAAGGAGGGGTGGCTAAGAGAGGAAAGTGAGGTCAGGAATAGTTTTGTGCCTGGCCGGTGTGGCTCTGTGGTTGAGCATCAACCCAAAAACCAAGAGGTCACTGGTTTGATTCCTGGTCAGGGCATATGCCCCAGTTGCAGGCTCCAATCCCAGTAGGGGTGTTCAGGAAGCAGCCGATTGATGATGTTTTCTTCTTGTCGATGTTTCTAACTCTCTATCCCTCTCCCTTCTTCTCTCTCTAAAAACCAATTTTGTAAAAAAAGAATAGTTTTGTAATTTTTTAACATGAGAAAAATTATACCACATTTGTATGTTAAAGGGAAAGACCCAGTAGAAACTGAAAAACTGACATAACAAAATGAGGGGGAATTGCTGGAGTGATGTCCTTGTGTAGGTAGGCAAGAAGATGGGAATGTAGCACACAGTGGAGGGGTAAATAGACACATGCATAGTCATTTATAGCATTGGTAGGAAGGTAGTTGTGTGGGTGAAGATACTGGAGGCAGAGGAGATGTGGTGGTGGGTCTGTGGACATTCTCTTCTGGTTGCTTCAGTCTTGTCAGTGAAGTAGGAAACAAGGTCATTGGCTGAGAGTGAGGATGGGGGAGGAGGAATTTTGGGTTTGAGGAGAGTAAAGAAGGAGTGAAACTGCCATCTAGCAGAACTGAAGAGTAAAGGATCTTAGGACATATAGTGTGATTACAGAAGGGCCCTCTTGAGGTTTGTGGTCATGCATTTATAATGAGACTTGCTGGCCAGTGTTGTTCAGTGATTGAGCATTGATCTATGAACCAGGAGATCACTGTTCAATTCCTGGTCAGGGCACATGCCTGAGTTGTGGGCTCCCTTCCCAGTAGGGGGTGTGCAGGAGGCAACTGATCGATGATTCTCTCTCATCATTGATGTTTCTATCTCTATCCCTCTCCCTTCCTCTCTGAAACCAATAAAAACATATTTTAAAATATATATAATAAAATGAGACCAATTAGAGCCCTGGCTGGGATAGCTCAGTTGATTACAGCATCATCCCAATATGTCAAGGTTGTGGGTTTGATCCCAGTCAGGGCACGTACAAGAATCAACCAGTGAATGCATAAATAAGTGGAAAACAAGTTGATGTTTCTCTCTCTCTCAAATAAATAAATAAAAAATTTTAAAAATGAGATCAACTGGTCATATCAGTTGTATAGGTGCAGTATGGGTTGGGCAGAGAATTGGGTTTAATAGGGCAGTGGTTCTGACAAATAAGTATATCAAAGTGAGAGAAGGACAAGGGAAAAAGGGTAGGATGCAAGGCAGTGACTATCATAATCACTGACTGGAGTTTACATTGGGTGAGGAGGTGAGAGAGAACACCAAGGAGGCGAAAGGCATTGCGAAGGCAGTAGGTCAGTGACTTTGTCCTGGATGTGCAGGTGAAGAGTCCCTGTACTCATCACACTTGTCTTTTTAAAGTACAAAAGGTCAGAGATCGAAGAAGCCAAATAAATGGTTCAACATTCTCATTTTTAAAATGGGGAAAATCACATAGCAAGTCGGTGCCAGGACTTGAATTTGGAACACTTTTGACCTAGCTTTCTCTCTCCCATACTTGGGATCCTTTTGAGGATCAGGGTTCATAGGTCCATGTCAACAAGGTTCCTGACTATTTGGAGACCCAAGGCAAGTTGGAGATGGATGTCCTGGTATGCACCCTTCATGCACATGGGTTAGGAGAGGTTAAGGCTTCCCTTGTCTTTTTTTGTTGTTGTTAATTTATTGATTTCTAAAGAGAGTGAAAGGGAGGGAGGGAGAGAGAGACACATTGATTGGTTGCCCCCTTCAGTACACTACCAGTGCTGGGGATCTAACCTACAACCGAGGTACAAATGCCCTTACCTGGGAAATGAACCTACAACCCTTCGGCGGTGCACAGTCCGAAGATCTAACCACTTAGAAACACCAGCCAGGGCGTCTCTTGTCTTTTTTTTTTTTCTAATATGTTTTTATTTATTTTAGAGAGAGGGGAAAGGAGAGGAATAGAGAGATGGAAATATCGATGAGAGAGAAACATCATCCATCTGCTGCTTCCTGCACACCCCCTACTGGGATTGGAGCCAGCAACTGGGGCATGTGCTCTGGGAATCGAACCAGTGACCTCTTGGTTCATGGGTCACGGCTCAACCATTGAGCCACACTGGCCAGGCTTCCTTGTCTTTTATATTTTACTCTTCACAGTCTTTGGAAAGCACAGCATCTTTGACCTGACAAACAGGCCCTTTGCCCCAGATCTGGATAGAAATTCCAGGACTCTTAAATCCTATGTCTTTCTCATCATACCATTATGAGATGCCCATCTAGGTTATATTAACCCCATATTTCCAGACTATGGACCCCTCCCCAGTCAAAGTTAAGCCCTTCCCCACTAGGAGCCACTCGGGACAGAAGGGGACACATTCAGGGGACACATTCAGGGGACTGTCAGTAAATAGCAAATTGAATCCCTTGGCCCACCCACCCAATCCCAGATTGGCCACCCCAATCCTTGTTGCCTACTCTGTCCCCTCACAAAGAGGCTTTTTCTGCTTCCAGGGGTGTACCAGGCAAGAAGTGTGGGACCATATTGCTGACTGCAGAGGAGCTTAGCAATTGCCGGGTTAGTAAGGGCCACATGCTAGACCCAGGAGGCTTGCTTCTCTCCCCAAACTCCCTGTAGTGGACTGTCTGAGGCTATGGGACATTCGAGGTCAACAGCCCAACTTCATCCCTAGGACATTGCTACCATGCAGCTGTGTGCAAATAAGCTGGACAAGAAGGACTTCTTTGGGAAATCAGATCCCTTCCTTGTGTTCTACAGGAGCAATGAGGATGGCACGTGAGTCACTACTTTCTCCAGTGGCACCCAGCCTCTCCCGCTGTGACCATGGGCCCATGAGGGTTCTTAGGTTGGGCATCAGAGACTCCACCAGGACCTGAGTCCAGAATTCATTCAAGGCAGCATAACATGTGCTTAACAAGTGGGAGAATCCCCAAAATCTCTAAGAGTATCAGGCCCTCTCTCTGGGCTCAGTCCTACCCAAAGGCAAGTTTTAATCCTCTTGCTCCTCTCCAGGTTCACCATCTGCCACAAGACAGAGGTTGTGAAAAACACACTGAACCCCGTGTGGCAGCCCTTCAGCATCCCTGTACGGGCACTGTGCAATGGAGACTATGACAGGTCTGCTTCAGCATAAGCTAGGGAATAAGAAGACAAGGGCATGAGAGTGGGGCCTCAGAATGATGTCAGAAGGGTCATAATAGTGTTAGAGGATCCTGCTCAGTGAGACCGTTTTGGGCATGGAGATGATTGGATGGATAGATAAGTGGGTGGGTGGATGGATGGATGGATGGATGGATGGATGGATGGATGGATGGATGGGCAAATGAACAAAAGAATGAGAACATACATCGTGGATTGTCAGATGGATGTATAGACTGGTGAATGGATGGATGGGTATATGGATGGGTGTTATAAGAGGATTGATGGATGGGTAGAGGGGGAGATATATGAATGGATAAGTGGACTGATGACTAGATTAGTAGATGGACAGATTATGTATGAATGAGTAAATAGATAAATGGATGGATGGTATATGAGATTAGTGGGGTAGAGCTCTCATTGGTGGACTAGAGAGGCAAAGGGATGATTGGAAAAGCAGGAGGATAAATAAATGGAGTGCTAGGTATATTGATGGGTGGACAGATGAATGGACGGTAGATGGATAGATGGGTTAGTTGATGGATGAGTATAAAACAGATGGACAGGCTGACCATATGAACTAATAAATGGGCAGTATGAAGATAGGTGGGTGGGTATAAAGATGGATGGGCATATAAATGGTTATAGATGATGGAATATCAGATGAACAGATATCAGATGGTCAGGTGTTTGGTTGGATAGATGAATGGACAGGCAGGTGGATGCTTGCATGCATCAATGAGTCAGTGAGTGGCTGTATGTATAGTTAGATGGATGGACAAAGATAGGAATTAATATGTAATTGGATTGGCAAATGTATGGGTAAATGGGTGGCTAGATGGATAGATGGATGGTTGAATGGACTGCCACATAGATAGATGGACAGATGGGGGTAACATAGGCATAGCAGTTAAGAACAAGGTCTTTTGCCGAAACCGGTTTGGCTCGGTGGATAGAGCGTCGGCCTGCGGACTGAAAGGTCCCAGGTTCGATTCCGGTCAAGGGCATGTACCTTGGTTGAGGGCACATCCCCAGTAGGGGGTGTGCAAGAGGCAGCTGATCGATGTTTCTAACTCTCTATCCCTCTCTCTTCCTCTCTGTAAAGAATCAATAAAATATATATTTTTAAAAATAAAAAGAACAAGGTCTTTGGAACCAGGATGTCTGAGTTTAATCTCAGCTCAGTTATCATCCTTAGTCAACTTACTGTTAGTTTGTTTTTTTGTACTTCAGCTTCCTTATCCAAAAAGTAAGAATAATAGTATTTACTTTGTAAGGTGGTTGATAAATAAGACAATCTATGAAAGTGCTGGGAACAATGCTTGGAATATAGTAGGACGTGGTAAAGAATAGCAATAGTGGTACAAATAGCAGCAGTAGTAATAGTAGTACTGGTAATGGCAGTAGATAGTTGGGTATTGTGCATGGACTGATGAATGAATAGATAGAATAGATGGACAAATGGGAGGAACGTTGATGGAAGGACTGATGGGTAGATGGGAAGATAATTTGTGTATGGTAAAGGAGTGGGGGTGTCTCTAAGATTTGTCATACACACCCAGCCTATCTTTATCTTTTGCATTTCAGAACAGTGAAGATCGATGTGTATGACTGGGACCGGGATGGAAGGTAGAACTGCCTTCTCCTGTACTTAACCCAAACAGTTCCCTATAATATGTAGTACATTCACTAGAACCCCTAAAGTGGCTTTGGGAATCAGGAAGGGTGATGATAGATACCAAGACCTTGGGTACAACTGATCCCCTCAATTGTCTCTAGTACACGGTCTCTTCCCTTCTCTTCCCCTTAGCCTGGCCATTCTTCTGGCCCCAGCACCAATGCCCTACAGCTCAAGTAGAGTCAGAGGATAGTGAGAATAAAAGTCTGTTTTTAGGGCTGGTTCCAAGCCAGCAGCAGCTGCTACTCACCCACCCCTGGCCTCATTGCAGCCATGACTTCATTGGTGAGTTCACCACCAGCTACCGGGAGCTGAGCAAGGCCCAGAACCAGTTTACAGTATATGAGGTGAGAGCTCCAGCCCTGCCCAGGTTGCCCAGGTCATCCCAGTGTGATCAGTCTGTAGTTCCCTCCCCTGGTTTCCCACCATCATTGTTATTATCTTCCTCACTTAGGTACTTAACCCTCGGAAGAAATGTAAGAAGAAGAAATATGTCAACTCAGGAACTGTGAGTGCTCCCTGGAGCTCTGACCTTCCCTGGATCCTTCTGTGTCTATCTCCATTGACATAGCATGTTGGGGGTACCAAAAGGCTATAGGTACTTGGATTAGTAATGTTGGGCACAAAGTGGCACCATTAAGTTTTTCCTCAACTGTGGAAATTTTTTGATCTTTACTCTTTTGTAGAACATTTTTTAAAAATCTAAATTGTATTTCCCAATTTAATATACTATTGGAAATCCAAATATGTTTCCGACAGCTTCCTCTTTTTGCCCTTTCCGAAACTGGAGAAGGTGGGTCAGGGTGTGGCAGGGGTGGCATGATGGGTCTCCTTCCCTTCTGCCACTCCAACTGCCCTTTCTAAAGTAGCAGGGCTGCCTCTTCTGTCCCACAGGTGACACTGCTCTCTTTCTCTGTGGACTCTGAATTCACCTTTGTCGATTACATCAAAGGAGGGTAAGTTACAGGCTAAACTCTGGGCTAAACGAGTTCTTCCCAGCTCTGAGCCTCAGTTTTTTTATTTATGAATTGTCAGGGTCCAATGAGATCATGAAAACAAACTTCAAAACACTTAGCAAACTATAAAGCTCTCTGTAAAATGCATAGTGTTCTCGAGGCTTCATCCCTGGCTCTCAGACTCCCTTGAAGTCATGGCTTAAATGTGGCCATGAATGAGAAGCACCTGCTGCTGGCTTAGAGCCAGTCTTAAGATTCCAGACCAGTGGTCTTCAAAGGTGACCCCAGTAATCTGACTGGGACCTATACAAAGTTATGTCTAGGCAAGAGGGGAGAGGTCAAGAGAGAGGGAAAGGCCAAGCAGACTATCGGGACATTCTGCTTGGTTCAGTGGAGACAGGCAGACCTGAGAGAGGTTCTTGGCTTCTCTGAGCCTTGCTTTTCTCCTATGTATGATGGAGATGTTAATTACTACTTTCAGGCTATAGTGAGGGTTAAGTTAAATTACATGCAATACACTTGTCATACAGTAGGCATTTAATTCTGTTACCCAAAGTGTGTTCCATGGACCAGCAGCATCTGCATGACTTGGAAGTTTGTTAAAAATATAGAATCTCATGTTCCAACCAGACAATCCAGCTCAGAATCTGTATTTTAACATGATGCCCAGGAGGTTCATATGCACACTAGTGTTTGAGAAATCCTGGTATAATAAGTATTGGCCCCTCACTTCTCAATCCATCTGTTTCCCTGACAGGACCCAGCTGAACTTCACAGTAGCCATTGACTTCACAGCTTCTAATGGTGAGGCATGGTTTGGGTAATGGGATGTGGAGGAAGTCCTTAGGATTGGTCTGGATTCCAAGCTAGGGATAAGAGTTCACGTACCTAGTAAGCAGAGGCTTGAGGCAAAGCCCAGCGAGGCTGGTACTGGGGCAGGAATGTTGGGAAGAGATTATTGGGTGTAAGGGTAGGCAGAGGGTAGAGGAAAATAAGTGCGTGAATGGATCAGAAAGTTGAAAGGATAGGTAGATCAAGAGGTAGATGAGTAAATGAATGAATGGGAGAGAATAGGGGTATAAGGAGAGATGGATAGATGAATGGGTATTGAGTGATAGACAGATGAACAGAGAGGGTAGATGGGTTTGTAAGAACAATAGAATGCATGGATGAGTATGTGGGTGGGTAAATGCACAGATGTTTAAATTGGGGGCAACAATGGGTAAGTAGATGGGGAATGAATGAGTGGACAGGTGGATGGATCCATATGAGAATAGGCAAGTGAATAAATGGAATGGATAGGGATGAATGGATGGGTGGACAGACGAATATGGCTGTATGGATGGATGGAAAAGAAAGAAATGGCAGGTGGACAAGTGGATGGATGGATGGATAGTTGGCTAAGAGAATGAAAAGGCAGATGGATATAGGTAAACTGATAAATGGAATTATGCTAGTGGATGGGTGAATATGTGGGAAGATAGATAAATTGATGGATAAATGTAGGGGTTGGTAGGTGGACAGATGGACAAATGAATATAAGGGTGATTGGATAAAATAATAAGGGAGTACATGGGTAAAGGGTGGATGAATGGATAGATGTATGGATGCATACCAGGATAGGCAGATGAATAGATGCATGAGCAAGGTGACTATAAGGCTGGGGCTCCTGTGTCCCTACAGGGAATCCCCTGCAGCCAACCTCTCTGCACTACATGAGTCCCTACCAGCTCAGCGCCTATGCCATGGCCCTCAAGGCAGTGGGAGAAATCATCCAGGACTATGACAGTGACAAGCTCTTCCCAGCCTATGGCTTTGGGGCCAAGCTGCCCCCAGAGGGACGGATCTCCCATCAGTTCCCCCTGGTATGGTATGGGCCAGAGCCTACACTCCATGCCCTGGCATCTGGCCTACCCAAGTTGACAAATTTCTTCTATTTACATTTCTTCTAAGGGTCATGGACCTGCAGAGGAGCAGGAAGCTATGTTAGGGGAGAAGAGCAGGGACGGGGAGCAGGGCTGGAGTTTGGGGGGCGGGGCATGAAAAGAGAGTGATGATAAAAGGAAGGAGTGAGCTTGGATCAGAGCACTACTGGGTGTACCCTGCATGGGCCCAGCCCAGCAGGGCATCTTCCCTGACAGAACAACAATGATGAGGACCCCAACTGTGCGGGCATTGAGGGTGTGCTGGAGAGCTACTTCCAGAGCCTGCGCACAGTGCAGCTCTACGGGCCCACCTATTTTGCTCCTGTCATCAACCAGGTGGCCAGGTAAGGTAACTTGATGGGTTTGAGGAAAACAAGGGGACCCAAACAGGGGACTGACTCCCCAAGGATAGTTAGAACCATTCTTAGTGAACTTGGGCTTTGGGGAGAGGGTGAAATTTTATGTTAGCCAGCCCTTGGTATAAAGAGGTTATAAATGCCTTATTCTGGGTCAGAGAGGGTATCAGCAAACTACCCCAGCCCCACTCCCTGGGAACAACTGAAACCTCAAGTTTGGGGGAGAGAAAGGCCAAAGCACAACAGTTAAGTTACAAGCTTTGGCATCAGATCTGGGAGAGATCCTGTTTCCACCACTCACTATGTGACTTATGCAATTTAGCCTCTCTAAGCCTCCATTATCCTATCTAATAAAAGAATAATATGCAAATTAACCATCACTCCGCTACACCAAAAGCCATGCCCACAAAGCCAATTAGGAGTGAATATGCAAATAAACCCAACCAAGATGGCTACGGCCACAGACAGCAGGAGGGAGGCTTGGGTTTCCCAGCAATGGAGGAAGCCAAGCTTTCCTTACACCCTGGCCGGCCCAGGCCTCCACTTAAGGCTACAAAGTTTCAATTATAGAAGATACATAAATCCCAACAGAAATGGTTGCCACCACAGAGCAAGCAGAAGGCTTGGCTCTGCTCCAGGCTACAAAGTTTCAATTGTAGAAGATAAACAAACCCCAGATACCAGGGCCTCTGTTTGGGTCACCAGGGGGCGTGGCTGGCCTGCAAACCACCACAGGCCCTTCGCCCAGGCCGCCCCAGGCCCCAAGGGAACCCCCACCCTGATCCAGGACATCCTTAGGGCAAACCAGCCGGCCCCCACCCATGCACCAGGCCTCTATCCTATCTAATAAAAGTAATATGCAGATTGACCATCACTCCAACACACAAGATGGCTGCCCCCATGTGGTCAAAGATCCTGCCCCCATGTGGACACAAGATGGCCACCACAAGATGGCCAGCAAGGGAGGGCAGTTGGGAGGGACCAGGCCTGCAAGGGAGGGCAGTTGGGGGCAATCAAGCCTGCAGGAGAGGGCAGTTAGGGGTGACCAAGCCGGCAGAGGAGGGAAGTTGGGGGCAACCAGGCCTGCAGGGAAGGGCAGTTGAGGGGGGGACCCAGGCCTGCAGGGGAGAGCAGTTGGGGGGACCAGTTCTGCAGGGGAGGGCAGTTAGGGGTGACCAGGCCTGCAGGGGAGGGAAGTTGGGGGCAAACAGGCCAGCAGGGGAGCAGTTAGGCATCAATCAGGCTGGCAGGGCAGTGGTTAGGGGATGATCAGGCTGGCAGGCAGAAGCGGTTAGGGGCAATCAGGAAGGCAGGCAGGCGAGCAGTTGGGAGCCAGCAGCCCTGGATTGTGAGAGGGATCCCAGATTGGAGAGGGTGCAGGCTGAGCTGAGGGACCCCCCACCCCCACCGTGCACGAATTTTGTGCACCGGGCCTCTAGTGGGTGTAATAATGGATAACAATAGCCCCTTCTTTATAGCGTTATTGGGAGGTTACAATTAGATAACAATGTAATAATTATTATTTTTTCTTTTTTTTTTACCACCATTAAAATTTAAATTTTTTTAAATTTATGATTATGCATTCATTGGTTGCTTCTTATATGTACCCTGACAGGGGGTTGGCTGCCTAGCTAGTTTGGCTTAGTGTATGGAGCGTTGGCCTGCGGGCTGAAGAGTCCCGTCAATTCCGGTCAGGGGCACATGCCCAGGATGCGGACTTGTTCCCCTGTGGGGGGCATGCAGGAGGCAGCTGATCGATGTTTCTCTCTCATTGTTGATGTTTCTATCCCTCTCTCCCGCTCCCTTCCTCTCTGAAATCAATAAAAATATATTTTAAAAAATAAATTAATAAAAAATACTTGTATAAGAGTATGCCCTGGCTGATTTGGCTCAGTGCTTAGAGTATCTGCCCACAGACCGAAAAGTCATGGGTTTGATTCCTGGCACATACCTGGGTTGCAGGTTCATTCATTTCCCTGCCTGGTTCAGGCACATATGGGAGGCAACCAATTGATGTTTCTCTCTCACATCGATGTCTCTCTCTCCAAAGTCAATAAAAACATATCCTCGGGTAAGGATTTAAAAAACAAACAAATAAAAATATGAGTAACACCAAATTTTTTTTAAGCAGACTTTAAATATGTTTTCATTGATTTTTTTAGAGAGAGAAGAAGGGAGAGGGAGAAAGGTAGAAACATCAATGATAGAGAAACATTGATCAGCTGCTTCCTGCATGCCCCTACTGGGGATCTAGCCCACAACCTGGGCATATGCTGACAGGGACTCAAACCAGCAACCTTTTGGTACATGGGTCAGTGCTCAACCACAGAGCCACACAGGCCAGGCAGTAACTCCAAATTTTCAGAATAAAAATAAAATAAAGTCCAGATCACATATAAAATTATTTTGTAAATGCAAATAAAAAAATGACAGAACTAAAACTAAACATGTATCAATGAACACAAATTGGATAAGCTCACCTACTAAAGGAAAAATACTCTCTGATTAAATTAAAAAATAAGTCATACTAAATGCTGAATAAAAGAGACCCAACTAAAACAAATTACCTCAGAAAGCTTGAAAGTAAAAATATGAAATAAAGAAACAAAACTAGCCTTGGCTGGTTTGGCTCAATGGATAGAGTGTTGGCCTGGGGACTGAGGGGTCCCAAGTTCGATTCCGATCAGGGGCGCATGCCCGGGTTGTGGGCTTGATCCCCAGTGGGAAGTGTGCATGAGGCAGCCAATCAATAATTCTCTCTCATCATTGATATTTCTATCTCCCTCTCCCTTCCTTTCTGAAATCAATCAAATATATATTATTTTTTAAAAAAGAAACAAAACTGATAAAAGTGGGAGGATTTCAGGGAGATTTATATGTCCATAGACTTTCTTTTTCCCTAGTAAAAATTTATTTTTTAATTCATAATAAGGATGATAGTTTATTTAATTATAAAAGTAACATAACACATAACATTGCTATAGAAAATTTCAAGGATGGAGAAATAAGATATCACCCACAATACTGCCCAACATATATATATATATATATATGTATTTTGACAGTCTTTTCCTTATGCATCCATAATTGCAGTCAAATTACATGTAATATTTCACTACTGATGTTTTCACTTAATACTAGAGCCTGAGCATATTCTTTAGTTATTATTAAACAGACTTCTTAAATATTATCTTGGATAAGTTCATTCATTCATTCATTCATTCATTTAATAAACATTAAGAAACCCTAGCCGGTTTGGCTCAGTGGATAGAGAGTTGGCCCACAGACTGAAGGGTCCTGGGTTCGATCCTGGTCAAGGACACATACCTTGGTTGTGGGCTTGATCCCTGGCCCTGGTCGGGCTGCGTGCAGAGGCAACCAATTGATGTGTCTCTCACACATCAATGTTTTTCTCTCTGTGTCTCTCCCCCTCCCTTCCACTCTCTCTAAAAACCAATGGAAAAATATGCTCTGGTGAGAATTAACAAATAAATAGATAAACATTAAGAAAAGGGGCAATGTAACATGAATGTGGGATGTGGAGTGAGACTAGCTCATACACACACTTACCTCTCACTAGCTGTAAGACTGGGCAAGGCTCTTAACCTCCCTGTGTCTGTTTCCTCATTTGTACAATGGGGATAATAATATCCACATCACAGGGTTGTGAAGACTAACTAAATTAACATCTGTCAAGCACATAGAACAGTGCCTGCCACATCAAAAGTACTATAGGTGTTAGCTATTCCTGTTACTATTATTATAGTTATTACTATTCAAAGGGCATCAGCTGTGTGCTCAGTTCTCTGCTGATGCACTGGAGATTCACAGATGAATCAGATTTAGTCTCTACCCTTGGGAGTTCCCACCTTGGTGCAAGAGACAGAAATATAAATAAATCATTACCTTCTGTAGGCTAGAGCTTCCCAGACTTTTCCAGCAAGTCGCCTGTCAGCAAAGGCAAGTGACTGCTTCCCCCAGGGGAATCTGGGGGCACAGCTGAAAGCAGCCAGACTGAAAATGTCTTTGAAGTCCCCATATTTTATCTTAAAAATTCATACACATTTTACATTCTTCTCACACTGTGTCCATGTTAGCTTTAATTTAGAAAAAAAAAAGTGTTTTAAGTGTACATAGAGTCATCTAGCTTTATCCACATCATCATACAGAACAATGGATGGACCATGTATTCTGTTGCCTTGGGTCCCCCTACGCACACAAGCTGGTACCCAAATGGGTGTGAGAACCCATTTGGAAGGGCACACAGCCCATTTCAGTGGGCGATATCCTAGAAGGCAGAGGGAGAGGAGAGGAGGGCATAACTTAGTCTGAGAAATCCAAGGCAGCCTTCTCATGAAGGGGGCTGCCACTCTGGGTCTAGAGGGCAAGTTGCACTTTATCAGAGAAGGGAGTAGAGTAGGTCTGACAGAAGGACCACATGTGAAAAGCACAGAGGTGTGAAGGGGCAAGCTCAGGAAAGAGTGAACAGTATATGAGGATCAGAATGTGCCATGTATGTGGAATGGAGGAGTATCCAAAGAACAGCCTGGGAATGGGGAGAGGGCATCAAGAGCTCAGGCTTTAGGCTCAGTTGGTCAAGCATGGGGTTGGACTATGGCTTCACCATCCCTTGGGGATGCTACTTAATGTCTCTGAACGTCAATTCTCTCATTTAAAAAATAGGAATAAAAATGTGCCTACCTTATAGAATGGTTGTAAGGATTAAATTAGATCATGTACATCAAATGTGCAGCTATGGGTGTTTTTTAAAATATATTTTTATTGAAGGGAGAGGGAAAGAGAGATAGAAACATCAATGATGGAGAAAAAATCATTGACTGGCTGCCTCCTACACGCCCCCTACTGGGGATCGAGCCTGCAACCCTGGCATATGCCCTGACTAAGAATTGAACTGTGACTTCCTGGTTCATAGGTCAACACTCAACCACTGAACCATGCTGGCCAGGCTGCAGACATGATTTTAATGATCATAGATGACTCTTCATTTTTTACCACCCAGTAGCCAAGTGGGGCACAGACTGGCCTCCCCCAGCCAGTCACCCATCTCAGAGGTCTAAATGGCCTTGGTAATGCCAGGTATCTACAGAGATGTACCTCCCTAGCCCCCAAACCACTCCATGCCTCCCATTGCCCCTGGCTCACAAATCCCTTCATGTGTGGGCCTTCACCCACTGTACCAGCCTCATCTCTCTCCTGTAATCCTACATATGCCACTAGAACATATATCTTGGTTTGCACATGCAAACCTTCTCTCTGGAACACTTTTCCTTTTACCTTCTCCCCCCCCCCCCCCCCCCACTCCTCTCTTCTACCTCGGCAACACCTTCATTTGGCTAACTTGTACTCACTTTTGTCTTAGGTTAGATGTTATGTCCTCAAAGCCCTAACCTCAATGTATCATAATGGTGTAAGCATTCATCTCCCCAGGACAACATCCTATTCTCTGCGGCATGCTCAGCACTGAGCTTGGTCCTGACACATAGCCGGTGTGCAGTGATATTTGTAAAATGAGTGACAGGAAACGGTACCAGTCCAGGCCTATGAAGAGGCTGTGGCCAGAATTCAGAAAGGGAACAGGGGCTGCTAAGGAAGATTATAACCCAATCCCACCGGAGGCACTGGGCAAACTGAGCCATAGCTATTTGAATTCTCCACCATGCTTTCCTCTGATTTTTAGATATTAGGCTTAAATGCCAGCACAGTTCAATAGAACTTTCTGTGATGATAGAAATGTTCTATAACTGTGATGTCCAATATGGTCACATATGGACACTGAACACTTGAAACATAGCTACAATGACTAAGGAACTACATGTTTAATTCTATTTAACTTAATTCACTTACATTTCAATAGCCATATGTGGCTAGGAATACTTTACTGGATGGAGTAGTTCCATCCTTTCCAACACACACAGGCCTGAGAATGGATGTCAGGAGACCTGGCTCTCCCATGGTCTTCGTGCTCTCTCAAGGCCTTGTTTTTCGCATATGTGAAATAAGGGGCCTGGACCCAATTACTTCTGAAGTCCTTTTCACATGGAAAAATCTTGGATTCAAAGATTGATGGTAAGAGAAGAAAAAGGAGTTATAATGGGCTATGTTCAGCAGAGAGGGGAAGGGAGTGAGGTGAAATAGGTGAGATGAGGGAAGAAAGGAGGCCTTCAGCCTTTGGGTCATGCTCTTGTATAAATACCAAAATATTCCCAGGGGCGACCAAGTCCTGTGTGGTCTGGCTCCGACCCTACCTCAGCCACATGGTCCAGTCTGCTTCCCTCACTTTCTAGGCTCCAGACAGGGTGGGCTTCCTTCAGTCCCATCACAGGACCTTTGTCCATGCTGTTCCTTCCACCTGGAATGATCCCCCCTTCATTTAACCTCTCCTTCATCCTCAAACATTGTTTCCTTAAATACGCCTTCGCTGATTTGGACTATGCCAGGAATCCCTACTATACACCCTCACAGCAGTGTCCCTTTCTAACACAGCACTCATAATAAGTGTAATTTTATACCTATTTCAGTGGTTCTTGAATCAATATCTGCTCCCATTGAGAGGCCTGGGATAGACTTGTTTTTTCTCGTGGTGTACCTTCAGTGCCTAACACAGAACCTACCATACTAAGTGCTCCACAAATGTTACTGGCAGACAGTGGCAGGCAGCCAGGTCTGGGGAAGGAGCATGAGCTTCAGAAGCCCCAATCCTTGCCTGGCACTTACATGCTGGCTGTGGAAGCTCTAGGAGTAGGGTGTTCTCATTGGTCTCTCTGGGCTTTCAGCTGGATTCTGTTCTTGGCCTCTCACCCAGGGCTGCAGCCAAGATCTCTGATGGTTCCCAGTACTATGTTCTGCTCATCATCACCGATGGCGTCATCTCTGACATGACACAGACCAAGGAGGCCATTGTCAGTGTGAGTCTGAGGAGGAGGGCTTGGCAGGGAGGGGTCACTGTTAATAACTGTGAAGGGGTTGAGATTTTAATTTAATGTTAATTAAATTAAGTAATACTTGTCAAGAGGTTTAAAGCTAACAATTTAGCCTGACAGTTTCATGAATGCTAGCAGAAGACACAAGACTCGTGGAATAGGGACAAAGAACTCTGTTATTCCCAGCAATAGCAGTAGCTTGAGTATCAGTGTTTTCTCTTATTCTCTAAGCCCCAATTCCCACAAGAGGATGTTAAGAGTCAGATGACACCTGCATCCAGTCAGTTGCATTACAGAACAGAAACCCTGAGCTTAGGAAACCCCTATGTTTTATAATGGGCAGTAATGTTTGGAAGACAAGCTTGGGCGCCCAGTTTCTCCGCTTCGTTCCGGTGTGAGACATTTTATTATACTGGGCATTAAACAAAGGTGCCCTTGGCTCTAAAGAAAGACACTGTATCTTTGATATGCAGACATCCTTGCAAAAATAGTCTGGAACAAAGGAAATCAGTGCCTCTAACTTGCAAGATGTGCAGAAATATAACACATGCACAAAAAATTGCTCTCAACAGTCACCTCCCTTATTATGGCTACTCACCCCAGACATTCATCCTCTTTCCCTCACAGGCCTCCTCACTGCCCATGTCTATCATTATTGTTGGTGTGGGACCAGCCATGTTTGAGGGTGAGTAGGATGGGGGTTGTCCCTGAGTGGGACCAATAATTGGGGAAAATGAAGGAGAAACTGGGCACCCAGGCCTGCCCCCCCAAAAAGATAGGATGGATGCCTGTGTTGGACCTTGGCCAAGTCACAGACCTTTTCTGAACCTCTTTCCTCATCATAACCAAGGCTGTTGATCTGAATACTTCCCTCTTGGGATTCCTGGGAGGATGGAATGTGTGGAAAGGCATAATAATAATAATGCCACAGCAATGCCTAATATTTGTAGGACTTTGACAATCATGAGGCATTCTCATGATGACTCCAAAGGGGAGCTGAGAGGGAAGGGGCAGCTGGGTTGGGAGAGGTCAATCAGCTGAGGGGTGTCTTTTTTGCAGCAATGGAAGAGTTGGATGGTGATGATGTGCGTGTATCCTCTAGGGGACGCTATGCTGAGCGGGACATCGTTCAGGTAGACCTGACCAGGGAGAGGAAGTCATGGAGCTGAAAGGCATGATGGGAAGGAGAGACTAAGTTGGCAGCCATTCTTTCTCCTGCCTTCTTAATCACCCACCTTTCACCCCTCACTCTTGTAGCCCTCCTGCTTTCACTGAACAAAATCTTTGTGAGAAACAGGGACGTTGCTATAGCCATTATGGATCCATAGTGTAGATTCCCCAAGGCCTCTGCCCTCTAATGGAGGCAACCAATAATAATCACACAGCTGAACATCTCATTAGATTGTGGTAAGTGCTCCAGAGGAACAGCAAATGTCACTATGAGAGTCTATAATAAGGACCTGTCTTAGGTAGAGTAGTCAGGGAAGACTTCTTTGAGGAAATTACATTTGAGCTGAAAACCTATAAGCATTACAAGCAGAGGAACAGCATGGAAGAAGGCCCTGAGGCTCAGAAGAATTGGTCCAATCATGGAAAAGGCAAGAAACCAGGGTAGCAGGATCACAGTGAGTAAGGGAAAGGGGAAACCAAGGCTATGTGATCATGGAGACGATTTGGGATTTTGTTCTTTAAAAATTGGAAAGCTCTTGAATGATTTCACATAGGGAAGTGAGATGGTCAGACTTCCATTTTAAGAGGACCTCTGCTTCATGGAGAGTGGACTGTAGCAGGGAGAGAGAGAAGGGAGGTAGACCCATTAGTGAAGAAGCCTTTAAGTAGTAGAGGGAAGGTGATCGGGATCTGGATGGGAATAGAAGCAGTCAGGATAGAGAGAAGAAGCAGGTTCAAACGATTATTTAAGAAAAAAAATTACAACAGCTGACTATTTGATTAAGTGGTGATGGTGAGTGAGTGGGGCTTCAGGATGATTCTCAGTTTTCTAGCTTGAGCAACTGGTAATAGTCCTATTAACTGGGAAGGGAAAAGCTGAAGGAGGAGCAGATTTGGCGGAAAGGATTAGAATTCAGTTGTGAACGCATTGGATTTGAGGTATCTAAGACAACTGAATGGAGATATGATACAAGCAACTATATATGTGGTTCTGGACGTTTAAGAAGAGGCTAGGGATGAATATATAAATTTGGGAGTCAACAGGGAACAGTTTTTAAAGTGACGGGAGTGTATAAAATCACTCAGGAAGAGAACTGAGAGAGAAGGAACCCAGTTTAGAGATTAGCTAGAACTCAGAGGAATGGGGGGAGAGGGGAGCTTATCCAGAAAGATAGGAGAAAATCCAGCAATGTGGTCTGTCAAGAGTGGATGTGTCATGATCAAATGTAATGGAGAGAGAAGTAAAATGAGGACTGACAATTACTACCCATTGGACTGATTTGGGAACATGGGGCTGTTGACAACAGTACCAAAAGCAGTTTCGGTAGATTGTGTGAAGCCAGACTGGAGTGAGTTGAGGATGAATAGAAGGTGAAAAAAAAAAAAAGGGTGGAAAGAAAGCAATATCCCTCAGGTTAGAGGGATATTTGGAAAGAGATGTTAGGGGTCAAAGAGGAAGCCTCCCTACTGCCCCTCTTCCCCACTCCCCTCCCTCCTGGCCATCACTCACACCTGATTGTCTGTGCCTGTCCTAGTTCGTCCCATTCCGAGACTATGTCGACCGATCAGGGAACCAGGTGCTGAGCATGGCCCGACTAGCCAAGGATGTGCTGGCGGAGATCCCGGAGCAGCTGCTGTCCTATATGCGCACCAGGGACATCCAGCCTCGCCCCCCACCCCCTGCCAACCCCAGCCCGACCCCAGCTCCAGAGCAGCCCTAAGGAGCCTACTTATCCAATGCCTGCAAACTGCCCACCTGCCCACCCACTGCTTCTGCAGAAAGCCAGAGGCACCTGGAGCCCTGGAACTCACTGGGAGGCCAGCTTGGAGGATCAGTGCTGGCTGGTCAAGTCCTCCACCCCCTTACCCACAGAAGGGCCTGGCACTGTCGCCACCTCCCTGCCTTCATGCCAATAATAAAGCTGATAATAATAATTACTCTACCTCTGTCTCATGGGTCTTGGGGAGGGAGACTAGGGGACCCAGTGCCTTGGCACCACACCAAAAGGAGGGAACAAAGATTGCTTCAGCTAGGGTTTATTCCCATCCTAATATACAATCATCCAATCATTTCTTCAGACATTCTTCAAACACTTTCAGAAGTGATAAGTAAAACGGTATGTTTTTGCTGACAGAGGAGACAGGCTATAGCTTTCATCAGACTATTTTAAAAATATATATATTTCTTTATTGATTTTTAAGAGAGGAAGGGAGAGGGAGAGAGAGATAGAAACATCAATGATGAGAGAATCATTGATCAGCTGCCTCCTGCACACCCCCTACTGGGGATTGAGCCCACAACCCGGGGATGTGCCCTTGGCCGGAATTGAACCTGGGACCCTTCAGTCCGCAGGCCGACGCTCTATCCACTGAGCCAAACCGGCTAGGGCTCATCAGACTCTTTTTAAAAAATATATATTTTATTGATTTTTTATAGAGAGGATAGGAGAGGGATAGAGAGTTAGAAACATCGATGAGAGAGAAACATCGATTCAGCTGCCTCCTGCACACTCCCTACTGGGGATGTGCCCAAACCAAGGTACATGCCCTTGACCGGAATCGAACCTGAGACCCTTCAGTCCACAGGCCGACGCTCTATCCACTGAGCCAAACCAGTTAGGGCTCATCAGATTCTTAAAGGGGGTTCCTGAATTCAAAAGAGATCACCCAAGGATATTTTTTCCATTGATTTTTAGAGAGAGTGAAAGGGAGGGGGAGAGACAGAGAGAGAAACATCAATGTGAGAGATATACATCAACTGGTTGCCTTCCACACACAATCCAAGCAGGGCCAGGGATTGAGCCTGCAACCGAGGTATGTGCCCTTGACCAGACTTGAACCCAGGACCTTTCAGTACTCCGGCTGCTGCTCTAATCTCTGAGCAACCAGCTAGGGCAGTGGTCGAAAACTCATTAGTCAACAGAGCCAAATATCAACAATACAACAATTGAAATTTCTTTTGAGAGCCACATTTTTTAAACTTAAACTTCTTCTAATGCCACTTCTTCAAAATAGACTCGCCCAGGCCGTGGTATTTTGTGGAAGAGCCACACTCAAGGGGCCAAAGAGCCGAATGTGGCTCGCGAGCCGCAATTTGCCGACCACAGGGCTAGGGCAAAAGGGGTCAGCTTTAAGATGACTGTATTACTCTGTTTTCATCCATTTAGTCTGAGTTTTCTGAATGAGGATAATAAAAACAGCTAATATTTTCTTTGACTATTCATTACATATCACACACTATGCTAGGTGATTTATAAGCATCATCTATTTAATCCTCACAACAATCCTGTGAGGTAGGCACTATATCTCCATTTGACAAATGAGGGAACTGAGGTTCAGAGTGATTAAGTCACTTATTGAAGAGAACTCTTCAGTTTGACTCCAGATCCCAAGATCTTAACCAGCAAACATCTTCCTGGAGTGTCCGATTTTATTAAGCTGGGGTGTTTTTTTTTTTGAAAACACTGTATACAAAAACATACATTATAGTGGGTCAAATGCAAGGTTTGCAATAACATAAAATAGGAGTTTCCAGATCCTTTGGGCTTTGGCCCGAAACCCTGAAAGACCCTTTCACACTCCTCTTTCATGGCAAAATTGGAGCTGCTTAGTGATAAGCATATTTAACAGATGGACTCTCCCTAGCACCAAAGTTCTCCAAAGCCCCCAAGAACTATCAATAAAGCTTTGGAGCTGCGTTTTACAAGTAAGAAATTTGAGGTAGGAAGAATTTAACTTGCCATAGTTCATGTAGCTACTAAGTGGTCTAGCCACATTAAAACCAACTGTCTGTGTTTTTAAAATTTATTGATGAGCCCTGGTCGGTTTGACTCAGTGGATAGAGTGTCGGCCTGCAGACTGAAGGGTCCTGGGTTCGATTCTGGTCAAAGGCACATGCCTGGGTTGGGGGCTCCAGCCCGGTGGGGGCATGCAGGAGGCAGCCAATCAATGATTCTCTTTCATCACTGATGTTTCTATCTCTCTCTCTCCGTCTTCCTTCCTCTCTGAAATCAATACAAAAAATATTAAAAAATACAATTTATTGATGAGAGAGAGAAACGTTGACCTGTTGTCCCACCCACCTATGCATTCATTGGTTGATTCCTGCACGTGCCCAGACCTGGACGTAGCCAGCAACCCAGGTGCATCTGAATGATGCTCCAACCGAGTTACCTGGCAGAGCCCAGTTCTGTCTGAGATCATCTCCCACCCGGCAAACCGTAGCCCTGATACATTTCTCCGCCAACCTACAGGGTTCCAGGCATCCGAATCCCATTTTACCGTAGACAGGCCCTTTCACACCCCAACAGCCCTCTGCACCTCCCTAAATCCGGTCCCTTTTTTCGGATCCACACCTTGCCTCCAGTCTTGCTCCAATACCTTTCCCAAGCTCCTTCCCTTTTCTTCAGCCACGCCCGGTACCGCCTTTTCCGTATAGTTCCGCCCCTTTACCTTTCCCAAGTCCCGCCCCTTCCTTGAAGCCTCGCTTCGTTTTCCCCAGGTCTATCCTTTCTCCCAATCCCAGCTCCACCTTCCAGACCCATCCAAAGCCCCGCCTTTGTTTGCTGAGGCCCCACTCTTAGGTTTAGCCTCACTCTTTGCCCCGGCTCAGTCCCTATTCTCCTAGCCAGGAGGCATTTTACAAATGACCCCGCCCCCTCATCTAAACCCCGCCCCCTCTAAACCCCGCCCCATAGACTGGTTTATTCTTTTTCCAGCCCCGCCCCTACTACAAATCCGGGTCTTCCTTAGGCTCAAGCCCACGTCCCTCTTGCTCCTTGCCCTGCCCCCCAGCCCCGCCCCATGACTCTGGCCCCGCCTCGCCGCCTTCCTGGGAGACTAAGGCCAGGTCTCCACCGCAGCCGCGGCGCCAGCGTCGGGGAGGGACAAGGGAGGGAGGAGACTGAGGGGGAAGGGAGAAGGGCGGGCTCCTCCAGTCCAGCCCCGTCCTCAATGTTCGGGGCCGCAGATTCGCCACACATGGCCCGACCACTCCGGATCCTGGATACCGCGACTTCAGTGTCCATAAACTCAACTCTAAGATGGAGGTGCTAGAGAAGCTCTGTGGGATGTTCAGGGGGCCCTTACGATTTCCAGAGAATGGTCTCCGGAGCCTCGGTTGGCGGGAGGAGATTTGTGGCGAAAGTGCAGTTCGGCAGCGCCGCGGCACTACGTTTACCCTGCGCAGACGCCGTCGCCGCCGCTGCTGCCGCCGCCGCTGTCCCTGCCTTTTGCCGCCACCGTCTCTGCTGCCGCCGTCCCCGCGCTGCCTCCGGAAGCCTCCATTGTTCCAGCGGCGCCGGGTCCCGAGACCGGGCAATTTAGGGGCTCTCGAAACAGGAGACAGCCGACAGAGTTGAGACACCGGGGCTCCGGCGGAACCGGGAGCGGCGGGGGTCAGCGCGGGAATCCCGGGGAGCCGGGGCCAGAGCGTGGGACGGCAAGGGGCCGGGGTGGCGAGGTCTGAAGTCTCCGGAATTGGGGCTCTCCCTCCCTGGCCTGTCTTTCCCCGCCAAGTGGGGTCGGAGCCCCGGCGGGCGGCCCCGGCGATGAGCCCGGACTCGAGGTGGCCGGTGAGTGCGGGCCTGGGACCACGGCGAGAGTGGCTAGCGGGGAAGGAGTTGTGTACTTTTGTGGGGCGCGCACTGAGCAGTCCTGCCCAGGTGCCCCTCGGGGCGCTCCAGCCCCCTCCTGGCGGGAGGACTGACAGTGCCTTCGCTCCCAGCAGGAATCCCGGGCAACAGTGTATCCTTCGTGGCTACCAGGGTCAACTTCAGGAGGGAGCCTTGTTTAACTTGTTACACTTCGAAAAAAGAGAAACCTCGCCTCATCCGGGAGAGGGCTGCGGCACCGCCTGGGCAGGGCCTTGATCCCTTCGGCTCCCGCCCCCAACTTCCTCTAGCCCCCTGAGTTACGCTGCCACCCCCTTGGGCCCACAGCCTTTCAGATCTAAGTTTTTGGCTCCCTCCCCTGTGCCTCTGTCACTGAGTCCCAGGGGGACATCTGCCCGGGTCTCTGTGCTACTTCGGAAGCTGTGGAGCCAGTGCAGCAGAGCTGCAGTGTTCACCAGGGACGCATCATTGAAAGAGGAGAGCTTATTTGTGCTTCTGATTGGTCTGTGTTTAAAGACACAGAAGCAGGTAGGAAGTAGAAGGGAGCTGGAGTTTCACTGACGTGGAAGTTGGGTGCTTTGACAAAGAGAGGCTGAAGCAGCCGACTTGCTTGGTTAAGTTGCAGGAGAAAAGAGGCCTAGAGGGGTCCTTTTTTGTCAGGGAGCTCAGGGTGGCACTGCCTGGAATGGTGCCAAGCCCCTAGCTGAATTGTTAAACTCAACTAAGCCTGGAGAAACTGGGGCAGTCTCTGACTAAGCTGGGCTTCCTGGGGGCTGGTGCCATCTGCTGTCTCCATTCACCCAGGAACACTGGAGAGGAGAATGGGAGGGCCCTGAGGACCAGCATGGAGTTGAGTGTGTCTGAATTGTCTTGCTCCTGTTTATACCCTTAGGACTTGGTACCACTGCCAGGGCCAGGACATAGACTTCCCCTAAAGACCTCAGAAATGAACTAATTCTTTCTATAATCCAGTGATTCAGCTGGATACCAGGACTAAGTCATTGCTACCCATTCAAGTTACTACATGGGCTAACACTAGCCTTCATCCATCTCTCTCAGCTCCAAATCTGCTGATCCCTCATTCCTCTATTCATTCAACAAGTTATTCATTCATTTGCCAAAAACTGAATGTCCACTGCATTCCAAGTACTGGGGATATAGAGGTGGGTAGGCTCTGGTGTCTGCAGTGCATAGCTCCCAGTCTAGTGGGAGGAGACAAAGAGGTGAAAATGGAATGCTATGAAAGCACAGTTCCCCATAAAAGAGACAAAGAAGGCATAACAGAAGTGACATTTAATATGGGTTTTGAAGAATGAGTAGGAGCTCACCAATCAGAAAGAATGGAAGGTGTTCCAATAGAGGTCGTCTTGCAGGAATGAGAGGTTATAACTTTCAGGAAATGGCAAGTTGCCTTGGATAGACAGACCCAAAGATGCAACTGGTGAAGAGAAGAGTCTGGAAAGGAGGACTAGGGCCAGACAATGAAAGGAGCACTTGAATGTCAACATAGGGGATTTGGATATTATCGTGAAGTAGGGAGCATCAGAAAGCTTTTAATCATAGATTGAAATGACTGTTGCTACTTGGTAAAAACATCACTCTGGCCACATTATGCAATATTAGGCTAGAAGAGTTGAGGCATAGGGCAGAATAACCAGGCAAGAGGTGATGAGACCCATACTGTGGCCATGATGTGGAGAAGATGGTATTTACATATGCTGTAGAGGTGGGCTGGCCAGGATCCTTGAAGAGAGGGAGGGCTGGAGGGAGTGGTCATAAACTCTTCCCAGGCCTATACTAATTAATCTGTAAATTCTAGATGTGACAGCATGGGGGTGGACTTTGACGTGAAGACTTTCTGCCACAACTTGCGGGCGACTAAGCCACCATATGAGTGCCCCGTGGAGACTTGCCGCAAGGTCTACAAGAGTTACAGTGGTATTGAGTACCACTTGTACCATTATGACCACGACAACCCACCACCCCCGCAGCAGACTCCTCTCCGTAAGCACAAGAAGAAGGGGCGCCAGTCACGCCCAGCCAACAAGCAGTCACCCAGCCCCTCAGAGGTATCCCAGTCACCCAGCCGTGAGGTGATGAGCTATGCACAGGCCCAGCGCATGGTGGAGGTAGACCTGCACGGCCGCGTCCATCGCATCAGCATCTTTGACAACCTGGATGTGGTGTCAGAGGATGAGGAGGCCCCCGAGGAGGCCCCCGAGAATGGCAGCAACAAAGAGAACACGGAGACGCCGGCTGTGACTCCCAAGTCAGGCAAGCATAAGAACAAGGAGAAGCGCAAGGATTCCAACCATCACCACCACCATAATGCTTCTGCCAGCACCACTCCCAAGCTGCCAGAGGTTGTGTACCGTGAGCTGGAGCAGGACACCCCTGATGCCCCACCCCGGCCAACTTCCTATTACCGGTAAGGCCACCTCTGCCTCCTAACTCTGGAACACTGGTCAAGCAGGGCTCAGGAGCCGGAGAGCGGTGACAGGCAGCAGATAGGAGAGTAGCAGGGATAAAGGATAGCAGGAGCACACTATTAGGGCAGTACGAGGAACAGTACCCCAGCTAATGATGGTGGCCCTTACTATAACTACTTCTTCATGTTATTCTCATAACCCACTTAGGTAGGTATTGTTCTCATTCCACAGATGAGGAAACTACAGAAAGGGGGCCAGACTTACCGAAAGTCAAAGGCCAGTAGGTAGCCGAACCCGTATTCAAACCCAGGTTCTATTGACTCCAAAGCTGCACTATTTCCACTGTATCAGAGGATCCCTTCTCTGGTTCCTGACTCGCTCCACTCCCTCACTGTGTGACCTTGGGAAAGGCATCTGGCTCTGGTGTTCTAGTGACCCCATCTGTAGAGCCGGTTTAATGTTCCTCTGCTGGCTTAAAGGTAGAAGACTGGGGACACTGATTTCATACGGTCCTAAAAGCAGTTTGTAAATCTGCAGGGGTAATTTTCCCATTATTTGTTCTGTTATTGTCACCCATCCTTTAGCATGCCTAAGCAGTGTTTCCATCAACTATATTTGGTAATCCTCCAATGGCCTTTTTATTTATCTCATTTAATTGTTTCTTGGTACCCCACTTCCTTCCAGAAGTTAGTCACAGTGGCTCTTAATAAAGTCACAGGCATAGGCTAAATTCCTTGAACATGGGATAAAAATGAAGGGGTGGGGCAATGTGGTCATAAAATTATATACAGAAAGCCTAGCTGAAAGATGGTACAACAACCAAGTGTAAAAGTTACCTCTGAGAGTTTAGGCATCCAAGGCAAAAAGGGCATTCTGATGAGTTAGTTAAGGAGCAATCTTTGGTGTCAACTAATCAGAAGGCTTGATCTCTGAGGACTTAGAAAGGTTTTTATATGAAAAGTTTTTACCAAAAGTGCCATCCATATGATGATATACTAATGTCATAAAAGGCAAATCTCATAAAAGCAAATCTGTGGGAACCCAAGTAATTTGGCTCAATGTGTCACTTTTTTCTCTTGCCTGTTCATGTGTTACCCAGTCTCCTTCCTTTCTTCCATTCTTTCATCTACTGAGCCCAGCTTCACCTCCTTCTGACTTTACACTATCTTTTTTCTGTTAGACTGTCATGTCCACCCCTAACATAGAGGCCCTCGGGGTCTGCCCTCCCTGCTAATGGCTCTCTCCTAATGGTGCTCTTTGCTCTGGTAGGCAGCTTAGCCCAGCTCATTCTGCTCCTTTTCTTCCTCCCTCCACTCAGATTCACTCTTTCCTCCTGGGGATCAGGTCTGATCTCCAGGGCAGATTCACTCTTTCCTCCTGGGGATCAGGTCTGTTCTCTATCAGTTGGAGGTATGTTGCATGTAATTTATTACTGTTGTTAGCAAAACTGCCCTAGTTTGGGAAATTATTTGCTTTCTATGTAAATTTGGGAAGATTTGAGATCATCTCTCTAATAATACCACTTGCTCTCGCTTGCATCTGAGTGCTTTCTTGAGGGGGAGTGGGAGGGCGGAGTGTCAGCTGGTGAGCCAGGAATTCTACATGACATGCAACCTCCCTTATCTGTGCTGTAGCCTGTAATATGGGTGCACTGTAGAAGTGTGTTATGCACCATCAGGTAATGTCTTGGCAGAGAAAAGTTTTGGAGCTGATTACAAGATCTGGAAGGGGCCATATGGTTCACACTAGCTCTGAGCCACACCCTTTTTCAAGGATGAGGGCATTGCAGTCACCTTTGGGAAGAGGTAAAGGGCTAAGGAATAAGCTGCTTCCTATAGACATAGCATTTTAGTCTCTCTCTTCCCTTCCACCTCCAAAATACCTTTCAAATGAACAACACTGGGAACTTGTTTCTGTGTGGTAAATCAAACATGGTTCTTGCCTCTATCCTATAGAGGAGTTCAACACATAAACAACTATAATCCATGGCAAGGTGGTTGGTCAGGGTTATACAAAAGGTAATGATAAACCTAACATTTATTGAGTACTTACTACATGCCAGGTACTGTTCCTAAGTACTTTACTTGTATTAACTCACTTAATGCTTACAATAGCTATATGAAATAAGTTCATATTAGCATCACCACTTTAAGATGAGGAAACCTAGGCCCAGGGAGGCTAGCTCACTTGCCTAGTATCATATAAAGCATGGCTCCAGCCCAGCCGGCATGGCTTGGTGGTTGAGTGTCGACCTATGAACCAGGACGTCACAGTTCGATTCCAGGTCAGGGCACATGCCCAGATTGATCCCCAGTGGGGGTTATGCAGGAGGCAGCCATCAATGCTTCTTCTCTCATCACTGATGTTTCTATCTCTCTCTCCCTCTCTGAAATCCATAAAAATATATTTTTTAAAATAAAATTAAGCATGGCTCCAGAGCCTATGTTTGCCTGGTCTGCTCTAGCACCAGAGCCCCATTTCCCTTGTGTGGAGAGAAGAGGTGCAGCTTGCTATGTGCCACTTGATTTAGCCCATTTACTTTTGTAATTCCATTTAATCCTGACAGCATCTTTGGGAGGAAGTATTATTATCTTAATTCTATCTTCAGTAAAACAGGTTCAGAAAAGAGCAGTGATGCCCTGAAGGTCACAAAGTAGCAGAGCCAGATTTTTATTTTTTTCAGAGCCAGGATTTAAATTTAGGCTTGTTAGAAGCAAAAGCCCCATTCATTCTATTGTAGCTCCCTATAGTTTTACAATACTAGAGTCCAGGTGATCCAGAGCATGGTAAGGGCGTGAGGAGCCCAGTGAGTGCCCCAGGGTGGAGTCTGAATCCTAGCTTTGCCACTTCCTGGTTTTGTGACCTTTCTGTGTTGGGCAATTAATTAACTTCTCAAAGCTTGAATTTCCTCATCTGCAAAATGAGGGCAATAAGAACATTGACCCTGTGGCTGTGGTGAAAATAAATGTGGTAACTTAGCACAATGCCTGGCTCATAGTACATCTTAACTATTCTGATTGTTATCTCCCAATGCTATCCAGAGAACAAAGACAGTACCTATAGTTTGAGGGAGCCCTGAGCTGGTGCTGGCAACAGCTGACAAGACCCACAGCTGCTCCATTCAGGACACTGCCAGCTGCTGCTAAAACAACTTACATATAATTTGCAAGTGACACCTGAGGAACTTCCTTCCATTGACTCTTTGTACCATCATCCAGATGGGTCCTAGCTGCCCCATCTTCTTCCTTTTAGGAATCTGGTTGAGCCTCTGCACCCCAAGGGAGGCTGTGTAGCAGGTAGGACATGAGGTTTGGAGTTGGCAGGCCTAACGCCACTTCCCAGCGCTACCGCTTTTTCACAAGAGAGCTAGGGCAGGTGCAGTAACCTCCTCAAAACTGTGCTTCCTTTTCTGCAAAACAGGAATGATTACAGGACCTAGAGTACTTGGGGTTAAGGTAAGAATGGAATGAGACAACATATGTAAAGGTACAGGCCTGGCTTAGAGTGAATACTTGGCAAATGTAACACACTGTCTTTAATGGAGGAAAATCTCAACCATATGATGCTGAGCTGCCTGTGTGCACTGCAGGTACATTGAAAAGTCAGCAGAGGAGCTGGATGAGGAGGTAGAGTATGACATGGATGAAGAGGACTACATCTGGCTGGATATCATGAATGAACGACGGAAGACGGAGGGTGTGAGTCCCATCCCGCAGGAGATCTTTGAGTACTTAATGGACCGGCTGGAGAAGGAGTCCTACTTTGAGAGCCACAATAAAGGCGACCCCAATGCACTAGTGGATGAGGATGCTGTGTGCTGTATCTGCAATGATGGTGAATGCCAGAACAGCAATGTCATCCTCTTTTGTGACATGTGCAACCTGGCTGTGCACCAGGAGTGCTATGGTGTCCCCTATATCCCTGAGGGCCAGTGGCTGTGCCGCCGCTGTCTACAATCACCCTCACGTGCTGTGGACTGTGCCCTGTGCCCCAATAAGGGTGGTGCCTTTAAGCAGACAGATGATGGGCGCTGGGCCCATGTGGTGTGTGCCCTGTGGATCCCTGAGGTCTGCTTTGCCAACACAGTCTTCCTGGAGCCTATCGACAGCATCGAGCACATCCCGCCAGCTCGCTGGAAGCTCACCTGCTACATTTGCAAACAGCGGGGCTCAGGGGCCTGCATTCAGTGCCACAAAGCCAACTGCTACACAGCCTTCCATGTGACATGTGCCCAGCAGGCCGGCCTTTACATGAAGATGGAGCCTGTGCGGGAGACAGGTGCCAACGGCACCTCCTTCAGCGTCCGCAAAACAGCCTACTGTGACATCCATACACCCCCAGGTTCAGCTCGCCGGCTGCCTGCCCTGTCCCACAGTGAGGGTGAGGAGGAAGAGGATGAGGAGGAGGATGAGGGTAAGAGTTGGAGTTCAGAGAAGGTCAAGAAGGCCAAGGCCAAGTCCCGGATCAAGATGAAGAAGGCACGAAAGATCCTGGCAGAGAAGAGGGCAGCAGCACCTGTGGTGTCAGTGCCCTGCATTCCACCACACAGGTATGTGGGGAGCAGTGGACAGGTTGGTGAGGGAAGAACAAACCCTCCTGGAGACTTATAGCCCCCTGAGTGAAGTGACAGGGTTGGGTTATCTTTCTATCAGGAGCTATGTAGAAGTTTAAGAAAAAAACCCAAAAGAGATTAGCTATAGCAAGTCACCTGACTTACATTAGGAGCCAGAAACTTGCAAGTTTTATCTGGCAGACCTAACATATATTTTAAACTGCCCTTCACTTTGATGGTGTGGTTTAAGTTAGGAAGAAAGAGGATGTAATCGCTACCAGCCACAGAAGAAGAAATAGTCTGACTCTGAAAGGAGAACTGGATTAAAAAAGGGGGAGGGAAATGCTTAAGGAGTCACAAAGTAATTACTGCCACTGTGAATCCAAATGAGGGCTATGATCAGTTATTTTTAACTCTTGTTTTACCTAGTCAGTTTCCTATACTGTACCTTGTAACGCTCAGTGTGAGCTGGGTATCCGAGGGTCAAATAGAGCAATCTTAGGGGTCAAACTCCCTGACCCCCAGGGGAACAGGGCAGGGTTAGGGATCTGGATTAGTGCTGGGAGCTTGTCTTCCTATCTGCTGAGGTGCTATTGATGGCACTGTTTGCTCTTTGCCTTACGCCCGATGTCACAAACTTTTTGACAGCAGACTTATTCCCTTTTCAACCCCATTTAGGAACTCTCACTAGTTAGAGACCCTTGTTTTACATAAGAAAATTTGTTATCCTGCTTCCTAGGCTCAGTAAAATTACCAACCGCCTAACAATCCAAAGGAAGAGCCAGTTCATGCAGAGGCTGCACAGCTACTGGACACTGAAGCGGCAGTCACGGAATGGGGTCCCGCTGTTACGTCGCCTGCAGACACACTTGCAGTCTCAGAGGAACTGTGACCAAGTTGGGGTACTGTGTCATATTCCCTGTGGGCTCTGGGAACTAAGACCAGGGGATAAGGATCAAGATTTGTAACTATAGCATCCACTGTCTGAGAGCTTAGACTGTTCCCTTTTTTAAGCTAGCCTTCAAACCAGGCTCAGGAAGAAACTTTTTTTCTTATGTGGGGGAGCTGTGGAGAGGAGAGGAGGAGGGAATGGCAGGGGCATGCTTCCTGGAGGGAGAACCAAGAAGAAATTCTTACAAATTACCCACTTGTAGAAGGGTACTGTTCCTATGTGTTTATTCATTTCCTCAACAAGTGTATGCCAAGCATTGGCACAGGGGACACCTAGGCTGAGGAGCTCCCGCTTGAGCTGGCACACCTGCCAGTAAGTTCCTGTGCCCCCTCCTTTGGCTGTACCTGCCCTTAGCCCCAGTTTTCTGGGCTATCCTCTCCTCTGCCCTTTCCTCTGCCTCCCTCATCATCTTCTAATGCCCTTTTTGCTTCTACAGAGAGATTCTGAGGATAAGAACTGGGCCCTCAAAGAACAGCTCAAGTCCTGGCAGCGGCTCCGGCATGACCTAGAGAGAGCTCGGCTGCTGGTAGAGCTGATTCGCAAGCGGGAGAAACTCAAAAGGGAGACGGTGAGTGCTCCTGGGCCAGCTCTATTTTACAGAAAACATATCTGGGAGAAGGAAAAGCATGTGTTGTCTAGCCAGCAAGTAATAGGGTTGATGCTCCGTGTGCTCTTGGGCTCACCAGAAACAATGTCAGAGGTGAGAATGAATGGAACTTTTAATTATGTGATACAGGTAGCTAGTGCTGTAAGTTAAATCAAGGAAGGGAAAGGCCGGAGTGGTTGGGGAGTTTCACTGGGTGGGGCCTTGTAGAACATAGACCTGAGTGAGTACTCCCAGCTGTTGGGGGTGGGAAGGAGGCGAATTCCCAAACCAGCTTTGACCATCTCCTCAGACCTCTCTGCCAAGGGACTGGCCTGGGGCTGGCTGATTGGGCCTTTATGTGTGTCAGATCAAGGTCCAGCAGATCGCCATGGAGATGCAGCTGACCCCCTTTCTCATCCTCCTTCGCAAAACCTTGGAGCAGCTCCAAGAGAAGGACACGGGCAACATCTTCAGCGAGCCGGTCCCTCTGTCTGAGGTAACCGAATTGGACGAAGTAAGAATCCCTTCCCCTCACTCCACCTTCTTTCTGTTCCTCTCCCAGTTGGACCCCTGCTGCAGGTCTGGGCCAGGGACTAGGAGGGGACCTTGAAGAGAGGGGCTGGTGGCTCTGGGGCTCCAGGATGAACTGGAGCCACATGCATCACCTGGACTCTGTCTTGTCCCTGTCATACCCCAAGTGCCCAGAATGGGAGGCAATCTGCACTCCCTCTCCAGAGGCAGGGACTGAGTCTGTCAAATGAATAATTGCAAGGCAGGAAGACACTTTCCGGGTGCTGACCCCTAGAACGGAGACTTTAGAAGGCTCAGCACCTAAAGAACCAGCTCTGAAGCCCTAGGTCCTGACTGGCAGACTCTTCTCTCTAAAAGGTATAAAATGAGAGGCCTAAGGCAGCAGCCTCCTTATAAGTCTTAATGATAAGCAAAAAAGAGCTATAGGAATGCAAGGTGGTATTATTTCCAGAGGAATCCCCTACCTGTTTTCTTGTTGAAGCCTCATACGGCTCTAGGAGGTAGATTTTGGCAGTAATTTTATCACTTTTCCAGGCCAGGAAAAGAAGGCCCAGAGAGGTTAAGAGACTTGCCAAGATCACACAGCTTGTGACTGGTAAAGTCAAGACTGAATCCAGTTCTCTTTTCCCCTGAGCTATATGCCTACCTCTAACTGTGGTGGGAGGAGGTTACAGATGCATTTCAAGGGGTAGTATTAGGGGCAGGGGTTCAGGGGGAATGAGAGGCATATCTCCACTTAGCTACGCCTACCCTATTCTCCCAGGTACCTGACTACCTAGACCACATCAAAAAGCCCATGGATTTTTTCACCATGAAGCAGAACTTGGAGGCTTACCGCTACCTGAACTTTGATGATTTTGAGGAGGACTTCAACCTCATCGTCAGCAACTGCCTCAAGTATAACGCCAAGGACACCATCTTCTACCGGGCAGCGGTGCGGCTCCGTGAGCAGGGTGGTGCTGTGCTCCGCCAGGCCCGGCGCCAGGCAGAAAAAATGGGCATTGACTTTGAGACGGGCATGCATATCCCCCACAACCTGGCTGGAGACGAGGCCCCACACCACACTGAAGATGGTGGGTGATGAGTCACACACATAGAGGCCAGTGCTAGGGATGAACAGCTTTCCAAAAGTCCCCTCCTGGGAGCACGCAGTGTAGGCAGGAAGCAGTTAGGCTGAGCAGTGACAAGCTATCCCCAGGAAGCCAGATGGGTGAATGGATAGCAATGCCTGTCAGTTCACATCTTGGTTCTGCTATTTTATGGCTGTTCCTGGTGAGCGGATGAGGGGAGAAGGGTTTCTTTTTCTTTTCTTTTTTATTAATATATTTTTATTGATTTCAGAGAGAAAGAGAGATAGAAACATCAATGATGAGAGAATCATTGATCGGCTGCCTCTTGCACGCCCCACACTGGGGACTGAGCCCGCAGCCGGGCATGTGCCCTGACCAGGAATCAAACCGTGACCTCCTGGTTCAACCATCTAGCGACACCGACCGGGCAAGAGTGGGTTTCTTACTGCCTGTCCAGATTTAAGGGGTCCAAAGACCTGCCCTGAATCTGACCTTTTCCCCCTATCCCCACTCCTAGCAGCAGAGGAGGAGCGGCTGGTCCTGCTGGAGAACCAGAAGCACCTGCCAGTGGAAGAGCAGCTGAAGTTGTTGCTGGAACGGTTGGATGAAGTGAATTCCAGCAAGCAGAGTGTGGGCCGCTCACGGCGCGCCAAGATGATCAAGAAAGAGATGACAGCGCTTCGGCGGAAGCTTGCCCATCAGCGGGAAACTGGGAGGGATGGGCCTGAGCGCCATGGCCCTTCCAGCCGGGGCAGCCTGACACCTCACCCAGCAGCCTGTGACAAGGATGGGCAGACAGACAGTGCCGCCGAGGAGAGCAGCAGCCAGGAGACAAGCAAAGGTCTGAACCCCATAACAAGGTGGACCCCAAAGCAAATTAGACTTTGACTCTGCAGCACACACTCAGCCCCTGCCATCCCCAAGGCAGAGGTATTTCCTGCACAGCTAGCTGTACTTTCTCCCTCATTCCCCAATCAGGGGCCTCTTAGCTGCATCTCTGGCTATTTGTATAAGAGACACTGTTCCCAATTCCATGACCCTGAAATCATCTCCCCAACAGTAGCTGGAGTATTGGACTTATACACCCAGGGCATACCCTGGATGACATCTACCCTTCCCAGATCAGGCCCCTCACCAACTTTCCTTCTCTCTTTCTCTGCTCCAGGCCTGGGTCCCAACATGTCCTCAACCCCCGCACATGAGGTGGGCAGGAGAACCTCAGTTCTGTTCTCCAAAAAGAACCCGAAGACAGCTGGACCGCCCAAGAGGCCGGGCCGGCCCCCCAAAAACCGGGAGAGCCAGATGACCCCCAGCCACGGAGGCAGTCCTGTGGGGCCCCCTCAGCTTCCCATCATGGGCTCCCTGCGTCAGCGCAAGCGGGGTAGGAGCCCCCGGCCCAGTTCGAGCTCAGACAGCGACAGTGATAAATCCACAGAAGACCCCCCAATGGGTGAGCCTCACCACCCAGTCCCCAAAGAGAGCAAAGCTACCATCTTTCCCAACATAACTTCCACCTATCCCTTCATTTTCCCATAATATCTTAGAGCTAGAAGGGCCCTTAGCAATCATTTAATTCAATCCCCTCATTTTACAGACTGGGAAACTGAAACCCAAAGACACTGATCCAGCTAGATTCCCATCCAGGCCCCCCTCCATTGTATCACTTCACCTTTTCTCTTCTCATCCTCCTTGGTGATCTCCTGCCCTTTAAGCCATTTTTGTCCTAAAGTCTATAACTGCCAAGGGAAGTGTAAAGGGTGGGGCAGGGCTGTGGCCAACTGTGGTGGACACCACCCAGAGCTAGCTCTGCTGGCCAAGGTTGGAGGAATATTCCAGCACAGAAAGGGAAGCCAGGCTCTAAGTACCTCTTACCCCCATGCCATCTCTGATCTACATCTTCCTGACCGATTCCTTCCCTCCTCCCCTTCCCCCCCAACCAAGACTTACCAGCCAATGGCTTCAGCAGTGGAAACCAGCCAGTCAAGAAGAGTTTCTTGGTATATCGTAACGACTGCAGCCTTCCCCGGAGCAGCTCAGACTCTGAGTCCAGCAGCAGTAGCAGCAGCAGTGCTGCCTCAGATCGGACCAGGTACCAGCCCTCCAGATCAGGGCCTGCCTCTGGGATGCCCTTCTGGGTTTCCCTATGGGAAGTGGGGTGGCAGCCATCTCAGCCTAGATTAAGATGGCTCAAATCCAAGGTTCTCTGCAAATAAATGGAATAGATGAGAATATCACCATAATGGAATGGAAGGAACCATACTGGGTTCAGCTGATGTTTTAGAGCAGAGGGCATAAACTCTTGCTTTGTGGCCTAGATTGGCCTACAGACATATTTTGTTTGGCCAGCATGGTGTGTTTTTAAAAACGGAATTCAGAAGTACCACATAAAATTCCCAGTTTCTGTGTTCTTTTTAAAAATTAGGTCTGGCAAATCTGGCCAGTATTGCTTTTAGACAGGGTATACATTTCATCACCACCACTGCTAAACCCAGCCCACATCATTCAAATCCCTGCCAAGCCACTGAGAACATTTGGATTTGAAAACCTGCTTTCCAAAAGTCTTAGATGCTGGGGGTTTAAAGAAGAAAGGACACCCAGCATGCCATTCTCCACTCTTCTTTGAGCTGAGCTCCCCTTGTTTTGTCTACAGCACAACACCCTCAAAACAAGGCAGGGGCAAGCCCTCCTTCTCTCGGGGCACATTCCCAGAGGACAGCAGTGAAGATACCTCAGGCACTGAGAATGAGGCCTACTCCGTGGGTACTGGCCGCGGTGTGGGCCACAGCAGTAAGTACCCCCGCCCAAGGCCAGGGATGCTGGGGGCCCAGTGTCCGGGCCTTCCCAGCCCCCTGTCTGCTGATCTGCCCCCTCTCTCCCATTCCTGTGAAGTGGTAAGGAAGAGTCTGGGCCGGGGAGCTGGCTGGCTGTCAGAGGATGAGGACTCCCCGCTGGATGCTCTGGACCTGGTGTGGGCCAAATGCCGAGGGTATCCATCGTACCCAGCTCTGGTAGGATTCTGCTTTTTTTTTTGTCATATCCCTTGCCTGTCAACCCCATAATGCAGACTCATAATTAGTAGACTTTTTCTACTCTCTGCTGAGCTGCAGAGTACAGGGGTCTTTGGCAGGTAGAGAGTTAGAGGTCCCTGATTAGTTTCTCCAGCTTTCCCTTTTCCTTCCCATGACCCCTTGGGCTCTGAAATAATTCAGCATAGGAAGAAGGTCAGCATTGCAGTAGCATGATAACCTTTCCTATGTCTCTACTTCAAAGGAATCTCAAAATTCTTAGGTAGAGTAAGCCTTGGAGAAGAGGAGACTGAATCAAACCAAGGTCTTATTATTCCTTCAGATCATTGATCCAAAGATGCCCCGGGAAGGTATGTTCCACCATGGGGTTCCCATTCCTGTGCCCCCACTAGAGGTGCTGAAACTTGGGGAGCAGATGACCCAGGAAGCCCGAGAGCATCTCTACCTCGTCCTCTTCTTTGACAACAAGCGAACCTGGTAAGGGAGGAGGGGAGCATGTGGTGACTCACAGCCACAAATACAACCCTGGAAATGGGGGCAGACTGCCAGGAAATTCCAGCAACAGACAGGCTGGGCTGTCACAAATCAATGGGGGGAGGGACTTAGGTCTTTAAGAAAAAGGGTTATGTTGACCACAAGTCTGAGCAACTGATTGGGCACAGCTGATAAACAGCTGTGACTAGAAAACAAAGAACCATCAGTGACTGTGACAAATATGGGAGTGGCTCTCCACCCAGATCGAGGTGACTTTTAGACTTAGTTTTCCCACCTCTTCCTCCATGGTGACAAGATTAGGATAAAGCAGGCATAAAGTCAGACTCTGAATCCCTCTTCTGTCTCGTTTACATATGTAATCTTTTTGTTAATTATATGCAGAGGATTTTTAATACCAGTAAAGTCTGCCTGGAGCCTGTGGGACAGGGTACTATTTCAGGTTAGGTCAGGGCTCCTCCTTTTTGCACCCATAAATACCCTGTGGTTACCCCTCAGTGTGACAGTTGACTGGGCTCTTTTATCACTGTGAAATGTTATTTGAGGGCAGGGAATCCCAGTGCCTACCAGAGTCTCGTTCTCAGGACGTGTTTTTGAATGAATCGAGTGAGGAAGGCTGGTGCTTATTGCTCTCCCAGAGATGACTTATTTGATCCTCACTTCATCTTGTAGGCAATGGCTGCCTAGGACTAAGCTGGTTCCTCTGGGTGTGAACCAGGACCTCGACAAGGAGAAGATGCTGGAGGGCCGCAAGTCTAACATCCGCAAATCAGTGCAGATTGCCTACCATAGGGCTCTGCAACACCGCAGCAAGGTCCAGGGCGAGCAGAGCAGCGAGACCAGTGATAGTGACTGACACTGCCCAGCACAGCCCAATCTACAGTGCCCTGCCACCTCTCTCCCCTTTGCTCACTGTCCTGGAGTGGCACCGGCCTCTGCACTGACTCATTCCTGGTCTTGGGGCCAGTCTCAGGGGAAGCTGGGTGGGGGAGGTCCCTCCTGCTCTGAGTGCAGCTGGACTGTACAGAACACTCCAAGGGCCCGTGGTAGCTCTGTGCAAAGAGAGGGGAGGTCCCACAGGCCAGAAAGCTCCAGAGACCTCACAGCATTGTAGTGCAGGGTGGTGGGCCAAGGTTAGGACACTGCATAAAACAGGCCAGCCCATCACCTCTGCCTGCTCATGCCAGGAGAATCCATAACTGCCTAGTGGCCTGAGGCCTGTGCAGGTGATAAGGTGAACGGGCATCCGCCCTGCCTAACAGTGGGATTGATGTCTGTCCAGCCTGGAAGAGGGGCACTAGGTGACCCCCTCCCCTGCTTTTGTAAATACTGTAATTAGTGGAGAATTTAAATTATTCTCATTTGTAACTGCGTTTCCGGGTCGCGCCAGAGTCATTTGGTACTAAAAAGACTGGGGCCTGTCCCCTCTTCCCTTCTTCCCATAGATTCCCCCACCTTTCAAACTGGTTTGTATTTATTTCAAAAGAAGAAAATATATTGATTCTTAGAAAATAAATTCCGTTTGGAATTCTTGGTTCTTGCCTTCTGCCAGGGCAATGGGAGGTTCTGTTCCCCAGGGATGGCAAATAATTGGGCCCAAGTGGTTGCTGGCTGCTCTGCATATTGCATTTGTAAGACAAAAGCAAAGATAATATGACAGCTCTCATTTCTCATGCACTTACTGAGTGGCAGTACCTGTGTTAGCTCCTTTAGATACAGTTTCATGTATCCTTGCATTAATTAAAGGAAAGGTTAATAATAAGGTGGTTATTTCCACAAAGACATAGGTTTTGAAAAATTAAGTAACTTGCCTAAGTTCTCATTAGGAAGTTGCCAGAAAGCTCCAGAGACCTCACAGCATTGTAGTGCAGGGTGGTGGGCCAAGGTTAGGATTCTGCATAAAACACCATCCCATCACCTCTGCCTGCTCATGCCAGGAGAATCCATAACTGCCTAGTGGCCTGAGGCCTGTGCAGGTGATAAGGTGAACGGCCATCCGCCTAACAGTGGGAATGATGGCTGTCCCACTAGGATCTGAACTCAGGTCTGTTTGTCTGCAATTTAACCAGTATGCTGAACGGCTAGAGGAAGAGTCAACTGTGCGAGCTTTCATGAACTTCGGATGTTTAACGTTCTTCAACAGGATTGTCCAAGTGTTTCAGAGTCACTAGAGTTGCGACTTTCCCCTTCTTAACTGGGGACAGAGCAGGACTATAGACGGTTGCTGTTCTTCATTCCCAACCCGCTCCTTTTCTGATGCAAACATTTTTTGAAGGAATGCCTTCCAAGTGCTAGGCACCTGTGGGCTGGTGTGCCAATGGATGAGACAATCACAGGAGGCAGTTGCGGAGGGCTTTGGAGCTACTGAGTGGAAGTGAGACAACATCATGTCTGATGATACCAAGTTCCTGGTACTCCCTGCTAGGTAATGTGGGTGGGGCACAAAGATAAATCAGCTGTAAATCTTGCCCTTCAGGAATCTGCAGTCTAATCATCAGCAACCAAAAATCATTATGCTAGGAGGTAAAAACGTCGCCGGATAAAAGCCCAGGTCTAGCTTTTTGTGACTTTCTCCAGAAGGGAAGAAATGACCCCTTTCCTGGGCTCAGGCAGCCAGCCCCGGCAACCGGGCTAGGCAGACAGGCTGCCTCACGGCCACACACTTGTGCTTGAACTGAGTTGCCTCTCCCAGCCCCAGAGAAAGCCCCTACACTAGCCGCAATCGACGCGGCAGTGTGAGATGGGGGAGTACGGAAGGAAAGTCCAGACAAGAGAGTAGCGGAGGCTGGGACAGGAGGCGGGACGATCTGAGGAGTCAGGCCTCGGAGTGAAGTCGGTGAGGAGGCCTAAGACCGGCGGGCGCGGAGACATTTCCTCAGGAGACAGGCGCTGTGGGCTGGAGCTGTGATCGGGTCCGGGTCCGATTCTCAGTGAACAGGGGTTCATCGGAGGAGGACCTAGGTAAGCGAAAAGCAGACTGGAGAGGCGCGGTGGAGAAAGGCTCTCTGAAGATGGCGGGGGATAGGATTTGATTGTGCGGGCCGGCAAGTCTGAGGACATCAGCCAGTGAGGACCTGAGGCCTGAGGGCCCCGGTCGGTGGGGACACGCTGGCCTGTCTGATGTAGAGGAAAGGCCCAGAGAGCGCCAGCAGCGAGCCCAGCGCGCGCTAACCGCTGAGATGCCTCGGGAAGGCCCGCCCAGCGCCGCCACGGCCGTTCTCATTGGTGCCTCGTATTTCCCCGCGGATTGGCTACCTCTAGATCCAATAACCCGGACTTGAGCCCTACTTCCGGTAAGGCTTCTCAGGCAAGGCCGGAAGAGTGCGCTTGCGCGCGCGTCCCAAACTACGGCAGCTACGAGGTACAGTGGTGAGCGCCCTGGGGCTTGGGGGGCGGGAGGTTTAGGGCAGAAGGTGGGACCGAGTAGAGAGGGCGGGACTTTGGCGGGTTAAGGGGCGGGGCCTGCGAGGAGTGGAAGAAGGCGACTGGGCGGAACTTAATGCAAACATTGAGAGGCGAGGATTTCGTGGAGTTGGACGAGGCCTTCGGTGAGCGAGGCCTTTAGGTTCGTGGTCTCTTAGTGGGCTTGGTCTGTTGGTAGCGAGTAGATCTGCTTCCGAGTGGGCGGAGCCATTATGGGGTGGAGCCTGATACAGGAATATTAGCCTGCTCCCTTTTGCCTGGTTAGCATGGGGCATCGCACTCTATCCTCCGTCCCGGCCCTGTGGGCCTCCATCCCCTGTCCACGCTCTGAGCTGCGCCTGGACTTGGTTCTAGCTTCTGGACAATCCTTCCGGTGAGTGACCTTAGCCTGAAGTGCAAAGTTGGATGTGATGGAAGAAATCTCAATGTACGAAAGAGGAAATTGAGGCAGGGGTGAAGAGCCTGTTACCTTTTTTTTTTTTTTTAATGGCCTGTGATTGTTGTAAGGGTGGGAAAATGTTACCACTTTTATAAAGACATAATAAGCCTGTGCAGTGTTGTGAGGATCAAATGATATAATTGATGTAAAATAAAGCACTTTTACTTTACAATTGATAAATCAGTTTTATATGTGGAAAGGTTGTAGGATGGGAGGGCCCCAAAGGTTGCAAGAAGGGAAACTGAGTACTAGGGCCCTGTGCCTGGGGTCTCAGGTGGAAGGAGCAAAACCCTGCGCACTGGAGTGGCGTGCTGGCAGACCAGGTATGGACACTGACCCAGACCGAGGAGCAGCTCTACTGCACTGTGTACCGAGGGGAAAAGGGCCAGACTGGCAGGCCCACACCAGAAGAGCTAGAGGCCCTGCGCCAGTACTTCCAGCTGGATGTCAGCCTGGCTCAGTTGTATCGCCATTGGAGTTCCAAGGACCCCCACTTCCAAAAAGTAGCTCAGAAATTCCAAGGTGAGTATAGGGCCTGGGACAGGGTTTGGGTTGGGGTTCTTGTAGTTTGGTTGGTTACTCAGTTTCACCATCTATAAAGTGGGGATTATATTTACCTCATAGGATTTTATGAAGAGTAAATGAGCTAATACATGTAAAGTGTTTAGAATAGTGCCTGACACATAGTAGTTATTACTATTATGATTTTCCTACTGATCACCATCATGGAGTGACAAGGATATTGAGTCAAATTCTGGATGTGTGACCTAGGGCAGGTGACATCATTCATTCTGTAAATATTACAGAGCATCTGCTATGTGACTGGGGATATAGCAGTGAACAAAATGGACACAAATCCCCACCCTCGTAGTGCTTACGTTGTGGCTTATCTGTGGAATGGGATGATGACCCAGACCTCGCAAGATGCTATGAGGAATGATGTTGCTTTCTCTAACAACTTTGTCCCTCATTCCCCTGGGAGCCTACATGCCTAGGATCTGAGGGTGAGAGGAGGCCACTCCTGACAGCAGGTGCTTCTCTTACCCGCTGCCTTTCTGATCTTCAGGTGTTCGACTCCTACAACAGGATCCCATCGAGTGCCTTTTCTCCTTCATCTGTTCCTCCAACAACAACATTGCTCGCATCACTGGCATGGTGGAGCGGCTCTGCCAAGCCTTCGGACCTCGGCTCATCCAGCTTGATGATGTCACCTACCATGGCTTCCCCAGCCTGCAGGCCCTGGCTGGTGAGTAGGTGGGTGCCTGCCCCAAGGCTCACTAACAGCTTTCAGAGTCTGTTCAGTTCACCCCTGGTCCCCATCTCCCATCTCAAAGCTTCCTGCCTTCCCAAAGACTGCCCTCATCCAGAATCACCCTGTCTGGTCCGATCAGCCCCAGACATACCTCACCCTCCCTGTCAGTCCCTGAAATGTCAGCACCTCACTACTCTGCTTTTTGCCCCATGTTTCTTTTTTTTTTTTTTTGCTTTCTGCCCCATGTTTCAATGCCTCATCAGAAAAACATCCATATGCATTGTGTAATAGTTTGGGGTTAAATGCATATGCTTGTTGTGTGTGTGTCTTTAAGAGAAAGTTTATTTAGAAAGTCACAAAGATAGAAGTGAGCTATAAAAGAAATGGGATCAGGAAACAAGTTACAGAGGCAAAAGAAGGACCCTTGGAGCTTAGGAGAAAGAGAGGGGCAAGGAAAATGCACCTTGGCAGAAGTGGGTGAGGAAAGGCACGGGCGTGCTCCATAGAGAGAAACCTCTACACACATGTTCTGGAAAGAGAGTGCCTTAGTCTGAATCCCAACTCTGGCACTTATTTAGCTTCTCCTCTGTTTTCTTCATCTGTGGAATATGATAACCTATCAGAGTTGTCACAAGAGTTGAGTAAAAGCATACACATACTGCACCTAGTACATTGTTTGGCATATGGGAAATATGCGGAAAATTCAAGTTGCTATCTCTATAGTGAATCCAGCAATTTTGTATCCAGGAACACACATTCTTTACAGCAGCCCTGTGAGGCAAGTTTTACAGAGATAAGTATCTCAGTTGGCAGAAGTGAGGACCAAGTTAGGGAAAGTGCTTGGGGAATGTATAGTAAGGAGACAGCCTGCCTGGAGAAAAAAAGAATGTTTTTGGTGGTTAGAAACCCAGTCTTGTACCTTAGCTTCCAGCTTAGTATTCATAAGAACTCAAGAAATTCATTCACCTCTTCAGGCTTCTCTTAACTTGTTTGTAGGATGGGTATAACAGTTCCTATCTAGAAGGGTGAGAGGGAATAAAGCAATCATGAAGCGGGTTTAGAGCACAGCAGTTGGTGTTTCAGACCCAGGTGCAGATCCCATCTCCACCATGTCCTTTAACAAGTTACTTAACCTTTTCTAAGTCATCATTTTGAAATAGGAAAAACATCTGTGAAATAGGAAAAACAGCTCAGCCAGTGAGCAGTGGTTGGGTGTTGACCTATGAATCAGGAGGTCGGGGTTTGATTCCTGGTCAGAGCACATGCTCAGGTTGTGGGCTCAATCCCCAGTAGGGTCATGCAGGAGGCAGTCGATCAATGGTTCTCTCTTATCATTAATGTTTCTCTCTCTCCCTCTCCCTTCCTCTCTGAAATCAATAAAAATATATTTTGAAAAAAATAGGAAAAAATACAGTACTATTATCAGGATCCTTGAGAAAAATGAATGTGATAATGCATCCAAAGCACTTTGTCTGTATTTGATAACCAACACTTGATCATAGAAGCTCTTGCTATTATTATGACTATTATTTAGATCATGGGTGTGAACAGCCCTTTGGAAAGGTTAAGAAACTCAATTGGGAAGTTCCTCCACGGCAGCAAGCCCTTTGAGTCCCTGCCCTAGTGCCCAACACAAAATAGGTGTTCAGAAAACATTTGTAGAGGGGTAGAACCCAGACCTTAATCCTATCCTTTGCACATGCAAGTATCCCAGGGTCTCCCAGAGGGTGGCGAGGTGGGAGAGGGGTGCTTAGGAAAGCATTCCTGTGGGGTGGAGGGCTCACACTAGCCTGAGGACATAAAAGGATTTGAGGTTGCCTGACCCTGCTCCTTTCCCCACCCTCCTACAGGGCCAGAGGTGGAGACTAAGCTCAGGAAGCTGGGCCTTGGGTACCGTGCCCGCTATGTGAATGCCAGTGCCCGAGCCATCCTTGAAGAACAGGGGGGGTTGCCCTGGCTGCAGCAGCTGCGCAAGGCCCCCTACGAAGAGGCCCACAAGGCCCTCTGCACCCTGCCTGGAGTGGGCACCAAGGTGAGGCCTCAAGGCGGGTAGGAGCTACCCTCAGACCACCCATGTAGAGAGTAACAGAGTAGGAGACAAGACAGGCCTGAAAGCTGGGTGCAGGCTCAGCTTCTGGAGGCAGAGCAGGAAGGAGAAATGATACAAGCAGATACTTTATTGGAGAAAATGCAAAAAGGGTATAAAGGACATTGCCCTTTGAATGCATTTGTAGAAAGGCCATTTGTTCAGGTGCACATATACACTGCTATATATACACACAGAAATTTCCTGAAGGAATCACAGGAAACTTAATAGTGGTTATCTTTGGGAAGACACATAGGAAGGTATTTCTACTTTTATTCTTCTTGTGAATTATATGTACTTATAAAACTTTTTCTTTAATTTCAACAAGAGGATTGCGAATCTGGCATTTATTGTGTTCTTCTGTATACTTCTCTGCAGTTTTGTTTAAAGAACTTTTTTTATGGGCTCTGAACTTTAACATTAAGTCCTTGTTCTGCTTCTTCCTAGCCATGTAATTTGGGCCAAGTCACTTTACCTTTTAGAACCTCATTTTTCTTATCTGCAAAATGAATATAGTACCAGCTTCTTTCCAGGTTATGAGAACTTGGCCTACGTAGATATTCATGCAGTAGCACTCTCATCACATCTGTATTTAAAATTATTAATAGTTGGTATATATTGATTGAGAATATAGAATAATAATAATCTCAGAGTGTCGGAGGAAGTGTAGCTGGCTTTGGGGCTAGAAGCAGGATGCTGCCTGGATCCTGCCATTCCTCCTCTATGTCCATCCAAGGTGGCCGACTGCATCTGCTTGATGGCCCTAGACAAGCCCCAGGCCGTGCCCGTGGATGTCCACGTGTGGCAGATCGCCCAACGTGACTACAGCTGGCATCCCACAACAACTCAGGGCAAGGGTCCAAGCCCCCAGGCCAACAAGGAACTAGGTAAGGAGAGAGGGAGGTGCCAGGGCTGGCAGTAGGCTGAGGTGGTAGAAACTTCTCACCTCTCTCCCTAATACCCCACCACTGTGGATGGGGATGTGAGGCCAATTTGTTTTGCCTCATTATCTCTGATTTAGGAAACTTTTTCCGGAGCTTGTGGGGACCTTATGCTGGCTGGGCCCAAGCAGTGAGTATACCTAGGCTTCCTCTCCTCCAGCCCTGACCCCATAGGACTTCTCCCCAAGCCCTGACCCAGGGACTCTTCTACTGCCTCCGCCCTAGGTGACCCTAAAGGATTCTCTACCCTCCATCCCCAGCCCTGACTCTAGTGGACTTGTGTTGCCCTGGACCTGCTCCCCAGTAATTCCATTTCTCCCCACACTACCACCAGCCAGTGTACCCTGTCCCCACATAGACTCTTCCCCTGCCCCCAGGTGCTGTTCAGTGCTGACCTACGCCAACCCCACCAAGAACCACCAGCAAAGCGCAGAAAGAGATCCACAGGGCTGGAAGTCTAGGTGGGGGGCACAGGACAAAGGGATTCTCCCAATATCTTTTCCCTCCATTCCCTATACTCTCCTCCATCCAGACTCATGTTGGGAAGGGGGCTCCATGCAACTACCTCAGGGTCCAGACACCCTTAAGCTAAGCAGTTTGCATAACAGTGTGGAGTGGGGCGGGGGGTGGGGGTTATCTGGGGAGACAAAGCTACCTTTGGTTTTATCCTCTTCCCTTTATTACAAGAAGGAACAATAAAATAGAAACATTTGTATGGAAAATGCAGTGGGGGAGTGGTAGGAAAAGGGGTGGGGTGGGGTTGGGTGGAACAGGGTAACCCCAGTTCAAGGAGAGAAGGGGAGCAGTCTGCCCCCAATCTCTCACACACAGGGGATCCTGACCCTGGATCCAGGGACCTAGAGCTGGGGGGACAGCCTGGGGGACATTTCCGGGCCCGGCTCCACACAGCAGTCTCGACAGCAGCAGCCAGCCACTGGCCCTACATGGGAGAGAACAGACTTGGCTGTAGAAGCAGACCCTCCACTCCAGCCTGGGTGCCTCTTCATGGACCACCCATACCCTTTCACAGAGTCCCGGTCCTCACCTGCAGCTGCTGGTGTCAGCAGCTCCCCGTGGCTCGCCGTCGATCCCTGCCCCTCCTGGCTGGTGCCCAGCTGTAGCTTCCTCATGTGCCGCACCACAGCCGTGGCATTGAAGGCTTGCTGTGGGGAGATGGGGGGGAGAAGGGACTTTTGAGAGAGGGGGAGATCATGGGGCAGGGTCTGGCGGTGGGATTCTGTTATTTTCAGGTGTTATTGATTCCCTAAAACCACCTGAAATACCTGCAAGGCTTTATTAAATTATATTCAGCCATATTATGTATTTACACTCACATCTACACACATATATAAAAAGTATATAAACAGATATGTAACTTTTTATATATAATTCATATTTACATAATAGCAAACACAATATAGCATATTTCAGGCATTGTTCTAAACACTTTACATAGTAATTCATTTAATCTTTACGGAAATCTTTGAGGTGAGCACTATTAGTGTCACCATTGTCAAAGGAGGAAACTGAGGCACAGAGAGGTTAAGTAACTTGCCCAGGTGTGTACATATCATTATTTATTTAACACTAGAGACCGGGTGCATGAAAATTCATGCACTGGAGGGGGGGTCCCTCAGCCCGGCCTGCTCCCTCTCACAGTTTGGGATCCCTCAGGGGTGGGAGACAACCCGGCGATCAGGGAAAGGCCATGTCCCCATCACACCTCTGCTGCTGCCACTGCCGGCAGTGCAAGCCTCTGGCAGCCCTGGGCGGCTGGGCAGCTGCCATCTGAGGCTTGCCTGCGCCTTGAGCCAGCCCTGGGGAGCTGGGGGGCTGAGTGGACTGGACGCCGCCATCATGTGGCTGTGGGTGCCGCCATCTTTGAGGGCATGACAGTCAATTGGCATATCCCCTCCTTATTGGCTTGGGCACCACCATCTTTGTGAGGGTATGATGGTCAATTAGCGTATTCCCTCTTTATTAGATAGGATTTCCCCCGAGATGTCTCCATAAAATCCTCAAATTAACCATGTCCAAAACCAAAGTAATCACCCAAAACAAGTATCAGGCGAGCCCTTGGCATCTCTGTCAATATCCATTCTACCATCACTTCTTGTCAATTCCACCTCCTAATTGACTCCTGGACCAACTACTGTTCTTTGTTCCTGTTGCCTCTGCTCTGGTCCAGCCCTCACTGTCTCCGGCCTGCCTTTCTGCCACATCCTCCTAAGGGGTCTCCAAGCCTTCACTCTGTGCCTCTCTCTGCATCCTGAGAGCCCTTTCTAAAGGGCAAATTCCTGCTGAAAATCCTTCTAGGGCTCCTTAGAATCGTTAGGATCAAGTCAGTGTTCCACTGTGGCACTCGAGACCCTGGCTTCTACCTGCATCTCCAGCCTGGGCCCCACATCCCAGAAGCCCTCACTGCCCCAAAGCCCTTCCAGTACAGCCATCCTTAGCACTGGCACTTCCTTTAATGTCCACACTTTCTCTTGTCCTTGGCCCTTTGTACATTGATACCCTCTGCCTTAGACATTATTCTACTATGCCTGGCTAATTCCTACTCAGCTGTAGGTCTGTAAGGCCATCACCACCTTTATGCCCCTTCCAGGACCCTGTAGGTTGGATTAGATGTCTCCTTAAGAATTATATACTGTTCTCCCTCTAGACTTGGAGGTCAGGGACCCTCACTGGAATAGAGTAGGTGTCAGGGAACATTGACTGAATGAAAGGTTCTTTGGTAAGCATCCTTGAGCAGTTACTGTGTACCCAACTTGGTACTAGGTGTTGTGCTAGCTGAGGCATGGTTGGGGGTGGGGAGGAATCCTGGGGAGGCTGGGACCCAGGACTAGGAATGTGGGCTCACCTTCCACTTGCTCTTGGCAAAGTTCTTCTTGATCTGCTCACTCACTGACTGGTGAATATTCTTATCTAGAGCCGTATCTCCTGCAATCCTAGAGTAAGGGTATGTGGAGGATTATCTGTGAAGGCAGAGGCAGGCCTGGGGGCCCAGGCCCTTCCCCAGTTCATAGCTCATGGAAGCTCTCACCATGGGTGCTGCAAGGCCTGCTCACAGGTGAACCTCTTCTCTGGATCCTTCTCCATCAAGTGCCTGATGAAATCTTTGGCTGAACCAAGACAAAAGTAAAGACAGAAAGAACATGGTAGTGCCTATGGACACCCCCAAAACAGAATCCACCCCTCAGGTCTGGCCTGGCATCCAAGCAAGATGAGCCGCTAGATTTGTTCATGCACCGTCTCACCCCACCTGTTCTCTTTCTCTAAGCCCTCCACACACCCCAGCATTCCAGCTCTCTCCCTTTTCCCTTAAGAAAAACGTGTTCTTAGAAGATTCTACTCAGTGTATTCACACTGATGTGTAAATGATTGATAATGGTTTCACAGGTTTGCCTCCTACTAGGAGGCACAAAAGGACAGATGAAAACATTTATGTGGTGTTTTAGGCATTAGGATGTCAGTGGGGGAGGTATTTTCAAAAATACTATGTTTGAAGACTGAATGAATGAATGCCTACAGGTTTCTCAGATCACGGCCAGGCAGAGGGAAGAGCCTGGGGTGGGTGTCTCAAAGACAGCTCTTAGTCTGGGGCCCAACTGACTTAGGGAAGGCAGTGAGGAGACCCCAAAGCAGATGAGGAAGGCACCAGAGGCAGGGCCCAGAGGAAGAAGGCAAAGCCCCAAATACCAGAGTCAGAGATGTCGTCCCAGTAAGGAGAGTCAAACTCGTACTCGGCCTTCAAAATCTGTTCAAAGAGTTTGGCATCATTCTCGTCATAGAAGGGGGGGTAACCGCAGAGCCTGGGCAGGGAGAAACTCATCCTCATTTTCCATTTTCAGTGTACCCATTGGCTCCGGGGTGGAGCTTCGGGGCAGTCCCAGGGGTTAGGCAAGACCCACAGGAAGGAGTTCCCCCTTTTACAAAGGGGGCTGAGGGAATCTACCCCTCTCTGCCTTATTCACTCCTGTCCCTGTCCAGTTCCACTTTCTATTCCTTAACATGCCACCATCTTTCCTTCCTCAGGGCCTTTACACTTGCTATTCATGTCTGGCTCACTCACTTCATTCAGGATGCCACTCAAATGTCACCTCAGAGAGGCCTTCCCTGACCTTTTAATCCAAAATGGCATCCATCCCCAGCTCCCTACCCTGCTTCATTTTTCTTCATAGCACTTTTTACCACCTGACATTTTATGGATTTATCTACTAGTTGTTTGCTTGTTTATTTACTTGTCTCTCTCCCCTACTAGAGTGTCTGCTCCCTGAGGGCAGGCACTTTGCCTGTTTTGTTCTCTGCTAAACACCCAGTGCTTGGTGCAATGTCTGAAACATAGTATCTATTGAATGAAGTAATATTAGTCATTAATTGGTAGGCAAAAATGTGGAGGGCAGGAAGGAAAAAATTGCAGAGGGGAGGAAGAGAGCAAAGTAGGGGAGAAGAGAACTCTGGAGCCATGCACCCCAATGGCCAAGACCCCACTCACAGGATATAGGCAATGACTCCAATGGACCAGCAATCCACTGCCTTGCTGTAGGGTTTCTGGGCCAGGACCTCAGGGGCTATGGAGGGAAGAGGACATGGTGGTAACAAATCTCTGCCCTGCAGCTCCTGGTTCCTCCCCTGCCCATGGTCCCAGCCCAGGGCCCTCCGCACCCACGTATCCTGGAGTCCCGCAGGCCGTGGAGAGTACACTGCCAGGGTCCTCCATCTTGGAGAGGCCAAAGTCAGAGATCATGATCTTGGAGTCTTCATCCAGGTTGTAGTACAGCAGATTCTCTGGCTTAGAGGGCAGGAGGGAGGGGAAGGGGCAGTCAGAGATGGCCAAGCACCCCCTTCGAAACAATGGGCCCCCAAAAGCCCCTATGGCTTCACAGCTGCTATCTTAGTTGGAGGCACACGAAACTCAAGGAGGTTCTCAAGGAGGTTAAACGTTCTAGAAAGGACAAGGACCATGAAGATGTGGGAGGGAATTTTCCTGTAAAGCTCAGGTATTTACTGTGAAACCCTAAAGAAATAATATTTGAGCACCTACTGTGTGCCAGATCTTGTGCTAATGCTTGATTTCATTGCATCCTTACCACAATGCTACCAGGCCAGTCTGAATAATCCCACCTTACAGATGAGGAAACCGATGCCTTGAGAGGAAAAGTGACTTTCCTGAGAACCTACAGTTAGGGAGTAACAGGGCCAGGATTCAAACTAGATCTGGCCTTTAGACTGGAATGAGATGTACTACCCAATGTGAACCTCATCATAATCTCTGAGAATTAGGATTTCAGGGATTTCTAGATATTTTCATTATTTGCTCTCCCATCCAAGTTTTCTACAAAGAGCAAATGGGAATTTTATTATCAGAAAAAGACACAAGCCATTATTTGGATAAAATGACAGTAGAGTTCACCTTTGTGTCCATTTGAGTGTCCGAACTGGAATGGGAAGAGGCAGTTTAGGGCTTACAAGGTCCATTTTGCAGATGGGAAGCCAAGGTTCAGCAAAGGGGTGAAAGTTAACCAAGGTCTCACAGTGAGTGTGCAGAGCCCCACCCCTGGGTGCCCTAGCTCATCATACCCTCACACCTTACCTTGAGGTCCCGGTGTACAATGCCCAGGTCATGCAGATACTTGACAGCATCCAGCACTTGGAATATAAGACGGCTGGCATCCCGCTCCGTGTAAAAGCCTTTTTCCACAATGCGGTCAAACAGCTCCCCTCCTGACACCCTGCAGCAGGGAACAGGGCAGTCTGACCAAGAAAGCAGGAGAGGCAGGGAGGCTAGGAAGGGGGCAGCAGAGAGAGGTATGATGAAGGGTTGGAGTTGAGGCCACTCACAGCTGCATGATGAGATAGAGGTGGCCCCCACTCTCATAGATGTCATCCAGGGCAACAATGTTGGGGTGCTTGATCCTGAATGGAGAAATGAGGTGGTTCAGAGCTGAGGACAGCTCAGCCACCTTCCCATCTTCACCTTGAAGGACCACCGCCTGAAATCTGGATAGGATAAACCAAGGATCTGGATCCCAAAGGGAAAAGCTGATTTACCACAGGGGTTATAATGTATTAGAAGGCAGGAGAGCATAGAGATAAACACTAGACTCTGGCATTGGACAGACTTGGGTCCAAACTTGCCTCTACTATGTGCTATTTAGGGACCTGACAGTGCTGATCACATGATTTTTAAAATTTTTCTGTGTTGATAAGTCTGTCAGTCTACATGACACCAGGGGCTTTATCTTGCTCACTACTGTACCTCCTGCACCTGGTGCAGATTAGGTGCCCAGGAACATTTACAGAATTGAGTGTAACCTCTCTGAGCTTCAGTTTCTTATTTATATACTAGAGGCCCGATGCACGAAATTCGTGCAAGAGTAGGCCTTCGCAGTCCTGGCTGCCTTGGCCCTCGCAGCCCAGCCCCGGCTTCGTCCGGAAGGTCGTCCAGGTCATCTGAGTGGTCGTTCTGCTGTTCGGTCGATTTGCATATTACGCTTTTATTATCTATATATATAAAAGCCTAAGTGAACATTATAACTGGACGGCTGGAACAACCGGTCGCTGTGATGCACAATGACCACCAGGGGGCAGACGCTCAATGCAGGAGCTGCCCCCTGGTGGTCAGTGCACTCCCATAACCAACCTCCCTTGGCTAGCTAACCTCCCATAGTCCCTCCCCACAGTGGACAACCTCCCGCAGTCCCTCCTCCTGGCCGGCCGGCCGGCCAGCCCCGATCGGAACTCACTGAGAAGGCCCCGATCAGCCCTGATCACCAGCCAGGCCAAGGGACCCCACCCATGCACGAATTCGTGCAACAGGCCTCTAGTCTATAATATGAAGCCAATGATAGTACTTCCTTCAAAGACTTAGGGTGCGGATCACATGAGATAATGCAGGTAATGCCTGGCACATAGTAAATGCTTTAAAAATATACCAGTGATGGTGATTGAGCTTGATGGAAGATGGCTCTGCTACAGACTTGCTGTGTGACCTTGGACAAGTCCTTTGCCTTCTCTGGGCCTGTTCCTTCACCCCTACCACCAACAGTAGAAATGATCATTTTGTCCCTGCACAGGATGGTTGGAAAGCTCAGGGAAGAAACTGGAAGTGAAGATTCTTTTAAGTGTTTTAGTAAGGCAGCAAGTTTCATATCAGCATGAACAATTCATAGACCAGGTGTTGCTGATTTAGTCAGAAGTTCAGCACACAGGCCTTTTTGAACTTGTTGAGTGGCTTTTTATGTTGGAGAACTTGAGGTAAGTCTAGCGATACCACCAGTTGAGATATGTGGGTTCAAGCCCTGTCCAAGAGTTGACCTTTAGACCTGATTGAACAGGTTAAACCTCTGTAAATAAGCAAGGACATCTCAATCTCATCTGTCATGTTAGCTATTGTGCCAGGCACTTGAAATAAAGGACCACTAATGCTCTCCACAACCTTGATAAGTGGAGATCATTACCCCATTTTATAAATGAGTAATTTGAGGCTCAGAGAGGTTAAATGCCCAAAGCAGGGGTCAGATGAAGATGGAAAAGGTCAACCTGGGCAGGGTCAGGCTATGGCTCACGCACTTGTGCAACACAGCAATCTCATTTTCCATGCTGCCCTCCTTGCCCTCCAGAGCCTTCTTGGCGATGCATTTGATGGCCACCAGCTTCTGAGTCCTTTTGTCTTCTGCCAGGATTACCTCTGAGAAGGCCCCACTGCAGGGAAAGGTATTCATGAGACAGGGACCTGGAACCCCAGTTTCCCTCCAACCTTTCCTCCATTTTCTATGGGTTATGTGACCACTTCTGGACCAAGGAGGTGGGATGAGACTCCCCCATCACTCATCTATCCTCTAGTGCCAATCGGAGTAGTCTGTGCCCTGGCCACGGTAATTGGGTCATGTGATGCAAGCCAGGTTATTGGCACTTTGAGAATGTGGTGCTCTTTCCTGCTAAGCTGGTAGAATATAAGCCTGGGAATAATGGTAGCCATGTTCTCACCACTCGGGAGAACCTGCTTGAGAATGAAGACAGTACAAAGGAAATCAGAGCTGAGAAATAGTCCAAGACAATTTCCTGATAACATAATGGAGCCCCTGGATCCAGCCATGCCTGGGCTTCTTTATTATGTGCATGATTGATTCCTTTTTCTGCTGAAGCCAATTTGAGTCATGGCTAATTTAACACCCTTTAGAACCTTAAAATACCATCAGCATTACCTGGAAACTGTTTATAAATGCAGAATCTCTGGTCCCACCCCAGACCTACTAAATCAGAATCTGCATTTTAATAAGATGCTTGAGTGATTTGTATGTTCACTGAAGTTTGAGAAGCAATGCTTTACAACAGGCTCATCGAAAGGAATAAACTCAGTTGCACTGGAGTTCACTGATTAAGGAGGGTTTACTAGAGTATTTTTTCTACAACATTTTGGATAGTAGGTCATAAGTCAAATAAAAGCATCTCCCATGGTGAAAGCTCAATCATCAGGATAACTAGTGACTGTGGTAGTCTCATTGCTGGTTTCCAGCCCTGTTCCTCTCCAACGAACTCTCCATACTGTGGTCAGAGTGACCATCTTGAATTGCAAACCTGCCAAAAAGTCTTAAATGTCTTCCTATGGCCTGTGGGATAAAGTCCAGCCTCCATAGTTTGGCTTTCAAGGCCATGCATGACCTGTTCCCTTCTCTTCTCCAGCCTTTTCCACTCTTCCCCAGTCTCTGATGATAAGCTCCACTTGACTCTACTCCTTTCCACACAAAACATGCCTCTTAGCCTTTGCTTATGCTATTCCTTCTGCTTGGAATGTGCTTCTCTTTCTCAGACAAATGTGCTTCTCTTTCTCTTTCCTACCCATCTTTTAATACCCAGCTCTAATGCACCCTTCTCCAGAAAGTATTTCCCCAGGCAGAAACCACTGCTCTCTCTGAGCTCTCCAGAGTCCTCATTCTCTTCTTTAATTGGAGCCCAGCATGCACCCTGTTGGCATTTTCCATGTGTCTGTCTCCCTCACATGTTTGAGATCAACTTGAGGGCAGAGACCAGGTTTGAGTTATTTCTGGACTCCCAGCATGAACAACAGAGCCATGCCCAGCTGTAGTTGCCAGACGTAGGCCAGAACTCCCAGCCCTTGGCAGCAAGTTGAATAAACTGGCTCCTTCATTCTCCCCAACTTCCTTCTCTCCATGGGAACCCAGAGCTATGGCAAGAGCAGCCCCTGTTCTACCCACTGCCGGCCAGAAATAAAAAGCCAGTGTCAGCCATGGCAAAGCTGCCATAGGGCTGGGCTGTAGGAAACAGGAAGTAGTGATCAACTGACCAGAGGAAGCACCACCCTGGACTCAGCCTTCCCAGCCAACCAGGCCAAAAGTGAAAACCTTCCCAACCCCACCCCTCAGCTCAGGGACAGCCCCCATTCTCTCCTGCCTTGAAACTCACGTTCCCAGAACATCACGGAAGTCGTAAATGTCCCTAATGTCCTCCGCCTGCTTCCAGTTGTGGCCTTCCACTGCCCCCGGCATGGCCCACTGCCCCCCGGCCACAGCCAGGGCTCCTAGAAAGGGGAATGGAGGGAAAAGATTCCGTAAGACCCAGACTTCTATGTCGAAACGTACTGGGAGCCCCATTCTGTCATTCGGGCTGCATCTAGTCATTCTTTGATTCATTTATATGACAAAATCATTCAACAAACAATCATTCATTCACCAGTCATTTATTCATTTAGGAAACCCTTATGCCTAGAGGAAAATCCTTCATGTTGGTAGCAAAATTCTTTATTCAACAAAGTCATTCACTCATTCATTCATTTATTCAGCTTACCTCCCAGTTCCTCCCTCTCCAAATCCAAACACCCCAGGGGACCCTGGCTTCCCAAAGGACAGCAGAGAAGGTCTCAGAACAGCTTGTAGAAGCACAAAACCTGGGAGGAACCCCCTGTCCCCAGAACCAGCAATGTCCCAGCCCCACCCTCGGAATTGCTGGGGTGTCTCCTCTCCCTCCTCCTTCTCCCCACTCAGCCTCTCGGAAATCAGGCTTCCGGCAGCCAGGGCTTTCAGCAATATCTCAGCCACAGTTTTAAATAGCTCCTTCTGCATAGTTGCCATGGCAACAGCAGCCACAGCTGGAACTGGCCAGGACTCCTATTTTCCCCTTCCCACCTGACTCCCTATCTGGGTCTCAGCAGCTCGAGAAATGGTCCCACCCAGCCTGTCCCCTCCTGACTTCACCTGACCCTGATCCAGCCTCTACCTTATTCTGCTGAGATTCTGTCTGCAGGAGAGGATAGGAGTTATTTCTCCATTTATCAGATGGTGACTGTGGAAACAGAGGTCCAGTTTCCCAAATGAACCCCTGCTGGGGCCCCAACTAAGTTTGCTGAGGGCAAAGGCCTTAGAGGGGTCCTTCCTGGGTTGGAAGGCCTGACCTCAGCTGGTCCTTCCAATATGCAGCCAGACTGGGCCAATTCAGCAAACATAGCCCCTCAGTCCCATCCCAGGCCCACAAAGGAAGAGGCTGAAACAGAGCCTACCATGTTGTAACCTCAGGGAAGGCACTTTCCTTCTCTCTTTCCTCTGCAGAATGTGGGGAAGGTGCCCTGACTACAGTCTCTGGTGTGAGATCCCACTCCTCTGATGGGACCTCCTTCCCAGGGGGGCCTGGCCAGCCACCTCTTCACGAAATGAGACTTGATGGTAAGCTTTAGAGGCAGAGTTTTATTATTTATTTTTATTTTTTTTAGAGGCAGTTTTAAAACCCACCTGGAGGCTAGCACATACAACCCTCACAGTTTCAAACATGTCCCTGTACCCAGACACACCACACCAAGCCCCACCCACACCTCTAAACCCAAACACCTACCCACAGATCCAGCACACTCCCTACCCTGATACCCTGACACCTGATAATATATGCACACAGACATCAGCACATATACCCAAACACATGATCCCCCAGACATCCTCACACCTAAACGTCCCTCCCACAGATTGCTCTCACACCTTGACACACATCTGTATGTACCTAGATCAGATGATACCCCAAAAAATAACACACTCACCCATCACCTGTATACCCGACATCCCAGATTCACTCATATCCTTCACTCTCCAGTTCCAATGCACTCTAGAAGCTCCAATACTAGAAACCAAACCCCAACAATTTACACACTTAACTTCAAATGTCATCAGCACACAATCATATACCCCACCCTCCACTTTTACTACCTTTTGAGATACCAGCATGCACAACACCTGGACACATATCTGCAACAGAAACACTGATTACCAGACATTCCCACCCATAAGGACACACACACCAACACACTGCAAATCTGCATCTGATCCACATGCCTATGCTAAGACATTAGCACATCCCAACACAGCCCCACACATCTCTACCTCCAAATGCCCAGTCCTTCCACATTCAGGCCCAGCTCCTTGCACACACACACACACTCCTCCCCACCTTCCTCTATTATCCATTCAGTTCCCCACCGGCCCTCCTGGCACCTGCTGGTCCTAGGGCAGAGGTAGTGGGGAAAAGGCCCACCCAGAATCCAGCCAGCCTCGACACCCCCTCTCCTCCTTGGGGGAGGGCGTCCAGAGGCTGCAGGGTCCAGCCGCCCCTCCTAGGCGCCCGGGGTTGAAGGCGGGACGTCCCTCCTGCCCCCCTCTCCAGTACCTGCGGATGCCCCGCCTCGGGGCTGGCTGCGAGGCCCAAGGTGGCTGGCGCTGAGCTCCCGCCAAGGTCCGCAGTTGCTGAGCGCCTGGCCCGCCCGCCTGTTCTCTCGCTGGGACTCCGCTTGGGCTCAGCTGGCTCCCTCCGCCCGCCTGCGGCTCTGATGTCAGTGGAGGAGGAGCCTGCGGCGGAGGGACAAAGGACTAAGAAGCGAGACTCAGCTCCGGGGCTGGGGAAGGGGCGCGAGGGGTGGGGGGGCGGGTGAGGGGGGACCCTAGAGGATCTCTAATACAAGTCCTCTGCTGGACTCTTCCCGCCCTTCGTCTCCGGTAGGACCCCCATTTCACAGAGAGGTCAACGGAGGCCCAAAGAGATGAAGGGTTAAAAATCAGCAGGTGGTCAGAGGCGAAGCCGGATTTAAACCCAGGTCTGTCTAATGCCAGAGGCTGGCCGGTTTCACCCTGTCGCCTCATAGAGTTTCAGACCAGTCTGGAAGCTCCCTTAGGACTCTGTGGCTCCGTTTTCCCTCCCCTCTCTACCAACCCGCTCCTCCACTAGTGTCCAGAAGGGAATTAGGCCCCTCACAAGGGCTCCTGAGACTGAGGGTGCGGGGATGGGGCAATAGGGAAAGATTAGGCAATGAAGAGAATCGAGACAGTGGTTGGATGGAACCTCAATTTATAAGTGGAAAAAACAAAGCACGAGGTCCCTCAGTGAGGCAGAGCTGATGCCCCAATTCCCTACACCTGGGTGTGGCGCCCAGAGGGACTGGGGCTAGGGAGGAAAGGGGGAGGAGAGGGAGTTAAATCGGGATCCTGAAGGAGGCTAGCCAAAGAGAACCAAAGTGCCACGTGACTGGGCAGGCGCCAGGGGCTGATGGTTGGAGGGGAGGGGGGCACGAAACCGCTCCTGGGGCGGCAGGCAGGCGGCCAAGGGACCTGACCGAGGTCCTCTTGCGCAAGGCCTTCCTTGGGAAGAAATTTGGTGCGGAGGGAGGAAGGGGGAGCAGCTCACAGGAAGCGGGGGCAGACCTGGACTGTGACCAGCCGGGGCAGGCACATTGCTTTGCATCCCCACTCACCTTAATCGCGTGCCAGTGCCTCTCCCCCGTCCTGAATTCCTGCATTGTCCAGCTGGAGATGGGGAGAAGACAAGGCTTACCTCAACTCAGTTTCAACTGACTTTCCTTCTTTATTCTCAGGACTGTGTCAGAGGGTGGCCAATCTATTATGCCCAATGTACAAAGGAAGATGGCTAAGATTTCTAAAAAGGCTTTAGAGATTGACTTATCTGAGTCTCGCTTTACCTCTCTGAGCCTCAGTTTCTTCATCTGGAATATGGGAATATTGATGACTGTTCACTTTTCCTGAGAATTCTAAGATATTGGATGTGAAGCACCTGTAGGGACTCAAAATATGAGAGCTATATTTAACTGTAAACTGAAGCCCAGAGAAGGGACCTGATTTGTCCAGGGACAAGAGGCGGGCAATTTCCCTCCCTCAAATCTCAGTATTCAACTGTCTAGTCCATGGAAAAATACACTTCATGCCCAGGAATGAGGTCCTCATCTCCCCTCCCTATGCCCACCCCAAATACACACTGAGCTAAGGTTGTCTCACCACAAATTCCTGTTTTCTCTTTAACATTCCCAAGGTGATAAGGTGGCCTCTATCCTTCTGAGGACTTGTATAATTTTTCTGCTCTGTTATACATTTTGTCTACTTTTAAGCATGTTTGAGGGCACTTATGCTTTCCTTTTTCTAGCAAACACATTCTGTCTTTTTAAAAAAAGATTTAAAAATTGACTTTAGAGAGAGGAAGGGGGAAGAGAGAGCTAACAATGGAGAGAAAAACATTGATTGGCTACCCCCCATACACACTCCAACTGGGGATCAAACCCCCAACCTGAGTATGTGCTCTGACTGGGAATTGAACCTGCTGCCTTTTGGTGTACAGTACGATGCTTCAACCATCCGAGCCACCCAGCCAGGGCAATCTTTTTTTCTTTTAAAAAATATTTTTACTAAACAAGTAATATATGATCATTCAAGAAAATTACATAAACTACTAAAAACATACACAAGATCATTTTTTTAAAAAAATGTATTTTTATTGATTTTTTACAGAGAGGAAGGGAGAGGGATAGAGAGTCAGAAACATTGATGGGAGAGAAACATCTACCAGCTGCCTCCTGCACACTCCCTACTGGGGATGTGCCCTCAACCAAGGTACATGCCCTTGACTGGAATCGAACCTGGGACTTTTCAGTCCGCAGGCCGATGCTCTATCCACTGAGCCAAAACAGCTAGGACACAAGACCCTCAAATGATTCCCTGTTTTAACTTTCTTACATACAGTACATGTATATTGTACTGTTCAATCTATAAACACTTTAAAAACAAAAAAGACATGAAATAAAATGAAAATTTAACAAAAAGTATAGTAAAAAATTAAAATTTAACAATAATTATAAGCAGCAACAAAAGCAGAAAAACATGAAAATGTTCATAGTAAAATATCCTGAGATTTTAACAGTAGTAAGCTGACTCATATTTGTGCATTCTCTCATTTGTTTGTCACCTGAGAGATGCGTGATTGATCATGCAGGTATCAGCATGAAAAGGTTTTCAGGCTGAGAAGCAAATTGTTCAGAAATGAGGTTCCACTGTACCTTTAGTTTTGTATGTGGTAGTGCTGGCAGGCCCAGAGAGGGACAGTTAGAATAGGGCCTCTAGAGTCTAAGACTTGGCTTACAAAACTGGCTCACCACCAGTTATCTGATCTGTCCCTTCCCCTTTCTGTATCCTAGTTTCCTCATCTGTAAAATAAGGGTTATAGTATTACCTGTTCTTACATAGGGTTGTTGAGAGGACCAAATGAGAGAATTCACAGAGAGGGCTCAGAACCATCCTAGCTTGGTCCCTTGAAGAATCATTCTCCCAGAGTTGTGTTTTAACAACATGCTCTGAGTTTTCATCAAAGGTTGTGAAAAGAAGTCACACATGAAACTCGATTTCTATTTGCTGTCAAATTTATGGAGAATATTATCAATATACTAGAGGCTCCATGCATGAAATTCGTGCGGGGGCGGGGGGGAGGGTAGTGTCCCTCAGCCCAGCCTGCACCCTCTGCAATCTGGGACCCTTCGGGGGATGTCCGACTGCCAGTTTAGGCCTAACAATTGGGACTGCTGGCTCCTAACCACTTGCCTGTCTGCCTGCCTGATCGCCCCTTAACTGCTCCCCTGTCGGCCTGATTGACACTTAACTGCTCCCCTGCAGGCCTGGTCCCCCCCAACTGCCCTCCCCTGCCAGCCATCTTGTGATGATGTGGGGGTAGCCATCTTGTGATGATGTAGGGGTAGCCATCTTGTGGCGGCCATCCTGTGACAACATGGGGGTGGCCATCTTGTGATGACGTGGGAGCGTCCATCTTGTGATGATGTGAGGCGGCCATCTTGTGATGATGAGGGGGTGGCCATCTTGTGATATGAGGGCATGAGGGTCAATTGCCTATTACCTCTTTATTATATAGGATGACTTTAGTTGAGAAATTTCTCCAGCGTAAGAAATTATTGGAATTTTTGCCAGGAAAACTGGGAGATGCCCTTTTCTTTGATAGCAAACATTCTGAGGCTGATTCATCCTATTTCCATTTTGGCTTGTTTTCCAGGAAGCTTAGAGCTAAATCTGGTGCTTAGTAATCCCGATAGGCTTAACTTCATATTGGTATTTTATGAAATTTATTGTACACATTCTTAATTTTAAGCTTTCTCAACTTCTTTTGAGAGAGGGAGAGAAAGAAAGAAAAGAAAGGAAAAGAAAGAAGAAAAAAGAAAGGGAAAGAAAGAAGGAAGGGAAGGAAGTAGGTATAGTTTGAAAAGTGTGCTTGGCAAGCCACATGCTCACTGTATCAGCTAGAATATAGGTTTGGTTTCCCTAACACACCCAAAATAATTGTGGCTTAAATAAAATGAAAGTGTATAATAATCAGGCCATAAGCAGTCTTAGGCTGGGATGATGACTAGAAGATAAGAGGGATCCTGGCTTCTTACCTTTATAAAAATATATTTTTTTATTGATTTCAAAGAGGAAGGGAGTGAGAGAGAGAGATAGAACACCAATGATGAGAGAATCATTGATCGGTTGCCTTCTACATGCCCCACATTGGGGATTGAGCCCGCGACTCAGGCATGTGCCCTGACTGGGAATCGAACTGTGACCTCCTGGTTCATAGGTCAATGCTTAACCACTAAGCCACGCTGGCTGGGCATGGCTTCTTATCTTGTTGCTTCACTGTTCCTAGGGTTTTGACTTTGACCACATATTTCAAGATGGCTTCCCACCATGTTTCATGCCAGCCAGGAACATTGAGGGCACACCTGGGGCACATAATCTCATAGTTACACACATCTCTTTCTCTTACATTCTATTGGTCATAACTTAGTCACATGATCACACCCAAGTGCAAGGGAAGCTGGGATATTTAGTTTTTCAGAGGAATACGTCCAACTAAAAATCAGATTTTGAAGGACATCTACTAGTTTCTGCCACATCCGCTGTTTCAGATGTATTTCTTTGCACATAATTGTACTCCTGTCTGCCCCAATTTCACTTTCAGTCCCTCAGTCCAGCCTCCATGCTGCTATCAGAAGTGCTTTCTGATTCAGGGTGCTATTATGGCATTCCCCTACTCACAAACCTCCCCTGGCTCCCTACTACCCAGAAAAGTGATTCCCAAACATTAATATGCATCAGGAATCACGTGGAGGACATATAAAAGCAGAGAGGACTGTCATAAGAAAATACAAAATACTGCCATTCGCAATAACATGGATAGACCTTGAGAGAATATTACTCTTAAGTGAAATAAGTCAGGCAGAAAAAGCTAAGAATCATAAGATTTCACTCATATGTGGGATATTAAACTGAGACTGGTGGATACAAACAGCAGTGGTGGTTGTCAGAGAGAAGCAGGTGGAAGGGTGGGGGGTGAGGAGGACCTAATATATGGTGACAGAAGATGATTTGACTTTGAGTGGTGGACACACAGTGCACGATGCAGATCTTGTAACATAGAAATGCACACCTGAAACCTCTGTGACCCTAATAACCAATGTCACCCCAATAAGAAAAGACAATCAAACAAAAAACAGAGAAGGCTGGGCCACAGAATTTCTGATTCATTAGGTATGAGACCTGAGAATCTGTGTTTATTAGGTTCACAGGTGATACTGATGCTACTGGTCCAGAGACCACATTTTGAGAAACACTGACCTCAAAAATAAAGCCAATGATTCTTGCCCTAGCCGGTGTGGCTCAGTTGGTTGAGCATTGTTCCATGCACCAAGAGGTTACTGGTTCGATTCCTGGTCAGGGCGCATGCCCGGGTTGAGTTTCAGGTTCAATTCCCAGTGGGGGCATGCCGGAGGCAGCCCATGAATGTTTCTCTCTCACATCAATGTTTCTCTCTCCCTCTTCCTTCCTCTCTCTCTAAAATCAATGAAAACATTACATATATATATGCCCATGCTTCTTAATCTGCCATTCACAACCTGTTCCAGCCTGGTCTCAACCTACTTTCTAGCTTCATTTCTTATCCTTCCCCTCCCCCTCTACCCAGGCCTCCAGTCACACTGAAGTTTTCATCTCTCTAAGCAGGCCAGCTGTTCACACCTCTATGCCTTGCTGTTTCTTTTGTCTGGAATGTCTGCTGCCCCAGCACCTTCCTTTTCACATCCTCCCTGATGCCTTTGATGACCCTGCAGACTTTGTACATTCTTCTATTATTGCTTTGTGTTTTTGTCTGCCCAGCTGTCTTCCCGTATCTGGAGCCTTAGTCACCTACATAGCTCTCAGCCATAGCAACAGGGTCACTGAGTGAGGAAACAAGAGTATGAATGTGAAAATGAAGGTGAGTATGTGGAGTGACTAAATGAACTAGGAGAGTGAAGAGATGAAATTATGAGCTAATATACAAAGAAATGAGTCATGGTCCGTTTGTGCTTGGTTCTCTCCATTGAGTTCTAGGCCCCAGATAAGGAATTTACTCTCTTATCAGGTTTCCATAAAATTCCAAGTCCTAGCCATCTCTCCCTTCTTAGCAGGAATCACCTGGGACCCCAAATCCACTGAGTTTGTCCGCCAGAGTGTGCAGGGGCTGGGGACCCACACTGGGTCACATTCCAGCTCAGGGCTTAACCTCCACACAATCATGCTTGTTTTCACTCACCATGGTGTTTCTGAGTCAGTTGTAAGACATTTGGAACTCTGAAGAAGAATGACAGGTGGATGCCTTTCAGGGCCAAAGATTTTTAAAAATATATTTTTATTGATATAGAGGAAGGGAGAGGAAGAGAGAGAAACATCAATGATGACAGAGAATCACTGATTGGCCGCCTCCTGCATGACCCCTACTGGGGATCGAGCCCGCAACCCAGGCATGTGCCCTTGACGGGAATCAAACCCAGGACCTTTCAGTCCTCAGGCCAACGCTCTATCCACTGAGCAAAACTGGCCAGGGCAGGGCCAAAGCTTTATGACCAAACTAGTGATAAGATATAGGATTGTTTCAAATTTAAATTGGAGCCTTGAGATGCTGGAACTAATCTCCCCCCTTCCCCACAGGGAACCCAGCTTCCTCTGAACCTAATAAAGGAGACCTCCTCTGGCTACAGCAGACATGGATATGGCTATAATAAGGGACTCCCTGTCCCACTGTGGTTGTCAACTCTGTCAGGGATGGTGCAATCTGGGGCTGGTAACTTCTTGCACTAAGGCTATGTAACTTCAGAAGGCATTGCACCTCTTTGAGCTTCAGTGTCCTCTTCTGTAGGGTGAGATATTACGACTCGCCTGTAGGTGTGTGGAGAACATCAAATATGACATGGGCCCTAGCTGGTTTGGCTCAGTGAATAGAACATCTATCTGAGGACTGAAGGGTCCCGGGTTTGATTCCGGTCAAGGGCATGGATCCCCGGCCCTGGTTGGGGCGTATGTGGGAGGAAACCAATCCAGTTGTCTCTCTCTCTCACACATCAATGTTTCTCTCTCTCTCTCTCTCTCTCTCTCTCTCTCTCTCTCTCTCTCTCTCTCCTCTCTCTCCCTTGCCCCCTAAAAATTCAATGGAAAAAATATCCTCAGGTGAGAATTAACAACAACAACAAACTAGGACACTAAAAGACACATTAGCCTAGGCCCGTGGTCGGCAAACTGCGGCTCGCGAGCTACATGCGGCTCTTTGGCCCGTTGAGTGTGGCTCTTCCACAAAATACCACGGCCTGGGCGAGTCTATTTTGAAGAAGTGGCGTTAGAAGAAGTTTAAGTTTAAAAAATTTGGCTCTCAAAAGAAATTTCAATTGTTGTACTGTTGATATTTGGCTCTGTTGACTAATGAGTTTGCCGACCACTGGCCTAGGCCTACACAGAGTCGGGATCACCAATATTTTGTCCCACTGGAAGGTCTTTAGGGGCCATAATATGCATGGAGCTGTCATCTCCTATGATCACAATGTGTTCTTCCAGAATACCTCCTGAAGGACCTGCCTGAGGCTCTTTTTTTAAATATATTTTATTGATTTTAAAAAATATATATTTTATTGATTTTTTTACAGAGAGGAAGGGAGAGGGAGAGTTAGAAACAATTGATGGGAGAGAAACATTGATCAGCTGCCTCCTGCACACCTCCTACTGGGGATGTGCCTGCAACCAAGGTACATGCTCTTGACCGGAATCGAACCTGGTACCTTTCAGTCCACAGGCTGATGCTCTATCCACTGAGCAAAATCGGTTAGGGCCTGAGGCTCTTGAAGAGGTGTCATTCCTTTCAGAAATATGTTCAGGGTGGCTGGCACCATTTTGGGTCTCAGCCCCTCTGGGTTTCCAGATGACCTAATAAATTCGTAATTCTTTTTTTAAAAAAAAAATATATATATATTTATATATATTTTATTGAGATTTTACAGAGAGGAAGAGAGAGGGATAGAGAGTTAGAAACAACGATGAGAGAGAAACATCGATCAGCTGCCTCCTGCACACCCCCTACTGGGGATGTGCCCGCAACCAAGGTACATGCCCTTGACCAGAATCGAACCCGGGACCTCCCAGTCTGCAGGCTGACGCTCTATCCACTGAGCCAAACCGGTTTCGGCTTTTTAATATATTTTTATTGATTTCATTTTTTAAAAACTTTTTTTTTCTTTTAAACAGAGCAACAAACTTGGTTGCTTTTTGTATCTATTTTTATTGATTTCAGAGAGGAAGGGAGAGAAACATCAATGATGAGAGAGAATCATTGATTGGCTGCCTCCTGCATGCCCCCTACTGGGGATCGAGAATGTGCAATCCAGGCATGTACCCTTGGCTGGAATCGAACCTGGAACCCCTCAGTCTGCAGGCTGATGTTCTATCCACTGAGCCAAGCCAGCTAGGGCTCCTAATTCTAAAAGAAAGAGAGAGAGAGAGAGAGAGAGAGAGAGAGAGAGAGAGAGAGAGAGAGAGAAGGAAGGAAGGGAGGGAGGGAGGGAGGGAAAGAAAGATAGATGTTCAGAGTGGCTTACTTGATTTCTATTTCTTAAAATTTTTATCTATTGATTTGAGAGAGAGATAGAGGGAGAAACATTCATTTGTTGTTCTACTTATTTATGCATTCATTGGTTGATTCTTATAAATACCCTGACCAGAGATCAAACCCACAACCTTGGTGTACCAGGACAATGCTCACACCAACTGAGCTAACTGGCCAGGGCCTTTCTTTCTCTTCCTTCCTTCCTTTTTTTTTTTTTTAAAGCATAGATTTGTGTGTAAACAGATAATGCACCATGAACATTCCTCTCTGTTAATGAAAACCTGTTGGTGTTGGGGTCCATGTTTTCAAACCTTTTAAGGAGCTTGTTGACGTCTGCAAAAGCTTCTGCTAAACCCTTCACTGTGAATTTTCTTGGGGGTTCTTTTTATGGGACAACTGTCATATATGCAGTATGTTATTGGCTGAAACATCATTATGCAGTGTATGATTATATAATATCTACTTTCCCCTTCTAACAATTCTACCTAATTTGGGGGCCTCAGGTTCCATCCTACCTCCTCTGCAAAACTGTCAGTGTTCCTGTAATTCTACCAATGATGCCTATCATTCTTATGATCTGGCCTAATGAACATGGAAATGAGATGTTAATTAAGAACGGGGAGCGGGGGTCTGCAAGCAGGGATGCCATGGTTGCACAGATTGTGCACTGCCCAAGCCTAGAGTACCATTCACATTCTCTACAGCCTTGTAGGGAAGTGAGGCCCCACCGAGTTGGGTAATAAAGAGTCTGTCTGCAAGTCAGATGGACTGAGTTTGAATCATGGCTCAACCACTTACCAATTGTTTCACTAAGCAAGAGACGTAACCTCCTAAAACTCAGTTTCCTCATCTGAGAATGGATGTTGTTAGTACCTACCAAATGGGGCAGTTGAGAAGATTCAGTAGTTTAATGAGTTTAAAATAGTGTCTGGTACAGAGCTATCATTTTCTCTCCGAGAAGGCTATAAACATGGGGACAATGAGTCACTGAAAAACTGCAGCAGCTAGGCCTTGCACTTAGTGGAAGTCAGGGCCTCCTGCTGTCCTCTCTCTTAGGACCGTACTCCATCCTTCTTTTTGCCAAAACTCACTTTTATTAGTTGGGTCTTTTTTAGTTGACAAATGACAAAACTCCAAAGCTAACTAGCTTGAGTTAAAGGAAGCATTTGTGGGCTGATGTAATTGGAGGATCCAATGGAGGACCCAGGGCTCTAGCTATATCACGTAGACCCTATCTCCTTCTCCATCTCCTGGCTCTGCTCCTCTGAGTTAGCTTTATTCTCAGGCAGGTTCTTTCATGTGACAGGAAAGTGAGTGACCAGGTGGTTCAACCTTAACATTCTATGGCTTTTAATGCAAAAGAAGAGCAACCCTCTTTCCTCATCATCCATAGAGCAATCTTCTGGAAGTCCTTTGATTGGCCCAGCTGGGGTCCATGTCCATTCTTTGGACCAATCATTGTGGCTATAGGGATGGGTGCTATGATTGGCTTAGCTGGGGTCATGTGTCCACCCTAATTTGACAGTCCTGCAAGAGCCACATGGAATGGCTTGAGTACATAGCTGCTGAGTATACAAGAATGCCTTCTGCACACCCCCTTTGGGGATTGAGCCCAAAACCTGGGCATGTGACCTGACTGGGAATCAAACCGGCAACCTTTCTGTACATAGGATGACACCCAACCGAGCCACACCAGTCAGAGCTTCCCATCTTTATCTTTATGGCTCAGTTCATTTCTTCAGGGAATCTTCCCTCTTTCTTTCCTATGTGGATTTGCAAATTATTCACAATTTGAGGCAGGGATAAGAACCTATTCATTCATCTGTATTCCCCAGGCTTAGCTTCCTGCCTAGGCTGTGGAAGAGACACTGTTGGTGGCCTATCCAACATCCATTTCTCTTTCCTACTCAGATCTTTGATGGATTCCACCCTCTCTTCCCATTGTCTTGGGCTTAGAGGGAAAGCAGACACTCACTAGTTTAAACTCATTAGAGTCACCCCTTGCCACAGTGGTTGGTTCAGGAATGGGTATGTGAGACTTAATTTGGACAAGACATAATAGGGTAGTCTGGAAAGGCTTCTTGCTTTTGGTAGGCCCTGGATGCCAGCTCCTTCCTGCCCTCTCTTGTGCTGACTGTAAATGAGGAAGCATTTGGCCTCTGTCCACAGCTACTGGCTGCCACTAAACAGCTGGAGGGGAACATACTTTAGGTGAAAGCTGACACCAGGGAGGACAGTGTGGAGACACTGGAACCTTGATGGCCCTGTTGAATTGCTGGATTGGCCAACCCTGGAATCCATTCTGCCTCAGGACCATCAAGCCCCTAGCTAACATATTTCCTTGTTGTTAATCCACTTTGAGCTGGGAGTGTTGCAGCCACAAGTATCCTCAGAATGTACTTCCTGAATGCATTCATGGGCTAGTGGCCCATGAGCAAGAGCCACCAAGCATGCTCTCTTAAACCTTTGCACCCCACAATAACAGACATTTGAATATTCTGGATGCTTTTTAAAAAAACACAGCAGTTACTTTATTCTTAAATTTGCACTTTACAAAACCACAAAGGAGAAGTCCTTGAGGGAGAGACAGGTAGGGGTGGGGGGCTGGGGGATGGGAAAGAGGGAGGAGAGGAAGGCCCAGAAATGTGGTCTCCCTCATCTTTGGGACCAAGCAGAGACTTGGCTCCAGGCCAGCCCAGCTGGGCCTCCTGTGTCCTGGCTGTAGAGCTAGGTCAAAGGACCTCAGGGAAAGGCCACAGTCCTCTAGAGACAGTTGCCATATGACATTTGACAAGTCAGCCACAGGCTGAGGCTTCCAGCCGCCCAAAGAAGGAAGTGGGCCTCCCTCCCCTTTCTTCCCCAGGCCAGGGGAAGTCAGCCTGAGGTGGGGGTGAGGGCTACCCATCTAGTAGCTTTAGGATGCTCTCCCGCTCCTTCAGAGTCTTCCAGGCCTGGTCCTTCTCCTTCTTAGTGGGAGTCCGCTTCTTTTGCCGGGCAGCCATGATCTTGCGGAAGGCATCCATGACCTCATTGTCTGCCATCCGGACTCGCTGCCTCAGCTCCTGCCGGCTCACCTCCTCCTTTGCCAGCCTGTGGGGACCAGCCAGCCAGGTGTCATGGGAAGCCCACGTCCAGAGTGGGGCCTCTCCCTCTTCCAGACTGAGTCCACCCACCATCCCAGGCTGGCACTCCTATGGACTATTCAGACCAAAAAGCAAAGTTCCTAAACCATACTTATATGGTACTATGTGCTAGAAAGATACTAGCTTAAGCTCTTCAAAACTATTAGCTCAGTTAATCCTCATAACAACCCTGTGAGGTAGGTAACATTAATTATTCCTGTTACCAGTGATGAAACTGAGGCTCAAGAAGGTTAATAAATGTCCCAAGATCCTACAACTAGTGAGTGGGAGATCTGAATTAAGGCAGGCAGGCTTCAAACCATCTATTAAAGGTGTTCTGTTGCCAGCAGAGTACCTGCTTACTTCAGCATCCAAATTCCAGAGCAACCTAAGGATCCAGGCAGCCAAAGGTCTACAGGAGGCAAGTGAGATGCCAAACTAACCTCTGTGAATAGAATCCAACTTATGAATCCCATTAATGGTGAAGCTGGGATGTTACTTAGAGATCTGATCTACTCCAACCTAGTAATTTTCCAGAAGGGGAGCTGCTGCTCAGGGAAGGAGATGCCTTAAGGCCCTGTCACGAAGGCAGGGCTGAGGGCTGCACTCTGGCTTTCTGATAGCCCCAAATTAGTTCTTTCACTGCCCACTACTTCTGGATCTGCACATCTCTGCTTCTCTCTCCCCACCCCGTCCCTTCCTTGTATCTCTTTCATCTGTATTTTCCTCTTCTTGCCCTAGAGAGGGAACTAGAAAGAGGCTTTGGATTCAGCCTTGGGCTCAAGTCACATCTTGGCTGTTTATGGGCTGTGTGACCTTCAGCAGGGCACTCGTTTAAGTAGGGCTTTATTTCCTCATTTGGTAAACAGGGAAAATACCACCTGCCCCTAGGCTATAGTCGACATTAAAGAGGAGGTTGTACATAAACCCCTATCCTTAAACACCCTAGCAGCTAGTCAGCAACTACCACTCCTTTTAATGGTGCACATCTTTTTAAAAAATATATATTTTATTGATTTTTTACAGAGAGGAAGGGAGAGGGATAGAGTTAGAAACATCAATGTGAGAGAAACATCGATCAGCTGCCTCCTGCACACCTCCCACTGGGGATGTGCCCGCAACCAAGGTACATGCTCTTGACCGGAATCGAACCTGGGACCCTTCAGTCCGAAGGCTGACACTCTATCCACTGAGCCAAACCGGCCAGAGCAAATGGTGCACATCTTTACCAATCATCCACTTGGCGACTGTGGGCCCTTTGCTCTGCCTCTTTTGCTGGCCCCAGCACATCTGAGAGAGGCAGAGTTGGCCAAATGAATGAGTATGCCCTGCACTGTTGGGGCTTTGTGAGGCAGCCTGGCTGTGAGAAGCAAGGAGATTTAGTTAAGCTGCTTTCTCTATCTCCTCAATAAAAGGGCAGCACTACCATGGTCTCCTTCCAGATGTTACCTATACCCTTGTGACAAATTCAGGGCAAAAGATGAGAGTTAATATAAAACGAATGACATTGTGACCAATTCCTTAAAGAACTGGTCCTAAGTAACTGGGTAATTTCAGATGAAGAGCCAATAATAATCACAAAATGTTAACAGTTGATAAATTTAAGTGAAGAGTATATTGGTGTTCATTGTACTACTCTTCTAGGTTTTCTGTGTGTATGAAATTTTTCATAAAAAAACATTGGGGGAGAAAGAAAATAAGCATAAAAAGATTTAAAAAAACAAATCACGCCTGGCCATTGTGGCTCAGTGGTTGAGCATTGAATGAGGAGGTTACAGTTTGATTCCCGGTCAGGGCACATGCCCAGGTTGAGGGCTTGATCCCCAGTAGGCAGTGTGCAGGAGGTAGCCTATCAGTGATTCTATCCCATCTTTGATGTTTCTCTCTCTCTCTCCCTTCCTCTCTCTGAAGTAAAAACAAATATATAAAAATAAATAAATCACACAATGTGAATATAGTTAACACCATTGAACTGTACACTTAAAAATGGGTATAGTCAATTTTATATTACATATTTTTCACCACAATTATAAGTAAGTAAATGAATAAATCACAGAAGCCTGAACCCTAGTCTGTAGGATTAGAATCTATTTGAGACATAACTTGTGGGTTGGTGCCTGATAATGACAATTTTTTCAAGGCTCTTAGAGGCCCTGCCAGGTTCGGAAGCCTATTGTAAAGTCCCCACAAGGTGACAGGCAGTGGCCAAGGCCTTGTTGGTCAACCCTGGCCCATACATCCCATCCACACTCACCTCAGCAGGTCATGCTTCTTGGTGCGGTTATGGGCACTGAGTGCCTTCAGCTCGGCCTGTCGTTTGCGCAGCTCAGCGAGGACCTCGTCCTCTGAGTCCTCTGCAGGGCGATCCTCAGACTCCAGCAGTCCCTGGGCGATCAGCTCCTCCTTGATACGGCTCTCCAAGGACTTGGTATGTGGCACACTGCAGGGAAAGGCAGCCCTCAGCTCAAGGGCCAGTTTGGAAGGGGGACCCCTTGGAGGTATCCAAGGTTAGTGAACACCTTCCTTCTCTTTGGGCACCCCCTTTATATCTATGTAGATATAAAAATATAAAGACAAGCAAATATGGTCTTGTTTCAAACACAAGCAACATATATCCATTGCCAAAAAAATATAGGAAAACTTATAATGTCAAAAACCCAAAGAGAAACACTATTATTTTGTTATATTAACATTATTTTGCTATGTTATTAAGATGTTACATATAATATACATATGTTTTGTTATTTTACACACACACAGTAGTCCTCCCTTATCAGCGAGGGATACGTTCTAAGACCCCCAGTGGCTCCCTGAAACCATGCATAGAACAGAACCCTATATGTACTGTTTTTCTATATATTCATACTTATGATAATGTTTAGTTTATAAATTAGGCACAGTAAGAGATTAACAACAACAATAATAAAATAGAACAATTATAACAATTTATTGTAATAAAAGTTATGTGAATGTGGTCTCTGATAACCAATTGATAACCGAGATGGCTACTAAGTGACAAATGGGTAGATAGAGGATATAGTGTGGATATGCTGGACAAAGGAATGATTCACATCCCAGGTGGGATGGAGCAGATGGCATGAGATTTCAGATGGCATAAGATTTCATCATGCTACTCACGACAGCACAAAATTTAACACTTACAAACTGTTTATTTCTGGAATTTTCCATTTAATATTTTTGGACCACAGTTAACAGAAAACTGGGGAGAGAAAAACTGCAGATAAGGGGGAGACTGCTGTGCTATATATATACATTCCAGATTTTTAAAATATATTTTCTTATTGACTTCAAAGAAGAAGGGAGAGGGAGGGAGGGAGAGGTAGAAACATCAATGATGAGAGAGAATCATTGATCAGCTACTTCCTGCATACCCCCTACTGGGGATTGAGCCCACAACCTGGGCATGTGCCTTGACCAGGAATCAAACCGGTGACCTCCTAATTCATAGATCAACACTGAACCACTGAGCAACACCGGCCGAGCTATTCCAGATTTTATTATATATTATTTCCAGTCTTTTATTATAGATCATTTGTGTTTTTCCCTATGTACACACATTTAAATATATCTTAAATAAAAAAGGACCACACTGTGCTACAAGTGACATTTTCCCCACTTAGCACTGTACTGTTTACATCTTTTCATGTCAATTAACTATATTTCTCTTATATGATTAATAGTTGCAAATTATTTTACCATATAGAGTTATGAAATTTTAGCCAACCACTAACCTTCAGTTGGACATTTAGGTTGTTTGCAGTAAGAACGGTGCTCTGATTAACAACCCTATACTAAGTCTGTGCATGCAGAAATGCTGGGCCAGCATGCATATTTGAAACTTTTATTGGGCTTTCTCAAACTGCCCTCGGCCTCTCTAGTAATTAAGAATTCCCCATGTCAGGATGAACAGAAACAGGAGCCAGACTGTGAGGTGTGGATAAGATGCCACTTACCTGAAAGGCTTGTTCTGATTTCGGGGAGAGGTGCTTGCCCCATCGGCCCCTGATTCTTTCCCAGACATGTCAGGAATAGGAGAGTCCTCCATAGGGGAAATAATATTTTCCTAGAAGACCACAAAAATTGAGGAGAAAGAGCTATAGTATTTCTATTTTCCTGCTCCCCTCTGACCTATACGGAGAGTCTTCACAGGCTAAAAATATCCTTTTATTTTTCTGATCCCACCCGGCCCAGGAAGCCTTTCCAGCCTCCAAAAAGCTTTGATCATTTTAGAAACCCCTTTTTTTAATACTGATTCCAAAAGAAGGGAACACAGAAGAGCAAAGATAGCACTCAATGATAGTAATATTAGCTAAGGTTTGTTAAATGTTTGCAATGCACCAGACACTGTGCTAAGCACATTGTGGCAGAGGCTGCTAGCTGTCCAAAAGCCATTCTTTTTTTTATTTTTTTAATATATTTTTATTGACTTCAGAGAGAAAGAGAGAAGGGGAGAGAGAAAGAAACATCAATGATGAGAATCACTGATCAGCTGCTTCCTGCATGCCCCACACTGGGGATATGAGCCTGCAACATGGGCATGTGCCCTGACTGGGAATCGAACCGTGACCTCCTGGTTCATAGTGGATGCTCAACCACTGAGCCACATTGGCCGGGCCAAAGCCATTCCTGCCTTTCTTCCATAGTAGCCAGGCTTATTGCTGCCCACATACACAATACTTCCCAGCCTTTCTTGCAGTCAGGTGTAGTCATGTGACAAATTCTTTCCAGTGGAAAGTGAGCAGGAGAGACAAAAGCTACAGCCAGTCATAGCCCATTAGTCTTCCTTCATACACATCTCCTGGCTCTTTTTCTGTGGGCTTCGACTGTCAATCACACCCAGAGTAACCTTATGCAGAGTGCATGTTTAAGATGGCAAAGTCACCACAGCTGGTGTCCCTGTCTGATGGTTTGGGGCAAAGAACCCTCTCTTCCCTTCAGCCAACCTGAGCATGTGCGTGAGATTGTTACATGAGAGGGAAATACACTATTGTGTTTGGGCCAGAGAGGAAAGCAAGGCTCAGTGAGGTGAAGGGATATGCATAAGGTCAGACAGAGAGCATAAAGAAAAGGGTCCCTGAACCTGGAGTTTGAGTCCTGCTTCTATGTATTAGCTGTGTGACCTCAAGCAAACAGTTCCCTTTTTTTGAGCCTCAATCTTCTTGTGTGTAACATGAGGCTAACCACTGTGCTTGCCTCCAACGAGAGGGTGTGTGGAAAGTCACTTGCACGGGGCTCAGCCCTTAGCCAACACTCAAGTAACTGTGAAGTAGTGGTTACCTTTGGGGAGGTTAGAGACTGGGAGGGGCTTCTAGGATACTGGTAATGTTTTATTATACAAGTGCTCATTTGTGAAAAGTTACAAAGCTATACGTTTAAGATCTATGTACTTTTCTAAATGTATAATATACTTCAATAAAAAATGAAATAAGCCCTAACTGGTTTGGCTCAGTAGATAGAGCATCGGCCTGCGGACTGAAGGGTCCCACGTTCGATTCTGGTCAAGGGCATGTACCTTGGTTGCGGGCACATCCCCAGTAGGGGGTGTGCAAGAGGCAGCTGATCGATGTTTCTAACTCTCTATCCCTCTCCCTTCCTCTCTGTAAAAAATCAATAAAATATATTTAAAAAATAATAAATGAAATAAGCCCTGGCTAGTGTGGCTCAGTTGGTTGGTGCATTGTTCCATACACCAGAAGGTGGCGTGTTCGATTCCAGGTTAGGGCACATACCCAGATTGCGAGTTCGGTCCCCAGTTGGGGTGTGTGTGGGAGGCAACCAGTTGATACTTCTCTTACATTGATATTCTCTCTCTCCCTCCCTCCCTTCTCCCCTCCTTCCCTTTCTCCCTCACTCTGAGATTAAAAAAAAAGAATGAAAAAAAACATTAAAATAGAAAGTAAATGTGGTTGCTATTTTAGGTTGGGGTGCTCACCTCCACCAAGGCCTGCAGGAGGCGCTGTGTCAGGGCACCAAATGGGCATCCATCTTCGGGCTGCTCATGCTGGGCCTCAGACTTCTTCAGCAGGGCATCCACATCTGAAGCAGGCAGAGAAGTAGTGGGTAACTGGTCTGAAGTTCTGGGAACTCAAGTCCTAGCCTGGGGTAGGCAGCGAGTTGAGGGGCCTACCTTTAGTGTCCAGTTCAGTCAGTGGCCCCATGAGGCCTTTCTTCTTGTCAGCCACAGCTGCTGCCCGGGCTCCGTCCTTCTGCTCCTCCAGCAGGTCCTCCTGTGCCCAGCGTTGGGAGTAGTGCTTTCCCAGGGGCGGGATCTGTAGGAGAGACTTGAGGGTCAGGAGAAGGAATTCTTTTTTGTATTGCTTGAATTTATTACTGCTTATATGGATTACTTTTTCAAATACATTTTAAAAAAATATATATTTTATTGATTGTTTACAGAGAGGAAGAGAGAGGGATAGAGAGTTAGGAACATCAATCAGCTGCCTCTTGCACACCCCCTACTGGGGATGTGCCTGCAACCAAGGTACATGCCCTTGACCGGAATCGAACCTGGGACCTTTGAGTCCGCAGGCCGACGCTCTATCCACTGAGCCAAACTGGCTTCGGCTCAAATACATTTTTAAAAAATTCAGACAAGCGACGTGACAGAGGTAGTTCAAAGTCTTGTGGCAGCCCTCAAAAGAGACCAACTTTCTGCTGGGGAATTTGCAAAGGAGTTTTGGTGAAGGTAACACGAGGTCAGGGTTTGAACGGTGAAATCAGTGTGCCAAGAGGAGGAGAGCATATGCAGAGGCCCAGAGCCCAGCAAGGATCCTGTGGGGGTCAGGAGTAAGGGTAAGGTGCTTGGTGGGGCTGGTGAATGCAGCAGTGAAGAGAGAGTGTGGCCAATGAAACTGGAGAGGGGCGCTGGGGCTGTGCCACCAAGGACTGAGACACTTGGACTCGATCCTGTGGGTAATGAGAGCCAGAAGACTGGGAGCAGGGTCGTGTCACATCTGAGCATGACAGTGGACCTATGGGAGAGTTCCCCCAACACTTCTACTTCCTACACTTTCTTTTATGGAATCTGTTTTATTTTCATCATTAAAAAATAGCCAAAACCGGTTTGGCTCAGTGGATAGAGCGTTGGCCTGCGGACTCAAAGGTCCCAGGTTCGATTCCGGTCAAGGGCATGTACCTTGGTTGCGGGCACATCCCCAGTAGGGGGTGTGCAAGAGGCAGCTGATCGATGTTTCTCTCTCATCGATGTTTCTAACTCTATCCCTCTCTCTTCCTCTCAGTAAAAAATCAATAAAATATATATAAAAAATAATAATAAACTTTTACATTTTAAAGAAAGAAAGGCCCCTTTGGAGGCAGGAAGTATTAAGAACCTGTTCGGGTGAAAGCTGATGGAAGTCTTGAACCAAAGCAGAGGGGATGGAGATGTGCAAACAAGAGAAAGCCTCACTGAATTCGATAGTAACCATGTGGATGGGATGGAAGGGAGACAATGCAGGGAGAAAGATGAGAGAGATTGGATGTCTGAGGGGGATAATGGGGCAGAAAGGAGACTGGGCAGGGTAGGGAAAGGAAGATGATATATGGCTTTGGGAGCTTTAATTCTGAGGCACCTCTGAGCCCTCTTGTTTTCGACCTTGTCTGTTGAGCCTCAGGTTTTCTACCTTGTAATGTTCAGCCTCATCTTCTGGGGGTTTCAGTAACTCCTCTAGCGTGCGCACCTCCTCACTAGTGATGTCAGCACAGTAGGGCTCCACTGAAGCCCAGAACCTGCAGGGAGAAACAGATCCTCAATGGGCACCCATGCCCCACAAGCCTCAGCCCAGGGCTTCTCCAGTCTCCACTTCCCGAATCCCAATGCCCCTCTATGTTCTCTGGCCCAGAACCTGTTGGGGGCATCATTCTTGGGGATCCGTGGTACATCAATTGGGTCATCAGTGAATTCATATTCCTGGATCTTGGGCTGAAGGTTTTTGGATTTAGGTCGCCCGGGGCCAGGGCCCGGTCCATGTCCTGCCTTCCCTTCCAGTTTCTGCTTCTTGGGCTTCCCATGTTTGGGGGGAGCCCCAAGCTCATGGTCTCGACCCAGCTTCAGGAATCGTCGGTCACCTTTCTTATCCTGCCAGTCCGTGAGGATCTGAAATTCAAAGACTGTCACTGAGGGGGAGAAGGGAAGACACAGGACAACTCTTTTCCCAGTGAAGAATTAGGATCTAGAACTTGAGGAGATGTCAGGGTCTTTTCCCATCCCCTTTTTTATTTAGTAAACTCCTATTCATCCTTCAAACTCGCTCCTTTTCTGTATCCACCTCAGGATTTTATTCATATACTTATCATTCCATTCATTTGTCTGTACTCTGATGCACTTCTATTGAACTTAGCAGAAAGGCCAAACAAATGACCCCAGTACACGTTAGCTCTGGGAAAATACGCTGGTGGTAACTTTTTGGTGAAGACAAGTAAGCCTCCCAGCAAACCTTCACTTACGACATTAGGCTGAGCCTTTAAAAACAAAAAAATCTCTCTTAATCCTCACAAAAGCTCTGTGATAGGTCCTATTTTTCAGCCCTGTTTACAGATAGAGAACTGATGCTCAGAAATAGAATGTAACTTTCCCAAAGTCACATAGCTGGAAACAGCAACACTAGCAAGTGCTTAGGCCAAGATTCAAAAGCAGGTTTCCTCATTCCATGGTTAGGGGTACTAGGGGTACCCCTAACCATAACATATCACCTGGTACTTGTCTGAACCCACCCTCCTTTTAGTTGGCAAACTCCCTGAAAGCCAGAATTGTCCTAATTACCTCTCTCTAATGATCTGCATAGTACTCACAACATAATGGAGGGTGGGGTCTGTGTGTGTGTCAATAAATGCTTGGTGAATTAAAAATCTTGCAATTTATGAGGATTACCCACGTTCCTGCATATCACACAAGCCCAATTTGGGTCTCTCCCTCCCCTCTCCAACCTCCTGTACCACAGGCTTTAGCAGATGTGGCTAACTGAATGACCCACCCATAACTTGTCACAGTCCATCCCTGGTGATGTCCCCTCTGTAGGGTATCACCTGGGTTTCAGCCTCCAACACTCGCAGGCGCCGGCTGGCAGAGGAAAGCAGGGTCTCAAGTTCCAGCTGCAGAGTGTCCAGCTCCTCGATGCCGATGCCATCGTCCTCAGAGCGGGCCAGCACTGCCGTGTAGCGTGGACAAACTTTTAGGTGGTCCACAGACTTGAAGTCATGGAACTGCAAGGGGCAGTCCTTCAGTTCACTCATGGCCTAGGATACAGGACCCTGGGGAGCCGGAGAGGAGAGGGCCATTGATGGTAGATAAAATGGCACAAGAAAAGCCCAAGAGCTCACTCCATCGTGTGAGAGCATCAAGGAGAAAACCAGGCTTCAGTACCTTTGACAGGCTGATGGCACAGCTTCTACTCACAGAGCACCTACTGTGCACCAAGCACAGGGCATTTTACCAGCTTCTCACGGAATTCAAACCCCTTCAACAGGAACCATGTGATCTCCATTTTACAAATAAGGAAACTGAGACTCTGTTAGGGGGGTACATGCCCAAACTTACCAAAATGCAATTTGAATGCAGGTGGTTGTGCATCTGTATGCCTCACCACCTTGATATACTATGCCCTGTCTTCCTGATGCTATTCCCTTTTGCTCTACTCCTCCTGGGTTCTGCTAAGCCTCTGAGTTCCAAGCATCCCATTCTTACAATGTGTTCATTTTGCCTCGCAGCCTCGTCTGGTCTCGCCCATTCCCACCTTTACCCCTCCCTGATAATGGTTAAGAATGTGGCTGCTAAGCCAGACATACCAGGGTCCAAGCCCAGACTTTAGCATTCTCTATTTATGTGACTGATAATGTTATTTAACCTTCCTGAGTCTCGGTTTTTCCATCTGTAAAATGGGGACCAGAGAAGTCTGGGTCTGTTTCCTCATAAGAAGTCTGAATCTGTAAAATGGGGATAACAACAGTACCTACCTCCCCGGGATGTTCTGAGGATTAAGAGATGATGCCCGTCAAGAGCCCAGTTCAGTGACTGGCACAGAAGTGGGACTGCTTAAAGGCTGTTCCCCCCGCCCCGTGGGTCGCCCCAATACCCCGCCTTCAGGGTCCCCGTCGTCTCGGGACCCCCTAACGCGGCCCCCGCCCCCCCCACCTCCTCACCCCAGCCACCTACGACCACCGGGTCGCGACAGGGGGCGGGGAGTTCCGGTTGGTGTATCAACCACCCGGAACTGGCTAAGAGCGGGCCCTGCAGTTGACGCGGGGGCGGAGACACGAAAGGGCGAACCCTCTGTGGCTGGCGGGGGAGGATTTGCCGGCCGCCCGCTAGCCCACTGCCCGGGGGTGCGGGGTATGCCTCGGGTCTACCCTAGGGAGCAGCCGGGGCTGGAGGGCGGGGCTCGGCGGCCGGGTTTTCAGTCAGACGGTTAGTCTTGCCGAGCCCCTGGGGCCGGCGGTAGGAGGGGCCGGGGGAAAGGATGGGGGCGCAGAACCGGAAGAAACGAAGGTCTCCTCCGCTTAGCTTAGTCCAAATATGGTGCCCAACCTGCGGCCGGGCTGCACCATTGCATAACTATGGGGAAAGAAAGCGGCAAAGAAGCCAAGCGAGAGCTTCATGGAGAACGGAAGAAGCATGAGTATCGATTTGAAACTTCAAGAGTCTAAAAAAAGCAATACAGGACCAGCGGGGAAAATTCCAAAGGACCAAGTGTTCCGAGGCTTCCCTTCCCCCGCCCGGAGCTCAGATGGTACCGTCCGGAAGTGTGGGCGGAGACCGCGGCTGCGCTGCTGTGAAAGGGCAGGCGTCGCGGGCCGGGCCACTTCCGTACTTCCGCTTTCCGGCCCAGCCAGCGCCCGCGATGGTGAGAGTGTCGGGCCAGGGACCCTCCCCCGTCCCCCCGCTTCGCCCCTCTGTTCTCCCTTAGCACTGTGGGTTTTGCGGGGGACACGGCTTTGCGGCGGAGAGGCCCGGGCCAAGGGATGCTGGGGGGTTGGGGGCACGACGAGGCTGGGAGGAAGGGGGCGGGGTAGGGGCCGAATGAGGAAGGGGCCAGCGGGTGACGCCCTGGTCAGCTGCAGGCCTGGTGGCATCGTGGTCTGGCTCTCGGGGACAGGTAGAGAATACTCTTGATGCTTGGAGGGAGCCGGAAGTGGCACTTCCTAGACTCGTGGTAGTGCCTCTCTGCACATAGTAGGCCTGAGCCCGTTGTAGGGGCTGAGGCGTGCAGTAGGGCCACTTCCCCACCCAGAATAGAAGAACTTCACAAAATGCACTGCTCTGCTCCCTCCTGCGTGCTTCACCCCACAGTTTCCCAAGGGAAGCGTCCAGACTTCTGTATCCCATTCTTTTCCTTACCCCTGCCTTGCTTCTGCCGTACTGAAGGATCTCTTATGCTGCCTCCACCCAAGCCCCTTCCTGGTCAGAACTTAAGTGTGTTAGCCTTACTGTAGTGTGTAATATGTAAGATCTGGTACTGCTGATCCCTTCCTCCCTGGAGATCCTCCCGTTTGATAAGTGTTTCCGGAAGTTAAGTGATAAATATCTAGTCTCCTGGTTTTCATGACCTTGTGTTTTATGGTGACCCCTGAATCTGCCTTCCTCAACTCTCTCAAAGGCTTGCCTGGATATCTAGAAGATACCTTGACATTCGGCCTCCAGAGCAAAACTCCACTTCTCTCCTAAAATGGCTTGTCCTCCTATGTTCCTTATACTGCCCATACTTCTCGATTTTTAAAAAAAATCAAGTTTATTGAGGTATTATATGAGACTGTCTATTTTAATGGTGAAAGGGCAGGCATCACGGGGTTGGTCATTTAAAATTTTTATTGCTGAGTAGTAGTATTTCATTGTGTTGATGGACCATAGTTTGTTGGGAGATATTTTATTTCATAATTATTTACATCTTATGTCAGTCTAATCCCTGTGATACTCTCTGCTTGTCTTCTTCCACAGCCCCAGTCCAGGCTGTCATCAGCACTCTTTTAATAACCTTCTCTGCCTTCTGTCTCACTTCCCTCTCCAATCCATTCTCCACAGAGCCTCCATGCAGCTGTAGTGGTATAACTTCCCCTCAGATTTCCCCAGCAGTTTCTTACCACCATAAAAGAAAAGCTAAACTCAGTAGCCTGGCATTTGAGATTCTCCATGAATCTCCAGGCTATCATTGCAGCCTCATTTACTGATGCTAAAATATTTTTCATATACAGCACCATTGTATTCATTACTACTTCTGGAACTCTTAATACCCTGTTGTGTTATCCTAACTTTGCTTAAGTTATTTCATTCATTCATTCATTGTACAGGAAATGAATAAGACACTATATCAGGGTGGGGCAAAAATAGGTTTACAGTTCATGTGGAAAATAATACATTAACAAATAATAATAAAAGAACAAACTTTTGTATACTCAGACTGTAAACCTACTTTTTTTGTCCCACCCTGTATGTTAGGTGCTAACTGAGCTAGGTGTAGGGTATGTAGATTTGAATAAAATAGACATGGTCTATAGATCATGAGGCTTACAGTCTAGAGAAGGAGAGATCACTTTACTAAAGATGTATGAAGAATGTGTTTCTGTAAATTGTAAGAAATGCTTTGAAGGGCAAGTCAAGAAAGAGTTCTCTGAGGAAGAGCCCTCCTCTGAATAAACCAATATCTGAAGGATGACTTAAGTAAAGAGAGGATAGAAAAGCCTGCAGATAGATAGTTCAGCATGTGTGAAACCCTGAGGTGAGAGATAAAGTTGGCTAATATAAGGAAATGGAAGATAAGCCAATGTAGCTAGAAGCTGATCCTTCTAGTGGGAATGCCCTTATTCTTTTTCTCATTGTAAAATTCTAATCCTTTTCCATCTTCAAATCAAAGCCAATTTCTTCTACAAATATAAATCTATTTATGTCACAGTTATCCTTTATATCATAGTTTTTCCTCCCCATTGAGCTATTTAAGAATAGGGATGGTTTTAATCATCTTAAATTTCCAGCACCTAGCTCAGTGCTTGGCACATAGTAGACATCCATTTGTTGGTTTAAAAGATAATTGAGGACAGTTATTCACCTGCATGCATCTATACCAGAGTTTCTCAACCTCAGCACTATATGGGACTGAATAATTCTTTGTTGTGCATTGTAGAACGTTCAGTGGTATGCCTGGCCTCTTATCTACTCAGTGCCAGTAGCGCCCCATCCCAAGTAGTGCCAGTGAATAATGTCTCAGCATTGCTGAGTGCCCCTGGAAGGCAAAATGGTCCCCTGTTGAGATCTCCTGCTCAGGAAGTTAGAATGGCAGGCACCTTTACGTTGGTGTCTGAGAGCCCGGCGCAGTATGGTCTGGCTCCTGAGTAGCTAAAGCAGGGGGCCAGTGGGTTTGTGAGACAGATTCTGATCCTCCCTCGGGGTTTTTCCTACAGACTGCCACTCTCCGTCCCTACCTGAGTGCCGTGCGGGCCACATTGCAGGCTGCCCTCTGCTTGGAGAATTTCTCCTCCCAGGTTGTGGAACGACACAACAAACCGGAGGTTGAAGTCAGGTAGGGAAGAAAAAGGTCATGGTGGGGTGATGGGTGTAACCTCAGAGATGGCTAGAATGTGCCATGAACTTCCATTCTGGAGTTGTCAGGACAACAACAGTTCACATATTTTGTCTTGCTGCCAGATGAACAGTGATTCCTAATTTGGAGTTCAGAAAACAGGGTCAGTGGGTTAGCAGGGCAAAACCCAGGGGAGAAGCTAGTCTGGTGCAAAGATTGCTTGACACAGGTATGACTTCTCAGAGTAGAGCTGTTCGTGAAGTATCTCCTGTGATATTATTGAACCCATGGGCAGTTTAAGAGAGGATGGAGAGTTTAGTTATCTGAGATGCTGTCTCCATTCTTTTCTAATATAAACATCAAGGATGATTTTTTTTTCCTCCCAATCCACCTGGACTCTTTCATCTCCTACTCCAAATATTCTGCATTTTGGGGTATATTTTCTCTTTTTTTTAAAATATATATTTTATTGATTTTTTACGGGGAGGAAAGGAGAGGGATAGAGAGCTAGAAACATCGACCAGCTGCCTCCTGCACACCTCCCACTGGGGATGTGCCCGCAACCAAGGCACATGCCCTTGACCGGAATCGAACCCGGGACCCTCCAGTCGGCAGACTGATGCCCTATCCACTGAGCCAAACCGGTTAGGGCTATATTTTCTCTTTTTTTAAAAAAATATTTTTTTTATTGATTTTTTACAGAGAAGAAGGGAGAGAGATAGACAGTTAGAAACATCAATGGGAGAGAAACATCGATCAGCTGCCTCCTGCACACCCCCCTACTGGGGATGTGCCCACAACCAAGGTACATGCCCTTGACCGGAATCGAACCTGGGACTCTTCAGTCCGCAGGCCGACGCTCCATCCACTGAGCCAAACCAGTTAGGGCTTGGGTTATATTCTCTTACCTAGTTTATGTTTTGTAAGCAAGTTGTTCTTTTACCCTTAAAGTTTAATCTGGAACATATGCATAATTGAAAGACATGGTGTTACCACATTATGTTGATACGATTTAAATTTTAAAAAATTGACAAGATGTTAGCATGTGCCATGTTATGTTACTTAACACATATGGTTTCTAATAGGCATTTAAAAATATTTTTTTTTATTGCTTTCAGAGAAGAAAGGAGAGGGAGAGAGAGATAGAAATATTAATGCTGAGAGAGAATCATTTATCGGCTGCCTCCTGCACGTCCCACACTGGGGATTGAGCCCAAAACCCGGGGATGTGCCCTGACCGAGAATGGAACTGTGTGACCTGGTTCATGGGACAACACTCAACCACTGACCCACACCAGCCGGTCTCTAGGCATTTTAATGTGACAACAGCTCACAGACACTACCACCACAGTTGATTACCATTACATAGATCTAGGGATGCAGAGGCCTGAAAATGGGAACGGAGCTAAGAGGGATCTTAATGCTGAATAAATGAATCATCAGGGATTGATAATTAAGATGCCAGACTGAGTTAGTTTATCCTTTTCTCCAAGGCATCCTCTCTCTTCTCATTCCTTAAATGGTATGTGAGTTTGCGTGTATTAAAGTAAGAGCTGTTGTTGGTAAAGCTCCTCCTACTATGTGCTAGGCATGCTATTGGACACTAGACCCCTTTTTATCTCTCTCAGTCCTTGCCAGTGAAATAGGAATCAGTCATTTTACAGATGAGAAAATTGAGATTCCAATAGGATAACTTGCCCAAGGAAAAGAACAGAGGAGGCTGGATTTCAAAACCTCTTTGCCCTGACTCCAGAGCCTGTGCTCTTTCCATTGGAGAATACACTCACTGGCCCCATCTGGGAGCAGCCCTGCTTGTGAGTCTCCTGTTCCTTGGACTCTGGTCTCAGGAAGTGATTTCAGGACCTGTGTGGGGTCTCCTGAGCATTCTGTTCCTCTCTGGTACAGAGCCTTTGTGACATTGTGTTTTCAGGAGTAGCAAAGAGCTCCTGTTACAACCTGTGACCATCAGCAGGAATGAGAAGGAAAAGGTTCTGATTGAGGGCTCCATCAACTCTGTGCGGGTCAGCATTGCTGTGAAACAGGTGAGCTCACTGTGGAGCCCCTGCCTCCAGGGATCCCCACTGAGATCTGGGTGGGTGGAAACGCGGGCTCTGTTTTCTTGACTATACCCAGGAAATGATTTGCCAAACTCAGCAGATCAGTAGACTAAAGAGCAAGAAATTTTTATCTTCTAGGCCTTGCTCTGGATTAGAAGTCAGGAAATGCAGCAGCCAAGGCCATGGACCAGTTTAGTATTAGCTCATAGAACCATTCCTAAGAAATGAAGAATAAGTCCAGTTCAGAAAAATAAATAGTACCAGTACCAATTTGGTAGTCATAAACTCTGAGAGTAAGATTTAGGGTAAAAAACAAAATGCAATTTCTTACGTTTCCTCAGATGTTTTACAAAAGTCTGACCTTCCCAGCACCCTCATAATTTTTGCCATATCTATGTACCATCTTGACAGCTATTTACTTAGGTTTCTTTAAATTGACTTAGTTTCTTTAATAGAAGCTATGTCACAAGTGGAAAAACAATATCACTTGCCAGATGGAGGGAACTAAAAAATAAACAATGAAAACAAACAATGGTTCTGTTGCCTACAGGAAGCCCTACCTCTGGGGTCTGCTCTCTGTTAAAAAAGATTACCAAGTGTTGGGGACTGTTCAGGGCATACTATTACCCAGCTGCAAAATTACTTCTTAGAAATATTTAAGTTCAGGGAGAAACTGGGAATTGTTTCATGTTCGGTTTTATTAAAGCGGAGACCACCTAAGGTTATCTTTGATAACCCAGGTGAAGTATATCACAGTCTGGGAAATGTAGCACTAGTGAAATGAGAAAGAGAAAGGCATCTTTGGATATAGATGAGGACTCTGGAAGGAGTGGATAGAAGACTCAGGTTTGCCAAAATTCCATCTCTGGAACAAAGATGAGATCATGATAATGCCCTGTTGGAGTGCATCTAATATTGTAGATCCTCCTTTCACTTGGCAACCAAGTGCCCCATGATTCAAAGTTCAGGCATTGAGTGGTCCCAGTCCCAAACCCCTCTGGCTTCAGTGAGCCTTGGGGGAATTGGGTCAGAAGCCCAGGGTACAGGTTTCTGTTGGTGTATGGCAGTGGTCGGCAAACTCATTAGTTAATAGAGCCAAATATCAACAGTACAACGATTGAAATTTCTTTTGAGAGCCAAATTTTTTAAACTTAAACTATATAGGTAGGTACATTGTTATTAACTTAATTAGGGTATGTGGTATTTTGTGGAAGAGCCACACTCAAGGGGCCAAAGAGCCGCATGTGGCTCGCGAGCCGCGGTTTGCCGACCACTGGTCTATGGTATCAGCTTTAGGGAAACGTTTCTGCTTTGTTCTCAATAGGCTGATGAGATTGAGAAGATTTTATGCCACAAGTTCATGCGCTTTATGATGATGCGAGCAGAGAATTTCTTTATCCTTCGAAGGAAACCAGTGGAGGTGAGACTGATTTACATGTTCATATTGTCCAGGATTCTATCTGTCCACTGTCACTGACATGGGATTGTTTCTAGAACCAGGATTGCTACTTCTCTAGCTGTAGGGCATGAAACCACTGCTTGAATTGAGAATGTAGCAGCAGAAAGGACACAGTCAAATCCTTTCTAAGCTCTGCCACTAGCTGATTTCATAGTCTTTCACGGTTATAGTTGACTTTGGGTCAGTTGTTGCTGACTTTGTACTTGAGTCCTCTCCACAGACTCCCTGTCATATTGACTTAAAATGTCCCCAGTGACTGAGCAACACCACCCACACAGAGCAGCATGCAGCATCACCAGATACATTAGACGTGTTGGACAAGCTAGTCCTCATTCTGAGCTAAAATCTTCTGGTCCTAGCCCTACCCTCTGAGGCCACCCAGAATAAGTAAAATTACTCTTCCACACACAAACTGTCTTGACAGTTAAAGACTCCATCCCGTCTGTCTCCCACAGTATCTCTTCTCTCCAGACTAAGTGTTCCCTGTTCGATTAGATTCTTCTTTAACAAAATTTCAAGTCTCTTCACTCTCCCTTGACTCATTCTGAATGCTACTATTTGTGCCACAGATAGTCTTCCTGAGACGTCTGATATGCACAAAATCCTCAACTGGGTTCAATTCCTTGGATCCAACATAGACACTCCACCAGAGCAGGTGGGCTGCTGACTGAAAGGTGTGTAGCTTGAGAGAAGATTGCAATCAGCTGGAAGCATGTGACTTCGTGAACCCAGAGGACATGGCCAGCTCAGTTCCCCCTGGGATGCTAATCTCCTGTTTTTTCTCTTCCTCCCTGCTGTCTTCCTTTCCTAGGGTTATGACATCAGTTTTCTGATCACCAACTTCCACACAGAGCAGATGTATAAACACAAGTTGGTGGACTTTGTGATCCACTTCATGGAGGAGATCGACAAAGAGATCAGTGAGATGAAGCTGTCGGTCAACGCCCGTGCCCGTATTGTAGCTGAGGAGTTCCTTAAGAATGTAAGTAGGGGCTTTCCTGGTTTCCTTCCAGAGATAGGAGCAGCCATGGGTCCTGTTAAGAATTTAGCATCTGGCAGGAAAGTGGTGCCAGTGTGTATTTCCTGAGGCCTCTAGGATCTCTGGTGGGTGTCAAATCAGCGAGGTGCCTTGGGGCTGGAGAACATGAGCGTCATCTTTCAGAGGTGCAGGGCATTTTCCATAACTGGGTATCTAGGGGATACCTCTCTCTTGGTTTTTTATTGGATCTTAGATGCTAAATTCTATACCTCAAAATGTACAGAGTCCTTCTCTATATATACTTCAAGCCCCAAGTGAGGCATGTTAAATCCACATGTGGATTTTCTAGGAATATAGGACAGTTAATCATAGTGTAATTCCACTTCTCAACAGACTTAAATATTTTCCTTCAGCGTCTGTTTCTCAGGCTTCAAGCCATGATTTCTTCAAGCTGTTTTCCATCACTTTCCTGGCCTAAGTCCTCTGGATCTTTTTGCAACTGTTTGTGCCTTCCTAACTGAAAGGACTGCAGTCCTCAGAAGAGGAGGAATTGTAAACATTGATGAACTGATGACACAGTTGTTCTTGTTTAGATACTCAGGACATGCCGCCTTCTTTTTCTTCTTCCAAACAATCTTTGGTTTGTTGACATGTTCCATTCAGAGTTGACAGTGATCCCTAGATGGTAGACTTAGTGTTTATTCTTACCAATGCATACAGGCCCAGCCCAGAAGGAGCTCAGATTCCTAAAAATGGAAATTACACCCGCTTCCCCTGGGCTTTAATTATATTGAGGGCAGCCAGCATACAAAGTAGCTTTACTGTGCGCACAGGGTAAGCATGCTCATTCAGATGACACAGGCTATGAAGTTAGACCACCTGGGTGTGAGTCCAGGGTTCATGCCTGCTTGGGCATGGACCAAACCTCTTAACTAAGCCTGTTTCCTCAGCAGCGAAATAAGGACACTGAGTAATTAATATGAACCTTTCATTGTGTTTGAACAATGAGGAAATGTATGTAAAGCATATCACTTGGCAGATAGTAAGGGTTCTATATATTGTAGTACCAAAGTTTTATGCCAAGGCACTAGGAGGCCTTTGCATTCAACTGAGGAAAAAAAATAGTTCTTGCCCCAATTTAATACTTAACTCATTCATGCACTAATCACTCTTATGATAATTACATTTTTAGAGTTATGCAGCTAAAAAGCAATTCACATGCCTTATTTAATACCTTAAACAGTCTTTGCCGGGCCATAGAGGCTCAGTTGGTTTAGCATTGTCCCATGCACCAAAAGGTTGTTGGTTCGATTCCCCATCAGGGCACATGGCTCAGGTTGTGGACTTGATCCCCAGTAGTGGGGTGTACAGGAGGCAGGCGGTCAGTGTTTCTCACATCAATGTTTCTCTCTCTGCGTTTAAAAAAACACAATCTTTGAGGCAGGTGTTAATCCCCATTTTACAGGTTAGTAAACTGGGGCTCCAGAAGTTAAATCACCTGCCAAACCCTAGCCTGTTTGGCTCAGTGGATAGAGCGTCGGCCTGCGAACTGAAAGGTCCCAGGTTTGATTCCCGTCAAGGCCATATGCCCGGGTTGTGGGCTCGATCCCCAGTGGGGGACTTGCAGGAGGCAACCGATCCATGATTCTTTCTCATCATGGATGTTTCTATTTCTCTCTCCCTCTTCCTTCCTCTCTGAAATCAGTAAAATTATATATTTTTAAAAATCACCTGCCCAAGGTCCCTCAGTAAGTGGGAGAACCAGGACTAGGAGCTAAGTTTCAGACTAAAAGATCCTAGAATAGTACTTTGGCATCTGGCAGGGGTCACATAATCAGGTGTATGCAGAGGTCAGGCAGGTAATGTACATGAGTGAAGTGGGTTGTGTAAGGACCTAGTGAACTCATGCCTCACCTGAAGAGGATCACCTTATAGCTTTCAAAAAAAAATCCCCAAGTCTTGCCCAGTCAGCGTGGCTCAGTGATTGAGCATCAACCTATGAACTAAGAGGTCACGGTTTGATTCCCAGTCAGGGCACATGCCTGGGTTGCAGGCTTGATCCCCAGTGTGGGGCACACAGGAAGCAGCTGATCCATAATTCTCTCTCATCATTGATGTTTCTATTTATCTCTACCTCCCCTTTCCTCTCTGCAATCAATAAAAGTATATTTTAAAAAATTCCCACGTGGGAATCTGTACTTGTTCTTTAATAAATTGCCACCAAAAAAAATAAAAAATTAAAAAAGAATCCCAAAGTCTGGATTAGTATCCAGAGTCTCCTATATTTTCAAGGTTGGCAACTAAGTCATAAAACACTGTATGGGCTCATTTTGGGGCTTAGCCATTCATTCATTGGTCTACAACCTCTGGTCTGTAAAATGTCCAGGGCTCTTGGCACCATGAGGGATACTTGATGGCAGAAAACTTGTCAAGGGCCTGTCCTAGGTTGTAGGACCACACAGAGCTTGAGCCCTCTGAGTCCCCAAGCCCTCGAATCTCTAAAGAAGCAAGTTGTTGTGACAGTGCTTTATAGCAACCTCCATGACATGGCTAAGAGGAGCTGTGGAAAAGCCCATACCACCTTTAATTTCTCTGCCTTGTCTAGTGCTAGGTTTAGGGCCAGTGTCCCAAAGATCACTAGGAAGAGCATGCCCATGGGGATGTCCTGGTACCCAATCCAGTCCCCTTAGAGGTCTGAGCACAGTGGCAGCTCTCAGATCAGCCCCCCCCCTCCCCGCCCCCCAAGCAGGCCTACTGGAATACAGCAGTGACCATCATTCACCATTTCTTTGTTTTCTTGACAGTTTTAAACATCTGGTTGGATCTCGTGGCCTTCCCCCTCAGAATCTCCTGTGTCTCTGCAAAGGCGTCCTGGAGTCACTTCTCAGAGCGACAGCAGAAGCAGAGGAGGGGAACTGGGTTGGGGTGGGCATTAAATGCGGGAGGGGGGGTGATGCGCTTGCTAGCTGGTGACAAAGCAGCAGTGAACTTGCCCCAAGGCAACACGTGCCTGGTCAGGCTGGCTTCTGATATTCAGTCCCCTGGGCGGATGGATTTTTTTTTGTGTGTCTTGAAACTTAAAACTGTGCTTGTAGGAGACTGTAACCTTTTTGTCTTTTTTTTAAACAAATACCCTCCACCTCCAGTGGCTGTGACTGGTCCCAGTGATTGTACCTTATTGGTCGCTGTGGGTCTGGGCGGGCCTGGAGCCAGAAGGCGACTACTGTTCCTCCCCCAAGTCACCCCATTGGCGAGGGAGGGAGGGAGCTTTAAGACTTCAGTCCCTCTCCCTTGCCCTCTTATCCTCAAGCCTCCTTGGGTCCAGTAGAAGCAGTGGCCAGCTTCCTGAGCTCTGCCTACAAATCACCACTCAGCACTGGTTGGGGACAAGGGCTGAAGCAGTGGTCACCAGCCATGCCTAGGAGCTGGAGTCAGAAAGCCAGGCACTCTCTGGCCACAGGGGCCACTTCAAGGCCTCCCAGCTGAGAGGGGTCACTGTTTTGCCTTGTCTGTCAGTGCAGTGCCTGTGCTGGAGGTGGAGAGGTGAGTCCTATCAGATTCCTGGCTGGGCCTTCCCACCTGCTCTGGCTTCTCTGCGCCCATGCTCGCTGTACCTTTTCTTATTCTGGTGGGTCCCCCCTCCCCTGATTAAACTCTCTTCTTGCCCCTTTGGGGCTGCATGAGGTCTGAGCTCTGTCTGCATATGTGAAAAGTGAGGAGGTGGGGCTTTTTCTTTCCTAAGACCACGTGACTGGTACTTGGGTGTGGGGTCACCACCAGAGGCAATCTTGTGATGGTTCCTGACATCCCTGCCTAGAGCCCTAATCCAGAGACTTCCATTACAGTCTAGGCACCACCCATTTTAAAAACTTATCTCTACCTATAAAGAGCTTTGGTCCTTTTCGCCTAATGAGCTCATTTGGGCTAAAAGCCAACCTAGGAGAGACAGTGATCCCATTTTATGACTAAGGAAACAGGTTCCATGAGATGTAGTAGCTTGCCCCAAATTTAGCCAGTGAGCAAGAGGGTAGACTTCAAATCCAATACTTCTGCCTCTACCAATGCTAAGACAGTACTCAGTAGCAATGTGTGGTTATTTACATTTAAATTACTCAAACTAAATAAGGTTTAAAATTTACTCACATGGTCCCACCAGCAACATTACAAGTGCTCAAAAGCTACCAGTGACTAATGCCTATCATATCAGATGGTACATATGTCGAACATTTCCATGATCACAGAAAGCTCTGTTTGGACAGTGCTAGACCTGGAGAAACCTCAAACAGGAATGCTTGTATTTGAGTCCCAACTCTTAAATATGTTTTATTGATTTTATTAGGAAAGGAGAGTGTTAGAAGCATTCACAAGAGAGAAACATCAATCAGCTGCATCCTGTATGCCCCCCCCCCCCCCACACACACACACAGGGGATGGAGCCTGCAACATGGGCATGTGCCCTGACTGGGAACCAAACTGGGGGCCTCTTGGTGCTCAACCGCTGAGCTACACCAGCCTGGCATGAGTCCCAACTCTTGTTGCTGAATTTGAGTAAATTATAAAGTAGAGATAATGTAAACCATCTCACATAGTACTTGCTATACCAGTACTAAAAAAACAATAGCTGATCTTTCCACCAGCCCACTATGCAAGCTGATAACTTCCATCATGCTAGGCATGGGCGATGACGTTATCCCTGCCTTGGAGAGATTTGGGGGACTAGGAAAAGCCAGGTGTGTAAATAGATGTGCAGAAGTGTTTCATATTCACTAGTGTAAGTCTTAGGGCCCACAGGGCATATATTTATGGAGGAGGATGCCAGGAAGAGTGTCACAAGGGTAGGCCTTTGAGCTGAGCTTTCAAAAGAGTTCTAGATGTCCAACAGGTCTCCTGAAGTAGAGGACAAGGTGATGTTAAAGGGAGGAAGGGCTGGGGCTGGGGGCAACTTGGATAGCTATCATCCCCTTTATGACTTATCTCTGTGACCTCTTCCTCCTGCCTTGCAGAATGAGGTGTGCCCTCCTCTGGGGCACATGACTGTGTTCTAGCTTTGCAGTGAATGTTAAAGGTGCTCTCAGTGAAGATATCCACTATAGAGTATGTCAGCTGCTTACCCAGCCCTCACAGGACGGCATTGCCTGGGTGAGCCAGCCAGAACTCTCTTGTCATGGATCCATCTCTGATCTGGAGCCCCTAAAACCAAATTTGCTCCCTGATGAGAACAGACTGGGTGGTTTCCAATAAGCTGGCCCTGTCCTGGGGACATGTCTTTTGGGAAGCCCAGTCACCAGCCAATGGGGGATTGGGAAGAGTGATCTGAGTGGTTGGGGTTGTCTGGACATCTAGGTGGAGGACCCACCTTCACTGAATTGGCAGATCTAGCCAGAGACAACACAAAGCTGGCTTTTTGGACCTAGGTACTCTCTTCCCTGGAGTTTACTTAAACGGGCATTGCTAGTTTGCCTCTCAAATTACCCATATTTCCATGACCAGTAGACAACCCTTAGAGTAATAACGGGCTCATGTTAATAGTGTTTATGTTTAAAAGTGGGGCCTTGGAGTCAGATCTGGATTCCAGTGCTGGCTCTGTGTGATGAGGCAAATTATGGAACATCTTGGAGTCTTATTTATCTCACCTGTGACTTGAGGATACTACTTTGTCACCACCTCCAAAAAGGTTGCTTACTCTTGTCTTGAGAGCTGTGCATAAATTCAGTTACATTTTTTTTTTTGCAGTTGACAACGATGATCTGTTTTTGTATCTCCAAGTTATGGTGGGGTGGGGGAAGGGAGAAGTGTGTTCTGTACTTGATCATTGTTTCCTGCATTTAGGTCTTTCACATCTATCCCCAAGGACCTGCTCCTAGCCCCATCTGTCAGGCCCTGCAGATGCAATCCCACCTCACCAGGCTCCAACCACATTGGCTGCCTTTTAGTTCCCCAGAAAGGTTCTTACCCTCCTCAGGGCTGTTGCTGAGACTTGCCTCTCCCTGGAATGCTATTTCTCCCCTCTTCCCTGGCCAACTCCTGACCTTTGCATTCTGTAAAGCTTTGGCTTCAATGTCAACTCTTCAGAGAACATCCTTGACTGCCTTACCCAAAATATGCCACTTTCCTGACTAGTTCATTGCCCTTACCATACTTACAGCTGTTATATACCTTTGTTGCTTACTTTTTGTTTCCTCTCTACTGGGCTCTAAACTCCATGAGGTCAGGGATCACCTAGCCCATTGCCTAGCACGTGGTCCTCTATAAATACTGTGGTATGACAAGCCCCAGGAAGTGCTCAATGAGAAACCATGGCACGGATAGTAATTGACAACCCGATGCTGTGCGCTTCCGCCATCAGTGCTCTGCTCATCAAAGGTGTGGGGCAGGTGAAACTCAGAGCTCACCTGCTGGAACCAGCCACCTCGGCCTGATTGAGGCAAGCAATGGTTTCCAAGGCGACAATAAACAGAGGGCGGAGCCTCGGAAGCTAGGGCCCTGCTCCGCAATCCCGCGAGAGGCCGCAGGGAGGGCGCAGGGAGGGCGCGGGAGCGCGGTAAGGCGCATGCAGGGTCCCCGCGCGGCGCTGATCCTGAGCGCGGGGGAGCTGAGGGTCAGACACCCGTGCTCCACCACCTGGTACCGCCTGGAGGGCGGCCCGGTATGCAACTGGCCGCAGCAGCCGCCTGAGCCACGCACTAGTTACCCCGTCCCGTGGCCCTGGGCACGCCACTCGGAGTTTCGGCCTCCAAAGACGCTGCCATGGCCCAGACCCGCCTCCGCCTGGTCCAACGGGGCTCGTGCTGGTGGCAAAAGCCTGGCCGGCAGCCGCGCCATCCGGTCGCTCGCCCATGGCACTCACGCCCGGGGCACCGCAGATCTACGCCCCCGCGGGCCCCCGCACACCCCGGCCCGTGATGATGCCCCGCTGCAGGACGGTGAGGCCCATTGGGGTCAGCCCACCCTGGCCCGAGGCAGTAGTGACACGGACGAGAAGACTGGGGGTCGGGAGAAGAGCGATAGAGGGTTGGCATCCGGATGAAGGGCAGAGAAAGAAGGAGCGGGAGCATGGGCATTGGTGGCCAGGAGAGATGCTTGGCTGAGCCCCCGCTACTCATCTTTCCGCAGGTTCCCTGGTCCTCTGGCCAGGATTGTCCAAGGAGTCTCCGCACATGGGCCGGCTCAGAAATGCCAAGATCCATGTGGAGAGAGCTGTCAAGGTCAGAGGGGGCTAGGGAAGGAGGGGCGGTTCTAGAATGGCACAATCTGCCTCCCTGGACTAATTTATTCCATCCTTAAAAAACAAACTCCTTGATTCCACACCCATCTTCAAATACTTCCCTATTTTTTAAAAGTTTATCTTTATTGTTGAAAGTATTACAGATGCCCTCTTTGTCCCCCCCCCCTTGACCCCTTCTAGCCCGCACCTGCAAATACCTCCCTATTAAAATTTTTTTTAAATGTATTTTTATTGATTTCGAAGAGGAAGGGAGAGAGAGAAAGAAACATTAATGATAGAATCATTGATTGGCTGCCTCCTGCCCGACTCCCGGGTATGGAGCCCACAACCTGGGCATGTGCTCTTAACCTGAATCAAACCCAGGACCCTTCAGTCCACAGTCGGACATTCTACCCACTGAGCCAAACCAGCTAGGGCCCTCCCTGTTTTTGATACCCCTTCATTTAGCAGACTTGTCTACTTTACCCAGGATTCGCCCCTCAACTCCTGCCTCTCTGTTTCTGTACCCTTTCCCACTTCCTTCGGAGAACCTAGTCAAAGTCACTAGGGAAGTCCCAGGAGCAGCCCCTTTTCTGTCCCAGTCTTGGTTGGGCACCCTGTGTCATTCTGCACCGCCGCCCCACACACCCTTTCCTCTTGGCTCTCTGCTCACACCTAGGATTTCCTTTCTCCCTCCCTGGCTGCTGCTTTGAAGGTGCCTGGGACTTTAGTGGTTCCCTGGACCCCTCCCCACACCTGTCTCCTTAGCTGTGAGTCCAGACAGAGTGCTGTGCCCCCTGCATGCCCTTTCCTGCCCAGCCTGTGCTCTACCTGTACACCAGCCGCTTACTTGACATCTCCATCCAGAGAACTTACTATCATTCCCATATCCCAAACCATACTCTTGATACCCAGTCATCATTAGTCTCTGGTCTTCCCCATCTCCTAGTTGCTCAAGCCAGAAATCTGATCTTTCTGTTCACTCACCCACACATCTATTCCCATCAGCAAAAACAGTCATCTCTATTTCCAGAACAAATCCCAATCCTATTACCTTCCCTTCTCCATTGTAGCCACCCTCATTCTAGTTATCGTGATTTCTCGCCTACACAAACCACAGCAGCCTTCTCACTGGCCTCCCTACTTCCACCCTTGTCTCCTCCATCTAGTCTCCAGACAGCAGCTAGCCAAACTTTTACAGCCTCCAGTCACAGCACTCCCTCACTTGCCTTTAGTGCCTTACCCTACTGTGGATATAAAGTTCAAGACCATTTCCAAGGCCTGCAGGAGCTCTCCCCTCATTTCCACTCTAACCCTGGCCCCCGTCCAATCCCTTTAGACCTCCCTCCAGCCTCAAGACCTTTGCACATGCTTTTCCCTTTGTCTGAATTGCCATTTGTCCAGCTCTTAATTCGTGACTCCTTCTCCACATCCCCTGACTATGTATTTCTAGTTTCTCTGGATCCCCATTAAGTATCCAGTTTTTGGAGTCAGCCAGCCTGGATTTAAATCCCTGCTTTTTCACTTAATTACTGTGTGGCCAAGCTATTCAACCTCTCTATGCCTCTGCTTCATAATCAGTTAAAACTGATTATATATATTACTAACAATAACATGTATTTTTAACAGAGGCCCCGTGCATGAATTTAGTGCATGGGGGGGGGGGCGGGCAGGGGAGGGTCCCCTCAGCCCAGCCTGCACCCTCTCACAATCCTGGACCACTGGCTCCTAACCGCTCACCTGCCTTCCTGCCTGATCTCCCCCAACTGCCCCCCTGCCAGCCTGATCACCTGTAACCTCCTCTGCCTGATGGCCTGATTGCTCCTCACTGCCCCCGCTGCTGGCCTGGTTGCCCCTAACTGCCCCCCTGCTGGCCTGGTCACCCCTAACTGCATCTGCCTGCCGACCTGATCGCCCCCAACTGTCCCCCCACCCCCCCCCCCCCGCCAGCCTGATTGCCCCCAACTACCCCCCCTGCTGGCCTGGTTGCCCCACACAACCTGCTGTTCGGTCATTTGGTTGTCCCTCACTAACCCCCCTGCCAGCCTGGCCGCCCCACGCAGCCTGTTTGGTCGTCCTTTGGGTTGCGACAGTTGCATATATATATTTAACACATAGGTGTTCAATAAATATCAACTATTATCATAATTTTGTAGTCAAAATTATGCCAGCTTCTGATACAACCATATTTATATATCTACTTGTTTATAATCTGTCTCCTCTACTAGAATAACAAAATTCTGGTTCACCATTCCCTATGTCTAGCACATAGGCAGTACTTACTGAGCAAGAATCCTTCTCACCTTACAGCAGAAGAAGATCTTTATGATCCAAGGCCACTACCCGGTGATCCGGTGCCTCTTGCGCCGCAGGGGCTGGGTGGAGAAGAAGATGGTCCATTCGTCGGGCACCACCCTACTGTCACCCCAGAAGCATCTGAATAGCTCAGTAATGGGCGATAGCGACATCACTGAGGATGGTGAGCAGTTCCCTCCATTTCCACAAGCTGCCTCTCTCAAGTGGCTTTCCTTTGGTTTCCACTGTCCCAGGGTTGAGGCTTTGGCATGGGCCTATGGGGCAGGGACAGGGGCCTCACCAGGCCTGGGCTCTCTCTGCATTTGCAGATGATCAAGATGAGGACGAGGAGTTCCAGCAATCACAACTCTTCAACGATGATGTACTGGAATTGGATGACCTAGATGGTACACATGCTGTGATGGTGAGGGCGAAGGGGCTGGCAGGGTTCTGCTTAGTTGGAGGGAGAGCATTAGAGTCCAGCTGGATGACCCCAGACAAGTCCTTTCCTTCCCTGAGCCTCAGTTTCCCCATATGCAATAAAACCTAATTGCTTCTCTAAAGCTTGGATGGGCCAGCAGAGCGGCGAGGGACACATTGGTGCTCAGACAAGGCTAGCCTGGGATCAGAACTCGGCTAGGTTGTATCAGAAGCTGGCACAAACTCCATGTCTAGGAATCCCCCCTTCCAAATAAAAACCACATAGTTCATCTCCTTCCTCTGCCCTTGGCAAGCGAAGGCTGGAAGGAAGGGCTTAAAAAGCTTGGAAAGAGGCTGATGTGATGGTGTGGAGGATTTGTGTGTGGAGGTGAGGACACTCGGCTTCGAGTCTTTCCACCACCACTTAGTAAGTTGAACTATACCAAATTGCCATTTTTGTATGTCAGGAAAGGTTGAGCATTCTCAGTTTCATACGGCTCAACCTTGGCAGCCCTTGGACAAGTCACCCTTCCTGTGCCTCAGTTTCCTCATTTGTGAAATGGGGACCACAGTAACATCTGCCTCATAGGGGTTTGGTGAGGATTAAATGAGATGACATGGAAAGTACTGAGAACATGGTCTAGCATGTGGTCTTATTGCTTATTAATAATCCTACCTCCCAGAGTTGTAGGAAAGATAGAGAGATGTAGAGCCTTTGTCACATGCTATGTGCCCATCAGCTTAGAGTCACTGTCCTGTCTCTGAGCAATCACTGATAGCCACGGGCCAGAACAAGGCATGGTATTCAGCTGTATGGCTTAGTCACTGCCTCGAGGTACTTGGCCACAGGATTTGCAAGCCTGTCTGCTCCCTACTCACCAAGTATGTGCCCTGGTGGAAGAGCTGTTCTTTTTTATTTTGCACAAAGATGGTATGAGGGCTAGAGGCCACCTTGGAAGTGTCCTCTCTTTCCATTCACTCACCCTGCTCAGCAGGGCAGGAGGAGGCCTCCTCAGGCCTTGTGCTGCCCACACCAGCCTCCCCTGTCTCCTCTCCCCAGTCCCGCATGGTTCGGAATGAGATCCCCTACTTCATCTGGACCACTCGGCGGGATGTGCTGGACTGTCGCTTCCTCTCCAAGGATCAAATGGTCAACCACTATGCCCGGGCTGGCTCATTTACCACAAAGGTGGGCTCCCCAGGACAGCAGGCATTACAGTTTCCACCCCTCACCCCCCAGCCCTTGGGCTAGCACCCCAGTTCTCTGCTCTCCTTGTCAGTAAGAGAGAGTTCTCAGGAGGAGTTTGGTCTATAATTCAGTGGGATTTGGAGTTGGACAGTCCTGCAGCATGTCTGGCACATGTAGACATTGACTAAAATAGGATTCAAACGGGATCTGGAGCCAGAACAAACACCAAGTCCAATGACTGAGCAAGAGGGCCCTTATCTCCTAAGCAGAGGATATCTGACTGATGAATCCATTCTATCTTACCTGGGTTTATTAACAAGTGACTTCACCTCTCTGAGCCTCAGTTTCCTCATCTTTAAATGAGAATACCAGTAAAACTAGCTTCTAGGATTGTGGCAAGAATGATGTCTTTATAATTGGGACCTGTTAGTGTATTTTTTGGTGTGGATTGGGAAGGATTCCTAGAGGAAGCAGTCAGTAAGAATGTGAAAGGGTAGGTAAGAGGGATGTGGGGCATTCTCGGCAGAGGGACTGTGTGGGCAAATATATCGAGATATGAGCGAATCAGGCCTAGCAAGTGGGCAGAGGCTCTGAGAATGTCCAGGTATAGTCTGCCTGAACTGTCTGGGCATGTGCCGAGGATGAGAGCCCCTGTGAGGTTCTCTGGGCAAGTCCCACCCTGCCCCCTCATCAGCTAATTCCATAGGTGGGTCTATGTCTCAATCTCCGGAATTTGCCATGGTTTGATAAGGCTGATGCTGACTCCTTCTTCCCACGCTGCTACCACCTGGGGGCTGAGGAAGACAAAAAGGCCTTCATAGGTAAGGAGATGCCCAGCCCTGTGCCTGGACCCGTCCAGCTGAGGATGAAGGCAAAAGCCCTGGCTGGTGTTGGAGAGCAAAGGGCTTCTCTCTTCATTCTCTTGTCCACCCCAACAGAATTCCTTCTCCATCCCTAATCCTTATCTTTCCCTGAGGTGCCTCCCTTACTGAGCCTCCTAGCTTGGTAAGCCCAGACCTTCAGAAGATCTTAGTTAGCTTATATTCTAGAGCAGGTTCTAAAAGTTGATCGATGGGCTGAGTTTGGGTTCCAGGCCTGTGTCAAATTCCACTGGCTAGATTGGGTTCTTAATCTAGAAAAGACTTTGGACTTCTAAGGCAGAATAGTTTCCAACTCCAGAACATGTTCTAAATTCAGGTCAGAGTATATGGTAGGTTTAAGTTAGTCTCCAGACCAGGGTTTGGTTCTCAGACTAGAATAAGTATCAAGAGTCTATCAGGAACAGAAGAGAAAAATTAGACAACAGGCCTGGATGAGATTCTTTTTTTTGGGGTGAGGAGGGGAGATTCTTCATATATCTATATCTATTATTGATTTCAGAGAGGAAGGGGGAGAGAGAGAGATAGATAGATAGAAATAACAATGTTGAGAGAGAATCATTGATCAACTGCATCCTGCATGCCCCATATGGGGGATCGAGCTTGCAACCCTGGCATATGCCCTGACTGGAATCAAACTGTGACCCCCTGGTTCATAGGTCGATACTCAACCACTGAGCCATGCCGACTGGGCATAGGTAAGATTCTTAAGGCAGAATATGGGCCAAGTCAGGTCAGATTCTAGGTCTGGTTCTATAGTTGAAATAGGAGCCAGGTTCTAACCCAGGTTCTAGAGTCAGAAGGTAGTCAGGTTCTGGATCCAAAATGGGGCAGGTCATGATCAGGTTCCAGAACCAGAACAGGCCTGGAGCCTAGGGCTGAGCAGAGTATCTCCTGCCCTGGGAGCAGAGGACTTCTGGTTGACAGCTGCCCGCAACGTTCTCAAGCTGGTGGTAAAGTCCGAATGGAAGTCATATTCTATCCACGCAAAAGAGGAAGAGGCCCCAGGTAAATACTGTGTGATTCCCTCTACTCCCTCACCCACTTATCCTCCCATACACCCACCCATCAATTCATTATTCATCCACACATTATCTATATAAATTATCTGTATTATCCACTTCCCTTTCCCACCAACCCATCCATACATCTACCCACCATCCATCCTTCCATCCATCTACTCATCTATCTACCTGCTCACCCACACACCCACCGATCTCACATTCACCTACCCATGCAGCCATTCATCCATCTATCTCTCCATCTATCCCCACACTATTGATCTACTCATTCACCTACCTTCTCAGCAACACATTTCCTATCCATCTCTCCACTCCTCCACCTTCCTACCTGTTCTTCCACAGATCCATCTGCCCATTTATCCACCTGCTTTTCCATCCTCCTATCCACCACCTGTCTGTCCTCCAATCCATCACTCATCCATTCTTCTGTCCCAACCCATACCCACCTCTCTTCCTATCCATTTGTCAATTGATCCACTGCCTCATTCAGCCCTCCCATGGGCCTGGCATGTGGCCAGCTCTCTAGCAATGACAGACTAGGGCTGAGGACAGACTGAGGGCTGTCTTGGGACAGGATCTCTGTGGAGAAGTAAGCAGTGAAACCGTGTAGATTTTTCATGTGGTCTGAGGACCCCTAGTTCCTTGTGGAGGGGGACATAGAAGATGCCACATTCCATGTTGGCTCACCCTATTACTTGCCTTTCTCTCTCTGGACTTAGCTCCTATCCCATACTGTAATCCAGGACCTATCAGCCAAGGATTCAGGGACATAAGAGGCAGGTCTACAGGGAGGTGGGAAATCCCTGTCTCTTCCAGAGGGAGGCCTTCCCATTGCAGTTCCCTAGGTGTGTCAGGTGCAAAGAAGACTGTTGTATGCCAGGATCAGGGCACAAGGGCCACAGGTGTGTCAGAGGTCCCACAAGCAGAGAGACTGCATGTGTTTGGAGCTATAGGTGCTGAGAGGCCCTGGGGACTGTTAGGGTGGACCCTCAAGTGAGTGACAGGTCCTGGGGCAGTGGGGAACTAGGGTGAGCACTAGGGTCTCGGGTGAATTTAGAATAAAGCCTCAGGTAAGTGAGGCTGTGCTGGGCCTCAGGTGTATTTAGGATGAGTCCTCCGATAAGTGACAGGCTTTGGAACCGTGGGTGCCATGGCATTTGTCAGGTTACCTGTCAGAGAGTGACAGGCCCCTCCCTACCTCTGCAGCAGACGAGCAGCCCAAGAAACTGGAGAAAAATCCAGTGATGTTGACTCCAGAGTTTGTGGATGAGGCTCTATGCGCCTGCGAGGAGCACCTTAACAACCTGGCCCACCTGGACATTGACCGGGACCTGGAGGCCCCACTGTCCCTCAGCCCGGCGGGCCGGTCCCTCTTCCTACAGCGCTACTACCAAGTGGTCCAGTGAGTACCTCTGCACCAGGGCGTGGGACATGGCCAGGTGCCCCTTGCTGTAGGGGGCCTCCATGTTCTAAGCGAATGCTCAGTCAGAGACAAACCCTCTCTTTGTAGTGTAGCCCTGCACCTCCTCCCTAAGCCTCCCCGTTTTGTTCCCCCTGTACTTTCCTGCTCAAGAACTCTTAAGGGCTCCCACTACCTCCATGATAGGGTACAAAGCATTCTTCCTGGATCTTGGCATAGCATAGTCACAAAGATCATGGCCTGTGCTATCAGGTCAACCTCAATTCAAGTCCTAGCTTTGTAACTTTCAAGCTCTGTGACCTTGGGAATGTCACTAATCTTTTTCTCAAATACAAAATAGTTAAGATAATATCTTCCTCAAAGGTAGGATTCAATAGGATAATTTGTATCATGTGCTCAGCATAGACTCAGTATTCACTCACAAAATAAGAATCTATTTAGTCATTTAGATTTTATCCTAGAGACCAGTGTTTCTGAAAGTGTGTTACATAGGATGCTAATTCTAAAGAATGTAAATTGACTGTTGCGGGGGGTGGGGGGGGGAGGAAGGGAGGGCTTTTGTGGTCAATCATACTGGTATTTGGAAAACATTGGGTTAAACAGAGTTAATTAAAACAGGTTTCCTTGGTGCAGGGCCTTTCAGAATATATTGGTGGTATATACCTCAGAGAGAGAGAGAGAGAGTATGCAATACAGCAGGTCCTCAAATAACTTTGTTTTGTTATAATGATGATGAGATGCTATAGAACTTAACTTTTGTTTATATCAATTAGCCTATGGTAAAATTGGTTTTGTTATATGTCGTTTCACTTAGTTGCAGAATTTATTGACAATGTTAAGGGCTTACTGTATATTCTGTACTTATATGACCCTAGTGGTGTCTTCTCCCCCACCCCCACCCCCCCCAAGCATCCTGAGGGATTGTGTTTTCAGAACCCACTTTGGGAAAGAGTTCTTTTTGTAGTTGTTGTTAATCTTTACCCAAGGATCCTTGTTAATCCTTACCCAAGGATTTTTTTCCATTGATTTCCCCCCCCCCCCCTTTTTTAAGAGAGAGTAGAAGGGAGGGAAGGAGGGGAAGAGAGAGACACATCGATTGGTTGCCTTCTGCATCTGCCCGAGTGGGGCCGGGGATCGAACCTGCAAACCAGGTGTGTGCCCTTGACCAGGAATCAATCCCGAGACCCTTCAGTGTTTGGACCAAGGCTCTAACCACCGAGCCACCGGCCAGGGTGGAAAAGGGTTCTTGAGCAGAGGAAAGGAGTGCCGAGATGAGACTGGAGCTGTTGTAGGGAGATTCCATTCAGTAGAGGAGTGCAGGAGAGACAGGAGGGAGAAGTGTCCTGAGGGCAGGAGAACACTCAGCTTGTGTGCCAAGTATTGTGCCAGGCTCCAGAAATGACACATAGTCCCTTCCCTCAAGGAACACAGACTCAAATGGAGTGATGAGGGCCTCAGCTGGGGTGGGGCTCATAGAAAAGGATGATTTGATAGAGGAGACTGAAGAACTAATAAACGAACTTTGAATAAATGACATACTGAGCAAACCCACATCATTGATAAATAATTCATTTGTATCTTCTTTAAATGTCAGAAAATGAAATTGACCCTATACTTTCATTTTAGCTACCAGAACATGTAAAGTCACCCTTCTTAAACTAAGTATTATCGAGACTGCGTTGAACATTACGTGAAAATAATTTGAATCTTATTTATTTCCGGGTATAGGACAAGTTCTAAGAGGACTGAAGGAACCTCTCAAAAGTCAGAATTTCATGAAATATTGCATCATATAACATAGTGTTGAGTTGTTTAGTACAGATGGTTAGCATTCATTAATTCATTCAATATTAACTGTTATGTTTCTCAACTCGCCCCCTCCCCATACTCTCTCCAATCTCCCCCCAGCCCCCTTTTCCTCTGGTAATCACCATGCTGTTGTCTGTGTTTCTTAACTTTTAAAACAAATCCATGACTCAGCAGCCAGGCTTTTATTAAGGTTGACTTTCCACAAACACACTGGTTGTTTTCCTTTTTGCTAAATATAAAATCATATTGTCATGTTGAACATACTTTTTCAAATTACACGTGCCCCTGCCATTCTCATGTGACAGTTTTCTGGGCCACGTCACAGATTTACTGTGAGATGGCCCATGGAAAAGTTTCCAGTAGACCTTCTAGAAACAGAGGCGTCAGGACTTAGATGTGACTAAGAGGCCCTGCTATGCCCTTTCCATCTGGCTGTCCCTGTCCCTGGCTCTGCCCCCGTGGTTGCTGCTGCCTCCCTGTTGAAAGATCAGGTCTCCATGGCTGGAGACATGCAAGAGGCCAAGGTGTTAAAGGAGGCTTCCTCCTACTCATAAGAGAAGAAATGGGAGAGTTTGGGCCAGGCAGCCATCTGGGGTATTTTGTGACTTGGTTTATTTCAGGACATTTTGTGTCCTGTAGGGCAGCATTCGCCAACCTTTCAGACCTCACGGACCACCAGTGGTCCGCGGACCACCGGTTGGCGACTGCTGCTGTAGGGAACAGGGTCTCTCTTTGTCCATGAACTGTGCAGACCAGTTATGGAGGCAAGCTCCTGCCAAAGTACTTGCTTATCCAACCATTCATTCATTTGGCAAACTTTTAGGGAGTGCTGGTATACTGCTTGGAGATGGGAACGCAACAGAGAATAACAGCTACACAAATGTTCCTGCTCTTATGGAGCTTACATTCCATTGAGGGGAGACAGATATAACCACTAAGTATAGATGTCAGGTGGTAGGTGATAGGAAGAGAAGAGAAATAGAGCAAGGAGATGTGTGATACAGATGTGCTTGAAAAGAATTAGGCTAGGAAGGGATTCACCTATCAACCAGTGTTAGGTCCAGATTAGAAGGGGAATGAACCCTCAAAAGCACCTGTGATGGAGGAATCAGGCAGGATGGTGTTTGTGTCCTGGCTCAGCTCCTAAATTCAATTTGTGACCTTGGGCAAGTCTCTTAACTCTCCAGGCTTCAGTTTACACTGCTCTAAAATGGGACCAGTAATACCTTCCGGGCAAGGCCACAGAGAGGATTAGTGATAATGTATGTAAAGCCCTTCGCCACAAAGCCTGGCACATAGTGGCCCCTCACCATTAAATGCCATATGATTAAATTCTGCCAAAGGCAACTTTAATGTAATGGAAAGGGAGGTGGCAGAAAATGGAGTTTTTGGCGTGGGTGTGGGCTGTAGTAAGTGGTGCCTTTTCCCATTCCAGCAGTCTAGGATGATGCCCTGGGTAGATAAGAATTTGGGGGGCAGCTTGAGGGTGGGTGTGGAGGTTTGAAAGAGACCTATCTGGATCTTTAGGGAGGGAAGGGCACGACCAAGGCTGGTAGGACCGTGGCCAGGGGAGCTTGTGTCTCCCTTTGCCTTGTCCACCTGGCTGCCCCTGGGCCCAGCCCTGCCCAAGACCCATTATCTCCCCAACAGCGAGGGGGCAGAACTCAGGCACCTGAACGCTCAGGTCCAGCGCTGTGAGGACATCCTGCAGCAGCTGCAGGCCTTCGTGCCCCAGATGGACATGGAAGGAGATCGCAACGTCTGGATCGTGAAGCCAGGAGCCAAGTCCCGTGGCCGAGGTGGGTGTCAGCCCCCGCTTCCTGCACCAGCACCCTGCAGCCTACCTCACCATCTAGAGCAGCGGTCGCCAACCTTTCGGGCCCCACGGTTGGCGACCGCTGCTCTAGAGGCCAGGCTGTCAATAGTGCAGACTCTATTGGAGTCAAACTGCCTATATTTGAATCCCAGCTCTGCTATTAGTATGCGGTGTGACCTTGAGCAAGTTATATCACCTCTCTGAACCTCAGTTCCCTCATCTATGAGAGATGATAAGACTTCCTGTGAAGTGCATCTAAAGCTCAGCATGGTGCTCGGCACAGAGTAATCATCCCATAGAGGTTGGTTGCTGTGATGATGCAGCTTCTCCTCTCCTGCCCTCAGAGTTGGGATGATGCTTTAGGTAGGTCTGGTGATACTCATGTGCAGGTACTTGGATTTGACCACCCTTGTAAGGTATATAGCATAGTGGTTTAAGGCAGTGGTCGGCAAACTCAGTCAACAGAGCCAAATATCAACAGTACAACAATTGAAATTTCTTTTGAGAGTCGAAAACTGACTTCTGCGCATGGGCCACGAAGTTTCAATCGCACTGTATGTGCGTGCCCACACGTGGTATTTTGTGGAAGAGCCAAACTCAAGGGGCCAAAGAGCTGCATGTGGCTTGCGAGCCGCGGTTTGCCGACCACTGGTTTAAGGTATGGATGCTAGGAGCCAGAATGCCTGGGTACAAACCCAAGCTCTACCTCCTGCTATTTGTAAAGTTTTGGTCAGGTTAGTTAACCTCTCATGCCTCATTTTCATCATTGGTAAAATGAAGGCAGTAATACCTTCCCGAGAGGATTAGATAAGTATAATATATGTAAAGTACTTAGATCCTGTGCGTTTACATAGTAACTGCTATATAAGTGCTATTATTTTTAGCTATTATTCTGGCTGCTCAGCCCCCTGTGAATGGAATCTGAACAGGAGAGCCAGCACACGGGGGTTGTGCCTTTGCCCAGCCTTTAAACACTGGTTAAGGACTTCTGAGCTGTAGAAAACAGACTCGGCAGATCCCTCCAAATACTGCCTGTGGATGAATTTGTTCACGTCCAAGTGAAGCTGTTACAGATCCAAACTGTGGGACACACTCTTGGGAATGTCACTTCAAAACCAACACTGTGGTCTTTCTTTTTCTACCTTGGAAATAGTTTTGTTGGTTTTTTTCTAAGTATGAAAATACATGTTATTATATTTAAGAAATTAGACTACAGAAAAGTATAAAGACAAAATCAAAAGCCACCCTTGATTACACTGAGATAACTACTGTTAACATTTTGCTGTGTTTTTTTCTATACGTCCTCTTTGTATTTGGAGAGAGACTTTTATTTTATTTTAAACAAAAACATACTATTCATTTTTCCATATCTTTCAATAAGAATTAGTATTACTCATTTATTCTTTGCATATTTCTTCTTAACAGTAGATCTTGGAGATCACCCTATTTCAGAACATCTAAATCTGCCTTTCTTTTAAATTTAGCTTATTGTTAAGGATACTTTTATTTATTTATTTTATTTTTTATTTTTTTAAATTTCTTTATTGATTAAGGTGTCACATATTTGTCCTTATCCCCCCATTCCCATCCCACACCCCTCCCCACGGATGCCCCAACCCCCTGTTGAACTTAACCATTGGTTAGGCTCATATGCATGCACACAAGTCCTTTGGTTGATCTCTCCCCCCTCCCCCCACTCTCCCCTATCCTCCCTCTGAGGCCCGATAGTCCGATCGATGCCTCCTTGTTTCTGGTTCTGTTCTTGTTCATCAGTCTATGTTGTTCATCATTTCCCCTAGATGAGCGAGATCATGTGTTACTAGAAATACACTTAAAAGAACTGAATGTGAGACGAGCAATAATAGTTATGCTGACAGGCAAATGAATCAGTCTGTAGTGAGTTTCTTTCTGAACCAACAGTTCTTTTGAGACCCAACATCAATGTCCACCAGTTCCTTATGTGTACATGTCGGCACTGACCCCTCAGCTCTGGATGGAAGGATACTTTTAAAAGACACCAACTAGCAAGAATAACACAATGGATCCCCATGTACCTAGCACCAAATTTAAAAATTCTCTCTCCATTTTTAGAAAAAACTTAATTGAAATGTATATATAACATGCCTCATTGAAAAGGGTTCACATTGTGAGTATACAAGTCAATGAATTGTTGCAGTTGAGGAAAGAGCACCCAGATCATGAAATAAAACATTACCTGGTCCTGGCCAGGTAGCTCAGTTGGTTAGAGCATAGTCCCTATATGCCAAGGTTTTGGGTCCGATTCCCCCGTCAGGGCACATACAAGAATCAATCAATGAATACATAAATAAGTGGAAAAACAAATTGATGTTTCTCTTTCTTCTGTCCTCCCTCTCTGAAAGAAAGGAAGAAAGAAAGATAGAAAGGAAGGAAGAAAGGTAGAAAGGAAGAAAGGAAACATTTGCACCCAAGAGACCACGCCCATAATTCCTCTCAGTCTCTACCTCCCCACAATGGTGATTCCTGTTAATCTTTTTTTACACAAGGCATCGTGTTTTGGGGAATCTTGGTTATCAGTCTAGCCATTTGAGAAAGGATCTAGCTTGGGAACCAGCCACAAATTATTCTGTGTCATTGGCAGGAGATCAGGCTGTTTGGGGGCCTAACAATGAAGAATGGGTTTGATTTGTGAGTGTGTGTATGTGTGTGTGGTTTGCAATGCAATTCTGATATTTATCGGCATTAAAATGATGCCTTATAAGCTAAGATACTTAACTTCACTAGTTATAAAAGAGATACAGTTAAAATAAGATACCATTTTCTGCCCAGGAGAATGGCAAAAACAAGTGTTAGGTAGGATGCAGGCAAATACAGTGTCGTACACTCTTGCTTGGAGTGCAGATCAGTGTAACATCTTTGGCAATATAAAATGGAAAAATGCACATACCTTGGAACCAGCAAATCTAGGGCTAGAAATTCATTCTACAGGCGACTAATAATAATGGTATGCGTTAACATTTACTGAATGCTCACCATGTGCCAAGCACTATTCTATATTCGTAACATATTTAAATGTATGGAATCCTATGAGACTGAGGCACACATACTAGTAGACTCTCCAACCACCTGGAAGGATACCCATAGGACCCGAGAGCTGCAGTTGGCTGCCTCTGGGGAAGGAGATGTATACTTAATTGTATACCCTTTTGTACTGTCTACTTTGTTTCTCATTTTATATTGTTAATTATATTGAAAAAACTAATCAAAGTCATATATGCACATGGTATGTGTGTGTGAGTGTGTGTGTGTGTGTGTGTGTATTTATTTATTTATTGTTAATCCTCACTCGAGGATATTTTTCCATTGTTTTTTTTTTTTTTTTTTTAAGAGACAGTGGAAGGGAAGGAGGAAGGAGAGAGAGAGAGAAAGAAACACATCAATTGGTTGCCTCCCATACATGCCCCCATAGGGGCCGGGGTTCGAACCTGCAACCCCCCTGAGTACAGGCTGATGCTCTAACCACTGAGCAACATTTCCCAGGGCTGTGCATGGTTTTCCAAAAGCACAGTGTTGTCTGAAATTTTATTCATGTATATATTCCTTTTCATTCAAACAAAACTGACTTTAACAGGTGTTTAGAGAGAGAGGAAAGGAGAGGGAGAGAGAGAAACATCTATGTGAGAGCGAAGCATCAGTTGGCTGCCTTCTGCATGCTCCCTACTCGGTATCAAGCCTGCAACCCGGGCATGTGCCCTGGCTGGGAATCAAACCAGCAACCTTTTGGTGCATGCGATGACTCCCAACCAACTGAGCCACACCAACCAGGGTGAAACGAATTAATTTTAAAATATTTAAGCCCTTAGCAGATTTTCAACTTTCCCAAAGGCAAAGGGTTCTGATTGAGGCAGGCAGCCTTACCCACTTGGCCCTGTCTTTTCTGTGGGGCTGAGAGCTTATGGTGAGTTCTCTATGGTCTCCAGGTCTTCTCCCAACCAGAGCCTGCCCTGGTCCCTGACCACTCCATTTCCCCCTTAGGCATCATGTGCATGGACCACCTGGAGGAGATTCTGAAACTGGTGGACGGCAACCCCCTGTTGATGAAGGATGGCAAGTGGGTTGTGCAGAAGTATATCGAGCGGCCCCTGCTCATCTTTGGCACCAAGTTTGACCTGAGACAGTGGTTCCTGGTGACCGACTGGAATCCACTTACCGTGTGGTTCTACCACGACAGCTACATCCGCTTTTCCACGCAACCCTTCTCCCTGAAGAACCTGGACAAGTGAGCCCCACCACTCATCTCCCATGAGCCCCCAGTCTAGTTGGGAAGCTGGCAAGAAACAGGCAATTCCAGTATAATGCTGGGCTCCAAACACAGACTCTGCAGGCAGGCAGACCCTCCGTCCATCCCGCCATCCATCGCACCATCCTTCCACCCACCGATACTTACTGAGTGTGTACCTGTGCCATTCTCTGTTCCAGGCACTTGGGACACATTGGTGAACAAAACAAGAGCCTAGCTCTCTCTCAGGAGTTCACAGTCTAATGGGAGAAACAGACAAGCAATGAACATAATAAGTAAAATCATCTAATAGGCTAAAAGGTGATATGAAAAATAAATAGAAATGGAGAGCAGGGTAAAGAGGGGTCAGGAGAAATTTGAGAGGAACAAAGCAAGTTGCATCATTAACTTGTGGGGTGAAGATAGGACTTGAGCACATGCCTCAGTGACTACAAGGCCCATACTCTTACCCACCTTCTTATCTCCCAGGCACTGGGAGGGTTAACTGGCACTGGCCCAAAGCACTTAATATTGTGTTCCCTATAGTCAGTGCCCTCAGAAGACGTCCTGAGAGAGAAAATTGGTTCTGGCCCTAGAAGAATGTTATGGGCCCCAGGACTTTGTCCTTGTCCTCCCCCGCAGGAACCCATCTCAAGTTGAATGGTCCACATTGGTCCCGGGCTGGGTCCAGGGTTTGCCTGCCCTCCCCAGGTTTGGACGCGAGGGGCCAAGGGGCTCAGACCTCAGCTTTCTGTTCTCTGCCCCAGCTCAGTGCACCTGTGCAACAACTCCATCCAGAAGCACCTGGAGAATTCGTGCCATCGGCACCCGCTGCTGCCCTCAAACAACATGTGGTCGAGCCAGAAGTTCCAGGCCTACCTGCAGGACATGGGGGCCCCAAATGCCTGGTCCAGTGTCATCGTGCCTGGCATGAAGGCTGCAGTGATCCATGCTCTGCAGACTTCCCAGGACACGGTGCAGTGTCGGAAGGCTAGCTTTGAGCTTTATGGCGCTGACTTTGTGTTTGGTGAAAACTTCCAACCCTGGTTGATCGAGATCAATGCCAGCCCCACCATGGCGCCCTCCACGTCTGTCACCGCCCAGCTCTGTGCCGGTGTGCAAGCCGACACCCTGCGTGTGGTCATTGACCGGCGGCTGGACCGAAACTGTAACACGGGAGCCTTTGAGCTCATCTATAAGCAGGTGAGGTGTCCGGGCCCAGGCACGACCCCAGGGAATCTTCATCCCTTCCTGATAGCCTCATAGTAAAGCAAAGGACAGACCCAGTTCAAGTCAGTGACTTAGTACATCTGCTTCCTCATCTGTAAGATGGAGATGCTACTACCATCTTTTTCATGGGGTTTGGGAGGGTGAAATGAGTTAATTTGTATGAGTAATAGTTCTACAGAGGCGTATAGCATAGTGTTCCTGAACCTCCCTGGTTTCAAATCTCTGCTCAATAACTACAAGCTCTGTCACTTGGAATAACTTTTTAATCTCTAGGGGGTAGGAGGCCTGAGTTTCCTCATCTGTAAAGCACGAATGAAAACAGTACCTACCTCATAAGGTTGTGAGAATTAAATGAGTTAAAAGCACACTAGAATAGTGCCTGGCACATAGTAAATGCTACAGAGGTTTTAGCTATTGTTGTTATTACCTAATAACGTTGTTAGGCATTTCATTATAAATGGCATCACCTGCAAAATGCTTGGATGTATAGAGTTAGTGGAAACTGCTGCTGTTGTTATTATAGACACTCCTGCCCAAAAAGGAGAGGCAGGGTGGGAAGTACACAGGAATCACTGGTCCATAGAAATTCTGAAATCCAGTCCTAACATGTATTTCTAGTTTTGCTATTAGGAACCACTGTTACTTCCTAGGAGTTCTCCATGGCTCTTGCTTCCATTCATTGGGATCTCAGTTCAGCCCTGAATCTCCCTTCCTTTTCCATGAACATTCTCAATAGTTCCTAGACTGTTACTTGCTCATAGAAATTTGGGGGTACAAAAGCCCCTTTTCATTCTCATTTCATATTGCATCTGTCCCTTCTAGTCCAAGTTGATATTTAAAAGCCTTGTGTGTTTCTTTTCCTTTCTTAATTTTTATTTATTGATTTGAGAGAGAGAGAGAGAGAGAGGAAAAGAGAGAAACATTAATTTGTTCTACTTATTTATATATTCATTGTTTCATTCTTGTATGTGCCCTGACTGGGGATCAAACTCGGAACCTTAGCGTATCGATGTTCTAACCAACTGAGCTTCCCGACGAGGGCCATGTGTTTCTTATATATCAATTTATCATCCATTATATTACACAAAAGCCATGTCCACAAACATAAGAGCTCTTCTCTATTCTGTGAGACCGCTGTAGCACATCAGCCCTCAAAATTATAGAAGCGCTGCTGTCGCAGACCTCTCTGCTAACTCAAAATGTTTGAGAGACTGAAACATACTAGTAAGACCTACAGGTGTGCCTATCAGGCATGACTTAGATCTCTCTGAAATTTGGTTGTGGTTTTTAAAAATTGAGATGTAATTGACATATTATATTAATTTCAGGTGTACAACATAATGATTTGATATTTGTATATATTGTGAAATGATCACCACATAAGTCTAGTTAACATCCATCACCACATGTAGTTAACAAAAATTTTTTTCTTGTGATGAGAGCTTTTAAGGTCTAATGTCTTAGCAACTTTCAAATATACAACACAGTATTAACAACTCTATCACCATGCTGTACATTACATCCCCACGACTTACTTATTTTATAACTGGAAATTTAAACCTTTTGACCACATTCACCCATTTCACTCACTCCTCATCCTCCTGCCTCCGGCAAACACTAATCTGCTCTCTGTATCTATGAGTTCAGTTGTTTTGTTTTAGTTTCAGTTTTTTTTAAGGTTCCACATATAACTGAGAATATGTGGTGTGTGTCTTTCTCTGACTTATTTTACTGATTACAATGCCCTCATGGTCCATCCATGTTGTCACAAGTGGCAAGATTTCCTTCTTTTGGGGGCTGAATAATATGCCAATGTGTGTATATATCATTTTTATTATCCATTTATCTGTCACTGGATGCTTAGCTTGTTTCCATGTCTTGATTTTGTAAATAATGCTGCCATGAACTTGAGGGGTACATATATTTTTTCAAGTTAGCATTTTTGCCCCCTTTAACTTCTTGATTTTTTTTTTAAGAGAGAGGAAGAGAGTGGTGGAGCGAGAGATAGAAACATCGATGAGAGAGAAAGATCGATCAGCTGCTTCTTGCATGCCCCGCACTGGGGGTTGAGCCCGAATTGATTTGGCAACCTCTTGGTGCACAGGATGATGCTCAACCAACTGAGTCACACTGGCCGGGCTGGATATTAACTTCTTATCAGATATTTGATTTGCAAATATTCTATCCCATTTGGTTGGCCTTTTCATTTTTTTTCTTTTATTGGCCTTTTCATTTTGTTGATGGTTTCCTTTGCTGTGATGTTTTTTAGTTTGATATAGTCCCACTTGTTTATTTTTGCTTCTGTTGCCTTTGCTTTTAGTATCAAATCCAAAAAATCATCATCAAGATCGATGTCGAGGAGCATAGTACATGTTCTCTTCCAGGAATTTATTCTTTTTTTTTTTTTTAATATATTTTATTGATTTTTTGCAGAGAGGAAGAGAGAGGGATAGAGAGTTAGAAACATCGATGAGAGAGAAACATCGATCAGCTGTCTCTTGCACACCCCCCACTGGGGATGTGCCCGCAACCAAGGTACATGCCCTTGACCGGAATCGAACCTGGGACCCTTGAGTCCGCAGGCCGACGCTCTATCCACTGAGCCAAACCGGTTTCGGCCAGGAATTTATTCTTATAGGAGTTCTAGGTTTTAGGTCTTACGTTTAAGTCTTTAGTCCATTTTGAGTTGATTTTTGTATATAGTGTAAGATAGGGTTCCGGTTTCATTCTTTTGCATGTGACTGCCCATTTTCCCAAAACCATTTATTGAAGAAATTGTCCTTTCCCCATTTGTATATTCTTGTCATAAATTAATTGTGTGGGGTTAATTCTGGGCTTTCTATTCTGTTCCATGGGTCACTATGTGCCTATTTTTATGGCAATAACATACTGTTTTGATTACTATAGCTTTGTAAGAAGTTTGAAATCAGGAAGCGTGATGCCTGCAGCTTTGTTCTTCTTCATCAAGATTTCTTTGGCTAGTTGGGGTCTTCTGTGTTTCCATATAAATTTTAGGATTGGTTTTCCTATTTCTCTGAAAAATGCCATTGGTGTTTTGATATAGGGATTGCACTGAATCTGTACATTGCTTTGAGTAGTATGGACACTTTAACAATATTAATTCTTCTACTCCATGAACACAAAATATCTTTCAATTTATTTGTGTCTTCAAATTCAATTAATCAGTTTTTAGTGTACATGTCTTTCACCTTTTTGCCTTCTTTATTGAATTTATTGCTAGGTATTTTTATATTCTTTAATCATATTTTTTTTTATTTAAAAAATATAATTTTATTAATTTCAGAGAGGAAGGGAGAGGGAGAGAGAGATAGAAACATCAATGATGAGAGATCATTGACCGGCTGCCTCCTGCACGCCCCCCACTGGGGATCAAGCCCGAAACCCAGGCATGTGCCTTTGACCAAAATCGAACCCTGGACCTTTCAGTCCATAGGCCAACACTCTATCCACTGAGCCAAACCGGCTAGGGCCTTTAATCTCTTTTAATCTAGAACAGCCCCACTGTTCCCCTGCCCCACCCCCCTAGTTGGGATCTTTTGAAGGACCAGGATATTGTTTTGTAGAACTGTCCCACATTCTGGGTTTATCTGATTGTTTCTTTGGGGTGGTTTTTAACCGTTCATCTGTTATCTGAATGTCCTGTAAAGTAGAAGTTAGGTCAAACAGCTTGATGAGGTTCAGATTAGAAGTTGGCAAGACCACCTGAGAGATGATGCTGGGTACTTCATACAGTGTCACCAGGCACACTGTCAGAGTGTCTTGCGATTAGTGATGCTAAGTCTGACCATGGGGTTAAGGTGGTGGCTACCAGATCTCTCTGTTGTAAGCTGTATCTTCCCCTTTGCAATGATCAGTTACTTTGTAAGGTGATACTTTGGTCCTGTGCAAATGACACATTTTCCTGTCATCCTTTTCACCTACTTGTTTTGATATCCAGTTTTAATTCTTGCCTTTTGTATTAGTTACAAAATGGTAAGTTTCTAATTCTCTCTTTCCTTCTACATTTATTAACTGAGATTCCTCTTTCAAGATGAACTTTTCCTCATCAACTGAGCTTGCTGGGAGCTCCTGAGACCTGGATTTTGAACAAGCTCCAAATGACCCTGTTTAGATAGATTCTAATCAGGATCCTTTGACGACACAGAAAACACCTCAACCTAGCTCTGGGTTAAAAGAAGGGTTCTTAGCAAGACACAGGGAGCTCTCCTGGAGCCCAGCCAGTACGCTTGGCTTTTCTTTTTTTAATAAATGTATTTTTATTAATTTCAGAAAGGGAGAAAGAGATAGAAACATCAGTGATGAGAGAAATTATTGATCGGCTGCCTACTGCACACCCCCTACTGGGGATGGAGCCTGCAACCTGGCCATGGGCCCTGACGGGGAATCAAACCGTGACCTCCTGGCTCATAGATCTCAACCACTGAGCCACACCGGCCGGGCCAGCTTGGCTTTATAGGAACTGAAATTGCACAGAAGCAATTTCTCTGCCTCCCTCTGCCTATTTGCTACTTCATCCCCTCTACAGAAGGCCTTCTTTAAAGCTCTTAGTTTCTGCTTCCACAAAGCTTGGGTTCAGGTGAGGCTCTGGGCAGGTGTAAACCTCTTATCAGTTTGGGTGTCATAACTCAAATTCTCTCTGCAGAGAAGCCAGCTCCTTTCAGGAAGCTTTCCGTCAGCAGTGGTCTGTGGAGTAGAGCCATGCATATTCCAGCAGGAGCCAGGGCAGCTTACGAGGGCAAGGAAGTGGAGAAGAGGCATGGCTGAGATTCCCCCACTCCTCTGGGTTACTAATTCCAGGGCCTCGTTGACTCGCTAGGGACCGATTCAGACCCCTTAGAGGACAGAGATAGGCTTCCTGCTTCTCAGCCCAGAAATGTCTCCTGACTAGGTGCCCGAGAAACTAATTCCATCCATCTCTGCCCTGAGTCCTGCTGGGCCTAGGATTCCAGCAGCACTGTCTGAGTAGGCCTTGTCTCCTCTTCTTCCTCACAGCCTGCTGTGGATGTGCCCCAGTATGTGGGTATCCGGCTCCTCGTCGAGGGCTCCACCATCAAGAAGCCCATGGCGATGTGTCACCGGCGGACAGGAGTCCACACAGCGCTCCCTCACCTGACCCAGCGAGGCTCTGGGGAAGGCAAGGACTCGGGGACCCTTAGCCACATGTCAGTATCTAGGAAAGTTCCTGGGGCCAGGAGCCTGGGGCACATCGAGAAACCAGACTCCATTGCCACCACATCGGCTGCTGGGAAGGGGAAGAAAGGCAAGGCAAAAAGTGCTACAGCGCTGGTCCAGTCCAGTATCCAGAAGTGGGACCCACCCTGCACAAGGATGGGCTGCATTTTCACCGTGACCTTTGCTAGTGGGGATAGGCAATCCCACTCCTTGAACAGATTGCTATTGAGGCCGAAGAACCTCCAGACCCTGGGGAGGACCATTCCCCCCAAACACCCCAGGACCTCAAGGCAATTTCTTCCTGCTCTTCACCGCCCTCCTAACCACCTGAATTTGCCCCCTACCCAGAGCCCCAACAAAGAGCCACCCAGTAACAAGTAAAAGCCACCACTTACAATTTTTTACAAATATACAACCGAGTGAGTATTGTCCCCTCCGAAAGAGTCACCTTGTGAGGCAGTTATTTCAAAGATGCCCGAACTCAATTGCAGGTCGATCTCGCCCCAGCACCCAAGCTTTTCCTGCCACAGTGTTGTGCCTTTGCCTCTGGGGGAAAGGAACGAACATTTGCATAGCACTGAACAGTTTACACTGTGTTGCTACCTAACCAGCTCCTTTAGTCCTCACAACCTAGCGAGGTTGGTGCTATTATCCCCATTTTCCAGCCAAGGTATCAGGAAGTTTAAGGAAGTTGCCCGAGGTTGCACAGCTCAGAAGGGGCAGAGATGGGATGCAGACCCAGGTCTGTTGGATTCCAAACCATGGCCTCTGGGAGGGCTCCATCTGCCTTCATCTGCCCCAGCCTTCATCTTCCCCCACCTCCCACCCTACACATACACTTTGAGGGGTAGCTGGTCAGACTTGGGCCCTCCCAGGCCTTCACAGCGCCTCTTGCTCCCACAGCCCCTTACCACTTCCCCAGCCTCCACAACATGGTGCGGCTGCCTTCTCTCCATGTGCTCCGACCCCAGGGGCCGGTCCTGAGACTGCAGCACAACAAGCTGATGGGCTCTAAGGCCCTGTTGACCACAGGCAAGCCCTTGATGATTCTACCTACAGCCAAGATTTTTATTTCCCTCCCACCTAACCCTGAGCTCAAGCAGGCACCCATCATCCTGAAACCAAGAAAGGTGGGCTCAAACTATGACTCGCTCCCTGGTGGGCAATGCTGAGTGCTGGGGTCAGGGCTTGAGGGCACAGGCAGAGGGGCAGCTCCCAGGCTGGCTGGAACCCCAAGGGGCGGGCTTGTGTCCCTCAGAATTTCCTTCCTGGACAAATTCCTGATCATCTCTTCCCCTTCTCCCCTCTTTTGCACCGAGGCTGTTGCTCCCAAGCGCATCCACGGTCCTCGTTCTGGAGGTGCCTTGCGGCCTCTACCCTTTGAAGTTGGAAATCTTCCTAGCACACATAGGAGTGTCAAGGCCAAAGGCGACTTCAAGGCCAGACTCTGTGACAGACCCAAGACGGAAGCATACCCCATGAAGGTGCTGAACCTTCCGGGTCCCCTGCCTCTAATCGATGCGCACCAGCGGGTGGGGGGTATGGGGGATGTGAAGCTAGAGAAGAAGCCCTTGCCTCAGGCCTCACTGTCCGAATGCCGGATGCAGCACCAAATAAAAAGGAGCAAGTAAAGTATTGTTGGCTTGGCTCCATTTCTGTTGGAGGGCGAGGAGAGGGTAGTGTGGGGCGCTGTACCCCAAGGCCCACAACAAGAGTTAGAGGCCATTAGCAATCCTCCAGGAAGCAAGGCCCAGGATTCCCACAGAGTGGCAGCCATGGTGCTTCCTGTTCAGGAACTCTCTGAACTTTGGGTGGGGGATCAGCCTTACTTTACAGAAGATGAAACTGAGTCTGAATGAGGAGACATGGCTTTCCCAAGATCATGGGGGCAGTGGGCAGAAGTCTGGGACACACTGCCAGAAGGCTGACCACTGGGAGGCCCCCAATCCCCCAAGACCAAAGGAGGAGCTGGGCTGACATCTAATGCACACAGATTGACAACCTGAGACACAGGGGTAAGGGTGGACCTTGCCTGAACCCCAGCCCTTCTCCAGAGATAGTGGGTCTGTCCCTTCCTCACAAAGGGGCCAAGGCCACCTAAAAGGAAGATCTCCAACAAGCCACGTCCCCCTGGAAAGTTAGGTATTTCTTAGTTGTAATGGATTGAATGGTACCCTCCACCTAGAACCTGTTAATGATTTTATTTGGTAAAAGGATCTTTGTAGATGTAATATCTTGTCAAGATCTTGAGATGAGATTATCCTGGATTATCCAGGTGGGCCTTCAATCCAATGATAAGTGTCCTCATGAGTCAGAAGAAAAGGCACAAACACGAGAGGGTCATGTGAAGATGGAGGCAGAGACTGGTGTGATGCAGCCAGAAGCCAAGGAACGCTTGGAGCCACCAAAAGCTGGAAGAGACCCAGAAGGACTCTCCCACAGAGCCCTCACCGAGAGCACAGCCTTGGCAATGCCTGACGTCAAACTTGTGGCCTCCAGAACCGTGAGAGAAACAATTACTATTGTGTTAAGTCACTTGGGTTGTGGTCATTTGTTATGGCAGCCCTAGGAAACTAGTACACTAGGCAAATGAAAATACATATACTCTGACCCAGAAATTCTGGCATAACAACCAGGAAATGCTTACTATCAGGTTCACAGCAGCATTGTGGTCTAACAGCCAAATGACCTAACTGTCCATCAACAGAATGGTATATTCAAGCACTAGAATTCAAATTCCACACCAAACAACACATTTGCATTTCTCAGTATGGAGTGAGAGCAAATCACAAAAGAACATATACAGCATGATTCCATTTATAGAAATTTGGGAACTAGGCAAAATGAAATCTATCACTTAAGGATGCATACATGTGGTAAAACTTTAAAAAAAGACAAGCGAGGAAAGAATTCTGTCAAGGCAGTGGTTCCCAACAATACTGAACCTCTTAGGGAGCTTTTAAGAGAGATCAATGCTAGGGGTCTCCACTCCAGACAGATCAAACCAGTATCTTTGGGGTGTGTAACCATGGAGATTTTTTAAAAGTTTTTATTGATTTCAGCCAAAACCGGTTTGGCTCAGTGGATAGAGCGTCGGCCTGCGGACTCAAGGGTCCCGGGTTCGATTCCGGTCAAGGGCATGTACCTTGGTTGCGGGCACATCCCCAGTGGGGGGTGTGCAGGAGGCAGCTGATCGATGTTTCTCTATCATCGATGTTTCTAACTCTCTATCCCTCTCTCGTCCTCTATGTAAAAAACCAATAAAATATATTTAAAAAAAAAAGTTTTTATTGATTTCAGAGAGGAAGGGAGAGGGAGAGATGTTTCCCTCTCCCTTCCTCTCTCTGAAATCAATAAAAACATTAAAAAAAGAAACATCAATGATGAGAGAATCATAATTGGCTGCCTCCTGCACACCCCCTACTGGGGATCAAGCCCAAAACCCCAGCATGTGCCCTGACCAGGAATGGAACCGTGACCTGGTTCATGGGACAATGCTCAAGCATCATACCGGCTGGGCAAGTCATGGGGACTTTAAAAGCTTCCTGAGGAGGCTACGTAGGGGGCGTTCTAATGTGGGTTAGGGCTGAGAACTGCTGCTTTATAAGAGAGGATGTTTCTATTTCATGCCCTGAGTAATGGTTATGTAGGTATCACCTTATAATTATTCTTTAAATCACAGAGATGTTTTATGCACTCTGTATGTTTAATCTATTTCACAAATTTTTAAAGTAAAAAAAACATCTTTCTTACATGAGGTTCTCTAGAGTAGTCAAATTCATAGAGACGAAGGAGAATTGTGGCTAGCAGGGGCAGGGAGGGGAAATGGGGACTTAGTGTTTAATGGGTACAGAGTTTCAGTTCTGCAAAATGAAAAGAGTTCTGGAGACAGATAATGGTGATGGTTGCAAAACGTTGTGAATGTGCTTAATGCCCACTGAACTGTACACTTAATGGTAAGAGGGTAAATCTTGTTAGGTGTGTTTTATCACAATTTTAAAAAATCTAACAGTTCTTCCCAACTAGAATTGGGGCAGAAACAGCTAAATAAAAGGCCACACTTTGAACTCAACAGAAAGCATGGTCCATGGTAAACATTTACTTTCTCAGCAAATCCTCAAAACCATACTATGAGTTAGGTACATTTACTATCTCAAATCCAGAGAGGTGAAGTTATTTGTCCAACATCACACAGCAAGTGCCTGGCCAGGAAGTGATCTTAGGTTAGTCCAACCGCAGAGCCCTAAACCATGACCTTACTGCATGCTGCACACTGAGCTCATTCTCCTCCAGCCTGCAGGCCCCCACACCCACCACTTTCCAGTAGGAACAGAAGGAGAACTATTGTTGGTGGAGCCCCAGGCACTGTAGGGTTCTGGAGAAATACGAGGGCAAAGGTGCTAAAAGCTCTATGGGGGCATCCCTGGGCCTGGGGCCTGGGAGGTGGAGAGAGTGCAGGTGGAGGTGCAAGGGCATCTGGGCAGCCTGGGCAGGCGTCAGGTGGAGGCGTCTGAGGAGGGCTTCATCCAGGACCTGCGGTGGGAGAGGCATGTCAGCATTCAGCCAGGTCAGTTCCAACCAGCTCTAACCAAAATGGGAGTTAGGCAAGTACTTCCTCCTTCCCTCCATGTCTGTAGTTACTAATTTCCTTTCTACATGTGCACGTGTAAACACTCATACACGCTCACTATGGCTAGGGGTTCACCAAATCAGTTTCTGCCTGGGCATAGAGCTATAGGACATTTCCCAGCCCCTCTTGCAGTTCGGTGAGGACATGTGATTGAGCTCTAGCCAATGGAATGGGAGAGTCTGTATGTATGCCGCTTCCAGACCTGGCCCATGAAAATCTCCCATGTGAACCTGCACTGTCCCCACTTATCTGCTGGCTAGATAGCAACAGCCTGGGTCCCTGAGTGACTCCTTGGAGCAAAGCTCACCTCTGCCCCACCCCCATGAATTGGATTTAACATGGAGGGAAATTCATGTGTTAAAGACTCTAGTACTTTGGGGCTAGTCTGTTAGAACTGACAGTTACCTAATACAAAGAAAAGCAGCCTGAGAAGGGCCTTTAGGAATCAGCTAGTTCAGCCTTCTTTGTGAACAGATGGGGCAGAATGAGGCCCAGGAGAGGGGGTGTCACTTGCTCAGGGCCATACAGCCAGACAGGGCTACAGTACCTTTGGAAGCCAAGAGGGACCGCCTCCCAGTCCCAAGCTGCAGAGGTAAGGTCTGGAGATCTGCCCACCCTCGTCCCCCAGCCCACCCCCAGGAGGCAGAAGACAGGTCAGGTCAGCTTGGGTACCTGTTTTTGGGGCTTGGTGCTCTCAGCTGGCAGTAGAAAGCGTTGGCCCAGGACAGTGCCCACGCGGGCTGAGTACGTGTGGTCCCCGAGCACAGGGCAGAGCTGGAGTACCATGTGTACCTGTAGCTGACTGGGGAACACTAGGAGATAGGAGAGAGATCAGATGGTTAGCAGCTGCTCTCTGTCCTACCCAATATCACCTGTCCCCATTTCCTCTGGGGAAACACCACCCCTATTCTCAGATCAGGTGGTTTTAGTGAGGCTGATGCTACTGCCCCGGCCTCCACAGCAGGGCACATGACCAGGTCAGGATAGTCACAGCTGTCAACCCACCTGGCCTGTGAGATTCACCCATGAAGAGAGGCAACCCTGAATTTATTGCTGAAGCTACTGGGTATAAAGCATGTTCTTTCCTGCTGGGGTGCTGAACTGGTGGGGTGGGAGCCCGGAGCTGCTGGAGCCCTGGCCATCTCCACCTTCACCAGGGGAGAGCCTGTGGGAGAAAGAAGCCAATGTACGGGAGGCAAGAGTGGAGAAACAGCTTCCTGATGACATCCTCTGAGCCTCTGGTCCAGCCAAATTATGTGAGCCAACAAATTCTTTCTTTTTGTCTTATACCAATTTGAACTAGCTTTTGGGAAATGTACAACCAAAAGTACCTTGGCAAATACAGAAATGAGGGGGCCATGTGCTAGATATGGTACAAAATGTTTCACATATATAAACTTATTTAATTGTCCTGGCCACCCTGTAAGGTGGGTCATACTATCATCTTGGAAAACCAAAGCTCAAAGAGAAGTGACTTGCCTACCACCATAAACTGGGATTTAAACCCGGGAGCTGTACTCTGCTTCTATGTCTGGTAAAAATCTAAAAACCCTCTTGCGATAAGCCACCTAGAAACACTGGGAAGACATAACAATCAATCTTTTAAAGACACAACTGGGTACACAGGCAAGTAAGGTCCTCAAGACCAAAACACAAAAAGGAAAACAAATCTAGAACACACAAGAGCCAACATTTCACCTATTCTAGGAGTGCTGCCAATCTTGATATCCAGGGGGTCTGGGTTTAAGTAGCTACCCCAGAGGCCAGGGATGAGGCCTTGCTGCCCCAATGAAAATGGTGGACGGGAGAAAAAGCCAGCCACCAAGGAAGGCAGATGATTACCTTAGAACTAGATAAGAGGAATGAACCATTCCCCTTAAAATTCATAGCCATGAGCCTGTTCTCACACAGGTTTGGGGCTCTAATACGTCTCGAATGATCTGGGAACTTCTGACTGAAACCAATATGTAGGGAGATCCTAAAGTAGTGATAGTCCTGAGGCATTCAGCAGAAGCAAAGGCGAAACCTCTCCCAAAGGGCCCTCATCCAATGAGGCAATAAAGGGTTTCCACAGGGGCCCAGCTGAACCTAACCCACCAAGTGAGAGAGTCGGTGGGAAACACAATAGAATTATACCCTCAAGAATTTCAGACAGTGGAATTATAGAAACACAATTGTTTAAAATGATTAAAGACCAAAAAAAAAAAAAAAAAAAAAAAAAGAACAAATAATTGGATAAAAAAGCATGACATGTTTTTTAAAAGGCCATTTGTATTTATAAAAGACCCAAATAGAACTCCTAGAAGTGAAAAATATAGTCAATGGATAGGTTAAATTTGCAGATTAGATCCAATTAAAGGAAAAGTACTCAACTGGAAGATAGATCTAAAGAAATTACCCAGGCCCTGGACAGGTAACTCAGTTGGTTAGTGTCATCCCAATACACCAAGGTTGAGGGTTCAACCCCAGTCAACGTACATACAGGAATCAGCCAATGACTGCATAAATAAGTGGAGCAACAGATGGGTGTTTCTCTCCCTTCCTTCCTTGCTCTCTCTCTCTCTCTCAAATCAATTAAAAGAAGTTACCCAGAATGCAGCAGAGATAAAGAAATAAAAAAATAGGAAAGAAAAGTTAATAGGGAATAGAATGAGAAGGTCAAACATGTCTATTAGGCATTGAAAAGGAAGAGAATAGAAAGAATGCAAGAGGCACAACATTTGGAAAGAGAACTTTCCAGGATTGATGAAATATATTAATCTTCAGATTCAGGAAGCACAGTGAATCCCAAGCAACATAAATAAAAATAACCCCCCACACCTAGATTTATCATAGGGAAACTACAGAACACCAAAGACAAAGAGAAGACCCTGAGATCAATAACCAAGAGAAAAAAACCGATGAGCTACAAAGGAATGACCATTAGATTGACAACAGAAGACAAGCTGGGCCTGGTCGCATACACCTTTGGGGTCCATCAAATGCTCCCCGGGCTGCTCCTAACACTACCACCTTCCTCCCACTCCCTCACCTCCCCAGCCAAATGCAGTTCTAAAATCTGGCTGGGGCTCTAGACCCACCTGTTAGTGGTTGCAGCTGGACCAGAGCACAGCCAGGGCCTGTGGCCACCACACGGAAGTGGCTTAGGGTCCTCTTGACACCTTCCAGGATGTCCTTTCGGGACGGGGACTTCACTGGAACTGCCTGTGGTATCAGCCCCCGAGAATGAACACGCTTCACACACACACCCGGGAGCATTACCCAAACCCTCCCGGCTACTCAGGACAGGCAGTATAGGCAGTGGTCACTTGCCTGTTTTGGGAGACAGGAGAGCCAGCTACCTCGAGTCTATGCCCTCCCCTCCCCTGTAAGAGTAGGTATGTCTGGAGAGTCTCCTCCTGTTCCCCACCCAGACCCTGACTCACGAAACCAACGCCATCAACGTATTCCAGTTTCAGAGCTGCTTGGATCTTCCCCTCAGAAGCAGCGGGGATCCCATCAGTGACAGCCCTGAGAACGAGGCCGGAGGCGGTCACAGAGAGGCGTGGCGGGACCTCCCCACTGCCCTGGGAGCCTGCCAGCACCTCTCACCAGTAGGTGGCTGTGGGTCTCTGGGCTCTTCGTGAACAGGCGAAGAACTTCTGGAGGCGGCTTGCTGTCTGGGGACAACTGGAGAGGAGTACAAGCCCAGAGGTCTCCCTGAAGGAAGGGGACAAGTCATGAAAGTTAAAGTCCCTTGGGCTCATTCACAAAAAAAGGAGGAACACTGACCTGTTTAAGGCCAAACAGTAATACCAGATTATAACCCAGACCTCCTCCTGGGAAACAGGGCTTCCTCGTGCTTGATAAAGGCTATGTAGCTCAATGTGTCTCTCATTCCGCCTTGGATCCCAGGGAGCACAGAGGTAAATGTCATAACAATTACCACCAATTGCTGTGGGTCCACCATGTGCCAGGCCCGATACTACTAATTTCATATATATTAGCTCTGAAGTCATTAAATTCCCCACAAACAAGCCAATTTGAGTTTGTGAAAGTGCAAAAATATTTCTTCTCAAGTACCATCCCTAATTGATGGCAGTTAGAAGAAAGAATATCGATGATCAATTCATGGCCAATGCCTGCCATGAGTATGGACTTGGAAAAGTGACTGCATACTGAACATTGCGATTATTAGCTCTATGTAATGATGAAGGAAACCGGGGCTCAGTGAGGTTTCATGCTTTGCCTAAGATCCCAGTTTGTGCATGAGGATTTGAACCCAGATCTGTCTGTTCCCTCCTGCACCTTGTATTCTATCTCTACGATCCCAAACCAGCCATGGAAATGCTTCGGCTTATTTCCAAGCAACTGTTCCCTAACCCTAGATGGATGCCTATCCTACCTTCCTATCACCCCCACTTACTTCCCAGATGCTCGGACAACCTGGAGCTCCTGCTCCCCAAGCCCCAGGGACTGGCTCAGCTCTGGCAGCACTGAGAACAATGTCAGCTCTCCTGGTTTTCCTGGAAAAAAAGAAAAAATACAAGTTGCTCCAGAGGCAACTCTATCCCATCATCCCCTCCTCTTCACTATTCCCTCCTTAGAGACATCAAACCCCCTTTCAGTGCATCTCCTTCCCCTGTCCATACCTGTCACTGGAAGACCCTGTGGCTTGTTCAGCGTCACTAGTGGTCCTAAAACATACATACAGGAACATCATTGGCAGAAAAAGCAGCAGTTAGAGTTTACAAAGCACTTTCTCAATTCATCTTTTTTTTTCTTTATTTTTATTATTGACACTATTACAGATGTCCCATTTTCCCACTCCCTTTGCCCCCTCCACCCAGCCTCTGCCCCCCCTTCCCTCTGGCTCAATTCATCTTATCATGAGGCCCCACCACAACTCTCAGACATGTTATCAACCGCACCCTAAACTAAACTTCTTCCTGTCCCTCACATAGGCTAAGCTCCTGCCACCTCAGGGCCTTTGCATTTGCTGTATCTTCTGTCCCAGATTTTCATGTCTGTGTCCTTCATATCATCCTGGCTCAAACGTCACCAGCAGAGAGCCCTAATTCTGCAATCTAATGTCTGCCCCACTCCTACAGTCCCTCACCGTCATACCACTGTTTTATTCATAGCACTGATCACTAGTAAGTACCTTGTTCATTTGTTTAATCCATTTCTCCCACTAAAATATTGGCTCGCTGAGTGCAGGAACCATATTTATCTTGTATAGCTTAGCTATGCCTGGTGTCTGGAACATAGCCTATGCTCAATAATAGTTAAGAGACGTATTAAATGGCTGAATGAAGACTGAGGCTCAAATTGTTACTTTCCTAAAGCCACACAGCAAGCTGATTACAGAGCCTAGATCCGACTCCAAAGCTTGTGTTTTGTCCATCAGTCAGCAATTTATTACAGCAATTCCCATTCTGAAATGCCTACTGTGTTTAATATTCTCTAGTTCTTTCCACCCTTCCATCCCATACCCCATTCCCATAATGCCGAGGCTCAGAGAGATTATGTGGCTCATTCCTGCCCGTGACTCTAATAGGAGGCAGACCAGGATTCGACCCTAAAGGCTTTTAATAGGGAGCCCATTCAGTTGGCCAGAAGGCTAGGGGCAGCAAGCTCCCTCCGGTCTCTGTGCAGCTGTCTCGCTCACGCTCACCTTTCTGGTCCACCACAGATGCCCTCAGCACATCGACCAGCTCCTCCCGGCTGAGGTTCTCTGGCTGCAGCAGCCCTGGGAAGGGCTGGTTTCCCAGGGACCCTGATCGTTTGCTGGAGCCTCGAGGTTGCAGCCGACGCCTGGAGTGGAGTAAGCCACAGGGGAGTGTGTTTACCGAGGTGCTGCCCATTCTTACCTCCACACACCCTTCCTAAATCCTAACAAATGCCTCAAAATACCTGGGCTGAGGTCTCCGAAAACTCAGGTTCGACTGGCCCCATTTTACAGAGGAGAAAACTGAGGCTCAGAGAGGACTAGTGACTAATGTGCCAACATACAGCAGAACCAGCATTAGAACCCATATCTTCCTAACTCCAGATCCCGCACACACCTTCCCCCAGCCCGCCCCCCCCCCCCCCCCCCCCGCGGAAGTGTGTATGGGGATGTGTGCAATCACCGGGCCTCGGTGCCAAAGCCTGCGACCTTTCGAGCTGAGCCGACCCCTGGTCCCCGCCACCAGCGACCCCAGAGCTGGCCCAGCACCCGGCAGCCGCCCATTTCCCTGCAAAATTAGTGCGCATGTGTCCAGAGGGCAGCCCCACGCCCCATGCTAGCCCACAGCACGCTGATTGGTCGGATCGACTGTCAATCGGGAAAGCAAGAAGGTGGGGCTTTAGAGCCGTGAGAAGGCGGGACTTTGCCTTCGCCCGGAAGGAAGTGCTTTAGTGCTCGCAGTGCGTTTGGGGAACTGAGGCACAGAGTAGAGAAGAGATTTGTCAGGTCAGAGAGGCTCTCTGCCTACAAAGCGGGCGAAAGGTTGGACGGAAAGAGGCCGCGTGCTAACCTGGCTAGGTAAGGGAAGCCTGCGTGGCCGCCTTGCAAACTCAGAGACCTAAAGTAACCACAAAGGATGGTCTGAAATTAAAACTTGGAAAACGAAAAGCCGTTTATGGTGGGTAGTCATGTTCTAGGCCAGTATCTTACCTGAAAAAGGTCAATCTTTATCATAACTGAGACTTTCTGTTGTTCTTTTTCACCTGTGATACATATCGTCGGAATGTCAAAGTAATTTTCCTTTTTCCAGACCCCTCAAAGCACAGGCACCAGTCTGCAGAGACCACAAATTCCCTTATTGTTATTGAGTTAATTGGTTGACTGTTAACTGTCCTGCACCCACCTAAGTAAAAAGTGTGTCTATCATTTTACTTTTTATCCAGTCCCAGAGTTTCCCCTCCCTCCTCCGCCCCACTTTGCTTTCTCCCACCTCCCTAATCTATCACGGATGGATTTCATGTAACTCACTTAGGTCTCCTCTTTTGATTGTAATGTATAAAACAAGGTGCAGCCCTAGCGGGTTTGGCTCAGTGGATAGAGCATCCGCCTGCGGACTAAAGGGTCCCAGGTTCCATTTGGGCCAAGGGCACATGCCTGGGTTGTGGGCTCGACACCCCCCGCCCCCCCTCCTAATAGGGGGCGTGCAGGAGGCAGCCAATCAATGATTCTCATCATTGATGTTTCTATCTCTCTCTCCCCCTTTCTCTCTTAAATAAATAAAATATATATATTTAATAAAAGGACAAACACAAAGTACATAACTGCCATTCTCCAGAGCATTATCTCAATCCATTGAGATTTTGCTTCCTGGCATTTGTCGACAGTTTGGCTCAAATAAACTCACAAAAATTCTTCACAGGTTTGAATATTTCTTAACATTGACAGGGAAGCTGAGACACAGAGCAGAGAAGGAATTCATCAGGGTCAGAGACGCTGTCTCAGGACAAAACAGAACGAACGTTAGGTTTTCTAATTACCATTTTAATTCTAGAAGCCCTCTGACTTCAAAAAGCCACTGTTATGCGCACTATCTTAAGGCAAGTTGCGGGTAGGAGGTGAGGGGAATCCAGTAAACTGCTTGGAAGAACAGCCTGGTGCATAATCCAAAAGGAGAAAAAGTCCAGAGGCAGGAGATTCACTAAAGCATTATTTATCAAAGCAAAAACAAAACAAGCCTCAACACTGGAAACATAAATTGATTAGCTCTATACGGGAAATAAATCTAATACATCACCTATTCAACATTTTTTAAAAATATATTTTTATTGATTTCAGAATGGAAGGGAGAGGGGGAGAGATAGAAACATCAAAGATGAGAGAGAACCACAGATCGGCTGCCTCCTGCATGCCCCCCACTGGGGATCGAGCCCACAACCAGGGCATGTGCCCTTGACCAGAATCTAACCCGGAACTCTTCAGTCTATAGGCCAACACTCTATCCACTGAGCCAAACTGGCTAGGGCTAGTCAACATCTTTTTAATGCTAACTCTATTCCAGGCCTGGCAAGTGGGGAACACAGATCAGCAAGACCCAGGCACTACTCACAAGAAGTTCAACCAAGTGAATACAGTTCAGATCACAGCATCACAACACACCTTGATAAACCCTGTGCAGGATTAGAGAGAGAGGAGTGAGAAACCAGGTGAAATCAAAAAAGGTGTCCAAGCATGGGTTATGATTGGCAGGTGTGAAGAACTTATAGAAATTTACCAGGAAGCAGAGGGAGGGAACAACAAGAGAAATGAACTAAGTAAAAAAAAAAAAAGAACAAAATGGATTCTGTTCTGTAATTACAACTATGGAAAGGTCACATGCAACCTGTGCATTGTTTTATTTATTTACTAAGAGCACTATAACTTTTAATTCATTGTTTGCATTAACAAAAAAACTTCAAATTAACCTAAATCCATCAATAGAGGGATGGCTAAGTCAATTGTAGCACATCCAGACCGTGCAGCCATTAAGGAATGTATAGGTTTATATGTGCTGATATGACTCAATCTCCAGAAATATTAAGTAAAAAAAAACAAAGTGAAGGGCAGTGTGACTAGAATTGCATGCACTGTATGTGTATATATATATATATATATATATATATATATATATATACACACACACCCCTGAGCCTTTAGAGATTACATACACACACACACACACACACTGAGTGGCCAGATTGTTATGACCACCCCATCAGTACTTCATTGGACCACCTTTTGCCTTCAATGCTGTGGCGATTCTTCTTGGCATTGACTCCACGACATGTTGAAAGGTGATGCGAGGAATCTGACACCATGCCTAATGAATAGCACTGTCCAGTTCTGGGAGATTTGATGGTTGTGGGACCAGCTGCCTGATGGCTCTTTTAACTTCGTCCCACAAATGCTCAATTGGTTTGAGATCTGGTGATTGTGGGGGCCACCTAAGCAAGGTAAAGTCTCCCTCATGTTCTTGAAACCACTCCTGCACAATATGAGCACCATGGCATGGCACATTGTCTTGTTGGAAGAAGCCATCTCCATTGGGATACGCCATCAACCTGATAGGATGAACTTGATCAGCAACGATACTTAGGTATGTTGTGCTATTCAGACGTTGTTCCACACGAATTAAAGGGCCCTAATCAATATATATATACTGTATATAGCCATGCTCCACATAATGACATTTCGGTCAACTATGGACCACATGTGATGGTGTTCCCATAAAATTATAATAGAGCCCTGGCCAGTGTGGCTCAGTTGGTTGGGCTTTGTCCTATGTACAAAAAGGTCATTGGTTCTATTTAGGTCAGGGCACATGCCTGGGTTGCAGGCTCAATCCCTGGTACAGGGTGTTCCCACCTGATTGATGTTTCACTCTCATATTGATGTTTCTCTTTTTCTCCCTCTCCCTGTATCTCTAAAAATTTTTTAAAATATCTTTAAAAAACCTCTCACATCGATGTTTTCCTCTAAAAAAATCATTTAAAAATATTTTTTTAAAATATATTTTATTGATTTTCTACAGAGAGGAAGGGAGAGAGATAGAGAGTTAGAAACATCGACGAGAGAGAAACATCGATCAGCTGCCTCCTGCACACCCCCCACTGGGGATGTGCCCGCAACCAAGGCACATGCCCCTGACCGGAATCGAACCCGGGACCCCTCAGTCCGCAGGCTAACGCTCCATCCACTGAGCCAAACCGATTTCGGCCATTTAAAAATATTTTTAAAAAAGATTGTAATGGAGTTGAAATATTACTATCGCCTAGTGAGGTTGAAGCTGTTACACTGTCATAGCACAATGCTTAACGCACATGTTTGTGGTGATGCTGGTGTAGACAAACCTACTGCACTGCCTTTCATAGAAAAGTATAGTGTATACAATTATGTACAGTACATAATACTTAAAAATAGTAATAAACGGCTATGGGACTGGTTTATGTATTCACTATACTTTATTTTTATCATTACTTTAGGCAGTGATGGGCAACCTTTTGAGCTTGGTGTGTCAAACTTCTCCAAAAAACTGAGCACAACTCGGGTAGTGTGTCACTTTGAGGAAAAAAACTAACTCCAAGACTCTAGTCGCAAATGTTTCATCCTCAGGAGCAGCAGATGTTTCATCCTCGGCATGCGGCCGCGTATCATCAGAAATGGTTACGCGTGTCATAGGTTCGCCATCACTGCTTTAGAGTGTACTCTTTCTACTTATTAAAAAACGTTTGCCATAAAACAGTATGCCATGTTATACTAGCAGCAGGATCATACATCTCATACTTACTGCATCAATGAATTGCATAATTTTCTTTTGTGCTTGATTTAATCTCATGTTGTTTTGTACAGTAACATGCTATACAGGATTGTAGCCTAGGTGTGTAGAAGGCTATACCATTTGGGTTTGTGTAAGTGCACTCTATAATATTCACACAACAATGAAATTGTCTAACGGTGCATTTCCCAGAACTATCCCCATCATTATGGGGTGCATGACTATATGTGTGTGCGATTTATGTACATTTGTTTTATTTATATACTCCTGGATTTCTGAAAGTGATAGGGAGAAGGGCACATATAGGAATAGGACCACAGTTGTTTAATGATTATTCATTTTACTAACTATAGGTAAGAGGTTTTAAAAAAAATTTTAAGTGTGTTTTTATTGATTTGAGAGAGAAAGGAAGGGAGAGGGAGAAGGAGATAGAAACAGCCATGCAATACTGATTGGCTGCCTCCAGCATGCCCCCTGCTGGGGATTGAGCCCATAACCCAGGCGTATGCCCCGACTGAGAATTGGACTTCTTGGTGAATGGGTCATGCTCAACCACAGAGCCACACCGGCTGGGCGGGCTATAACAGGTTTTCTTACAGATCCTGGGAAACTGGAGAATCTGTTATAAGAAGAAAAACAAGGCTGTAAAAAGATACAATGCCTTGGAGCCTGGATAGGTCCATTACTCAAAAAATTCATTTTGAGAGCAAATCAAGGACAGGAAACACTTGAATTGGTTGCTGTGCCTGGACCCTGACCCCCTCTGGGAATTCGCCTCAGGAATGCTGACCATTCTCCAGTCCCAGGAACAGGCTGAGCTGGTTTTTAACATCATACTAAGTTAACTACCTTGTTATTGGACTTCAAGATCCTGGAAGGAGACATAGGGACCATGGATCCTGCAGCCCTTCTCCTGTCCCCCTTCCCCCTTGCATGTAGCCCTTCTTCCTTATCCATATATAATCAGCCAATGAGTAGGAGATGTTAGAGCAAAATTTTCAGGATGACCTGCTGCTCTCTCCATACAGCTGGCATTATTGGATTAAATGCTCATGTAATTCAGCCTGGTGCACAAATTTGTGCACAGGTGGGGTCCCTTGGCCTGGCCAGTGATCAGGGCTGATCGAGGCCATTGGGGCCAGCCAACTGGGGGCAGGGATCGTGGGAGGTTGGCTGTGGGAGCACACTGACCACCAGGGGGCAGCTCCTGTGTTGAGCGTCTGCCCTCTGGTGGTCAGTGCACATCATAGCTACCGGCCGGTCATCTGGTCATCCGGTTGTAACGGTTGCTTAGGCTTTTATATAAGTAGATACATATATATATATATCTAGTTTAAATATATAAATCAAGCATAAAAGACTAAGTTTCATAAAAATTTTTAAATAATAAAAAATTTCAAAACTAAAATTTGATAGAACTAAATTTTTAAAAGACTGTGTGATTCTATATACATGACATTTTAGAAAAGGCTAACTATTTTGGCAGAAAACCAAGTGGATGCCAAGGGCTTGGAGTGGGTGGGGGAATAGGATTGACTAGAAAGGGGCATAAAGGAGCTTTTTGGCATGCTGGAAGTGGTGGCTACATACTGTATCAATTTGCCCAAAGTTAATTGAACTACTAGTATATACCTTAAAAGGGTAAATTTTAGTATATGTAAGTTATACCTCAAGAACTTTTTCTAATTCAAATATTTAAATAACCAATTTTTAAATAGATGTGAGCAAATATAGACAGGACTAGCAAGAACTTTGGCAATAATGCAAGTGGTGTGGTTTTATCTTGTTTGGGGCTTGGACATTACTGTGCTTTGTCACAGGTTCCATGGTATTTTTTTATTTATTACTAGAGGCCCAGTGCATGAATTTGTGCATGGGTGGGGGTCCAGTGGCCAGCCCCGATCAGGGTGATCTGGTCAGGCCAGCCTGGGGGAGGGGCCGCAAGTGGTTGGCGGGCCAGCCCTGCCCTCGATGGGGGGAGGGGGGAGGTGATCAGGGATGGGGCTGGCCTGGGGCAGGGGTTCTGGGTGGTTGGCGGGCCAGCCCAGCCCTCTGGTTGAACTCAAGTGGAACTCCCAGTCGAGGGGACAATTTGCATATTACCCTTTTATTTTATAGGATTGATTTCAGAGAGGAAGGGAGAGGGAGAGAGATAGAAACATCAATGACGAGAGAGAATCATTGATTGGCTGTCTCCTGCACTCCCCCTATTGGGAATTGAGCCCGAAATCTGGGCATGTGCACTTGACTGGAATCAAACCTGGGACCCTTCAGTCCACAGGCCAATGCTCTATCCACTGAGCCAAACCGGCTAGGGCAAGTCCCATGGTATTTTAAATTTTTATTTACTGATTTTAGAGAAAGAAAGGAAAGGAGAGAGAAACATTAATTTGTTGTTCCACTTATTTATGCATTCATAGATTAATTCTTGTACGTGCCCTGACTGGGGATCGAACCTCCAACCATGATGTATGGGGATGATGCTCTAACCCTGTGGTTGGCAAACTGCGGCTCGCGAGCCACATGAGGCTCTTTGGCTCCTTGAGTGTGGCTCTTCCACAAAATACCACGGCCTGGGTGAGTCTATTTTGAAGAAGTAGCATTAGAAGAAATTTAAGTTTAAAAAAGTTGGCTCTCAAAAGAAATTTCAATTGTTGTACTGTTGATATTTGGCTCTGTTGACTAATGAGTTTGCCGACCACTGCTCTAACCAACTGAGCTACCCAGTCAGGGTAGGCCCCACGGTATTTTAGAATCCTTCCTTTGGAAGGTCTCCTGTGCCAGCTTGAGCAAGATGGAAAGACTAAGGCTGAGTGGCTGGGACGCTGCCTGCTCTAACTGCAGCAGACCTCTCCTCCACTGGCCCCCGAGGGGACCATTCCTCTACTTGGACTGGCTGCTGACCCTGCTGAGACTTGAGCTCCCACACTCTGAAATTTTCCCTCCACGTGCTCCACACTCATCAAGGCCTGTCTCCTCCTATTCACTGCCCACTGCTGGTGTGACTCCGTTCATCTCCATGCTCTTTGAAGAAAAGGAAGAACCTAAGTTTTCCTGGGCTGGGAGGGCTCAGTGTCAAGAGTCAGTCACTCAGTGCTCCTTTGTGAAGCTCTGAATCTCAGAAGGAGGGGGAGTGGAGACAAAAGTCCAAGTCTCTTCCACCCCCAGCCCAACTCAGTGTGTGACTGACTTTACAGGAGGAACAGGTAGGCCACAGACTCAGCAAAGAGTGACCAGAAACAGCTTCTGTGCTGATATAAACAACATGCCTCCATGTGAGAAGGCCGACCCCATGAAGCCGGGGTGGCACGGAGCCGAGCCTCCGGCCATAACTGCAAGAGCAGGAAAGCCCAGAGTAGAAAGGGTTTTGCTAGCTCTGGCAGCTCCTCCCACACATGCTGCAGGGTATGGGTCAGCTGCCAGCATTAACTCTCCAACCCAGGCCTTTGTCTTTGTTCTTAATAAACCCAAATAGACTTTAAGTAAGGGTCAGATATTTTTTCTATTGATTTTTAATCTGAGAGTTACAGACTATAAAGCGTGGTCACTGCAAACATTTCTTGCTTGTTTTGTTTTGAGTTGTCCTATATTGAAAAATGCCAGCTCACACTGATGAGAAATCAATATTCTTTGTGGCTACCTAACAGCTCATTTTGAAATCCTGAGGCTGAAAGTTCTGAACTGTCTGGCAAGCTAGGGAAGGCATTGATTGAGAGCTGTGTTACAGCTTGGTTAGTGCTTTACCACCTAAACAATTAAAAGATTGTAATTGCCCTAACCGGTTTGGCTCAGTGGATAGAGTGTCGGCCTGCGGACTCAAGGGTCCCAGGTTCGATTCTGGTCAAGGGCATGTACCTTGGTTGCGGGCACATCCCCAGTAGGAGGTGTGCAGGAGGCAGCTGGTGGATGTTTCTCTGTCATTGATGTTTCTAACTCTCTATACCTCTCCCTTCCTCTCTGTAAAAAAAAAAAAAAAAAAAAAAAAAAGATTGTAATAAAATGCAACAGTGAGAAGTTAGAAGAGTGCCTTAATCCCACCCTGCCCATCAAAGCCCAAGATAGGCAAATTTCTTTTGTAAATGGTTACTTAGTGTATGGATTATATGGTTTGCTCAAGTCTCTGATTAAGCAGACATTTTTGGCAGAAAAAGTGCTGTTTCCTGTAACCCCACATTTTGGAGACTGGTTTGACAATAGATTCCTCTTTTCCTTTAGACCTGTCGAACCTTCCAGATAGAACTCCACCCTCATCTCCAAAGAACACAGGCAAAGATGTATCAGCATAAATCATTTATTGCCAACTGTCTAATATCATATACTAATGGGCCTGACCGTTCACTCAGGACTATTAGGGATGGGGGCCAGGAGGTAGGGAGTGTGATGAAAGTATAGCATGTGAAGACCGGTAGCTGAGGGGCATACTTCATGCCTAGCGTGCTGGCGAACAGTCTTGGTCAGGTAAGCTACCTCGGACAGGGAGGAACTAGGCCGGGACAAAAGCCCTCAGCTCTCCTTTGGCCATCCCATCCCAGGTTTCCAGCCCTTCCTCCTGCTTCCACATTCATGGTCCTGTGTGGGTGAGGGAGATGTAGGGAGATAAGAAGCTCTCTAACTGCCAGGCTTGTGGACGCTACCAGCTGAGCATGGGATTCCCAGGCTAGTCCTTGGCTGGAGAAGGCCTTCAAGGACTTGGGCCTTCATTGCAGTATCTTCAGACAGGTCGGGATGAGGGATGGGGCCTTGCCCTTCGGGGGCTGCCCTTCCTCTGTGGCATCCAGAAGCTGCTGCATGTAACAGGAGGTGCCGAGCAGCATGTGGCCTGTGGCCTGCATGCTGAAGAGGGCCCAGCGAAGAGCTTCCCTGGATGGAATGAGAAGGCAGTGGAGTTAAAATACAGAGAAAACTCCCGGCTGCATCTCCTAAATGCTCCTCCCCATGCTCCCTTAATAATTTCATAACTTGCAGAGTGATATGCAGATAGGAACAGATGCTGCCTTCCCCCAGCAAATGGGAAAGGGTCTACAGGCATTACCTGCAATTGTACCTTAATTGAGATGTCCAAAATTCAAGCTCATTTAACAAGGCCATTTATTTATTTGTTTGTTTAATTTTATTTATTTATTCATTTATTTTTTAAATATATTTTATTGATTTTTTTACAGAGAGGAAGGGAGAGGGATAGAGAGTTAGAAACATCAATTTAGCTGCCTTCTGCACACTCCCCACTGGGGATGTGCTCGCAACCAAGGTACATGCCCTTGACTGGAATCGAACCTGGGACCCTTCAGTCCGCTGGCCAATGCTCTATCCACTGAGCCAAACCAGTCAGGGCTAATTTATTTTTTTAATCCTCGCCGGAGGATATTTTTTCCATTGATTTTTAGAGAGAGTGGAAGGGGAGGAAGAGAGGAAGAGAGAAAGAAAGAAATGTTGATGAGAGAGACACATTGATTGGTTGCCTCCCGCATGTACTCTGATTGAACCACAACCGAAGTACATGCCCTTGTCCAGGAATCTAACCCAAGACCCTTGGGTCCAACAAGACCTATTGTTTTTGTAATACTACTTGGACTAACCAATATAACATGCTCTAACATCTCATGTTATGTAGATGATGTTATATTGATCTACAAAACATGAAGATCATAACTCTGCCCTTCACAACATCTGTTGTAGACCCTGGGATCATAGTGATCCCACACAGGGTTAGGAGGTTGAAATAGCATAAATCACTTAACATGGGGTCTGATGTGTAGAAGAATAGGGGAAATGTGGTGGGGTCAAGAGTAACTGGTTGAATGCTTGACTGCTTTAACTAAGTCCTTAGCCAAATCTGTTTAAAAGATAGGTGAGAGTCACTAGTGGTGTCAATCCCAGGTGGGCGGGGGGGGGGGGGGGGGGATCAGGGAGGGGAAAATAAGTACTTCCTGGCTGATATTAAAACTTGTCTTCTATTAACCTTCATTCAGTAAATTCTGGTGGAGGCCCTGGCCAGTCCCGATATGCTAAGATTGCGGGTTCTATCCTCGGTTAGGGCACATACAAGAAGCAACTAATGAATACATAAATAAGTGGAACAACCAATCAATGTTTTTTCTCTCTCCCTTCCTCTGTCTCTAAAAATAAATAAATAAATAAATTCTAGTGGAGGTAGGGATGGGGGGCAGAAAGACAGAACCATAAACATCTACACATAAAAAGAGTTTGAAATTCTCTGAAATCAATAAAAATATATTTAAATATATATATATATATATTTTTTTTTTATTTTATTGATTTTTACAGAGAGGAAGGGAGAGGAATAGAGAGTTAGAAACATTGATGAGAGAGAAACATCAATCAGCTGCCTCCTGCACGCTGCCTACTGGGGATCAAGCCCATGACCAAAGTACATGCCCTTGACCGGAATCAAATCCGGGACCCTTCAGTCCTTGGGCCAATGCTCTATCCAATGAGCCAAACTGGATAGGGCTATTTCAGTATTCTTGATGGACATACATATAGGTGGGGTTTTGAATTCCCCTTGGAACTGATTGTAACTTCTTTTCTCTCATTAATTAGTGAATTCAATAAAATCTTTGACACATGTTCATTTTTAACAGTTGATTAGAAAACTACTTAGGAAAAGTTACTATTTTAAGTGAAAAAAATAACTGTTATAATAGAAGATAATTAGAAAAACTAAATATATCCCAGTTCTACCTGGAGGAGTATGTGTACCCCTTTGGCATACATTAGTGAAATGTAAAGCACTAGTTCAGCCATAAGATCTAGCTCATGCTGTCATGCTTTGTCAGCATCAATACCAGTTCCAGGCCCTAAAAGGCTGAGGTCCATGTGAGCAGATAGGGGCTCTCCTATTGCTGCATACCCACCCTGCCCCCAGCGAACCCCAATTCACTCACTTCATGATGCGCTTGGCCCCGTAGCAGTGAAGATTGTAGGAAAGGGAGTATGTGCCGTAGAGAGTTGCCTTTACATTCAGGCAGCCAATGAAGTCCTGTGGGTTCAGCTTGTACAGGTCAAAAGTTACACGGGCCACATCGATCTTCTTGGCAGGCTTACGGGAGAGGGAGAGTTGGTACCTAGAGCCCTGTGTTGAGACAAGTGTGTTGGTTGTCACCCCTCAAGGACTTCTGATTCCCAGTGTTCTCCCTCCACAGGTGGCACCTCACCTGGTCTGATGGGGGCTGCCATTTCTGCCCCTTCTGGAGGGCCATGAACACTGTGTCGTCTGCCAGGGTTTGGAAATACTCTTCGGTCTCTACCACTGTGCCATCTTCCTCCAGCACCAGGAAGAAGGGCTTGTCTGCCAGCACCAGGGTGTCCCGGACCTGGGGAATAAGGTTGGTGATGCTTCTGCCACCCCCATGCAGCCACAGAGCTGGAATGGGGAAGACCCACATCACATCACAGGGAAAGAACAAGTGGCCCAGGGTCTGTGGAATGGGACTGCAGCTCAGGCTCTTGCTGTGAGATCACCATCCAAAGACTGTATTATGGTATCTCCTGGTGCCTGGCATCATGGTTAATATTCTAGAAGAGTGCTTTCCAGTAAAAATATAATGGAAGCCACATATGTAAATTTCTATTGAGATATAACTCATATGCTATACAATTCGACCGTTTAGAGTGTAGAATTTAGTGTTTTTCACTACATTCACTAAGTTTTGCAACCACCACCACTATCCGATTTCGGAATCAAAAGAAACCCAGTACCCATTAGTAGTCATTCCCCATTTCCCAACCCATGACAACTTCTACTTTACAGGATTTGGCTGTTCTGGACCTTTATTTCAGATAAACAGAATCATACATTATGTGGCCTTTTTACACTGGCTTCTTAGTATGTTTCAAGGTTCGCCCATGTTGCAACACGATTCACTCTTCTTTATGGTTGAATCATATTCTAAAATATAGATATACTACATTTTTTATTGATTCGTCAATTGATAGACCTGTGATTGTTTCCCTTTTTGAGTATCACAAATAATGCTGTTATGATCATTCATGTACAAATTTTTGGGTGAAAATATATTTCCTGTTTTCCTGGGTATATGCCTAGGAGTGACACTGCTGAGTCATTTAGTCAACATCGTGTTTAACTTTTTAAGGAACTACCAAACTGTTTTCAAAAGCAGCTATATCATTTTATATTCCCACCAGCAATGTATGAGGATTCCAATTTCTACACAACCTCATCAACACTTGTTATTGTCTATCTTTTATTTTAGTCAGGCTATTGGGAATGAAGTGATTCTGGTTTACATTTCCCTAATGACTAAGATGTTGAATACATTTTCATGTGTTGTTACCCATTTGTATTATATTCTTTTTAAAAATATATATTTTTATTGATTTTTTACAGAGAGGAAGGGAGAGGGATAGAGAGTTAGAAACATCGATGAGAGAGAAACATCAATCCGATGCCCCCTGCACGCCCCCTACTGGGGATCGAGCCTGCAACCATGGTACATGCCCTCGACTGGAATCGAACAGGGACCTTTCAGTCCATGGCCCAATGCTCTATCCACTGAGCCAAACTGGTCAGGGCTGTATTATATTCTTTACAGAAACATCTACTCAAACTCTTAGTCCATTTTTAAATAGGCTGTCTTTTTATTATTGAGTTATGAGTTCTTTATATATTATTGATACTCAATGCTTATGAGATATGTGATTCACAAATATTTTATCCCGTTCTGTGGGTTGTTTTTTCATTTTTTCATAGTGTCTGTTGATGCAAACAAGTTTTTAATGCTGATTTTCCCCCTTTTGGTTGGTTGTGCTTTGGTGCCATATCTAAGAAACCAAGGTCATGAAGACTTACACCTATGTTTTCTTCTAAGGGTTGTATGGTTTTAGATCTACATTTAGCTCTTTAATCTAGTTTGACTTAATTTTGTACATAGTGTGAGGCAGGGATCCAATTTTATTTTTTTGCATGTGGTTATCACCACGTCCCACCACTGTTTGTTGAAGAGAGTATTCTTTCTCTATTGAATAGTCTTGGCACCCTGTAAAAAAATCAATTGACCATAGATACATGGGTTTATTTCTGGACTTTCGATTCTATTCCATTGGTTTGAATTTTCTAATAGCATACCCTGGCTGATGTTGCTAAGTGGATATAGCTTCGGCCCGGTGCACTGAAGGGCATGTACCTGGGTTGCAAGTTTGATCCCTGTCTAGGCACCTCAGGGAGGCAACCAATTGATGTGTCTCTCTCACATTGATGTGTGTGTCTCTCCCCCTCCCTCCCTTCTACTCTTTCTAAAAATCAGTGGAAAAAATATTCTCTGGGGAGGATAAATAAATAAATAAATAAATAAATAAATAAATAAAATTTCTAATAGCCACATTAAAATAAGAACAGGTGGAATTACTTGTAATATACTTAATTCAATCTAAAAATATATATAGCTACAATAAAAATTTTATAAGATTTTACATTTTTTCCATATTAAGTCTTCAAAATCTTATATGCACTTTATATGTAAACACATCTCAATTTCAACTAGATAAATTTCAAGAATTTAGTAACCACATATAATTAGTAGCTACTGCATTGAATAGTGCAACTCTAGCGATAAAGAGACATAGGTTTGAATTCTAGCTTCTCTACTTCATTGTTCTGAACTTAAGTCACCTCATTTCTCTAAACTAGTTTCATAATCTAAAAAGTTGAGGCAAGTACATTAGTTTTCATAATCTAAAAAGTTGAGGCAAGTACATAGAACAATTAAATGCAAAAGTGTGAGATGATAGCCTAGGTTTAAATCCCAGTGAATAAACTTGGCCTCTGCCCCTAGAAAATGGGAATAATTGTAGCTGCCTCAAGGTGATGATTATAAGAAATGCTATATATAAGTCATTTGACAGAGTCCATAGTCCATAGTGTGCATTTACTAAAATTTATACTATACTAATTAAAATGGAAAGAGACCATGACATGTTATAGGATGAAAAGTCAGCTCTATACTACATAACCCCATTTAAGTAATATATAAGGATAGACTATTTAGGACATTCACAGTCACACCATTAATTCTCTCTAAATAGTAGAATTTTCACTTTACTTTTCTTACTTGGATTCGTTAGAGAACATATTTTTCTGCTTAAAATCCTTTAATATAGGCCTGGGATGAGCAATACACCAACAGCAATGAACACACCTAGCTCTCAGATCTTGTTTTCTGAATACCATTCTTCACTAAAATGAAGCAGACCTTCTTAGAAAAATGGTGAACTCGAGGGCTATGGCAGGAAAGGTACAAGATGAGCCTGCAGTACCTTGTTGTGCCAGGAAGTCAGAAAGCGCAACACAGAAATAGGGCTGAAAGGAGTCCCACTGGCCAAGTCTGGGACAATTTGAGCATCAGTAAATAATCTGTTACCATCCTTATATCCCATTTAAATGGGGATACTTGAGTCCTTTTTGATATCTATACTAATAAAAGGGTAATATGCTAATTAGACCAGATGTTCTTCCTAACAAAGCCGGGCCCGGGCAAAGCTGCCCGCCTTTGGTCCCAGGTGCCAGCGCCTGCGGCTGCTGCCCAGGAGAGGGCAAAGCTGCCCACCTACTGTCCCAGTCGCCTGCGGCTATGACTGCGGCTCCGGCGAAGCTGGCCAGAGGGAGGGAAGCCCAGGTCCTGGGTGCCTGTGGCCAGCCAGAGGAGGGAATCCTGGGTCCCAGGTGCAGGGCTGAGGCAGAGGTGGTTAGGGGCGATCAGGCAAGCAGGCAGAGATGGTTAGGGGTGATCAAGCAGGCAGGCAGAGGGGTTAGGGGTGATCAGGCAGGCAGGCAGAGGGGTTAGGGATGATCAGGCAGGCAGGCAGGCAAGCAGTTAGGAACCAACGGTCCCAGATTGTGAGAGGCATGTCCAACTCCCTGTGGAATTGGGCCTAAACTGGCAGTCGGACATCCCCCGAGGGGTCCCAGATTGGAGAGGGTGCAGGCCGGGCTGAGGGGACCCTCCTCCCCCTCCCCCGCCCCGTGCATGAATTTCGTGCACTAGGCCTCTAGTAAGTAAATACATTGAAATTTAGATGCAGAATGAGATTTTACTTAGTGCAAAGTACTTCCCTAGAAAATAATTAACAGAAAGGAAACAACAATAACTTTATATAGAGAAGCCTGACTGTACCTTTAAAAATTTTTTTTACTTAATGATGAGAGAGAGAGAGAGTTGTTGTTCCACTTATTCTTGTATGTGCTCTGACCAGGGATTGAACTCCCAACCTTGGTATTTGGGACAACACTCCCACTAACTGATCTACCTCTCCAGGGCCCTGACCATACCTTTTTATTCAGATATTCAAAGTTAAATAGTAATGTGACAAATCAAAATTGTATGCAATTAAATAATTCTAAACTAAATAAGAGTAAACAAAACAACTGGCTTTTAATCTTCAAAATAGTCAAGGTCATGAATGTCAAGGAAATTAGGGAACTGTTTCAGACTGAAAGAGACTAAAGAGGTGCACAGTCCTGGCCAGTGTGGCTAGTGGTAGAGCATCGGCCAGTGCACCAAAGGGTGGCAGGTTTGATTCCTGGTCAAGGACAGGTACCTTGGTTGCAGGTCTTTCCCCGGTCCAGGTCTCTCTCACATCAATGTTTCTCTCTCTCTCTCTCTCTCTCTCTCTCTCTCTCTCTCTCTCTCCCTCTCCCTCTCCCTCTCCCCCCCCTCCTCCCACTCTCTCTAAAAATCAATGGAAAAATATGCTTGGGTGAGAATTAAGAGAGAGAGAGAGAGAGAGAGAGAGAGAGAGAGAGAGAGAGAGAGAGAGGCAGAGAGAGAGAGAGGCACAATTCCCTGGCCAGTAGCTCAGTTAGTTAGAGCATCATCCAATACACCAAAGTTGTGGGTTCAATCCCCGGTCAGAGCACATACAAGAATCAATTAATCAATGCATAAATAAATGGAACAACAAATCAATATCTCTGTCTTTGTCTCTTCCTCTTCATCTCTCTCTCTTTAAAATCAATAAATTAAAAATTAAATAAAGAGATTCACAATTAAATAGAACGCTTGATCCTGACCTGGGTCCTTTTGCTACAAAGCAATTATTGGAATAATTGCAAACACTTGAATGTAGTCTCAAGATCAAACGGTAGTTATATAATACTAGAGGTCCAGTGCATAAAATTCGTGCACGGGTGGGGGGGGGGGCGGCATCCCTTAGCCCGGTCTGCACCCTCTCCAATCTGGGACCCCTTGGGGGATGTCCAACTGCCTCTCGAAATCTGGGACCACTGGCTCCTAACTGCTTGCCTGCCTGCCTGCCTGATTGCCCCTAACCACCTCTGCCTGCCTGACCGCCCCTAACCCCTCTGCCTGCCTACCTGATCACCCCTAACTGTTCCCCTGCTAGCCTGATCATTCCTAACTGCCTCTGCCTTGGCCCCACACCCGGGACCCAGGATTCGCTCCTCTGGCCAGCTGCAGGTGCCTGGGACCAGAGGCGGATGGCTTCACTCAGACCCGGCTTTGTCAGGAAGGACATCTGGAAGGTCGTATGGAAGATGTCCGGTCTAATTAGCATATTACCCTTTTATTAGTATAGATTGTATTTTGCCTGATTTTGATGGTTGTATTGTGATTATATAGGAGAATATCCTTGTTTGGAGAAAACACAACATTGATGTATCCAAGAATGACAGGCATCAGGTCAGCAATTTGCTCTCAAGTGCTTCAGGAAGTCTCATATTGTTTTTGCAACTTTTGTTAGTTTGAGATTGTTTCAAAATCTCATTTCATTTTAAAAAATCCTCCAATGGCTTACTGTTAACTTTTAAAAAAAATTTTTTTTATTGATTTCAGAAAGGAAGGGAGAGGGAGAGATAGAAACATCAATGATGAGAGAGAATCATTGATCGGCTGCCTCCTGCACACCCCCTACTAGGGATTGAGCCCACAACCCTGGCATGTTCCCTTGACTGGAATCGAACCTAGGACCCCTCAGTCCACAGGCCAACACTCTATCCACTGAGCCAAACCAGTTGGAGCTTCCTGTTATCTTTTAACATGAAACCCAACTGTTCTTTGCCATAGCCAATAAAGGACTTCATACCCTGCTCTCTCCCAACCATATCTCCTTACCCTCTCTCCCCTCGTTTTCTCTGCTCCTTTCTTTCTGTTGCCAAATTTGGAAAGTCAGTCTAGATAGAATGATGTCTTCCTAATTCCAAGTATACTTCACTTCTGACCTATGGTCCATCTTAGAAAGCTGTTTCTCCCTGCATCCTCTGCAGTTAGGGCTCTGACTAGGAATTCTCAAACTCAGTGGCTATAAGAATCTCCTGAAGAATCTGCTTAAATAACAATTCCTGTGCCTCACTCATGACCTAATCAGTCTCAAGGGGGAGAAGTCTGGGAAGCCATGTGTTAACAAGGCCATTGTAATGCATAAGGTGGTCCCAGAACCTCAGTGTGAAAAATATTGCAGAGTCTAGACTCAAGTGTGAAAGAGCCCTTTTGATTCAAGGCACAAGAAATGTAGTCTGGCACAACTGGAAGCCTCACAAGGGAGGGGAAATTGGCTTCCAGGAAGAATGGACCTAATTCAGAGAAATGGGGGAGACAACCTAGAATAGAGGGTTAGGTAGGTCAGCTATGGTTTTTATATGGTAAGCAGACTAGTAATTGGAAGCCTCATTCAAACATTTGATCTGTGTCAGGCACCTGGACTTGCAGATGAGCAGGGTCCCACCCCCTGGAGCTGATAAGCCAGTGGGGCAGTGAAGCACATGACTGATATGGAGCCAGAATAGATGAGGCTGTAGGCCGGGCAACGGAGGAAGATACCCATAAGCAGTGGAGAGGAAGCCTGGACATGGGGAAGGGTGTCATTCTTGCCTGCTGTGACTACCATCCACAAGCGTTGTATATCCTTGGTTTTCTCCTCTGGAAGCTTACCTGATTAACAGTTTGAAGAAAGTCTTCTACAGCTATTAAAAAATCCTTACGTGGAAGGTCAGTATAGGAAACAGACGGAGGAGAACTGCCCTGGCTGAAGGGAGTTGATGGAGAAGGGAATGTCTAAAATATCGCCCATTTCCCCAACTTTCGGGCACTTCTACATGTTTAAGAACAACTGTAAAAGGCAACCTAAGGATCCTTCCAGGGAGCAGATATGCTCTGACAATACCACTGATGTCGATATAGGAAAGCAATAGACTACCCTCACCCTGTCAACAGCACTCCAGGCAGGCACTACCAACCCACTTGACCTGGCATAAGAGAGGAAATCTTTTCACCATGTGAGCCATGAACTTCATCCTTACTGAACTTCCAGCTCATGACCTGGAGGACAGAGGCAGCAGGCAGGGCCAACTCTGAGCCAAGGTCCCAGTGGTTGGGCTGTGCAGAGGTCAGGCCCGCCCCTCACCTTGTGGAGGAGGTCCTCCAGGCTGTGCGCCATGATGCCCTTCCGCACACTCCGGTCGTGGGTGCTCACTCTGCAGGGCCGGACTCTGAGGGGCGCCCGGCTGGGCTCCGACAGCAGCTGCTGGGTCACCACCGAGGTGCTCACTGCCACATACCTGGGGGTGGTTTGGGGCATTAGAATAAGCTGCCTGCTGCTTCCCAGCTCTCACCCCATAGCAATCCCTCTAGGCTGAGCTCACCATATTCCTCCTCCCCTACCACCTACCAAGCCTGCTCTAGATAGTCTTACTCAAAAGTCAGCCACCTCAGTGCATCTCAGACTTTAATGGGCGTGTAAGTCTGCGGGGATCTTGGTGAAATGCAGGTTCTGATTCAGTAGGTCTGGGTGGAGTCTGAGATTCTGTGTGTCTAATAAATTCCCAAGTGATATTGACTCTGCTGGTTCTCAGACCATGAGGAGGAACAGAGTGATAGAAGACCCACCTCACATACCCCCAATTCCACTTTCCTCTCTTGGCCTCACTCCTCTCACCTGTAAAGTGAGATGAAGTGGCGAAGCTGACGTCAGTGTAAGATGTTTTTGAACTCTGACATAACAATGTAGAACTGAAGGAGTGGAGGGAACCTGGGTTTTGGAGTCAGGCAGGCAAAGTTAGAATCCTGGCCCCACTACCCATTTGCTAGGTAATCGAAAGCATCCACTCTGTGCTCAGTTTCCTTGTCTATTAATTTGGTGTAATAATCTCCACTTCCCAAAGCCGTGGTGAGGTTTAAAAGAGATCAAGAATGAAAGCGCAAGCACAGTGTGGTGGTAATCTTGGGCCTCATTACAGACCCCCAGAATCAGAATCTACACTTTACGAAGATACACAAGTGACTTATGTGCCACTGAAATTTGAGACGTTCTGCCCTACCACTCACAGGAAGCTCCCCTTCCCTTTCACCCTCGGCTCTCCTCACCTGGAGAGGGACTTGGGGTTGAGAAGGCTGAGGGACTTCATGGCATATTCCATTCTCGTCAGCTGGACTGCATTGGACCTGGGAAGGAAGCAGAAACAGCTCATTACCGTGGACTGGGAGGGTTTCCGTTCTCTCATCATTTGACACAGAACCACTCCACCCCCATCCAGCAAGCTTCCACTCTGCTCTCCCCTCTCAATTCACAGACACCTCCCCCAGCCTTTTTTCTGTCCAACCCCATGCACACCAACTGTGACCAAGTTGGAGACCCCCTCAGTGCCCAGGCTCAGCCCCACTCAGCGGCTCCACCCTCCCTAGTACCACTCACTCCATGTTTCTCTGACTCTGGCTCCGATCACACTGATCAGGGATCCCGAGTTGGAGCTAAAGACGCCCGGCCTGGTTAATTCCTGCCCCTGGGGGCAGAGTCCACTTTATGCTGGCAGGAGGTGAGTCACACCACCTCACACTGCCGGGGACTGTTCCCTCAGCTGTAGTCCAGAGACATCACAGGCCAGGCCTCACAGGCCAGGCAGCCCAGGCTAAGCCTGCTCTCTCCCGTAGGCCCTTGAGCAATCCAAACCCTCCTGAGGCTTCACACTGACTAAAGGGACTTTGTGAGATGATGGAGACGTTCTACATCTATTCTCTCTGTTTCCATAGCTACTAGCCCAATGTGGCTATTGAGCACTTAAAATGTTGCTAGTATGCCTAAGGGGCTGGATTTATTAATGCTAATTTAAATTTAAATAGCCATGGTGTCTTATGGCTACTGGCAACCCTACTGAACAGTACAGCTCTAGCTGACAGCTTTAGGCTCACCTGCTACCACTTTGTCTCCTAAACCTCTGTGCTCCGGCTTTTGCATGTTCCAAGCATGCAAAAGGCAGTTCCCTCCACCTGCAATGCTTTCCTCTGTCCCAGAGCTAAATGTCTGTAGCTTTGAAGCCCCAGTTGCATTGCTTTCCACTCCTTGGAAAGCCTTCATACACAGCTTACAGAATTTCCCCTTCAACCTGCCCTTCCTACTTCTTAGCCAAGTATCTATTTCTGTCTTAGCCCCCTAGGCACGGGGTGCCTGGCCCTGAGATGTTCTCCCTAACCCTAGCCCCCAGCACAGCAAGGGCCTGGCGCCGAATAAGGGGCTCAAGGAGGGTCATGGAAGAAAGCTCCCTCCACAGTCAGGTAAAATTACTCTTTCCTCCTAACGACTTGGGGAAAGGGGCTCCTCAGACCTGCCTTGCCTGTGAAAGCTCACTACCCAAGCCTGCTTGTTTTGGCCTCACTCCTCACTCCCATTCCCTATCCATAGCAAAACTCTGCCAAGCCCCACCTCACCTGCTCTCCAAGAGCCAAGAAACAAAACACCACAAAACAAAAAAATTCTTACCTCCCCCTCACAGCCTCCTAACCTTATAGTACTGCCCTGCCCAGCTCCGCCCTCCCTTCATTTTATTTCCCGCTCCCGGGGGAAGCCCCTCCCCTGGCCCTCAGTGCCAGCTGGGGAAAAGAGCATGGGTGAGTGTACAGCTTTTACCCTTGGGATTTTCAGGCCAGTCTAACTTCCAGAAAATGCCCCAAAGGAGGGCAGGAGGCATGTTACGACAGCTTTGGGACAGGGTCTGGCCCAAGACATGGCAGCAGGCACAGAGGGCACAGAAAACAGGCCCATGTGGGTTGTGGCTTCCGCACTGCCCGTGTTAGCTGTCTGAGTGTAGACAAATTGCCTTATGCCCATGCGCTCCAGTTTCTCTCCCTGTACTACAGGGAATAATGATTCCTGTGTCAAAGGATTGAGGGAGGATTTGTGATAATAAAAGTAAAGGTCTTTGCAACAAAGACCAATAATATTGGTGTTATTAATGATGTAATTATGTAATAATAGCAGAGACTAAGACTAGCTGAAATGTGTAGTGGTTTAGAGGGTAAGATCTATGACCCAGCAATTCTACTTCTAGATAGATAGATAGATGGATGTACATATATATAGTATCCAAGAGACATAAAAACATATATCCATACAAAAACTTACACGTGAGTGTTCATAGCATTATTCACATTAGCCAAAAATTTGAAACAACCCAAGTGTTCATCAATTGATGAATGAGTAAAAAATGTGGTATATCCATAAATAGAATGTTATTTGTTAATAAAAAGGATAGAGGCTATTACATGGATGAACTTTAAAAAAATATATGCAGAGTGAAAGAAGCCATTCACAGCAAATCACATATATATTTTTATGATTCCACTTGTATGAAATATCCAGAACAGGCAAAACTATAAGCTCATCTTTCTTTCAGCACAGGGTTTTTCACACTAGTGCAGTGGTCGGCAAACCGTGGCTCGCGAGCCACATGCGGCTCTTTGGCCCCTTGAGTGTTCTAACGCCACTTCTTCAAAATAGACTCTCCCAGGCCGAAAACCGACTTCTGCGCATGGGCCACAAAGTTTCAATCGCACTGTACGTGCGTGCCCGCACGTGTTATTTTGTGGAAGAGCCACACTCAAGGGGCCAAAGAGCCGCATGTGGCTCGCGAGCCGCCGTTTGCCGACCACTGCACTAGTGCATCATAATCACCTGGAGGGTTTGTTAAAATTCAGATTGCTGGCTCCACCCCAGAGTTTCTGACTCAGTATGTCTGGGGTGGGGCCTAAGAAAGTGTATTTCTAACAGATTTCTAGGCAATGCTGAAGCTGTAGCTCCTTAGGTACAACACTTTGAAAATCAGCAGTCTAGCCTTAGCTGTGTGATGAAACTCCTCTAAGCTTCAGTTTGATCGGACAAATGGGAATTAAAAATACTAGTAACTCCTACCCCATTGGGTTGTCCTAAAGATTAAATGAGATAATCATGAGATGCACTTGCTGTAGAGCTTAACCCTTTGCACTCGCTTGCTTTTTTCTCGATTTCTTTATTCTAATGCTAACCTTGTCGAGTCACACTCGACATCCGAGTGCAAAAGGTTAATACATTTGTCAGGCTCAATAAATAGCTATTATAACTATTATTTATTTATTATTATTATTATTACTTCTTATTTAGACCCAATCCTTCCCTGAAGGAGCTCCCAGGCAACCATCATTCATTCATTCAACATTCAACAACTATTTATTAGTCACTTACTATGTGTCAGCCTTCCTAGAGGCTGAGAATATACCAGGAAACAAGGCGGCCTTGTCCCATACTTCAAGGAACTGACATTACTGGAGGAGGGGGGAGAACTCTGACCATGAACAAATATGCAAATAAAATAATTTCAGATAATGATGTCCTGGGAAGAAAACAAAACCAGGTGATATGATAACAAATGGCTGGAGAGCAAGATTGGCCTTGGGGTTAGGAACGTCTGTGGGGAGGGGAGCTTTCAGCTAAATCCTGACTGGTGAGAAACCAGTCTTTTGAAGCCCTGGGGTGTCTTAGTCCATTTGGGCTGCAGGAAATGAATACCATATACTAGTGGCTTATGAACAAGAGAAATTTATTTCTCACAATTCTGGAGCCTGGCAAGTCCAAGATGAAGACCCTGGTAGATTTAGGGTCTGGTGAGGACTGGCTTCCTGCCCTCTTCTCTCTGTGCCCTCCCCATGGTGGAGGAGAGAGGGAGTCTCTTTTATTAGGACATTAATCCCACCTCCCAAAAATCCCACCTCCAAATTCCATCACATTGGGGATTAGGCTTCAGCATAACGACTGCGAGTGGGGGAGGCACAAAGTCTACATATTCTGGCTGGGCCTGTAAGCCAGATTTTGAAGTCCTGTGGGGAGACATTACCCCCTCTCCCCAGGCAAAGGAAACATCAAAAGGATTTGAGAAGGGAATGAGCAGGATGAAGAGACGGGAACACAAATCACTGAACTTTAAGGCAGACCAAGGGCCAGAAGAAAAGTATGAACAGCCAGTTTGGCTCAGTGGATAGAGCTTCGGCCTGTGGACTGAAGGGGTCCTGGGTTCAATTCCAGTCAAGGACATGTCCAGAGCACCTCGGTTGCAGGCTCAATCCCCAACACATCGATATTTCTCTCTCTGTGTCTCTCCCTCTCCCTTCCACTCTCTCTAAAAATCAATGGAAAAATATCCTTGGGTGAGGATTAACAAAAAAATAAAATAAAATAAAATAATAAACAGTTTAAAAAAGAAAACTATAAACAAATACTTCGGGGAGAAAGACCTGGGGAAAGAGTTGCAGGCCCTCCCTTGGACAGTCACACCTCAAACATTTATTGAACGTGTGTTTGGTGTCCCGTGATAGGTGAATGGATGACTCAGAAGCAGGCTGGCCCTGACGAACACGGGTGCATCATGGACTGTGTACACAATAAAAACAAAGATAACCACTAGTCAAAGACAGAGAATATCTGCCAGAGGGGAGGGGTGGCAGGTGGGTGGGTAGAGGAGGAGTGAAGAAATGGGAGAATGGCTCCATGAACCTGAAGATTCTTCACAGTGCTTAGAAGAGGATGATTTCGGCTCAGTTGGAATTTATTTATTCAACAGCATTTATTGAACTTTTACACTATTTTTGAGACACCTTGGAGTTGAGAAGGTCTAGCTATGATTCAGAATTGAGAAGCAAAAAATAATAATAAAAAAATTATACATTGGCCCTGGCCAGTGCAGCTCATTTGGTTGAGTGCGGTCCTGTGCATGAAAGGTTGCTGGTTTGATTCCCAGTCAGGGCACGTGCCTGGGTTGCAGCTCGATCCTCGGTGAGGGGCAAGCAGGAGGCAGCCAATGGATGTTTCACTTTCACATCAATGTTTCATTAGCCCTGTCCCTTCCTCTCTCTCTAAAAAATAAAACTCAATAAATTAAAAAAAATTATACATTCAAAATATTCAGCATGTTAAACTTGTAATATCGGGAGTAAAGTCAAAGACACACAATGACTAGGAAAAATATATTGCAACTAATATTATAAACAAGAGGCCAGTCTCTCTCTCTCTCTCTCTCTCTCTCTCTCTCTCTCTCTCTCTCTCTCTCTCTCTCTCTCTCTCCTCCCTCTTCCCTCTTCCCTCTTCTATCTATATATAAATTAAGAAGATAAAAAAAATTAAGATCAACAGCATAGTGGAAAAATGGGCAAAGAATATGAACACAGTTCAGGGAAATGAAATACAAATGACCCTTAAACATATAAAAACATGCTTAATTTCAGATAACATAACTAAATTTTTCTTATTTTATGTATTTATTTTTTTGTTGGGATAAAATGTATGTAACATAAAATTAACCATTTTAAGTGTACAGTTAGTGAAATTAGGTACTTTCACATTACTGTGCAACCATCACCACATTCGTCTCCAGAACTTTTTTCCATTTCTTTTTCAAAAAATGTTTTTTTTTGGTATTTAATAAAAACATATTTTTATTGATTTCACAGGGGACGGGGTAGATAGAAACATCAATGATGAAAGAGAATCATTGATCAGCTGCCTTCTGCATGTCCCCTACTGGGGATCCAGCCCGAAACCAGAGCACGTGCCCTGACCTGGAATCCAAATCTGACCTCCTGACCACACTCAACCACTGAACAACACCTGCCCGGCTTCCTTTTCATTTCTTTACCCTTTAAGCAACTCCTCATTCCCTCCTCCCCCTGCCCCTGGCAACCATCATTTAACTTTCTTCCTCTACATAATATATTTTTCTTTCATGGCCTGGACCTTTTTGAAAAGTCCAGTCCAGTTATCTTGTAGAATGTCCCTCAATTTGAATTTATCTGTCATCTCATCATGATTAGATTCAGGTTAAGTATCTCGGGCAGAAATATCACAGAACTGATGCTGTGTATCAGGAGGTACGAGTGGTGGTTTGTCATTAGTGGTCAAATTAATTTTGATTACTTGGTTAAAGGGATTCGCACAAGTTTTCTCCAAAGTTACTGTTTTCTCTTTGCAACGATTATGTAATCCATGGATAGATATTTCGTGACTGTGAGTTTCCCCATCCGTGAAGGGGGTTGGGGGGAGGCAGCGGCCTCTTAAACTCATATTAGAGTTTTAAAAAGTGAAAGTGCTGAAATAAATTTCCCCATCTATGAAGTGGGGACAGCAGCCTAGAGTTTAAGAAAGTCAAAGTGGCCGAGACCGGTTTGGGTCAGTGGATAGAGCATAGGCCTGCAGATTCAAGGGTCCCCGGTTAGATTCCGGTCAAGGGCATGTACCTTGGTTGCGGGCACATCCCCAGTGGGGGGTGTGCAGGAGGCAGCTGATCGATGTTTCTCTCTCATCAATGTTTCTAACTCTCTATCCCTCTCCCTTCCTCTCTGTAAAAAATCAATAAAATATATATAAAAAAAAAGTCAAAGTGGTCAAAAGTGCTCTGCTCCTGGCAGAAGGCAAAAAGATGAGTGCGGCGGGGAGGAGGGGCGAGGTTAATTTCTTGCTCTCCCAGCTGGAGGCGGCCGGGGCGGGGCCGGGAGAGGCCGCGTGCGCGTGCGCGGGAGGAGAATGACCACAGAGTCGGTCCTCCTGAGACAGAGGGGCCGGAAGTAGTTTTCACAGAACCCGTGTGACGGCTGGGGTTCCGGAGCTGAGACGGCGTGAAGAGGGTCTGCAGGAGTAAGGGTATCTGCGTCAACGACGACGGGGTTCAGGGCAGGGCTAGGCCGATGGCGTCTCGGGCAGGCCCGCGAGCTGCCGGCACTGACGGCAGCGACTTTCGGCACCGGGAGCGCGTCGCCATGCACTACCAGATGAGGTAGGAAGCGCGGCGAGGAGCACACGGGCCTCCTCCCGGCCGGAGCCTGCCGGGCCTGGGAAGCGACGCCCCCCGGCCTCGGGCTCTTCTTCCCCAGCCTGTCGGCGCTCACCTGCCGAGTCCCCTCCTCCCGAGACGGCCCAGGGCCTGTCCCCAATCCTGGAAAGCCCAGTTGCTCCCATGGGTCCATCCTTTGGTCCACCCTGTGCCTTGAGAGGGTGCAACCCCCCCGCCCCCGGGCTCTAGTTGTGGTGATGCTGGCCCCGCTGTGTGATCTTGGGAACCTAATTACTAGTTGAGCCTCAGTTTCTTCACTTGCAAGAGGAAAAAAGGAACCGACCTTTAAGGGATGGTTGAAGAATTAGTGAGCTAATAATTAGTGTAAAGGATGTAGCATAAGTTCTAGCACAAAATCGAGTCTGCCCAATACATGGTAGCTGTTGTATTTGGGGAATGTAGACCGTAAAGGCCAGCCTTTCCCTGCCCAAAATGAATTTTATAAACACCCCCACGTAAGGGGTATTTCTACATTACCCCGTCAGCAAACATTTATTGAGCTTCTACCCAGTAGGCATTTTATGCGAGGCACTGAAGATATAGTGAGCAAAAGCAGACCTGGTCTTTGTATGCATATTACACCTTCAATAAAAAAAACCTATTAACAAAACAAACAAAAAAACCTGGTTCCTGTCTTCATGAATCTTGAAGTCGAGAGATAACTGACTTTCCTACCTTTTCACACTTTCTATAATGAATATTTTTTAAATAAAAAACTTAAAAAGATCCCCCCCCCTCTTAAATCCATTTAACGCTTCCAGAATGCTTTTGCATCTTCCTCTCCAGAGTTTTAAATAATGACAAGCTCGTTGGACCCTCACTCCATTCTTATTAAGACCCCTGCCTAAGGGCACCTCACAGCCCAAGCAAGTATTTTCAAGCCCACGGAGAGCAGAGACTGTCCTCCAGGATGTGAAGAAGATACATTTAGGACCTGAGAGAGTTAGAAGAATAAGAAATAATGTACTTCCTTTAGATGAAACAGTCTGCTCTAGCAGGGGAAGTATGAGCAGCCTGAGCTGGTTTCCTCACTGCCCATACCTCCTTCCTCTATGCTATACTCCCAGGGTGCAGTCAGAGTCATCTTTCTAAACACAACTCTGAGTTACTCTTCTGCCTTTAAACCAACTATTCATAGACATTGCAATTTCATATTCTGCTACTCCCCTCCCCACCTAGGATGTATTCCTGCTGTACCCAACCACTGGCTTTCTTGGAACACAAATGCCTTGTGTTTTTCTGCCTGCATGCAATTAGGAACGCCCATCTCCTTTCATCCCTCAGAGCCGAGCTCAAATATCACCCTCTAAATGGCCTTCTCAGATGTCCCCTCCCAAGCAGAATTGATTACTGCTTTTGGGGATCCCATGTATCTTGCAACATATATTTACTAGAGCTCTTCCAGTTTGTTTGCTAATAATTTTTCTTCTGTTCCTTGTGCCCAGCCTCTAGGCAGGAACTAGATCTTATTCACATTCATATTCTATTGTCCAATATACTTGCCTGGCATACAGTTGGTCAGAAAATTTTGAATGAAAGGAACCTCTCCCTCTGCTCTGCCCCACAGTGTGACCCTCAAGTATGAAATCAAGAAGCTGATCTACGTGCATCTGGTCATATGGCTGCTGCTGGTTGCCAAGATGAGCGTGGGACACCTGAGGCTCTTGTCACATGACCAGGTGGCCATGCCCTATCAGTGGGAGTACCCATATTTGCTGAGCATTGTGCCCTCTCTCTTGGGTCTCCTCTCCTTCCCCCGCAACAACATTAGCTACCTGGTGCTCTCCATGATCAGCACGGGGCTCTTTTCCATCGCTCCCCTCATTTATGGCAGCATGGAGATGTTTCCTGCTGCACAGCAGCTCTATCGCCATGGCAAGGCCTACCGCTTCCTCTTTGGTTTTTCTGCCGTCTCCGTTATGTACCTGGTGTTGGTGGTGGCAGTTCAAGTGCATGCCTGGCAGTTACACTACAGCAAGAAGCTCCTGGACTCTTGGTTCACCAGCACACAGGAGAAGAAGCGTAAATGAAGCCTGCCGGATGGACTGATCTCTGAGGTGAAGCCTAGCCCCCCCCTCCCATTGAGAAGAGTGAGAGGGTAGAGGAGCTGTTCTAAAATCTCTGTTGGAAATTTTGGCAGCTGTGATGTTGGCAACTGGTGCAAACTAGGTCCACATTCTGGAAAGCTGCTACTATTGTCATTAGCTGAGGTGGCAAAATGATCTTTAACTTATTCCTGGTTGGCTGGAACTGAGTGAAGAACAGCTGTAAAACAAACTTCAGCTAGTTTAAGTTGAAGCCCTTCAGCATTTTTCTGTTTTAAGATTCAGCCTCATCATTGCCTCTTAGTCATTCTCTCCATTTCCATCCACTACCCCTTAGCCACTGAAACTGGAGATGGGGATCAGCAAATTCTACTTCCATTTGTGGGTGGTTGGGAGGAAACTGGAGGCTGCTTTCCCGCAGGCTGTGGTCTCTACTCTGAAACATTTTAATTACAAAGAACCTCAATAAAGTTATAACTGCCCTATCTACCCTGTGCCTTGTGCTTGGGATTTAACTGAATGCTGCATTGCTTGAGTGGCTTTAGACACTAGGAGATAGATGGAAACTCCCTGAGAAACCTGGCAGTGGCCATAGAGAAGGAAAAAGTTGCCACCTTGTAGCTGATCAGCAGGAACTATCATGGGCCATACATTTAATCTCTCCACCTATCAGATGGTTCATTCTCACTTATCCAGCTTGGGTTATGCAGTCTTCTTTTGGTTGTATATTCATGTTTATTATTCAGTGTTAGAGTGTCAGTTACGTGTCTGATACAGTAGTCCCCCCTTATCTGTGGGGAATACGTTCCAGATCCCCAGTGGATACCTGAAGCCTTAGTGCCAAACCCTATATATACTGTGTTTTTCCTCTACATACATATCTATGGTAAAGTTTAATTTATAAATTAGGCACAGTAAGATATTAGCAACAGTAATAAACTAGAATAATTATATCAATATCCTCTCTAATAAAATGGTAATATGCAAATTAACCATCACTCCGCTACATAAGCCACACCCACCAGCCAATCAGGGTGAGTATGCAAATTAACCCCCTCCAAGATGGCTACAGCCACAGAGAGCAAGGTTTCCCAGGTAACAGAGCAAGCCAAGCTTTCCATAGCCGTTGCAGGCCTAAGCCTCCACTCAAGCTACAAAGTTTCAATTATAGAAGGTAAACAAATTCAAACAAATGGCGGCAGAATGGAGCTTGAGAGAGCAGGCCAGGGTTGCCGCCGGCAACAGGGGAAGCAAAGCTTTCTGCACACCCTGGCCGGGCTCACCCGCTTAAGGCTACAAAGTTTCAATTGTAGAAGGTGAATTAACTGCCAAAGAAATGGCTGCCGCCCCGGAGGGAGCAGCAGGCTTGGCTCCACTCCAGGCTACAAAGTTTCAATTGTAGAAGGAAAATAAATTCCAGATACCAGGGCCTCCCCTTGGGTTGCCAGGGGGCGTGGCCGGCCTGCAAACCACCACAGGCCCCTCACTCAGGCCGCCCCACGCCCCAAGGGAACCCCACCCTGATCCGGGACACCCTTCAGGGCAAACCAGCTGGCCCCCACCTGTGCACCAGGCCTCTATCTTATCTAATAAAAGAGTAATATACAGATTGATCATCACTGCAACACACAATATAGCTGCCCCCATGTGGTCAAAGATCCTGCCCCCATGTGGACACAAGATGGGCACCACAAGATGGCCAGCAGGAGAGGGCAGTTGGGAGGCACCCGGCCTGTAAGGGAGGGCAGTTGTAAGGGACCAGGCCTGCAAGGGAGGGCAGTTGAGAGGGACCAGGCTTGCAAGGGAGGGCAGTTGGAGGTGATCAACCCTGCAGGAGAGGGCAGTTAGGGGTGACCAGGCCGGCAGAGGAGGGAAGTTGGGGGCAAACAGGCTGGCAGGGGAGCAGTTAAGCATCAACCAGGCTGGCAGCGGAGTGGTTAGGGGGTGATCAGGCTGGCAGGCAGAAGCAGTTAAGGGAAATCAGGAAGGCACGCAGGCAAGCAGTTGGGAGCCAGCAGTCCTGGATTGTGAGAGGGATGTCCGACTGCCCGTTTAGGCCCGATCCCACCAGGATCGGGCCTAAACGGGCAGTCGGACATCCCTCCAGGAGTCCCTGATTGGAGAGGGTACAGGCTGGGTTGAGGGACAACCCCCCGCCGTGCACGAATTTCGTGCACCGGGCTTCTAGTACTATAATAAAAGTTATGTGAATATGGTCTCAGGGCGAGATTTCATCATGCTAGTCAGAACACTGTTTCAACTTCTGAATTATGTATTTCTGGAATTTTCCATTTAATATTTTTGGACTGTGGTTAACTGTAGGTAACTGAGGCCTACCGCTTCCTCTTTGGAAGCGGTAGGCCTCTTTTCTTGACACTTTTCAGGGGTGGGAAACTTTCTCGATGCAGCAGTCCTGTATTATCTCCCAATACTCTCACCACACATCTTAATCAGCAGACCCTCTTATGAATCCCTATATTGGTTTCACGTTTTCCCAGTTTTCTTAAAGTTTTCTCAAATGGCCCTTGGCAGAAAAACCAAAGAGGAAACGTAGGTAAAGGGGGACTACTGTACTATATTATGGTATCCACAATAATTTAAAAGTATCCCACAGAAAGTGAAATGTAGGTAAAGGGGGACTACTGTACTATATTATGGTATCCACAATAATTTAAAAGTATCCTTGCATACAGGGAATATGCAACCTAGGTGAAACATGACACAAATGTGAAACAACGAGTGAACAATATTTAATGGTATGGAGCAGATAAGTTAAAAATAGAAGTGAAAAAGAGATATGTAGCCCTAGCTGGCTTGGCTCAGCAGATAGAGCGTCGGACTATAGACTGAAGGGTCCCAGGTTCAATTCCGGTCAAGGGAACATGCCCGGGTTGCAGGTTTGATCCCCAGTAGGGGGCGTGCAGGGAGCAGCCGATCAATGTTTCTCATTATTGATGTTTCTGTCTCCCTCTCCCTTCCTCTCTGAAATCAATAAAAAAATACATTAAAAAACAACAACAAATGAGATATGTGAACTAAAGGCTCTTTTATGCTTAAAAGTGACACAGTAAATACTACATGGGAGATGTGTGTTCCTTTATATAGGTTAGATATATAAATATATGGAGATACAGGTATTTTTTAAATCTTCACCCAAGGATATGTTTATTGATTTTTATTTTTATTTTTTTAAAATATATTTTATTGATTTTTTTACAGAGAGGAAGAGAGAGGGATAGAGAGTTAGAAACATCGATCAGCTGCCTCTTGCATACCCCCCACTGGGGATGTGCCTGCAACCAAGGTACATGCCCTTGACCAGAATCGAACCTGGGACCTCTCAGTCCGCAGGCTGACGCTCTATCCACTGAGCCAAACCGGTTCCGGCATGTTTATTGATTTTTAAAGAAAAAGAGAACATCGAGTGGTTGGCTCTCTTATGCGCCCCATCCTGGGACTGAACCCACAGCTTAGGTATGGACCCTGACTGGGAATTGAATCCATAACCTTTTGGTGTACGGTACAACAGTCCAACCAACTGAGCCACACTGGCTAGGGTCCCTTTACTCTTATCCATTTGATTTTATGTGTCTGGATGGATGATGCTCAGATCCTAACTGCAGATCTCTTTCCAGAGTTACAGTCATTCTTTTGTTCTATAAACATTAGGTATGTACTCAGCCACTATTAGGTACTGGGAGTACTTTCTGTTTACAAAATCTCTTCCTCTAGATGTCCTCATTATCATATCAAACTTAACTCTTTGCCTTCTACCTCATATTCATTCCTCTTCCTGCATCCCTATATGCAAGAGAGTATACCAAGAACACAGCTCTAGATCATCATCATAAGTCCCTACTATGTGCCATTCATTTTTGAACAACCAAAATTCGTAATCTCAGAGATTTTCCAGAGTGTGGTCTCGATGCAGCAGTCCTGTATTATCTCCCAATACTCTCACCACACATCTTAATCAGCAGACCCTCTTATGAATCCCTATATTGGTTTCATGTTTTCCCAGTTTTCTTAAAGTTTTCCCAAATGGCCCTTGGCAGAAAAAAGTTTCCCACCCCTGAAAAGTGTCAAGAAAAGAGAAATATAGCCCTACCTGGCTTGGCCCAGTGGATAGAGCATAGGCCTGTGGACTGAAGGGTCTCGGGTTCGATTCCGGTCAAGGGCATATGCCTGGGTTGCTGGCTCGAGCCCCAGTAAAGGATGTGTAAGAGGCAGCCAATCAATGATTCTCTCTCATCGTCGTTTCTCTCTCCCTCTCCCTTCCTCTCTAAAATCAATAAATATATATTTTTTAAAAAGAGAAGTACTAGTATTAAAGAACAGAACCGAGTTTCTCATTTCATGTACCCAGCATTGAAAGATGCACGATTGCTGCTGGAAGTGGCAGATGGAGGCCAGTGGACCCCAGGACTGAAGGGTGAGGTGACCGTAGGCTCCTCCACTGCCACCAGGGGCCCCAGTTTGGGAAGCTGACATGATGAGGCATGTGATCGATCACTTATAGCTTGTGGCCCTTCAAGTAGTGCGCCTTCCCGCACTACTTCAGCAAGGGCATCCCAACGTGCTGTGCAGCAAGCATTCAGGCGTCCATCCTTGGCGTCACACGGCCATTTGTAGCGTTTTATCTTGTCCACACATGGGGGACCCAGGAGTTTGAGAAGTCCAAGAGGAAGAATCGAGCTGCCTATGAAAATAACAAGCGAGCAACTCATCTGGAGGATGGTTCCCTGCCTCTGAAAGACCCTTCTCTGGGAGAGGAGTCTACATTGTATAGTGTCTTGAAGACTCAATAAACTTCTTGTGGGCTGCAGTGTTCTGATTTTGCATTTTTGGGAGCAGAGTCCTTGGTGTAACTTGCTAATATTCAAGTTAATGAACTCCCTTCCCCAGATGAGCCCTGAGCAGTTTTGGCTTGTCTGGGAATTTGGTGAAGGAGTGGGACTCACCCCTTGTTCTACAGTATACTCTGCAAGAAAGATATAAACTACTCTTGCAAGCTGGCCATGGGTGGCATGGACTGTGTGGAGTGTATGTTCCTCTCCCTCTGCTCCCATAACAACAATAATAAAATCTAACTATAGTGTAAAACATTAAAAATTTATTTAAAATGCATGCTCTATGTAGCTCTGAACCACTATGAGTTAGATAACAATTTAGGCAGAAGACTCCCTAACTAACCCTTAGAATGGCCAGACCACCCTTTTCTCCCTTCACATCTTACTCATTTGTCTGCAGTGATGGGCTCCAAGGTCAAAAGACAGAGCTGTGTCAGGCAGGCCCTTCGCGGCTCCCAGAAGCAGAGGGAGATGAGGCAGTGGGAGGAGGACCGTGGGACTTGACCTGTGAGAGGCTGGCAGAAGTGGAGCTCCCTAAGCTAGAGACCTGGACTTTGACCAAATAACAGTTCCTTTGGCTTATTTATCTTTTTGAAATGAAAACAATTCCCACCTGACTTACAATGTAGTTACGAGGATCAAATATAAAAGTACTTTGTGAAATGAGAAACGGATAAACTGCTATCATAATTTACATTTATTCAATGAAAGAGCACCTATTTCATGGCATCCACCCTAGGCACTGGAGAAGCATGAAGAATAAGAAAGGGTCTTTATCTTCTAAGGAACTCAAAAGCGAGAGGGTATTTTTAGAATAATGGGTAGGATGGGATCTTCAGACAGTGGACCTTCGGACTTAGAAACTAGAATTAGCCTAAAGAAGCTATGGCGCAGAGTGACAGTAACAAATTTCAAGATGCCTTAACCCAGTAGGTGTGCCCCAAACTTTCTTTCCACTGTGTGCGTCACCAAGGTGAGGGCTGAAGCAGCTCAATGCTCCATGAGCGGGAGGAAGCTGTGGGATGATGGGGAGGGTCCCAACAAAGACTGGAGCCTCGTCAGCATCATCAGAAACCACAAGAAACCAGGTCAGTGTGTGGGGCCCGCTCCCTTAGCTCCAGGGCTCTGCTGTGAGCTCTGTGGCTTCCTGAGCAGACTGTACTGAAGAGTGGATCCTTGAAGCCAAAGGCCCCTTCGGCATGGAGCCCTCTGTCCAGAAAAGCTGGAACTGACTAGAGAAAACTGAGCTGTAGTCCTGAGAGTCAGCCAGGTGGGGAACCAGGCTGCATATGGGGCCATGTGAGGCTTGTGTGCAGCCTTTAGTGCTTTCTTGTTCTGCCCAAATCCAGATGGTGTGCCGGTCACCTCTCTCTCTGGCATCCAATGCAGAGTAGTGTTGAATAGCTCTGTTAATTCTCTAAGTGAGGGGATGAAGCATATGTCTAGAGGAGATAAAAGTCAAGAGCTAGTTAACGGGCGTGTAGGATCTAGAGGGTGTTGCAGAGTAGGAGGGGTTAAAAAATGGGTGCAGCCAACCATTTCCCTAACCCTGTGCTGGCCTCTTTCCTGCTATTTCCCTGCCAGAGCAGGAGAAATGCCCTCCAGTTGGAGACAGTAGGGTTTTCTGGGGGGCAAGGATCCCTCAGTCCCTCTGCTTGGAGGAGAAGGAATGTGGCCTGGCCTGCTCTGTTAGGATCAAGGAGGAGCTTTGGGGCTGGGCGGGGCAAGGGCAGGCTGAGGCGAGGGTTCCTACTGGCACTGTGCGCCCTGTTGCTGTACTGCAAAGTCCTGCTGCCCACCTTCAGGCCGTGCAGCCATGTTCTGGGTGCCCTGACCCAACGGAAGTCCATGGGGCACCCCAGACTGGCAGCCCTGCTCCTGCCTCTCCACCTGCTGCTCATTGGCGTCTCCACCTCCTCTGGGATTGGCTGTCCCTGTCTGCCCCACTGGACTACCTGCTGTCTGCTGGTCTCCCGCATGGTAAGGTGCCATTACCGGGTGGGGATATCTGCCTGGCACAGGCTGGAAAAGCTCTCCACTCTCCTGTCTGTCCTTTTCCACCTCCCCAAGTCCATGTGCTCTGGTGGCAGCCTCAGTGTGCCCTCTGCACAATCTCAAAGGGGTAGGAAGGTCTTAGTGGCCTGAGGGCCTGGGCAGGGTGGAGCTGGGAAGAAAAAAGCCACAGGGGATGGGCTGTTAGCTTCTGGGCCTCAGAATTAGGTGATTTGAGGCAAAGATCCCAAGAAGAGTGCTCCTTAGGAGAATCCCTCCTAATTATACTTCTCTCCTTTTTCTCTCTCCCTCCCCTGCCCCCCCCTTACTGGGCCCTGTGCCTTCAGGATGACAGTTTCACTGGTAAGTCTCATTCCCTGCCCTGCTCCTCTTCCCCACTCCCTTCCCCACCCCCCACCCCCATTGATTTTTAGAGAGAGTGGAAGGGAGGAGAGAGAGAGACAGAGACAGAGACAGAGACAGAGACATCTATGTGAGAGAGACATCTATGTGAGAGAGACACATGGATTGGTTGCCTCCTGCAGGTGCTCTGACCAGGGCTGGGGATTGAACCTACAACCCAAGTATGTGCCTTTGGTGCATAGGCCAACACCCTATCCACTGAACAACACCGGCCAGGGTCCCCACACCCCTTTTGTTCCAGATCCCCAGTGAGGCTTGCATTCTACTTTTTGGTTCACAGCCTGGGAAGTAGCATATAGCAAGGAAAAAGCACAGGGTTTATAGAACCAGGACAGTCTAGATTTGCATTACCATTCTGCCACATACTCCGACCCTCAATTTCTGCGGGGTCTATCAGAATAGTAGAAATGATTGTACAATGAAGACTGTTGCCCCTGAGCTGTGGGGAGGATTAAATGAGAGACCTGTAAATCTCCAGGCACACCCACCCCTTAACTGTCAGTAATAAAATGACGTTTATATTTTCTCACACATTATCTTACTTGATGTTGATAACAGCCTCCCTTTTTGAATGGCAAAGTTGAGGCTTAGAGGGGCCCATAACTTGCCCAAAGTCCCAGAGCCAGGATGAAAATGGCAGAGCTCAACCTCAAGTCCTTCTTGTCTGAGGCAGGAGAGATGTCCTTGGACCCTACCACTTGATTTTTTTTCCATCTTTTACAGAAAGATCTATCCATATTCCTTGCCATACCCTGCCACATACCTGGGGTGCTTGGCGCTGGTACTGCCCCTGCTGTTTGTGCCTGCACCTGGTGTCAACTCCTTCAGGTATGAGAAATAACCCTTGGGCCATTCTCAAAGGAGATGTGAATTGGGGCCATTTGGGGGTCAGGGAGGCTGAGGCAAGTGGGACTGATATTAGTGAGTTCATTTGTATCATTTTGGGATGTTTCTCTTTTCAGCTGGTACCAACTGTTGGAATTAAAATGTCAGTTCTAGAAATTTACTATTAATATCTTCTATTTGTAAAGTAAGATCCTTCTTATTTAACTCTGTATTTTTATTGCCTAGCTCAGTGCCTGATATATACTAAATGCCCATACTCTGCTTAAGAATGGGCAGTTTGTAATTTTTCACTGTTATAAATAATACTACAATGAACATCTTTTTTTAAAAATATGTTTTTATTGATTTCAGAGAGGAAGGGAGAGGGAGAGAGAGAGAGAAACATCAATGATGAAAGAGAATCATTGATTGGCTGCCTCCTGCACACCCCACACTGGGAATTGAGCCTGCAACCCACACATGTGCCCTGACCAGGAATCGAACCATTACCTCCTAGTTCATAGGTCAAATGCTCAATCGCTGAGCCACGCCAGACGGGCTACAATGAACATCTTTAAGATGTTCTCTTTTTCTCTACTTAAGAAATTAGTCATTTAAAAAATTTTATTTACTGATTTTAGAAAGAGAGGAAGAGAGAGAGAATGAAAGAGAGAGAAACATTGATTTGTGTTCTACTTATTTATGTATTCATTGGTTGCTTCTTGTATGTGTCTTAACTGGAGATCGAACCCGCAACCTTAGTGTATTGGTACAATGCTCTAACCAACTTAGCTTCCTGACCAGGTCAAGAAATTAATCCATTTTTTTATTGTAGCATAACTTTCAGGACTAAAGAGGCTTGATGTCATTACCCTCCCTCATCCAAAATGACTTACTCTCCAACACTGGGCCATCATCTCCAGGTAGGGAAGGGGCAGTAAAGGGCTAGATGTTAAATGTGCCCTTTCCTGTGCAGACCTTCAGCGGAGCTGGTTCCACCACCTGGTGCAGAAATTCAAAAAGTCTTACATGTTCCAGTTCTGTAGGAGACACAAGATGCCAGCATCTGCTCAGGTACTCTCCCTGCCGGTTCCAGCCCTGCCCTGTGCCCCTTTCCTTTCTGGCCTTTCGTTTTGTCCTCCAGCCCTGTGAGAGATGGAAAGTATGGGGATGAAGTAGACTATTCTTCTATTACACAGTTAGGGAAACTGAGGCCTAAATGTTGAGCAGCTTACCTGTAGTACCCCAGGTTCCAGAGGGAGAAATAGAAGCCAGAGATCCTGACTCCTGGCTTAAGGCCAACCTTGCTCTCTGCCTACAGAGGAAGCTGCTGAGTCGCTGTTGCCTGTCTGAGAAGGACCATCGCATCTCCGTCCCCTCCCCAGGCATCTCCCAAAATGGGCTGCGCTTCAAAAGGACCCAACCTTCAGATCCAGAGGCAGCGGAAGGTCTCCCGAGACAGGACTCACAAAGGCATAAAGGTAGACATGGGGTGTGACTGGAGACAGGCATCGTCAAGTAGTGGTGCCTTCGCTAAAGCCAAGAGACAAGGCCACCAAGTCCCCCTTCTCCCCAGGGCCTGAGTTCTCCTTTGACTTGCTGCCTGAGGCACGGGCTATTCGAGTGAGCATTCCCTCAGGCCCTGAGGTCAGCGTGCGTCTTTGTCACCAGTGGGCACTCGAGTGCGAAGAGCTGAGCAGTCCCTTTGATGTCCAGGTATGGAGTGTTATTTTCCTGTAAAAAATAAGATCACACAGTGCTAGAGCAAAAACAGCCTACCCCTTGTACATACAGGGAGCCTGAGGTCCAGGGAGGGGAGAAACTTCTCCAAAACCCACAAGTCCGAAGTGCCTAGCATTAAGATTTCTTTGGACTGGACAGAAAATGCAGGCGGCCTTGTCACATGGGAGGAGAGGAAAGGAAAGGGCATGCAGAGACCTGGTGCAACTGTGAATGAGTAGCAGAGAAATGAATATGGTATTTACCCCCATGAGCGGAGCCTCAGTGAGATTCAGATTGTATTAAGAAACCTTTTCAGTTCCTTCAAGCAGTTGTTTTCCCCGAGAAAATAACAAAGTGGTCACATCTGTCCTGGTTCCCTTCCATTTCCCTCCCTTTGTGGCCTTCCTCAGAAAATGAGATGACCCTCATTTTCCCAGCCCAGATCTTGACACACCACCTCAACCTCCAGTTGTCACTGAGGCCCTTGTGTACAGTTGGCACCATTTGCTGCACCATTGAGGCCCTCAGCCCTCGTTATTTATAAAGTGGTGATGACACCTCCCAAGATCACGGCAGTGCTAGCATTTCCTTGAGTTATTGCTTTAGCACCTCGTACCCTACATGGCATCCAGCGGGGCTCATTAAATGTATATCCCTTTCCCTGTCTCCTCCCTCCCCCGACTCCATATACAGGGTGGCACAAAAGTAGGTTTACAGTAGTGAATATGTGAAACACAGAGTTTATTCTTTTTTAAAAATATATATTTTATTAATTTTTTACAGAGAGGAAGGGAGAGGCATAGAGAGTTAGAAACATCGATGAGAGAGAAGCATCAATTAGCTGCCTCCTGCACACTCCCAACAGGGGATGTGCCCACAACCAAGGTACATGCCCTTGACCAGGATCGAACCTGGGACCCTTCAGTCCCCAGGCCGATGCTCTATCCAGTGAGCCAAACCGGCTAGGGCGAGTTTATCCTTGTATTATTATTTATTAATTACTAGAGGCCCAGTGCATGATTAAATCATGCACGTGTAGGGCCCCCTACACACTTTCGCTTTCGATCGTGGGGGAGCTGGGTGCCTGTCCGCTGGTGCACCAGGCCTTTCAGAAGCCTCCGCCTTGCTGGAGGCTTCTGAAAGGCCTGGTGCCGGAGCGGACAGGCACCCAGTTCCCCTGCTTTTGATGGTCAGCGGTGGGATGTGAGCTCGCTGCCCCAGAGGCCCCTTCTGTGCTGCAGCTCAGCGTCCCGCTGGCCTAATCAGCCACCCCGGCCACCCCTAGTCCCACCCCCCCACGCCTCCTGGCCAATCGTGGGCATAGCGAAGGTACGGTCAATTTGCATATTTGTCTATTATTAGGTAGGATTATATTACTAGAGGCCCATTGCACGAAGAGATTCGTGCAATAGGCCTTCCTTCCCCTGGCTGTCAGCACTGGTTTTCCTCTGGCACCCAGAACCCAGGCCTTCCCTCTGGACGCTGCCTTCAGTCTTTGCTCCAGGCGGAGCGCCGCTCCTGTAGCTCCCTCTGCCCCCTTCCCTCCGCCCCCGGCCCTCCCCCTCATAGCTTGTGTCCCGCTCCGCCAGCCACTCCATGCCTGCATGCATGCTGCCCAGTGGCCCAGAGTGGCTGGGGGGGTGGGGCCGCCGCCATCTTTGTTGGGTTAATTTTCATACTCACTCCTGATTGGCTGGTGGGCATAGCAAAGTGACAGTCAATTTGCATGTTTCTCTTTTAGTAGTGTAGATTTCCCATACAAATATCTATAAACCTACTTTTACCCCGCCCTATATTTAGACACCTAGAGAAAATGGTCAGAGTACAGAACAGAGACCCCTTGGGAGGAAATTTGTCGATGAAAAAAATTTGCCGAAACCGGTTTGGCTCAGTGGATAGAGCGTCGGCCTGCGGACTGAAAGGTCCCAGGTTCGATTCCGGTCAAGGGCATGTACATTGGTTGCTGGCACATCCCCGGTAGGAGGTGTGCAGGAGGCAGCTGGTTGATGTTTCTCTCTCATCGATGTTTCTAGCTCTCTGTTCCTCTCCCTTCCTCTCTGTAAAAAAATCAATAAAATATATATTTTTTAAAAATTAAGTTTCACGTAAGAGAAAAAATAAGGTCCCAGCTTCTTCCTACCCTCGGCCAGGGTGCCTGTATTCTTTCTCAGGCATCTTTCTCTCCCTTTACTGCTTCGTCCACAGAAAACTGTGTCTAGGGGCCACACTGTAGACCTGCCTTATGAATTCCTTCTGCCCTGTCTGTGCATAGAGGTGAGTAGAGAAAAAAGTGGGAGTTGTCCATGGCCCCACTCCTAGGTCCCCTGATAATGCAGTTGGTCAAACATATCTCCAGTAAGTCGGGTTTTAAAAGGACTGGGTGTTAACAAGGTGCTTAGGAAGTCAGGTGTCAGCTTGACTGTGAGCCACACACTGGATCAGAGATGGAAGTGTCCTGCTGAACATGAGATTCTTGGGGATGATTCCAACCTCAGCTCCACCCAAACCCAGCTTTCCTTGGTCCAGACCTGGATTCAGCCCACGGAGGCGGAAAGGCAGCTCCCTTCACTGTGTGTGCTGATCAGTCACGGTGGGGGCACGTGGCCATTGCAAGGTTCCATATGGCCTCAAAAGTCTTGTCCCCACTACCCCTTCATGGCAGTCCTCCTCTCCATAATTCTGAAGTGCCTAACATTAAGACTTCTTTGGATTAGACAGCCAAGGCAGGGGCCTTGTCATCCAGGAGGAAACTAAAGGGAGGCTGCAGGCAGAGACTTGGAGCACTGAGCATCTGCCAGGGTGGACAACCACTGGGCGTTTGGGCGACCCAGACTGAGAGACCCATACAGGGCACTAGGCACCTTGGGAACCACGGAGAGTGGGGGAGTAGACAGAGATGTGGACATCACAATCTGCCTCTTTCTGGGGATAGGTTCTCCTCTCCAGGGGCAAGAGGACTCAGCCCCTCATTAGCTGATCTCAATCCCATACTCCGGAGTTCCTCCCCCAGTGTCAGGCACCACTTACCCTTGCCTACACCCTACACTGCTCCCCCTCCTCAATGCCCTGCCAGCTCAGGCAGCTTGCAGTAGGGCAAGAGCAAGGGCAAGCCAGAATGAGTCTCAGGTCTGACCTTCTCTTCTTGTCCCCCCAGGCATCCTACCTGCAAGAGGATACAGTGAGGCGCAAAAAATGTCCCTTCCAGAGCTGGCCTGAAGCCTGTGAGTGCTACTCAAATGCATTCTTGTGCACGCACAGCCTCTCTCTGTCTCTCTTTCATGCATACACGCACACACTTCCCAACTGTGTTGGAGGAAGCCCCTAGACGGCATGGGCATTTTCCCTGGAGTCAGTGGGAGAAAAGGGTACTATGTCCACTGCTCAGCCGGCCAATAAATCAGAGTGTAGCAGGCACTGTGGGAGGTTGAACTAGGCACACAGGAGTTGGTGTGTTGAGGATGGACCAGAAGAGCTGGGCTCACTCACATCCCAGCTCTGCCACTTATTCTTTCCTGAGACTCAGTTTCCTCATCTGTAAAATAATTATACTTGCCCTGTCTTACTTTTCAACTGTTTATGAGGCTTGACTTCACTATGATAAGTGAAAGTGGTTGGTGACATCTAAGGTGCTGCCCACACTTTGTTGTCTCCAAGCGGAAGGGACAGGATGCTCAAACATAACAAATGGACAGCACAAAGCAGCCTACAGTCCAGGGCAGGGTTACACATAAGGACTAGCCTGTGGAACATGAACTCCGGAAAGGGAGCAGCCAGTGAAGGCTGTCATCAGCCAGAGAAGGTCTCTCAGAGGCGGTGACACCTGAGCTGCGCTCAGTAAACAGAGCGGGATTTAGAAAGGAGAGAAGAGAGGGAAGGCATTCCTGATTTTGAGAGGAACCTTAGCAAAAATAAAAAGATTTCAAGTTTGGGGAGTAGCAAAGAGCTAGCCAGAATGGAGGTGCAAGAAGGAGTAAATAGAAAAGGTAATAACAAGGGGCTGGAAAAGGCTCGTCCACCTTGGTAGATGCTCAGTGCTTGTCTTTGGGGCTCCTAGACAGACCAGGAACTGTGCTGAATACCTTTACAAACATCATCTCCTGACGCCCTGACGAGGCCAAAGCAGGGTTCAAGCCTCCCTGGCCTCACTCTCTGCCCTGCTGTCTGCCCAGATGGCTCGGACTTTTGGAAGTCAGTGAACTTCACTGACTACAGCCAGCACAGTCAGATGGTCATGGCCCCAACACTCCGCTGCCCAGTGAAGCTGGAAGCCTCCCTCTGCCAGAGGCAGGGCGGGAACACCCTCTGCGAAGACCTCCCCAATGCCACAGCTCGGGAGTCAGAGGGGGTGAGACAGGCCTCCCCAGGACCTGGATGGGCAGGGCGGGGACCCAGGGCCCTGATCCCGGACTAACCCCCTTCTCCCACCACAGTGGTATGTTTTGGAGAAGGTGGACTTGCACCCCCAGTTCTGTTTCAAGGTACAAACGTGAGCGAGAGGGGATGGGTAGGGGTATGGATGGTGCCTGGCACTTTCTGACCTGCCATTCTTGTATTTCTTAGTTCTCTTGTGGAAACAGCAGCCACATTGAATGTCCCCATCAGACTGGTGAGCCGATAAGTAGAACCCCTCCCACCATTTCACCCTCACCCAAATGTGGCCAAGCCAAACTCTAGCCCTGTCTTGATTTCTCTGTTAACTAGCCCAGCTCCTCCTATCACTTCCTGCCAACAGGGTTTCTCATATGACACCCTTTCCCCCACTCCCCAGCAGCCCCATCCTGGAACGTGAGCATGGGCACCCAGGCCCAGCAGCTGATCCTTCACTTCTCCACAAGGATGCATGCCACCTTCAGTGCTGCCTGGAGCCACCCAGACTTGGGGCAGGACAGCCTGCTGCCCCCTGTGTACAGCATCAGCCAGGTATGGCCTCGCCAGGCCTTGACCCCCACCAGGTCCTGTTGCTCAGAGCACAGCAGGTGGCGGCAAGCAAATTCCTGACTTACATCATCTGATTATTTATTTACTTGAACAGGCTTTGTTCAGGTGGTTCCTTCTACCAGTCAGCGGGGTTTCCATGGGGCAGTTTCTAATCCTTTCAGTTTCTGAATTTACAGGGATAAACAGAGGCAAAGGGCTGGCCTTCTCACATCCAGCTATCCTCTGGCCCACTTCAAACTGCTGCCCCATGTTATACTGATGCCCTCTCGAACTCCGCTGTCCTCTACCACTGTGCTCCTGCCTTCCTCTACCAGGCACCTGGCAGGAGTCGTCTCTCACTATCTTGGGAGACAGAGGCCCTGGAAGACTGTAAACTACTGACAGACTTGACTCTATTATGTGAACTAAGATCAGTTTGACTAGTAGACTTTCTTCTGTGTATCTGATATAAAAACCATAATCAAATATATCTTTAAAACCACAGCCCCAAGCTGACTAAGCATGAGTAGCTCTTCCAAGTTCTTTCTTAAATACTCACTTGGCAGCTATTTGTTTTGTATTCTCTGAGGGTTCCCAAGCAGGCAGGTGGTAGCAAATGCTCAAGATTTAAGATCAAGCCCTGATCAAGTTGTAAGGCAAAGTCATGTGGGAAAACCTAACACTGAGAACTAAATCCATGGACTCATTTGTTTCTGTGAGCTGGGAAAAGACCGCCTTCACTAAGTTCAGCCCCCTGTGTACAGCATCAGCCAGGTTTGGCCTCGCCAGGCCTTGGCCCCCACCAGGTCCTGTTGCTCAGAGCACAGCAGGTGGAGGCTAGCAGATTCCTGACTTACATCATCTATGATTTGAGAGCCCCTGCATCAGCACTTGCTCACAGCTGACTGGATAGTGAGATCTAGGACAGGGTTGGGTAGGGGAGTCAGTGAGGAGGGTATTCCCAAAGTATGGAGATTCTGATCAGCTCCCTACCCGGCACCCAGAACATAGGGCAGAGCCACATCCTGCCTGTAGACAGATGGCAATCAATTCTGTCCAATTCAGCATATTTGTATTGAGTGCCTATTCTGTGCCTAGCCTGTCTTAGGCCCTGGAAGATACAAGAAAAGTATATAACAGAGTCTCTGCCCTAGGAGTCCAAGGTGTAATAATAGCTACTACTACTAAATGAATTCACACTGCACTGTGTATTATAAAGAATGTCCCCATGCATATTTCCATGTGATGCTCAATAACCCAGTAAACCAAGGATTATTAGCCTTCACAGACAAATGAAAAAACCGAGGCTCAGGGATCCATGTACCAACCAAATGTGTGGTTCCACACAGCTAGGAACCAGCTAGGAACCGCAAAGGCAATAGTTAATTAAGCCTGAGTTTGTTAAGCTGTGGTCTTCTGACCCCACAACTTACATTTTTCCAATGGATAAGCTACCCCTTCAGGTATGCCGGACAGGAGTAGGGCAGCATATTGTTAGCCTCCCTGTTTTGTGAACTGCTAGAGGACAGAGAACATCTGCGCCTGCCTTCTTTCCTCAGGGCTTGGCACAGAGTTGGCACCCACAGTATGTCTGTTGACGAGTACCTGATTGACCGATTAATGTATATCTGTGCAGCAGTTCTGATCTGGGAATGATCAGTGGGATCTTGGAATGAAGCCAGGGGAGGCTTTTTGTCAGAGGTGGCACTTGGCCTTAAGCCTTGGGAGGATTGGGAGGAGGAGGTGGGGGTGGGGTGGGGGAGGAACAGCATGGGCAAAGGCTCAGAGCCAGATTTGTTTCCGTGCAAACAGTCATTTTGTTCTTTATTCCAACAGACTCAGGGTTCAAGTCCAGTGACACTAGAGCTCATCATTCCCTTCCTGAGGCCAGGGGCCTGTGTTCTGGTAAGGAACCCTGCCCTCCCTCTACACACACTCCTCTGGCATCTACTCCACAGGTGGCAGACGGGGCAAATCCAGTCCACAAAAATGTTTGGTTTGGACAACATGGTGTTTGAAATTGGAATTTGTTACCACCATTTAAATATTGGGAGACATCATATTTTAAAAAGCTGATTTCTGGCTTCTCTTGGGGAAAAAAAAAATCAGAAAACCTATTTCTCTGTGTCCACATTCAGGCCTGGTGACAACAGGCTAGAGCTCAGTGGTGTCTGATTACGTCCACCAGGGCCTGTGCCCTCCAGGTCCCCATGGACACCCTGGCCAACTTTGAGTTTACTCTTTGAGTTTGCCACTCTTGACCTGTTCTGTGCTGGATGAATTCCGTATCCAGGGGGCCGCCCTTTCACCATCTCCATGCTTCATTTAACTTCTCCTGGAGGAGGCACTGTACCCTGGCTCACAGGGTCGGGGGGGCTCTGTGCCCTCAGGTGTGGAGGTCAGATGTCCAGTTTGCCTGGAAGCACCTCTTGTGTCCAGATGGTGAGTTCTTTGGCGGAGGGAGGAGAGTGTGGGGGGTTGGGGGGGTGTGAGAGAAAGGTTGGGCACTGAGGAGCCCAGCGTGGCCTCACCTTGCTTGACTCAGTCTCTAATAGACACCTGGGACTATTGATCCTGGCACTGCTGGCCCTCACCACTCTACTGGGAGTTGTTTTAGTTCTCATCCTCCGGCGCCCATTGTCAGGTAAGCTCACTTGGGCATAATTTGGGGATTTAGACCTGCCCAGCTCCTAGGCTAGCTGTCCCCTGCCTAAGCTCCCTTCCCCAAGAGCCATGCACCTGCGGAAACACCCAGCTGTCTGCTACCCAAGGGGGTGTGCCTCAGGCCCCCTCGTGGGCAGGAATGGTTAAGGCAGGGCAAAGGTCCCTCTGTACCGGTGGTTCAATGTACCAAGTCTCTGGGTTACTGGCAAGTGGAGTGGAAATCCAGTCTGTGCTGCACCTGCCAATTCTGGCACCCTGGCCCTCACCCTTTCCAGGGTGCTTTTATCTAAATAGCCCCCAAAGCACCCTATTGACTAGAGTTGCCTTGGGTACCCACCCTCAGCGCAGATAAGGAACTGGGGGTGCACGCTATGATGTAGCCCTGAGGCCAAGGAAGATAGAGCCGAGCTGTCCCTTAACCCCTACCCTGATCATCTGTTGCTCCTGCCCTAGGCCCCGGCCAACCGCATCCCGTGCTGCTTCTGCACGTGGCGGACTCAGAGGCGCAGCGGCGCCTGGTGGGAGCGCTGGCTGAACTGCTGCGGGCCACGTTGGGCGGCGGGCGCGACGTGATCGTGGACCTGTGGGAGGGGACACGCGTGGCGCGTGTGGGCCCGCTGCCGTGGCTGTGGGCGGCGCGGGCGCAGGTGGTGCGGGAGCGGGGCACCGTGCTGCTGCTGTGGAGCAGCGCGGGTTCCAGCCCTGCCTGCGGCCCGGACACCCGCACCGCGCCCCTGCGCGCCCTGCTCCGCGCCGCCCCGCGCCCGCTCCTGCTGCTCGCTTACTTCAGTCGCCTCTGCGCCAAGGGCGACATCCCCCCGCCACTGCGCGCCCTGCCGCGCTACCGCCTGCTCCGCGACCTGCCTCGCCTGCTGCGGGCGCTGGACGCCAGCCCTGCCGCCCAGGCCAGGGGCTGGGGCCGCCTGGGTGCTCGGTCGTGCCTGCGGAATCGCCTGGAACTGTGTCGCCGGCTGGAACGCGAGGCAGCCCAACTTGCCCACCGAGGCTGAGTAGAGCTCCCCAGCAATCCAGATGTCCTGGCCACCGGCGTAGGGGCACTGGCTGGCACCCAGAAAGCGGCTTCTACCCTGGAATTCTCAGGGTGCCTCCCGAGGACTACTCCCCAAAGCCTTATTCCCTGCCTTCCAGCCCAGGAGCAGAGCACCGGCCTCATCCTAGCCCTTGCACACTTTCCTCAGGCTTCCTCCTGAAGCTTCCCTGCCTCTCAGGACCCCCAGGGAGAGAGTCTCTCTTCCTTGGGGGTTCCTCTGACTCTAGTCCTGATGTGGGAGGGGGACATTCCCACTTCCTCTCTCCAAAATTCCAGAGAGCAGTCTGCACATGCTCCAGTGAAGGCTGGAGAGGTTGAGGCAGGGGTGGGGGAGGCAGGAGCTATGGCCTTTCTGAAGGGGGTTGACTCTAGAGAAGTAGGAGAAACCCCCTTGGGGGTCAGGGATCCTTCTTTCCCACACCCAGGCCTTACTCAGGTGGAAAGGGAGGGAGGACTGGACCCAGGGAAAAAGGCTTTGGCCCTGGGTGGCCAGGGCAAAGGTGGGGCAGTGGACACCAAGATGGAGAAAGATGAATAAAGGCAAACATGATGGATAAACCAAGAAACACAATGTGCTTCTCTAGTGTGCCCGGGATGCTCGGTTAGGGGAAGGGTCAGCACCACCCTGCCTGGGGGTTGAAATCCATCAGTTGTGGCCCAAATCCTCCATGTCCACGCCCACACCCCCATCCATCATGCAGTGTCACTGGAAAAGCAAAGGAGGACCTGGAAATCTTGATCCTCACTATAATTCTTTAATGAGAAAAGAGGAAAAAGCAGTTCAAAAAAGTGGTGTGTGTCCATCAGCACACAGCCAGCCCAGGGCAAAAGCACAAATGAGACCCCTGTTTGTCTGGCCCCAGATCCTGGGTTCTTTTGCCCACCACTATCACGCTTGAGCTGGGAAGTGCTGAAAAGCCCACTTTCTGGTGCCCCTTGTCCCTGCCATTAGAGCTCCCAGCCTACAAAGGGTCACTGAGGCCCAGCGAGTCTGTGTGAAGAGACCCTGAGTGCCAGCAAGAGGGGATCCAGTGGGCACCAAGATCCCAGAATTGTGTGGGAAGCAAAAATGCCCTAGGATCGCCCAGGCCCTGGGGTGCACTCACAGCCCTCCTTAGGGACTCCTGGGGTGAGTAAGAGCTTCCTTACTAAGTCAAGAGGCCAGTCTGCTACGCCCTCTCCAGGGGCCCTCCCAGCCAGATGTCAGCAGGGGAGGAGAAGAGAGAGGAAGGGAGGAGGAAAAGGAGGGGAAGAGGAGGCCACCACCCCAATCCAAGGCTGCTGGCTCCCAGGCCTAGTGGGAGGGACAAGGTGGGGCGGGAACAGCTAGCTGCCTGCCAGGAGCCAAAAAACGAAAGCACTTCGGCTGAGACTAAGACTCAAGTCAGGACTCCGAGGAGACAGAGTGTGCCAGCTCGCCAGCTCTGGGACCTTGGAGGCTGGGGGGAGATTCTGGCCCCTTCTGCCCACCCACTGGGGACTGAGTGGGAGCAGAGGTGAGGTGTCTGCCCCCCCCCTTGGGGGGGGCAGGAAAGGGCCTAGGGCCTGGGTGCCACCTGGCACCTGGAAGATGCCTGTGCCTTGGTTCCTGCTGTCCTTGGCATTGGGCCCAAGCCCCGTGGTCCTCTCTCTGGAGAGGCTTATGGAGCCTCAGGATGCTGCTCGCTGCTCTCCGGTGAGTCTGGGGCCCTGGGAGGGTTGGGGAAGGCTCAGGGTTCAGACTGAGGCCCATCAAGGCCCTAGCCTGGCTCCTGTCACTGCCGCCACCACCAGAACTGCCCTAGCTGGTCTGTCTGGTACTGATGGAGTAAGAGGAGAATGGGGAAGGGGCCAGAGCTGGGTCTGTCTTCTGCTGGGAGAGGCTTGGAATAGGGAGCCCAAGAAAGAGGTCGGTAGGGATCTCAGGCAGGGAAAGAGGATTAGATTTAAGATCATAAATCCTGACTCTCCTTTACCTCCTTCCCAGGGCCTCTCCTGCCACCTGTGGGGTGAGTAGCCCTACTTTTAGAGGGAAAAGAACTTTCTAGGTTGGTGGAAGGGAGGGGAGTTGTCCCAGTCCCATGCCCTCACGGCCCACCCTCAGCCCCTGAAGAGCCCAAGCTCCTTGGCCCTCTGGGGGTGTCAGTTGCAACCAAATTCTGGGTATAGAACAGCTCAGCTCCCACCCTGCCCTTCACACACAGGTGGTGACGTGCTCTGCCTGCCTGGGGCTGTCGAGCCTGCCCCAGGACCCGTGCTGGTGCCCACACGCCTGCAGACAGAGCTGGTGCTGAGGTGTCATACGGAGACTGACTGTAACCTCTGTGTGCGTGTGGCCGTCCACTTGGCTGTGCGTGGTGAGCATGTCATCCATGTGCACATGTGAATGTATGTGGGATGGGCATGAGGACCAGGCAGTCTGTTGGGCAGCACTGGACATCCTCAGTGTTCTTCTGGAGGTCCCTGGCCAAAGGACCCCAGGCTGGTCTGGTCTCCCCATCCTCCCACACCCCCAGGCCTCAGGCCTGGCCCCTGCTTTCCCGCATGCACTTTCTGGAAGAAAGCCAAAACCAAAGCCAGCCCAGAGCAGGAGGCCTGACCTGAGCCTTGTTCTTGGGGCCTTCCAGGCCACTGGGAAGAGTTTGAAGATGAGGAACAATTTGGAAGAGCAGCTGACTCAGAGCTTGAAGAGCCTAAGAATGGTGAGGAACACCCTGCTGGCCCAACTGCCCTTGGCCAGGGCCTTGCCTGCGGCCCCTGGGGCTGACCAACTCTCGCCCTGTTGCTCACAGCCTCTCTCCAGGCCCAAGTCGTGCTCTCCTTCCAGGCCTACCCTACTGCCCGCTGTGTCCTGCTGGAGGTGCAAGTGCCCGCTGCCCTCGTGCAGCCTGGTCAGTCTGTGGTATGCAAAATAATAATAATAATAATAACCACCTTCTCAATATGAAATCTACAAAGTGCTTCCACATGCATTATCTCTTTAAGTCCTGACTCTGATCAGGGTTGTGGGCAAATCCTTTCAGCCCTTTATACCCATTTTCCTGTCTGCAAAGTGGGGATAAGAAAAGTCCTACTTCATATGGATGCTGTGAGAATTAAGTGAGGTGACAATGTCATGAACTAGGTATTATTATTACCCTAATTTTCCAGGGAAAGTCTGTGGGCTGGATCCACTGCTCTGGACTTCCTGCCACACCATGTCTGCCCCGTGTGTACCCCAAGGTGCAGGGTGTTGGGGCTACTCCTGGAGGGGTCTCTCCACTTGGGCCAAATCACTCAAACCCTTTGACGTCCCCTCCTGCCCCCAGGCCCCAGGCAATATCCTCTGATCTGGAAAATTGTTGAGTGGGTGAACATCTGCTGGCCCACCTCACGGGGCAATCGTGAGGACCAATGAGGCACTGGGTGTGAGAACCAATTCTATGGGGAGGGGTGTCCAGTCACCTTAGTTTTGGCCATGTGATCCAGAACAACTGGAGTTGGGGCAGGGACTCTAGTAGCTAGAGCCCTTATCCCTGCCCTGCTGACACCCCTATTGAGGGTGTGTACTTTAGAATTGGGAGCCCTTTAAAGAAACTTCAGTGGCAGAATTTCAGGTCATACAGTACGAATATAGTCATTGGTTGGGGAAAGACGGGAGGGAGTGGTCCACACAGAGGATCCCACATCCCTGGCATGGATTCTGAGCCCTATACCACCAGCCTTCTGCCACCCCTCTCCTCACAGGGCTCTGTAATATTTGACTGCTTCGAGGCTGCGTTAGGGGCTGAGGTGCGAATCTGGTCCTACACTCAGCCCAGGTACCAGAAGGAACTCAGTTTCATACAGCAGCTGCCTGGTAAGTGGCTACAGAGCCTCAGGGCACCCAAATCCTAGCCTCCCTAATCTTTCACCCCTTTGGCCACTCCCCTCAGGCTTTCATCCCCTTCCTAGTCCTGTCTACTCCCAGGCAGTGGTGTGAGCTCACATCCTCCCAGTCAGTTCCTCGTGCCTCCTCTCCCCAAGTGACATACATGGCTTTCCCATCCCTGGGGAAAGTGCTTTGGGCACTGCATAGATGTGGGTGGTATCTAGGGGACAGGGAGCCCTTTCCAGAGCTCCTCATGAGTCGGGTTGTCCCCCCTTCTTTCCTTGGTCCCCAGCCCCACCGGAGGCTTTTCTGTGATCTCTCCCCAGACTGCAGGGGGCTCGAAGTCCAGGACAGCATCCAGAGCTGCTGGGGTAGGGGATAGGGCCATTGTGGCTGGGAGGAGGGAGGGCCAGGTTCTAGAGTGTGAGAAACCCTTGGAGTTGGCTTCAGGTCTGGGCTGCCACATTTCAGAAACATGCAGAGCTCATTCATTCATTCATTCATTCATCACATATGAACTACAACAGCTCCTATTTTGTGCCAGCCACTGGGAACATAAAGGTGAATCTCTCACTCTCTGTAAAAAAAATATTTATTAATATCAGGGACATCTAGAAGCTCAAAGCATTGCCAAGATTATGGTGCACCCTCCCCAATATATCAAATAAAAATATTAAACCATAAAATGAGGGCTAAGTAAGTCAGGGTTCTGGTGGTTTTTTCCCTGCACTATTTAGATTTTTTTGTTTTGTATTTTCTTTTTTAAAAATATGTTTTTATTAATTTTAGAGAGAGAGGAAGGGAGAAGGATAGAAAGATAGAAACATTGATGAGAAACATTGATTGGCTGCCTCCTGCATGCCCCCTATTGGGAATCAAGCCCACAACCCTGGCATGGGCTAGGAGATGAGTTCAGCGTGGTCACAACAGCCAAATTGGATAAGGCCTTGCAAGCCTTTGTAAGGACTAGGTTTTTCCTCTGGGAGTAATGGGGGGGGGGGCGGGGGGAGCGCATCAGAGGGTACTGAGCACAGGAGAATGATTTATTTGACAGTGGTTACAGGATCCTTCTGGCTGTGGAGGGAGAAGCAAGGAAAGGGTGATTTCAAGAGCACATACTGGGGCCTACATGAGCTCAGTCCCCAGCTGCCTGGTCTGAGATGGGGACATTGGCTCTGTCCTCCAGGAGCCTCCCAGTCTAGAGGATTTGAAGGGAACTCCAAAGGGTCAGTTGGTGGGTATGGCTCAGGCTTGGGTGTGCAGAAGAGGTAAAGGAAGTTTCTCTTTGGCTCCCCCCACAGCCCTGCCCTGGCTCAACGTGTCTGCAGATGGTGAGGATGTGCACCTGGTGCTGGATGTCTCTGAGGAACAGCAATTTGGCCTCTCCCTGTACTGGAACCAGGTCCAGGGCCCTACAAAACCCTGGTGGCACAGAAACCTGGTGAGACCTCCCCCTCCCAGCTCCATTCTCACTCTAGGCTGATGCCCATGCAAAGGATGCCAGGGAGCCCGGGAAGAGGACACAGCAACTGACACCCAAAGCAAGGAACATTAGTGGGGAAATGCTGCATGCCTGTCTCCTCGGCTGTGCCTTCAGCCTTCCCCTCTTCCTTATCTCCTTATCTTCTCCAACTCCGCCCCCCCCCTTTGTTTATCCCACAGACTGGGCCGCAGACCATTACCTTGAACCACACAGACCTGGTTCCCTGTCTCTGTATTCAGGTAGGAGCAGAGCCTAGCTGGATGCCAGGGGAGTTGGTGAGAGGGTGGCTCTAACTGTCTTGGTCTCACTATCCTCCACCCTCCCCTTTGAGGTCAAAACTATGACTCCCTAGGGTGACTGGCCCTCCCTTGACCTTAGCTGTCCTATGCCTTCTGCTTGTTGCATGCCTCAAATGCTCTACCTGATACTCTACCCACCGGACTCGCACTTATGCTTCATGACCCATTCAGATGTCACTTCCTCCTTGAAGTCTTCCTCTACTCCTCCACTTTCCTCTTGTGCTCCCCGGAGGGTAGAGCATGTGCTGTGAACTCAGACTGGCTTGAATCCTGACTCTTACCATTAGCTAGCTGTGTGACCTTGGGCAAGTCACTTCACCTCTCTGAGCCTGTTTCCTATCTGTGAAACGGGAAGAATAATAGTCCCAGCTTCATAGGGCTGTTATAAGGAAGTATGCCACATGTAGGCTTATATTTGCTGGTTCTTTCCTCTCCCTCTGATTGCACATTTAATTGGTCATCAGATTCCATCTATTTGACCTCTGACATTAATGCTTTTCATTCTCTTTCCCTCTCCTTTCCATTTTAGCCCAGTTTGGGCTTCTATCATATCTCCTCTAGACTGTTTCAATAACTTCCTATGCCACCTCCTTTCCTGGAACTCCCGAGCATTCTGAGCCCCATATTCTGACCCTCAACTGAACCTTTTCTCTGGTCTTTCCCACGATTCCCCTTGATGGAAATTTTGTTCCCTCCAGATGGAGCTACTTATCAAGCTATATCCACCTCTGTGTTTTTGCTCAGGTGGTTCCCACTACCTGAAATGCCCCCACTTCTTTTCCATACAACCAAATTCTTCCAGCTCACATGTCACCTCTTTCCCCCAATCTCCTGGCCTATCTACACATCTCCTTGTACTTCTGTCCTTCCTTGTCCACTTCCTTTTTTATTTGGGCACCTGCCTCATTTCTTCTTGCATACAACAGATGCTCAATAACTGAGTGATCAATCTATTAATTTATATACATTTTTATCCTTACTTCAACCATGAACTTGTCTTTTCTTTGAAGGCAAAGAAATAATAGCTAATTTAAATTTAGTAACTCCCCAGAGCCTTGCACAATGCCTGACACGAGCAGGGGCATTTAATTAATTGCTGAATAAATTGATATGTTATCTCTAGTGCTTAGCACTAGGCTAAGCACATAATAGGTGCATTTTTAAAGTCTATCAAAAGAATAAATGAATGTATCTTTAACACCTAGGATAGTAAGTGCCTGGCACATAGTAGGTTCTCACAAAGTGATTGTGGATTTAATTACTGAATGTCCCTAGTGCCTACCACAGTGCTAAGACACATAGTAGTAGTCATTACAAGTTTGTTAAAGGCACTGCCCGCTAGCTCAGTTGGTTAGAGTGTCGTCCCAATAGGCCAAGGTTGTGAGTTCAATTCCCCAGTCAGGGCACATACAAGAATCAACCAGTAAATGCACAAATAAGTGGAATAGGAAATCTCTCTCTCTCTCTCTCTCTCTCTCTCTCTCTCTCTCTCTCTCTCTCTCTCTCTGTCTTTCTTCCCCCAGCCCTCTTCTCTCTCTCAAATTGATTTTTTTAAAAAAGTTTGTTAAAGATGTTGCCAGATCTTGACATAGGGTTTGCTGAAAAAATAAATGTGTAGCTCTCTAGGGCCTTGCAAAGGATGACCAGGCAAGTGTTTGTGAAAAATCAGCCAAATGAATGTGTCCCCAGCGCCTAGCAGCGGGCCTGCATGTGTCCCTGGGGGGTTGGTTGGGGTGACCTACAGTGGAGCCTATTTCCTCTCCAGGTGTGGCCTCTGGAACCTGACTCTGTTAGAACGAGCATCTGCCCATTTAAGAATGGTGAGAGGACTCGCAGGGGCCAGGGTGGGATCCGTGCAGACTGACGCGTGCGGGGCGCACAGTGACCACGCCCTCTCCCTGCAGATACCCGCGCACACCGAAACCTCTGGCGGGCTGCCCGGCTGCAGCTGCTGCCCCCACGGGGCTGGCGGCTGGTCGCGCCATGCTCGCTGGCCGCCGAGGCCACACTGTGCTGGCAGGCACCGGGCAGGGGCTCCTGCCAGCCGCTGGTCCCACCGCTGTCCCGGGAAAACGTCACTGTGAACGTAAGTAAGCGAGGCGGGGGAGGAAGGCAAGCCCAGGGGGCCACCTTTTGTCACCCCCACCCATTCCTTTCGTTCCACAGGAAGCCCTGGAGTTCCCTTTGCTGAAAGGCCACCCCAACCTCTGTGTCCAGGTAAGAAGGGGGCGCCAGAGCGCTGTGTTGGGAGCAGAGCCTTCCTCCCACCCGCAGGGACCCCCAGACAAGACAATGTGTTCTGGACCCACTTTATCCTTGGGTTCTTGGAGCAAAGTGGTTATGGGATTCCTCTTCAGGAGTCCCACTATTTACCTTAGCAGTGCCAGGGACCCTGAGCCAGTCATTTCATCTCTCTGAAGGTCAGTCTCATCTGTTTAATGGGGATAACAGTAATTACTTTATAGAGTGGTTATGAAGATTAAATAAGAGAAACGCTTCACACTGGGGACTGGCACAGACTAAATACTCAACAAATGTGAGCTGCTTTTGTTATTGCTGTCATTATCCTATGTCCCTACCTGTATAATGGGTTGTTCTACAACTTCACAGGGTTATTATTAACACATTTATTCCAGATTTATTGAGCATCTACTGTGTGCCAGGCACTGTTTTAGGCACTTGGGATAGATGTCAGTGAATAAAATCAATAAATGTTTTCATCCTTAGAGAGCTTATGTTCTAGTGGAGGAAGGTAGACAATAGATACAATAAGTAAATTATTATAGTAAGTTATAATTGTTAATATAAAGCTCTGGCCAGGTGGCTCAATTGGTTGGAGCATCCTCCTGTGCACCAAAAGGTTGCGGGTTCGATTCCTGATCAGGGCACATACCTAGGCTTTGGGTTCGATCTCTGGTCAGGGACATTTGGGAGGCAACCCATCAATGTTTCTCTCTCTCAAAAAAAAATTTTTTTTTTTAAATAAAAACATCCTCTGGTAAGATTTTTTAAATTGTATATAAATACTATGGGGAAATGTGGGGCAGGATAGTGAGGATTGAGGTTGCAATTTCAAGTGGGATGGTTAGGTGAGGCCTCTTTGAGAAGGTAGTTAGATGGGAATGTATAAAGTGTCTTGTCAGATGTGAAAAGAGCTAATTTAGGGTCCCAAGGCCTGTTAGCCCAGATGATCTCACAAGGCTGAAGCTGAGAAAGATGGAGTGACTCCTAATCACCCAGATCTGCCTAAGGTCAGGCCCAAAGTGCTCTGAACCCCCAACCCAACAGGCCTCCCCTTGCCTACCCCTTCTCTTCTCAGATCTTTCTGGCCTTGGCTCTTGCCTTTCTTCCTTTTTATTTTTAATCCTCACCAAGGATACTCTTTCCATTGAATTTTTAGAGAGAGTGGAATGGAGGGAGGAGGGGGAGAAAGAGAGAGAGAAATATTGATGTGAAAGAGACACATAGATTGGCCGCCTCCTTCAAGCACCCCAACCAGGTTGGGGATCAAACCCGCAACTGAGGCATGTGCCTTTGACCAGAATCGAACCCATGACCCTTTGGTCCTGGGGCCGACGCTCTAACCACTGAGAAAACCAGCCAGGGCACTCTTGCCTTTCTTTATGCCCCTAATCCTGGCCTCTTCCAAGCAGGTGAGCAGTTGGGAGAAGCTGCAGCTGCAAGAGTGCTTGTGGTCTGGTGAGTGGGGCCTGCAGGAGGCTGGGACAGGGCCATTGCAATAGGGGTGAACCCTGGAAGTGCCAGCTCCTAGGGGTGAAGGTCAGGTATGAGGAGGGCACATGGCAGCCCCCAGCAAGGTTGGGTCTCAAGAGTGGACTCTCATCCCTTTCAGACTCTCTGGGGCCCCCCAAGGATGATATGCTGCTGGTGGAGACACGAGGCCCCCAGGACAACAGATCAATCTGTGCCTTGGAACCCAGTGGTTGCACCCCACTGCTCAGCGGGGCCTCTACGGTGAGGGATGGGGGACCCTTCTCCATGTACCTCTCCAGTTTCATCTCAAAACTAGCCTCAAATTTTCCCTCTATTCAATTTCCCCTCCTCTGAGCCAGGCTCTGTGCTGGTCTCTGGGAACATGGGAGTGATTCAGACCTGGGCCTTGTTCTCAGTAATCTCTCAGAAATCTTCCAACTTCTAGTGCCATCCCCTCACTCTGCCGAGCTGCATGCAGCCTGGTGGTCTCCTAGGTGCAGTGCCCCTAGGTGACAGCCTCCTACCTCTTGGCTTGGCAGAGGGCAGCACGCCTTGGAGAGCAGTTACTACAAGACCTGCAGTCTGGACAGTGTCTGCAGGTGAGTAGGTGGTAGGCGAGCCCTGCCCCAACATCCAAGGGCAACGCCCCTAACACTCTACCTTTGGCCTCTTCCACTCCTTCCTGTGCCTGAGGGCACCAGGGAAACTCACTCTTCCCAGGCAGAGGCCTCCTCACTGTCCTTCTAGCACCCATTCACCATCTATTTGTGCTTTTTTGTTTCCAGTCCTGGGGAAGCTAAGAGTTGAAGGAGCCTAGTTCCTGTCCCCAAGTTATTCACTGCTGGCTAAAAACCTATAAACAGATAACAACATTCACATGTGCTAAGCGCTTGGTTTCCAGGGAGAACTCAAGGAAGGGTCTCTTCACGTGGGCCAGATCTGCCATGAAGGCACAGTCCAGGCAATAGGCACAGCATAAGCAAAGGCAGAGTAGCTTGCGAGAACCTGCTATGTGTGTGGGGAAATATGCATAATTGAGGCTGGAGATTTGGAGATCAGGCTAGCTAGAATTTGGTGAGTGCTGAGCCATAAGCTGAGGGCTCAGGGCTTGGTTTTGTGTCTTACAGCTGTGGGATAGTGACCTGGGAGCGCTATGGGCCTGCCCCATGGACAAGTGTGAGTATTACAAGACTGGCCCTTCCTTCTTCACAGCTCTCTGGGAGCTGAAATGTTGACAGGAACCACTCATGCAGGCAACATATGCAATGTCCTTCCCTGGCGCAGATAAATCAAAGAGTCATTCTTCACCCATTCAGAAACCACGATGAGAGCTTGCAGGCCACCCCCGCATCACCAAGATACAATACATGCCCCCACCCCAGTCATAGAAGGCTAGAAAGGCATTAGCCCCAAATCATTTGGTCGGTGTGAGCTGTTGAAGCACTCTCTATAAAGTAAGTGTCCAGAGCCATGAATGCATATAACAGGGACCTGACTGCGATGGGGTAAGGAGTTCAGGGGAAAGGTTCGAGCTGAATTCTGAAGGCTGATCTAGGTGAAGGAGTTAGAGATGCATTTTTGTGAAGACTGGGGGGGGTGCTTTTTTTGAGGAACACCACAGCGGTCAGTGTGGCTGGAATGTCTTGGGAGGCAGATCCCTATCATGAGCTGAGGATGCATGGGCCATAGAGGGCCTTGGGAGCCAAAGTAAGGAGTTTGGAATTTACCTTAAGAGTAGCAGGAGCTTTCTGAAAGACTATAATCAGATTTGTATTTTTAAAAGATCTCTGGGTATGCCACGTGATGAATGAATTGGAGACAAAAAAGAGGTCAGGAATATTAGAAGGCTGTTGCAGTCACCGGAGAGAGTGAAGTCAAGGGCCCAGCCATCCTAGGCTTAAGGGACAAATAATAATAACCTTTGAGGACTTACTATGGCCTGGCTTTGCAAGTGCTTTATAGGTATTAACATATGTAGTTCTCACAACAACCCTATCAGTAGGTACTATTGTTATCCCAGTTTTACAGAAGTGAAAAACGGAAACAGAAAGTGAAGTCACTTATCCAAGGTCACCCAAGTAGATGGGTCTATATCCATACACTGGCTCTGACACCAAGTGCTGTGGACTTTGGTCAAGTCACTTCATTTCTCCTTCATGAAGTGGGGTGAAAGTGTAAGGTCCCTAACTAGCCCATCTCCTCCCCTTGGTCTCCCAGATATCCACCAGCGCTGGGCCCTGGTGTGGCTGGCCTGCCTACTCTTTGCTGCTGTGCTTTTCCTTCTCCTCCTTCTCAAAAAGGACCACGTGAAAGGTGAGTCATTTCCGGCTCCCCATTCCCCAGAGGCAGGACTGGATGGGGCCTGGGAGTTCAAAGACAGGAAGCAGCATCTGAGTTCACCCTTTGCCTTCGCCCCTCTCCCCTAACAGGGTGGCTGAGGCTCCTGAAGGAGGATGTCTACTCGGGGGGTGAGTGTGAGCAAGCGCCCGGCAGGGGGGCCGCCCCCAGCGGGCCGGCCCTCAGGCCATCTCACATCTTCCTTCCCCCTCTGTTTTCTCCCGCAGCGGCCGCCAGGGGCCGCGCGGCTCTGCTCCTGTACTCAGCCGACGACGCGGGCTTCGAGCGCCTCGTTGGCACCCTGGCATCGGCGCTGTGCCAGCTGCCGCTGCGCGTGGTCGTGGACCTGTGGAGCCGACGTGAACTGAGCGCGCAGGGGTCCTTGGCCTGGTTCCACGCACAGCGGCTCCAGATCCTTCAGGAGGGCGGCATGGTTATCTTGCTCTTCTCGCCCGGGGCCGTGGCGCTGTGCCAGGAGTGGCTGCAGGACGGAACGTCGGCGCCCGGGGCGCACCGCCCGCACGACGCCTTTGCTGCCTCGCTCAGTTGTGTGTTGCCCGACTTTTTGCAGGGCCGGGCGCCCGGCCGCTACATCGGGGCCTACTTCGACAGCCTGCTCCACCCGGATGCCGTGCCCGCCCTGTTCCGCGCCGTGCCGGTCCTCGCCCTGCCCTCCCAGCTGCCGGATTTCCTGCGGACTCTGCAGGGGCCCGGCGCCGCCCGCCCCGGATGGCTCTGGAACAGGGCGGAGCAAGTGTCTCGAGCCCTTCAGCCCGCTCTGGACAGCTGCCTCCTGCCCCCGGGGACCCAAGAGACCGGACTCGAGATGGGACCTGAGGCAGGGGACAGGACTTGAATAAAGGCAGACGCTATTTTTCTATCCACGTCTCTTCTAATGCGTGTCTCTGACAGAGCGGCTAGCCTGGCACGCAGCCCGCGGTCCGGGTCCCCGCGGCCCTTTAACAACCCGACAGGTGCAGCCCGGCGCCACCTCTGGTTGGCCGGTGCGGCATGACGCAATGGTACATGGCTCGCCACCATTGGCTGCGGCGTGGGCTCCGCCCTCCGCGCTGTGGGGCCGGCGGAGGTTGCACGTCTTACGCAGGCGGCAGAGGAGGTGGCGCTGAGGAGGCAGCCGTCTGCGCCTGCGGCAGGCTGGGTGCGTCGTCCCTTCCTCCCCCACCATCTACACGGATCTGGATCCTCCCCTGCCGGCTCGTGGATCCTCCCCTGCGGGCCCTGAACCTGACTGACCCCTTCTCTTCCCATCCAGATCTGGGCTCCTCCACACAAATCGTTCATCCGGCTTCTTCTCCCCCACTACTTGGAATCTGACCCATTCTACCTAATTCCACTGATCCTGCCCCTAATAAACCTACATTCAGACCCTAAAACAATGGGCTGACTTTTGCCTCCTTGCCAAGGGTGCGGGCTACCTCCTTAACGGTAACGAGGATAACTTACTCCAGCTCATTTCCCCACCATACCCTCTCTCGCCCGTATCCCACTCCTGCCTCCTTTTTAAAGTAACAGAGCTGGGCTCCCAGACCCCTGGCAGATCAGAACAGACTCTGTCTTTCTCACCTGGCTCCTCCAGCGCACCCTACCCATGTCCTCCATCTATAGGTCCCCAGCCTGGGAAAAGATGGCCCCGCGACCCCCAAGGGGCCTGGTCCCGGCTCTAGTCTGGGGCCTGAGCCTCTTCTTCAGCCTCCCAGGCCCAGTTTGGCTCCAGCCCTCTCCGCCTCCCCAGTCTTCGCCCCCAACCGAGCCCCATCCGTGTCATACCTGCCGGGGACTGGTCGACAGCTTCAACAAGGTGAGTGCACCAGCAGCCTGGTGGGAGGGGCCCGGCTACTATAGCGAGCGGCTGAGAGTGGGGAGATCTGGGATGCAAGTCTGTATGGATTCAAGTCCCAACTTGGTTACTTACTAGTTGTATGGCCTCTGTGCCTGTTTTCCTGGTCAGTGAAATACTGAAGTGCTAGAATGCGCCAGGCACTGTACTTCTGTACTTAGGTATTACTAATTTTCTCCATTTCCAGGGCCTGGAGAGAACCATCCGGGACAACTTTGGAGGTGGAAATACTGCCTGGGAAGAAGAGAAGTTGTCCAAATACAAAGACAGGTAAGGGCTGGAAAGCTGGGTTTGTATAGCTCACCTCCCACTCTCTGTCCTAGTAGTGAGGACCTAGAGCCTTTTGGGGAGTGCTTACTCATTCAACAAATATCACTGAATGTCTATAGTACAGCAGTAAACAAGGCAAGCAAAATCCCATCTTCAGATAGCTTCCATTCTTGTAGAGGAGATAGGTGGTAAATAAGGCGATAAATAATGTCATATAAGGTGAAGAACAGTAAAACAGGGTGGACTACAGAATGGTGAGAAGCATGGTGTTCAAGGTGTGACATGTGAACAGAGAGCTGAAGTGAAGAAGCAAGCTATGTGACAATCAGGGAAGAGACGTGGACAGAGTGAGACTGAGCTTGGAGTATTTGAGAAGTGGCTGGAATGGAGTGGTAGAAGGTGAAGTAACCCAGGTACATGCCCATGCCTAGAAATCGAACCCGCAGCCCTTCGGAGTGCGGGCTGACACTATCTGCTGAGCAACACTGGCCAGGGCTTTTGCAGTTTTTTAAAACCACCTCCTTCTATATGCCAGTCACTGTGTCAGACTCTTTAAAGATATAATACATTATATGTGTGTGTATATGTATATTTAATTTTTTATTGAGGTAGAATATAAAACACATAACATTTACCATTAGAGATATTTTGTACATTCACAGTGTTGTGCAAGTATTACCACTAGTTCCAGAACATTTTCATCATCCCGAAAAGAAACTCCATATCCATTAAGCAGTCATTTCTCATTCTCCCCTCAGTCCTTGACAATCACTAATTTGCTTTCTGTCTCTATGGATTTGCTAGTTCTATTGGAATCCTATAATATGTAGCCTTTTATGTCTGGTTTCTTTCACTTATCAAAAATTTTAAGGTTTATCTATATTATAGCATATATTACTATTTCATTCCTTTTAAGGCTTAATAATATCCTGTTGTATGAATATACCACATTTTGTTTATCCATTCATCATTTTATGAACGTTTGGGTTGTTTCTATCTTTTGGCTATTGTGAATACTATTGCAATGAACATTTGTGTACAAGTTTTTGTTTGAACACCTATTTCCATTCTTTTGGGTGCAAATCCAGGAGTGCAATTACTGAGTCCTATGATGATTCCAACTTTAACTTATCAAGGAATTGCCAAACTGTTTTCCACAGTGTCTGCACCATTTTTCATTCTCACCTATAATGTAGGAGGGTTCCAGTTTCTCCACTTCTTCACCAACACTTGTTATATGATATATTTTTACTTACATCTACCCAGCAAGAGTATATATTCCATTGTGCAGAGGCAGGAACTAAGATATCATAAAACAGCCGAAACTGGTTTGGCTCAGTGGATAGAGCGTCGGCCTGCGGACTGAAAGGTCCCAGGTTCGATTCCGGTCAGGGGCACGTACGTTGGTTGCGGGCACATCCCCAGGAGGGGCGTGCAGGAGGCAGCTGATCGATGTTTCCCTCTCATCGATGTTTCTAACTATCTCTCTCCCTTCTTCTCTGTAAAAAATCAATAAAATATATATATAAAAAAAAGATATCATAAAACAAACCTGTAGGGGAGGTGGTGTCCCCATTTTACAGAAGAGAAAACAGGTTCAAGAGAGATTGAATTGCCCAAGGCCATACAACTAGATTCAAACTCAGGTCTGTCTGACTCAAAACCAGTATCCCTATGCCCTTTCCTTTGACCCTATCATGGCATGAGGAGTGGTGGGAGAGACCTTAAGGAGGCTGGTGGGTGTCGTGGAATGTGTTCACACTACTCTGCCCTGTCTGGCCAGTGAGACCCGCCTGGTAGAGGTGCTTGAGAACGTGTGCAGCAAGTCGGACTTCGAGTGCCATCGCCTGTTGGAGCTGAGCGAGGAGCTGGTGGAGAGTTGGTGGTTTCACAAGTGAGTGATGTGGGGGCTTTCCCAGGGAGGGGCCACAGGCAGGGCCAGGCAGTAAAGCAGGGGATTGCATGCTGGGGGCTGTCCTTGTTTGGCTCCTTCTTCCAAACCCAGGTCTGCTGAGGACTTGCTGAAGGACTCGAGCTCTCACTCTGAGCTCCAGTTTGCCCCTCTGCCAAATGAGGAAAGGGCGTTGGTCAGGTGGTCTTAGGGGTCTTAGGCGTTGGGTGTATCAGATTCGGTGGGAGGTTGGGGGATGGGCAGCATCTCTGACACTAAGGCCCCCTCGCTGTCACACCACCTCCCCCCGTCAGGCAGCAGGAAGCCCCAGACCTCTTCCAGTGGCTCTGCTCAGATTCCCTGAAGCTCTGCTGCCCCTCAGGCACCTTCGGACCCTCCTGCCTTCGTGAGTTATTATTCAAGTTCCTCTTAAGGGATGGGAGGGGACTGCGGAGGCCAGGACTCTAGTCCTGGCTCTGCCCCTAGCTGGCTGTGTGCACTTAGGCTGCTCAGATAACTTCTCTGGACCTTAGTTCTTACTTGCCTCACAGGGCTGACGAGATGAGCAAATCAATGGGGAATGGCTCTGTAAAAAAGATATGTGTGTGGTTAGACTGAGTCAGGTGCTGCTGTGGTTTTATCTGAGAAATGCTTCCACCTCCACCCTTCATTTCCCATGCCTGGGGTCAGACCAGGCCCCATCCCTTGGACTAAGGGGACCTTCCTAGAGTTGGCTGGTGCTGTCTTGATGCCCCCATTGTCACCACCTTTTTCTACACACAGTTCTGATTCAGGAGCTAAACTTATTACCAGCCCCTTTTAGAAAAATCTTTCCAGAAGCTGCAGATAAAGAGTTAGTGACAAAGATGATCAATTCAGTCTTTAAAAAGAAAAGATTTGTAAATAACCTAATTGTTCCATAGTGGAGTAGTGGTTAAGTAAATGCCATACAGTTTTATGACAAAATATTATGTTGCTATTAAAATTAAGTTTTCTTTAAAAAAATGTTAATGCTTTCTATATACAAGATTGTTTTTACGATCTCACCTGGTTTGGTGTCTGCCCACAGCCTGTCCTGGGGGTACAGAGAAGCCCTGCGGTGGCTACGGGCGTTGTGAAGGGGAAGGGACTCGAGGGGGCAGCGGGCACTGTGACTGCCAAGCCGGCTATGGGGGTGAGGCCTGTGGCCAATGCAGCCTCGGCTACTTTGAGGTGGAGCGCAACGCCAGCCATCTGGTATGTTCGGGTAGGTAGCCAAAAGGTGAGGCGCTGGGCAGGGGCTGATGGGATGCCTGCCTGCTCATTCTCTTACTTCCGCCATTCCCCCCAGCTTGCTTTGGCCCCTGTGCCCGCTGCTCAGGACCTGAGGAATCAAACTGTTTACAGTGCAAGAGGGGCTGGGCCCTGCATCACCTCAAGTGTGTAGGTGAGTGGGGCTGTGCCTTAGGTCTAGGAGGCAGATGGGCCTGGGCTCGGTTCTCCATCAATGCCCACATTTCTGGGCTAGACCAACACAGTTCCCATCTTTATGGCGATCTCAGCCTGGTTGGGAAGGCAGAACAGTAACCAGGCACTACAGTACAGACTGATCTTTGTACAATGAGAGATGTCCCTGATCCAGCTGGGTGATGGTAAGGAATCAGGAAAGGCTTCTTAGAGGAGGTGTCATTTAGACCACGTCTGGAAAATGGAGAAAGGGTTAGCCAGAGGAATGAGGATATTGAACTTGGGTCAGGAGACCTGGGTTTGAGACTCGGTCTGTCTCAAACCTAGCCATTTGTATAAGTGAGAGTAATGACTAAGATACTGTCACAGAAAGATCCCCAAAGATTATGGCTTAAAGAATACAGAGGTTTATTTTTATCTTAAATCACAGTCTCCAAGCAAGTGGTCCAGGCTGTCAGGGAAGCTCTTTTTGCCACAATCATTCAAGGGCGCAGATTCCTTCTTTCTTACTGTGCAGTCATCCCGTTGGGGGTTGTCTTTGTGGCTGAGGCTAGTTCACAGGCACTTCTGTGTTCCATGGCCTGGCACTCAGGAAGTAAGAAAGAGAAGAAAGTGCATGGGTGAGTCCAAGCCTGTTGTTTGAAAGCCAAGCTAAAAGTGGAGCACATCACTTCTGTTTACATCCTGTTGGCCAGAACTCAACCACAAGGCCATACTGAGTAGCAAGGCAGCCTGGAAAATGTACTCTCTGCCTGGGCAGCCTGGAGTCCAGCTACACCTCTGCTTCTGTGTTGGTGGACAGCCTGCAGTTGCTGCCACACCATGTGAGCCTGGCAACTCCATTGTGCAACAATTCTGGTCTCAGCTTCCCTGTTGGGGAGCTGATGGAAATTCCCCATCTTGTCGGCCTTTCTGTAGATATCGATGAGTGTGGCACAGAGCGAGCCAACTGTGGAGCTGACCAATTCTGCGTGAACACGGAGGGCTCCTATGAGTGCCGAGGTGAGTGTCCACTCCTGCAGAGGAGGGGATGTGGGAAAGGTGGGAGGAGCTGCTCCACGCCTGTTCCCCGCCTGTTCCCCGCAAACGTCTGCATCCTCTGGCACCAGAACCCCTTGGATTTAGGGACAGCTCTTAACCTTCTCTCTCCTCTCTCTTCTCCAGACTGTGCCAAGGCCTGCCTGGGCTGCATGGGGGCAGGGCCAGGCCGCTGTAAGAAGTGTAGCCATGGCTACCAGCAGGTGGGCTCCAAGTGTCTCGGTGAGTCTCCTGCCAATGGGGTACCTTGCCACCATGAATTGAGAGGGGCTGGAATATGAACAGGGTAGGGGAAGGGTGGAATGTTACCTGGGTAAGGGCAGAAGGGAGTGCCAGAATGTGTACGAGACCGGGTCAGGGGTGCTGCATGTGGGACCCTGGAAGTCAGGGCTCTAATCCCTCCGTGCCCTCCCTCAAGATGTGGACGAGTGTGAGACAGAGGTGTGTCCAGGAGAGAACGAGCAATGTGAGAACACCGAGGGCAGTTACCGTTGTGTCTGTGCTGAGGGCTACAAACAGATTGAGGGCGTCTGTGTGCAGGAGCAGATCCCAGGTGAGCCCCAACCTGGCCCCCACCAAACCCGTTCTCTAAGCACTTACAACCCCTCAGCCCCTGTGAGGCTGCATTGAGACCTGAAGCCTACATCTTATCTTGAGTAGCTTTGGGTGGCCTCACACCTCCCTGGGGTAGAAAGAAAATAGGACTTGGCACCAAATTACTCTGCCTCCCCTAGCCTCTTTCCTCATCTGTCCAATGGGACCAGTCCTAGCCCTGGCCGTCTGAGAGCTATTGTAGGCCATGGTGTGGTGGGATGGACAGCCACAATGATATAATAGTGATCACGTCCACAACTCTTACCATATGTCAGACACTGTTCCAAGCATGTTGCATGTATTAACTTACTTTACCGCTAAAACAAACCCAATGCTGTAGGTACCTTTCTCATCCCCATAGTGGAAACTAGGATGCAGAGAAATGAAGCAGCTTGCCCAGGGCCACACAGCAAGCAGGTCGCAGAGCTGGGTGTTGAATCCTGGCGGTCTGGCTCTGGAGCTGGGCTGGTACACATAGCACGTGCTCTGTCACAACTTGCTCACCACGTGGCCTTGGGCAAACCTCTTCACCTCTCTGAGCCTCAGTTTCCTGTTTAGTGAGGGATAGTAACTGCCCCTCTCAGAGTCGTTCTCAGCAGTAAATGACATCATGTGCTGGCATGCCTAGCAGGCACGTGGCAGCAATGATTGGGTGCGTGGGAGACTCTAAGAACGGGGGAGGAGTGACAGGTGCTTCTTATTCCCCGCAGAGTCAGCGGGCTTTTTCTCAGAGATGACAGAGGATGAGCTGGTGGTGCTGCAGCAGATGTTCTTCGGTGTCATCATCTGTGCACTGGCCACGCTGGCTGCCAAGGGTGATTTGGTCTTTACCGCCATCTTCATTGGGGCTGTGGCGGCCATGACTGGCTACTGGTTGTCAGAGCGTAGTGACCGTGTGCTGGAAGGCTTCATCAAGGGCAGATAATCTCGGCCATACCTGCAGGATCTCCTCCCACCAGGCTGCCTCCAAAAGTCAGGCCTCTCTCCTGCCTGGACACTCAAGGCGGCTTGCTTTATTTTTGAGAGTGGGCTAAGTACCCCCTACCCACCTACGGAGCAGCCTAGGCACCCAGACCTGGGCAGGTGAGGCCCCTGGGATGCAGAAGGAGCCCTAAAAATGGATGCCATAGGATCTTGGCCTTGGGGAGACTGGGCAGGCTTCATAATGTGTGTGGATTTTAAGTGTCTCCTTGTGGTGGCTGCTAGTGAGCTTTGGCCCCTGTCCAGGATGAGGGGGGTGGGTTCCTGCAGGGGTGGGTCCATCATAGCCTCCTCCTGCCAGCTGCATGCTGCCAGCTACTGTTCCGTATTCACCTCCCCCACCCCTCAGCCACTGATTTATTTATTCATCTCAGGAAATAAAGAAAGGTCTTGGAAAACGGAGAAGCTTCAGTTTTACTGCCTGCCCTCCCACTCCCATGGTTGGCCTAAGCCAGTGGTCAGCAAACTGCGGCTTGCGAGCCACATACGGCTCGCGAGCCGCGGGTTTGCCGCTCTGTTGACTAATGAGTTTGCCGACCACTGGACTAGACTAAATGTTACTGTGTAGTTGGAAGCTGTGAGGATTAGGCAATTGTGGCATATTGTGTGCAAAGAGGTAAAGGGTAGTATATGACAGTGGTCGGCAAACTCATTAGTCAACAGAGCGGCAAACCGCCGTTCTCGAGCCGTGGTTTGCCAACCACTGGCCTAAGCTACTGAGAGGCCCTGACCCTTGGGAAATTTTTCTAAAACCCTGGGAAATTGAGGGCTACCCTGATGGAGGAGTAAAAGGAGGAGAGGGTTGGCCCTGAAGTGTGTTAGGAGAAGGGGTGGAGGACCCAGCCTCAGGGATGGAACTTTTTGGGTTCAGTATCAGCTATTATTTGGGCCAAAGGACCCTGAACAAAATGGCTTTTGTCTCTGAACCTTACTCTTCTCATTTATAAAATGGGCTTGATAATGCTTTCCACTCAGGCTTATTATAACAATTAAATAAGGTGGTGAATGTAAAGAGCTGAAGACAGTGTACAACAAATAGATGTTCAATAAAATATTGATAGCCTTATTTCTAAAGCTACTAAGGGTCCAGTGCCCTTTCCTTTGGACGTCCCCCTGTCCCACATACTGGACATGGAATTACTGGAGGGTGGGGCCCCCTACCTCTTCTCTGAACAGGATACTGGCATGGCCAGAGGGAGGCATGAGCCAAGTCCTAAGGGTTTATTTCTTTGGCACAAAGAGGACATTCAATCTAGACAAGCGAGCCTCATCCTTCCACAATGGGGAGTCTGGAGGGATATTTGGGGCACCTGGACCCCATTCCCCATACCTAAATCCATGCATGTCCACCCTGTGTTCCGCATAAATCACAGCCTCTGTGCAAAATACCTGCTGGAAAAAAATAGAGATATTTAAAAAACAAAAAACGCGGGTGGGGGTTGGGGTCACTCCTGGCCGCTTACAGGGCTGCAATCAGGTTCAGGCCCCAGGATGCCAGTTTTTTAAGGGCTCAACTGTCCCAGTCGGCCATGCCATATGGTCACTGAAGGCTGGTCCTGCGGCCCAGTGTGGGGTCGGCTCAGAGCTCAATGGTGTCACTGGAGGCGCTGCGAGAGTCCCCTGGCTTGCCGCAAGCCTGGACCTCCCTCCGGGGTTCCACGGGCCGGCTGGGAGCAGTTGCAGTGGCTGGGGCAGGCAGTAGTTGCACCGTGCTGGGCAGCTCATCTAGGGGCAGACTGTCCACCGACGACAGCCCGTGGCGCCACGGGTTCCAGCTGATCTTGAGCGAGCCCCGGGAGAAGCTGTCCATGGAGCTGCCAGAAGCCACCTGATCCGGCTCATCCACTACGTGTGGTGGGACCGGCCCGCGGACGCGCACGTCGCTGAGCGACCGGCAGCGGCCACGGAGCAAGGAGCCCGCGCCGTCGAGCTCAGTGTCCGGGTGGCTGCCCCGGCGCGGCCGCAGCGCGCCCCCAGGCGGCGGGGAGGCTAGGCCGCGCAGGCCGCAGCGTCGGAACACGCTGTCACGCACCAAGTGCTCTCGGAAGAGCGCGGCGTCGATGCTGCGGCTCAGGTTGATGGGTGACGGCGGCCGCAGGTCCAGCTCGCTCATCGACGGAGCCGGCCCCACGCTGCTGCGGGAGAGTACCGGGCCGCCCTGGGGACCGCGGCCCAGTGACGCAGCCGAGCCCCAGGCGCCTGAACTGGGTGTGGCAGGCGGCGCCCCCTCCGCAGAGTTGCGGATGAGGCTCTTGCTGATGTCCAAGCTGCCTGCGCCAACGCCACTGGGCCCCGCATAGCAGTTGTTGGGTCGCTCCGGCACCTCGCTTTTGCCGGCGGGCGCCGGACACGCCAGGCGCAGCAGCTTAGCCCAGCACGCATGCTCCGTGGGCGGCCGGGGCCGCGCCGCGACCACGGCAGCCAGGGCCAAGACGAGGGCCCAGGTCAGCTCCAGCAGGCGCAGCCAGAAATGGACTCCCCACCAGGCCCAGGAGAAGCGGCCCACGCGGCCGGGGCCTGGGTACAGCCAGAGGGCAGCTGCCAGCTGTAAACCGCTAGCCAGCAGCCCCAGGGAGCCCGCCACGGCCAGCAGCCGCGGCCCCGGGCTGGCATCCCAGCCTCGCGGCCCGTCCAGCAGGCGGCGACGGCACAGGCAGAGCGTGCCCAGAGCCACGGCTGCGCCCCAGGCGCACGAGAAGCCCTGAGCCACGAGGTTGAGCGTCGGCGTCGACGACAGCAGGTCTGTAGCGAGTAACCCCACGCCGTGAGTCAACGCCATTACTCCAAGCAGAAGCGGGTTCTGCAGCTGCTGGGGCAGCCCCGCACCCAGTCCTAGCAGGGTCAGGGCCGCCAACGCGGTGAGAAGCAAGGGGAAGGGTAGGTTGTAGAGCACCAGGCTGGCGCGTAAACCCAGCCGCGCCTGCGAGCCGTAGGGGTCCGCGAGCATGTAGGCTGATCGCAGCCCCGACGCTAGGAGCACCAGCACTGCCGCCACCACTGCCAGCCAGGGCCCCGTAGGGGCGGCTGCCAGAGAGGCCACCGCCAGCAACGCTGGCAGCAGAAAGAGCACCCCCACCCCATAGACGTGCAGCTCCCAGGAAAAGCTCAGCACCCGCCGAAGGGGACCCCAGCGCAGGGGGGGTGCGGTGGCGTTGGCCGGAGGGCTAGAGGCTGGGGCAGATGCCATGGAGCTGGCTGAGGGCTCCGGAGGAGCTGGCTGTCCCAGGGCGCGCTGCGTGGTGACCCGAATGAGGCCCCGGCGTGACGTCGAGGGGGCCTGGACCGGGGGTGCTGGGGGATGGCTTTGGGGGCGCCCCGGCCACTCCTCGGCTTCGTCTGCAATAATAACATTATTAAAATAGCCCTTTGTAAAATGTTTTTGATTTTACATTATTCCCTAATGTGATGGGCAAGTTCATTTAACTTTTCCAAGCACATCTGTAAAATGGGGATGGTAGCAACACCTACCTCACTGGATTGTGGTGAGGATTGAATGTTTAGCATAGTGCCCAAGCACCCAATGAGTGTTAAATGGATGTGAGCTACCATTTTTATTAATAAGATACCAGCAGTTCTTAACATGGGCTTAATATTAGAATCACCTGGAGACCAACTGAATCAGAATTCCGTGGGAGTTTTTTAAAAGCTCCTTGAGTGATTTGCCAGAGTTGGAGAATCACCACTAAATACATCCATGTTACATTTAAGAACATTCTAGCCCCAAAAAGGTCAAATGACTTCTCCCAGAGTACCCAGTGAGTATTAGTTTATTATCCCAAGTTGTTTGAAGGAGGGAGGTCCTAGCCAATTCCTTTAAGAGCTGTTTGTCCTCATTTACTCCCCACCCTCCCACCTGGACCTCACACAATTCTTAGTTATTAAACAGAGTACCACTCTCCCCAAACCCCCAGCCATGCCCTCACCTGGCTGCAGGGCCCTCACAGGACTCTCTGTTTGGTTTGTAGCTGGGCCCGGGTCCGAGGGGCCAGGGATCAGGGACTTGGGAGTTCCTGGGGCCTCCATTGCTCCTCTCACCCTCTGGGGAGAGATGGGGTCTGCTCCATTCATTGCTGCTATCTCTGAAATGACAAAAGCAGTCATCACTTTGCCTGACCCCTCCAGCAGTCCCCAAAGTCTAATCCCCCGGGAGGGAGGCACAATCACCCTCAGAAAGGAAAATGGGACCCAGTGGGGCCAGAGGGCATACAGAAACAGGGGCATCCAGCTGCCATGGAACACTGTCCTTCCCCTGCCCCCCCCCCCCCAGCCCTGCATGGCACCCTCACTTTGGTACTTACCTGGCTTGGGCTGCTCATGAGGAGTCCCTGAGGCTGGAGGACCTGAAGGTTGGGGTCCTGGGGAGCCCTGAACATCAGGGAAGTCAGCCTGCTTCGGTGAGGGACTTGGAAAACTGACTTCCCAGATCTCCCCACCTTTAGCCTTTTTGGGGGGCTCAGCTGGCAGCTCTTCGGCAGGAGGAAGGCTTCTGGTCAGTGCCAGGTCTGGCTGGAACCCAGGCTCCTGAGTGGATGCCACCTCAACTGGGGATACTGAGCCAATCACAGAGGCTGCTGGATCCTGCTGGGTGAAGATGGGGCCTTGAGCTGCCTCTTGGAAGTCTTCCTCACCCCCATCCTGTTCTTCCAGCACTGGCCTCCTGATAGTGCCTGAGTCGGGTGCAAGAGTGTGGGGGGGACTCTGGTGGGCTGAGGGGGATGTCTCTGAGACCCTGAACTTGGCTTCAGCAACCAGACCCTCATCTCCAAGTGGTCGCTGTCCCACTTGGCCTCCAGGCTCCCTTGGGGAGGGAGGAACTGTGGCTACCCTGAGCTGGAGTCTGGGAGTTGTTGGGATGAAAGTGAGATGGGGGGACCCCACTGGATGGGGTGCTGGTGCATCTTGCTCCAGAGGCTCCTGTGAGTCAGGAGGTCCTGTCCAGCCCTGAGAATTTGGCCCTTGAGCCACCTGGAAGTCATCAGTTACTGGGAGTCCTTCTCTCTGAGCCCCCTGGGCTGCTTGAGGTCCATGCAGGGCTGGGCCAAGGGGAGAGTCTTCGGTCCTTTGAGGCACCTCCTCAGCAGGGACCTGGGGAACACTGGCGTTCCAAGGGCTCTCATCTCTGGCCTTCTGCTGGAGGAAGGCTTCGGGCTCTGTGCCAGCAGGGCCCCTGGGGTGGGCTCCTGGGATCAGGTGTGGTTCCCAGTCCTCTTGTGGCCTGGGAAGGCCCCCGCCCAGGGCAGGGCCAGCCCCCAGAGACAGCAGCAGCAATAGCAGCAGGAGGCCATGTCCATGGCCCCATGGACTGGAGGCCATGGTCCACTCTGATGCCTGGGCCTAGAACCCTCAACTTCCAGTCCTCACTGGATAAGCCTAAAAAAAAGAAAGAGGGGAATGACATGTGTGTGTTAGAGGGGGCTGTCCCAAGGGGGCTGGTGGAAAAGGATGAAGAGCGACAGGAGGCAGGTTCCCCCACCCCTTCCCCCACTTCCTGGTCAATCTCTTTGTGATGCCCAGAGTGACCTTTTTAAACTGCATCTCTGGTCATGCCACTGCCCTGATTCAAAACCTTCAGTGGCTCCCCATTACCCACAGAAGAGAATGAAGACCCTTTACGGGCCTCCCAAGGCCACACCAGGCTGCTCACCTACCCTTCAACCCCTATGGGACTGCCTGTTGCCCATGCCATTGCTCCTGTCATTCCCTCTGCCCAGAATGCCCTCTCCCTTCTCCTTCACTTGCTGAAATCCTATTCTCAAAGTCCCAGCTCAAATATCAGAGAGGTGGAGAGGAATAGGCCCCTGCTTTTGAGGAGGGAGCTGGGTTTGAATCCCAGCTTTGCCGGTTCCTGGGTGAGCTACTTTACCTTTTTGCATTAGAGGTTCAGTAAAATGGGTATAGAAAGAGTACCTAACTCTAAAGGGCTCTTATAAAGGCTTACATAACAAAACGCATAATGGGTCAGGCCTATGATAGGAGCATAAGTACGAGAGCTCTTTTACTTTTCCCTTTGTCCAGAAAGCTTTCTTAACCATTTCGACAAATAACCGGAGCATGTACTATGTACCAGGCTCTGTGGATAAAGCAGTGAACAGGATTGGCAAGATTCCTACCCTCATGGACCTGGCATTCTAAGTAAGGGACAGACAATGAATGATGTTAAGTCAGGTGAGCTATGGAGAAAAGAAAACCGGATTAAGAGATAGACGGATGGGGGGACACTTTACACAGGGGGTGCCAGGAAAGCCTCTCTGAGGTGACATTTAAGCTAAATGCTGAATGAGAAGGAGCCAGCCATTTGAAGATATGGGCGGGGGAGCATTTGGCAGAGGGAACAGAAAGTGCAAAGGCCCTGACACAGGAATGAGCTAGGTGAGTTAAAGAAATTAGGAGGCGGTGTGGCTGGAGCTCAACAAATGGAGAAAGTGGCAGAGGGAGATGGAATCAGAAAGACCGAGCTAGATCCCAAGAGGACTGGTAAACCATGGTGAGGCACCTGGATTTTAGTATGTTTCATAGGAAGCCAGTGAAGATGTTAAGCATGGGAGTTTCACCATCTAGTAAATGTTTTAAAAGAGGGAGAGAGGCCAGCGTAGGTCACAGGTAAGATGTGACCGTGGCTTGTTTCAGCACAGACATTTCTTTCCTTGACTCCCCCCTCCACCCCTTCCCATCACCCTGGTCACATCGTGTAGTAATCTCTCGTCTCCCACACTGGCCTGAGGCTTCTTAAGGCTGCATCTGATCTTCCATTTCTTGTCTTCAGCCCCCCAGCATATGACCTGCCCCAGCGATATATTCCCTGAAGTTTCCACTCCTGAGAGTCTCTAGCTGAGCCAGGGAGGCAGGAAGGACCCCACAGCCAGAAGAGGGGCGGAGAGCTTGGGCCGCAGCGTGTTTAGGGTCAGAGGCCCTGCTCCTTTCCTCGGGGAAATACCTGTGCCCAAATCTCCCTGCCTCCTAACCCTTGGTGGCCTACAGACACCTTGAGAAGCCAATGGAAATTCCAGGCTTTCTCCCCAAGAAAATGCCCAGGCTCACCAAAAGTTGTGGACAATTTCAGGGGGCTCAAAGACCCCTGAAACCCATCCCCCAAAGTGCGTTTAGACTCTGCCCTAAATCCTCATTGGCTCATTTCTCAGACATTCACCAAGCTCCATGCTCTGCTCCTCTCTCAGGCCAGGTGCTGGGGATCCAAAGAGAAGCATCAGTTCTAGTGTCAGGAGTGGGGGTGAGCTGAGGGGGACTGACTGAAAGGCCCCTAACACAGGTACTCCTTCATAAAGGTTGCTGATTCGATTCCCAGTACTCCTGTGTTGAGCTCTTACCCAGTTAGGCTCCTGTGCTAAGCATAGCTGAATGTCCTTGATCTCATCCAACCCTCCCAACACAAGCAGGTGTGGGTATACCCATTTCACAGGGGAAGAAACCGAGGTTCAGAGAGGTTGAGCAACTCACCCAAGGTCACACAGTCATACTAGGCATCGTGAAACGCGCTGTAGATCATTTTGCACAGGGAGTCCAAAAAGCTTTGCAGAGGAGGAGACAGCTGAGCTGGGCCTTCAATAAGCATATGCCATCTGCTCACCACCCCCAATCCAAGAGATGTGGGCATCTGCGGACAAAGAGGGGGCTGCCCAGCACTAGGTTTCAGCTGCTGGAGAAATGTGTTTTTTTTGGGGGGGGGGGCGGGGGGAGGGGTATCTCCTTGTCTCAGGGTCTAGGGAGAGGGCAGTGCAGGGCAGCGTCTGGGAGCTGGCCCATCTCAGGTTACCTCTCTTCCTCCTTCTCCTGTCCCCTGGCTCCGCGCCTTCCCGCAGTGTCCTGGGTGGGGGTGGGCTCTGGTGCAGGCCCTTCTGCTCCCTGCTGAGACGGGTGCTGCAGGCCATGCTCCCTGCCTGGGCCCCACCATTGCCCCCTTCCTTTGCCAGTTCCTCACCTGGGCGTCGCGCCGGCAGCCCCCGCGTTCACCTTGCGCGTGTCCCAGCAGCCGCTTGCAGCGCCGCATCCTCCGAGATGCTCAGACTTGGCTAACAGAGCCTGGCGCTGCCGATTGCTGAGCCCGCCCACAGAAACGGCATCCTCACTTAACCCTTTCCCCTTGGGCGTGGATTCCTCTCCTAGCCTGGTCCTCCCCGTTCTCTGAGATTCTCAGGGCTAAGAGGGGACCCAGGTCACCTCTGAGTGATGTGGAAATTCCTTCCATAACGCCGCTCAGAATGAGGCAGTTGATCTCTGCATACCTCAGGGAACGGAGAGCTCACTTCCTTTATGCTCTACTTATATCCTTATAGGGACACAAACAGGTATGGGTAAAGCCTACCTACAGCTTGATGTGTAGCCTTCAGATCTTTTCCAATGTACAGTCACATATATATTTTAAAGAGAAATGAGATCATACTGTACACATTGGTCTGTAACTTGCCTTCCCCCTTCACTTTGCAATATATCCTGGCACATTTTCCATGTAAATGTCTGCAGATCCATCTCATTTCTTATAGGCTACTGAGAATTGCAGTATATGGTCAGCCTGTAATTTTTATTTATATAGTCCCTGAGGTTGGACAGGTAGGTTGTTTCTAGCCTTTTGCTAACAAGAATAATGAGGCAGGGACCAAATCTTGCATAGAAATCTTTATACATGTGTATGAGTGTACCTGTCAGATAATTTCCTACCTGAGGCATGGTTAGATCTATGGGTCTGCACATTTTTAATTCTGATCAAAATTGTCAAAGTGCTCCTGGGCCCTCTTTGGACAGCTCCCAATATACTAAATATCCAACGTTAGGTTCAATACATTAGAGAAACCCACACAAGGAATATATGTGGTCATTAGATGTGATTTAGTATCTTTATTTATTAAAATATATATATATTTTATTGATTTTTTACAGAGAGGAAGGGAGAGGGATAGAGAGTTAGAAACATCGATGGGAGAGAAACATCGATCAGCTGCCTCCTGCACGCCCCCTACTGGGGTGTGCCCATAACCAAGGTACAATCGAACCTGGGACCCTTCAGTCCTCAGGCTGACGCTCTATCCACTGAACCAAACCGGTCAGGGCATGATATTGTATCTTTAATAGCATGGAGAAATTTCCAGGGTAGATTGTTGTTTAATTATTTAAATTTCAGTCATTTGAATTTTAGAAATAATATATCCTGATTGTCCCAATTCAAACAACACAGAAATGTTCAAAGAACATGTTAGCTGTCTTAGCACTGGCTTCCCCAACTGTGCCCTCCCAAAATGTACCCACAGTTAACATCATACTCTTTCCTTTGCTTACAAGAACATATATGTGGCCCTGGTTGGTGTGGCTCAGTTCGTTGAGCATGGTCCCATGCACCAAAAGGCTGCTGGTTTGATTTCTGGTCAGGGCACATGGCCAGGTTATGGGCTGGATCCATGCAGGAGGCAGCCGATCAGTGTTCACTCACATTGATGTTTCTCTTTCTCTCTCCCTTCCTCTCTCTCTAAAAATCAATGAAAACATTAAAAAAAATATATGTACATGCATTTGTTTACAAAAATGGGATCATACTATGCATATTATTCTATAACGTTGTTTGCCTCAAACAATATATGTGGAAACATTTTGAAGGTAATAGCTGTTAGTTCCACCCTTTTCTTTCAACAAGCCGCACAGTATTGCATGATGTGTATGCACGATCATTTACTCAGACACTCGCCGTGTTCTCCTACTGATAGTGGTTTACAAGTTTTTTCCTACTAGAAACAATATTAATAAACATCCTTACATACAAATACATACATCTTTACATGCTGGTCCTCTGAATTACATCAGATAATTATTTGATCATTTTTGTTCGTATCTGTCTGTCAATATATCTTATCCTTAAATATTAGAAAGTAAGTAGGAGTTGAGATGTGATTTTTACCTAATTTTGCTTTTCTGTTTACCAATATTCTATACAACCATGTATTCCTTTTGTGACCAGAGATAAGAATGACAAATGTCACTACAAAAAAGAAAGACATTTTTTCCTAGGGTTGAGCTGAACTCTCCCTCCCAGTGTTTTCCTACCCTTGGCTCTTACAGAAAAGCAGCTCGGGACTCCCTTGTGTCTGACATGGTGTGTGATGTGAAGAATGATCAATCTTTAATAACTGATAAAGAGTGGAGTTGGAATCCAGCTTTTCTGACTCTAGGAGAGGGTCCCAGCTTTTTCCATTTACCATATCATCTGACCAGTTCTGTTACTGTTTTCCTTGTGACATCTCTCCTCTTTTTGCTTCTTAATAGGTCAACAATGTCCCCTTTAAAGTATTAGTACTCTTGGAATTAAACTCAGTTGGGAATAAAGCTGAACTTTCATCTCCCCTTTCCTAGATTCTACTCCTCCATTAATATGTCCTCACACGGAATTAATGTTTCTGGCAGCCACATCACTTGCCCATTATTGATCTGGTAGGTTTTCCACATCTCTTTGTGTGCAGTTGGTTTATTGACCCTCAATGTAGGGTCAACATTTTTTTAATGTTTATTTTATCTTGTTGGATCTAGCCAGTTGTTCTGATCTTGTGGGAAGTTATCTGGATCCTGGTTCTGTATATAATAGATAATTAGCATTTTAGGGCCTTGCCCAAGATCTATTTTTCTTCCAAGATCCTAATTTCCTTTGGGGGAACCATGTCTTTTCCCTGTGTGGGCAACCCTAGTGCGAGGACAGTTCTGGGGGCCTTTTACAGAAGCTGAGGGGTATAGATCCTTCTCTCAGTGCCTCCTGTGAACTCTCTGGTGAGCCTCCCTGGGGATGTCAAGATCCCCTCAACAGGTTCTCTTCCTCATTTCACCCCATTCATGCTCCTGCAAAGTCTCACTGGCCTAACAGTGCCCCACCCGCCTCAGGCAGCATCTTCCAGCTGCTCCCTGGCTCCCTCTTTGGAACCAGGAACCCCAATTCCATTGTTTTTTCGAACCCCAATCCCATTGTTTTTTGGAACCAGGAACCCCAACCCCATTGTTTTTTCGAACCATCAATTGGTAGGGCTTTTAAGATTCCAGACAAAAGCAAGAGAGATTATAACCCCTTTGGCCAGAGGACAAGATGAAAGCTGATCTTATGGAAAGAGAAGACTGGCTGGGGTAGAGGTAAATGTTAACATGGAGTGCCAGGTATAGGTGAGGAGTACTCTGGGTCCAAAAGGAGCTCCCAGTATCATTCTGGAGACTCTGGGACAGGGGATGGCTGGAAGGTGATTGATTCCAAGTATATGGGGGATGGTCAGTAGCTTCATTTACCAAGCACTCCGTCAGCCAGGAGCTATGCTACCCACCTTACAGGCATTCTTCTTTTTAAGTGATCACAACAACCCTATATATTATTATGCTCTTCTTTTTACTGCTAACAAGGTAAAACTCAGAGAGGTTAAGTAATTTGTTCAAGGCCACACAGCAAACAAGAGGCTGGGCTGTAAGTCTGACTTTAGAGCCAGTGCCTTTATTTTTTTTTAAAATATATTTTATTGATTTTTTACAGAGAGGAAAGGAGAGGGACAGAGAGCTAGAAACATCAATGAGAGAGAAACATCGACCAGCTGCCTCTTGCACAACCCCTACCGGGGATGTGCCCGCAACCAATGTACATGCCCTTGACCGGAATCGAACCTGGGACCTTTCAGTCCGCAGACCGACGCTCTATCCACTGAGCCAAACCGGTTTCGGCAGTGCCTTTAATGGTGATGACATCCTTCTGCACCTCTGGAAGAGCCTCAGGAGGAGGAGAAGGGGAGATGAAAACCCCAGGCCTCCCAGGGGGTCCCTGCTGTGTTAGGAGTTTGAATCTATGAAAACAGGCCTCCACCTTGGAACTCTGTTGAAGGAACTTAAACAGTGTTGGGAGTTGTTGGGAGCTCCCTCCCAAAAGTACCTTGGAAGCTCCCAAAGAAAGGGAGAGAGAAGGAAAAGGCAAAGGTGATGCGGCTGGCCGTGATGAAGTCTCCTGCGTGGACAATGCCTAGGAGAGTTGGCTGACATTTTGTGTCTGGCTGGTCACTCTGGTGTAAACAAGGAAACAAAAGGCAGAACAGGTAGGAGACGGTGCAGCCTGGATAACCTTCTCTATGCTGTGCCCTCAATCCTGAACTCAGAGGGCTTGGAGACTCACATTCTTTCCCCAAACTGGCCTAATTAAGCCTCAATGGTTCCTGGAGTCTTAACTCATTTTTTTCTCTCAGATTTTAGCCACCTTGGACACCAGCTAAATGAACCGAAACTTTTAAAAATATTTTTTGTTGTTGTTAATTGATCATTTGATATACACTTGAAAATTAGCTGTTCCCTATTCCATTCCCTCTCACTTCCAATTCCTTTAAATTCTTTCTGGTATTTCTGATTATTTCTTCTAGTCTTATATCTATTTTGTAAGCATCAGATTTATACTGCTAATGTTAAGTGTTTGTTTTTTTTCCAGTTTTAAATTTATCTATTGACTGCTTATTAAGGAATATGAAGATTGAGCTCTTATATCACTTTCTACATTTTCCTGTACCTCTTGTTTACATGATTATTCTGCATTTACAATACTAGAACTGCAAAACAATTATTCAAGCTGACTAAACAAATATTCGATTAGTGTTCAAGAAGTGTAGTGTAATTATAATTCCTTTGATATATGGTCTATTTTTCCTGGGGTAAGTATTACTTGTGTTTTTTTTTAAGTTGTGTAATTATTTTTTATTCCCATCCTCCCACCCCTTTGGCAACCATCAGCTTGTTCTTTATGGGTGTATTTCTATTTTGTTTTGTTTATTCATTTGTTTTGGGTGGGTTATTTTTGTTTGACATATAAGTGAAAACATCCTGTATTTGTCTTTCTCTGCCTGACTTATTTAACTTAGAATAATATCCTGTAGATCCATCCATGTTGTCACAAATGGCAAGATTTCATTCTTTTTTTATTGCGGAATAATATTCCATTATTATTATATATAAAAATATATATCACTAGAGGCCCAGTGCACGAAATTCATGCACAGTAGGTGGGGTCCCCTCAGCCCAGCCTGCACCCTCTCCAATCCGGGACCCCTTGGGCCTAAACCGGCAGTCAGACAGCCCTCTCACAATCTGGGACCACTGGCTCTTAACTGCTTACCTGCCTGCCTGCCTGATCCCCTCTAACTGCCCCGCCTGCCAGCCTGATCACCCCTAACCGCCTCTGCCTGCTGGCCTGATCACCCCTAACTGCCTCCTCCCCACTGGCCTGGTTGCCCCTTACTACCCCCCCCCCCCCGCCAGCCTGGTCGCACCCAACTGCCCCCTGCTGGCCTGGTTATCCCCAACTGCTCCCCCACTGGCCTGGTCACTCCCAACTGCCCTCCTGCTGGCCTGGTTGCCCCCAACTGCCCCCCCACCAGCCTGGTCACCCCATGCAGCCTGCTGTTTGGTCGTCTGTCTGATTGTTTTGGTCATGATGGCCCCTGGCTTTTTATATATTAGCATAGCTTGGCCAGCATGGCTCAGCAGGTCACAGTTTGCTTCCCAGTTCAGGTACATGCCAGGTTGCAGGCTCGGTCCCTAGTGTGGGGTGTGTAGGAGGCAGCCAATCAATGATTCTCTCTCATCAATGATGTTTCTATCTCTCCCTTCTTCTCTGAAATCAATAAAAATATATTTAAATATACATACTATATATAATCTATACTATATTATTATATATAATGATATTCTATTATTATATACTAGAGGCCCGGTGCACAAAATTCGTGCATGGGGGTGGGGGAGTCCCTCAGCCCGGCCTGCACCCTCTCCAATCTGGGACCCTTTAGGGGATGTCTGACTGCCTCTCAAAATCTGGGTCCGCTGGCTCCTACCCACTCGCCTGCCTGCCTGCCTGATCACCCCTAATCCCTCTGCCTGCCTGCCTGATCACCCCTAACCACCTCTGCCTGCCTGCCTGATCACCCCTAACTGCTCCCCTGCCAACCTGATCACCCCTAACTGCCTCTGCCTCGGCCCTGCACCTGGGACCCAGGATTCCCTCCTCCGGCTGGCCGCAGGTACCTGTGACCTGGGCTTCCCTCCCTCTGGCCAGCTGCAGGTACCTGGAACCCGGGTTGGCTTTGCCCAGGCCGGCCACAGCCGCAGAGGACTGCAGGTGGGCAGCTTTTCTCCCTCTCCTGGGCCACAGGCGCAGGCACTGGCACCCGCCTGGAACTGAGGGGTGGGCAGCTTCTCCCAGGCTCAGTTTTGTCAGGAAGAACATCCGGATGGTCGTCCAGAAGACATCCGATCTAATTAGCATATTACCCTTTTATTAGTATAAATAATAATTTTCTATTACATATACAGTATGTATAATTTGCAAATATCTTCTCCCATTAAGTAGGTTGTCTTCATTTTGTTGATGGTTTCCTTCACTGTGTAAATCTTTCACTTTTTTGGTTAAATTTATTCGTAGGGACTTTATGCTTTTTGATACAATTGTAAATGGGATTGTTTTCTTAATTTCTCCTTCTGATCATTTGTTATCGATGTATAGAAACACAACAGATTTCTGTATATTGATTCTGTATCCTTTTCTGAATTTATTTATTACTTCTAACAGTTTTTTTGGTGGAATCTTTAGAGTTTTCAGTGTATAGTATTACATCATCTGCAAATAATGGGAGTTTTACTTCTTCCTTTCCAATTTGGATGCCTTTTATTTCTTTTTCTTCTCTGATTGCTGTGGCTAGGACTCTCAAAACTATGCTGAAGCCCTCACCGGTTTGGCTCAGTGGATAGAGCACCAGCCTGCGGACTGAAAGGTCCCAGGTTCGATTCCGGTCAAGGGCATGTACCTTGGTTGTGGGCACATCTCCAGTAGGGGGTGTGCAGGAAGCAGCTGATGGATGTTTCTTTCTCATTGATGTTTCTAACTCTCTATCCCTCTCCCTTCCTCTCTGTAAAAAATCAATAAAAAATATATATATTAAAAAAAAAAACTATGCTGAATAAAAGTAGTGACAATGGGCAACTTCGTTTTGTTCCTGATTGTAGAAGAAGCTTTCAGCTTTTCAGCATTAGCTGTAGGTAGATAGCCTCTATTACATTGAGATATGTTCCTTCTATACCCACTTTGTTGAGAATTTTTAGCATAAAAAGATGTTGAATTTTGTCAATGTTTTTCCTGCACCTATTGAGATAATCAATGGTTTTTATCCTTTATTTTATTAGTGTGATGTACCACGTTGATTGATTTATGAAAGTTGAACTATTCTTGTATACCTGGGATGATTTCACTTTGTCATGGTGTGTAATCCTTTTAATGTATTGTTGAATCTTGTTTGCTAATATTTTCTGGGGAATTTTTGCATGTAATTCATTAAAGATATTGGCCTATAATTTTTAAATATATATTTTTATTGATTTCAGAGAGGAAGGGAGAGGGAAGGATAGAAGCATCAATGATGAGAGAGAATCATTGATAGCTGCCTCCTACACACCCTCTACTGGGGATCGAGCCTGCAACCCAGGCAGGTGCCCTGACTGGGAATTCAACTGTGACTTCCTGGTTCATAGGTTGATGCTCAACCACTGAGCTACACTGGCCAGGCTAATTTTGTTTGTTTGTAATGTCTTTGACTGGTTTTGGTATCAGCACAATGCTGACTTCATAGAATGAGTCTGAAAGCATTTCTTCCTCTTCAATTTTTTGTTTGTTTGTTTGTTAATCCTCACCCGAGGATATTTTTTCCATTGATATTTTTAGAGAGAGTGAAAGGGAGGCGGGGAGAGGGAGATAGAGAAAGAGAGAGATACATCAATGTGTTAAAGACACATCAATTGGTAGCCTCCTGCACACGCCCCAACCGGGGCTGGGGATGGAACCTGCAACCACGATACATGCCCTCTACCAGGAATTGAACTGAGACCCTTTGGTGCATGGGCTGATGCTCTAATCACTGAGCCATACCAGCCAGAGCTTCCTCTTCCGTTTTTTGAAATAGCTTCAGAAGGATAGGTATTAATTCTTCTTTGAATGTTTGGTAGAATTTACCTGGGTAGCCATCTGGTACTGGGCTTTTATTTGTTGGGATTTTTTTAAATTATTGCTTTAATTTCATTGCTGGTAATTGCTCTGTTTAGATTTTGTATTTCTACCTGTTTCAGTCTTGAAAGGTAATATAGTTCTAGAAATGTATCCATTTCTTCTAGATTGTCACTTTGTTGGCATATAATTCTTCATAGTATTCTTTTATATATATATATATATATATATATATATATATATATATATATATATATATATATATTTCTGTGGTGTCAGCTATGCTATAAGTTCCCTTTCATTTATTTTATTTATTTGGTCTCTCTCTCTTTTTATTCATGTGTTTGGCTAAAGGTTTGTTAAATTTGTTTATTTTTTTCAAAGAACCAGCTCTTAGTTTTATTGATCTTTTCTATTGTTTTTATTAAAAAAATTTTTTTTGTTAATTCTCACCCAAGGATATTTTTTTCATTGATTTTTTTGTTTGTTTAGAGAGAATGGAAGGGAGGGAATGGAGAGAGAGAGTCACTGGTTGGTTGTCTCCCACACACTCCCCAACCCAGGCTGGGGATCGAATCTGCAACCTAGGTAGGTGCCCTTGACTGGGAATCCAACCAGCGACTCTTTGGTTTGCAGGTCAATGCTCTAACCAGTGGGCAACACCAGCAGGGCTATTGTTTTTAATTTTTGTTTATTTCTGCTGTAATCTTACCTATTTCCTTCTGTTTCTTTGGGTTTTGTTTGTTCTTCTTTTTCTATTTACTTTAGTTATAGAGTTAGATTGTTTATTTGGGATATTTCTTTTTTTCTTGAGGTAGGCCTATATAAACTCATTAATTTCCCTCTAGAACTGTTATTGCTGCATCCAATACATTTTGAAAAGCTGTATTTTCATTTTCATTTGTTTCAAGATAGTTTCTGATTTCTTGTTTGATCCATTGGTTGTTTTTCCTCCAGGTATTTGTTTTTTCCTTCTCCTCCTCCCACCCATCTCCATGTTTTATGTTATTGATGTCATGTTTTAGATCTTTTTGTGGTGTGCCTGGGAATGTGCTGTATAAATCTGGCAGGTAGACCAGAACACCTGGATAGAGCTCCCTGCACACCCTATGGAGTTGGAGGGGGGCATAAACAATGGCACTCACTGGTGGTCCCTGGAGAGCTCCCATGGCTCCAGCCTTCCCTGTACTCTCTCTCGTTTGTTGTAGAGAAAGTGGTCCTATGTAGAAGAGACCTCTCTGTAGGCTCTATGTGCTGGGTATACCAGGTGCTCATGGCAGCCGCTTGCTGAGCAGGAGAGGCTCCTGGCAGGGAGGCCAGGGGTGTGTGGTGACGTCCTGTTGTTCCTGCTTGCTCCCTTTGTTTAGGGACAAAGGGCTCTGGGCAATGTAGCTGAGAAAGCCCTGCTCTGAGGGCAGAGCACCTGAATAGGGCTCCAAAGTGGAGGGGGAAGTAAACAGTGGTGCTCACTTGCTCCTCAGTCCAGAGTTCCCTCAGCTTCTGAGGGCTCCCAAGGCCTCCCAGCCTTCTCTATTCAGTATCTTTCTCTTGTTTGTTGTTCAGAAACTATTCATTCAGTCCCCAGTTTGTTGTGTTTTTGTTGTTGTTTTTTGTTTTGCAAGAGTAATTGTTCTCTATCTATGTGTATATTTGAGTTTGCTTATGGGGGGGGGGGGTGAGTTCAGCATCCTCCTATGCTGCCACCATGTTGGACCTCCTATTGATTTTTATTATTTGGTTAATTTTCTATGCATCTATCACTAATTCATTCCCCTTAATCTTTCCTTGAAGTAAAAGCAATCTGATTTCCCACCCAGATAAGAATACTTTTAAAAAGACTCACAGAATTCTACAGAACAAGCCCATGGTTTTCCAACAAATAAATGGCTCCAAAAAAGGGACACAAAGGAGAAAGTGTTATAAAAGAGACTAAGAGACTTAGCAGTCAAATGCCACAGCAGTCAAACAAACCAACTGTTCAAAGGCATTTTAAGACAATGGGGAGAGCCCTAGCTGGTTTGGCTCTGGATAGAGAATAGGCCTGCAAACTGAAAGGTCCTGGGTTCAATTCTGGTCAAGGGCACATGCCTGAGTTGCGGGCTCCAGCCCCAGTGGGGAGTGTGTAGGAGGCAGCAAATCACTGATTCTCTCTCATCATTGATGTTTCTATCTCTCTCTTCCTTTCTCTCTAAAATCAATAAAAAATATACTTAAAAAAAAGATAACGGGCAGAATTTGAACATGGATTGGGCCTTAGAACATACTAAGGAATGTCTAATTGGGTGAGATAATAGCACTGTGGATTATGTTTTTAAAAAATCCTCATCTGTTAGAGATACTAAAATATTTTCTTGTGTGAAATGTCATATCTGGGATTTACTTTTAAAACATTCCAGGAAAAAAAGGGTTTGGGAGATATATGAAAGATTGGCCTAATATTGATAATTATTAAAGCAGAGTGATGGGTACATCAATATACTATTCTCCCTACTCTTGTGCATGTTTGAAATTTTTCCATAATAAAATATGAAAAAGAAATTCACAAAGAAATGGAAGAAAGAAAAATGTTGCCTGGGGCTGGCTGTGCATTATGTGAGTTGATTGCAAAAATAAAAAGTTTTATTTATTGGGTACTAGCCCATCTTGGAGGGGCACAGATATAGAATTCTGGTTTTTGAAGCTTGCTGACTCTCCCAGTCTGGGATGAGAGCAGAGTCAGCAGGAATGGTGGCAGGGCCCTGAGGGTTAAAGAACATGAGAGGCTCAGGAAGATGCTGGCTGACTCAAGACTCCAGATACCCCAGAGATCCCTTGCACCCATCTGTCCCCTTGATGCCCACCATCTTCAGTCTGTGGCTAGCCTACAAGAACCTCTCATAGCCATGATCACGAGAAATCTTTTTTCTTTAATACTCAAGGATATGTTTTTATTGATTTTAGAGAGAGGGGAAGGGAAAGGGAGAGAGAGAAACAACAATGTGAGAGAGGAAGGAACATTAATCTGTTGCCTCCCGTACATATCCTGATCGGGGATGGAACCCACAACCTGGGTATGTGCCCGGACAAGGAATCAAACCTGCAACCTTTTCGGTGTATGGGACAATGCTCTAACCAACTGAGCCACACTGGCCAGGGCGCATGAGAGATCTTGATGTCAGCTGCCACGGGCTTATGATCCCGCCCCACCCTTAAAACAGCTTTAATGAGATATAATTCACATACATAAAATTCTCCTACTTAAGGTGTATTATTCGGTTCTCAGTATATTCACAAAGTTGTGCAACCATCACCACATTCAATTTTAGAACATTTTTATCACCCCAAAAAGAAACCTGTACCCATGAGCAATCAATCACTCTCCATTCTCCTCCCCGCAAGCACTGGCAACCACTAATCTACCTTCTCTGTCTCTATGGATTTGCCTGTTCTGAACATTTCATAAAAAATAGGATCACATAAACTGTCTTTTGTGACTGGTTTTCATTTAGTGTGTTTCTAGGTTCATCCACATCATAGGTTAAGTCAGCACTTCATTCTTTATCGCTGAATATTGCATAGTTTGGATGTACCATATTTTACTTATTATTCAGCAGTTGATGGACATTTGGGCTGTATCTACATTAGCTATTATGAACAATGCTTGATAAACATTGGTATATAAGTTTTTGTGTAGACACATGTTTTCATTTCTTATGGGTATATATCTACCTAGGAGCGGAATTGCTGGATCCTAAGGAAACATTATGCTGAACTTTTTGAGAAACTGCCACACAGTTTTCCAAAGTGACTGCCATATACAATCTCCATTTCACAGACAAGCCTGAGGCCCAGAGAGGGGAAGTGTCTTATGCAAAGCCACATGCTCAGAGAGCAGGAGCTAATCATATAAGTGGCCTCAACTCCACCTGCCCTCTCTCCTCTGATTTCACTACCATCTATCTCACTGTCACACCCACACTCCTCATGCCCACTTTACCCCTCCATTCCTTTCCCCACCCAGCAGCAAATCCTCTCACACTAGTCCTTCTCAGAGGCCTCCACTGCCATATCGGGATCAAGTTCTCCTCTGTGGAATGATTTACAAGCTCTCTGCCATCTGGATCAGCAGTCACCAACCAGTGGTCGGCGAGGTTCGAAAGGTTGGCAACCACTATCTAGACGGCCCTGCTCAAGACATTGTGTGTGTGTGTGTGTGTTTTTTTTTTTTTAAAGCAGCTCTACCTGAAGCTAACAGACCATTGGCCATTTTAGTTGAGCCAGTTCACATTACTTTTTAAAAAAACTGCTTAAGCTAGGTTGAGTTCAGTTTCTGTCACTTGCAACTGCAAGGTTCCTCACATAATAAGTAATCCTCCATGTCTTTCACATATGCACGTCCAAAACACTCCTTATTGAGCAGAGGAACCACACTGACTTGCCTGTAAGCGCAAATTTACCTATTGTCCTCATATCGGTCATTATTTTTCTGAGTGTTGTTGTGCAGTCGACCGTCAATATTTAGCTTTTCTTTTTTTTTTTTTTTTTAAATATTTAGCTTTTCATGCACGGTTCCTTCCATACTGTGATTAGTGAGTTAACATTTCAGATTGTCCTAAATGGTTTCAGGTGATCAATCCAGATTGATGGAAATGATAAAACATTCATTTAGTAGTTTGGCCCAAATTGAACTCCAAGAAACACACATGATAAGCATCACTCCCTGAAGTTGTATGCTGGTTCTGGGAAGAGCCTGCTAAAACAAACTTGGCTTTGCCTTTTGACTTGCTGGTACCAAGGACATGAGCATTCACCACCAACACGGTGGATCAGAAGTCTCACATTTTACCCACCCAACTTTGCTACAGGGAAAAAGACAAACTGCATGTGTGGCAGGGCAGAGACAGACTGAAATGCTCTGATACCTTTTGGGAACCAGGGTGAGACATTACTCAACCACCAGTCACGTATTACATTCCATCCCAACCTTGATCTTTCCATACATACCTCACCACTCCCCACTTCCTGGGGATGCAATGAACTGTGGACATTTTAATATGTGGGCCTTTGCTGGTTCTGTTCCCTCTGCTTGGGATACTTGTCTACACTGAAGCTTGGTCCTTGAATATTTTGTTTAAACAACTATTTTAAATATCAGTATTTTTTACCTTGGATCTGTGGGTTACTGTGAATAGGCTTTGGAGGGTCTATCAATACCCCTGGGGTTACCTGAGAAATCTGTGTCTGTGCCCATGTGTATTACTCTGGAGGAGAGGGTCAGAGCTTCCATCAGATTCTCAAAGATGTTCTGTGACCCAAAGATTAAGAACCACCCATTTCTGCCTGGCTGGCATGGCTCAGTGGTTGAGCATCAGCCTATGAACCAGGTCACGGTTCAATTCCTGGTCAGGGCACATTCCTGGGTTGTGGGCTTGATCCCCAGTGAAGGGCAGGCAGGAGACAGCTAATCAATAATTCTCTCCCATCATTGATGTTTCTATCTCTCTCCTACCTCTCCCTTCCTCTCTGAAATCATTATATATATATTTTAAAGTTGACTTAAAAAACAAACAGCATCCATTTCTTATGTGTGTCTCTTATAAGTTCACGGAGGGCAAGGATCACACTTTTTACCTAGACTCTTCAGCACTTTTCCACAACAGACACTCCTACCTATTGTCAAAGGCTGTTAATGACCCACAGAGGCAACATTTTTACAGGCAAAGAAGAGAAAACAGGATGGTTTAATTTGTAGAGTCAAGAGTTGTTTGTTCTTGATTACAGCGTTCAACATGCAAATTACAATCACCTCTTGGTACAGAAATGGCACCCTGCCCCTTCCCTGGGAGTTAATCCAGACAGAATTCTTCCTGGGCAACCCTTAACTATGTGTCTGCCAGCAATCGCCCTCTCACTTCTTACAGTGATACGCAAACTCTCTTATGCAGAATAACTGGGAAATGCTGTCTTTCATTCAACTGAGCAGCCATATACGGTATAGCACCATTGATTTGTCAATGGATTTAATATATTCTGAACTCCAGATCAAGACCTCACATTATTTAACCTGTCTTTAATGATCCCAAAGGCACTTAAGAATCCGGCAGTGTCTCACGGTCACTGATTTTCACTGGACAGTATTATGAAATAGCGAAGGTTTCCTAAGTCTGTCCTGGCCCTGGGTATTCACTCTGAAGAAGATTTATCTGAATAAGGTTTTGACACATTTGCTTTTTATGTCATTCTGTAGGCTCAAAATGAACACAGGGAGCTTCACTTTTTGCATCCATAGTTCTTAAATTTTCTGTAATGAAAATGTATTATTTGTGTAAAGGAAGTTATAAAAATACAAACAAAAAATTAAAGGTAAAATGCTGGGTGTTTGGATCCCAAGAAAACAGGAGTCTACTGTGGTTAGAAGTCAGGCTGACTACACATAATAATTAGGTATAATTGAAAACTCCTTTTCCAAAGACTGTATTTTTGCTAAGTTTTATATATTATCACTAGCTTGAGTTTTCCCCCTGTCTCTGACTTTCATTACTAGAGTCACCAGATGGAAAATTTAAAACATTTTAAAAATAGCTGTTTCTGGGTAAGTCACCCAGCACACACTCCTTGTATTCCTCTAGTTTCAAACATAAAGGGGAACCGGCTCAGACAAGAATGATCCTTGCTGCACATCCGCCAGCTCATGCATCCTCCTTTTTATTCCGAGAGGCTCCTGCTCAAACGAAAGTTACAAGGTTAAGCGCTACTCCGAGTTCCTGACAGCTAATTCCTGCTTGGTCTTCAAAAAATAGAGGTCTGTAATTCCTTTTTGAACATGCCTTCGAAGTGGAGGTCTTTGGCCATGAGTTCCTCTTCGACATCATCTAGGGCCCACTGGTGATCTGTCAGCTCCAAGGCTTCCCACTCTGTCTGCAAAGAAAGAGAACACAGAGCAGGGAGAGAGGGGCAGAGGGGCTGTTACTGAGAGCAGTGCTGACCTTTGTGAGCACCTGCTCAGGGCCAGGGGCTGGCTGAGGCTGTTTACATGTGTAAGCTCTCAGGTGTTGCCATCCACCCCAACCCCCAATTTACAGACAAGCAGACAAAAACTAAGAAAGGTAAAATATTTGTTTAAGGTCACTGGAGCTAGTAACTAATTACATTGCTCAAATAGTCTATTAATGCTGAATACTTTGCCTTTAATTAGTGGGCTTTAAAAATATGCTTTATGAAATTTAACATGCAATACAAATGTTAGTTCATGGGTGTGTTCTTTTAAACAACTGTAATTCATATGGCATAAAATTCACCCATTTAATATATGCAATTTAGTGGTTTTTAACATATTCACAAAGACGTGCAACCATCACCACTACCTAATAATTCCAGAATACTTTCATCAGGTTTCAGAAAAAGAAACTTCCTATCAAACAGCAGACACTCTTCTTTATCACTTTCCCCCAACTCCTGCAAATACTCTACTTTCTGTATCTTTGGATTCATCTAGTCTGCACATCATACATGCCCTTTTGTTACTGGTTTCTTTCACTTAGCATGCTTTCAAGGTTCCTCCCTGTTTGTACCATGATTCAGTACCCATCCCTTTTGATGGCTGAATAATATTCCATTATATACACTCCACTGTCTAGACATTGTGCATATATACCAAAATGCTCCATTTTGTTTTTCTGTTCATCAGATGATGGACTTTTGAAATGTTTATACTTTTTGACTATTATAAATAGTACTTTGAATATTCTTGTATAAGTTTTTGTGTGGACATAGGTTTTAAATTTTTTGGGGTATTTACCTAAGCATGGAATTGCTAGGTCATATGGTAACTATTTTTAACTTTTTGAAGAAAGGCTAAAAACTGCTTTCCAAAGTGGCTTCCTCATTACCACCATACATGAGAGTTCCAAGTTCTCCACATCCTTGTCAACACTTATTATTGTCCATCTTCTTTTATAACTGAGTGGGTGTGAAATGGTATCATTGTGGTTTTGATTTGATCTCCCTGATGGCTAATGATGTTGAGCATCTTTTCATGAGCTTATTGGGCTGTCTTTTTATTGTTGAGTTCTAAGAGTAGTGTGGTGTGGTCTGCACACGGATAACGATCTTGTGTTCCAAGGGGTGGGGGACTTTGTAGCCAGCAAACAGCACCTGTGGATCCTTCAACAGCTGTGATTTAATAATGTTTCCTAGTGTATGGTCTTCTTTGTTGATGGTGAACAGGCATTGGGTACCTTGGTGTCCTTGTTAATGATAATCATCTCACCTTCAAACAAGAACGAATCAAGGCAGGAGGAGCATTCATCCTAGTGCCACAGCCACCTCCAAAGTCTCCAAGTCTTATGTTTATTTTGTTAAATTTATTCCGTAGATTTTTATAGTGATATTATTATAAATGGAACTGTTTTCTTAATCTCAGCGTCAGATTCTTCATCATTAGTGTATAGAAATACAATTGATTTTTTTAATATTGGCCTTATATCCTAAGACCTTGCTGAACTTGTTTATTAGCTCTAACAAACAAAGATAGCTTTACTTCTTCCTTTCTAATCTGACTGCCTTTTTATTTCTTTTTCTTGACTAACATTCCTGGCTAGAACCTGCAGTACAATGTTGAATAGTGGCAAGAGTGGACATTCTTGTCTTGTTCCTATCTTAGAGGATAAGCTTTCAATATGAGTATGGGTATTTCATAGATACCTTTCACCAAGATGAGCAAGTTTCCTTCTATTCCTAGTTCTTATAATGAAAATTAGTGAAATTCTGCTGTACAAAAATTATACTAGATTTTATAAATTATAAAATCATTTCATGAAAAGGCTCTATGTACTGAATTTTTTAAATGAAATTTTCATCTGATGTCTACAGGGTCCAAAAGTTAAAAAATATTCCAAATGTTTACCTAGTGCCTCTGATTGGACTGTTTTTACAGCTTCAGTGTAGATTGAATTTGGTGAGCATTTAAAAACTAGAAAAAGTACCAAGAATCTCAAATTTAGTTAGATGATTCCCTAAGGAGAAAGAGACATGTAAAGTAAAATACATTTTTGCTAAATTTAAATAATGGAATAATGGACACTACACTCACTTTAGAGAACCCATCTTTAAAGTAACTCTGAATGCCATTTGGAGCTTCAGTGAAGCTGGAAGAAGTGAGTGTACCTTGAAAGCTTTGTTGGTGTCTGCGGGCATGGCCATGGCTGCTCCAGTCATCTGCTCCTGCATCATCCGTGATTGGTCAGCGGCTGCAGAGTAAGATGCACCTATATGAGCCCCAGGGCTCAGCAGCACCCAGTGTGCTCGGGAGGAACGGTCCTTACACAAAACTTACAGATGCTCGGTAGTGGGTTAGAGAGCCATATGACACATTCACTGACTGGCCCTACCTTACACTGGCTATATGACTCCAGAAAAGTCACTTTACCTCTCTTGAAGAATGGGGATGATAATAGCAGGAGAAGAAAGGTAACGAAAGAAAGCACTAAACTTTACTTCAAATTTAAACAATAACAACAGCCACCAGTTATTGAACAACTACTATACGCCAAATACTTCACTAGGTACTTTACAGATTCTACCTCATCTACCCCTAACAACAAACCCTGAAGTTAATTATTAAGGTCCCTATTTTACATCAGAGGATTAGAGAGGTTAAGTAACCTGCCTGAGTTCCCAGCCATAAAGTGAGACAGTCAGAACAAGTACTGGCAAGAAATCTCATCAATGCACTAACTCAGTGGTCGGCAAACTCATTAGTCAACAGAGCCAAATATCAATAGTACAACGATTGAAATTTCTTTTGAGAGCCAAATTTTTTAAACTTAAACTTCTTCTAATGCCACTTCTTCAAAATAGACTCGCCCAGGCCATGGTATTCTGTGGAAGAGCCCACTCAAGGGGCCAAAGAGCCGCATGTGGCTCGCGAGCCGCAGTTTGCCGACCACTGCACTAACTAATCAAACCAGGCCTTCTTTCAACTTCCATTTTGCAGGCTTACATTGCTGGTGTGGATCCCTCATTTGAGGGTATCAGACTGAGGGACTACATCTTGTCCCTATTATTGCCAGGGAGATCTCGGATCTTTAGTTTGACGCTGGAATTTTTAAGACTTTTTAGAATACCTCAGAAACTTAGTAAATTTAAAGAATGAGGGATTGTATTTGACTATGCTAACAAATAGCATAGCCTACCTGATTTTTTTGCCTCTGGCATGGATGATTCATCTATCAGAGTATTTGCTTATTAAACCTGATGTGCTCCTTACCATTATCTTGGCCCAAAATCAGAGAGTAAATGCTCCGAAGCCCAAAGACATTGAGGAAATACCAGGATGCAGAACTCACCCTAAAGCAAAAGTGAAGCAATGTAGGTAGTTAGGTCAGAATTCATGTAATTCACACTTTGCTAATACCCAAAGTTGTCCAGAGTAAGAAATCACCGGGGGTAAGCTATATTCATTCAAAGCACAACCAAAGAAGAAATACAAGTTGTGAAGGCAATCTTACAAATAGTTATCGCTTACTGCAGGTAAAGTGCCACTTAGAGCTTTGAATGAATTCTGTAATAAATTCTGCCTTCAGTAGCAGGAACTGAACTCACAACTGGTGTGCCTCCTTTTAATTAGGGACTGTAAGCTTTGCTTAATTTTCCTTTCTACATAATGGGTTCTCAAACGATTCATTGTTTTTAATTATAAAAACAACACACTTGCTATAAATAATGAATGCAAACAATGCAGAAGTACATACAATAAGAAGTTCTGACTCCCAAGTTGTAGATCTACATCTAACAGTAAGCTAGTTGTATACCCACGTTCCAGTCTCCTTTGTCCACACAAGCATGTCAGTCACAGATGCTGAGAAAAGATTTTAAAAGTTTTTCTTGCACATAAAGTTTTTGCTTGGCCCAAATGAGCCTGGAAGGTCGAGGTTTAGTAGAGTCATGCTACTTAAAATAACTATAGCTTTTCTCCTCTAGTGGAATTGTGCACAGCCAAGACTCTAGCACTCAGTTTGGCCTGCCCCTCCCATTCAACCACTGGTTTGCTAACTTCAGGGAAGTTACCACTGGAAGTTACCCATTCTTCACCTCTTGTCTGGCTTCCTTTTTTTGTTGTTAATCCTCACCTGAGAGTATTTTTTCATTGATTTTTAAGGAGAGTGGAAGAGAGAGGGAAAGACAGAGAGAAACATCGATGTGAGAGAAACACATCGATTGGTTGCCTCTTGCACACGCCCCGACCAGGGCCAAGGCGGGGAGAAGCCTGCAACTGAATCGAACCCGGGACCCTTTGGTCTGCAGGCCAATGCTGTATCTACTGAGCCAAACCAGCTAGGGCTGGCTTCCATTTTTAATGCCAGACTCTGGGAAGCCACAGACAAAACAGTCTGGAGAGACCATATGAAAAAGCACTACTGGGTTCTACATTTGGTACCAGTGTTCTAAGAACTTTTCAAATTTTGGGTTTTATTACTCTGCTATAAAAAACAGTGGTAAATAAGACATGAGTGCTGGATTTGGACAGACAGTGTGGTCAAATCTCTTTCATAGGGTTGCTATGAGGATAGAAATAAGATAATATGTAGAAAGCACCTAGTACAGTGCCTGGTACCAATGAAAAGGTTTAATGTTATTATCAGTAGTAATCTATTTTGGAAAAAATAATACAAACATCCACTCCCATATGCTCCAGGGCATTGCTAAAAGGTTTGTCTAGCTATATCTTTTAAAACTTTTTGGGAGTACATACATCTACCCTTGCACTCCTAAGACGCAAGTACCTAGAGAAAAGAGGCTAAAACATTCTCTCCTTTTGTGAGACTCAAAAGAAAGTTCTTACCAGGATGCATCTAATGTGAGTAGTTCGATTCCTTGCTGTAGCATCGGCTTAAAACGGAGGGTCAGTGGAAATGGGACCTTGGCTGCAAAGAAAGAAAAGTTCATAATCAGTCCTAGCTTCTTTATTTTTAGAAGAGTAAAACTGTGAGTGCATATATTCTTTCCCTGAAGAGGTGGGAACTCTGGACCATACAGAGTTGGGCAAACTTGTCACTTTCTGAAGAAATACATCAAATGTCACTCTTCCTTGAATACTAGCTTCTCTATTGCTTAAGAAACAGGGACTCAAACTGAGCTGTGACCTAAAATCTCAAAAGAAACATGCACTAATCTGTTAAACCTAAAGTGGAATATATATACACAGAGAACTACATTACTAAGAAACCAAATTAATTCAAATCAAATCAAAACAACTTATAAACAAGTAGACAAACGACTCACCCCAACACCTAGAAAATGAAGTCAAAATATAAATGGGCTTCCCTTTATCCTACTCAACTAGAACACTAAATCAGTTTCAGATACAAACTAGCAAGCCACTCGTTTGAATCCCTATTAGTAAAAAAGCATCAACATTATGAACTTACAATCAGTTTGTAATAAGAGCCATAAAATCATAGCATATTAATTTTTTTGCTGTTCAAAGGATGTTGTTACCAGTTTCCACTACAGAACATAGGACTCGTGATGTTAGCACTTTGACTTCTCTGAACAGGGAGAAGGGAAAGGAGCGCAGATGAAATAAACCCAAGTCTTGTCAGTGGTGACTTACTTGTGACAAAGCCTGAGAATGTCATGTTGATCCATCCGCCAATAAGAATCATAGGGAGAACGTTTGTTACATTGCCTTTCATCATGTCCGTTAGCATAGTGGGATCTAAGACAAAAACACAGGAGACCACTACATCTTACCACTGCTGGCAGGGGCTTCCTCCTGATTTTCTGTAAATTTTATTTGATAATTAAAGTAATACAAGTTCATTGTAAAAAACTCAAATGACATACAAAAAGGATGTAGATGGTTCCCCTGGGCCCACTCTCTAACATTTTTAACTGTTGCATATCCTTCCATCCTTTTATTTACACACACACACAGAGGAGTTTCTCTCATATACATATACAATAGAGGGATACAATGCTTACTATTCTTTTTCTGTTTTGTTTTTTAGTTTCACCTAAGGATATGTTTATTGATTTTAGAGAGAGAGGGAGAGAGAGAAACATCGATGTGAGAAACACTGATTGGTTCCCTTCCATATGCACTCCAACCAGGGATCAAACCTGCAACCTAAGTATGTGCTCTGACCAGGAATCAAACCCACAACATTTTGATGTACACAGTGACGCTCCAGCCAACTGAGCCACCAGGCCAGGGCACTATTGTGCTTCTTAATTTAAAAAAATTAATATGTTGTGAATGCTATTTCCACATTGGTATAATAACTTTCTCATTATTTTTAATGTCTGCATAGAAATCCACAATGTGGTCACAGTCATCACTACTGAGTGAACCTATAGATTGTTTCATTTTTTTTTTTTTTTTTGCCAATAAACAATGCCGTCAACAACTACCTTGTACATAAGTCTGCATATTTTTGTTGATACTGTCAGATTGTCCTTCAACAATAGTGAGAGAACCTCACTTCCCATGACCTTGACAGTAGCAACTTTGGTCAAGCTTTCAATCTTTGCCAATTTAATGGGCTATAAAGGACATCTTGTTTTAATTTGCATTCCACAGATTTTAGTAGGTCAAGCATCTTTTTGTAAATTTATTGGTCTTTTGTTTATTGTAGGTTTTCTGAAAGATTTATAGTAACTTCTGTCTGGGTTTAAAATAGCTAGCTGGTAATCTCACCTAAAGAAATGGATACTAAAATGAGAGGACAGTCAATATGGGATAATAAATTTTGTTTCACTTTAAAGATGCTGTGTTTTTCACATGACAGGGATCAGTGAAAGTAAGAAATCTGTTAAGAGTAAAAATTGTAGGATGGCCAATAGCTGGTCTAGTAAGAGCTCTTCCTCATCCAAGCAGAAGCTGGGTGGCCATCTGTCAGCAAAAGGAGCCAGGCACTGGGTGGGAGCCCCAGCTTTTCCAACTGTGCTCAATGGAGCCCTGGGTTCTGAGTAACTGCAAAGGGAAGAGACCCAGAGACAATGGCTCTAGTCTCTTCAATCCCTTAGCTGAGAATTCTTTATTTATTTATTTTATTTTTTAAAAATTTATTTTAGAGAGAGAGAGAGGAAGGGAAAAAGAGAAAAATATCAAAATTTTTTTTGTTCCGCTTATGCATTCATTGGTTGACTCTTGTATGTGCCCTGACAGGGGAACGAACCCACAAACTTAGTGTTATCAGGACGATACTCTAACCAACTGAGCTACCCAGCTAGGGCCTGAGAGCGCGCTCTCTCTCTCTCTCTCTCTCTCTCTCTCTCTCTCTCTCTCTCTCTCTGTTTTTTTTGTTAATCCTCACCCAAGGATATTTTTTTCCATTGCTTTTCAGAGAGAGTGGAAGGGAGGGAGGGAGAGGGGGAGAGCGAAAGAGAAAACATTGATGTGAGAGAGACATATTGACTGGTTGCCTCTCACCTCAACCAGGAATGGGGAGCTAACTTCAACCCAGGTATGTACCCTTGACTGGGAATCGAATCTGAGACCCCTTGGTGCATGGGCTGACGCTCTAACCACCGAGAAACACCAGCCAGGGCCCGAGAGCTCTTTTTAAAATCCACTTTATATTTTGGAGTTCCCAGAACATTTATTTGGAAAAGAGAACACTACTTCTGTAGATTGCTGTACTAGATGATATCTAAGGTCCCTTAGATTACTATCTTCAACAATTTAACATTGAAATCAAATGACACATTCTAACCCCCCCCCCCCACTCATGTTAAAAATCTTCCTTAAAGATGAGAGAAAAGAATAAACATACCAGTCATAGGAGAAGGAGGCACCACCTTCCTTTTAGTTTTTTTGAAAAATCCATCCTCCGGGTTGTTGAAGTAATATTTTCGTGTCAGGAAAGACTAGTAGAAAAAAAGAGCTTTTTAAATCTTAAAACTGTGACATAGCAAATTGTCAAATTATTCCCTAGAGGTTTGGTCAGAAGGCCCTTGGAATATGCTGTTATACTAAGAGCTGACAGCCCACTTGGCAGCTGAGCTGACATTTTAGCTGAGTCACATTTAAAAACAATTTCCTAAGAAGGATGAGGTCACAATGACAGCAAACACCATCAGGCCACAGCTTAATTCCTGACTTGCCAGCCTTCAGTTTTCCCCAAAGAGTCCCCTTATAAAACATTCCGATATCTACTGCCTTCAACAGTGAATCGTGGGACTTTAAATAAAAGATAAATGAGTACCTGTTTGGGAATGTATTTTCCATTTTCCCTGAGGACTCTGCTTCGAAGTAGGACTTGACTGAAAAATACAACCAAGACAATGAGATTTTTATAAAAGCGAAACACTAGAAGAAAACAAGAGAATAAAGTAGAAGACCTATTTAAACACAAGAGAGGGCCTATTTGGCAACAGTCCGGTATGGAAACTTTTCAAACTACAAGTATCTTTAAAACCAATCTAACAACCCCCAAATCAGGTTTTCAAAAGAGCATTTTTCAGAAGTGACTTTGTTTCTGAAAAGATTTCTGAAGGAGGCACATTTGGAACACTCACCTTTCTCTTAATTTATGAGCTAAGGCACTTTCTCTGAGTGAAAAGAGTAGCAGTTGGATGCTTCTCAGATGATTTGGAGGCAGGAGGAGGGAGAAAGGGTGAGGATTGAAGGAACTTCTTAAGTCCCAAAGAGAAATGAGTACAGGACTTGACAGGGTTGCTATCTGACAGACAACAAATAGAAATTTCACCCAGTACTCAGACTGTTAGTAAGCTCTCAATAAACATTTATTAAAGTAACAAGTGAAATTATTTGGTGATATTTTAACATAATTGATCATTAAAGATAACAGCGCAATACAAGTGGGTGGTGCTAAGCTACAAATAGTAAACAATAGTGATCAAAATACTAATTTTTTCTTGGTTTTCAAAAGCTTTTTACAAAAATTTATTGATTTTAGAGAGAAGGGAGAAATAAGAGAAACATTGATTTGTTGTTTCACTTATTTATGCATTTATTGGTTAATTCTTATATGTGCCCTGACCAAGGATCAAACCAGCAACCTCGGTGTATTGGGACAACACTCTAACCATCTGAGCTACCAGGCAAGGGCATTCAAAAGTTGTTTTCATTGGGGGGTCAGAGGGGGAGCCTACTTAGCTTAATAGAAATCTTTCTTGAAAAGTGGCGGAAAAAGATTGTCACAGAAGCGAACACAAGAAAACTGCTTGGTTTTCTCTCTACTCCTCAGTATAAACCACCTGCTCTAAGCAGTAGGTCAATACCCTTAGGATCTCCTTGTCAGTCTAGCTTTCTCCATATGCTGGGAATTCTCTAGTGCCCCTCTCCTTTACCTTCTTCAAGCTCCACCTTTTCTTTGGAACTCTTCCCAATGCCTGGTGCCCTCAAGGAATTCTCTCTGGTCTTCCTCCTCCTGACCTCGTTGTACTGTATGGTTGACTGCTCCATGCACAGGCTTACAGAGGTGACATGTAATATGTTCTGTTCCCTGGGAGCTAGTCTAAAGCTACTCAAAGTGTGGCCTATGTACCAATGCTGATCTGTGATAAGGGTTTAGAAAAGTTTATAGTAATTTGACATTATTACAAGATCCAAATATATGATCAAAATATTTTATAAAAGCATCAGTCTGTGATAGATTGGAAATTAAAAAATTAAATCAAGATAAGCTTTAATTATCCTATATATTATAAGCACCACTTTCTTTTTCTTTTTTAAAATATATTTTATTGATTTTCTACAGAGAAGAAGAGAGGGAGAGAGAGTTAGAAACATCGATGAGAGAGAAACATCGATCAGCTGCCTCCTGCACACTCCCCACTGGGGATGTGCCCGCAACCAAGGTACATGCCCTTGACCGGAATCGAACCTGGGACCCTTCAGTCCTCAGGCCGACGCTCTATCCACTGAGCCAAACCGGCTCCGGCAGCACCCACTTTCTTAAACTGAGATCCACAGATGTATTCTCTGAAATTTGCAAATTCTACAAGAAATTTTTAATTTTCATTTCCATTAATATCTAAAAATAAGTCCTAGTTCTGGTTATAGAGATAAAGCTTTTCTTCACAGTGCTAATTTGCAACTGAAAGACATTTTCTTAAAATAATAGTTTAGTTTTAAAATTTATTATTTCTCAAAGTGGAGTTCCATATTTTTAAAGATCGGGGTGTTTTTGTTTTGTTTTTCCTTTCAAAGAGTCGGTATATTCTTCAAGCTTGAGAACTACTTTTTACATACATTCTATCCTGAAATATGGTCTAATAGATTTTATTTATGTACTTTTCAGGTTTGGTTTAATACATTTTAGAAAAAATTTTAGTAAGTTTTGAGGCAGTAACAGTTAATAATTTATGAAACCCAACATCCCATTTTGTGATCATTCAGGTTACTGGAAACTTATACTGTATTTAGAGCAGTGATGGGCAACCTTTTGAGCTTGGTGTGTCAAACTTCGCCAAAAAACCGAGCATAACTCGGGTAGTGTGTCACTTTGAGGAAAAAACATTATTTTGCCAATGTTTCATCCTCAGGAGCAGCAAATGTTTCATCCTCGGCATGCAGCCGCCTCAGCGGCCGCGTGTCATCAGAAATGGCTACGCATGTCAGTGCTGACACGCGTGTCATAGGTTTGCCATTACTGATTTAGATGAATGTTTGCAACTAAAATACATCTTTTGCCTTGGACTTCGGCCAGTTCAGAATCATGTGGTCAGCATTCTACTCAAGTTCAAATGATTACCTGGTGGGGTATAGTCACACCATTGTCAGAGATGACATGACTTCACTTAAGTGAAGGAGCAATTATGATCAGAAATCTTGAATTTTCTTTAAAGCAGTGGTTCTTCATGTAGGTGGCACTGCCCTCTAGAGGGCCTAATGGAAACCTGTGGAATTTTTTAGAGTGTCAAAGTTAAGGGATGGAGAGAAAGCACACAACTAAGTATTCCTCAGTGCTGGGGACAGATGTGCAATACAAAGAACTGTCCCATGTCTCACACTACTTGTGCTATCTCATCAAACTGGTTTTAATTATCTGAGCCTCAAACCTAATTCCATTTTTTGCAATGGTTGGGAGGGATGATTTTTATACTGAATTTCCAGATAGGCAACCAGCATGTAAATATAGGAAAAACTGCACTGTGTTGTGTTCAGAACTTTATCAAGAGTAGTTCACCACTTAGGAAAATTACATCCAAACACTGCCTTCTGTTACATCTACCGGTAAGTAGCTAACACAATGTATCAGCCTACAATGGAATCTGCCCCAATTTATAGGGATTTTATAGCTAAGTGATTGCACCTGACTTCTCCATTACACCTTCTCTAGGACTGTTATGCACAAGTACTTACGAAACAGAATTTAAATTATCTTCTTTTTATTTCTCACAATTGTTGCCTTTATGTAAAGCAAGCCTGTCAAACTCGTGGCCGGCGGGCCGCATGCCTCCTTTATTTAAACTAGGCATGAGGTCCACCGCCCACGAGTTTGACATGCTTGATGTAAAGCATTATGTTCCCTTTTTTTTTTTTTTTTTTTTTTAATATTCTTGTATAGAGTGCATCAACTGTGAATTTCACTTTGGGTTATAAAAGGGAGTTTTGGGTCTGATGTCATTCAGTACCATTACTCTGAAATCACATATTGAACCCGGAGCAAAAATTGTGGCAGACAATCTATGACAGCAGGAATTGTAGTCAAGAGAATTTAACTTGGGAGTGAGACTGTACTGGGTTCAAGTACAGGCACAATATTTTACTATTTGGTTATTTAGGGAAGGCTACTTAACTTTCCCAGGCTCCCTTTTCTTCAAATGTAAAAATGGTTCAGGATTATCTATCTCAGTGTTAATTTGAGGGTAAAATGAGAACTATTTATTGGTATCAATACATAAATAAATGCTGACTGTCTGAGCTCTCTCCACTTTACATCTTTTTGTGTGTGTGTGTGTGTGTGTTTAATCCTCTCCTGAGGATATTTTTTCCATTGATTTTTAGAGAGTGTGGAAGGAAGGGGGAGGAGGGAGGGAAGGAGGATGGGAGGGAGGGATGGATGGGAAAAGAGAGAGAGGGAGAGAGGGAGGGAGGGAGGGAGGGAGAGAGAGAGAAACATCGATGTGAGAGACATTGATTGATTGCCTGCAACTGAGGTACCCAGGCCAGGGCTACTTTACATCTTTCTATAGCCTCTCTTCCTGTGGTGAACTGACTTCTTAAGGTTATCTACAGGAGGTTGGTTCTGTCAGTTCTGAAACTGATGCCAAAGAAAAGTGAGTGGCTTCTGTGGCATAGTGGAAAGAGCTCGAGACTTGGGAACCAGAAGACTTGGTGTTAAGTCCTGAATGTCACTGTGTGTGACCATGGAACCTCTTAACACTTAGTTTCTATAAAATGGCTCAGTGGTTGAGCATCGACCTATGAACCAGGAGGTTATGGTTCGATTCTGGTTCAGGGCACATGCCCGGGTTGTGGGTTTGATCCCCAGTGTGGGATATGCAGGAGGCAGCTGATCGATGATTCTCTCTCATCATTGATGTTTCTATCTCTCTCTCCCTCTCTCTCTGAAATAAATAAAAAAATATATTTAAAACAAATTTTTTAAAAAATGGGACAGCATCTACCACAGAGTTGTTTTGAATTTTAAATAAGTTAATGAATATAAGTGCTTAGCATAGACTAAGTGCTTAATAAATGTTGGTTTATTATTATTATTCTCAGCATAACTGGAAAGCACAACTGAAAATTATAGCAGTCCTTTCCAAACTTCAGTATTCTCATTCCATGGTTATTTTTTTAAATCTTATTTACCTAGTACTTATACTATTAAAAACTTAGTATTTCTTATGTATCAACTTTTCTACTTATATAAGTTTTAAAAGAAAGCTTCAAATTACCAGCAAATGTAAAATCAGTATTACCTGCCACAAATAGGAAGTAACTGTTAAATACAATAAAAACAAAACAAAATTATTAAATTTTAGCTACTGTTGCCTGTGGAAAGTCCTGAACCTGAAGCTTGCTCTTTGTTAAAAAAGGAGATTAATAAGTGCTAAGGAAGTGTTAAAGACATAACAACATTTATCTAAGATAAACTCTGTAAATAGTTGGAACGATTGACTGAAAATGTTTATTTTAATATGGAGGGGCACACGTCTAGATACCACCTAAAATAATCTCAAATTACCTCCCTTTGCAAATATTGTAATGAAGCACACGAGGAGGAATTTGCCTTCACTCCAGTAGGGGAAATGATAATCACAATCCCTCACATCTCTACAGTAGTTTTGTGTTTGCCAAGCTCTTGGATAGTTGGTATCTCAGCTAGCCACCACTGTAGTTTGGTAAAACGAGTATAAACACACCTACCTTATCTATAGTTCATAGATAAGGCTGGCGACTAGCCTAACAATATTAATAGCAACATCGTTTTGAACCCTTAATTCGTCCCAGCTAAAGGCTTTATAGACATCATCTAAAATTTAATCCCCACCCCTGCTCTATGAGGCATATCCTGCTATCATCCACATTTGACAGATGACGAAAGTGAAACACAGAGCTAACTCAGCCCAGGTCACCCCGCCCGTGGGAGCGCGATGTTGAAATCGGGGTAAACTGGCAGAACCCCCGCACTTTCTTGCTCAAGGTCACGGGGGGAGTGAGATCGCCGGATCCGGAGGGCGCTGACCTGTCGGAGACTTGTTCCTGGGTGAGCTTTTTGTCGCTCTGCAGCAGGATGGACACGTAGTGGCGGATCATGCCCACGAAGAAGGTGATGATCACGATGGGCAGGACCACCCAGAGGCGGATGTTGGAGTCGAGCAGCAGCTCCGGCCCCGCCATCTTCACAGAGCGCCAGCTCCTGACCAGGGGTGGCTGGGTTTCTCTTCCCACGGGTGCCGGGCTCCCACTCGAGTTCGCCTCCGAGCCTTCCCACGCCCTCAGCCTGGTTGGCGCGGGACCCTACTGCAGGTTCAGGCCCGGCGTACTGACCCTCGCCGGGGCCGCGCGGCCGCCCACTTCCGGCGCGGAAATTTGAAGTCACGACGCGCCGCGCCTCGGTGACGTCAAGGTAGCGTCGCGCCGGGCGGGAAAGTCTTAAAGAAGGGGCGGCGACGGCCTGTCGGTGGGTGTTTGGAGCTGCGGTCGTCGTTTCTCGAGGCTTCGCTCCCCTGCGGCCTGGCCTGTAGGCCCCGGCCAAGCTCGGCCTTTCCCTCCGGGGTTCCGCGCCCTATCTCGGCTTCCTCACCCGCCCTATCGTGGGATGATAGACCCTCAGGTACCTCCCTGCGTCGTTAAAATGACAAAACGAGAAGGACTTTCATCCCCAACCCCTACTCCAATGGCCTAAGCCCGGTAGCCGGCCCCATCTTCCCATCTTTTAGGCTTCTCTGTAAACCAGAAGGTGGAATACAGTTAAGGGCGGGCCCTGAAGTCAGCGGGTCCTGACTTGGCTCTAGTTTTTCCGCCTGCAAAATGGCTGATGACCCCAATGGAACCTGGGGCCCTTCAGTCCGCAGGCCAAGGCTCTATCCACTAAGCCAAAATGGCCAGGGCAGGAAAACATTTTTAAAAAAATATTTTTTATTGATTTCAAAGGGAAGGAGAGACGCAGAAGCATCAATGATGAGAGAGATTCATTAATCGGCTGCCTCCTGCACACCCCCTACTGGAGATGGAGCCTGCAATCTCAGCATGTGCCCTGCCCAGGAATTCAACCGTGACCTCCTGGTTCATAGGTGGACGCTCTACCACGCTGGTGGGGCTCAGAAAAAAAAAATGTTTTTCAGAAAAAATTTTTTATACCAGTTACTGTGCTGGGTACTAGGGATACTGAAATAAGTGACACTGGGTTTCCTGCTTTCAAGGAGATCTACAGTTTAATGTGATGTGGAAAGGGCTCCTCGATACCTCAGTGGAGCAGAAAAGCTGGAATAGCATACTTCCTTGGGGATAGGAGGAACATTTTCCTTTTTTTTTTTTTTTAAATCCTCACCTGAGAACATATTTTCATTGACTTTTAGAGAGAAGCATCAGTCAGTTGCCTCCTGTATACACCCTGACCGGAGATCGAACCACAACCTAGGTATGTGCCCTGACTGGGAATCCAACTGGCAACCTTTTGGTGTATGGGAGGACACTCCAACCAGGGCATGAGGAACATTTTTTCTTAATTTATTATTTTTATTGATTTCAGAGAGGAAGGGAGAAGGAAAGAGATAGAAACATCAACGATGAGAGAGAATCATTGATTGGCTGCCTCCTGCACGCTCCACACTGGGGATCGAACCTGCAACCAGGGCATGTGCCCTGACCTCCTGGTTCATAGGTTGATACTCAACCACTGAGCCACGCCAGCCAGGCTAGAGGAACATTTTTCAAGGAAGATGACATTTAATTGAGTCTTTAAGGATGAATAGTGTGTGTGTGTGTGGGGGGGGGGGGGGTTGAGGACAAATATGTGATACCTTAATCAATAAAGTAATTTAAAAAGAAAAAAAAAAAGGATGAATAGTAGTTTCCAGGCAAATAAGAGCATTTGGGGTAAAAAGAACACTTTTCTGGTTTACAAGATAGGCTAGAAGGCCCTGTGTTTCAGGCCCTCCCCTGCCTCTGCAGCCTCATTTCTAATTCTACAAGCTCCTTCCTGTCTCACTGGAGTTTTTCTCTGCCTGGACTACTCTTCTCGTACCTCTTCTACTAGCTCCTATTTCAGCCCTCAGGTCCCTGCTTAAAGTCACCTTCTCAAAGAGATTATTTATCTCTGAGAAATTGTCACTACTTTTCTTCATCACCGCCACCCTAACTAGACTAAATTTCCTTGTAAGCCCTCATAGCAGCCTATGTTTTTCTTTTATAGCACACAACTGTATAGTCATGTGTTGATTAATCATGGGGATATATTCTAAGAATTGCATCCATAGGTAGTTTCATCATTGTGCGAACATCAGAGAGTGTACTTAACACAAACCTAGATGGTATAGCTTACCGCACACCTAGGCTATATGCTATAGCCTCTGGCTTCTAGGCCTATATTGCATGTTACTATGCAACACAACACAAGATTAAATCAAGCAGAAGAGAAAATGATGTCATCAAGCGGTAAACACCAGATGTATGAGGCTGCTGCTGTGTACACAGCTGTTTTATAGCAAATCTTTTTTTAAATAAGTAGAAATAGTATACTCTTAAGTAATGATAAAAATTATAGTATAGCCGAAACCGGTTTGGCTCAGTGGATAGAGCGTCAGCCTGCGGACTGAGAGGTCCTGGGTTCGATTCCGGTCAAGGGCATGTACCTTGGTTGTGGGCACATCCCCAGTAGGGGGTGTGCAGGAGGCAGCTGATCGATGTTTCTAACTATCTCTCTCCCTTTCTGTAAAAAAATCAATAAAGTATATTTTAAAAAATTATAGTATAATAAATACATAAACCAATAACATAGTTGCTTATTATCATTATCAACTAATATATACATAATTGTATGCACTATACTTTTCTATAACTGGCAGCATAGTAGGTTTGTTTATACTAACATCACTACAAATGTGTGAATAATGTGTTGCGCTATGACATAACAGCTTTTATGTTACCAGGTAATAGGAATTTTTCAGTTCCATTATAATCTTATGGGACCACTGTGGTATATGTGGTCTGTCATCTGAAACATCCTTGTGCAGGGCATGACTGTAGTTAAATAATTACATGAAGACTACTCATTACTATACTGTGAACTCCCTGAGGTCAGGCATCATGTCTGGTTCATAATTGTAACCCCAGCACCTAGCACAGTCCCTAATGTGTAGTGTTGTATTATTAAATTATAGGAGAGGTATAGTTTGGGGCTAGAAAATGAAGGATCTTGACTGTCAGAGAACTGTGGGTTTTGTTCTTCAGCAAGAGGGAAGTGGTCTGGCCCTGACCTGGTGCCTCAGTTAGTTGGAGCATTATCTTGTACACCAAAAGGTTTCAGGTTTGATTTCAAGTCAGGGCACATTCTTAGGTTTCGGGTTCGATTCCTGGCTGGGGTGCATATGGGAGGCAACCAATCGATGTTTCTCACATTGATATTTCTCTCTAAAAATCAATAAAAACGTGTCCTCTGGTGAGGATTTAAAACAGGGAAGTGGTCTGGCTAAAAAGGCAACTGGGTAAACAAGTCTTGAAAGTAAGAGAGTATTGACCAGATATAGGGGTTGAAATTTTCTCAACACCTGGATTTAGATAGCATTAGTGTAAACACTAGAACCACTTCAGTTTTGAATAGAGTAGTTTTCTTTGAGCTATAGCTTTAATCTCTCAGAATTTATCTAGCTTTGAGAGGGTCACTTCTGTTCTCTGATTTTGCTGTAGAAAATAATTTAACTGCAGAAAATTGGTCAAAATGGTTTCCAAAAGACGACTATCAAAATCTGAGGATAAAGACACCCTGACAGAAGATGCCTCTAGTAAGTATTTACTCATTTGTTGCTGTATTTTCTATAGCAAATGTGTGTGGCAGTATTGCATCTTTTCTTATGGCTGAATACTTTTCCTTTATACCACATCTTTATCCAATCATAATGGAATACTACACAGCCATAAGAAAAGATAAAGTACTGCGTTTGTGACAACTTGAGTAAATTTTGAGAGTATCATGCTAAGTGAAATAAGTCATATTAAAAGCATAAGAACCATATGATTTCACTCATGTGAGATATAAAACAGAAAGCAACAAATGAACAAACAAAAACTCATAGACAACAGTATGGTGGCTATCAAAGGGGGAAATGAGGATGGGGATAGGTTGAAGAGGATAAAAGGGGTCAAATATATGGTGCCGGAAGGAGACTTCACTGGATGGTGAGCACACCATGCAATATACAGATGATGTTTTATAGAATTGTACATTAGAAACTTATATACTCTTATTAACCAGTCACTCCAATAAAATTAATAAAATAAACATGTGAGGCACTTAAAGAGATATGATGTTCCTATTTTCAAATGCTGGGAGTCATCAAGGCTTAATGGATAGAGCACACAGAATTTATATCAGGAGATTTGGGATTGAGTTTCTGCCTCTGATTCCATGCCTATAGTCTCTTGAGTATCAGTTTCCACATCTATAAGAGGAGTTAGTATTATAGAGCTTACCTATTATACATTATCTAGGTGCTGGGATACAAAGATACAATATAGTCCCAACCCTTTAAAAAAAACTTATGGTCCCCTGCCTTAAAAAAGTTATGGTCTAGATAAATGCTCTGATAGTGATATATAAAGAAATGCATCATATCAAAGAAAGCATACCAGAGGCAAGGAATTAGACTCGGTGCATGTAAGAATGTGATTGACAGAGGCCCAAGAGTTCTGACAAGAAGTTGATAGTTTTTCCATTTATTACACTCATCTACCCTATTACGGCGATTCTAACTTGTATCAGGGGAGAAGAGTAGGAATGTAATCATGTTTAACATCAAATACCTATTTGTTTTGTTTGTTAATTATGTTTTATTACTTCTCATGGGTTGAAAGCCTTGGGATGGAACCAGTCTGGTCTTTGTATTCAAAGATATTATGCAGGAGAATCTGCCCCAGTCTTCTACCCCTGCAGCTAGATAAAGATAATTGGTTCTCAAACTTTGGTGTGCATCAGGATTATTACCTAGAGAGCTTATTAAAAATTCAGACTCCCATGCCCCATTCCCAGAATTTTTATTTCATAAGCTCTGGGATGTGACCGAAGAATATTCTTTTAATAAGGTTTCCAGTGGTTATAGAGCAATGGTTTGCAGACATCAGCTTGAGAGACCCTGACTGCTTTAGAATTTGGGTGGAAACATTTCCATGGTTATTGTTAGAAATGGCACATTTTGAATTTTCTAATGTAAGCTTAATAGATGAAAACAATTATATTTATTGATTATTCTGTTTGTTTGGAAGCCACTATTGGACCATTGTTAGAAATAAAATTTTACTACACTGTCAATTCTAATATAATTCTTCAGGAACCTATCAACTTTTCTTTTAGGGTTATTGTAGGGTTTACAGTTTTATCTTTGCTTTACTATTTGTCACATTCTTAATTTTTTTTCACAATCTTGAAAATTTTGTCTATTTTCAGATGCCAGGAAGCAACCACGCTCCAAAAAGACAAAGAAATCACATGTTTATTATGAAGTTGAAGAAAATGACAGTGCATTTTTAAAGCTTCTTAAGACATCAGGAATTATTCTTAAAACAGGAGAGAGTCAGAATCAGCTAGGTGATATTTTGATATAACTCTTTTCTCTGGGTATAGTGAATCATGGGTTTTCTAAATAGAAAGGAACGAAGATTAGAAATGGGAGCACCATTTGTCTTGAGACAAAGATAAAATTGAAATTGCTTTTTAGAGAATATTATTATAGTCTTTGGTCCTGATAAATACATGTTAAGTAAAGTAATTCTGACCCCCTGTCTCCTTTTATAGAAAACTGTTATATAATAGTATTGCTTTGTGTTTTCTTATGAAAAAGTAAATTAATACCCTTAGAACAGTTAGATCTGTGTCAGAATAGTTTTAGAAGAAAATTTATATCCTATGTAATAAAAGGCTAATATGCAAATAGACGGTCAGTCGGACATCCCCCAACGGCTCCCGGACTGGGAGAGGGTGCAGGCCGGGCTGAGGGACCCCCTCGAGTGCACGGATTTGCCTCTAGTATCCATATAAGCATGTAAGCGCCTGCTTTTGAGGCATAGATTATTTCATCCTGCTAAGGTAACAGCATGTCATTTTTAGAACACTTAGTAGCTATTCTCTGTCAAAGCTGCCTTTGTTTTACTGTGGGTTTAGAATATTTGGCTTTGAATTAGGTTGTAAATATCTTTTTCTTTTTTTTTTTTTTAAGGGAGAGAGAGATAGAAACATCAATGATGAGAGAGAATCATTGATTGGCTGCCTCCTGTTTGCCCTGTACTGGGGGTTGAGCCCACAACCCAAGCATGTGCCCTGAGCGGAAATTGAACCATGACCTCCTAGTTCATAGGTCGATGCTCAGCCACTGAGCCATGCTGGCCAGGCTATCTTTTCTTTTTTTAATCCTCACCTGAGCATAAGTTTTTACTAGGGGCCAGTGCATGATTTCATGCACCTTGAAAAGAACTGTGGGCCGTGAGGCTGCAGTGGGCATACGGGTGGGTGTTGGCCCATCCTCCTCGCCCCCGCCCAGCCCCTCCCGCCACAGACCCCGGTCCCCTGTGTGCCGGCAGTCCCACTCCCACTGCCACCACTCACATGTGCTGATGGCACCAAGCAATTGGGGCCAGCATCAGCAGTGGGTGCAAGCGGGGCTGGCGCCAGTAGCAGATGCAGGCACCCAGCAAGACCGTGGCACACAGGAGCAATGAATTTTCAGTAACCACCAGAGGTTTTACCCGATGACAGCGACCCTGCTCTAGCGCCCCTGCTCACTTGTTCCACCATCCCGCCTCGGCCGATGCCCGCCATGTTCTCTGCTCTGCTGCCGATGCCTGCCATGTTCCGCACACACTCCCTGGTGGTCAGCATACATCATAGCGACCTGGTTGTTTGGTTATTCCACTGTTTGGTCTATTTGCATATTAGGGTTTTATATATATAGATTGATTTTAGATAGAGAAGCATCGATCATTTGCCTCCCCTATGCACCTTGACTGGGGATCTAACCTGCAACATAAGTATGTGCCCTAACCGGGAATCAAACCTGCAAACTTTTGGTGTATGGGAGAACGCTCCCATCAACTGAGCCATTCGGTCAGGGCTAGGTTGTAAATATCTTTATTCATTTCATCAGATAGGAAACTTAGTTCTTGAGGAAAGTAAACTATGGTAGGAGAGGTTAAAGACTCTGGTGACCAGCTATTCTTTTTTCATAGCTGTGGATCAAATCGTTTTCCAAAGAAAGCTGTTTCAGACTCTGAGAAAACATCCTTCTTATCCCAAAGTATGTATTTTCTCCTTGGTACTTTTACTTTTGCTAGCAGTACTCTGGAATTGAAAATTTAAAGGAATTGGCATAAAGTTGAATGTACTAGAATGATTTTTAGCTAACCCACAACAAATGTTAAACTAAAAATCTTACCCTGTCTTTTTTTTTTTTTAAATTTCATTAAGATAATAGAAGAATTTGTTAATGGCCTGGAGTCTTACATTGAGGATCAAGACATTTTCAGAAACTGTCTTTTGTCTTGTGAACGTCTGCAGAATGAGGAAGCCAGGTGTGGAGAGGAGGCGTGGAACAGTGCTGAAATTTAGTCTGTTACACTAACTGGTGGGGATGGGGGTGGGGGTGCAAAATGCAATTTTTGGGAATTTCACTTTTGATTTATAGTTCTCTTTTCCTCAGAGTTTTATCCTGACTTGTAAATTATTAAGTTTATAGTTATGAGACTAAGAACCAGAGTGTTTTCTAGAATGTTTCTCACTTGTGTTGATAAAATTTCAACTCTACTTTTCCCTGGCTTAAGAGCCATCTTCTGATGTTCTGTATTTCTTATCTACCAGGTTAGTTTCTCTATAAAGGTTATATATTTAACCGATTTTATGGAGAAATAGTAAGCATATTAAAACATAGAAAACAAATTTCTTTATTTTTACAGCATGGGCACATCTTACTCTAAGAGCCTCATTAAATTGCTTCTGGGGATTGACATATTACAGGTGAGATTCTGCCACTTTTTTTGTGAACATTTGTTGGATGTGATCTGTGGTGTATGCCCAAGCATAAGTGGTTGGAGCACACAGGGTAGAGTAGGCTTAATGGGAGTGTTTGGGTTTGCAACAGTTTACCATAGCCCTGTTGCTGAAATGCATCTGGTACGCCAGTGTCTTTGTCTTTGGACTGAGCTGATTAGCCCAATACATTTCGATGTCTCATTTATTCCTTTGGCCTGTTTTCTATTTGGAAAGTTTCATCCGGTGTGCCTGAGTAGCCTTCTATATCTCAGCCATGTTCACATCTGAGTCATCTCCCATTTAGCTCTTAATTTGCTTGTTAAATTAATTTTGCCCTTTCCTCTCCTTTATTTTTTTTAAATTTATTTTATTTTTACTTTTTTCATCATGTGGTCTCTATTTTTATTTTTACAAGAAAAATGATCTTACTAGAATAATATTACATGCAATAAGCATTAATAGTTCAAGAATAAAAGGATTTTAAGTATAATAATATTACCAAAACTGTACTAACATAGTATGATATCACAAAATTTGTAGGAAATTTTAAAAATCTGCAAATAGCAGGATTACTTCTATTATATTCTAGAATATCCGCCCCCCCTCCTCTGGCTCTATTTTTGTTCATCAGTTTATGTTGTTCATTATATTCCACAAATGAGTGAGATCATATGATATTTATCTTTCTCCGACTTGCTTATTTCGCTTAGCATGATGCTTTTAAAGTATTTTGTCAGATATGAGTATTGCTACTCCAGCTTTTTTTCCTTTTCCATTTCTATGGAAAATTTTTTTCCATCCCTTCACTTTCATCCTGTGTGTGTCTTTTGTTTTGAGGTGGGTCTCTTGTAGATAGCATACAGTATAGTTGGGTCATGTTTTTATATCCATTCAGCTACCCTACACCTTTTGATTGGAGCATTTAATCCATTTACATTTAGGGTTATTGAGAGGTACTTATTTATAGCTATTTTAATTCTGTATGGCTAGGTTTCTCTCTCTCTTTCTTTCAACAGTCCCTTACAGCAGTCCCTTTAGCATTTCTTGTAATGCTGGCTTGGTGGTGATGAACTCCTTTAGCCTTTTTTTTTTTTTGTCTGGGAAGCTCTTTATTTGACCATTTATTTTGAATGATAGTCTTGCTGGATATAGTAATCTTTGTCTCAGATCCTTGCTTTCCATTACCTTGAGTACTTCATGCCATTCCCTTCTGTCCTGTAGAGTTTCTGATGAGAAATCAGATGTCAGCCTTATTAGAACTCCATTGTAGGTAACAGTTTTCTTTTCTCTTGCTGCCTTTAAGAGTCTCTCTTTGTCTTTAATTTTTGGCATTTTAATTATGATGTGTCTGGGTGTGGGTCTGTTTGGGTTCTTCTTGTTTGGGGTTCTCTGTGTCTCCTGAACTTGTGTGACTTTTTCCTTTACCAGGTTAGGGAAGTTTTCTACCATTATTTCTTCAAACACCTTCTCTATTCCTTTCTCCCTTTCTGCCACTTCTGGCACACCTACTATTCTAATATTGTTACGTTTCACATTGTCCCACAGCTCCCTTAAGCTGTCCTCCTGTTTTTTTAATTGTTTTTTCTTTTTGGTTCTCTGAGTGATATTTTCAACTCTGTCTTCTAATTCACTGTTTGATCCTCAGCTTCCCCTAATCTGCTGTGTATTCCTTCCAATGTGTTCTTTATTTGTGTTATGTCATTCTTTATCTCAGACTGTTTTTTTTCATAGGTTCTATACCTTTTTTTCATACTGTTGAGCATTTTTAACATCATTACTCTGAACTCTGTTTCAGAAAAATTTCTTATCTTTGCTTCATTTATCTCTTCTGGAGAATTTGCTAGTTTTTTCATTTGGGGTTGTTTCTTTGTTTCCTCATTTTGGTTGTCTCTTTGGGTTTGTGACTATGTTTTAGGTAGATCCTCTATACCTCTCAACCTCTAGTGCAGGACTGAGTTTCTGACTGATTGGATCAGGCAAAGACTCAAAGCCTCCAGAGATGGCCTCTGTCTACAGACTGATAGGGTTCCAACTTGAATTGCCCCCAGGCAATCGTCCTCAGGTGTGGTGAGAGTTTTTCAACAGGGTGGGGCAGTTACTTCTGCCTGGAGGCTAATTGTTACTTTTAATCTCTTTAGTGGCCTCAGGGCAAGGTGTTTTCCAATAGGGTGTGTCAACTGTCTTCCCTTCAGGCAAGGCAAATGTCTATGTGGGAAAGATGTCCTCTTCTGTGTGAGGGAATGACTCAGCCCAGGAAACTTGGGGTAACTGCCTTCTGAGCTCTATCCCCTGAGTCCCCGGTCTTGGGTTCTGCTCTCACAGCTCCAGTCCACTTCACCCTCCCTCTGCCAGAGCACAAGCTGCATGGCTCCACAGGGAATTCTTGTGTGTTGGCCCTTTAAGAGGTGCCCGAACTTTCAGCTGCCACTCCCTGGCAGACAGCACCCCACTGCTTTTCACAGCTAGATGTTGTGTGGGTACCCTCCTCAGTTTGGTGCTCTCTGCTGGGGAGCCCAGCTTCAGGATTAGATCCCAGAGTTCTCAGTGGCACCCCCCACAGCTGAGATATCTCTGTGGGACTTCAGTTGCCATCGATGAGTGCCAGGCCAGCCCTTTCACACCTCTGCCCCTCCTACTAATCTCTATGTGGTCTCCACCTTCAGTCCTTGGGTATCAGGGTTCTCTCCTGTGAGTTTTCCATTGATTATTCAGGAAGGCTTTCCGTATTTCAGTTGTAATTCCAGCTTGTTCCTGGGAGCATGTCCGTGCAGCATCCTCCTACTCTGCCACCATTTTTAATCTCTATTATAAGCTTTTTAAAGGTAGGGATGTTGTCTTCTTCATTATTGATCCCCAGAGCCTAGAACTGGGTGAGGACATAGTAAATGTTAAGCCAAGTCTTTACTGGATAAATAAATAAGTCCTCATCCTCTTGCATAATTTCAGGTTTTCATCTCTTGCAGGGACATTATTCCCTTTATTTTTTAATTTATTGTGTAGACAATACATTGACATGGTTTAAACATCTCAAGTTATAAAACCGTGTATACAATGAAAAGTCTCCCTCCCATCCCATCCCTTCCTCCATTTTTTCTATTTTCTTTCCCACTGTTACCTTTTCCTTTTCATTGGAAATTTTTCTTCTTTTTTTTATTGATTTGGGAAAGAGGAAGTGGAGGAGAGAGAGAGAAACATCAAATTATTGTTCCACTTGTTTATGCATTCACTGGTTGATTCTTGTACGTGCCCTGACCAGAGATTGAAACTGCAAGCTTGGTGTATCAGGATGATGCTCTAACCAACTGAGCTACCCAGCTAGGGCTTCATTGAAAATCTTGACTATAATTTAGTTAGCTTAAATCTAAGAGCTGAGCCCTGTTGTTTGTCTGAAAAGAAATCTTGCAACCTATTTGATAATCTTTAAAGTCTGCATTTCATGGGTTCATCACACTTAATGATTTTTCTTTTAAATCCTCACCCAAGGATATGCTTTTACTGATTTTAGAGAGAGAAACATTGATCCATTGCCTTGCCTTCCATACGTGCCCTGACTGGGGATCAAGCCTGCAACCTTTTGGTGTATGGATGACAGCTCCAACCAACTGAACCACCTGGCCAGGGCTGACCATTTTTATTATTTGATTACTTTAATATTGCTTTGATAGATATTTTGCAGTGTTTCAGAAGATAAATTATTGATAAGTCTTTGTGTTCCAATAGCTTATATTCAAAATACAGGCAATATTCATGTGGACATTCTGATAAGAGGATTTCATCCATAGTGGGTTTGACTCAGTAGATAGAGCGTTGGCCTGTGGACTAAAAGGTCCAGGGTTTAATTCTGCATGTACCTTGGTTTTAGGCTCCGGCCCAGGTCCTGGTCAGGCCCCATTCAGGAGGCAACCAATCGGTGTGTTTCTCTCACATCGATGTTTCTCTCTATCTTTTCCTCTCTCCCGCACCCACTTTTCCTAAAAACCAATGGAAAAATACCCTCCGGTGAGTGGGTGAGGATTATAAACAAACAAACAAACAAACAAATAAAATAATAAAGTGCTCATTTAAAAAAATAACAATAGGATTTCAATTATAGCAGGGGTTTTCCTCCAAGAGAATTATGACTAATTATACATTTCTGTTGTGTATTTTGAGACCATTCCCTAACTCCCTGCGTCTTCTTTTTCAGCCTGCCATTATTAAAACCTTATTTGAAAAGTTGCCAGAATTTCTTTTTGAAAGGTAAGTGGAGTTATTCTGGAATGCTTAAATTACCCTAGTGTACTTAAGTTTCTGAAAAGATTACTCTGAAACATCATTGATTACTTTGAAGGTCATATTTATCATGATGCCATATTCTTAAATAACCACTAAGATTTATTGGGTTGTCTTTCTTTGAAATTTCACCTCCTTAGTCTGGGCAGGTATCACAAAGTGGTTGGAGCATTGTCCTGTGCACCAAAGGGTCTTGGGTTCGATTCCCATTCAGGGCACAAACCCAGGTGTCTGGTTCAATTCACAGGAGGAACCGATCTATGTTTCTCTCTCACATTGATCTTTCTCTCTCTCTTTCTCCCTTACTGACTCTAGAATTAATGAAAAACATTTTTTTTAAATCAGTAAAAAAAATTTCCACCTATTTATTTGACTAATAGTGTCAGAAAAATATACAATAAACTGGTAATAGTAGTTATCTCCAAGGAAGGGAGCCAATTGACTGGAGTCAGATATTCCCTGAATACTGTTCTTTACCTTTTCAATTTTTTTTTTTTTTACCTTTTCAATTTTATAGTGTACATTAAAAAAATTTTTTTTTACTTAGAAAAATGAGCAGCCTAATAGAAAAGTAGATAAGGTCATGAACAGACAGTTCACAAAGAAGAAACACAAGAGCATCAGATTTTTAAAAAATGTTCAATTTCTTTAATAATGAAAGACACAAATTTAAAACAGTAAATAGACTTTTTCCATTCTCAAAGGATCTTCCCTATTAAGTGTAATACACAGGCATGCTCATACATTGCTGATGAACATATAAATTGGTTCAATCGTTCTGAAGGATAGTAGATTATACGTATGTATCAAAACCTTATATTTTGCACACCCTTTCATGCTCAAACATGTCTTCTAATTTACCTTAAGGTAATACTTGTGCATTAAAGTAGTAATAAGATTTACTGTTTAAAGTAATAAGAAATTGTAAATAACTGAGATGTTCCACTATAAGAAATTGGTTACGTAAATTAGGTACATCCACACAACAGAATATCATGTGGACATTAAAAAATTATATAAAGAGGCCCTGATCGGTTTTTGCTCGGTGGATAGAGCATCGGCCTGCGGACTGAAGGGTCCCAGGTTCGATTCCAGTCAAGGGCATGTACATTGTTTGCAGGCACATTCCCAGTAGGGGGTGTTGCAGGAGGCAGCCAAACAATGATTCTCTCTCATCATTGATGTTTCTCTCTCTCTCTCTCTTCCTCTCTCTCTCTCTCTCTCTCTCTCTTCCTCTCTAAAATCAATAAAAATATATAAATATATTTTTTAAAAAAACAAGAGAGAAAGATACACTCTAGACCTTTCTTTCTGTCTCTGTAAGCCTTTTCAGATATAACCATGATTAACATGGTTAGTGCCTCTTCTTCCTGACATCTTTCTCAAGGTATATAAGCATATATCATGCTTTTTTTGTATCACGTGTGTGTCTGGCACAGTGCACAAAGCATAGTAAGTGTTCAGTAAATGTTAATTGAATGGCTGAAATGCTCACTGTTGTATAAATCAGAAAGGCTAAGTTCCTTGTCTTCTCATCCTAACATCTCAGCATGAACAGTGATGGAATCAACATGCCTCGACTCATCATCAGTCAACTGAAATGGCTTGACAGAGTTGTGGATGGCAAGGTAGGCTTTTGGACTTAGATTTAGAGAGTGTGTTTTCCATACGTAACCAAACGTTTGGAATTTGCAGTGTTTTCTTTTTTTCCCTTTCTAAACAGAAAAATTTACATTTTTAAATTCATCCATTTACTTTTTTCAGCTTTGAGATTTTTTTGGTAGTTCACCCTTTACGTTTTCAGAAAGAAAGATATTTACTTACTTAATGATGGCTAGGTATCATTTATTAAATTAAACATTTGGAAAGAAATTTAATTTTTCAAAGCACATAAATTTCTGTGTTTTAATTCTCAAAAGCGATAGTATCCCAAACCACTGTACTCACTGCAAATGTTTTAATTTGATTACATACAGTTGTTTAACTTATCTGCAGTTTTGCGTTTTAAAAAAAATTTTTTTTATTGATTTTAGAGAGATGGAAACATTGATGAGAGGGAAACACCAGCTAGAACACATAATTTTTTTAAAAATTGATTTTAAAGGGAGGAAAGGAAAGGGAGAGAGAATCATTAATTGGTTGCCTCCACACCACCACTGGGGATTAAGCCCGTAACCCGGGCATGTGCCCTGACTGGGAATTGAACCACAACCTCCTGGTTCATAGGTCGACACTCAACCACTTAGCCACCCGGCCAAGCACATAACTTTTAAAATTATAGTCTCTTACTGTGCCTAATTTACAAATTAAATTTTATCATAGGTATGTATGTACTAGAAAAATCATTGCATACATAGGGTTTGTTACTATACATGGTTTTAGGCATCCACCAGAGATGAGGGGGATTATACTAAAACGGAAAATTTCAGGAAGTTTTGCAATTATGTTATTTGTTATCAAGCACTTTAATAAAGGTGAATCTTTTTTGTTTTTTCCTTAGGAAAATTTACTTTCCATTTTATTGAATTTTAAAAATTTAGATTAAAAATACAGAAAGTAAATTTTGCATTTATCATGTGATCTTTAGATATGCACAAAGAGATCATAAATAAAATCACAAAGTGAAAAGTGGTTGAATTAAGACCATAAAAAGTAGAAATTTTTGTCACAAGTATGTCTCATGAATTAAAATGACAAACTTGAGAAAAATATTGACTGATTCTGAAAAAAAAAAAGGAAAAATCTAAAAATGGTCAGTTGAAAACTAGGCTAGGATTATAAAAGGTTATTCCCAATAAAGCTAATACAAATGTTTAATAAATGTAAGAAAAAAATGCTCAACATCATTAATAATTGATCAAATAAATTTGAATTAATATGATAGTACTTTTAAAAAACTCTGTATTTAATTTATTGAGGTGACTATATCAAAGCCTAAGCAACTGTTTGACCTTTTGATCGGTAGCTATAACGTGCACTGACCATTAGGAGGCAGACGCTCAATGCACAGGCATGGAAACATGGAATAGACTGATGAATCTCAGCGGGGAGGGCGGGAAGAGAGCAATCAAAGATCTTATATGCATACTAGAACCAGCCTGGTGCACGGATTCGTGCACTGGTGGGGTCCCTTGGCCTGGCCTGTGGGGATCGGGCCGAAACCGGCAGTCCAACATCCCCCGAGGGGTCCCAGATTGTGAGAGGGTGCAGGCCAGGCTGAGGGACCCCACTGGTGCACAAATCCGTGCACCGGGCCTCTAGTGGTTAATAAAATTATATAGGTTTCAGGTGAACAATTCTATAGTACATCATCTGTATATTGTGTGTTCATCTCTCTAAGTTGAGTCTCCTTCCATCACCATTTATCCCCCTATATCCTCTTTACTCCCCTTCACCCCCTTTTTCTTTGATAATCACCATACTGTTGTCTGTGTCTGTGAGGGTTTTTTTGGTTTGTTTTTTGTTTTTGTTCTTGTTGGTTTTTGTTTTTTTTATTTCTTCAACTTTTTCATCCAGAAGTTGAATTTATTTTGAGCCTAGTGCTTAAGGATTTCTTTTCAACATTCTTAAAATCGTTCTGTTAATTTTTGTCAGATATTCCAAGGCTTAATCTTTACTTGGAACAACATGGCTTTGGGAATCTCACCTGGGCTGGAATTTGGGGTCTGTCATTTATTGTGTATCATTGAGCAACACATAGCCCCACATTTTTAAAATGGGAATTGTTGCAAAAACTCCATAAAGTTGTGAAGATTAAATGAAATCATAATAATAAAAGACCAAGAGGCATCATGGCCAAACGAGTGGTCACCAGGAGGTGCGTGGAGCACCTCTCGGCCATAACAACCTAACAACCGGTCGCTATGACGCCCACTGTGGCCAGCGAATGGCCCCATCAGGGGGTGGGGCCGGTGGCCAACCTCGTGGCCCCTCCCCCCTGCCGGCCTGTCCCTGATCGGACTCTCCCACCCAGATCAAGAGCTGGGCCTGCCAGCCAAATGCCCTCACCCCCCATCAGCCTGCCCCACCACGATAGGCCTGCAGCCCCTCTCTCCAGCCGGCCCGCCCCGATCACGTACCCCCATCTCGATAGGGGGCAGGGCTGGGCGGCCAACCTCCTGGGTTCCACATCCCACCCAGCCAGGCGTGAAGGGAGTCAGTCTGGGTCTCTTGTGTGCTGGGCCTCTAGTAAAATATACACTGAGTGGCCAGATTATTATGATCTCTGAACGCATAATAATCTGGCCACTCAGTGTATGTATGTATATATACATGTACATACACACACACACACACACACACACACACACACATATGTATATATTAGAGGCCCAGTGCATGAATTCGTGCATGGGTAGGGTCCGGCCAGCCTGGCCTGTTGGTCAAACTCCTGGTTGAGGGGACAATTTGCATATTAGCCTTTTATTATATAGGATATACACTGAGTGGCCAGATTATTATGCGTTCAGAGATCATAATAATCAGGCCACTCAGTGTATAACAAACCAGTTAGATAAACCATCCACCCTACTTTTTTTCCCATTTACCACCCCTTGTATGAAAATTTCTGGGTCATTCACCTCTGAATTTTAGCTTCGAACTTGAATGTATGTGTAGTTGTCACAAAATAATTCCAGCTCTGCATTTCATGAGTAGGAAGTTTTTCTCTATTCCTGGTAATATGCTCCAATTCTAATAGTATCCTCCACTGTAGGATCTCACCACCAAGATCATGCAGCTGATCAGTATTGCTCCAGTGTACCTTCAGCATGACTTTATCACCAGCCTACCTGAGATCCTAGGGGATTCTCAGCATGCTGATGTGGGGAAAGAACTCAGGTGGGTAAGCACCTTGTTGCCATTCTAAGCAAGGCTCCACTCTGGGAGCCTTATCACTGCATTGTGAAAACAGTAATAGTAATGTGTTCTTTTTTATGTAAAAGAGGATGATACCTGCCTACAATAAGTAGGATGCAGGATTTGACTTGTTTTTCTAATAGTATATATTTAGTAGCCCTATTTACTTTCTTTTAAAGTTCTGTCTGTTGTGAATATGCAATCTGGCTTAAGATTAGTTATATAAATTTTGTCTGTGGAGACTTTTTACATGTTCCCTTTGTTTCCTTAGCATGTCCTCCACCCCAGGGGTCCTCAGTCATGAGTACACATCCAAATCATTTGTGAAGCTTATTCTACATTCTTTGATTCCTAAATGATTCATTCTAATGCACATTGATGCATCAGATCCATTGCCAAGACTCACTACTTACTATTGTTTATGTGAAAAATAGTAATTGTGCTAGGGCAGTAATTAAGAGGAGAACAGTATCCTTATGTAATAGTATTTCTAGTTTGTGTGTTTTTTAATATATTGATTTCAGAGAGGGAAAGGGAGAGAGAGAGAGAAACATAATGATGAGAGAGAATCATTGATCGGCTGCCTCTTGCACAACCCCCATTGGGGATCGAGCCTGTAAACTGGGCATGTGCCCGTGACAGGAATCAAACCCGGGACCCTTCAGTCCACAGGCCGATGCTCTATCCACTGAGCTAAATGAGCGAGGACTAGTGTTTCTGTTTTAATGCTACTTCACTTATCCTGGAAGTAGTAGTTTTTAAAAATCTGGTTTGTAATACTTCATTTTCTCTAGCTGTCTGCAAAGCTACCTCAAAAAATGCTCAGGGATTTCTTGTCTTTGTGCTTTGGGGCAGGATGTTCCCTCTGACTATAGCACTGTACCGTCCACTTTGCCTGCTTAATTCCAGCTTGTTCTTTCGGGTAGCCTTCTCTTAGAATCTATCACTGTCCTTCTCTACCCTTTGTTCCTGTAGCACCCTGCACATATATCTATCATATTTATCACATGCCATTATAATTGTAAGTTTTCTTTTTCCTTTTCTCAGGAAGGATATGTACCAAACTCAATAGTGGGTTTCCTTTGTTTTGGGTAGTGGGGATGCTAAGGGAGGACATCTTATTTCTACTCTGTTTGAATTTTTTATAATGAACATGTATTTTTTTAATCAGAACAATTTTAAAAAATATATTTTATTATTTTTACAGAGGGGAAGGGAGAGGGATAGAGAGAAACATCGATCAGCTGCCTCCTGCACACCCCTACTGGGGATGTGCCTGCAACTAAGGTACATGCTCTTGACCAGAATCGAACCTGGGACCCTTTAGTCCGCAGGCCGATGCTCTATCCACTGAGCCAAACCAGTTAGGGCCAGAACAATTTTAAATGAAACATACTATGAACAGATTTAATGGGAAGTAAGTATAGCCTTTCTTCCCATACTCTGAGTGATTTTCCCCAAGTTGTTATCTGCCCAGCTCTGATGAAAGTTGCACAGCTTTTCCTTTTTCCACCATTCACAGTGACCTTCTAACAGAGAATACTTCACTTACTGTCCCCATCCTGGATGTCCTTTCCAGCCTCCGACTTGACCCGCAGCTCCTGTCTAAGGTAGGGAAGATTCTGCTCTCCAGAGCAGAGCCAACTCTCTCACCTTCTACAGCCAGTGTCAGTCAGTCATTGCCTGGGAGCAGTCGTATGTAATGAAAATTTCCTTTTGAAACAATATTGAATGACATTTGATCTCTTTTGTTCTTTTTTTTTCCCCTACCCCCCAACCCCGTTCCCCTCTTTTGTTCTTTTCAATGAATTTCATGTGTCATACTATAACAGGTTCACTGCTATGTTTTAAGCAGTAAGTTTTAGTGGTAATCTATGTTGCTTGAATATTTACAAGCTGCTCTCCATAGAAATAACAATTTTTTATACTTTCCTCTAGCCAGTGGAAAATTCAGGCTCCAAAATATAACATGATAGCACACATTTATCACTGTGGTGTTAACAATTGAAAGCTTGTAATTTGGAACAAAGTAAAATATTGATGTTTTTGTTCCTGAATTACATGTGAGAAAACTTAGTGAGAGAAATGATTTTTCTAATTTTACCTACCAAGTCAGTATTAGGTTGAAGTATTAATCTGAAATGTTTAATGTTTTCATGTTTTTTATGTTTAGGTCCGCCAGTTGGTAATGGGTAAGCTGTCATCTGTCAAATTGGAGGACTTACCTGTGATAATCAAGTTCATTCTTCATTCCATAACAGCCATGGATGCACTTGAGGTAACCTATTATTTCCCAACTAACATTAGTAGGGTGCTAGACCCTAGAGCAGTGATGGCGAACCTATGACACGCGTGTCAGCACTGACACGCGTAGCCATTTCTGATGACACGCGGCCCAGCGGCCGCATGCCGAGGATGAAACATTTGCTGCTCCTGAGGATGAAACATTTGCGAAATAATGTTTTTTCCTCAAAGTGACATACTACCAGAGTTATGCTCAGTTTTTTGGCGAAGTTTGACACACCAAGCTCAAAAGGTTGCCCATCACTGCCCTAGAGAGTACAGAGAAGTGCAGTGGTGCTCTTGTGAAATTCATCAATAAAAAAAGGCTAACCTAATCCGACCGGCATGGGTCAGTGGTTGAGCGTCGACCTATGAACCAAAAGGTCACAGTTCGATTCCCCAATCAGGGCACATGCCCATGTTTTGGGCTTGTTTCCTAGTAGGAGCATGTAGGAGACAGCTGATCAATGATTGTCTCTCATTGATGTTTCTCTCTTTCTCTTCCTCTCTGAAATCAATTAAAAAATACACACACACATGTGTGTGTGTGTGTGTGTGTGTGTGTGTGTGTGTATACACACATATATATATGTATATGTATATGTATATGTATATGTATATGTAAATACATATATAGAAGACTAACCTAGATGAAGATAAATTACTTAAATTAATAGGTTCTAATTGCTCTTTTCTGTCCGAACTAATTTATAAAGCTCATGAATCCAGATGGTATGCAGGGGAGCTATTGACCAGATTTGTTGCTCTATATAAGCTGCTACAGGATATATTTACTATTTCAGTGTAATACCTCCAAATTCTGGGATTTTGAATGGTATGACATACTATACTTCTATTAGCTATTTTCATCAACTCTTTTTCAAAATGCCTTGTTTAATATTTAATAATCCTATTTCCTCAGTCTTTCAGGACATTGTTACAGTTCCTTTGAGAGAGTGGACTGTGCCTGTTTGCTATGCACGAACAGAATACATAGATAATACTTACTTTCCGCAGGTAATTTCTGATCTTCGGGAGAGGTTGGATCTGCAGCATTGTATTTTGCCACCACGGTTTCTGGCTTCCCAAAGCAAGATGAAAAATAAAGGCCAAACACGGTATAAGCTTATCGACTATTACCATCCTTTTTCTCACATAAGCAAGGAAAGTTTTCTGATATTTATCCTGAAGCCAGGACAGTAGATCTTAATATTTACAACTATAAAGAATGGCAGTAATATTATACTCATGGAATACTGTACATTTTTTCAAGTCCTATCCTCCTATATAATAAAAGGCTAATATGCAAATCAACTGAACGGCAGAACGACCAGTTGCTATGCTGTGCATTGACCACACTTAATGCAATAGCTGCCCCCTGGTGGTCAGTGCTGCTCAGCCAGAAGCCGGGCTCACGGCTGGCAAGTGCAGCAGCAGTGGCAGGACCCTTTCCTGCCTCTGCGGTAGCACTAAGGATATCAGACATCCCCCTGAGGGCTCCCAGACTACAAGAGGGCACAGGCCCGGCTGAGGGACTCCCCTCCCCCCGACCCTGAGTGCACAAATCTTGTGCACTGGCCCTCTAGTGTGTGTGTGTGTATTCTCTTGGCTATTCACATCAATCCCACATAGACTGCTATACAAGTTTATTAGCCATTTACACATGAGGTTGTGATTTGTTCCAGGCTACATGGATAAACAAGAACCCAGGTTCCTCTCTGTTAAGTGGAAGAATGATTTTATTCCCTTTTTGCTTCTTGTAGTTCTTCAGGAAACCAAGAAAACAGCGATGAGGACTGTGTTTTTCTTATTTTTGACATAATAAAGTCAACTGTTAGATATGAGAAAACCATTTCTGAAGCCTGGATTAAGGTGAGTGAGCTCTTTGGAACTTTAAATATTAAGGAGGAAATGGGTGGCAATTAGTAATAGATATATAAGTAAAGGTAAATTGAAATAAAAGTCTTAAAAGTCATTTAAGAAGAAATGATAGATGGTGGTTGCTTGGTTCTCAAATAAGAGAACAAGGCATGTTGAATAAAATGAGAAGTATTCTACTAATGTGTTGTAATATATTTGTGACCCTTGTTTTTCCAGGCAATTGAACACATTGCACCAGGGTCTGAACATAAGGTAATGTTCACGTACTATGAGTTTTAAGTATTAAAATTAGTGAAATTGGCTAGTGTTTTTTTCCTTGCTCCCTCCAGTCATCCCTTCTATGTCTTCTCTAGCTGCTCTAATGAAAACAAGCTGTCTGGGGAAGATGATATGAGGGGGTGACTTGCCAGATGGTCTTTCCTGCTCATTTATTCTGGCAATAAACTAAGCCTAAAATATCCATAAGGGAAAATGTTAACATTCCAAATGAGCATAGTGCATTGCAAAGAAGCCAAATCCTGCTGCTGAGGAGCTGAAGACTAGAGTCACCTGGATCATCAGTTAGGTCCCTGTATCTGTCTGATTGTCTTCCCTCCCACCAAATAGAATTGTCAAGTTAATGGCATTCCCATGTTTTACTTCTCTTTGCGTATGTAAATCTGACCAGAGTGAATCCATCCACTGTCAAGGCAGTGATACTGAATCTCTCTTAATTCTGGAAATGTCGTCTTCTGTTAAGAAGTCAGATGATTGAATTTCTTTTTTTTTTAAATAAGTTTTTGTTGATTTGAGAGAGAGAGGAAGGTAGAGAGAGAGAGAGAAAACATTGATCAAAGAGAAACATTGATTAGCTGCCTCCTGTACACTTCCTAACAGGGATCAAGCCCACAACCTGGACATGTGCCCTGTCCGGGAATTGAACCATTGACCTCTTGGTACTGGAACGATTCTCAACCAAGTGGAAGGGAAGGAGGGAGGGGAGAGAGAGTCTTATTTTTAATAGCTGTATAATATTCTGAAAGTGCCTATCATAATTTATTTAACCGTTTTCCTTTGACAGATAGTCCAACTTTTCACAGTAATTTTTTTTCTTTTTTTTAAATTTTAAATCTTTATTGTTCAGATTATTACAGTTGTTCCTCTTTTTTCCCTCCATAGCTCCCCTCCACCCGATTCCCACCACACCCCATGCCCTTACCCCCCCCCCCCCCACTGTCCTCATCCATAGGTGTATGATTTTTGTCCAGTCTCTTCCCGCACCCCCCACTCTCCTTCCCCCCCCCCCCGAGGATTGTCAGTTCACTCCCTTTCTATGCCCCTTATTCTATTATATTCACCAGATTATTCTGTTCATCAGATTTTTTAGTCACTTGATTTTTAGATTCACTTGTTGATAGATATGTATTTGTTGTTCATAATTTTTATCTTTACCTTTTTCTTCTTCCTCTTCTTAAAGAATACCTTTCAGCATTTCATATAATACTGGTTTGGTGGTTATGAACTCGTTTAGCTTTTTCTTATCTGTGAAGCTCTTTATCTGGCCTTCAATTCTGAATGATAGCTTTGCTGGGTAGAATAATCTTGGTTGTAGTTCTTGTTATTCATCACTTTGAATATTTCTTGCCACTCCCTTCTGGCCTGCATAGTTTCTGTTGAGAAATCAGCTGACAGTCATATGGGTGCTCCCTTGTAGGTAACTAACTGTTTTTCTCTTGCTGCTTTTAATATTCTCTCTTTGTCTTTTGCTCTTGGCATTTTAATTACGATGTGTCTTGGTGTGGTCCTCTTTGGATTCCTTTTGTTCTGGGTTCTCTACGCTTCCTGGACTTGAAAGTATATTTCTTTCACCAGGTGGGGGAAGTTTTCTGTCATAATTTCTTCAAATAGGTTTTTAGTATCTTGCTCTCTCTCTCCTTCTGGCACCCCCATAATTCAGATGTTGGTCCACTTGAAGTTGTCCCAGAGGCTCCTTACACTATCTTCATATTTTTGGATTCTTTTTGCTTTTTGCTTTTTTGGTTGGGTGTTTTTTGCTTCTTTGTATTTCAAATCTTTGACTTGATTCTTGCGATCCTCTAGTCTGCTATTGGATCTCTGTATATTATTTTTTATTTTAGCCAGTGTATGCTTAATTTCTAGTTGGTTCTTTTTCATATCCTCAAGGGTCTCACTAAATTTATCGGTCTTTTCTAGAAAATTCTTGAAAAACCTTATAATCGTGGTTTTGAACTCTATATCCAGTAGTTTGCATTCCTCCATTTCTTTCATTTGTGACCTGTTTCTTCGTCTCCACATTTTGGCTGCTTCCCTGAGTTGATAGAGTGGCTTTGTGTACTAAGTGTCCTATAGGGCCCAGTGGCTCAGCCTCCCCGGTTACCTGAGGTGGACACTCTTGGTGCACCCCTTTGAGGGCTGTGTACAGTCTTGTTGTAGTTAAGCCTTGATTGTTGTTGGTATTACTGGGAGGAATTGACCTCCAGGCCAATTGGCTGTGAGGATTAGCTGTATCTACGATGGGAGAACTTCTGTACTGGAGACACCCTTATGAGGCAAGACTTGGCTTCAGTGGGGCTCTGGTGCTCACTGAGTCTGCCCCCTGAGTGTGTCCCTTATGGATCTGAGGAGTTGTAATCTGGATGGTCCCACTCTGACCACTGGGTACACTGGCTCTTGGATCTCCAAGGTGGTGCTAATTTAGCCTCTGCCTGAGGCCACCCAGCAGGAGCTATGGAGAGATCTGCAGATTCCTCTTCTTTGTTTGGGTTTTGGAGGTGCCCAGATGAGGCCCAGCTGTGAAGCAATGCAAGCTGCTGTGGGGCCTTGGGCCTTCTTTTGGATGTTCTGGGTCTCTCTGACTCAGCTGCGGTTTGATAGGTAAGTTTAGATTTCAAAGGACCAGGCCATTCATATGCAAAAGCCTCTGCACACAGCTTGGATGGGGCGGAGTCTCAGGGCGGAGCAAACAGCAATGGCTTCCCATCAGCCCTGCCCTAAGAGGCCCCAGGGTCTCAGTGTCCCTTGGTAATCGCTGCAAGCACCTCTGAGAGAAAGCCACCCTCAAGTTCCGCCTGCTGCCAGACAGTCCAGTTTCTCCCCATATGAGTCTGGGTCCCCAGAGTCTCACCCGGAACTGGAGTTCAGAGCAGTCGGGAGCTTGTGTTTCCCTGCGGATTGAAAAAGCCAGCCGCCTACTCAGTTGCCAGCCCTCTCTGCGTGCGTTCCTCCATACCTCTGCACTTTACTTCCGCAGCTCCTCTGAGTCTCAGTGTGCTTTTCTCTTCCCTTCTAGTTGTAGAATTTCCACTTAGCCAGCCTTCCTGTGGTTCTGGATGGTGTTGTAGTTTTGAAATGGTTGTGTGAGGTGGCAAGTTCAGGTGTTTACCAATGCCACCATCTTGGTTTCTCGACCAGTAATTTTTCTAATAATGAAAATATATACTGAAGTTGGCAAGTTGTTTGATCTTTTTTCTTTAAGAACTGTGAAGATATTTAAAGTTCTTTCTGTAATAATATCACTTTCACTTGTATCCCAATGTTTTCTTAAAATATACCAGTGGTTAATAGTCGTGGCACTTTATTTCTCTGAAAAATATTTTGGTATTTGTGGAAATGTAGGTGGTACTCCCATGGGTATGTTGAGCAAATGAGTGTCATCCATTCTCTGTTTTAATGGGGAAAATTGAAAACTGCTAATTCATTGTAGTAAATGTATGGATTTGTTAAACTCTTTTCCTATTGTTGCATATTTATTGACAATAGACATTTGACCTGGTGATGCTTCTAATCATCTATAGCACCAACACTCAGGCAAAGAAGTACATTGAGAGGGTGCTAAGAAATAAGATTCGATCAGGCTGCTTTCACAAAGATCTGCTGCAGAGTACATTCTATGTTCATTACTTGGTAAGTGTCAGAGAATCAGACAACATTATTGTGAAAGGTATAGAGAGGTCATTTTAACCTTTCCTACCCATTGTGGGAATCTTAACACCACTACCTTTGCTGGGTGTTGATCTTTGACAGGGAGCTTGGTATATTTCAAAACCTAGTAGGATTATTACTTACCTTGATGGAGACATTATGATGTTAATAAAACCAACATAAGATTGTTTTTTAACTTTTTAGTGAAAAGTTATTTCACAAAATTGGTTTATGTTGAGCTTAACATAAACCAATTAGACGTAAACCCCAAATTCCTTTTCATCGAAGGTATTTTAGTTCTCATCTTTTAATTACATACTTAATGTATAATGATTTTTAACCTAAAATGGAAGGCTTTACAGCTCCCATCTAATATTTCATCTTGTTAATTTCAGCCCATTATTCAAGCTGATTGAGACTTTCAAATCTTAACTGTCTAGCTCTGTGTTATCTGCAACTTGACAAACTTACCTTGTATATCTGTTTTAAGGTTTTTATTGTGTTGTTTTTTTTTTTTAAAGAATAGTTTATTGATTTCTAGAGAGAGAGGAAGGGAGAGAGAGAAATATTTATCTGAGAGCACAACACTGATTGGCTGCCTCTTGGACTCATTTTACTGGGCATGTGCCCTTTACCAGGAATCAAACCAGCAACCCCTGATGCACAGGATGACACCCAATCTACTGAGCCACACCAGCAGGGCCTAAGTAGTTTTTAAAACTCCCCAGCATACAGAACCAAAGAAATGCTAATAGAGACATAATCGTGCATCTGAACCATTACTATTTGACTATTCAACACTGTGACCTTAGGTGATCATTCCTGTTGAAATATAAACCATTCAAAGTAGGATTTTATAAGCTAGGAATGATGTTTTCAGGTGAATATTTAAGATATTAAGTGTATGCCTTCTTAGGAAATGGTAGCAGTGCTTTGGGGCTTGACTTAGAAACTAATGAAAATATATAGTTGGGCCTTAAGATTTTATATTTAGAAATGGATTTAATGTTTATATTTATATATATATACACATATACATATGTGTGTGTATATAATATATATTATTATACTAGAGGCCTGATGCACGAAATTCGTGCAAGGGGCTCAGCCCCCACCACCGCGGCTTCTAATTAGCATGTTACACTTTTATTATTATAAATATCTTTTTGTTAGTCCTCACCGAGGATATTTTTTCCATTGATTTTTAGAGAGAGTGGAAGGGAGGGAGGAACGGGGGGAGAGAGCAAGAGAGAGAGAGAGAGGAAAAACATCAATGTGAGAGAGACACATCGATTGGTTGCCTCCCACACGCACCTCAACTGGGCCGGAGTTTGAACCTGTAATGCGGGGAATCGAACCCAAGACCCTTCAATATACAGGCCAATGCTCTAACCATTGAGAACACCGGCCAGGGCAGTGTTTGTATTATTTTATCTTGCAGTTCTTTCTGTGCTTATTTCTGGCAATAATACGTGTTTTGGGCTATAATTTTCCAGAAAACAGAAACCATATATCATTTTATACTGTATTTTTCTCAGTAAAGCAGTTTATTGCTTAATTAAGATTTTCTTTTTATTGTAATGATATTGGTAAAGAAGGTGGACTTAATAACTGTTTTTTTTTATTCTTCATCCATTAATGCCTTCTTGGTAAGACAAGACTAGTTCTCTTCTTGATCTTTCAAAGAAATCCATTTAATTAGCATTGAACCTTGTAGATTGATTTCAAATCATAACCAAAGCAGAGCAAGCCTAATATATCACTTGGGGGTGCTGTATAATTGAGTGAGGAAATTGGGATTTAGAAGATCTAAATTCTAGTCCCAAGTTGGGCAGATACAAACAGTGCTATTAGGCTTGTAGTTTAACTTTGAGCTTCAAAGCCAATTCTTATTTATATGCTGAATCCTATTAATCTGGGGAGGGGGAGAATTCAGAATGATGAAGGATTATTCTGGGTAAAGCAAAGATTAAGGTTTCTTTATTTAACATGAGGGTTGACTGGGAGATATCTCACATTCCAAAAGGGTTAGCAATTCTTGGTGCTAAAACTTTTTTCTCTTTTCTTCCCCCTCAAGGTTCTTAAGGATGTTTGTCCATCCATTCTATCGCTGGCTCAGAATTTGTTGCACTCCCTAGACCAGAGTATAATTTTATTTGGCAGTCTCCTATACAAATATGCATTTAAGTTTTTTGATACTTACTGCCAACAGGTATGTTGAAATATTTATTTTGGAAAAGAGGGAACAGGGAAAAGGGAAGAAATGCTAGTTCAGGTGACTTGCATATGATCTGATGTTTATTGCTTCTTGGTTGAAAGCATTGAGGGAGAAAGAGCTCTGAACTGGGAATTGGGAAAACTTAGTTCTAGTGGATAGTCTCGATAAAGGGAAGAGACTGGATTGGAGGATCAAACTTTATGTTTTGAGCTCTAAAATTCTCTGAGTCTAAAATGAAGATTCAGATCCAGTATGCTCCAAATGAGCTGTGGTCAGGAAGCTTCAAAGTACAGGAATTGCAGTCTTAAAATTTAGCTGCAAATAATCAACTGACAGTTGATCCTGGAGTTTTCTAGGAAAAAAATGTGGCAAAAAACAAACAAAGGAGAAAGGCTGAGGGCATAGCCCCTGACACAAAATTTAATAATACATATCCACAGAGGGAGGACTGTACTTGTAGGAAGTGATTATGAAATCAAAGAACAAAGTGTCTTATTTTGTATTTGTTATATATTCTACTAGAGGCCTGGTGCACGAAATTCATGCATGGGGTGGGTGGGGGGGGCAGTGTCCTTCAGCCCAGCCTGCAACCTCTCCAATCTGGGACCCCTCGAGGGATGTCCGACTGCCTGTTTAGACCCGATCACATCCCTCTCACAATCTAGGACTGCTGGCTCCCAACCGCTTGCCTGCCTGGTTGCCTGATTGCCCCTAATTGCTTCTGCCTGCCAGCCTGATCACCCCCTAACCATTTCCCTGCCAGCCTGATCGACGCCTAACTGCTCCCCTGCCAGTCCGATTGCCCCTAACTGCCCTCCCCTGCAGGCCTGATCGCCCCCAACTGCCCTCCCCTGCTAGCCCAGTGACCCCTAATTTCCCTCCCTTGCCAGCCAGGTTACCCCTAACTGACCTCCCCTGCCAGCCTGATTGCCCCCAACTGCCCTCCCCTGCAGGGCTGATCCCCCCCCCAACTGCCCTCCCCTGCAGGACTGGTCCCCCCCAACTGGCCTCCTCTGCAGGCCTGGTCCCCCACAACTGCTCTCCCCTGCAGGCCTGGGTCCCCCCAATTGTCCTCCCCTGCAGGCTTGCTCGCCCCCAACTGCCGTCCCTTTCAGGTCTGGTCCCTCCCAGCTGCCCTCCCCTGCTGGCCTGATTGCCCACAACTGCCCTCCCCTGCCGGCCATCTTGTGTCCACATGGGGGAAGCCATCTTTGAACACATGGGGTGGCCATATTGTGTGTTGGAGTGATGGTTAATTTGCATATCACCTCTTTATTATATAGGCTACCTATTATTAAAATGTTAAAACACATTTGAATGAATGGATCTTTTAAAAAAATGAAGAAAAAGTTTTAAAAATTTACACCAGGAATAGATTCAGTTGACATTAGCTAGCTATTGCAATTGAGGAAGCCAGATGACTCTATATGGAGCAGCATTATAAAGGAATAGGAGAATGGCATCTAAGACTTTTTTTTTTTTTTTTTTTTTTGGAACCATCTTAAAAACACTATCATGGCACATGTTGCTTGAAACATAGAAGTTTAATAGATAAAAACTTCCAAAATCTTTAGATCCTCAAAGGCCATCTTTTCAGTAAATTTAAATAAGTTAAATATAATCACAGCATAAAGGGTAATATTTAACCCATATGAGAAAGAGAAAGACTATGCCATGGAGAAAAATCAGGAGGGTTTAGATTAGCAATTTTCAAACTTTCTGCGGCACACCAAGCATGTTTTTTACCAATCTGACAAAAAACATAGGTATAATTATTTTCCCAAAATATATTTTTATTGATTTCAGAGAGGGAGAGAGAGATAGAAACATCAATGATGAGCTGCCTCCTGCATGCCCCATACTGGGGATCAAGCCTGCAACCTGGGCATGTGCCCTGACCTGGAATCAAACCATGATTCCTGGTTCATAGGTCGATGCTCAACCACTGAGCCACACCGGCTGGGCAAAATAGGTATAATTTTGATTCATTCACACCAGATGGCTATTGTTTTGGTTGTGGTCCTTTTTTATTTGACAATCTAAGGGAAAAGAGGTCAGGGTTCCTGACTAAATAATCAGGTATTGCATGTTCTTAAAAATTCTTATGGCACACCAGTTGAAAATCACTGGTTTAGATAATGTTCACTATCTAGATAATTATGGGAAATGACTGGATGGTAGTGTAGTTAGATTTGGCATAATCTTAAACCTCCTGAATCCAACATTAATGAAAACTAGATAATAAAATTAGATGCTGGGATAGGGTGGATTGAGATTTTGACCAAGTTGAGATTGGAAGCCCTCAGGCTTGACCCCCTTTATGATGGCTCTACCATATTTTTACTTCATACTGTCCTGTTGACTCTTTTCTGTATAGGAAGTGATTGGTGCCCTCGTGACCCATATCTGCAGTGGGAATGAAGCCGAAGTTGATATTGCGTTGGATGTTCTCCTAGAGCTGGTAGTTGTAAACCTATCTGCTATGAGGCTGAATGCTGTCTTTGTGAAGGTATCTAGTCCCTTAATGGACACATATGGAATCATTTTTCTTTTTTGCAGATATTTGAGAAATAGCTGCTATCGGTTAGCAATAATTTATTTCGTACTCTAAATATTGAGCATTATAATTGGTAGGAGGAGGTGAGAAGGAGGTGAGGTGATGGGAAATAATACAAAAAAAATTCATCTGTGTATTAATTTGTTCAGCAAATACCTGTGGATACAAAAGTCAGTCCTTGCCTTTGATGATAGAAAGTAAGACTTACAGTCATTACAAATACATGATGAATTCTCTAGTAAAGATACACCAGAACAGGAATAATTAATTTGACCTGGGAAGCTGGAGAAGTTTTCAAAGAGGAGATAACATTTGAGTGATTCTTGAAAGATGGGAATTATTTGATAAGGGAAAGGAAGAAAGTGCATATAGGTACAGGGCAGTTTGAACAGAAGCATGTTGGCACCCAAGTCCATGGTGTGCCTGGATATGACAAGTAGATTAGCATGCTTGGCAAATAGGATATATGGTGAGAGGTGGTGGGAGGTGAGGCTTAGAAGACATAGGACAGGACCAGATTATGAATGGTCTCAAATCCCATGCTAAGAGTTTCAACTTTATCTTTTTTTAAAAAATATATATTTTTATTGATTTCTGAGAGGAAGGGAGAGATAGAAACATCAATGATGAGAAAGAATCATTGATTGGCTGCCTCCTATATGCCCTACACTGGGGATTGAGTCCGAAACCAAGGCATGTGCCCCAATCAAGAATTCAACCGTGACCTCCTGGTTCATAGGTTGTTGCTCAATCACTGAACCATGCTGGCTGGGCTCAACTTTATCTTACAGACAGTAGGAATCTATTCCAGGTTTATATGAGGGAGCCAACATAATTAAGTCTGGGCTTTGAAAGGTAACTGTGTAGGCTGTGTTATCCCCATATTATGGATGAGAATGCTGAGGTTTTACCCAAGGTCAAAAAGTAAATAAGTCTGCCCTAGCCAGTTTGGCTCCTGAGGACAGAAGGGTCCAGGGTTCGATTCTGGTCTGGGCACATAGAGAAACACATTAATTTGTTGCCTAATATTTCTCTCTGTCTTTCCCTCCCTCTTCCACTCTCTCTAAAAATCAATGGAGGCAAAATATCCTTGGGTGAGGATTAAAAAGAAGGAGAAGAAGTAGTAAATAATCCTCTTGTGATTCTCCAGAAAGAATAATTTATGAAATAGAACCTGAGATGATACGGGAAAAAGGTCAGAGATATAACTTTTGGCAGAATATTGTTTTCACTAAGAAAAAAGGGAGAGCCGTACCAGTTTGGCTCAGTTGATAGAGCGTCGGCCTATGAACTGAAGGGTCCCAGGTTCGATTCCAGTCAAGGGCATGTACCTTGGTTGCAGGCACATCCCCAGTGGGGGGGTGCAGGAGGTAGCTGATCGATGTTTCTCTCTCATCGATGTTTCTAACTCTCTATCCCTGTCATTTCCTCTCTGTAAAAAATCAATAAAATATATCTTTAAAAAAAAAAGGGAGAATAGAGAAAAAATAGGGAGAATGAAGAGACATGTTAAGATGACTAAGGATTTCTGCCCTTTGGGGTCTTGGTGTAGCTTTAGAGAACCTGAGGTTTTTGTGGAATAGATGTCTAGCTATCTGTATATGCTTCTTATAAGGATTTAAATTTTTTTAAAGGAAAAAAATGTTAGTTCTTATCCATATCATTTGCATTTTTTTTTGGTCACAGGGCATTTTAGATTATCTGGATAAAATGTCCCCTCGGCAAATACGAAAACTCTTCTATATTCTCAGCACACTGGCATTTAGCAAACAGCATGAAGGCAGCAGTCACATCCAGGTAAGAGTCAGTGTGTTGAAAAATGATCTTAAACCTTTTTAATTGCAATTTACTGGGGGAAAAAAATCAATCCAGCCTATGTTGTAGTAGAAATAGAGTACATAGTCTCAGCATTTGTTTATTATTTTCTTACCACAAACATTAAGTGCCTACTTAATGGAGCAAGCACTGAGATGATAGGTATATTAGACCTGTGTGGAAATGGGTCTGTAATCAGCTAATTATGAAACTGAGTAAGAAAAGTAATTTATATTCTGTGCTGAGTGCCTAGGGGACACAGCATTTTACACCATCTGAGCTTGTTTTCTTTTGTGAAAAAGCTAGGCAAAGGACTAAAATAAGAGATTAGGTTAGAATCGTAACACATGGCTCTTTTGTATCTTTGGTGCCACCCTGTGGCAGTAATGCATACTAAATTATGAACAACCAACACCCTTTTAAAATTAAAAATAAATAAATTGGCTAGGTAATATGCACATGATACAAAATTCAAAAGTTATGGAAAGGTAGTGAAACACCTAGTTCTCTAAAGACAATCACTGTTACTATTTTATAGCTTTCTGAGATGTTCTGAGCATTTACAAATTTGTATTTATCTATTATTCTACTCTTTACCCTCTTGTTTTATATCCTGAACATCTTTTTCATGTAGCAGTACATTTTGGAGATCGCTTCATATCATTAATTTAGAGCTATGTCATTATTTTTTTAAATTGTGGTACATACATAACTTAAATTTTATTATTTTAACCATGTTTAAATAAACAATTCAGTGGCATTAAGTACATTCACAATGTTGTACAAGTCACCACTACCTATATTCAGAATTTTTTTATCATCCAAAACAGAAATTCTGTACCTGTTAAGCAATAATCTTTCATTTCCCTTCCCCCTAGCCCTTAGTAATCTCTAATCTACTTTCTGTCTCTGAATTTGCATATTAGGTACCTCATTTAAATGGAATTATACAATATTTGTCTTTTTATGTTTGTCTTATTTCACTTAGCATAATATGCTCAAGTTTCATCTATGTTGAAGGATATATTAGAACTTCATTCTTTTTATGGCTTGAATAAAAGTCCATTTTATGTGTATTAATGTATATATCACATTTACTTTATCCATTCATTCATTCATTCATTCATGTACACTGGGCTTTTTCTATCTTTTGACTATTGTGAATAATGATACTAGGAACGCTGAGTACAGGTCTCTCATTGAGTCCCTATTTTCAATTCTTTTGTATATATGCCTAGGACTAGATTGCTGAGTCATATGGTGATTATGTTTAATGTTTTGAGAACCACCAAACTGTTTTCTACAGTAACTGTACCATTTTACATTCCTATGAATAGTTGAGGGTTTCCATTTATCTGCACCCTTACCAACACTTATTTTTCAATTTTTAAATTATAACCATCCTACTGGGTGTGGAGTAGTATCTTACTGTGGTTTTGATTTGCATTTCCCTAATGACTAATGGTGAACATCTATGTGCTTATTGGTCATTTGTATATCTTCTTTGGAAAAACATCTGTTCACATCCTTTGCTCAGTTTTTAAATGGGTGTGTTTTTATTTTTTTAATGTGTAATAATTCTTTATGTGTTATGCATATTAATTCCTTACTAGATATATGATTTACAAATGTTTTCTCCCATTCTGGGGATTGTCTTTTTCCTTTTTTTTTTGTTTTTGGTAGGGTTTTTTTCAGAGAGAGAAAGGGAGAGGGAGAGAGGGAGAGAGGGAGAGAAACATCAATGATGAAAAGAATCATCCCCTGCTGGGGATCAAGCTGACAACCTGGGCATGGGCCCTGACCGGGAATTGAACTGGTGACCTCTTGGTTCATGGGTTGATGCTGAAAAACACTGGCTGGGCCAATTTCATTTTTTGATTGTGGGTATCCAGTTTTTTCAGCATCTTGAAAAGTCTATCCTTTCCCCATTGAATGGTCTTGGCACCATTTGTGGAAAATCAGTTGACCATGTATGTGAATATGAAGGTTTATTTCTGGATCCTATTCATTGGTCTATATGTGTGTCCTTATGTTAGTAGCACACTGTTTTGACTATTATAGCTTTGTAGAAATTTTGAAATTGAGAAGTGTGAGCCCCCAAATTTGTTCTTTTTCAAGATTGTTTTGGCTGTTTGGGTTCCTTGAAATCCCATATGAATTTTAGTATGGGTTTTTCTGTTTCTGCAAAAAATGCTATTGTGATTTTAATAAGGACTATGTTGAATGTGCATATCCTAACTATTTCTATTTCATTATTTGATTAGCTGAACAGTAAATAGCATTATGACAATTCACATATGCTTATCGAGCAACTATCCAATAGTAACAATAGTAACTGTTATTATTGAATGTCTACAATGTGCCAGGTACTGTTCTAGGAAATTTCATAATTTGTCTCTGATCCTTTTTTAGATGAAGAAAATTGAGACTCAGAGAGATGAAATGACTTGCCAAAGGCCACACAGTTAGTGAATGATAGAACTCTTGCTATTCTAGGTTCTTTGGCTCTGATATCTGTAGGTTCTTTTGTTGTACCATTCCTCTTTTTCTTTCCTGTATCATTGTTTCCTTGTAGGATGACATGCATCTGGTGATAAGGAAGCAGCTGTCTAGCACCATATTCAAGTACAAACTCATTGGTATTATTGGTGCTATCACCATGGCTGGCATCATGGCAGTAGACAGGTATGCATGGAAATTCTGACTTCTGTCACTCAAGGTCAGTTAACCAAGTTGCTGCCTTACAGAATTAAGTATTACATTGTGTAGACATCATTGTAATAGCAGATATTAAAACCACTAGAGGCCCAGGGTACAAAATTCGTGCACTGGTAGGGTCCCTAGCAGCTGCTGGCTGCCAGCCAGGTACTCTCTCCCTTCCCCCGGCTGCCTCCCGCCACCAGCTGGGGCCTCCCTCCCTTCCCCCAGCCGCCTTCCAGCGCCCTTCCCCTGGCTGGCCCGCCCCCTGGTTGAGGGGACAATTTGTATACTACGCTTTTCCATGTTAACTTCCAATCTTTTTATTTATATACTAGAGGCCCAGTGCACAAAATTCATGCATGGGGGGTGTATGTCCCTCAGCGCAGCCTGCACTCTCTCCAATCTGGGACCCCTCAAGGGATGTCCAACTGCCCTCTCACAATCCAGGACTGCTGCCTCCCAACCGCTTGCCTGCCTGGTTGCCCCTAACTGCGTCTGCCTGCCAGCCTGATCACCCCCTAACCACTCCCCTGCCAGCCTGATCGACGCCTAACTGCTCCCTTGCTGGCCTGATTGCCCCTAACTGCCCTCCCCTGCGGGCCTGGTCACCCCTAACTGACCTCCCTTGCCAGCCTGATCGCCCCTAACTGCCCTCCCCTGCGGGCCTGGTCCTCCCCAACTGCCCTCCCCTGCAGGCCTGGTCGCTCCCAACTGCCCTCTTCTGCAGGCCTGGTCCCCCCCCCCAACTGCCCTCCCCTGCAATCCTGGTCCCTCCCCCCAACTGCCCTCCCCTGCAGGCCTGGGTCCCCCCCACCTGTCCTCCCCTGCAGGCTTGGTCACCCCCAACTGCCCTCCCCTGCAGGCCTGATTGTCCCCAACTGCCCTCCTTTTCAGGCCTGGTCCCTCCCAACTGCCCTCTCCTGCTGGCCCGATTGCCCACAACTGCCCTCCCCTGCTGGCCATCTTGTGGCGGCCATCTTTGACCACATGGGGGTGGCCATCTTGTTTGTTGGAGTGATGGTCAATTTGCATATTACCTCTTTATTGTATAGGATATATATTTTTATTAATTTCAGAGAGGAAGGGAGAGGGAGAGAGAGATAGAAACATCAATGATGAGAGATCATTGATTGGCTGCCTCCTGCACCCCCGCAGTGGGGATCAAGTCCACAACTCAGGTATGTGCCCTTGACCAGAATTGAACCCCGGACCCTTCAGTCTGCAGGTCAACACTCTATCCACTGAGCCAAACCGGCTAGGGCACTCCCTTCCAATCTTGACTGTATATGCCACATATGATTTTTACAGAATTGTGATCATAGTCATTGCAATCTGATGGTTAAAAACTAGGGATTGCCAAGAAATAAAGTTCTAGAAATGTTTCTACAAAAGAGAAATCCTGATTCTCCTGGGATGCATTTTTCTGTATCTGCTCTGTCTGGGCACTAGACAATATAGGGTTCTTCATTGCTGTGTTATTCTTGTCTGGGACATGATGTTTAACACAAAGTCTTTCTGTGGGTGCCTCTTCCCCCCCCCCCCCCCTGCACTTTGATGCCACAATGGTAGCATCTAAAGGAATATTTGATTTGGCGCTTGATAAGACATTGCCATTGCAAAAATGACATTGGAGTCCAGTTCATTATCCCTGGAAATGATTTGTCAGGAATTCCTGAGACCTCAAAAGACATCCTTAGAATTAGCATTAGTAATTTGTAGAGGCTGAATAGTGTACTGGTTCATTTTCCAGAGCTATACTGTTTGCCTGGGTTCGAATACTAGCTCTATTTTTTATTAGCTTAATAATCTTAGGCAAGTTACTTTACCTCTCTATGCTTTTGTATTCTCACATCTGTGAAATAAATAGTATTTACTTTCTAGAGTTGTTGAGAACATTAAATGGTTAGAATAATGCTTAGTGCTCACTTTATGATTGTTACTAGTTTTAGTGCCCTTAAAAGAAAAATCTAAGCCTGGCCTATGTTGCTTAGTAGTTGAGCATAGATCCATGAATCTGGAGGTCACAGTTCAATTCCCAGTCATGGCACATGCCCGAGATGCAGGCTTGATCCCCAGTAGGGGCGTGCAGGAGGCAGTCGATCAGTGATTCTCATCACTGATCTCTCTTTCTTCCTGTCTTTCTTTCTTTTTTTAAGATATATTTTTATTGATTTCAGAGAGGAAGTGAGAAGGAGAGAGAGAGAGAAACATCAATGATGAGAGGGAATCATTGATTGGCTGCCTCTTGCACATCCCACACTGGGGATTGAGGCTGCAACCCGGGCATGTGCCCTGACCGAGAATTGAACTGTAACTTCCTGGTTTATAGGTCGACACTCAACCACTGAGCCACGCCAGCCAGGCCATTGATGTTTCTTTTATTTGTGTGTGTGTGTGTGTGTGTGTGTTTATTGATTTTGGAGAGATCAATAAACACACACCTCTGCCTTCCTCCAATTCAGCTCATTCTGCTGTGCACCTCTCTCCAAAATCAATAAAACATATTTTTTAAAAAAATCTAAGATAGCCATTGTTTGTTCTAATCCACATTTTGTGTGACCTAAATAAATACTCCTCTCTCCCATTATGCACTTTTTTGTGTGTGTTAATCCTCACCTGAGGATATTTTTTCATTGATTTTTAGAGAGTGTAGAGGGAGGGGGAGAGACAGAGAGAGAAACATCAATGTGAGAGACACACATTGATTGGTTGCCTCCCACATGCACCCCAACCAGGGTCAGGGGGATTGAGCCTGCAACCTAGGACCCTTTAGTCCTCAAGCCAACACTCTATCCATTGAGCCAAACCAGCTAGGGCCCTTCATGTATTTTTGTCATCACCCTCATCCCGGGGAAGTTGAGATTCTTTAACTTAATTGCCGGTTGTTACAAAATATTACAAAAGTGAAGCTAAAATTTCTTCTTTTTAGAAGTAGATTTTCAAGTTTGACCCAAGGAAAAGCAGACCTGAGCAATGATCAGTACACACAGGTGAGTTATTGTAATTAATTGGATATGTTTATGAGGAATTGAGGAATTGAATCTGGTCACTGTCAGTTTATCAGAAAGTGTGCTGGTTTTTTTCAATATATGTTTTTCAGAACTTAGATTTATACCACTCTTGTGGCACTTAGAATCTACTGGCTTGCGTTGCATTTATTTCTGCATCTGTCTAATCTACCTAATTAAATCATGAATTCCCTGAGAGTGATAAAGATGGGCCGTGTTTGAAGAATAGCAGATTGATCAGAGCATAGTCAATGTGTAATTGGAGAGTTGGAGAGAAAGCTATATTAGAGATAGTAAACAAGGCTTTGAATGTGAACCAAAACATTTTACTTTTTTACTCAGAGGTAGTCCTTAAGGTTTCTTAGCCTGGAAATGGCATAATCCAAGCTTTGCTTTAGAAAAACAAATGGCTACATGTGTCTTGTGGATTGGAAAAGAGATGAGATTAGACAAAGACAGACTGGTTCAGATGCTCAGGAAAACCTTAGGTGAGAGGTAATAAGCATTTTGCCAGTGAAATTGGAAAGGGAAAAACCTACACTAAGTGGGGTGAATGGTTTTAGGGAAGCAGTGGCAGCTCAAGGGCTGAACCATTCTTTGTGTTTGGGTGCTCCAGGTGACCTCCTTGTTGCAGTTGGTTCATTCCTGCAGTAAGCAGTCTCCTCAGGCCTCTGTACTGTACTATGATGAATTTGCCAACATGATTCAAATAGTAAAGCTGGCTCCGAAAGTCCTGGTAAGGCCAACTATCTTTTCCTTTTTCCAATATATTTTATTGATTTTCAGAGAGAAAGGGAGAGGGAGAGAGAGATAGAAACATTAATGACTAGAACCATTGATGGTCTGCCCTCTGCCCGCCCCCTACTGGGGATAGAGCCTACAACCTGGATATGTGCCCTTGACTGGAATCAACCAGGGACCCTTCAGTCCGCAGGCCCACGCTCTATTCACTGAGCTAAACCAGCTAGGGCATTGGTCGGCAAACTGCAGCTCTCGAGCCACATACGGCTCGCGAGCCGCGGTTTGCCGCTCTGTTGACTAATGAGTTTGCCGACCACTGGGCTAGGGCCCAGGTATCTTTTCTTAAAGCAGGAAAGCATAAGTGCTGCTTTACTACTCGTTCTTCAATCCCTCTCTCTGTTGTGCTGCAAAAATAAATTATCCTATGAGTTCTAAGTGGGAAGGCTGTTCTGACTCCCCTGCCCCAGACCTCTCCTCTGAGGCTTTCTTCACATAATAATAGTAAGCATGAGGTGTTGATAGTGTTGATGATGATGTTGATAGTGCTAGCCAGTGTGTTATGTACTTTTCATGCATTATATCTTTTCAACTTCATAATAATGAGGTATTGTTATTTCCTTTTTAGAAATGAGGAAATTGAGGCTTAGAAAGGTCAATAGTTTATCTAGGGCTCCATTGCACGTACACCGTGGGCTACACAGCCTCTTTTGTTTGCTTCCTGAAGGAATGGGTTGGGCAGACCATCTTTAACGATTTTCAAGATGCCTTTGTGGTTGACTTGTGTGCTGTTCCAAAAGGGTAAGTACTATTTACTCCCTGATTTGATTATACTGGTGAGTAAATTATGTCAGTAGCTGGTACAGATATCAGAATGCCCTTGACCTCAGCCAAATTTAGCCCATTCCCACAACTTCTTTCATCCCAAACCCAGCACTCCCGGCTCCAGAATTGCAAAATGTTTCCCTACTTTATCCTTTCTCCTGGTTCTCATTTCTTCTCATAATAGGGAGATTGATTTGTTCTAGTGGTTTCCCCTATAGACTTGTATGCCCTTGAATTGGGGCATCAGATTCTGGTTTCTCTCCACAGTAACTATCCATTTCCTGTGAAAGCTCTCTATGGACTAGAAGAATACAATAGTCAAGATGGGATCGCTATCAACCTCCTGCCACTGTTGTTCTCTCAGGACTTTGCAGAAGATGAGGGTAGAAGGACTTCACAGGAATCAGACCACAAGTCAGTACACTTTCTTTTCTAAAACCTCTGCTGATGTTTTGAATGTTCACAGGAATTCCACAGTTCTTGCAATCTGTGGGGAACTTAATTGAAAAGGGTTTCTCCCAAGACAGGTAGTATTTGGATGGGTTAGCAGAATTTTTATTTTCCTCTTGGACCTTTTGGTTGGAATTTGCATTGCCTCATGACAGCCAGCAGGTTTCTGTGAGGCTATTTTGTTTCTGTTTCTGTTTCCCTCCCAGGGACATAGTTGTCTACCTCTTCCATTTTCACTCCCTCCTTCCTAACACATGGCATTCATTCTACTCACCTCTGTCTTCCTCCAATTCGGCTCATTATGTATCTGTTGTGCATCCATTAAGTTCCTTGTCATGTGTTCTTAAAAGTAGACAGTTATTTTGGGCAAAATTCCTTTAATTATAAGGTGGGGCTCCCCATAAATGTAAACTAATATGCCTGTAAAGTCTGATATGGAAATGGATTTTTCCTTCCCAGGTTGGTCTCCCCATTGTGCCTGGCTCCCTATTTCCGGTTACTGAGACTTTGTGTGGAGAAACAACATAATGGAAACTTGGAGGAGATTGATGGTTTGTTAGGTATAGGACAAAGTTATCAACCTGTCCTCTTTGTGAACTTTCTTTGGTAAACTTAGGGAAGTGGCAGACCAGTATATGGTATTTGGGGCAGTAATTTTCTAACTTCGCAGAATAGTATAGCAGTAATAATAGAGTTCCAAAAACAAAATAATACATATCAGACTCCCAACATGTTAACAATCAGTTGTTATCATAGTTTCATATTACTTTCTGGTCTTTGCTTCTATAGTGGTTGCTAATACTTCTTAATTATATTTGTTGACTGCTGCTAATATGGAAGTATTTGGGGACTTGACCTTCACATACAAGTTAAAGGGGAAACTACACAGAAGGAGAGTTAGCTCTCGGGCAGCATCCAGGTTCTGTTGACTTGAACCAAAGGGAGTAAGAAATCTGTTTTCTTTCAGATTGTCCTATAATGCTCACTGACCTGGAGCCTGGAGAGAGGCTGGAGTCCATGTCTGATAAAGAACGTTCATTCATATGTTCACTCATATGTCTTACTCTCAACTGGTTCCGAGAGGTGAGCAGAGTTATTAGAACATTTCACCTATTATCTGTAGTTAGTTTCAAAAGGAAACTATTTTCTTGGTTTCCAAAAGATGCCCTAAAAAGTCTGCCACGCACTAACCTCAGTGTATTTCTCTTGCTGTATATCTCACCGCCTCCCTCCCCCCTAATTATATGTATCGTCTGATGCAGCCAAATGAAAATACTATAATTCACTTAATGTTGCCTATGCTTTACTACCTCCAACCCTTTTTCACAGTATTTTTACTTCTACCTGGAATGTCATCTTCTTCACTGAAAAAATACTGTTTATTTTTGGTTAAGTACACACCTGTTTCAAATCAGTGAGTTCAATTGAATGAGTTTCCCCCCTTCTTTTAGAACATATTTGTGCTTAACCCTTTGCACTCGCTTGCTTTTTTCTCGATTCCTTTATTCTAATGCTAACCGTGTCGAGTCACACTCGACATCCAAGTGCAAAAGGTTAATGAAATGCACAATAATCCTATATAATAAAGAGGTAACATGCAAATTAACCATCACGCTGTCACAAGATGGCTGCACCCACAGCAGAGGCAGGGTTCCTGTAACACAAGATGGCTGTGCCCACAGCGGAGGCGGGGTTCCCGTAAGGAGCTGAAACGAGCGATCAGCAGGGACCTGAGGCTGCGTGGCACCGGGCTGGGGCGGAGGACCTGAGGCCGCGCCCCACCACCTGGCAGGGCTTGACGGGGGTGGGGCCAACTGGGTCTGGGTCTTGCGCGATTTCAAGGTGCGCACAGGTGGGCAGAGACTTGACTCTGGGTCCCACGGCGCCCCAGACTCTTCACAGGAGAAAGATTTTCATATATATTTTACTAATTTTCTTTCATCTCTGACACTTCTATTATAGAGAAAGGGCAAATAGCAATATTAAAATATTTCCTCTAATTAATTTCCTTTTAATGTGCATGAATTTCATGCACTGGGCCACTAGTATGAAATATACGGAAAATGAAATGATGAAAATGATGGTATCATCTTATATCTACATCTCATTTCCTTTCTCAAGCATAATATCTGAGAAAGTTTATTTATTTGAATTATCTCTTCTTATCCTCACAATTATATTATGACATAGGCACCAATGAGTATTATCCTCTTTTTACATATATGGAATTGTGGGTACAGAGAATTTGGTCATTAAAATTTATCAAGCACTCTACCATGCCAAATGCTGGACTCATTTAATTCATGCAACTGCATTCCTATCGTATAGTATAGTTCATACAACAGTTGCATTCCTATCTTATAGTTGAAGAAATAAAAGCTCAGAAAGGTTAAAGATTTGGCAGGGTCACACAACTAATAAGTAGTGGAATAAGACTTGTTTCACCAAAGTGTATGCTCTCTAGCCACTGTGCTATTCTGCCTTGTCGTTTAACTTGTAATAAATAGAACTAGGATTAAACGTCAGGTCTTATGTATTGGCCCAGGGCTCTTCCCTCTACAGCATCTTGCTGAGAGCACTTTTTACATTACAGACTAAACTTACAGATTCTGCTGCTGAATGGCATCATCTTAGCTCTGGATGAATAAGGTTAAAATCTGAATAGTTCAAAGTATGAGAATATAATTTGTACTTTTGCAGGTTGTAAATGCCTTTTGTCAGCAAATGTCACCTGAGATGAAGGGGAAGGTGCTCACCCGGTTAAAGCACATTGTAGAGCTACAGGGAATCCTGGAAAAATACTTGGCAGGTAAGGGAAATACCCTGGTAGCCCTACTTGGACAGCAGTGAGGAGATAAAGAAGTTAGCTTGTAAGCCAGGCTTAATGATAGCAATGAATGTCCATTTTCCTTCCATCATTATCTCCAAGAGCTCTTTCTGCTTAAGAAAATATAAAACATTGGTTAGGTTTTGGTAAAGTTACGTTGCTTCTTTGGAGGTCAACTAGTAAGTTGCAGTGCCCTTTGACTTCCTAAACATAGTTATGAACCAGGAGTAGAGCTGAAAATTCATAATACCTCTGACCATTAAGTAAACTTGTCCTTTTAAAGTGTTAGCTTGGTTCTCTGGGGAAAACATGGAGCTTCCTAAGTTATCTATGGCCATTTTCCTATGCCAAAACAGCCAGATAACTTGAATGCATCTTATAGGAAGTCGGCCATGCTTGGTAGTTCTAGAAACTAGTTTTTAGCCAATTGAGTAATTAGCATTCCCAGTCTAACAATGGTATATGGTTGTTAAATATTGAGTTTCTGCTGCTATTTATTTCAGTCACACCAGACTGTAGTCCTCCCCTTGCAGCCTTTGACTTGGAAAATTTAGATGTAACACCTCATGCCAGCACTGCATTTTCAGCAAAAATAAAAAAACAAGGAATTACAGGTAAGTTCTTACATATTATTGTCTCCGTGTGAGTCAAATTGAATTGACCTAAGAGGTTATATGCATCAAAGCATCAGTATTGGAGAGATTATATAATTGAACCCTTTCTTTAGCATTTATAATGAACTATAGTGTTGGGTTATAAAATTACTTCCTCTGGCCTTGCTGGCATGGCTCAGTGGTTGAGCGTCGACCTATGAATTAGGAAGTCACAGTTCAATTCCTGATCCGGGCATATGCCAGCATTGTGGGCTCAGTCCCCAGTGGGGGGCCTGCAGGAGGCAGTCGATCAATGATTCTTTCTTGTCATTGATGTTTCTATCTATCTCTCCCTCTCCCTTCCTCTCTGAAATCAGTTTTTTAAGAAATTTACCTCCTATGCCTCTAAGGAGTTTTTAGCAGGTGGTTTCCTAAAGGCAGTGATATTTAGTAAATATGATTATTGATTCCTTGAGTCACTTTTCTCTTTTTGAAACATAAGGAAGAAGGAAACGAAAAGCAGGTGGCAACAAAACATCCTCCCATGACATGATTTCAAAGGAGGATGGTTCAGAATGCGACCCTACACCATCTAATAGAGGCCAGCTGGAAAAGGTATTGGAATGATGCATATCCATGAAGATGTGTGACTGCCCAGTGAGATTAAGAGAGGACCGGCTTTATTGTCTGCATTTCACAGAGAAAAATTAGGGAAAGGAGAGGCAAACAAGCTTCTGTAGGCCTTACAGTGTCCCTGTCAGTAGCAGAGTTCACATTAGACTCCAAGTTCTTATCACAACCACATTGTTTTCCTAATTATTTTCTTGAATATTTTATTTAATTTTTTGCATCCTAGCAGTACTTTGAATTCTTCCTTGTAGTAATTATCAGCTTCTGTCTTTGGGCATAGTTGTAAATATACTCCTTTTAGCTTCTTTCCCCTTCTAATCCCAGATTGTCAACTTGTTGATAGATTGAGATAACATGAAATACTTTGTACAGTTTCTGGTACTTAATAAACTGTAGTTCCCTTTTCCTATAACTCTGCCACTCACAAAGTGGGTTTCATGTGTTTGTGATATTGCCTGAACCACATGGATCCCAATTATTTCTGTTTCTTAGCTACTGTTTATTGAGTATTACACTTGATCTTCGCCAAAAGCTGAGAAGCGATGTTAATTAAGTATTTATTATGTATAATTCCTCTAATCCTCCTAAAAATTCAACATTAGGCCCATTCGGTTTGGCTCATTGGTTGAGCATCGACTTATGAACCAGGTTACGGGCTTGATCCCCAGTGGGGTGTGCAGGAGACAACTGATCAATGATTCTCTCTCATCATTGATGTTTCTATCTCTCTTTCTCCCTTCTCCCTTCCTCTCTGAAATAAGTAAAAAAAAAATTTTTTAAAAATCCAAGGTTAGAAAAAAAATCCAATGTTAGTAATCATATTCAAATTTAATAAATGAGAAAACTAAGACCCAGAGAGGGTAGGTGACTTAGCCAGGGTCACATGGTTAATAAGTGCTTGATCAAGGGCTTGAAGTAAAATCTTGTTTTAAAAAATTTAATTTAGCCCTAGCTGGTTTGGCTCAGTGGATAGAGCGTCGGCCTGTGGACTAAAGGGTCCCAGGTTCGATTCCAGTCTAGGGCACATGCCCCCAGGTTGTGGTCTCGATCCCCAGTGTTGGGGAGCGGGGAGGGCGTGCAAGAGGCAGCCAACCAATGATTCAGAATCATTGATGTTTCTATCTACCTCTCCCTTCCTCTCTGAATTCAATAAAAATATATTTTAAAAATTTTTTTTAATTTAGCCTGGTTGGTGTTGCTCAGTGGTTGAGCAGCAACCCATGTATTAAGAGGTCACCAATTCTATCCCCCATTGAGGGCATATGCCCTGGTTTCAGGTTTGATCCCCGGCAGGGGGCATGCAGGAAGCAGCCGATTGAGCAATATAGATGTTTCTATCTATCCCTAAAATCAATAAAAACATTTTTTTAAAAATTAATTTATTTCCCAGTTACAGTTAACATACAAAATTATATTAGTTTCAGGTGTGCAAATAGACGTTTATATACCTTATGAAGTGATCTCCCCAATAAGTCTAGTACCCGTTTGACACTATGCATAGTTATTACATTATTATTGACTATATTCCTATGCTGTACTTCACATCCCCATGACTATTTTTTTTTTCTTTATTGATTAAGGTGTCACATATTTTTCCTCATCCCCCCATTCCCATCCCCCACCCCACCCCCCTGTTGTCCTTATCCATTGGTTAGGCTTGTATGCATGCACACAAGTCCTTTGGTTGATCCCTCCCCCCTCCCCCCACCCTCCCCTCCCCTCCCTCTGAGGCCCGACAGTCCGATCGATGCATCCTTGTTTCTGGGTCTGTTCTTGTTCATCAGTCTATGTTGTTCATCATTTCCCCTAGATGAGTGAGATCATGTGTTACTAGAAATATACTTATAAGAACTGAATGTGAGACGAGCAATAATAGTTATGCTGACAGGCAAATGAATTAGTCTGTAGTAAGTTTCTTTCTGGACCAACAGTTCTTTTGAGATCCCATTTCAATGTCCACCAGTTTCTTATGTGTACATGTCGGCACTGACTTTTCAGCTCTGGGTGGTGGACAAATGGTGGTAATGCAGGTCCGACTCCCTCTGGTTTGGTCTCGCCCGGACCCAGGGGCGCAGCTTCACCTGGACTCGGGCGCGCGGCCTCACCCGGACCTGGGACCCAGCATCACCCGGGCCCCGGGGCACATGGCCTCACCCGGACCCAGGTGCCCATGACTATTTTTATAACTGGCAGTTTGTACTTAATTTCTTTCACCTTTTTCACCCATCTTCCCCTACCCCTTAACCCCACCCCATCTAGCAACCATCAGTTTGAAGAAGCCAAACCTTTCTGGACATTAAGCTCATAGTTTTCTGTATTATACCATAATACTTTGCTCTGTTTAATAGTTCATCTCTAAGTAGAAAACAACCAAGAACCTCCATGTGTGATGTATATCCCAATATAAATTAGGTGCTCTGTCTTAGGAATATTTAGAGACTTGGGTGAAAGGAAATTAGTGATATGATGAAAATGTAACTTTTTGCATAAGATGAATGCATAATTGCACTTCACAATCTTCATTAAAAATTAGACTAAGTAGAATCCTCATTTATTCTGTTGGTTGCTGCTACTTTCTCCCTAGGAGTTCAAAGGGAAAGAAGAAAAGACAGTGTCACTACAGAATTACCATTTATTATTCCGAGAGCTGGACATGGAGGTCTTCTGTATTCTGCGTTGTGGGCTTCTGACCAAGTTCATCTTAGATACTGAAATGCACACTGAAGTAAGTGACAGCGATGAGATCCCAGAATTTAATCTTCGTTCAGAAAGTGCCTCAGCTCTATTCTTATTTCAAAAAGAACACCATGACATTGAGATAAGTTGGACCCTGGCTTCCAAAACCTTTACGTGTGAAAGTAATGATGAATAGTCATCTTGATGTTTATAAGTTGTAAGTTTTTTACCATGTGCTAGGCGTTATAAAAGATCATGCTAATGAGGTGATCCTTACTTAGTTACTAACTATAAGCTGTTTAGATTACTTTTGTAGAGCAGCTCTGTCTTGATTTATAGAGGTCAGTGCTATTTTCATGGCATTTGATCTGCATCCATGAGATGCTTATCAGCACTTTTTGTGTTTGCCAGTAATCTAGACATTGGCACTTCAATAGTTCATACCACATGATGTTTGCCTTCAGACAGTTCATAATCTAATAAAGGAAATAGACATAACTAGCACTATGTGCTATGTTGATGGTCTGAACTGAACTGAGTACCAATGAAACTGAGGAGAGAATGGTATTTATGAGGAAGTTGGAAATGGAGGACATTTTCACAGAAAAGCTAATTTTTGATATGGGATTTCGCCAGAGTAGAGGTTCTCCAAGTTTAGTAAATTGAGAAATAGCAGATTTTTACAAGAAGGTAAGGTCCTTCAGAATAGAGACAGTATCTCCCCTCCCCCACCCCCCTTCAATCTTTCTACATAGCTTGTACTTGGAGATTTTCCATAAATGTATACCAAGTGAACAATTTGAAGTAATGTATTTCACCTATTCAGTTTCTGGAAATGTGCTACACTTATAAGGATCCTGCCCAGAGTTAACAGCAGCAAAACATTAGGAGAAAGAATATGAAAGAATTATTTAATGAACAGAGAAAAGTACAATTCCCTTGAATTAGTCATTTTTTATCTTAGGGTACTTAGGAAATGTACCTTGGGTCCACCACTGGAAAGATGCACAGAGGCATTTATTTCTAGAGAAAAATTTCGTCTTCCAAAACTATACTGTCTATTAAAATTTTATTTTGATCATTTGAAATTTACTTTAGAAATGCTTGACTTTTTGATTTGTTGACATAGCACAACAGCCATTTATTTATTTGAGGTGGGGGAAATTTCCCCCCTTTTTTTTAATGGTCAGGTTCTTCACCCATTGGGAAGACTAAACATAAAAATGTGCTCCCTTGAGTAGATGGTTAGGACATGGTTGTAGTTATTCTTTCCTTATTCCTTGTGACAGGCTACAGAAGTTGTGCAACTTCAGCCCCCTGAGCTGCTTTTCTTGCTGGAAGATCTCTCCCACAAGGTGGAGAATATGCTGACACCTTCTGTTGCCAGGAGAGTCCCCTTCCTCAAGGTTAGTATAGGCAGAAGCATAGGCCCTGACTTGAGTGGACTTGAAAACAAGTATGTCTTAGTAGTGAATAAGTTGGCATTTTCTCTGGCATAGTGTTTGGGTCACTGGGTAGTATGGTGGCAGCCTCATTGCCAGACCATATTCACCTTGTGTAGAAAGAAACTCTGAAACAAAACAAAAAAGCCACCCAAAACAGGAAGTATATTTCTAAGTGCCCAAGCATTCCTGAATCCCGTTCTGTGCTTGGGTTTTGGTTTTAACAGCCTCCCAGACTAAGCCCATGCCCATACAAATGTGCCATAGCATCTGGTGAAGCAATTGGATGGTGCAAACAACAAAATGTGAAAATTTTAGGTGTAAACATTTAAGCATTAACACATCCAGTTACTTGATTCTTGTTTGTACTTACTATTTGCTCTATTTTCTTATCAGCCTGAATTATTTCTATTTCTTTGTCAGTTTTATCTCATTAGTAATTATGGGTCTATACTTCTCAAATAGTAGTTGTACTCTACAGAAGCCAGTATCTTTGTTATTTGATGACAAAGATCCCTTTTTCAGAATAGATTCTTAGGCAAGCAATTAAGTGGTTTATCCACCCTACCTGGTGGCATAGGCTTAACTAACCCCATAGTGAACTTTTAATTTCAGAGAAGCTATCCAGCAGTTTCTTCCCCAGTAACTCTGGATTTATTATAGGGTAAAGGAAGCCAGAATATTGGGTTGTCACATGTCCAACAGAGAACTGGCCAAGAAATTGTTCATTGTATTGTTCAACTGCTGACCCCAATGTGTAACCATCTGGAGAACATTCACAACTATTTTCAGGTCAGAAGGCTATCTTATTATTATGGAGACTTAGAAATTACTAAGTTAACAAGATAATTCATTTTTGGCTAAGAAATATTGAAAGAAAATGAAGGCAATTGCTGAAGCACCTGTCCTAAAAGCATTTTTTTCCTTTAAGTGCTTACCAGCTGAAAATCACGGTGTAGTTGATGGTCCAGGAATGCAAGCTCAGGAGTACTGCCTAATGTCTTCCTGTTATCAGAGGCTACTGCAGATTTTTCATGGGCTTTTTGCTTGGTGAGTATGTGGCAGGTATGGAAGGTAGAGACAATCCAGTACAGCTTTACTTGACAGTCACCAAGGAACTGAATTATAGAAAAGAAGGAAAAGGCTCCAAAAGACGGAGGTAAATATGATGCTTATTATTGGAGTGCTTTTGTCTGCATCATTTTATTTGATCTCGCACCCTCTGTATCTTAGGGAGTTTCTATTATTTACTTATTTGAAAATTAGATGACTTGCTTTTGGCTAGCCAATATGACCATCAGATTCTTTGCTGAGTTTGTAGGGGCAAACTTTTTGTAATAACACTGGAGAGATTGTTACTTAAGAAGTTGTCATTAAACAAGCTCTGGATAAATTCTAGATTATGTGGTAAAGAACTGAGCACAGTTGGAGCTGGGGTATTTGTAGGTGCCTTCATGGAAGCAATGGGACCTCATCAGGCCCTTGAATGTAGATGGCCTCTGGGAAGGCACAGCATGGATGAAAGGAGAAATGAGGGAAGTGTGTTTTTAAATGCTGTTGTTCCTCAGGGCTGACTCCTCTGTCCTCATTTAAATGCTGTTGTTCCTCAGCCCTGACTCCTCTGTCCTCATTTTATAAGTTTCCTGGGCAATCTCACCTAAGCTAAAATTTGTCTTCTGAGCTATAGGCACTTATATCCAACTGCCTACACAACAGTCTGTTAGATGTGTCATTAACACCTCATACTCATCACATCCAAAATGAAGTGTTTCATCTTTTCCACAGCTCCTTCAGCTTTGCCTGGCTAGGTAAATGGCACCACCAGCTGTCTCAGGCAGACACCAGAAGCTATTCTTTGTCCCTTCCTTTACTGTCCATATTTTTTCTCTCCCACATCTGATCACAAAATCCTGTTGTTTTATGTTCTAAATAGCATCTTTTTTAAAAAAAATATTTTATTGATTTTTTACAGAGAGGAAGGGAGAGGGATAGAAAGTTAGAAACATCGATGAGAGAGAAACATCGATCAGCTGTCTCCTGCACACACCCCCAATGGGGATGTGCCCGCAACCAAGGCACATGCCCTTGACCGGAATCGAATCCGGGACCCTTCAGTCCGCAGGCTGACGCTCTATCCACTGAGCCAAACCGGCTTCGGCCTAAATAGCATCTTAATAGCCATCTCATTCTCCACTGTTTTCAGACTCCCATCATCTCTGACCTGGACTAGGTTAGTTTCACATTTGGTCTCTCTGCCTCCAGTTGCCCTCCCAAGGTCCTTTCTTTACACAGCAGTCAGAGTTATCTTCCCAATGCAAACCCAGTCTTATCCTGTCCCAACTTTGGTTTCTGATTGCCCTTAGATTTTACTTTTTATTATTATTATTATTTATTGATTGATTTTTAGAGAAACATTGATTGGTTGTTTCACTTGTTTTTGCATTCATTGGTTGCTTCTTGTATGTGCCCTGATTGGAGATCAAACCCTCAACTTTGGCATATCAGAATGATGCTCTAACCAACTGAGCTACCCAGCCAGGACCCCCTTAGATTTTTCTTGAGTTCAAACTCGTTTATCTAGATTCTAAGACCTTTTGTTATCTGACTGCTATTCCACTTGTCTTACACCCTATATAGCTTTCGCCTGGAAGGCTTCACACATACTCATCCTTCTACCAGGATCCCCACCTTCCTTGATTCCATCTTTTCTAACTCAGATTTTTGAGTTAGAAAAGCGTTCACTTCCTCAGGCGTCTTCTCCGACCCTTAGGCCAGGTAAGCCTCCTTCCTGCCTCTCTGACCCCCCAGTTCTCTTCTATTACTCTGGTATCCTCTTACGATGAAACTTATTACTTGGTATTATAATTACCTGTTCATTCATCTTCCCTTCTGGATTAATGAGTTTTTTTTTTTTTAAATATATTTTATTGATTTTTTACAGAGAGGAAGAGAGAGGGATAGAGAGTTAGAAACATCGATGAGGGAGAAACATCGATCAGCCGCCTCCTGCACACCCCCCACTGGGGATGTGCCCGCAACCAAGGTACATGCCCTTGACTGGAATCGAACCCGGGACCCTTGAGTCCGCAGGCCGACGCTCTATCCACTGAGCCAAACCGGTTTCGGCTGGATTAATGAGTTTTTTGAGGGCCAAGACCAGTTATTGTTGTATCCCCAGTACTTAAGAACAGTGCCTGACAAAGATTTGAATAGATGCTTCATCATGGAAGTATATTTATGGCAAATAAACACATGCAAAGATGTTCAATAGCATTAATTATTTAGGAAATACAAATTAAAAATCATTGCATGGTTAAATTTAAAAGGTTTACTTTTTAAAAAAATCCTCACCTGATGATATTTTTCCCATTGTTTTTTTTTAGAGAAGGAGGAAGTGGGAGGGGGAGAGAGAGAGAAACATCAATGTAAGAAATCGATTGGTTGCCCTCCCACACATGCCCCCACTGGAGCCAGGGGTCCAACTCACAACTGTGGTACTTGCCCTTGACCGGAATCAAACCCGAAATCCTCAGTGCATGGGCCAATGCTCTACTACTGAGAAACACCAGCCAGGGTGGTACACCCACTTTTAAAAACACTTTCAGGTTCCTTAAGAAGTTAGCCCTGGCCCTTGCCGGTTTGGCTCAGTGGATAGAGCGTCGGCCTGTGGACTCAAGGGACGCGTCTTCGATTCCGGTCCAGGTCACATGCCCCGGTTGGGGGCTCAATCTCAGTAGGAGGCGTGCAGGAGGCAGCCAATCAATGATTCTCTCTCATTGATGTTTCTAACTCTCCCTCTCCCTTCCTCTCTGAAATCAATAATAATAAAAATAATAATAATAAAGAAGTTACCCCTGGAGCCCCAGCTGGTTTGTCTCAGTGGATAGAGCGTCAGCCTATGGACTGAAGGGTCCCGGGTTCAATTCTGGTCAAGGGCACATGCCCAGGTTGTGGGTTCCATCCCTGGTGGAGGGGCGTGCAGGAGGCAGCCAGTCAATGATTTTCTGTCATTTTTTTTCATGTTTGTATCTCTCTCCCTCTCCCTTCCTCTCTGAAATCAATGAAAATATATTAAAAAGAAGAAGAAGTTAGCCTTGGACAGGTAGCTCAGTTGGTCAGAGCATCCTCCTGATACTCCAAGATTGAGGGTTCACTCTCCGGTCAGGGCACATACAAGAAGCAGCCAGTGAGTGCATGGATAGGTGGAACAACAAATAAATGTTTCTCTCTCTCTCTCTCTCTCTCTCTCTCTCCCCTTCTCCCTCCCCCTGCCTTCCCCTCTCTCTGTCTCTCAAATCAACAAATAAAAAAATTTTAAAATAAAAAGTTAGACATACACCTACCATACAACCTAGACATTCCATTCTTAGGTATTTACCCAAGAGAAATAGTAGCATATGTCCACATAAAGTCTTGTGCACAAGTGTTTATAGCAGCTTCATTTGTAATAGCTCCAAACTAGAAACCGCTCCATGTCCATCAATCGGTGAATGGATAAACAAATTATGGTATATCCCTATGGTGGAATACTACATACAACAATATGAAAGAAAAAAGAATTACACTGAATTAAAAGCAAGACCATAAGAGCCCAGCCGTTGTGGCCCATTGGCTGAGCATCGACCCATGAACCAGGAGGTCACGGTTGTTTTTTTTGGGGTTTTTTTTTTTTATATATATATTTTATTGATTTTTTTTTACAGAGAGGAAGGGAGAGGGATAGAGAGTTAGAAACATCGATGAGGGAGAAACATCGATCAGCTGCCTCCTGCACACCCCCTACTGGGGATGTGTCTGCAACCAAGGTACATGCCCTTGACCGGAATCGAACCCGGGACCTTTCAGTCTGCAGGCCAACGCTCTATCCACTGAGCCAAACCGGTTTTGGCGGAGGTCACAGTTTGATTCCCTCTTAGGACACATGCCTGGGTTGCCAGCTCGAGCCCCTGTAGGCGGCATGGAGGAGACAGATGACTGATGATTCTCATCATCGATGTTTCTATCTTTCTCCCATTTCCCTTCCTGTCTCTGAAATCAATAAAAAAACACAACAACAAAAAAACACAAGACCATAAGAGTATGTATTATTTGAGTCCATTTATATGAAATTTTAGAAAAAGCATGTTATTGTGACAGAGTACAGGTCAGTGGTTGCTTAGCATTGGGCGGGAGGATGGAGGGAGGGATGGTTTACAAAGGAATATAAGGAAATTTTTGGCAGTAATGGATATGATCATTATGTTCATTATTTTAATTGTGATGATGACTCATGGGTTTATATGTAAGTCAACTGGTAAATTAAATGTTTTTAATATATGCAGTTTATTGTATGGCAATTGCAACTCAATAAAGCTGTCCAAAGGAAACAGAACCTGACCCATAATAGGCCCTCAGAATATATTTGTTGAAAGGAAGAAAGACTGACTGTCACTGGTGATATGGACATTTTTCTAGAGGAGCAGATCTAGGGAGTTAGATTGTTCTAGGCCTTGAAGGTTAGGCAGAAGAACTTGAATGTTGTCCAGGGAAGCCGTTTTGGAGTTTTATGATCACACCATGATATAATGAAAGCAGTGTTGTAGGAAAATCCTTTTGGCAGCATTGTTCAGGGTGACTGGAAAGGAATGCAAAAAGACCAGTCAAAAGGTGTTGCCATGATCTAGGCTTGTGATGATAAGGACCTGGTCAAGAGTGATGGCCTTGGGCCCTGATCAGTTTGGCTCAGTGGACAGAGCATCGGCCTGGGGACTGAGGGGTCCCAGGTTCGATTCCGGTCAGGGGCATGTACCTTGGTTGCAGGCACGTCCCCAGTGGGAGGTATGCAGGAGGCAGCTGATGGATATTTCTCCCTCATCGATGTTTCTAACTCTCTGTCCCTCTCCCTCCCTCTCTGTAAAAAATCAATAAAATATATTAAAAAAAAAAAAAAAGAGTGATGGCCTTGGCTTGGAAAGAAAGGGACTGAAGGAAAGATAATCTGAAGATAGAATAGTTAAGACTTGGAGAAGGAATAAGTTCTTTATTGAGTACCTATTATGGATTAGACATTGATTTTGCAATTTGACAAAATTATTCCTGGTGTTTTGTTTGTTTGTTTGTTTAGAGAAGACTATTACTTAGCCCTAAAATGCAGGGAATGAAGGAGAGCATTTTCCCTTGAAATTAAACCTAGGTGAACTATTAGGTTTTGATGGAAAGACTTTTAGGTACATTTCAACTTCTAGTCTAATACTCAGAGCTATGACTGAATTTGGCTCTTCACTACTTTGAGTACTTTAGTTCTGCTTTTTCTTCTGTTGACTTACTGATGGTACAGACTGGAGGCCAGGCTCCTCAAATGCTGTCCAAGCAATCTTCCTAAAACTAAGCCTAACCATCTTACCTTGACTTTCCCTTAGGAGTGGATTTTTTCAACCTGAAAATCAGAATTTACTGTACTCAGCCCTCGAGGTCATTACTAACCGACTGAAGCCGAGAGAGCCTGACCAGTCCTTGGAGGAATTGCTTAGGTGGGTCCAACTACATATCTCAGAGAGTTTCCCAGGACACTCCTAGGAACAAGATTTCTTGGAAATAACTTGGGTGTCTCTTGGTAGAGAGGGAAATTGATATTTTTAGCTCCTTTTCCTTAGTTATATAAGCTTTCTCTCCTGTGTACAGTATTCAGATAAATCCTGAAGCATTATAAACTGCTGAACAAATCATTCTAAATCTTCATGCATCTTTCATTATGTAAAGTTTGCCTTTCAGGTAATGACAATGACGGCACTGACCATCTACAGTCAATTCTTGACTATCCTGAGGCCTGCTCTCTCTCTCCCAGTAGCGTTGAGTAATTAGGTAGCAGCTAGTTGTCACTGATTGCCTGTATCCTTCCCCCAATCTTGGCAGAAAAAAGAGCCTAGGTTGGGTGCTAGGCAGTGGAGGAGGGAGCTGAGGAGATCTAAGGGGCATGACTCCCAGACTCCTATCCCAACTTCAATCAGAGTTAATTGAGTCTTTCTCTCACCTCCCCTGAGAGCCTAGGCCAGTGGTCGGCAAACCGGCTCGCGAGCCACATGCGGCTCACGAGCAGCGGTTTGCCACTCTGTTGACTAATGAGTTTGCCGACCACTGGCCTAGGCCATCGCTGGTTCTGCAATCAATACTTGTCATCTCTACCTTTAAGGCAGGACTTTATTTCATTTTAAATATACTACTTTTAAATTTGTTTGACCTCCTTCCCACCAATCAATCAGAAGTTGAGTTTTATGTCAGTTAGAATTTTGGATTAATTGTGATTCCCATCTCCCGTTACCTCAGTGTATTTTTTTTTTTTTACCTCAGTGTATTGAAAGCTGACCCTATATGGTATATTTATTAAAAGCTCTGCTTTATAATTTCCTTTTGCTTTTTCCCCATGAACCCAGAATTTAAACATTTTTCAGTGTGTTGCTTAAAGCCTTAAAGAGCAAGTAATTGATCCAGGGTTGCACATATAAACATGGCCTAGACTAGTACATGGGAATCTTTGTATACATGACCTCTTCAAGGCCAGCATTCTACCCACTGGACTCTGTACTGTTCTGGCTTTATCAATACAGGGAAAGAACATTGCTACTAAAGCACCTGAAAATGAAGATTCTGATTAACCATCACTTAAATGGACTTGGATAATTCATGAATTTAGATAATACTTGTGATGCCTTTTTTTTTTTCTTTTTTCCTTACAGCCAAAGTTTCCATTACTTGCAGAATTTCCATCACAGCATTCCTAGTTTCCAATCTGCTCTTTATCTCATCAGACTTTTGATGGTCATTTTGGAGAAATCTAGAGTTCCTACTCAGAACAAAGAAAAAATTGGTGATGTAGTCAGATCCTCTTTTTTTTTTCCCTTCACAAATAGGATTAATATCTCAAGCTTGTAAGCTTGGGGCTTCCTAGGACCTTATATGTAAACTAGAGGCCCAGTGCACGGATTCGTGCATGGGGGGTGGGAGGGGTCCCTCAGCCTAGCCTGTGCCCTCTCGCAATCCAGGACCTCTCGGGGGATGTAGCAGTGCACCAAGCGGCAAGAGGCCAGGGAGGAGCCCGAGCCATTGCTGCGCCACTTGTGCTCATCTTGGCCCGCTGCGCCTGCCATCACTGTTCAGAGTTGGGAGAGGCTCCCGCCACTGCAGCTGAGCTTGCCAGCTGTGGGCCTGGCTTCTGGCTGAGCGGCGCTCCACCTGTGGGAGCGCACTGACCATCAGGGGGCAGCTTCTATGTTGAGCATCTGCCCCCTGATGGTTAGTGCGCATCATAGTGACTGGTCGACCGGTCGTTATGGTTGCTTAGGCTTTTATATATATAGATATAAATCCCTCCATAACTGCACATGTGCCCGCTTGCTATGCCAAGGACATTTCCCTAGAAAGAGCTATATACTAGTAACTGCTGTCTGGTGACATTGCTTAATGTGAATTTGGTTAGTTCAGTTGGCTAGATAATTTTGTTTGACTTACATTTGTTCTTGTCATTTTATTTTATTTTTATAATTATGTGAGATATTTGACCAAAAGGAACATAAACCATGAGGTTAATAAAATGGGAGAAAAAGGAGAAATCATGATTAAGGGTAAAGGCCTGGTCCCATCCATGTTTTTTTTTCTTTTAACTGTCTTTTGTCATAGCTCTTGGAATGCAACTCATTGATCACACATCCTAATTGGCAACACAGACAGAAAGCAGGCAGAAAATGCAAAACAATCCTTTGTTATTTCCTGTTGATTAAAAGGGGAAAGTTTGATCTGAATCCATGAGGCTACTGCCCAGGAGGAACAAAATTGGCTTTCCTACTGCCTAGCATCATTCCTTTTCTCTGTATGTGTCTGTGTAGTTTATATTTGTGTGTGTGTTAAGATGGGGTAATAGAGTGGGACATGTTGGGTCTTAGACAAATGTGTTTATTTCTGATAGAATGGTCAATGGAGCAGGAACCCAAATTGTCTTTTAGATCAGGAACCTTATAGTAAATAGAAAAGAATAATTTTTTTGATCAATAATGATCCCCCAAAGCCTGAAAAACAGGTCTATTTTCCATGCATGAGATAACTTTGTCTTGTTTCTCCAATAGCTTCCCTTGCCAGACATTTCCTCTGTCGGATATGGCCAAGTGGGGAAAAAGAGAAGAGCAGTATTCCTAATGACCAGCTCCATGCTTTGCTGAGGTGAGGTGCTCCATTCTTCTCCATGAGCCAAGCAGTCTTCCATTTGCCACTATTGGGGTCCCTCATCTGGTCAAAGACTAAGAAATTACCTTGGTTAGGGAGAACTTGGAAGCAATGAAGTTAATTTGAAATTAACAAAATTTAGGAAAGGTGGATCATAAGATCCTCTAGTTCTGTTTTCTATTATCATTATTATTATTATTATTATTATTATTATTATTATTATTGAGTCAAAGAGGAAGAGGAGGAGTCTGCAATTATATCCTCCTTTGTTAACCAGCAAGTCAATTATTTATTGCCTACCATATCAAGACACATTCATCACTTCCAAGGTGTCTAACTGTATTTCTAATTGAGACATCTTTTTCTTGCCTCCTGTCATGTTTATGGAACCTTAACTTTATTTAAAAATATTTTTAGCCCTAACCGGATAGAGCATCGGCCTGCGGACTAAAGGGTTCCAGGTTCGATTCCGGTCAAGGGCATGTACCTTGGTTGTGGGTACATCCCCAGTAGGGGGTGTGCAGGAGGCAGCTGATTGATGTTTTTCTCTCATCAATGTTTCTAACTCTCTCTCCCTCTTCATTCCTCTCTGTAAAAAAAAAAATCAATAAAATATATATTTTTTAAATATTTTTTATGTCTAGTTGTTTTAAAGCTTAATAACTGGTAATAGCTCAAGAAAAAAATCTTGGTTTAGAAATTCTGTAACGTGTTCATACTCCTGTGGCTGTCAATGCAGCATCTACCTGGAACACACAGACAGTGTTCTGAAGGCCATAGAGGAGATTGCTGGTGTTGGTGTTCCAGAACTGATCAACTCTTCTAAAGATGCATCTTCTTCCACATTCCCTACGCTGACCAGGTAAGAGAGTTCTCTCCTCCAGTTCTTTACAGTAGAATCATGCTGTCCAATATATGTAGTTTCCAAGTAACTACCTTACTCTTCATCTGATCCTGATAGAGGTGGTAGGTTCAGTTAACTCATTGAATGTTCATTATGCATTCTTTCTAAGGGGCTCTCAGCCTAATTATGTGAGAGGACCTTATGTTTTTTATTGATTTCATAGAATAAGGGAGAGGGAGAGAGAGAGAGGAATATCAGTAATGAGAAAGAATCATCGATTGGCTGCCTCCTGCACGCCCCTCACTGGAGCTTGAGTTGGCAACCTGGGCATGTGCCCTGACCAGGAATCGAGCCTACAACCCTTCTGTGCACGGGCAACATTCTTAACCACTGAGTAACACCGACCAGGGCTCACTTAATGGGTTTTGTATCTCGTAATATTAATAGTTATCTTACATTCGTATAGTATTTACAGTTTATAAAGCACTTTTGACATTCTTTATCTCAGTTGATCTTTTTGAAGATTCTGTGAGGTGTATCCTTAATCTTGTTTTACTGATGAGGGAAAGGTTAGAGGAGGAAGTTGTTTAACCTTACATGGGCAATAAAGTAAATATGGAACTAGGAATCTAAAGTTGGATTTTCTCACCACTTCTTCCCTGCTCTTTCCATACCACCACACTATCTCCCTTCATAAAGTGAATTCCATTGTTTCACAAGCCATCTTTTTTGGCTCATTTCTAAATTCTTATCAATTCCCCATCCTCTCACAGTCAACCCTAGTGAAAGGACATTCAGAGAGGTGGGAAAGGAAATGATATTTGGTTCCTTGGCTTCTTCCCAGGTAGCTCTTTCTAACCAGTGCATCATTGTGTGTTCATGCATGCCTTTCCCTCTCCTAGGCACACCTTTGTCATTTTCTTTCGTGTGATGATGGCTGAACTAGTGAAGACGGTCAAAGGTCTTCAGGCTGGCACAGCAGCAGACTCTCAGCAGGTGAGTCAAATACTCCCACCCCAAGAAATAGACTTTGGATTACACTAAGTCCTCAATATCGTCGATAGGTTCTTGGAAACTACACCTTTAAGTGAAACTTTGTATAACTAAACCAATTTTACCATAGGCTAACTGATATACACAAGAGTTAAGTTTCTACAGCATATTTCTGATCACAAAACCAAACTTCTAAATAAAGACCTATAGTACTTCTAATATTAAACATTGAAATGAATGTGAGCTATACATATATATATATATTTTTTAATTTCTTTATTGATTAAGGTATCACATATTTGTCCTCATCCCCCCATTCCCATCCCACACCCCTCCCCACGCATGCCCCCACCCCCCTATACATATATTTATGAAAGACTAATAAAAAGAAGTAAGATAATTATTTTCCAACCCATGAATACCAGTTCAGAGTCAGGATGGTTGGAGTCAATCCTGCAGCTCAGGGTGCAAAGAGGGAACCCACCCTGGACAGGATGCCCTTTTTTTCCACAGCAGGGCTCTTTTACACTCACACACACACACACACACACACACTCAGACTGGAACATTAGATATTCCAATTAAGCTAATGTGCACATCTTTGGGATGTGGGAGGAAACTGGAGTGCTGGAGAAGACCTATTCAGACATGAGGAAAATGTGCAAACGGCACACAGAAAGTGGCCCTGGCTGTGAATTGATCCCCCCCGCCCCCCACCACCACCACCATTGCTACAACAAAATAATTCCGTTATTCAAGGATCTGCTGTACTTTCTTGGGTCCGGGGTTTCTCCTAAGCTATTTCCTTTGATTTACTGAGAGCCAGGATTTTTTTTTTTTTTTTTTTTCTGGCTTAATATCCTTTCCTTCTAATTGGAAGTGAGAATTGGGCTCTGTTTTCCCTGGTTACTGCACAGGGAAAAGCCTAGACTGCTCCATAGGCCCTAGCTCTGGGAAAAAAAATGTCTCTGATTGCAGCTTCAGTGCCCAGCAGTGTGCTGCTCGTGAGCCGGCTTGAGGTGAACAAGCCTGTTTGAGATGCAGTCATCCGGGGCCTTGGTGTCCTGCTAACCAGAACTAAACTAGAACCACTAAGAGCACAGGCTAGCATAGGGAATCACAGAAGCCACAGGGAGCTGATGGCCAGTAGGTATATTTCAGAGGCTTTTCTCCACCTGGAAATTACTGAAGAGGAATCATTTTATTAGAAAGTCTCATAAGGTACCCTGATATTATATATACACAGGCCTCAGATCCAACTGGGGGGTGCACTAGTTGCCACATCTATTTAGCAGGGTAATTGGCTTATATCTCTGAATATTTGTATGATTCAAGAACCATGTATTAGTAGGAATACAAAAAGAGACATATTTTGTTGTGATTCGGAGGTGCCTGTATATTTGGCTGTCCCCAGATTCATGAAGAGAAGCTTCTCTACTGGAACATGGCTGTTCGAGACTTCAGTATTCTCATCAACCTGATAAAGGTGTGTATGGAGACTCCTTGACCCATCTCACTGGCTGACTGCAGAAATCAACAAGGGTCCTGGTTTCCAAATGGACTGTCCCTGCTCCTCTCCCTGCCCTGCCTTGGGGACCTGCTCTCTCTGTCGTCTTCCCTTGTGGCCCTACCCATCCTGGATCACCCCTTCTTCTCTCCCCAGGTGATATCTTTTTCCTTCTGTCCCTTCCTCCTTATCATCTGTGCCACAATACTTGCTATTTAATGGCTCCTTGCACATATCATTCTCCTACTCTCTCCCCCCTCATCATGGGTCCTCTGTAATCTGCCACATACCCTACTATCTCCCTCTTCCAACACTGAATGCCTTCATTATCCCTGCACACACTCTGCTCTCACCTATTCGAGGATTTTGCTCAAGCTACTCTCCGAGCTTACAATGTCAGACTCTCCTTTCCACCTCTCATCCACTCTTTCTTAAGGCTTCAGATCAAGGTTTTGAATCTCTATAATGCCCTCTTTTTAACATCTCACTTGGAATAAATTACTTGTTCTTTTTTGCTCCCCTCTGCCTTTTCTCGAACTTTAATTATTATGGTTACTTTATTCTTTGTGATTAATTTAACTGTTGACAGACCTTCTTCATTTTAGAATTCTCTACCATACCCAGAGTTGTGCTTTACACAATGAGAAAGAAGCTGGGATGCTCAATGGAGCAGACCTCAGCTTTGGTTTCTTGCCTTTCATCTCTCCAGGTGTTTGATAGTCGTCCTGTTCTGCATGTCTGTCTAAAGGTGAGAGGTTGACCAGAGCCCACTTTGGTATTTACTCTTCTCTGGACAGGGCATTAGCTGGGAAGAATTGACCAGAGCCCACTTTGGTATTTACTCTTCTCTGGACAGGGCCTTAGCTGGAAAGAATTGCTTAATACTTTGCTCACAAGCCAGAGTCTCCAGAATCAGTGCTAACAGATGGTAGTATGGAAAAGACAGTGGATACATTTTCTTATACTAGTTGGATAACAAGAGAAACCAATTTTCCTATGAGTTTGAAAACTTTTGATTCAAGTCTTAGAACTAGGAGGAACAGCTTCAGGAACAATAATCACTCCCTGCCATTCCTTCCCAGGCAACAGGGAGGAAGGAGGAATACATGATTCCTCTTTTTAAAGCCATGGCTAAAAATAAATAAATAAAAATTAAAGCATACAAGTGGCTTCTTGAATATGAGAGCTGATATCCTCGTAACTGCTGAACTCCTCTCTCAATTGAGTAGCCCAAATTAGCCCAAGATTTGATGGTATATCCAGTGGGTTAAGAGCTAGTGAGTGTTATGGGGAGAATATGGGGAGAATATTTGATGGTATATCCAGTGGGTTAAGAGCTAGTGAGTGTTCTTTCCCCCCATTCCTGATCGTTTCTTCAAAGTGGATGTCACCACATTCTTATCTCCTGGCCTCTGCCTTTTTACTCACTCCATCCTGATGCTAGTGTAGGAGATGGGTGAGTAGGGGGAGTGATTTATCTGATTGGTAAATTTGGCAATTGGGCATGTGCTTTCTTAGCTCTATCCAATTTTTTTCTTCTTGGGAGTAAGTTGTCCTCAGGGATCTGGGATTCCCCTTTGTTCTTCTGTACCCTCATTCTTAAGGTGAGCAAGGCCCCTGCCCATTAGCTGTGTCTAGGTTAGGTGGATCTCCCTAATTCTGGGCATAGTTAGCAGGCCCATTTAGTTTTACTAAGCTTCATTTTCCAAATTAACCTTTTGGACACCTCCCAATTTATTTTTTATGCACAAAAATAAAGTATTTGGATGGTGTTATGTTACTCCAGGCAGGGGCTTTTTAGGTGAAAGACCTCAGCTAGTGTCATCACCAGTGTTTCTTTTTTCTTCAGTATGGGCGTCTCTTTGTGGAAGTATTTCTGAAGCAGTGTATGCCGCTCCTAGACTTCAGTTTTAGAAAGCACCGGGTAAGAACTGAGGGCAGAGAACTAAAACATTCTCTATACAGTTTGATCAGAAGATACATGCATGGTGACGCTTGGGCTGGGCATGGGGGCAGTACCTTTGCCCAGGTTCTGGGCCACAGTTCTACCTGGGCATCTTTGGTCCACTTCACCTATCACCCATTTAGAAGGAATATTCCAAATTAGGCTGAGCTGAGACCCCCTTCTGGTTGAAACCCACCTTCCTACTTCTCCAGATCTTGGGGTGGTCGTTCCCTATAGCTTGGTTTTATTGTGTTGCTGCACTCCCAGGACCTGTTGTTTGCTTATTCTTTTGTGCTTCTCTGGTTCTACTTTCAATAATAATTTTTTTTAAGAACTCATATACACTAATCCTATCTAATAAAAGAGTAATATGCAGATTGACCATCACTCCAACACACAAGATGGCTGCTCCCATGTGGTCAAAGATCCTGCCCCCATGTGGACACAAGATAGCCACCATAATATGGCCAGCAGGGGAGGGCAGTTGGGAGGGACCAGGCCTGCAAGGGAGGGCAGTTGTGGGCGATCAGGCCAGCAGGAGAGGGCAATTGGGAGGGACCAGGCCTGCAAGGGAGGGCAGTTGGGGGTGATCAAGCCTGCAGGGAAGGGCAGTTAGGGGTGACCAGGCTGGCAGAGGAGGAAAGTTGGGGGCGACCGGGCCTGCAGGTAAGGGCAGTTAGGGGGGGACCCAAGCCTGCAGGGGAGAGCAGTTGCGGGGGACCAGGCCTGCAGGGGAGAGCAGTTAGGGGTGACCAGGCCGGCAGGGGAGGGCAGTTAGGGGCAAACAGGCTGGCAGGGGAGCAGTTAGGCATCAACCAGACTGGCAGGGGAGTGGTTAGGGGGTGATCAGGCTGGCAGGCAGAAGTGTTTAGAGGCAGTCAGGAAGGCAGGCAGGTGAGCAGTTGGGAGCCAGCAGTCCTGGATTGTGAGAGGGATGTCCAACTGCCCGTTTAGGCCCGATCACAGGCAGTTGGACATCCCTCAAGGGTTCCAGATTGTAGAGGGTGCAGTCTGGGCTGAGGGACACTCCCCACTGTGCACAAATTTTGTGCACCAGGCCTCTAGTACACTAATAAAAGAGAAACATGCAAATTAACCATCACTCCGCTACACCCACAAGCCACGCCCACCAGCCAGTCAGGAGCGAGTATACAAGTTAACCCAACTAAGATGGCGGCCGACCACGGAGCTGGAGCAAGCAGGAGGCTTGGGTTGCCCCAGCAATGGAGGAAGCCAAGTTTCCCGCCCGCCCTGCCCGGCCCTGGCCTCAGCTCAAGGCTACAAACTTTCAATTATAGAAGATAAATAAATCCCAAATACCAGGGCCTCCACTTGGGTCGCGGGGGGGGGGTGGGAGGTGGGGAACGTGGCCAGCCTGCAAACCACCACAGGCCCCTCACCCAGGCCGCCCCATGCCCCAAGGGAACCCCCACCCTGATTCAGGACACCCTTCAGGGCAAACCAGCCTCCCCACCCCACCCCCCCCTGTGCACCAGCCCTCTATCCTATCTAATAAAATAGTAATATGCAAATTGACCATCACTCCAACACACAAGATGGCCAGCAGGGGAGGGCAGTTGGGAGGGACCAGGCCTGCAAGGGAGGGCAGTTGTGGGCGATCAGGCCAGCAGGGGAGGGCAGTTGGGAGGGACCAGGCCTGCAAGGGAGGCCAGTTAGGGGCAATCAGGCTGGCAGGGGAGTGTTTAGGGGCAATCAGGAAGGCAGGCAGGCAAGCAGTTGGGAGCCAGCAGTCCTGGATTGTGAGAGGGATGTTCCAGATTGAAGAGGGTGCAGGCTGGGCTAAGGGACACCCTTTCCCCCCCCCCCCCATGCATGAATTTCGTGCACTGGCCCCTAGTTTGTTTCATAAACTCTTTGCTGTTATAATGGATAGTCTTGAGAGTTTTGTTTTTTGTTTTTAATTTAGCCAAGTGGGATCCAGGGCTAGAGTAGTGAAATCAGGATAAAAACAGGTGATTTCTTACATATATTTATCAAATTAAACTTTACAGCACACTCTTACAGTACTTGATTGCTCTCTCACAACCCTGAAAGAAAGGAGGGAGGACAGTTAGAAAGCACTTCTCCTATTTAGGGCCAAATTAAGATGATTATTGATATACAATTGGAACTTTCGGAGTTTATCCTTTTTAGAGCCCTTGATTGCAAGGGTATCTTGCATCTAAAATGAAATGAGAGTATTTCAAATGGCACTTGGGAATTTTGTTGGTTATAGGAAGATGTTCTGAGCTTACTGGGAACCTTCCAGTTGAACACAAGGCTGCTTCATCACCTGTGTGGGCATTCCAAGGTAAGAGGGAAAGCAGGTCACATCACCCGCCTGCTTATTGGCTTCAACAACAGTTGTGATTGGGAGATACAGAGACTTCAGTTTCTTCTTCCTTTTTTACGTGTCTAGAGCCTTTATTTCTGAGACCGTATCTGCCCAAAGGCAGTTTATTCAAAGTGATCAAATCTTTAGGTGCTGGTTAAGAATGGACAATCATCTAGAGAGTTCTGCATCTGAAATTTGACCCAAACTCCATAGCTCTATTTCCTTCTTTGGTGAGAGAGATAGAATATTGGTGTATGTGTTAATGCTGCAAAATATATGGGGTAGGAGGAATTATGTAAGTGATGACTCTGTGGGAGACAAGAGGTGGTTCTAAAAGTAGCTATCCTTAGCACTTTTCAGCTGTACTGCTTGTCAAGAAACACATCTATCTCCTGTGAGAACATTTTAGCATTAAAGGACTTTTCCACTTGCAGCCTACAGTTGAACCATTGTTTCTTTTTGTCTGAAGGAGCACAGAACCTTCATATTTAACCATAGAGTTCTGCAGTCACTGGCAAACTGAATGATTTTGGATTCAGTTTTTATTACCTCCTCCCCTGGTTTTAACTTTAGAAGGTACTGAACAGTGAAATTTTAAGAACTCTCTGAGCTAAACAGGGCTGATATCTGTTGTTTAATATCAGTGTAATAATACATGTTCAAGAATATTTTAGGTCAATTCATTAATAATTAGTCAATGAGAGGTTATGAAGAGGAACCTAGTGGTGGTATGTGTTCTAAGCTCTCTTAGCTTGAAAGACAACTGCCACTCTCTTTGGAGTACTCTGCCAAACCACTGCTGTTTGATGGGACATGTCTCTGGCCTATACTGACAAGGCTTATGCTCTTCTATACAGTGTTCAGAATGTCAGGAATGCATAAGTTTCTGTATAGGAAATGTGGAATCATGATGAGAAACCAGATGAGTTAGGTGCATTTGTTTCCATTCAGATTCATCAGGACATGAAACTCACCAAGCATGTGCCTTTTCTCAAAAAGACCTTGGAGCTGTTAGTTTGCAGAGTGAAAGCCATGCTTATCCTCAACAATTGCAGGGAAGCTTTCTGGCTGGGTAATCTCAAAAACCGGGACTTGCAGGTAAGCCTGGGCCCTGCCAGCGATAATCTCCTACTCCCTTTCTTTGAGAGAGCATTGGAAGATATGTAAGGGAGGATGCTTAAGCCCTGCCCTGTCAATAAGAGTGCTTTTCTCTTAAGTCTGGGCCATTTAGCTCTTTAAGTTAGGGTATATTGCCTATGGGCCCTGGTCACAGGCTGCACCCCTCATCCCAGCCAGCAAAGGCACCAAAACGTGCTATTTATACAAACAAGGCTTCAGATATAGAGAAGCCAGATCCATAAAGCCTCTCTCCTCAGACAGAGAGGTATATATAAGTCCTACTGAGGGTAGATTCATAATGACATTTTTTAATCTGGAAAAACATTTTTGTATATGGACAAACTTTAAAAAATTGTTTTGGGTTTTTTTCTAAACCAGTCTGTTTTATTCCTAAAAGTATTCTTTGGCTAATTTTAACAAGTGAGCATTTCCAAGGTCTTTCAATTGTCTTGACTGACTGAAATCTCATGTTGCTTATAGTACTGCTTTGGAGTTATAGTAGTTTTGAAGTAGGGTTCAAGCCCTTCTTTATATATGTATATATTTTTTTTTATTGATTTCAGAGAGAGGAAGGGAGAGATAGAAACATCAAGGATGAGAGGGAATAATTGATTGGCTGCCTCCTGCATATTCCCTACTGGGAATCAAGCCCACAACTCAGGCATGTGCCCTGTCCGGAAATCGAACCGTTACCTCCTGGTTCGATGTTCAACATTGAGCCATCCTGGCCGGACCAAGCCTTTAATCATGTTTATAATATCTGAGCTTTATAATCTTATATGTGAAAAAAAAATAGCACCCCATAGAATTAGCTTTCTTTCTTCACATCAACTTTATGAGATAAATACTATTGTTACTATGAGAAAATTGAAGCTCTGAGAGGTTAAGTAACTTACCTAAAGTCATTCAGCAATAGGTGAGTGGATTCAAGGTTTGAGTCCATACAGTCCTGTTCCAGAGTTGATGTTCTTAAATCACTTCAGTGTACTCTCCTTCAGCCTCTACATGGCCATCCATGGTTGGTGTGTTGGTGCTCATATACCTTAAGGTATTTGGAAAATTTTATAACTATATTTAACATTAACTGAGAGAGTCTGGCCTTGTAAAATGTAGTATAATATTAGAATACAAAGGTGGACTTTTTGTAAAAACTGCATATTGTATCAGAGCCACATGTATCTCAGAAACCTTGGGTTGATGATCACTTCTCTAGATGCTGGGTCCCAGTTTGGTGCCATGTTTAACGACATTTGAATGGCTAGAATATCTTCTTTTGTATTGCCTGTAAGCTAAGCATTTCTCCCACATGTGATCACTTTAACCCCACCATTAATCTTGGCCCATCCACATTTAGGGTGAAGAGATTGTATCCCAGAATTCCCAGGAAAGCAGAGCAGATGAGAGTGATGATGACACATCATCCCAGGTCTCCAAGAGCAAAGCAACAGAGGTATCTCTTCATAAAGCACCAGAATGTGGCATTGATGTTGCACTTCCTTAATTATTCTGAGTTGGTAAAGTGCAGAAGTTTCCCTGTTTCTGTTTATAATCAAAGGCTTCTATGCCTATCTCCATTCCCTCCCTCCAAAAAAGCTTCTGTGCTTCTATGAGTTCTGTGGGGGCCGGGAAAAAACCCTCCCAATTAAAATCATTCTCGGGTATCTCAAGTTGTGGCATGTGTTACAGAGTTGAAAATTCCCTTCCATTATAACCTATATTCCCTGAATTCATGTCTAAAATCATTTTAAAAGGGAGAAAGGACAGAATGTTCTGTGAATATTGAGAAGATTGAGTTAAACCATTTAACCTTTTGCACTCGATGTCGAGTGTGACTCAACACGGTTAGCATTAAAATAAAGGAATCGAGAAAAAAGCCAGCGAGTGCAAAGGGTTAAATGTTGTTTTACTATATAAAATAGAAATGTGAATACATTTGGTAGAAGCACAGAATAAAAAACTGCCACTCCTGAGGATTAAAATAAAAGTAGGGGTCCTTATTCTTTTCTGGGCTACTACAGATACTTTTTTAAAAAATATATTTTTTTATTTCAGAGAGGAAGGAGAAATAGAGAGAGAGATAAAAACATCAATGATGAGAGAGAATCATCGATCGGCTGCCTCCTACACACTCTACACTGGCAATCAAGCCACAGCATATGCCCTGGACATATGCCCTGACCCACACCAGCGTAATACAGATACTTTTAAAACTTTAAAGAAAGCTAGAGAAAAAAGAATCCTATATAATAAAAGGCTAATATGCAAATCAACCGAATGGCAGAATGACTGGTTGCTCTGATGCGCACTGGTCAGGGAGCAGATGCTTGACGCAGGATCTGCTTCGTGGTGGTCAGAGCACTCCCACAGGGAGAGCACCGCTCAGCAGAAGCCAGGCTCACGGCTGGTGAGCGCGGTGGCGGTGGCAGTGGCCTAAGCCGTCAGTCAGACATCCCCCAAGGGCTCCCAGACTGAGAGAGGGTGCAGGCCAGACTGAGGTTTCCCCCCCGCCCCAGTGCACAAATTTCATGCACCGAGCCTCTAGTCTATATATATAAAAGCCTAAGTGACCAGCCGGTAGCTTTGATGACCACCAGGGGGCAGACGCTCAACGCAGGAGCTGTCCCCTGCTGGTGAGTGCGCTCCCACAGTGGGAGTGCCACTCAGCTGACGGCTGGCGAGTGCAGCTGTGAGCCTCTCCCGCAGACACTCCCCCTGTGCGCCCGAGTGGCAGCGGTAGCAGGTGCAGTGGGGCCAGGATAAGTGGGAGCAGCGAGGCTCCCAGCCTGGGCTCCGGCTCCTCCCAGGCTGCCTGCTGCTTCCCACACTACTTTGTGCTGTGCAGGATCAATGCGGACAGCAGGCTGGAGCCCTACAAGCTGGAGGGTAAGGCCGGGCTATGGCTGCACAGAGGTCCACTGATCCCCGGACCAGGCCAAGGGACCATACTGGTGCACGGATTTAGTATGTTTATGGTACAATTCAGCTGAGTTATAGATACAAAAAAACTCAGATTTAAGAACCCCTGTTGTGGAATCTCTATAATGCAATTTGAGGCTGCTGCAGAAAGATCATCTAGTATAAAAAAATTATTTTATTATATGGTCCTCTGTATAGTATACCTCTGTATAGTATACCTTTTTGTCATAAAAAAAAAAATTGAGACAGACAATATCCTATTTCTCCTAACATTCCTCCCAGATTAGAGTTACAGGTCAGAGAAAATTTGATGCTGGATTACTGTTGAGGTACACCAGATTTTTATTTTACAATTTTTTTTTCTTTTTCTTTTTTTAATCCTCTCCCGAGGATATTTTTTTCCATTGATTTTTTAAAAATATTTTTATTGGTTTCAGAGAGGAAGGGAGAGGAAGAGACATAGAAACATCAATGATGAGAGAGAATCATTGATCAGCTGCCTCCTGTACGCCCCCCACTGGGGATTGAGCCCACAACCCGAGCATGTGCCCCTGACTGGAATGGAACTTGGGAACCTTCAGTCCGCATGCCGACACTCTATCCACTGAGCCAAACCAGCTAGAGCTCCATTGATATTTTTAGAGAGAGTGAAAGGGAGTAAAGAGGGCGGAGAGAGAGAGAGAGAGAAAAATGGATGTGAGACACACACATTGACTGGTTTCCTTCCACACATGCCCTAACTGGGGCCAGTGATCGAGCCTACAACTGAGGTACATATCCTTGGCCAGGAATTGAACCCTCGAGCCTGCGATCATGGGCTGTTGTTCTCTAACCACTGACCCCAATTGGCCAGGGCCAGAATTTAAAAATTTTTTTTGTTCAGGTTTTTAACAGATTTCAGAGAGGAAGGGAGAAGTAGAGAGAGAAAGAAACATCAAAGATGAGAATCATTGATCAGCTACCTCCTTCAGGTCCCCCACTGAGGATCGAGCCCACAACCCAAGCATGTGCCCTGACTGGGAATCAAATTGTGACCTCCTGGTTCATAGGTCGACCCCCAACCACTGAGCCACACCAGTTGGGTCCCTAGGCCTGGCCGGTGATCAGGGCCGATTGGAGCCTTCTGGCTGCCAGCCGGGGCCTTCCTTCGTTCTGCGCTGTCCCATGGTGGTCAGCACACATCATAGCGAACGCGCGAACTCCCAGTCTCCTTGTCGAATTCTCGAGGGGACACTTTGCATATTAGCCTTTTATATATATAGATACCCACTATGTTCCTATGTAACATACATGCAGTAGTGCAGAAGAACCATGGCTTATTTTTAAGTTATGCAAATTTGGTTGGTGCAGAGTGGCAATAATCCGTTTCAAACGGCCTCCCTTGGATTAGAGGTCATGATAAAAAATGACTCATTTTTCAGATGAATGATTTAAAACCTATTAATTTTGGTAACATTGATACAGTATAGTTTTAAGTCCTGTGGGAGCAGTATTATACAGGCTCACCCAGATGACCTAAAGTATTTAATTATCCTTTGCCCTTAGGATGGTGAAGAAGACGAAGCAAGTGATAGAGAAAAGGAGCAAGATAGTGATGAGAGTGACGACGATGACTCTGATTAGACCACAAAAAATGGATGCCGCGTCCTTATTTCTGCCAGCCTCTTAGCATTTTGTGTTCAGGATTTGAAATCTGTCTGTCTACCTTTCTCACCAGAATTATCCTATTTTGTCCTTAAAGTGCGGGCTTTGTTGATTCAACTTAATAGTGAATTTTATAGATCGTCTAACATCAAAGGCCCTGGCTCGGGATTCCAGTGTAGTATTCAGTGCTCTACTGCAGAGTAGTCATGATTCTGGATGGACTTGGGGAGCTAGTTCTGAATTTATTTTATAATTTATGTTTATACCAGTTTTACAAATAAATTGTTTTAAGTTCTGCTTCAGTTACTTCTTTTCCTCTTTCTGGATTTCCTTTTAATTAGTCAGGGATTAGATGAAATTGAATTGGGTTTTCAGCAGAGAAATAATGAAGAGCAGTGCCAACATTAGTTCTACCAATGAAAATCATGTTTTCTATTGTAAGAATTCTCTTTCTTTGAGATAAGAAGATCTTTGTGTTCTTTTTAGAGGAGTGATAAATTTCTTGTCAATGCCCAAATAAGGTAAAAGTGAATATTTTGGCTGCTTTTAAAAAAAGTTTGCTCATCATGTACATGTAAGACAAAGGGGGAAAAGGCACCATCAAACTCTCATGTTGACTTTGTATATGTAATGTTTATTTCCACATTATTCTGAGTTATACCTATAATCTAGTTATAACTATGTACAAAATTACTTACAGTTTCTTAGAAATGGAACATTAGTGGTACACTTGAGCTAAAATGGAAAGTCTCACATCTTCGGCCAGAAAGCCCAGTTTCAGTGCTGCTACCAAGTTCTTGCTAGGCTACAAATATTGTTTAATATTTGTTAACATTTTTTAGTACTTTCTTATAATATTTGTTAATATTTCTACCCACTTTGGTATTCTCCAGTGGTATTAGGAGGTGGCTGGTTAGGTGTTGGTATTTTTTGTTTTAGTACAGGAGGTTTTTGGTTTTTAAAATTAATCCTTAACCCACATATAGATTTTTGACCCCTTCATTCTCAGGTATATCGAAATTGATGTCTCCTTCCTTGACATACCTTTGTTTCTCCAGTTCGTTATGGTCTTAGATGTTTAAGTGAGTTCACACTAGGCTTATTTATATGGTTTGTTTAATGGTTCTTTATCACATGTACATGTCAATGCTAATTTGACTCTCTTTTAAATAGTTGTTCAACATTTCAATGGAAATTGTTCTTCCTTGCTCTATCACTGGCCCTTTTTTGGAGGGGAAGGGAGGAAAGAGGCTCCTGAATTTTCACTGCTTTACAGAAAAGCAAGATGGTTGGGGCAATGTCAGTTTCCTTTACATGGAAAGGTTTCTGCAAGCTTCAGGCACATAGCAAAGGGAATGGTGTGAGGAAGGGAACAGGTGGGGGACCCTTTACTTGGAGTGTTGCAAGGCAAAGGTGCACTTCTTGTACGTTGCATACAGCAAGAGGATAGAGCGCAGCATCTGTTTGCACATGGTCACTGTCATCTGAATCTGAGGTTCCTTAAGTCCAGTGGGCCACTGGTGCTCCCGGCTGATGATTTTGCAAAAGGCTGACTTGTCTGAAACTCTGAAGGTCCCAGTCCACTTTGGAGGCTGAGCCGTGATGACCCTGCCAAAGACCGAATCCACTCCGCTGAGGCGGACAGGCTGGGGCTTCCTGACCAGCCCTTTCTTGTTGTTTATGGTTCGGAGCTCTGATGTGTGGCAGGGTAACTTGGGACTCACCCCAGATTCCAGGAATGGGCTGTCTAGGACTAGAGTGACCTCTTGAAAGCATAGCTGCACTTCAAGGTCAGAAGGGGTGTGTGGGAAGCAGGGGGAAGCCCTAAAGGGATGCTTGGAAGAAGGTGTAGGTGTTGTGTGCCGCAGCCATTGGAAGCTCTCATCCAGTGGGGTCCATGGTGACCAGAGCTGGTATCCTGCCATTGATAGTCTAAAGGAAAGGAATCAGAACATGGAATTTCCCTAGCATGGTTTTGGTGAGGGCATGGCCATTCAAATTCACATATTTTTCACATTGACTTTAACTTACTCTAGTCCCCATAAACAGAGTCCAATAGATGTTAGGGTACTAGTAAGGGATGGTCACAAGTCTTGAATCTCAAGTGCCATGTGTACTAAAACTTCATTAAACCTTATCACAAGTCTTTGAAGGTAGGTTTTAACCCATTTTACAGATGAGGAATACAGAGGTGGGCAATAATAATAAATAATACAAGAATAAACTTGTGTATTCACAACTGTAAACCTACTTTTGCCCATCCCTGTAGATTTGCCCTAAATGGGGTATCCCAGTTCACCATTAGGACCTGTGCTGTGTTGGTAACTGCTAAAGACACCTCTGAGGTCGCAGAGGCTGCTGGCACTTCATGATGAGACATTAATTGTGATTAGGAGCTCAGAAAAGCCCCATCTTACCAAATATGTGGGACTCTGAATCCCATGTACTTATACCAGTGGTTCTCAAAATATGATCCCGGGACTAGCACCTTTCAAAATCAGAAACTGTGGTAGGGCCCTGCAATCTGTGCTTAAGTAAACCCTCAGGCACTTCTGATGTACTTAAAGGTTGAGAACATATACAGCTCCTCTTAAGGAACTTCAGCTTTCACTATTTTTAATTATCAAGACAGTCTCTTGGCCCTAAAAACCTGTTTTCTGACACAAGGGTTCTACATAAGTAGAACCCTGAGATACTTATACCATCTCAGAGGAAGTATACCAGGCTGGTAGGAAAATAGTTTCCAAAGGCCAGTCATTAAAGATTTCTAAAGATTTTTCTGGTTCTTCTAGGTGTGTTTTGTTTTTTGTTTTCTTACCTATGGGAGACCCACTAGTTAAGAACTTTATTTTTCTGTTCCCTTTGAAGATCAAGGTCTGGGAGGATGCTGCTAACTCAAGAATGTACTCAAGTAGAACTTGGATTTTCCATCAGTCTACCTTAAAATTGTCAGTATATAAAGGTTTTTCCTGAATTCAGGAGATGCTAACATTTATTGAGCATGCACTATTATGTTAAGGGACATAGCAGATCCCTTTTCTTTTTATCCAAGTGTATTTTTCTGTCCCTTCTCTTTTCTCCAAAAGGAAAAACAGCAGCAGATTTGATTCCATCCAGTAATGGTGTGACAAATTAACACCTCCACCATCTTTTGTGAGACAGTAAAGTTCATTTTTTAAAAGGAATTGGTAACATTTCAAGCCAGAAGACCTGCCCTAACAGTGGTTAGTATAGAAATTTGTAGATTTCCTCCAACTGGTATCTCCTGACCTATGCTGGCCCTTTTGCATACTGTGTTCAAATGTCTGGGCTGCGTTAGGAAGAGAAACTGACACCCCAGGGATACTTATCTATTCCAAACAGCCTACCAAAGGCATCTGATGCTTGAGATCATGACCCTGAGAGTATACAACCAAGATCAGTGCTACTCTGGTACACAACCATGGCAAGGTGGGGTGACCAAAATAAGTATCCTTTTCCTGACTCAACTCCTAAGAGCAAAAGCGGCTAGAGGTTTTTTGTGTTTTTTTTAAAGCCTTTGTCAAATGTCCAGCCTAAGTATTCAGCAGAACCAACATGGGTTGAGAAGGGCTTCTCATCCCACGTCTTTCCACCACTTTCAGGCAAGGTTTACATAAAGATGGTTCACACCCCCTTCACCTCATCCCCATTCCCACCATCCAGAACTCACTGTCATCCACTCCAAGGGAGATTGAACCTTGGAAGTCTATTCAAGCTACTCTCATAACTCCCCAATAGGAAACACCGTGTTCTGGCCAAAAAGGGTTCCCCTTCATACTAGTCCTCCGGTTCCAAGGAACCGGGTCCCCCAATGTCCCCACCTGGGAAAGAGGAAGGCAACGTCAAAGTGCCGCTGAGGTCCTTGTAAACTGCAATCCGAGGGGCTGAAGCTGCCTGTTGTTGGGGGGAGCTTCCTGTCCCGGTAGGAAAACAGGCTTGTTCCCTGAGAGTCCCTACCCCGGGCCGGGCCGGGGCCAGAGGGCTCTGGCTGAAGAGGTGGAGGTGGCGGTGGGAGCCCAGGCCCGGTCCCACCATCCGGGCTGGGAGCTCACCTGCTGAACTCCACGGCCATACGCTCCAGAGTGACAGCTGCTGGTCCCCGCTGCATCTTTTCTCCACCAGGCGCCTGGCAACCGCCTTTGTGACCCAGGACCGTGGGCGAGAGGGGTGGGGGGAGGGAAGACTCGAGCGGCGCAGGGGGGTGGGGGAGTAGGGGAGCGGGGCCGTCTGGGCTGGACTCCCCACCGCCACCTCCTCGGAATGCCAGGTCCAGAAGTGCAGGTTCGAATCCCGCCCCCTCTGGCACCTCCCTACTTCGCTACTTCGGTGTGCCTTAGATCTAGTTGCAGAGCAGAGGCCTGCCCACTTCAAGGGGTGTGGTCAGGAACCTGCTTTAAAATCCCGGGACCTATAGTTTAAAAGACTTTATTAAACCCTGCTCAGTAGGTGTTCTGGCAGAGTTACCCAGACTCTGAAGGCTTTTGCTGCTGCATTGGAATGATCCCCGTGCAAGGAGACAGAATGTACTAGTATAAATGTTCGCCTATCTAGAACAAGAAAAAGGATTCATGCCTTCTTCCCTTGACTTCCTGACTGAAAACCTTTCTCTGCCTTCTATTAAACCTCAGAAAGACGATGCTGTCCCATTCTCACCAAGCTGAAAAACTGAACCTTTCACCATAGTAAGAGTGATCTGATAACTTTGACAGCATCACTCAATTACCTGGACGGCTGAGGGAAGACAGATCTACCCAGTATCCCTGGTGCCTGGCTATTGAGGTGCCTGGCAGTATGCAGAAGGTACTTGGGGAGCAGTTAACTAATGGCCCACCTGCCCTTCCCTTAAACACCCAGAAAGTTGGCCTTGCACTTTGAGAACTATATAACACAAATTAGAGCTGTCACCTTTTGTCTGGCTCTTTGGGTGGAGCTGAAGTGGGGAGACTGGGGACCAAGGGAGGGGTCAGGCTGAGATTCTGGTTTGAAAGTCCAGATAGTCTTGAGAAGCTTGTCAAGAATTGTCAGATGCTGTGTGTTTGTGTCCCTGTGGAAGGAGAACTAAGTGGGAATCGTCAAAATGCAGAGATGGGCAGAGAATTACGACTCTTGTAAGAGACTAAAATGATTTTGAATTACAAAACTCTTTCAGTAAGTTTTTAATTTTCCTCTTGTTGTTTTAAAAGCAAATAAAATAGTTTTTTATTGCACAGTTGTTGTTGTTTTAATATATATATTTTTATTGATTTCAGAGAAGGGAGAAGGACAGAGAGAAACATCAATGACGAGAGAGAGTCATTGATTGGTCGCCTCCTGCACGCCCCACACTGAGGACTGAGTCCACAATCCAGGCATGTGCCCTGACCGGGAATCAAACCGAGATCTCCTCGTCCATAGGTTGATGTTCAACCACTGAGCCACGCTGGCGGGGCAGGATATTTTTTTCCATTGTTTTTCAGAGAGTGGAAGGGAGAGAGGGAGGGAGGGAGAAACATTGATGTGAGAAAAACACACTGACTGGTTGCCTCCCGCATACCACCCTGAACTCACCTGCGCTCGATCTTGTCTTGTCATTAATTTATAAATTTCCCCTTGCTGGGTATTTTGTTCATTTGATAAATGTAAGGTGGAACATCATATTGTGTTGTTGAAAAGCATTTTTAAAATAACTTGGGCTCAATGTGATTTAATCGGTTATGCCCAACTTATTGCTGACACAGACCATAACCTAAGTCTGGAGCAGCTGAGGGAGTGGGTGGGTGACGCGGGCCCACGCTGCTCCTGCCAGCGACCGGGTATTGCCGTGGGTTGGAGGCTCCTGGCGCATGCCCACTCCATTTTCCCGGTCGGAGTTGAGCGGAGGAAACGCCGGCGAGGAGGTAACGTTGCGCAGGCGCATCACGATGCTAGTTGATACGTGGTTGCCGAGGGAGGGTGTGGGCTGGCGGCGCAGGCGCACGGGCGTCCTGGAGGATCGGGGCGCCTGCGCAGTCGCACTTCCTTAGGCGGCGGCCATGGCGGGACAAGAGGATCCAGTGCAGCGGGAAATTCACCAGGACTGGGCGAACCGGGAGTACATTGAAATCATCACCAGCAGCATCAAGAAAATCGCGGACTTTCTCAACTCGTTCGGTCAGTGGGCGAGCAGCGGGCGGCGGGATGGAGGGAGGTCTCGGAGGTTTGGCCGGGCGCCGAGAAGCTTGGACGGGCTCTCTCCGGGAGATCTCCGCTCTCGCTCTTCTCTTCCTCCGTCAGGCCCCACCTTCCTCCTCCCCCCTGACCTCAGGCTCCACTGGGCAGTCCCTGTAGGGTTACCCGGCTCCACGCTGAGCTCATCGACCTTATTGCCATTACTCCGGATCCGTTGACAAGTTCTTCCTTTTCCCAGACACGTCAGGCAGCCCCATCCACCCTGGGCGTCCTCTCTTCGGTAGTCTTCTGGCGTCCTTTGCGCTCTTCTTCCCTTCCAGTTCCCACTTTACATTCAGAGTGCACCTTCTAGAACATAAGCCGTGGCCGTGTCGCTGCGCTGTGTATAGACCCGTGCCGGTTTCCCATCTCCTTCAGGATCGGGTGGAAACCCTTTAGCGCCATGCCTTTTACTGCCTGCCCCGTTCAGCCTTCTCCTGTCTGTTCCTTCCTGTCTCCCCTGTTTGCCATGCTGAGTGGTAGGAGGTAAGGTCAGAGGTAAGGTCCAGGTCGTGTGGAGTCATGGAAATCTCTGTATTGTTCAGTATCTAGCTGGCAGTAGGTGTTCTTTCTGCTTCTAGAAAAATCTTTCCTAGGCACGGCCTGCTCATGACAGTCTTTATTCCGTATTTTTCTGGACAGCAATCCTGTAACAGAATCCCATCCCCCTCCCATGTTCAAGAACTGGGTAGACTTAGTAATCACAAGGTGTAGGGACCACATCTAGTGATCTTTTCAAACTCATGTGCTTCTGTTCCATGAATTCAACAAAATTAAGCAATTAAAATTAAGTAGGGGAAATGATCTATAAAAAAAGATGTTAAAATGTATTATTTTCTAGCTAGAGGACTGATAAGTTCTAAGGACAGAACATGGAATTTGTCAGAAAGCATCAGCAAGAGAGACTAGTTCTCAGTGCAAGACTCTCAGGACTATGGAGAACACAGAACAAGAACCATTTCCTGAGTCAAATAATTTTTTTAATTGATTGTTATTGATTTCAGAGTGGAAGGGAGAGAGAGAGAGCTAGAAACATCAATGATGAGAGAGAAACATTGATCGGCTGCCTCCTGCATGCCCCACACTGGGGATGGAGCCCACAATGAATCAAACTGTGACCTCCTGGTTCATATGTTGACACTTAACTACTGAGCCTTGCTGGCCGAGCCTGAGTCAAATAATTTTATCTTCAAGATGAAATAATAACTTCAGAACAAAGCAGAACATTGTTTTCTATTAATATATTTACATATAAGGTATATAGACTATAAGATCACTTGATGTATCTTGATATGGTGGACTTCCTCACTTTCCAGGGATTGGGGGTGAAGATAATATTATTGAGAGAATAGTATGAATTTTTATGTCAATAATACATATTCATACAAAAAACTTGCTATAGAGTTTGTAGTAGGGAATGGTATCAAGAAAGTATAGATCTCAAATACCCTGAAATTTTTTGAGGACTGAGTGAAGGAACACGGTTTAGTGAAAGATAAGTGGGTTTGGAGACAGGAGACAGAAGTTCAAAGAAACTAGACTGATTTTAATGAACTGAAAACATTTGAGAAATACTGACATTTACCCGGATACTCAGATATTCTGAGTTTCCTCAGAGACGTTTTTTAAAAAAAATTCCATGCAAAATCTTTCAATGTTAGTTCTCATAACTGGTTTCTTCTGCTTTTCCAATAATTAGGGGGTTCTTCACAGCATTCTTTACTCATAACATTCTCTCAAAAGAAGGACCAGGTAAGAGAAACCAAAAGATTGCATGCTAAGGGAAAGATGGACTGATGACAAGATCATAGCTTTGGTTTGGTCTGGAAAGGCAGTGGAAAATTGTTGGAAACATCACTGACACGGAGACTTTTAACTTTAAAAAGTAGAATTAACAGACTTCATTCATCTGGTACATAATATCAGATATGTACATATAGAATATCCAAGCAACACTCTAACCACTGAGAAACACTGGCCAGGGCTATATTAACAAATTTTTAATTAAAAAAAATATTTTGTTGATTTTTTTACAGAGAGGAAGGGAGAGGAATAGAGAGTTAGAAACATCAATGAGAGAGACACATCGATCAGCTGCCTCTTGCACAACCCCTACTGGGGATGTGCCCGCAACCAAGGTACATGCTCCTGACTAGAATAGAATCTGGGACCCTTGAGTCCGCAGGCTGACGCTCTATCCACTGAGCCAAACCGGTCAGGGCACAAATTTTTAATTTTTATCTTTGACATAAATCTTCTTGACATATCATAGCCACTAAATTTATATAGTGGGTGAGTCTTGCACCTGACTGAAAATTGAAGAGTCTGAACTTAGTATTTGCCGAGGAGAAATGTATTTTTTTCTTATTTTATTAGCAAAGAAATACCTGCTCTGAGATTTTATCAAATGTATGTGAGTCACATTTTGTGATTAGATAGATAATAAAGACTTTTCTTTTTATTCAAGATTTCTAACAAGTCTTAGGCTGAGGAAATAGACAAAGAATTCTAATCTTTAGGAGCCGGAAGAAATGGCTTCCCTTAGCTTAGGCGTTTATTCTCCCTTAAAGCGATGGCAATGACCTGATGTTTGGAGTAATTACTAGGTGGTTTTTGAAAATTTTGTTTATTTACTTATTTTTGATTTGGGAGAGAGGGATAGAAACATCAATGATGAGAAAGAAAGAATCATTGATTGGCTGCCTCTTGCATGCCCCACACCTGGAATTGAGCTTGCAACCCGGGCATGTGCCCTAACCGGGAATTGAACCATGACCTCCTGGTTCACAGGTCGATGTTCAACCACTGAACCACGCAGGGCTTTGAAAAATTTAGTAAGTGAATTTAGTCCTTTAAAGAAAAGTACAAAATTATAAGTAAGAACAGAACTATGAAGCAAGAGTAAAAGTTAAAGCATTCTGACTTAGCAGGTAAAAAGGTGGTGAAAACTGGAACTATAAGAGTTTAGACAAAGACCAACAGGCTGAGAAACTGGATAAATCATAAGAATACGCTTGGGTATACTGTCCTGGCCTTGGATGACTCGAGATGAGTGTGAATGGGATGTATTTTTCTGTTCTAAGCCCTTAGCATAACTCCTTAGTTCTGATGTGTATCTGTGGGGCTTGCATTGAGTTTATGGTACTATGGTTTGGTGGTGCAAAGATTTAATAGTTTACTTTGAGCTCTTTGCAAATGGCAGCAGTAATACAAGCCTCACCCTGTGCTTTGGAAAGGGAAGTTTTTGCAAGATAGCCAGTGGTGTCTGAACAGCTTTTACTCTGTGATTCCAGCTGGTGAGAGTAAAATCACAATCTCTGTAGTTTTCTCTTTCAGAGTTGGAGGACCACCTGAACCCGAGAATGCACAGATTATAAAGCAGTGATAACATCCTAGCACTAGACCTATTTTGTATTTGGAACTGAAGTTTCTAAAAATAGATTGTGGTAGATGATGGTTTTGTTTTTTTAAATATGTTTTTATTGATTTTCTTTTAGAGAGAGAAGAAGGGAGAGGAAGAGAGAGATAGAAACATAGATTGCCTGCCCTCTGCACGCCCCCTTCTGGGGATGAAGCCAGAAACCTGGCCATGTGCCCTGACCGGGAATTGGGGGTTGAACCAGCCACCTCTTGGTGCATGGGTTGACGCTCAACCACAGAGCCACACCGGCCTGACAGGTGATGGTTTTTTATTTTTATATATTTTTTCTGGTTCTAAAGCTAGAGAAGTGTAACAAAAAAATAGAGAATGTGACTATTTTTAAATCTTTTTTTATACTTCACCGACAGATATAGCAATATACCATGCCTGTTGTGATCCAGCTGTGGGTCAGATGTCTTAGAAAGGAGAAAGTAATAATAAATAGACAAATTTTTTAAAAATTTAGAATTTTTTTTGAGAAATAAGACTTACCTGCAAAAACAATTCAAGAGAAAGACTTGATTTTTGTAGGCTAAAGGCTATGTGCATGAGTTCAGAGAAGGAGCTGTTTGCTAACTGGCATTTGTCAGTAGTGATAATGTATACAAGTGTCCCTCCTTATTGACTGTTTCACTTTCTGTAGTTTCAGTTATGGTCAACTGTGGCTTGAAAATATTAAATGGAATATTCCAGAAACAGACAATTTATAAATTTTAAATTGTGTGTCATTCTGAGCAGTGTGATGAAATCTCTTGCTGTCCCACTCTGTCCTGTCCAGGACATGAATCATCTCCCTTTGTCCTGCATAGCTGCGTTATATACTAACTGCCTGTTAGTCACTTAGTACCCAGCTAGGTTACTGCCATGGTATCACAGTTCTGTATTCAAGTAGCCCTTATTTTACTTAATAATGGCCCCAAAGCACAAGAGTAGTGATGCTAGTAATTCTGGTATGCCAAAAAAAAGCCATAAAGTGCTTTTTATATATGGTCAGTAGCCTAACACTATATCACAGTGCCTACGTCATTCTCACCTTATGTCATCTCATTACATGGGCATTTATCTTCTCACATCATCACAAGAAGGATGAATATCTATATATATAAAAGCCTAGGCGACCAGCCGACCACCCATCGGCTGGTAGCTATGACATGCAATGACCACCAGAGGGCAGACGCTCAACGCAGGAGCTGCTGAGCGACAGCAACTTTGCGGAGTGCCCTCTCACACTCCCCGACCTCTCTGGGGATGTCGGACTACTGGTTTCGGCTTGCTCCCCGCAGGCCTGGCCTGGCCGAGGGACCCCAGCTGCCGGAGGGACCCTGCTGACTCCACAAATGCCCTTTGAGTCCCAGGGCTGCCCCAGGTGCGGCCGGCAGGGGAGGGACCGTGGGAGGTTGGCTCCAGGACGTGTCCAGCTCATCTCGCCCAGTCCCGCCCCACTGGTCACCTTCTGATTAATTTACTTTCAATGTGCATGAATCCGTACATCAGGCCTCTAGTAGTACAATAAGAAATTTTGAGAGAGACCACTTTCACATTACTTATTGTTATAATTGTTCCATTTTATTAATAGTTATTATTAATCTGTGCGTGCCTAATTTATAAATTAAATTAGTTTATAAATTAATTGGCTTATAAATTAAACTTGGGATGCATTACTCGTGGTTAAGGGGGGTCTACTATATTACACCATAAAGCACCCTGAAAAGGACAGCTGGCATTTTCAGTTAAAGTCTGGTGATAATGTACACATAAATGCACTCTGGTTTCAGATTTGTTCAGCTGCTGAATGCTTTCCTTGTGTTTTATTTGAACCAGTATGTATTTAATGTATATAACCGAAGTTTCTAGAATTGAACAATTTAAATTTCTCAACACTGCTTATTCATGTAGGCCAGTAGCATCATGTTGTTCTTGGATTCTGATTCATGACCAGATTGACAGCTAGAACAGAACAACAATCCAGGAAGGAAACCTCCCTCTTACCACCCTGCTTCTTTGGATATTTTTGGCTCTTTTTTATGGGAAATGACAGATTGTCAGTGATAACATTCATGCTGTTACTGAATAGCATACATGATGTGTCTTTGAGCTTCTAAAAACCACACTAAGCCCTAACTGGTTTGGCTCAGTGGATAGAGCGTCGGCCTGCTGACTGAAGGGTCCCAGGTTCGATTCTGGTCAAGGGCATGTACCTTGGTTTTGGGCACATCCCCAGTTGGGGGTGTGCAGGAGGCAACTGATCGATGTTTCTCTCTCATTGATGTTTCTAACTTTCTATCCCTCTCCCTTCCTCTCTGTAAAAAAATCAATAAAATATATTTTTTTTAAAAAACAACACCGCCACACTGAAAGAGATTTGGTCCTGTTGGGCAGTCATGGCAAAGTATATCCAGGAAAAGTAGGGTGATGAGGTGCTTTTCTACTCAAGCTAGACCTGGGAATTTGAAGAATCAGTACTAACAGATAAAAGGACAAGATTGAAAAAAAGAATGAAGAACCCTGGCCAGTGTAGCTCAGTTGGTTGGAATGTCATCCTGTACACCAAAAGGTGGAGGGTTAAATTCCTGGTCAGGGCACATGCCTAGGTAGGGGTGTGTATGGGAGGCAGCTGATTGATGTTTCTCTCTCTCTTCCTTCCTCTCTGTAAAATGAATTTCTAAAAATTATTTTAAAAAATTAAAAGAAGAATGTCCAGAATAGGCAAATCCATACTCCCATTTGCACCCCAACTGGGGATCAAACCCACAATCTAGGTATGTGAACTGATCAAGCATCGAACCTGCAACCTTTTGGTGTACAGTATGATGCTCCAACCAACTGAGCCACCGGGCCAGTGCACTAATAGAGGTTTCTTTTAGAGATTATGAAAATTAGATTATGGTGATCACTGCAGAATTCTGTAAATATTCTAAAAACCATTGAATTATATATTTTAAGCAGGTGAGCCTTATGGTAATAAATTATATATCAATGAAGCTATTTCTAAAAATGAATAATGAAGAGTAGCCGTGAAGATGGATGAGTGAGAAAGGATCTAATATGAAACAAAAAGAAAAAAATGAACTAGAAAGTGGATGAGTCAGGCTGCAAGCAAATTTAAGGGATGTGGCCGAAACCGGTTTGGCTCAGTGGATAGAGCGTTGGCCTGTGAACTCAAGGGTCCCAGGTTCGATTCTGGTCAAGGGCATGTACCTTGGTTGCGGGCACATCCCCAGTAGGGGGTGTGCAAGAGGCAGCTGATCGATGTTTCTCTCTCATCGATGTTTCTAACTCTCTATCCCTCTCTCTTCCTCTCTGTAAAAAATCAATAAAATATATTTTTTAAAAAATTTAAGGGATGTGGGGAATAAATTATGGCTTCAGAGGCTCAGGAGGAAGGTAGCAGTGTAATGGGGAAGAATGCCATGCTGGGTCGTGAGGAAACTGGGTTTTGATCTCAGCTCTGCCACCCTTTTGTCCTGTCAGTTACTCATCATGAATATTCCACTTATCTAGGCCTTTGTTTCTCCACTTGTAAAATTAGTGGAGCCCTGGTCCCGTAACTCAGTTGGTTAGAGCATCGTCCCAGTATGCTAAGGTTGCAGGTTTGATCCCCGATTGGGCACATAACTAGTACAAGAATCAACCAGTGAATGCATAAGTAAATGAAATGACAAATTGATGTTTCTCCCTTCCTCTCCCTCTGAAAATCAACAAATAAAATTTTAAAAAAATTAGTAGACACACTAGAGTCAAACTTCTGTTCTACTAATATACCAGAATCTTTTTTTTTTCAATAAACATCTATATGCCAGGCAAGACCCTAAGATTACAAAGATTAATAAAAGGCAATATCTGCAGTCCTAGATAGTTTGGCTCAGTGGATAGAGCGTTGGCCTGCGGACTGAAGGGTCCCAGGTTCGATTTCAGTCAAGGGCATATGCTTGGGTTGCGGGTTCAATCCCCAGTAGGGGGTGTGCAGGAGGCAGCCTATCAATGATTCTCATCATTGATGTTTCTCTCTCTGTCCCTCTCCCTTTTTCTCTGAAATAAATAAAAAATATATTTTAAAAAAGGCAATATTTGCCTTTGATTAACTCATTTTACTGGGGAAACAGTCATGTAAATAAATTATAAAGCACAACCAAGTATCACTTGGTTTTGTTGCATGAACATTTACTCATGTTATTAATTATTCTTCAAACTGGTAATTTTTTAGTGACTGTTTTAATAGCCTCTCATAGATATGTATACTTTACCAAAGCATTCCTAAGTAATAGTGGTGAACATTCTTGTTTGTTAAATCTTTATCTAAAGCGAGAAATGATAACTGAAGACCAACTATGTAAGTAATTTATGAATTAGAAATTCAGCCATAAATATTTAGGTAAATAACAGAGGAGGGAAAATTATATCCATCTGTCAAAGACCTCTCAGAATTCAATTTGAACTGAGCCTTGAAGGAGAATGTTTAGATGAGTAAGATTTGCATATGATGAAATGAAAATTAAGGCAAGATCAGGGTATAGGAAGATTTGTGTCAAAATGGGTGCCAAAGCATTTTTGCATAACATCCAGGGAAGAGATGAAAAGAAAGGTTGTGAGCTAAGTGTTAAATCATTGAGTGGGAGTGCATCTCAGTGAGTGGATATTTTAGATTTAAGTGAAGATTATTGAGAGACTAGAGGCCCAGTGCACGAAATTCATGCACTGGGGTTGGGGGGGGTGTCCCTCAGCCTGGTCTGTGCCCTCTCATAGTTCAGGACTCGTCGCTTCATACCGCCCACCTGCTTGCTGCTCCTTACCGCTCAGCTTGCTGCTCCTTAGCTGCCACAGAGGCAGGAGAGGCTCCCGCTACTGCCGCTGTGCTCGCCAGCCCTGAGCCCGGCTTCTGGCTGAGCGGTGCTCCCCTTGTGGGAGCACACTGACCACCAGGGTGCAGCTCCTGTGTTGAGCATCTGCCCCCTGTTGGTCAGTGCGCATCATAGCAGCCGGTCGTTCTGGTCGTTTCATTGTAATGGTTGCTTAGGCTTTTATTATATGGATGACTGAACCGTGTTGGAAGAAGTGGTAGGAAATAATTAGCATGCCTAGAAACCTTTTTCTCCTGGGTATTGAGAATAGTTGTAGAAAGAGTATACAAGTCTGTTAGAGAAGTTTGCAGAAGACAGGTATTTTAGGGAAAACCTACATTTCATTTTGGGAAGGTGGTGAAAGAAGATTGAAAAAAGTAGAAAAGGAATTTTGCAGATGGAATGTGGGCTTCACAAGGTATTTGATGTTCAAGTTTTCTCTGATTCTGAAAGGCCTTCACAGATACTGATGAGACATTAAGTGTCCTTGTAAGCAACAGCAGTGCTGTGGCTTCCATTAGCTTAGAAACACTGACACCTTCCCTCTTCCCACAGTCTCTGCTGCTTTCTTGGCCTCTGCTTTTCCTCCCTATTAAAATTATTTTCTTCCTCTTTTTATTTTTCCTCTCTTGAAACTTAGTTTGCCTATTACCAAATGGTCATCTGTACAGCGTTGGTCTGTTAGTTTCCTATTGCTGCCATAACAAATTACCACAAAGGTAGTGGCTTAAACCACATAAATTTATTATTTTACAGTGGTGTAGATCAGAAGTCTAAAACTGGCTCACTGTGCTGAAATCATGTCAGCAGGGTGCCTTCCTTTCTGGAGGCTCTAGGAGAGGAGGTGATTTCTTGCTCATTGGGTTATTGGCAGACTGGTTGTCTGCTGAGAGCTGTTCCTAGCTTCTAATGGTCACTTGCAGCTCTTAGCTCATGGCCCCCTTTCTCCATCTTCAAAACCAGCAATGGCAAGTTGAGTAGCCCTCACATTTTGAGTCTTTTTCTGCCTTTACTCTTCCTTTCTCATCTACATTTAAGGGCTAGTGATTAGATTGGGCTCATCTAGGCAATCCAGGACCTCAAGATTCTTAACTTTAATCATGTCTACAAACTCCCTTTTGTCATGTAGGGTACATACTCACAGGTTCCAGGGGTTAGGATGTGGACATCTTTGGGAGCCATATTCTCTGCCTACCACAGATCCACTGTAAGCTGCTGTGTTCCTAAGATACTTCTCACTTTGTCCTCTCCATTCCTCTGCTTTGCCTACCTACTCCCATTTGTACTCTACAACATGATATACCTTTCCTCTTCTTCAGCTTGGGCGGGGGAGGGGAGAGAGAGAGAGAGAGAGAGAGAGAGAGAGAGAGAGAGAGAGAGAGAGTGAGTGTGTGTGTGTGTAATGACGTTAATCCTGAATATCAGTCTCCTTTTACCAGATATGTCTTGTCGTTCAAGACTCGCAACACTAAATGAGAAATTGACAGCCCTTGAACGGAGAATAGAGTACATTGAAGCAAGGGTGAGTATGATGGCCAAGATGTTTCTTTATGAGGTTAGTCAATGGCTGTGCAAGAGAGAATGCACATTGTTACGTCTTGCTAAAACAAACAGGCAAGCAGAAATAAGTTTAGAGAAGTTAAGTACCTTGCTTAAATTTGAACCAGGTTTCTGAGACTCTAAAGCTATCTTCTTTTCTACCACTCACTAATGCCTAGGATCTAAAATACCTCTAATCCTTTTGAATTTATCTAATGGTCAATTTTTCTTCTACAGGTGACAAAAGGTGAGACTCTCACCTAGAACTGTGCCAGACTGCTGCTGGGAAGTTGCTTTACAGAACACAGGCCTACGTGGGAAAGGTCCCAGCAGCCTTCACTCCTTCTCTCTCCTTAAAGAGCAACAGGGCTTATTCTTGTTTTTCTTTCTTCAAAAATGTGGCCTTTGGGCTCTGCCATGTTCATCCGGCAGTGTGATATGGCATGTGGGGAGAAGTCCAGGGGAACTCTTGAAAACATTAGGCATTTTACCTTTTCAGTAACATTTTGTAAAACTACTTGTCAATGTATTTGAGGCACTCAGAGCCAAAAGCCTGGGACTTTTTATTAAGGTCCTTTCCACCTCTCTCTCTCTGTCTCTCTCAGATTTTCCTTACAGTTCTCATTGCCTCTGCCTTGATTCTATAAAGTCTTTTCTCCTCCCTACCTTTGTTGGGAGGTAGCAGACAGTCCTGGCTGAGAGACTCATGCCCTGGCAAGGTGGCTGCCAGAGAGTGTTGTTGCTAATCCACCAGTTTTTTGTCCTTCTTGGGAGGTCAAGGCCAGGTCCCCACTTGGCTTCAAGGGACATTTTCAGATTTTCCTTTCTGTCACTTGGGGTGTTTGCCTCTGATATTTCCCTAATAAACTCCTCAACTTTATCTGACTGCTGTGATTGTGGTGGGAGAGGAGCTAGAGATGGGACTCCTCTATTCCACAGAAATCTGTGTGGAATTATTATTTTAACAAAACTTTCAGGTGTAGCTGCTTGATCAAAACCTAGGTGGCTTACCAGCCTGAGCCCTCATGTTTGGACTTTGAGCTGACTAATTTATCCTGGGAATCATTTGGTCATTCAGCAGGCATTTTGCTAAGTGCTTACTTTGTAGATACGTTATGTTCCAATAAAAGATACATCATTGAATGAGGCGTGATGCTTACAGTCTTTTGCAATATCAGCATTCACACAATTTAACCACAATCCAGGGTTTTAAAACCAGGTTTTATAAGGTATAAGCCAAATGTCTACTTTTTTTTTAAAGCTAATAATTTAAACAGAAGAATGTAAAACTTGTCATTTCCAAAGCTTGCAACCTTCTTCAAAGGCTTATACAGTCACCTAGAAGTCATTCAGTATTGCCCTTTTCCTTTCCTCAGTCCCTGCCATCCTACCATGCTAATACTACATTCTCTAATTTAGTGTCTGCCTCTTGCAACGTACTTGGGTGTCTCTTCTTAAATTGCCCAGTTAAATGCCTTGCAGAAGGTGGGTAGTCAGTAAATAACAATTGAACTGACTTATAGAGCTCAAACTGCTTTGTATTTTTAGAACTCTTGCTTAGACCTTTGGAAAATGGTACCTTCATTTAAAAATGGGATTTTAGCCCTACCTGGTTTTGCTCAGTGAATAGAGCATTGGCCCCAAGGACTGAAGGGTCCCAAGTTCGATTCCATTCAAGGGCATGTACCTCAGATCCCTGGATGCGGTCGGAGCATGTGCAGGCGGCAACCAGTTGATGACACATCGATGTTTCTGTCTTTTCCCCTCTCTCTAAAAATCAATGGGAAAATGTCCTGGGGTGAGGATTAACAACAACAAAAACACATACCAACAAGCAAAACTTTATAAAAATGGAATTTTACAATGGAGACAAAATTGACATTTGATTTGGTAGTGCTATTTTTTGAACATTATTGAGCTCATCTTAGAGTGTTTTTAAGAGTCACTTGAGTTCATTATTCATAGTATCTCCCCTATCCAGGATTAAGAATTACATACTTCTGAAGTTCAAGTTTTAGGTTACCTGGTGTTCTGTAGTTAATTTAACAGATACTTATTGAGTTCCTCCTATATGCAAGGACTATAACATGAGATAATAATAGGGGCAAAAGTGGTGATAATCTAAAAAAAAAAAAAAAGTGATAATCTATAAGCTGGAGAAACCCTCCAATGAGATTACATATGAAAATGCTTGATAAATTTTTTATGGCCCAATAGATATTAATCAGTTAATCTATATTTATAAAAGCCTAAGCGATCATTCGACTGGTAGCTATGACGCGTACTGACCACCAGGAGGCAGACGCTCAACACACAGGCATGGAAACATGGAACAGACATGAATCTCAGAGGGAAGGGGGGAGGGGGAAGAGGAAGGGTGGGAAGAGATTAACCAAAGATCTTACATGCATACTAGAGGCCCCATGCACAGAATTGTGCACTGGTGGGGTCCCTCGGCCGGGCCTGCAGGGATCAGTCCAAAACTGGCAGTCCGACATCCCCTAAGGGGTCCCGGATTGCGAGAGGGTGCAGGCTAGGCCGAGGGACCCCATGCACTGGGGCGCATGAATCCATGCACCAGGCCTCTAGTTTCTTAATATCAAAAGTAATATTTCTAAAAAAGTTAGTGCCCTAAATAATACCTGTTGCTAAAGGTAATCTGCTGCTTGTAAAGAGAGCCAGTGGTAACATTTGGTATGGGAGACAAGTGAATCTGTCTAGTAGTAGTAACTTCTCCGTTTTATCTGGCACTTAAAGGTGTCCGTGATTTTCTGTGTTATCACCCCATGTATAAAATGCCTTCGCTTGATCAAGGATATATAGCTAATATTGTCTGTAATTTATTGAGTGTTACCATGTGTTAGATGGGCTAAGTGCTTTATGTACTTTATTTTATTTAAGCTTTACGCTCTGAGAAGGAGGCATTCTTAACTCCACATAATAGTTTTACAACAAGTTTAGAGAGGCTGGAACTTGTCCAGAGTCGTACAATATCAGTGACGGTGCTGGGATTTCAACTTATACCTACCTGACTCAGGCTGCTCTAACCATTCTACTTCTGAATGTGGTATAACCAGATCTAAAACTTATTTTCTCATGTCTAGTCCAGAACTGTTTCACTATATTCACAGTAGATACTTTTAAGGCTTTACACACCTGTATTTGTCTTATATGCCTCCTCACCATCCTTTTGTAAAGAAGGCTTCATGGGCTTTTGCTCTGACTGGCCAACACTGCATTGATGTTTCTATTGTCTAGTTTCACTTTTCCCAGCTTCCTTTCTCTGAAGGTTTAATAATACGTTTTACTTTCTGGAAGTCTTGGAAGTACTGGAATTTAGTCAACTCCAGTACTTCCTCTAATTATCTCTGGGCTAGAGATACATCTGGAGCCAAAAGAAGCAGTCATAACTCCCTTCTGAAAGAGCTTATTTGATCAGGCTCCAGAAACTGGGATTTTACTCTCAAGTTATACACATCTTTGCTCACAGGTCATTGCAGTCTATAAATAGTGTTATGCTAAACCATTTATTTAATTCTCAATGTGTCACTTCAACTTAAGCAATTAGAGTTCTGATTATAGGCATACTTCATTTTATTATATGTCACAAATGTTGCATTATTTTACAAATTGAAGGCAAGTCCTTCCGCCAGCAAAAAGGTTATGACTCACTGTATTGCGATACAGGGGGTGGTCTGGAACCCAAATGGCAGTATCCCCAGGGTGTTCCTGTACTAAAATTTCCCCTCACTGAGGATGATAGTTAATATTTTACATTTTAACCTATGTTTAATAAGTCATTCTATTTTTTTTAACAACTAAGGTGTTGACAGGATAATTTTATTTTAAAATACATTTTTATTGATTTCAGAGAGGAACCGGGAGAGAGAGAGAGAGAGAGAGAGAGAGAGAGAGAGAGAGAGAGAGAGGAGAGAGAAAGAAACATTAATGATGAGAATCATTGATCGACTGCCTCCTGCATGCTCCCTACTAGGGATTGAGCCTGCAGCCTGAGCATGTACCCTTGACCGGAATCGAACCTGGGACCCTTCAGTTCCGCAGGCTGATGCTCTATCCACTGAGCCAAACCAGCTAGGGTAATAGTTGTTTTGATTTGAACTATAAGAAGAATGGATTTCAGAGATGTTAAATATACCCAGATTTTATTAGTCCAAATTGTTTTCATTCATCTCACCATAATGAAAAATTGGACAGTTCTTTTTCTTGTTCATACATTAGACACTGTAGGGAAGTTTTCCACATTGTGCTTGCTTCTCTTTCTTTCCTCATGAAATCTTAATGATTTCTAAAGGATAATTATGAAGGACTTTTCCTGTTTTTTAACTTGAGTGGGAAATGAGCTAAATATGAAAAATCTCTGTTCTTCATAAGAGCCCTCAAGGGAATTTCTTCTTTCCTGTACACTTGGAAGTGTTTTCTACCTGGTAATTTGGTTTAATTCATATATTTATTGAAAAAAAAAGCTAGAGTAAGGGATTTGAACTAGTGAGTTATTAGGCATAAATAGATTATAAATATCTTGATAATAAAGCAGTTTTCAATCTTTTTCAGAAGCAGGAAAATAGGAAACTGATTTTTGGGGCATTAGAGAGGTACCAAGTTCTGTTGTCTTGCTCTTGTTTAACATTCACTTAGTTCACTTAAAGTTCAAAGTCACTCACTACTTTGAACTTTCCACCTTTATTTCATAAAGCTAGACCCATGTTTGTGAACAGTGTTACTATATAGGCCATACTAAGTGGATAGAAAGCCTATTATTTTTTAAAATATGTTTTATTGATTTCAGAGAAGAAGGGAGAGGGAGAGAAAGATCAATGATGAAAGAGAATCATTGATTGGCTGCCTCCTGCACACCCACTACTGGATCGAGCCCAAAACCCAGGCATGTGCCCCTGACCGGAATCAAACCCGGGACCCTTCAGTCCGCAGGCCTACGCTCTATCCAGGGAGCCAAACCGGCTAGGGCGAGAGCCTATTATTTATCTCTAGGCTCCTTCCCAGCATTTGTATTCAGTTTCATACCGTTGCCTGCAAAAAAACATTTGCCTCCACTTGCCTGTGGAGAATGTGTTAGGGAAGTTTGCAGGCAGTTGGTGCCATTAGTAACTACAAAAATACAGCTGATTTCTGAAGGTAGTGTGGCTGTCAAATAGAGTATACAAGAAGAAAATCAGGTTGGGTTAGTGCTCTCAAGTTTGTTTTCTGGAGAAAAGCCAGCCTGAACAAAGGTTGTCCAAAGGTTAGGATTAGCTCATAAAACTTAAAGGTGGGGAAAATTTTTAGAGAGAATCTAGTCCACTCCTGCCTTTTGAAAATGAAGAAGCAAGCCCAGACAGGTTGTGTGACATGCCCATCTAGTTACATGGTGGCAAAGAACACTAAAACCCAGGTCTTATTCCCGATCAAGTGCAGAGCCAGAGCCATTCAGGGTCTCCCAAGTCGGTTTTGTTTTCTGTGCTATGCTGGTCCTTTATTAGCCTCTCCCTGGATCTTATTAACAACCTGAAAGAGTAAAAGGGCAGTTGTCACATGTAGCTAAGTGGTGTCCATTGGCATTAACATTTGCATTTGCAAAAAATTGGGGCACAGTTTCCTTTGGCACCTTGGGCTTGAGACTACCAAGTGTGAGACTGGTATTGTGCCTTAATCCACATCCTTCTGCTATAAAGGATCTGCATTTCCCAACCATAACATGTTTTTTTTTAAATAATTTTTTGTGCCCTGGCCAAAATTTTTTTGTGGCTCGGTAAAGTATGGTCCTGTGCACCAGGAGGTTGCTGGTTCGATTCCCAGTCAAGGGCACACACGGGGGTGTGCAGCAGATCAATGTTGCACTCTCACATCAATGTTTCTCTCTCTTCTCTAAAAATCAAGCTATTCTTTAAAGAATAATATTAATAATTTTTTGTAAGATAAATTTCGGACTTGTAGAAAAGTTTCAAGAACAGTACAAAGAATTTCTATACATAAAACATTTTGAATTGAGATTTACTTTTATCCTTAAGTTTGAACTCATTCAATGTGACAATCCCAGTGTGACCTTAAGAGTAAAATGGAAAATAAGTGCATTATAAGGTAAAATCCATTTTGTTGATATAATTTTTTAAGATGTTCCAGTTTAATAAATGATCAAGTAATTCAGATTGGCCTTGATAACCCTTTTGTCTAAGAAGTTGTTCATTAGCATTTAAAAACAATTTTATTGATTGACTTTAGAGAGAGAGGAAAGGAGAGAGACATTGATTTGGCTTCTTATATGTACTCTGACCAGGGATCAAACCCACAACCTTGGTGTATGGGGACAATGCTCTAACCAACTGAGCTATCTGGTCAGGGCCTGTTAGTTAGCATTAAATGCATGTATGTCACCCTGACCAGGTGACTCACCTTTATCTTCTTTACTTCTAAGCTCCAAGGGCCCTTTCTTTGCCTCTATAACTTGTTTCCTAAGCCCATTTCTTCTATAAATTACTTCTACTTCTGTATAGTTTGAGTCTTGGCTCTAAATTGTTTCCTAGCCAGAACTCAAGTAGTGAGGTTGCTGAACTCAAGTCTGGTCTAACCCCACTGGTCTAACACCTGGTGCTGTTCCACTACCGCCAACAGGTGTGAATTTCAGAGGGCACACACTGCAGTGTGAAAAGTGATTCCCTTTTCAGTTTCCTTTAACCTTTTTAAAAAAATCTTTCTAAAAAAATCTGATTATGTTCAGGAGAAAGTTGGTTTGACAACTAACACTTGGCATCTAACACTTGGCTAATCCCTTTAAAGCAAAAGCAGGGTCAAGTGCTTTAAACAAGCAATGGATAGCTTGGCCAGGCGTGGCTCAGTGGTTGAGGGTTGACCTATGAACCAGGAGGTCGAGGTTTGATCCCTGGTCAGGGCATATGCTGGAGGCAACTAATCAACGATTCTCCCTCATTGATGTTTCTATCTCTCGCTCCCTCTCCCTTCCTTTCTAAAATCAATAAAAATTTATTTAACAAACAAACAATAGATACAAATTAATAACTTGTTTTCTTTGAACTTAGTTCCACTGTGCTCTTTTATGGCAAGGGATAATGAATTTCTATTGGTAGTACTAATATAAAATTCCCTCTCAAACTTTTTTAATTGCTTGCATATGCATAGAATACCTTTGAAAGGAAGTACAAAAAACTGATACTTGCTGCCTTCAGGGACTCTTTCTGGGTGGCTAGGGGAAGAGGGAAAATTTTTATGCTCTTCTGCATAAAATTTTAATTTTGTGACCGCTAAATGAAGAGAAATATAATAGCGCAGATGGTAGGGAGAATATGGCAAAAAGCATGACGGCCTTAAGAGAATGAATAAAACTACGGAAACTAACAGGAGGAAAGAAAAACAAATTTCTAGGAGAAAGCCGGGAATGGGGTGACCGGGTACCACCCACCGCTTCAGTGAGAATTGGTCCCTGTGGCGGGGGGGGGGGGGGGGGGGATCCATCTGCGCATGCGCATAGCCTCAGTGAGCATTGGCCCCTGTGGCCAGGGAGATCCATCTGCGCATGCGCATAGCATCCAACCAGCCATTTCTGCGAATGTACGCTCCACCCTCCACCGAGAGCGGGGAGAACGGCACTGACGTGCGGAGGTCCCGCCCCGCCCCTTGTGGTCTGCGAATCCCGAGGCTCCGAGGCCGGGGTTGTCTAGGCGCCGGAGGTAGTGCCCTGGAAGGCGGGGAAGTTGCGGGAGGCTGGGGTGGGCGCAGAGGGGTACGGTCCCTCAGAGTACGGCTGGGCAGAGTCCGATCCGGAGGCGGCAGACGCCGCGGAGGAGATGGAGGCAGGGAGGCCGCGGCCGGTGCTGCGCTCTGTGAACTCGCGCGAGCCGTCCCAGGTCATCTTCTGCAACCGCAGCCCGCGCGTCGTGCTTCCTGTGTGGCTCAACTTCGACGGCGAGCCGCAGCCCTACCCCACGCTGCCGCCGGGCACGGGCCGCCGCATGCACAGCTACCGAGGTAGGGTCGCCCTTCCGCGGTCCGGCCGCGCCGCCCCCTTCGAGCGCCTGCCCGCCGGTGCTGAGCTGTGCCCAGCGCTCTGGGCCTGATAGCAACAGCAACGGTGGCACGAACTCGTCGAAGGCCCTCCACCCTCCCGGGAGGCCGGTGCTGTTGTCATTATTATTCCCATTTACGCCTGAGGAACTGAGGCCCCAAAGAGGTAGTGACAGATCCAAGTTGACGCTGCTACTAATTTGCATTCGATGGTGGCTTCCCCCCACCCCCTTCCACGGATAGTTACCTTAAAAGCAGTGCTCCATCCCTAATGCCCATTTGTTCAGTCCCTGAGTGGAAGAATCTCACGTTCTTCGATGTCCTCCGTGGGCCAGGTCTGCGAAGGCGCCCTGTATGCATGGAGAACACAGCCAGTGGGGGGAGTCAGACGAATGGGTACACAGATGAGAACAAGCCAGTGTCAAATTTGCTGCGAGAGGAACAGCACAGAGGACTGCTGGAGCTTGCAGCCGGCATCTGCTCAGTGAGGGGGTGGTGGTGGTGGTGGTGGGGGGGGGGGGGGGGTACACGTGTGGTTTCAACTTCGGAGAGCTTCTCAGAGAAAAAAGGGAGTCCTGCAGGATGAATGGGAGCTAGCCAACCCCAGACAGTTTTGGGCAGAGGGAACCACATGGGCTGAAGGAGAAGAAGGTATGGAATGGTGGGAGCGGAAGCCCTAAAGGCGATTTTACCTCTAGGGAAATGGGGGCCATTGAAGGTTTTCTAGCAGGGACACGACATTGTCAGGTTTACATTCTGAAAAGCTCACTCAGGTTGGGTTGCAAAGTGGTTTGCGGGGGAAGACTGCTGTTGAGGAACCAGTTAGGAAGCTGTTGTAATAACTGAGGGGGAGATTAGGTCTTATTGCCTAAAGAGGTAGTAATCTCCCAATGGCTTTCAAGAAGAAAGTAGTCCTAGGCTCCCTTAATTTTCACAACCATAGAAATAGACTCATAGATACAGAGAACAGAAGGGAGGAGAGTTGGGGGCGCTGGGTGAAAAAGTTGAAGGGGTTTAGAAGTACAAATTGGCAGTTATAAAATAGTCACAGAGATGCAAAGTACAGCATAGGGAATATCCTATCCTATATAATAGAAGGCTAATATGGAAATTGTCCCTTCCACTGGGCATTTGACCAGGGTGTTGGTCTGGCTGTCCAACCAACTTCGGCCCCTCTCCTGGCTGGCCCCACCCCTGATCGGCCCCTACCCACCCGGACTGGGGGCAGGCGGAGGCCAACCTCCCATGTCCCCTCCCCCGGCCGGCCTGCCCAATCGGTCCCAATCAGGGCAGGCTGGACCTACCCCACCTGTGCATGAATTCGTGCACCTGGCCTCTAGTAGTCAATAATCTATATATATAAAAGCCTAAGTGGCCATTACAACAGAACGACCAGTTGCTATGACACACACTGACCACCAGGGGACAGATGCTCAGCGCAGGAGCTTCCCCCAGCCCACAGGCCCCGATCACTGATGGGGCCTGCCGGCCAACCTCCCGGTCCCTCCCCCCAGCCAGCATGCCCCGATTGCCCGATTGGGGCTGGGCCCTGGGCTGGGACAGGGAACCAGGGATGGGTGGCGGCAGATGCGGGCGGTGAGGGAAGGAAGAGTGGGGGAGGTGGGGAGGCAGGGAACCTGATCGGCCCTGATCGCCAGGCCTAGGAACCCCACCATGCACACATTTCATGCACCGGGCCTCTAGTATTGTAATAACTATGTATTGTGTCAGGTGGCTGGTATGGCTCAGATGGTTGGAGCAAGTGTCTCCTGTGCACCGAAGGGTCAAAATTTGATTCCCAGTCAGGGCATATACCCGGGTTTCAGGTTTGATCTCCGGTCGGGGTGTGTGGGAGGCAACTGATCGATGTTTCTCTCTCTCCTTCTCTTCCTCTCTCTCTCTCAAAAAAAAATCAAAAATAAAAAAAATCAATAGAAACATATCCTTGGGTAAGGATTAATATATGTATAAATATATATATTACCAGGTGAATATACTTAATATCACTGAACTATACACTTAAAATGGTTTAAATGGTCAATTTTATGTTATGTATATTTTACCACAACAAAAAAATGACCAGTTTACAGTTCTTAAATTTTCCCATCAATTCTTCAAGTAAGTTTATATCCTAGGAACACATGCTATATTTTTTCTGAGAGACACCTCCTCCCTCCTTAAACAGAATTAAGCCTAGAGGTTTACCTCCTTCTCTCTCTCTTTCTCTCTCTTGCATGTGATTATTTGTTTCTCATTCAGGAGTAAATTACATAGAGTATAAGTGTACAGATCTTAGGGTTTGATGTGTTTTGACAAATGTAGCAACACCTAGATCAAGTTATAGATTAGAACATGTCTGTCACCCCAGAAAGTACCCTTTTGCCCCTTCCCTCCCAGAGGCAACCACTCTTCTGATTTTTTGTATCATAGATTGGTTTCATCTGTTCCTGCAAAATGTACACTTTCTGTCTGGCTTCTTTCTCTCAACATGGTGTTTTAGCACCTTCTTCTTTTTTTTAATCTTCACCCGAGGAGTGAGGCTATTTTTCCATTGATTTTCTAGAGAAAATGGGAGGGGATGGGAGGGGGAGAAAGAAACATGGATGTGAGGGAGAAACATTGATTGGTTGCTTCCCACATGCTTCTGATGGGGGTGAGGGGTGGGGGGTGGGGGTGGGAGGGGGTTCTGAGAGGATTGGGGTTGGGCTGAGGATCAGACCTGTAATCCAGGTATGTGCCCTTGACTGGAATAGAATCTTCAACCCTCTGGTGCACAGGCCAATGCTCTACCACTGAACCACACTGGCCAGGACTGCATCTTCTTGTTTTTGAGAAACACAGATTTGAGGAGTCAGTGACCTCCTCTCTTTTAGTTTGCAGTGTTGTGATTTGCTTTTCCTCCATGGCAGAAGATAGGGATAGGATTTGGAGCCTCAGGTACATGCCCTTCTATTTACTGGCCCTGTTGCCTTGAGCAAGTCACTTGGCGTTTTCAGACCTATTTTCTCATCTGTAAATGCATCTATTGTGAGGATTGAGTAAGCTAATATTATGATATTTTGCATGACACTTAAGCAGAATGGCAAGTATTTCATTATCAGTCCAGGATGATGAAGCAAATGGGTGTGTCCCTACTTAACAGCTTCTGCTTGTATTAACAGGTCACCTTTGGCTCTTCCGAGATGCTGGGACATATGATGGGCTTCTGGTTAACCAAACTGAACTATTTGTGCCATCTCTCAATGTTGATGGACAGCCTATTTTTGCCAACATCACACTACCAGGTACTGTTATTCCATCTTACTTTTTTTCCCCCATCTTACTTTTTAAAGAGATAAGGTTGTTATAAGTAGAGGAAAGGCCACTTACAGTAGCCAAGCCCTTACTGGTTTTCGCCTGATGCTCAACGAGGTATTCAACCTTTCTGTGTCCTATTCTCCACCACAAATAAAATGGAAGTAATGTGTTTGTAGGCTCTGTATTGAGCAAAGGTGTTGTGTTATTTCAAAAGCTCTTTGGGACAGGCCGGTGTGGCTCAGAAGTTGAACGTCGACCTATGAAACACGAGGTCATGGTTTGATTCCCCATCCGGGAACATGCTCAGGTTGTGGTCTTGATCCCTAGTAGGGGATGTGCAGGAGGCAGCTGATCAGTGATCCTCTCTCATTGATGTTTCAATCTCTCTCTCCCTCCCTCTTCTCTGAAATCAATAAAAAAATATATATATATTTAAAAAAGCTCTTTGGGCCCTGGCCGGTGTGGCTCAGTTGGTTGGGCATCATCCTGTGCACCCAAAGGTTGCCAGTTCGATTCCCAGTCAGGGCAAATGCTGGGTTTCAGGCTCCATCCCCAGTAGGGGGTGTGAGGAGACAGTCAGTTCATGTTTTGCTATCACATCGATGTTTCTCTCTCTCTTCCTGTCCCTTTCTCTCTCTCTAAAAAAATAAAAATATCTTTGGGCTTGTCAGAGTTGGGCTAAATTAAAATATCTGATTGTAGACTTATGAATGCATTTTGTTACCCTGGTCTTGGAGCAGAATTATGCCTTGGAGTTTCAGAAGAACAAAGTATAGGGGATTGATATTATGGCTTGTTTATATGATTTCTAGTATTGTATTTTTTAATGTTATTTAACCCAGTCAAACTCAGTGCCAATCAGGGATTTAAAAAAATAACTGAATTGAACATTAGCCTCATAGTGATTAAGTTAAACCTGCCGGTGTGGCTCAGTGGTTGAACATCGTCCTGTGATCCAGGAGGTCACTGTTCAATTCCCGGCCAGGGCACATGCCCGGGTTGTGGGCTCGATCGCCAATAGGGGAATGCAGGAGATAGCCGATCAATGATTCTATCCCATTGATGTTTTTAGCTCTCTCTCCCTCTCCCTTCCTCTCTCTAAAATCAGTAAAAACATATTTTTTTAAAAAAAAAGAAACTGATGTTCTTGTGGGATTAAAAAACACCACATTAAGTATTTGCATCTTTATAAGGTTCAGGCTAATATATAGATCCTGTTTTAAAGAAATGGGTATACAAAAATGATCATTGATAAATTAAAGGGAGTACCCTTAGAGAGTAAATAAAATCAGATTTCAGTTCCTCCAAATTCAGTTATATACTGTTTTGGTTACTTATTGCTATGTGACAACTACCCCAAAACTAACAACAACCATTTGATTTATTCATAATTCTGCAGTCTGGACTGAGTTCAGCTAGGTGGTTATTCTGCTCATTGGTGGTCATTGGTGTGTCTGCCTTCTCCTGGCATGTTGGCTGAGGGCTAGTCTTCTCTCCCATGTAGTCTCAGTGCCTATCCCTCTTTGTATGGCCTGTCCTGCAGGGTAACTCAGGGCTTCTGAGCGGGTAAAAGTGGAAGTTGCTTAAGGCTTAGACTCAAAATTGCCACAGTGTCACTTTACCCACATTCAGTTATTAAAGCACTTGACAAGCCCAGCCCACTTTCAAGGGGAAGTTAGTACACAAGGTTATGAATACCATGAAATGTCGATTGGGGCCATCATATTACATTCTGCCACAATACATGTACTCACTTTTTTTTGCCCAAAATGAGGTTCATCTGTAGTAAATGTAATTGCCATTGTTGGCAAAGCCTCTTGCTCATCCCTTGTCTGAAGGCCTGCCTGAATTTCGCTGCTGAAGATTCGGTTTTCTGCCCTTACAGTGTATACCCTAAAAGAGCGATGCCTTCAGGTTGTCCGAAGCCTAGTCAAGCCTGAGGATTACAGGAGACTGGACATTGTGAGATCACTCTACGAAGATCTGGAAGACCACCCAAATGTGAAGAAAGACCTGGAGCGGCTGACACAGGAGCATATTGAAAATCAGCGGATGGAAGAGGAGATTGAAGATTTTAACTGAAATTTGTACTCCTAAGTCTCAGCTGTTGATGGAATGGGCTAGTCTTAATCTAGATACAAGACTGGTCACTTATGCTCAGTGTGAAGGTCTCATTCTTAGAGTAAAAAATGCTCCATTGCTTAAAAGAAAGTTAACTGACTTCACTAGGTATTGTGATGTTTAGGGGCCAATATCACAAAATGTAATGTCTGCCCTCTTTAGAAGTGTTTATGAAGGGAAAGTAGTTGCCTCTTTGTAAGTCAGGAAAGTGTAAGAACCTTTGTGTAAGTAATTCAGTGAGAATTGTAGCATCTTCTTTGATTGTAAGAAAGCAGTGGCATCTGCTTTAATTGCTGTATTGTGGTTGGTGATATGTCTGCCTCCTGCTTTGAGAAGACTGAGATGTCCTTGAGGCAGGGACAAAACTGTCTGCTCTTTGAGACCCCAGTGCCTCTCACATTATGAGCCTTCATCTGTGTTTGTTGAATGAACAAACCAGTGGGTATTTTGGTAGAAAGTATTTGGAAGGTTTGCCATTTTTTGCAGGGGGAAAATAGGGGAGCTTAAAGTGTGTACAGTAAATAAATGTTTTAAAGGGGATCATTTTTATAGAAAGCACTTTTAATAATTTTATAAATTTTGTGCTTTTTTTCTGTTCACTATTGTTCCAGTGCTGTTTTATTACTGTTTCTAAACCAGGATTAGCTTTTTACAGTTCTTTTGAAACTTGACATCTATACAGAAGATAGGAGAAAAGAGCTGTCCTCTCATTTAACGCTAATGAGGAGATACTACCATACTGTGAATAGGTCTCTGCCAAATGTGGGTATTTCTGTTTCTTTTTGTAAATCCATGACATTTGTTTGGTTCAACATTTTTCATCCGGCAGGATATGGTGACACTTAGCACGAAGCCCTCGCAGCTCTGGGAAGTTCCTGCTCACACACAGTGGATTCAGAGAGTAGCCTGGAATGTTTTTAGTTTTGTACTTCCTTATAGGCTGGACTTAAATTCATTCAGTACTTCTATCAGGCTTCCTTTTGTGTAATAGTTTAAAAAAAATCAGAGAAATTCTTGGAAAAGACAGAAAAATAAAAGGAAGAAAAAGATCACTGCAGATAAACTACTTAAACACAATCACTAACTTAACATTTTGAATTTTCAGCCCCTTTTAGGGCAACTTTTGGTTTGTTTTTACATAGTTGAGGTTATATTGTACATACAACTTTGTATTCTTTCTCATTTAACTTTATAACTTAAATATCTTCTATGGCATCTTTATAAGCTCTCCATAGACATTAGTACACTCTTTGTCTTGTAAATAATGGTGGGATATTTCTTGGCATCTTTAGTTCCTGTGCTAACCTTTGAGCACAATTCCTGAGCTCTGCAGAATGAAGTGAATGAGACAAACACCCCACAGTTGTCTCGCTGTGCGTTAAGTTTCACCCAGTCTGGTTCCCCTCTTCAACATTCAGCAAAATAGTTGGCTTTTAGGCCTCTCTGAGAGAGAAGAGCCTGTTGTAGTACTCATTCAGTGATATACTTATAAATATCTAATTTTTTATGTAGGGAAGAAGGAATGCTGGTACAGAAGGTAGCAATGTGAGTTCCATAATTAGATAGGATGGGGATTTAAGGAAGTCTGCTGGTGCTGGATTAGTTCGATGTTGGTGTTATTTTATTTTTAATCTGTCTTTGTGTCAAAAATGAGATTTCATGTTTCAGTTGTTAAAACATGCAATTTGAGTACTGTGTTTTTTGTGTTGTCCAAGGAAGATTGAAAATCTGTAGCATGAATAATATGTTTTTCGTTTGAAGTCTTATGAATGTATTAAATGTATTAAAAGATTGTGCTGTTTCGAGTTTAAAAAAAACTTTTTAATACATTAAATGGTGCTGAGTAAAGAAAATAGGGAAGGTGTGTTTGGTATTATTTTAACTAGGCTCTTCTCTCTTGGAGAGGCCTAAAAGCCATGTTTATTTAAAGGCTTAAGGTGGGGAGGGAGTAGCAGGCACAAGCAACTCACTTCATTCTCAGTTCCTTCTCTTTCCAACACTTTTTTTTAAAAAACCATTGTTTCTTTTTATTTTTCTCATAAATATGATATATCACTAAAAATTGTTAAGCACTACTGAAAAGTATTAAGAAAAATACTTAGGTTGGAACAAAGTTTTTTTTGTGTTTTTTTGTTTGTTTGTTTGTTTTTTCAAGGAAACAGAACCAACCTTAACAGATTCCTCACTGAAGAAGATACATAGCTCTGGCCGGGTAGCTCAGTTGGTTAGTGTCCTCCCGATATGCCAAGGTTGAAGATTACATCCCTGGTCAGGTGACATCCAGGAATCAGTCAATGAATGCATACGTGAGTGGAACAAGTTGATGTTTCTCTCTCCCCTTCCTGTCTCTCTAAAATCAATTTAAAAAATAAATAAATACAAAGAGGATACACAGCAAGTAAGCATGTGAAAAGATGCTTCACATCATGTGTTATCAGGGAAATGAAAATTAAAATGAGATACCACAAGGCACTATTAAGAAGGCCACACTCTGTGATGCTGGCGAGGTTAAACATACTCTTACCATACTATCCACCGATGGTGCTCCTTAGTATTTACTCAAAGGAGTTCAAAACTTAACATTGAAAACCCTGCACATGGATATTTATAACAGCTTTATTCATAATTGCCAAAACTTGGAAGCAGCTAAGATGTCCTTCAGTAGGTGATAAATAAATAAAATGTGGTACATCCAGACAATATATTTTTTTTAAAGTTGATTTTAGAGAAAGGGAGAGCGAGAGAAACCGATTTGTTGTTCCACTTATTTGTGCACTCATTCTTGTAAGTGCCCTGACTGGGGATGGAACCAGCAACCTTGGTGTATTGGTTCAATGCTCTAACCAACAGAGCTACCCAGCCAGGGCACACAATGGATTCTTCCGCACTAAAGAGAAATGAGCTGTCAACCATGAAAAGACACGGAGAAAACAAATGTTTATTACTAAATGAAAGAAGCCAATATAAAAAAGTCACATACTGTATGATTCCAACTATACGATATTTTGGAAAAGGCAAAATTATGATGTGAAAACATCAGTGGTTGCCAGGGCTTGAGGGGAGAGAGGAATGAGTAGGCAGAGCACAGGATTTTTTAGGGCAGTGAAACTATTCTGTATGTTTCTATATGTATGCTATACTATATACTACACTACATGATCTATAACATTATACATTTGTCCAGGCCCATAGAACGTACAACACCAAGAGTTAACTCTGAACTATGCACTTTGGGTAATAATGATGTGTGATTGTAGGTTCATTAATTACAACAAATGTATCACTCTGGTGGGGAATGTTGATAATAGAGGAGACTGTATATGAGGGCAAGAGGTATATAGGAAATCCCTGTTCCTCTCAATGATGATGTAAACCTAAAACTGCTCTTTAAAGTCTATTTAAAAAAGAACCAAAAAAAGGTAAGTGGTTAACATTTCACCAGTGCTTATATTGAAAAGGTAATAAAAGGACAGGGCACTGGGTAGAAATCAGTGTGCACTGAGAATATGAAATAGGTATTAATGTTTTACACTCTGGACTTAGGAATACCAGTGAGAGCTTTCCAGATAGATACTTAATACTAGATTTCTGTGTATTAGCATTCATATATATATATATATATATATATATATATATATATATATATTGATTTTAGGAGGAAGGGAAAGGGAGAGAGAGATAGAAACATCAATGATGAGAGAGAATCACTGATGGGCTGCCTCCTGCACACCCCCTACTGGGGATCAAGCACGCAACCCAGGCATGTACCCTTGACGGGGGAATTGAACCTGGGACCCTTCAGTCCGCAGGTCAACACTTTATCCACTGAGCCTAACCAGCTAGGGCTGTCTTAGCATTCTTAGCACCCCAGTGCTACTCTGTGGTAGTCACAGTGCTGCCTGATACCATGTCATTGTTTCCCATCAAAGTCCAGGGTTCAATCCATGGTTAGGGAACATGCTTGGATTTTGGGTTCAATCCCCAGTCAGGGTGCATACAGGAGCCACCTGGTCAATGTGCTCTCTTCTATTTTAAATGAATTTTAAGTCCTTTACTCAAGGGAAACCCATCTATGCATCTGTGGAGTACAGTGCCTTCCAAGCAGTGGAGCACTCCTTCCTGTGAACTTTTCAATGTTCTCAGTGGCAGCCGCCATTTTTTAAGTACATTGTCTGTGCAATCCACTTCCCTGGCTCACAACTCTAAGCAGTAGGGATGATTCGTCCCATTTTACAGATGTGTAAAGCAAGGCTTGATAAGTGAAATGCATTGTCCAGGGTCACAAAGCCTGTTGGTCACAGAACTGGAACTTGGCCTTAGGACTTCTCATTTTAATTTCAGGTTCCTTCTTCTGTAACCATACTCCATTGCTAATGTTTACAGCTGCAAAGTGGGACTCTTAGTTGTTGATCTGCCCTCGATGAGGTTGCCTACGCTCTTGGAACCTATTTACTTCTGTGTAAAAATGGGATAATAATATCTGTAGTATAGGCTTATGAGAATTACATAAAATAATTTAGGCAAAGCACACTATAAAGTTGTAGTGTTGTTATAGTAGTTATTTTATTAAAGAGGCAGTTTGTAGCCAGTGGTCAGACTGCTAGGTTTCAAATCTCAGCTCTGCCTCTTAGTACCTGTATGAGTTTAAACAAGTTATTTAACTTCTCTGTGCCTCAGTTTCCTCATCTGTAGGATGGGGATAATCACCACACCTGCCTACCTCATGGAGTCATTGTGAGGAATAAGTGAAATAACCCAGGTCAAGTCTGTTTAATAAATTCTAGTCATTATTAGTATAAGTTCTCCTCATACCCTATTTGATAATTCAATTTGTCTCACAGTCCCTCTTACCATATTCCTCCAATAATATTGATCACATTAAAAGATAATGAATATGAAAAAATATAATGAATATGCAATTAGCCACCCCCACTCCCTTTCATCATACTCTACTTTTGTTCTCTAACATTACCTATCATTTATAATGCTGTTATTATTTTGCATTTAAAAATTTTTAATTAAATCTTTATTGTTGAAAGTATTACATATGTTCTCCTTTCCTCCCCTACTTATTTTTCATTTTTATTGCTTACTGTCTGTCTCTCTCCCTGGCAGGGATTTTGTTTAGAGGTATCCCCAGCACCTAGAACAGTGCCTGGCACATAGTACTGCTCAAATAAAAATTAGCCATTATTATGATAAAGTCTATCTTGGCTAGTCCTTCCCCTGATAGCTCTGTATTCCTAATTTCCCTTAGTCAACTTCCCTTTTGCTTTTTTGGCAATAGCACTTATTATGTTTTAACAAACTATGTAACATGCTTATTCAGTATTTTGATTAGTTATTGCTGTTTCCTCCTCATCACCCCTATCTAGGGTGTAAGTATCGTGAAAGCAAGGACTTTTTTTATTGATAGATTTCAGAGAGAGGAAGGGAAAGAGAGAGAGAGAGAGAGAGAGAGAGAGAGAGAGAGAGAGAGAGAGAGAGAAACGTCAGTGATGAGAGAGAATCATTGAGCCACACCTGCCAGACTTTTATAGGTTTTCTCTCCTTAGGTATCTCCAACACCATAAGAATGCCTGAATTATATGTGGCAGAGCGCCAAAAGCACAGGAAGTAAAGTCAGAAGGTCTCCTAGGACCGACACGGAATTCTCGGATGGCCTTAACCGAGTTTCCTCTCCACTCTGGGCCTCAGTTTCCCCTCCCAGCTCTTCCCCCTTTTGGTTTCCCAGCAGCTCTGGTTCAGCCGGCCTGACGGCGTCGCGCCCCACATCGCCGCTGGGGGGCGGTGGTGTCCAGCGCTGGCCCCGCCCACTTCCCGGGAGGCGGGGCGAGGCGGGACGGCCGGCCCCGGAGTCAAGAAGCCGAGTCCCGCGGCGTCTGGTTCAGTCTCCTGGGAGCTCTCCGCCGGCGCCTGCTGTGCAGCCATGTCCTGCTACATCTACCAGCTGCCCTCCTGGGTGCTGGACGACTTGTGCCGCAACATGGACACGCTCAGCGAGTGGGACTGGATGCATTTCGGTGAGTGGGCCCCCTAGCGACCTCGCCGGGCCGGCCTGGAAGCCCCCTCCTCGCCTGCGTAGTGGGTCCTGATCCGAGGGGCTGGCTCTGCGCGCTGCCGTCTGGACCCACGTCGCGCTGTGTGCCCGCAGGCCGGCCGCTGACCCCTCTGGACCCTAGTGCGATCCTCTGGAAGGCGTTTTGTGATCTTTGGAGTTCCCTGCTGTCGCTAAGTCCTTCGCAAAGTAATGACCGCCGACGGTGCTGTTTACCGTCCGGCGTGAAATAGCCGTGAGCAGTTACTGTAAATCACCGGTGTGCCGAGCAGTTACTGTAAATCACCGGTGTGCCGGGCTCTGATGGAAGCACTTGACAGGGGCTACCTCCTTGAGTCCTACAGCCTATAAAGTGCATATTTCTCTCACCCCATTTTACAGAGGAGGAAACGGATGTAGAAAGGTAGAGTCACTTGCCAGGGACCATGGGCCTTGCAAAGTGGCAGAATGGCATTTGAATGCCGTGTCAGGCCCCACCAGGACACTGTAACTCCTGGGTGTGTTTTGTTTGTTTGTGCCTGATGATTGGCTGAGAGCACTTGGCATCCAGGGGGACGCTGGGCTTGTGGTGCTCAGGTTCCCAAGCAGAGGTCTGCAATTCAGCTGGTGATTTTGGGTGAGTTGCTTAACTTCTCTGAGCCTCCGCTTCTTAATCTTGTAAACTGGAGGTTGTGAGGAATGAAAAAATGTTTAATTGATTTTAGAGAGGGAAAGGAGAGGAGGGAGGGAGGGAAGGAAGGAAGAGAGAGAGAGAGAGAGAGAGAGAGAGAGAGAGAGAGAGAGAGAGAGATTTGTTGTTCCACTTATTTATGCATTCTTTGGTTGCTTCTTGTATGTGCCCTGACCTGAGATCTAACGAGAAATCTTAGTGTATCGGACTATACTCTAACCAACTGAGCTACCCAGCCAGGACCAAGGAATAAAAATTGTCTAAAAAGTACCTGACACCTAAGGGTCAGAAATTATAGAGATTTTTGTAGTAATAAGAAGGTGTTAACAATGATTATCTTAGTTTTATGTTTTCATCAGTGTAACTCATGCCACTTTATTTTAAAAATAATACCTATCTGTTCTTTAAAATTTAGATTATAACATATACCCTTTATGCAAGAGTATATAATATACATGTACAGTTGAGAGAAATGAACATGTGTGTGTTACTCATCTAGTTTGAGCAAATAATATATGTTTTAACCTAGCGGTTCTCAAACATGGGTGATTTTGCCCCCTAGGAACATTTGCCAATGTCTGAAGACATTTTTGGTTGACAGAACTTGGGAAATGCAGTGGGTAGAGGCCAGGTATGTTGCTAAACATCCTAGAATGCACAGGACAGCCCCTCCATAAAGAATTATCCAGCCTGCCCTGGCCAGTGTGGTCCAGTTGGTTGGACGTCATCCTGTGCAAGGAAAGGTTGCTGGTTTGATTCCGGTCATTGCGGGCTCCATCCCTGGTAGCAGGAGGCAGCAGATCGATGTTCTACTCTCACATCAATGTTTCTCTCTCTCTCTCTCAAAATTAATTTTTAAAAAATCTTAAAAAGATCAAGAATTATCTAGCCCAAAGTGTCAATAATGCTGAGATTCAGAAACTGTTTTAAACCAGTAACAAAAATAATAAATGTTTGTTGCAAAATATGGTGGGAAACTGAGTTCAAATTCCACCACTCAGGGATACCCGTTTTTAATATTGGATACCAATAATAATAAAACAACAACAATAGCTAACATTTATTGGCTTCTTACCATGTACCACCAGAGTGGTAGGTGTTTTATGAAGTCTAGCCTTTTTTCTAAACCTATTTATGTGTATACATTTTTCAAAAATCATGTCATTTTGAACATTGTAATAGCCTGCTTTTTCACTTAAAATACATTACAATCATTTCTCTCTGCCAAGCAATATTCTTTAGCAGCATGGATTTATTTTCAGTGTGTATTTTTTTATTAAGTATTTTTAACGGATAGAAATAACAAATGCACTAGGTTAAATGATGTAAATAATACACCTGTGATAGAAGAAGGTAAATATCTTTCCACTTCCTGGCCCTCAGCCTCCCTGTTCTCCCTAGAGTCAGTCAGTGGTACCTTGTCAGGGCAACTCTGAGGATGTCTATTACTACCTGATTTTCTTTGCTTGGATGCTCTGTAATTTAACTGCTTTGAGTGTTTCCCGGGCAGTGGACAAACTTTGTGTAAGAGACTCCCTCTAGTTTTTTCCATGTTGGCCTCAATTGTGAATGCCAGAACAACTTCTGTTTTCTAGGAAATGCACTTCTAAGGCACCTCTAGTAAAACTGAAATGATATAGAGAAGGTTAGCATGGCCCTTCTGCAAGGATGACACCCAAACTTGTGAAGCATTCAATATTTAAAAGAAAAATAAAGTGCAGAGTTCATCTTTAATTTCTCCTGGACAATACTGTAAATATAGAACCTAAAGATGAGTTTAGATGGTTTCAATCATATAAGTTCTTCTAATTCTGTATTAGTCTTTTTCAAGTGTCACTTATCAGGCATAGTTCTGAAATGCTGATAATATAAGTAAGAGGTATCTGGATTTTGGAATATTCATAATTGTATTACCCAAGGATGGGAGTGTTGAAGTTTAAATTCTAGCCCTATATCTACCTAATTCTATATAATAAAAGGATAATATGTAAATCGACTGAACAGTGGACCAACCGGTCAAGGGGCAGCTCCTGCGTTGAGTGTCTTCCCCCTGGTGGTCTGTGTGTGTTATAGCAACCGGTTGTCATCTCCTGAGGGGTCCCAGACTGCGAGAGGGCACAGGCCGGGCTGAGGGACCCCCCACTCCCCAGTGCACGAATGTCATGCACCAGGCCTCTAGTCTACCTAATAAAAGAGTAACATGCTAATTGACTGTACCTTTGCTACGCCTACCAGCCAATCAGGAGTGAGTATGCAAATTAACCCAACAAAGATGGTGGGTTAATTTGCATATGCGGGCCCCGAGCCATGGCAATGATGCAGGCGTTCCACACCACCCCTGGCAGTTCCAGGCCTCTGAGCAGTGTGGAAAGGTGGAAAGGCGGCTCCAGCCCAGAGCAGAAAGGCAGTGCCGACAGCCAGGGAAAGGAAGGCCCATTCTGGCAGGAATCTTCGTGCATCGGGCTTCTAGTTTTAGAATAAAATCCCTTCAGCACTTGATTGAAGTACCAAAAAACATTTCCAAAAAGTGATAGTTTTACGTTATCCCAAAAATGTCTTAGACTAGGTTAAGGTTCTAAGTGACATGAAAATTCGGTACAAAAGTATTTACTGTGAAGTATACTTCTCACAGATGTATTTTCAGTTTCAGCCCAATAGTTAAAACATCTTTTTAAAAATAACTGTATAAATACATTAAAAAATGTAAGAGAGGTCCATTTTGTAATCTTAATTAAAATGAGAGTCCTATAGTTGGATTTTGCATCTGATATCTGTTTGGAGTTTAGAGCCTTTGTGTTAAAAAATACTATATGTAAAAGGAAAAGGTGCTTTTTCCTTTTAATTCCTTTGATCGATATGGCTTTTTTTCAAATTGACTAAAGGATCAAAATGAAACCTTGTTAATGTGAATCAGTTACTGAACTTGTTTTTGTTAGAAATGTTAATGTAATAAATATCAATGTGGGAGATAATAGTAAAAAAAATAAAGTGTACAGTTTGGTGGCATTTAGTATTTGAGAGTTGTACATCCCTCTCCACAAGCAATCTTAGAACATTTAAATTACCCTCAATAGAAACCCTGTTCCCCTTAATTGTCTCCCCCACATTCCCACACACCTATTGTTTTAGGCATTGTTTAATCTGGACATTTTATATAAGTGTAATCATATAATATGTGATTCTTTGTGAATGACTTTTCCTTTAGCATGTTTTCAAGGTGCATCATGTTGTAGCATGATCAGTGCTTAATTTCTTTTTATTACTGAATGATATTCCATGGTATGGATATACTGCATTTTATCTACCCAGTTATCAGTTGATGGACATTTGGGTTCTTTCCCCTTTTTGACTATTGTGAATAATGCTCCTGTGCACATTAATGTGCAAGTTTTTGTGTGGACATGTTTTCATTTCCCTTAGGTAGATATCTTGGGAGTGGAATTACTGAGTCATAGGGTAACTCTACATTTAACATTTTGAGGAACTACCAGATTTTTCCAAAGTGACTGTACCATTTTACATTCCCACCATCAGTGTACGAGGGTTAGTTTCTCCACATCTTCACCAGCACTTGTTACTGTCTTTTTTATTCTAGCCATCGGAGCGGGTGTGATGTGGTATCTTATTGTGGTTTGATTTGTATTTCCCTAATGACTAAGAAGTGGAGCCTCTTTCATGTGCCTATTGGCCCTTTGTACATCCTCTTTGGGCTTCTAACTCTCTAGGCCCTGGAGACACCAGAATTGCTCAAAGTCCTAAGAGGCTTCTCATTGTGGTTTAGAATATAATCCAAACTCGTCACTTGACCTGCCCAGTCTGACACAACCTGACCCCACTGATTCTGACCTCTCCTCTCATAACCCTCTTGCTCAACCTGCTCCAACCACACTGGCCTCCTTGGTTCAGACTCAGGGCCTTTGCACTTGCTGTGTTCTCTGCCTGGGATATTCTTCCATCTGTGTTTCCCAGGACTAGATTTCTAGTCTGTATTAGTTTCCTCTTGCTGCTGTAATAAATTACCATAAATTTAACGGCTTAAGAACTGCACAAACATATTATGTTACAATTCTGGAGGTCAGAAGAACTAAAACCAAGGTGCTGGCAGGGCTGCATTCTCTGTGGAGGCTCTGGGGAAGAATCCATTTCCTTGCCTTTACTAGCTCCCTAGAGGCTGCCTGCATCCCATGGCTCATGGCCCTTTCCTTCAAAGCCAACAGCACAGCATTGTCAGATCTCTGCTTCTATCATATCTTTTCTGAGCCTGACACTCCTGCTTCCCTTTTAGAAGGACCCTTGTAGCTGTATAATAAGCATGTCAAACTCAAAGGCTAACACGGGCCAAATAAGGTTTAAGTTTATGTGGGCCACAAAAAACACACAAAAGCTTCAATTTTCAAAGAAAGGTAGGTTTATTTCGATAGAGACATGCTGGATATAAAGGGCTGAAATAAATGAGTAATCATTAACATAAAATAATAGAACATTTTAATAAAAGTTAATATTTTTTCTTGAACATTAACTTACCAGACACAGAATAACTGCACAAATTCATAAGCAAATAAACCTATTTTTCTTGTTCTCCGAAAGCGAAATATTTCCTGTTGCGCACACCAAACAAGTCAGTCCAAGGCCAATGATGTGGCAATCGGCTGCTAAAATATTCGCTGCTAGTATTAGTGGAGAGAAATGGTGTGGCTGCGTGTAAGGTGCATAAGGGAAATGAATGCAACACGATTATAGTAATCAGTCATTAGCGAACGTTGTAGTTCGTTATTAATAATTATGTATAACAGGATATTGTAAAAATTAGGTTACGAAATTTTTATTAAGATGTTTCTTACATGCCGTTATATTGGCTGGGCCGCAAAAATATTTGTTGTGGGCTGCGAGTTTGACATACTTGCTGCTGTAAAATTTTGTTAATCCAGTAAATTCCATAAAAAGGGGAAGAAAAAAAAAAAGAACCCTGTGATTACATTGGGCCCACTCAGATAATCCAAGATAACCTCATTTAAAAACCCTTAATTGCCCTGCTGGAGTGGCTCAATTAGTTGATGCTTTAAAAAAAATTTTTTTAAGGCCTCACCTGAGGATATGTTTTGTTTTTTGTTTGTTTATTTGTTTTTATTGATTTCAGAAAGGAAGGGAGAGGGGGAGAGAGATAGAAACATCAATGATGAGAGAGAATCATTGATTGGCTGCCTCTTGCTCGCCTCCTACTGGGGATCAAGCCACAAGCCAGGCATATGCCCTTGACGGAATTGAACTCGAGACCCTACAGTCTGTAGGCCCACGCTCTATTCACTGAGCCAAACCGGCTAGGGCTGTTGTTATTGAATTTAGAGAGGAAGAGGGAAAAGTGGATTGGTTGCCTCCTGCATGTGCCCTGACTAGGATCAGACCACAACCTAGGTACATGCCCTGACCGGGAATCAAACCCTCAACCTTTTGGTGCACGGGGACAATGTTCCAACCCACTGAGCCACCCGGCCAGGGCTGCAAATCATTTTAGAAAAGATAGTCTCTTAGGGCTGATTATGGTCCTGCCAGATAGGGGTAGGAAGATCCTTAAAGTGACTCAAAATCACACAGCCACAAATATGCACGCTTTTTGAATTTGACAGTTCCTGGCAGATAACATGTTTGCCTCCTGTTCCTTTCCCTATTGTTGCAGCTGCATCCATTTTTTGCCCTTGGGGAAAAAACAGGCTTCTTACCACTTCACGCGCCCCAGCTGTATTTTGAGGGACCCAGGGACAGGGTTCCTTTGTTGGACCGCTCCCCATCTTGCTCACTCAGGCAGGTGCCAGCCTTTGTGTACAGCCCTGCTTTGTCCCTGCCCAGCTGTGTGACTGCAGGCAAGTGACTGTCTCGCTTTAAACCTTTAGTTTTCTCGGCTGTAAAATGGGATTGAGTTGCTGCTTAGGGGACACGATGGTGGGGAAGGTCCTTAGCACTTTCCCCTTCTCTCAACCAGACAAGAGGTATTGGACCCCAGGGTGGGTCATTTCAGGAGGCTGTGCCAGGTCCAGAGGGCTCTGAAGAAGGGCACGGTTTTCTACCATAGCAGGTGAACTCCAGCAGGATTCAGGAACTCAGACCTGGAGGCACAGTCTCCACGTGGCATTAACCAGCGGGGCTAAAAACAGGTTTTCATTGAGTGCATGGTAGACGGCTTAACACAGGGGTCCTCAAACTTTTTAAACAGGGGCCAGTACACTGTCCCTCAGACCGTTGGAGGGCCGGACTATAGTTTAAAAAAACAACTATGAACAAATTCCTGTGCACACTGCACATATCTTATTTTGAAGTAAAAAAACAAAACGGCAAAAACACCCGCATGTGGCCCGCGGGCTGTAGTTTGAGGACGCCTGGCTTAACAATTACAGCAAACATTCACATCTCATTTACCATGTGCCGACCAGTATTCCAAGTGCTTCTAGGTTTCAAACTAATCTAATCCTCTCAACAGTCTCTGAGGCAGGCACTCTGGTTATCCTCATTAGCAGATGAGGAAACTGAGGCACAGGGAGAGGTGAAGGGCCTTCCCCAAGCACACAGCAAGTAAGTAGCAGAGATGGGATGTGAACCCGGACCTCTGAATCCAAAAATCTGGGCCTGAACCATCATTGTACTTCTTGCGCTGACATACGCATGTATTTTTATATTTATAGAAAAATCTGGAAGTTTAGAAGCAAAATATATAAGCAGTGCTTTTCTTGGGATCTTCCAAGTGGGATGTCATGGGGACTTGGATTTTCTTCCATTTTCCAAACGTTCTATTACCTGTGAATGTGGAGAAAAGAGGTGTGGATGTAACAGGGCCCTCGGCAGTGCCTTATCCCCCCCAAGATCCCTATCTTGTTTGGACCCTGTTTTAAAGGTATGGTTAGATGCTGCTAGGTCAATACCTTAAGATACATCACTTTTGCCCTAGCCGGTTTGGCTCAGTGGATAAAGCATCGGCCTGCAGACTGAAGGGTCCCGGGTTTGATTCCGGTCAAGGGCATATGCCCAGGTTGCTGGCTCAATCCCCAGTAGGGGGCCTGCAGGAGGCAGCCAATCAATGATTCTCTCTCTTCATCGATGTTTCTCTCTCTCTCTCTCTTCTTCTCTGAAATCAATAAAAATATATTAAAAAAAAAAAAAAAGATACAGCCCTGATGGCACGGCTCCGTGGTTGAGTGTCGACCTATGAATCAGGTCACGGTTCTATTCTCGGTCAGGACACATGCTTGGGTTGCGGGCTCCATCTCCAGTAGGGGGTGTGCAGGAGGCAGCCAATCACTGATTCTCTCTCATCGTTGATGTTTCTATCCCTCTCTCCCTCTCCCTTTCTCTCTGAAATCAATAAAAAATATAAAAACAAAAAACAAAAACATCACTTTCATGGAGCTAAGATGTCCAAACTACAAGGCACCTTAGAGCTTAATTCCTATTTCTCCTGCGTTGCCTATGAGGAAATGCCACCCACAGAGACTGAGGACATGGCTGAGAGTTCACACAGCCGCCAGAGCTCCGGGGCAGGCCTGCGGTTCTGTTTTCTCATGAAATCATGCTGCCTCCAGAGTGGGAGGAGTAACAGTCGCTTCCCTCTGCTCTTTTCTCTCTGAGGCTGGGAGCAGCACCTGACCCTGCTGACATCACATCCTATTGTCCTGGAATCTGGCCTGGGGTTTCCAGTGACTAAAGCTGCAACTCGGGGAACTTTCCATTCTAGCAGGGCACTTTCCAGGAGGCTTTCTCCCTGCAGGAAGCTGTCACAACCTTCCCCATTCCTCCCGAGGAGAGGGGCTTGTGCAGCAGGGCTCTGAGGTCTACCATGGCTTTAGGATCAAGTCCAAACCCCTAGCCCAGCGCTGGATGCCCTTAGCTCTATTTTCCCGGCCTTCATCGCTCGTCTCCCCTTCCTCACTCAGCCACTTACGTTTGTATTTTTCAAACAGGGAAGTGCCCGGGCTTCTGGTTGACTCACCACAGGATCCCCCGAGCTGGCTGCGGACCCCGAGCACAGTAGTGCTCAATCATTTTTTTGTTGAATGAATGAATGACTTGATGTTCACAGAGATTCTTGCTCTGTGATTTCTGAAACCCTAGAACTGAAGCATGATGTTTTATTTCTAGTTAACTAAAATGCCTTTTCTCACTTCAGTAAACTCAGTGGAATACTTTGTGACCATTCAAAAAGCCATTTATGAAGAGCTTGTAACGACTGGGAAAATGCTTATGGTGTAAAGTTAAACAAGAACAAGCTGCAAAATCTTAGTCTTACAGAACCACACCTATGTGTGTGTGTGTGTGTGGGGGGGGGTGGGTGGAGGTGGGGACAGGGGGTTGGTTAGAAGAGAAAGTACCCTAATAGGATGCTGTGTAACTTGTTTTGTTAGTCCCTCCCCACCCTGTTATTTCCTAAGTTTTCTTTAGTGACCAACCATTAATTTTATTATAGAAAATGAAAAGAAGGAATGCATTCTTTTTAGTATTGTCAGTGGTAGCCCCCTGCAAACTTTGTAGTGCTTCAGAGTTGGCAAAGTGCTTTTGGATCCACAGGTTCTTTTGATCCTTCTAACTATTCTTTGAAGATGGTTGGCCATGGTGGGCTGGCTCATTCATTCATTCATTCATTCATTCATTCATATTTCCTCTGCCAGGGCTGGGACTTAGAGGTGAGGGTAAAATTTAAGGAGGCGTAAGGAGACACCTAATCTTCAGATGCTGCAAGTGTTACCGGCGATATTGGTGGCGAAACAGCACCAGTTGTTACTGGCTAAGTTGGACCTCGGTTCATATATATATATATATTTCAGAGAGGAAGGAAGAGGGAGAGAGAGATATAGAAAGAGAGATATAGAAATATCCATGATGAGAGCCTGCACACCCCGCACTGGGGATGGAGCCTGCAACCCAGTCATGTGCCCTGACTGGGAATCGAACTGTGACCTCCTGGTTCATAGGTTGATGCTCAACCACTGATGCTGGTCGGGCTGGACCTTGGTTCTTGAGTTCAGCAAAGGAAGAATTCAGAACCAGGAACTAAAATTAAGAGTAAGTTTATCTAGAAAGTTACCGAAGTAGTAGACGTGAGCCAGCTTGGCTGCGTAGGCTCAGCAAACACAGAAACAAAAGAAGGGCCCTTGGAGCTGAGGAGAGAGAAAGGCGAAGGAAACATGTAGGGGCAGAGGGAGGGAAAAAGAGGGGGAAAGGAAAGGTACAGGGGTGCAGGCTGGGGAGGTCTTAGGGGAGGCTCTCTAGAATATTCATCAGCTTTGTGCTGATGCACCAAACTGAGATTTATTTCCCTGACTTCCATCCTTGGATGCGGTTGGCACAAATGGCACTAATGGGATTTTCTGTTATCTATTTCCCTGAGTAGGGTGATTTAAGTTATTTACCCTCTGGTTGGGGAGACGTGTAAACTATGTACTTTAATTGCAATTTCCTAGATGGCTGTAAACTGTTTGTCTCCGTTTCCCTATTCCACTTGGTCTGGCTTACTAGCCTGTCTCAAGTGTATGACCAGCCCTAAGAATGAGCCCCTCCTTAAATTTTGCCCCCTGGTGCCCTCCCCTGCCTCATCCTAGTCCTGGCCCTGGCTCCACTCTGTGCCAGGCACTCTTCTCTGTTCTGGGGATCTAATGGTGAACAGAACACATAAAACCCCTTCACAGGGCTTCTGTTCTGGAAGGGGAGACAGGCAAAGGTGTTGCCCCGCTATTACAGTGGAGGACACAGGCTCCATGGGAAGTGACTTGCTCAAAGCAAATAAGCAGCTAAAGCTCGAGGCCCCTGACCCTCACACCCAGTGGTCTTTCTCCAAAGTCTTGTGTGGGAGTGACGTTGGTATTTAGGTTCAAGCGTTAATGTGCTGGTCCCCAGGGGTATGCAATGGAATCAGCATTGTAACGTGGGCTGCCCGTGGACCCCAGCTGATGGTGGAATTGCTGGTATGGTAGGGGGCAGGTGGGGGGAAAGTTATGGACAAAGCCTGGCTAATACACTGACCCTCTCAGGAGGCACTGCTTTTCTAACTCTAAGCGGATCCTCTCACTCGCCTTCTAGCCTCCTTTGTGATCACGGACCTGACCCAGCTGCGGAAGATCAAGTCCATGGAGCGGGTGCAGGGCGTGAGCATCACCCGGGAGCTGCTGTGGTGGTGGGGGATGCGTCAGGCCACCGTCCAACAGCTGCTGGACCTCCTGTGCCGCCTGGAGCTGTACCGTGCTGCCCAGATCATCCTGAACTGTGAGTCACCAAGAGGGCCCTGCGCGGCCAGGCCTCGAGCAGGAGCGGCGTGTACTCTCCGGCCTTTAAACCTTTGTGAATCTTTTAAAAACTTACATGAGCTTTGTGCAGTGGCAGTATCATAGCCGATGAGGTTCCTCCGAGGCACGATTATTACTAATTGGAAACTTTTCCCAATACTTCGACCACGTGAAATAGTCAGCATTAGCAATTAAAAATTTTTGAATGAAAAAAAAAAAGTTTGAATGAGTTTACCATCCAACTAAGAAATTAGTCACAGAGTTCATCTCTGGTCTTGGGTGGGGATGGAGGTCACACCCAGGCTGTCTGGATCCAGCGCCTTTATTCTTAGCTTTTCTCATGGGATCATCAAAGAACTAAGTGTTTGGGTTTCCAGGAAACAGTGAGACATTTTGCCTGTCCCCTTCTTTTCTGTGTAGAACTTTACTCAGACCCCTGCTTTCCTGTTCCAACGGTCTCTGTCCTCTCAGGCTGTGAGAGTCTACCTACCTCTGCTCCCCAACCCTCTTTCTCTTCCCCTTGGCCTTTGCTGATTAAAATTGCCTGAGGAAGAGAGAGTAAAGCCTGTTTGTTTCCACATCCACAAATCCCCTGGCTGTTCTTTTATTTTGGGAGTTTGGTTGTGTTTTTACTATTGCTTTGAGTCCTCAGGCAAGGTAGTGCCCCTTTCTGTACCTTTTTATTTTCCGGAGGGGGGGGGAAAAAGTGCTAAACGATTTCTGTTACTTTTTGGAGGTGAGTAAAGAGGGTGTGTGGAAAGCATTTTAAGTTTCTGTATTCCAACTGGTCAAAGCAGGTTTCCCTTCCCTAATTGTAGTGAGGCAGGATAGTAAGAAGCTAGGAAAATTTCTTGGCAAGTGGAATAGGGAAACTGAGACAGATAGTTACTAGTAAATAGCAATTTGCAGCCATCGAGAAAATCCTATCTTCCCTAAACCAAGGGCAGTTAAGAGTAAATGGTTTGGCCCTGGCCAGTGTGGCTCAGTTGGTTGAGCATCCTCCCATGCACCAAAAGGCTCAATTCCCATTAGGGGGCGTGCAGGAGGCAGCCGACCAAATCTCTCTCATATCCATGTTTCTCTCTCTCCCTTTCTCTCTAAAAAATTAATTAAAAAATACTTTTAAAAAAAGTACATGGTTTGCACTTCTCCCAAATCAGAGGGTAAATAGCATCTACTCAGGGAGATAGATGGTAGAAATCCAATTAGTGCCATTTGCCAGCCACACCCAAGGACAGATAAAGAGAATAAATCTCATTTTGGCACATCAGCATAAAGTTGATGAATATTCTATTGAAATCCTCCCCTAAATAACTAGCCTTTATTTTATTTTTTAAATATATTTTTATTGATTTCAAAGAGGAAGAGAGAGAGATAGAAACATCAATTATGAGAGAGAATCATTGATCGTCTGCCTCTTGCACAATCCCCAGGATTGAGCCCGCAACCCAGGCATGTGCCCTGACTGGGAATTGAACTGTGACCTCCTGGTTCATAGGTCGACCGGCTGGGTAACAACCAGCCTTTAAAACCCTCAAAACAAGGTCCCAGCTCACGCTCTCCCTCTCTCCCTCCCAGGAGCACACCTACGCCTCCCTCCTTTTCCCCCCTCAGGCATGCACCTCCTAAACTCTAAGGGACCCCATGAGGCTGGCAACCAGGGCAGCAAAGGGCAGTGGCAGTTCATCCGGGACAAACCCCCCGAATTTGCCCCCAAGGACCCCCTTTTCTCTGATTTCGTAGTGAGCCAAAGCAGCCCAGCCCAGGCTCATTTCCCCACCAAGTCCTTCTGTTATCCTAGGCCAGTGGTCGGCAAACTGCGGCAAACTTGGCCCCTTGAGTGTGGCTCTTCCACAAAATACCACAGCCTGGGTGAGTCTATTTTGAAGAAGTGGCGTTAGAAGAGGTTTAAGTTTAAAAAATTTGGCTCTCAAAAGAAATTTCAATCGTTGTACCGTTGATATTCGGCTCTGTTGACTAATGAGTTTGCCGACCACTGTCCTAGGCCCTTTCTTGTCTCACTGTCCCCAGCTTCAACAAATGTCCTCTAAAGTTCACCTGGACTCCTGTTGTCAGATATTTCCTGCACGAAGTCAAGAGCCCACACACTACCATCAAGGGCCAGGTCCCCTTTCCGGGAACAGTAGCATTAGTTAAACCTTATTTTGCATGCACTTGTTGAAGATTGCTAGTGACCTTGCTCAGCCTCTGGCAGGGTGAGAACCTGACCTCTGCCTACCACTTAAAGGGCTTGGGTAGATTTGAATAAAACGGGTGTTTGGCAATCGCACCTACTGGAAGTCCTGGATATAAAGTGGCTTCCTCCGGCTCCAGGCACTATTACTTGTATTTAACAGAGGCCTTCTGAAGGCTGGGCCTGAACTGAAAGGTGATGTGTGGTAAACCACACGTCGGGGACCACACAGGCATCAAGTCTTTTGAAATCATGTATTGTGGGTGGTTGCCGGCCTGATTGTGCCAAGAGCTGGGTATGCGGGTCTCTGTTCCTTGATATTTTCTTGACCTTAATTGCTGAGACCATTGTTTCATGCAATTTGTCAAACACTAAGTGTCATAAGAATTAGAATAAATTAGTACAGGCTTATTACCCAGCTACCCAACCTGTCCTCCAGCAAATCTGCCTGTGTCAGCTCCTTTTTACTCTTGCAGCCACTCCTGGGTGGTGTCCTGTATTAGCATTCCAGGTTCACTGCGGTTTCTAAGGGCAGACTACAGTGACTTTTAAATAAAATAAGACCGTTGGTTTTCCTCTCCTGTGACAGTCCAAGCTGCCCAGGGCTGATAGTGTCACAGGAAAGGGACCAGGGCCCGTGTGTGGGTGCTTGACTTCATGCAGGAAAGATTTGCAACACCAGGTGATTTTGAGAGTACGTTTACTGAAGCTGGGGGCAGTGAAATAAGGAGGGCCTAGGACAGAAGAAACAACAGGAGACTAGGCAGGGCTGCTCTGTCTCTCTAGAAACATCACGGGAAAGAAGTGAGCCAAGGCCAGGCTGCTGTGGGCTCACTGGAAAGTCTGAGAGAAGGGGGCCTTGGGGACAGGTTCAGGGGGTTGGCCCGGGATGAGCCGCCGCTACCCATTGCTCCCCTGGTTGCAAGTCTCCTGGGGTCCCTTAGAGTTTAGGAGATGCACGCTTGTGAGGGAAGAAAAGGAGGAAGCTAAGGGCACGGGCTTGCTCCCAGGAGGGAGTTAGTGCGCTGGGTCCTTTGTCTTGAGAGTTTTAAAGCCTGGGGATTTAGGGGAGGTCTTAGGAAAGGATCTCAAAAGAATATTCATCAACTTTTCCACGTCTGTCGGTTCAGGGTCCTGGTCTCCACTGATTGGTTGACACCAGGGCAGGGGTTATTAGTTGTCCCAGCTGGTCTTGTTTCTTTTCTGCAGCTGAAATACAACTGAGGCCTAGATGTTATTTCTAGGGAGGAAAAGGGGGGGAGGAGGTCTAAAACCACATGACCAGTGATATGAAGGGTCAGGCGGTCTAAACCACATGGCCAGCCATGTGCCAGGGGAGGAAAGGCCACCCTGGGGGCAAGGTCCGGCACCAGTTTTACCTGTTGCTAGGCACCGAGGGCTTTCCCCTCTGGTGACCTTTTGTATCTGGCTGTAAATTTCTCGGCCAGTTTGTTTGGTTACCTGTCACAGTTTCCCAATTCCACTTTCCAAAGAATTTCCCTAGCCTTTTTTTGTTTTGTTTTGTTTTGTTAATCCTTACCAGAGGATATTTTTTCCATTGCTTTTCAGAGTGGAAGAGAGGGACAGAGAAAGAGAGAGAGAAACATCGATGTGAGAGACACACATTGACTGGTTGCCTCAACCCAGGCATGTGCCCTTGAGTGGGAATCAAACCTGAGACACTTAGGTGTGCAGGCTGACACTCTAACCACTGAACCACAATGGCCAAGGCTTCCTAGCTTCTTACTAACCTGCCTCAATAGGGCAGCTCAATGGTGCGGAGGACCAGGTTCTTGCTTTTTCATTGCTCTGTCGTCTTGGACATCTGGCGGCTGACTCATACTTGAGATGGCTGCCCCGGGTCCCCACCAGCACATTCCAGCCAGCAAGACGGGTCTGCCCAGGAAGCTGCACACCTAACTTCCCTTCACGAGCCACTGGCCAGGACCTAGTCACATGATCACACCTAGTTGCAAGGGAGGCTGGGAAATGTAATCTTCAGCTGGGAGGTTATGTGTAATCTTCAGCTGGGAGGTTATGTGCACTAAAAGCTTCTATTACTCTAGGAGAGGAAGTAATAAATATTGGAGGGACAGCAGTCTCCCTACAATCCTCCCCTTTGGGCCACCCAAATATCCATATACACCTGTCTTCCCACACAGAAAACATGCAAGGGAGACAGGCCTGAAGTCCTAATCCAGGCGTCCTCAAACTACGGCTCGCGGGCCACATGCGGGTGTTTTTGCCGTTTTGTTTTTTTACTTCAAAATAAGATATGTGCAGTGTACATAGGAATTTGTTCATAGTTTTTTTTAAACTATAGTCCGGCCCTCCAACGGTCTGAGGGACAGTGAACTGGCCCCCTGTTTAAAAAGTTTGAGGACCCCTGTGACCTAATCAGTTCTTTTAGCTCAGGGCCCAGGATCTGTGGGTGATTTGTAGTCTCTATCAGCGGTGGGCTCTGAACAGGAAGCCAATTAAAACTCTCATCTGAAATACTTGTTAAAGTAGCTGACCAGTCTGGCTGACAGGAATTGTAAAAGGTCCCTTCTGCTAGGGGAGCCAGTCCTTTGCTTGGTCCGTCTGGCAGCCCCTTCTTCTCAGGAAGCCAGTGATTCTCACATGTGTGCCCCAGATTTCTGGTCATCATCAGCACCTGGGAACTTGTTAGAATGCAAATTCCTGAGCCTCACCTAATCTGCTGATTCAGAAACTCCAGGGTGGGGCCGGTTCTGATGCAGATGAAGGCTGAAGAACCACCGCTCTCCCTGGCTGGTTTGGTTCAGTGGATAGAGCCTTGGCCCGAGGACTGAAGAGTCCGGGAGGCAACCAATCGGTGTTATTGACCACATTGATGTTTCTCACTGTCTCTCACTCCTCCTTTCCACTCTTTCTAAAAATCAATGGAAACATATCCTTGGGTGAGGATTAACAACAACAACAAAAAGAACCACTGCTCTAACTCCTGGTTCTCTACCTCCTGGCTTTGTCCTGGAGGGCTGAGGAAGGGGTAGGCATTGGGGTGGGGTGGGGGCTGGGGGGAGGCTCTCCTGTTCATTATTCTCTGTGGCCTCACCTGAAGTGGGAAGTGAAGAGTCCTAACCCTAAGAGGGACTTTTCCTGACTGCCAGGCTTAGGAGGGGCCTGTGAGCCAGGCATCAGAAGCTGTGTGTCATCATCTGGGAGGCTTAGGAGCAGGGATGAGAGGAGAGGCCAGAGTGTCAGAGCTGTGGCTTCCAGCTAAAGACGGTTTGCCTGCCGTCACTGCTGAGCTCTGGAGCCAGTGAAATGCTACCAAAAGCGGGCAGGCCCAGGAGCTGAGCCTGTTGATGGTTGGGATCAGATGGCTCTAGCTCTGAGGTTGGAGGCTAGAAACCAGGTGTGCCCCACCTGTGAGTTGACACTCTCCCTCGTTCCTCCCCACAGGGAGTTAGATACACAGAGCTGGGCAAGAGACTCAGTGATGAACTAAAGAAATCTTTATCAGGTGCCTGCTCTGTGCTAGGCACAGGGGACACAGCAGTGAAATTGCAGACAAGGTCCTAGACCTCAAGGAGCTTGCAGTCCAGTGCGGATGATGACACGGAGACGCGTAACCAACCAGAGTGTGAGGGCTCAAAGGAGAAGTGTAGGTAGGGTAGGCAGATAGATAGGAGAGGGGAAGAGGGGAAGATTTGATCTCATCCGGGAGGCTTCCCCGAGGAAGTGAAACTGAAGTCTCCATTCAAAGGATGAGTGGGCCAGCCGAAGTGAGAGACCACACAGGCATTTCTGGGCAAAGGGGACAGCACCTGCAAAGGCCTGGTGGTAGGAAGGAGCCATGTTTGAGGACCCAAAAGATGGCCCTGGCGCCTCCCTTAGCTAGAGGACAATGGGAGAGGAGTGGGCCGAGACTGGAGAGGGCAGGGTCAGGCCACCCAGAGTTTCACAGCTGTGGCCGTCTGCTTTCACCTGGATCCCAGGGAAGATTTTGGAGGGCTTGTCCCTGGGGAGTATCCCACTGTTCTGGCCACTGTGTGGAATGGGGGCCTGGGTGGTTCCAGGTATCAGCTGAGTAGGAGAGCAAGGAGCTTCTGGAACCTGAAAGGATTTGGGAGGCGACCAAGGTGTAGCTTCTCATCTGCTGCCGCCAAACTCCTGGGAGTCTTAAGTTCTCGATTTTTGTGTAGTCTCTCCTTGGTTGTGCAACCTTGACAGCTTCTAACTTTAGGTTTGGCATCTCATTCAAAGCCATTTCCTTCCTGGAGCTGAGCTCTCATTGAGTGGGGAATTTTTGGCTGCTGCCTAAAGTGACACAAGAGAATGAGCCCTTTTTATCCCGAAGAGGCTGAGGTGTTGCAAGGTCAGACAGGGCTCGTGTTTGCTCTCTTGGAAGCTTTCCCAACATTCGCCCCTTTCCAACTACCAGGGAACAATGAAACGTGAATAGGGCCCTGGCCGGTTCGGCGCAGTGGATGACGTGTCGGCCTGCAAACTGAAGGGTCCCAGGTCAAATTCTGGTCAAGAGTGAGTACCTCAGTTGCAGGCTCGGTCCCCAGCCCTGACCCCCAGCCCTGGTCAGGACAGGAGCGGGAGTATGCGGGAGGCAGCCGATGGATTTTCTCACGATGATGTTTTGTCTCCCCCTCCCTTCCACACTCTCTAAAAGCGATGCAGACATACCCTCAGGTGAGGATTAAAAAGAACCAGACGTGAGGAGTCAGACCCTGCGGCCACGAGGGGCTTGCCAGTGGAGCTGGTAGCATTGAGCCAAGACCTCCCAGGTTAGGCGTCAGTATGTCTGGGTTCTGGTCATATAACTTGGATTTAGCACCTAATATATACCCGGCAAGCATCTTACCGCACACATCTTGTTATCCCCGGGTTATAATGAGGCAACTGAGGCTCAGAGATTGAGTAACGTGCCCGGGATGGGAACTCAGGCCCACGTGACCTTAACCCTTCCTGGGGTAGGTCACTAGATGGCATCAAGTCTGACCCCCCCCCCTCTCTGAAAAATATGAACTCATCCCAGTTTATAATTAGATATCTCTTGTTTAGCTAGCTTAATGTCAGGGTCATGTCAGTTTTATAACGAAAGAAATCCCTAGTCCCTAACACAACACATGAATGAATGGGGAAGGATGAGTCATTTTAGCAGCTGTTGCAGTACAGGTCCATGGGCGGGGAGGGGAGAGGGGAAGGGGGAGAAGGAAAACAGATCATGCGCTCAGATTTGCCTAATTTTGTCTCTAGTTTGAATTGGTAATTTTGAGTGGGGTGTGTGTAGTGGGGACAGAACTTTGGATACCCAGGAGGGTTGAGTGAGCCCAGAGGATTAGGAAAGGGACAGAAAAGGCCTAGAAAGCTATGTATCAGGGTTCTTTAGTTATGGCTGAATCACTTTCATTTGTTTATTTCAACCATCTGAGTCAGCTGAAGAATAAAAACAAGTGTATAAATATTACTTCACTGTTTAACTTGGGGGCTGTGAAGGACGGGGGGCTTTCCAGAGTGTGCCCACAGAGGAAAGACCTGGTCAGCAGCTAGAGGCCCTTCTGCTCACGTGCGTGGTGCCTGGGTTTGCCGTTGTGTTAAGCGTTCCTGGGCAGCCGGGGAGGAGACCCCAGGCCCCTCTGCCAAGGGCCTGCCATGCATAAGCCTTTCAACGGAGGGAAACGGGGCACAAATAAACAAAACGACTGTCCTAGGTTTCACTTCACTGAGGTATAAAGCAGAGAGAGCAATCGGACCTTTTTCCCCAGAGCTGTTATCGCAAGTAAATAGGCCAGGCATGCAGGAGAGCACCTGGGACAAAGCCTGATCTAGACGTAGGGACGATGGTAACAGCAGTAACACTAATAGCGTATAACGGTGGAGCACTGCCTTACCTCCTGCTCATGGCAACTCTCGGGTGTGGGGACAGCTCCTCCTCTCATTTGCCAGACGAGACTTAGAAAGCTCCCCTTGCCAGCGAGCCTGACCGTGGCTGGCACAGCTGGTTGGAAGCATGCTGGAGTGCCGAGAGTTCATCCGGCTGCGCTGCGTAAGGGATGCCTAAGGGATGCGTGTGCCTTAGAGTGTGGGATACCCTGAAAACACAAAGCAGGTGGGAAAGAAGGCAGGCCCATCACCTCCTGTGGACCTCGAAGCGGACAGAGAAAGACGCTTCTGCTCCCCCAGCTCTGTCCCCCTGGTACCTGAAACTCAACCTTCATTACCTAGGGAACTTCCACAAATATCCGGACTCTGATGTACTCGGTCTGAGAACCGACAGTCAGCCCCTCAGCACGCAGCCACCAAAGCTGTTGCTTCCATCACTGGCATTCCCTCCCTGTCCCTGAGGGTCCAGCAGGGAGAAGGACCCTGGCTGCCTGTCCTCCTGTGTGTGACAAGGCTGGCCACCAGTGGTGTAGGCAGGCACAAGCAGGTCCCATCTCTCCTCTGGCTGGCGCCTGTATTATGCTGCCCCACACCACTGAGCCGTTCGAGGCCAGGCCACGGCTCACTGAGTCGCCGTTTTTATTAGAGGGTTTAAAATGTTGGAAATGTTGAAAATGGTCATTCACCCCAAATGCTCCCTTCTGAGACCTTAACTTGGAGATCAGAGTTTTTTTTTTTTTTTTTTTTTTTTTTTATTCAGGCAGGGAGAGAGGACAGAGTTCAGAGGATGACCATTGGTATATAGTTTGTCCCTGGCCTTGGACCAACTACTTTACATATCTTGTCCCACTAAGTCCTGGGATAGTCGTATATTATTTATTCTGGCTCCACAGAAAATACAAATGATGCTCAGAGGATTAAGAAATTTGCTCTTGGACACAGCTAGGAATTTCAGAGGCTGGGTCTGGAAATGGGAGCTTCCCCACATTTACTCTCGGTTCAGTTCTTTTAAAAAGTATTGATTGATTGATTGATTTGAGAGAGAGAGAAAAAAACACACACACAGTTTGTTGTTTCACTTATTTATGCACTCGTTGCTTGCTTCTGTACCCTGACTGGGGATTGAACCCACAAGCTTGGAGTATTGGGGCAACACTCTAACCAACTGAGCTATCCGGGCAGGGCCTTGGTTCTGTTTGTTTTTTTTTAATCCTCACCCGAGGATATTTTTCCATTAATTTTTATAGAGAGTGGAAGAGAGAGGAAAAGATAGAAATATTGATGTGAGAGAAACACAGCGATTGGTTGCCTTCTGCACGAGCCCTGACCAGGGCCCAGGCCAGGGAGGAGCCTGCAACCGAGGTACGTGCCCTTGTCCGGAATCGAACCCAGGACCCTTCGGTTGGCAGGCCGATGCTCTATCTACTGAGCCAAACTGGCTAGGGCTATTTTTTTTTTAATCCTCATCCAAGGACATGCTCTCATTGATTTCAGACAGAGAGGAAGAGAGAGGGAGGTAGAGAGAGAAACATCGATTGGTTGCCTCCCATACATACTCTGATCTGGGGGGAGGGGCAGTTGAACCTGCCATCCAAGTATGTGCACTGACTGGGAATTGAACCCTCAACCTTTTGGTATACGGGACAATGCCCCAACCAGCTGAGCCACACTGGCCAGGGCACCTTGGTTCTGTGTGTGTGTGTGTGTGTGTGTGTGTGTGTGTGTGTGTTTTATCACAATTTATATTTTTGGGTTGATACTGCAGTCAAGTTTGTGTGGAATCTTTTTGAGATTGTAATCCAGGGGGGAAATGTTGTCCTGGAAGCCTGGGGTTGCGCCTCCGCATCTGTCATAGGAATGATACAACCAGCTTGGCCTTCGCAGACAGGAAACCCACAGTGAGATCGGAAGCTCATCACCACCCCTTCTCAGGAACACGTTGGCCTCCTTTACCCTGTCGTGCCCTCGAGGTTCTATTTTTATTTCCGTGACACTCTGGTGTACCCGCCTGGTGGAGTGGGTGTTGTATCGGATCAGCTATCAGAGACCGGGTTTCCAGGCGTGAAGGGCAGAGAGCCACACCTTCTCCCTCTTGTGCTTTTCATGGGGGGAAAGGAGGCAGGAAAGGGCCTGCTCTGTACCTTCCCACTCAGACCAGGTGGCAGCAACTCCAGAGTAGAAGTGAAGGTGTTTAAACGTCTTGTTTACTGTCGGCATCTGAAGGACACCTGAAAACCCATAGCATGCTGAGACGGGGCTTTCACAGGAAACCAGGACCTCTCATCAGATTGTCTCCTTGGGACCGACGGGACTGGCGTGGGGCTCCTGTCAGCTGAGCTCTCCGGGTGTGCGTGTGACGTGGCCTTCCGAGTGTGACAAGCCAGCCTGAAAGGTGCTGACAGGCCCAGCCACAGGGCATTCTCTCCCGCGTGAGTCCCCCCGCTCCCCGCTGTGCCGCTGCAAGTCACTGAGAAAGAACAAGATAAACAAGAGAGCCAAAACCGGTTTGGCTCAGTGGATAGAGCGTCGGCCTGTGGACTGAAAGGTCCTGGGTTCGATTCCGGTCTTGGTTGCGGGCACATCCCCAGTGGGGGGTGTGCAGGGGGCGGCTGATCGATGTTTCTCTCTCATCGATGTTTCTAGCTTTCTATCCCTCTCCCTTCCTCTCTGTAAAAAATCAATAAAATGTATTTTTTTTAAAAAAAGAAGATAAACAAGAGAGAAACCGGACTCTCCTTAGAATGGAAACACAGCAACGCCTTTTACATTCCCCGTGGGTGGAGGCCATAGAGGGCAGCCATAAACGGGCGGTTCTGCCAAATGTGTCTTGGCCGAGACAAAAAGACCGGTGCAGAAAGGGGAACAGAGTCAACAGGAAAAGGCCCTGAGCTCAGGTCGGGCCAGGTGGTCACCCTTCCCCCCGTTTGACGGATGTGGAGACAGACCCAGCCGGGCCTCTGACAGGGGGACAGTGCTTCTTCTGGGGCCACAGGCAGTTCGGGGTGCAGGTGGGACCTGCAGGAAGCCGTAGCAGTGGGGAGCAGCTCCTATTCTTGTGGCCTGGCTCTTGCAGGGAACGGCAGCCTGGGGTCACGAGAGGAGCTGGGGCCACCTCCGCCTTTTTGCCTCGTACACAGATGTATGAGGACGCCACGAACGTGGCCCTTTGAGGAACACAGGATCCTGCCCTAGGCAGTCTGTGGGGAAGGGTGCCGGGAAAGAGGCCATCTCCTAAACCGGGGGGATTGTCAGGGAAGATAAAGACACAAGGACACCAAGTGGCATGGGGTGGCCCCTTCCTGGCCGGGGCACAGTATCCATATCTGTACACCCCCCGGGTCCGTCAACGCAAGAATCGGCGTTCACCGCGGTGGTGGTTCACTGTTGCATTTTGTACAGGGACGGTGCTCTCCCCTGCCTGTGGGAGGCGGCCGTGTTACCTAAGACACAGCCCGGGGGCTCCAGGGGTCCTGCCTGCAGGGCTGCCGTTGGTGAGTAACCAGCTTCTGGGCTCCCAGTTTCGGCCAGAGGGGCCTCCACCTGATGGGAGTTGGAGAGAGGGTGGTGTGGTCCATGGCCACCCTCCTGAGATGCCTGAGGACCCCAGGTGGGGAGACGTGAAGCGTGTGTTCTCCAGGGACCCCAGCCCTGCCTCTTCACATTCCTTCTGGGAGGGGATCCCCCTTCCTGCCTCAGTGCCCCTTTGTTTTACTTTTCTCCCTCCGGCGGGGCTCCTCACCACCCCGAGTCCCCGTTTCCTTCCTCGCTAAATATCAGTGCACGTTAGACACTTGGTAGCAAATACCACAAGTGAGTTGGATCTGAATTTAGTGACCGCCTGCTTACTAATCTGGGCCCGATGGGTTTTCCAGGGCACACGGTTTTTGGTAACTCTAGTTCAGAAGACTCATTTCCAGTCATTAATTTAGTTAGCTTGCTTATTGATTTTGTTTCTTAAGAAACATACGTTTTGCCTGGCCAGTGTGGCTCAGTGGTTGAGCGTTGACCTGTGAACCGGAGGTCATGGTTTGATTCCCAGTCAGGGCACATGCCTGGGTTTGCAGGCCCGATCCCCAGTGGGGTACGTGCAGGAGGTGGCCAATCGATGATTTCTCTCATCATTGATGTTTCTATCTCTCTCTCCCTCCCTCTCTGAAATCAATAAAACGATTTTTTTTAAAAGAAACATACTTTTCTATGCAACAAATCCATGATCACTGTTGAAAAATCCTATAATGTGAATAAACTGAAAAACAAAAACCTCCCCAAACCAGAGTATAAATTTATTGATAATTACACCACCTAGAAATAATCACTGTTAACATTTTGTGTGTGTTCTTAGGCTCTTTTTCTCTCCATATAGAGATGTCTTCTCTATTTTTACACATATTTTACCAAAACACTGGTAACACATGTGTCCTTTTTTGTTCACTCAATGTATTAACACCTTTCCACGTCAATGGATATACACATAACATCTTTCTATTTACTATTAAAGTGTGAAAAACACACAAGTTAAGACATTCAGTGAGGGCGCCCGGCTGCCACGCACACCGGCTGGCCGTTGTGGCAGCGGCAGCGGCTGGGCTGCTGCTCCCGAGCGGTGAGGAAACTGCTCCGGAGAAGGACAGGAGGGGTCAGGTCCTAAGGCTCTGCCTCCCGGACTCCACGCGGGTCCGGCACGCTGGTGGTGACGGAAGAGGGAGCCACCTAAGGAGATTCGGCCACTCTCTGACTCCCAACAAAGACCATCACCACCATTTCTTGAGCACCTGCTCTGTGCTGGGCGTCATTCTGGACATTGGGGTGGGTGGATTCAAAAGAGATAAAAGGCACAGTGCTATCCCTCAAGCAGCTTGTAACTGAATGTGGGAGCTGAAACCCACTCAAATGATGTGGCGGAAGAACGGTAGGAAGCATTATGTTACTAGAATAGGCACTAGGAAAAAAGTTCATGCGTTTGTCCTTGTCAGACCCATCGATGTCTTTGCTCATGAAATAACCAGGTATGCAGATGAAAACAAAACCATTAATATTCACTTAAAAGAAGATACTCAGAGCCCTGGCAGGTGTGGCTCAGTTGGTTGGAGTGTTGTCCCATTTACTGAAAGGTCTCGGGTTCGATCCCCAGTCAAGGCACATACCCGGGTTTCACGTTTGATCCCCAGTTGGGGCTCGTGCTGGAGGCAACCAATGTTTCTGTCTCACATCGATGTTTCTCTCTCTCCCTCCCTCTGCTTTCCTCTCTAAAATCAATAAAAATAGCCCTAACCGGTTTGGCTCAGTGAATAGAGCGTCGGCCTGCAGACAGAAAGGTCCCAGGTTTGATTCCGGTCGAGGGCATGTACCTTGGTTGCGGGCACATCCCCAGTAGGAGGTGTGCAGGAGGCAGCTGGTCGATGTTTCTAACTCTCTATCCCTCTCCCTTCCTCTCTGTAAAAAATCAATAGAATATAGTAAAAAATAAAATCAATAAAAATATATCCTCAGGCGAGGATTAAACAAAAAAAAGAAGATACTCAGGAGTTGTCAGTAACCAGCAGACAGACTGGTTGTTCAAGCTGGATGGAGTTCTCCGTAATGCCTCCCAGACTTGGTTTATGAGTCAGCCTCGAAGGATGTAGTTTCTTTTGCCCTCGATGGCTTATTGGTAACTGAGTTAATAAACTGTTTTACTTAAGAAACTATAGAACCCCTCATGGAGGAAGAGGTGCAAGTGTTATGTGGTGAATAAAATAAAATAGAAGCTCTTTTACTAAAAAAAAATTTTTTTAATGAGTAGTAAAATACATAGAGACAGAAAGTAGGATGTTGGTTGCCAGGGGCTACGGGAGGGGGACTGGGAAGTTAGTGTTTGATGGGGACAGAATTTCTGGAGATGGATAATGGTAGTAGTTACACAACAACGTGAATGTACTTAATGCCACTGAACTGAACACTTAAAAATGGTTATGATGGTAAATTTATGTTATGTGTATTTTATCATAATTTAAAAATAAGTATACTAAAACTAAAAAAAAAGTGTGAACAATTTAGATGAAAATGAAGACTCCCACCCTACTCTTTATGCTCACCATGTGGGCTGTAGAAGAGCTAACCAATGTGTTAATGAAGTTCCTGTGTTTTGAGCTAAGCCATTGACACAGTGTGTTCTCTTAGTTCTGGTGAAAGTCGTAACTGGGAATGGATGAAACTGGTTGGTTTCCATTCCAGGGCCTGAACTCTATAAACAGCTAAGCTCTGCTACTTCTTTTATAAGATAGTTTATTTAAAAGAATACTTTATCAGTGACAGTCAAAGAAAAAGTCACTTTTTCTCCCCCATTCAGCCTTCTTGTTACTTCTGTGCATCCCCTCGAGCCCTTCTTCAGCTCCCGCCCAGTTTTCCTGCTTTTTTGAGCAGGTGGGGGTCCAGGGCAGTGCCATCTGCAGGTGATGGTAATGACCTTGGTATTTGAGTAGTTCTGTCCTAACCAATGAGAAGGGAGCTGAAACCCACTCAAATGATGTGAAACAGTGAAACCAGTCCTAGGTTTGAATCTTATCAGCTGTTTGATTCAGGGAAAAATAATTTTGCCTCTGAGAGCCTCCATGTGCTCAGAAAAAAAAAAAAAAAAGAAAAAAAAAAAGCAGATAATTGTTAACCAGCCTAGATTGTCATGAAAGTCAAATAAATCTGCTTGGTGCCATACAAGTGTAGTGCCATGCATTTAGGCATCATTAATATTGTTCTAGTCCCAAAGCTTGTGTTTGAAGTGCTTTGGCTCCATGGTAACAATCAGTTTTGTTTAGAGAGAGACAGTTTACCTGTTGGAATGAATGCTACTGGGGACTCAAAGGCTGGAGGGGGATTGTCTCAGCTCCACCTGATGATGCAGGTGTGAGAGTTAACAAGGCAGAAGCCTTCCCTGGGACTTGGGTGCCCCCATTTTTGTGGTTCTCAAATAGGGGTGTACTGCAAACCACCAGAGAGTGAGGGGCCATGCATGCAGGGCTGCAGAATTTGGATTTGATCTGGGAGGCAATGGGGAGATATCAGGAGTCAGGTGAAGAGTATATTCTTTATCCAGATGATGTGGCCGTAAAGGCTTTAAGCAGAGGAGTGATGAGGCCAGATCTGTATGTTAGTGAGATGCAGCCTGGGAGGGATCCGAAGGCCTCCGAGCTGGAGGCGGTGGCTGCTGGGAGAGATGACACCAGGGCAGCGATGGAGGAAGCTGCCTGACATAGAGTCGGCTCCGAGAAGCTGGGTGGAAGCCAGGGTAGGCACCCTGACAGTCCCGTGGGGTTTCCCAAACTGATGCAAAGGGGAAGTGATTACAGAAGGCAGGTGACCTCCACCCGGGCTCCTTTGGCCAGTCCTGTCTGCCCAGCTGTGTGATCTTGGGGAAGTCACTTAACCTGCCCAGGCCTCAGTTTCCTCATCTCTAACTGGGATAAAATGGAAAATCCTTGTGAGGATTTGATGTATGCACAGCTGGGCCTGGGTGTCGCAGTGTTGGTACTCAGTTGACGTAGCTGCTATTTTCAGAGTCCCCGTCTATAAAACAGGGAAGGATGCATATGTTTCCACTGTTTGTGGAAGGGGAAGCTGTGGGACTAACTAGCCAGAACTTTTATATTCAGGGGCTCACCTAGGGACTTAGCAGGATGGATAGCTTTACCCCATGTGTTCAGGGAAATGCATAATTTATAGAGCCCTTTCATTTTTCTTTCAAATATGTTTTTATTGATTTCAGAGAGAGGAAGGGAGAGAGAGAAACATCAATGATGAGAGAGAATCATTGATCAGCTGCCTCCTACATGCCCCCTACTGGGGATGGAGCCCGAAACCTGGGCATGTGCCTTGACCGGGAATTGAACCGTTACCTCATGGTTCATAGGCTAATGTTCAACCACTGAGCCACACCAGCTGCGCTATAGAGCCCTTTCATGCCTGTGTTCTCATATTTCCCTCCCAATAGCCTATGAGATAGGCAAGCAGATATTAACATGATTTTCCTTTTATAGGTGAGGAAACAGGCCCTTGGAATGAAAGTGACTTTTTGCTCGGCCAGTGTTGCTTAGTGGTTGAGCATCTACCCATGCACCAAGAGGTTGCTGGTTCAATTCCTAGTCAGGGCAAATGCCCTGGTTTCAGGCTTGATCCCAAGTAGGGGGCGTGCAGGAGGCAGCTGATCGATGCTTCTATCTTTCCCTTCTTTCTGTCCCTTCCTCTCTCTCTAAAAATCAATAAAAACATACATTTTTATTTATTTATTTATTTATTTATTTATTTATTTATTTTTAATAAAAACATATTTTTAAAAAAGCAAGTGACTTGTCTAAGGTCACACAACTAGTAGGATTACATTTTTTTTAAATCCTCACCTGAGGATATGTTTATTTATTTTAGAGAAAGGAACGGTGAGAGAGAGAGAAAGAGAGAGAGAGAGTGAGAGAGAGAGAGACAGACATGGATGTGGGAGAGAAACATCAATGAGTTGCCTCTGGAATGCACCCTGACTGGGGATCAAACCCAAAACCTTGGTATGTGCCCTGACCGGGAATCAAGCCTGAAACCTTTTGGTGTATAGGATGACACTCCAACCAACTGAGCCACCTGGCCAGGGCACAGCTAGTAGGATTAGAAACCAGGTGTTCTGACTCAGAATGTCAGAGCTGAAGCGATCACAGGAGATTTTCCTGACCAACCACTACATTTTACAGACAGAGTCCCAGGCTCCGAGGGAGAGAACCCGCTGGGGAACACGGTGCTTTCGAGGCAGAACCGGGACTAGACCAGCCTCTGGATGGCTGTTCCACTTCACGGAATGATAACACCTTTCTTCCATTCCACCTTGTTTCAGGGAAACCAGTTCCTGAAATCTGGCCTTCTGTCCCAGACTTCCCGGGTGCCGAGAAGCCAGGACCGCCCTGGGCAGCTCCTGTAAGAAACACGGAGGAGGAGCAGAAAAAGGGGCAGCTTGTGAGGCCGGCTGCCTTGCCGGGCCCAGGTATTTTTAATTAAATTTACATTTTTTTAATTTAAAGAACACGTAAGGAAATGATTTATCTATAAGGATATTCAGCTCAGTCTTTAATGTCAAAATATTAGAAACAACAGTGGGAATGGTAAAATTAATGACAGGTCATTGCAATAATATGTTAGCCTAACATAATACTGTTAACATTATTAGCATAATAATGCTGTTTACAATGATTCGGATATGTATGCATACATGGAACATGCTTACAATATATTAAATTAAAAAAGTCAGATAGTAAAAGAATATACAATTTTTTACCATTTTTAAGGAAAGAAAGAACTCAGTGAATGAGGGCTGTGTGCCAGACACTGTTCTAAGCACTTCAGTGATGTTAACTTATTTACCGTATTTTCCGGCGTATAAGACGACTTTTTAACCCAGGAAAATCTTCTATACGCCCAGTCGTCTTATACGCCGGAAATACGGTAACCCTTCTTAGCTGTGAGCTTGGTGATTACCTCCCTTCACCGATGAGAAACTGTGAGTGCAGAGAGTTAAACAGCCCGCCAGGGTCATATGCGTGGGGCCCAAGTATTTTACCTGTGGTTTCCCACGCCCCAGCACAGACTGGCCCTGCATGCCAGCTCCACGCTCAGGAGCCTAATGACCTGTCTGTTTCCCACAGGCCCAGGCCTGGCCTTCACAGCCAGGTGGTGGGTGCGACATGCCCCGCCACCGGGTCCTCTTTGCCAGTCACAGATCCTTTGCTTTGTTCTGTGGCACCTGGAGCATCAAGAGGAAAGTGATTTGTTCAAGGTCACATGAGTAAGGAAGTAGCATCTGAGCAGTGTCATTGGAACGCTTATGTCCCTAACCTCTGCACACACTGCTATCCCAAGCCTTTCAAACCACTTCAGATTTGTCTCCATTCTGAGTTATTTCCTGTAGCTAAAGAAAAAAAAGTCCAGGAAAGGGCTCAGGGACAGTTTACCCCAGGATGGCAGGACTCAGCCAGCTATAACTTCCCTGAGGGGCATTGCCACTCATGCCCACATCTCCATTTTCACCCTCTCCCCTGGAGTCCAGCCTCCCTTCCTTTCTCCTGCAGCCTCCTGAATGTGAGCCAAAGAGCCCAAACCCATGAAACCTCAGCTCACTAATGTGGATCCTGAAGCCAAGGTCAGCATGGACTGAGGAGCATGCATAGGCTTTTGCATTAGACAGACCTGCATTTGAATTCCAACTTTGCCACTTTCTAACAGAATTATTTAGCCTCTCTGTGCCTCAGTTTTGTCATCTGTAACATGGGCATAATAATAGTACCTACATCATCATGTTGTGGTAAGGAATCATACACCACAGATTTGCCCCCATGGAAGTGCTCATTAAATATTAGCTGATGTCACCCTGGCTGGTGTAGCTTGGTTGGGCTCATCCAGTGCACAGTCAGTTACTGGTTTGATTTCTGGTCAGGGCACAGGCCTGGGTTGTGGGCTTCATCCCTGGTAGGGGGCACAAAGGAGGCAGCTGATCACATTTATGTTTCTCCCTCTCCCTTCTCTCTAAAAATCAATTAAAAATTTTTAAAAAATTATTTAATTATTATTTTTTTTAGTCCTCACCTGAGGATATTTTTCTATTGATTTTTAGAGAGAGTGGAAGAGAGAGGGAAAGACAGAGAGAAATATTGATGTTAGAGAAACACATTGGTTGGTTGCCTCCTGCACAAGCCCCAGACATGGCCTGGCCTGGCCTGGGGAGAAGCCTGCAACCAAGGTACATGCCCTGGACTGGAATCAAACCCAGGGCCTTTCAGTCTGCCAGTCAACATTTTTCCCACTAAGTCAAACCGGCTAGAGCTAAAAAAAATTTTTTTTAAATGTTTGCTGATGTTAGGAACATTCCAGACACCCCAGATAGTTCAAGTCTGGAAAATTAATTCTAGGCCAAGGAGTCTGAGTTATTTCCTGTAGCTAAAGAAAAAAAAAAAGTGCAGAACTTTGATCAGCAATGAAAGATAAGGGGAAATAGTCATAAAGCAAATGTGACACTAGTTGATGGTCAACGGGAAACATAGTAATAAAATAAGGAAATTCTAGGGGAGTGCTGGTCAGGGTGGGGAGGTTACCGGTGTAGCCACTTCTGTTGTTCCTTATCTGGGTGACGGCAAAAACAAGCAACACACGTTTCTGCCAGCTTCTGCACCTTCAGTTTCTTGAATGCCCCTCAGAAGCACATGTGCCCTGGCAGGTCGAGATGATAAATACAGTCTATAGACAGGAAGGAAGTTGATTATTTATCTTTGCCCAAACTGAAAATAAGAGAGTAATCATTCATTGCATCAAATAACCCAAAGCTTGTCCTCTCTTGGGAAAGCCCCAAACTTCCTTTGGGCCCCAAAGTTGAGGCTGATTATCTTGTAGGAATGGAGAACGTAGAATGCAGAGGCAGCGAAGGCTGGGGAGGGTATGATAAGTGGGAACAAAGACTGCCTACATGCAGGAGACACCGGCCGGGAGGTTCTAGGTACTGCTGGTGAGTCACCCAACACCAGGGAGGTGAGGGCCCCTGTTGCTCCCACCCCTCACCTTGATAACTGGGGAAGGATGCCTAACCTGCCAGAGCTTCCTGGCTGAATGAGTGGTGGGGCTGGGATTCAGCTCAGGTGAGTTGCCCAGAGCCCACCTTTGTTTTATTAATTTAGAAAACATTTGATATTTTAGAGAGAGGAAGGGAGAGAGAGAGAGAGAGAGAGAGAGAGAGAGAGAGAGAGAGAGAGATTGGTTGGCTCCCACACATGCCTCAACCAGGGGATCAAACCTGCCACCTTCTGGTGTACAGGAAGATACTCTAATCACCTGAGCCACACCGTCCAGGGCCAGAGCCCACATCTTACCCCCTGTATATACTAACCCCCTTGCAGTAGGTGAGGAGGAAGTGGGGGAGATATGTGGAAGAGGAAAATACTTGAGTAGGTGAGCCACAGACAGATTCTGAGCACCTTGTTAAACAAATTCTCAAAGCCAGAATCCGGATAAAAGGGCTCTGAGTAGCTGAAATAACTCAACAAGCCTTCGCCGTGGGAGAGGCCATTGGGCTGTCAACAAGAACCTATTTACTCTTATTCTACACAGTTCTACCAGCCTTGGTGCTCCATACCGACATAGCAGACAGAGACTGATCTTTGTGCTTTAAAACGGTCATATCTTTTCATCCGGACAAGAACTCTCTAAGGAACGGTCTGTTACTCTTCTTTTTACATTTGAGGACGCTGGAGAAGTGAAGCACAACTCACCCAGTTTAACTCGTTCGTAATGTTAGGGCCGGGACGTGAGCCCCGTTCTGTCTGATAGACAGAAAGGCGACAGGGAGGCTCAGAGGCAGGCCCACTGCCAGCCACAGGGCAGGGGACAGAAGACCCCACATGCCAGCGCTGCCATGTGCTCTATACTCAGGCCCACAGTGGTGCCACGTAGCAGGATGGGATTTGCTGCATTCGGCTTGGGAAAGCAGACATTCTAGGAAAATTTTCATAGGAAATGTTGGTGTTTTTTCTTTTTTTTGGGGGGGGGGGGGAGTAAACGTTTTGGCACATTAAGGGTTAACGCTTAGTGTTTTCGAAATGACATTTATGTAGCCCAGTGTCTTCCCTGACCCAGTCCTTCCACGAGCATTTACAAAGCAAGGGCTAGTCCTTATCTGGTGTGTCATCCTTGTAGTCGTGGCCCAAATCCCATTCCTGTTTATTGACAAAACCAGAGGGATAAATAGACTCAGCCACTCCTCCAACTAGTAGCCCTCATCGGTCACAAGAGCGGACCTCAGTGATCGCCCCAACCCAAGAGACCTGGTGCAGCCCCCAGAGTGAACCCCAGGCATCAAGTCAGACCAGAAAATTCTGGCTGTGGGAGGCCAGTGCTGACCTTGGAGTCACAGGGCAAAGGAAGAGGACAAGGGACTATGTGTGTGTAGCTCTGCTCAGAGGCCGGAGCTAGGTCAGGGAGCGGGGACAGAAGCAGGAGGGAGATGGAGTTGGGCTGAAGCAGGAGATCCCAGAATGTGGGGCCTGTACCCAGTGGTACAGAAGAGCATGGGTGCCGGAAAAAATATATATCACATGCACAAAGAACTAGGGATTTCAAGGCTAAATACATAGCACAGTATGTGAATTAAAGTGGATTGAAAGAAAAACATCAAGTAACTCAGTGAGGCGGCACAGAGGCAGGGCCAACATCTAGGAGAGGGATGAATGTGACAGGCCAAGGGTACTGGGCAGAGGCCAAGAGGGGGCAGGGCAAGAGCGGAGACCTCATCCCAGGAGCAGCAGTGGGAGGGAGCCTTTCTGCAAGGCAGGGGCCCTGCACTGCTGGCCAGTGGGCACCTGTATCCCAGGCCACCTGAGGAGCAGAAGCCAAGATGAACACAAGGGTTTTCATAGGACAAACGCCTGGGAGAAAATATGGAAGGTGCTGGGCAAGGCTGGGGTGGGAAGGTTGGGTGGGAGTGTCCTGCTTGTAGTCTAAGGCAGGCTCAGAGGTGTCCTTGGGGAGACTTAGAGTCCCCAGCCATCTGAGTCTTGGGTCTCCTCTTAGTCTCCCCTCTTCACTCCATCACTGGGGGGACAGGGGAGCCAGTGGGAAGCTTGGCCTGGGTGCAGATGGGGGATGGATTTGAGTGAGCAGCAGCGCAAGCGCTCTTGTCAGCCATGCTGCCAGCAGCTGGTCTGCAGCACATGGCTGGTATTATTATCATTTTTAACCTGGATTAATTAATCTGTGTATTTGCCAAAGGTTTACTTCCAGTGTCTGAGCTATAGCTCTTACCCCGAAGCTTAGTTTATGGTTATAGTGCTCTGATGGACGGAAGGTGTGTGTGTGTGTGTGTGTATGTGTGTGTGTGTGTGTGTGTGTGTGTGTATGTATTTGTAGTGTCCTGTTTTGGGGTTCTCTCATGCAGTGTGGGTGTGCAAACACGGTACCTTCTCAAGTGTAGTTCTTTCAAATATGGCCAAAACTGGCAAATGTGGAAAACAAAAACAGCCCCGACAACTCTGGAAGCCGTCGCAGACCTAGAAGCTGCAGCAGACCCAGGGGAGAGGCTTAGGGTGGCTCCTGCTGGGCTCTGTGGGGATGAGAGAGCCTCAGGCTTTGCAGCAGATGAGTTGTATCAGCTGCCCGGGTTAATAGTTTAGCAAGGCTCACTGTCGTTTCACCTGGTTCCATTTTCAGTCTTCTGCGTTATTTTATGGCCCAAAGTCCAGATTAATCATCCTTTCCTGATATCGTCAACCAGAAATACGGGAAGCAGGTGAATTTCACCTGCCACCCTGGGGTCAAGGCCAGGTTTCCTTGGAAGGGTGGCCCCCAGTTACTCAGAGGCCTCACTTTCAGCACCGGTGAGGAGTAGATGATAACGGTACCCACCTCCCAGGATTGTTGTGAGAGTTAAATGAGTGAAAACAGTGAGGCCTTTCGAGCTGTCGCTGGCTGATGTCAATGTTTGCAATGTTTCCCTCCAGTCCGGTTGCACTGCCTCGTGCCCTCCCACCTCGTACCCACTTAACGCTTCCCCATCTCTCAAGCCCAGTCACATGCTCCTTCCTCTGGGAAACCCTCCTTGGTCTCCCAGCCTCTCCTGCTCTGACTCAGAGGCTCGTCATGGCCATGCCTGCCATGGTGGAGGTTTCTGGAAGGCAGGCCTCGTAGCTACCTTTCCTGTGTCCTCGGATCCTTGTGAGGGAGGTGTGACAGTGTAGGGATTCGATGTCACACAGATGATACTCCATTTGAAGGCTGGCTCTGCCACTTACCATGTGGCCCTGGGCAAGTGGCCACCTCCAGTGCCTCTGTTTCTCCACCTGCCAAATGGGGACCCATCCGTAGGGTTGTCGTAAGGATTCATTTGGGTACTGCAGGAGGTTGTGTAGTCTGGTGCCTGGGGGTGTCAGGAAATAGTAGCTGTCATTATTGACAACAGTCAGAGCCTGGTTTGGTCAGGGGACTGACAGGGACCCCTCCCTCTTTCCTCAGGGGCGCCACTTTCTGACCCACAGTCCCTTCTTTCCAGGGCCTGCTCCAGCCAGAGCCAGCCTCCTGCCTCCTCCTGAAGATGCCCCTCCTTCCTTAAAAACTGACCTTCCTGCTTCATCCGATCCAAAGGTAAATCCCCACCTGAAAGCCATGTCCCCAGTGTGCGGCACTCTTTCTCAAAACAGCAATGCATTTATCCCCTGAGACCAGTTTGGGGGTTAGAGTGGGGTGAGGGGTGGGGCGGGAAGGAGACCAATTGAATTACTCTGAGCTTCTGAGGTGTAAGTACTGACAGTCAATAAAACTGGGACGGGGTTGGGGGAGAGGGGGTTCATGCACTAGTGAATACACATTTTTAATGAGCTTATCCATTATTTGTGTATAAGTGAGACCTGGTAATTGGCAGGTCTCATTTATACATAAATATATTGGTTGTAGTAGTATTTGTTTACAAACTGCCTCCCGTCCAGTTTATTTTTTCAATCCCAAATATGTTTGTGTTGTTCTGAATTTTCAATGACTTGGGTCCAGGCCACATATGACTTTCATGGGTCTTAGGCACCTGTGCCTTCACGGGCCCTTTCTTTCATTAAAAATAATTTATATTTTATAATTACATGGATATAAAAGTGAATATAATTCAAGCTAGATTAAAAATGAAAACATTTTATTTGACTTTAAAAGTTTGTTTTTGTTCTTCTGATTTTACAAGAAATTAAAACATATTCACTGGCCCCTAAAAGCGTGTGGGCCGGGTGCCTGGTGAAGCAGCTAGCACTGCAGGGCTGACTAATGAAGCTGTGCCAAAAAGGAGACTCACTTAAACAGGGTTTTAATTTTCTCTGAAAATTCATCATGCCCAAAGATGATAACTTGGGAGAATGATCATAGTGTAACGTAAGTGAAAACACCAGGTATCAAAACAACGTGTGCATCAGGATTCTAGTTTGTGAAATAAATTCTGATATATCTAGTCTGCAAGAAACTCACTACACTTGAATAGCAGTTAAGTGAATAATGGGATTAATGGGATTCCCCCCCACACCACCACTAATTTTCTAAAACTGTTTAAAAGAGCATAAAAAGTTTTTTTTAAATGTAAGTTTTGTACACCTATTTTATTAAAAATATATTTTATTGATTTTTACAGAGAAGAAGGGAGAGGTAGAGAGAGTTAGAAACATTGATGAGAGAGAAACATCGATCAGCTGCCTCCTGCACATGCCCTACTGGGGATGTGCCCGCAACCAAGGTACATGCCCTTGACCGGAATCGAACCCGGGACCCTTGAGTCCACAGGCCAACGCTCTATCCACTGAGCCAAACCGGCTAGGGCTGTACACCTGTTTTTAAGAAGGGAAGTGGTTGAAGCAGAGCTGCTTTTCATAGCTTACCCACACAAACAGTCTCGAAGCTCTGATTCCAGAAGCGTCTTTGGTTACGTGAACCTATATCCTGCTTCCCAGCACATGCACCAAGTATAGGACCAGGGAACCAGCTTGGCCATTGACCAGCTGTGTGCTCTCACCTCAGCTCTTTGACCCCCTTGGTGCTACCTCTGTAAACTGAAAGACAAGAAAAGCAAACGTCAACCATTTGCCAGTAATACTCACATTTTAGTTAATCGTCAACATTTCTCTCCAGGGTACAGTGATTGTGATGTTCATTTTTGCTGATGCAGTTAAAGTTCATAGAGGTTAAGTGACTTATCCAAGGTCACAGAGCAAAGTAGTGCCTGAGCTTGGATTTGAGCTGGCCCTATTCATGTCCTTTGTTTTGTTTTGTTTTTAAATCCTCACTTGAGGATATGTTTTTATTGATTTTGAGGGAAAGAAAGAGAGAGCGAAACATCATTGTGAGAGAGGAACATTGATCAGTTGCCTTCCCTATGCTTCCTGATGGGATCGAACCCACAACCTAGGTATGTGCCCTGACCAGGAATCAAACCCCCAACCTTTTGGTGTACAGGAAGGCACTCCAACTGAGCTGCAGGACTCATGTCCTTTTTTATCATTTCTCCTCACTGGATAAGATGATCCCCTCCATTCCTTCATCTCTGGTGTTCTAAGATCCATGAGATAGTAAGGAAAACAATGTTTTCCATATTAATTTCATGTTAATCTCCTTCTCTTCTCTAAATCCCCAGGATGTCAGCACCTCCATTCCTAAGCAAGAAACCCTTCTGAGCCTGGCTGTAGACAGCCTTTTCTGGAATGAGGTGGAGGTGGTTCAGGCAACCGATAACTTCAACCAAACCCACAAAATCAGTGAGGGGACCTTTGCTGACATCTACCGAGGACAGAGGCAGGGCACACCATTCGTCTTTAAGAAGCTCCGAGAGGTAAGCACTTGGTTTGCAGTGTGTGTGTTGGGGGAAGCTGCCTGGGTGAGGCTGGATTTTAATGTTTTGCAGTCTTTTCCCACAGATGGCCTGCTCAGGTCCAGGATCAATTGAAAATTTCTTCCAAGCAGAGATACGAATCTGTCATAGGTAAGCCTCCTCTATGGAAAATTATTAAACTTTGTTAATAGTTTAGTTAGTATATAGTGCTTCCTATGTGGCAGGCATGCTTTAAGCACTCTGTGTGTACAAACTCATTTTTATCCTCATAAGAACCCTGTAACGTAGCTGCTATTAGCACAGTATTTTACACACGGGCAAATTGAAGCACAAAGAGGTTAAGTGTCTTGTCCAAGATCACACAGCAAGTAGGTGACAGAGCCAGAATTTGAACCTACGTTGCTCTGGCACCATAGAACATGCTTTTTCTGTTTAACAACTATATGTATAGATTAGAATTATAAAAGAAACTTGGCTTGACTTGGCCCAACTCCTTTCATCCAGGGGGAAAGAAATCCATTTTTATCTCTCTTTTAAAAAAAATATGTTTATTTATTTATTTATTTATTTATTTTTTAATTGATTTCAGAGAGGAAGGTAGAGGGATAGAGAGATAGAAGCATCAATGATGAGAGAGAATCATCAATCACTGCCTCCTGCATGCCCCCTACTGGGGATCGAGCCCGCAACCCCAACCAGGAATTGAGCTGTGACTTCCTGGTTCATAGGTTGACGCTCAACCACTGAATCACACTGGCCGGACCTATCTCATTTTCTTGAGATTGGCAGGGACTTACTGATTCCAATGCTAAGAGTGAATCCATCTTAAAATCCAGATCTAGGGCAGGATCTGGCAAATGACAACCCATAAGCTAAATCTGGCCCTGCCTGTGTTGTATGGCCCGAGAGCTAAGAATGGTTTGAAAAAAAATAAAAAGACTATTCCATGACATAAGCATAAAAAAATTCAGATTTCAGTGTCTATAATAATTAGAGGGGGGCGGTAAGAGGGTTTCTAGGAAATTAGATGGATGGTGGTGCCCTTTGCTGAGATCATAACTATGGATGGAGAAGCGGGTTTGGGACTTGACGAGTTTAGATTGTTCACCTAGAGCAGTGGTCAGCAAACCGCGGCTCGCGAGCCACATGCAGCTCTTTGGCCCCTTGTGTGTGGCTCTTCCACAAAATACCACGTGTGGGCGCGCACGTACAGTGCGATTGAAACTTCGTGGCCCATGCGCAGAAGTCAGTTTTCGGCTCTCAAAAGAAATTTCAATCGTTGCACTGTTGATATTTGGCTCTGTTGACTAATGAGTTTGCCGACCACTGACCTAGAGTATGGAGATGAGCGATTTGGGAGCGTTCCTCATAGAGGCGGGATATACCTAGAGGAACAGCTTATAATACAAGATGATAAGCCCTGCCTGGGAGACTCAGGTTTCAGAGGGAGATGAAAGAGGAGGGTCTTAGGGAAAACGGCCAAGAAGGAGTGGTTAAGGGGGTAGGAGGAGTCAGAAGGAATGGGTGGCTTAGACTCAGCAGAAGAGGATTTTGGGGAAGAACTCCAGTCCTGGGGGTCAAACAGACTTGCAATCTTACCCTGGCTTCACTGCTTGCTAGCTATAACCTTGGCAAGTTCCTTAGTCTCTAAGCCTCTGCTTCCAGAAGACGGGGTGGTTAAGGTGTCATATGCTGCAGAGCAGGGAGGCAGGATAAGTTCAAGCAACTGACTTCCAGCTCCTTGAAGGCACACCAGTTTTCATCTTTCTGCCCTGGTGCTGGGCCCTCAGGGCAGTGGGGAGGACGTAAGAGGTATGGGAGGTGAGGAATCGGAGCAGTCTTTGATTATTCTTTCTGTCTGACTCCACGCCTCTGCACTAATGCCTGATTCCAGATGCTGCCACCCCAATGTCTTACCTCTGCTGGGCGTCTGCACTGGAAAACAGTTTTACGGCTTGGTCTACCCCTACATGGCAAATGGTTCTTTACAGGACAGACTCCGGTGCCAGGTAAGAGGCTGGGCCATGGTCAGAGAGCAGGACCAGGCAGTACCCAGTTAGAGAATCAATGGTTAAAGACATATAAGAGTCCAGAGAGAGAGAGGCCCCCTTCAAGAGAAGTTGGCCCAGGATACATAAGATCTGGCTAAATATCTTCAGGTAAAACCCTATAAAAATTTTATTTGACAACAGGCATTTCATTTAAGTCAAGAGCAAGATAAGGTATCCCATAGCACTAAATTTATTCAACATTGTTCTGGACATGATAGCCAATGCAATAGGACAAGAAAAATAATTAAAAGATACAAAGTATGTGGATTAAAAGACTGTGGTACATCTACACAATGGAATACTATGCTGCTATAAAAAAGAAGGAACTTTTACCATTTGCAACAGTATGGATGGAACTGGAGAGCATTATGCTAAACGAAACAAGCCAGTTGGAGAAAGATAAATATCACATGATCTCACTCATATGTGAGATATGATGATCAACATAATTTGGTGAACAAGAATAGATCCAGAGATAAATGGTAGGGGAGGGGGGGCGATTAGAGAGCAACCAAAGGACTTGTATGCATGCATATTAGCATATCCAATGGATACAGGCACTGAGGCAGTGGGGGCTTGCCTGGGGTTGGAATGGCTGGGGGGGGGGTTAATTGGGGAAAAAGAAGACAAATGTAAAACTTTAGACAATAGGAGACACAGGAGCCCAGGACCCTGCCATTGGGCCTTTAAAAAGAACGGGTGTCACTGTTTCACCCCCTTTCTTTCTCTTAGGGTGGCTCAGATCCCCTCGACTGGCCCCAGCGCATCAGCATCGTCTCAGGGCTGCTTCGTGCCGTGGAGCACCTTCACGGCCTGGAGATCATCCACAGTAACATCAAGAGGTGAGGGCGGTGGGCCGGACCCTGCCGGGGGCTCTGGCTGCAGGGATGAGACAGTACCACCTTCCAGGGTCCCCTTCCTCTCCCTCTGTCTCTCTTCTCTTTGCCTTCCTCTCCCCACCTCACCTCCTTTGGGTCTCCCTTTCTTTGTTACATCCTCAAAAATCAGTGCTTCTGATTGCTGTCCGACAAACTGCCTACCTGTCACCACATTTGCCTTTCTAAGCTGGTGTTTTCCCAACAAGCACCCCACACCCATGATGTAGTTTACTTTCCACCCAGCCAGCTGGTCTGCACCTGGTCCTTGAAGTTTGGGTCATATCTGCCCAGTCCCCTGGGATTTTGAGCTCTGTGCTCAGGGTCTTCTTGGAGACCCACCGCCCCCACTTGTGTACCTGTTAGTGAACGTAACTCGTGTTAGGGGGGCTTCCTGCAGGTTAGTGTACACCCCAGCTATCACGGTCCCAACCATCCAAGAGCAAGAGTTCCCCATTTGGGGACTGGCAACATGGGAAGAGATTCCACAAGATAGCAGAGAATTCGGCAAAATTGAGCTTGAAACCATAGAACCCACACTTCCCCAAAAGTCCTCTCTCCACTTGACAAAGGGAAGCCCCTTTTTTGTCTCTCCCCATTGATTCTTATTTGGTTGCACAAACAGCAGTAATAGCAAGAAAGGAAACGGAAGGACTGGGGTCATCCTGGCTCACCACTCTGACTCATCAGTTGGCCCCAATTTTTCTGTTTCTTTTCTCAGCCCCTTCCCACACAGAAGTCTTGGCCCTAAGGTAGCCCAGTTACCTGGTTACCATTTCATATTCTCTTCCCCTGCTTCACTTAAATATGATAAACATTTTTCCACATTGCATGTCATTATTTTCAGTGACTTCTTAGTCTTCCATTGCACGGATTGCCCATAATTTTTTTTAAAAATATATTTTTATTGATTTCAGAGAGGAAGGGAGAGGAAGAGAGAGATAGAAACATCAATGATGAGAGAGAATCATTGATTGGCTGCATCCTGCACGCCCCCTATTGGGGATCGAGCCCACAACCCTGGGCATGTGCCCTTGACTGGAATCGAACCCGGGACCCTTTGGTCCACAGGCCGACGCTCTATCCACTGAGCCAAACCAGCTAGGGCAGGATTGCCCATAATTTACTTACCCACTCCTAATAGTGAACATTAGAATTGGTGTCCACTTAAAAAAAAAACTATTAGAGGGTTAGTTCTACGTTGAATATTTGTACACATATAGCTGAGTTTTTTGTCCCCCCTCCCCTTTGGAGTACTTTCTGAGAGTTCACTCCAATGGTTTACTAGTAGATGACTAGGTTCAGGAATATTTTTATTGCTCTTATTTTCTACAATCTGGACAGGTTCAGTCACAAAGGATGCTGGCATTTAGACTTGAGTCAGCTGGGCCAGGGCTGGGGGTCGGAACAGCCTCGGAGGGACTGAGCCAACACGGCCTATATGGGCTTGGCCAGCTGAGGGTGATCGGGATGGACATCTGTGGGGATCAGGATGGCTGCACCTCTTTGACCACACTGAATGCCATTCTCAAGGCAGCAGGATTGATCTGAGCTCCATCTTCACTGGCTTGTCAGAGTAGGCTCCTCTCTCAGGACGCTCAGAAACTCCATGTTGAGGGTCTTCAGTGACGCTAACTTGCTGCAGCAGACACTGCTCATTGCTAAGTTGTTTCCCAAAAGCGTCTCCATGGCAACCTCTTCTTGTCCAGCCCCAAATGAAAGGGTCCTCTCTGCTTCTTTCCCACAGCTCCAATGTTTTGCTAGATCAAAACTTCACCCCCATGCTGGCTCATCCAAAGGCTCACCTGTGTCCTGACAATAAAAGGTCAAAATATACCAGGATGAAGACCCATCTTTTCCAGGCCTCTGCTGCATATCTGCCAGAAGATTTCATCAAAGTGGGGCAGCTGACAAAGCGAGTGGACATCTTCAGCTGTGGAATAGTAAGAGTTTCCTTCTCTGCTGAGGGGTGCCTATACTCATTTGTCTTTTCCCTGACTCCTGTGTAAGCACTGGCTATGATAGAGGCTCATAGATATGTTACATCAAAGTACAGTAGGGGTTGGCTAACTATGGTCCACAGGCCAAAACTAGCCTATCCTACATAATAAAAGAGTAGTATGCTAATTGACCGTACGTTCGCTATGCCTACAGCCAATCAGGGCACTATGCAAATTAACCCAGCAAAGATGGCGGCCCCCACGCACTGCCCCGCCCCCCATCGCACGAGTCCCGCCGCCTGTGCCTCCTGCCGCCCAATTGGCTGCCGCTGAGGGGAGACCGATTGGGCCGGTGGGAGGTGCGGGTGGCGGGACTCGTGAATCCCACTCCCCTGTGCCTCCCGCCGCTCCGATCGGCGGGTGACCAGAGCCAAGGCCTGGGTTCCCGGTGCCGGAGGAAAACTGGTGCCGGCAGCCAGGTGAAGGAAGGTCTATTGCACGAATCTTCATGCAATGGGCCTCTAGTGACCTATAACTAAGAATAGTTTTTATATTCATAAAAGATTAAATAATAATAATTAAAAAAGAAAATAGTGGGAAAATAGTGTTTTCCAATAATCAAAGATACAAAACATATTAACTAGTTTTATCTATGCACCAATGAAACAAGAAATTGAAGGAAAATAGCATAAGTATATAAGGAAATTAGCAATAATAAATCAAAATGCTGCAATACAAAAAATAATAATAATAATTTTTTTAAAAAAGGAAGAATATGTGACAGAGACTTGGTTTGTGGCCCACAAAGCCTAAAATATTTACTCTCACTCAGCTGGCGTGGCTTGGTGGTTAAGCTGATGTCAACCTATGAACTAGGAGGTTGCAGTTCAATTACTGGTTAGGGCACATGCCTGGTTTGTGGGCTCAATCCCTAGTAGGATTCTCTCTCATCATTGATGTTTCTATCTCTCTCTCCTTCTCCCTTCCTCTCTGAAATCAATAAAGAAATATATTTTTTAAAAAAATATTTAAAACTAGAGGCCCGGTGCACAAAATTCGTGCATGGGTAGGGTCCCTAGGCCTGGCCGGCAATCAGGACCATTCTGTGGGGCAACGGGTAGGCTGATTGAGGGCCCCCCCCCGCTGGCACCCACCTTGGCTGGCCCAGTGCCACCCACTCCCCAGCCCTGCCCCCCGCTGCCACCGCCAGTTGCCTCCCTGTATGGGACGACTGGCGGGGTGATCAGGGGGCTCCTGCTGGCACCGCTTTGGCTGGCCTGGGGCCTGCGGGCTGGGGGCAGCTCCTTCATTGAGTGTCTGCCCCCTGGTGGTCAGTGCGTGTCATAGCAACCAGTTGTTCTGCCATTCAGTCTATTTGCATATTAGGCTTTTATTATATAGGATTATATAGGATATTTACTCTCTAGCCTATTAAAGAAAAAAAATCTGCCAACCCTTGAAGTAAAGCCCCTCATGAGTGTCCAGATTGTAGTAAGCTATCATCTCCTGACTTCCCTGATTCCCACCCAGCCAGCCGTCTAATTTTCTACCCAGTTGTGTTTGTCCTTGTTTGTTCATTCATCTTTTTTGTCCATCTGTCCATCCATCTTTCCAATCATCATTCATTCAACATTCATCCACTCATCCATCCATCCATCCATCCATCCATCAGCTACACAACTATTCACTATCCATCTCTTCATCCTCACCATCTGTCTGGCATTACTATGTGTAGAATTTGTATAAACTACAAATGTAACTTTAAACACAATCCCTCCCCCAGGAGCTCATGGTCTGAAAATAGTCTCCAGTGTATATTTCTATAGAACACCAATTCCTTGAGACCTCTGTAGGTTTGGTGTGTTTAAAGGTTTTGGGGGCAAATAGGTTTGAGAAATCTGGGTTAATCAAAGTCAAGCAGATTTCTTTACCACAAAATTAATCCGAGCCTTTAATATAATAATGAGCTCTTAATCTGATCATTGTGAATTTACCACCGCTGGGAAAACAGTAAGCTGTGTTTCCCAAATTAATTTGATAACTGAACCTTGTTTTCTCAGTATCTCTCAGCATCTGTGTCCCATGGAACCTGGTCTAGGAAATACTGGCTGAGAAAAGTGACAGTCCATGGTTGACATCTGCCAAGAACAAGCAAACTGCATTTTGGACCTTGCCTTCTCTCTTCCTCTCCAGCCTTCAACTCTATACTTCCTCTCTCTGACCTCAACCCCCTGGCCGTCCACCTCTCCGACTAACTAGTGCCCTCCCCCTGAGCCACCTCTGCCCTCAGCCCGACATCCACATGTCAGATTTTGCTTCCGTCTGTCTCCCAGCTCATGGGCTCTTCTGGTTTCCTTGCCCCTGTCAGCCTCACTGGGTGGTTCAGTGAAGCTCATCAGGGCTCCCCCAGGCTCCTGCTTCTTTAAGACCTGGGGGGACTGAACCCCCCAAACCACCAGGTACTGTAGTGCAGAGGTTAAGAGCATGGATTTGGGCCCCAGCTCAGTTACTTTCAGCTGTGTGACCTAGGACATATCACCTATAACTCTGGACCTCAGTTTTGCCCTCTGTAAAATGGAGAGTAAATTATATATATGAAGATTAATAAGATAATATATATATATATATATATATATATATATATATATATATATATATATATAAACTGGTTAGCATAGTTCTCTGCAAATATCAAGATGATGATGATGATTATAGTGATTTGTTTTTATTATTCCTACCTTTACACCCTCATTCCTGATTTATGTTTACTCTTTTTAACTCAGCTCTTAGTGTAACAATTGACTTCCATATTCGTTCATTCATTCATTCACTCATTCATTCAGTGCCCACTGGCTCCCTGCACTCTTTCTCAGCCCTGCCATTGACTAACAGTATGATTTTGAACTTTGGTTTCTCTTATTGGGAACACTGTGTTTGTCAGTGTTTTGTGTGTGTGTTTTTGGTGAGCACTCAGTGACCTCTATAAAGGGCCTTGCCTAGAGCCTGCATGTCGGGGAGGCAGAGGAAATGTTTGTGTATTTATTTCCCCTTCCTTCTGGCACTGCTGGTGGGGAGTCTTTTCAATGGTCTCCTGTCCACTGGCTGCAGGGGTGCCCGCTACTGCCCCCCTCCTGACCACTGCCTTTCTGTTATTAACGTAGTGGGCCTTTTCTCTGGAATAGCGGATTTCTTAGCAGTAAAAGGGAACCTATTATGAGTTGCTTCTAAAGAGGTTGTGGAAGAGAGATTTGACACTCAGTCCCTTATATTCACTACTGCTAGATCCTCATTTACCAATGAGGACACAGCTCATTTTAGTCACTTTGCCTAAAACTCACCTACACGTATAAGGAACAAAGTAATTTGAACCCAGGTCTGTCTGACTGTAGAGTCCTTAACCACCATGCTTCTATCTCTGCCAAGAATTCCTGTTCAAAGCAGGCTTCCCATTTACTAAAACACATACCACTGTTTATCAATTTCTGGTGGCTTACACTGGCTCAGGTCTCTGTTCCTTTTGTGAGTGGATGAAGTAATGAACAAATAATGTTAATAAAGGCATATAGGCCCATCCAGTGTGGCTCAGTTGGTTGACGGTCATCCCGTACACCAAGAGGTCACTGGTTCGATTCCTTATCAGGACATAGGGGGCCTTGCAGGAGGCAGCCAATCAATTTTCTCGGTCATCATCGATGTTTCTATATCTCTCCTCTCTCTTCCTCTCTCTCCTCTTCCTTCCTCTCTCTCTAAAATCAGTAAAAAAGGCATATGGATGAAACATGCTATAAATATTGCTGAGATTTTCTGCGTAGAATACATATATGCACATGGATTCCTCTTTCCTGAGATTGATGTAGCAATGCCTGCTTACCATTTCTGATGGTTTTTTAAATGAATTATCTTTAAAATATAGTATGTGCATATGTATGTATGTATATAAATAAATATAGAGATATATGCATGTGTGTGTGTATATATAATGTGTGTATATTATACAGGGTAGGGCCAAAGTAGGTTTACAGTTGTGAGTATGTGAAACAGAGTTTATTCTTGTATTATTATTTATTAATTATTGTATTATTTTCCATACAAAAAAACCATAAACCTACTTTTGCCCCACCCTGTATGTATATATGCATATAGTTTATGTATACATACATATAAGTGTGCATATATGTGTGTGTGTATATATATTTATATATATATATATACATATACACATGTATATGTATATATATATATATATATAATTGATGATAACACACACACATTTGGTTTCCATCCTCCCTACCTTGCTATCAGTTAATTTGAACCTTCTATAAGCACTGGGTCTCATGTTCCAGACTTTGGGCATGTGTCTATGCTGGCAAATGGCAGAGCTGAGCCTGAAGCTCAGACTTTATTATTGAGAAGAAGCTTCTCTCTTGACCTGTACATGAGTGTGTGAACTGTGCTAACTCCATGTTCTCTGCAGGTGTTAGCTGAGGTCCTCACTGGCATCCCTGCGATGGAGAACGACCGAAGCCCAGTTTACCTGGTAAGGAAACCAGTCACTTCTGGCTGGTTGGTGTGTTTGGGCCTCACAGCCAAGAGGGGTCAGGAGGGTACCTGTTTTACAGATGCTAATGAGGTCTCAGACCAGGGTTTGATTTGCATCTGTGCAAAGTAGCTTTAATCTCCCACACCCACCTGCCAGCTAACAATTACTTTTCATGATATAATAGAATTTAGAATGTTTCAGGAAAACTCATTTCTCCTCTCTACACATCAGGCAATCAAATGGGGTTGTCCTCAAATTGGTAAGTTAATTTCAGCCTTTTTAAATGGTTTTCTATAATAAATTCAATAACTTCCATATTTGGTAGGTTCAAAGAACTATCATATGTATAGTGTCATTTCAAAAATATAACAACACAGCTTGACTCTGGCACCTTCCATAAATTATCTTTTTAAAAAAAGATATGTTTTTATTGATTTCAGAGAGAGGAAGGGAGAGGGAGATATAGAAATATCAATGATGAGAGAGAATCATTGATTGCTGATGAGCAACTTCTTGGTTCCTGGATCGACGCTCAACTACTGAGCCACACAGGCCAGGCCCATAAATTATCTTTCTAAGTCATCTCAGAATCCCTATGAGATTGATAGAGGCATTATGTTCATTTATAGATGAGGAAAGCCAGCTCTGAGGTTTGCCTGAAATCTCAGCTGTACTGAATGTCAGAGCTGGAATTCTGAGTCAGGTCTTCTGGATTGCAGATCCTGGAGTTCTCAACCCTGACACTTTTGACAGTTTAATTCTCATGGAAGTCCAACCATATGAATTCAGTATTATCATCCCCATTCTACAGATGAAAAAATGAAGGCCAAGGTGAAGAGACTTGTCTCATGCTCCTCAGTGAGATCAATGGTCAAACGGATTTGAACCCAGGTCTTTGGCAGAGATCGAAATTCTATGCAAGCTCTGGTCCTCTTCATCAGTTTGAGAGGGGAACCCCTTTTCTGACTTGATGTTGAGGCCAGTGGAGCAGCTGGCTTTTTGTGACTGGGCCCCAATAGCATTCCCTGAGCTTTAGGGTGGAGAGCTGAAGGCCTCCCCTATACACAGAAAGTCACAATTTGTCTCTCCTGAGCTCCCTGAGCTCCGCCCCTGTGGGCACTGAGCTCCAGACACCACAAAGAGGTCAGTTTAAGCAGCTTGGATGTGGTTTGGGTAGTTTGGGGCAATTTCTCATCTCCTGACAGTTTTCTTGAGATGCATTTCTCAGCAGTCCTCTGGGGCTCCCTGGGTGAGTGTCACAGGAGAAAGAGGCTCTGGAGCAGGCGTCCTCAAACTACGGCCCGCGGGCCACATGCGGGTGTTTTTGCCGTTTTGTTTTTTTACTTCAAAATAAGATATGTGCAGTGTGCATAGGAATTTGTTCATAGTTTTTTTTTAACTATAGTCCGGCCCTCCAATGGTCTGAGGGACAGTGAACTGGCCCCCTGTTTAAAAAGTTTGAGGACCCCTGCTCTGGAGGCACTTATATGATTTGCTAGAAGGTTCTTTTTGTTAATGGTTTCTAAAAATGTGAAGGATATCACTTATTAAAAAACCTAGTTTTGCCCTGGCTGGTGTGGCTCAGTTGTTTGGAGTGTCATTCCACACACAGGAAGGTGGTGAGTTTGTTCCTAGTCAGGGCGCATGCCCAGGTTGCTGACTTGATGTTGGTTGACAGGAGGCCACCAGTTGATGTTTCTCTCTCTCCCCCAACTCCCCTTTCACTCTCTGGGTAGGCATGGCTAGTTCTTAAAAGCCCTTTTTATTATGGACAACTTAAAATGTAAAGAAAAGAATATAAAGAATATTTGTGTATCCATCCCATCAGCTATCAACATCATGCTGTTCTTATTTCTTTGCACCCCAAAACTTTGTGTGTGTGTACTTTAAAGTAAATTCCAGATATTATGTTATTGCATCCATATAAAGTTTTCTAAATTTTTAAATATTATTTAATACCCATTCTATATTTAGAATTCCCAAATCATCTCAAAAATTGCTTTTTATTTTATTTTCAAGATTTTTTATTGTTTAAAGTATTACATGTCTCCTTTTTCCCCCATTGACCTCTCCCCGGCCGTTCCCACCCCCCTCAAAAATTGTTTTTTAAAAGTTGTTTTGTTTGAAACCGATCCAGGCAACCTCCATATTTGCCTTTGGTTATGTTTCTTAAGACTTTTTAAGAATGTAAACTGTACCTCTCCCCCCTTTTCTTTGTGTGTATCGTTGCATTTCTGCAGAAAGTGGGTCATTCTTCCTATGGACTCTCTCAGGCCCAGCTTTTGGTGATGATGTCCTTGGGTATCCTTGTTTCTCTATTCCTCATGTTTCCTGTACATTGTAGTCAGCTCTGAGACTTGGTTAGATTCATGGTCAGTGCTACTTCCTGGATGGTGCTGTGTACTTCCCCTAGCATGGCAACAGGAGGCACGTAGCAGATTGTCCTACTTTCAGGGCTGAGCTTCATCAGTGGGTTCAGGTGGACTTGCTGATTCCTTCCATTACTAAGTTCCCCCATCACCCTGCCACCGAGTGCTCTCAGCTTCTCTTGATGACTGTTGCTAGATGAGACCCATGATTTTGTTGGGGGTAGTCAAAGGGTGAGCATCTCCATCTGTCTTTCTTTTCAGGGCATTCACTTTGGACACGGTGGACACCTTCATATCTGTAAATAATACACTTTTTAAAGGAATAAACATTTAAAAGGCAGAGCTCACATGAGAGAATTATGCAAAAGGGTATTAAAAAATGCAGCCCTTGCCAGCGAGAAGTTTTTAGTCTCCAGGCATTCAGCTTCTGATGGGGCCAAGCATTTAAGTATTATTGGGTCATCAGATAACCTATTTCCTGAAGAGGGAAACTGAGGCAGAGTGGGGACTCTTGTTTTATTTTTGATACAAATATTATAACCCATGTCTGATAATCTCTGATATAATCTTTTTTTCTAAATTATAAGTGTAGCCGAAACCGGTTTGGCTCAGTGGATAGAGCGTCGGCCTGCGGACTCAAGGGTCGCAGGTTGGATTCCGGTCAAGGGCATGTACCTTGGTTGCGGGCACATCCCCAGTAGGGGGTGTGCAAGAGGCAGCTGATCGATGTTTCTCTCTCATCGATGTTTCTAACTCTCTATCCCTCTCTCTTCCTCTCTGTAAAAAATCAATAAAATATATTAAAAAAAATAAATTGTAAGTGTATTTATATGAAAAGCTATGTAAAGCAATAAAGACTAATTGTTTTATATTTAATGAATAACTTCTATTAAAAATAATAAATTAGCCCTGGCCAGTGTGCTCATTGGTTGGAGCATTGGTCTGCACAAACTGAAGGGTCCCAGGTTCTATTCCTGGTCAGGGGCACGTACCTGGGTTTCAGGTTCAATCCCTGGTCGTGGTTGGGAGACTACCAGTCAATGTATCTCTGTCACATCGATGTTTCTCTCTCTCTCTCCACCCCCCTCCTTGACATAAATTAAAAATAATTAAAATAAAATTACATAAAAATTAAAAGATGAAACTTATACAAAAAATAAGTTATGTATAATTTGTGAAAACATTTATGAAGCACTGACTATGTGCCAGGCACTGTTCTTGGTGCAGGAGATACAGAGGTGAGTAAGGTAAAGTTTTTACCCTCATGGGTGAAAATCCTAAAATGTTTATTTTATATTGTAAGAGACTGTCTCTGTAATTGTTAATAAGATCAAATTATTAATGTAAGTTTTCAGTATGTAGTAAATACTATATAAATGAAAGATAGCCCTGGCCGGTTTGGCTCAGTGGATAGAGCGTCAGCCTGCGTACTGAAGGGTCCCGGGTTCGATTGTGGTCAAGGGCACATGCCTGGGTTACAGGCTCGATCCCCAGTAGGGGGTGTGCAGGAGGCAGCCGATCCATGATCCTCTCTTATCGATGATGTTTCTATCTCTCTCCCTCCCTCTCCCTTCCTCTCTGAAATCAATAAAAATATATTTAAAAAAAAATAAATGAAAGATAGCTATTTTACTATTTATTATTATCACTAAAACTATTGAATGTTTAGTCAAGTATTACACTTTATGCTTTAGATGCATTATGTCATTTAATCTTTCTGTTAGTCCTATTATCCCCATTTTCCTGATTAATCACCTGAGGCCTACCTAGAAAGGTTAAGCCATTGCATCTGTGGTATTTTTTAGTGTACTATGGAATGCCCTATACATGCAGGGCATTTAGCTATTCTCCAGTTCTTGGCTGTTTGGCTTGTTTCTGGGATCCTTGAATTTATTTTAAAATTCCTGTTGGTTTTCTGAGAAGTTTTTGCAGCTCTGGTGTAGTCGTGGAGGTGACTGAAGCTCACTCAGGGGTGTTTCCACTATTTTTCCCACAGAAGGATTTACTCCTCCATGAAATTCCAAGCAGCACCAGGAAGACAGGCGTGGAGAAAGTGATGGCGAAGGAGATCTGCCAGAAATACCTGGAGAAGAGAGCAGGGGTTCTGCCGGAAGACTGTGCGGAGGCTTTGGCCACGGCCGCCTGCCTCTGTCTGCGGAGGCGGAATGCCAGCCTGGCAGAGGTGAGTTTGATTCTCAGCCTTTCCCCAGCCATGAGCTCTGTCCTGGGTCAGCTGGGTCTCACTTCCCAGGCTGCATGGGTTTGCTTTATCAGGGACTAGGTTCAGATTCAGGGTTGATCCCTTCACTGAGATGTGATCTCTTAAACCAGGGCTATATTTGGTTCCATGTTGGAACTTACATCAGCAAAACAGGGCAGTATATGGATAAGGGTGTCTTACGAGCCTGAGGGCCATATGCTGCTGGCCTGAGGGGCCCAGGGCCACACCCTTGGTTATTTACAGAACTCTGGTGCTTTTGCTGAACCTGCCTTATTCCTCCTCGTCTCTCTGTAGGCCCCCTTTCTATTTTTATTTTTTATTTTCTTGGTTAGGAGATGTGGCCATATTCACTTCTATGTTATAGTTCTGCCCCATGGAGAGACCAAGTCTCCAGGTCCCCATTCCAGCATCTCAGTGAGAGAACTTGATTGGCCTAGCTAGGGTCAGGCTGGCCCCATTGGCCAGTCAGGTAAGAGGAGGGGCATGGGGTCCAGTATATAAACCCAGGGGAGGTCAGTCCTTGAAAGGAGAAGGGGCCAGGCCCTAGAGAAAGGGAGCATTTCTAGCTTGTGGGCTAGGCAGACACCCCAGAAATCAGCCACCACAGGAGGTAAAACATTTTCTTATGGATAGGATATGTAAAGGTGGTTTCCATGGTAACAGGTATAAATTTGGACACTGCTGCCTGGTCTTTCTAAGGTCAAAATTATTGCTTGAGAGGGCTTAGAGATAATCTAGCTGAGTGATTTTCAAGTGGTGTCTGGCAGAGAGGGGCTCCTTGCAAGTACCTCAGGCGTTGCTGTTGGCAGCAAGAGGACTATGGGGAGCTGTAGGCCCCACCTGTGGCTTCAATCAGACACCACTTTAACTTCTCATAATTATATAGGGTTTGTGATAGCTGACAAAAGTCTTCATCAAACACAACTGCTATAGCCCAAGCCTCCCATTTTATAGATGGGGACGTAGGGGCCCAGAGAGAGGAGATGATGAGGCCACAGAGTAAGTTTCTGTCAGAGCTCTCTGGACTCCTGGTTCAGCCCCATGTCCATCATCTCTCACCATGATGTGGCAGGAACTAGAAACCCGAGTCACTGTTCTAAGCCTGAGCTATTCTCCTATGCTCTAGAGCAATAGTGCTCAGTCATTCATCCACAGCTGTGTGCTGGGCCCTGGGGGTAGGTATATCAGTGAACAAGGCCAGTTCTACTTTCCTGGAGCTCACAGACATTGCACAGTAATTGACTGTGTGGTGAGCTCTGGGATAGTGCGTGACAGGGGCCCCACCAGAGAGGACTTCCCCTAGGAAGTGTAAGCTGATGAAGAGCTGTCCAAGCAGAATTAACAGCTCATGCAAATAGCATGAGTTGGGAGAGAGCTTGGCAGGGTCAAGAGAGAAGAAGGTCAGAGAGTCTGGAACACAAAGTACATGGGGCAAAGTGGCTCGTGATGAGTCTGCTGAGGAAGGAGTGGCCAATAATAGAGGTTGTGCAAGCACAGTCAGGATTTTGAGGAAGTCACTATGGGCTTAAGCAGGGGCAGGGCATAATAAGATTTACGTTCTAAAAAGATTTTTCTCCTCAACCACTTGTTCTTTCATTCAGCCTTCCATTAGTTTTATTTTTTGTTCAGTGTATTAGTTAAAGTGCTTGAAGAAACTGCTGTAATGAAGAGACTCCAAAATACAGTCGTTTGGAGATAGAAGATTATTCTCTTTAGCTTACCAGTTTGAATGTAGGCAGTCCAGAGCTGATGTGGCAGTGCCACAGTATTGGGGACCCAGGCTCCTATATTGTTGCTCTGCTGTCCTTACTGTGTGGCTTCTGTTTCAGAGACCAAGATGGCTGCTCTAGCTCAGGTCATCACATCTGCCAGCAGCTGAAAGGGGTTAAAAGGAAGAGGAGACACATCCCCTTCCTTTTAAAGGTGTGACCTGGAAATGCACATGTCACTTTCTCTCACACTGTGTAGGCTAGAACCTCGTTATATGGCCGTAACTGGCTGCAGAGGAATGTAGTTTTTCGTGTGGCAGGTATTTATTGGGCATATACTCTGAAGATTTATCTCAAGAGGTGACATTTGGACTGGGCCTTGAAGGTTGAGGAGGCATTTGCTATGTAGAATGAAGGGGGTAGGTATTAGGAAGATGAGAGATCAATTGGGTCATGGACTTTAAGACAAGCAGGACTGGGTTCAGTGGTCAGCTCTAGCTAGCTGGGTGGCCTTAGGCAGGGAATTTAACCTCTTTGATCTTTTAATTTTTTATCTATAAAAACTCATTGTGCATCATGTGTCAAATGTGCTTTGTAAATTGCAAGGCACCGAGCAAATGAGATTTGTTAGGGTTGTTAAGGGTATGTGTGTTTTAGGCTCGTTGTGTGTGTTTGTGTGTAAAGAAGAAACATTCCTTCCCTGCCTTTCTCTAATTTTCCTAACTTCTCTAACCAGAAGAGCTCTCAAGGACAGTATCTATATTATTTAGGGCATTTCTAGTTGAAAGTGATAGAAACTCAACTCAAACTCTTAGAAACACACACGGGAGAGAGAGAGAGAGAGAGAGAGAGAGAGAGAGAGAGAGAGAGAGAGAGAGAGAGAGAGGTGATGTGAACAAGTGAATTAATGAATGCATTTATTATCTCATTTAACCAAACAGCAGACAGGACAGGCACTGCAAGGGTAGCTAGAATCAGAGTCTCAACCAGAAAATGTGCAACTATCTGTGTCAGTGCCTGTGACGCTTTCTCTCCATCTTTTGCCTCTGCTTTACTCTGTGTTAGGGCTTCGTTTTCACCTATTATAAATGGATTTTCTGTGTGTGGTAGAAAATCTGGCTATGTCACTAGAAAGCTTTAGGTGGGAAAAATCCCAGAGAAGGGTTTTGATTGGCCTGCATTAGTCATGTGCCCAAACCTGAACCAATCATTGAGGTTAGAGGAATGGGATGCTGTGATTGGTTCACTCTGGTAATGTGGTCTTATCTATAGCTAGGGTAGACTGGGGCAAGTTCAGCTCTTTTCAAAAGAAGGATGCTGTTCTTCCAGGCCAAAGCAACAAGCATTTGATTCTTCAGTGTCTGTTTCTTCTGTTAGCTTTTTTTATTTCAGAAAGAATTCTTGGTGAGTGTTCTTGTCTCTCTCCTCTCCAAGGTGTGTGGCTCTGTGGCTGCTGTGGAAGAGCGGCTCAGAGGTCAGGAGACGTCGCTCCCTTGTGGTGGGCTTTCTGAGAGCACAGGCTCTTCCTCCAACATCCCAGAAGAAACGGACGATGTAGACAATTCTAGCCTTGATGCCTCCTCCTCCTCGAGGGCAGCACCCCGGTCTGGGCTTTCTGCTTCACCTGCCCCCACCGAGGACGGAGAAGGCAGGATGCAGGCCAGCGGGGGAATGCAGGCTGACTCCTCCTCTGAGGTCTGTACCAGTGCAGAGCCTCCCCAGGATGGTAAGTGTGTAGGGGTCTGAATGCTTATACACATTTATATACCCCTGACTCAGCCCATCATTTATTCCTTCCATCTCCCTTATTCACACATTCATTTGGTTACTCAGCCATTCACCTACCATCTGACTGCACAAAGATAAACCTCTGTCTCTCTCCATCCCCCCAATGTCGTCCATCACCGAGTCCTAGCCATTGATCTAAATATCTCTCGGGTCCATCTGCTTCTTTGCTTTGCACCCTTCCGCCTAACTCATCTAAGCTCCTGTCCTCTTGCTAGATGACTGCACGCCTTCCCTTGTCCTCCCTGATCCACTCTGGCCCCTCACCAGTCCTTTTTCCAGGAGCCAACCAGAGTGGCTTTTAAAAACAACTCATGTCACTCCCTGTTGAAGCCATTGCGTAGCTCCCCATTGCACTTAGGGACCAAGTCGAAACTCTTCCTCCAGACCAGCAAGGTCCTGTGTGGTTTGTCCCTGCCCGCTTCTCCATCCTCGCTTCATAATGTGAACCCATCCTCGCCAGCTGCTTCTAAAGATACCTTCTATCCAAATATACGAGGCTTCCTTCTGAAATTAAGTTTGGAAAGCCTCTTCAATGCCTTGTCCCCTAGTAAACACAGCTCAATGAATGTCCCAGGCTCTGACCATTCCTATTGCTCCTCCTCCCTTGTGGAAGAGAGAGGAAGAAGAGAGAGGGTGTAAGTGTTCACTCCACCCCCACCCGCTTCCCCAGTGGGGAGGAACATGAGAGCCCCCTCTTCTCTGAAAGTGGGGACAGGTGGCAGGGCTTTCCTGCAAAGGCAGAAATGATGAAAACACTCATTACACTCAGATTCAGAAACCTGATTTAAGTGAGAAACTGTGACCAAGTCTGGCTTTCCAAGAATTAGAATAGTAGTACCTATTTCCAAATGCCTGTTGTTCAAGTGGCTTTTTAAAAAAACTTTCTATTGAACATCAACTACAGAGACTTCGTGGAAAATCGAGATCAATGAGGCCAAAAGGAAGCTGATGGAGAATATCCTGCTCTACAAAGAGGAGAAACTGGACAGCATCGAGCTTTTTGGCCCCTGATTACCAGAACACAGCTGAGGACCCTTGTCCTCATTGGAAAGACAACTGTCAAATCAAGAAAAAGATCTGGGGCAAATCCAAGGTCTCCCAGGGACTACAAACCAAACATCAGCCAACCTGGGGGGAAAGGAAACTTCCAATTTCCAGAGTAAGTGAAGGGAGAAGGGACCTCAGCTTTTAGAGAAAGCAAAATCCACGAAGTCCTCTTCCATTCTGGGATTTGTTAGTCAGAGCTGGGTATCATCAGGAGATGAAAGCACAAACCCTGGTACGTGGGCCCAGGATGTGGGCAGGTTCGTGGTTCTGGGAAGGGTGTGACGTAAAGCGCCCCAGCAGATGCCGTTACCCTGTTCTCTCCCCTCAACAACTGACAGAGCGTTCTGAATGCTGACGGCACTTTCCAGAGTTAAAATCTCGGTCATATTTGCCAACGGCCACCTGCAAACCTCCGTGACCGGAAAGATTTCTACCTTGTGTCCCAATGCAGTTCTTGATGCACATCTCAAGGTCTCAAGTTTGACAAAGGCCAGACACCTAGCAAAGGGCTCTGTAGGTTTTCTGCTTTCTTTTTTGTAAGTCTTGCAACCCACAGATATTTATTTAATGTCTGTCTACACCTTTATCCTCCTATCCCACTTATGCTAATATTTCTAATGGAGCTTTTATTTAGAAAACATGTGTTATTTATAGCTGGATGAAAAATCAGAAGAACTGGTTTCATTCTGATTCTGCTGCTAAGAAGTACTTTGAAAATGCACTTGTCCTGTTTTATAAAATAAAGAAATAAAAAGAGCCAAAACCGGTTTGGCTCAGTGGATAGAGCGTCGGCCTGCGGACTGAAAGGTCCCAGGTTCAATTCCGGTCAAGGGCATGTACCTTGGTTGCGGGCACATCCCCAGTAGGAGGTGTGCAGGAGGCAGCTGATCGATGTCTCTCTCATCGATGTTTCTAACTCTCTATCCCTCTCCCTTCCTCTCTGTAAAAAAAAAAAAAAAAAAAGAAAAAGAAATAAAAAGACATTAAACATCTATTTCTGCCATGTACCTAATGTGTATGCAGTGGGTATATTTCTGAAAAGTCATGTTGCAGATTTTTTTGGTGAAACAAATGCTCTTTTATATTCAGTGTGCCCTATTTTAAATAATCCTACTATAGTGATTTTTTCCCTTTTATTTTTATAAAATAAATATACATTGATAAAGTGAACCGGTATCTTGTCATTAGTTTTGTGTCCAGATGAATTTGGAGAAGTCACTCTGCATCCATTAGCCGGGGTATCGTGGGGTAGCTAAGAGATTGGGTGCTTGCTGTAAATGCTGGCTGTTAATAGCTGTGTCATCTTGGGCTAAGTTAGGGCGTTACTTTGAGCCCCTGTTTCATCATACCATGGGGAGAATAAAAAGTACCTGTTTCATAGGTCTACTGTCAGAGCAAGGGTCAGATTCTGGCTGATGTAAGCGTTCAACAGCTCCCCAGCAACGTCAGCTTTGTACTGATATGTAAAAAGCCAGGTGGGCTCCAGCCCAGGTGGACGTGATCTGTACTTAAGCTCTGGTGGCCTGTGGAAAGCGCCTTACAATTATGAGCAGGGTATTTGCAGGGCTCTGAGCAATAGGGAGCAGATGCTAATAGGGTACTGGTTATCCAGACATACTTGCATTTCTGGACTCGGGCTTCATATATTTCTGGAGAGATTAATTGAGAATCTGATTAAAGCGGCAGACTTCCCTTTAGCAAGCTGTAAAGACATACACATACATTATTAATTATGTGTAGTAATTTCAGGGGTTCTTGGGCACTACAATGCCTTTCCATGAATCCCCATGGAATTTGGCCTGACGTTTTAAAGATGAATATGACCAAAAAATCCAAACAGTATGAAAGGTCACCTGGTGGAAGGGAAGCCATTTAACCATTTGGAACTTAGTCTCTCATTTCTTCTCCCCAAAGGCAAACACTGTTACTAACTTATTACTAGTTCCAGAGATGATTAAAAAAAAACCTTTCTATCTTGTTGGTGGACTTCATTAGTCATTGTGTGTATTATGTGCAGTTGAGTTGGCTCTGCCTCCTGGCAATTCTACGGATGAGTGATGTTCACAATGTCCTGTCCTCAACAGCCCTGCTCAGTTCTTGTAGACTCATGTCTGTGGCTCCTTTTAGGGAGTCAATCCATCTCATATTTGGCCTTCCTCTCTTCCTGCTGCCTTCTACTTTTCTCAGCATTGTTGTCTTTTCCAAGGAACCCTGGCTTCTCATGGTAGTCCAGGGTATTCGTAGAGCTTTCCTCCAACATCATACTTCAAATTAACTCCTTTGTTTTCTTCCCTATTCGCCTTCTTCACTGTCCGAATTTTGCATCCATACATGCTAATTGGAAATACAAGGATGTGGATGATCTTGGCTTTGGTTTCTAATGACACATCTTAGCTCCTGGTGACCTTTCCTAAGTCTTCCATTCCTGAACTTTTGAGTCTCAGCATTCTCTTCATTTCTTGGCTGCAGTCTCCATTTGAATTGATGACTGAACTAAGATAAGCATTAGTCATTAGGGAAATGTAAATAAAAAACACAATGAGATACCACTTCACACCTAGGATGGCCATAATAAAAAAGAGACAATAAAGTGTTGATAAGAATGTGGAGAAATATCCATCCAGCGTGGCTCAGTGGTTGAGTGTCTACCTATGAACCAGGAGGTCATGGTTCGGTTCCTGGTCAGGGCACATGCCAGGGTTGCGGCTTGATCCCCCAGTAGGGAGTGTGTAGGAGGCAGCCAATCAATGATCTTTCTCATCAGTGTTTCTATTTCTCTCCCCCTCTCTCTGAAATCGATGAAAACGTTTAAAATTTTTAAAAATGATAAAAAAAGAATGTGGAGGAATTAGAACCCTCATACTTTGGTGCTGGAATTGTAAAATGGTGAGCTGCTTTCCCCCACATTCTCAGCTGCAAAATGTTAAACATAGTTTCCATATGACCCAGCAATTCCACTGGTAGATAGCTACCTAAAAGGAATAAAAACATGTCCATGCAAAAGCTTGTGCACCAGTATTCACAGCAATATTCAGAATAGCAGAAAGTAGAAACTACCCAAATGTTCATCAACAGATGAATGGATAAACGAATGTGCTACATCCATGCTTTGGAAGGTTATTAATAAAACTAGAGGCCCAGTGCATGATTGAATCATGCACGTGTAGGGTCCCCTATACGCTTTCGCTTTTCGCGGTGGAGCTGGTGCCTGTCCGTTGGAGCAGACAGGCACCCAGCTCCCCCACTTTTGATGGTCCGCGGCCGCTGAGGGGGGCTACCCTGCTGTTGAGAGGCGCAGGGGGCGGGACTCCTGCCCCCTGCGCCTCTCAACGGCCGCTGAGGGGGGCTGCCGCGGACACCTGGCTACCCTGCCGTTGAGAGGTGCAGCTGGGTGACCGCGGCAGGCCCCCTCAGCGGCCGCAGATCTGGCCGTTGAGAGGCACAGGGGGCGGGAGTCCCGCCCCCTGCGCCTCTCAACAACAGGGTAGCCCCCCTCAGTGGCAGCGGATCCGTGCCTCTCAATGGCCGGATAGGCCACCCCGAGTCCCGCCCCCCAGCCTCCCGCCGCCCAATCGTGGGCGTAGCAGAGTGATGGTAATTTACATGTTACTCTATTATTAGATAGGATTTATTTTATTTTATTAAAAATTATCCATAAAAAAGAATGAAGTACTGATACATGCTACAACATGGATGAACCTTGAAATGATTTTGCTAAGTAAAATATATTATTCCATTTTTATGAACTGTCCAGAACAGGCAAGTCTACAGAGACAGAAACTAGGAGTGGGGGTGGGGGAGGTTGAGAAGGGAAGTAGTAATGGTCACAAGATTTGGGAGTGATGAAACTCTTCTAAAAGTAGATTATAGTGATGGTGATGGTTGCACAACTCTAAATATACTAAAAAATATGTTAAAAACCCCATCAAACTATATATAGGTGAACTTTATGGTATGTAAATTATATCTCAATAAAGTTATTAGAAACACACAAATACACAATGGTCAATTTTAGGCATTAAAAAAAATCTTGAGGTTCCACTCCTCTCTCTTTTTAAATTATTTTTTGCTTTACACAGGTTATTTCATTCACACTGCTCTGGATCCTATGTTTTTTCATGTCATTTTTTGGCCATTCTTTCTCAACAGTACATTTGGGTCACTTCATTCTTTTTGCCCAATAGTCCATTGTATGGATGGTCTGCACTTTATAGAACTAGCTTTGCTTGCTGCATACTGAGGTGGTTTTCATTCTTGCACTATGATGCCTTCATACCAATTTATTTATTTATTTATTTTAAAATATATTTTATTGATTTTTTACAGAGAGGAAGGGGGAGAAATAGAGAGAAACATCGATGAGAGAGAAACATCGATCAGCTGCCTCCTGCACACCCCGCACTGGGGATGTGCCCACAACCAAGGTACATGCTCTTGACCGGAATCGAGCCTGGGACCTTTCAGTCCACAGGCCAACGCTCTATCCACTGAGCCAAACCGGCTTTTGGCCCTTCGTACCAATTTATTTTTATTTATTTATTTATTTTTATTTAATTTAATTTTTTTTATTTCTTTATTGATTAAGGTATCACATATTTAAATGTCCATCAGTGACACATGGGGTAGCATTTCCCCACATTCTTAGTTGCAAAGAATCTTATCATGCTTTTAAAAAATACATATTTATTGACTGGAGAGAGAGAGGAAGAGAGAAACAGAGACATGGATTTGTTGTACCACTTACTCATGCGTTCATTGGTTGATTCTTGTATGAGACCTGACTGGGGATTGAATCCACAACCTTGGTATATCCAGACGAAGCTCTAACCAGCCAGGGCAATATTATGCTTTTTAATCACTGCCAATCTAATGGGTGAAAACAATTTTATTTGTATTTTTTAAATGACTGAAGTAAATCCATTTAAAAAATATTTTGTAAAAGAGGCTTTCGTAATTTACTTATGTTCATTCCTTTGTCCATTTTAATACGAATTCTCTTATTGCTATAGTTTTTACATAATAAGGCCATCAGACCTTTGTCAGATGTTTCAACTATTTTTCTTGTCTTTCGACTTTGGTATTTTTTGCCAAGCGGATATTTTACTTTTGCGTGGTCTCTTTTCCCCCCCTTGGCTTCTAACGTCTAATTCTGCTACTTTCTGGGTGGGTCACGAGGTCTCTCTGAGCCAGTTTCCTGCGCTGTACAGGGATGGGGTGACGGTGTAGGATGGAGGAGCACATCCGGATCCGAAAGCGTCGGGCTAAGCGGGTTAACGCAGAGCAGCGGGGAGCGGCTCTCCGGAATCCCGGTCCGCGGCCGCCCCCTACCTCCTGAGAGGGCGGCCCCAGGCACTGCGCCGCCCTGCTTCAACTTCGCGGTCCTCGGACCCACGTGAGTGGCTCCGCCCCACCTCGCTTCCGACCAATGGGCGAGTTTTATAAGGCGTAGGGTCCCGCCTTCCGGCCTCCTGACCAACAGGCGAGCTCCGTCTTGCTCGGAGTCCCGCCCCTCGTGGATGGGAGCAATAGGCGCCCTCAGTCCGGCGCAGGACCCGCCCTGCCGCACGCCGGGCTGCGGGCCGCAGGGCTCGTTCCGGGAGGCGGGCGCAGCGGAGGCCTTGGATTCGGATCTCGGGCGGAGGCCGCAGTATTAGGGCGGGCGGCGAGCGGGCGGCCGGGGCGGGACGTCCGGGCCGTGGCGGCAGCGGGCCGACGTCTGGGCCGCGGCACAGGGACGGAAGGGGCGGCCGGTCGAGTCGGGGGTTGTTTCGAAGGCGGCGGACCCGGGCGGCTCGGGCTCCTGAGGGGCGGCTCGGGCCCCTTCTGGCCCGGGCTGGTCCGCGGGGCCGCGGGAGCAGGGCGGGCTGCGCGCCGGTCCGGCCCTGCCCTGCGGCCCGCCGTCGGCGTTCTGGGCCTCCGGGCCGCGCGCCCGCCCGCCCAAGGGCTGCGGGTCCGGCCGCCATGTGTAGACCTTAAAGCGCTTATAGTCTCTGAAGCGCTTTGACATCTCGGAAGGGCTTTATATTGCAAACTCCATCCAAGCGCCGAGTAGTCCCGGAAGCTCGTTGACATCTCCGAAGTCGCGTTGTGCAAACTGAAGCGTTCGGTCATCGCGGAAACACGTTGTGGGCTTGGGAGCCGGACCGAAGCCTTTGGTAAATCTTGGCAGTGGCTTGACTTCTCCGAAGCGCTTTGGCATCTCCGAAACCTAGAGAACTGTGATGGGCAGTGGAAAGAAGGGGGAAAGGTCAGTAAGGCTGTTTCCTGACTCTGACTTTCGGGCTTGCCCCTGGCCCAGCGGGCCCGGGATGGCGGGAGTCGGAGGAGGGGCAGCCGGGAGGGGTGGTGTTGGAATCCCGGTCTCCTCTGTACCTTGCAGGTGCCCATGGCGTCGGAGCGGCGCAAGGTCAAGTACCACTGGAGCAGCACTACGGAAAGGGGTGCCCGCAAGCGCAGCTGCCTCGGGGAGACCGGTGATGTGGCCCCCTCCAGACGGTCGGCTCCGAGCTCTGCGTCGCGTTCCGGAGGGGCCCGAAGCCCCAAGCGCCTGAAAGCCCAGAAGGAAGACGATGTGGCCTGCCCACCCAAGTTGTCCTGGGACTCAGCCCACCGCAGAGATTCCTCCTCCTCCTCCTCCTCCTCCTCCTCCTCCCATTCCTCTGGCCCAGGTGTGGACGGGGCTGCCTCCAAAGGCTGCCTGATTCGGAGCACACGGGCTTTCCTTTCGTCAGGGGGCTCCCCTCCGCGCCCTGCCGACCCGTCTCCAGAAGAAATGGCTTCTCTAGAGGAGGAAACCTGTAGCCTTAAGGTAAGGTGGCCGCAACGTGGCTCGAGATGTTGGGGATGGGGATTTCGGTGGAGGGAGACTAAAAAAAAAGATCTTGTCCTTGAAGATCTCTGGGTTCTTCCCAGAGGTCTTCTTCGTGCAAACACTGAAGAGCAAGCAAGCAGTTGCCCAGGGAGGTGGCCTAAATTAGTTCCCTGGAGAGGTAGTTTTCCAACTTGGAGGCACTTGGAACTACTTGGAAAGCTTTAAAACACGTGGGCCTGCCTCCCACCCGCCCGCCGTGGTTTAATTGGGCTAGTGGTGGTGTGGTCTGTGCTTCCAGGTTCAAATGGTCCTCAGGTAATTGTAATGTGCTTCGAGGTTGGAGCAGCACTGCAGTGGAATGTTGGGTTGCCTGCTCCGGAGGCACATATGTATGTATGTTAGTTGTGTAAATTTAGGAATTGTGTCCTTGTACTTTGGGCCACTCTGAATCCGAACCAGGGGATAAGAATTTGGGTTTGGTATGGTTTTTCACTGAAGTTATGGTTTCCAGAATGTTGGAATTCTGGTTGGTGGGGCAAGGGTTGTTTTGCAGGTTTAAACATTTAGTTCCCCGAGGGGAACACACAGGTGGGATTTTGAGTATTTGCAAGGGGACTAAGGAGTGCTTCCTAGAGGAAGTTTACACCTACTCATTCATTTTATATTAACGTGTGTGTTTTTGAAAGGGGTAATAAAATTTTCCCAGCTTTTGTATGTGAGTGTGTGTGTGTGAAAGTTGAACATGAGTCTGTTTGAAATAGAAGCAAATACAGTTCAGTCTCTTGTTTGCTGTTTCCTCATTATAGTAGAGCGAGCACTAGCTAACATCACCAGCCATACTGTGTAAGCTTCATCCACTTACTCAATCAGGTTTTGAACAAATATTTATTGAGGGCTTAGTTTGTGTCAGGCAGTGTTCTAGTTGCTTGGGATGCTCCAGTAGCAAAAACAAAGATCACTGCCCCGTTAGAGATTGCATTATAGGTTTTGGAGCTCTGGGCTTTAAAAGGTGAGGAGGTCTGCATGTGGAAGAGTGGAGAAAAAGTCTTTTTTTTGGGGTGGGGGGAAGGTGGGCTGTCTCTAGAAAAGAGTTATTTTACAAAAGCAATAAAAACAAGGCCCCAAGAAAAGTGCGTTTGCCTTTAAGTCTGTTCAGTGGTTTTTTTTTTATGTGGAACTGAGCAATGAGGCTGTAGTATTTGGCTGTTTATCCTGGAGAACTCTTGTGCTAAGTGCTCCAAGCCAGGTGTTTTCAATATGGACCTCGCAGAACTTTATATGGTCATGTGGGTCTTTTACAAAATTTAATGATGAATTTAAAAGCTTTGTCTTTGGCATAAGAATACTGAATGTACGCCCTAGCCAGTGGCCAGTGGATATGGCATTGGCCACTGAAGGGTCCTTGTTTCGATTCGGATCAAGGGCATGTACTCAGTTGCAGGCTCCTGGGCCCTGGTCAGGGGCTTGTGGGAGGCAACCAATCGATGTGTCTCTCTTACATCGGTGTTTCCACTCCACCTCCCTCCCCCCCCCCCCGCCCGCCTCCCCCCTGCCTTCCAGTCTCTCTAAAAATCAATGGAAAAAATGTCCTCGGGTGAGGATAAAGAAAAAAAAAAAAGAATGCTAAATATGATTCATTGTAAATAAGGTGAACATGGGACTTTGTGCATACAATTTAATCTTGTCATTAATCCTTCTTGATGTAATTTCTGTGGATTTTGTACAACAAAATAGTATCAATTGATTAGCCCTGACCGGTGTGGCTCAGTGGTAGAACTGCACACCAAAGGGTCTTGTGTTCAATTCCCGGTCAAGGGCAGGTACCTGGGTTGCAGGTTTGATTTCCAGCCCTGGTCGGGGCTCTCGTGCAGGAGGCAACCAGTTGATGTGTCTCTCTCACATCGATGTTTCTCTCTCTCTTTTTCTCCCCCCCTCCCTTCCACTCTCTAAAAATCATTGAAAATAATATCCTCAGGTGAGGATTAACCAAAGAAAATATATCTATATGTATCTCAATGGATTAAATTTAACTTCTATGGCAATTACAGATAGAGTGAAGCCTGGTATTAGGAGGGGCAGAAAAGTTAACCTTGCTTATTAGTCTGAGGTATGCTGCATCTCTGGTGGCCTCTAATCCAGGTGGGTCTAATCCTAGTATGGACCCACCTTTCTCTCATTTAATCCTAAGGAGTTTTGTTTTGCCAAGATCAATTTAATGGTTAACCATGGAGTAATGAGTAGTCCAGGCCTGTCTAGAAGTCTGGGTTTACCAGTGCCTTGCTTTCGGTTAAGAAGCTTTTGAGGGTTATTGTGTGCCATACACTCTGTTGGGTCTTGGAGCCATGAAATGGCTTCTGAGGAGCACAGTCTGTTGGGAGGGTTGGAGGAGTCATGAGACTGTCTCAGGATGTGGTATGGTGGAGCAAAGAGCCTAGGATGGAGGCTGGAGATCGAGGTAGGGGGCAGATTGCTGCAGGGATTTATTAGCCAAGGGAATTTGTATTTTATTCTAAGCCATTAGTTTATACAGGACTCTATACAGAGGGAAGGCAGATTTGCATTTTGAAAGATCACTCATGTTGAGTGAGGTTAGAATATAAGGATGTTGATACAGTGAACCCTTAATTTTTCTGACCTTGACTTAATGGGCTTCGGATTTAAGGGACAAAAATGCCATAGCCAGTTTGGCTCAGTGGATAAAGCATTGGCCTGTGAACGGATGAGTCCTGGGTTCAATTCCAGCAAGGGCACATGCCCAGGTTGCCGGCTCGACCCCTAGTAGGGGGTGTGCAGGAGGCAGCTGATCAATGATTCTCTATCATCATTGATGTTTGTATCTCTCCCTCTCCCTTCCTCTCTGAAACCAATAAAAATATATTTAATTAAAAAATATTTCCAGTCTGTATGTGAAAATTAACACCCTGGTAATTTTAAAATACGTTTAACCAAGATTTGATTATAATTATATTAATAAGTTATTTTTTGTTATTAATTCAGTTATTTTGAACGAATTCTAGCAAATAAGCCATATGTTGGAAAAAACACTGTAGTAGTTGCACTGACATAAATATTACATATTTACAACTGTAGTCTACATATTTAAATCCAAGAGCCATTGCTTGCAAGCAGTGTCTGGTGAATGATTAGCACATGATCGCACTGCATTGCCCCGAGGTAATCGGTTCTGTTGTCTCTTGGTGTGACTTTCTGCAGGAGTTTTAACTCATGTTGGTGATATTTCGATGTGCACTAAACCACGCCCCAGTCATGTGCATTTGTTCACTCAAGGTGACTGGTGAGCGCACACATTTATTAGACCTATTCAGTATAAATTTAAAATGACAGTAATGCATAGAGAAACTTTTCTGTGAAATTTAACTTTTCATATATACTTAATTCTAATTACACAGAGGTATCTACATAAGTAAAAACTAATTTATCAAATTTTTAACATGCATTTGGAAAATTTTATTATATAATAGACTTTAACAGACATCCCCTTCCCCCTTGCTCGAATTAGTCCATTATATTGAGGTTTTACTGTATTATCAATCTTAATTGTCTATCTCTAGCACTGCTAAGGGCTCTCCCTAGAGTGAGTGAGTTTGTAAACAAGGTGTATAGTATTTCACTCATCTTGATGAATTACAAAATGCCTCTCCTACCTTCCCCCTCAATCTGTACCTCTTACCCCCTTTCTCTGCAGACCAAAATGCTGGTCTAGTAAGTACAAGCTAAGGGACACACACAAAAAACGGCATGTTCTTTTTTTTTTTTTTTTAATATATTTTTATTGATTTCAGAGAGGAAGGAAGAGGGAGAGAGATAGAAACATCCACAATGAGAGAGAATCATGGATCAGCTGCCTCCTGCAAGTCCCCCACTGGGGATCAAGTCCACAACCCAGGCATGTGCCCTTGACTGGAATCAAACCTGGGACCCTTCAGTTCCCAGGCTGATGCTCTATCCACTGAGCCAAACCGGCTAAGGCAAAAATGGCATGTTCTTATCTAGGTCCTTCCAAGGTCCCCTCCGCACTCTTCTATCCACACATCACCTGCTCTTCTGTTTGCTCTGTAACCTTTGAGGGATACACACTTAGCTTTGTGTGTGGTTATCTCTACCCCCCTTTCCATGGCCTCAACACAGAGATCTGTGTGCCAGGTCATAGAATATTCAGGGGGAAGATTGTTTTTAAAATATATTTTTTATTGATTTCAGAGAGGAAGGGAGGTGGGGAGAGATAGAAACATCAATGATGAGAGAGAATCATTGATCAGCTGTCTCCTGCACGCCCCACACTGGGGATCGAGCCCACAACCCAGGCATGTGCCCTGACCAGGAATTGAACTGTGACCTTCTGGTTCATAGGTCAATGCTCAACCACTGAGCCATGCCACCCCAGCAGGGGGAAGATGTTTGTCCTAGCCTGTTGTGGCTGCTATAACAAAATACCACAGACTGGGTAACTTATAAACAACAGAAATGTATTTCCTACAGTCCGGAGACTGGAAGTCTGAGATCAGAGTGCCAGCATGGTCAGATGATGGTTTTCTCCATGGTTGCAGACTTTTCATTTTGTCCTCACATGGCAGAAGGGGTCATGGGAGCTCTTTCAGGGCCTATTTTGTAAGAACATTAATTTTATTTAAAAAAATATTTTTATTCATTTCAGAGAGGAAGGGAGAGAGAGACCTGGTTCATAGGTACCTCTTTACATGCGACCCATTTCCTGGTTCATAGGTAGATGCTCAACCACTGAACCATGCCAGCTGGTCTAATCCCGTTTCTAAGGGCTCCACTTTCATGACTTAATCTTTTTCCAAAGGCTCTTCCACCTAGTACCATCATCTTGGGGTCAGATTTCAATATGAATTTTGGGGTGGGGGTAGAGACACATTCAGACCATAGCTAGACTGGGGCATTTTGGAATCAGAGAGTCCTGCTGGCCAGCCTCACATTGTTTGTTCCTTATCACCTCTAGGACAATTGTTTGAGAGGTTTTCTCAAATTCTAATGATAGCTGGTGATCTTTGTTTATAGAGAAAGTTAAATGTGTCTATTATGAACACCTTTACCTACCTTAATTTAGTCTTAATTTTGACACAAAATTTTATATTCAATAGGAAAGGAAGAGTGGAAGGGAAAATTTGAGCATTTATAATGTGATAGGCTTTGATCAAATATGATTCTCAATGTTTGCCCTATAGATTCATAATTCTCAGAGTCTTGTGAAGTAGTGTTATCTTTATATATTAGTTAACAAATAGTTACATATGATTAACAAATATGTGAGCACTTACTGTGTGAAGGCACTGGGAAAATGAGACTTAGGTTAAATAACTTAAGTAGGGCCAATACAGCTTGTATGCGGCAGAGCTGTGATATAATGCCAAATCAGGCTGGCTTAAAAGGCAGGGTTCTTTCCACTGCTGCCCTCTGGAGCACCTGCTCTGTCCTGGCCCAGCATTAGATGTGAGGGATGGAAAGATGAAGAGGGCAAGGTCCTTCCCCTGTGGTGCTCTTTGCAAGGTGACACAGCCCAGACACAAGAAACTGTTGTGGCCCTAGCTCATTTAGCTCAGTGGATAGAGCGTTGGCCTATGGACTGAAGGGTCCTGGGTTTGATTCCAGTCAAGTGCACATGCCCGGGTTGCAGGCTTGATCTCCAGTAGGGGGCGTGCAAGAGGCAGCCAATCAATGATTCTCATCATTGATGTTTCTATCTCTCCCTCTTCCTTCCTCTCTGAAATCAATAAAAATATATTAAAAGAGAAAGAAACCATTATGTACCTTGGATCTTGAATGCTAAAGCTTTCTTCACATGTGACCCATTTCCTGCATATTCCCTTAGCAGATGTCCAGTGCTTGGGTGGAAGTCTGTTTGAGAGGCTAGATGTGCAAAGAATAAGGCAATGGTAGACTGAAAAAAGCCTTCATCATAGTGCAGTGCATGGAGTGTTGTAACAGCAATATTTGAAGTACCAAGGGTCAAAGGAATGGGTGACAAATCACAGGGAAAGTTCTCGTAGAAGAGGTATCATTTTAGTTCTGGTGGACAAGGAGGAGGAAAGGATATTTCAGGCAACAGGAACAATGTGTGTCCAAAAAGTGTCAGGAAATACTGCTGGTCTGCAGTGTTTGGGGACATTACTGGTTCCTGTGGGTCCTCCTTCCCCTCTTCTCCAGCATCTTTCTTCATTCCCCAGGCAACTGGCTGTATGAAGAAAGGTGAGAAATGATGTGGCAAAGAAAGGTTGGGGGGCAGCCTGGGAAGGGGTTCCAATGTCATGCTCAGGAGTTGGGGATGCATTCTGTAGGCAAATGCAGAGCCATTGAAGGGTGTTATGCAGAGGTGTGACGTTGAACTTGAAAAGATGGGAGGGAGTAGGCAGGAAGCTTGTTAGAAACTCTTGAAAATGTTCAGGCTGGGCACTCTCCATCTCGAGCACAGCTGAGCCTTTCCTGTGTCTACCCCCCCCCCCCCGCCCCTACTTACCTTTACTCTTTTCTCTCCTAAGCTCCAAAGGCCCTTTCTTTTGCCTCTAGAAGTAACTTGTTTCCTGAGCCCCTATTTTTCTCTATAGGTCACTTCTACTTCTGTGACTTTATAAATAAAATAAAGGAAAATACGATTTGAGAGAGAGGGAAAAACATCAGTCATTTGCCTCTTGTACGTTACGCACCCCAACCAAGGATTGAACCCACAGCCTTTTGCCTTTTGGTGTATGGGATGACGCTTCAACCAACTGAGCCACCCCGCCAGGGCTAAATCTCTCCTTTTCAAAGCCAGTTGGTTTGTCTCTGCTCTAGTACTTTCTGTCTAATCTTGACCTTTCTAGCCTCCTATCCACTGTTGAAACTCTTCCTCAGTGATCTTAGGTCCTCATGGCCTTTGACATCTCAGCCTTTGATACTGCTTCTCAACTTTCATATTTTCCCTATTCTCCCTTGGTTTCCAGGGTGTTAGAGGGAACTTGAATTTGAATCCTGCTTCTGCCACTTAAAATTCATGTGACACTGCCCCTCTCTGTAAGGAGGGGCAACAGCTGGGGCAGCTCTGTAAATTTTAAGTATATGAAAATATAAGGTATGTTTTTATATCCCTTACTTTTTTTATTCCCACAAGTACAATACTGATCTTCTCTACCATGGTTTGCAAAAGGTGGTCCATATGCTGAATGTGGCCTGCTAGGTCCTCACAAATTTTAAAATTTTGGGAAGTTCACATTAAAAATATAGCCCTGACCATTTTGGCTCAGTGGATAGAGCATTGGCCTGTGGACTGAAGGGTCCCAAGTTCGATTCCAGTCAAGGGCACACACACACAAAATAATAATAATAAAATATATATATATATATATATATATATATATATATATATATATATATATATATGTATGTATATATATGCCTCTAGCCCCAGTGTGGCTTAGTTGGTTGGGCATGGTCCCATGTACCAAAAGGTTGCTGGTTTGATTCCCGGTCAGGGAATGTGCCTTTTTGAGAACTCTTTCCCTTTCCCTTCCTCTCTCCCTAAAAACCAATAAAAAATCTTAAACACACACACACACACACCTCTAGTTCAAACCTCTGCCTTGAACTCAAGACCTAAGTGACCTCCTTCCCTTCCCCCACTTTCTACTCCCTTTCCTGTTTAATTTTTCTCTTGGAACTTTTCACTCTCTAATGTATACTGTTTTCCTTTCCCTCACCAACTAGAATATAAACTCCAAGAAGCTGGCATTTTTGGGTATGTTTTATTGAAGGCTAAACCTCAGATCAGAACAGTGCCTACTGGCACATAGTAAGTGCTCAACAGATACTTGTTGACTGGATGAAAAATACATTAAATTTGAAATTTCTTGTTTTACTTGAAAAACCAGAATCTATAACTTTGGGTTTGTACTCCCAACTGGCGCAGGTGGCTTGAGGTGAGGAGCTGTAGCCATTCAGAAGGTACAGGGGCTCCTCAGTTTGCTGTAGACCACGTCTTCCTATGTTGTTTTACACCTGGCCTGGGGGAACAAGAAAAGGGCAATTGTTCCTACAGGCAGAGGTGGGGCAATCAAAGATGGGCTGTGGGGCCTTAAAGCATAAAATGAGACTGAGGCAAGGGTATGGCAAGCAGAGGAAATAAGATGTGCCAGTGACATGATGACAAGGGCATGATGGACGCAGGATGGCAAGTGATTGGTGGCAGTCACAGAAGCGGGTAGTGGAGAAGTGGGCTGTGAAGTATAGCTGTGTCCTGTAGGCAGGCCCAGGCAACCTTCAAATTTATTTTTAATATTAGTAGATTTTCCTAAATAAGAAAGGGTATAAATAAAACAAAAATAGCCCATAATCTCCTTTCCCAAATAATCCTTGTAGACATTTAAAAAAAAAAAAAGTCTGACATGTTAGAAAATTCAGATTCAAAATGAAAGTAAAAGTCACCTTTCCTGTCCATCGTCCCAAAGTTAATAGCTGCCAACAATTTAAGTACTTTGAGGGAAAAAAAATCTTATGCCTCTACTAATACTTAGATTTATATATAGGGTGTCCCAAAAATGTATACACATAACAGCTGATAGCTCAATTGATGTTTCTTTCTTTTCAGATTTAATCCATTGGAGTGAATTATTCAAAGTGTGAATACATTTTTTGGGACACCCTGTATTTCCAAAGGTTTAATGATTTTCTTTTAAACAAAGATATGTGCTTCTTGGGGAAAATTTAAATAATATAAGAAGCATATAAAGTAAGAGCTAAAGCCCCTTTTTCCTCTTTCCCCTTAATCCTCAAAGATAGCCATTAGAAGAAACAGGTGGTCTTTCAGACTTTGTTTGCAAATATATACATATAAGGCATTTTTGTCTGTTCAAATGTGAATTTATACATTGTGCTTGTTACTTAATTACTGTATAGCATGTACATCAGAGTTCCCTCATTCTTTTTAAAAGTTGTATTTGTTTACTTCAATCAATCCCTATTGATGGACATCTCTTGAATCAATATTGACATCTCTTTAATCAATCCCTATTGATGGATATCTCTTTTCCTCAGTAGAGGAAAAGGATTAGCAAGTTTAGTGTGGAGTTTCTTACTAATTGTTTGAGAGGAATTTAATGCAAGTGAATTGATAGTGCAAGTTGTGGGGGCTGTAGACTGCCTTTGGATAATAGTAAGTCCAGGTCACAAGTGGGCTGTTTGGAGTGCACTGCTTTGGGGATGGTTCTTGGAAGATTTATGGAGCATTCTTACACCAGGCTGGGATTAGACTAGATATGAGTTTCACAGCAAATTAATATTGTGAGCAAGTAATTTAGCTTATTTCCTGTGGACTCTGGAATGGCTGCATGTGGAGAGGAAGAGAAGAAAGGGGCTGAGACTTTACTTGCATCTCTGAGGAGATTGGGGTGAGGGGCTAGGTCTCTTGATTGACCCTGAAACTAAGGTACCTTTCAAAACCAAGGTTTTGATTTGGGGGAAGGAGAGAACTTCAAGGAGGCTGGGGGTATAGTGGAAAGCATACTGCCTTCAGGAGTCAGAAGATTGGTGTTCACTCTTCACAGGGCCCATGGGTTCCTTCACTCTTCGCTGTGGGATTGGGTTATCTGGTTTCTGGGGACCTTTCCAGTACAAAAATGTTAAACTTTTGTTTTGCCTGGGTGTGTTCTGAAGTATGTGGTAGTCCTTGCTCTTAAGGAGCTAGTGTTAGTAGACTGTTCTCTCAGCTCATTCCTTCCTACTGTAGTATGAGGATGCTATCTGATAAGTGTGAGAAAGTGAACATTAAGAAATAGCAGCACACTGGTGTGACTCGGTTGGAGTGTCAGCCTGTGCACCAAAAGGTGGCAGGTTCAATTCCCGGTCAGGGCACGTACCCGGGTTGCGGGTTTGATCCCTGGTTGGAGTGTGTGTGGGAGACAACCAATCGATATTTCACACTCACATTAATTTCCCTCCATTCCCCCTCCCCTTTCCCCTTCCCCTCCCATTAATATAAAAGCATGTCTTCTCCCTCTTCCCCTCCCCTTCCCATCAATATAAAAGCATGTCCTTGAGTGAGGATTAAAAAGAGAAAAAAGAAAAAGGAAATAGCGGCAGTTCAGTCCCTTTTACAGTGGGTGGGATGGAAACGATCACTCGAAGAGAATCTTTGTCTTGGCCACTATCACGTTCCCTTTGATTGGTGGAGTGCCACTGGTGTTTAATTTGCCAAGTGCTTCATGTATGAACCGATCTTTTCATGATCTGTGTTTTCTTCCAGGTTAATTCCAAAGATAGTTCTCGTAATTCCACGAATTCTGAGTTTGCAGCTGAAGCAGAGGGTCAAAATGATAAAATTGAGGAACCAAGCAAGGTTCAGAAAAAGAAGAGGGATAGACTTCGAGACCAAGGCTCTACAATGATCTACCTGAAGGCTATCCAGGGCATCCTGGGAAAGTCGATGCCAAAAAGGAAGGGCGAGACTGCCACTAGGGCAAAACCAAACACAGCAGATCGTCCCAACCGTGAAGAAGGACCAGCCAGGAGTGTCACTGTGTCTACTCCTCAGAAAGAGAAGGAGGCAACCCCAGAGGTCAGAGTGAAAGAGGAAAAAAAGGCTGTGCTGGAGAGAAGCAGCTTCTGTGACAGGAGGGTGGTGATAGACCCTCAGGAGAAACCCAGCGAGGAGCCAGTTGGTGACCGAAGGACAATTATTGACAAGCGCTCTCCACCCCTAGAATTTTTGGATGACTCTGACTCTCATTCAGAAAGCCAAAAGGTGAGTCTTGCTCATGCCGAGCATGGGGATTTTTAGTTCTCTTGATTAAATGCAGTATTTGTTCTTTCTGGTTTGAGCCTAAGTGTTATTCATTAAAGCAGTGCTTTACTTACTCAGGATTCCAGGCAACAAATTGATGGTTCTCTTCTAAAATACCTTTCAGAGTTATTAAGAAATCTCAGATTGGTGCTATCTTTTTAAAAAAATTTATATGTTTGTTAGGATATGGATTTGCCAGCTGTACAAAAACCAAAATAACAGTGGCTTACATTAAATAGAAGTTTGGCTTGAGGAGGATGACTCCATTGTGTCAGGGACCCTGGTACCTTCTGTCTTGATGCTCTGCTGCTCCTCAGCAGTTTCCTTCCTGTGGTCTGAGATGACTGCTCTGACAGGACTCAGTACATTACGTTGATCAGTCCAGCCAATAGGAAGAATAGAAGAAGAAAGTACACTCCCTCCCTTTTAAGAGCTTGGCTCAGAAGTTGTCTGCATAGTGTCTGCTCATATCTATTGACAAAAATCTAGAAACCTGGCCAACACCTAACTGCAAGAGAGTCTGGAAAATTAACTTCCATTTGGGCAGACTTACACCCAGATAAACTTTTACTGCTATTAAGAAGGAGAGAGTGAGCCGTGGCTGGGTGGCTCAGTTAGTTGGAGCGTTGTCCTGTACTCCAAAAGGTTTTGGGTTCACTTCCCGGTCAGGGCATATTCTTCAGTTGCAGGTTTGATCCTTAGGTTGCGGGTTTGATTCTTAGGTTGGGGTATGTATGGGAGGCAACCCATCGATATTCTTCTCACATTGATGTTTCTCTCCTGCTCTAAAAATCAATAAAAACATATCCTCAGGTGAGGATTTAAAAAAAAAAGAAAGCCCTGGCTGTTGTGGCTTGGTTGGTTGGAGTATGGTCCCATGCTTTGGAAGGTCATGGGTTCGATTCCTTGTCAGGGCACATACCTAGGTTGTAGATTCGATCCTCAGTCAGGCATTGAAGTTTCTCTCTCCCGCTTCCTCCCTCTCTAAAAATAATTAAAAAAAAAAAAAAGCTGTGGTTTTCAAAAGCCCTCTAGAGATTCTGATGTGAAGCTAAGTTCAGGAACCATTGTACACAACATTTATCCTGCAAACTAATTCAACAAATATTTATGAACACTCACTATACACAAGACACTGTTCTAGCTGTTTGGAAGACATCAGTGAAGAAAATTAAAATATCTAACCTTGTGGAACTTAGGTTCTAGCAAACTTGATTTAATGCAGTGTATAGTTGTTCTGGTCACTATGGCACCTAGTAATGTAAAATAACCATTTTATTTTGCTCTCAATTTTGTGAGTCAGGAATTCAGAAAAGTCCAGACTGGGCATATCTTGCTTTTGGGGTCGGGAGGGGATCTGTTATGTGGTTTCATTCATATATTGGGACGGCTGCAGTCTGAAAGCTCAACAAGACTTGACATCCAAAATGTTCACACACACACACACACACCCACACCCACACACCAAAAAAAAAAAAATCACTCACACATTGGGCAGTTGATGCTGGTACCTATGTATGACCTCTCTAGCAGTGGTCTTGGGCAGTATGGTTTCTTTTTTTTTTTTTTTAAATATATTTTATTGATTTTTTACAGAGAGGAAGGAAGAGGGATAGAGAGCTAGAAACATCGATGAGAGAGAAACATCGACCAGCTGCCTCCTGCACCCCCCCCACTGGGGATGTGCCCGCAACCAAGGTACATGCCCTTGACCAGAATCGAACCTGGGACCTTTCAGTCCGCAGACCGATGCTCTATCCACTGAGCCAAACCGGTTTTGGCGAGTATGATTTCTTATATGGTGATTGGCTTCCCCCAGAGGAGCAAGCTGAAAGAACCATGGGAAGCTATAGCTTGACCTACCCTTGGAAATTACTCAGTCTCACTACTGCACTCCATTGGTTACAAGTAAGTCAGTAAGTAGGTTGGACCAGTTTCAAGGACAGACTACCCTCTTTCATTGGGGAGTAGTGTCAGAATTTGCAGACACATCTTAAAACTGCCACAACTGAAATCCTGACCAGGTAGCTCAGTTGGTTAGAGCATCGTCCTGATATGCCAAGGTTTCAGGTTTGATCTTTAGTCAGGGCACATACAAGAATCAACCAATAAATGCATAAATAAGTGGAACAACAAGTTGATTTTTTTTTCTCTCTCCCTTTCTCTCTCTCAAATCAATTAAAAAATGTTAAAAACAAACACAAAAATGGCCCTGGCTGGTGTGGCTCAGTTAGTTGGAGCGTTGTCCCATAGGCCAAAAGGTGGTAGGTTCAATTCCTGGTCAGGGCACATACCCAGATTGCGGGTTCAACTGTGTGGTTTTGCATTTTGAATGTATTAGAAACGTGTTGTTAGAGATGAGATTTCTGGCACTGCTTTTTTCTAATATCCCCAATACACAGAGCAGTTTTTCTTAAGAGGGATCATTCAGAGAGAGAGGGCTGATATAGCATCCCTTTAGGGATGGCATTATGAGTTTATCCCTGATTTGACTGTTCATAGCTATAACCTGGCTCACTTTCTGGAAATAATAAGGACCTTAGATGACAGGTGAGTTAAATGAGCCCATGTAAAGCTTTCACCATGGCCAAAAAACAAGCCAGAGCTTATGTTCTGTAGATGACAGAGTATGGGAGGCTGTCTTCATGCAGGAAGGCTAACCCTTTGTTGCTTCTTTTCTGCAGCCTAAAGAAAGGGAGGTGGTGATAGAGCAGACCTCCTCAGGAAGTGACTGGTCCGACGTGGACGAGGTCTCCACAGTCAGATTCTCTCAGGAGGAGCCCATCTCACTGAAACTCTCAGCGGTTCCAGAGCCTTCTGCCTTCCCCACTGACTATGTCATGTACCCGGCTCACTTGTACAGTAGTCCTTGGTGTGATTTTGCCAGCTATTGGGCCAACAGTCGCAAGCCTTCTAGCTACCCCTCCATGGGCAGCAGCAGCAGTGACACATTGCAGGCTGGGAAGAACAGCCGGGGCCTCCTGAGTGATTATTCCCCCAACTCTACAGTGAGCTCTCAGAACACCTCTAGAGATTTGGAGGCGACAGAGGAAGGCAGATCCCAGAATTCTCGCTCATATCATTTCTCCAGAAGCTTACAAGAGAAGGTGAAGGAGAAAAGAACATTCCAGGAGGAGACGCCACCCCGTTCTTATGAAGGACATGCATCTAGCTCTCTGCCAAGGAGCCATCTAGAGCCAAACCTAGAGGAGGGTTTCATTGATACCCATTGTCACTTGGACATGCTCTATTCCAAGTTGTCTTTCAAAGGGACCTTTAGCAAGTTCAGGAAAATTTATAGCACCTCCTTCCCTAAGGAATTTCAGGGCTGCATCTCTGACTTCTGTGATCCCAGGACACTGACAGATTCCCTATGGGAGGATTTGTTGAAAGAGGATCTGGTTTGGGGGGCCTTTGGCTGTCACCCTCATTTTGCTCGTTACTACAGTGAGAGTCAAGAAAGAAATCTTTTGCAAGCTTTAAGGCATCCCAAGGCCGTGGCATTTGGGGAAATGGGCTTGGATTACTCATATAAATGCACCACACCTGTCCCTGAACAGCACAAGGTAATGGGGTTCTCTTTAGTTTGCTTATGATTTTGTGTTTTTTTTTGTTTTGTTTTTTTTTTACGTTCTTAGTCATGAGCCTGGCTTCTGGCTGAATGGCGCTCCCCCTGGTAGGCATTGCGCGTCATAGCGACCGGTCGTTCTGCTGTTTGGTCGATTTGCATATTAGCCTTTTATTATATAGGATTGTATAGCTGATGTTTATTGAATGCCTACTGTGTGCCAGGAAATGTGCTAAGTATTTCATAGTAACTTTTCCTTTTATTAAATCATCGTGGTATCAGATCTGCATATAGAGCTATCTAGGGCATGCTGACTGAACTTGAAGTTATAGCATAGGTGATAAATAGAATCTTGCAAGTATCATTTGGCTTGGTGAAATTGGATTCAAGACTGGAAAATGGCAATTCAAGGAAGTAAATTGTTGGCAGGGGTAGGGCTGAACTGTGTGTAGAAGAGAGGAAGATAAGGTATTTCTGTACAGCTCTACGGGAAGAGGATGCCATGTTCTTGATGTAAATCTAAACTTGGGCACCAAAATTAGAAGTGTATTAGTTGAATGTTGGCATTGAGTTGCATTTGCCTATAAGCAGAGTAGTTGGTAAGTTCTTGGTGTGTCCTGCTGAATATTTTATCTGTGAAGGGAAGAAGAAAAGCTTATGGAAGGACTGTATCTAGCCAAATGAGAGGATGCTAGCTAGTCTGGTTCCTTTACCTAATATGCTCTAGAAAGATTGGAAAGTAGAGGAAAGCAAAAGAATGGGGGTCGGGGGGACACAGAGTTGGTGACAGTGGAGTTGCCCATTGGACTAGGTGTTCTGGAGGTAACAGACTTCTGAAGTGTCTCTAACCTGCATGTATTGTCACTTTGTTTTCTCCCAGGTATTTGAGAGACAGCTGCGGCTGGCCGTGTCTCTAAAGAAGCCCTTGGTGATTCACTGCCGAGAAGCTGATGAAGATCTGCTGAGCATCATGAAAAAATTTGTGCCCTCAGACTACAAGATCCATAGGTTAGGCGGGAGCTTCAGTGGGCAAATGAAATGAATGCTTCCTTTGTCTAGGCTGTTAGTTGGAAAAACGAAAACTCAGTAGGAGAGCATGGATATTATTATGTTTTTATGTAGTATCTTTAGTAAATATTAGGTTGAACCATATGACATTTCTGTTATTTAACCATTTTTTACTTACAAAACTGCAACTTCATATGGTTTGAGCTAATACCCTAAATCATCAATGAGCAAGAAGGGGGCTTTTGTGACCTCTGTCCCGGTGGCAGGTGAGAATGGAGTCTCAGTTTTCAGAAATGAGGGCTATTGATTTTGGGAAAGACTGCTGTAGAGTCCAGTGATTTAGCACACAGAAGATTCCCGGGCACCTGAAAAAAAATTTTCTTTCCTTTTTTGAATTTGAAAGCTCATTGAAGTGCAGGATGTGAATAGTATCTAGAGGTTCTTAAGTTCACTTTGACATACTCTCTGATCTCTTACTGAGTACCTGTCCTTGCTGTTAGTTCAGCTGTGGGAGACAGGTGAGTCAGCTGGTTACTTCTCTATTGTAGAGAGAGTGGGCATATGGTACTGTGAGAGCCAGAGCAGGGGCCATTAGCTAAGCCTGGCTCTAAAGGGATCAGGAGGCAATGCCTGGGCTGGTTTTATCAAGATGGGTGTGATGAGTTAACTGAAAAAAGCAGGGAGTCTAGAATCCAAACCAGGTCTTGACAGGTGGTAGAAATAGGTGGGCCTGTCAGGCCTCTAAGCTGCTGCCTTTTGGGGTCTAAGCAGAGAGTGAAGCCTCTGACTGGTGGCACACATCAGAGATGAAGCACAGTCACTCGGCCCTTCTGGTTGGTTGGTTGGTTTTTCATTGCTTCATTTTGGGATGACTATAAAGGAATTCCAAAGATTGGTCGTAGGTTAAAGGAGGCTAGGATGGTCCAACAAGATGTTGTGGCTGGAGGAAGGCCTGAATTTCCAGATTGATGTGTGTGTGTGTGTGTGTGTGTGTGTGTGTATCTCCTATCTAATAAAAGAGCAATATGCAAATTAACCATTACCCACCATACCCTCAAGCCACGCCTACCACCCATTTAACCCAACCAAGATGGCTGTGGCCATGGAGCGAGCAGGAGGCTTGGGTTTCCCCGGCAATGAAGGAAGCCAAGCTTTCCGCACACCCTGGCCAGCCCGGGCCTCCACTCAAGGCTACAAAGTTTCAATTATAGAAGATAAATAAATCCCAACAAAAATGGAGGCAGCCACGGAGCTGGAGAGAGCAAGAGGCTTGAGTTGCCCCCGGTGATGGAGGAAGCCAAGCTTCCGCAGCCCTGGCCTGCCTTGGCTACAAAGTTTCAATTATAGAAGATAGATAAATCCCAACAAAAATGGCTGCAGCCACAGAGTGATCAGTAGGCTTGGCTCTGCTCAAGGCTACAAAGTTTCAATTATAGAAGATAAATAAATCCCAGATACCAGGGCCTCTGCTTGGGTCGCCGGGGGGTGTGGCCGGCCTGCAAACCACCACAGGCTCCACGCCCCAAGGGAACCCCCACCCTGATCTGGGACACCCTTCAGGGCAAACCAGCTGGCCCCCACCCATGCACCAGGCCTCTAGCCTATCTAATAAAAGAGTAATATGCAAATTGACCATCACTCCAACACACAAGATGGCTGCCCCGTGTGGACACAAGATGGCTGCCACAAGATGTCCAGCAGGGGAGGGTGGTTGGGAGGGATCAGGCCTGCAGGGGAGGCAGTTGTGGGCGATCAGGCCAGCAGGGGAGGGCAGTTGGGAGGGACCAGGCCTGCAAGGGAGGGCAGTTGGGGGCGATCAAGCCTGCAGGGGAGGGCAGTTAGGGGTGACCAGGCCTGCAGGGGAGGGCAGTTAGAGGTGACCAGGCCTGCAGGGGAGCAGTTAGGCATCAATCAGGCTGGCAGAGGAGTGGTTAGGGGGTGATCAGTCTGTTAGGCAGAAGTGGTTAGGGGCAATCAGGAAGGCAGGCAGGTGAGCAGTTGGAAGTCAGCAGTCCTGGATTGTGAGAGGGATGTCCGACTGCCCGTTTAGGCCCAATCCTACTGGGATCGGGCCTAAATGGGCAGTCAGACATCCCTCAAGGGGTCCCAGATTGGAAAGTGTGCAGGCTGGGCTGAGGTTCCCCTCCCCCCCGTGCACGAATTTCGTGCACCGGGCACACACACAGACACTCACACACATACATATATACATATATATTATACTAGAGGCCTGGTACTCGAAATTCAGCCTGGCCTGCGCCCTCTCACAGTCCGGGAGCCCTTGGGGGATGTGTCTGTGGGGAGCGGGCCTAAGCTGTCAGTCGAACATCCTTAGCGCTGCTGTGGAGGTGGGAGAGGCTCCCGCCACCACTGCTATGCTCGCCAGCCGTGAGCCCAGCTTCTGGCTGAGCGGCACTCCCCCTGTGGGAGTGCAGTGACCACCAGGGGGCAGCTCCTGTGTTGAGCGTCTGCCCCCTGGTGGTCAGTGCACGTCATAGTACCTGTCGTTCTGCTGTTCGGTTGATTTGCATATTAGCCTTTTATTATATAGGCTAGGATTATATTATATTATGAACATGGAACATGAACAGCCTTCAAATTAAGAGAAGAAAATTTATTCATAGTCCCACTCCCTGATACATTTTTTTTTCCTTTGAGTTCATTTGACTGCATGGACATAATTTTTACCTACTGTAGTTGTAATATTAAAGGGACCACAGTTTTAAATTCTGCTTCTCTTTTTGTGTCATAAGCATACCCTGTCCCTGTATTGTTGCTGTATATTCCTGGTAATAATTTCAAGTGGCTGTATAGTATTCTGTGGTGTAATGGGTTGATGGATGAGCATTGCTCACCAGGAGTCATCTTGGGTCTTACTGTGTTGGAACCAGCTCTTGTCTGTGTTTACTGTGGAGTCCTTCCTTTGGATGCAATCTTTCCATTTCTGGATATTTATCCACAGAAAATAATTTAAAAGGTGTTACATGTCTAGAGGGAGTTGGGGGCTGCTGCCCAGGGGATTGTGAGAGAGTGCTGATCTGGACTTCTCCTCTCAGGCATTGCTTCACTGGCAGCTACCCGGTCATTGAGCCCCTGTTGAAGCACTTCCCGAACATGTCTGTGGGCTTCACGGCAGTCCTGACGTACTCTTCTGCCTGGGAGGCCCGGGAAGCTCTGAAACAGATCCCGCTGGAGAGAATCATCGTGGAAACTGATGCCCCCTACTTCCTGCCTCGACAGGTAGGGGTGTCTCCAGGCTGAGTTGAGGCACTGAGGAGCGGGTGGGGAGGTGGGTGGTCACCCTTACAAGGTTGGCAGGGCCAGAGCCCCAGTGATATCCAGGTCCCACCCTGGGCTGTATAGATGTCTCCTTGTATTACTCTGCAGAACCAAAAGTCTAGGGGGCTGAGAAGCTGAAGGGTAACCACTCTCTTCCAGGCAGTGCAAAGCCCTACCCTGTAGAGGGTAGTCCAAGGAAGCGTGGGACCCTGCTCACCCAGAGCCCCCCATGACTAGGACTCTCCCTGCACCTGCAGGTAAAGGGGTCTCTACAGGGCAGCCCCAAAGAGGTCCTTACTGGGGAAGGGCCGGGGAGGGAGCTCTGTGTAATGACTGTGCGTAGACGGCTCAGCGATGTTCTGGATGCTTGATATCTTCCAGGTTCCCAAAAGCCTTTGCCAGTATGCCCACCCAGGCCTGGCCTTGCATACAGTTCGAGAGATTGCCAGGGTCAAAGATCAGCCGCTGTCCCGCACCTTGGCTACCTTGCGTGAGAACACCAGTCGCCTCTACAATCTTTAAGCAGAGAGGGTGCAGGAGTCTTCTATAAAAGGTCATAAAATTTACATTTATGTTTTTAAAAATTGGGACAAAAGCTTCTTTTGCTGCATTTTATTAATGTAGAGAGTAGCCTGATTTGTCTTGAGTGAACTTGGTTTGAAACTTTCCTTTTCTCTTCTCTACCCTCCAGGACAACCAGTGACCTAACAGCATAGGCTGGGTTTCATCTCTGCCTGGGTCCAGGACAAGGGTGTGTTTAGAGAGCCCATTGGAATGGAGAAAACCAAGATAGGAAACAGGATGTTTTCCTTGAAACTTCATCATAAGGCTTTTTTGATCCTGGCTATGGGTAGGGTGGGGGGCGGGGGGGGGGGCGCGGAGGTGCAGTGGAGGGAGGGTGGGGAGCAGGGAGGGGGTTGCCTTCCGGCCACATGCTCCAGGGCAGTCAGGGAAGAAAGAAAGGCTAGTAGAAGGGTGCAACAAGTTTGCCAATCCAAATCTCTGGTTCTCTGCAGCCTGTGTTTTTGAGCAGTCTGTGAATAAAGTCACCCTCCTACTAGTCTAAGCCCATGTTGTGTGTAACTTGGTTCCTGGTCCTCAGTTCTGAGAATGAGCTCCCAGTGGGAAATCTTCTGTGGGGGATCTTCGCTGGAGACCGGTGAAGTCATCCCCCTGCAACCAAAGGAGTCAACCCTCTCTCTTCCCTGGATAACTCTTCAGTTTGGCTGTCGCTGTGTCAACTCTGCATCGGCACAGGTGGAAGGACTCGACTACTGGTTTCATTGGGTCCATTGCCATCAATACAGAGCGGGAAGAAAGGCACTCATTGTCCAGGGAAAATCCTGGCTGATGGAGATCTGGACAGATGGGGGAACTCAAGGAAGAGGACTTCTTGAAGAGGACCCCCAAGAAGGTGTTTCTACTTACTGGTGCCCGCAGGGCTGCAGCTCGGCTGTTAAACTGATAAAGGTCCAGCTTGTAGCAAAAGCTACTTGCTAGTCTGCTGGTGAGGTCTCAGCCGCCCTTTGTTCCATTTTTGCCCTCTTTCCCTGGAGCACTGGACCAGAAATACTCATTCTTTTTCACTGCATATGACAGCCTCTTGTGTGTCCCTCCCAAGTTGAGAGGTAAATCAGTTTAATTCTTCAAAGCTCTGCTGGGGTCACTCAGCCGTGTTCTGTTGCCTTTGCCCAACAAGCAGGCCTGATGTCTGTAAATCTCTCCTTCTCCCTCCGGGCGGTCTCCCTTGCCTTTGCCTCCCTGTGTCCTTTCTCTGTGTTGGAAATGAGAGACTCTCCTTTGACTTTTGAGCAACTGGGTCATCTCAAATTTTAAGCTGTGTTCTGTTCCCTGCTGGTGCCTTGTAAAGGTATATTCATTACAGGCCCTGGAAGGTTATAATGGTCACGGGGTAAATGTAAGGACACTCTGCACTTTGTCCAAAAGGATCCTTTACCCCAATCTGCAGTGAGACAGGCCACCAAATTCCTTGTGTGTTTCTTGGAACCTGGTGGCTTAAATCATAAAATCCATCACTTAATGCTGGATTTCTCTAGGTGATAATGGAAGGTGCATTTGAGCCTTGTAAGTTAAAAGGAAATGGGCTTAACATTTTTCTATATGGTATTTCTGTTTTGCCCCTGTTCACAGTTGTTGGCCTGAGAAGTAGGCCTTGATTCCCTGTTGACCTTCCATGGATTAGTTGTGTGTTGTTTGTGCCTCATGTTTGCCAGTGTGGGGAACTGGGGGCTCATTCTCCTGTTTGGAAGATTTGGGGAACTGCTAAATATTTCAGAGTGCTTCATTGTCATCCAAATGAACTGCAGCATATATATCTCCTTCATAAGCCCTGTATGTCAATACTGCCTACATGGGAAACCAGCTAGTCCTGCTTTAAAGGGTTAAAGTGATGACTAAATGGATATCTCAGAGCCTATGCAGTCTTCCTGCCAAGGTAACGCACAAGGTGCTATACACTTTTATCTCTAGGATTTAGGATTACTTCTGTGCTGTGGCGTGAAAGCTGGTTGGCAATGTTTTTGATGTTGGATGGCTGACTTGATTGTTTTTGCTGTGCTGCTGGAATGCCTCTGTATTACCCCTATCCCTGGCCATCAGTTTCTGAAAATAAAGGGATAGGATTCCCAGCCAACTCCCATGCTCTCCACGTTTGTTTAGAGTTCTCAGAATGAGAACAGTGGTTCAGTTGTTGGCCGACTTCGAAACCTACGAACCCAAAGGTCTGACATTCTCGAGTATACATGTTCCTCTCTGCAGAATTGCATGAGATAAGACATGTATCTTCTTAAAAGTTCTGCTGCCTTTGAGCATTAATGTTTATTTTACACTTTGGGAACTCAGAAATACTACTGCTTCCTAGCCTTTGAAAACTATAGAGATACCTTTTCTTTTTCCAGAGCAGTGCGGTAAGAGGAAGAAATACCGAGTACACAGGTGTGGTACTGATGAATCATTTGTACTGTTTTTGGACTGTGAAATCCTGATGCCTCTGGGTAGACTGGAGGACATTCTATTTTACTACTTGCACATGTATTTAACTCGATCCTCTAATTTTGTATGGAGGTATTGTTGAACACAAATGTACAAGCTAAAAGTAAACCTGGAAAAAGGAAGGCTCTGCTGCGAGAACGTTAAATCTCTGTTAATGCATCATCTTTGAGACACAGTCATTGACTGCATTTTCAGCACATTCCTTCACTTTGGTTCAGTTTCCTTTCCAGTTGAACACACAGTTGACTGTGTCTACTCAGTGATAGTCTGTTTGTGGCTGAAAATCTGTTGCTCTTGGTGTTTCTGGTGTTTACATCTTTCTCTCTGTATTGAGTTGGGATTAATACTAATCATTTGCTGTCAGGACCGTCATTTTTACGCCACTCATAAAATAAGGGCAAATGGCCACTGAAATACTCAGTGATTAAACAAACTCAGTCAAACAAAGATGGCAGCAGAATTGCTGATCAGTGGCTAGCCAGCCCTGTGGTCCCTGTCAGTGCTCATTTGGAGTGGATTCAGATTAAGGACCCAGCTAAGCCTGGGTGGGTCCCCATTCTTCTGTTTACATGTTGCCATAAGGGAATTTCTGAGCACACACCTGTAAGTGTATGATGAGTTAAATACATGTGCTAGTATACTGATATACTAGGTATATCCTAAAACACAAAATAAGCTTTTTATAAGGAGAATTTTTTTCCTTCAACAAATTTCTTGTTCACCCCAAGAGTAAATACATCCCATTCAGAGAACCTTAAGTTAGTGGTATCATTAAATAATGTTAGAGGAATAGGTTTAAGAAGGGTGACATAGGACCTTGTTTGAAATGCTACATTTTTTCAAGTGTGTCCCTTGTTTCCTTTGATGTTTTATTTCTGCCAATTGTTGACTTGAAGTTGACCCAGTGTATTATGAAAGAAAATAAAAAACAGAAATAAGCCTGGCCTGTGTGGCACTGAAAGGTTGTTGGTTCGGTTCCCAGTCAGGATGCATGCCTGGGTAGGGGGGCATGAGGAGGGGCAGCGTATCGATGTATCACTCTCACATCATTGTTTCTTTCCCTCTCCCTTCTTCTTTTTCTAAAAGTCAACAAACTTTTTTTTTTTAATTTTACTTTAAAAAAACAAAAGAAATCTCTAGGACCCTAGGCAGCTGGGCAAGAAAATACCTTTGAGAGGCAGTAGACTTTGAAAAGCAGGCACTCAACCACTACAGCTCTGGATATGAGTGGGCAATGTATTTGCCGTGTGACTTTGGAAAATTAATTTCTCCAAACTTCAGTTTCCTCCCTCCTAAGTAGCTTGTGAAAATTAGCTGAAATTGCATTAATTACAAGTATTTAGAACAATGCTTGGTGCACAGCAGGGATGAAGTAAGTTATGATTGTTAGAATAGTTGAATGCCTACTATGTGCCAGGTGCCCTTGAGGGAGATACTGTGTTCAGTCTCTATAGTAACCCAAGGAGGTGGGTATTTTAATTTGAGGAACCTGAGAAATTCAATATTTTGGTCTGGATCAGAACTGGTATTCAAAATCATGTCTGAGTCTAGCCCATAGCTCTTAACCACATCATGCTGCCTGCCCCAGGTGAGATTGCCCAGTCCAGAGTGGGCTTAAAATTTTTTTTAAACTTTTTAATTTAATGAATGATGCAGATAAGTGGCTGAGAATGCTTGTGAGTCCTTTGAGAGAAAAGTAAGTCTTTGTTCTTTTTTTTGGTGGGGTGGAATTGACCAGCATTCCCACCAGGGCCTGGCATACATCCCCCTCCTCACCTCCCCACCCCCCTACCCCGAGCACCACCCCCAGTCCAATCCATGGCTGCTGCTTCCCCAGATCAGCAGCTGGTTTCCTGGGTCAATTTGATCACACTTGGGCCTTATATCCTCTCTAGCTATTAAGAAGAGGGCTGTGGGTGTGGATAGTGGTGATCAGGTTGTGCCTCTACTAAACAATGGAGCTGGGATATGGCTAAGTTTCAGGACAGCATGTCAGTCTAGGCCTCAGTACTAGGGAGCTGGGTCTTAGGGGCTGGCCATCTGGGGGCTGTAGAAGGTCATTTCCCTCCATTTCTATTTCTTTTCTTCCACTCCCCCCACTTAGTTCACCTGTTCTCCAGTACCTTAAGTTCCTTTAATGGTGATAACATGTTTCCGTCTGTGGCTTAGATGAAGATGCTTTTGAAAGCAAGGACTCAGTGAATGAAGTCACTGTATAGTCATATAATCAGGTGTCTGGTCATCTGCGAGATGGGAGTATTTGTGTGTGTGTGGTTTGCCATCTGCCCAACAGATGGACATTGAGTCGACAGTAGAGCTGGGACTAAATCGATGGGGAAGAAGGTAAGAGGGAAGAAACAGGACACCTTTTTCATGTGTTCACAGTTCTGTTGAGGGTCCCACCTGCCAGGTCTCAATTTTTTAAAGTTTAATAACAATCGACACCTATTCTATGCCAGGTGGGGCAGTCTAGCTGTGCAGTGTGCTGTGCTGTCTGAATAGAGTCCAGTTGCCTCTAAGCCACTTTATATAAGCCATTTAATAACCTGGGATCTTGTTGAAGTACAGATCCTGATATAGTAGGGCAGGGATGGGGCCCGAGATTGCATTTCTAAGGAATTCCCAGATGATCCACAGACCACGTGCAGTTCCTGGATGATGAATGGCAGTTGGGTTTCGGTGTGCCTACTAAGTCTACCAGTGGTTGGTACCTATAGGGCTGTGCCTTGAGTGCCAGGTGGCCAAAATTTTACTCAAGAAGATACTTGGCTTCTAGAGCCCTCTGTGGTAGTTTTTTTCCAGTGTCGGTGTTACCCCAACTCTGCAGAGGGGTGTCCTACATATTTCTAGGGGATCATGTGTCTGACTGGGCAGGTTGGCAGTGCATCTCTTTGGAATCTCCCTCCTTGTTTGCTTTTCCCTCCTATCCATTCACTCATCCCTTATCACCAGCTCTCAGAAATCCGTTTGCATGTTTATGCTAAAGTGTAAATGGTAAGTGACATTTCCTCCCAGGAAGGCTGGTGTCTTCCCTGGAATTAAATTGTGGAACTTAAAGACCAGGGTTTGATTCACCCGTGAGCTGGAGTTGGAAATGTTTTGGGACAACTACCGGGTATCAGTGAAGTAATGAAGGCAGTGGCCTGCCTTGCCCATATGAGTTGGTATCTACTTTGCTGGGCTTCTCAATAGTGAACAAAGAGGAAGCCCTTCCCAGCAGTGGCTAGAAGCCATTGTTAGCACCCACTTAATAACTTCAGATTCATGCTTTGGCATTCCCAGAATCCTGTTCAGATCTTGAATGTGTTTAGTGGATTTTAGCTCTGATAACATCACCAGCACTTTCTTTGTCCATACAGTCCTTTTTTTTTTTTTTTAAATATTTATTTCAGAGAGAAAGGGAGAGAGAGAAACATCAATGATGAGAGAGTGTCATTGATCTGCTGCCTCCTGCACGCCCCCTACTGGGGAGTGAGCCTGCAACCTGGGCACGTGCCCTTAACAGGAATCGAACCCGGGACTCTTCAGTCCACAGGCCACCGCTCTATCCACTGAGCCAAACCAGCTAGGGCCACACAGGCCTTCTTGATAATAAGCTCTCACTGCAACTTTGCACTTTGATATTTAAAGAAACTGTGTCTTTTTTTTCTCCCCTCCCCATTCTCTTCTCCTTTCTTCTCTTCCCTTTCCCCTCTTTCTCTTTCTTTGTCTCTCTCCTCCACTCCTCTTCTGCCATACATACCCCAGTAGTCTATCTGCTTATATGAGTTGGTCTAGTTTGGTTTTCTAAGCATTCACACCTGCCTTGCTACATATTCTTTTCTCTTTCCATTGACCATAGAACAAGATTTTTTTTTTCCCAGTGAAATTTTCCTCTTTGGTGAAATAATTCTCATTATGAACATTTAGCACACAGTTTGAATATTTATTCAGCTCCTAAGCTAGTACCACTCAGAGCTGGGAGTTGTAGAAGCAATCTAAATGCCACGGTGAGCACTTCTAAGGGTAGTAGGAAAACAAAGAGGTGGGCCGGTCTTGTGGATGGTCACTTGTCTGCTGGGGCCTCTGAAAAGCAAGGGTGTAGATGTCAAAATTCTGAGTCTGCTCTCTGGCCAGTGCCATCAAAGATGGTTTTCTTCCACAGTGGTGACTAGTGAGGTGGTGTCTTGTAATGGGGGGAAAGGAAGCCTTGGACTGTGACTTGGGCAAGTCACCTAAAAGCTCTGAGTCTTGGTCTCCTTATCTGCATGGAAGGGTGAGTGCGATTCTCTGTCTGCCTCGAGTGGTGGATGGGGTAGGTGATGCCCTGTTGGTGACGGAAGTGCTTTGCAGGTTGTAAGGCGCTTCCAATGGCCTCCTTGATCAGGAGAAAGTTGAGTGGTGTCTTTACAAGGTAAGAGGGGATTCAAATAAAAACAAAAAAACCTTCGCTTAACTGGCTGCGGAGCCCATTCTGAATGTAATTGTAGCACTAATTGTTTTTGTTTGTGAAGTAAAATTATACAGTAAAGGTGTAACACCAAATAATTTTATACTCTTATTAGGGGTGTTAGCTCCATTTTATGGTTATGGAAATTGGGGTTCACTGGGGCTCCAAAGCTAGTTCTCAGAACTTGGTACCCTCTTTGAATACAAAAACGGCTCAACACCCTCCGAGCCGCTCAAATACCAGCCCAGCCCACTCCTGCCGATATTTGGGAACGAGGAATTAGAAGCTCTTTGAGAGGCAGGGGTCAGGGAAGAGAACTTTTCTTGTGTCACCCATAACGTGGGCTCACATTTGGGACTCCGAATTGACCCGGGCAGGGACTTACCGTTGGCTTCTTCCCAAAACATGTCCTGAAGAAACTTCCCCAGGGCCTGTCCATGCCAGTGGGACTGAGCCCCCGACAGCTTGATTCCAACATCAAAGGGGGCGTTGAACTAGGAGAGTAGGGAGGACCGGGGAAATGTCAGAGGTTACAGCCTCCCACACCCCTGCCCCGAACACTTCATCCCAGAGGAGGCCTCTGTCCCAGACACTTCCGTTCCCAAGGGTCAGGGCGATAAAGGGCCTGTGGGCCCAGCAGGTGCCATGAGGGCCAGCTCGGTTACTCTCCTTTGTAGGCCCATTCTTACCGCCCCCTCCATCTTTAGGAGGCTAACCTGACTCTTCCTTTACCGCTAAGGTAAAAGCTGTGGTGTCCCCTAGCAAGCCCCCCTCCCTGCCGTGCAGTTTTCAAAGACAGCGTTGAATGGCCAGTGGTGGGATTTCAGGCCCTGGCAGGGAGGTTTGGGGAGGTGGGCCTACCTGTGTACCTAGCACTAGCCTAGGTGATGGTCTCTGCCGCTCTGCTGCCCCCACCTCTCCTTTCCCGGGGGCTCTTCCTCATATGCACAGGCCTCTGTTCAGTGCAGTCAGACAGGAAGCTGACCTTTTCCTAGAGCTAAGTTCGTTCTTGTTTCTCGGCTTCAGTTTCTTTCCTTCGGCAGGGAGAGTGCACCATTTCCCCTACTTGGCAATCTATGAGATGATTTACTATCACTAAAAGCTTTGGGGAAACAGGAAAAAGCTGTGTTTGAAGCCACATCATTGTTTTCTCCCTTGAGACCAGAGACTGTATCTTTATCTCTGTTCATCCAGTAGCTGCCTCAGCACCTGGCCATGTTGGAACACCTCCATGAGTCAGTGGAGGAGGACTCTTGATGCTGGAAAGGACCCCTGGTCATTGGTCCTTCTGCCCACTACCCTCCAGACAGGAGGTGTTACCCCCATTTTCAGATAAAGCAGCCGAGACCCAGAGAGGTTGAAGGACTTGTTGGAGGCCTCTGAGGAGTTGGTGGCCATGGACTAGAATGCAGGATTCTTAAGTCCACCAGCCCGGGACCTCTGCTCGCCCCACCCTGTGTGAGGCCGCTGTATCCAGCCCTCGGTGCCTCCCCTCCAGGCAGGCACCACTCTGACTCCTATTTTACAGATGAGCAAACATGCTCAGAGAAGTTATTAAAGCAACAAATGGCTGTTTGTTCCTTTAAAACAATTTACATTCCCCACTTGTCTCCACTGTGAAGGTGGAGGGCGTGGGGAATGGCATGATTGATTTTTTAGGGAACTTGGACCCTCCTGTTACCCCTCTTCAGTAACATTTCAAAGATTCACACACACACACACACACACACACACACACACCCCCGCACCGTGGCTAATGTGGGGTGCTCAGATCACTGGAACAGACTTAGGGACCTGCTGGCTGGAACTGGGCGGCAGGGGCAGTTGAGAGGCGACGTGGCGACTGGTGGTTGGGAGATGAGCTTCAGGTGACCTCACAAGACTCCCTTGGCCTCGGCGTCTCCTCTGTTCGGTGGGAGGTGGGTAGGGTAGGGGAGTGGGAAGGACTTGGTTTGAAAAATCTTAGAGCTCTGAAACTAGATTTTATGAGAAAAATGTTTGAAGGAAGTGGGGGGCCCGGGATGAAAGAGGTGGAGCCCTCGGGCGGGAGGGGCTTCGGGAAGGTGTTGCTGGCCTCCTGCCCTACCCACCTTCTTCGGCTACACCACCTCCCAGACATTTCAGACTTGGTTCTAGCTGAGGCAGCACGGCCATTTCTTCTGAGGCCAGCCTTCATGGAAACTGGAAACTTCCAGCCCTGCCCTGAGTCAGCCGCCTCGGAAATCTCTTCCCATCTGGGCTAATTTAGAGCGACCTGGCTGGGTGAGTACCCACCGGCAGGAGCTGGCATCTCCCAAGAGTTCCCTGATTTTAGTTTAAGGCCATCGAGTGGGGTGTGGTGGGCTGAGGGTGTCCCAGGTGGTACGGAGGAAGTGCCTGAGGACACTGTTAGGTTTACAGAGGGTCAGAGAAAGCAGGGGTCGGAGAGCTCATCCCTGACAGGAGAAGCGGCTGGTGGATGGTTAGAGAAAGACCAGGGCTTCAGCTTCTCAGCCAGAAGAGAGTCAGACCGTAAGGAGGAAGAGAGGACGTGGGGACTGACGTCAGCCCTGACATTCAGTTCCACCGCTGCCACCCTCTGGCTGTGGCATCTCAGGCAAGTACATTGTCTGAACTTCTAATCAGTGAGGGCAATGATACCAGCTCTCAATAGCTCAGTAACTGCCATGGTTGATGACTAAGTACCATCCAGAGAAGTTTGGTTTCTCTGCATGGAGGTGTCTGTCGCCACCTAAATGCTTGTCAGAACCATCCGCCAACCACACACAGCCAGCTTTTCAGGCAAGTTACCTAGATAACCCTATAAAACCCATTTCTCTCCCCTCCCCCTTCCTAGTCCTCCATTGATCTCTAAACTTTCCTTATCTCAGGCAGATTAGCCAGAGCCAGGGCCAGTCTGGCTGGCCTGTCCTCATCCGCAGATGGGCTTCAGCGAGTGGCCCCGGAGCCCCGCCAGCAGCCGCTTGCCGTCCAGGATGCGGTCTGGGCCCACTGCAGCCAGGTGAGGTCTGAGGCCCTGGGCCAACCAGAACGTTTTCTGCGGGGAAACACCTTCAGTCTACGACCAGCTGTGTCTTCCTGGGTGTCTTTCTCTGGGCACCCCATGTGCTGCACCCTTTGAAAATATCTGGCGCCTGCTAGCGTCCCCTTCTCTCCTCTACTCACAGTTCCTGTACGTCCCCCTTCTGTGGTAGCAGAGTTACTTCTCTCAGATGTTTGCCTCTTCATGGGCAAAGACCTCATAGAACACAGTGCAGTCAACTATTTTCATGCTGGTAAGTGGACTCCTTTCATGCCATCACCCCCTGCCTTCCCCTTCCCTCATCCCCTCCCCCGCCACAAAAGCATAAAACTACAGAGAGACCAACCCGAATTTCCAGCTCATCCTCTGCCCCTTCCTCCGGATTTTCGTCTTCTGGGCGGAGCCAGCCTTCTAGCTCTCGCTCTCGGGGCTGCAGTTTGGCTGGTGGCTTCTTGGACTCCTTTCTCTGCTGGAGAGAGAGCGCTTTCTTTAGGGCCCTAAGCCCCAGATCCTTCCTGAGCAGAGAGGCGGGCCTGTAAGTCAGACCAGGGTCCTCCTTTGTGTTCTCCAAGAAGGCTGAAGCCCAGAGAGGTTGAGCCACTGCCCAGGTCACACAGCTGGCTGCTATGTGGCAGGGCTGGAATGAGATGCCCCGTCAGAATGTGGGGCTCTGTGGGGAGAATCTCACCTGCACTTTCTGGTGTTCGGGGCTCAGGAAGCTGGAGCCTGCCATGGCCAAGTCCACCCAGAGCACACTGAGGAGCAGCAGGCTGCAGATGGTCCCCGGGGAAGGCATGGCCTCAGCTGGGTTGGGGCAGAGGGGCCAAGAGAGGAGAGAGTCTCCGGTTAACATGCTCCCCTCCCCTCCCTTCGCTTCCTCTGCCCTCCCCGCGCCTCGGAATGCAGGTAGGAGCCTAGCAGACAGGGCGAGGGACTTGGACCTGGGATGGCAGGAATGAACTGAAGGATGTGTGTGTTCTCTTCCAAGACTGTTCAGGGCAGAACCCTTGGCAGTGGATTCTCCATGTGTTTGCCCAGCCCCCAAAGACCTCATGCCAAGTTTCTTAACGGGTGATGAAGCTGACCCAGCAAGGTCCCCAGGAGACCTAAGCCCAGCTATGTCTGAGCAACCAGGCTGCCCCAGCTTGTGCAGCCTCCCCTTCGTTCAGGTGGGCCTGTGAACGGCCAGTAAGTTAAACCCATAAGCAAACCCACAGAGTGAGTGAGGGTGCCTACCTGGGATTCCTGGCGGAGGTGGTGCCTGGTGGCTGGCTGGTCCTTATATAGGAAGCCTTGTGTTTGTTTTAAACCAGCAACCTCATCTCAGGGCAGCCTGGTTTCCAGGGGCTGATTTACATTCCTTGGGTCCTCTGGGTAGAAGTCAACAATGGAGGTCAAATGCCCGGAGAGATTGTTGGGTTGGCTTGGCGTGGCCATCTGCTCCAGCTGTCCACAAATGGCCCGGCCCTGGTTTAGGTGGGAGGGAGGGGAGTGGCTGGGGGGTCCAGGCTGGCTTTGCTGCTCTGTGACCTTGGCTCACTCCTGATGAGATCGGGCGCATCCAGGGTGGTATGGCTGTAGACTTCACTCTCCTTTCTGAAGCCCCCCTCTGCCTGGATAGAACGAGTTTGCCGTCACTAGATTTCTGAGATTTCTAGTCCTGCACCTGCAGTTCTGTGACTGATGCTGCGCTGGCTCCCACAAGCCTCTGGAGCACAAGGGAGCCTGGCTCATGAATTCTCCTGCCTTCCCATGAGGGAAGTCCCACTTCACAGATGAGGAAACTGCTGGGAGGGGCGGCAGCATGAGCTCCTAACTGTCCTCCAAGGAGCAGGTGTAGGAGTCTTTTTAATCAGTGGTTAAACCTCAGTCATTCCTCCTGGGTGAAGCATGATGACTCTGCATGGCTTGGTGTTTCTTAACTTGTGGGCTTGCCTCCCCTCCCCAGCCGGTTCTGAGAGAGAACAGATTGGATCTGGAGGCAGAAGGGCTGTGACCTGCTACTGGCACAGGTAACTACTCAGATTGGCTGGCGTCAGGCAGATCACTAATCCCCCTTGTGGCAGGGCTGCCTCCCGAGTGGCTTTGAGGATTAATGAGGCTATGTGTGTGAAAATTCTTTATCATCTGTAAGGCAGCATACAGATGACAAGTATTTTTGTATCAGGCCCAAGACCTTGTGCCAAGCGTGTACGATGGTCATATGTTCTTGGATGAAGAGTTAATTAACAGTAACCTTAATCTGTCCCACCAATGCTTCATCTAATGGGATGCCCAAGCAGTGACTCCTAGGGCTGAATTCAATGTCTATCAAATTTCAGGAGGAGCTCACTTCAGGCTGGGGCTCCATGCAAGAGGCGGATGGTGGCAATGGAGCAGGCTTTGAAGGGAGGGCATCGCTGCGAGCAGAGTGGCACGAGTGTCGGAGCAAACAGGCATGGTGTCTGTTGGGACAGCGGTGAGAAGGCTGGGTGGCTTGGAGGATGCAGTGGTGGGAAGAGGCCCAAAGAAAGGCTTCGAAGGCAGTTGGGGTCAGGCTCTGCACTGCCCTGAAAGCTCCTGGCACACGGAGTGTGGGCTTTATGTGCAGGAGGGCGCCCTCTGGAGGGTTTTTAACAGGAGGGACAGAGCATAGAATAATGAGCGAGTTGGAAACACCTTAAAGATGTGGGATGCTGGACCTTTTATTTCACGGGAAGAAGAAAACTTCCCCCAAAGCCACCCAGCCATCTGGGGCAACGCTGGGACTCCCGCCTAGGTTCCTGGCTCCTAATCCAGCCTCTCTGCTTCCTGCTTCCAGGAAAGTCCGTGTGCTCCAAGCAGGGTGGGCCTGGGGCAGAGAACCAGTTAGGGGGATCTTGAGGCAGCAGAACAGCTGATGGTTAAATGCCACCTGACTTGACGATTGACTTCAGGGGGCACAGGACCCATGTAGAGACTCTTGGGACAGTGGAGGCACAGAAGGGGCTGGACAGCCCCTCAGTAGAATGTGGGGGACTGAGTACCTCCTGCTGAAAAACATCTCATCACCAGCTGCGGTGGGGGCTTCACCCTGACAGCCACCTGAGCTTGGACCTCTTGGCTGCAGGGCCAGAGGGCTGAAGGTGGAGACAGGTGGGGAGAAGACCCACAGCTTGTTCACAGCACCCTCGCCCCCACCAAAAGGAAACAACCTGAAACCCCAACTATGGTGACCAGGCACCAACTGAGACACGAAGCCTCTGCTTTTTCCTGACCCTGGAGGCCTCTGGAGGCAGGAGCCGCTGTGTTGATCTTAGATAACAGCACCAGCGAGCAAACACCTGCACAGACTGTGTTATCTTTGGGAAACGTGTTATCTTTGGGAAACAGAGAGGTGGCCTGTGTGATGGAAACACCCTGACCTCATACCACAGAGGCTGGTGGGAAGGAAGATCTGATGGATGGCAGAACCACTGAGGGAGGAGGGCGGTGGCACCCAGAAAAGTATCAGTTGGGGAGTGGGGACAGACCCAGGTGGGAAATGCATGCAAATCTGGACCAGGAGGAAGACCATAAACTTGGGGAAAGAGCCAACTTCCCTCCTCATTCCTTCCCAGGGTGGGTAATACCAAGCCCAGATTGGCACCTCCCTGTACCAGGATTCTCCTCAGAACTTAGTAGGTGCTCTATGCATGCTTCCTCTGGATAGCTGGCTGGCGATTTTCTTCCCATTGCAGGGCCTCGAGGGCCTGCCTTCATGAATGGAGAAACACTCGCCACTTAATTGCTATATGTACATGGTGTCTGAGAACAAATTATCTTTATGTACTTTCCACTATAATTTCATTTGTACTAATAATTAGTTGGCTTAGCAAGCACTTTTTTCATTAATTAGGCTGAACCTTGGTCTGAATGAGGCAGGGTCTGGGGCTGTAGGAAGAAGTGTTATTTTCTGAGATGGGGCTTTTCGGTGGTCTTTTTCTCCTAGTTCTGGCTCCCATAGCCTCTAGATCAGCATTGTTCAATAGAAATATCATGTCAGCTCCAATAAGAGCCTCTATGTGACTTTAAATTTCCTAGTTTTATTAAAAAAGCAAAGAGAAACGGGTAAAATAAAATTTAATAATATTTTAAATCTAAATACCCCAATATTATTGGTTCAACATGTAATAAATATAACAACGAGGTATTTAACCCTGGCTTCCTTTTAAGAAAATATTTTTATTGATTTCTGAGAGGAAGAGATAGAAACATCAATGATGAAAATCATTGATTGTCTGCCTCTTGCATGCCCCCTACTGGGGATCGAGCCTGCAACCTGAATCGAACCCAGGACCCTTTAGTCCGCAGGCCAACGCTCTATCCACTGAGCCAAACGGGCTAGGACCCTGGCTTTCTTTTTACTAAATCTTCAAAGTCCAGTGCATTGTATTGGTACATTACACAAGTCAGACTAACCACATTTTAGTACGCAGTAGCTGCTTGTGGCTTATGGCTACTGCTCTGGACAACAGTTCTAGATACTCATGGGTGCCCCTCTTCAAACTTCCATAACCGCAGCCATGCTCGCTCTTTCATCCCTGCTGTCCACACCAAGCCTCTCCCACTGGGGCTTCCCTGTTCTCCTGCCATCGTGGGGCTGGAGCCCCAAGTTGTCTCTTTCGTATCTTCAGTCTTTCTTCCCTCAGCCCAGGTCTCTAATCCTGGAAAAGTCTGTATTACACCAACTCCCCCTTCCTCATGCTGCCACTTCCAGGCAGAATTCCCTTTCTATGCATCCTATTCCTTACTGTGCACTGATCCCTCAAAGCCCTATAGCTCGACGCTCATCTCCACCCAGAGCTGCTGGTGCAGCCTTAGCCTAGGGACCACTACAAACTGTCGGACGTTAGGGTGAGGCCTTTAGGGGCGTGCAGTGTCACCTGCTGGGTGCAGACCTCGCTGAGTGCACTGGTGTCATGGGGGAAGCAGATCATTTTATGCCGCATCTTCTGATTCTGACCCAGATGTTTGGAGGGGGGCCCCAGGGTCCATATTTTAACAAGTATTTCTGAGTATAAAATAATACTTGATCCTAGCAGAAAATTTGGCCGTGTGGAAGGAAGATAAACTATGTATATTTTAACTTGCTTTAGAAAATTTCAAACATGAAAAAAAAGTAGAGTAATATGAGTCTCCAAACATCTACCATCAACTTCAACATTTATTAACATCTTGCTTCTTCTATTTAAACCCCACACTTTTTTTGCCTTTTTTGGGGCGAATAATGTAAAAGCAAATCCTAGTAATCATGTAATTTCAGCCTTAAAAACTTAGGTATATGTTTTTAACAGGTAAAATACATAGTTGCCTTATTTGAATCTGGATCCAAACAGAACCCACATTTGGTTGATGTATGTCTTAAGTCTCTTTTAGTCTACAACAATCTCCCTTACCTGTTCTTCCTCTCTTTCATTCCAAGTCATTTATTATATTTAAAAAAAATATTTTTTTTATTGATTTTAGAGAAGGAGAGGGAGAAAAGAGAAACATAGATTGGCTGCCTCCTGCACGCCCCCCACTGGAGATCAAGCAGTGCCCTGACCATGAATCAAGCCTGTGACTCTCAGGTGCACAGGACTATGCTCAACCAACTGAGCCACACCAGCAGGGCCCACGCCATTTATTAGAAAACAACAAAAAACAAAACAGGTTATTTGTCCTGTATAATTTCCCACCTTCTGGTCTTTGCTGATCGTTTCCTTGTGGTATTACTTAACTTGTTCCTTTCTCCCCTGCTTTCTGTAAACTGGTAGTTATATCTTCAGATGAAGTTTTGTTAGGATTTAACTTTTACTTTTGGGGGAGAATACTTCATTGTTGGTGTTGTGTACTTATTGAATTCCATTACAAGGCATACAATATCTGGTGGCTCTACTTTTACTGATGTTTTAAGAATAAGATTTATCCATGAATTCAAGTGCTAAATGATCCTATTCATTGTAAAGTTCCGTTAACTTTTCACTTAATGGATTTATCTTCCATTGATAATTGTCTACATCATCATTTATTAGGAATTACAAATGGTGATTTTTTAAAATTGTTCCTTAATATAGTTTATACAGGAAAGGCAAAATACATGATTTTTTTTCTATTTGTTTACTAATTTTCAAAGTACATTTGGTGTCCTAGCTACCTCCAAAAATTTTTAACCTTTTGCACTCGGATGTCGAGTGTAACTCGACACGGTTAGCATCAGTAGCAGCTCTTTTTATACTCTTTGAATGTATCAATAATTTGAAATATAAAAAATCCAAATAAATAAGTTTGTATGAAAAGAAACTCCAGTTTTTTATTCTACTGCCGCGCTTTGTAAAATCTGGGGTATTTAAAAAATTAAATCCCAAGTAGAATAAAGGAATCGAGAAAAAAGCGAGTGCAAAGGGTTAAAAAAATATTTTATTGATTTTTTACAGAGAGGAATAGAGAGTTAGAAACATCGATGAGAGAGAAACATCGATCAGCTGTCTCCTGCACACCCCCTACTGGGGATGTGCCCTAAACCAAGGTATGTGCCCTTGACTGGAATCGAACCTGGGACCCTTCAGTTCGCAGGCTGACGCTCTATCCACTAAGCCAAACCGGTCAGGGCTACCTCCAAAATTTTATTCCTATCATAAACTCAGGGATTTTTTTATTTTTTAAAAATTGATTTTTAGAGAAAGAGGAAGGGACAGAGATAGAGAGATAGAAACATTGAGAGAGAAACATCATCAATCGGCTCCCTCCTGCATGCCCTCTATGGGCAGATTAAGCTCACATGTGCCCTGACCAGGATTCTAACTGGTGACCTCTTGGTTCCTGGGTTGATGCTCAACCACTGAGCGACACCAGCTGGGTGGAATTTTTATTTTTTTAATCCTCACCCAAGATTATTTTTTCCATTGATTTTTAGAAAGTGGAATCGAGGGGAACAGAGAGAAAAATCGATGTGAGACACATTGATTGGTTGCTTCCTGCACACTCCCGACCCTGGCTGAGGATCGAGCTTGCAAAGGACGTTCGTGCCCTTGACCGGAATAGAACTGTGATCCTTCAGTCTGAGGGCCAGTGTTCTAACCACTGAGCACACCAGCTAGGGCTAAAGGTAACTTTTAAAAAAATATATATTTTTTATTGATTTTTTTTTTAGAGAGAGGAAGGGAGAGGGAGAGAGTTCAAAACATCGATGAGAGAGAAACATCAATCAGCTGCCTCCTGCACACCCCCTACTGGGGATGTGCCCACAACCAAGGTACATGCTCCTGACCGGAATTGAACCTGGGACCCTTGAGTCTGCAGGCAGACGTTCTATCCACTGAGCCAAACTGGTTAGGGCGAAAGGTAACTATTTTTATTGTGATTTTTTTCTTTGGCCTATGAATTATCTTTATGTGTATTGCTTACATTTCCAAATATTTGAAGATTTTCCAAATGTATTTATATTATTGATTTCTAATTAACTTTCATTATAGTCAGATAATATGTTTGTATGATTTCAGTTTTTAGATTTGTTAGTTTGTTTTAGGGTCCAGAAATTAGTCTGTCTTGATGATCATTCTAGATGCACTTGAAAAGAATGCATTTAAGTGTCACTGGATAGAATGTTCTATAAATGCCAGTTATGTCAAATTGAGTGGTAGGTTTTTTTATGTATTCTATAAACTTACTGATTTTGGGGACTCTACTTGTTCTGTTACTGAAAGAGGAGTGCAGAGATCTCCAACTGTAATTGTAGGTTATTTCTCTTCAGTTCTGTCAGTTTTTGTTTCACATATTTTGAAGCTCTATTTTAGGTGCATACACATTTAGATTTGTTATGTAACCTTGATGAATTCATGTTCCTTTTTTTATGTTTCTCTTTATCCCTGATATTTCTTGTTCTTAAGTCCTTTTATCTTATATTAATACAGTTATCTCCTGCTCTTTGAAAGTTCATGTTATGCTGCTTCATTTTTATGAAAGACCTACATTATTATCCGTTTTTACCAAACAAATCTGAAGAGGATTTTCATTTTTATGAAAATGTCAAAAAGCAAAGTGTTCGCCGTTTATTTTGCAGCAAGCCATTAGAGGCAGCATGCACTCCGAGCAGCAAGAGGCACCACCAAACTCCCTCTCTAGGACCGACACTCAGCATCTCAGCACCAGGCCACCAGAGCTTCGAGCTGTGTCTGTGAGTTGCAATGAACATAAAGGTTCACACAGCTTTTTAAATATGTTTTCATATTCTTTGTATAAATACCCAGAAAAGAAATTACTGTGTCATATGGTAGTATAATTTAAAAAAATTTAAAAATGTTTATTGATTTCAGAGATGGAGATAGAAACATCCATGATGAGAATCATTGATTGGCTGCTTCCTGCATGCCCCCTACTGGGGATTGAGCCCATAACCTTGGCAGGTGCCCTTGACCAGAACCGGGGACCCTTCAGTCTGCAGGCCAGATAGTTCGTTGGTAATATATACAAATAAAACAGATTTCTGTATATTGATTTTATATCCTGCAACTTTACTGTATTCATTTATTTCTATTCTTTTGGTGGGTTTTTGTTATTGCTTTGTTTAGGACTTCCAGTACTTATTATGTTGAATAAGAGTGGAGTGAGCATCCTTGTCTTGTGATCTTAGAGGAAAAGCTTTCAGCTTTCTACCACTGAATATGTTAGCTGTGGGTTTGTTATTTATAACTTTTATTTGAGAGGTTTTAAATCATAAGTGGATGTTGTATCGTGTCAAATATTTTTCTGCATCTCTTGAGATATGATTTTTATCCTCCACTTTGTTAATGTGGTGTAGCACTTTCATTGATATGTGGGTAAATTCAACATAGTATTTGGTGTGTGGCAAATTCAAGTTTTGCTTTTTGGAATTTTCTGGATTTTTTTCCTGAATATTTTCGATCTGTGGTTGGCTAAATCCCCAGATGCAAAACCTGCAGATATGGAGGGCCGACTATACTTGTTCCTCTCTATGTAATATGTCTTTTTCTCTGGCTGCTTGTATAATTTAAAAGTTTCAGCAATTTTATTATGGGGTATGTATGTGCGTTTAGTGATTCTTCTACTTGGGTCTCCCAATTTTCTTGGATCTGTAGGGTTCTAACTTTTCAATTTGAAAATTTCTTTCTTCAAATATATATATATTTTAAAATATGTTTTTTGATTTCAGAGAGGAAGGGAGAAACATCAATGATGAGAATCATTGGTCAGCTGCCTCCTGCACACCCCACACTAGGGATTGAGCCTGCAACCCGGGCATGTGCCCTGACTGGGAATCGACCCATGACCTCCTGGTCTATAGGTCGATGCTCAACTACTGATTCCCGCTGGCCAGGCTCTTCAAATATTTTTGTCCCCCAAACCGCCTTAAATTTGTTTTCTCCTTGGGACTCCAATTTATACATTTTAGACTATTTAATACTGTCCCACAGTTGCTTGGTTCATCTTTTGAGTTCCTTTTTCTCTGCACTCATTTGTAGTTTCTACTGCTCTCCAGACTTAATGTTACCTTTCTCACTGTAGTGTTTAATCTGTTCTTACTCCCATCCAATATGTTTTCACTTTACTGATTTTTTCATTTCTAGAAATTGTTGGCAACATTTTTTTATCTTCCATTTTTATGTCCTTTTTCCTTTACATTCTTGAACATATTTATAATAATGTTTTAAGGTACTACTCTGCTAATTACATGGTTTCATTTCTGTGACTGTCAGGTTTTTCCCCTCCTCTTCTGGTTATGGGCAATATTTTCCTGCTTTTTTGCTTGCTGGTAATTTTGGATTGGCTGCTAGACATTGTGAATTCTGTTTTTCCTTTAAAGAGTGTTGGGCTTTGATCTGGCACCAAGTGAAATCATTTGTGGATCAGTTTGGTCCTTTCAAGGCTTGCTTTAAGATCCAGAGCAACCTTTCCTCTAGACCTAAATTAAGATTTACTATTAAGGTGTATGTCTTTTTTAGTACCCAATGTCTTATGTTTATGAAGTTTTTGCACTCCAGTTATTGGGAAAATGAGCTGCTATGAGTTTCCAGGAATTGTTTGGTCTATTGCTTTCCAGTCATGAAGAGTTTCACCCTTGATACATGCAGGTTAATAATCGGTCTAAGATTCTAAGAACCCCTTTTGCAGATCTCAGGAGCTTGCTCTCTCCTTCAGTACTCTGCCCCCATATGTTGTGGCTTGGCTTTCCTGAACTCTGATCGGTCTCTTCAACTCAGTGAGACCATTGGATTCTGTCTCCCTGTCCTTTGGCCGGCAGTAGGCTGGGACAACTGTGTTCCCCTCACTTGTTTTTGTTCTCCCTAGTACTGCCTGTTGTCATATATACTAGTGTTTACAGTGTGATGAAAATCACAGCCGTTAATCCTTGTGCAGAAGTAGAAACCTCTCCTGTAGAACTCCTATAACGGAAGCCTGTGAAATTTCTAGTTTTGACAGTTCTCATTGACTTGCTGTTTTCTATTCAGAATGGATAATTATTTGATGGTAATTATTGGGCTCCCTGGCTCAAAGGATCATAAGAAACCGCCACCCTCCCACCCCCTAATGTAGATCCCACACAGGTATTATGGCTATGAATGGTGAGGCCCTACTCCTCCAGATTCAATGGTTTGAGGGACTACCTTAATGTCAGGGGGTTCCTTTTGCCACACTAGCTGCTTTGTTTTTGTGAAAGGATTAAAAATCGATGGCTGCTACTGCCTTTTTGTCTTGTCCAGCACTCTGTTTACCTTTTAAATTACCCTTTTATTCATCTCATTTGGGTAGCAACTGTCCTGGAAGGTTAACATAGTATTTCCACTTAATTAGCTTAGTTTATGGTAATAAATTTGGGGGTTTTTCTTACCCCCAAATGGTGAATTTGTTACTACTCTAAGCATAAACTGTTGAAGGTGATAATTTTATATCCCTCCAAAACTGATCCTCACTGGTGTAAATTACACACAGAGCACATGGCCAGGACACCACTGACCTATTACCAACCCAGTGTGTGACATGCAACTAGTCCCTTCTCATTCATTTGTTGACAGTACCTGGCACCATCAGGAAGACTACACTTGTCCCTGGGGAGCACAGTTTGTCAGGGAAGGCAGACATGTATGTAGAGCTAACTAGAATTCAGTGTCGTCTGTGTCCACTGAGAAAAGTATGCAAAGGTGCCTCCTTGGGCCTTTCTTTTCTCATGTGAATAACAGGAAAGAAAAACCACACAAAAAAATCACCTGCAGTTTTCATGTTGTTCTTCAAAGGCTTGGCTTGGATTTTACCGAGTGACCTGGAAGTCTGGGTGGGCTGGGCCATGGCCTCTCTATCCTCACTTCAACCAACTAGTTTCACCGCTTCCCATTTTATATATTACAATCTAACATTTATTTCAAAACAGGGGTTTTGCTGCAGAAAAACAAACGCAGGAAGAGAAACAGAAGAATAGGGACCCACACTTACCTGTGCTGTGTCAGCCTCTTGAGGTGAGTGGCTTGACGTTTTGTCTAAGTGCATTCATATCAAACTACTGTGATCACCACCCCTAGGTAACAGTTGAGGAGCCCCCTCGTCCCCTCGTTCTACATTGAGAGTACTGGCTTTACCAACCTGGCAGTGTCAATTCTGTGCCAGTTCCTCAGTAAATACCCAGTTTGTTGTGCTGCTTAATGTGTGAAAGAGCCAAATGTACCGCCAGCTCACAGCAGGTCTCAGGAAATGGGAGCTATTGTTGTGACTGCCGATTCAGGCGAGGGTCCCAGGGCCTCTGCTGAGAGGTGATCGTTGGCTCAGGACCAATTTAGACCAGAACCATGGTCTCCATCACAGGCCCCTCCTATCACTGACAGGGTCAATAAACTGAACGAATGGTGCCCTCCCTTCCGGCCAGTCTCTTAACTACATTGATACTTGGTTAGTACTGTCCTGCACTTACATGGCATTTTGTGGATCACCCACTTATTAGCTCATTTGAGTCTTGCAACCATTCTGTAGGGCAGACTTTATTAGTCTCATTCTACAGAAGAGGATGTGCACACAGAGCCAGGGTTACAGTGCCCATAACTGAAGACCTAGTCTAGCACTCCTTGTGTGGTACTGTCTGTATAAACTGAATCACAAGGATGCGCACACTGTGACTGACCAACAAGAGTCAAAATGAACTTCTTTAGGGAGGATAATGTAGGGAGAATTATAAACATCATGTTTAATTACTTTGGAAACAAAAACTCCCAAATAATGCCTGAACCCAAAAGGTACATAAAAATGGCCAAAAAATATTTTTAAATAATAGATCATTTGTAGGTTTCCCCTCATGAATGCTTTGTAAATTACAAACCATATCAAACATGTTAAGGCAGATGATCAATCTCGTTGCAGTTTTAACTATTCCTGGGAAAATAATCTTGGAGCGCTTCCTTTCCGCCGTTTGGTATGTTGGTCCAGGAATTGGCAAGTGGGGAGCTGGGCCCCGTCAGTCTTGTCACTGCTCATTCTGCTGGCCCTCTGTGACTGAAGCAGACACGGAACCCTGGCCCTTGTTGACATCACTGATGCACACCCACTGCCCGTCGACTGACTCCTTCCACAGGGTCACCTGCAAGCCAGCACACACACAGGTCAGCACCCCTTCCTGCTGCTCTCATCTCACTGGACACCTGAATGAGGGCCAGAATTCCTATAAAGAACCATGGCTCACAGCCATGCGGGTAAACAGAGGACCAATCTTGATTTCCTCACTGAAATCCCATCATAACAGAAGAAAAATAAAAATCTGCACAAAGGAGGTGACATGATTTCATTCCCCCTTGAAAGAACAACTATTCATGGACAAGACACCACTAAGTCCTAGAACAGGGGAGGGAGTGAGGCTGATAACCCCTCCCCCCTCCGCACTAGAGACCAGGCCGAATGCATTAGAGCGGTAAGAGGGATGCCACATGCACCTCTCTCCCTCAGGCAGGTGTGGTTCTTCCGGAGGGAGGCGAGCACTAGGATGACACCCAGCACCACAAGAGGGGATTGTAGGTGAACCTGTGGGGTCAACCACTGGGAACCTGACTGTGACGGCGAAGGGGCTTCCAACACCCAGCACTCAGATCTGCGCAGACCGAGTTCCTACCTGCAGAATCCAACCAGTCCCAGGGAACAGTCTGACCAGGGAACTTGGTGAGTGCAGATCGCCTAATTCCGGTCCCCAAACAAGAGTTTTGCCCACTTTTGTAAGTCACAGCCCTACCTGCTGCAGGAAGAGCCGGCAAGAACACCTCGAATCCACATGTCCCACCAACTGTGTAGCTGAGAGGAAGGTGGGCAGGCAGAGCTGATTACCTCCAGAGCAAAGCCAGTGGCCCTGTTCGTCCATGTCATCCGTTGGGGCATGGACTGGCTTGAGTCAAAGCCATAAAGAACATTAGTGGCCTTAGAGCTGCTTTTCCTGCTAAGCCCAGGAAAGAAACTAATTTGTAACTACACTTACTGCTGAAAACAGCCTTCAGACCAGGGACCCTTCCCAGAGCACATGCGAAGCGGTGTATCCCCTCAAACAGCCCTGCTTCTGACTATGGCTGTTCCTGTCTCCAGAGCAAAACAAGTGACCTCACTTGACCAAGATATTCAGTACACTCTTGCCTGATTGGGGTCCCCCAATGAGCTCTGGCTGCTGTCCCATTGTCCCACCAAAGCAGGGAAGCTAATTCACAGCCCCACCTACTATTGAGTAGAATACTCAGTCCTGACCACGCAACCGTGAAGCTCATTCTATAGACTCACTCGGGCAGGAAACCAGCCAGCAATCCTATCTAGCTGTTCTCAGCCAATGGCACACCCTGCATCCCCCACCTCAGAGCTCAAACAACTGCCTCACCCAAAGACATACCCTAACAGCAAAGGGTCTATCTTTGCTATTAGGATCCCATCTGTCCAAAGATATTACCAACAGACACGTCCAGAAACCCAAACTGAACTGTCTCTGCCAAAATGAACCTGTGAAGTCTGGAATAGGAGACCCCTTATTCCAGTGTGCAGATACCAAGGATCATGAGAAACCAGGTAAATAGGACACCACCAAAGGAAACTAATCAAGCTCTAGTACCTGATACTAAAGAAATGGAGGCCTGTGAACTATCAGATAATTCAGAATAATCCTTTTGAGAAATTTAGTGAACTACAAGAATACATAACTAAATGAGATTAGTTAAAACAATGCATGAATTACACGAACTTTGGCAAAGCAACAGAAAACATCAAAAAACTCAAATCCTAGAGCTTAAGAATTCAAAAGCAGCCTCAACAATGTACAAGAAAGAACTATGATCTGGAAGATAGGACAGTTGAAAGTATCCAGAAGAACAAGAAAAAAGCAGAGTATAGAAAGCCTACAGGAATTATGGGACCTAATGAAACCACCACCACACAAAACCAATACAGTAGCCTCCCCCCCCATCCACAAGGGATATGTTCCATGACTCCCCCAGTGGATGGCTGAAACGTGGATAGTAGTACTGACCCCTACACATATATACCTACAACAAAGTTAATTTATAAACGAGGCACAGTAAGAGAGAGTAACAATAATAAAATAGAACAATTGTAAACAGTATACTATAATAAAAGTTATGTAATATGGTCTCTTTTTCAGTTATTGTACTATACTCACCCTTTATTTAAAGGAAGCTCTTTTTGGCATATGTGAATTGCCAGCATCACTACTCTTGTGCTTTGGGGCCATTAAGTACAAAAAGGGTTACTTGAACATAAGCACTGTGCTATCACAATAGTCACTATGATAATGACATAGATATGCTGGACAAAGGGATAATTCATGAACCGTGGGTTCCTAAGTCGATGATCAACCACTGAGCCACACCGGCGGGCTAGAAATATCTTTTAAGAAAATTGGAATTAAACAGTAATAAAATATGCAGAAGTTAACATCCTTATATAAACCTTTTTTTTTCATACTACCTCTTAAAGGGCAGTAAGATTTAAGGATATAATTAGGACACGTGCTCAAAATGCAGGCCTCATTAACTACATTTTCCAGTGGGCAAAGACAAATGGGGCCCTGTCCCCAGGTCATGGAAATGCCGTGTACCTTATTATCTCCACCCGAGACGGCCAGGATGTTGGCTGTGATGGACCAGCTCACGTGCCACACAACATCATTGAATTTGTGCAGTAGTTTGGGAGACCACGTATTGCTTGAGGCATCGTCACAGGTCCAAATGAATACACGACCATCCTGGGAAGACAGGAGAGTCAGAAGATGGGGGCAGTTTTCATGTCTTCAAAGTCACTTTGTTTTAGTTCCCTCTGCTCTGTCTATACTTTCTCAACTGAATGGGTCTGGCTGCCTAAAAACCAAGTTCAGAGAATAAGAAGGGAGAAAAAAACCCTCTCAAAAATAGGACCAAACAAAACAGGCACAAATGATATTTATAAAAGGCCTGGCTTAATTCTTGCCTGGGGTGTTGGTAGCCAATAATTAAAGGCTTGTCCTTGGTCTTAATTTTGTGATATGCCTGGGGAGTGGGTAGATGAGCCCAAGGTCTTAAGACTTTCCCATTGCCCTGGTCCTTGTTTGGGAACAATCTCAGAATTGTACCTGAGCACTTCCATTCTCTGCTCACACAAGGTTCAGCAGGGGAAGCTGGTCCTGCTCTTGGCTCAGTGGAGGCAAAGCCACTTGTGGCTTCACTTCAAGAGTTCACTGTGTGATGACCTGCTCCACCGCTCTGCTATCTGCACGGCCCAAGGGTACTTGTTGCCCTGCTCTCACTTTTCAAGGACTCTCTTCTAGGGGACTGTAAGGGCTGATGGGACTCACTCAGAGATTAAGTAACACGGGATGCCCTCTTGGGTCTGAGCTGACCTGGGAACAGCTGGCGATGGTGCTGGTGGGTAGACCAATGGAAGGGGCCCAGGCCACGTCTCGAACCCAGTCACTGTGTGCTTCCAGCTTCTGTTCCTCCTTCCACTGGCCATCCTCTTCCTCCCTAAAGGGGAGATCAGAAGAGAATCAGGTGGCAGCCCAGGAGCCTGTCCCACACCTCTATTGTGCACGTGATCACATTCCTTCTCCACATTGTAAGCTCCACAGGGGCTGAGAAGCTATTCCATCTTCCTGATTTCATGTGTTGAGTCCGTAGAGTTTTATCCAGTTCACCAGCTAAAATGCACTGCTCTTCCATAGCAAGTCAGCTCTAGCAACTAGGAATTAGGGAAAGAGTGAAACTGCTTCAGCTAACAGCAAGGGGTGTGTGTGTGTGTGTGTTTTTTTATTTTATTGATTTTTTACAGAGAGGAAGGGAGAGGGATAGAGTTAGAAACATCGATGAGAGAGAAACATCGATGAGCTGCCTCCTGCACACCTCCTACAGGGGATGTGCCCGCAACCAAGGTACATGCCCTTGACCAGAATCGAACCTGGGACCCTTCAGTCCACAGGCCGACGCTCCATCCACTGAGCCAAACCGGTTAGGGCGAGGTGTGTGTTTTTTTTTTTTTTAAAGAGAGAGGGGAGGGGAGGGGAGGAAACATTGATCTGTTGCCTCCCATATGTGGCCAGACCAGGGATAGAACCCACAACCAAGGTATGTGCCCTGACCAGGAATTGAACCCACATTTTGGTGTGTGGGATGATGCTCTAACTCACTGAGCCACCCGGCCAGGGCGAGGTGTGTGTTTTTTAAAGGATGTCCTCTGACATTGAAAATAGTACTAGTATTCTATGGGCAAGAGGAAAAAAGAAAGATGATCCTGTTTTTTGTGAACTGTGGCTGTCATGGGAGGTAGAGTAGAAGGTAAGAAGTGTCCCCTTGAGAAGCCCACGAACCCCACTTACTTCCACAGCTTGATGAGGTTGTCACAGCCGCCTGAGGCAAATTTCTTGGTGTAGTTGGGCTTCTGTCCTGATGGCTGGTCTATGAGGCTTCCAGGTACAACAGCAGGGGCCCAGCTGACGGCATTGCAGCCAATCTGTAAGGGGGGGGGGGGGACTTGTGACTTTGCCCTTTTGCCTGGCAATAGAACACTGCTTTGGCAGACCCCAGGCTGGTGGTCATTTACCCTCTAATCCTCAGGACTGGCTTATGTAGGACAGCTGTTTTGATGAACTAAGGATTAGCCACTCATAATTCTCCTTGAAGGATTCCTACCAGGGTGTATATTTTTCAGCAATATGCATTTAAAGTGAGAATTAGGGACTCGCAGGAATTTAACAAACAGAACGTTTTTCAAACATATGAAAGGGCAGATTCAGAAAACCACACACAGTAAATGTATAGCTTAGTGAGTTACTCTAAAGCACTCTTGTAACCATCACCAAGTTAAGAAATAAGACTGCAATTTACCCCGAAAGCCCTGCCATCATGTCCTACTTGAATCACAGTCCCTTTTACCCCATAAGTACCCATTATCCTGACTTGTAATCTTTTTGTTTTAGTTTGTAACCCAAATGTGCATCCTGACACTAAAATTTAGTCTTGCTAAGTTTTTTTTTTTTGTTTGTTTGTTTTTTTTTACTGTTTTTTACATCTCCTAATTTATAGCTTCCTCCTCTGGTCCTTTTATTCTTTATAATTTTTCTGTTGAAGAAATCAGTGTCATCTCAGGCTGGGTTTTGCTGTTGCATACTCAGTTCAACATGTTCCTATGAATTCCTACATTGTGAGCTGGATCCATGATGGGATCAGACTCAGGTTTGACCCCTTTGCCAAGACAACATGTGGTGGTGTATTCTTTCATCAGCAGGCACATGATGTCAGCTTGTCTCTATGTTGTTAGAACCTGTCAATAATTTAGGCCTCTCTTAATTCACTGAGCGTTACAAAATGGTGATACTGCAATTCATTTCTTTGTCATTACATGGAATACCCTAGATAGGGGCAATTCCCCTCATAATATTTGGCTGCCCAGGGGTACAGATCAGATAGGAAAGGCAGAATATGCTTCTTTCAGAATTGGTTCCCTAACTTTCTCCAAAGATGACTGATTCTCTCTTAAATGTATGAACTCATGGATTTAAGCATATGTGGTAGGTTCAGTTCGTTGCAATTATTCTCATTTTTGACACTCATACTGCCCATTTTTGGCACTGGGAACCTGTCCAAGTTGGCTCCTTTGACATAATCCTAGTACTAGTATGTCAAATATCACTTTATTTCTTTTCAATCTGGTATGACAAGACGTACAAGCTCATCTTGTACATTTCCTACTTCAGACCTGGAATTGTCATTTCCTCAAGCGTTTTGGTTTCCTTTAGTGAGAAGCTGTACCCAAGACCATAATCTGGTTCTAAGTATGCTCACTGCCACATAATTATTTATCTTAGAATAATATTGCCAATATAATTACTAAAATCTTTAATAAAGTGTTTACAATGTTCTTCCTATTCTCCTCTGGTTCTTTTTTCTTTTTTAAAATATATCCTTATTGATTTCAGAGAGGGAGAAACATCAATGATGAGAGAAAATCATTGATCAGCTTATTCCTGCACGCCCACACTGGGGATCAAGCCTGCAACCCGGGCATGTGCCCTGACTGGGAACTGAACAGTGACTTCCTGATTCATAGGTTGATGCTCAACCACTGAGCCACGCTGGCCGGGCTCTCCCTGTTTTTATTTTTTTATTTTCGTGGGGGTGGGGAGGAGGTGTTTGTGTGTGAGTGGTACTAACATGAAAATATGTGGATCTTCAGCTGCTCATGTGCCACACTGTTGTTTTTGTTAAATCTAACCAGAGGATATTTTTTCCATTTGAAAGAGTAAAAGGGAGGGGAGGGGGGTAGAATGAGAAAGAGAGAGATAGAAACAGCGATGTGAGAGAGAAACATTGATTGGTTGCCTCCTGCATGTGCCCCAATCGAGGCTGGGAATTGAACCTGCAACCCTTCAGTGTGTGGACCCACACTAACCACTGATACACACAGGCCTGGGCTGCCACAGCATTTTGACAGTTGTACTCTATCTGCCTTAGCAGAGCACAATGGCCAATATATCCTATACTCTGCCTTCTAACCCTCATTTAGTCTTAGTTCTCTACCATAAACTGTGTATTTATATAGGCATACCTTGGAGATATTGCAGATGTGGTTCAGACCACTGCTATAAAGTATCAAAATAAAGTGAGCTGTAATCTTTTTGCTGGTGGAATCTTGCCTTTAATTTGTAAAAAGCACAATATCAGCGAAGTGCAATAAAACGAGGTATGCGTGTATAAATGTCTTTCTAGTCATTTTTGTTGTCTGAAGCTTATTTTCTAGTAGACACACATCGATTGGTTGTCTCAAGAAGGGCTCATGAAAACAGTAATTCTTGAGTTCTTGTATACTAACAACTTTTTATTCTCCAAAATAAAAGTTTAAAAACAGCTTTGAGGTATACCTGACATTAACTGCACATAAAGTACACAATTTGATGAACTTTGACATAGATATACCCTGAAAAACTAACACTACAATCAAGATAACAAACATATCTCTCTCCCCAGCTGCTGGTAAGGTGCTCCATCCTTCCAAGGAAGCTAAAGAGGCCCTCACTTCACCTGGCAACAAGCACCACACCACGGCCTCCATCTCAGAGCTGCATCTACCCAGCCACTATCTGCACGATGGCCCTTCTCCCGCATGACGATGTGGAGCCAGCGATGGAGGAGAAGATCAATGCCCTCATCAAAGCAGCTGGAGTAAATGCTGAACCTTTCTGGCCAGGCTTGTTTGCAAAGGCTCTGGCCAATGCCAACACTGGGAGTCTCATCTGCCATGCAGGGGCTGGTGGACCTGCCCCAGCTGAGGAGGAGAAAGTGGAAGCAAAGAAAGGAGACTCTGAAGAGTCTGATGACGTCACGGGCTCTGGTCTTTTTGACTAAACTTCTTTTGTAACATATTCAATAAAAAACGGAACTTTGTTAAAAATAAGCAAACACGTCTTTCAAAGTGCAGAAAGAAAAAAACTTAACACTAAGAATATTCCACCTGGTAAAGTTATTATTCAGATTCGAAGGAGAGAGTTTTTTCTAGACAAGCAAAAGCTAAAGGCCGAAACCGGTTTGGCTCAGTGAAGAGCGTCAGCCTGCGGACTCAAGGGTCCCAGGTTCGATTCCGGTCAAGGGCACGTACCTTGGTTGCGGGCACATCCCCAGTAGGGGGTGTGCAGGAGGCAGCTGATCAATGTGTCTCTCTCATCCATGTTTCTAACTCTCTATCCCTCTCTCTTCCTCTCTGTAAAAAATCAATAAAATATATTAAAAAAAAAAAGCTAAAGGAGTTCATCATGATTAAATCAGCCTTATAAAAAGTTAAAGGGACTTCTTTAAACTGAAATAAAGTGTGCTAATTAGTAACAAGAAAACTAATGAAAATATAATCTCACAGGCAAAGGTAAACAAATATATAGTAGCGTTAGTGGACTAATCACTTAGCTACTATGAAGGTTAAAAGATAAAAATAGTAAAAATGACTATCACTTCAATAATTAAAGGATACAAAAGATAAAAAGATGTGAAATGTTACATTGAAAACATAAAACACAGGTGGGGAGAGTGTAAAAATGTAGAGCTTTAGAATGTATTTAAACTTAAGCTACCAACTTAAAACAGACATATATATAGGTTATTATATGTAAGCCTCATGTGAACCACAAAGCAAAAACCTATAGTATATACACAAATAATAATGAGAAAGGGATCCAAGCATGCCACCAAAGAAAGTCATCAAACCACAACTAAGAGGAGAGCAAGAGAAGAAAGGAACATAGGAAGTACAAAGAGCCACAAAACAATAAATGGCAATAAGCACATACCTATAAACAATTACTTTAAATGTAAACAGACTAAATTCAACAAAAGAATAGGTGAATACATAAAAAACCAAAAGCCATGAATATGCTGCTGACAGGGTAATTTCAGATCTAAAATACAGACTGAAAGTGAAGAGATGGAAAAATGGAAAACAAAAAAGCTGGGGGGGGGGGGGGGAAGGGTCACACCTGCAACCCAGGTGTGTGCCCTTGGCCAGGAATTGAGCCCATGACCCTTTGGTATAACATGCCTATACTTATGTTAGACAAAATAGACTTTAAAATGAAGACTGTAATAAGAGATAAAGAAGGGCATTACATAATTATAAAGGTGTCAACCCAACAGATATTTATAATATTTGTAAATATTTATGCACCCAACATAGAAACACCTAAATATATAAGCAAATATTAACAGATCCAAAGGGAGAAATAGGAAACAATATAATAATAGTAGGAGACTTTAATACCCCACATCTGATTTTCTCTGGGTGATACATCAATGGATAGATCACCCAGAGAAAATCAGTAAGAAAATATCAACCTTAAACAACATGTTCAATCAGAGAGACTTAACTCAAATGCACATGGAAAATTTTCCAGGACCTACCACATGTTAGGCCACGAAACCAGTCAAATTTAAGAAGATTGAAATCCTATTAACACATTAAGTGCCCAGTCAGTCACCGGTGACTGACACTGTCCGGAAGACAAAACAGGCTGGGAGCTTAACGTGTTCAACATCTTTTCTAACCACAATGGTATGAACTAGAAATCAATGATGAGAAAACTGGAAAATTCACAAATATGTGGAAATTAAACATCATGCTACTGAACCATTGGTCAATGAAGAAATTAAAAGAGGAAAAAAAAATAACTTGAGAAAACGGAAACAGCCTTGGCCAGTGTGTTCAGCAGTTAGAGTGTTGGCCCACAAACCAAAGGGTCATGGGCTCAATTCCTGGCCAAAGGCACACACCTGGGTTGTAGGTTTGACTCCTAGGCCTGGTGTGTGTGTGTGTGTGTGTGTGTGTGTGTGTGTGTGTGTGTGTGTGTGTGGTGGGTGGGGTGGGTGGGAGGCAACCAAGTGATGTGCGTCTCTCACATTGATGTTTCTCTAACCACTAAGCACACCATCCAGGGCAATTTCCATTTGTCTCAGGTGAGGATTAACAACAATACAAACAGAATACAGTATACCACAGTTTATGGATGTAGAAAAAGTAGTTGTAAGAGGGAAGCTTCTAGTGATAAATGTCTACCTCAAGACACAAAAATATTCAAACAACCTAACTACATCACAAGTACTAGAATAAAAACAAATGAAGTCAAAAGTTAGAAGAAAGGACATAAAGATCAGAAAGGATTTATAAAATAAAGACCAAAAATACAATGAAACTAAGAGCTGGTTCTTTGAAAAGATGAATGAATAAATTCCTAGAAACATACAATCTTACAAAACTGAATCAGGAAAACATGAATAGACCAATAACAACTAATGAAACTGAAGCAGTAATAAAAAAAAACTCCCAGCAAACAAAAGTCCTGGAAGGGATGGTTTCACAGGCAAATTTTACCAAACATTCAAAGAAGAATACCTATCTTCTTCAAACTGTTTCAAAAAATTCAGGAGGGGGGAAGACTTCCAAGCGTTTTTTACGAGGCCAACATTTTCCTAATTCCAAAACCAGATAAAGACACTATAAAGAAAGAATTATAGGCCAATATCTCTGATGAACATAGATGCTAAGATCCTCAACAAAATATTAGCACATTGGATCCAGCAATACATTAAAGAGATCATACACCATGATCAAGTTGGATTTACTCTGGGGTTGCAAGGGTACAATATTTGCAAATCAGCAAATGTGAATAATCACATAAAATGAAAGCTAAAAATCACATGAACACATCAAAAGATGCAGAAAAAACATTTGATAAAATCCAGCAGCCATTTATGATTAAAACTCTCAGCAAAGTGGGAACAGAGGAATCATACCTCAACATAATAAAAGCCATTTTGACAAACCTACAACCAACATCATATTCAATGAGCAAACCAAGTGTTTCTTTTAAGATCAAGAACAAGACAGGGATGTCCACTTTCACCACTCTTATTCAACACTAGAGGCCCAGTGCACGAATTTGTGCATGGGTGGTGTCTGGCCGGCCTGCCCTAATTGGGTGATTGGGTTGGCCAGCCTAGGGAGGGGATGCAGGGGGTTGGCTGGTTGGGAGGAGGGGCCGTGGGCGGTTGGCCAGCTGGCCCCGCCCCCCTGGTCAAACTCCCAGTCCAGGGGACAATTTGCATATTACCCTTATATTATATAGGATAGTAATGGAAGTCCTAACCACTGCAATCAGATAAGAAATCATAAAAGGCATCCAAACTGGAAAGGAGGAACTAAAACTGTCATTATTCACAGATGACATGATATCGTCCATAAAAAACCTAGACACCACCAAAAAACTACTAGATTTAATAAATGAATTTAGCAAAGTAGCAGGATACAAAATTAACACCCAGAAATTGGTGGCACTTAAAAAATATTTTTACTGATTTTGGAGAGGAAAGGAGAGGGAGAGAGATAGAACATCAAAGATGAGAGAGAATCATTGATTGGCTGCCTCCTGCATGCCCCCCACTGGTAATAGAGCCCAAAACCCAGGCATGTGCCCTGACAGAAAATTGAACTGCAACCTACTGGTTCTGAGGTCAACACTCAACCACTGAGCCACACAGGCATTGGTGGCATATTATACACCAATAATGAACTCTCAGAAAGAGAAACTAAGGAAACAATCGCATTCACTACTGCAGCAAAAACATAATAAAGAAGGTTCCTAGGAGTAAGCTTAACCAAGACAGTAAAAGACCTGTACTGGGAAAACTACAGGACATTGAAGAAATAAATAGAGGAAGATACAAACAAATGAAAGTATATACTGCGTTCATGGACTGGAAGAATTAACATAATAAAAATGTCCGTACTACCCATGGCAATCTGTAGACTCAATGCAATTCCTATTAAAATATCAAGGACATGTTCCATAGATCTAGAACAAGTATTCCAAAAAATGTATATGGAACCAAAAAATGACCTTGAATAACCTCAACAATCTTGAGAAAGAACAAAGTTGGAGGGATCACAATACTGAATATCAAACTATACTACAAAGCCACTGTAATCAAAACTGCCTGGTATTGGTATAAGAACAGGCATATAGATCAATGGAACAGAAACAGAGCCCAGAAATAGAACCTACACCTTTATGGACAATTAATAGTTGACAAAGGAAGCAAGAGCATACAAGGGAATAAAAAAAATCTCTTTAATAAATGGTATGGGGAAAATTGGACAGGTGGATGCAAAAAATAAAACTAGACCACCAATTTACACCATACACAAGAATAAACTCAAAATGATTAAAAGGTTTAAATGTAAGTCATGAAATATAAAAAAACCCTAGAAGACATAAGCAATAAGTCTCAGACATCTGGCATAGCCTTATTTTACTGACATATCTTCTAGGGCAAGGGAAACAAAGGAAAAAATAAACAAATAAGACTACATCAAACTAAAAAGTTTCTACACAGCAAAAGAAACCAACAAGGTGGAGGAAGATGGCTGCTGACGGGAAGGCAGACTGCAAGATAGTGTGTGAGTGAGAGAACGAAAGGTGTATGGACGTATAGGGAGTGTATATTTGTGGGTGAGGGACAGCTATACTCCAAGGGACTGTTGGGGATTGCTGGACCGGGTTCCCCTGACCAGGCAGCCTCCACTGCTGCTGAAATCTCTCCCGGAGCAACCGGCTCTGCCGTGGAAACTGCACAATCTTGAAGGGGAGAGTGGCTGTTATTAGAAGACTATACATTCCGGGCCTCTACAATCATAACACCCAGGGAACAGCTGCGAACCCAGGAACACCGGGTTCCATGACTACGTGGACTCAGATGCGCTCTGCACCTTCTCATGGAAAGGTCAGTTTCACCTAGGAAAAGGAGAGAGAGAGCTACATAACCAGGTACCCGGAGAAGAGAGATCATGGGGAGACAAAGAAACAGCCCGCATATGAAAGAAAAGGAGGCATCACCAGAAAAGGAAGTAAATGAAATGAAGGCAAGCAATATGTCAGAAAAAGAATTCAGAGAAATGGTCATAAGGTCGCTGAAAAATATGGAAGACAAATTCAACAATATGTGTAAGAACCAAGAGGAAATGAAGAACCAAGAAGAAATGAAAAATGACATCGCTGCTATAAAGAACTCAATAGAAAGAATCAACAGTAGACTAGAAGAAGCAGAGGACTGCATCAGCGAGCTAGAAGACAAGGTAGAAAAAAATACCCAAGCAGAGCAGCATCTAGAAAAAGAACTTAAAAAACAGGAGGAGAGCCTTAGGGACTTTGGGACAACACGAAACGAAACAACATCCGCATAACAGGGGTGCCAGAAGGAGAGGAAACTGAGCAAGGAATAGAAAACCTGTTTGAAGAAATAAGGACAGAAAACTTCCCTGATATACGGAAGAAAAAACTCACACAAATCCAAGAAGCTCACAGAGTCCCAAACAAAATGAACCCCAAAAGACCGACAGCCAAGGCACATTATAATTAAACTAGAGGCCCGGTGCACGAAATTCGTGCACGGAGAGGGGTTGTCCCTCAGCCCAGCCTGTACCCTCTGCAATCTGGGACCCCTCAAGGGATGTCCGACTCCCCTTCCTAAACGGGCAGTCGGACATCCCTCTCACAATCCAGGACTGCTGGCTCCCAACTGCTTGCCTGCCTGCCTTCCTGATTGCCCCTAACCGCTTCTGCCTGCCAGCCTGATCACCCCCTAACCACTCTGCTGCCAGCCTGTTTGCCCCCAACTTCCCTCCTCTGCCGGCCTGGTTACCCCTAACTGCCCTCTCCTGCAGGGTTGATCACCTCCAACTGCCCTCCCTTGCAGGCCTGGTCCTTCTCAACTGCCCTCCCTTGCAGGCCGGGTGCCTCCCAACTGCCCTCTCCTGCTGGCCATCTTGTGGTTGCCATCTTGTGTCCACATGAGGGCAGGATCTTTGACCACATGGGGGCAGCTATATTGTGTGTTGCAGTGATGATCAATCTGCATAGTACTCTTTTATTAGATAGGATGACATTTCTTTCTTTTTTTTTTTTATCCTCACCTGAGTATATGTTTCCATTGACTTTTAGAGAATGTGAAAGAGAAAGGGAAAGACAGAGAGAAACATCAAAGTGAGAGGAATACTTAGATTGCTTGCCTCCTTCCTGAGCCCTGACCTGGGCCCCAGCCAGGGAGGAGCCTGCAACTTAGGTACATGCCCTTGATCAGAATCTAACCTGGACTCTGCGGTTGGCAAACCTAGACATTATCCACTGAGCCAAACCGTGTAGGGCAGGTTATGACATTTCTTAGCCCTCCAGCAGCGGACCTTCATTTTTTTCTCCAGGAGTGTGGTGGAAAAGCCCTAGATCACTTTTTTGGATTCTTATACCCAAGTTACTAAGAATATTACCAGTGGCATACAGGGAGCTTAGCCAATGAGTGGTCAGAAAAGGTATTTCCTCTGTAGTTCACACCTATCTCCTGTGATCTCCGGCTCCACCCCTGCCAAGGCCTAAAGCCTCCAGCCCTGGGCAGGGACCCCCAGCTGGCTCTGATCGCCCTGCTCTACTCCTAGCCAAGGCCACAAGCCTCTGTTTGAGGCTCAGGCCCTGGGCAGGGACCCCAGCTGGTTCCAATTGCCCACAGACACCCACAGCTGGCTCTATCGCCCGGATCCACCCACGGCCAAGGCTGCAAGCCTCTAGGCTTGGGCTCTGGGCAGGGACCCCCAGCTGGCTCCGATCGCCCACAGGGGACCCCAGCTTGCTCTGATTGCCAGGCTCCGCCCTAGCGGCCAAGGCCGCAAGCCTCTGGCAGAGGCTTGGGCTCTGGGCAGGGACCCCCAGCTGGCTCGGATCACCTCCAAGGGACCCCAGCTGGCTCCGCTGGAGGGCTCCACCCCAAGCCAAGGCCTAAAGCCTCTGGCAGAGGCTTGGGCTCTGGGCAGGGACCCCCAGCTGGCTCTGATCGCCAGGCTCCGATCACCAGGCTCCGCCCCAACGGCCAAGGCTGCAAGCCTCTGGCCAAGGCTTGGGCTCTGGGCAGGACCCCCAACTGGCTCTGATCTCCCCGCTCTGCCCCCATCCAATGCCGCAAGCCTCTGTTTGAGGCGCGGCCCCTGGGCAGGGACCCCGAGATGGCTCTATCCCCCGCTCCATCCAAGGCCAAGGCCTCAAGCTTCTGTTTGAGGCTTGGGCCCTGGTCAGGGACCCCCAGCTGGCTCCAATCACCGCAGGGGACCCCAGCTGATTCCAGTGGCCCAGCTCCACCCCCAGCCAATGCCGCAAGCCTCTGGGCCCTGGACAGGGACCCCAGCTGGCTCCGATCGCCTGCAGGGGACCCCAGCTGGCTCTGATCACCTGTGGGGGACCCCTGCTGGCTCTGATATTCCCCTCTGATCTTCGGCTCCAATATCCCAGTTCCAACAACTGCTCTCCGAGGCTGCAGCCATCTTGGTTAGGTGTATTTGCATATTCCCTTTCTGATTGGCCGGTGGGCGTGGCTTGTGAGTGTAGCAGAGTGATGATTTGCATATTACTGTTTTATAGATAGGATTGGCAAACACCAAAGACAAAGTAAGAATCTTAAAAGCAGCCAGAGAGAGACAGAAAGTTACCTAACAAAGGATCCCCCATCAGACTAGCGACTGATTTCTCAACAGAAGGGGAATGGAATGAAATATACAAAGTCATGCAAAGGAAGGGTCTGAATCCAATAATACTGTACCCAGCAAGGCTATCAATCAAAATTGAGGGGGAAATCAGGAGCTTCACAGACAAAAAAGGACTAAGGGAGTTTATTACCACCAAACCAGCAATGAAAGAAATGCTAAAGGGTCTGCTGTAAAAAGAAGAAATAGGAAGCAAAGAAGGAACACAGGTGTAAAGAATAAAAATGGCGACAAACAAGGACTTATCAATAACTTTAAATGTAAATGGATTAAATGCCCCAATCAAAAGATACAGGGTAGCTCAGTGGATAAGAAAACATGATCTATATATCTGCTATCTACAGGAAACCCACCTCAGAAAAAAAAAAAACTCATACAGACTGATGGTGAAGGGATGGAAAAAGGTGTTTCAGGCGAATAGAAATGGAAAAGAAGCTGTGGTAGCAATACTTATATCTGACAAATTAGATCTCAAAGTGAAGGACATAACAAGAGATAAGGAAGGCCACTTCATAATACTAAAGGGAACAATCCAACAAGAAGAAATATCTCTGGTAAACATATATGCACCCAATACAGGAGCACCCAAATACATAAAAAAACTCCTGGAGGATATCAATACAGTCATAGTAGGGTACTTTAATACCCCACTATCACCACTGGACAAATCCTCTAAACAAAAAATCAGCAAAGAAACATCAATCCTAAAAGACTCACTAGACCAGATGGAATTAATTGACATCTTCAGAACATTTCACCCCAAAGCCACAGAATATACATTCTTCTCAAGTGCACATGGGTCATTTTCAAAGATAGACCATATGTTGGGTCAGAGGCAAAGTCTCTTCAAATTCAAGAAGATAGAAATCATATCAAGCATCTTCTCAGATCACAATGGCATAAAAATAGAAATCAACTACAATAAAAACAATAAAAAATATCTAACACTTGGAGACTAAATAGCATGCTATTAAACAATGACTGGGTTACCAGAGAGATCAAAGAAATAAAAAGCATCATGGCAACAAACGACAATGAAAACACAACAATCCAAAATCTATGGGACACAATGAAAGCATTCTTGAGAGGGAAGTTCATAGCTCTACAAGCCTACTGCAAAAAAAAAACACAAGAAACAATGGTAATAAGTTACCTAACCCTACAACTCAAAGAGTTAGTAAGAGAGCAACAAGAAAAGCCCAGCATAAGCAGAAGGAAGGAAATAATAAAGATCAGAGCAGAGATAAATGAAATAGAGACCGAGAAAACAAAAAACAAAAAAAAACAAAACACAAAAGATCAACAAAACCAAGAGCTGGTTCTTTGAAAGGATAAACAAGATTGATGAACCTCTAGCCAGGCTCACCAAGAATCAAAGAGAGAGGGCCCAAATAAAATCAGAAATGAAAGAGGTGAAATAACAACCAATCCCACAGAAATACAAACGATTATGAAAACATACTATGAACAACTCTATTCCAACAAACTGGTTAACCTTGAAGAAATGGACATATTCCTAGAGAAATACAAACTCTCAAAATTCAACCAAGAAGAATAAAAAAACCCCTGAATAGGCCAATAACTACTGAAGAAATGGAAACAGCAATCAAAAAACTTCCAGCAAACAAAAGCCCTGGTCTGGATGGCTTTACAGGGGAGTTCTACCAAGCATTCAAAGAAGAACTAAAACCTATCCTCCTCAGACTATTCTAAAAAATTCAAGAGGAAGGCACCCTTCCAAGCTCTTTCTATGAAGCCAGCATTACCCTAATCCCAAAACCAGATAAAGACACCACAAAAAAAGAGAACTATAGGACAATATCCTTGATGAACATAGATGCTAAAATCCTCAACAAAATTCTAGCAAATTGGATTCAGCAATACATTAGAAAGATTATATACCATGACCAAGTGGGATTTATTCTGGGGATTTGGATGGTACAATATCTGCAAATAAATGTGATACATCACATAAACAAACTGAGAGACAAAAATCACATAATCACATCAATTGATGCAGAAAAAGCATTTGACAAAAATCCAACACCCTTTCTTGATAAAAACTCTCAGCAAAGTGGGAATAGAGGGATCATACCTCAACATAATAAAAGCCCTATATGACAAACCTACAGCCAACATCATACTCAATGGGCAAAAACTAAACCCATTTCCCCTAAGAACAGGAACAAGACAGGGATGCCCACTTTCACCACTCCTGTTTGACATAGCACTAGAAGTACTAGCCATAGCAATCAGATAAGAAGAAGAAATAAAAGGCATCCAAATTGGAAAAGAAGAAGTAAAACTGTCCTTATTTGCAGATGACATGATACTATACATAGAAAACCCCAAAGACTCCATAAAAAAACTACTAGACCTAATAAATGAATTTGGCAATGTAGCAGGATACAAAATTAACACCCAGAAATCTATGGCCTTTTTATACACCAATAATAAACTCACAGAAAGAGAAATGAAAAAAAAAAAATCCCATTTACCATTGCACCAAAAAAATTAAGATACCTAGGAATAAACTTAACCAAGGATGTACAAGACCTGTACTTGGAAAACTACAGGACATTGAAAAAAGAGATAGAGGAAGACATAAACAAATGGAAGAACATACCATGTTCATGGATTGGTAGAATCAACATCATTAAAATGTCCATACTACCTAAAGCAATCTATAGATTCAATGTAATGCCTACTAAAATACCAATGGCATATTTCAAAGATCTAGAACAAACTCTCCAAAAATTCATCTGGAATAAAAAAAGACCCTGAATAGCCACAGCTATCCTGAGAAAGAAGAAGAAAGTTGGAGGTATCACAATACCAGACATCAAACTATATTAACAAGCCAAAGTTCTCAAAACTGCCTGGTACTGGCACAAGAACAAACATACAGACCAATGGAACAGAATAGAGGACCCAGAAATTGACACAAGCCATTATACGCAATTAATATTTGACAAAGGAGGAAAGAGCATACTATGGAGTCAAACAGTCTCTTTAATAAATGGTGCTGGGAAATTTGGTCAGATACATGCAAAAAAATGAAACTAGATCACCAACTTAGACCATACACAAAAACAAACTCAAAATGGATAAAGGACTTGAATGTAAGATGGGAAACCATAAAAATCCTACAAGATTCCATAGGCAGCAAAATAGCAGACATATGTCGTAGCAATATCTTTACAGACACAGATCCTAGGGCAAGAGAGCCTAAGGAGAAAATAAACAAATGGGATTACATCAAAATAAAAATCTTCTGCACAGCAAAAGAAACCATCAACAAAACAACAAGAAAGTCCACTGCATGGGAGAACATATTGCCAATGTTATTTCTGATAAGGGTTTAATCTCCAACATTTACAGGGAACTCATACAACTTAATAAAAGGAAGATAAATGATCCAATAAAAAAATGGGCAAAGGACCTAAATAGGCACTTTCCGAAAGAGGACATTCAGAAAGCCAAGAGACATATGAAAACATGCTCAAAGTCACTAATCATCCAAGAGATGCAAATCAAAACAACAATGAGGTACCACCTCAAACCTGTCAGAATGGCTATCATCAACAAATCAACAAATGACAAGTGCTGGAGAGGATGCAGAGAAAAAGGAACTCTCCTTCACTGTGGGTGGAAATGCAGACTGGTGCAGCCATTGTGGAAAACAGTGTGGCGTTTCCTCAAAAAGTTAAAAATGGGAAGAAACCAAGATGGCGGCATAGGCAAACACCTGAACTTGCTGCCTCACACAACAACTTCAAAACTGCAACTAAAAGACAAAACGGACATCATCCAGAACCAAAGGAAGGCTGGCTAAGTGGAAATTCTACAACTAGAAGGGAAGAGAAAAGCACACTGAGAATCAGAGGAGCTGCGGAAGTAAAGTGCAGAGGTACGGAGGCCCGCACGTGGAGAGGGCTGGCAACTGAGTAGGCGGCTGGCTTTTTCAATTCGGAGGGAGACACAAGCTCCCGAGTGCTCTGAACTCCAGTTCCGGGCGAGACTCTGGGGACCCAGACTCATACGGGAAGAAACTGGACTGTCTGGCATCGGGCCAGAACTCGAGGGCGGCTTTCTCTCAGAGGTGCTTGCAGCAATTACCAAGGGACACTGAGACCCGGGGCCTCTTAGGGCAGGGCTGACGGGAAGCCATTGCTGTTTGCTCCACCCTGAGACTCTGCCCCATCCAAGCTGTGTGCAGAGGCTTTTGCATATGAATGGCCTGGTCCTTTGAAATCTAAACTTACCCAACAAACTGTAGCTGAGTCAGAGAGACCCAGAACATCCAAAAGATGGCCCAAGGCCCCACAGCAGCTTGCATTGCTTCACAGCTGGGCCTCATCTGGGCACCTCCAAAACCCAAACAAAGAAGAGGAATCTGCAGATCTCTCCATAGCTCCTGCTGGGTGGCCTCAGGCAGAGGCTAAATTAGCACCTCCTTGGAGACCCAAGAGCCAGTGTACCAGGGGTCTGAGTAGGACCATCCAGATTACAACTCCTCAGATCCATAAGGGACACACTCAGGGGGCAGACTCAGGGGGCACCAAAGCCCCACTGAAGTAAGTCTTGCCTCATAAGGGTGTCTCCAGCACAGAAGTTCTCCCATCGTAGACACAGCTGATCCTCAGAGCCAATTGACCTGGAGGTCAATTCCTCCCAGTGATACCAACAACAATCAAGGCTTAACTACAACAAGACTGTGCACACAGCCCACAAAGGGCTGCACCAAAAGTGTCCACCTCAGATAACTGGAGAGGCTGAGCCACTGGGCCCTATAGGACACCTAGCATACAAAGCCACTCTATCAACTCAGGGAAGCAGCCAAAATGCAGAGACAAAGAAACAGGTCACAAATGAAAGAAATGGAGGAAAGCAAATGACTGGATATAGAGTTCAAAACCACGGTTATAAGGTTTTTCAAGAATTTTCTAGAAAAGGCCAATAAATTTAGCAAGACCCTTGAGGATATGAAAAAGGACCAACTAGAAATTAAGCATACACTGACTGAAATAAAAAATAATATACAGAGATCCAACAGGAGACTAGAGGATCGCAAGAATCAAGTCAAAGATTTGAAATACAAAAAAGCAAAAAACACCCAACCGGAAAAGCAAAAAGAATCCAAAAATATGAAGATAGTGTAAGGAGCCTCTGGGACAACTTCAAGTGGACCAACATCCGAATTATGGGGGTGCCAGAAGAGAGCAAGATACTGAAAACCTATTTGAAGAAATAATGACAGAAAACTTCCCCCACCTGATGAAAGAAACAGACTTACAAGTCTAGGAAGCGCACAGAACCCCAAACAAGAGGAATCCAAAGAGGACCACACCAAGACACATCGTAATTAAAATGCCAAGAGCAAAAGACAAAGAGAGAATATTAAAAGCAGCAAGAGAAAAACAGTTAGTTACCTACTAGGGAGCACCCATACGATTGTCAGCTGATTTCTCAACAGAAACTATGCAGGCCAGAAGGGAGTGGCAAGAAATATTCAAAGTGATGAATAGCAAGAACCTACAACCAAGATTACTCTACCCAGCAAAGCTATCATTCAGAATTGAAGGTCAGATAAAGAGCTTCACAGATAAGAAAAAGCTAAAGGAGTTGATCACCGCCAAGCCAGTATTATATGAAATGCTGAGAGGTATTCTTTAAGAAGAGGAAGAAGAAGAAAAAAGGTCAAGATAAAAATTATGAACAACAAATACATATCTATCAACAAGTGAATCTAAAAATCAAGTGAATAAAAAATCTGATGAACAGAATAAACTGGTGAATATAATAGAATCAGGGGCATAGAAAGGGAGTGGACTGACAATTCTCGGGGGGGAAAGGGTGTGGGGGGTGCAGGAAGAGACTGGACAAAAATCGTACACCTATGGATGAGGACAGTGGGGGGGTGGTGTAAGGGGCAGAGGGTGGAAGGGAGCTATGGGGGGAAAAAAGAGGAACAATTGTAATAATCTGAACAATAAAGACTTATTAAAAAAAATAAATCCATGAAAAAAAAGTTAAAAATGGAACCAACAAAATGAAAAGGGAACCTACCTACTATATGGGAGAACATATTCACCATGATACATCTGATAAGGGGTTAATTTCCAAAATACACAAAGAGTTTATATTACTGAACACTAGGAAGCAAACAATCCAATTAAAAAATTGGCAAAGGTCCTTATTGAAAAACATCTTTATTCTCATTCTTGGAAGTTTTCACTCATTCAATTATACTACAGTTAAAAAAATAGGCAAAGGACCTGACTAGATACTTCTCTAAGGACATACATGGCCAATAGACATATGAAAAAATGCTCAACATCACTATTCATCAGAGATATAAAATAAAACTACAATGAGCTAGCACCTCACACCTGCCAGCTACGCTTTGCAGTGAATACGTGTTAGCTATTTTAGAAGGCACCCCATTGCTTTCTTTCTCCTCCTGTTCAGATACCAATACTATGTAGGGATTGTTGGTGGTGGATTCCTCTGCACTAACATTTAAATTTGTGGAAATAGCTTGTTACCCAGTTTTGTTGTGTTGTTCATGAAGTTTTGGTTTTGCTACCTAGTTGTTCTGCTGTTTTTTTAAAAAATATATTTTATTGATTTTTTAAGAGAGGAAGAGAGAGGGATAGAGAGTCAGAAACATCGATGAGAGAGAAACATTGATCAGCTGCCTCTTGCACACCCCCTACTGGGGATGTGCCTGCAACCAAGGTACATGCCCTTGACCGGAATCGAACCTGGGACCCTTCGGTCCGCAGGCCGACGCTCTATCCACTGAGCCAAACCGGTTTCGGCTGTTCTGCTGGTTTTATGTAGAGATGTAGAAAGATTGAAAAACTATGATGCCCCTCCTCCATATCTTGCCAGAAGCCCCTCAACCTATTCATTTTTGCAAATTAGTCAGCAGATGGGGATCAGAAGTCCCCAAGTAATAAGACCCTGAAACAAGTTCCTAGGGTGTTGAGGGTGGGCAGGTTGTTGATCCATGAATTGGGGGAAATTGACTTTAAGTTTCTATCTGGGTACATTTCAGAACTGTTTGGGAGCATCAAAGCTATAACTGCTGAGTAGAGAGAAGGCAGGCAGATTCTAGGGTTCTAACTTTGGCACAGTGCCTTCTCTCAGTCACTTACTTTTTCTGAGCCTCACTTGCCTCAACATAAAATTGGACCAGGACTGCGTGCCTTGCAAATTTGTTAGCTTCTTTTGTTCATAAACATTCGTGAGTTACATGATACACAGTAGGTGCTCAAGAAAATATGAATCCCCCGCTTCCCCCCTGCTCACTCCCAATGTCCACAGTGTTTTCTTGACTATTTCAACCTTAATGTCCAATGACTAGAAGTACAGAAAACTAAATTTCTATGATGCTTTTGTAACACCACTCAGTTCCAGGGGGTCCCAATGACCACAAGGCATGTCAACTTGACATCCACAGCAAAGGTGGCAGGAAGGCAGGCTGCTGCTGCTGCTATCTTGCCAGTGCCCTGGTCTTCTCCAACTTAGGAGCTTGCAAGGAGGAACCAGTGCTAACCCCAGCCTTTGTCTGGCTTCACAGCAAAGCAGCTCAAAGCTGCTCTACCAAGCGTGTCTGATCAGCAGCCCCTCCCCTGGCCCACTGAAAAACAGTGACACTACTCTTGTCCCTCTCTAGGGGATCTACAGGAGACATAGGGCAAGTCAGCAGAGCTACCCTCTGCACGCAGGCAGGGTCTAGACTTACAGTGTGAGCATTGTTGATCTTCTTCACGTCCCACTGGCCCTCCCCGGTGTAGGTCAGCAGGGAGATGGCCCCATCTGAGCTCCCACAGGCCAGGATTAGGCCGTAGTCATGGGGGGCCCAGCACACAGAATTTACTGCAGGAAGGAGGGAGGCACAGTGAGCAAACTTTGATTTTCCAGATTTACCATTTTACTAAATTTCTAAAAAAAATTGCAGGGACCACCAGAGGGAAATTGTAACTTAGTCAATTGAAGAAATTTAAAACCCACCATCTGCTAACATCATTTCCTAAACTAATGTCTACATTAACAAAAAGTAGGCTGGACAATTATCTGAGAATAAAGGCCAGTACTTAAAATGAATAAACCTTAAAAAACTGTATTATCTTTGCTTTTCTCATTTTGCTTTGGACTGGCTTTAAGTCTTCTTAGGGCCTTATCTCCCATGTGGACAACCAGCAAAAAAGCCAACCAAACCCAAGGGATAAACAAGCATCATCATCACAAGGGGAAAAGAATCAGAGCACTAGCCAGAACAGAGGCCTCTCTCACACCCAAGGACCACCCACCCACCTTCTCCGGCCGCACTCAGTGTACCTGAGGAGTCGTGTCCTGTGTGCTCGTGCGTCTTCTCCCAGGTGCCGTTTTCCTCTTTCCAGATAATGACTTTCCGGTCATAGGAGCAGGATGCCAGGATATTGCCATACATGGGGTGGGCCCAGGCCACTTGCCACACTGGTCCTTCATGACTGCAAGGGGAGAGGGTCAGAGGCTGCTCAGATGGGCCACAGGAACCCACAGGGCTCTGCCAGCCCCTTCTGTGGACAGAACTAAATGGCTTCCTTGGCAGGCAGAGTGTCTCAGGACAGAACTGCCTAAGAATTTCAAAAGGGAGACATAGAATGTCACTGCCAAAAGGGAACTTCATTGAGCAGTGAGGACCTTGAGGCCCAGAGACCAGAGAGGCTTTTTTTTGTTGTCGTTAATCCTCACTCGAGGATATTTTTCCATTGATTTTTAGAGAAAGTGGAAAGGAGAGGGAGAGACAGAGACAGAGAGAGAAATATCAATGTGAGAGAGACACATCAATTGGTTGCCTCTGCATACACTCCCTAACCAGGGCCAGAGATCGAGCCTACAATTGAGGTACGTGCCCTTGACTGGAATCGAACCCGGGACCCTTCCAGTCCATGGGCCCACGTTCTATCCACTGAGTCAAACAGGCTAGGATTAGAGAGGCGCCGAAAGTGAGGCAGGACTCTAGTTAGCCTCTCAGTCCCGACCCAGCAGAACCCTCACTTCTCTAATACCTATTGTCATCAGCAGAGTCACTGATCAAACTAGGTTTTGCAGCCACAAGTACTAAGTATCTGTAAAGTGAATCATTTATCCTCCCAAACGGTCAACTTCTTGAGGCGGCAGTATCTGTTTTGTTTTGGTGTTTTCTGCTACTCTTTTAAAAAATTTGCTCAAAAGGCACGTCTCTTATCTTCTGATCTTTGTATGTTCACATGTTAAGTATCATCTGAGCATGTACCCTGTGCCAGGCTTGGTGCCGGGGCCATCTCTGGGTTCAGGGAGAGGTGGGCATCCAGCACATGAGAGGTAGCTCCGCTTACAGCAAGCATGTCAAACTATGCGGCCCATAACAAATATTTTTGCGGTCCAGCCAATATAACAGCATGTAAGAAACGTTTTAATAAAAATTTAGTGACTTAATTTTTACAATATCCTATTATACATAATCCTATCTAATAATAGAGTAATATGCAAACCATCACTCCGATACACTCACCAGCCACGTCCACCAGCCATGCCCACCAGCCACTCAGAAAGCGAATATGCAAATACACCCAACCAAGATGGCCGCAGCCTCGGAGAGCGGCCATGGTCGGAACTGGGTGATTGGAGCCGAAGATCAGAGGGGAAGATCAGAGCCAGCTGGGGTCCCCCACAGGCAATCAGAGCCAGTTGGGGTCCCCTGCAGGCAATGAGAGCCAGCTGAGGGTCCCTGACCAGGGCCCAAGCCTCAGCCAGAGGCTTGTAGCCTTTGGCTAGGGGTGGAGCCCAGTGATCGGAGCCAGCTGGAGGTCCCTGCCCAGAGCCCAAGCCTCGGCCAGAGGCTTGCACCCTTGGCTGGGGGTGGAGTCAGGTGATTGAGCCAGCTGGGGGTCCCTGCCCAGGGCCTGAGCCTCAAACAGAGGCTTGAGGCCTTGGCCAGGGGCGGAGCCAGCTGGGGGTCCCCTGCCAAGGGCTGGAGGCTTTAGGCCTTGGCAGGGATGGAGCCGGAGATCTGAGGAGATAGGTGTGAACTACAGAGGAAGTAGTTCTGACCGCTCATTGGCTAAGCTCCCTGTATGCCACTGGTAATATTCTTAGTAACTTGGGTATAAGAATCCAAAAAGGTGATCTAGGGCTTTTCCATCACACTCCTGGGGAAAAAAACGAAGGTCTGCTGCTGGAGGGCTAAGAAATGTCATAACCTGCCCTACACGGTTTGGCTCAGTGGATAATGCCTAGGTTTGCCAACCGCAGAGTCCAGGTTAGATCCTAAGTTGCAGGCTCCTCCCTGGCTGGGGCCTAGGTCAGGGCTCATGAAGGAGGCAACCAATCAAAGTATTCCTCTCACTTTGATGTTTCTCTCTGTCTTTCCCTTTCTCTAAAAGTCAATGGAAACATATACTCAGGTGAGGATAAAAAAAAGAAAGAAATGTCATATTCTATGAAAGACACATCTTGAAAATGCCTAAAAAAAGTTGTCATTTTTTCTTGGTGAAGGGACTGGAGTCTGTGTTGATTAAAACACCTTGTTGGCTGCGGTGACTGGCAGGCTCCAGCAGCAGGGTGATGGGGCTGGTGCCTTTTCCTGATCAGCTCTGTTGTCTCTCACAAAGGGAGGCCAGACTGCGGCTTAGGCAGTCTGGCTCTCCCCTATGGAGAGCGGGCCTAAGCCGTCAGTAGGACATCCCCTGAGGGCTCCCAGTATGTGAGAGGGGGCAGGCTGGGCTGAGGAGACACCCCCCCCATGCACGAATTTTGTGCACCGGGCCCCTAGTTATTAATAACAAACTACAACGTTCGCTAATGACTGATTACTATAATCGTGTTGCATTCATTTCCCTTATGTGCCTTATGCATAGGTGCACTATTTCTCTCCACTAATACTAGCAGCGAATATTTTAGCAGCCGACTGCCACTCATTAGTCTTGTACTTACTTGTTTGGTGTGTGTAACAGGAAATATTTCACTTTTGGAGAACAACAAAAATAGGCCTCAAGGAAGATGGCTGCCGACAGGAAGGCAGACCGCAAGACAGTGCGTGAGTGAGAACAAAGGGAGAGTGTGTGGTTGGACGGGGTTTGTTGGTGAGTTGAGGGACAACTATACTCCAGGGGACTGTGGGGGATTGCCCGACGGGGTTCCCCTGACCGGGCAGCCTCCACTGCTGCTGGGATCCCTCCCGGAGCGACTGGCTTTGGCACAGAGACTGCGCCATCTTTAAGGGGAGAGTGGATGTTATCAGAAGCCTGAAAATCCCGGGAATCTACAACTAAGGCACCCAGCGAACAGCTGTGAACCCAGGAACACCGGTCCTCAAGTGGTGTGAGCACGTGGATTCGGAGGAACTCTGCACCTCCTCACAGAAAGGTCCGATTTCGCCTGGGATAAGATGAGGTCCAGGCAGGAGAGAGAAACGTGCACGGCGGGAGCTGGAGGATCTAGGGAAGTCTGCGCCCAGAAAAACCCGTGGGCGTTGGGGCTGGAGTGATCCACGAATGTGGAGGGGATCTGCATGGCTGCTAACAGAAGGGAACTCTAAAAAGCAACCCATAGCTGAACTGGGTGCAGAAGGACAGCCTAAGAATTTTAACAGTGTGCTGGCTGCTTAGATCCAAGGGGAAAAAGGACTGCACAGACTTGCGCCGCAGCGCCGGTTTTTAATCTTTAAATCCTTGCTTTTGATTACTAAGCCCAATACATAGGATCACCCAATTGGGGACACTCTAAGAGACTGCAGGGGAAAGTTTTTTGTGTGGAACCTGGGGATCAGAAAGGGGAATAACGACCAGAGAACCAGCTCTGGGGCAGCCCATTCCCCCAAACCGGTATTAAGTGCCACAGGGAAAACAAAATCTAAACACTAGCTAGAGAGGACCTATGGACCCGGAGGTCAATCCAGAAACACTGCCACCCAGGGGTTGAATCACAAACTGACTCTTTTGTAAACACAAATAAAGGAGTATAAGAAATAAAGAAGTATTGCCTGCTTGAAAATCAGGACTGTGGCCTACAACACTGAGGAGCGGTGGAACGCAGGGAACTTCAATATTGTCCTGACTAGGAAACAGGCATGTCAAACAGAACAGTAGAGGAAGTGAATGACCTTCACTACTGCATATTTTTATTTTTTTTCATCCTTTACTTAAGAAACTAAATTTTTTTTCTTTTTTCCTCACTTGATTTTACCTTTTTAATTATTACATTTTTATTTTTAATCAGTATTACTACTACTACTACCACCATTTTACCTTTTATTTTTTAAAAGTATCATTTTATTTTCTCTTTATTTTACTTTGGAATTAGTGTTCTACATTCTATTTTCATCTTTCCTTTAGCATCATTTTACTCTAGCTCAACTTTATCTTTAGCCAACACTCTCTTCCTCACTTTTCCCCTTTTGTTGTCCTGTTTCTCTTATCCTATTCCTGCTTTAGATTTTCCCTATTCCTTCTTTTTACCCTGTTAAAATTTCACCCTACTTATATATCTAATTTCCAATCCCCTGCTCCAAGTCCATACACACCTCTCTCTTCTCTTTCTTCACTATCCAAATTTTTTTCTCTCTCTGTCCTTTTGCTGTTGTTTGCTTGATTGTTGATTATATTGTTTTTGTTTTATGCTTGTTTGTGAGATTGTTTTTCTTTTTCTTTTTTTTGCTTGTTTTCCCTCGCCTTGCTTGATATTAGTTGTTGTTTGTAGTTTGCATTCATCTCTAGGTATTTGTTGCTGGCATTTGTTGGTATTAGTGGCTATTCTATTGGAGTTTTCTCCCCATATAAATAGTTTTTTCCCCTTTTCTTTCTTATTTTCTTTCTTTTCTCTCTTACTTTTTTTTCCTTTTCCCAATTTCATTTTTGCACTCCTTTTCTTTCCTCCCTCTTCTTCTTTCTTTCTTATGCCCTAATTTGCTTTTCTCTGGTGGTCACCTTTATTTGGGGTTATTCGTATCGTGAATACATTTGTGTTCAGTGCCTTGTTGTGTTGTATTTTGTGCCTTTAAATCAACGCAGGAGAGAGAGAACTACATGACCAGACACCTGGAAAAGAGAGATCATGGGGAGACAAAGAAACAGCCCGCATATGAAAGAAAAGTAGGCATCACCAGAAAAGGAAGTAAATAAAATGGAGGCAAGAAACCTGTCAGAGAAAGAATTCAGAGAAATGGTCATAAGGTTGCTGAAAAGAATGGAAGACAAATTCAACAATATGTGTAAGAACCAAGAGGAAATGAAGAAGAACCAAGAAGAAATGAAAAATGACATTGCTGCTATAAAGAACAAAATAGAAAGCATCAACAGTAGACTAGAAGAAGCAGAGGACCGCATCAGTAAGCTAGAAGACAAGATAGAGCAGCTTTTAGAAAAAAAAATTAAAAAGCAGGAGGAGAGCCTAAGGGAACTTTGGGACAACACGAAATGAAAGAACATCCACATAATAGGGGTGTAGAAGGAGAAGAAACTGAGCAAGGAATAGAAAACCTGTTTAAAGAAATGACAGAAAACTTCCCTGATATAGGGAAGAAAAACCCCCACACAAATCCAAGAAGCTCACAGAGTCCCAAACAAAATGAACCCCAAAAGACCAATGCCAAGGCACAATAATTAAATTGGCAAACACCAAAGACAAAGTAAGAATCTTAAAAGCGGCCAGAGAGAAACAGAAAGTTACCTACAAAGGATCCCCCATCAGACTAGCGACTGATTTCTCAACAGAAACACATCAGGCCAGAAGGGAATGGAATAAAATATACAAAGTCATGCAAAGGAAGGGTCTGAATCCAAGAATACTGTACCCAGCAAGGCTATCAATCAAAATTGAGGGGAAAATCAGGAGCTTCACAGACAAAAAAGGACTAAGGGAGTTTATTACCACCAAACCAGCAATGCAAGAAATTCTAAAGGGTCTGCTGTAAAAAGAAGAAATAGGAAGCAAAGAAGGAACACAGGTGTAAAGAATAAAAATGGTGACAAACAAGTACCTATCAACAACTTTAAATGTAAATGGATTAAATGCCCCAATCAAAAGACATAGGGTAACTGAGTGGATAAGAAAACATGATCTATATATCTGCTGTCTACAGGAAACCCACTTCAGAAAAAAAGACGCACATAGACTGATGGTGAAGGGATGAAAAAAGGGTTTTCATGTGAATGGAAAAAAAAAAAAAAAAAAGCTGTGGTAGCAATACTTATATCTGACAAATTAGATCTCAAAGTGAAGGACATAACAAGAGATAAGGAAGGCCCCTTCATAACACTAAAGGGAACAATCCAACAAGAAGAAATAACTCTGGTAAACATATATGCACCCAATACAGGAGCACCCAAATACATAAAAAAACTCCTGGAGGATATCAATACAGTCATAGTAGGGTACTTTAATACCCCACTATCACCACTGGACAAATCCTCTAAACAAAAAATCAGCAAAGAAACATTAATCCTAAAAGACTCACTAGACCAGATGGAATTAATTGACATCTTCAGAACATTTCACCCCAAAGCCACAGAATATACATTCTTCTCAAGTGCACATGGGTCATTTTCAAAGACAGACCATATATTGGGTCAGAGGCAAAGTCTCTTCAAATTCAAGAAGATAGAAATCATATCAAGTATCTTATCAGATCAAAATGGCACAAAACTAGAAATCAACTACAATAAAAACAATAAAAAAAATCAAACACCTGGAGACTAAATAGCATGCTATTAAACAATGACTGGGTTACCAGAGAGATCAAAGAAATAAAAAGCATCATGGCAACAAACGACAATGAAAACACAACAATCCAAAATCTATGGGACACAGCGAAAGCAGTCTTGAGAGGGAAGTTCATAGCTCTTGCAAAAAACAAGAAACAATGGTAATAAGTCACCTAACCCTACAACTCAAAGAGTTAGTAAAAGAGCAACAAGAAAAACCCAGCGTAAGCAGAAGGAAGGAAATAATAAAGATCAGAGCAGAGATAAATGACATAGAGACCAAAAAAAAACAATACAAAAGATCCACAAAATCAAGAGCTGGTTCTTTGAAAGGATAAACAAGATTGATGAACCTCTAGCCAGGCTCACCAAGAAGCAAAGAGAGAGGACCCAAATAAACAAAATCAGAAATGAAAGAGGAGAAATAACAACAGAACCCACAGAAATACAAAGGATTGTTAAAAAATACTATGAACAACTCTATTCCAACAAACTGGACAACCTGGAGGAAATGGACATATTCCTAGAAAAATACAACCTTCCAAAACTCAATCAGGAAGAATCTAAACATCTCAATAGGCCAATAAGTATGGAAGAAATTGAAGCAGTCATCAAAAAGCTTCCGGCAAACAAAAGCCCAGGGCCAGATGGCTTCACAGGGGAGTTTTACCAAACATTCAAGGAAAAACTAAAACCTATCCTCAGACTATTCCAAAAAATTCAAGAGGAAGGAACACTTCCAAGCTCTTTCTATGAAGCCAGCATCACCCTAATACCAAAATCAGATAAAGACAACACAATGAAAGAGAATTACAGGCCAATATCTCTCATGAACATAGATGCCAAAATCCTCAACAAAATTCTAGCAAATCGGATTCAGCAGTACATCAGAAAGATCATACACCATGACCAAATAGGATTTATCCCAGGGATGCAAGGATGGTACAATATATGCAAATCAATAAACGTGATACATCACATAAACAAATTGAGAGATAAAAACCACATAGTCATATCAATTGATGCAGAAAAAGCATTTGACAAAATCCAACACCCATTGTTGATAAAAACTCTCAGCAAGGTAGGAATAGAAGGATCATACTTCAACATAATAAAAGCCATATATGACAAACCTACAGCCAACATCATACTCAATGGGCAAAAACTAAAACCATTTCCCCTAAGAACAGGAACAAGACAGGGATGCCCACTCTCACCACTCCTGTTCGACATAGTACTGAAGTATGAGCCATTGCAATTAGACAAGAGGAGGAAATAAAAGGCATCCAAATTGGAAAAGAAGAAGTAAAACTGTCCTTATTCGCAGATGACATGATATTGTACATAAAAAACCCTAAAAACTCCATAAAAAAATTATTAGACTTAATAAATGAATTCGGCAATGTAGCAGGATACAAAATTAACGCCAAGAAATCTATGGCATTTCTATACACCAAAAGTGTGAACTTACAGAGAGAGAGACTAAAAAAGCAATCCCTTTTACCATCACACCAAAAAAATTAAGAAACCTAGGAATAAACTTAAGGAGGTAAAAGACCTATACGCGGAAAACTACAGGACACTGAAAAAAGAGATAGAGGAAGACGTAAACAGATGGAAGAACATACCATGTTCATGGATGGTAGAATCAACATCATTAAAATGTCCATACTACCCAAAGCAATCTATTGATTCAATGCACTCCCCATTAAAATGCCAATGGCATATTTCAAAGACCTAGAAAGAACTCTCCAAAAATTCATCTGGAATAAAAAAAGACCGCGAATAGCCACAGTAATCCTGAGAAAGAAGAACAAAGTAGGTGGGATCTCAATACCAGATTTCAAGCTGTATTACAAAGCCACTGTTCTCAAAACAGCATGGTACTAGCACAAGAACAGACATATAGACCAATGGAATAGAGAACCCAGATATCGATCCAAACCACTATGCTCAATTAATATTTGACAAAGGAGGCATGAACATACAATGGAGTCAAGAAAGTCTCTTCAATAAATGGTGTTGGGAAAATTGGACAGATACATGCAAAAAAATGAAACTAGACCACCAACTTACACCATATACAAAAATAAAACTCAAAATGGATAAAGGACTTAAACATAAGACAGGAAACCATAAAAATACTAGAGGAATCCACAGGCAGAGAAGTTTCAGACATATGCCGAAGCAATTTCTTCACCGATACCGCTCCTAGGGCAATGGAAACTAAAGAGAAAATAAACAAATAGGACTGCATCAAAATAAAAAGCTTTTGTACAGCAAAATAAACCAACAAAACAACAAGAAAGCCCACTGTATGGGAGAACTTATTTGCAAATGTTATCATTGATAAAGGTTTAATCTCCAACATTTACAGGGAACTCATACAACTTAATAAAAGGAGGATAAATGATCCAATAAAAAAATGGGCAACGGACCTAAATAGATACTTTTCGAAAGAAGACAGAAGGAAGGCCAAGAGACATATGAAAACATGCTCAAAGTCACTAAATATCTGGGAGATGCAAATCAAAACGACAATGCAGTACCATCTCACACCTGTCAGAATGGCTATCATAAACAAATCAACAAACGACAAGTGCTGGCGAGGATGTGGAGAAAAAGGAACCTTCGTGCATTGCTGGTGGGAATGCAGACTGGTGCAGCTACTGTGGAGAACGGTATGGAGTTTCCTCAAAAAACTAAAAATGGAACTCCCATTTGACCCAGTGATCCCACTTCTAGGAATATATCCCAAGAAACTAGAAACACCAATCAGAAAGGATATATGCACCCCTATGTTCATAGCAGCACAATTCACCATAGCTAAGATTTGGAAACAGCCTAAATGCCCATCAGTAGATGAGTGGATTAGAAAACTATGGTACATCTACACAATGGAATACTACGCTGCTATAAAAAAAGAAGGAATTCCTACCATTTGCAGCAGCATGGATGGAACTGGAGAGCATTATGCTAAGTGAAATAAGCCAGGCAATGAAAGAAAAATACCACATGATCTCACTCATTTATGGAAAATAAAGAACATTATAACCTGATGAACAAAAAGATAGATACAGAGGCAGTAAAGCATCAAACAGACTGTCAAATTACAGTGGGAAGGCTGGGGAGTGTTCGGGAGGGGGGGAAGAGATCAACCAAAGGACTTGTATGCATGCATATAAGCACAACCAATGGACACAAGACACTGGGAGGGTGGGATGAGGGCATGGGACAGGTCGTAGGGGAGGCTGGGGGAAGGTCAATGGGGAAAAAAGGAGCTATATGTACTATTATATGTAATACTTTAAATAATAAAATAAAATTAAAAAACAAAACAAAAAAAGGAGAAAAATACACTTATTTGCATTACACTTATTAATTTATACAGTTATTCAGTGTCTGGTAAGTTAATGTTGAAGAAAAAATATTTTTATTAAAATGTTCTATTATTTTATGTTAACTATTACTCATTTATTTCAGCCCTTTGTATTCAGCGTGTCTCTATCAAAATAAACCTATGTTTCTATGAAAATTGAAGCTTTTGTCTTTTTGTGGCCCACATCAACTTAAACCTTACTTGGCCTGTGTTAGCCTTTGAGTTTGACATGCTTGGCTTACAGGGCCAGGTTCTCTCACACCCACTCTCCACTCACCAGCTGCTTTACTTTAGGCAAGGACCATCTCTCTATGGCTTAGTCTCTCTTTTTAAAAAAATATATTTTATTGATTTTTTTTTTTTTTACAGAGAGGAAGGGAGAGGGATAGAGAGTTAGAAACATCGATGAGAGAAACATCGATCAGCTGCCTCCTGCACACCTCCCACTGGGGGATGTGCCTGCAACCAGGGTACATACCCTTGACCGGAATTGAACCTGGGACCCTTGAGTCCGCAGGCCGACGCTCTAGCCACTGAGCCAAACTGGTTAGGGCTGGCTTAGTCTCTTAATGGAGAGATCAACAAGACCTCTTTCATAGGCTGGGCATGAGGGAAATATTTGAAATAATTCACATAAAGAGCTTTCTTGGTACAAGAAAAAGTCCCACACTCAAGGTCCCAGGTTCAATTCCGGTCAAGGGTATGTACCCTGGTTGCGGGCACATAGTACTGCTGTCCCTGTTTACTCCTTCACCCCAAGTCTGTAGGCACTCAAAGTCTCCTCCTCCTCTGGCTGGAACAATAGCACATTTCCAGGCCTTACAAAGGAGCTGCTAATAAAACTCAGTAGGTTCAAATATCCTACACTTAGCAAAGATTTAACCAAGGCAAAAAAATAATGGAGGTCTGAATTTATCCCTCCAATATTTCACATCTTTTGAGAATAAGAAAAATAGCAGAAAGGACTGAGTGGCAGCTGATGCGACCCCCTCTGTCAGGCTGGCAGCCAGGCATCACCCCAGGAGCTCTCTGCTCAGCCAGGGACTGCTGCACAGAAAAAGTGGCATTTGCCTCCTCAGTCACTTTTTTCTGGACACTCAGGAAGAAGGGAATGTCTCCCCAAATGGCTCCTAAGTTGTGTCTTCTTTAATTCAGTTATCTAGCATGTACTGAGCACCTACTTGTCAGGGGTTTTTAAATTCTCTTATACCGTCTGGTGAAGGTTATGGTCCCTTCTTAGAACAATGGATCAAATACATAGAGCTAGGATTAGACAAGAAACCCAATTACATTGAAATATAGTTATGAAAACATTAAAGAACAAATTATGATCCAGTGACATGTGTGCAGGTCTAGCAACCACTATTTTGAGATAGGTACAACTATAATGTGATATGAAAATATCTGACTTGCACTGGTAACATAGGTACTGTGAATACTACTGTGACTTCCAGCTAAATATCAGTCAGTGAAAATAAAGATGATGATTCCCTCCTGCCCCAGTTCACCAACCCCTGAATTCTATCCATGGAACCCTTGGAGATCCATGGGTCCAGGTTAAAAACCCCCATTTATCTGAAAGGCAGTGAACCGAGTGAAAGCAATAGCGATGTGGCCATAAAAATGACAACCAGGATCTCAAGAATCTCAGTGGGGAGGAAGGGTAAACATTTGTAAATATAAACTAACTAGAGGCTGCGTGCACAAAATTCATGCACGGGGGAGGGAGGGTTGTCCCTCAGCCCGGCCTGCACCCTCTCCAATCCAGGACCCCTTGGGAGACATCCCTCTTGCAATCTGGGACTGCTGGCTCCTAACTACTTGCCTGCCTGCCTGCCTGTCTGATCACCCCTAACTTCTCCCCACTGCCGGCCTGATTGCCCCCAAACTGCTCCCCCCATGCTGGCCTGATTGCTCCTAACCACCTCTGCCTCGGCCCTCACCACCATGGCTTTGTCTAGAAGGACACCCGGAAGATGTCCAGTCTAATTAGCATATTACCCTTTTATTAGTATAGATGCCTGTTGTGGACAAACAGGCAGAATTACAGGATTTATATACTCACCATTACATTCTTACATTACCACCTTTCAGTGACACTTAAGTCATGCTGGGTAAACAAAAATGGAAGTTTCTCACATTCAGAAGTAGCTGTAGCTACTGAAGGCTTGCTGGGAGTCTGGGAGCAGGTAGCATCAGCCCATTTTGAGTGTGAGTGGGTGAAGGCTACCAGATAAACTGACTCTTGTCCAAGATCTTCTAGTGAGTACATGGGTGGCAGAGCTGGATTGACTCCTGGATCCATCAGCCCAGGATGCCTACTGAGGGCAGCAGGCTGGTTGGGCCCGAGTGTCTTCTCTGCTAACTGCACTGCAGGGCTGCTCTGCTCTGGCTCTCGGGCTTTCCTGCCCTCCCTGAAAAGCCCAATTATTGTCAGTCCTTGCCCACGGTTGGCTGCACTCACCCCCTGAGGTCTGCGATGAGGATCTGCCCTCCGTTGCGTACATCAAAGATTTTGACGGACCTGTCTGATGAGCAGGTTGCCAGGCGGGTGCCATAGTAGTCCATCTGGGCATCATGCTGCAAAGGGAGGAAAGCTCAGGAACCCGGCAGGCTGGGTGGGTGGGGGCCAGTCACCAGGACAGAGAATCTAGTTTGGACCAGAATCTACCTGAAATTAATCTAACCTCAAAGAATCATCACTATCGGGCAGGAAGATAGCATGTCAACAATCTCACTTCTCTGACATGCAATATCTTTCCTAATGGGACAAGACAAACTATACCCAGCTACTTGTAGACCCTTTATATATATGGGGAGCCCTTTCTCATCCTGTTCTGCAGGTTGGGTATGGGAGAAAAAAAGCTGGCCTAGCCTCCTTCTTCCTCAGCCCCCACTGTGTTTTTGAGGCTGTGAGCTACTGGGGACAACACCTGGAGTTCAACTCAGCCCAGAACCAAGGGCTAATGCTGACCCAAAGGAGCAGGCCTTTGCCTGCCTGTAGACCCCAACCAGGTACTCCATGATGCACATCTGGCCTAGACACAGGGTTCTATTCAGACACTGAGCTCCTTCCTCCATCCATGGCCCTGGATCCATTGTGGACCTTTGTTCCTGGGTTTCCACTTGGCCTTTTTTTTTTCTTCTTTTTCTAGTAGTGTGCCTAGCACCCCAGACTGTCCACATACACCTTAAATGTCACTCGTCCAACCACTGATAAATGGACTTCCAAGATGTTGACTGGCTATCCAGAACCTCTGCCCACAGCCACTTGTCCATCTGGGGCAATGACTCCTCTGAGTCACTACGCCTGCTGCCCCACTGTTTGCTGGCCCTTCCTATTCCAACAGATGGCACTTTCTTCAGCTATCCCACCTTGTGGATTTCAAGAACTATTAGCTGCCACTCTTGTGGTCATCAGGAACAATTATACCCTTTCAACAGAAGCAATCAGTCCATGTGCGTCAACCTTCTCTCCTTGCCTCCCTACTTGAAGAAAACTTCCTGATTCTTCTTTGGAAGTCAGTGCAGGTGTTAAGACAGATTGTCTTTGTAAATGTACTTCTGAAGCACTTCTCCTGGAGAGTGCTATCACACACTTTGGGAGAAAGTAGGGCACAGTACCTAAGAGATTTAAATCCTATCTCCTCAGCTTATCTTTTGTACAACCTTGGGAAAATTACCTAGTCTCCTTGAACCTCAGTTTCCTTATCTTTAAATGGGGCTACTTCAAGGGTTGTTATGAAAGTATTTAGCATGGGATTTGACACTTAGTGAGCATGCAGACATTAGTCATTACTATTTTGCCTTATCTGTTCCTCAAATCGAACCCACACAAGCAGGTATCACATTCATTATTTTTCCCATTTTAACCATGAGGAAATCAAGGCTGGCTCAGTAGAGCCGAGATTGGCTAAGGAGTCTCAGATTGGATCTTCTTTCTGATGGTGCCACACTATCTCCAAGGAGGTGTGATCTTAGAGCTAGACCACAGGGAACATAGACAACTCTGAGAAGGCCCAAAGGAACCACTGGTGGGCAGGAACCCTGGGAGGAAATGCTGTAAGCTGACCTGGGTCTTGCTCAAAGGCTGCCTGGACTGCTTGACCCTGCATGAAGCAGAGTCTGCATCTTTGCTGTGGAAGACTTTAACCTCTGAACCTTCTCCCATAGCCCTGTTGTCTTATACTGAGCCCTGTGTTTGTCTCAGGAAACACCCTGAGTTAATGACTTCTGGTCCAAAGGTCCTTGTCTGGCAGCTCTGTCTGTGGTGGTTCTACCTGGCTCTGCCTTGGGCTTTTGCCAAGCCTGCCCCCTGCCTTCATATTGAGTCATCTTCCTACTCTCTTTTCTTTTAACCCCCTTTTCAATGGGGCTAAGAAGTGACAGCAGGAGAAAGACAGGTGGGAAGACTGTTGTCAATCTCTGTACCTATTCAGTCTACATCCCAGACCCGGTTACTTTTTTGGTCAGAAGACTGAAGGCCTTGAGTGACAAACCAGTCCCAGGTTCCTCCCACCAGAGTGACCAGACTGCCACAGCACTGCTAATTGAGAGGGCATTGCTGGGAGACTGACTATACCCCTGAGGCTACAGTCTGACTGGCAAAGGCTGCAAAGCCACACTGGATTCATGAGTGCTTCCCTCCCACAGAAATGCCCAGATCCACAGCCCGTGAGGGAGGGCTGAAAGAATACTTACAATCATGTCCTCATGGGAGGTGTCCACAGTGTTAATTACTGACACCTAGAACCAGAGATATCATTGGTAAATGAACTGGCGGCATTTAGAATGCAATCATCTTATTAAACCCACCAATCATTTCTAAAGTTAACTGCATTTGTTCATTCATTCACTCATTCAGTAAACATTCAATCCAGTACCTTCTTTTTGCCAAGCACTATGCCAGGAACTGGAGATACAGATAAGAGGCGCTTCTTGCCCCTGACAAGCTTGCAAACAAGTAATCCTAACACAGCAAGATACATACTTTAGAAGTGGTTTACATGTGCTATAGCACCCGAAGGGCTGGGGGTGCTGGACACAAACTGGGACTTAAATGATAAGGAATTTGCCAGGTGGCACAGGAAATCAAAGTACAGTCCAAGCAGAGGGCATACCATGAGCAAAGAGGGGAGATGCAAATAGTCCTGGCTACCTTTGAGGGGGAAGAGAGACCCTGAGGGAGTAATGAGCAGCTTGAGTTCTGGAACACAGCTGCCACAGTCATCACCCTTCTACCCATTCTTCGAGGTCCAGATCAAATTATGCCCGCCTTCTCGAAGATTCCCAGAGCCCCCCTGGCTGTACTTCTCTGAATATCTTCAGCACTAAAATGCCTACAACACTTTATGCTGTTTCTTCTCCCAACTAGAAGGCATGCTACCTGGAGTTAGGGTCTGTGTTGTGTGCAGTTTTGAATCCTCTCAAATCATCCAGCAAAGTGCTTTGCAACCAGAAGGAACTCAGGCACTATTTGCTGAACGAATAAGTAAATGAACAAAAACAAATAGTTTTACTTTGCTCAACCACTACTCTCTTAAAACTCGTGGGAGAGAAAATGACTGAAAAGGTTTCAGTTCGGAACTGATATTTCTTAGCATTTCCCCCATTTCATCTTTTTCCAGCATAAACCCTGCAAGCATAAAATCTGGCTTTACTTTTCAGAAAGGTGGACACTGGAAGAGGATGGCTGCAGAGCAGTTCAAAAGGTACCACCAAGTAAGCACAGGCTCTCTCATCAAATTCAAATTCTAGACTCCCTAAAAAGTGGGCCCCCAGGTCCACAAAGGCAAGCAAGCAAGATAAGAAATCTCCTTTGTGGGCCAAGCTAGCCAGGTCACCAAGTGCTTTCACATGTGCCCTGGGAAGGATGAAAGGCACAGTTAATTAGAGTTGTCTGACAGACTAAGGCAGTGGTTGGCAAACTCATTAGTCAACAGAGCCAAATATCAACAGTACAACGATTGAAATTTCTTTTGAGAGCCAAATTTTTTAAACTTAAACTTCTTCTAACGCCACTTCTTCAAAATAGACTCGCCCAGGCCGTGGTATTTTGTGGAAGAGCCACACTCAAGGGGCCAAAGAGCTGCATCTGGCTCGCAAGCTGCAGTTTGCCAACCACGGGACTAAGGGAACTGAAGAAACCCAGAGGAAAGAACTTACTAAAGTGTCAGAGCTAGTTAAAAGTGGAGCTGGGAAAAGAGCTCCACCTGCTAACTCCCAGCCCACAAAGCATCCCAACCCATTAGGCTGCCTATCTAGAACATAAAGTAGTTGTCACCCTGAATTCCCTAAATTAATGCCTGAGGACTAAGTAAAGCCAGGAAGAAAGTTTACTAGTAGTTTCATATCAGGTCACCAAAGGATCTTAAGAGATAACCAGCATTTATTTTTTATTTGTTAATCCTCATCAGAGGATATTTTTTTCTATTGAGAGAGTGGAAGGGAACGGGTGGAGAGAGGGAGGAAGAGAAGAGGAGCGGGGGGTGGGGGGGGAGAGGGGGAGAGAAGAGAGAAGAGAGACACGCACCCTAACTGGGGCTGAGGATCCAACCTGCAACCCTGGTACTTGCCCTTGACCGGGATTGAACCCACAACCCTTTGGTGTGCGAGCTGACGACACTGGCCAGGGCTAACCAGCATTTATTTTAACGATTGTCACCACCAGCCAGAATTGGAGAACCAAGTGCTTTGGAGCAGCGGTCGCCAACCGGTGGTCCGTGAGGTCTGAAAGGTTGGCGACCGCTGGTTTAAGGAAACCTTTGGAGCAGCGGTCGCCAACCGGGGGTCTGCGGACCACTGGTGGTCCGTGAGGTCCGAAAGGTTGGTTACTGCTGCTTTGGAGAACCTAAAGTGTTTTGGCCCTTGTTAAGTAGAAAGCGGCAGCTTTCAAAACGTATCAGCTCTTCCGAATCAGTGCGTTGAAAATTTAATTAGAAAGAACTGTCTGTCAGAGCACAGGAATTGCCAATTCTCAGCTGAAGAATCAGAGGCTAAGATGAGCAATTTAAACCTAGCCCCCATGCAGAGCAAAAATTAAACCCAAAGTCCTGACATCTGGGCTCACCCAGGTTTCCTAAAACCTCCCGGCACACGCGTGTTCCTGAGAGCACTGGTTTACTGAACCCCCACTCTGTGCCAGGCTCAGGCCAGATGCTTTTATCCATTAGTTCCCATTCAGTCATTCACTCAGAGGAAGTGTGGAGTGAACGAACGATTCCCCAGATTTGAAAAACTGAGGCCCTGCTCTCAGAGACTTAGCTCATCCTTACACGTTTCTTCAAGTGCCCATTATACCTGGGGGCCCTGCCCCTAGCCCCTGGTCCACACACATCACTAAGGAATGGTGAAGAGGGTTAGGATCTCAGCTCTGCCACCTCCCCGCTCTGAGTAAAGTGTCGGTAACAGCACCTACTTTACCGTAAGGACTGTTAGAAGGCTGAGATTATGAACAATGCTTGGCATTTACTAATGGTACAGTAGTTCCTACCATGTTCCTGGTTTTGTTTTTCATTGTTGGGGAAAGAGAAGGAAAGGAAAGAGCGAAAGGCGCGGCCGGCAGAGTTCCGGGCCTCTCCCCGCGAAAGGTGCCGAGAGACAGGGCCGGAGGCCCCCAACCTCTAAGCGGTGGAAGGGAGCTGAACGGCCTGGGCCTGGAGCTTGAACCTCAGCGCGGTCGGCGGGGGACGGTCAGACCAGGCGGGAACCCCGTTCGGCGTCCCGGGCCACAACACTCACCATGGCTGCAGCGGCGGTGGCTCTCAGCCTCGGACGTGGCAGCTCCCGGCGGCGGCTCCTACAGCTCACTTCCGGCGCCGGGCCGGCCGGCAGGGCTGTAGCGCAGGAGCCTCCGGGTAGCAACGCGCTCTGCTCGCACAAGGGTTCCGCGCTGCAGCGCCGCACCCTCCTCTGGGCCCCTCCCCTTTCCGTGAGGAACGCGCGAGACCCACAGTGAGCCTTTCGTTTCCAAGGCTTTAGGTATCTGAAGCTCTAGCCGGTCTTCTCTCTTGGCCAACCCTGCCCCCCCGCCCCCCCGCCCCCCGAGATCCTTACGTGATAGAAGAGATTCCTAACTACAGCTTCACCTGTTTACCTGGGATTCTGGGTGCTGCAACGGGCCTTATGATGAGCAAGGAAGGATGATCAATTTTGGGGGGAGTGGGTAGACTGGTGCTAGTGCTTCCTTGTTGTTAGTCCCTCCTCAGGACCCGAGGCTGGGACCAGGGGCAGAGAAGGCTAGGGGAATGCCCCCTACTAGAGGCTGAGTCCTCTCGCCCTGCCTTTTCCAAGCCATGGGATCCCTGGCTCTAAACTGCCTCTTCCCACAGTTCTGGGACCTGGTGAGTCTGGCCCATTAAGTAGATTTCCTCAGGCAAAGAGGAATCTCAGCCAAGCTTCTGCAGCTAGAGCTCAGGATCCACCCCCGCAGTGTTCCCAATCCTTAGGTCCCTGGCTTTCCACAAGCACAGTGAGAATGCTGCGCTCTGGACAGAGCCTGGGGCTCCCCTCAGGTCTGGCAGCCCTGGGCCCCTCTTGACAAGGAGTGTAGTGACTTGGGTGGAGCCTAGGCTCCCCTTGGGTAAGTCACAGTTCCTCAGTTCCCTCTTCTGTAAAGGGGGCAGAGGGAGAGAACCCTAGCTGGAGATGGTCACTACTGGAGGAAAGATGTTAAGTTTCAGAAAGTGTGATAGATCCAGACCATTAAGGAGCTTTGGAGAAGCCTAGGGGAGTGGGTTTTACAGAATTCAGGGCTGGGCCTCTGGGCAGCAACCCACCTTCTCACCTCCACCCCAGCTTTCAAGACTCCTTATTTCCCCCTAATAAAGACATATTGCCAGGGTGTGAGGGGGTAGTGCTTAGAGTGAAGCAGGGAATAAAGGGGGCAGGGCTCTTGGGTTTCCTGTTTTTCAAGGGATAGGCCCTCCCTGGCCTTGGATCTGTATTTGCATCACTGACCGTCTGGGTGATAAAGTTATCTCCTACATGGCTTGGTGGTTGAGCATTGACCTATGAACCAGGAGGTCATGGTTTGATTCCCAGTCAGGCTTGATCCCCAGTAGGCAGAGTGCAGGAGGCAGCCAGTCAATGTTTCTCACATTAATGTTTCTATTTCTCCCTTTCACTTCCTCCCTGAAATCAATAAAAATATATATAAAAAGTAAAGTCATATCCTTCTCTCTGAGCCTCACTTTTCTTGAGTGGAAAATGGGAACAATGGCATATTAGGTATAATACAAATATATGGGCATAGTTGTTATTAGACAAGTTGGTGTTATTAGAAGAATTCCTTGGTGTAGGCATTGAAGTTGGAGAGATTGGGGATTTGGGACAAGCAATGCAACTATCTTATTCATTAAGGTATTTGCTGGTGGTACTGAACAGCATTATAATATAGAGGTTTTGAGTGCCAATTCTGGCATAAAAACTGCTAGGTATCAGTACTCTATCTCCTAATTACTTGGTGGGCACACCCTCTACTTCTCTGAGCTGCTGTCTCCTGTTAAGTGGGTATTACAATAATACCTCCTCTGAAAGTTGATGTTGGGATTAAATGGATCCTGGATGTGAAACTGTTTGGAAGTTGGATGGGCCTATGGTGATTGATCTGGGGATCAATTCTCCCTGAAAAGAGCTGGGATTTAGTGTGTGTGTTGTGTGCAACCCTCAACCTTTGGACTAACATTGGGGTTTAGGGTGCCAGGCCCCCTTCTGTCAACCTGCCCAGTAGGGGATGCCACTTACATCTTTTGTCCATATCTTCAATCACCTTGCTCTGGTTAATACCAGACCCAAAATCAGGCCATTCTTAGCTTTCCCAATTTGTGCCCCTACTTCCCAGAGTCTCTGCTCCCTGAATCTCTTCCTCCTCTTCCTCCTTCCTTAGGCCTCTTCACCACAAGTCTTGCTGTCTGACACTGTTAGCTGCTCCCCATGGAAGGTTAATGACTCATGGCAGGCTAAACTTGTATTCCTCAAATGGTGGATGTTGGAAAGGTGTGACTTGCTGGAAGGAGAGACCACCCACTGAGCTGTACACCCTGGGGCAAAGTGCCTTCCCCTCCCAGGGACTCAGTTTCCCCCTGAGTTCCGATCCACGAGGGTGGGGACCCAGTTGTCCTTTGGAAAAAGGCCTTGTGATGTGTACGGTGTCAGTGTTTCCACGTGTGCATTTATTGTTATTGCTCAGTATAGTGTTGAAAAGGCAGACAAATCCCATTAATTACAAAAAAGCACAAGCCAGAGATACAGAGAAATAAAGAGTGTACAATAAGAGCACAGTCACTTCCCAGCCCCGATTGTCCCAGAACCCCCCAGAGCCTGGGCAGCTTGTGGAAGCTGGAGGCGGCACCATTTCCTCGCTACTCTGTTATAAAATATGTGCACACAGGAGTTAGCAAAGTGTGGCGACCCCCGAGAGGAAAGGTTCGGAGGGAAAGCACCACAGGCATTACAAAACAGACTTAGGGGGCTGAGAAGGGCAGTCGCAGCCTCAGATATCTTATTTTCAGTGGAGGGGTGATGGCTGATACCCAGGGCCTAGGATCCCCCTCTCCCACTTGGGCAAATAGGATGTCTACATCAAAATCAGGAGAGCTTGCTTTGGAACTTGGGAAGGACCTAGGGATTTCTGCTGTTGTCTGATTTAGGTCTTGGCTCTGGAAGTCCCAAAAGCCTTCAAGAAATGCGCCTCCCCCTCCCCCGCCCGGATCTTCTAATGGTGGGGTCTTGGACACTATGGAGAGAGTTTTGGATGGGAGGCATGTCACAGTGAGCCCAGCAGACAGCCTCCTATAAATAGAACAACAACAGTTCAACAGGGGGCGGGGGGGAGGAGGTCAGGGTGGTGAGAAGGTCCAGACAAGAAATGGCTGCATCCCAAAGGAAGTATCACACAACCACTAGAAACTTTGAATAAAGAACAAAAAAGCAGTTCAGGAAAGGGAGGCAGGAATAAACATTTCTCCAGGAGGAGAATTAGACATACAGACAACTGGGCCATCCATTCTCATAGCTCCAGGTCTGGGAGAAACCCCTCTTTCTTGTCTGGACAAGGGCAGATAAAAGGTCCACCCTAGTACAACCAAGTGGGTGACTTTGGGTCCCAAACTGGGATGGGGGGGAGGGGATTGGTGCCCCTACCTCCCATTGGTGGCCTCTCCTAATGACACCCAGGCCTAGGGAAGAAGTGGGAGTATGAGATGAATGTTGGGCTTCCCTCAAGATTCAGGATGCTCCTTTGTTTCTCCTTACAGAACACTCTTTTAGGGACCCCGAGTGGACAGTACTTACAATGGCAGGAAGATGTTTACACACAGAATGACAGGGCCCAGTGTATTTGAGGTGGGTGGAGGACTTGCAAAATTTTAGTTTACTGGGAAGAACAGATGTGAGAGAATAATCAGGAAATTTTGTTAAAAAAAGAGTGAAGAGTACTTATCCTACCACATGATAAAACTTTATAACATATCCTACCATATAATAACACATTCCATAAAGCAACAATAATTAAAATTATGTGGCTGGTGCCAGATGAGACACCCAGAAAGGGAATAGAAGGTAAATTCCGGAAATAGACTCACCTCTAGCTCAGCTATCAGTGTATGGTAAAGGTGACATTTCAACATGGTTGGGGAAAAGAGTGGCTATTCACTAACTGGGATACCCAGGATAAGACAGGTCCAGAGTCCTTGCATCACTGCAGTCCCTGCCATTGGTCTGGTCTCAGAAGTGGGACAACCTCCCTCTTGCCAACCCCATGCTCTGGTTGGGACAAGGGGCCCAGGGGCCATGGTGAAGGGAGCCATCAAGGCTGCTTCTGATTTAGGGAACGTGCTGCCTGAATTGCGTAAGGAAACCCCGAGGTTTCCTCCCTGCCCACCTCCAAAGGTGGGTGACTCTACAGTCCCAGGGGTCATTGAATGGGCCCTCGGCTCCTCCCTTAGCTGTTGGGGGAGACAAGTTGGTGAGCTTAGACCTAGAACTGAGTCTCCTCCTGGAGCCCTTGTCCAGAGGACAGAAAGGAAGCTAAGTGGACGGTGCAGTTATAGAAAGAAGTATTAGTTACAGGATATATATTTACTATATTCTGTTTGATGTTTTTTTTTGCCTTTTTTTTTTTTTAAAACCACAGACATTTCAGAACCACAGTGCGGGAGTAAGAAGAGTCAGCAATTGAAAGCATTGCATAGTATTAAATGAACAGAGACGGTGAGTTCTTTATTTACAATTATTGTCTAGATAAAAAAATTCATAAAAACAGATGAATGGTCATAAATTATTTACCCCCTAATGGGGTGAACTGCCAAACGTACCCCATGCTGCTAGATATAGGACACAGAGTGCAAGCTTTATGTACTACAGTGAGTTTTGACAAACCCAATCATTTCCTGTGTGTGTGGATGTGTGTGCAAGTGTCAGAGGGAGGGTGTGTGCGTGTGTGCGTGTGCGTGAGCATCCGTCATTCCTGACAAGAAAAGACCAACCCTAACGCGGGGCATTCTCGGTAGCTTCCATGGCTCCCTGTTACCCCAGCTATGATCCACTCAGAAACCCCTCCTGTTTCCCTTGTGTTCTGGCCATGGAATGAGGTCTGGGGCACAGGATTGGAACAAAGAAGCGGGGAGATGGAAAACCTTGAGAAAGGAAACTACAAAATCCCCACGTTCCAAGGCTGCCCAACATTTTCCATGTGCAGGTCTTTCCTCTCTCGGTAGGCAGGAGAGCAGTGGGCTGGCTTTTGGTGGTGTTAGTATTGGAATCCAATAAGCCTATCTGAGGGCTGGTCACCCCTTTGGGGGTGCAGTTTCCTCTGCTGGGTACATTCAGAGACATTTCTTCACGACATTCAGGCGATGCTCTTGCGCAAAGAAGGTCCTCCTTCCAGGAAGATTTTGCCAGGTGGGATGGGCTGACTTGGGGTCCCAAACCCTCAGGTTTCTCCAGATGCAGGCCCTCCCAGCTGACTATGGCTCTTTTCCCGAGTGGCTCTCATCTTGTGTGTGGAAGAATTCTCTGGGCCTGGAGAAGGGAAGGGGCTGGGCTGATGCAGAGCAACTGTGGGCAGGGTCATTATGAGGAGTGGATTTCACAAGCGAGGCGGAAAGTGTTTGGTTTTCCTTGAAGCATGGGACGTCATCGATCATGGTATTCAAAATGTCTTTTGCACTGTACAAGTTTATGGAAAAAGATCGTATGCTGAAAAGTCTCAAAGCAAACTTTGTATTAAATACAAAAGTTCTTTTATGAAAAAAGCTGATACCCACAAAGTGCTTAGCAGTTAAGAGGCTGACATACAATTAAATAAGCTCTTATTAAGTGGGATTACTAGTGCTGTAATTGTCTTGAGGGAAAAATAACCTCCTCTTCTCACCTGTGATACTGTAGGGTTTCAGAATGGCTTTCTGTCGGGAAAGCGACTTGCTGTTAAAAGGCTACAGTATATATTGCGACTATAGGAAGACAATTTGGTTTAAAAATCACACTGAATACATCTCAATATACACATCATAAGGTTTGTTCGGATCTAAATAGTGCAGAGAAAAAGGCTATTCTTCTTCAAAAATAAAAATAAAAGCAGCAAGCCATAATGATCCTCATCCAATACACCAACAGCTCAAATGCTGCAATTAATAAGGAAACAAACCTCTAAATTACTAACTAAAAAAAAAAATCAACACAATAGCATTTATAATATTGCAACACTACCTCAATCTCTATACAGACAGTGCCAAAGAGAACCTCTTCTCGAAATGCTCTTTGTAAACCCAAGTGAGTTTCATTGAGAGAAAAGTCTTCAACAAATGCTTTGCTCCGTCATCCTTGGGCCTGGATGACCCTTAGCGCTCCAAGCCCAGGAAGCCTTCTCTCTCCTCTCCCTTTGTCTACGGAGCACGGAGCACGGTGTTAAAGCCCTCAGGATGGGTACTTGGTTACTTTTGGCTTCTGCCTGAGCCTCCTGTGGTAGTGACATTGTTGAACGGAAATAGCAGGCAAAAATCAGAGCATGGCTATCGTAAAACATCAAGGATGCAATCCAGGGAAGTGTCTGTTGGGCTGAGCTGTTTTTATAGCATCTCAGCCACCAGTGTTCTTAAATCATACAAATAGCCAAAGACATTATCTACAGGTTTGTAAACAAATTACATTCTTCTTTTAGGACATAAATAAGTTAAAATAGAGCAATTTAAGCAGAAACAAGGCAACATGCCGGCAAAGAAACTTTATATATCCATGTATATATATTTATATATATATATATATATTTTTTTTTCTACCTATCTATATGGACGTATACAGTCTTGAGTAAGTATACGTTGATATAGATATAAAGAAATGGATATAACCTTGTGAGTGTCTATGAAGTTCTTCGGTTCCATTGGTGCAAATCTACTAGGCGAGTTAAGCTCTGCAATGTCAAAAAGTTGTTAAATTAACCTATACAACTGAGACCATGCTTTGCAAGCATTTCAAAAATTCACAGACCAGTGGATTGGATAAATAGTCTCAGAAAATAGTCTGTTTGCAGTTCCCGCCTAAGAAAACAAACAAAAACCCTCCCCAGCCCCCCAAAACCAAACAAGCGGAGGACTGGAAGTGTACAGTACATTCATGCAGGGGACATGGCGGCTGGGCGGGCGCATGGCTGGTCCATGTGTGGGCAGGAGCCAGGAAGGGCTTGTTCTGGGAACATCGCTCACGCCCTTAAGCCCCGGAGGAGATCCCGCCCCTTGCCTCAAAGTGAAAAAGAGTTCAAACAGCATCACAGCCAGAAAAAGGGTCTGTTGGGTGGAAACGTTGGTTTTCTCGCCAGTATTTGGTTTCCTGTTGTTGCTCCGTTGCTGCTTGAGTGAGTTGGGATGCCTGGATGGGTGGGTGCCCGGGAGGTGGGTGGCGGCGGGGTCCTCAGCTAAAGCGACGTCTCCAGGCTGTGGATGGGGCTCCCTGGACTTGAAGAGGTAGCTGATTTGCTTGTGTCGGTCGTCAGGTTGATCCCGCTGTCGATGGCGCTGTTGTTCTTATTGAGCGATGACGGCGGGCTCGAGTTCTGCTTGAGCGCGGCATCTTCTTCCAGGTCGGTGTCATCGATGAGGGGGATGTGGGGCTGTGAATCTTCGATCCGGAATTCAGGATGAGCCATGAAATTATGGATGGAGGTTCGAGACTCAGGCTTTTCTAGACCTTCATAGAGAGAGCTACGGAACGCCTTCACGACGCGGATCTGCAAGGGAAGCGCAGGGGTGAGAAGCAGTGCCCTGGTGTGTGTGTGTGTGGGGGTGTGTGTGTGTGTACTCTGGGGGGCTTGGAGGAGGGGCAGGTGGGAGAGGGGTTAGGGCACAGCAAGTGGGTGGAATCCATAGTCTCGGGGTGTTATGAGCATGGACAGGAGAGGGAAGATTGGAAGAGGGGCTCAGGTTATATGCATCCATGAGGTTTTTTAACATTGCTTTGGTTTTGGTCAAAAACCACAATATTAGGACAGGAGGAATCAAGGCCCATCAAAGAGATGATGGGAAACTGGTCAGAGGAAGCATGGTCCACTCTGGCGGGCACCCAGACCTAGGGAGAGACTGAGCCTTGTTAACTTTAAAGCAGGTTCGACCATGCAGCAGGGTAACGGGGCCAGGTGGGAACAGAATAGGAAGGAGGAGAGGCTATTTTTTAAAAAAAGTAATCTTAAAAAAAAAGACCCCACACGCAGTTAAGAAACCATACCACATGGAACAGATAACATGTCATGAACAGAAAAGGAACAGAAAGGAGAGACAGATGGATAAACCGGGATGAGAGAAGACACACGAGGGCCAAACAGAGAACTGGAACGTCAAAACGAAGGCAGCAAAGCAAACCAAAGCCAACTCAGGGCTTTCTGGGGTGCAGAGCAGCGGCAGCCAGAAAGCACAAAGGAGCCGGCGGACGGGTGACATTCGGGAGGGGCGCATGCCACGGTGGGGGTCAGGAACCACACGGCACACACGGACAGACACACGCTACACTTGGAAGCCTGGACAATGTGAACGGAGGTCGTTTGTACCCAACGTTGCTTTCCTTCATGCATTTGGGAGGTAAACACTCGAGTATTGACTCAAAGCCCTGGCCAGCCATTGTAGTTGGCTTTGGGGTTCCTTAATTTGATATTTTTATTTGTGCCTTGAAAACACAAAACCAAAAAACCAGGCCAGACTCAGATGGTCAAGCCCTGCCCTGGGTGGGGTTCTAAGGGGGTGTGGAACTGAACTCAAAATAGCAAGTTCTTTCGTTTTCTGTGTCTCAGTTGGAACCTGCGGTTCTCTGAAGAATGGACGGAGGTGGGGCCTTGCATCCGCCGGGCTAGTGGGAAGAGCACTGGACCTGGAGTCTGAGTCCTAGCTCTGCCACTTCTGGTGCTTGACAGTGGGTGAGCCACACTCCCTCCCTGGCCATCCTCTGTCCTTGCAGGGCGCAGAGAACAGGACCCTCACTTAGAAGAGAGGGGTCCCTCCTCTGGACACCTAGGAGGGGGAGCCATGACTGTTATCTCCAGAGACTGAGGGGACTTGGGACAAAGGTTCTTCCCTCTCTTTTCCCAGCCCGCTTCACAGGGAGCAGCAGCTAGGGGAGTGCAGTGGGGGCAGCATCAGTGCCTCCAAGGAGCAGAGCCTCAGCCGAAGTGGCTGTGGTCCTGAGGGCACCCTGCATGGCCTTCCCTGCAGGGCAGTGGCTGCTCCCACACCAGAGGCCTCTGGGGGACAGAGGACGGGCCGAGTAAACCCAGGGGCAGCTCGTTGGGGGGCAAGGTGAGGAAAGCCTGTCCATGGAAATGAATTCTCTTGATGACTGTGGCTGATGGTTTCAAGTGTCACAGCTCAGGTTTATTTCACTTTTTCATAGGGGAGTCTTTCTAAAGCACATCATATGCTCCTCTGACTTTTAATTTAGAGTACACAGAGAAGAAGTGGACTTTGCCAAGAATCTTTTGGTCTTGTGTAAGATCCCACAGTTTTTATTTTTTATTTTTTTAAAAAGTTCTAGAAATGAAAGAAAAAGAAACAAAATAAGAAAAGAAAAAAAAAAAAGTTCTTTGCCCAGCCGGCATGGCTCAGTGGTTGAGCATCGACCTATGAACCAGGAGGTCATGGTTTGATTCCCGGTCAGGGCACATGTCCAGGTTGCAGGCTCGATTCTCAGTGTGGGGCTTGCAGGAGGCAGCCAATCAATGATTCGCTCTCATTATTGATGTTTTGATCTCTCTCTCCCCCTCTCCCTCTCTGAAATCAATAAAAGTATATATTTTAAAAAAGTTCTTCTTTGATGTCAGCCATCACTTACTAGTTCTGATTTTTCCTTGTCTTCTCAAAAGCATTTCTGTCTTTTTTTTATGTGCTGTTGGCTGGGGACTCTAGGGAACCCTGTCCACTGCTTTAAATAGGAGGCCTCAGGTGCCGAGTGAGAGCCAGCCCGACGTGGTGCATTAGTGCCGGCGCTCCGGGATGGCTATTGGCTGCCCTGAGATTTCTTTCTCCCTGGACTCCATATTTGTGGTTCTGTAGAGATTATTAATATTCGATGTCCGGATAAGTAGTGGGCCATTACACCACTGATTAAGTGCAAACAACAAAAAAGGTTGCAGGCCTCAGTTTTCTGATCTGTGAAATGGGAATACTAATTATCATAGTAGCTGCCCAGCCTAGTGCCCAGAATGTTCTGAGGCTCTGAACTGTAATAAGATTCCAACCGGAGGAGGAGGGATGGTTGCAGGACCCTGTCTTGTGACTGACAACGCAGAGGGGACAACACACAATGAGATGCAGGCCCCTTGCCCTCCCCCTGGCATGGAGACAACAGAAAGAATGAACTGCTCTGGACAAGACTGTGGGGACAAGACTTTTTGGGACACCCCGCCATGGCCATCTCAAGTCTTCACTTCGGTTCTCTCCGCGGCTGAAATGGAAAAAAATATGGGAAGAAAAAAAGCTCTTCCATCTCCCCTTCCTGCCTACCCTGAAGATGGGGTTTTGTGGTATGAGCCGCATGGGGCGTGGGGGGAGGGGAGAGGTTTCAGGCATTTTGGTTTCATCAGCACAAAGGGAGCTGGAGGGCTCTGAGGAAATGCAGAGGCCCTGGTCTGCGATGGTTCGACATACTCGAATGTTTACCCGGCTTCAAGGAAGCCAAGAGTCTGGGATTGATTCACATTCATTTCAGGCTCAAGGTTAAAGACTCACAACCTCTTTTAATTTCACTCTCTCTTGCTGAACTCTGTGTCCAGGGTTCTCTAGCCCTCTAGGGAAACAAACACATGGAATATTCAGAAAGCAGAGAGGTCTAGGGTCCCCCCGTCCCAGAAGCAAGCCATTTTTCTTGTCAACCCAAGACTGCACTAAACTAGTTACCAACATGCTAATGAGAGGTCCAGCTTTCTTTCCTTTCCTAGGTCCCTCCCCTAAGAGATGCACATTCCTTGCCCTAGCAGTCCTCAGAAGCGGGGTCTGGTGGGGGTGGGGTGGGGTGGGGGGGAAATGGGAGCAGGAGAATCTCTGTCTAGAAGGAGCAGCGTCCAGAGAGAGTGGCTGGTCTTGGGGGTAGGCGTCTGAGGTTCGTGGCCTGGCTGGTTTGAAGAAGCAGGACTTTCACTGATGAACACGGAGCCTGCTACAAACGTGCTACGTACAAAGGTGGCTTGAGATGGGTTAGGAATTTGAGAGGAATAAGGCAGAGGAGTCGTGCAACTTGGCCTTGGATCAAAGAGCTGAATGCTGGTTTGTCCTTGATCACCAGTGGGAAGGCCCCCTTCTCCCGTCCCTGCCAGGCTGGGGAGAGTCAAGCAGAGAAACGACTCCCCTGGGCTTGGGACCCCGAGGATTAGCTCTTTTTGCTGGAGGAGGCTGTGGGTGTGAGTGCTGGTTCCAGAGTGGAAATTCAGCCTCTGTGGGCTCCAGGTCTGTGGGCTTGTCTGAGAAGTGCTATGGGGTGGTAGGAAAAATGAGGGACTTTGCACTCAGACCTCTTGCCACTCACTTGCTGTGTGATCTTGGGCAAGTCAGTCCACTTCTCTGAGCCTCAGTGTCTTTTTCAGTTAAATGGATGTATTGGCAGATCCTTCCTCCTCCTATTTCAGTTGGAGGCATATGTGAAGTGAAGGATGTAGGCAACTGTTTGGGAAGATGTTGAGTGAGGCTCAAGGATACGTCAGTAGGGTGTGTTATTAAGTTTCTGGGGGTAAAAGCAAACTTGTTTGTGAGTAAGTCAGGAGAAGAAAGCAAGAAACGAGGCCAGAGTTCCTTCCTGAAGATTCCAGATGCCAGTGGATGGGACTGTCCTAGCACCACATGCATCTGTCTGCCTGGGGCCCTCCATCTCACAGTGGCGCTGGGGGAGGGATGTGTGTGGTGGGGGGAGCAGGTTCCTCACCCCGATGTCATGAGTCAGAAGTCAGTCCAAGTACAGAGTGCCCTGCCCCTGGCCTTTGTAGCCAACTCTTGATAACCCAGGGCACAGTGGTTTGGCTCCTGTCAGAGCACACAGACCCCAGCATTTTCCATGCAGCATGCACATGGCCACCCTCCTCTGCTGGAGAACCCCCAGGAAGAAGACCCTGCTGAGAGGAGGCGGGAGGCAGCCACTGATTCATCTCACCCAATCTTACTCCTGGCCACCTGCTGCACACCTCCCCATGGGAAGAAGGCCTCTGGCTTCTGAAGGGCCCCTGCCTGTTGTCTAGGGAGCCCTCAGAGACCTTGGAGACCAAAGGATGTGACATTGTTATAGAAACTATTTCAGTAAAAGAGGAACCAGGGGTATTGGTTTAGAGTTTGCATTGTGACTATGTTGACCAAAGTGTGTGCACTGAAACCACAGAGGTTGCAATAGAGGGTAGGAATAAAAGATTCTTAAGGAGGCATGATTCCTGGGGGAGAGGCAAGGTGGTGGCTGGGGGAGGGAGCTGTGCCTGACCAGCCCCTTTGAGGTCTCTGAGAGAATGAAGGGTCAAGGGTCAAGGCTTAAAAGCTCCTTTTTTTAGAGAGAGTGGAAGAGTGAGATAAAGACAGAGAGAAACATCGATGTGAGAGAAACACATTGATTGGTTGTCTCCTGCAGGAGCCCGGACCAGGGTCTGGGTGGGGAAGAGCCTGCAACTAAGGTACGTGCCTTTGACCAGAATCAAACCTGGGACCCTTTGGTCTGCAGGCCGATGCTCTAATCACTGAGCCACACCGGCTAGGGTACAGGCTCCTTTTCAAAGGCTGTTCCAAAGTTGGGGTCACCCTGGGATAAAGGGAAAATTGGCTTAGAGATAGGAAGTAAGTGGAGGGTGGGCAGAAATGGGCATTTCTCTGAAGGAGAATTGCTAAGAACTAACTGTCCCAAGACCAGCCTTATTGAATGGCTTTATAAATGACAGAAGAAAAGATGAGAATTCAATTGCTAAGGTTTGAGATGACTGAGGTCTTTCTTTTAGACTGAAAGCTAAGGGGAGGGGATAAGCCAAGGGCAGACTTCCAAAGGCTGTGAGGCAGGAATGTCAGAGCGGCTCTCTTGTGGCCAGTGCAAAGTGCCACACTTCAAGAAGGAGGCTGACCCAAGATGGGACAAAGAACTAAGTGTGCACTCAGAAGCTAGGCTTCTGGCGGTCAGAGCCAGCCAGAGGGATGCAGGTGTCACGGGCAGGGGTGGCAGAAACCAAAGGAATGGAGTCTTCCTCAAGTGGCTCTCTAGGCCAGAACACTTCTGGTCACGGAGCAAGGTCAGAGCTAAGCTGATGCAGAAGTAGGTCAGCTGGGTGAGGGCCTCTCACCACGGGGAGGGCTCTCTAATGCGAAGGGGAGAGGATGGCACCTCATCACTGGCTCTGGTTTCCTGCCCTGAGAAAGCCTGGCAGTGATTTCCTAGTGATACCTCATAGGAATGTGACTCTGGACATCATCGCTCAAATAGGTCTGCACATCACCTTGGCTAGTCTGGCCTCCTCATTACTGTGGTTCTGTGCTAATGAATGAATGAACAAGGAGGGGCTTTCCCACCTTTTCTGCATCCTTCCTGTCATCATGCATACCTGGCAGGACTGCATCCACTGAAAGGTCATGGGACATGAGCATATGCCATCAACAGGCTCTCTGTGGCTCATGCCCCCTGCCAGAGGGCTCAGATGGCATAGTTCCCACCTAGCATACAGGTCCTCTCCTGTGCAGTGTGTTATGGGTGCTCTGTGTTTGGATGGGGGTAGAGGCACCTCATAAAGTATCAAGAGATACCATCTGGAGTCTATGCCTCCTCAAAGAAGTCCAAGGGCTGGCGAAGGGAACACATCGGGGCCATCTGAGAAGACCAGAATAGGGCTCCCTTGCAGTTTGGAGACAAGGAAAGGGAGGAAGATGGTAAACAGACTACTTATTTGTTCTGAGATCTGAGGACATAGGGGTTCAGGCTGGAGATGAGAGACAAGGCCAGAGATGAGAGACCTAGGTAGAAAGTGATGGTGTGAGGTGACGAGCTCGGCAGGAGGGAGGTGATGGAGGGGGTCAGAGGCCCAGGCTGTCGCTCAGGTAAGGAAGGCAGGAAGCCGAGGGCTAGACCAGATCCCTCAGGGCCTCCAGCACCACGCGAGACCTGAAGCTTGGCCCACTGTTTTCTACTCGAGGTCAAGTTAGGGGCCTTGTCCCTTCCAGGAAGGCATCAGACCTTGAGCATGCAGGGAGAGTGGTATGAGGCAGCTGATGCTTTTAGGTGTGCAAGGAGAGAGGGTAGAGTGTTCCGAACCACTGGGCTGTAATCTCCTGGGACCCCAGATGGACTATGACCTCTGACCTACAGTGACCACTCCCTTCGCTGGACCTCACTGTGACTGACTGTGACCCCTGAGGGCCTTGACCCACAGTAACCCTTTGCCTGACTGACTGGAGACTGTGATTTCCCGGCCAACTCTGACCCTTGTCCTTGTGAGCCAGCTTTTTGTCACTGATATGACCCTAGACTGACTGGGACACCTTGTGCCCCCTGGCTGACTGCTCCCTCTTGGCTGCTGTGACCTTGTGGTGCAGGGGGACATTTAATTACCGAAACCTTCCTGGCCGATGATGATCGTTTGACTGGTCCAGACTTTTTGACTACTTGTGACCCTCACGACCCCTTGAATGACTGGTTATAACTCCTGACTCTGACCCCAGCCGACTCTGGCCCACCAAGAGACTGCCCCCCATCACTGGCTATGGTGGCCCCTCAGCCCACTGGGCCTAACCATGACTGGCTGCCCCCCAGGTCCTTGGTGTCCCGGCCCCTGCCCGCCTGCCCGCCCGGCGCTAGCGTCGGTGGTGCCCGAGGCGGTAAGGATTCACACTCACGCCCAGCTGCAGCAGGAGGAAGGCTGGTCGGAGAGGAAAGAGCATTGGACAACGACACGTGACTAGGGCTAGAGAGATTGGCTACGTCCTGGCTCTGGCTGGTGACGGAGGACTGTCTCCGCAGGGCCCCCTGAAAGGAGGCCCCGCTCTTGAAAGTATTGACTACTTCAATCTGCAACGGAGGAGAGAACGAGACAAGTTGCGAGAAGAACGAACACAACAGCTACACGACTGACAGGCGCAATGCCACGAGAACAGCCGCAGCCACGGCAACAATGACGACGTCACTGAAATCAAAACAAAAAGTACCAGACACACTCCAAGGCTCTGAAAGATGTCTGCTTGGTTCCGGCCCATCTGCAGGCCCAGGGTCCCAGGGAGGACCCCAGGGCCCGGCCTTTGCTCTGCTCCAGTGGCTCAGGGGCCAGTGGGCTGGGCTGGGGGTGATTAAACATGGTGTTTGGAAGCAAGAGGGGTGCTTAGTGCCACTTGGGGCCAGAGGTGGAGCCTGAGTGGTTTGGTGGGGGCTCTGGGTGGACAGACTTTGGCCCAAATCTCAGCTATGCCATTTACGAGCTAGGTGACTTTGGGCAAGTCACCTCTTATCCTTCTGAAGGGGCGATGCCACCTACCTGGCAGGATATTCTGTGAGTGGCAAGCACTTGGCCTGTGTTAGTGTTCCTTAAGAGCCAAGCTGGATAGGCACTCTGTCCATTCAAGAAACTACAGTCCCGGTGTCCTGCAACCTGGAGACCTCTGAAAGGCTCTGCGCCGGTTGGTAACAGCCATGTGCACTGAGAGCGGCCCGGCAGGCGGGGTGCCGGGTTCTTGCTGGGGAGGAGCCCAGGCTGCATCCATCAGGTGGCTCTGGGTCTGAAATCTGCCTCTGTCCCCCACCCCAGCTCTCAGAAAGGGCTGCCTCCCCTTTAAACCTCAGTCCCCTCTAAAACTGGAGGAGGCTTACCTTCCTCTCAGGGGGCTGTGAAGGCCAGTGAGATGATGTTTGGGACAGCACACTGTGGGTGTGAGGCAGCCCAGGTGACCTGTTCATTATGTTTATTAAATGAAGTGCTAGGCCACCAGGCAGGACGCAGGTGGGGACTCTGCAACACATCCCAGAGTGGGATGGGGTGGGGGCCATGAACTTGCCAGATGCAGCTCTCCCAGGTGGTCTGGGTAAGAGACTGACCCTCTCTTAGTTACATAGGCTATGAAAGCATGATGCGAACTATAACCCCAACCCAGGCAGAGGGGCTGGCTCCCATGAGAGCCTGCGGCGTGTGGTGGGAGGGCTGCACATTGTAGCACCTGGCATGTGGCAGCGATGCAGTCTCTGTGCTGGGGAAGAAACACGTGTGCTCTGCAGGTGTCTTTGGCATGCATGTGTGTGTCTGTGAGTGAAAACCAAGCTTTGCTTCCCAGAGCTGCCTGAAAACTCGGAAGCCCACTATGGAGGACGAGGATGTGTGAATGTGCATAAGCCCTGGACCTCACAGGTCCTGACCCCGGGAGAATTTGGGGCCAACCCTGGCCTGAAGCTGCCATCTTGGCCTCCTGGGGACCAGTCTCCAGCCTTGGGCTGTCCCTTTTGGTAGCTGTCCTGCAGCTCTGATCCCAGTCCCCCAGCAGCCCTGACTAGAGTCCCTCAGTCCCCTCAGCTCTTGGGTCAACCCCTCCCCTGCTCAGGGGTAACCCCCGACACCCCAGTCCGATCCCTTGCTGGCTGAGAAGGTGATGTGGAACGTTCCTGAGGAGGCCACTGTTTCTTCAGCAGCCACTTGAGAGTGCGTGCGAGGAATGAGGGCATACAAAAAGCTGGTGAGGTGGTGAGAGCAGGACCCTGACCTCTGGGGCCCTGGGAGGTGGTATGGAGCACATTCACTCCATCACCTGCCTGCCCGGCCAGGCGTGGGCCCAGCCCTGGGAGCCTCCTGTACCTGGGTCTGGATCCGATTCAGGCCTCGGAACCATAGGATCTGGCCCCGCCTCAGCTCTCGCTCGGCGTGGTCTATCTCCTCCACGTCCTCGTTGAGCTCCTCCTCCGGGATCTCCTCCTTCTGTGTGAGCCTGCCTGCCTCCTTGAGGAACTTGAGCCTGCTGGTTGGGATGGTGGCGATGACCTGCAGGGGATGTGGCAAGGTCAGGGCAATGGGGGCTGTCCCTCAGTCAGCCTCCTTCCCTCCCTGCCACTCCCTTCTTGCTCTCCCAATCTCCCGCTTCTCTGACCCAATTACCTTGTTACATGTTCAGCTAATTAACTCATCCCAATTCAATTTTAAATCTCTTATTAATTTGCTTTTCAATTCATTCACTCATCCAAAGTCAGGGGGCACAGTGGAAAATCTTGGCTTCTAGGAGTTGGGCAGATGTGACTTTGAGTACACCAGACCTTCCTGGTCATGTGACCTTGGGCAAGTCCATTAACCTCTCTGAGCTCTGGTTTTCCCATCTGTAAAGCTGAAGGCAATTCTCAGGGCTGGAGGGTTAAGCGAGATGGTGTGTCTAAGATGCCAAGCACGAGCCTGGCAGGCCCTCAGGCTTCTGGGCTCCCTCCTCCTGAGGCCTCTGGGTCCTGGGTACCCAACCTGAGCAAGAGGGGCTCAGGGTCTACATACCCTGGGAGAGCCAATTTGGGGATTCTGGGAATGGTTGCCTTTCTAACAAGGGGAGGCAACATGGGAAAGGGTAAACCTTCATTCTTTCTCTTTCTCTAGAGGATTTGTCCATGAGGCTTGAGAGGCAGGCCTGATGGGGGAACCAAGGTGGCAGAGGTCAGAGGCTCCTTGTATCCCCTGGAGGGATAGACGGGCTGACCTGGACACAGCCTCCGGGGTTCCCTGGGAGTTTAAGGTGGGCATTGCCTGCTGGCATCGTACTTAGGCATTAGGAGTCTGCTCACCCAGACACCTTGAGCTCTCTAAGGGAGTGGGCCCCAGTGGAATAAAGATGGCCTGGCCCTGAGGGTGCCCAAGGGATGGGGTTGCTGAGTCAAATCTATTTTATCAACTCTCCCAAGAAGCCCAGAAGTTTAAAAACGTTTCTTTTGAATAAAACTAAACTTTCTTCTTTATCTTCTACTTAATCTCTGCCACTGGAACGTCCCACTCAAGCCTGGGAACAGCTTGGAGGCAAGAACACTGTCTCAGGTCCATTGGGGCCCCCTGCCTGGGTGACAGAGCACCTCAGGGATAAAGCCCTTTTGGCCCAGCTCGGGCGTGTCTCATAAACACCACGTCCTGGTCAGGAGCTTTGAGCTGCAAATTGTGAGCACTTTGATGGGTGTGTGTGTGTCCCAAGAACATGGGCAACAGTAGGAAAGAAGCCAGAAGTTTAAAAACGTTTCTTTTGAATAAAACTAAACTTTCTTCTTTATCTTCTACTTAATCTCTGCCACTGGAACGTCCCACTCAAGCCTGGGAACAGCTTGGAGGCAAGAACACTGTCTCAGGTCCATTGGGGCCCCCTGCCTGGGTGACAGAGCACCTCAGGGATAAAGCCCTTTTGGCCCAGCTCGGGCGTGTCTCATAAACACCACGTCCTGGTCAGGAGCTTTGAGCTGCAAATTGTGAGCACTTTGATGGGTGTGTGTGTGTCCCAAGAACATGGGCAACAGTAGGAAAGGGAACTGGTGGGAGAATGTTCTGGGGTCATAGATGAAAGGCCTGCACAGAGCATCCAGCCCAGTGGTGCCTAAAGCCAGGAGGATCTCAGATGGCCACAGGCACAACACTGAGTAGGTCTGCCACGTGGCAGAGTGGCCCTTATGTTCTCTCGGAGCCTCTGAAGGAGCCTCTCTTTGGTGTGGCTCCAACTACTGATCTCCCATCAGCACCATCAGTAACACCACCTAACTGATCTCCCTTTTTGACAGCTAGCCGCCTGTAGGCTCTGAGCCTTGGCGGGCCATGGCATCCAGTTAGAGTTTAATACCATTGTTCTCATTACATTATTTCTTAGTTAGCTTCTATTTATGACAAGTGATATTGACTTCCCACTCATGTTAGTAATATAAAGTTGTCTTTTGAAATAAATTTCAATGAAAAAAAGCCTGATACAATTACAAGAAACTATTAAGTAAATAACATGATCAGTGGTACCTAGATATATGGCAAAAATCAGAGTGATGATACTCAAATGACAAGCATTTGGGACCTGGGCCAACTTCCATTGCTCAGATGCCCAGTGGCAGGGAGGGCCTTGTCCCGGGCCACACAGCAAGTCCCTGGCAGAACTGGGACCCATTCCTGGGGCTCCCGGATTTCCTGGTCAATGCTCTTTCCCTTCTCCCACTAAGAGGCACTTCCTCTAACCCACTCAGAACTTACCTGGCCCCAGACGAGCTCTCCTAACCCGATGAATATGCACCACATCCACTGGTCCAGCTGCAGCGGAGAGCAGCTGAATGGCTTCCCCCCAAACTGCACGATCACTATCTGGAGGTCCAAGGGAGCAGAGACAGAGACAGACAGAGAGATGGGCCATCAGGGGCCAGGTTGAAGGCCTGGGCTCTCAGGGCACTGCAGGGGGCTCCAGCTGCCCACTGCCCGCTGGCCCAGGTTAAATGGTGGCCTGGCTACCTGAATGGCAAAGGTGCCCAGCACGATGGTGCAGAAGATGGGATTCCGGAAGATGCCGTCAAAGACATTGCGCTCCCCGTGGATCTTGCGGGCATTGATCTCGTTGAAGAGCTGCATCATGACGAAGGTGTTGAAGATGATGGTGTAGTGCTCCGAGGGTGGCGAGTGCAGGGGGGCATTCCTCCCACTGTCGATCTCAAACATCTTCTCACCTGCCAAGCCGAGAGTGCGGGAGCTGGGTGGGGGCTGGGGTGGGGGAAGACCCTGGGCCCTGCAGCAGGGTGGGCAGCCCAGGCATGGAGGTGCGCCCCGGACACGGGGCAGGTAGGCCTGTGCCGTTGGGTGGTCATGAGTGTGAGTGAAGGGGTAACAAAACCCTTTATCTTCTAAGGGAACAAGACCTTGGTGAACTTCCTTCCACTTTTCCATGGAAATCTGGTAAAGGTGGGATGCTGGCTGTGTTATCAGGCGACATTGCTTATAAGAAATGACAGACTCATCTGGACAGCGAGGTCTGGAGGTGAACTAGGGATACCTGGTGGGAGGCCATGGCTTTGGGCTCCCCGAAAAGTGCTGCTTTTTGTAACTGGGCATGTCCCTTGCTGAGACCTTTGAAAGCTCAGGGGGCTATTATAAGAGATATAATTCCCATGTGGAGGCTGGGCTCCTCGGCCAGACTGGCTCGGACGCACCCATGTTGCTGCTTCTCTTACAGCTGAGCTGTCACACGGTGGAGGGCAGAGCACCCTGGTATTGTGTGGACACCCGCTGACGGCGTGCCTATGACAGGTGGTGCCGGGAGGGCTTGTGGCATTTCCTGTGTGAGAAGTGTGCACCTGAACCCAAGACCACCGAGGGTAGGTGCTCTAATGGGGAAGCCAGCAAGTAAGGCAGGGGCTGCCCTCCTCTCGCCCTCGCCTGCAGCTTTTTCTGGGAGTCTCTCCTACTTCTGCCTTCCTGTGGCTTCCTCCAAGGCTTCTCATGTGATCTTCACAATGGCCCGGCCAACACTCCACCTTGGAGATTTCTGGAAGAGGCCTGCCCTCTGAGGAACAGGACCACGCCCCACTGCATCTGTACTCTGAAGGCAAGTGCTCCTTGGTGTTGAAAGTCCAGCTCAAGGAGGCTCACGTGGAGGGAGCCTGCCCAGGCGGGGCCTCCAGCTGGGCCCGACTGGCTGTGTGACCATGGGCAAGCCTCTTTCCCTCTCTGGGCGCCTATTTTCTCATCTATTACCCGGGGGTGGGCTCTGCATGGATCATCTCTGAAGCACTCATGGAAACCAGGCCAGTCTTCGCCCATCTAGACCTGGTTCTTTGCCCAGGCTCCTCCTCAGACTGCATGCCCTTGGGCAAGTCACCTCACCTCCCTGTGCTTGCTGTTAGCATTGTCATGGGGAGTGATGGCAAAGGTGCCTGCCTCACGGAGTGGCTGGCAGCCTAAGTGAGAGTATTGTGGGAATAGCTGGTGGGTAGGCAGGTGTGTAGGAAGCTTCACTGAGGTAACCTTCCACAGGGCGAGGATGACATGTGGGAATGCATCAGAGAAGAGGCCAGTCATTTCCCTCAAAAGCCTCAGGCTCCGCTGGGGCTGGCGTGAGGGGCATTCATCAACACTTGGGCACCACCTCACGTAGGGTGTACTCAGTGTTCAGAGCTGGTGTCCGTGGAAAAAGCCTTGGTTTGGGGTTGGCCAGATGCAGGACAGAACCTGGCTCTGCCCAAGTCTTGCTCTGTGACCCTGAGCAACTAACTTCATCTCCCTGGGCCTCCATCCCCCACTGGCAAACAGGAAGGTGGGTGTAAATCAGAATGCTGGGTCAGTCCCCGGGGTGGGGTGGGGGACTCACCGACAAAGAGCAGTGTGAAGATGAGGGTGAGCTGGTAGACGGCGTGGCCCAGGATGTTCTTCATCATGGTCCGCGAGATGAGGGGCTTGTTGCGGCCGTACGGCTTCCTCAGAAGCAGGGTCTCGGTGGGCGGCTCGGTGGCCAGCGCCAGTGAGGCGAACGTGTCCATGATGAGGTTCACCCAGAGCATCTGCACGGCCTTCAGAGGGGAGTCCTGGGGACAGCAACCGTGGCGAGGGCTGTCATGGGGAGACCGGCCCCACCTGCTGCCACCACGTGCCTGGTGTGGGGCTCAGCAGCTTCCTGCTGGAGCCTTGAGGCCGCTCTGCCCAGTGGGTCTGCCCTTGCTGGCCTGCCCCCTGGGTTCCTGAGCAGGCACAGAGCAGATTCGCTGAGGCTTTCCCGGGAGGACAGCCCAGACCTGCCCACTTTGGCTGTCTTCTTCCCCAAGGACAAAATGGACTCCCCAGGGCCAATGGCCACTGGCTCTCTGGTAAATGCAGCCACATCCTTGCTTGCCACCTCCTTTCATCCCCTCCTTCCCTCCATGAGTCTCACCTCTAGGCAAGGCCACAACGTCCCCCACCATCTCCAGCACAGATTCCATCTCCTCTGTCTCCCTCTGCCCCTCCCTGCTGCCTCTTTCCCCTCAACCATTAATGGTTCATGTCTCTCCTACCCTACCAGCAGTGCCCCAACCCTGTCCTCTTCTCACCACCACTCAATGTCTCTTTATCCTTTACCCCACTTTAATGTCAGCAGTTATTGTGTGTGTGTGTGTGTGTGTGTGTGTGTGTGTATAAAATTCCAAAAATAACATTTTTATGGCAGAAAATTTGGGCAAGTAAGGAATAGCAGAAGCTAAAACTCATCAGTGATTGAACCACCTGTAGGTTCCCGCCGCCCACAGTCTGGCGTGGGTCCTTCCACACCTCTGCCTGAGACTGGGATCACATATTCATACCGTCCTGTGCAATCATGTCATGCAGTCGGCACTGCCCAAAGTTGCTGAATCCATCTGCCCCCCTCCTTCCTCGCACCCTGTGTGCCTTGTCCTTGGCAGCCAGACTCTGGCCTCTCCGTGCCCCCCCAAAGCATTTCCCCAAGGTCATCAGTACCCACTTGTCACAATCGAGGAACACATCTTCCAGCCCATCTCACTGGCCTCACTGGTGTTTGGCCACAGCCTCCTCCTTGCACCCCTGACCCCACTCACCTTTAGCTCCTCCTCCTCTCTGAATGTTCCTTTTCCTTCTCCATCTCCCTCAGGGTGCTTCTCCTCTCCCCCTGCCTCTGAAATCTGTGCTCCCCGTGGCCCCTTCCCTGCCCTGCTCTTTTTCTACACCTATCCCCTGGCTGAGGGGCCCCGTCCTCCCTCACATTGCCCTCTTTCCAGCCCAGCCCCCTCCCTGTGGCTTTAGCCTCATCCACTGGCGAAACACCTCCTCCAGGAAGCCACAGACGCTGAGAGCCTAATAGCCTGAACTGAGCTGTTCCTGGTCCCTCTGTCCTTTCCATGTACCTCCTGAGGCCCCCTGTCTGCACCCCATATACTCACTACCTCCTAGGTATTTATCAGAGCTCCTCCTCCTGCCCGCTTCTCCCACCTCTGCCCTGGCACAGTCACATCCTCAGCTTCTTCCTGCCATCAGCCTTCTCTGATCACATGCACCTTGGGGTTAGGGTCCCCATCTCCACATCAAGGTCTCCATGGCTCTGCCACCAACTCAACCTAAGACCTTAGGCAAACTGATAGTCCTCTTGGAACCTCAGTTTCCCCATCTGGCATCTGCTGGTCTCGAAGAAGCCTTGAGAATTGCCATGTTGTGGGAGTGCCCCAAGCCACCACTAGAGGGAGCATCTCACCCACAAACCAGGAGAGAAGGCCCTTGAGTAGGAAGTGACCCTTTCAGCCAACCCTCAGACTCTCTCAGGGCTTGGGTATTGGGCGCTGCCATGTGTATCCCCAAGGGCTCAGAGTAAAGCAGAGAGGAGCAGTGTTCCCAGCGCCATACGGCTCTTTGGGGCAGTGCCAGCCTCCGGGCCTCTGGGGGTTCCTATGGGCAGGAACTTGTCTGCCCACTTGGCCGCTAGGAGGGGCCAGCCTTGGACTTCGCCTGTTTCCTCCCCGGGCCAGCCTGGTCAGCCCTTGGGGGAGGCAGGAGGCTGTGGGAGCAGTGGCAGGTGCCTGGCCTGTCCATACCCCAAGCCTCTGTTTCTGGCTCTGTAAAATGGGGATCATCACTGTTTCCTGCTGCATGGGGGAGGTGAGGAAGCAGGGGGCTGCTGATGTTGGGGCCTGTGGTTAACTGCCCCTGGGTTCAGGGCCTGGGGCTGCTCAAGACCCAGACTGAGATCCTGACAGACAACTGTCTCTTCCCGTGACAGAGTCCCTGACTCCCTCCTATGGCCCCCAATTGGCCTCAGGAACCCAGGCAAACAGGCCTCACCCGACACGCCCCAGGTCAGAACTAAGGGCCCCTGGGCCCTGCTGGGGCTCCTTGCCCCCCATCTGGCTGCCTGATCCCCCTGGGCCCGGCCCTGCCCCACCCTCCCTCTAGTCCTTTATGTGGCCATGAGCTCTGCCTCCCCTGAGGATAGCCTCTCCCGCCTCCTGGAGCGATGACCAGCGCTGTGCCTGGGTCAGGCAGGTGTGGAAGTGAGGCCTAACATCTCCACTTGCCTGGTGACCTTGGACAACCCTGCCACATCTCTGAGCCTCATTTCCTCTGCTCCGCGGGGCTGGCGCCTGAGGTCTGTACTGCAGTTCCTGGCCCTCAGCAGGCACCACTGATGGGTGGGACAACCTGGGATGCCCTCCCCCAGGCTCCGGCATGCTCTACCCTGCCCACCCCTCGGGGGACCCACCTGCGTGATGCAAGCCCCCGTGAAGGCCACAATCACAGCCACCACATTGACTGTCAGCTGGAACTGCAGGAACTTGGATATGCTGTCATAGACGTTGCGGCCCCACATCACTGCCTTGACGATGCTGCTGAAGTTGTCATCCGTCAGGATGATGTCCGAGGCCTCCTTGGCCACATCTGTACCTGCAATGCCCTGTGGGGACGGGGACAGGAGCCTGGGTGGGTCAACCGAGGAGGCAAGCAGCTCTAGCAACACTGCTCTCATCCCCTACACATCCTCAGTCCTACACAACCCCCACATATATACACGCAACTGCCAGCACAGCCAGATCACACGGCACACACACATGTGCGTACAGACGCATATGCATACACACACACCTACTTCTGACAGACCTAGCATCCTGGGGCCAGCCCTCTCCTTCAGGAAGCCTCTTCCTGCCCCTCCCACAGACCCATTAGTGCAGGGAGCCTCCCTCTGCCCTTCCAGGGGGCCAGGCTGGGCTTTGAGACCACCGGGCACATGAGGTGGACGGTGGGTGGGCTGAGAGTGAGCTGGGGGTCCCGCATCGCCAGCCTGAGGCTGTATTGTCCATGTTCCCCTAACCCCCTGCCCGTGAGCTCCTGCGAGATGCTGCCCTTGGCCCCCGCAAGCCGCTCCTACCATGGCGAAGCCCACATCCGCCTTCTTGAGTGCAGGACCATCGTTGGTGCCGTCTCCTGTCACGGCCACCACCTGCCGCTGCTCGGTGTGGGTGCTGTCGATGATGCCTGTGGGATGGGGCAGGAGTGTGCTCAGGGCCCTGGGATGCTCCGTGGGGCAGGGACAATCTGGCCAGTCTTGAACCTCAGGAGGACCCAGGACTGGGCACAGCCTCCTCACTGGCCTCTGCCCTGCCCGCCCCCAGCCCCCTTGTGGTTCTTCCCAGCTCCAGGGTCACCCATAGCTCCCAGCACCTGCAGGGGATGTCAGGCATCTTAGCCCAGTACTGGCTTGCAGCCCTCCATGGTCTGGGCCTGCTCACCTCTCCAGCACCCTCTCTTCTCTCTGCAACCCATGGCCACCCCAGCAGCCACCCTGGCCAGAATCGCTACCCCCCTGCCTGTCCAGGGGCTCCAGGGTTTTGCCAGAGGCCTACCATGTGCTCCTCCAGCACCACCTCTCTGGGAGGTTCAGTCACACCTGAGGAGGTCTAGGGTGTGCCATTCGCCAATGACCCCTGACCCACTGTACTGGCCTTGATCTCTCTCTAGACATTTATCCTCAATAAAATCCTCAATAAATAACAGAATGAAAAGATGTCATGTGGCCCCTGTCACTGAGCTGGGGCCAGTGGAAAGGATGCGTGAAAGACGTCATTGGGCATGAGTGGAGTTTATGGGCAGGACAGAAATTTGAGTGTCAACCTTGACATGTTGCTCTCTCATTCTGCACATCAAATGTGTCACCAAGGCCTGAGGATCCTGGCTCCGAAATCCCACTGGGATCCTTCCGCTTCTCTCTGTCCCCATCCCTTCTACCTCACTAACCCAGGGCTCCCCTTCCAATCTGCGCAGCAGCGCCAGGGTGAACACCTGAGTCTGAACCTGGCCCCCAGCATCAGCTGAGTCGTTCTCTCACTGCCCACTTGGCCTTGGAGGGGCATCTGCATTCTTAGCTCCGCTCACAAAGTCCTCCATGGTCAGAACGTGCCCATTCTCTGGTCATCTCTTCTCTCAGCCCCCGGCCATCCCTCATCTGTGATTTAACTACAGGGATGGCTCTTGGGCCTGCAGAGCCAGCTCCACTTGGCCCTGTCTTTGCACTGGCTGTTCCCTCAGCCAGCTCCCTGTCACCCACCTGCAGGCTCAGCTCGGAGGCCACTTTCTCTGGGAAGCCTCTGTGACCCCCTTCAGGCCCCCACCCTAACTGATCACTACAGCTCCCATTCGTCCACGTGTCCCCCTGTCCTGAACCTGGCAAACAGCACAGCGGGTGGAAGGAGGGAATGAGTTCTCTGACTTCGGGCACTGTGCTCCCTACCCCACCACCCAGCTTTCTGTGACCACCAAGTTCCACCTGCTTCCAGGCCCAGCTCCAAGGCATGTACTCGGGAGTCGTCCGGCTGCTCCCCAGCTGATCCGCTGCCAAGGACTATCCAGTCTCTGTCCACTTGGCATTTGAGGCCTTCATCCCTGCGGGGTCCCCTGGCCTGCCTGGGTGCTCCTCCAAGGCAGAGGAAGGGCCGTTTTTTCCTCTGAGGCTTCTCAGGCTGGCACTGACATTCCCACAGGCCTCCTACTGTTCCCAGGAGAGCGGGGAGCTGGGAGGACACCTTCTACCAGACCCCTGCCCACCACCTGCAGTGCTGGCATGGTCCTGCCATGCACGGCCACCAGGGGCCTTCCTGCAGTCACATCCCTATCCCGTTTCTCTAGTCCTCTCAGGAGCTGTTCATGCTGTGGGCCACCCCTTCCTCTTCACCAAGCTTCCTTCCTTGCCTCCTGGCCCACTGCTCCTGGCTGTCCTCCACTCTCTGGCTACCACTCCTTGATGCTTTGCCTGTCGCTCAGGTGTGAGGTCCTGGGTCCAGCCGGCTCCTCTGCTCTCCCTGCTCGGCTTACCCCACCTGTGTCTTCACCTCTGGCCAGCTGTCTCCTGAGCCCTGACTCCACGGATATCCATCTGTCCTCCAGACATCTCCACGTGGATGTCAGAGGGCCTTCAGCTCAGCCGAGTTTCCCGTCAAATCTGTTCCTTCTCTCACAACTCCTAACACCTAGCTGCTGCTCAAAAACCACGTGCATGCTGGTGCGCAGCAGGCTCTGAAACAGGTGGAGACTTATGGAATCCTGGACCCGTGTCTGCCTCATCCCTCCACCACATCCAAACAATCGCCAGGCCCAGCCCTTCCCACACAGAACAGTTCTCAGACCTGCTGACTTCCTGTCCACCAGCACTGTCACCACCTGGTCCAGGTGTCACCTCTCACAGCTGGACAATCCTGGTGGTCCCTCTGCTTCCGGGCCACTCCACACAGCAGGGAGTGAGCTTTCTAAAACGCCGCATGTCCCTTCAAGGCCCTCCCACAGTCCCCACCCTGAGCTGACAGTGCAGGTCACTGTCTGGCATTCTAGGCCTTGCATGAGCTGAGGCTGGCACCTCCTTCTCTGGTCTCCTCCTCTGATCTCCCTCTCTCCTCGAGGTCCCAGCCCAGCCAATTGAATGTCTTTCCACACCAGAAGGTGCTTGGAAGTCTTTGCCTCTGGGTTTTCATAATGCAGTTCCCTGCCCTGCCTGAAACACAGGCACTTGCTCCTGGCCCCCCAAACCACCTTCCATGGCCTGTGATCTGACACCAGCAGAGGGTCTCAGATCACCCTTCTCTTCCCCCAGTGAAGCCTTTATTTCTATGTGGGGAAACCAGCTATTTAATATCTGCTGGATGGAACCTGGACCATGATTCCAAGAGGGAAAGGCTATGACTACCAAGAGCAGGGCCCAGCATGTAGTAGATCCTCAATAAGCATTTATCAAGACAATGAGTGAGTGAATGAATGAATGAGTGGCTGAATAAGAAATGGGGATAGAAATTGAGTGCTAGAGTGGGAGGAACTTGCCCAAGGCCACAGAGCAAGTCAGTGGCAGTGCCAGGACCTGTACCCAGGGCTGTGTGACCCTGAAAGTACTCATCATCTGGCCACCTGAGTGGACTCAGCAAGGACACATTCTCTCTCTGGAGGGAGACAGGGAAGGAGAAGGATGCTGGTTGTTGGCCTCAACCGTCAGATTGCTCTTCCTAGGCCATCCTCAAGGTCTCAGAGACCAAGCAGATTAAAGGTCTCAAACTCCCAAGCTCTGGGGCCAGACAGAGCATAAATAAATGAAGTGTGCTGAGAGTCAGAAAATAATGAGTATTGAAGACGGCATCAAACATGAGAGAGCAGGATCTCTATAAAGTCATTCAAATTCACCATAAAAGAGGTGTTGTACCACCCAAGTGAAATACATCTGTGGGCCCCATTCAGTCCTCAGGCCATGAGTTTTGGCTCTAGACAGGCAATCTCACTGCTTCTTTTAGGAACTGAAGCCCAGACAGAAGATTCACAGCCTCCTCATCTCATTATGGCCCTTAGGAGGCCTCCAGGGCTGCAAAGAGGGCGAGATCAGGGTGTCCCACATGTGGGGAGCCCCAGGCAAAAGCCCTTTTGTCCTGGGAAGAAGCTGTAGGTGCCAGGGAGGAGACTGTAGGGGCCTGGCACCTGGGTCTCAGAATTGCCTATGCCTGCCCAAGTCTTACCTTTGACCAGGGTGTGCTTGTCTGTGGGGGAGGAGCGAGCCAGCACCCGCAGCTTTGGCCAGATCTTGTCGATTCGCTCTTGCTCAATCTGGAGAGGGATGCAGGAGGGGGCGGATTGGTGGGGTTGGGGAGAGAAACTGAGGGCCGGAGAAAGGAGGGAGGCGCCTAGAATCACTGGGCTCTTGGCACATTCGCTGGCTTCTGGACAATCATGCAGCACCCATGCCTCCCAGCCCCCCGTCCAAGCTCACACCTCTGAGTGCCCTTTGCACCGGGCCACATACCTCCCCCTTCTCATTGCGGATCCTCTGGTTGAACTCCTTGCCCTCAATGCACAGGAAGTCCTCCCCAGGATGGATGATGCCACACTTGATTGCGATAGCCCGGGCTGTGTTGATATTGTCGCCGGTGACCATGCGGACTGTGATGCCTGCCCGCTGGCACTTTCTGATGGCTTCTGGGACCTGAGTGGGAGGGCAGGAGCCATGGGGGTGGGCATCACCTTGGTCAGGCCCTCCCTGCCTTCATGGATTCAGAGTGAGCCCCGCTCACAGGCAGCGCCACTGTAAGGGGCCTAGATGACCAGGAGCTACTGATGGCACATGGACCATCTCCACCCCTGCTTCTCCCATGGAAGGCATTATTAATCAATTGCAGCACCCTCTGATTAAACCCTGATGTGGCCTCAGAAATCTTCTCTGCAGAGTGCCAGGCAGCTGCTACCTATCAACCGTGATAGCCCACCGCAGGATAAAAACAATGTTATCCAGACCTAGGCAAGGACTTTGAGAAAGCTCCCAATAAACACTCCCTCAGACCTGGCCCCATGAGAGTATAGAACACTCTTCTACTGCACAGGATCTTGTCTCTGCTTTATCCACATGCACATGTCCTGCAAAGTCAATGATAAATATGTTTGTGTATTTTTAGGTTTTTTGTTTTTTTTTTTGGGGGGGGGAGGATTGCATTTGGGGACATTTTATTTACAGAATGTGACACTAGCTTAGAATAAATGCAAATGATTATGTTTCATATAAAATATGACATTTCCCTGTGAGAGTAACAACTGCCTCCTGCCCTCTCTGTAATATTGGGGCCAATCAGGCCAGGCAGAGCTAGCCAGTCCGAGGCCAGCAAGGCCTCACCCTATCCCCTCACCCAGTCCCCAACCTTATGCAGAACTGTGGATGTGGCCAGCAGTTAGGTTGCAAAAACCAGCCTGAAGCTGCCAGAACACAGATCAACTTTCTAGACAACACAGATCAACCGGACAAAACTCTTACCCATGGATAGTGACAGATAATAAAATAATAAGGCGATATTTGGTGCAAAACGTGTTTTTTTTTTGAGCAGGAAAGGACATGTCAAGAGCAGAAAACCCTACGTACTAAGCACTGTAGCACCTCTGGACTGGAGGGGCTGAGTCCCACATCCCACTCCTGCACATCTCAGTGCCTGGGAGCTCACTTCCACCCTGGGGTGTCTCAGGGAGCTGAATCTGCCAAGTCACTGTTGAGAGAGTTTGAAGACTGTTTGGGGCTGAAATGTGCGCCCCCCCACCCCAGCCCAAGATACATTGAAATCCTCACCCTCAGGACCTCAGAATGTGACCTTATTTGGAGGAAGGGTCTTTATAGAGGCAATCAGGTTAAGATGAAGTCATTAGGGCCCGGCCAGTCATTAGGGCCCGGTGGCTCTGGTTGAGCGTCGACCTATGAACCAGGAGGTCCCAGTTCGATTCCCAGTCAGGGCACATGACCGGGTTGCAGGCTCGATCCCCAGTGTGGGCCATGCAGGAGGCAGCTGATCAATGATTCTCTCTCATCATTGATGTTTCTATCACTCTCTCCCTCTCCCTTCCTCTCTGAAATCAATAAAAAAAAATATATAAAAAAGACGAGGTCATTAGCGTGGGCCCTCACCCAATGTGACTGGTGGCCTCATAAAGAGGGGACATTTGGACACGACTCACACACAGGAAGAAGGCAGATGTCAGGGTGATGCTGCTCCATGGCAAGGAGTGCTAGAGATTGCCAGCCGAGCACCGAAGCCGGGGAGGGTCCTGGGACTGGCCCCTCACAGCCTCAGAAGGAACTGCCCTGCCCACACCTTGATCTCGGACTTCTACCCTCCAGAACTGTGAGACAGCACAGTTCTGTTGTCTGAGCTGCCCAGTTTGTTACAGCAGCCTTAGCAAACACAAAGAGTTAGAATGTTGGTACAAAAACCTGACTGTTGATGGCTCCTGCCTGCTGGTCCCTTTCTGCCCCCAGGATTTTAATAACAAGGGTCGACCTTGAAAATATCCAGCCTCTGTCCACACCTTTCTACACCATCATCTCAGGTCAGGGTCACTGCCCAGCCCCTCCTCAGCCTCCCTGCCTCTGGCCTTGTCCCTCTTCCTTCTTTTCCCTCTCTGACCACCAGGAGTGTGACCTGCTGAAGCTCAGCCTGTGTCACCTCCTTCAGGGGCTGCATCCTGCCCCTGGTAGAGAAAATCCAGGCTCCTAAGAATGACCACCTTGTGGTGGAGCGAGGAACAAATGGCATGAGAGGCAGATCAGGTCCTGATAAGGAGGCCTCTCCAGCTACGAGTTCCCTAAGAGACCTGCTCTGTGGTGGCAGGTAGTGATCTCCCCGTCATTGAGGTACTAGCACAGGTGAGCTGACCATGGCCTCTTCGAGCTGTATTTCCAGGGTCAAGGAGGAGCCTTCTGGGGCCTATTCAGGGATGGGGGTCACATGAGCAAGTTCTCTGCCTTGTGCCACAGTGGCTGCTCACATAAGCAAATGTGACCTCTTTTTATGGAGCCGGAGGGACTGGGGATATGGAACGTCCACATCCTGTTTACATAATGTATCGTGTCCTCACAATGGCTGTAGCTGGGGCTGCAGACCCCGCTGTCTCCTGTCCCAGAGGATAGGGAGGAGCCACTGTTCTTTTGGGAACGCGTACCTTATGTGGCTCCTGCCCTAAAAGAAATAATTTAGGTTATATTTGTTTCAAAGAAACTTGAGGTCTTGGAGTTGGAAGGAGCTATAGGTTGTGACTCTGACCTATATTCATTGCCTAGATCTCCCCCCGGGGTTCCCGACAGATGGCCGGCCAGCCTCTGCTTGCACGCCTCTGATGACAGGGTGCTCACTGCTGCCCCGGCTGATTGCTGCACAGCGGAACAAGTCTATCGTGTCCTTCCACATTTTTCACATAATTGTCCTGTACTCTTGCATGGAGGCAGGGTCTTTGGTAAAGATCTGCATCAAGGGCTCTGGGAGCACAGAGGAGGATGCTGTTACTTTAGAATGAGGTGGGTGGGGAAAAGAAATCTGGGAGAGCTTCCTGGAAGAGAGCTGCTTCTGCTCAGCCAACACTAACCGAGGCTCCAGTGCCTGGCACACTGCCTTGGCCGTGGTCCTGGCTGCAGAAGATTATCCCATGAGGTGCACAGGCAGGGAGTGTGGAAGGGTGCTGCAGATGAACTGCTGCGGGTGGCCTGGGGGGGCTGAGGCTGAGGGAGGGCCATGAGGCTGGAGAGGGGCCTGAGGTCCAAAGGTGCTCGAACCAGAGTCTTGCTCCTTCGGGCCTGGGAGCCACGGCAAATTCTGAACTGGGAAGGTTATTGGTGCCATGTTTTAGAAAGACTTCTGCTTTCAAGACTGCCTCAGGGAGCTAAACTGCCTACCTGGAACCCCATTCTCTGGGTCTCCCCTAAATAGGTCCGCTGGGGAGAAAAAGGAGGAGGCTAATTATTATGGCCCCACACTTTTCTCTGTGCAGTGGAAGCTTCCCTGCTTCAGGATAGAGGGAGGGCTTAGGGCTTTGCCCTGGGTGCCCACCTCAGCCTTGGTTTCCTCTTCTGTGAAATGGGGATGACAGTCTCCACCCTTCAGCGAGGCTGCAGAGTTCTGTGACAAGGGCCGAACAGCACCAAGCACAGGGCCTGCAGATGCTGGTGACGAGAACGCATCTGCATCCACACCCCAGTCTTCCTTGCTTACGTTGTTCTGCTGGGGGCGGGGAGGGGTGCGAGGGGGTGTGGGTGCAGATGCAGTGCGGGTGGGGTACAGTGGGCATCTGGGCATGAGGAGGAGCCGGTGTTAGGTAGTGGTATGGATGGGCACCCCATTAGGGGCTTGTGACCTGCCTCAAATGTGGGGGTGTTTGAGACAGACCTGGAAACACCTGAGGAGCCCCCTGGCCACCTGAGATACTCCACTTCCTTCCTGGGCAGTGGCCCTCCTAACTGGACGCCTTGGTTGTGCATCAGCTGGGCCTGCTTCATGCTTTTGTGTGCTGGGCGTCTACACTTCCCCTTCACCAGACATTTCCTTAGGCTTTGGGCTCTGGAGGGTGGGTGCTGCCCATTGCTCGGAACCCTCCAGAGGGCCTGGCACAGAGAAGGTGCTCTGTAAACGCGGGGCATTGTGAGCCAGCTCTGTGCTTAAGTCCCTTGAAGTCTGAGCTGGGACATGTGATTTTATACATGGCCAGATGAATGCATTTGGATGGGGATTTGCAAACCCTTCACAAATCAGCTCCAAGATCCATTTCTAGCCTTTGTTTCTTATAAACCCGATTGGGGTATTCACTAGTTTCCAACACTTAGCAACCCTTCCCACCTCCTTGCCTTTGCCTGTGCTGCGCCCTCTGCCTGGATGGCCCATCTTTCATGGGAAATGCTCTCTACTCATACGCCATCCTTGCTTTCTCCAACCCAAGGGCACACTTCCTTCAGCTCTCTCAGTACTTCCTCCTATTGCTCACTCATTCACTTATTTGGCAAACAGCTATTGAACATTTAATGGTTCTGGGCATGGAGGATTTGGAGATGATTAAAACTCAAGCCCCAGGGACATCAATCTGCCTGAAATATGCTTTCTACATAGATAAAATAGCTATAAAACTTAAAAAAGATTCCTTCTTTTGCTAAAATTATCCTAAATATTTCTCACCGAGGAAGAACAGCCAGGAAATGGGCGCTTCCTGTTTTCATTAAATAAAGGCTTTAAACATCTGCTGTTTCTGGTGACAGCCGGTTGTCTGTGACTCCAAGGGCTCCCACACCCCCGGATAACCCAGCCAATCCCAGACGGGCACTCTCCTGATGGCTTTCTCCACACTGGCCTCCATCAGCCTCAGAAAATGGACCTGCGGTCGCGTCCTATGGTGGAGTGTTTGGCAAGCCTGTTTTTATCTGTTCTGTCCTTGCCTTCTTGCAGGAGGAAGGCAATCGGAGGTTCTCCCCCTTGACAGATGGGGAAACCAAGGAGCCAGAGTTTGTTTTCCTGTGGCAGCTGCAAGCCGGGTCTGAACGTGCTTATAGGGCCCTAGAGGTGGTCCAGGCTGAGGTTTCCACACTGGCTGGCCTCAAGGCTGTCCAGGAGAACTTGACACAAACACACCCACTGCAGGCATAGAATTTCCCCAAGGCCATCCATGACACTGATGAGGGCGCTGTCGCTGAGGCGGGACCTGGAGAATTGGGGGTAGCAGGGGGGCTACTTCACCCTGCCTGTGCCACTGAACCACTGAACTGTTTGAATTTGGCTCCACGTGCATAAATTACTTAGCCTGAAAAAGAATAAAAAAACTACACCTGCCAGTTTCCTCAGGCTGCGCCTCTCTGCGAGATGCTGAATCAGCATGTAAGAGCTTTATACCTTCGAGTAGTATCACCATTAACTCCTGCTGTGAACGTCCAACTTTCTCATTGTTTAGATGGGGAAACTAAGGCCCGGGGAAAAGACGCACGGAGCTTCTTCTGTGAAGGAGTGGCAGGCACAGAATTAGAACCCAGGTCCCTTGACTGCTATTGTCACTTCAGTAAGGTGCTGCTCTCTAACACAATTTACAACTTTTAAATCTACATCCTGGGGGTGAGCCAAGGTGAGAGAGATCACCAACAGGGATGTGCTGACTGAAGGGAGGGAAGAAAGGGGTGAAGGTAAGCCTTCCAGTCAGCTGGCTCAGAATGTCAGAGCTTGGAAGTGACCTGAGGGGCACCTGGGCCAACCTCCCATTTTACAGATGAGGAGACTGAGGCACAGAGAGGGGAAGTGGCTTATCAGTAGCAGGGTTGGGGCTTGGACCCAGGCCCACTTTCTTTACTGTAGAGGCCTCCAGGATGGAAGTGCACCCAAGTCCTGCTGGGTGGGACAGCAAACCCTCCCACAGTCTGAGCCTGAAGCCACGTCTCTGGATGATCATACTGTCAACAGAAAATGCCAGGGACCCAGTTCAGCCCTTTTCAGGAATCCTCTCTCCTCTCCTCACCTTCCTGACTTAGAGCTGCTTGCCTTTTCTTTTCTTTTCAAAAATATATTTTATTGATTTTTTACAGAGAGGAAGGGAGAGGGATAGAGAGTTAGAAACATCGATCAGCTGCCTCCTGCACACCCTCTACTGGGGATGTGCCCACAACCAAGGTACATGGCCTTGACCAGAATCGAACCTGGGACCCTTCAGTTCGCAGGCCGAAGCTCCATCCACTGAGCCAAACTGGTTAGGGCGCCTTTTTCTTTTTTTATGGCACCCAGGAGGAGGTCATGGGTCAGGAAGACAGAAAACCTGTTCTAATCCGAATTCACTTGGCCACTTACAATGAGACTTTGGGAATGTCACTCTTCCTGTTTGGGCCTCAGTGTTTTTATCTGCAAATTGGGGGTGTGGGGAAGTGTTTAGACTAGATCAGTAGTGCAAACCTTGAGTCACCCTCCCTTCCCCCGCCCGCCTCTTTAGTGGAATGTGAAGTCAGTTTAATGGGTGGTGACCAGAATTTAAAAAAGAAAGAAAGAAATACAAGAGAATAAGAAATACTTAAGTGCATCACATTACGTTGTGAGATTCTTATTTCGGTTAAGCATGTGTGTTTACTGAGTCATGACATAAAACACATTTCTTATCATTGTACTCATGGCTACTTTGCACCCACCTCAGGGGTGTTTTGAGGCAGGGTGCTGAGCCAGGAGCTCTGGGCATGTGGGGCTGGAGGGGGATCCTGGGGATGGGAAGGACAGGGGAGCTGCAGGCCAGCCTCATGCGCTGTGCAGGGACAAGTCTCCGTGGCTTGTGAGGAGATAACACATCACGGTGAAGCCTGAACCCATTAGCAGCTGGTAATGAGCAGGCGTCCCATAGCGGGGCTGAAAAACGGCCTGTCTGTCCAGGGAGAGATGCAGTCTGCAGGAAGACGCATATGGGCTCTGGTGTAAGCACCAGGGCACTAGGTGCCTTTGCAGTTTTAGGCTCTGGGTGGGAGTGAGGAGGCGTGTTGTGTGTATGTGAGTGTGTGTGTGTGTGTGTGTGTAAGATGAACACCAGGCACAGTGTTAGAAGATTGGGGTTCAAGTCCTATCCATTCTCATTCATTCCTTTCACAAACACTTATCGAGCATCTTTTGCAAGCGAGGCTCTGTATTAGGGGCTGTTATGTGTCATTAGAACCAGAATTATGAATCTACTGCAGAGGGGCAGGAGGGGAGGGGATCCACATTTATGGACCACCTGTCTTGTGCCACCCTTCCTACTGCTTGTGTGTACATGATCTGGTGATTTCAGTATCCCTGTGTGTGTGTGTGTGTGTGTGTGTGTGCGCGCGCGCGTGCACGCGTGAAATAGAGGCTCAGAAAGGTTATGTAACTGGTCCCAGGTCACCACAGCCAGTAATGCTAGGACTCAGGATCCCAGGGCTGTCTGCTGCCTGAGCTCACACTCTTGATCCCTCTCCCTGCTGCCTAAACGTGAAAGTCCATGTCTGTGACCTGCTTGTTTCTTTTGGTCTTTGGAATCAACATAGGGGCTGGAAACTTGGTGAGCATCTTGTCTACTCCTTGTCTACCCCTTTCACTTGAAAGAAGGGAAAACAGAGGCTCTAAGAGAAGCAGGGAATGCCCAGAGGCCCCAGAAAATAGAGTCAGGGCAAGTGGGGAAGACGGAAGTTGCCACTCGTGGAGGAGGGTGGCCCCTGGAGCCCTGTCACCAATCCTACAGCGGTGGCCAATCGGACCCAGCTGAGGCCTGGCCAGGACATCTGGTCTAGACCCGAGGCTGTGTTAGTCCTGGGAGGAAGGGGAGGCTGGCCCCTCCCTCCTTGCCTGGTGTCCTAGGCTCTGCCCTCTGGGCCCCTCAGGGAAGTGACTCCTCTGCCTGTCCACAGCCTCTCTCCTCTCCCCATAGCCTCTCGCTGGCCTGGGCAGCCTGACTAACCACCCACGTCCCATCCTTCCCAGCCCTGCAAATCCTCAGCCCTGAATTCTTGGCTCAGATTCAGCTAAAGGAGACTGAAGACCTACTGTGAGCTGAGCACCTCATTACCGTAGATGAACTTGGTACATCAACTCCCTCCATCCTCCTGGGGAAGGCTGTGCTGTCATCATTCCCCTACCCTTCAGCTTGAGAATCTGACCTTCGGTCAGCATTACTGACTTTCTAGCTCTGTTCCTCTGGAAACCTGATCAAGGTAAACTGTCGGCTGTGACCCTAGGCAAGCCGGCAAGTGTGAACTAATTGGTAAACTGGATCTGGAGGGAGAGAACTCTAAATGCTGCCGGGAATACCACACTTGGGGTTGTCCTGAGTCTGGTGGCCTTTGTGACTGGCCATCTCCTTTTCAGGGACCTAGGAATCTAGGCCTATGAATTTGTTACAGGAGGTCCTGGCTCCTGTGGAGCAGGAGGCTTCTAAAACAGGGCAGCGCTCACGCCTGTCCCTTGGGGGGCCAGTGGAAGGTCTCCAATGGCTGGGTGGATGGCTCCAGGATTGCTGGCATGGTGTGGATTCCACCTTATAGCCTGAGCAGATCAGTGCCAAGTTCAGCCTATGCTGGTCTGATGAGTCTGAATGTTTAAGAGAACGTAAGAAGACCCTAGGTGTGTCACAGGGTAACTGAGGCTCAGAGAGGTGAGGTGACTTATGCCAGGTCACCCAGCCAGCTGGACTCCCAGCCTCAACCCTTTTCCCTGATCTGCTGGTGGGGGGCCTACCTCAGGTCGCACGGGGTCCTCAATGCCCACCACACAGATGCAAGTGAGGTCGTTCAGGATGTCATTCTCATTATCCCAGTCAGGCTCGGGGCTGCTGGGGAAGTCGCGGTAGGCCACACAGATGGTGCGGAGCCCATCACAGGCCATAGGCTCGATCACCTTCTTCACCATCTCATCCCGGTCACGGGGCCGGAAGACCCGGGGCTCACCTGATCCGTTGAGGATTTTGCAGCACCTGTGGGGCGGGGGGAGGGTGGGATGGAGATGGTAAGGTCCAGCCAAGGGCCCAGGGATCTTTCCTCTGACTGGCTCAAGTTCACCTCCTTCTCCCCAGTGATGCCCAGCTGGCTGTGGTGGGTCTTCCAATGCCTGTCCAGCCCATCTCCCATAAGGCTCCAGGACTGGTCCAGGCCCTAGGGGCCCCAGGCAGGGATGGAATAGGAACCGCCAAAAAGAAATCAGGCAGCCTTCTTGTAATATCTGCCCCAGTGCACTCAGCAAGAGAAGATTTACTTTTATCTGTTTTATATTCACAAGATTCATCTGAAAAAATAGTTCCACAGCTAAAACGGCTTTTAAAGGGTATAAAACTTAGGCCAGTGGTTCTTGACCCTGCTTGCACATTAGAATGGCATGGGGAACACAATACATAAATACCCATGTGTGAGCCTTACTCCAGAGGTTTCAGTTCAGTTTGTCTGGGGTAATTCCAGGAATCAATGGTTTCTTAAAAGCTCCCTGGGCGATTCTAGGGTGTAGCCAGGGTTCAGAAACACTAGGCTAGACCAATCCCTCCAAGGTACAAGTGGGGAAAATGAGGCCCAGAGTCAGGGAATAACTTGCCTAGTTCTCTAGGCTTAGTTCTGGTACCTGGAGTCAGAGGAGACTGGCTGACAGTGAAATCACTACCATCCAGAGAGGAGGAGGAGGAAGAGGAAGAGGAGGAGGAGGAGGAAGAGGACTCTCGATAGAAATTTTAAAGAGGAAACAGTGGAAAAAGCACTGGGCAAAGGACCTGGAGGTGGGCAGGGCCCTCTCTGAGCCTCTGGGTGCCAGATGGCTCCCCTGGCTGGACAGCTGGAGCTGTGACACCCATGGCCCCTGGCTCTCCGCGCCACTGCCCGCTCGTTGTGCCACTTACTTCTTGAGCACGATCTCAGACGCGCCCTTGCTGTACATGCGGAAGCTCTCGTCCGGCAGCTTGATGACTGTGCTCATGGACTTGCGCACAGAGTTGAACGTGTACACTTTGTACAGCTTCTCCTCTGGCATCTGGCTGCGCACGGCATCGTAGTCCTGCTTCAGGTCCAGCACGAAGCCCAGCAGGCCGCACTCGGTCTTGTTGCCCACCTGCCGAGGCAGTGCGCCCTCCTTCTCTGGGGGCTGTGAAGACAGAGGTGGGGGGTTTCACAGGCGGTTGCCTCTGTGGTCTGAGGGGTGGGGGCCAGGCTCTGGGAGCCCTTTGCCTTCCCCTGCACCCTCAGCCCTCTGCGTCTCAGACACAACCCTGGCTCCGAATGCAAGGAGTTATGCAAGATCAACTTTTTAAAAAAATTACAAGCTATTTCAAACATACAAAAGTGATAGAAAAGAACCTTAGCATTAAGCCTTCTTTTCTTCAGATTTTTCTTTAAAAAAAAATATTTTTATTGATTTTTAGAGAGAGAGGAAGGAAGAGGGAGAGATAGAAACATCAATGATGAGAGAGAATCATTGATTGGCTGCCTCCTGCACATCCCCTACTGGGGATCGAGCCCGCAACCGGGCATATGCCCTTGACCGGAATCGAACCCTGGACCCTTCAGTCCACAGGCCAACGCTCTATCCACTGAGCCAAACCAGCTAGGGTGAGATTTTTCTTTTTTAAGAAGGAAAACAAGACAGGTAAAATTGCATCCCCCCCATATATCTTTTTCCATCTGTATAATCCATTCCTTGTTTCAGAAAGAACCTTCTCTTAAATTTAGCATTAATCATTACCTTGTATGTCATTTTTTTTCTTAAACAACAGAAGTTTACTTTCCCACAGTTCTGGAGGCAGAAGTCTGAGAACAATGTGTCAGCAGGACTGTTTGTCCCTGAGGCCTCTCTCCTTGGCTTATCCTAGTAGATGGCTATCTTCTCCCATGTCTTCACATGCTCTTCCCTCTATACACATCCATGTCCTAATCTCCTCTTCTTATAAGGACACCAGTCATATTGGATGAGGGCTCACCCTTAGCACCTCTTTAAGACCTATTTCCAAATACAGTCACATTTTGAGGTACTAGGAGTCAGAACTTCAACATATGAATTTAGGGAGACACTATTCAGCTCACAACATTTTCCAATAGGTATTAATCCTGACCAGTATAGAGCAGTCATGGGACTTGACCATACAGGTTTCATCCTGTCTCTACCCTGCCTGTCTCACATTCAGTAGCAATGTCACTACCTACCTCCCTGCTCCCTGGGAACATCCAGTAGCTCTCTTTTGTTCTGATGCAGCTAAGCCAGGCTGGCATTTGTATAGACCTAGCCTGGCTTAGTTGCAGGCTGGGTCTATACAAATAACTGATACTCTGTTAAAAATTGGAATTCCCCGACTGGGGTTATTTGCACCCAGAATCACATAGGAAATTTATAAATTCTTAAATTTTTTTTTCAATTACAGTTTACATTCAATATTATTTGTATTAGTTTCAGGTGTACAGCATAGTGGTTAGACAATCATATTGTTCTCTCTGATATTTCCAGTACCCAGTTGGCACCATACATAGTTATCACTATATTATTGACTATATTCCCTATGCTGTACTTTCCATCCCCATGACTATTTTATAACTATCTGTACTTGTCAATTCCTTCACCTTTTCCACCCAGACCCCCCAACCTCCCTCCTGTCTGCCAACCAGCAGTCTGTTCTCTGCATCTGTAAGTCTGTTTCGTTTGTTTGTTTATATTGTTCTTTAGTCTCCACATATAAGTGAAATAATATGGTATTTGTCTTTCTCTGACTGACTTATTTCACTTAGCATAATGGCCTCTAGGTTCATCCATGCTGTCACAAGGCCATTTATTATCTATATTTTTTAATTTTTTTTTATTTTTCTTAAAGAAGACCCTTTAACAGTTCTTGTAATACTGGTTTGGTGGTGATGAACTCCTTTAGCTTTTTCTTTTCTGGGAAGCTCTTTTTCTGTCTTTGATTCTAAATTATAGCTTAGCTGGGTAGAGTAATCTTGGTTGTAGATCCTTGCTTTTCATTTCTTTGAATATTTTGTACCAATCCTTTCTGACCTCGAAAGTTTCTGTTGAGAAATCAGCTAATGGTCTTATAGAAGCTCTCTTATAGGTAACTAACTCATTTTCTCTTGCTGCCTTTAAGATTCTCTCTTTGTCTTTAACTTTGGCATTTTAATTATGATGTTTATGGTGTGGGCTTCTTTGGGTTCATCTTATTTTGGACTCTCTGCACTTCCTGGATTTGTGTCTAGTTCTTTCACTAGGTTAGGGAAGTTTTCTGTCATTATTTTTTCAAATAGGTTTTCAATTTCTTGCTCTCTCACTTCTTCTTCTGGCACTCCATGATGTGAATGTTGGTACACTTGAAGTTGTCCCAGAGGTTCCTTCTGCTATGCTCATTTTTTGAATTGTTTTTTCTTTTTGCTGTTTGGATTAGGTGTTTTCTGTTTCCTTATATCCCAAATCACTGACTTGATTCTCTGCTTCATCTACTCTACTGTTGATTCCCTGTAATTGATTCTTCATTTTAGTTAGTGTATTTTTCATTTCTGATGGGTTCTTTTGTATGGTTTCCATGTCCTTTTTTTATGCTGTTGACATTCTCAGTAAGTTCCTTGAGCATCCTTAAAACTATTGTTTTGGACTCTATATCTGGTAGTTTGCTTGCTTCCATTTCACTTCATTCTTTTTTTTCTGGATATTCCTCCTCTTATTTCATTTGGGACCTATTTCTTTATCTCCTCATTTTGGCTGCCTCTCTGTGTTTTTTTTCTAGGTATCAGGCAGAACTGCTGCTGTCTCCTGGGCTTGGTACAGTGGTCTTAGTTAGCAGTATCCTGTAGGACTGGTGGTGCAGCCTCCCCAGTCATCCAAGTTGGGTACTCCAGGTGCACTCCTGTGTGGGCTGTATATACTGTCCTGCTATAGTTGAGCCTTGATTGCTGTTGGCATGCCACTGGGAGGGATTGACCACCAGGCTGATTGGATGTGAGGACCAGCTGTGACTACAGTGGAGGAGCTGCTGTGCAGGAATCAACCCTACGGAGCAAGACTTGCTTCAGTAGGGTTTTGGTGCCTGCTGAGTCCACCCCTTGAATGTGTCACACATGGAGGTGGGAGAGTTGTAATCTGGTGTGGCTTGAAGCTGTCCACTGGGTGCAAACCAAATGAAATGCTATTTTTGTAGGTCAAAATGGTCAAACATTGACAATTTCATGTAGTTTAACCTAATGTATGTATGTATGTGTGTGTGTATGTGTAGTGCTATTTTGCATGTTGAAAGCTTCTTGCTTTACTCATGTACCATTACATTTTTGAGAGTCATCTGTGTTTATTGTGCTACTTTTAACTGCTCTATGAATTCAATTCTGTGATAAGCCACAATTCACTTCTCCATTCTCCTGCTCCCTCCTTTTTCCTTTTCCCCAGCATTTGGCACCGGCGAAGGGCTGGGCCTCCAGCCCAGGTGCTGGGCTGCATGAACACCACAGCCCCTGACCCAAGACTATCAGTGAACCACTGACCACATCCCCCAGCCCCTCTCACTTTTTCAGTGGCTCTTTGAACCGGGGCTGCTTCCTGCCTCTATACCTGAGCCTCTGCTGTTCCTTCCCTTCCCCGCCAGGCAAACTCCTCCTTGCCCTTTAAGGGCCAGCTGAAATCTCTCTCTCTTTGAAAATGGCCCTGAATGAAGGAGTTGTTGTATTCTTTTCCCTGTGGGTTCCTAGGGCCGGCACAGAGCTCAGTATACTGTAGGCACTTGCTAATTGTTTGCTGGATGGCTCAATGCAGACCACTCTGGTGGGGGAGGTATAGGTTAACAGGTTAGAACAAGGCACCTCTTTGGGCAATTGTGGGATTAGCAGAAGGCTATGGAAAGTTCTTATTTGCAGGTAAACTCACTTCCCCCACAAACTCACACACATGTGCATACAACCACTCATAGTACTTGTACAAAATTAACATGTACCTACTCAGAAAGCCACCACAGTTAAACCCAAACCTTAGAGAGAATTTGAAGAGGAATAACTACCTATGAATATGTCCGAGTCACCCCCCGCCCCCGTACCATTAGTGGCTTTTCAAGGGTCTCAGACTGGCCTTGCACATGAACCCTCTGCATCCTCACCCTCAGCCTTCCTCTTATTGCTCAAAAGAGCAGCCTAGACTGGAAGGTAGACTCTAGAAGATGCTAACATGGACCAGCTATGTGGATTATAGACAGCAATTGGACATGTCTCTTGCCTCCCCCCACTTCTACACTTAGGGCTTAGGCTGGGGAGCTGACCTGAGACCTGTGGGGTCATGGGCATTGATAACTTGACCATCCTGAGACCCAGGATTCATAAGGAGGACTGAGCCTTGGACTCCAACCCCTCACCCTCAGTTTCTCATCTGCAAATGGAGAGACTGGAGCAGAGGATCTCTAGCTGAGAGAAAAATCAGCCCTTTTGCAACCCTTCCCATCAAGCGGATCAGGGTGAGGGACGGTAGGGCAAGGCAGGGCCGGGCGCGTGGAAGCGAGGCTCAGGACACCCTTCCTGCTCCCATGCCATGCTGGCTCCATCTCCTTGGATGGGTGCCCTCTGCCAAGCTCTTTGGTGGGATTCGCTGTGAAAGCAAAGGAATCTTTGGTACAGCGTTCCATTTCTGACGTTCGGGAAAACAAATGCTCAGCCCTCTCCTTTGTGTCTGCAGAATGCTGCTATGCTGTGCTTTTAAAATTTATATATTTATTTACTTCTTATTTTATTTTTAAAACAATTTTATAATTAACCTTCTGGTGATTTCCAGAATTTTATGTATTTTCCACAATAGTTTCTTTCCCCCTCCACTAATAAAAGAAAATGACGACACAGAGGATTTAAATAAAAATGCCTAATTACTTATTTGCCCAAGAGAACTGAGCAATTATGCCTGCAAAACACCCGGCATTTTATTACCCTCTGTGAAATATTTTAATTTTCCTCTAAAAGGATTTCAAACAATCCATGGCTGCAAATGGCAGAGTTGCCTCCCCCATAATTCAACAGAATTCAATTTGTTTCCTTGAACTTGAGCTCTGAAATTGCCTACATGCATTACCAAGAATCAAGGGCCCACCATTTTCTCTTTTGGCTTTTTTAATCTTGACAAGCCCAGCGGTTTTGCTATTGCTGTCGACTTTCCAGTTGCCTTTTTACCCGCAGGGCTCCAATTCTGTTGGGAGTTAGGTGTGGGTATTACTCTGTCTTGATGGACAGGAAGCAGGCCCAGCAGGGAAGTGACTTTCTCATGGTCACAGGTCTGCTGACGATAGGCCTGGGCCTTTCCCCAAGCCTCCTGACTTCCTGTGCAGGCTTCCCTGTGTGGGCACTGAGCCCTTTAGGAGTGTTTGGTGCAGCCACAGCTGTAACTTTGAGAGGACAATTCATGTTCCTGTTTTGGGATACTTGGGAGTAAATACATCCAAGATCAAGAAATGATGACTTGAAGAGCTACAAGTTATAAATAACAGCTGCAAAAGTGAGATTAAAAAATGTAGCTGGCCTGTTCCACCTCACACCCATTAGGGTAGCTATTACAAAAAAATGAAACAGAAAACAAGTGTTGATAAGAATATGGAGAAACTGCAGCCCTGTACGCTGTGGGTGGGAATGAAAATGGTGCAGCTGCTTTGAAAAGCAGTATGGTGGTTCCTTAAAAAATTAAATGTGGAATTACCATAAGATCCAGCAGTTCTACGCCTGGGTATATACCCAGGAGAATTGAAGGCAGGGACTTGAAGAGATATTTGTACACACATGTTCATAGCAGCATTATTCACAATAGCCAAAAGGTGGAAACAACCTAAGTGTCTGTTGACAGATAAGTGGATAAAGAAAATTTGGTTTACACATACAAGGCAATATTATTCAGCCTTAAAAAGGGAGTTCTGACACAGGCTACCACATGGATAAACCTGAGGACATTATGATAAGTGAAAACATAAGCCAGTCACACAGGAAAGATACTGTATAGTCCCACTTATATGGTACCTAGAATAGTCGAATCCATAGAAATAGAAATAGAATGGTGGTTGCCAGGGGCTGCGGGGAGGGAGAAATAGGGAGTTAGTGTTTGATGGGCAGAGCTTCAGTTTGGGAGATGAAAAGTTCGGGGATGGATGGTGGTGATGGTTACAACGTGAATCTACTTAATACCACTGAACTATACTCTTAAAAACAATTAAGATGATACTATTTTATGTTAAGTGTATTTTACCACAATTTAAAAAATCCCCCCCAACAACCCAACAATAGGAGCATGATAAATGGCAGCAACTGCAACATGATGTTGCTTCTGAGTCCATTGGAAACCACCTCTCTGCTCACTGGCTGTGCCTGGTGGCCTTGCCTCCTCACCCCTCGAAGATAGCCACTGGCTCCCGGTGCCGGGTGGCCCAGCCAGCCTCCACAGCAGCAGCAGTGACCATTTTTTGAATACCGACCCTGCTCACCACTTTATTAAGCTCCTCACGTGTATCATCTGGTTGTGGGAGGCAGGCTGCTCTTATTCCCACTTTATAGTTGTCCACATGGAGGCCCAGAGAGGTGAGGCCACCCAGCCAGTAAGCAGCCAAGGTGGGATTTGCCCCCAGGTGCTCTCCCAGCAGCCCTGCCTCTCTGCACTAGCATTTGCGATTGCTCATGGACTAGGTAACTGGTTGGAGAATGGGGTGTCTGTGTGTGCCTGTCTTGCTTCTTTCTGCCTTCCACTGTGTGGTAACCAATGATTAAATGGATACTTTTGTGTTTGCGTGTGGGCTGCTGCCCATTGGGAGGCCGGATGGGATGGAATTTTGTCAGAATTGTTGCCTCTATAAAGGCCTACCTCCTCAGGAGCTTCTCAGGAGCCAGGCCCCCTGAGGAGCATGAGGCGGCAGGACTGAGCCAGCGAGCCACAGGGGCTTCCCCGAGGCTGGGAAGGCAGAAGGTGGGTGCGGCGTCCAGGGTGATAGATGGGACAGGCTAAAACCCTGGGGAAAGCAAAGTCTTTGGGATCCTCTCAAGCTCACCAATGCATTGTGCATATGTGTGTGTGGCATGTATATGGTGCATTGTGTATGTATATGATATGTGTGGCATGTGTACATGTGTAGTATACTGTGTATAGGTATGTGAACATTGGTGTATGTGTGTGGTGTGATCTATGTGTGGTATATGTAAGTGTTGTGTTTATATGCATAGTGTGTGGTATGTGCATATGGATGTATTTGTGTGTGTGTTGTGTTGTGTGTATGTGTGTGTGTGTAGGTTGAGGGATAAGATGTAGGGATTAACAGCTCTGTTAAAAATTGGAATTCCCTGTCTGGGGTTATTTGCTTTAAACTCTTCTCCCAGAGATGGTGTTTGCAAAACAAAACAACCATCAAACCAAAACCAAAACCAAAACCAAAAAATCCACATACAGCCCCAAACAGTTGCTGAACTCAATGCAGAGGCCCTGCCATTTCGTATACCAGACCTCCACTCCCTACCCCACCTTGCCATCTTAATGCCCTGCAAAGTCATTTCCAGAGTCTGCCATGCCTCTGGCACCCCTCACTTGGCCAGAGCCAGTCTCAGAGTGTGGCTTGACTGGGGGACTTTGAGGCTCATTCAAATATTCAGTTGAGCCAGGAGATATGGTTCAAGAGTTGTCTCTCTGTTTCCAAGAGTCACTACCTCCTCCCCTTAACTGTGTTCTCACCTTCTGGGGGGTAATTGGGGCTCTCTGGGCTCGATAGCCACCTCAGTTTAGGGATGAGGATGCCGAGGACCTGGGTTTCTAACTGGGTGAAGGTGGCTTATTTATTCAGGAAAACTATCCTGCCAGGAAAGTGCTTCCTGCTCCTTCCCTCAGAACACCCCAAGCGTTCCAGGGAGGTTTGCCTTTCTCTGAGTAGTTTATGTTTTCAGAAATATGCCATAACTTTCCCAAAACTTGCTTCACAAGCACCCATCCTCAGTTTAATAATTCAAATGTTAACAGTAGTGTCAACCTACTTTGAAAGAGGACTCATAAAATATGAAATTAAAGGTCACTTAGGTGGTCTCAGTTCGCAGAATAAATGCGGGCAGAAAAGGAGACTGTTTTCTAAGAAAGCACCTGTGCCTTGGAAGTCTGAGGAAGGAGCTATCTCCCTCTAACGCTCAGCTGTGCTCTCAGAAGCAGCAGGGCGAAGAGAAGCAGCTGGTAGAAGTCTTGATGTTCAAAGAGTCGGAGATGGCAAAGGAAATCGGAGCGGGTGCCAGGATTTCTGAGACAGGGAAGCAATTTCTGCCTAGAAGATGACTCATGCAGCTTTTCTCCGAGGGCAAGTTTAGTTCCTAACGGTTAGAAATAAGAGCGGAAAGAAAAAAGCTGCTGCCATCCTCAGAAGGGATGGGGTTGAGGCTGGCCCTCTGGAGCGTCCTCCTGGGCTCCCTACCAACAGCCCTGGCCTTCCTACCACCCTCCACCCATGTCTGGAGTGGTTCTGAACACTTACCAAGGGCTTATCTGCTGCTCCCCCCGCCGCCCCCCCCACCCTCAGCCCTTCCAGCCTCACCTCTCATTATTCCAGCCTAGAGAGAGACATGCCCTGGCCGCAGGCCCCCACATTTTCCAAATAAGCCATACATCTTCAGGTCTCTGGGCCTTTACAGGGCTATGCCCCTTTGCCCACTTGGTAAACTCCTCCAGAATTCTCTGGGCCCAACTCTGCCACTTGTGGTTAGGTTACTTGATGTTTGTGCATCTCAGTTTTTTAAGCTGCAAGACGGGAATGCTCATATTTGCCTGATTACCTGGAAGGAGTGTGGAGGGTAAAGCAAGACAGTGGCTGGCAAAGCAAACTACAGAAGGTAAGGCTCAGAAAGAATCACAGAGGCAATAAGAGTAATAATTGGTGTGGACCAAGTGCTGGGAGCTCCACACATATTTCTCATCTCTTCTTCACAGCGGCCCTGGAACTGCCTTAAAGCCAAGGTGCAGCCAGGTGAGTTGGGCAGGGAGCGGTGGGGTGCACTGGTTCTGGATCTCATAGATCTGAGTTCTAGTCCTGGCTCAGCCTCTTATCTGCTCTGGGATGCTGGGCACATCTTATAACTCCTCCCAGCTTCAGTGTGCATAACTATGGATTAAACATGTGATGTCACCTACCTCATGGGGTTGTGGTACACGGCAATATGGTGTAAGCACACAGCATTGAGCCTGGCTAAGTGGATGTTAGTGATTATTTATATTACCTTACAGACTGGAAAACAGAGGCTTGAAGAGTTTAAGTAACTTGCCAAGGTCACACTCAGTGATTGCTGGAGCCTGGAGTTTAAATCCTGGTCTAATGGACTTTAGAGCCAAAGCTCTTAACCATCACTTCCTGGACATATGGGTTCTAACTCCACTAGCCTTTGGGTGGCTTGGCAAAAGTCCTTCCATTCCTGGGCCTCAGAGTAAAGTGCGGGGGCTGGACCAGGCGGTCTACAAGGTCTATGAATCCATGTAGATGACACGCACACAACCTATCCTTGCAAATACTCGTCTACTGTGCTTTTTTTTTTCTTTTTAAGAATAAAAGACACTAGCTAATTGGGAGATCTCTGCATCAATGCAGACTAGAGAGCTCAGGCAGTTGCAGAAGAAATCAACTCAATAAGCTGGAGGTGCCGAGAAAGCACTAGTGTTGACCATGGGACTGGGACTAAGCCCAACTCCTACCATTTTCTACCGCAAGAACAGGAAAGTAGAGGAAGAAATATCAGTCATGCCCTGAGCTTCTTATTAGTTCATATTCATCCATCCATCACGTACATATTCATCCATCTACCCACCCATCCACTCATCCATTCATTCACCCTTCCATTCCACCCACCCACCCACATCTACCCTTCCCATCCATCTATCCATCCATCCTCCATCATTGACCTCTCTCTCTCTCTCTCTCTCTCTCTCTCTCTCTCTCACACACACACACACACACATTTACTCACCAATCAATTCGCTTACCTCACCTACCCAACCAGTACTTCCTAAGAGCCTAAGCCAGGGGCCATAGAGATGACTCAGCTGTGTCTCTCACTCTCAAAGGGCCCACCACCTCCATCAGAGAGCAAGACACAGGAGAATCGGTGTCTTCATGGAGGGGGAAAGACAGCCCTACTCAGGGTCTTATTTCCCCAGGCCAGGCTTGTTTACCAATCAAAGATCAGGGAAGACACTGCAGGTCCTTCCTGCCCTGTCTCCTCCTGCACGGTTTAGGATGTCCTGTAGTCCAGACTTCCCAGCCTGGTTTGGCAGAGGCTGGATTTCTTCCCTGGACTGAGCAGCCTCTGCCTCTGCTCAGGCTTCCTTTGGGCCTAGAAGGGCAGTCCCCAAGGGTCCCTTTGCCCCAAATGGCTGTCAACCTCTGGCTGTGAATCTGATCCTCTGGACTCTAGGGCTTCCTTCATAAGACCAAGACACCCTACTCAACAGCTGTGTTTAGGGTACCTGTAAGTTGGCTTTGCCACTAACTGGGTGTGTGACTTTGAGCAGGACCTTTTCCCTCTGTAGCCCTGATATCTCTGCTGTCTATTTATTTACTGGATATTTTATTGCTGAATAAAGATAACACTGATTGTACCACATGCTGATTATGTGCCTGGCACTGTGCTAAGCATATTCCATTTAAAACTCACTTCATCCTCACAATAATCTTATAATTTCCCCAGGAAATGGAGGCATAGAGAGGTTAAATAATTTGTTTACATTCACACAGTTAGTGAGGAATTTGAACCCAGGCCATCTGGCTCCAGAAGATGAGCATGTGTGTGTGTGTGTGTGTGTGTGTGTGTGTGTGTGTGTGTGTGTATGTGTGTGAGAATCCTCACCCCAGGATATTTTTCCATTGATTTTTAGAGAGAGAGTGGAAGGGAGAGGAAGAGATAGAGATTGGTTGCCTCCACACATGCCCTGATCAGGACCAGGGATGGAGACTGCAACCGAGGTACTGGAATCGAATCTGGGGTCCTTCAGTCTGAGGACTGATGCTCTAGCCACCTAGCCAAACTGGCCTGGACCAGAAGATGAGCTTTAACACCAGGGGGCTCTGCTATCCCTTTCACATTGAAGGCCATCAGCCCCAGCAAGGAGAACCATATGGCTAGGGTTCCTTTAGGAAACACCCAGAGAGAGGCACGGGGGTCCTAGGATGCCAGTGCTCCAGGCACAGAAGGGGACACTGGTGCCTAAGAAGTGACTTGGCCTGACTATAAACCAAGTTTTCTAGTTCCAAGGTCCCTAACCTCTCTCCTGTCTCAGTAGTTACACCTTCTCTGCAGAGACTGACTGACCCCTGTCCTTTCAGCTACCTGGTCACAGCCTCTGTCAACCTACATCTGGGAATGAGATTTTAGCTTGCCTCCAGGGCTAAGAAACGCTGCCTAATTGAGATTTATCACTGCAGTGATGTTGCTGTATCCCTCTAGGTGGGTCCCACAACTCCCTTTTACTGTAATTGCATAACATATATCTCAATCCAAGTGGCCGCCCCTTCACCCGAAGCCTGCTCTGGGACTCACCCTGTTCCCCTTTCTGAAGGATAAGACCATTAACAGGACCTCCGTTATTTTAGAAAGGCCTGGAGAATGGAATAAAGCACTGCCCATCCCCCTTGAATTCCAAATTGGGCCTGGGGGTGGGGGTGCAGGGGCAAGACAAAAAATGTCATCATTTCTGGCATCACCTGGATTCTCTCACTGTCTGCATGCGTCCTCTCAACCTACTTTTCTCCCTTTGTCACGTCTGCCCACCTCAGCCTGCAGCTCTGGGTGCAGTTCTTGCAGCCCCAGTATATGGAGGCAAGAGCTCCTTCTCTTCCTCCCCGCACCAGCCCTCGGCCCTTGCTGCTGACTCTTGTTCTCCCAGCTCCCACAGCCCAACATGATCATGAAGGTTCGAGAGGGCTCAGGGGCAGAATGGAGAGGGCAGAGCTAGGGCACAGTTGGAGGGTTAGCAAAAGCTCACCCGCTCACCCAGACGCTCACATGCAGAAATGCCCCACATTTCTGGGGCGCCAGCTGACCGCTGGATCGACAATTCTGTTTCTCTTCCTCCAAATGCTCAAATGCTGGTGAGTTACAAAAAAGGCAACCTATGCTTCTAAACCAAGTAGGGATTACAGCATGATGAGTCATGGCAGCTTAGCTGAGGCAGGAACATGAGAGTTTTTCTTATCAAAGCTAGGAATACCCTACTGTTACTAACAACAACAGTGTCATTAGTGGTAGATTGTGAAAACGGCCATAATTAGTCTCTTCTTTGAATCCATGCCCTTTGCAACGTGAATTTGCATTTTCTTCCATTAAGAAATGGAGTCTGTTTCCCTACTCTTTGAATCTGGGCAGATCTCTTTACTTGCGTTAGTCAATAGAATGTAGCATAGTGACAATGTGAACAAGCCCAGGATTAAGACAATGGGCCCAAAATGGAGTCACTTGTGCTAAGCCCACATCACTAAACTGAGACATAATACCTAGCCTAATTGCAGTTTCAGCTTCTCCCAGGCACTTCATATTAACCAGTCTATCTGGAATTTCCTGGTCAGCACTAGTGAGGGAATTCACCTGACTGTCCCCTTCTGTCCCCCATAGGTAGGTTACCTAAGCCTGAAACAATCCACCCTTTTCCTCTCCAGCCTGTAAAAGCTTTCCATTTTGTATAGCTTCTACTTGCTAAATGGGATGCTGACTCATGAATCACTCAATAAAGCCAATTAAGATATTTAAATTTTACTCAGTTGAATTTTTGTTATGTAACAAATTTGGTAGCATCAATGATATCCAAAGCAAACTTCTGAAGGCATCCTGGGACAATGAGAAATATAAGTGTGGTACCCCCATGAAGCCTTTGAGTTCATTGTCTTTCTTGCCATTTCTGAGGGCTGTGGGCAAATACCGTTTGTTTCTGAGCTCCGATTTCTTTGCATTGTGCTACTGATCTAAATGGCATTCCACAGTTCCCTATTTGATTAGAAACCCCAGCCCTTGAGTCTGTCCCAAGACCCACGTGGGAACTGTAGGGGCAGTTCCCAGTTGCCCATTTATGTGGAGCCCCCAGTCCCCATTTGTTGAGGTCTGCTGGTTCGATCCTTTCCCCAACTCCCAGATTCCATGTAGGAAACTCTTGGTGGTTCTGCCTGAAGTTGGACTGGGTCCAACTTAAAAAAACTGGACTGGGTCTGGGATTGGACTGTGCCTGACTTGAGCTGGACTGGGTCCAGTAGATAAAGATTGTTGCTAATGGGAATCTTGGAAACCACAAAAATCGGTGGGAATTGGTTGGGCATTTAAGAGCTATTAGAAATGTCAGGGGACAACTCTTTGTAAAGTATATGATTGTCTAGCCACTATGCTGTACATCTGAAACTAATACAAAATAATATTGAATGTAAACTGTAATTGAAAAAAATTAAAAATAAACAAGTAAAAGGAGCTATTAGAACACTCACCACCTAATGCAAAGATTCCCATGTTAGGATAAATTGGTCACAGATCTGGTTAGATTGACCCTAGGTCAGCCTGCCAACCTTAAGAAAATTTCTGTGTAACAAGGTCACTGCAAAACATAGCACAATCCCCAACCCAGCCACATGTCCCTTTTAGGTATTATTTTGGCTTTGAGAGACCCGAAAGCTCTGCTGAAAAGAGATGAAATCCTTAAAATCTAAAGATTTAAGTGTAGCACCTTTCAGCACACCTACTTATTTTATAATTAAGAACTATGGTCCCAGAAGTTATAAATATCTACAGAAATGGCAAAATCTTACTAAGCTTATTTTGTGTTCTGAGAGCTTGGCTTGGTAACTGTCAGGTTTGAGGCCCCAAATACAGCCAGACAGAAATGTGGGCTGTACTCCATTTATGGCTGGGGTCATACCACACTGCTGTGAGCCCTCAGAGGTATTATAATGGCCATTAGGGGGAATGTTCCAATGAGATAAGATCATTTAAGAAGTGCACTTTGAAGTGAAGGCTCCCAAATTAAACAAACAGAATGGGATACCTACTTTAATTGGCATGCAGAAACTTCCAAAAGTCTACAAAATTCCAAAATAGCTCCACTGAAAGTTTCAGGCAAAAGTTAAGGAAAAACATTAAGGAGACAAGAGGTATCTAAATCAAAATGCTATAAAATGGACACAACTCTTACTGCTCCCCTCTTCCCTCCTTCATTTGAGTACTTATCCTAGTAATCCTCTGTCTGAATTGTCTTTCCTCTCTGGAGAGACTACAGACCATAAACAAAATTCTGCCAAGGTAAGGGCCCTACAGACACCCCTGTTTCTACCTTCGAAGGAGGGCCCCCATATGGACCCCTCCCAGAGTTGATGAGCCTCTGAGGAATTCTCTGGTAAACGGCTACATTAGTCCCTAAAACAGCCAAGGGGGAACTAAACTTAAAATGAATTAAAAAAAACCAACCCCAAAACAACCTTGCCCAATACTGGCAAACACAGTATTGAAGCTGTACTCTACTTTAAACCCCACTCAGAACTGCAGGTGGGAACCTGGAAAAACTGGCAGAAGTCGGCTGAAGGTGAAAATTCTTTCTAGAGTCAGCTCTCCCAGATCTCTGTCTGTAGTCCCCAGTAGAGAGAGAAAAATAAAATGTCTTTTACACCCTCATTGGGGGTCCCTCTTGAGTCCAAGGGGTTGTTCAACACTGCCAAAAGTATTTTTATTGTTGTTAATCCTCACCCAAGGATATTTTTTTCCATTGATTTTTAGAGAGAGTGGAAGGAAGGGAGGGAGGGGGAGAGAGAGAAACATTGATGTGAGAGAGACACATCGATTGGTTGCCTCCCACACGTGCCCCAACCCAGATACCTGACCTTGACTGGGAATCAAACCTGAGGGCCAACACTTTAACTATTGAGCCACACTGGCCAGGGTTGCCAAAAATATTTCCTGTTTGTCCTGACTAAAAACTACAAAGTAGCTCTGTGGTTAGAATTTGGCCGAATGGCAGAGCCTGATGGAAAAATGTCTAGGCTTTTTCCCCTAAGTTCAAATAAAAACTATGTACCCAGAGGGGATAAAAAACCTTTTAAATCCCTTGTAAAAGGATTTGTGGGTAGATCAATCTATGATGTCATTTAAATTGCAAACCAGTTCCTTTGGGGAAATGAGAGCAACTGTCCTTGTCTTATACATCTTTGCCAAATGAGAAGTAAACTCTAGAGGCAGTTCAAAGTTCACCTATTTCTTTCAGCAATCCCCAAACCTCCCCCGTTCATCTCAAAGGCTTGTAAATAGTGGCCTTCGGAAACCAAAGTCCTTGGAGGAACTTGCAGTTCATACCAAGAGGTATGAACGTTTTACAGACTTCAGAGGTTATGCCTATCAGAAAGAAAATGAAAGGTGGAAAGGTCATTTGAAATTCAGGTGAATGAAAAAATCATGTGCCTTCTCCATAAATAGTAGTAGGAAAAACTTTAGCCATCCAAGCCGATAAACTTAATTTATTCCAACTGTCTATAATAATAAAAGCATAATATGCTAATAAGACCTGATGTCCTTCTGGATGACCTTCTGGACGAAGCCATGGCTGCGAGGGAAGCCCGGGTCCCAGGTGCCAGAGGGAAGCCAGTGCCAGCAGCCGAGGGAAGGAAGGACTACTTTTGCAGGAATTTCGTGCATCGGCCTCTAGTTGTTTTATAATTAGTGAATTTTATATTACTGTACATGTCTCATGGCTAAAAACTTAAAATGAGATTTCTGAAACTAGTATAATATTGAATGTTAACTGTAATTGAAATAAAAATTACCTATGTTCCATGTTGTCTTTATCAGGTCTTCAGTTACTTAAGTAAATCTCTGAACTAACGTAGTCTTCTCAATATTAAAAAAGCTAAGTTTTGTTCAGAACTATGCAACCTTATAAATTTGCCTGTCAAGTCCTTATTTTCACTTTGGTTAAATAGGTAAGTATTGTTTCACAGTGAGCTATGATTCTATTTAACCAGTGTTTGAAATTTTATTTTTTTTGGTATTTTTGACAAACTTTCCCCAAATCAAATCCTAAATGAATTCTTTTTGAACTTGAATTAACTTTGGGATTTTCCAGAGGGTCCTCGAAACATCTCAAAAGATTTGTTCTCTCCCCTTATAAAAAAGGAGACAAACTAATTAGGCTTATTTGATGTGTTAAGTCATATGGGAAGCACTGTAAAAGAAGAAGTAATACCAAACCTTCTTTATGTTTTAGCTGAATGGGTATATGCTATAAGTGTTCCAGAAATTGTGTGAAATTCTTGGAAATCTGATATGTCCTGGTGTGATGTCATCAGTTATAATTCCTGTTATCATGTTAAATTGTTATATATTACAGAGATAACCAATTCCATTATAATGAGCTCTTATTAAATCTTTTTTAAAAATATATTTTATTGATTTTTTACAGAGAGGAAGGGAGAGGGATAGAAAGCCAGAAACATCAATGAGAGAGAAACATCGACCAGCTGCCTCCTGCACATCCCCCACTGGGGACGTGCCCGCAACCAATGTACATGCCCTTGACCGGAATCGAACCTGGGACCTTTCAGTCCGCAGACCGACGCTCTATCCACTGAGCCAAACCGGTTTCGGCTATTAGATCTTTAATAAGGACATTTAAGGAGTTTGGTCATTATAGAGAGCTACTAGAAGCCCGGTGCACGAAATTCGTGCACGGCGGGGGGTTGTCCCTCAGCCCAGCCTGTACCCTCTCCAATCTGGGACTCCTGGAGGGATGTCCGACTGCCCGTTTAGGCCCGATCCCACCAGGATCGGGCCTAAACGGGCAGTCGGACATCCCTCTCACAATCCAGGACTGCTGGCTCCCAACTGCTTGCCTGCCTGCCTTCCTGATTGCCCCTAACTGCTTCTGCCTGCCAGCCTGATCACCCCCTAACCACTCCGCTGCCAGCCTGGTTGATGCTTAACTGCTCCCCTGCCAGCCTGTTTGCCCCCAACTTCCCTCCTCTGCCAGCCTGGTCACCCCTAACTGCCCTCTCCTGCAGGGTTGATCACCTCCAACTGCCCTCCCTTGTAGGCCAGGTGCCTCCCAACTGCCCTCTCCTGCTGGCCATCTTGTAGTGGCCATCTTGTGTCCACATGGGGGCAGGATCTTTGACCACATGGGGGCAGCTATATTGTGTGTTGCAGTGATGATCAATCTGTATATTACTCTTTTATTAGATAGGATAGAGGCCTGGTACACAGGTGGGGGCCAGCTGGTTTGCCCTGAAGGGTGTCACAGATAAGGGTGGGGGTTCCCTTGGGGTGTGGGGCGGCCTGAGCGAGGGGCCTGTGGTGGTTTGCAGGCCGGCCACGCCCCCTGGCAACCCAAGGGGAGGCCCTGGTATCTGGAATTTATTTTCCTTCTACAATTGAAACTTTGTAGCCTGGGGCGGCAGCCATTTCTGTGGCAGTTAATTCACTTTCTACAATTGAAACTTTGTAGCCTTAAATGGGTGAGCCGGGCCAGGGTGTGCGGAAAGCTTTGCTTCCCCTGTTGCCGCCGGCAACCCTGGCCTGCTCTCTCAAGCTCCATTCTGCTGCCATTTGTTTGAATTTGTTTACCTTCTATAATTGAAACTTTGTAGCTTGAGTGGAGGCTTAGGCCTGCAACGGCTATGGAAAGCTTGGCTTGCTCTGTTACCTGGGAAACCTTGCTCTCTGTGGCTGTAGCCATCTTGGATTGGGGTTAATTTGCATACTTGCCCTGATTGGCTGGTGGGCGTGGCTTGGCTGGTGGGCATGGCTTATGTGGCGGAGTGATGGTTAATTTGCATATTACCATTTTATTAGAGAGGATTGTTTTACTCTGGTGCTTTTAGAAACGTGTTCCTGCAAAAGTGCTTCCTCTTTGAGGAGATTCATGAAAGAACGTTGACTAGTACAGTTCTCTGATGACTTTAAGATCTTAAAATGAACTGGGTAAGAATTTCTGGAAAAACTGGATTCAAGCAGAACTAAGAATTATTAACACAGGACTGAATGAACTGAGGAGGATGATAATTTTTGACTTCTTGTTTGAAGCATCGATGGTTCTCTAATGTTTTGCTTTACCAGTCTTAAGAAAACTTTCTCTCTCTCTCTCTCTCTCTCTTTTTTTAAAAAATTTTTTATTGATTTCAGAGAGGAAGGGAGAGGGAGAGAGAAACATCAATGATGAGAAAGAATCATTGATTGGCTGCCTCCTGCACACGCCACACTGGGGATTGAGCCTGCAACCTGGGCATGTGGCCTGAAGAGGAATCAAACCGTGACCTCCTAGTTCATAGGTTGACACTCAACCACTAAGCCATGCTAGCCTGGCAGGAAATTTTTTCTCTTTAGCTATCAATAATTTGGCAAGATATATCTATGTAAACAAAGATGAAACATTTACCTTTTACCCCCTACCTTATTTCTCCAGAATTGTGAAACTCTTGAGTATTCTTTTCATGACAACATAGTTAAGTCCAATGACAATCTGTTCTTGTAAGAGGACGCAGTGGGAAATATTGGTTATATTACTAAGGCTTTGACTAGAATCACATTTGAGAAAGAAGTGCATAGACTCAGATATGAACAGATGATTTTTCTTTTTTGGTTAATCCTCATTTACCTTTTTTGGTAAATGAGGATATTTTCCCATTTATTTTTAGAGAGAGTGGAAGGGAGGGGAGAGACAGAGAGGGAGAGAAACATTGATGTGAGAGAGACACATTGATAGGTTGCCGCCTGCACAACCCTGACCAGGATTGAGCCTGCAATCGAGGTATGTGCCCTTACCAGAATCGAACCCGGGACCCTTCAGTCCACAAGCTTATGCTCTATCCACTGAGCTAAACCAGCTAGGGCTGACCAGATAATTTTAAGGCCAATAAGTCCCCTTGGAAAAACTAGCCTTGGTACTTTGCTTACAAGTTTCCAGAAAAGCAACCACTATTCTTGCTGCACTTATGTAAATAATCAGGCCAAGTCTAATGCAAACAAATTAGTTTTGCTGTGATTATCTTTGGAAAAGAGAAATAGGATAACTGTAGGGAGAAATTTTTTTTTGCATTTTGTCTGTATTAGATTCTAATCCTTGTCACCAAACAAGCAAAGTCAATTGTCTTTGAGGTTTTGTTATATGCCTGTAAACTGGATTGAAACTTAAATTCTGGTAGTTCTCTAAAAAAATTTGGCTACCTGTATTCAAACTAATGTTTCCAATTTTCTCCCACCCTCTGATTTGGAATAAATACTGCCCTTAAATCTTCTGGGAAAGGACTACCCCAGGTCCTCCTCACTATCCAGATGGCAGGCCGACCTCAGGGACTCGAGCCTTGTAAACACATCTCACAGCTAACGAAGGCTCCACCTGACATCTGGTCCTGCACAAATGCTGGAGACTCCACATCAAATTGATTAGGAAGAGAATTAGCTGACATCCATGTAGACTGTTTCCTCTGAAGATGATGGGTCAAGACTTCATACTTTAAGCATGAAACCCTCTCTTCTCTTTCATTCCTTTACTCTGGCATTGGCCTGGAAAGATAACTCCATAATCCATATCTCCCAGGACATTGCTAAGAGGGTTAACCTCTGGAATTTGAAACAAATATTTGTTTCCCGCTAGGAGATTTACTTCCAGAACGCCCTGAAAACCTAAGTGACCCCTGGCTTGAACAGGCAAGTGTAACTATCCCTGCGAATGAATCCATTAGGAAGTGGAAGTAGTTTGTGCCCTGACAGGATTTTTCTCTGTCTGTGGCAGTCATCATTTTCCTTGGGCCTACGAATGCTTCGATGGCTGACACACAACTGGGTAACACTTCTTACGTTATCTAATTAAGCCCCTAACTGTTTACAGAACAAAGTGGGACACCTCATTCGTCAGTTCCACTGAATTTGCATTGTTGAGTTAGAAAGGACCTATCAGAAGGCGTTCCTAACTCAGGGTTCACTTCCTTTGGGAGGGCTCTCCTTCCCTGGTTAGGAGTAAATGTAAATGAGTTTATGATCAGAAACCTCTCCTAATCTCTTGAGGATACTGCAGAATCCACTGCTAAGATGATAGCTACCCAAGAAAAATCCTAGACTCTCTGGCCAAAGTTGTTCCTGATAATAGTCTCCTATCAGCTTTTAGCTGAGCAGGAAGGTGTCTATAAACTGTGGCCAACACCACCTATTGCACCTGGATTAACACTTCTGAGGAAGTTGAAACTCAATTACATGAGACCACAGAGCAGGCTACTCGGCTTAAAAAGGTGACGCCTTTAGTGGGGAATTCCTTTGACTTATTTGATTTTAATTGTTTTAGATCTTGGGAACCATGGCTCCAAAGTGCACTCTAGATACTGGGAATTACCCTGTTTATCATAGTCATAGTAGTCTCCCTGGCATGTTGTAGTCTCTCAAAGGCTTTAAGTGCATGCTTGCAGCCACTAACGAAGCAGATGATCTCCCTAAGACTGGATCACCAGAAAAGGAAAGACGAGAGTTGACTGACTTCAAAACTGTGAACCTGAAGTTGTGGCCTGTGAATATCACAGAAATTCAGCCATGACCTTTGAATCACACAGAGGGTCAGTAAAAGCTGTGAGAAATACAAAGTGGTAGCTGAGAGTGGTTAATGCCCTAAAGTTTTATCACATCTCTCAATTAAGCTGAGAGTCTGGTCAAAAGGGGGAATTGCTAGAAAAGAGGCAAGAGGTCCCAAATGGAGTCCTTTGTGCTAAATCCACATCACCAAACCAATACTTAATGCCTAACCTAATGGCAGTTTCAGCCTCTCCCAGGAATTTAATCTTAACTAGTCAATCTGGAATTTCCTGGTCAGCACTAGTGAGGGTATTCACCTGATAACCCCCTTCTGAACCCCAAAAGTAGGTTACCTATGCCTGAAACAAACCACTCTTTTCCCCCTTTACCTATAAAAGCCTTCCATTTTGTACAGCTCCTCAGAGCTCCTTTCTATTTGCTAGATTGAGTACTGCCTGGTTCATGAACCATTCAATAAACCAATAAGATATTTAAATTTTACGCAGTTGAATTTATATTATTTAACAACAGACAGGCCTGGAGGAGGTGGGGCCGATCACAAAGAGCAGAGATGAGCCATCCAGCAGAGGCCATTCTTATCAGCCTCCAGTCCTGCCAAGATTAGCCCCACCGAGACCAGAAGAACCACCCAGCTAAGCCCAGTTCGAATTGCTGACTCACAGAATTGTGAGCTAAATATAGTTTTGATCTGAGCCAGGAAGTCTTGGAGTAGTTTGTTATGTAGCAAAAGCTGACTAATAAAAAAAAATGTTTTTTAAAACGATTCTTTTAGGGGGTGGGCAATGACAGGATTTTAAAAAGACAATAAAGGGGAATAAATGATGATGGAAGGAGATGCGACTTTGGGTGGTGAACACACAATACAATATACAGATGATGTATTATAGAATTATACACTTGAAACCTATATAATTTTATTAACCAATGTCACCCCAATAAATTCAATAAAAATAAAAACACACACTCTGTCATAAAAATGACAATTAAATATATATATACACAGGGTGGGGGAAAAGTAGGTTTACGGTTGTTTGTATGAAAATAATATAATAATTAATAAATAGTACAAGAATAAACTTTGTGTTTCATGTACACATAACTGCAAACTTACTTTTGCCCCATCCTGTATTTTTGGTCATACAAACATAAAAGTTAAGTCAAAGAGAATCAAATCACTTACTATCTGGCTACCTGAAAATACATCAGCAGGATTTAGAAATATGAAACATGTTGCTGAACCTGCCCAGTACTTCTGCATCCCCCATGGAGATGGCTCTCTGTAGTGGAGACTATACCACTTACCAGAATCTTGGTGGTGTAGGCGCTGTTGATGGCAATGGCATTGACCAGCAGCTCCATGGTCTTGGCATTGATGGAGCTGGGGTCCGGGATCTCCTTATAGTGGACATCACCAAGGTAGGCCTGCACTACCGTCATGCGATTGGTGGTCAGCGTGCCCGTCTTGTCAGAGCAGATGGCCGTGGCATTGCCCATGGTCTCACAGGCATCCAGGTGGCGTACCAGGTTGTTGTCCTTCATCATTTTCTGGGGAAGGGGCATGTGAGAGGGTGACAGTGAGAAGAGAGAGATGGGGTGCTGGGGTGCCGGGGGCACTGGGTGAACACGTAGTAAAAGAGGAAGGGCTGCCACAGTCTGTCCCTTTGCTTTTACACGTGCAAAGAAAGGATCATGGTTTCTAGGGTCTCTGACACCTGGGCTCCTTTTCCTCCCCTTTATTAGCTGAACCATTTAAAAGAATTGATTGCCCTGGCCAGTCTGGCTCAGTTGGAGTGTCCTCTTATACACTGAAAGGTCACAGGTTTGATTCCCAGTCAGGGCATGTATACAGGTTGTGGGTTCGATCCCCAGTCAAGGCAGCTGATTGATGTTTCACTCTCACATTGATGTATGTTTCTTTCTTTCCCTCCCTCCTTCCCTCCCTCCCTCCCTCTCTCCCTCCCTCCCTTCCTCCCTCCTTCCCTCCCTCCCTTCCCTCTCTTCCTAGCTCTCTAAAATCAATAAAAGCATGTCCTTGGGTGAGGATTAAAAAAATAAAAAAGTTGATTAATTGATTCTATTAATTTTGATTACAGAAGTAATCTACATTCTTTATGGAAATATAAGGATAAGGATAAATTAAGATTGGGCCCTCTCTGATTACTTCAAGTATCTTTCTCTGACACCCTAATATAACTATTTTTTATTCATTATGAATGTTCTCAAATGTACCATCTTTTCACTGTTGTTTTGGTTTCACTAAAAGTAAATACATTTGGGGGATATATGTATTTATAGACATAGGACAATATCTGGAACAATATAAAATATTAGTGTCATTATCTTTGGATGGTAGAACTATATGAGATTTTTATTGTCTTTTAAAAAAATCTATAGATTTTATTTTTTCTATAAGAAATACACACTGCATGATAAAAATCACAAAATTTTTAAAATTATAGACTCATAAAAAAGAAAACATTTCAGCCATAATGTTACCATGCATAACTGATACACCCCACACATTCAACATCCTTTTTTAAAAAAATTCATAACAAAAATGGAATCCTATTATACATATTATTATTATTATTTTAATATATATATTTTATTGATTTTTTACAGAAAGGAAGGGAGAAGGATAGAGAGTTAGAAACATCAATGAGAGAGAAACATCGATCAGCTGCCTCCTGCACACCCCTACTGGGGATGTGCCCACAACCAAGGTACATGCCTTGACCAGAATCGAACATGGAACCCTTGAGTCCGCAGGCCGACGCTCTATCCACTGAGCCAAACTGGTTAGGGCTTATTATTAATTTTCTAATGTATTCACCTCTCTTTCTCTCTTCCCAGGTTCACACTCCTAGCTTCTTCCAGGTTCTTAAGCAAGTAATGCAACGAAAGTAATTCTCTAGGAACCATCCTGCTTCATGCAGGCCCTCCATCATAGTGACCAAAAGGCCAGGAGGGACATGAAATGTTGCTGGAGAAAAAGTTGCTGAATCAGCTGTAGTTCTTGCCTGGAACTAGGAATTTGATTTCTTTTATTCTTTCTCCTCATTGTAACTCTTTATAACAGGGGTCAAAAGAGAGTGCAATTAGAATACCTTTAATGCCAGTGTCTCAGAGCGAATACCTTACTTATCAACATGCTCAGGCCTCCACCCTTGCAGGGTCATCCTGGCATCGGGACCCTCCGCCCACAGTGTGGAAACCACAGGCCAAGAAGAATATTGGTGGGATTACATAACTACTGCAGTTTCTCTTATTGTAACCTGTGGTAATCTTACCTTATAATAGACAAATATGCAAATTGACCACACCTTCGCTACGGCCAAGCCACGCCCACCAACCATGCCCACCAGGAAACTGTTGCAGGGACGTTGGGGTGTGGCGGAGCCCAAGGCCGGGAAAGCCTCGGGCGTTCCCAGGCTTGGGTACCAGCAGGGAGCCTGCACGGATTGTAGGCAACGACCAGGGGGTCGGCTCCTACGATCTGATCTGTAGCAGGGACGCTGGGTGCGGCCGAGCCCAAGGCCGGGGAAAGCCGCCGGAGGCTTTCCCGGCCTTGGGCACCAGCGGGGAGCCTGCAGGGATCGCAGGAAACCACTGGGGTCCCTAGCAGGGATGTTGGGCTGCGATCCTTAGCAGGGATGTTGGGTGCGGCCGAGCCCAAGGCCACCGCCCGGGGCCAAGCCCCGACCCTGAAAGAAGGCAGAAGGCGGTGGCCACAGCCAAGGCCTGGGTCCCCAGTGCCGGCAGAAAACTGGTGCAGGCAGCCAGGTGAATGAAGGTCTATTGCACGAATCTTCATGCAAACGGGCTACTAGTTGAAACAATAAAAGTATGTTGAATGGATGACCTACAGCAGTTTGAATTTGCAACACACTTTATAGTTTGCAAAGTTCTTCTGCACTTATTCTCTTGCCTGATGTTATAAGAATCTGTGAAACCTAGGAGGATTCTTGGCAATTGAAGACATGGCAAAGTGATGTGACCAGGTGCACACACCCAGCGAGGGTTAGAGCTGGGATTTGAGCCTAGCTCTGTTTAACCTCCCAGCCTGGATCATTCCATCTCCAGGACCCTGGCCCTCGAGCGGGCTTGTGCCCATCTGTACTCGCTGAGGAAGGTTTGTCTGCTGGGCTTAAAAATGCCTAGGCCTGTGCTATCCAATACAGTAGCCACATGTGGCTATTGAGCACTGGAAAGGTGGCTGGTCTGAAATGCACTGTAAGTCTAAAATACACGTATAATTTTGAACACTTATTGTGAAAAAAGTAAAATATATCTCAAGTAATAATTCATTATATTGATTACATGTTGGCTTGATAATAATTTGGACATATGGAGTTAAGTAAATTATGTTATTAAAATTAATTTTGCCTGTTTCTTTAAAAATTTTTCTTTTTAATGTGGCTACTCGGAAATTTAAAATCACACCTGTGGCTTACACTAGATCTCTCTTCGACAGCGCTGATCTAAGTGATCATCTCTTTTCTTTGGATGGTGGCTTCCGGGGGGTAAGTCCAGGTTCAGAGAGGGGAGAGTGTGCTTTTCCTGGGTTGGGGTGCTGTCCCAAGTCTATCAAGCGACTGTAGAAGTAACATTATCTAACACGGCTAAAGGCACCAGGTGCCAGAGACACAAACTGCAGAAGGTGCGGAGGCCTAAAAATGTTTGTACATAATTCCCCCAAAGCAACTCTCTAGGACTTCCAAGGAGACCCCACCCCTTCCACCCGAGCTCAGCTGGGTGATGCGAGGGTCCTGACTCATGGCTGTGTGAGCACCTTCATCTCCAGGTCCCTGGCCCTTGAGCATCGTGTTGTGACCTGTTTGGGCTCTGGTTTGTGGGATGGAGTTTCTTTGAGAGCCCTAAAACAGGGAGGTGATAAGGGCCGTATCCTTTACACAGCGCTGCCACTTTCTGGCACCTGCCTAGAGATCTCTTTTCTGTATGAAATTACATCGGTGAGCCCAGCCCAAATTCCAGCTTGGAAACTGACGCGCGCTGTGCCCTCCGGCGGCTCTGCCAATGTCTCAGAGCGAATGCCTTACTTATCAACACGCTCAGGCCTCTACCCTTGCGGGTCATCCTGGCATCGGGGCCCTGGGAAAGGGGAGTGCAGCCCTGCCCGCAGTGTGAAAACCACAGGCCAAGGAGGAAGGATGAGCGCAGGGTGTGAGGACCTGGGGGTGAGCCAGGCTGGAGGTGCCCTGCAGAGGGCTGGGCGTGCAGTGCCCACGGGGATATTAGCCCGCTCCGTTCTGGGCTCAGGCTGTGAAGATGGCCATGGGCCTGGGGGCAGGGGTGGTGGGGCTGTGACATCAGGGCAGCATTTAGGAAGGCTCTCCAGCGGTCGGTACGCAAGGGCCCACCTGCCCTCATTGAACTGCTTTTAAAACCTTGTATTTTCAGCCCAAATCCTGAGAGGAGGGGGCTTTCCTAAAGTCAGACGTCCTTTTTGTTTTAGTCTTATTTCTTTCAAACGTTAGGAAATGACCTCTGAGATTAATAGTCATGTATGCACTAAGGCTATGGTGGGGCCTGTGCCTGTGACGGCCGGACTTCTGCCACCATCTGCGGGGGGGGGGGGGGGGGGGGGGGGGGGGGAGGGGGGGGAGGTGTGTGCGATGGATTTGGGCCTGCACAGTGATGTCTGCATTTTATTTTTTGTTTAAAGTTGCATTGATTGTCAATGTTTAAAAATAAGGAGAGTTTATATTAAGTCCAGATTTCTGGCTTCTCTTGGAAAAAAAAAAAAGGTAAAGATCTGGCAACACTGGGCCCGTGTCCCCACAAGGTGACACTGGCTGGGCTGAATAACGGCTGTCCCTTTAGCTAGGGTGTGGCTCTCCAGTTTGCCACAGGCCCCTGAAGGCAGGTGAGTTTGGGTTCCCATTTACATCTTCTCTGTGAGCTTCCCACGTGTCCATTCCCTTCTTCTTAGCTCTTCTTTCAACCCCAGCAATGGCCCCTGGGCACCCCCACAGACCCCCAGCTGGCTGGTCCTGCTCTCCACAGCTCACCTTCACAGAGTAGGCCAGCGAGATGGTGACGGCTAGAGGGAGCCCCTCGGGCACCGCCACCACCAGCACCGTCACACCAATGATGAAGAACTTGACGAAGTACTGCACGTAGACGGGCGTGCACTCGGGCAGCCATGGCTTCTTGTTGACCACGAAGGTGTCCACGGTGAAGTAGAGCACCAGGATGATCACTGTGATGGCTGACATCACCAGGCCTGCAACACGGGGTGGGAGGGACCTGCTCAGTGGCGTTTCTGGGGGGCGGGGGCCCTGGGAAGTGAGAGGTGGACCGAACCCTTGGCCAAAAGGGCTCTGGGGTCAGGCCAACCCTAGCTCACATCCCAGCTCTGCCACTTACTTGCTTTGTGGCCTGGGGCAAGTCCTTGACCCTCACAGAGCCTCAGTAGCTCCTCTATACAATGGGGATGCATATTTATTTCACATGGTTTTGTAAGGATCAAATGCGATCACTGCATGTAAAGTGCCTAGGACAGTGCCTGACACATAGTAGGTGCTCAAGAAATGTGTGCTGAGTGACCACGTGAATAAATAAGAACTGCCTGGATGGTGCTCTCACACAATAATGATGTGCAGTCGGTGTCATTTATTGACTCATTCATTCAGGCACTAGGGACACGGCAGTAAAGCAGACAGAGTCCCTGCCCTTGGGAAGCTGACAGTCTAGAGGTGAAGGCAGACGGGAAACAAACACGAACAAGACAATTCAGAGACAGATAACGCTGTGAAGAAGACTCCAGATGACATGCTAGATCCTGACAGGGGCCGAAGATAAGAAAACAACCTAAATGCCCATTGACGGATGAAGATCAAGGAAATGTGGTACATACATACAATGGAATATTAGTCAACCTTGAAAAGAAGGAAATCTCTGAGATGGAGGAAATCTCTGTGCCCATTGTTCCCCACCCCCTCCAGCTGCAGAGCCTCAGAGCCTTGAAAAGAAGGACAACATGGATGGACCTGGAGGACATGCTGCTGAGTGAAATAAGGCGGAGAGAGAAGGACTTGTATGAGGAATCTAAAACAGGCAAACTCCTCGCAGCAGAGAATAGAAGGGTGGCCACCGGGGCAGAGGGGAGAGGGGAAGCAGGGGTTGTTTTTCAGTGGGTATAAAGTTTCAGTTATACAAGAGGAGTACGTTCTAGAGCTCTGCTGAACGACATGGTGCCTGTAGTGACAATGGTATTGTACACTTCAAAACTGGTTATGAGGATAGATCTGTTAAATGGTTTTACCCAAAAACCACCCCGCCAAAAAAACCCCCAAAACTACAAAAGACCACAAGGAAATGTTTGGAGATGGTGGATATATTTAGTATCTTGATTGTGGTGATGGTCTCGCAGGTGTTTGCATATGTCCAAACTCATCAAGATGTACACATTAAATGTGTGTTATTTTTTATGTATAAATTATATCTCAATATAGCTAAAAACAGTGACATGGGCAGGTAGGGAGAGGCTACTTAAGCTAGGGCGGCCAGAGAAGACTTCCTGGAGGAGGTGATAGATGAGCAGACAGGTGAACGATGAGAAGGAGCAGTCAGGTGAGGACCTGGGTGAAGAGAGTTCCTGACAGAGGAAACAGTTGGGGGCCCTTTTTTTGGATGAGAAAACTCAGGGGATGTGACTTGCCCAAGGTCACAGGCCAGGGAGGCACTGTAGAATTAGCAAATGCAGGTGGCTACCTTCTGGGATCCCCTGCGATACCTTTTGGCAGTTTCTGTGCCTTAGCTGCTGTTCAGGTGCCTCTGCCAGAGGAGAATTGCTCTTGGGTGATAGGAGTCTCCTTCTCAGGAAGTGCCTGGGAATGCACTCCCCTCCAACTGGATGACCAAGATCCAATGGCTGATTTGGGGGGTCCAACACACCTACCCCTTGCTTACAAGGCGGAGCAGACCTTGTTGAGGTCCTATGCTCCAGTGTTCCCCATGGAGCAGGTGGAGACTGGGATTCCTCCCTCCCCCTCACCCCCCCGGAAACCTCAGCTGTTTTCTGGCTTCTTCCTTGGCCCTATCTCGTCCTTACTTTTTACAGGTCTCACCTGTGTGCACCCCCTCCCCAAATCCCAAGCCCACCCATCTTCAGCTCTGCTTTCAAGGGATTCAACCCAAGAGAGAAGCAGAGGTGAGATGCAAACTCAGAAGTGCTCGACTCAGAACTCCATCCTTGGCAGGGCCAAGGAGGGGAGGGAGATGAGCGAGGACTTTGAAAGCCACAACGTTGTTCTCCCCGCTTTGCGCTGCCCCGCAGTGCCATGTTTCCTGGGAGTCTTCTCCATGGTGGGGATGGAGGAAATCTCTGTGCCCATTGTTCCCCACCCCCTCCAGCTGCGGAGCCTCGGAGCCTGCTCTATCCCTCTCTGACAGTCGCCAGGGGTGGGAAGCCAAGCTCCCAGCAGCCCGGAGCTGTCACCAGGACCCCGAATTTAAATATAGACAGCCAAGCCTGTAATTTGCCTCCCTTCTCCACACTGCGGTGCCTATAATTAGAGCAGGGAGACAGCCATGGAGGAGCAAGCAGCCAGGTGGGGAGGCCTTGGTGTTTTCCACGTCCTTACCCAGAAGGGGAGTCCAAGGCCATGTCAGATGGGCAGGGCTCACCTTGCAGCTGGGCTCGGCTTCCTGGGCCAGAGGGGCTGTCACCAGCCTTCACCTGCAGCTACCAGCTCAGCTGGGAAGCCCAGCTTGTCGTGCTGGGGATCCTGGCACTGCTCCCAACCTCTTGAATCTTTCCTGTGCACTGCAGCTGGGGTGCTCATTATAGAGTCCAAAACGCATCCCTGCCATCCCCTGATCAAACCTCTTCCATGGCTACCACTGTCCTCAGGGTAACGCCTGCAAACTCCAGGCCCGACAGGACCTGCCCCCTCTCCAGACACTACACCCGCCAAGTGCTAAACACTCTGTGCATAATCTCCTTTAATCCTCATAGCAACCAGTGAAGTGGGGACCACTGGGCATCCCAATTTCACAGACCAGGAGGCAGGAGTTCAGAGCTAGGGGAAGTTACTTGCCTAAGTTCTCACAACCTTAGCTGGACAAGAACACAGGCCGTGTGCCCCCACAACTCAGGCTTTCAGCTTCACTCTTCTCTCTAAGTGCTAACTGAGCACCTACTGTGTAAGGACTCAGATGGAGAAGGGTGTGTCTCAGGGACCATCTCATGCAATCCACCACTTTACAGATGAGGCAACTGAGGCCCAGTTTGGGGCAGGGCCCTGCCTGGGGTCCTACTGTGTGTCCCCCCTCGTACCCTGCACACTCACCCGCCTTGCCGATCTGCACAGCCAGCTTGGTGAGCTTGCCCTGGAGCACCGACTTCTCCTTCTTGTGCATGTTGGCCTTCTTCTTGTCGTCAGCATCACCACCCTCAGCACTCTTGAGGGGCTGCATCTCCATGGCGGCGGCCCCATCCTGCTGTTTGGCTGCAGGTGGCAGAGCACACATGTGTACACACAGACACGCACAGACACACAGACATGCACACACACAGGTCAGCTTGCAGGGTGGGGATGCTGGCCCCCACCCTGCCTGCCTGGGGGAGTGTGGTGAGATACCCACTGCCCTGCCTGGGCCCCTGCATGGCCGGCACAGAAGCCCTGAGATGGGGGTGGTGTCTTGTCTCTTACAGCCAGAGACACTGCAACCAGGGCCACAGCCTGCCTGGGGCCTGGAATCCAGGACACAGCAGGGAGTGACAAGGCTCCACCCTGGACTCCCAGCAGGAGTGAGCTGGAGGCTCCTTTGGGCCTTCTCCCAATGACCTGTTGGCTTTTCCCACATTCAAATAAGACACAGGCGTGGGCTTTACCCAGTGGTCCTTGGGTCATGTCGTTGGGATATTAAGTAATCACCAGACAGCAGGGACAAAAAAAAGAGACTTAAAGGTAAAAGAGAGTGTCCCCATCCATGGGTGCCAAGCCCTCTCCTCATTCAGATCAGGACTAACTAGTGGCCCGAGGTCCTATTCCTTATCCCCTAAGAACCTCAAAGAACCAGCTTCAAGGTTTTAGCTAAACGGGCAGCAGAGCTCAAAGGCTGGGGAGAAGCTGGCTTGCAGGTGTCCCATCCTCATCAGGTGATGCCTCCATTTGGCCTGGTGCCACGTGAATCATAGCTATACCCCCCCAAAGACGCCAGGCACCCATAGTTGCAGCTGCATCTGCCTCTGGCATAGCCCTCAGAACCGGTGGGGAGGGGCCACAGGGACCACAGGACCCGGTTAATACAAAAGGGTTACCTTTGCTCTGGCTGGTGTCCACAGTGCCATCCTGCATTTTACCTACACGACAAAGAATTTTAACAGACAACAGAGAACAGACAACACACATCGGTCATCACAAAGATGCCACAGGGCCACGGACATTCATGTCACAGATGGAGGAAGGGCCAAGCCGACTCCATCCCTCCACACAGGATACTGGGGATGCCTCAGAGACAAGAACAAACCTGCCAGCGCGTTGGCTGCAGGTCTGTCTTGATTCTCTGGGGGCTTGGAGCGAGTGTTTCTGTGGGAATTATTTTGCCCTTAGGCATCTTACAGGTTAAAGGACAGCCTTGACGGTAGAAGGGACCAGTGTTGGCTTGCAGGAAGCAGAAGAATGAGAATTCTCAGGTTCCCATGAGTAGTTTGATTGGTGCCTTTTGTGGGCTGAGAGGAGGCAAAGGAAGATGAGAGAGAGAGAGAGAGAGAGAGAGAGAGAGAGAGAGAGAGAGAGAGAGAGAGAGAGAGACTAGAATGGGACATGGGAAGAGTTTGGTTACTGTGTTCCTTGGTTCCTGGCTCCAGGAGAAATACTACTACTTTCTCCTTTTCCTTCTGAAGGGGTGTGAAGCCACAGCATGGACAGCCCCATGCCCAGCCTGATAGAGAGTGACCCATGCAAAGGGTGGGCTCTGAGGTACCCCAAGAGTGTCCAGGGGCCTTGGTGGGAGTATCCCAGCTCCCAGGGGAAGCTGCCAACCTCCTTTCTGTTTGGATGTGTGCTCTTCATTCTGAGGTTGACCAGCTCAGACAACATTAGATAGGAAAGGTCAGGTTGGTGGGCTCCCATGGGTGCCCCACCCCTGGCCCTGCATACCAGGGTCTGATGTTGTCTAGTGCTGGAGAAAGGTTGAGTCTAGAGCTTCCCACCCCTTAATCAGGGCTGCCTGGGAGGCCCTGTCCACAGCTAGAGGTGTAGGCTGTATTGGCAGGTGGGAGAAACTGGAGGCTCCTATCTGGTGGCTGAGACACCTGCCTTCACCTGTTGGCACTGCGGAGAGGGACACCCTCTCCACCAGGTCTGCCCACTAAGCTCACCCAGAACTTTGCATGCAGACCTCACCACCTCTGGAGGAGTCTGAGGAGGTCAGCTACTCCAGGACATTTGCTGCAAAGGTGAGTCCCACAGCTCACGTTCCGGAAGAACCCACCATGTGCCAGGTGCATACATGACCTCCATGATGTCATCTAGTCCTCACCACATCCCTACAAGGACGCTCCTATATTTATACCCACTTACAGATGAGAAACTGAGGCCTGCCCGAGTCCCAGTGCGTAAATGGAGAGCTGGCTCCAAAGTGTGTGCATGTTTCCACCCAGCCACCTCTCAGCCCTCTGAGCCCAGGGGAGGGGCACTGAGGTGGCACTGGGGGACTGGGCTCCCAAAGCCCCTGTTTGACACCAACTTGCTGTGTGGCGTTCCTCTCCCAGCCTCTGCTCCTACCTCTGTAAAATGGGGATTCAAGGTTCACCCCCCAGAACACCTAAAAGTGCCTTAGTAATAATCACGGGCCCATTCAGCCTTTTGCAGTGTGCAAGTGTCAGTCTTCCCAACGCCCTGCAAGGCGGGCTTTTCTCACTCATTTTACAGATGAGGAAACTGAGACCAAGGAAGGTTTAGAGGCAGTTCTCAAATAGGGCATCCTGGGGCTATGTTATTAGTTCCATCAACAGTGTCATCACCATCACCACACCCCATTGTAGGGACTTGGTGGTGGTGGTGGGGGGGTCGGGAACAGTGGCCTTCCTGGACCTCAACCCCACTCTCTTTCTCTCCACTGCCTCTCACAGCAAAGGCTCAGTGGCCCACCTGGGATCAAAGAGAAAGGCCCCGCTGCTCTATTGTAAAATTCTTTCTACCAGATTAAGAAACAAAATAGAAAAAGGCCTTTTTAGAGCAAAGAGAAATGAACTACAACAATTATTTTTATTTTAAAACATAACTATGAACTGGGCACCAGAGGACTCCGCTTCAGTAGTTGCTTTTAGAGGGCACAAAGGGGCCTTTATTTGTATTGCATATTATCAGGGGCAATAGCCCGTGCGTGTGCCCATTAACCAAGCTAGCAATTTCCTCTTTTATTTCCACAGTGACCACGTGGCCAGAAAAATAATCAGCAATGCATATGTCTGAGGAAGGGAGTTGTGTTCCGGGTGTGCTCTGGTGCAGATGGCCTGATTTTTCAGAAGCAAAGGACTTACTGGGGCTCTCCTCAGCTAAACGGGGGCTCGCCTGGCCCTGAACTGTGGCGGGACAGCCAGCTCTGGCCCCATGTGGGACCTGGAGGATGGACTGTGTTTCAGGGGAGCTGGGATGTCGGACAGGACCTAAGATGAGGAACTGGGTGGAGACTAGGAGGCCCCTCTGCATCCGATGCCAGATGCAGCTTGGCCAAATGGGTCTGTTCCCTTCAAGCATCACCGGGGACATGAGTGTGAAAAGCATGGATGTGGAGGATTCATGGAGAGGTGACCTGCCTCTCTGGGGAGACAGACCACTAATGAGGAGACCTGGCAGATGTCATTCGTCTTCCCAGCGTCTCCATTTCTTTCTTTGTGAAATGTTACAATTTCAACCAAGGTGAACTTATGAAAAGCACCGCTAAGTGCCCTGTAAACGTCTGGATTTAAGAGTGATGTATTATTTATCACGATTATAAGAGATGTACTAAACAGTGATTACATTTATAATCATAAAAAATAAAATAATAATGGCAGTCATAAGCCTCCAAGATGAATGGCGCCCAACCATCTTTCAGTTGGGTGGGGTTTGGGAGAGTAAAGGCAGGGGGAATACTGCCACTAAATTTGTTTTCTATCTCTAATTTGTTTTCTATCCTGATTTGGCTCAGAGGAGGGAGGGAGAAGGGACAGTAATTCTCTCACTCACCACGCCTCAGCCCCGCACCTCTCAACCTCTATGCACTCTCTCGGAGCCTGGAGAGCTTGACAGGATGCAGATTTTCATTCAGTAGGTCTGGGGTGGGGCCTAAGCTTATGCATTTCTAACAAGCTTCTAGGAGGTGCCCAGCCTTCTGTTCCTCTGATTGCATTTTGAGCAATGGCTTAGAGCACTGTTTCCCAAAGTATATTATGCAGGCATAACGATCCCACAGATAAAGTCAGAAAACGTCCTCCAGCCAAATCAGACTGGGAACCCCTGCATGGCTCTGTAACTCGCCACTACACACCAGCATATTCAAGGCAGTGAGGAGTCCTGCCACCAGGAAAGACACCAATTCTATCCAGAGGTTCTTACACATCTTTGACCACAGGATCTTTTTCTTGGGGGAAAGACCTCTTACTATCCTTGTGAAGTTTCAAGACACACTCCATCGGGAAATTCTGGATCAAGCAGAGTAACACGCACTTTAGAGCCAGCCAGGCCTGGGTTCAAATCCCAGCTATGTTACTTTCTAGCTCTGTGACCTTGGGCTAGGGTCTTGATCTCCTTGAGCCTCAGTTTCCTCATCTTTAAAGTGGGATAATAAACTCTGTATCATAGGGTTGTCATGAGGATTAAGTAAGATGGCAAGCATAAAATGCTTGCAAAGTGCCTAGGTGGAGGAGAAATGTCAGTTCCCCATCTTTCCTGCAGTTTTTCTTGGGGTACTTGGAGTTTTCTGCTATAGTTTGGAAGTGAAGGTGCACTTTTTTACGAACCGGCCAGCCCAGATGCAGGCTCATTGCCCTGGGGGAGGCAGGATGCCACATCCTGTTTCCTTCCCTCCTAGGCTTTGGGTTTGCCTACGTTTCTCTCTGTCATCCCTTACCACCCCTCCCTGACGAATGACACCTCCCACAACCCAAGCTGTCTTGCATTCTCCTCCTGCTCCTGAAATAGACCCACATCCAAATTAGCCCTTCTTGGGAAGACGCTGCTTGCAGAAGTGTCTTGCCCAGCCCCTGACATCTCTGAGGTGCTTCCATTTTTGGTCTGGGGCAGGATGAGGTGGGACAAGATCTCCATGTTTTCCAGGAGTGGTGAGGAGTAAATGATACAATGGATGAGAAACCCACAGCCGGGTGCCTGGTATGCAGCGATGCTGGGGCACTGGCTTCATGACTGAGCCCGAACAGCTCTCAGCAGTTCAGAAACAGCCTGGGTGACTATCTTGCTACCTAATTTGGGAACAGGGAACTTGTCTGAGTAATAGAAGCTTCACCGCTCTGAAGACGAAAGGGTAGAGACTTAAGAAATCTAAAGGCTTGGAGGCAAGTGCATGGAACTCCTCCCTGCCAGTGTGTGAGGAGGTAAGACGCAGACCAGCTACAGTGGCAGCTCCCTCCCCGAGGGGGCCAGTCAGAATGCAGAGACCCAGGACAAATGCTCCAGCACAGGCAACAGCAAGAAACACCAGTCCACATCTGAGGGACAGACCAGGCCTGAGCCCAAGCGAACCCCTTGCCCATTCGCTCCGTGAAAGAGAAGAGGAAGAAATGTCTACTGGTGGCTCAGCCATGCTAAGGGGTGGGGCCAAAGAGCTGAAACTTGGCCTGGGTCCCCCAGCCTCGAGGTAATTTTAGAGTCGAGGACTGGAGCCTTCACTGGGCACCCAGACTCCAGCTTCAGCCCAGGTCCTGACCCCAGGCTTTCTTCCCAAAGCGGGGGCCAGGAACGTACTTAGGAGAGGGCCACACAGGTGGGACATTGCTTCTTGGGGCCAAATCTGAAGCCAAAGTCATGTTCCTCTTCAGGGCTCCACTGAGGGTTGGGGAGGTCAAAGGTCCCACAGGAGCCAGTGCCATTTTGGTGCCGCAAGGGGGCGTGGAGCTGATTCCTGGTGGTGGCTTCTCTCTTAAGCGCCTGCCCCATGTGAGAGGACGACTGTCCCAGAGCTGTCCATGCACATCCAAGATCTGTGCGGTCCAGAATAGGGAGAGGCCAGCCCAAAGTTGGGGGTGGAGGAGAAGACACCCATCCACCCGAGACCGAGAGCTTGCCACGGGAGACGTACCATTGACTAGGCTGGCATTTGCACTATCTGCAGCATTTGAACCTGCCGCACCATCGGCCGCTGCGGGGGTGGGAGGGATGGAAAATGCAGTGTGTCACAATGGAGAAAAGCAACAATGCAGAACAGCAACAACAATAAAGACATGAACCAACTTGTGGCAAGTAACATGACTATAGTCTTCAAAGAAAATCTCCGTTGGAGATCAAGAAACTCAAATTCAGGGGTCGGGGTGAAATGTTCTCATAGAGATGCCACAGAAGTCAGGGGGGAAAAACTCAGGCATGGAGGGTCATTGAAATAAAACATGGAAGATGATCAATGTGGTTAGGCGGGATGGCACTGTTCTGTGGTGAGGTCTACACCGATGCACCCAGTTGGCCCAACCAATCAGGTAGGGGTTCCCGTTAGAGAGAGTTCTATGAGGAGAGGGGTTCTGGCTTCCCATCAGAGGGGCCAATGGCACAGAGTCAATTTAAGACATTCGACAACTGGTGCACTGTGGCCCTGGCCATTCCGAATGGGTATTGCTATGATCACCATCCCTTGTTCCAGCAAAACATCCATTGAGGGCAGTGACTTAGCAGGATTCTTGCCCTTAACTCAGGTCACCACCCATGGCCACCTCCTCCTTCCTAATCAGCACTTCCCGTCATTTAAAAGGCGACATCAAACATGTCACATTCTGTGCACGAGACAGAGAAGGTCCTAGCGAGTTTCCCTTAATTTAGAAATTAAAAGATGATACAAGATGGTCAAATTCACTTGTGTTGTTTTTTCTTGGGACGGGGGAACAGGTTCTGTGGGAAGGAGAGGGAAGAGACTGCTGGGTGAAGTGGACACACCGTGGGTAAGGGGAAGCCAGCCAGGCTCTGTGGGGATGTGCAGGGGAGCAGGGTTGTGGGGGTCCCATGGTGACGGGCCCCTGAATGTATGTGTGTGGGGCTGAGGCCCATGTGGAGACACTGGCGATGCCATTGGCATTGGCCCCCAGGATGATGCACTGGAGGAACAAGTAGGTAGCATGAGGTGCTGGCTTGTCCTGTGGGACTGCCATCACCTGGGGCACAGCTGAGGGTCTGGCAGTGCCCCTGCAGTCAGGGAGCCTCCTCCAGCTGTGTGCTGGTGTCTAGGGCCCAGGCTCAGTGGTCAAAGGCTGCTGCTATTTCTAAAAGCCCCATCTACCCTGAAGGGTGTCTTACTGTACCTGGTAGCTGAAGGCCATCCCCCTTCTTCACACCTGTGTGATGATTTTTGAGACATATTAATGAAGGAGAAGCACACAGCCTCATCTGTGTACACACACACACACACACACACACACACACACACACACACACACACACATCCTGGCGTGCCCAAGGTCATCTGGACATGGGGACTCACAGCTATCAGGCTTTAAGCCATGTCCCTGATGGAGATGATGGGATGGCAGTGCTGAGGGCCCCAGCCCCAGCTGTGCTGCTCACGAGGATGTAAGGGGCAAGGCTGTACCCATCTTCCTGTGCCATGTTGCCTCCACTTCCCACCTCTTCCCTCTACACTGATGCCCTCATTTCATTGGAGTGTAAGTAAATATTGAGTGAGGGACTCTGTCCTGTGCTTTGGGGCAGGAGAGGCCTGTCTTCCTACTGGCATTTTAAAAAACACAGTTTGGCTTGTAGGAGTCTCTGCCCCTAACCCAGGCCCCAGTGAGGCCAAGGAAATAGTAAAGGTTGCTGCATCCTGTCCAACTGCCCACATCTACTCAACTGCCTGTAACCTGGGGCCACAGCAGGCCAGCTTCTATGTCATGGACACTGTTCTGACATGCTCTGGGCCTCTTGGCCAGGACTTTGTTCTCAGTTTCAACTTCAGCTCTCCTCTTGCTCTCCAGATATGGATTTCACAGATCACACCTTAGTTCCATTATCCCTATTGGTGAGGAAGCCATAATCTTAAGGTAACCCCACTAGGAAATGGGTTTCACCCTTGGGGACAAGTTATTTTTGATCGTGACCCAGGCTCTGTGCCTGGTTGACCTTTGAGAACTGGAGGTAGCAGGGCTGCCCCTAAAACTCAAGGACAGGTCACCTGCTATCATCTCCTTCTCTTGGACTTCAGAAGGTCTGAGTGTTGGGGACCCTCCTCTGGAGCTTGGGGAAGGAGACAAGACAAAAGACTAAAGATGTGAGAGGGGGCTGTTCTGACCAAGTGTGAGTGTTGGGTGAGGAGCTGGCCATTCCAGGGCTAGAGGCCTTGGCTCTTGTGTCTTCTGAGCATTCCTCTTCTCCTCTGAGAGGCAACTGTAGCCCAGGCTGCTAGCCTGGTGCTCTGAGGAGGGCCCAGGGAAGAAGGACTATTGTTTCCAGGGGGAGGAGGAGCCAGAACCCAAGTGAGGTGGAAGTGTCAGGAGCATCTGAGAGGGGCTCATAGTAGTTGACTTGGAACCACCTTCCCTAGAAGCTTCTCTGCCCACATCTGGGGAGAATCTGTGATGAGTGGGTTTGCCACTCTGCTCAGTGGAGTTGAGAAGAGTGGAGAAATATTCCCAGGTGGAGATTTCTACTTGATAAGAGGGGTGCAGATGGGACCAGGTTACACTTAAGGCTGGAGACTCAACAAATGCACAGCACCCTTGGCCTGGCCCAATGGTGGAGGAGGAGGGGTTTCTATGACATGACTGGACAAGACAGAGACTGGGACAAGACCCTGGAGATGGAACAGACAGAGCCCTCCTGGCATGAACAGGGCCTTGAGGATGCAGGATGTGGCTGTTGGCACAGGGTATGGACATAAAAGGCACTCAATAACTATTTTGTGGAGTGAATGATTCAACAACAAAAAAGTGGCCTTAAGAGCTCCTCTCCTGGTCCACAACAGGGTGGGCTTACCTTTCTTGTCTTTCTTCTCTTCCTCCTCACCACCGGCCCCCAGCAAGGTAAAGATAATGCCAGTCTGAGAGTTCACACCCACAGCGGTCACCACCATCCGTCCAGAGCCCTCCATCACATGGGTCCCTGGAGAAGGGGATGGAAGCCAAGTTACCATTGCACGGCCCAAGTCCCCTCCCCAAAAGAGTGGAAGGGATTCCATCCAGAGTCTTCTGGCAATTTGCCTGTTGAGGTCCAAGGGTACTGCCCATAGTTAAGGTTCAAACTATGAACCTTTTAGGATGATTTCACTTTGGGACAGCACTGTGATGGGCTTGGGGCTCAAACACTGCTATACCTCAGTTCTTAGGCCTCCAGACAGCTCAGGCCTACTACCTGCCATGCTCTCTTGGAGATTCCCTCCTACCTCTATCTCTCTTTCGCTTCTCCTCTCTCACCCTTATAGGCCAAGCAGGGACCACTCTCTTTTTTCCTTATTGATTTATCTAGAATGAGACCTCATTTTGCTTAATTCTATAACCAGCAAAGAAATGCCAACTAAGACCTTTACAGGACTGCTTAAAGTGGGCACCACCCTCACTTTAAAGATCTGGTTAAAGAATTCAGGGCTCTGTAATATTGGGTGAAAATAATGACATCTTTAGTTTTACAAACATCTACCTGAAATGTGGCATTTCCCCCCATTAGGAATGTAGGCAACAAACCCCATTAGTGGTAGTGGTGCCCCAACACCATCACACATGTTACAAGAATCACAGGTTTTTTCATATCGCTTGGCAGCTGTTGCAGATATCATGATACTCACCCTTACTTTACAAATAAGGCAGTTATTAAACTGACTGCTGATCTTGTTATGCAGTGTGCTAATGAAAAAGCCCATGCATCCCTATACCACACATTTTATTACTTTACTTCAATCTCACTGTCTTCCTTTGTCACCCAGTATATTTTGCTTTATGCATTTCAAAGTATAATTCCAAGTAGGGGTGGCACATGATGATACCAGACTTCCCCAGGAGTCTGTGGTGCAAGAAAAATTAAGAACCTCTTTCTTGGAATTTTAGATTTTTTAAACTGGGTTTCAAAGGGCCCTGAATTTTTTTCAGGGGGCAGCGGGAATAGTTGTGGGGGGTGAGAGGCCTTTGGTCAGAGTGGCTCCATTTTTATTTATCTTTGGGGTTTCTGTGTCAGCTTTTGTTTGACTAGAGTGTCTTGTTGCTAGTGTAAGGCAGGCCCCATCCACTGTACAGGTCAGGGAACAACTTGTCCAAGTCCACTTAGGAAGTCTCCTGCAGAATGAGGATAAAATGCAAAGGTAACCCCCCTGCAAAAGTGGTAATCTATACTAATAAAAGGGTAATATGCTAATTAGACTGGGTCGACGGGACATCTTCCGGTCGTCCTGCCTTCCTTCCGGACAAAGCCACAGTGGCGAGGGCTGAGGCAAAAGTGGTTAGGGGCGATCAGGCCAGCAGGGGGGAGCAGTTAGGGGCGATCAGGCTGACAGGGGAGGGCAGAAAGGGGCGATCAGGCCGGCAGGGGAGGGCAGTTAGGGGCGATCATGCTGGCAGGAGAGGGCACTTAGGGGCAATCAGGTAGGCAGGCAAAGGGGTTAGGGGCAATTAGGCAGGCAGGCAGGTGAGCGGTCCCGGATTGCGAAAGGGATGTCTGACTGCCGGTTTAGGGATTGGGCCTAAACCGGCAGTTGAACATCCCCGAGGGGTCCCGGATTGGAGAGGGTGCAGGCTGGGCTGAGGGACCGCCCCCCCCCCCCCCCCGTGCATGAATTTCATGCACCGGGCCTCTAGTTCTATATAATAAAATATTATTCAGTCTTAAAAGGGAAGGGAGTTCTGACACATGCTACCACATGGATCAGCCTAGAGGACATAATCCTAAATGAAATAAGCCAGTCACAGAAAGACAAATACTGTTTGATTCTATTTACATGAGGCTCCTAGAGTAGTCGGATTCAGAGACAGAAAGTGGGATGCTGGTTGCTGGGGGCTGCGGGCTGGGGGTAGGGGGATGGGGAGATAGTGTTTAATGGGGACAGTTTCAGTTTTACAAGATGAAAAAAGTTTTGGAGATGGATGGTGGTGATGGCTGCACAACAATATGAACACACTAGGAAGTCATGGAACTGTACACTTAAAAATGGTTAAAATGGTCAATTTTATGTTATGTGTATTTTACCATGATAAAAGAATTGGAAAAATATGGGGGGAAAAGAGAAACCACTGAAGCTGTGGCCTCACTGAGGAAACAAGGTGACCCTAGCGAAGGCGCTGGGACCTGGTACAGGAAATGAACAGCAGCTACAACAGCCCAGGCCTGACATCCGGAGGCTGCTGGCCCTTTATCCTCAGTGGCGTTGGAAACACATAGCTACTGGGTCCTGAAGCTTTCTCAGAACAGATGGGCCACTCACAAATAGAGAGTTGGCACCTGGGACTGACTGACTGGGTCAGTCAGTGGTGTCACCTGCAGAGGCTCAGGACACACCTGGGGAGGCCCCCTCAGTCCTGCCAGTGGCCACTCTCTTTAGTAAAGAATAGTTAGGTGCCCATTTTCCCCCCGATTTTAATTTTTACCACTCTGGGTAGAAAGCTCTCTACAATGCAGCACATACTTCTTTCTTCAATAGAGAAGTCAGAATGCAGTCTGGTCTGAAGCAGTCTTGGGCTGTCCTCAGGCTGCACAGTAAGAACTATGTTGAGTTTGCAAGACAGTGTTTGAGGGGCCCGATGGCCATGGATGCTGACCCCCAATACTAAACAGCCCTGATGACTTGCTTCTTGAATCAAGTTCTGCTTTTTAGAGTTTTTCCTTCTTTCCTCTCAAGATTGATTGCCTCTTCTCCCCATTATCGGGGTAACTTGTCTCTAACAGCCTTCTCCTTGTTTTCCAATTTGCTTCAGATTTGAAGTCTAAGTCAACAAACTCATTAGAATTGTATCTAAAATAAGTGTCAAGAAGTTCTGAGTCAGGACTGGAAGTACTTCCCTTAAAGTAAGGAAATCTATTTCTACTTTCCAAGGTGTTTCACCCACTCCGTCCCTTTCCTTCTAGGATCTGAACAATCGTGAGATTGTGCGTGTATCTGTGTGAAAGTGCGCATGTGTGTGCATGTGTGTGGTGTTCTAGCCTTGGCTTCCAGTATATCAGGATCTTAAAGTGCAGACAAACACACTCCAGGAAGTTCCTTTAAGGCAGGGAAAAGTCAGTTTGTCCATCCATGAATGGGTAAACTAAGTCATGAGGTTCCCAGGGGGTCAATAAACCTGGCAATCTGTAACAGAACCCAGGTCCTCAGACATGAGCTCTTCTGCTTGCTCCTTGCCCATTCTCAGGACAGAAGGACAGTGAGGACCACAGAATGAGCTTGGACACTGATTCTAGGCCAACCATCCCAGGCCTGGTGTCTTTCTATCACAGGCAGACCCTGCAGCCTAACTAGCCCGTAAGGAGCACAAACAGGGAGAACCAGGGCCCAGTAATGGGACCCTGGATAATATGATAACTTGCTGCTAAAATGCTTTGTGGTGCACCAGCTCAGCTTGTGTGTGGGCTGTCAGGAGGGGTTGTTAAATGCCAGCAGTGTTAGATAGCTGAGGAAACTGAGGCCCAGAGAGGTCATGTGGGGGTGGGGTCATTGTAGATCTTTAAAGGTGAGGGAGGAACACACTTCATGCATTAAGAGTGCAGGCAGCACTGCCGGTACTGGCACTACCTTCTGGAGGACACCTGCTCTCTGCAGGCAGTGTGCTAAGCCCCTCACAGCAGTCATCTCTGAGTCTTCACACTGACCCTCAGTTTATGGAGGAGGAAGCTGAGACTCAGGGAGAAGTGGCTTGCCCAGGGTCACAGCTGGTGAGGGGCAGAGCCAGGCTTTGAACTTCCTGTCTGAAGTGGATAGAGACTATCTTCTTTGTCAACTGTCCCTCCAGGAAACAAGGTCTTCACACCCTGATCTCAAACACATTTGTGAAAGTCTGTTCTGCCTGGGTGGCAATGGAAATACTGCTCCCCACCTCCCCAGCTCTAGGTGGGATGGAAAAAGACACAGGGGGCCAATTTCCACCCAAGATAATCAGACCCCAAAATCACCTTCTAATCTAATCACTCCCATCATTGCAGGGAGCTGGCGGCTTTGCACTGGGAGGCAGGGAGGAGGGAGGAAGGAGGAGGAAGCCAGGGAGGTGACCTTTGGCCATAACTCAGGGGACAACATAAGGCACAGCCCCCTGCCCAGCCTCAGATGAGCCCCAGGTGGTCCTCCAGGCCCCAGCAGTAGATGGGACACCAACCTCTCCTTCTGGCCCTCCCTCGTTCTGTGCCCCAGTTTCAGCTTTGACCACTGTCCCCCAGCTCAGACACCTTCCAAAATTCCCCAAAGTCCAAATTCGGTCAGTACCCCCTGTGTCAGACCTTGGCCTTCTTCTGGCCCTTGACCACTGATTCTTGCCCTGTGGCCTCTGCCTTGGGAATGTGCATAGCTCACTGGGCCTTTGTGTCCAGTCCCCCACCCACTTTGCTCACACAGTTACTGAATACCCTTCCCCTACCTCTCATCCAAAACTTCCTCCTCAAGGGTCCTTCTCTCCTACCAGGATCTCTCTCCTACAAGGACCTCAGGGCCTGGCTGTCCCTTCTGCCAGAGGAAGAATTGAGTGTACCAGGTCATCCCCCCTACACTGTCACACCCCAGCTCCAGGATCCTCTACAGAGGGCAATGCTTAACCCCAAAGCCTGTGGCTGTAAAGGCAGAACCACAGGCATTCAAATAAAAGGTTGGATGACTAAATCTCTCAATGGAAAACTGTAGGGTCTTTGGGTAGGGACCAAGGTGAGAACCCCTTGTGTATGGGGGCCCTGGCAGGGCCTTGCACCAAGACTTCACTGTCCATGGTCTCTTGGGCACCATCCTGTAGCTCCCACCTCATCGAAGCTCCCATGGAGCCCTTCAGGATATACAAGCATGGTGGGGGTGGATGAAGTGAGCCCTGGGCTAAGGAGTAGGGGACCTGGGAACCAGTCTGGTATTTGCTTCTGATTTGCTGTGTGACCTGAGGCCAGCCCTCTCCTCTCTGGACCTCAGCTTTGTTCTCTGCAAAATGGGGAGGCCTGGCTTAGGTCTCACCTCTCAGTGATGAAGTCTGGGTCCCCTGGTCCCTGGAGACAAGGGCCATCCCTGGCTGGGATAGGGCAGCCTCCATTAAGAGGCTACCTCTTGGAAAGTTTGGATTTCAGTTAAGATGGGGCCATCAGAGGCTTGTGTGGATAGATGACCAAACGTGAAGCCTCCTGCCAGGCCACACGTTTCATCTGATGGACAGATATTGTGGAGTGCCAACTCTGTGCTGGGCTCTGGGGCCGGAAGGGAGGGTCTCTTGTGATCTCTGCCCTCCAGGAGCTCACAGTCCAGCTGGGTTTGAGGGGAGCAGACAGGCACACAGATCAATAACAGCATAAGACAACAGAGATCTGAGGACCCAGTGTCCTGGCAGGGGGCACAGCCCAGGCAAAGGTGGGAGGTGGGACAGGCGACGGCAGTGGATCAGCTGGGCTCATGAAGGGAGGAGTGGGAGAGAAGCAGGACCATGGAGCAGCCTGTGTGAGGGCTGCAGAGTTGGGGTTTGCTTGGTGTTCAGCAGGGAGCCACTGGGTGAGGGAAGAAGAGAACTAATCTTCATTGAGCTGGTTCACTGTGTGTCAAGTACTATCTGAGCTGCTTTCTCCACCTGGCCCTCACAGTTCCTCTGTGAGTAATCATCATCTCCCTCCCATTTCACAGACAGGAAAGTTGCCCCAAGAGGTCATCTCCACATTCAGCTGAGAGGGCAGAGCTGGGGTGGAGTGAGGGTGGGGCTCTAGTCTCTGTTTTTCCCACCTTGCCGGGAAGGCTTATGGCAGAGTTGGAAGGCAGGAAGCTAGACGAAGGCAGGAAAGCGGTGGAGGAGCTGTGTCAGCCGTCCAGCTCCTGTCCGTCTGTGAGAGAGAAAGGAGCTCAGGCCCAGGGAACACTGTGGCTTCTGCCAACTGGACAGCTTGTCATATCCCACCGGAACCTTACCTTTAACCAGGTAGCAGAGGGCAGGCCAGAATCTTCCTGACTGCAGGCCGAAGCTCATCTCTACCTGAGACTTGCTATGAGCAGTAGCAAGTGGGGTACACTGAGCCCTTGTCTGCAGAGCTGGAGGGGTCTAGTTTTACAAAATGCAGCTTTTGAGCCAAGAAAAGGCAAATGGCTGACTGTGGTTGCACAGCGCCTGAGGCATAGGTTAAGGCTTGTTCTCCCAGTTTTGACTTCCCAGGCCTCTCTCTGGACAGGAAAAGGGGTAAGGTCATACCTTCCAAAAGGTCTCTTTCTGGGGTAGAGATGTGAAAAAGGAATGGAAGCCATTTCTGGGGATTATCATCTGCCTCTAGGCACAAGCACCAAGCAAAGCTATACGATTCCCAGCCCCGTTGCTAACAGTAATAACGCACACTTGCAGAGCACTAGACAGTTGGTAAAGTGCTTTAGTGCCTGTGAGCCTGTCTCCCTCACAACAGCCCGGTGAGGTAGGTTCTGGTGCAAGCATAACCCCAAGCCCCTCCAACCACCCTGGCCTCTCTGCCCAGGGTCACACAGCAGTGAGCGATGGAGCCGGGACTTGAGCCCGTGCTCTATCCACTACACCCCACTGCCTCTCATGGAGAAGAGGCAGGGTAGTGTAATGGAGAGAGCATGGGCCGAGCAGCAGACTGGGCTTTCCAGCGTCAAGATATCATCCTAGGCTCCCGGAGGCGGCAGCAGTGGTGGCAGGTGTGGCTCTCCATGCTTGGCCTACCACTCGGTGGGCAGGGTGGGCAGCAGGCCCAAGGGGGTTTGCTGATGCCCTGTGCAACCTTGTGCTGTTAACACCCTGACTCCAGTGGGGATGGAGGAGGCTGGGGGTCCTGTAGGGGGCAGAGCTAATGGGCCTCCTGGAGCCAGGCCCTGCTGCTTTTGAGGACAAACCCTCACCCTGGCCCCCGGGGCCCTTCCATGGCCACACTGATGGCACCTAGTTGTTGGCTTCCTGATGGAATTTACCACAAGACATTTCAAACAGGCCATGCGGCTGGGTAATAGAAGTCACGGGGCCCTTGGAGGAGAGCTCACTCATGGGGGCTGCAGGAGTACAGGGCTGGGGGGCTAGAGGGCTAGAGGGCTAGGGTCTCTCTCTGGCCCTCCCCTCTGTGGGGCCTTACACTCCTGCTCTGGGCCTCAGTTTCCCCAGCTGCAAATCGAGACAAGACTAGGTTCTCTAGGGATCTGTAAATCCCCTGAGAAGTTGCAAAGTCACAAGTCTAGGTATTTATTTCTCATAAGAGGGATCACTGTTTCCATGGGACTGTCACCAGAGTTCATGACCCAGGAGGGTTCAAAACCACTGGCCTTCCATGAAAGGTGCTCCGGGGAAAGGAGGCTGAAGGGGCAGGACACCTAAATGCCATACAGTGTCCTGCTCTGGGTCCCAGTTGGAGAATGCTGTGGGGACAGCAGGCAAACATGAATATGGACAGTATATTAGGTGGCAGTACTGCATCAATGTTGAGTTTCCTGAATTGACAGCTGTGCTGTGGTTACACACGAAAACACCTTTTCTTAGGGAAGAGACTGAAATGTGAAGGGCCCCAGGGCAATCATGTGCCTGACGAGGAAGAGGGAGGCTCCTGAGAGAGCAGGCAAGGGCAGAACGGTAATACAGTGGAATCAGAGGGAAGGGCACGCAGGCGTTCTTTGCATTGTTCTTGCAAGTTTTCTGAAAGTTTGATATTATCTTAAAATACAAAATTGAAACAAAAGAAATGGGCCCAGCTCAGAGTTTGTGCTCTAGGGCCCACCCATCTGTTGCTTGACCCACACAGGCTTGAAAAGAACAGGGATTTCTTGCCAACATTTAAACACGGGGAGGCTCTGCTTGCACAGGGAACTAACTCAGCAGCCGCACTGAGGGGCACTTCGGTAGGCAGCAGTGGGAAGCAGCTGTGATCTGGTTTGGCGCCCCTACCCCTCTGCCTGGACCCAGGGACCAGGGAGCCTGCGATTCCTGTTTCCACTCTGCCTGGTCTGAAGAACTGGACATGGGCTGGGGCCTGCCTGGCCGTCCTGGGGAAGGAGCTCCAGGCCTTTATGATTTCCTTTGTGCCTGGAGCACTGGGGACATCAGAGTAGATGCTGCTGAGTAATAGATGAGGAGGCTGAAGTCCTTGGGGGCAGAGGTCAAAGCCAAAACTTGATGGAGGGCTAGAACCCGAGTGTTCTGTCTCCAAACGCTGCTCTTATTCCTCACATAGCACCTCACACAGCACCATTGACAAAGGACAGTCACATCCATCTGTGCATGTGGTTTCCCTGTGGGGTAGGCAGGGGGAAGGGGCCCCCACTGGCTTCCCCATTGTACAAACACAAACATGGAGGCTCCAAGAGATGAAGTGACCTGTCCAGGATCACAGTCCAGACATGGCTGGGCCAACTGACTCAGAACTGGAGTGTCCTTCGCCTTCCTCTAGGCTGACGCAGTGTGCCAGATACCACAAGGGGACTTCTGCACTACCACGAGGACCCCACAGGCACCCCTATCCTGGTCTCTGTGTTCCCTGAGGGTCATCTGACCAAAAGGCCCAGCAAGGCTTCCCAGCACAGGGACAGGATCTGGGGTGTCTGGTCATGCGCAAACATGAGCATCCAGAACTCACAGCACTGGGGAGAGAGCTATCAAGGAACCCCCCTGGAGGAAGCAGGCTCCTGCAGGCTGAAGGTGGGAGGAGCTGGATGGTGGAGAGAAGGTGGGCAGTCCAGAGAGTGGGAAGGGTAGACAGTTGAGATGAAGGGAGAGAGAGGAAAGCGGATGCTTTGACACAAGCTTATGAGCTGGGGTTATGCTCCCATTTTACAAGTGAGAAAATGGGGGCTCAGAAACGCGAAGAAGCTTGTCCAGGGTCTCCCAGCCAGTAAGGGGCAGAGTCGGGATTGGAACCCAAGACGATTTTGCCCCCAAGTCCAGGTTCCATCCAAGGAACGGGAAAGGGAACCAACCCAGCATGAGCATCCCCCTACCAGTGCTATGCTGAGTAGGGCTTCACCAATATCATACACCAGGACACCCCTATTGTCCTCACAGGTAAACTGAGGCTCAGAGAAGTGAAGCAACTTGCCTGAGGCCACACAGCGAGTTCAGAGCCCAACTCTGCTTCTTCTACAATGCAGCCTCTCTCCTCACTCTGGCAGGCAGTGCCTGAGCCCTGAGGTGTGCAGGGCCCAGGGGTGGAGCTGGGCATGACCTCCTGATAACCTCAGGCGTGGGCTCCCGCCTGCTTGGATCTGTTTGGGTGAGAGGACTGAAATAGAAGTGGACCACCAGTGTGTCTGTCCTGGTGTCTTCTATCTGTGTATGGCCAAAGATAAAATGAGACCCATTAGATCTGTTTGGGTGGCAGGGCTGTGGATGGGTTTTGCTCTTTATTTTACTTGAGACAGTTTATGCAGAAAAAAACTCAATCAACATTACAAGGCTGTGCCCGAACGGGACAAGCACAGAGTGGATGTCACAGGCTGACATGTGGATCCCAGGTGGTATGGGAGTGACTGCCAGAGGTGGTGCTCAGAGCAGGCTTTGTGAAGGAGGGAAGCCCGAGCAGATGGGCAGAAGTTAAATGAGCAATGTGAAAGGGAGAAGGAGGGCCATTAGGAGGAGGGAGCAGCTTCCGCAGAGGCAGGGCACAGGAGTGGAGCCAGGTGGGTTTGTAGTAGAGGTACAGGATGAGCAGGGTGTGGTGAATCCGTGACTTTCACGGCTGGGCGGGGCACTGAATGCAGTGTCCCTTCAGTGCTTGGGCCTACTCTATACCACTCCCACCCACAGCCTGTCCAGGCCACTGCTCCCAGAAATGCTCGCCTCTCTGGTACCAGAGGTTGGAACCAGGACCACAGGGCCATGTGGCCCGAAGTTCCAATCAGTGACAGGGAACTCATTACCTTACAGGCAGCCTCCTTTGTCCTAGAATGGTTCTTCTGCAACAGAATTCTCTTCCCAGTTAGATTACTTTCTGTTGGGCCAATGATGCCACTTTCTCACTGTCTTTTCCCATGAGCCCGGGCCAAGCCACTTGCTCCTCCTTTCCCCCACACAATTGTGTTTCTGAATGTGAGCACTGCTGCTTGCAGTCAGCTACATTTCCTTCTGTCTAATTGGCCTTGCACTCTGGTGATCTCTGTGGGTCCTGACTCTTGCTTTCTTTTTGCCATGCTCCCTGGGCTGGTGGTCTCTGTGAACTTGATGGCACACTTTCCATATTGTGACAGGACAGAGCTCCAGGGAAGGCCACTAGAAACCAGATAACCGCAATCCAAGAATCAGCACAAACTGGCCAAAATCTCCTGGCCTCTGGCATAGCCTTCTCCATCTTGTCCACAAGGACATCATGGGAGACCGTGGCTGCTGTCTCCTGACATCCAAAGGCTCAGAGCCAAGTTCATAGCTAGGCTTTCAGCCAGTTGTATAGGTTGAGACTAAAGCAGTTGGTTCAACTTGAGCCTCTCATCTCTCAGTGCTCAGAGACCACCCATTCCCGAGCTGAGGACCAGTGCTGACCCCACTGTGATCCCACCAGTTTGAGCTTCACAGGGCTCTCCCAGATTCTTAAGACCTGGAACACTTTTGTCTGTCCCTGGTTCCCTGTTCTTCCCCACTGAAGGCAGAGATCACTGCCAAGTCTCCAAGGGCCTATGGGTCTGATGGTCTCTGGGACATCCAGTTCCCTCAGAGACATCCTACCACCTCTACCCAATTATGAGGCTTATCATTGACTAGAGGGACAGACACAACCCATCTGCTCAGGCCCAGAACCTCCCCTCAATTTCCACTGACCAAGATGACCCACCTGATGCACCTGGCCACTGCTCCCAAGAATGCTCGCCTCTCTGCTAACCAGAGGTTGGAACTAGGACCACAGGGCCATGTAGCCCTAAGTTCCAAGAGAGCATTTGAGGATTTCCATCTCTCAGTCAGACCCCAGGGCCTTTGTACTTGCTATTCCTCTGCCTATAATGATCTTTCTTGTCATAGTTCTGGTTTTAGCTCCAATGCAGTCTCCTCAGATACTCCTTCCCTGACCAGCTAAGATTCCTGCCCTTTCCTCTGGGTCTCTATTTCATTACCATGGCAGAATTATCACCATCACTGATTTACCACTATCTGAAATTACGTTATATATTTGTTTGCTTGCTTCTTTATTGTCTGTCTCTTGGAGTCTAAGCTACAGGAGGGCAGGGACCTTGTATTTTGAGGACGACACACACTCCTTCAGACCTCTGTGCCCTCTGCTAGGAGGGCCCTTTATCCAAAACTCTGTTGGGTGGGCTGCTACCCATGCTTTAAAGTCCAGCTCAATTCCACCTCCCCCTTCTGTTCCCTTCTTGGCTTTTGTACACCTTCCTCACTCCTCCAGTGTGGAATTAGTTGTTTGCTGGTCTGCTTATCCCAGCCTATCTGGGCTGGAGGCTCCTGAAGCCAGAGGTGGGTCCCATTGCTTAGTCCAGGGTCAGGCCCAAAGTAGCTGATCAGAGGCTGCTTGATGAGCACTGCTGGACAATAAGGCCTTTTGGGTATTCCTGTTGGAGGGAGGGTGGTCACCTGGCTGGCGCCTTACCTCTGCATGGTCTCCTTGCTTCCTGTCTTGCCCCCTGCAGCAGCCAGAGTGAGATTTTAAAAAAGTAAATGTGTTCAGTTCACTGTTTAAAACCATTCCAGATAATCCTCATCACACAAAACATTTCCAAACTCCTGACCATGCCCATGAGGCCTGGCATCTGGCCCCTCCACATCTCCATCTTGTTCACAGTCCTCCAGCACAATCCTGCCATTGGGCCTTTGCACTTGCTGTTCCTTCTGCCTAGTATACTTTCCCTGGATAGTCACAAGGCCAGCTCCTGCTCATCGTTCACACCTCAGCTCACACATGGCCTCCCCTGACCTCTCCAGCCACTTGCCTCCCCTTGTCCTGCTTTATTTTTGCTCCACACCTACCACCATCTGGAATTTTCCCATTGCCTATCTCTTCTCACTACACCATAGCTCCTCAGGACTGAGGCTTCAACTGCCTCATCCCTTCCTAGTTGTCTAGCACCCAGCCCTAGCTGGTTTGGCTCACTGTCTTTGCCCATGAGCCTGGGCCAAGGGTCCTGGAATTGAAGGGTCCTGGTTTTGATTCCAGTCAAGGGCATCTCGGTTGCAGGCTCCTTTCTGACCCGGGTCCTGGTTTGGGGCCTGCAGGAGGCAACCAATTGATGTGTTTCTCTCACATAGATGTTTCTCTCTGTCTTCCCCTCTCTCTCCCATTCACTCTAAAAATCAATGGAAAAGTATCCTCAGGTGAGGATTAAACAAAACAAAACAATTGTCACCTGACTGATTCTTTCTCATCCATGATAAGAATGTGCTTCAATGTTTGACTTTTCAGAAAACTAAATCACTAGAAGGTAAGTTACCTGAGGGCAGGGATTCTTTATCTAGATTCTATTCACTGTGGTATCCCTAAAGCAGTGCTGAGAGCCCAGTAGGCTCAATGCATGTTTGCTGGGGAAAAGAGAGGAAGTTCTCACTTGGAGCTGAGCTGGCTAGAGATCTGAAGCCAAGGACCAAAGTCTCCAAGACCCTCCAGCCTCATGAAGGGGACAGAAACCAGCAATGGGAGTGAGCCCACAGTTGGGCTGCAGCTCACCTGACAGCAGCATGGGGTCCTTGTCCACGGACTTGCGCACCTGGTCAGACTCTCCTGTCAAGGAGCTTTCATCGATCTTGAGGTCATTGCCCTGGATGAAGAGGCCATCAGCAGGGAGGAGATCACCTGATGGGAGGAAGGTCAAGGGAGTCAGCAGGGTCTCAGGTTGCTGAAGAGGCTGAAATAGTCCCCAAAAGTTATGATTATAAGGGAAGGTTCACTATTGGGACCAGCTGCCTAGAGCTCCCAGGGTGCAGGAACCAACATGGTGCCCATCACAGGCCAATAGGCAGCTGAAGACTGGAGCTGAAGCCAATGGTACAGGCTGGGAGGGTTGAGGTTGGGCCCAACAATCCTAGCTCAGGCAGTCATGTTCTTTAGTTTATTAAGTGCTTTTCTTGGCCTGGTGTGGTCTTGAGGCCTGGTTTTCTCAACAATTCATTCTTTGGTTTCAACTATGATTTGAGGAATTCTTTTGAAAGGGACTAGTCCATTTGGGCTAGGCAGAGGAGACTCAAAGACAGTCACATCATCAGAGGAAACCAAACCCCCAAGAACTAAGTGAGGAGGGGTATACTCCAAGTCTCGCTTCCATCTTCTGCCTCTACTTTCCCAAGGACATAACTCATCTAAACTCCTTTGACACCAGCTTGCCCACTTTCTTCAAGGTAGTATCACAGGCTTAGAATGTTCACTCATCTATGTTCACTCCCCATAACACCCTCTCTGGCCCAACAACCAGCCATCAATAGCCAAATCAGGGATAGGAATACCATTCTGAGTATTAGTAGTCCTTGGAGTATTGTGTTGAGAAGGCTTCTGAGGCTGTATGGAGGCCCTGAGCTGTTACTGATTAGTAACGTCTGCAGGTATTGAGAGTGGTGGCACATGTGCCAAGTATTTGCCATTTCTGAGTTAAATCAATTCTGAAATCTACTCCCTCTAGGAAGTAACTTCGAAAGGATCGCAGAAGACATCTTGGCTTGGGATCAGCCTTCAGGGACCCACCCCCTTCCCTGGGCCAGTGTCTTTGGGTCTGCTTGGCCTGTCCCATCTCTGCTCCAGCTCTAGCATGTAGCTCTGTGGCTGGGACACTTACCATATTTTATTTGGGCGATGTCCCCAACCACAATCTCGGCCACAGGAATCTGGACCACCTGGCCAGCCCGGATCACGGTGAACTTCTGCTCCTGCTCAATGCGGCTCTGCAGGCCCCGGAACTGCTTCTCTTTGCTCCAATCATTGAAGGCCGTGACCAGGACCACACAGATGACTGAGAGGAGGATGGCAGCCCCCTCAATCCAGCCTGCCTCAGCCTCCCCTTCATCCTCAGACCCAGCCTGGGCTGTGGCGCATCCTGCAGAGAATAGAAGGAAGCAGATGGTGTGGGGTCAGCGAGGCAGATGGGGCCTCGAGTGGTCTGGCTTTAAATCCCAGCTCTGTCAAGCAAAAAATGTTGATAATCAGATAATCATGAATCATTTATTCAGTGCATCTGGGTGCCAAGCCCTGTGCAAAGGGCTTCACACACATCATCTCAGAGTACTCACTCTGCCCATTTCACAGATGTGGAAGCTGAGGCTTCTTAGAGAAGCCACATGACTTGTCTAAGCTCGGAAGGGCAAGTGCGGAGCTAGGATATCTGACTTCAGAGCCTACTGTGGCTTTCTGCCTTTATTCTAGCTGTGAGATCTTGGGTAATGACTTCACCTCTCTGAACCTCAGCTTTCTTATCTGTAAAATAGGAAGAATAGTCCTTATCTTAGGGACCACTCTGAGGGCTGGAATTTAATGAGGTGAGGTCTATAGCATCTCCAGCATAGCCATGGCACAAAAGAGATGCCTGCTTAACGAGAAACGAGAAAAAGTGAGTATGTAACAGAATGGGGCCCATCAACATTGTACCTGCTTTAGGGTCTAAAATGCAGTTTTGCTGCTGTCCTTTCCTTCCATTCTTCCAGCAACCACGAGGCAGGTCTCTAGGTTGGGGGGTAGGAACCACAGCACTGGACCTGCCCTCCGACGAGCTGGTTCTAATCCCACTGCTATCCCTGTACTAGCCTGGGTAAATCACTGTTCTTCCTGAGCTGTAGCATCCTCATCTGCAAAATGGGGTTCACTGAGACCACTTTCTGGGCTCAAGGAAAAGAAGGTGGAAGCTCCGGCCTGCGCTCAGTCACAGGAGGTTCTTACTTGGCCTTTGTTGGATTTGAGACCCAACCACACCGTGAGGATACCCACATTCCATCTGAGCCTCTGTGTGACCTACACCTCACACCCTTGCTCTGTTGAACCTCCCAGTCTGGGCCCTCAAATTGCTTGAGGCCTGCCGGGCCCACCATGTGGAAAAGAAAATGAAAAAACACCACACACATTTAACGCAAAGGCCTCAGACGCAAAGGCACGCCCTGTCCATATGGTGCTGATTGCTAGGGCCTTTCCTCGCCCTTCCACACACTCTGTCTTCTGCTTCCCCACAGGATCCAGAGAGTGGGTGGTATTTCCCCCATTAACAGGGGAGGAAACTGAGACCCAGAAACTGAGGTGTCACAGCCAAGGTGATTGCTGCAGCCAGGACTAGCTCAGGTCCTTTTTCCACTGGGGAAGAGGGTGGGGGTAGAGAACGGCCCTTTCCGTGTCTGACCATCCACTCCTGGAAAACTCAGGGTCGTTCTCTCCCATGGGGGTTGGGCAGGCGACTGGGCTATTTGCAAGACCTGCTATATGCCAAGCACTCACTTTAATCATCAAGCTGGCTGAAAAAAGGGAAGCAGTTCAGAGAGGGACAGTGACTCACCTGGGGTCACACAGCAGATCTGAAGTTTGAATCCAGACCTGGCCCTAGAATCTGACACTGGACCTGCCCTGCCCACTGGCCCTGAGCCTAGTACACTCTGCCACTTGCTGGCCTCATGTGGAAAAGTAGAAAATATTGCCATAGACCTATGGCCAATTGTATGGGAGTTCAATTCAATCCCAAGGAAGAGAGAACAGCAGTTTTTGTTGTTATTTTTGGTTAATCCTCACGGGAGGAGATTTTTTCCCATTGATTTTTAGAGAGAGTGGAAGGGGGGGGGGAGGAGGAGAGAGAGAAAGTAGAGAGAGAAAAACATTGATGTGAGAGAGACACATGGATTGGTTGCCTCCCACATGTGCCCCGACGGGGGTCAGGGATCAAACCTGTCACCCAGGCACATGCCCTTGACTGGGAATCAAACCCGTGACTCTCTGGTGCTCGGGCCAGTACTCTAACCATTGGGTCACGCCGGCCAGGGCGAGAAAACAACAGGTTTTTAAAAAGTATTTTTTTTAATTGACTTTTAGAGAGGAAGAGAGGGAGAGGGAGAGAGAGAGAGAAAGAAACATCGATGTGAAGCCAAACATTAATTGGCTACCTCCTGCATGCCCCTTACCAGTGATTGAGCCCCCAACCTAGGCATGTGCCCTTGACTGGGAATGGAGCCAGCAACCTTTTGGTGCATGGGACGACACCCAACTAACTGAGCCACGCCGGCCAGGGCAGAACAGCAGTTTTAGGAGACCCCAGCAGGAGCATCTGGGAAAGCCAGGGGACAGAAACAACATGACAAAAAGGCCAAGTGGTACCAGGGATTTTTAAAAATTTTTTATTAGCTCCCAGCTCCTGGGAGGGTCCAGGCTCAGCAGGTGTGTCCAGGCTGGGATGGTATAGAACAGTGGTTGGCAAACTCATTAGTCAACAGAGCCGAATATCAACAGTACAACGATTGAAATTTCTTTGGAGAGCCAAATTTTTTAAACTTAAACTTCTTCTAATGCCACTTCTTCAATATAGACTCGCCCAGGCCGTGGTATTTTGTGGAAGAGCCACACTCAAGGGGCCAAAGAGCTGTATGTGGCTCGCGAGCCGCAGTTTGCTGACCACGGCACTATCTGCAAGACAGGGAAGGAATGATTGTGGGAGGTTTCCCATGAACCTCATGCTCACCCCACCTCCCTGTGGGGGTGGGGAGGAGAGAAAGAGAGTGGGCAAGAGGTGCAGCCTAAATGACGCAAATGCAGTTTCTAGTCTCAGGCCATTTACAGTCTAGCTGGGGAGAAGGCCGCAGTTTGCCGACCACTGGTATAGAATCATTGTGGCCGGGCAGTGTGTGTCACCAGCTGTTCTGTACAGGCTAGTTAACAATCACATTGTTGTATAAGGTTCTCAAAACTACCTTTTTCCTTTGGGAATTTCGAAGCTTTTCCAGTAATTTTAAGTTGTTTAATTGGATCAGCCTTTGGTTGTAATGATACTCATTATCGTGTGGATAACGGACATTGGGCCAGCCCTGAGTTCAAATCCCAGCTGTACTACTTAACTGCTGTATGCCCAGGAGCTAGCTACTGAACTGCTGTGCCTGGGTTTTCTCATCTGCAGAATGAGGGCACTGACAGGCGCTCCCTGCTAGGGGGGTGGGAGGACTCAGGGTGAGCCTTTATGTAAAGCAGCTACTGCAGTGCGCACACAGTAACGGCTCAGTTAGAGCCGCTGCTTCCTGTTGCCCAGCATTTGGCACACATTATGGCATTCCAGTCCCACAGCTGGCCTGAATGGAGCCATGAGCCCCGTGTTACAGAGGGGATCCCATTCCAGACCATGTGATGACAGGAGGAGGGGAACTAGAGTTCCCTCTACCACCATGAATGATACCAATTACACCCCCCCCCCCAAAAAAAAAAAAAAGAGCTGGAAAACACAGGTGAACCTTGCTAAATAGAAACCTAGTATATGGAAATGCATTTTCTTAAACTTCAGGGGAGTGATTTGAGATATAGAGCCCAGTGCTTCACTTTACAGAGCTTTTGTTATTCCCTGTCCCTGCTACATGCTCCAAATGGGGAAGGCTGTTCTTTCCCTGTTGTGTGCTTCCCCCCAATTAGTTATTGAAGCATTAATGTGCCCCTCCCCCCATTAGTTATTGAAGCATTCAAGACACTTGGAAACATCCCAGGGCAATGGAAAGCCTTCAGGTTCTAGAATTGGAAAGACTGGGCTTCAAGTCCAGGCTCTGCTGTGTGACCAAGAGTAAGTGACTGGGCCTCTTTGAGCCACAGTTTGGACAGCTGTAAAGTGCGATGACCCCAGGAACTTGGTGAGACCTGGACCCAGTAAGGGCCTGGCACATGGCACACAATAAGTATTGGTTCTCTCCCCCTTTTCATGAGCTGCTCTCCTTGGACTGGCTTCTGGAAACCAGGCATGGCGGTTGAGTGGCATTCGCAGGCCATTGCCTTGACTCCCAGTCCTGCCTGCTGTCCTTGCTGATTCGATACCAAGGAGCCCTCTGGGCCCGTCAGAGCACTCACTCTGCCAGCAAAGCCCATTAGCTTTAATTTCCTTCTGACAACTGGCTGATGGTTACGTCGTGCCTTGGAATGGCCAGAAAGTGGGGTCTGGATCTCTGGGTTAGGTCTTCAGCCATCGGAAGCCGCTGGACCCTGGGAACAACTCCTGCTGCCCCTGGTGCATTAGGGGGAAGAGACCAGGAACCGGAAGAAAGAAGCGAGTGAGCAGGCCTTCTGAGATCTCCTCTGGGTCCCCTCAGACTGGGGCGGAAACAGGACTTAGAGATTGTGACCACAGGGTCTGTGGAATTTGCAGCTGCTTCCCCTGGATCTGAGATTTTCTAAGGTGTGGCCTCATTCTGTGTGACCTCGGAGAATGCACATGGCCTCTCTGGGCCTCTCTCTGTTTGTTAACCAGTAACATGGGGAAGCTACCTCCTAGATGGTTACCAAATAAGGGCCCTCAAAACGGGTCAAGCCACAAACATTTTCTTTTCTTTTTTTTTTTTTGGGGGGGGGGCTATATTTACAAATTTTATTATTTTTTATCCCAAAAAATACATATAAATGAAAACCTGCTCTTCAGATGCAGGGAGACTTTACCTATAATGTAGCATTACATTTATATCACAAAACATCCTCATATGAAAATCAGTTGCAGCTCTTTCACACACAATTAGATACATATTCACACTATATATATGTAAGTAGTTATGAATTATCTACTTACGCAGATTCCTTTAGTGGAAGCCACAAACATTTTCTAAGCACCTACTATGTGCCTGTCACTCTGCTAGCACTCTGGCACTAGGGAAACTGTCATGGGCAGGGAGTTGAGAGCACTGGGTGTGTTGATCCTAGCCCTGCCACAAATATGCTGTGTGACCTCTGACAAGTGTCTAGAGCTCTCTGAGCCAAGAATGAAAACAGGGAAGGGCTGTGTGTGCTGCAAGGCACTCTATAGTCTTTTAGTTCATCACCTGCATCAATTTTTAATTAACTGATGAAGCCTGTGTTTGACTTGGCAAGGGGGTGGTCCTGGCAACATGGTCAGCCCAGAGCTCAGAGCTCAGGCCAGGGTCTGGGTGTCAGAGAAGTGTAAGTATCATCACAAAGTTCTGGAACTTCACTCTGTGGAGCTAGAGTGTGCACAACTGCCCTCACTGACCCAGAGTACGGTCTGTACTAGTGTCTCAGCTGGAGGCATGGAAGGGCAGTGAAAAGAACCAGAAGACTTGGGTTCCAGATCCAGCCCTACTGTGTACAAGCTGTGCAGCCTTAGGCAAGTGCTTCCTCACTCTGGGCCTTGGTTTCCACCTCTTGAAGATGGAGGTAATCACAGCCATCTGTTTGCAGGACTCTGGAAGGCTCTCCCTGGCACACACGGGGAGCTCTAGGCATGCTCCCGCTGCACCCCCTCCACCACTTGCCCTCTGAGTTCTAATCTTGCACTGAATTGGGTCACATGAGGTCACTTACTCAGTTGGCACTGCCTCAACCCCATCTCTTTCTGAATGATAGGAGCGAGGGCTCAGAAACCAGAACATCTCTGTCTGAGTCATGGTTCTGTGCTTCCTAGCGTGTGACGGAGCAAGTCATTTCCTATTTCAGGGCCTCGGTTTCCTGGATAATAATAGCACCTACCCACAGGGTTGTTGTGAGGATCAAATGAACCTCTACTGTAAAAGCTCTCAGCTAGTGGTAGCTATAAAAATAGTAAGAACAACTATTATGTTTTTGTGTTGCACCCTTAGCTCTGTTCAAGCCCTATTCAAATAGCCTTGCACAATCTTCTTCAACATTTTCTATAAAACTTCTGCAAAGAATGCTGCTCATGATTCATCTCTTATGGCCTATGTGAAAGTTCATCCCAGAATTCATCGTCAGGAGCATGCTATCTTCCTACAGGACTGTTTTTCCTCTTGTTGATAATCTGAGCTATGCAAATCATCCTAACTCCCTTTCTGCCTTGGCTGCCAGGAAGCTCAAAATCAAATTTATATCCCAGTCATAGTAGCAAACATAGTTTATTTGCTTCCATTCCTTTTCTGTTTGGCTTTCTATTTGACCTCATATTATGAGACATGTCTTTATTATGCCTTTAAACCCTTTTTGGAGAGATGCCATGGAGCAAAAAAATCAACTTAGTAATATGTATAAAATTGAGGCAGTTGACCTCCACACTCAGAGTGGAGGGGATTAAGGAGAAGAAGAATGGTTTTCTTGAGGCAAAACGCCACATCCTGACCTTCTAGGAAAGAGGTTGGCAAACTTTCTCTGAAAAAGGCCAGATAGTAAATATTTTAGGCCTTGTGGACCATACATATAGTCTTTGTCACAGCTACTTACCTCTGCCATTATAGTAGGAAAGCAGCGTAGACAATATGAAAAAGAAATGGCAGTGTTCCAATAAAACATTATTTTTACACAATGAAGTAAGAATTTCATGTAAAAGCCACACATTACAAAATAATATTATTTTCACTTTTTTCAACCATTTGAAAATGTAAAAACCAATCTTAGTTCATGGGCCATACAAAACAGGAAAGTGAGCCAGATTTGGCTTGTGGGCTGTCGTTTGTAATCTATGTTCTAGAATATTCAGTGCATGATTTTTTTTTTCCATAGTTGCATGCCTCAAGGAATGAGTGACTTGGGGTTCTGAGGAGAAGCCCAGCTTTGGAGCTAAAGGAGGGTCCCTCAGAGGATGGAGTACCCAGAGGGCAGGGGACCTGAGAGGGATCTCTGTGAATGGGCTGAAGCACTGACAAATCAAAAAGCGTGAATGCAGCCCACCAGGTAAGCAATTTGGGGGCTTTGTCATCAGATATGAGAGTGGGGAGCCCTCAGAGAGCAGTCTGGACATACGTCCGGAGCCACCCTCACTTGGATTCCATCCAGTAAAACCAGACTCTCTCAGAGAGGGACCTGGCAGCAGCTTTTTTAAGCTCCACTACAAAACCTAAGGACTCTTAATTAGCTGGGTGACCGTGAGCAAGTTAATGAACTTCTCTGTGCCTTGGTTCCATGTCTTTAAAATGGGCATAATCATGCACTACCTTATGGGGACTGTTAGGAGGACATTTCAGCCCAGATCTTAGCATGCTGTAAGTGCTCAATAAATGATCATTATAATCATTACTATTGTTGGTCCAGCCCTTGCATTTCACACTTGGGAACACTAGGAGCTCTGAGCCTGGGTTTTGGCTGGGGGTGAGACCCAGCCCCTTGGGTCTTGGTTTCCTCACCTGGAAGGAGTAGTGCCTGTTAGCTGGGAATGCCCTCTGGTGTGGCTGGGCACACATGTCCCCCTGTCTTACCTTCTTGGCTCTCGCCAGGTGGATGGTAGAAGGAGAGCCCCAGGGAGATGATGGCCGCAATTTCCAGGATGATCAGCGTCACATCTTGCAGCGCTTCCCACACGAGCTGCAGGAAGGTTTTTGGCTTCTTTGGAGGTATAAAGTTTTGTCCAAAAATCTGCTTTCTTTTTTCTAGGTCTGGAGCCGTGCCTGGCAAACCTGTGGACAGAGTACAGAGAGGTTGGCCTGGAGGGCCCAGTAGAGACACACACGTTCCTGGAATTGTCCCAAGTGGGTCTGGCCACATGGCAAAGAACTGAGAGAGGAAAAAACAAAGCAGGAAACTTGCAGGCACCAGCCTAGAGCCCAGTACTCCCCAGAACCTGTGAATGTGACCTTATTTGGGAGAATGGTATTTGTGGATAAAACTAAGGATTTTGAGATGACATCACCCTGGATTATCCAGAAAGGCCCTAACCCAATGACAAGTGTCCTTGTAAGAGACAGAAGAGAAGACACAGACACAGAGGGAAGAAAGCCATGTGGAGATGGAGTGGAGATTGTAGTGATGCAGCCACAAGCCAAGGAAAGCCCAGAGCCAACAGAAGCTGGAAGAGTCAAGGAATGGAATGTAACCTGGAACTTTTGGAAGGAGCATGATCCTGCCGACACCTTGACTTCAGACTTTTGGCCTCCAGAACAGTGAGAGAACCCATTTCCCTTATTCAAAGCCACTGGTTTATGGTCATTCGTTACAGGAAGCGAATACCCAGCATCATGCCCACCTTGCACCCGCACCCTTGCTCCTGCTTTGCACTTGCCTGCCCTGCTGAACACAGACTAGTAAGCTCCTGCCTGGGTTAGAATCCCAGACTGTGTGGGAGGGTGAGTGTACCTAACCCATGGGTGCTTGTGAGCGTCTCATGAGATAATTCATGCAGTCATCGAGTGTTTGCTGAGCACCTACTATGTGCCTGGCACTGTTCTGGACACTGGGATAGAGTGGCAAAAAGGACAGACAGAGTGCCTGCCCCGAAGAGCTGACGCCCCAAGGACACACATGACATGCACGAGTGGTGCCTGCGGGGGAGGGGTGGATGCTCAACTGGGTGGATGGCCCCACCTTCCCTCAGGTGCATTTGTGCCTTAGCAGAGGAGCCTGGAACAGAAACCTCTCACAGTGGAAATTCAGGGGTGGGACAGACAAAGGCAGATCCAGTGGGAGGGGCCAGCGTCTCTGTTTACTGGGCCCTTTGAAGGCAAGTGCTTCCCCTTGCTTCTTTCTTTCCTTTGCTGCTATCCTGTGTCACCCCAAGTCACTGTTGCCATTTCATTTTTCCCTAACCTAGTCTTTGTCGCAGCTACTTCCCTCTGCCATTATAGTAGGAAAGCAGACATTAAAGTAGGAATTTCATGTAAAAGCCACACGTTACAAAATAATATTAATTAAGCTTAACGTCTGGCTCACGTTCCTGTTTTGTATGGCCCATGAACTAAGATTGGTTTTTACATTTTCAAATGGTTGAAAAAAGTGAAAATAATATTATTTTGTAACGTGTGGCTTTTACATGAAATTAAAATTATATTATTTTGTAACGTGTGGCTTACTGTACAGTGAGCTAGGAAGAGGCTTTCTTCCCATCTACACCGGCGAGCCCCTTCTCAGGGCCCTCTGCTGAGAAGACCGCTCCTCTACCCCGGGCAGGCCTCATCTCCCTGCCATCACCTAGCATGGCCTTGACCACAGCAGGGCTTACCTGTGTTCCAACTCGTGTACAACCCGTGCCTTGTTGAAAAGACCAGTCTGATTCTTCCAGGGCCTGCACTCGAGGCCACCAACCACCTTAGACTCCCCCCACCCACTGGACACAGGTGACATGCTCGAGTATTAGGAGCCTGCCCTGAGGTGTCATCATGGAAAATGCAGCATGAATGGTCCCCTGCAGCAGAGCAATGTCAGTCCTGTCCCTGAGGCCAGCCAAACCCCAGCTCACCTGTGATTTAATGAAGACAGCTGAGGGATGGACAGGGGGGCGGGCGGGAAGGGCACAGACCTCATCAGACCTCTGGCCTCAGTCAAGAGAAGGGGGGATCCAGAGGGATCCCCAGAACAGTACCGTTATTAGAATGTTGGGGTCAGAGCGATGGAACATTCCGCTGTTACAGTTAAGGGAGCATGTGGTCTAATGTCACATTGGTAGGGGATTCTAACACCTGCCATTTGTTGGCTCATTCATCCATTTTTTCACTCAATGCATGTTTCTTGAACCGCCACTGTGGGTGCAGTCTGGTGCCGGTGCTGGGGAGAGTGATGTAAAGAAAGCTCAGTGGTCCTGGGTGTCCAGCAGTCTGTGGCTCAGGGATACAGGGAGATGGGCATGGCTGGGGTTTAGGTGCTGAGCCTCCTCTGATGTTGACAATGAGACCTCTGTTGGGAGCTTCGAAGAGCCAGACTGGCTGAGACCCTCCGGGATAGGCTGGGGATGGCTCTTGCATCCGCCTTGCCTATTAGTGGGGATAAGCTCTGGATAGCCAATGTCCTGCCTGTGTACTGAGAATGAGGATCTCAGAGCTGGGTTATGCCCATTTTATAGGTGGGGAGACTGGGGCCTTCATGAGACCAAGCTGCTGCCTTGGGGCTGAGAACCCAGTCCAGCCCTGTTCTAGTCATACATGATGTAGAGTGATTCTAGGAACTGCAGGAGGGTTCCTTGTTTTTCCTCCTTTGCCTAATTCTATCCACAGCCAATGCCTGCAATTCTTCTTTTAACTAAAAGCTCTAGTTCCTTTAGATTCCCTGAGAGGCAAAAGCCATCACCAGTCCTGGATACCATGGTCTGAAGGAGTTTCGTGCTTTCTCCTGGGAGTGGGTTTTGAACAACAGGAGAATTCAAGAGGGTGGGTAGGCCTCTGAGGAAGGGAGGGGGCTATGACCAGTCAACATTGGCCTATTGTAACAGTTTGCTATGCCTTTGGCCACCCAGTTCCTTTCTCTGAGACTCAGTTTCCCCATCTTGACAAGAGGGGAGTTCAATAGAAGGATCCAGGGTTCCAAGGTCTGCAGGCCCTGAAGTGGTCCTGCTGGGGTCTGTTGGTATTTTGGGGCTCCTCATAAGGCTTGGTGTAAATAAAGAGCTTCACTAAGAAGTTTGGTAGGGGTGTGGCCAGCCCATCTCCTGGGCCCCTCCTGATTGACTCAGAGAGAGGTGAGTTGCTGAATCTTCTGAGGTTCTGTGATTCAAATGTTCTGGAGTCTACCAGTGTGACCAGTTGAAAATGTGGATGTTCTCTAGTTCAGGGAATCTGGCCATGGCTCAGGGGTTCTGCCACACTGGGGATTCACAGGCCCGGCATTGAGATGCTGGGTCCTGGGACAGGGCAGAGGCCAGGGGTTGCAAATTCGAATAGCTGTGAGGGCCAGGTAGGCTTTATGAATGAGTGAAGTAGATGGGTGGGAGACAACAGAGAGTGGTGGGGACTGGGACAAAGAAAAGAATCTCAGCTCTTCTAAAGAGAGCAGTTATTTCTCAGCTCCTGTTGGAGAATGTGGGCCCAGTGTGGAAGATCTTCTAATCTAAAATAATCTGGACACCTGGAATTTGATGTAAAATCTTCCCAGTAAAATCATTCCTGGGCCAAATACAACACATCCATAGCTGAATTTGGCCCCGGGATTGCTAGTTTGAGACCCCAAGGTTGGGAAAGGGGAGGAGACTGGAAGGGGGAGGGGACAGAGCAGAACAGCCTCTCTGTCGCTTCCTCTTCTCTCCTGAATTGCTCCCTCCCCAGCATCAGGCCCTGCCCTGCTCCTCACAAGCTTCTGTGAGCCCCGCTGATTTTCAGAAATAACAGCTCACAGAATAAAAATATTTGTGTGTTCTGCTAGGGCTGTTTCCGTGGTAGAAATTGTTAGGCAGTTTCCACAACAACAAACACCCCAGTATGCAAATCCAAGATGGGAACCTCAAGTGTTGAGGCTCATGTGGGGCAGCTGAAACGGCAGATGGTGGCTGCGACCTCTCACTCACCTCTCTTTCTCAGGGGAAGGTAGGCTGAGCTATAGCTTGGGATACCAATCCCCTGCTGTTGCCCACATTTTACAGATGGGGAAACTGAGGCACTAAAGGTCACTTACCCAGAGTCACTCAGAACGGGGATTTGAACCCATGCCATCTGAGTCCAAACCCCACCCCGGAGTGGAATCGCATAGTCCCCCTGCCCTCTGGCTGAAAAGGAACATGCCTAGTTTGGGGAGCAGAAATAACCAAGGCAGGTGTGAGAGATGAATGGTGTTGGAGATTCAAGTTAGATTCGAGAGCATCTCACCATTTAGCATATTAAAAATTAATACACGGTGTCAAATATTGCTAGAAAAGACCAGCCATGCCCTGAAAATTCAGAAACTACAAATGCCTGGGAATTGATATCGGACGCTGTGTGGGGTTGTGGGTTTTCAACGTGAGTTTCTTTTTGTGCAAGAGGTAGAGGTTTGTGGGTGAACTTGGGCCAGTTGCTTCAGAGACTCAGTTTTGTTCTCAATAAAATGGGAGCAAAATAACTCCTAGACTGTGGTGAGCTATTCAGAGGGGAATGTGAGTGAATGCTCTCTAAACTGCAAAGATGCAGTAAGTGCCTTCACAATAAAAAATATTCCAGCACCTGGAGTCAGAACTTGTGTGTTCTATTTGTTACATAAAAGGAAAAAGCCAAGTGCAGAGTGTGGGGGACTTTAGTTGTAAAGGAATTATTTGTTGTAATGGCTGCTGGCTGTCGTTGGATATTTGAGGAATCCTTGTCCCAGAGTTCATCTCTATCCGGCTGACCTAGACATAAACAGTATATATATATATATATATATATATATATATATTTTTTTTTTTTTACCCCAGCCTTTAAGCCTTTGCCTCTGCCAGTTCCCCAATTTCTCTGCTTGGAAGGCCATCCTTTCTCTTCTTAGCCATTTTGGATCCAGCCTTGCGTGCTACAAATGGTAGCCTCAGGCCACCAGAGGGGCTTTGTTTGGTTGGCACTATGCTTTAAACAAATGGAAATTTGTCACAAACATTACAAACTCAGGCTATTCCACATAAACATCTGGCTCCAACGCAGGCGCACAGACCTCAGGGAGCTGGAAATTGTGAAAGTTCTCTGACCCGAACATTGATCCTGCCTTGGCTCTGGGGACATGTTTCCAGTTAAGGAAAGCTCGGGGGGACAGTGAGTGCTGGCTTAGGTTCTTTTGGGGGCAGAGGGAGGCAGAAGGTTCTTCCTAATAGGCGAGCTGAAGGTGGATGGGTGCTGTAGTGAGGAAGGAAAGGGAGAGAGCATGCAGAGGCTGACCACTGGCCATGGGTGTCCTGGCACCAGATGGAGGGCACCAGTGCTCAGGAGCCTCTTATTTAAGGAAGCCCGAGTTTCTCCTTTTCCTCCCCCTCTATTCAGCCCCTCTCAAGGTAGAGAAAGTAGTTAGGGTTGTATTGGATGGTATGCATCTGATCACCACTTGCTCATTTAAACAATCAACAAATATTTATTGAGCACCTACTATGAGCCTAACATTGCTCTGTATGTTGGGGATACAGCAGTGAGGAAGACTGGCTGCCAGGAAGGGTTTCCTGCAGGAAGTGTAATTGGGTGAGCTTAGAAGAAAAAGTGGGGGTTAATCAGGTGAAAGGATGTGGGTGGGGAGGAGGGGGTCTTCAAAGGCCTAAGAAACCTTAAAGGGCTTGGGTAAAGCTAATGTGGCTGGAGCTTCCCTGGTTTGCCCCTCAGGAGAGGGGGCAGATGGTCCCCACAGACAAGGACAGGTGTATTGTGTGCCACAAAGGGTCATCATTATGCAGGCCTTGTGGTGAGGGTGAAGGGTGTTCTAATGGAGACTCTGGCTCATGGAACTCAACTTATTGCCCTCTTCCCCTTGCCTGTCTGGTAGCTCAGCACTGAATGTGCAGCTCCCCGCTTGGAGCTGTACTGCAGTGGCATGTGCTATGCCTGTGAATCATCATCTTATTTTTTCCTTTCTTCCCTTTGTCTGAATTTCCTCACTTAAGTCATATAAAATCTTTCTGTATGAAACAAACTTTCATAAACTGCTTTAGAGGTAGGACATGCATAACTAGTCAGAATTTTTAAAAAGCTACTGAGGTAAGTAAAGGCACAGGTGCTGGGTTAGAGGTGAGAGTGTCAGGATAAAGGGGCAGGATGAGAGAATGGGGACATAGATATGACTTACTTTCTGCCCTATTGACTGGGGACAGGGCATTGTTCTTTCTGTGTATGGGGCACCAAAACAAAGCACCTCATGCCAACCGGCTGGGATAAAAATAGGGGCCTCTGGCTATTGGCGGAGGGCGGGGGCGGGGGGGGGGGAGGGCGGGCTCTTCCCCTACTCTGTGGCCCCCTGAAGCTGAGCATCCTTGTTTCCAGGAAAGGAACCCTGGAGAATTTTTTCCATCCCCGGTGGGAGCCGGAATGAACTTTGCCCACCGAAGCTGTTTGATAAAGGGAGGCGTTGTGTGGCTGAGTGGATCTATCCACTGCCTGAGCAAATGATTTCAAGTAAAAAGTAAGCACAGTAATCATGTCCCTCAGACTCTCCACATGCTGCTGGGTGCTACTGTGAAAGCCAACTGCTCCCTCAGAGGCCAGGGGCAGGAGGCCACGGCTGCAGAGGCCACGGCTGCAGAGGCAGAGGCGAGGGGGAGGTAGAAGTGAGCTGAGGGCAGGCTGTTTCCAGAGGTGGGGTGCGTAGGAACCAGGCCCTTATTTAAAAAAAAAATTTACACACACACACACACACACACACACACACATTGATTTTAGAGAGGAAGGGAGAGGGAGAGAGAGAGATAGAAACATCAATGATGAGAGAGAATCATTGATCTGCTGCCTCCTCATGCACACCCCCTACTGGGGATCGAGCCTGCAACCCGGGCATGTGCCCTGACTGGAATTGGACTGGAATTGAACTGTGACCTCCCGGTTTCTAGGTCAACACTCAACCACTGAGCCACGCCAGCTGGGCCAGGCCCTTATTTCCAATGACTTCAGAACTGGGTTCAAATCCCAGATGCTCTTTGGTTCAGAGTTGGTGCTTTGTGCAAATCATTTTCCACTCTGAGACTCAGTTTCCACTTCTGTGAAGTGGGATAAAAGTACAAGAGTCTTGCAGGATTGATGAAAGATCAGGACTATGATAAGGCTTAAAGGCTGGCACAGTTGACCCTCATAAATGATAGATGCGCTTGTTACTACTAACTACCACCACTCCTACTAACTACTACACTACCACTAACTACCTCACTACCACTAACTAGCACACTACCACTCCTTCTGTTACTCTGGGCCTGGAAGGTGGCACCCAGATATTTCTGAGAGAATGGGGACATAAAAATATGACTTACTTTCTACCCTGTCTTAGATATATCAGAACCCACCATCCCAGCCACAACACACCTCTACTTTGGTCCAGAGACCTCGTTTAGATGCATTTTGACTTGTTGTGTGACCTTGAGTACATCACTCACTCTCTCTGGGGTGGAGGGGCCTTAGGCTATCTTACTTGAGGATCAAACAGAACCAAGGCTCTGACAGTGCTTTGTGAACTGTAAAACCCTCTTCTTCTATCGTGATCACCCCATTATGCAGGTGTGTACACTGAGGCATAGGGCCATACTGTTGGGAAGGCAACTGAGTCAGGCCTCTTGTCACAGAGCTCAGCGCTCACATCTGCCCCGCTCCAGCCTGATCTGGCCAGAGGTGGGCTGTGTCTGCTCAGAACAAATGCCCTACAGTGACCCTCCCTGATTAAGCCGACATGAGTCATTAATTCACACCAGCCTGATCCTGTCACTCTGGGAGCTTAGGACATTTCAGATGAAAGAACTGTGAATGCTTTCCCATGAAAACCGGAGGTGGTTTCATGGCCCTGCTGCATGCATTTAAAAAACAGAACCAAGATTCCAATCAGGCGGTGCCCGTGAGGCCCCCCCAGAAGGCAGATGTGTGATGGAGTACGTGGGAGAGGCTGTCTGTGCAGGTATGCACACACCTGGGGCGTGGCTGTGTGTCCGTGCTCAGGTCTGGACACATGAAGGTATGTGGCATGGGGCTGTATGTGGGAGGAGGAGCTGATGTGTGTGTACCCTGTCAGAGGCCAGGGAGAATGGGCAGTTTACAAAGGCATCGCTGCCGGGGTGTTTGGGGAATTCACAATGTTCAAGACAAAACAATGAATGGGAGGAGAAACAAGTCTGAGAGTTGCTACTTCCCAGCTGTGTGACCTTGGGCAGATGACTTTCCCTCTCTGGGCCTTAGCTTTCTCACATGCAACTTGGGAATAGTGATAGCACATACCTCATAGAGTCAGTGGGAGGAGGAAGCACATCTGATGTGCAGGAGCTGACACCTGGCACATGGTAAGAGCTTGATAAGTATCAGCTGTTTGTTACTCTGATTACCACCCCCCTTCCCACCTCCCCCCTTGCCGCCACTTGCTCCTGACTTTATTGTACATTAGAATCACCAGGGCATATAAAAAATATTAATGTCTGGGCTCCAAAACTAGAAATCCCCATGAAAGTGAGCTGGGGTGAGACCTGGGCTTGGGAGTCTTAAGAGCTTCCCAGGGACACACAGCCAGGATCTAAGACTTTGTGGTTCCCAGAACAGCAGCTCCAGCATTACCTGAACACAGGCTAGAAATAACAAGTTATCAGCACACCCAGACTTCCTGCCTTGGATCTTGTACATTGGGACAGCTCTCCCCTGGGGACAGGAATGCAGGCTCCGGTTGAAGAACCACTGCCCTGTGGGAGAGGGAGGGAGGGAACTAACCTGCCAGGGGTTTTGAGCCACACCAACAACCCTGGCACATGGGGTACTGCTCGGCCCCGAGAGGATAGCAGCTTGTCTAGTACACACAGTGGGTGGGGGGCAGAGCCTGGGTCTACCTTTTTCTTCCTTCTGCAGGGCTTGCCAGCTCCCACAGGGCCCGTTTCCCTTCCTGAAAGCTGCTGCAGCCAGGCTCACAATCTACCTTGAGGCAGCAGAGGAGGGAATAGTGCTGTGGTTTGAAAAGCTGACAAACCCAGACTTGAGGCCACAGGGGATGTGGGGAGGACACTCAGATCTGTCTTCCGCCAGCTGAAAAGGTCTGGAGAAAGAGAAACTAGTAATAAGGTGGGAGATAAAGGAAACCAGTAGAAATCAGGCAGTGTGGTGTTAGGAGCTCACACTCAAGGTTGCTCTGACAGTGTCCCTGACCTGCTCTACACCCCATTCATTGCTGCATCTAACTCCTGGGCTCATGATAGCTTCTCTGAGGTTGTCCCAAAGAACTCTCCTCGCCTCACTCTCAGGCTGGCTGTGTTTATCCCACTTTCCTGCCAAGAAACAGGCCTCATAAGATACCTGGCATTTGTCTGCCTGTCTTGGTTCAGTTGGCTCCTAAACCAAGACACCCACCCCTCTCCTCTGTTGAGATATTTAGTCTTCTGAGACCCAGAAGAAAATTTACCACCACCTCCTAAAAGCCTTCCTTGATTTACCCAGCAAGAACCACCCACCCTGCCTGGTTTGTGTGCTCAGTGGTTGAGCGTTGACCTATGAATCAGGAGCTCACAGTTCGATTTCCAGTCAGGGCACATGCCTGGGTTGCAGTAGGGGGCATGCAGGAGGCAGCCAATCAATGATTCTCTCTCAGCAGTGATGTTTCTATCTCTCTCACCCTCTCCCTTCTTCTCTGAAATCAATAAAAATATATATTAAAAAAAGAATAACCCAACCTTTTTGTCCTTCCCTGGTAGCATTTGTCACCCAGTTCACTCATTCACGAGCATCTTTCCTGTGCCAGGTTTTGGCTCTGGGGGTCAAATACTGACTGAGACCCACCCTTTGCTGCGACTATCTTCTGGATGCTGATTTCATTCCCTAGAGGAGGCTGTTTGTGCCAGCACACAGTAGGCCCTCAGGAAACCAACCTCCCTCCCTCCCTCTCTTCCTCCCTTTCTTCCTTCCTTCCTCCCTCCCTCCCTCCCTCCCTCTCCTGCCTCACTGGGGAGCAGACATAGAGATGTGGGTGCTGAGGCCACCCAGAGGTGCCTGTACACCTGGGTGGCCACGTGCCACCCGTAAGAGCCAGTTAACCAACATGGCTCAACAATTTTGCGGTGGGAGAAGAGCACAGTGTGGCTTCCCTGTGGTTTGCGTCTGACTGGGCAGTTGCTCTAAGTTCAGAACAAATCTGATGGCTATTGTCCAGCAGGCACGGTGGGCATGTGTCCGTGCCTGGAGTTTACAATCCTATCACGATGTTGATGGTTCCAGATGGGCAGGGTCAGGGGTGTCTCTCTGATATGTCACAGCCCCAGGGGACTTTTCTATGGATCCATTATGAGTGATCACACGTAGGTAGTGTTATTGGTTCACTTGCTCATATACAAAACCGGCATCTAGCTATGCACAGGTGCACGCAGATGCAGCACACAGCTGTGGATACAGCATTTGACCATTGGCATGAATGTGCACGGCCACAGCACTGGCTGGTTTTTCTGTAAGCGTGTGGATGTGGTGTCCACTAGTTTATGTGCACATGGACATGGCACAGAATGAAACCAGTTGCTTGTAAGCATCCCAGACACTGTCCCTCTAACCATCTTGACACATACATAGGCACAAATTTCCCCACTGATTTAAATGCATCACTTGTCTTTTCCCCAAGTCAGACTGAATTTCCACCCCAGTTTCCACTGTAGGAATTCTTAGATCCACAAAATCTCTTTGCTCATCGCTCCAGAATTTTAATGTGGGCAGGGAAGTGTGTATGGAGGGTGTGTGGGAGCCGGTGGTGGGGACCTGGTTGAAAGGTGGGTGGTCAGGGGTTCATCTTGAAGCGCTGAAAATATCAGCTATCTGTACCAAAGAATGGGGGTGTCCAATGGAGCTGGGGGCCCTGAGTAGGTTTTCCAGATAAAATATAGGACGTCCAGTTAACTTTGAATTCCAGATAAACAGTAAACAACTTTTAGTATAAGCTGTGTCCCATGTAATATTGGGGACATAGTAATAATAAAAACATTAATTATTTTTTATCTGAAATTCAAATTTAACTGGATATCCTGTATTTTTCTTTGTTAAATCTGACAACCCTACCTTAAAGCCCCTCCAGTCCTTTCTCCCTGGTTCCCCCACTGTTAGAGCAAGACAGGTAGTCTCACCCTATCTGACAGGTGGGAAAATTGAGAGGCGGGGAAATGACTTGACTCAGATACAGGGTGATCCAGTTACAGGGCTGGACTCCTGATTCCTGACTCACCAAGGGAGGGGACACATCTTGCTCAAGTGAACTTTAAAGAGCTGAACCTTATTGCACAAAAATTATGGCCATTTCATATGCTCTCTCTCTGCCCTTTAAAGAGATTTGATTCAGAGAAGCCTTTATCTCATCCCCCTGGAAAAATGGAGGTCAGAAAAACTGTTTTTCTCCCCTTCTGTGCAGGGGTCTTGATGGTTGAACGTAGATGTCATCACGAAGGGAGCTTCCCTATCCCTCCAGGAGGGGGCGCTCTGAAGAGCTGCTGCCTGCAGCCTCCCAGGACAGCTGTGGAGGCAGAGGGGGTGAAGTACCAGTGTTCACTCTACCACTTAAAGAGACCTTGGGCAAATGGTGTCCCCTCTCAGTTTCTTCATCCCCAAATTGGGACAGAGGGGCAACCTAGCTCTACCACTGGGGTGAAGATGAAAGGAGGTGCAATATGGGCAGTGTCTGGCATACAGTTGGTGTCTAGAATCTGGGCAGAAAAATTTCTTTCCTCAAATGCTACCCCCACACTGCATCTGCAGCAGTGTTCTGTGACCTTGAATGATTCCTTCAGAGATGCAGGACCGCCCCAACACACTACACTGGGGCTGCAGGGGTGAGGAGGGCAGGTGCTAAATGCACATGTATGTGCTTTTATAAGACTATCACTTTATATGTCATGACTTGCATTTAATCCTCCTGGCCATTGTATAGGGTTGGGATTATTAACTTCATTTTATGGGTGGGCAAACTGAGGCTCCGAGAGGAAAAGTGACTTGCTCAGGGTCACACAACTAAAGCCAGGATTTAAACCCAGGCTTTCAAGGCTGGGTTCCTTTCACACCATGCCAGACTGTGTGTGCTTCAGGACCCAGCACTGAAATAAAAGCCGACAATTCCACCACTCTCCTTGTTGCTCTCAATACAGCCTTTTGCTATAATCAGAGACTTGGCAATGGACAAGAACTAGCTCACAGGGATGCCAAGCACCTGAAGGGAAATGGGAAAACTTAGTCACCAGCCTGGGTGTTGCTAAATATTTGTGTTGCCACTGTGGTGTGGGTTCCTCCATTAGCATAAATAAAAGTCTTATATCTTAAAAGAAAAAATCCACAAACCCAACAACATTTATAGCAAAAATGCATTTCTGTCTTTGGAAAGTGAGTGGGCTAAATAAACTGTGGTACATCCAGTCCATAAAATACTATGCAACAGTTAAAAAAAAAATGAGATCCATATATGTGTACTAGCATAGAAGGCTTTCCAAGGCAAACTGTTGAGCGAAAAAAGCAAGTTATAGAGTAATGTGTATAGTTTAATTCCACTTATGTAAAACAGAAAACTTAACAAAACAATAGTGTGTATTTTCTATGGGTACACATACTAGTATATGTAAATGTGTAGCAACAGGCCTGTAAGGATCTGCTCCAAACACATGAAGGTGGGACTTCTGAGGAGGGGGAAGGGCATTACGATTAATTTCAGTGGCCAAGGAGACTTTTAGCTTTGACTGAAATACTTTAATTTTAACCAAGAGAACGTGTTCATGTTTTACTTGAATAACTGAAAATTTAATTTAAAGGGGTGGTGGTGGGGAATCAGTCCATATTGTAAGAAAATATAGGTTTGTTTGGATGGAGTGGACGTGGGTACAAATATTCCTGAGTTAGAATCTTGGCTTCATCACTTACTACCTGTGTACATCCACCCTAACAAACACCTGATATGACCACTCCCCTTCCCCACATGCACATTAGTCTAGGATGACTTCAGTAGCCATCTCACTGGTCTCCCTGCTCTCACCCTCAATACAGTCTATAATATATCCAGCGATTAGAGGGATGTTTTAAAAGTGTAAAGTGCACTGTTAATGTCCGGCCTTTGCTTAAAATGCTACAGTGGCTTCCTTTGCATAGAGCTAAGATGCCCTTTCCTTGACAAGATCTGGAAGTCCCTGTACAGTGTGGCCCCTGCTTTCTTCTGATGTCACACCCGTTCACCACCACTGTGCTCGGTGACTCCAGCCTCTTTTCTGTGGCTTCAATGTAAGTGCTTTCCCTTCTCAGGGCCTCTGCATGCGCTTTTCCCTTGGAATACTCCTCCCCACCTTGCACCTAACTCAGGCTTCCTTTAGGTCAGTGGTCGGCAAACCGAGGCTCGCGAGCCACATGCGGCTCTTTGGCCTTTGAGTGTTCTAACGCCACTTCTTCAAAATAGACTCGCCCAGGCCGAAAACCGACTTCTGCGCATGGGCCACGAAGTTTCAATCGCACTGTATGTGCGCGCCTGTACGTGGTATTTTGTGGAAGAGCCACACTCAAGGGGCCAAAGAGCCGCATGTGGCTCGCGAGCCATGGTTTGCCGACCACTGCTTTAGGTGAATCTGTCCCCCTCCCCCTCCCATAGGTTTGAGCCCTTTTTGAATATTCTTATAAATTCCAGAAAATCCTTTTTATCTTATGATTATTTTAATAATTAATAATGTAATTGGTTTTTCTTAATATTTGGTTCCGCTGATGACTCCAAGCTCCAAGAGGGCAGGGACTGCATTGTCTTGGTCTGACACATATTTAATCAACATGTGGCCTCTCCTAGACACACTGCATAGGAAGAAAGGAGGTAAGGGGTGGGCAATGCTTGACTCCAATGTCTGCTCTAATACATTTTCACACTGAGGATTGAGGGACAGGGCAGATACTTGGCGTCTTCTCAAGTCATTTTTTTTTTTTCTGTGTCCAACTGCCTCAGTGGACTCTTCTGTCTTTGTTGCTGAAACAGCTCACAAAAGAACTTGGGGAAACACACATGTCTAGCCTCAGCCTCACCCTGGGGCATCCCTCATACTTTCCACTTAGGTGCCTGAAGTTATTATTGGGGGGCAATTGTTGGTGAGATCCAATAACAGAAATAAAAGCCAGGAAAGCAGAGGCCTTCATTTCTGTAACACTAGCTTCTCCAGCTCTTTACAAAGGCAGCTTCTCTGAGGACCAAGAGGAGTCTCTTAGAAATCGATTCTCCCTCAGGAAGAAAGAATTAGGAGGTGGGGGTGGAGGAGAGACTTGGGATGGGAGAAGGAAGGTGGTGGTGTGACAATTATTAAGCAAATCAGAAAACCCATGAAGATCCCAGAAAGCTGAGAGAAACTCCCTTGAGAAAGTTGTTTTAGAAACCACGTCCATGTCCATTGCCACGTGTGGGCCTTGCAACTCTATAAGGGGCTATTAAGAGGTCTTTGCTGTAGATGAAGAAACCTGGACTCACAGAGGTTAAGGGACCATGGAGGTTTCATACTTAAAGGTCAAAGTAGTGATGACACCCACGGCTCCCTTGAGCACTTCCTCTGTGCTAGGCCCCATATGGGTGGTTTCCCTGTGACTTCATTTTGTTACCCCATTTTATAGATGGGGAAACGGAGGCACGGGGATATAAAGAAACCTGTATCATCTGGGTTTCAACTCCAGGCTCATCTGAATCTGGAATCTGTCTTATCCACTGCACCAGACCCCCCCCCCTGCCCCGAACATGAACCTGGGTTTCCCTCCCTGCAGAGAACCTGTGCTAGCTCTTTTCCCCAGGTGGACCCTACTGAAGGAGGCTGGAAAAGCATGATCGGAGACCTGTTTTATGGATGAGGAAACTGAAGCTCAGGGAGGGAAGAAAGTGCCTCTCCCTAAGGGGAATCACTGAAGGTGCCTGGGCCCATGCTCTGGACTGTTCATGCACGCTGCCTCCTTTGAAGGGGAATGTTTCAGAGCCTTGAACTCTGACATGCTCCTTGCACCTGGGCCACCTGGCAGGTTCACCTGTGAGGCTGGAGGCTTAGGGAGGACTGTGGTCAGATAGACCTGAGTTTGAATTGTAACTCTATCAATTTCTAGCTGTCTGACCTTACACAAGTTATATAAATAGCTCTGGGCCTTGATTTCTTCATCTGTACAATGGGGTCACTGGTAGCTACCTTCTAAGATGGGTATGTGCATTACATGAGGCAGTGCACATATAATGCACTCAGCATGGCAGTTGGTGCAGAGAAATATTCAATTAATGGAAGCCATTGCTGGTACTATTATTATCTCCTAAGGAGTGGTGACATTTGTTTTTTATGCCCAGGGCCACGGCCCCTCAGTCCTCTGTGACTCCAAACTACATGTGGTGGGTAGCTCTTGAGCATGCTGGCTGTACCCCCTCATGTGCCCACTGAATCTCTCCTCTGCTTTAGGGCTTTTCCTGCAGTGGGGAGTCACTAGGTGCCCCCAAGCAGGGGGCCCAGAAGTGCTAGGAGTTATCCAAACTGTCCATACACAGCAGGAGCTGGGAATCAGCACAAATGTTCTAGCCTTGTACCCTGGGAGGGGCAATTCTGAGGCACAGCCCACATACTTGCTGCAAAGGCCCTGGTAGGACTGAGCCCTGTTGCTCACAGCAGTAACCAGCTCAATAGCATACCTTATATGGGTGTTTCTCTCTTCTCTGTTATTCTCTCCTCACTCTCTGATTCCCGAGACCACTCCTAAATAGACAACCTGCACCCCATTGTCGATTCACCCTGCTTTTGGGGGAACCCAAATGAAGACATGTTGATCTTCCTCTAATCACTGGCCACGTGACCTCCTGGGTTCCACTTCCTCTTGACTGAGGGGCTTGGATTAGCTCTCAAAGGACTCTTCTTGCTTAAAAATTCCAAGATCCTTTTGCACACTTCTCTTGTAACTGCATCATTCATTCATGAAGTCATTAACCTTTTATGAAGGGCCTTCTAAGGCTGCTGGGTCAGTGCTGTGGCCCCACACCAAGTGGAGGGTGCTTCCCGACTGAGGGGATGAACCTAGGCTATGTGTGTGTGCAGCACAGAGGGTGCAGGGCACCCTGCTGTCCATGTCAGTTTGGTGGCAAACCTCTTATCTCTTCCCCCTCTGCCCCTCCAGCATGCCTGCTCTCTCTCTCTCTCTCTCTCTCTCTCTCTCTCTCTCTCTCTCTCGGTCTGGCCGCTCACCTTCCAACCCTCATCCTCTGGGATGGCTCACAGCAGGAAGCCACCCCTGACTACCCACACTGATCTAATGTCCCATCTCTGCTGCCTTGTCCCCCTATATTAAGTGGTATTTTAACTGGCTCTTGTGATTACTCAATTTTGAGCTCCTGAAAGGCACAGCCTGTGTCATTTCATTTTATGTCCTTGGTTATAGATTGTACACAGTAAATACTCACTGTGCTTGTGGATGAAGAAAAGGCAGAGAGGGAAAAGGAGAGGGCAATGGAGGGAGAAAGTGATGGGGAGGGAGAGGGAAGAAGAGAGGGAGGGCAAGAGGGAAGGAGGATCATTGGCTGTAACAACATTTGGGGCAACAGCTATAAGGCTCAATCACAGCACACATATAAAACCCTCTGGTTAAATCCCTCACCCTCACCCTCACCATTACAGACGACACTTATGTCTACTCTGTACCAGCTTCTACACTACCTATCAGATGTATAAACTCATTTAATCCTTAAGTGACTTCTGTGGGAGGGCCTATCATCATTCCATTTTACACACAACTAGTAAGTGGCAGAGCTGGAACTGAACCCAGGGAAACCAACTTGAGTCTTCTTCTGAACTACTATGTGTTTGGCCTCACTCATTCATCCATTCATTCAATAAATTGTGACTGTGAACCTCCCTGGTCATACACTGGTGAGCATAAATGTCGGTTCCCAACCTCCCTGGATTTTCTACATCCATTTGGGGGTCTTACTCTTTAATGCAGTTACCATATCCTTTGAACTGTGTGGTCACAGCATCCAGGGACTAACAATGGCTATAGCTGTACCACTTTCCAGCTGGGAGACCTGAGACAAGTCAACTTCTCTGGGCCTTCTGGGCTATAAAATGGGGATATCCTGCAGACCTCAGAGGGCCGATGAGAGGGTTATATGAGATAATGCACAGCACACAGTGCTTGGCATGGAGTGGACGTTTATAATTATGCCCTAAATTTACCCGTTAAAGCACATCAACTACATAAGGCCAATGGCCTTGTCTATACTCTATGGAGGAGGGAACAGGATATGAAGTGATTTGTTTGAACTCATGCAACTATTAGTGGCATAACAAGGACAAGAACCCAGGTCTTGAGACACCAAGACCCCATGCTCTTGTTGTCCTATGACATTGGTGGGTGTCTCTTTTGGAAATGGCTAGGCAATTGCACCCCATATCTACCATCATGTTGATGTTTAACTGGACACGGTTGGGGATTCTTTTGTAATTTAAATGTTTTGTGTGTCTCTCCAATAACTTTACAAAGGCCCCTCTGTTGCTGCCTGTGCAACTGAGAAGGGTTATCACCTCTTTCATTTCACGTGCCAGCCACTTCCTGTTTGGCAGGAAGCTGGCTACTCCCCTCCCTCAGGGGGCCTGGGGCGGTGATGGTTGGTAATGGACTGACCAAGGCTCACACTAATACTAGAGCCACGGTGACTACTGAGATAACATACGCAGTGAATCCAATGGGAGCATCCATTGTCATCACCACATTAATTTACTGATTTGTGGCCAAACCCACTGAAGTCTCTATCTAGAAACCTGCCACATTCTCTCTTGGTATTATTTAGAAGTGCATTGTTTTGGGAGCGTGTGTGCTTCCTTTAGCAAACTGTTCCTGAAGTTTTGCTAATTCTAAGCACTAGAGAAGTGGTGTGCCTCTGGTTTAGAAATGGTTCCTGAGATGCCAGAGGACCCACAGGTCATCCCCTGGGTGCCACTCCTGCTGGGAGGTGAGTCTGCCCTTCTTAGAAAGAGAAGGAACATCTATGCCCCTGCTCTTGCCAGTTTGAAAGCAGGGACCTTCAATGCTTCCTTGATAATTGGGAGGAGACTGAGAACATTCTCTCTTTTTGCAGTTGTTAAGCTGTCTGTGAGGAGGAAAGGTCGCCAGGCCTGGCCACCTGTGAAACCGTAGATGGCTCTGAGGCTGGTTGTTGTTTTAGTTCACCAGTCTGTGAGCTCCATGAGGAGGTTGGTGGAGACAGTCATGTTACCTAGAACAGAGCCCAGCACACAGTAGGTATTCAACAAACAGGTATGGAATGAAGGGCTGACAGGCTACAGATCCCTCAGTAGGAGAAAAGCATGCTCCCTAAAGTCTTCACCAAGTAATAAAACTGAAATAAGTTGAGAATAGTTAGGCTTATCAGGAAAGTTATCAAACTGTACCCTCAGAATATTATTATTCATAAGAATGAATGCTTTTTCACTAATTGGAATGAAAGAATAACAGCTGGGTGATTTTGCTTAAAAAAAGTTCTTTATTTTTAACTCTTAAAGAATTTAAGCATTTAAATTCTGTAAGCTTTTAAAGTCTTTCTTAAAAGAAGAGTTTAAAGGCTTATAGAGGGAAAAGTTCATGATTCCGACCTGGATCTCAGGTGGTTTACACCTGACATTAATTTAGAGGACTCACTGATCCCACATCTACTCCTTCATTGCCCCTTTCCCTCTTTTATTCTGGCTGTCAGAGAGTGGCTCAGTCTGAAGGCTCCCCCTGCTGCCCCTAGGATAGGGGCAACAAAAACATTTAATCTTGCAAGTCAACTGTGATTGATTAATAGGGGCTACCTGGAGTTGAGATCGAGGAATCTAAGCATTGGGGTTGATTAGTGATGTCTGCCACAGATGGGGACTTGCCTTCCAGGTATTTGCTATGTCTCTCATCCTGTCCTCTCCTTCAGTCCCTGGGCCAGGGTTTCCTGGGGCCCACAAGGTAGCCCCACTTGATTGTTTTGCCCACATCTCCAACTCAGCAAATCTAAGACCAAGCTCTTGGTTTCCTTCAAATCTATTCCTCTTTCAGACCAGATTGACCAGCCTCCTTGGTGGTTCTTGGATTTGACCTTTCTTCTTCACTCTTGAGATCATCATCTGAATCTGGGCTCCCAGTATCTTTCAATTAGCAGTTTCTACAATGGCTCCTCACTGGGTCTCCCTCCCAGTCCCACCACCTTCTGCCCCACAATTTATGCTGCTCTGATCTCCCTTAAGTGCCCATTGTGGACTTTTCCTTCTCCACTCTGGAACTTGCAATGGCTCTAAATGCTCTAAATGCTCAGCAAAACGTGTCTAACATCCCTTGTTCTATAGGTAAGCCCATTCTCATTCATTCATTCATTCATTCCCCTTTCCTTTCTTCTGTGTTTACATATTTTTAAAACAAACATTTTGTGATTGCTATATACAAAATGTCAGATATGTGTTGTCTCTTAAGGACACAAAGATAAATTACACATGACCCTTGCTTTGAGTTGCTCACAGGCTGGGGTGGTGATGGTAGAGCAGAGACAGGCACCTAAAAAATTAATTCCCATCTAAGGTGATAAAATGCCACCTGAAATGCTTCTCCTTCTGTCTTTGGTTCCTTTCCCAGGCCTATGTCTGTCACCTCCTTTGGGATCTGCCTCAATGCATCTTCTCCCAGCATCCTTTTCTTCTCTCTCATAGTACCTACCACACTCTGGTAAATATGGCCTATTTGCCTCTACTCCTGTTCCACCAGCTTGAGTTCTTTACCTCATTCCTGTAGAAAGTAAATTGTCTAGCACACAACAGGGCCCTGTTAAGAGTTGAATTGATTCAACTCCAGTTTTTGAGTAAATCTCTCAAGTGTTCTATTTCTCCCTGCTGACTCCTAATCATTCCATCCATCCATTTGTTTAGGTTCCAGGCCTGGGGCTAGACTGCCTCAGGTACCTCAGTTTTCCCATCTTTAAAATGGGGGTGATGATAGTATCTACTTCATAAGGTTCTTGTGAAGATATGATGAATTCATATATGTTAACATGCTTAAAACAGTGTTTGGCACATGGTAAAGTGTGGGCCACTATTGTGGTCATAAAGGATTTTCCCTACATATTGGAATAGGTCCTTCTCTTTACTTTTCCTTTGGGGTGAGGCTGAACCCATTTAATGTCTCTTTGAAATTGTTATCCTCTCCTGCTTACATCTACTTTGTATGTTGTCCCCCTCATTGTGAGTTCTCCTGACTGGATGGGAGGGTCTGCGTCTTGAAGGGAGTTGTGGGGAGGGGAAGGTGGGTGGACTAGCCACTTCTCTCTGGGAAGAATCATCGCCCCCACTACTCATGGGGTCATACCTGGTTGCCCAGCAACCAGGAACGCACATCTCTGCCAAGGCTTGTAATTTTATGAGGAAACAAAATGTTCCCGATGAACCCTCAAATCACATCCCATTAAGTTTTGTTCAGCCTGAGGCCCAGCAACAAAACTAAAAGGAACAGAACAAAGTGCCAAGACATTTGGGGGCAGGGCACTGGGTAGGAGCCTCTATGTGAGCTCCTTAGCTGGCTGGGCTATGTAGAGATCCTCACCCATGTTTGGGTTCAACAAGTGGCTTTGTCACCTCACTGGCTAAACCATCTCTCTCTCAGACTCTGTCACTGCTCACCTGCTGGAGTGAGGATTAAGTACTTGCTTTGCAGGGCCTTGGTGAAAATGAATGAGATAATGTACTATGTCACTCTTCTGTTCTTGGCTGTCCTGCAGCTGCCTCACTTTAGAGGAAAAACCCACACTCCTCCTCCAGGTTCCTGCTGTCCAGCTCCTGCTCACCATCCTGGCTTCACTTCTTGCCAAATGTTGCCTCAGGTCCCATCTCTGAGCCTTTGCCCATGCTCCCTCCTCATTCCACGTGGCAGCCTCCCTTCCATTATCTAGGTCTTCCCTGCCTCCTGATCCCAGGATCTCAGAAGATCTGTTATTCCCAATTCCAGGCTCTTGCTTATATCCTCCAGAGACCTTATTGCAATATATAATTTCAATTATTTATTTATTTATTTGCCATTCACACTCGAATGCAAGCCCCACAAGGGCAGTGACATTGATTTTATTCAAGGCTGTATCTATCCCCAGGGCCTAGAACTATATCTAGCACACAGTAAGTGCTCAGGAAACCCCTTTTGAAGGGGTGAATAAGCAAACGAAGTTTTCCCAATGTCCAGTGCTTAGTAGGTGCTCATAAGCCTCTCACTGTTACGTTTAACTTTACGCATTTCTGCAAAGGGGGGTGGCTGACACCCTTAAACCTTGTACTGCTTCATCCAAAATCTACTGGAGGCAATTTTTTTGGGGGGCTATTTACAGCAAAAGGTAAACATACTGATTAACCGAGAAACACGTTTGTATAAAATCATCGTCCCTGGCAATTTTCGGGGACAAAACTTCAGGACAGAGCTGGCATGATGTGTCCCATGGGGCTTTGAAATTCAAATGCACAAAATAGGGAGAGGGAAAAATATCTAAGACCTGAGGGCATCTGGAATACATTGAAAGAACGGGGGCTTGGGCCAGGTGGGAATGTCACCTCTGCAACCTGTTGGCAAGTGGCCTCGGGTACACTGTACCTGTTGCCTCATCTGTAAAATGGCCAAAATACTGAAATGAGATGCAAGTTCCCCCACCCCACCCCAGTGTAGGGAAGTCTCCATCAGCCTCTCACCTCTTTTTTTTTTTTTTTTTTAGTCTCCCACCTCTTGGCTGTACTTTATTCATTCCTGAGCCAGGGCCTGAAGCATGGCTGGCTCCCAGAGATGGTAATTTTAGGACAATTTAGAAAAGCTTTTGGGGGTGACAGAAAAGCTGGCAGTTTCAGATCAAACAGCTAGCCATGGAGGGAGCCTGTTATCAGAACATCAGAGGGACAGCTTTGCAGCCTGGGCTCGCATTAACTGCAGCAGTCAAAAACTGATTATGCCGAGCCCTGTGCTCATTCCCTCAACACTTTCTCCTTTCTGGGTAATTAGATCTCCCAGGACTTCAAGAGGATGCTGGTGGCTTTGTGCCAGCTCCTAAGTCCTTGAGGCTGGCAAGGGGGTGGTAGTCAGATCGCAGCCCCTCCCAGGCTGGTACCCTCCCCCAGGACCCAACCTCTAGGCAGGGATAAAAGGGACCTGCCTTTCCAGGCAGAGGGAATGCAGAGAAGCTGGGAAGGGACATGTACAGGGAGGCGGTGAAGACACTGCTGGAGGCTTTGGCCAGGGTTAGAGTCTCTGCTATCTCTGTGGTCCCTAAGCTGAGCTGGGTTGTGGGTTCTGGTTGGGGGAGGTGGAGTAGGAACCGGGCAGTCCAGCATGCACACATGCACACACACATGCAATCATCACTCAGGTTTTTATTTATATAGAATCCTTGCTGGGTGCTGGGGTTTCAGAGGTAAATGAAACTGCCCTTGCCCTCAGAAAGCACAAAATCCAAAAGTATAGACTGGTTCCTGCCTACCCATAAGAAATGCTACAGATGCCTCTCTCAAGTGGAAAGAAAACATTTTAGGCCTTTAAGCGTTGAGCCAAAGTGTGGTAATTTACAAAGCTACCCGCATCACTCAACAATTTGCCTTGGCAGGGATTTTTTTTTTTTTTTCTGCAGTGGGGCTTGCCCAGGATTTTCCCACATACCTGTTTCTCTGGGATTGAACTAGTTTGGTGACCTTTCATCTCCCTGAACACCCATTGGCCTCTTGGGCCTTAGCTGACAACATCAGCTTCTAATAGAGTAGGAGGCTTTTATTCTCCCCTAATACCGTGATTTCCCCAAACTCATTTCAGCAAGGAAAGAGGTGTGGGAAGAGGCCCAGTACTGGGCAAGTTAGGAGACTCAAAGGTAAGTCCTGACTCTGTCACCCACTTACTGTGTGTGACCCTGCGCAAGTCCTCTCTGAGCTTCATTTTTTTCTTCTTCTTTTTTATTAATCCTCACCCGAGGATATTTTTTCCATTGATTTTTTAGAGAGTAGAAGGGAGGGAGGGAGGGAGGGAAGAGAAACATCGATGTGAAAGAGACACATCGATTGGTTGCCTCCTGCATGAGCCCCAACCAGGGCTGGGGATCGAACCTGCAATCCAGGTATATGCCCAACCTGCAAGCCTTCCGTGCACAGGCCAATGCTCTAATCACTGAGCAACATCAGCCAGGGCTGAGCCTCAGTTTCTACTATAAAACGAGAGGCTGAAAATGCTTATCTCCCAGGGTAGCCATGATATAAAAGGAGATCATGAAGGTTACAGGGCCTGGTAGAATGCCTGACAGAGCCCAAGATATTAACATAGGCCGGGGATCTAAAAACACTGAAGACCCAGAGCCCCATTGGAACTCACCCTTAGTCAACCGTGGAAAGCAATTCTTAGGCATCCAGCATGTCCGTTGAGACTTAGGTTAAATGTCACCTCCACAGGGAAGTGACATTGACTGCTCATCTAAGCTGTCCCTCCCCCTAGTTACTCTTAAAGCCCTTGTCCATCTGATATTTTCTTGTTCACTTACTTGTTTCTGTAAGCTTTGTGAGGGAAGGGATCTTTGTTCACTGCTTTATCCCCAGCACCTAGGATGGTATCTAGTATTAAGTAGGTGCTCAATAAACACTTCTTTAAAGGATGTATAAATGAATAAATGAATGAAATAAGTCTTAGCCAGGGGGTGGGGCATCACACCCCACCAAAGAATGTGTCAAAATTTTGTGGAGGGTAGTGAGGAGCAAGGCATCTATAGTTTCAACATTATAATTATTATCATTGATTTTCAATTACAACCTTTAATTTATTCTGGAATCCCAAGTAGTATTAATGGAGGGTCCAGCTCTACAGTTCAAAGGAAGCTCTGAGACTCAGCTCTCCTATGGGCCTGGCAGTCTGTTCTTGAAGACCCTGCAACAGGGTGGTGGCTGGATCATGCCAGGTCTGCAGGCCACAGTGAGAAGTTTAGATGTCATTCTAAGAGCAGTGGGAGCCATTAGGTTTTGAGCAAGGGGTGGCATAAGTGGACTCATAATTAAGTTTACTCTGGCCACTGTGGGGGAGAAGAATTTGGAAGGGGGGATGATGAAAAATGGAGGGGCTTATACATCCATTATTATCATTTAATTTTCTTAACCCTGTAGGCAGGCATATCTAAACCTACTTTTCAGATGTGAAAACTGAAGCTCAGAGAGGGCAAGTAATTTACCTGAGATCACACAGCAAGCGAGTAGAGGAGCCAGCATTGGACCCTCAGTCAGTATTCCATGTCCAGGCCCTGCCAAATGGCTCCAGGGCTGACAGCCTACAACCCCTGGGTCTGGGATTCTGCACTCACCCTTTCCCCCCCCCCCACTGAATTTATTGCGGTGACACTGGTTAATACAATTATATAGGTTTTAGGTATACAATTCTATAATACATCATCTGTATATTGTATTGTGTGTTCACCACCCCAAATCAACTCTCCTCCTATCACCATTTATCCCCGAACTCATCTTTTGTAGTCCATGAGGCCCAGCCTTAGGGGCTCTTTAGGATGTTGCTGGGCACAAGGAGGCAGTGCGTGAGACCCGGAAATCAGAATCAAGTCTCAGCCACCCCATTAACAGATCAGGTGTCTGCCTAACCCCAACCCTGCCCCTCTTTCTCATATTTGGGCTTGTGCTCCAGGGTGTTTGGAGCAACTGAAAATTCCCAGGCCTCTGGGCCAGAGTCCAAGTACCACTCTGTGGGGAACACGGAGTCCTGGGACACCTCCTCCTCCCCTTTTGACAGATGGTTAAGCGCATGAGGTATGGCCTCATCCAGGCCCAGGTTTTACTCCAACAGCTGTGTGACTTGGGCAAGTTAGTCAACTCTGTTTCCTCAAAATAGGGATAATAGTGTCATCTTGTTTGCTGCTCCATACAAGGCAGTCGCCAACTCAGCTATTACTGGAGGACAGGGCAGCACCTCGGGCTCCTTTCTAAATCAGATCACCTGGCTTGCTCTTGCTTGTTGATTTAAGAGCACCTAGCCCAAGCATGTCAAACTCGCGGGCCCGTGGGCCGCATGCAGCCCACAACGAATATTTTTGCCGCCCGGCCAATATAACGGTATGTAAGAAACCTTTTAATAAAAATTTCGTAAGTTAATTTTTACAATATCCTGTTATAGATAATTATTAATAATGAACTACAACGTTTGCTAAAGACTGATTACTATAATTATGTTGCATTTATTTCCCTTATGGCATTAAGCGCAGGTGTACCTTTTCTCTCCACTAATACTAGCAGCGAATATTTTAGCAGCCGACTGCCACGTCATTGGCCTTGGACTGACTTGTTTAGTGTGCGCAACAGGAAACATTTTGCTTTCGGAGAACAAGAAAAATAGGTTTATTTGCGTTATGTTTATTAATTTGTGCAGTTATTCAGTGTCTGGTAAGTTAATGTTCAAGAAAAAATATTAATTTTTATTAAAATGTTCTATTATTTTATGTTAACAATTACTCGTTTATTTCAGCCCTTTGTATTCAGCATGCCTCTATCAAAATAAACCTACGTTTCTATGAAAACTGAAGCTTTTGTTTTTTTTGTGTGGCCCACATAAACTTAAACCTTGTTTATTTGGCCCGTGTTAGCCTTTGAGTTTGACAGGCTTGCTCTAGCGGCTAGGCCAAGACTTCTGCTGCCACCAGGTGATCCCCAATAAGAGGGAGCTGGAGACACTCGGGTTCTCAGGTGGGAGGCTGCTTCTTCACCTTGGCCAACTGTGGCCACGAGCTAGAGACCAGCGGTCACAGGAGAGACCTAGCATCTTCCTGGAGGGTCAATGGGGCTTCCTAGCGACTCATGGATTCACTAGGCTTAGGACGCCCACTCTGCCTATAGTTGTGGGATTTGACCTAAGCCTTCAGGGGTATTTCCCTTGTATCTGGGTCACTCCCAACCCCTGAGGGTCCCCATTCACTCTCATCTACCCTTAGGGGTACTTGAGAAGACTGTCCTAGGATACTCTTCAACTAGGGGTGTCTGGGTCCTCTTGGGAGAATTTCTAAGGGTGGGCTCTCAGGCAGTGTGACAAGAGATTTAGTTTATTTACTTTCCTCCCTGGAGAAGGTGGGGGGCTGAGGTGGGGTTGGGGTGTGGGCTGGCTGTGGCTGCTCTGAGCCCCTGTACCTCTCCTAGCTGGGTCCTTTGGCTTGCTGTTCTCAGGATTAAGACCTAGATTATTTTATTTTTAATATATTTTTTATTGACTTCAGAGGGGAAGGGAGAGAGAGAGGTAGAAACATCAATGATGAGAGGGAATCATTGATTGGCTGCCTTCTGCACGCCCCCCCTACTAGGGATTGACCTCACAATCTGGGCATGTGCTTTGACCAAGAATTGAATTGTGATCTCCTGGTTCATAGGTTGATGCTCAATCACTGAGCCACACTGGCCAGACAGGCTCTACTCTCTTGAATCTGCATGGTAGAAATACTATATAATGGTGGGCTACTGCACATCTCTTCCTAACTGTGCATTAATGCCATCGTATTGGTGACATGGTAGGAGCATTTACACTACAAAATCAGCACACACTGCAAAGGAGGACTCCCTCCTGACCCAGAGAGCTGGGTGACGGCATGTACTAGCACAGCACCGCCTGGAATCCTGAGTGACACAGGGCCCAAAACAGCGGGAGCGGATTTCCCCCCGCCCCACATTCCCCAAAGGGCATCTGTTCTGCCAGTCCTGCCACAGATCCCTGCATGTCCCAGTTTCACTCAGGAAAACACAACTAGGGTTTTCAGCCTTTGCTCCAACTTGGGGAGACCAGCCCATTCTGCCCACGAAGACAGCTTCTTTTGCTTACAACCAGCATGCCTTCGCTGACCCACCTTACTCACCGGTGCAGAAAGAGAAGCTGAAAAACCATCGCCCCTAATCTCATCCCACAACCCCAACACAGAAACAGCCTGGATGTTTCCTTTAAGTCTTTTCTGCTTGCATTTGTTTTTATGGAGTTCTTGCCACGTACCATGCCAAGCCCTGCTTTGTTCACGCCACATTATTTCATGAGCCTCATCCACGTTGCTTTATGTTCTCTGTAACATCTACTTTCTGTAATGTTCCATGGAACAGCTGAAAGAGCTAATGTTGGGCATTTAGGAATTACTTAAAAATATATCACATAGGGATGTGGTTAAAAAAGATTCTCATTTGGTTTTGTGCCAGATGGCTGTGCAAGCTTGGATAAGATCTTTCACTCTCTGGGCCTCAGCTTCTTACAACTCTAATATGTTCATGATGATGATGATGATGATGATGATGATGATAGAATGATGGCAACCTGTTGGCAAGTGACCTCGGGTACATTGTGCCTCAATGTACAATGTCACTGATGCTAATCTCCACTGCATAATAATGATGGCAGTTCCACTCGCTGTGGGCTTCCTGCACTGTGCTGTGCGTGCTTACTTGTCCCACCAGCTCATGTATTCCTCACAACGGCCCAGGAATCAGCACTACTTCACAGATGAGTAAACTGGTTCTGAGAGGTGAAGTCATTTGCTGGGATTCAGACCCAGGGCGTCTGCTGCTTAATGCTTAGGCTGCACTGCGTGATGGGCTCTTGGAGACACAGGTTCATACAGAAGTGAGCCCATTTGCTCTCACTACGGTCCTCATGTGTTCCCATCATGTCACCACTTTATAGGAGAGAAACTGAGGCTGCAAGCACAGAAGTGACTGTCTCAAGTTAGAATGTTCTGGGTTGAATTGTGTCTCTCCCCCCGCCCCCCATCCCCCACACACACCTTGATCTCAGACTTCCAGCTTCCAGAACAGTGAGACAATGCATTTCTGTTCTTTACGTCACTCAGTTTGCGGTCCTTTATTATGGTGGCCACTGGAAACTACACCAGGGCAGGGCAGGGATAGATTAGAGAGCTGAGGGTCTGTGGGGAGGTGGGGAGGCTGCAATGGGGATAGGGAGGAGGCACATCTGCCCCCTTTACCAAGTGCAGGGGCAATTCTGGGGCCCCAGCCCCGGGTTGGGTCTTCACCCACTGTGCACTTGGGTAAGTCCCTTCCCTCCTGGGCCTCAGAGTCTCATGTGCACCCTGGGATTGTTGGATGAAACGGTCCCTGAGAGCCATTCTAGATCTGTGGTCCCATGGGTCCATGAGTCCTCCAGGCTCCTTTCCCATCTGCCCTGCCTGGACTGAGCTGGTGTGTGTTTGGCAGGGCAGCCCCAGGGAATGCTGTATTCTGCTCTTTTGTCCAGCAGACATCTTTCTATGAGTTCATCTAGTAGTCTGTCCTTGAGGCTGTTGCTCCTTCATTGTCTTTCTTCAACTCTCCTGCAACCCCTATGTCTAAGTGACTGCTCATCCAGTGTCAGACACCCTGATCACAGCCTACCTGCAGCCAACATTCTCCTTCTGTTCTCTGACTTCTACTTTGCCTGATGCCTGCTCCCTTAGCAGCTGATGCTCCCTAAGGACCTGTGTTTGATGAACGCCCAGGTGAATTCATTCCTGCATATTTATTGAGTGTACTCTGTGCTGGGCACTGTTCTAGGTGCCAGGATACAGTGGTGAACAACACAGGCCCAAATCTCTGCCTTCCCACGGTTGACTTCCCCCATGCAGGTTTGGGATTTGTTAGTAGAGACAAGACTTCTCTATAGATATCTCCGTCATCTAGATGTTCCACCTCCAGGGTCACCCTCTCTCTAGGGTTCCAGGCCTGCCATCCTATCCCCCAGGCCCTGAGAATGCACAGTGCCCAGCACAAACATTTTATCTTACCCCCCAACCTTGCTCCTCTCCTTGTTGGCTCATCTCTATCAAGAGCAGCTAGTGCTATCTTGAAAATGAGTCTGCGTTGACACCCCTCTCTCTGTCACCTATTACAGGCTGAGTTCTGCTGCTTGAAGCTTCCTCCTCTCTCTCACCACCTCCCTGACCAGGTCCAACCCTGTCACCCCTCTTTCAGATGTCTGTTCCTCCCTCCCCACTGGCTTTATCTCCCCATTCCAAACCAAACTCATTCCTGCCAGACCCATTGTCTCAGTCACACTACTTCCCTGTTCAAGAACATTTGGGGCTCCCTTTTGCCTCTTAATTTAAGCCCACACTTTTTGACTTAACAGAAAGAGTCATAGTACAGACTCTGGAGTTGCCTGCCAGGGTTTGAATCCATTTCCTCTGTTCATTAGCTGTGTGACCATGGGCAAGTTATTTAACTTCTCTGTGCCTCAATTTCTTTATGTGTAAAAATGAGGATAATACCAGTGCCCACTCCATAAGGTGGTTGGGGGGATGCAATGAGGTATGATGTATGTAAAGCTCTTAGAATGGTATCTGGAACATCTATAATGCTCAGTTACTCTTAATTATCATCACTAATTCTTTTTTAAAATATATATATTTCTTTATTGATTTCAGAGAGGAAGAGAGAAGGAGAGAGAGATAGAAACATCAATGATGAGAGAGAATCATTGATCGGCTGCCTCCTGCACACCCTCCACTGGGGATCGAGCCGCAACCCAGGCACGTGCCCTTGGCCAGAATCGAACCCAGGACCCTTCAGTCCACAGGCCGATGCTCTATCCACTGAGCCAAGCTGGCCAGGGCAGACCATCACTACTTCTGGTTGTTCCCTGCCCTGACCAGATGATTGGCTCTTCCTTTTACATACCCTTCTTCTTTGCCTCTGTGCCTTTGTCCATACTTTTCCCTCTACCTGGAGTGCCTTTCCCCACTGCAAACTCTGCCTGTCTCTCAACGTCTTGCTCAATACCACCTCTTCCACGCAGCCCTTCCTTATCATAGAGCTGGAAGAGCTTGCTTGTACCTCTCAACTCCATGGCAACTTGTCCAGAGCTATCCCACAGAAAGAGCCGGATTTTCTCTGTTTAGAAATGGTCCCTTGGATCATTTGCTGGGACCACGGAAATTTCCAGGGGGCCTCCCTTTGGGGTGGAGGCTGACGCTGCCAGGTGGGTACAAGGGAACCATCTGCAGAGGTGCTAATTTCCACTGACTATAAATAACTCCAGGTCTGAAACCACAGCAGGGGCTTGGATTGTGCCAGGAGGAGTAAGATAATCGTCGTGGGGTGAGGGGGGCCTGCATAAATAAGTTACCTGCTCCGTCAGGGCCTCTCGTGTGACAGGCAGGCCTGGAGGGAGAGGCTGCTTCAGCTCTCTTGACCTCTGTGGGACCCAGGCTGGGTGGACATTCGAGGTTGCCTAAAGCTAGAGACAGGCCAGCCTGCATTACTGAGCAACATCTCTCACCCCTCAGCTTGACAGATAAGAAAACGGAAACTCAGGGGTGCAAAGTAATCAGAGTCCGGTGTCCCAGAGGCCCGGGCCAGGGAACACACAGGGCCTTTGGAAGCCAGTGTGGGTAGGGCTCCAAAGCCTCCTGGGAGGAAAAGTTTGCTGGGTCTGGGTTTGGGGCGAGAGGCCAAGGGCACTGCCCCTGCCTGGGCTGTGGTGGGGCCTTGGCCATACCCAAAGGATTTGATGTTAGTCATTCAAGGGGAGAGGAATCTGGGGCCCGGCTCTGAGCTAGCCTCCCTCTGGCCAGTCTGATGTCGGCACTCCTGGGGGCACTGCAGCAGCAAGTCCACAATTCTAGAATGTCTGAGCCTGGAATAGCCACAGAGACTGCCAGACCCACCCTCTTTCTTAACGTGGAGCTTGGGGAGAGTCTTGGCTAATAAGCGCCAAAGTCAGGCTGGTCTCCTCTTCAGTCTTCCCAGCTCAGCGTGTCTTCTAACACCGGTGGTTGGAGCACACAAGGCCAGACCATGGCTAGGGTGGGGTGGTGCAAGGTGAACCTTCCCCGAGGGCCCCCTGGGGACCAGGTACTCTGTGTGTATTTTCTCACTTAACCAACAGATCAGTATGGGTCCTGGGAGCTGGATATTATGTGCTCCATTTTACAGATATAAAAACTGAGGCACTGGGAACTTAAATTACCTGGGCCCCAACCCAGGCTAACACTCTAATTTAGCACCTTTCTCCTATAGCAGAGGTTTAAATTTTTTTTCTTTTCTTTTGAAAATAAAAACAAAACACCTTTTTAAATTTTACCAGATGCCCTACCATGCAAAACAGATTAAATAGAGGAGCCTCTCTGGTACATGGTGGGGAGGAAAGGCCACTCAGCACCGCCCTGTCCCTAAGGCACCGCTGAGGAACCCCAAGGGAACCTTCAGTTTCCCTGCACTCAGTGAGTTCTTTGGCTCACCTGCCCCCTGGAGAGGAACTATACTCAGGGCCTTACCCTCATAGAGCTCACAGCTCACTCCACACTCACATGGACGGCTCAGAAAGACCTGTTATCCAAGCTGACAGTCTGCACATACTGCATCAAACCAACGAAACCTAGAGTCTACAGAAGTCAATCCATCGTCTGTGGGCTGGAGTCCTCTGCCCTTTGAGATGTATCCTAAGCTCCAGCACAATGAATTCCTCACGTCTCCCCGTGCACAATCCGGTTTCCCCTCAGGGCCTTCGCTCAGGCTGTCACCCGCACTAAGAATGTGCTCTCCTCCCTAGCTCTGCATGTTCAGCTCCTCCCTGTCCTTGGAAGCCTTGCCCATCAGGCAGGGCCGACCCTTCCTTAACCTTCAGCGCACGCCCTCTTGTTGTAGAGTTACTTTGGCAACAGGAGGCAGTAGGTTAAAGAGGATGTGTGCACATTCGGGACCCAGCCTGTCTGGGTACCAACCCTGACTGGGCCTCTTGTTAGTAGTGGTGCCCTGAGCCTCGATTTCCCCATCCATAAATTGGGGATACGAACAGTTCCTGCTTCAAAGGTTGGTGAAGATTCGATGAGGTGACGTGTCTCAGATATCACAGCTAGTAGCCAGGACTGCAGCTAGAAGGGGAGAGTCTTCAGGAAAGGGGTGATGTACAACCCAACTCTGCAGCCCCTTTCCTGGGACTCTTTAGGGAGCTCTGGAAAGAAAGGCAGTCAGGAGGGGCTCCTCCCTGGCCCCTGCCCCTGGCTGCCGTCTTTCCTACTGGATCCTGCCTGCCTCTGTGCCCCTGGGGTTGTCTCCTGTCTGACCTCTCTCTCTGCTCCTTGGATGGGAAGGGAATGTCCTGGAAGGCTGTCCCTGTCCCGGCCTCCCACCTGTCTCATGTGTAGCCACACCACACACAAATCGCTCCTGAGGAGAGTTTGGAACGTCCCTTCCCAGAAGAGCAATGTGGCCCAAGCCTGCACATAGTAGAACACACACATCTGTTTAACAAATGAGTATGTGCCAGACTACATCTCCACTTGGCATGACAGAAGCAGGGGAAGCAATGGGATATTCTCTGAACACCTGTATCTTCTGGTTCTGGAAGGTGGGCATTATTATGATGTCATTTACAGATGGGGAAGTGAGGCTCAGAGGGAGGGAGTGACTTGCTCAAGGGTCTCAGTGCTGGAGCTGGGACTCTGAGTTAATGCTCTTCTCATTCCTTCTCTTTTTTGAGCATGCACTAGGCACTTAGCGTTCAGTGCGTATTCATTCTGCAAAGCAAAGATGCCTCCATGGAGAGGGCTTCCTCTCCAAGCATTTGTTTCCTGCTCAAGGGGTTGCTGTGAGGACTACGAGAGAGAGAGAGAGAGAGAGAGAGAGAGAGAGAGAGAGAGAGAGAGAGAGAGAGAGAGACTGAACCTGATAAGTTTGCACACAGTAAATTACAGCCGGGGGGTGGCTTTGGGACTCAGGCTTTTTGAATGGTCAGTCTGCCTGGTGAGAGGCTCCCCGCACTGCCCATATCCTTGATTCCCCCTTTAGGTACCTGACTGTGCAAAGTGCCTACCTGGCCAGCGTGTCTTCCTTGGGACACGAGGTCCTCTAGTCCTGCTGATATCCACTTAGAATCGCTGGGTCAGTGACAGGTCGAGCTCTTTCCCTAACTGTTCTGCACTCTGCTAGCCACCCCCAGGCCTGCAGAACTGTTTGCCTAGCACACACTCTCCTGCCCCCACCCTAGGAAAGTGGATAGCACATATTAATCAACAGGTGGGTTTATTTCATTGATGATTCAGAAAGATGTGCGGGTAGCATTTTGGAAAGTGTCCACATATGACTCATCAGACTTTCATAGAAAGCTGTGATTTTAAAGGATTTTCCCCGCTGCTGGTGGTGGTGGGGTAGGGTGTATAAGTACTGCAAATCAAATATGGTGCTGACATTTAAAAAAAAATCATAGATTCACGTGTGTTGCTCAAGCCCATTGATTTGCTCAGATAAGCTACCTTTCTTAGCTCCACTAATTTAAACCCAACTTGTCCCTTATAGTCACACAGAGAGTTCCTGCTATCCTATATTATAAAAAGCCTGTGATCGTCACGCCATCAGCGGTAACGACTGATCAGCAGGAAACTGCATGCACGACAGGCATGCGTGGATGGGTGGAGCTATGTGTGCTGTGAGGCACGCGTGAGTGGGCGGGGACTTAACGCTGTGTCCCCGTGGGCATGGGTGGGGACTTGACCAGGAGGTGCATCAGGGGAGTCCTGTGGCGCTGGCCCTATAGGGTGGGACTCTGGGACTTGGGGGAGTCCTGCGGCACTGGCTCTCCATGGGCCACGCGGCGAAGAGGGCGCAGGGGATAGGTGCCGAGTGGGCGGGGGTGGGGAGTGTGGTGCAGGTCCCCAGGAGGCGACCAGAGGTGCTCCCGCCATGCGGGGAGGGGCTGGGGTGCATGCAGCCTGCGGTGGGGGAGACAATGCGTGGGGGAAGGGTACGAGCTGGGAGAGGAATTGAGGCAGAAGGTAAAAGCTGTTACTAAAGGAAAAGAGCCAAATGGTTCAGAGCAGCCAACGGCTCAGACACTCAACACTGGGGAGAGTGGAATGGAGACCAGCTAGGCACAAATGAGCTCACAAGACCCGTGGTAGCAGTGGCAGCAGTGGCTCGGGAAGGGCGTGGGCGGGGATGCACGATTTCGAGTGCTGGGCTTCTAGTCCTATATAATAAAAGCCTAATATGCAAATCGACCGAACGGCAGAACGACTGGTCGCTATGACACTCCCTGACCAACAGGGGGCAGACGCTCAATGCAGGAGCTGCCCCCAGCCCACAGGCCAGCTAAGGCAGGTGCCAGTAGGGGCCCCGCCAATCGCCCTGCCTGTTGCCCCGCAGAGGGAAGCAACTGGCGGCAGCGGCAGGGGGTGGGGCCGATGAGTGGGCAGCCCCACCGGTGGCCCCACAGATTGGCCCTGATCACTAGCCAGGCCTAGGGACCCTACCCGTGCACGAATTTCATGCACTGGGCCTCTAGTAGAATAATAAAACAGCTGACCCTGATATAGCCAGGCACTAAGCGCTTTACACATATTACTTTGACCCTCACGACAACCCTATGAAAGAGGCACTGTTATTATTCCATGTCACAGATAAGGAAACTGAAGCACAGAGAGGTTAAAGAAAGGGCCCAATGCTCCACAGCTGGATAAGAAGTGGAGCCAGAATTTGACTATGACATGAGTGGGCCACTTCACTGCTGGAACACTAGTTGAAGACCTACTTTGCCTAGACAGACCTAGCTTATGCCCATTACCATGGTGTAACAATTAACAGTGCTGTGATTTGGCTATTATCACTCCATATTTGGTGCTCTGAACCCTGCCTTCACTCCTCAACTGCTTTCTTAATTCTATCCTTCCTCCCCATCAGGTCAAGCACCCCTCAAGAGCACGGAACATGCCTGCTCTTCCTCCATACACTCCTCAGCACACAGCAGGAGCCTTCTACACAGTAGGCCCACAAGCATGTGTATTTTGCCTCCATTTCCCTCTCCTCCTCCAGTCTCCATGTGGTTTGGGTGGACTGGCCCCTCTGTAGCAAGCATGTGACCCAGGTCTGATCTATTAGCCTATTCCATCCTCCGGCCACATAGATTGGTTCAAAATTGGCCATGTGACTCCTGCTTGTGCCAGTGAGAGTCTGTTCTGGTACTTAAGAGGAGGCCCTGAGAAAGAGGTGCCCATTGGCACTGGAGTGGCTGAGATGGGAAGGTGTTACCCTAAAGATGCTTGGGCCCTCATAGGGTGAGCACCTGCCTGAGGACAGTGGAAAAGAAAGATACTAGGAGAGGGATGAACACAGTCCTCCTGCAGTATTGGAGACCCTGGATCCAGCCTTACCTGAGGCCATCAGTCCCTGGACTTTTTGGTTGCACAAGCCAGAAAATATCTTTTTTGCATAAGTCAATTTGAGATGGGTTTTTATCAACCAGAATTCTAATAGATAGAAATACTCAATAAATACTGGAAGATGATAATTCTTTTGTGGAAAACTTTCAAAGCAATTTCAACTCACTATCTCCTAATGGCAAAGAGTGAAGTATCACAATCCCCATTTTACAAATAAGAAAAGTGAGGTCATGAGAATCTAAGTATCTTGTCTGTGGTGACAGATGAGGTTGGAAACTCCCCCCCTCCTTCCCTCCCCAACAATCTTCATGCTTCCCCCCCCCCCCACCCATGCATGCATTTGCAAAGGTGGCTAGTTTTCTCAGTCTCTTAAATACTTGGATGTTTTTATCCTCCAGGCCTTGCACTCGACAGAGTCCTGGGCCTTAAATGAAGACCCAGGGAGCTGTTCTCGTTTATCTCTGGCCAGGCAGTGAACTCCCCATGTGGACCCTGTATCTGAGCAGTCCCCAGCTTCACCCTGTCTGGCACCCAACTGAATCTGTGGCTGCCTCAGTTTCCCTGTCAACCTGTCAGGGCCCAGTGATCCTTAGGGAAACAGACAGTGACATCACAATGACAAACAGAAGACCCCCACCTGCTGCCTCCACACTCTCCCATGCCCAGTTGGTGGCAGCAGCTCTGTGGGTGACCTGAGCCCTGCCAGGTCGGAGGGGCATTCTCTGCTAACATCATATTTATGCAACACGAGGCACCAGCCCCCATGATCTGCCCTCCTATCCTCCTCCAGCCCCTCTCTATTCTCCACTTGGGCAGGCTGTAGGATTCATACAAAATTAACTGGAGGTTCCGTTTCACAACACTCTGAAGTATCCAGTTCCCACCCCACCTGCTGCTGCCCCATCTTCGCTGTTCCCCTTTCTCCCACACTGCGAAACATGCAATACAGGGAGTGCCCAGTGGGACTTGTTTGAGCTGCCCCTCCGACAGCCTGAGGTGCGGGTGACAGGAAGTGAAGGACGCGAGCTGTGTGTGTGGAGCACACACTAGGCTTGCGGACCTGAAGCCAACTGTTCCATGGGTGACATAGGGTGTCCTGTGTCCTGTCCCCAGGTTGCAGCCTTCTATCCTACACAGAGAGGGGCACCAGGGCTTCCCCATCTCTTCTTTCTCCCTCTCTTCCGTCATTCTGTGAATAATTCCGAGCCCCCAGGCATCACACTGGGGACACGGTGGAGAATGACAAACAGCTCCTGCTTCCAGGATCTCACAAGCCACCCCAACATCCACTACCCATCTTTCCAGACTCGTCATGAGTTTGCCTACTCTGGGAAGTCTCCTCTAATAGCACATTAACTCTTCGTTGGGCACTGTCTTATTAATTGCCTAATTCACAAGGATGGGGCTCATGCATATTGTTTTCGAAAAGAAATATTAGGCATCATGACAACAATGATATCACCATTTCGTAAGTGTCTGGGGTCTACCAAACACTGCATTAAGCCTTTCATGTGGACAACATTTGAGAGGTAGGTAGTGTTAGTATCCCCATTTCACAGATAAGGCAACTAAGGCTCAGAGAGGTTACATTAAATTCTCCCAGTGTCCTGTAAGAGTAAGCCAGCCAGGATTTGAACCTGGGTCTCTGGGGCCCTATGTCCCCGAGTGAAAGGGTGTGGAAGGAAAGGGGGCAGTGAGGGCAGAGGAAAAGGCATTACCAGAATAGAACAGAACTAGTCGAGGAAAAGGAAATAAATGAAGCTCAAGTTGGGGGCAGAGGCCACTCCTGGCCTCACAGGGATGAGGTTTACACAACAGTTATCCCCAGAGTTGGGCCTTTTGGTAGAAAATCCAACACTGCCTGTCTGTGGGAGCTGAGCCTCTGGCCTGTGCTGGCAGCAGGCGGTGCCCTGGGTGGGAATAGATTTCCATGACTTTAAACCCTCTCTATCACTTGCAGAGATCTTTTTGCTTAAAGTTAGCTGGACGAAGGGGAAGGCTAATTTATGCATGGCCTGGAGCAGTTTCCTATAGTGTGATTCAGAGGCCAGGGCTTGCTCACTGGGGGCAGATTAGGGGCAGGGGTGTCAGGAATGGCCAACCTGAGTCCCTGTGTGGAGCTGGCACAGATCCACACCACACGGCTAAGTTAGGGGCTGGGCTGGAGGCGAAGCACTTCTGTAAATCAGAAGAGGCACACAGGGCAGGACAAATGCTAAACATGAGAGAGAATAAAAAGTTCCCTGGTGGCCCACCCTACTCAGGCCCTCATCAGACAGAGAGCACCTAGAGGACTGTGCCCCGGTGCACATGCCTGGCTCGGGGCTGATGGCACACCTGGGCGCCATCAGAGCTGTGTTCAAAGTCTGCTTTGATGTGAACTGTGGTGATGACCTCAAATCCTCATGCTCCTCATCTGTAAAATGAGATAACAACTCCTGCTTCCAGGCACATGTGTAATAAGGATGCAGAATAGCCCACTACAAAGTGAGGCACCATGTGGGGACACTGACCAGTGTTCCAGAAGAGTCAGATTCCACCCTTTCTGGAGAATGTGACTGCTTCTTCCAGAGTAGTAATAATCAATGAAGACCAACAAGAGCTGACATTTATTAAGCACTTAGATACTGATCTCAATGAATGAGAATGTTCACAACCCACTTTACTGATGTGGAAATTGAGGTGTTTAGTCTGCCCATGTGCCAAGTGCTGTTCCAAGCTATTCCACTTTGTCCTCACCACAACCATATGAAGTAACCACTATCAATTTCCCCATTTTACAGGAGATAATGAAGAAACTGAGGCAGAGAGAGGTCAAGTAACTTGCCCACAGTCACACAGCAGGTAAATGGCAGGACTGGGATTTGAACCCAGGGCATCCAAATCTAGGGTCTGTGGTATTATGCTCTTCTGCCCCTCCCCAAGCCTCTTTTAGCTCCACCTGCACCCTGGGAGATCCTTCTAGGGACCAATGCAGCAGGGCTCTGGTTAACCCTACCACAGGCTTTCCTCCTCCTCTGAGACCTTTCCCATCAGAGATGTCATTTGGTCCTCATGAAAAATGAGGAAACCAAAGCTTAGAGAGGTCAGACAAAAGATGTAAAGGCAGACGCACAGCTGGCAGGTGGCAGAGCACTAGTCAGAGCTGTCACTATTCTTTCCATTTTATAGATAAGAAAACTGAGTCCCCTTTACTTTTCATGTAATGCCTAACTCTTATAACACATTGATATTCTATGGGATTCTAAGAAATGCTGCTTTATTCTCTTCTCTTTCCTCCATAGCCCAACACCTCCTCCTCCAGGAAGCCTGCTCTGACCTTCACTGCCCACCCACCTCATCTCTCTTATGAGCTCTGGGGCCTGTGCTGCACTTGGTCTGGATTATTTACTGTTTTGGTTGCTGACATTTGAGCTGCTTGCTCCCTGTGGGCTAGGGACTCAATGGCCATGTCTCAGGGTTTTATGAGCAAGTTACATACTCTCCTCTGTGCCAGGCACCAGACTAGGTGTTGAATGTACGGAGAGGAGAAGGACAGGATTCCTGCCCTCAGGTGCAGGACACAATGAGCCGACTGGAATTGGCCCCACACAGTGCTGGAGCTTGGTGATGGGCCACTCAATGTCCCAGGGGGTGAGAGCCTGTCAAGTGGGAGGGGAGGACGGAATTCTTTGTGGCGCTCTGTGAAGGCCTGATGGTATGAGCCATATCTGTTGCATGCAGTTGGTTGCTTTTCTGAGGAGAAGGGCCACAGCTTCCATCCAGGCCTGAAGCCCAGAGACACTTAAAAATTCCTGATTCAAGAGAATCTCCTGGTCCTATTCAGAAGGCAAAGACCCCTTGGGCAGCCCTGCCTCTTAGGAGGCCGGGTATGCCAGCTTGGTGGCGGAGGTACGCACAGCCATTCTGCCACAGACTAGTGTTCGCACAAGGCTGGGGTTCAGGAGCCCCAAGGCAGAGACCACTCCAATTGCAGGGCCACATGTGGTCATTCTCAAGACCTGAGCTAGAAGCACACAGTGAAGAGAGGATGCTTCCTCTATTCCTACCCTCCCTGCCCAAACAATCAGACACCAAGAAAACAAAGGTGTTTCTAAACTTCAGCCTGGGCTCAGCCCAGAGGCACAACATCAGAGACAGCAGCCAATCTTGGAAGAAGGAACAGGCTTAGCTCTTCCTCCTGACTCTAAAGGGCCCCAGAAGAAGAGAGACACAGATGCCCCAAGCTACTGGGTGCAGTGGGGTGCAGGCACAGGCAACCACAGACTGGCAGGTCCTAGTTGAGCACGTAGGTCCATAAGCAACCTCTGTAGGAAATGCATTCAGGGTTAGTGCCCAGCCATGCACAAGGCATGGGGACTCGAGTTAGGAGATGGAGTGAGAGGAATCTCTGGCCTCAGATTTGTTCTCTGTCATATGGGGATAAGGATTCAGATACTGCCTGCCTCCCAGGTTGTGGTCTATACCTGGGGGAGGAATTGTCATCCACTCTCCTTAGAATAACATGGCTGCCAATTGTTGAGCACCTACTGCCTTCTCAGGCCTCCACTAGGCACTGTGAAGTAGGTGCTGGCCACATTTTCCAGAGAAAGAAACTGAGGCTTGATGCAGCCTCTTTGCACAAAGTTATAGGATTGGAGATTCCCTGCGAAGAGCCTCACACCATGCCTTTGGGGTTCATGTAGGGAACTCTTTTCCTTCATGTGGGGATGGAGACTCAAACTGAGTTCTGGTGCCTGAGCTGGACTGGTTTCTCTCCTCTCTGCCTCACGGTAGACGGCTGGGCTTTGGCCCCCTCCAGAGAAGCCCCCAGGAGGTTGAAATCTTTTCTCTGGAGTTGCAGGCCTACTTATTTTGGCGGTTGCAAGTAAGCTCCACACCCATGTCAAGGGCAAGATAGACATGGCACCTGTCACCCTTCCCGTGATGGCCCATCTTCCTGCCTGCCCTGTCTGTCCAGCAGTTCCAAGCCCTGTGGCTGCCCAGAGACCTAGGAGTCCCCAAGTCAGAGTCTGGATTTGGGACACTTGGAGAGGACCCAGCCCAGAGGCAGGGGTTGGGGAGCTGGAATTGGCTGCATTGCAGCAATGCTGTGGTTCCATGCTGGAGCCCAGACAAGGGGATTTTTGGGGCCTGGGGAAGGGAGGCCAGGGGCTGGGTGGCTGGATCCTGGAATACAACCACTATAGATGGGGGAGGGGGAAGCAGGAGCCCCGCCTGAGCTTTGACGAAGGCAAGTAAGACATGGCTTCTCTTCTGGCCCCACCAGCCTCCCTTCTGGCCCCGCCTTGGAGACTGGGTGCCTCCCAGATTTCCAGGCTGATGAGCCCACTCCTGAAGTGGATGTGAGTTGCCCATTCTGGCTGATTTTGGCATGTGGTTTCCAGAACATAGCCCCTGACCCAGCTCTGTTCCTGTGGTTCTCTCTGCAGGTGGCTTGGGTCAGACCCCAACTCACAATGGAGAGAAAATGGAAGCTCCATCCTCTGGCCTATCCAAAGGGGCTGACCCTCAGCTAGAATACACCAAAATGGCCATACTGGCATTATCAGCCCCTGTCCAAGACATCCCTGAGGTTAAATATTATGCATATTGCTCCTGGAGCCAACACAAATGGCAGTCACCAGGACGACAGCCCTGGGTCTGAGTCCCCCACACCTACCTTCGATAGGTGAGGTTTTGAGGCGCCGGCAGATGGCTTCGGTGTCCCCGTAAGTCTCCTTGATCTTGACCACAGCCTCAGTGCTCCGCAGCTCCATGAGGGAGCGGAGCTCCTCCAACGTGCACCCAAACTCGCCCCCATGGCTCGACTCATTTCTTTGGTTTTTGGAGTAAAAGTCGCTGTTGGTCATGTCACCCATGTTTGCCACAGTCCCTGCTCAGGGTGGGCCCGAGGGTCAGCACTGGACCAGAGGCTACTGGGTGATGGCTCTGTGTGGCTGTCTTCAGCACAACCTCACTGGATGGCTGCGGCTCCTGGTGGCCGACTCCGGGTCCCAGGGGGAGGGGACAGTTGAGGTGGGCTGACAGCAGCAGTGGTGAACTCCAAGGGGTGTCTCTGGGTGCAGGGTGAAGTCCAGGGGCTGGAGGGGCTCAGGGCTCTAGTCCCAGTAGTCTCCATTCAGCGGGGCCCATGCTGCTCCCCGGAGCTGGCATCTACATGGTCAGGGACGGTGGCTCCTGTGGGGGCAAGCACAGAGTGGTGACAAGAGTCAGGAACTGGAGGCCTTATGGAATGGGTGCTCAGGAAGGCCCAGTGTATGTGTGTATGTGTGCCCACCCAAAGTAACACCCAGGCACCCTAATGTGGGTGTTTTGTATGACACCCCATAACACACCAGCACGTAGTGTAAATCCTAACTTACTGGCACTCTTCTGGAGACCCCATGAAATACCACCCCCAAGGCATAAAATACCCAATTTCCTAATTGTCTACTGTGCTATGTAACACGCTGACTTCACAACACACACCCTGGTGCACACACACCCTCAGACCCATAGGTTCAGGGTGCCCTGCAACACCCAATCCACCTACTTTTAGGGCCCACCCCACTGCCATACACATACAATTCACAAGCCCCACTTCCCACACATGCTGGTAAACACCCCCCTCTCTACCACACACAGTGTTACATGCAGTAACACTTCTGGCATACATCTAACATCCCAACCTCCTTCTCTCAAAAACACCTGTGTTCACAGCCTCTCTGTGCACACACAGGCCCCTATTTCTCTCACTATGCCAATGTGTTTACACACATCCTATGTCCACACAATTTAGGGCATACTCCCCACCTATAGATGCCACCCCTGTCCATGCCACCTACACCTGCTGATATACACTGTCCTCTCCACTTGGGTCTTACAGGCATGGGGATGGGAGAAAGCCACCCACCTCCACCCTAAGCCCCCAATCACATTAATTAAAGCTCTTGGCTGGGCCAGAGGAGCCAGCTCATGCATATTCACCAGGACATCACTGAGCCCACAGCTTGGCCCGGAGCATGAGCTGGGGTCCAGGGAGACCTCACCTGGGGGCTCTCACAGTCCAGCACCATAGATAGTGGCCTCCACGTTCCTCTGGGAGCCCAGGAAGAGGAGGGAGCGCTGGCTTCTCTCTGCCTGCCTGGCCACCCTTGCAGGAGTGCGGCATCTGCAGGGCTGCCAGGAGAGAATCCAATCTGCTTGGACACCCAACACCAGTGGCCAAGGCCCCGGCAAGCGTTGGGTGACAAAGGGCCCCTGATGAGCTCGGCTGGGCCTGGCTCCACCCAGCAGTCTCAGACAGCTGGCCATTTAGGTCCAGGACAGTGAGGGGGAATGGAGGGAGGAAGATGGGATTGAGCCCACACCCCAGCCCCAGCTTCTCCCTCTTGTCGCCTCTCCCTTGCCCCATCTCTCTCCTTTGCAATCCTTTCCTCTTGCACAGAATTTCAGAGCTGGTGACATTTTAGAGTTAATCTCATTTTCCCCAATGAGGAACCTGAAGTTCAGAGAGGAAAAGGGCCTTGTCCAGAGCCACAAAGAGCTAAAGCAGAGGGGCCTGCGTGTCTGGTTTCCGGACTCCCACCCTGGTGCTCTCTCCCCTTCCCCTAAGGGGCGCTCTCTCCTTTCTCTTGAAGAGATGAGGCTGGTGGGTAGATTGTGCCTGAGTTCAGTGAAGAACACAGGATGGAGTCTGGGCAATCTGGGTTCCCATCCGAGTTCTCCCAAACCCTGTGGAACCCTGGGCAAGTCCCTCTGCTTTACTGAGGCTTGGTTTCCTCATATGTAAGACAATAGTCAATCTCCTCTTGCAGCCTACTAATTTACTGGGAGCTAACTATAAACCATGTTCAAATCTGATGTTTCCATCTGGGGTATGGCACTTCCTAGCTAAGGGTGGGAGGTGCTGGAGCTGCAGGAGACACGGTCATGCCTTCCAGGAGGGCACTTTTACCCAAGGCTGCAGCCGGAAGCCTTATCTTTACACTGGGACCAACAGACGAGGCAGGGACCAAGGATGCCTGTGTGTACAGGTGCTGTGGAGGTTAACAGTAGGAGCTCTAGAAGCCACAGTTTTCTGGTCAAATTCTGATTCCTCCACCTCCCAGCAGGAAGGGAGGCAAATTAACTTTAGTTATATGATCTTTAAAAAGGGAGGGTTAATAATAGTATCTACCTCATAGGTGTTATGAGGTTTAAATTAGTTATTTCATGTAAAATACTTACAACTGAGCCTAGTAATTACTGAATAAGCACTCCATAGTTATTGTGATTATTACCAACCCATATAACTGCTTTAGGGGATAGACAGTCTTACTATCCCCATAGAACATATGGGGAAACTGAGGCCAAGAGAGGTGATAAGATCTGTCCAAGGTCACACAGCTAGTGAGTGGCAGGGTTGGGATTTAAACTCAGGTTCTCTGGGTCCAGAGACATTCTTTTTAATCAGGACACTTTGCTGCCTTCCCTGGTGAAACTCCCTCCTGGGGTTCTTAGGATACTTAATAAAGTGTCATATGTGAGTGTAAGTGCTTTGTAAACCACGAAGGACTTTCTAAACTTGAGGCACTGTTTTCTATCTGTCTCTCTGATACCTGTGGTGTGGCTTAGAGGCACTCATAATTACATCTGACAGCACGAGCCATGAGAAGCGTTAGCAGTAATTATATTTGTGATGACAATAGTAGGAATGAGTTAATAATGGCCTACTGGTAATTTTAATGACTATTGTGTTAAGATGAATAATGATCTTCAACCATCTATCTACCCATCTACCCGTCCGTCTGTCCGTCCATCCGTCCGTCCATCCATCCATCCATCCATCCATCCATCCATCCATCCTATAACTATTTTGGGCATCTACTCTGTTTCAAGCACTGAACAATCCAGACATGGTCCCTGCCTTCCAGGAGCTGACAGTGAAGAGGAGAGAGAATTAAATGGGTAATTTCTATATAACATGATGGGTTTGCCATGATGGCGAGTCCCAGGTGCTGTGGACACCCAGAGAAGAAAGATCTGATCTGAATCAGGGTATCAGAGAAGATGAGTAGGGAATATTTTCCCCTCTGCAGGTTAAGTAGGCCTTAAGCCAAAAGATGGACATGGAAGAAATTGAAGTATACAATTATCTATTAGTAAAATGTCAGGAGAGACATAGTAAAAGGTTCAGAAAGGGACCTGTGTGCGCAGGTATAGAAGAATGAAATGCTGGAATAGCAAAATCAGTTAAAAACCAGAATTTTAACACTGTAGATGATTGATCTTAAACTTCCTTCTTTGAGATTTCCCACTGTAGTTACTCTTTTGATGTGGCTTGTCCCCAAACCGTCACCCCTTGCTCCTGCATGTCACCAGTGCATGCATGAGACCAACCCTGTTCTGGGCATCTTGGTTTTTCCTTATAAGTTGCAGAGCTCACTTTGGTATTTGATCTAACTGGGATTTCCTTGCTTAGAGAGCTTGAAGTCCATTGGCCCAGAAGTACTTATATGAGGCCTCTCAAATGATATTCTGATAGACGGACAGAGCTGAAGACCTGCCTGTTAGTGTAGAATCTATCAGTTTCCTGAATTCTCTAGACTGGAACACTTTCCACTCCCCTAGCCTTTGCTGCCTTGACAAGGACCGGTTCTGCCCAGCAATGTCCTTTACTCGAAAGCCTTCCCTGACCATGCAGGGCTATGTAAATGCTCCTCACTACTGGATGCCTCCTGTATCATACCACACTTCACATGCTATTGCTTGGACCTGCTTAGCTGTCTCCCTTCCCCAGTGGGCAGTAGTCATGTCACTTTTGTACCTACTATGGTACCTGGCATCCAGAAGGCTCTCAATAAATGCTTGGTGAATGAATGTCTAGATTAGCCCCTGGGTAATCGGAAGTCCTTGGATCTCAGTTTCCTCATCTGTAAAATGGGCTAGTGATTTCTACCCTGCCTATCTTACGGGTTTGCTAGAGATAAGGTAAGATATCACAATCAGTAGTCATACTTTTTTCTTTGAGATGCATCCCCTGCCCTCCATGTCCCAAGTTCCTTTCATCATAATGAGGCATGGGTGTGAGGCTGGAGCAGGCAGCTGTCCCCTCAGTACAGCTCACCAGACTCTGACATCCTTGCTGCCTTGCCCAAATACCACCTGAACCACCACTGTATAGCTGAGACATTTAATGGGTGGTGTGACCTTGGAGAAGTCATCTAACCTCACTGGTGGGCCTCTCTGCAAACTGGAGTTGACCCATCTGTCTAACAGGCTGTCATGAGGACCTATGGAGACCCTACAATGCAGGCTCCTGTACCTTCCCCTCCCACCCTGTTATTAGAAGTGAAGCTCTCTCATGGTTTCAATGAGGTTCATTTGCAGCCAGTTCTCAACACTGCACTCACTCCTGCCCTAAAAAAACAGGCACACAGGCTACTATGGACTGAATGTGTTTACCCCAAATTAACATGTTGAAGCCCTAATTCCCAATGTGATGGTATTAGGAGGTGGGGCCTTTAGGAGGTAATTAGGTCATGAGGGTGGAGCCCTCATGAATGGGATTGGTGTTCTTATAAAAAGTGACATGAAAGAAGATCTTTCTCGGCCATGTGAGGACATAGCGAGACAGGAAGAGGGCAGTAGTCATGTCACTTTCCTCACTAGGAACCCAATCGGTTGGCACCTTGAGCTGAACTATCCAGTCTTCAGAACTGTGAGAAATAAATTTGTTGTTTAAGTAACCCGGTCTATGGTATTCTGTTATAGTGGCTGTGGGGAATGAGACAGGGGCCTGGGCCAGGGCATAGGACCAGTTCTGGGCACAGAGGGGGTGAGCAACACACTAGGGGTCACATAGCCACCTGAGGCCAGAGCCCACTGAAAGCCCCTCCCTGTTTTCCAAGCTCCTGCAGCATGAAGTTGACCAAGCCCCTTTCTTCCCTGGACCTCAGTTTCTCCATGTGGAAAGTGAAGAGATTTGACTAGTGCTCTCTGAGGGTCCTTTTAGGCTTTGACAGTGCCAGGACCTTCAGAATCCAGGAGAACATTCTGACAATATTGGATTTATGCATTTCGATTTCATCTCATTAGCATTTAAATGACTCTGTATTGTTACATTTCAATGACTCAAGAATAGGTTAGGGGCACCTTAATAAAAAGTCTTTGCCAGGAAGGACGCTTGCAGAGGAAGGAGCAATGTTTTTTTGTGTTTTTTTTTTTTTTTGTGTGTGTGTGTGTGTGTTTAGTTAATTTAACAAAGAAGGAATCTATCTTTTGAAGGAAGGATTAAAAAAGAAAACAAAACCCCAAACCAACAGCTTTTTAAATCCTACTGAAGGATGGTAGCTGGGACAATTGCAAATGAATTATGTGTTAAAAATAACTTTTGAATGCTGAATTCTTCTGTTTTAAGATGTGCTGAATTTAAATGCCACCTTAATATGTATTTTAAAAGTCATCTTCTCTTTGAATAATCTCTGGCAGCCTGATAAATGTAGGGGACACAGGCCCCTGTCTAGGGACCCCGGGGGAGGAGGCTTGGTGCTGCCGTTGGTTAGTTTTGTGATTTGGGCAAGGCTCTTAACCTCTCCCTGTGCCTTGGTTTTCTCCTCCCCAACAAAGCCAACTTCACAGCCTACCTCATAAGGTTTTGTGAAGACTAATTGAAATAGAGCTTAGCCCAGTTCCTGGCACAGAGGAAGAACTTGTTAAATGTGGTTGTCCTAATCATGATAACTCAATGCCTCTATCCTCAGTCCCCCACATTACTGTGCTCAACGCAGAACTCAGACTGACAGGACCATATCCACAAGGCCTCTGGTACTGCTCAAAAGGTTGGGGAGGGTCCCAGCTTGGCACAATATACAAGGCTAGTTTCCCGTCTGCTCTGGTCCTAGCTGACTAGTTTCTTTGGGGTAGGACATTTTCTTTCCTCTCCTTGATGCAAATTCTGGCCTTTCTGTAGGGCCTCCTATCCCAGCAATGGGAACCTCCACCTAGGCTATCACCCAGGAAAATGGGTGGACTCAGCCACCAGCCACAGACAACTGCTTCTCTCTCAGCCTCAGCCAGACCATTGTAGCTACTGCCTTAGATGCCCCTTTCTCTGTGTATGTATGCACGTGCACACACACGTGCACAGAGAGAGAGCCTGATGGATCTGTAGTGACTATGTGAGTGTGAGTGAGAGTGTGCATGTTAGTGTGAGTGTAGGAGTCACTCAGTGTGGATGTGTAAGGTCAGTGGGAATGTGTGATGGTAGATGTTCATCATGGCTACTCCATAGTCTGGGGGTATGCCTGGGTCAGCAGGAATGTGAAATGTTAGTGTTGACCTGGGCCTGTGAGTCCTGTGGTCGTGTGTGTGTGTGTGTGTGTGATGGTCCCTGCGGTGTGTTGGCAGATTTGTGCCTAGTGTGGGTGACCCTGAAGGACAAGGTTTGCTGTGCAGTTATATTGGACTGCCACCATGAGTGTGTGTCTGTGAGTGCGAGTGAGCCAGAGATGTCTGTGCCCACACCTGTCTCTAAGTAGACAGGCCCCACAGTGTGTGTGTGTGTGTGTGCGCGTGTGCGTGTGTGTGTGTGTGTGTGTGCATCAAAGCTGACAAAGAAAATCTCAGCTTTGAATTCTCACAGTTTAGGAGAGGGAACTGGGAATGAGGAAGGGAACTGAAAAACGAGTACCTCAGAGGCAAATTTAGTGCTATTTTTAGAAAACTCCTATCCTGCTAACCAGAAAAGGAAAATCTAAAAAAAATTAAAAAGTCTGGCAGAAACAGCCATGCATCAGCCCCGAAGGCACAGATAGCAGAAGCAGGGCCAGGGGGTGGGATGTTCGTGATGTAGGACTTTTCATGTACCTTCTTATCCTTATGCCTGTCCTGAGGGAGAGGAGATCCAGCCCTTAGCTGCCTACCAGGTTCAACTCCCTCCACTATCCCTGTTCTCCAGAGGAGCTGCCAATGTTAGATGGTAGAAAACACCCATTTCTAGTCTTCCAAGTGTCTTAATACATATTTATCCTCCCACTTATCTACCTGTCAATCCATTCGTCCATATATCTGTCCATCCATCCATGCATCCATGCATCCATCCATCCACCTATCCATCTGTCCATCCATCTATCCATCCATCATTTGCTGTCCATCCATTTGTCCATCTCTCTAACTCTCCATTCTTCTACTCAGTCAAGTCAGTCAACCTAAGGAGGTGCATCTCAGGCCCTGCCCCAAATCATTAGGATTCTGAGGAGAGCAAGAGAGGTGAGCAGACCCTGCGATTTAAGGTCTGATCACTCTGCCATAAAGAATGCCCCGTGACAACTCCAAGGTCAGGATCTGCAGGCTGAGTTGAATAATTCCTGCACAACTTTTGCTTCAGATTTTGGAAGGATATAATCCAAATGGCACTTGCCTGGGAACCAGATCTTCTGGGTCCTGATCTTGGCTTGACCACTACTATTAATTGGTCTTGCTTAGTATAAGCCTCCATGGGCTGTGTGTTATCACTGTCCCTACCTTACAGGTGAGAAAGCTGGGACTCAGAGAGGTTACAGGTGGCCAAGGCTATTCAGATAGGACTTGGCTCAGCTTAAATACACTTGCTTTAGTCCAAGGCCTCCATCTTTCCTCTGTGTCCCATTGTTCTTCACCAACTTGTAGTATGGCCTTGGACTATACTTGTAGTATAGCCTTCTCTACTGTGCCTCAATTTCCTTTTCTGTAAAGTGAGAGGGAGTTTGGAAAGATACTTAGTCTCAAAGGACCAGTGTAGCACCATCCTCAAGAATTCTCCCATCATCTGATACTTGCTTCTGAGAGCACACATAATTCCTTGGGCCTCTTTGCCACCATATCACTGTCCCTACCTTACAGGTGAGAAAGCTGGGACTCAGAGAGGTTACAGGTGGCCAAGGCTATTCAGATAGGACTTGGCTCAGCTTAAATACACTTGCTTTAGTCCAAGGCCTCCATCTTTCCTCTGTGTCCCATTGTTCTTCACCAACTTGTAGTATGGCCTTGGACTATACTTGTAGTATAGCCTTCTCTACTGTGCCTCAATTTCCTTTTCTGTAAAGTGAGAGGGAGTTTGGAAAGATACTTAGTCTCAAAGGACCAGTGTAGCACCATCCTCAAGAATTCTCCCATCATCTGATACTTGCTTCTGAGAGCACACATAATTCCTTGGGCCTCTTTGCCACCATATCACCCCCATTGCGGGCCAAGTCCTGCTTGGCTGCAGGCCGAAGGAAGGAGAAATGCCCTAGAACCCAGTAGTCACGAGCTGATCAAAATTCACCTGCTGTCTTTGACACGCACTGCCTTTCCTGGGTCTTGGCAGGGCAATGTCTGCTTTCCAAGATTTGTACCCTTGATATGCTCCTTATTTAGAAATTTTTCCTTAAAAAATCTGAGAGTTTCCTGATGAAGCTAAAATAGTAAAGTCACTAGCAGATGGAGGCAAGAAAGCCTAGTGGAGACAGAAAAGTGTGTGGAGACTTCACTTTGGGCTGCAAGAAAGGGACATGCATTAAGAAGGTTGTGGACTGTGACTGTGCTTGGGATGAACAAGCTGCTCTGGACCTCATTCTCTGGCTTCAGCCAAAAGCCTTGGCAACCTCTCTGGCCTCAGCTCTCACTTGCCTATCTATCCTTATAGCTGCATGGACCTCCTTGAGGCCCCATTTGCTGCCCTGATTGCCCCCAGCTTCTAGATCCTAACTGGTTGCAGTGACACTGTCCCAACCTACCTTCATCTTCCTCCTGCTCTCCCATGGATTACAAGCAGAGGCCTGAAAGGGGTTGGGGTGGGGGGACAAAGAATGATAATAACGGCAATGCTTAGACTGCAGCTACTATGTGCCCAGCACCATCCTATGTACTTTACATTTGTTATCTCATTTAATCCTTTACAACAACCCTATGATACAGTAACTGCTGGCAGCTTGTTTTACAGAGGAGAAAAAAGGGAAAAAGAGAGTACAGTGACTGGTGTAAGGTCCTTGGGTGGGAATAGCAGAGCCAGATATCAAACACACACAGAGATACGCTTAAGGCGCCCCCCCCCCCTGACAATTGAGGGGCCAGTCAGGAGGCCATGGATGAGGAGCCTGCATTCTCAGCCCACAAAGAATGACTTTCCCCCACATCTTACCTTCCTTCTTCTCTGGTCTGGACCCCAAAGGACTCACTAGCTATTCAAAAGTAATCTTCCAACTTGGACTCATCCCCTGGCATGCCTGTGGATGAATAGTCCTACTCCAACCCATAGAGGACAAATTTTAATAAGCTCAGTCAGACTGAGATGCCACCACTTAAATAAGATTCTGGCAGGAACTAGAAGGAAAGAATCATGCACAGTGCAAAAGAATGGGTCACTAGTGGTTGGTTTCTGGCACTGGTGACAGATGGCACTGATGGACCAAGGTGAGTTCTCTGTGCATGCACTTTAGTGGCCCTGAGTGGCCTTTTGTTTAGTGTCATTTTGTTGGCTCACACCTGTTCACTAGGATACCCCATTGTCTGAGAACCTAGCTTTGAGTGTCAGTACCAAATATCTGAGATCAGCTCCCCATGCCTATTCACAGAGCTCATGGAACAGGCCCTGTGCCTTCCCCAGTCAACCTACACCCAGCACCTCAGGCTTCCCAACCCCACACTTTGTTGGTGGGCACTGCTATCCTAGAAAGCTCTTAGGGGCACTTACAATCCTTTGCTCTATGTCAGTCAGCACCACCGCGTGTGGACAGCTCCTTGACACCTGGTTCTTAAAGCCCACCTCATACCCCCAGTCAGCACTGTGTCCTTGGGAACAGCTCCCAGTGACGACACTTCCCCAGTGCCTGTTTCTTTGTCCTCCCCAGAGGGGATGTCAGTCAGCACCAGGACCACGTGAACAGCACTCACTCCCAGCCACTGCTGGTCCGCCCTGCAGGGAGTGGGGACCTGCAGTTATCAGGTTCCTTGACCTCAGCCATCCAATCCCTCCCCAGCACCCACCTCCATCCATCAATCAGTACTTTATCCCCAGAGACAGCTCCCTGCACAGTCAGAGGTGAAGCCTGAAAACTCACCAAGTCATCTGTTGTGTGTGGCCAGAGCACTGACACCACAGAACCCTGGTCCATCAGTGCCATCTGTCACCAGTGCCAGAAACCAACCACTAGTGACCCATTCTTTTGCACTGTGCATGATTCTTTCCTTCTAGTTCCTGCCAGAATCTTATTTAAGTGGTGGCATCTCAGTCTGACTGAGCTTATTAAAATTTGTCCTCTATGGGTTGGAGTAGGACTATTCATCCACAGGCGTGCCAGGGGATGAGTCCAAGTTGGAAGATTACTTTTGAATAGCTAGTGAGTCCTTTGGGGTCCAGACCAGAGAAGAAGGAAGGTAAGATGTGGGGGAAAGTCATTCTTTGTGGGCTGAGAATGCAGGCTCCTCATCCATGGCCTCCTGACTGGCCCCTCAATTGTCCTTTCACTGTCCCCAGAGTGATGCTGATGGTGACTGCCCTTTACTGAGTGGTGTCCATGTGCCAGGAGCTGTGTTAGGCTCTGAACACACCTTATCCTACAATAAGCCCACAAGGCAGGCATTATTATGACGAGGAAACTGAAGCTCAGAGAAGTAAAATAACATCATGCCCAGGATCACACAGCTAGTAAGCAGTAGAGGCAGGAGCAGAAATGGGACCTCTTTGATGCTGAAACCACCATATTATGCTGCCTCTCAGATTGCACACACCATCCTCTGGATTAAAAACCACCTCTGGCTCCCCACTGCCATCCAGGATCCTGCCTGATTGGTTCGGAGCTAGCCTTCCTGAGCTCTGGTCGAACTGAACTCTTGCATTTCCAGAACAACGAATGCATGCTCTGCCTCCCACCCTTTGCATACACTGTTCCCTCTCTCCAGGACTGTCTATACTTGCTTTCCCATTAATCAAAACTTTCCTCTCCAAGGCCCAGCATACCAACTTCCCTAATTCCCCGGCTCTAAATTCCAACCCTCTTCCCACTGCCAGCCCATCATGTGTGGTTTGTTCCTCAATTTCACACCCTCCAGCCTCAGTCTTGGAGTGAGTCTTGCCAGCGTGTCTCCCTCACTAGACCATGAACTTCCTGAGAACAAGACTTCCCCAGCCCTCAGCATGGCATAGGCCTCCACCAGTACTGGTTCCATGACTGAGAAAGCAATACGATTGTGGAAGGACACGGAGGACAACAAACGTTAGGGTGCAGTCTGCATTTGAAAAGTGAACCTGGCCAGCCATAGTAGAAGGAGCTGATGCTGAATGCACCCAGGTGCATGCCACAGCCTTACAGGCAGCAACTCGGCAAATCTACACCTGGAACCTATGAGGTAGCTGCTACCAGCATCCCATCCCACAGACGAGCAAATGGAGGCTCTGCCAGATTAAGGAAGTTGCCTAGGATCACATAACTGTTGGATTTGAACCCAGGCAGTCTTTTATTAGAGCCCCTGCTTGGAATCACCAGCCTAAATCCTCCCCAAGATGACTCAGAAGTGCAATGTGGCGGTAGCTCAGGCGGTGGGATACACGGAAGCATTTGGAGTCCAGTGGGGAGATGTGTCAGCCCCTCTGGACCAAACTGCTCACGACAGTGTCTTCTGCCACACCCAATGTTAGGTCCCACAGAGTACCCTATGGGCTAGCCACTGTTTTTTTCTCCTGATGTCTCTTCCCCATTTTCCACCCAAGCTGGAGGTCAGGGATAAGATCAGGGCAGGACACTGAATCTGCCAGGAGGCAGGCCCAGGCTCAGGCCCAGGGACTAGGCGGGGTGCTAGGAACACAGGATGCATCCCACGCTGAGCTTGTCCTTTGCATTAGCTGCCCTGGCCCCAGAGCCACCCCACTAGCAGCCTCAGCCCCCGGATTCCAGAATCTCACACCCTGAGGCCTGTGGAATCTCGTTGGCTCTTGCATTCAGCAGGTCGGCATGCTAATTAGTGACCACCCCGCCGGCCAGCTCTGCAGTTTTCCTCTGACTTGGCATGGCTGTCCTGGCCACTGCGGAGACAAACAGAATCCACCCGGCACCTTGAACAGATGGTGCCACTTCTAAAAATAAAACCATACCACGCTCCCCAGCGCAGCCGAGTCCCCGCGACAGAAGGGGGTGCGGGTGGGGATGAGGGCTGCTAGCTGTGCTCACCAGCCATCTGTGCAGGGACAGATGCAAATGCAGCCACCCCGGGGGATGCAGACCCAGGGGACCCCAGCCTTGCTGAAGCTGTGCAGACCCATGGCCTGATCTTGAGGCTCCGAGCCCAGAAATGAAAGTGAGCAAGCCCACGGCGGGTATGTACAGCCTGGCACCCCCCTGTTCCCATCATTGTGGCCATCCTAACAGCTGCACTTCCATATATTGCATGGCAGGGATCCCTACCTGGACCACCATCTCTTCTTTGCCTGTTATGTTCCACCCCATATCTGGGTCCCTAGATCTACCATTGCCAGTGCCATCTTTTCTTGGGAATTTCCTTTCACTCCAGAAACTTCTCTTCTCTGGATTCTTAAACCACTTTTCATTTGACTCACAACTTAGTGGGGGTTAGAACCCCTTTGTTTAAGGCTTAGACTCATAGAAATCTGGGCTAGAACCCTTGCTCTGCCATCACTGAGTGACTGTGGGAAAATCAAGGCAGCTCTCTGGCCTCAGTTGTCAGACCTCTAAAATGGGGACAATAATCATACCTACCTCACAGGGTTGTTGGAAGATAATGTGAGTCTATGCAGGGCCACCAAAAGGGCACCATTATTTGCAAAACTTGACAGAAAAGCCAGAAGAGGCCCTGACTCCCCGAGCTCACTTTACTCTAGAGACCAGAAGGGATCTCAGAGGTGAAAATCCCTGCGATGCCTAAGCCTCTTCACTGCACCCGTGTCAAGTCCTGCTTGTGCTTACACACCTCCCTTGACAGGGGTTCATTCCCTCCTTCCATAATCATCTGTGCCAGTGCTTGTGGTTTTTCAAAGTTCTTTTAGGTTGACCTGAAATTTTCTTCTATTTTTACTATTTCAGAGTTAAGGGGCATTTTATGACTCATGCAGAATACCCCTGCTCCCTCTTTTCCACTGGAAGTTCATGTCCATGATTGCATAAATGTGTGATGTGTGTTGTATATGTGTGTATATGTAGAGTAGAATGTACGCATGGTTGTGCAACCAGGCATGCATGTACAGATGTGTCTATGCATGTCAGGGCAGAGCAGAGCACATGTGTGGTTACATATAAAGTGTGGACAGCCTGCTTGTCATAGATGCCTCGCCATTATCTCTGAGACTGTCTACAGGGTGGCCCTGAACCTCTAAACCCAGAAATCATTCCATCAGATGACTGTAGCTCTCAGGGAACTCTGCAATTAGGGTTCACCCTAAACAAAAAGACAGTGATGACAAAATGGCATTTTATAAGAGTGTTCCTAAAGAGCTTTTCGGTTTAAAGGCCACCGAGAACCTACTGAGTTTTTCTATTTTACAAGTGGAAAACTAGGGCTAAAGAGATTCAGGGGCCTATGACAGGTCCCACAGAGAGTGACATCCTCACGAAGTGACCCGGGGGCTCAAGATCCTGCACAGAAGATGCAGCTCCAGAGCTGGTCATCTCCAACCTGGCTAGAAGGTCCCCCATTAGTTGTACCTGCTCCCCTGTCTTCCCTCTTTGGGCCTCAGTTTCTCCATCAGTAAAATGAGGAGGTTGGACTAGATGATTTCCAAGAGACCTTTACATGCTCAGTTGTGTTAAGTCTTGGATGCTGGGTCAGGCCAGGGAAGGGAGCCTCCCTGACTCCTGGCACCTCCCACTCTGATGGGCATGTGTGTGCCCTTGAACTAGCCAGTTATCCTCTGGATACTGAGATATCAATGGGGGGATTTCTTGCTCTAATAATAAAAAAATAAACTCAGAGCTCCCTTGTGGACTACTTTCCATGCATTAGCACAAGCTGTTTCCTTCCCTCTGCCTCTCTGTCTGGTAGACTCCTATTCACCCTGCAGGGCCCAACTCAGAAGGCCCCTCCTTGGTGAGCACTATGCTGATCTCATTCTCCAGGAAGAGTGAACTGATCGCTCCATCGGGCTTGACTGTTCATGTCCTAGAGGGCTGTGCCCATCCATTTCTAGGTCCCCAGTGCATCTGACAGACTCAGTTGGTGTCTTAACAGGAGCTTTCTGAGTGCCTAGAGGAACACACAGCTTGACCTCATAAACTGAGAGAGAACAAGGCTGCCTGGGTCATGGGCTCATCCACTTCCTCAACAAACATTTGAATTTAAATTCAAAGGCAGAGACATGCAATGAGCACCTTCTGTGTACCAGCCCTGGCCTGCAGGAATGATAGAAGAGGACATGAGATAACATTTCTGGCAGGAAGGTGGCCACAGTAATAATGGCATCAGAATAGCAGTAATAGAAACAAAAATAATCGTTAAGAGTAGCCAACTTTTATTACTATCAAGTACCACTTATTGTATTCAGCTTTTTTCCAGGCATGATCTCACTCATACCCATGATTGGCCCTGAGGTAGACACTCTTCTGCATTTTATTGATGAGGAACCTGAGATTCAGATGGTGGGGTGGCTGGCCAAGGTCACATTAGAATCTGCATTAGGGTCTGAGTCCCACGGCTGTGCTCTTGACCGTGGCACTCAACAGATTTCCAGACCCAGAGTCAGCACAAATGGAGCTGGCCCATAGTGGGGACACCGGTGGAGTGAAATGTGGTGTTCAGCGGGGAGAGAGAAACCCAGTGTCTCCCTGCTCCTCCCCAAGGTGGAGGAATAGTGCACAGTGTCCTGGTGGAGGCCCCCAGGATATCACTAGCTTTAGCATCCACTAGGGAGCCCCCTATTGGGTTCTTTTCCCTGCACTGCTGACAGGTGTGGGGCGGGAGTTTTGGCTGACCTGGCAGCCTGGGGGTGAGGGGTGGGAAGCAGATGGCAGCCCCTTCCTGTGTTTGGAAGAAGTCGAGGGTGAAATCCTGGAGCCGTCAGCCTGACCGCATTACCTGCTGTTAGAAACAGCCCCCAGGCCAGAGGGCTGGCGGCCACCCAAAGTGGCTTTGCTCGCGAATGCTAGGCTCTGGGGAGAGCTGGCCACCAGCCCAGCGCTCTTCCATGGGTAGCATCGCTATCTTCTTATTAAGAAGGACTGTTACTGGAAAGGGTTCTTCCCAGTACAGCCTCCTCTGTCTCACCTGTGACCATAGGGCAGAGGGAGCAGGGTGCCCGTTTTAAAGATGAGGGGACTGAGGTTTAAAGAGGACACAGTGCTGGGGTTAGGGTAAGGCAAATTGACACCTAGGGTGCAAAATGCAGGAGGTATTCACGCTCAGGTTCCTGTAAATGCCAGATGCCCTCCCTCCAGGAGCTGTCTGCCCTGCTGTTGAAGTCCACCTCAAGCATCCATGGGACTACTTGTCCCTCCCCACCCCAAACACAGGCAGAGGCGGAAAATCTACAATGAGATTTCAAACCCACTTTGGTAACTTTGTGGATGATGCAGCCTGTGCCCGGACTGTAAAAGATGTTGAAAGTCAATGTTTCACTAATTAGTTCCCTGAGCAGTAATGGATTTCAGGGGAAACAGTTCATTTTTCACCTCTACTCATCTGGCAAACTTTTACTGTGGGCCAGGAGTTGTGGGTTAGGGTTAGGGGTTAGGGTTATGTGGGATGCAATGTGGATGGAGTGAAACTGGACACAGCCCTGTTCCCTCTGGCACAGTGACTGAACATTATAACAGTTTAATAAAAAAAATAATGATTAGCTAATATTTATGGAACATTTTCTATGTGCCAAGCACTGTATACATGTCATCTCATTTGACCCACATCACAATTCTCTGAGGCAGGCATTCTTATTATCCTCATTTTTTCAGAAAAGGAAACTAAGGCAAAGAGACTTTAAGTAACTTGCCCAAGGTCACTCGGGCAGAATATAATAGAGCGGGGAAGGATGGTCAGTAAAATATTTGTTGGGTGAATGAATGGAAACCTGAGAGAGGTCGTGCAGGTAAACATAAGGGTGATGTGATTTGTTAAGTGTGGCCATGCACGGTGCCCTGGGAGCTCCAGGAGGTGGCATCAGCCTCCTGAGGGCAGTGCTGAGAGAGGGTCAGGGACTTCTCCATGCTTCTGGACAAACCTGGGCTGCAAGCTTCCAGGGAGATGGTGATGGTGACAGCCACTGTATCAATTAGCAGCGAGAGGAGGCTCCGGTTTCTCTCTGAGTCTGACCACGTGCCCTACCTATAAAAATATCTGAGGCCAACGGTCCCTTTTACCCTGAAAAAGTGGGCTCTCAGAAAGGCTGGACCTGGACAGGTGTGAGAGGAGCAGGAGGCCCCTCCTGGGCTGGTCTGGGCAATCGTCGCTGGCCTTATCCCCCCTGCTGGGACTCTGGCCTGCAGGGAAGGGGCTGCAGCTGGACACCCTGACACCCAAGCCTTCTGAGCTCACGCCTCGGTTGCTAGGCAACTATGCAGCTCAGGTTTCGGGAGCTAAGGACAGGGCCTGGTGAGGACGTCAGTATATAATATTAGATACGGCCCAGCCTAGTGGGGCTGCTTGAGATATACAAATCTCAGACCTGGGTAGGGCCTGAGTGGTCCTGTGGTCATTTTGCAGATGGGGAGACTGTTGTCTGAAGTGACCAGTGAGTTAGTGATGCAGGCAGGGTCACCTCGGCCAAGAAGGTTGGAATAGAAAAAACAGTTCAGAAAGTGATGCCAAGTGTGGCTGCCATGTGCACGGCACTATACCAATGGCTTCTCCCACCGAGGCCCAATTCATCCTCAAACAACATGGTGAGGTGCAGACACTGTTTTCGTGCCCATTTTATAGATGGGAAAACTGAAGCTCAGAAAGATTGTGCAACCTACTTGAGATCATACAGCTGGTGAATGGCAGAAGCCAGATTGGAACCCAGGTCAGTGCAAGCTTCACCAGCCCCTGCCCTGCCCCCAGGGGCTAAGAGGACTAAGGGACCTGCCTCACAGCAACCCCTGGAAGTGGGGAAAGAAGCGGGGGGAGAGGGGCTGAGAGGGTTAAATGATGGTCCCAACGTGACCTAAGGAGCACACGTGGATGTAGGATTTGAACCCACGACTCTCTGGCTTCAAGGCCAGGGCTAACCCACTGCCCCAGTTCAGCGGCAGAGGCCTCCGGTGGTCCTCCTATGCCAGGTCTCCCAGTATCAGACATCTCTGCCCACTGTCCCCCAGAAGGCTGAGACTTCTGGGGAACACGACCCCACTCCCCAGCCCACAAGAGAGGAAAGCCCCAGCACAGAGCCATAACCTTTGATTCCAGGCCACTGGACCTCTCCCTCAGTTGCCCACACCTCCCAGCAACCTGAGCCTGGGCTGGACAAGCAGGTTGCTATGGTGACAGCACATCAGATACTGACCTGAGGACCCACTGGCGGCACAGGGGAGGGGCAGGCCTTGCCTCAGAGAGATGGATGGAGGGGTAGAGGACAGGGGCCCTGGGGACCCTGCGGCAGCGTAGGTTGCTCTGTGGGCCAGGCTGGGCACAAGCTGCTATTTATAATTCTGCTGAATGGGCCCAATGACCTGACCTGCTGTCTGACACTGGGAAGCCCAGCAGCTGCACAGAGGGAGGACACAGCTCAGGAACCTCCTCCCGGGCCCCTGCTCTGAGCACAAGGGTGAGGGAAGGTCAGGGGAAGACGGAACACCCTCTTCTCCCCGGCTATCTCCATTCACGTCAGGGAGAGAAGGGAAAAGGAGAGGGAGAGGGAGGTGGAGAGACAGACAAAGAGCCAGAGGAACTGGAGCAAAGACACAGTGATGGGTACATGTGAGATGGGAGTCAAGACACAGAGGCTGAGGGAGAGGGCAGGGCCCGAGTTCCAGAGCATGTCCTCTTTGGCCCTGGTAGTCAAACTGCTGGCCTAGAAGCCGGAAAGCAAACATGACTCAGGTCTCATGGGGGCACCTCAGTGGCCTGCACGTGAGAGGAGAGAGGGCCTACACTGTGGTGCCTGTGCTGACTTCCCAGACCCTTGGCCTGAAGGGGTGGGGCGGGGGGGAGCTCTGGCCTGGGCATCCTTCTGCCAGGCCATCTTGCTATTTGGGGGCCCTGGGAAGGGCAAGGACTGCTCCAAGGTCACTGGAACCCATCCAGGGAAGGCATGGTGGCGGCTCCTGGGGCTTGCCTGCTTGTCTGCCCTTGAATCTGGGTTATTTTGGAAGCTGAGCAGCCAGAACACCCCCACCCCCCCTTGTTCACGGGCCAGTGGCTGCTGACTCAAAATATTCTCTCAAGGAAATTGTCACCCAGAAATCCAATGTCACTTCTTCTGGGAGGGCTTCCCAGACTCTACCAGATTTAATTCTCTGTTTGCACAGGGCCTACCTTGTACCTATAGTAGGGTGTTTATCCTGAGCAACCAAAGGCAGAGCTTTTAACTGTCCATCTCCCCCATCAGATTGTGAGCTTAATAATGGCCAGGGATGGTTCCCCAGTGCCAAATGCGATGCCAGACATACCTGGCCGTAATAAGCAGCACCAACAACCCTGCAGCAGCAGAATCAGCCAATGTTTATTGAGAACTTATGACATCCCAGGAGCTTTACATGCACAATCTCATTTAACCTCTCAATAGCCTTATGTCTAGGCTTCATTAGAAGGTGCATTTTACCAAGGAGGAAACCAAGGCTCAGAGAGGCTAAGTGGTTTGCCCAAGTTCTCACAGTTCGGAAGGAGTTGAACCAAGATCTGACCTAAGACTGTTTGATTTCAGAGCATAATCACGTGATCACCAGGCATACAGCCTCCCTTGCTCTACTGATCACTTCCACTTCCATGACTATGCTCAAAAACTTTCTGTGGCTCCCCAGTGCCTCTAGAATAAAATCCAGACATCCCATCTGGTAGTAGTTCCTTTTCTACTTGCTCTTCCATTATCCTTTCAGATCTCATCCTCTTTCCCCTGCTATATTTTGATTTATTAATGCAACAGTTATTTAATAAGCACCTACTGTGTGCCTGGCACATTGTGCTTGCTCCTGGGGAAGACAGATGGTGAAAAGTGCTTTGAGAGGAATAAGGTGTTATGACCAACTATCAAGGGACCTATTTTGCTGGGTAGATATGCAAAGAGCTGGGCCAGAGTGTTCCAGGGAAAAACACAGACAAAGACCCTGAGGTGGGGAGGGGTAGGGCATGCTTTTAATAACTCAGAGAGGGGCATGTGAGAAAGGGAGAGTGAGAAAAGGTAAGCTCAGACAAGGGCAGGGGCCAGACTGCAAGGCTTCGAAGCCATGGTGAGGAGTTGGATTTTATCCCAGGTGCAGAGGGACACCTCTAAAGAATTTTAGGTGGCAGATTACCACAAAGTTTTTTGTTTGTTTGTTTGTTTGTTTTTAAGATCTCTCATTCATTGGAGAATGAACTATCAGGGGGTAAGAAGGAGAGTAGGGAAAAAGAGGTGGCTACTGTGTCATCGGGGCAAATGAGGACAGGGCGCTGACTGCAGGGGTGGCAGTGGTGTTGAAGATACGTGGGCAGGTGAGAGTTAGGATGTGAAACCAAAAGGTTGATCCAGGAGAAGGGGGAAGAGGAGCATGGCCAATAAAGACTCTCCTTCAGCAAGAAGCTGGTTGGCAGTGCCATTTACTGGGATGGGAAGTCGGGGAAGGAGTGGGTTTGGGGGGGTGGGTGGGCATGATCAAGAATCCTGTTTTGGACTTGTTAACTTTGAGATGCTTGTGAGATGTCCAAGGAGAGATGCCAAGTGGCCAGTTGGATGATGAGTTGGGAGTGCAGAAGAGAGACTCCGGCTGAAGATATAAATATGGGAATCAGCAGCTTAGAGATGTATTTAAAGCCATGGGACAGGGTGAGATCATCAGAGGAGAAAGTGTAGTGAGAGAAGGGAAGAGGCTTAGAGATGAGCCCCAGCAGTCATGTAGCCACACTGACTGACCCCATTAGGTGACTTCTCTGCTCAACAGCTTTCAGTGAGTCCCTACTATCCTCAGAACAAGGTTCAAAATCCTTAGCCGGACACACAGGCCCTTCCTACTTCTCTAATCTCATGTCCTTCGACCCCTTCCTTGTATCCTTCTTTCCAATCATAATAAACACCTTGGGAGGTTCCACACCTCCAGGCTTTTGCCCAGGCAGTTCCCTTGCCTGACGTGTTCTTCTACAGGCAAAAGTGAATTGTAACTCTTGCTTCCTCCAGGGCAGACTTTGCAACACCCTCCTCTGTGTTTCTATGGACCTTCTGGACATACCACACTATTATAGTCTTTCTGGGAGCTCCAAGGGAAGGAGGCTGGTCCGTCTCTGTGACTTGGGCCCAGCATGTCCAAGGCTCATCGTGAGCCCTTGTGCCCCACAATCTGAGATGCACCATCACAGCTGCGGTGGGCTGAGCACATGAACTTCATCACTTCCAGCTGAACCCGGGCTGCTGCTCTGAACACACTTGGAGGAAGGAAGGTTAACAGAGGGAGGAGGTAAGCGGGTGCAAGAATGAGGGGTGGTCACACTGGGCATTTGCTGGGCCTCCCACCTGCCATTGCAGCAGTAGTGGGGAGAGAGAAATGAAAAGATGAAAGCAGAGAAAAAGAGCAGTGAATATTACTTCCCTTACTATTGCCCTGAGCTCGTGATGAGAGACTTTACTGTGTAGGAAATCAAAAAGCACATTAAGGACTTGGCCTGGAGGGGGTCATGCAAAGCTCCTATACCCTCCCTGGGCCACTTTTATTCTGTCTTATGTTTAATGTTACCAACTATAGGCTCCTGAAGAAAGCTCAGAAGGGGCAACTTGCGCGTTTTTGGAGCACCTACTTGGTGTCAGGTGCCATGCATTTGGTCAAGGGCACAGATGGGTCAGGTGGACCTGGGCTCTAATTCCAGCTCTCCTGCTTGCTACATGGCCTTGGCCAGGTAACTGCCTTGCTCTGGCCTTAGTTTCTTCATCTGTGAGATGTGGGCTATTTATACCCCCCTGCTTTGGCTCTGAGAGAGGTGACACGTGAAACACTGAGCACAGTGCCTGACACACAACTGTTTCCTTTCATCTTTCTAACAATCTTGTTAGAGGAGTGTTGAGGTCCTCCCCACCCTTTTTGGTTTGGTACAGGGCAACTGAGGCTCAGAGAGGCCCAGGTCACAGAGCTAGGATGGATAGAGATGATGTCTAAGAGCATTTCTACCTCCAAAGCCAGAGAGAGGATCCTCCCATCTAATCATTCAGTTGGTTGATTCTGGGACTTTGGGTTGGGTACTGGGAACTCAAAGGTGATTCAGACAAAAGCTCTATTCTCCACTGTCCAGGGTTCCCCCACTGACTACATTATACTCCCACTCAGAGAAGCTAGGGGTGGGGACTCCCAACTGTACAGGAGGGGAGAGTGAGTTTGGGAATTCCCAGCTCAAAGGGCCTGTTGCTCCTTTCAGGACCAGGCAGGCAGCTTGGGTTACTTCTCTGAGCTTCAGGTTTTTTTTCTTTTTAAATACATTTTTTATTAAAGTATAGTTGATGTACAATATTATATTAGTTTCAGGTGTACAACATAGTAACTCAGCTCCCTGCTTTCCAATGAATGATGGGTAGAAATAACACCAAGATGCCGAAGCTAGGAAATCCAAGCATCTGGGGATGGTTAGAGAGAACAAGGTTTGAGTCCTGGACCCTCATGCTTCAGCAAGGTAAGACCACTTGACAATCACTTCTCGCTCCACATCTTTTCCATGGTCCCATGACCCGGGTTCCTGCAATAACCAACTCCCCTCCATGCCAAAATGGTGGAGGAGAAAGAACTCGGATGCTGTTCTTTCCCAAGCATATGGCAAAGCTAATTTTTCTAGACAGTAAGTTCCTGTAACCATAATTGATCAGCCTCTAGTTTAGAGGAAATTAGATTTCATCTGACTCCCTCATTAGCCCTGAGGACAGGAGTGAAGGCAAAAGCTGTACAGAGATCTGTTATCTCAGATGCACCCTAAGTTTGGCTGCACCCCAGTGAGATGCCGCTCAGAGCAGATACCTTGGGAAAATACTCAGGGGTTCATCTGCTTGGACATCCACAACTAGACCCATTCCAGAAGTGGCTCAAAGTCACTTAGTCTAGTTTGGTGGACCCTAAGGTAGGTGACCCCACTGTGGACCCAAAATGCAGATTGTAGCTTGAAATAGTAACTGCAGGAGCCTCAACATGGAGGTCCTCCAGTCCAGGCCTCATTATGACCAACAGACACCAGCTTCCTACTTGGTCTTTCTACTTGGATGTTCCCACACTTCATACTCAACAGATCCCAAGTCCAACTTGTCCATTTTTTTCTTTTATGATAAGTATTTTTGTGTCTTCTCTGAAAAAATCATTTCTTACTTCAAGGTGGTAAGGTATTTTCCTGTTTTCTTCTAGAAGCTTTATAATTGTAGTTTTTATGTTCAGAACTATGAATTATCTTAATTTTTTCCATTTCTTTGTCTTTTTATTGTGGTTAAATCTCCATAACAAAATTTACCATTTTTAAGAGTATATTCAGTGGCATTAAACACATTCATATTGTTGTGTAGTCATCACCACTATCCATCTCCAGAACTTTTTAATCTTCCCAAGCTGAAACCTTTTACCCATTTCCCCTTCTCCCCAACCCCTAGCAACCACTATTTTACTTTATGGCTCAGAGACCTCATATAAGTAAAATCATACAATATTTGTCATTTTGTGACACTTAGCACAATGTATTCAAGATTCATCCATGTTGTAGCATGTGTTAGAATTTCTTCCCTTTAAAATATCCTATATAATAAAAGGCTAATATGCAAATCGACTGAATGGTGGAATTACTGGTCGCTATGATGCACACTGATCACCAGGGGGCAGACGCTCAATGCAGGAGCTGCCCCCTAATGGCCAGTGCACTCCCACAGGGGAAGCGCCATTCAGCCAGAAGCCGGGCTCACGGCTGGTGAGTGCAGCAGTGGTGGCGGGAGTCTCTCCTCCCTCCGCAGCAGTGCTAAAGATGTCTGCCTGCCTGCCAGCTTAGGTCTGCTCTGCGGGAGCGGGCCTAAGCCATCAGTTGGACATCCCCCAAGGGCTCCCGGACTGCAAGAGGATGCAGGCTGGGCTGAGGGATCCCCCAGTGCACGAATTTCATGTACTGAGCCTCTAGTATATATATAATTGATTTCAGAGAGGAAGGGAGAGGGAGAGGGAGAGAGAGATAGTAACATCAATGTTGAGAGAGAATCATTGATTGGCTGTCTCCTGAATGCCCCACACTGGGGATCAAGCCCGTAACCCAGTTCATGTGCCCTGACCAGTTCAAAGGTCAACACTCAACCACTGAGCAAAACTGGCCAGGCAGAATTTCTTCCCTTTTTAAGGCTGAATAATATTCCCTTGTATGTATTCACCACACTTTCCTTATCTGTTGATAAGTTGCTTCCTCATCTTGGCTATAATGAATAATGCTGCTATGAACAAGGATGTAGAAATATCTGAGTGCTTGCTTTCAATTGTTTTGGGGATATAGTCAGAAGTGGAATTGCTGGATCATATGGTAATTCTATGTTTAATTTTTTGAAGAAACACCATATAATTTCCCCTAGCAGCTGCACCATTTGACATTTCCTCCAATAGCACTCACTTCCCAGTTTCTCCACATCCTCACTCACTATTTTCTGTTTTGTTTTGTGTTTTATAGTAGCCATTCTAATGGGTATGAGATGGAATCTCACTGTGTTTTAGTTTGCATTTCCCTAATGATTAGTGATGTTGAGCATTTTTTCATATGTTTATTGGCCATTTGTATATTTTCATTGGGGGAAATGTCTATTCAAGCGCTTTACCCATTTTTGCATTGGGTTGTCTTTTATTTGTTGAGTTGTAGTAGTTCTTTATATATTCTAAATATTAATCCCTTGTCAAATATACAATTTGTAGGTATTTTCTCCCATTCCATGGGTTATCTTTTCACTCTGTTGATAGTATCATTTAATGCACAAAAGTTTTTAACTGTGATTGAGTTCAACTTATCTATTTTTTCCTTTTGTTGCCTGTGCTTGTGCTAAATCCAATGTCATGAAGCTTGCCCCCTCTGTTTTCTTCTATCTTGATTTGATTTGTGTAGTGTGAGGTAGGAGTTCAAACTTAACATTTCTGAAATCCAACCCTTAAGCTTTCTTACCCCTACCTTATTCTCCCTTGAGGTTCACTGTTAGTATGCTAGAAAACAAGTCACTCCTGTCACTTTCCTCTCCATCATCCAAGTCCTATTGATTTTGCTACATCCTACATTTCATTTAAACCACGAATTTCCCTGCATCTTCACAGCTCCTACCCCTTGTTCAAGTTTTTTTCATCTCTTGCCAGGATGAGTACAGTAGCCTCTCTCTCTCTCTTTTTTAAATCCTCACCTGAGGATATACAGTTTTATTGATTTTAGAGAGAGAGTAAGGGAGAGAGAGAAAGAAACATTGATGTGAGAAACATTGATCAGTTGCCTCCGTTCATGCCCCAGCCAGGGACTGAATCCACAACTTAGGTATGTGCCCTGACAGGGAATCGAACCTGCAATCTTTTGGTGTATTGGACAATGTTCCAATCAACTGAGCCACCCAGCCAAGGCTATAGTAGCCTCTTAACTGGCTTCTCTGCTGGCACTTGGAAAAGCAATTCTGATCATATCACAACCTTCCTCCACCCATACTGGTACTGCTTTAGATAAAGACAAAACTCTTTAATGTGATCTTCAAAGCCCTGGGTGGTCTGTCCTGGCTCCAACACCCCATTTTCCTGCCTCTCTCTGCTGCAGCCATACTACTCATTCTCCCCACCAGGATTTTGTTCTGTTCTCTCTGCCTGGAAAGCTAATGTTGTTCCCGCCCCATCATTACCTAATAAATTCCTACTCATCCTTCTATTCTAAGCTTAATCCTACCTGCTCAGGGGGCCTTCCCTGATTCACTTACTATATTATATTTTACATGTTTTTGTGTGACTGTTGGATTAGTGTTCGACACTAGACCACTGAGGGCAGGGCCTGTATTTTTTAAATCACTATTGTATTCCAAGGGTCTAGCACAGTGTCTAGCACACAGTAGGTCATCTGTAAATAGTATGGGAAGGAAGGAAAGAAAAAAAAAAGAAAAGAAGGGAAGGGAGGATGGATGCATGGAATGAAAAGATTGATTTCCTTGGCTATGAATGTTCTTCTCAAGATGGGAAGCCATGACTTTCAGTGCATGATCTCCAGGGGGCAGGAGATGACACTCACTTTGTTGATTTCAAACTTCTGGGAACTTATTATGTAACAAATGCCATACAGACTTTCTCAGCCTCAGTTTCTTTATCTGGAAAGTGGGAAAAGCAACACCCACCCTGGCAAAATTGTTGTTATAGAAGAGATGTTGTTGATATGTATGAAAGTGCTGAGCCCCCAAAGGGGTGTTCCATAGATGACCTTGAGCCCAGCCATGCTCCCAAATACAGCCAACTCTCCTAGATTCTCTGTGCCTTAGTCTTCTGTTCATCAGCTGCCAGATTTGGGCATGGACACATCCCTAGAATGGTGCATGGAGAACTGAGTCCCTTCTGCCCCCAGGTACATGTCCTCGAAGGCTTAACTTAGCTATACCTGGAGATGGCCATATCAGAAGCCTGGTCAGGAACCTTATAAAAATGCTCATGGCTCATCTGCTTGGACATACAAAACTAGACCCATTTTAGAAGTGGCCCAGGACTTAGCCCAGTCTGGTGGTTCAGGAGGCAGGTGACCCCAATGGGGGCCTATTGCCTCCTACAAGCCAAGACCTTCTGGGCAAGTCTTTCCTTGCATTGGACTCCAACCAGTCTTCCTGGTGGGCAGAGGAGACACCTTAGCTGCCCTTAGGCACAAAGTGAAAGCCAGAACATTAGAAGCTCTGGGACCCAAGCTGGACTTCGATGTTCCTCTAAGGACTGAAGGAATGAGGAATAACCATGGCTAAAATAGGAGGCTCCCTCAATTCTGGGCCTCCCATGGTTGCTGGTAGGCTCCCTGCCCTTCCACACTTCTTTCCTCAGAGCTGGGGCCATTTGGACCCACCTGCAAACTTCAGGCTTCAGGCTCTGGGCTCAGCTGGTCCCCAACTGGGAGGGCATTCAAAGATCCCATGTGGCTCAGGGGGCTTGTGTCATCTAGGCAAATAGACCCCAACTCCAGGGACTGGCTGCCTTGTCCCTAACTCCCTCCCATACCCCAGTTCTTTCGGGGCTGAGGCCCAAGTTCTTGCATGTATTCCTACCCCTACCCAGACCCAAAGCATGGTCCAGGCTTTGTCCTAAGTCCCTCTCAAGTCCATTCCCTTCTCTTCATCTCTGGGTGATTGCACTAGCCTCCTAGTTGTTCTCCCTGCTGTCCCCAGCCTCCTACAACCCATTCTCCACACACCAACAAGATTGATATCCCTAGCCGAAACCGGTTTGGCTCAGTGGATAGAGTGTCGGCCTGCGGACTCAAGGGTCCCAGGTTCGATTCCGGTCAAGGGCATGTACCTTGGTTGTGGGCACATCCCCAGTAGGGGGTGTGCAAGAGGCAGCTGATCGATGTTTCTCTCTCATCGATGTTTCTAACTCTCTATCCCTCTCTCTTCCTCTCTGTAAAAAATCAATAAAATAATTTAAAAAAAAGATTGATATCCCTAAAACATAAATTGGATCATGCCAATTCCCTGCTTAAAACCTTCCAGTGGCTTCTAGCACATTCATAACTAAATCCAAAGTCATTGGGATCTACAAGGCCAGACCCAGGTGCTCTGGCCCTGCTGTTCCTCCTGCCTCCTTCCTCTTCCACATCTTTATCTTCCAACTCTCTGCTCCAGCCACATTAGACCTCAGACTGCTGCCACCTGCCATGCCTGGACCCCAGAACAGAGCATGTCTTTTTGCTGCAGTTACAGATGGGTAGGAGGTCTGCCTGGGGCTGCTGGGACCTTCCTAAAAATGAAGATAACACAGATGCAAGCTGGGACCTTCCTAAAAACGAAGGCAACACACATGCAAACTGAGTAATGAAAAGAGCTTATTTGAGCACCAGGATATAGCCATACCTTTTTTCTTTTCCTGTTGGTTAGCCAAAGCATAATTTTTTCTTAGGCTAACTTGACTTGGCACTTATATTACTCACGTTTGAAGGGAGTCCCAATTAATTCGACTGGCCAACCTTTTTCAACTGACCCTATCCCCCTTTCTGTTCCTACAATGTCCCACTTCAGGGCTTTTGCCTATACTGTTCCCTCTGCCTGGAGTGCTTTCCCCAGATGTACATGTCTCACTCCCTAACCTCTTGAGGTCCTTGCTCAAATGTCACCTCCTTGGAGAGGCCTGCCCTGATCACCCCATCAAAAATAACAAGCCTACCCCTTTACTCTGTGTTTTTATTTAAATAACACCTTTATTTACCATGACTCTTACATATTTACCTATCTGTCTATCTCCACTAAACTTTAAATTCCATAAGGGCACAGATTGTATTAGGGTGACCAACTATTCTGGTTTACCTGAGACTGAGGGGTGTTCTGGGATGCAGGACTTCTAGTGCTAAAACCAGGAATGTCCTGGGCAAACCAGGGCATGTTGATCACCCTAGACTGCCTTGTTTGTTCACCATACCCCCCACCCCTCTGCCCACATTAGTGTTGGCACATGGTAGATGCTCAGCACACAGAGTGGGTAAATGAGTACAGGCCCTTGCCAGGTAGTACCCTGCAGTGTTTATGTACACTGTTTCATTTCATCTTCACAGCCAACCAGTTATGCCCATTTTACAGATGAGGAGCCTGAGGCTTGGGCAGCTTGCCCAGGCTGCACAGCTGGGAAGGCAGGACTGGAACCCAGCTCTGCCAGGCTCCAGAAGTCAACCCCTTAATTGTTCTGAAATGCATGCTTCCCAGTTACTGCCTGCTCGCTCACACCAACTGACCCTTAGCTCCTGTTGCCTAAATGGGACACATCTGGGCCCAGAGAAGCCCATTCCCGCTTTGCCCCACCCAAGTGGGTGAGAGCTGGCCCAAGAGCAGATCGTTCCTGACCAGGTTGGTGGTGAGAGAAGAGGGAGAGTGGGAAGTTCAGGGGCTGGACGAAGGCTGGAACCTCAGAGTGTGGTGGTCATTGTCCCTGAGCTGTGTATCCCTAGGGAACCTCTAGCCCAGGCTCCACTGACTCCAGGTCTCCTTGAAGGCTTGTCGATCATTCTCAGCTGGCCCTACCCCCTGCACTGAGGATCCTGTATTCTGCTCGCTCACAGAGGTCTAAACGAAAATATCCTACCTATTCCCTAGTTCAGGAAGGGGTGTCTCTCTGCCATTCTAGACCCACCACTACCCCCTGCCCTGCCCCTCCTGGTCAGAACGAGAGGAACAACACTGGGGGGAGGAGCAGTGCTTCCTTGGCAAATTTGACTCTCATTTGATCCCTACAATCAACCTTGCAACAGGTGCTCCTTTTTTATCCCCATTTCATGGATCAGGAAACTGAGGCCCAGAGAAGTGAAGCCACTTGCCAAAGGTGACACAGCTCAAAAAGGGTTTCTGAGACAGATTCAGGGCTGTCTCCCAAGCACACATGTTATCTATTCTACTTCATCTTCAGGGTGATGATGGAGATGATCAAGCCACTGGTGTTTATTATGCCAGGCACTTCACATGCATTATTTCTCATTTCAACCCACCTTGAAAGGTAGGTATAACTGTCTCCATTTTACAGAAAGTCGGATAGCACAGGAGTGAAGTGATTGACCAAGGTCACACAGCACAGATGATTCCTAATGGGACCTATCTCATCCTCCCTCTGTCCTTCCTTCTTACCAACCTACTTACGCACCTACTTAACAACCAACATTTATTGAGCATCAATGACGTGCAAGGCCTAAGCTCTGACAGGAGGAAGTCCTGGACTCAGGAGACACCCTGGCTCCTTGCCCACAGCAGCTGGAAATCCTTTCCTGAGAGGCTGCCTGGGTTCCAAACTGGGATCTCTTGGGTCTGATTAGCCATCTACTTGGGAGTCTCTCACTGGGGAATTACCTGCACGTTTCATTCTGGGATTTCAGTTGCTCTGCCCTCTGCCTGGCCACCAAAGAGCTGTTTTTCATAATGGGGTAGGAGAAGGGTCACGGGAGATTTTAATAATTCTATTGTTGAAAATTTCCATGGTGGCAGAAAAGACTTGTTGGCTGGCCTCCAAACACCTCCCTGAAAAACACTTCCAAAAAAGTAAAATCAATCTGCTGGACTGGCCCACTGCAGCCCAGGCAGACGCTGGAGCTGCCCACAGAAAAGTGCAGGCACCAGTGCATCACCATCAGTCCCCAGCACAGCCCAAGGAAAACGGGGATCCCTTTCTCTTCTGGATGGAAACACCTAAGATGCTCCCCTAGGAGTGAGTCACAAGCCCAGAGTCTATTTTCTCTGCCACCTGTTCGGTGTGTGACCTTGAGCAACTAGTTACTAGACCTTTCTGAGCCCAACTCTTCCCTGTGAAAAGAGGAAGCTGGAGGAATTCTCTAGGTCTGAAGCATTCGTGATGTGTGCTGGCACTGACTGCGTGTCAGTTCTGCGGACTGAGGATGGGAAGGGTGCAGAGAAACTTCGGCAGCCTCTAAAGGGACCAGAGGCTTCCTGGGAGGGAGAGACCTCTAAAGAGAGACCCCTGGGAGGGATGCTCTGCAGGTCGTGGAGGGTACGAGCTGGATCCTCCTCATTGCCTGGCCACCATCTGCCTCCCCCACAGGCATACAGCTTCCCCAGCTGCCTTTCTGTGAGAGGAAGGGACAGGCTGGGGATCTGAATAAAGGTGAGGATCTCAGCATCTCTCCCCCCGCCTCCCCTTTATCACCACAGCCATTCCAAGGCTGCTGGCTCTGGGAGGGTCTCTGGCATTCTTAGCTTTCCACATCCACCTGCTATAGCCACTACCCCGCTCCGCCCCGCTTAATTCCTCACCACCTGTCCCCAGATTGCTCTACTCTGGACTGTCTTCACTCACCAGCCAGGCTGATCTTTGCTCATCCCAGCTCTGACCCTGTCCTGCCAACCCCGCTGCAGGGCTCCCACAGCCCTAATTCCCAGCTACAGCAGAGTCGGGGCAATGACCCATTGCATCACCTCTCTTCTCGTAAAACCTCACCTCCAAATGCAGGAAAGTCCCCTTACACTTTAGAGGCCCTCAACAAAATACAGCCTTCACTGAGAGCCCTAGGAAATGCCCCAGCAGGTTGGAAAAAGAGGCAATTTCCTGTGCAGACCTGGGTTTGAGCCCAGCTCCTCAGTTTCTGTACACTCCTTCATGGCTCTGAGCCTCGGTTTCCTCAGCCATGAAATGGGGATGAGGACGGGTTCATTGCACTGTTGTCGGGAGGATAAGATAAGAATGAGACAGAAGGCCTGGCACAGAGCCTGGCCTGGAGCAGAGCCTGGGCAGAGCTGACTTGATGGGAACCCTCTGTGAAAGGCGCTGGGTGAGGGCTTGGTTTGAGTCCTGTTTGGCCTCAGCTAGGGAGATAGAGGAGAGGGGAGGGGAGGAGAGGGAGGCAGAGGCATGGGGCAAGAGGCCAGGAGATGTAGGAGGCTGGGTAGCCACTGTCATCTCTGCCATCACAGAGGCAGTGTCTGCTTTTTAAACTTACTATGTGCCAGGCATTGAGTGAAGGGCTTCTTGTAGCTGTTGAAACTGCGGCTCAGAGTGGTGAGGTCACTGGCTGGTGGGTGACAGACATGGCAGTGCCTTTATCCCTGAGCTTTGCATTGAGTAAGGGCACAGGAGGGGAGCAGCGGGGTGACAAAAAGGATTAGAAGAGGAGGCAGGTGATGGTTTTACGTCCTCTCCTGTGGGCGGTTGCTAAGGGCAAGTGGGGGTCACACCTGCCACAGCCTCCCCTGGCCTGGCAGACCTGCAACAGGCTCCTCTCCAGCCAGTGAGTCCTGCTCCCTTTGCCCCTCGATTGTCTCCTCATAGAACAGGCCTTTGTGAATTACAGCAAAGAAACCGAATTTACTCTGCCTTTCTCCGTATTTTTTCCAGAGATGTGGGTGGGGGTGGGCAGAGCCTTGCCCATCCTTCCTGCTCATTCTACAGAGAATCACAAAGACAAGCTGAGCACCAGCTGACATGGTCTACTGGGTGGGTGGCTTAAGCACAGGGCTTCCCTATCTGGCCCAAAGGCTGGCCCTTCAGCCAGGACTCTGCTCCGAGGGGCATGGAGGTGCAGGGGCAGGAACCAAACCTGAGGCACCTCCCCCTGGTTAGCATCCTTCAATCCTACTTGCACCATATCATTTCCCAGCCCAGGAACCTTCCATGGGTGCCCACTGATCAAGCGTGCAGGATATGGTCGCGCAGACATGGGTTCAAACCTTCCTCTGCTACTTACTACCCGTGCAACCCAGTTTTTTTTAAATCTGTAAATGGGAATATCATCACCAACTGCCCAGAACTGTTGTAAGGACTGAATGAGGTAATAATCCCTTTTTCACATAGCAGTTAGATGGGGCTGTGAATGTGTCGCACCCTGCCTAAGACCTTCAATGTCAGGATCAAACCCAAACTCCGTACCATGACCTACAAAGCCGCATGTGATCTGGGCTCTCACAGCTTCTGCCTGCTCCACCTCTCCCTTTATAAAGGGCCCCAACAACTCCATCCCTTTTTAAAGGGCCCCAATAACTCCAACATTAACTGGGACTCTCCCTAGCCTCCCCTGATGCCTCCTATGAGTCCTAAAGTCCTGTCAGCTGGCCCATGTCCCCTCTCTTGGAAACGTGCTCTCCATTTTGCCCTTGTTCACGGGATGCCTGTCTGCCTTTCTCCTTGTGGGCCTCTAGGCTCTTCCTTCCAAACCATTCTCCTCACTAATGCCACAGGGTCTTCCAAATGGCCAATCCTATCACATTACTTCCCAGCTTAAAACTGTTCAGCCCTTTGCTTGGCTCAGCCACCTCTCTAGCTGAGCACTTGCCACCCCTGCCTGGAGCCTCTAGGCTGCTGGCTGGTGGTGGCCTCCACACTGCTCAAGCCGTGCCTGTGCCTGGAGCAACCTCCCCACCTCCTCCCTCCTTCCAGCTGGCTAGCTCTTATTTATCCTTCCACTCAGCTGGCTACCGTGTGCGGCCCTCTCAAGGTTGTTCCCTGGCTGCCCAACAAAGTGCCTGCCCCCGGCCTGGTGCTTATGTTGCTTCATGTTTACTGATCTCCCTGCTAGACTGAGCACTCTGGGACTGTGAGGCTGCTGTTGTCTTGGTTAAGCTGGGTGCTCTGGAGTCAGCCTGCTGGCTGGGTGCCCTTGGGCAGGTCACTGTATGTTGCAGAGCCTCTGTTTCCTCATATGTAAAACTAGAGGCCCAGTGCACGAATTCATGCACCAGTGGGGTCTGGCTGGCCCGCTCCAATTGGGGCCAATTGGGACTGGGCCGGCTGGGGGGAGAGGACATAGGCGGTTGACCAGCTGGCCCCACCCCTGATGGGGGTGGGGGCGGGGCAACTGGGGCCTCAGTGGGCATCAAAGCAACCAGTTGTTCCAGCCGCTTGGCTTTTATATATAGAGATGGGGACAATAAGAGCCAGAGGGATGTTGTAGTAACTAAGTCCCACAGAGCACTTAGAACAGTGCCTAAGTCAATGGCATTGTGCTCAGTCAGCAGCATTCTGATTCAGAAACTAATGCTAGAAGGAACTCAGGGGTCTGTGGCCAGCAGGCGCATCTGGCTTCCAGGGACTCCTAGTATGCTGGGCCTTCACCTGAAGAGGGCTGAGCCAACGAGGCCAGTAGATCACCTTGGACTTTCTGCGCCTTTCTCCTTGCTAAGAAGCCTCTATTTGCTTCCATTGATATTTAAAAATATGTCTTATTTGCTCTGAGGGAAATGTCTTTTCAGGTTCATGTTTTCTGCCCTTCTGTTCTCTCTTCTGACCTTTGAGCCTGTTTTCTGACTTTACCTCCTGCCTTTGTTTGCATGTGCCTTTTTGAAGCCAACCTTTTGCACCCAACTTTTGTATTTGAGCTCAGACTCCCTGGCATCCTCTGGGTCTCAGGGCTACCTGGCTGGGGAGGGACAATGATGTGTCCTGTTATGCCACACCATCCATATCGGGGGAAAGGAGGGAAGTGCCAGCCCCAGGTGCACATATGCTAGTGCCTTCATGTGAGCATGGGGGCACAGAGAGGGCACACCACAGCTGGGAAAAGGCAGGGCTGGCAGCTCCGGAGCCAGCGCCATGTGCACTCACCTCTGCTGCCTCTCATTCAAAGCCTGCCGAGCCACCTGGGTGGCCACAGTCCACTAGGGACAGAATAAGGTCATGGGTATGAATAAAATGATCTAGAAGAGAAACAGAAACCCTCTGAATTTATATATGCCAGTAAGTGAAAGAACAAGCAAGAGAAAGAAACAGCAAGTTGCCAGATTTCGTTGACTCTAAGTTGAATCCTATGTTCCACCATGATTTTTCGTATCGCTAACAAAGATAGAGTGCTTCCAGCAAAACTATGACTTGTCATCAGCTCCCACATATATCCTGATCTCAGGGATGTGAAATGTGGGAAAAATGTACGTCCCAGAACCGACAAAACAGGATATTAATAGAGGTTACATGAGGCACATGTGGGGAGAAGAAAATTAGTTATTTTACTATAGATCCTTCTGTATCATTCCCTTGTTTCAACAAGCATGCGATATAAATTTGCAGTTTAAAAAGGAAAATAGGGTTTACCAAATGGTTGTTGCCTGGCTGTTTTCTGGACACCTCATGGGTGGGCAGCTCTGGGGTACCTTGCTGGGGCAGAAGGCTGGGGACTTGTGGGGTGGGGACAGGTAAGTGTCAGGTGTGCTCTTTCCAGAGCTCAGCTCTCTATGGGTTTAATCATCAGAAATTTCCCTTTATTAAGTCCTGGTTCCTAAACAAGGTGTCCTCAAGATAAAAAATACTCAGAGGACTACAAACGATGCAACGAAGCCCAATTTCCCAGAGAACTGCAGGCCACCGAGCTCTTCCTCCCGTGCTTTCCTCTGCTTTCCCCTGCCTCAAACCATCGTGCTGCGACCTGGTGTTAGACAATTTACAGACCCACCTGTCTGCGGCCTTCTCCCCAGCTAGACTGTATATGGCAGGAGACTAGAAACTGCATTTGCGTCATTTAGGCTGCACCTCTTGCCCACTCTCTTTCTCTCCACCCCACCCCCACAGGGAGGTGGGGTGAGCATGAGGTTCCTGGGAAACCTCCCACAATCATTCCTTCCCTGTCTTGCAGATAGCGGGTCAGGTGTGACATTGAGGCAGGACACTGCTTTCTCCTTCACAGATGCACAAAACAGAACTCACCAGTCCTCCTCCCGCCCCCCCCCCCCCCATCCTAGGCCCTTAAATACAGAGTAAATGAGATAGTAAGCTTCCAGCAGTCAAGAAGGTGATTGAGGGAGGCAGACAACAAACAAGGGAATAAATACTGAAAAGAATGTCAATTGTGATAAATTCTATTAAAAAACAAGTGTTGTGACAGAAGAAGCTCCTTTAAATAGCCTAAGTGGGGAAATACCATTTGGCTTGATGAGAAGGAAGCAATCTTGTAAGGAGAAAGAGAAAACGCATTCTGGATGGGGAAACAGCACACACGAAGGCCCCGAGGCAGGAAAGAGGCTGATGAGTTCGTGGAATGGAAAGGAGGCCAGTAAGCTAGAGAAGAGTGAGTGAGGAAAGGGGTGGGGGTGGGGGCAGACTATGAAGTGCTCACAGGCTATGGAAAGGAGTCTGGATCCTGTGCATCATGGGGAGGTCTATCGGGTTTTAAGCAGAGAGCACCACAATCTGATTTATATTGTTAAAAGGATCCACCTGGCCCCTTAGGGAGAACATATGATTGGGGTGGAGTGAGGGGACAGGATATGGAGAACCAACGAGGAAGTTCATTCTTTCATTTATTCCTTGTGTTTATCCAGAAATGTTCTAATGAAATCTCTGAAAAACACAAAAATGAAAGCAAACGAAGCTCATCAGCTGGGGCATGACCCAGGGGTCCAGGGTCTGCAGCCTGGGAGCTTACAATAAAGGGAGAGGCAGGAAGACTTCCTGGAGAAAAAGGCATTTAAGGGGGGCTTTGAAGAATGGCTAAGGGGTGTGTTGGGGTTGGGCACAGCATGGGCAAAGGCTCAGAGGTGATGAAAGGGTAGAGCTATACTCCAATTTCCATTGAATGACTAAATTCTTGACTTAGTGGATGAAGTAATTAACTGAGGAAGATGAATCATGGAGGAGATGTGGAAAGGTAGGTAGGGGCTACATCACAGATATACCGAATGCAGGCCGAGGAGTATGGGCCTATCTGCTTGGCAATGGGGAGCAGTGGAGACCTTGACCAGAAAGGGGCAAGCCAGATGACATTCTTAGAATGGTCCCCTGCTGGCCATGGAGAAGGCTGGGGCAAGATTCAGGGAGAGAGGGAAAGGGCAGGGCCTGGCTCCCCCTCCCATTCTGATTCCATGGTTAATAATAATAAACAGCTGATACTTCATTGAGCTTCCTGTGTCAGGCCCTGTTCTAAGTTCTTTACATCTATTAAATTATTTAATTCACACAAGAAGTTGGTACTATTATTTACTTCACTTTTGCAGGTGAGGAGACTGAAGCACAGAGGTTAAGTCACTAGTTCAAGGTCACACAGCTAAGAAGTGCTAGGCTTAGAATCGAAGTCTAGGGTTTGCTCTTAACCACTACCTGTGCTGTCTCGTCCATCTATGATTCCACAGTTCTGCAATCTGTGGTTTTATCTCCCTGGCAGAAACAATCTCCATCTAGATAGTATGTCCCTGGCTGCCCTCTGACGTTCCAAGACTATAACTCATAGTATATGAACTGATGGGCTCCCACTCATGGCATCATTATTACCTGGGGGACCAGGAGTGAGTCCCTGGACTTCTCTGAGGGACCTGTGTCCCCATCTGTAAAGTGAGGATAAGAATGCCTTCTTCACAGGATGGACATGAGATGGAAATGTTTCTGGTCAGGTGATAATCACAGCAGTGACCATAAATCAAACAGGAGCTACACAGGGCCTTTCACTCGCATCGTGCATAATCTCCACATGGCTACAGTCATTTCCTCCATATAGAGGTAAAGCAGCTGAGGCAGAAAGGAACAGTAACTCACCTACAGGTATTTGAACTATAGATCCCTCAATTGTGCCTTGTAGCTGCTCAAGAAATGTAAGACCTCTCTCCCCAAAATGTGGACCCAGTGTACCTCCAACTTAATGAGGGTTACCCAGTGTCTTTTAGGGATTGAGGATGAAGAGCAAGGACATGGTTGATTCCTGGGCCCAGGCCTGTCGTTGCCAAGGGGTCAGCTTAAGGGTGTCCTGAACTTGTCCCTGTGCCCCTGTGGGCAGTTGTGTTGGGGACACATTCCGGGCATGAATGGCCCTGTTCCTGGCTTAAGGTCTGGCTCAAGGCCCTGCCCTTTCTCCTGGAGGGCTGGGTGGTATGTGAGCACAGGGGGAGAGGGGGAGTAGCCAACACCATGGACAGAGTCCTAGTCCCTCTGGGCTCTCCCTTGGCAACCTTGGGCAGCTCCGCTCTGGGCCTCAATCTCCCTGTGAGTTCAGCTCTTCTCAGAGACCAGCCTCCTCCTCTGTAAGTGGGTCCACTCACACTTGTAGGGGTGCAGGAACACTTGCGCATAGAGAGCCCAGCATGGAATGTGCTCAGTTAACGATGGCTGTTATTATTCCAGGTTGCCTTGGAGGCTGTAGTGCGGCTTGGGGGAGATTGTGGTGTAAAGGCTTGTTGGCCCCTTTCCAATGCCAGCATTTGCACTCATGTTTCGCTATTGTAGTCCCATTGTAGAGGTCTGACTCTGGAGTTCAGAGAGACTTCCTGGAGAAGGTTCTCAGGGCAAGGGAAGTGATTGGAATTCCCTTCCCCTGAGGCCATCGGAGAAGATCCAGGTCTCCGAGAGGGCAGAGAAACACCCAGAAACAGCCCTGGACCACAATACCCAGCCACACGTAGCTCTGTTGTCTGAGCACAGGGGCAGCCAAGGCCACAGACTCCACCCTGCACTGGTCCCATTTTATAGATGAAGACACTGAGGCCCTATGGGGTCCAGTTGGTGAGGATCCCAGTCTCGGCCACGGAAGTCATTCATGGTCCAGCCGCCAGCTGCATATCTGCTAGCAGCTGCCGCCTTCTCCTGGGGCTGCCTGGGCTCCCCAGTGAGAGGTGTTTCTGGAGCTGATTCATGTCTGGGTCAGCGAGGAGCCTGGCACATGGCCGGCACGCACCAAGTCCTTAGCCAGTATTGATTTTATTGATTTACATTCTCTCCCCTCTTCAAGATCCTCTGAGTTTAGAAACCCAAAATTTGCTGGAGGTGGGATGGGGGAAAAGGGCCGAATTTTAATCTGAATTAAGTCACATAAATTGATAAATTTCAAGTGGCTTCAAGAGCTCTTAATCTCCTGTCTTTGGATAGTTGCTAGGAAAAACTGGGTTTAGCAACCTTTGCATTGCAAATAAATATGACATCTTGGACACTGTCTTGCCCTGCCTGGGTACCCTTTGCCAGCCTGCAGTGCCTATACTCTAGCTGCTGGGCTGTGTACTTTCCATCTGCCTCCTTCTCTGAAGAACCACCCTGGGATGAACTGCAACTGCTGCTGGGTCAGGCTTGCTCCTAGATCCACACAGAAGTGTACACACACTCAGCCATGAGCTCCTCACTGTGTCCCTTCCTGTAACTGATGATCATTAATGCCAGAGCAATTTTGAATCTTAGACATTTAAAGTGCCTGGAGGCCCTTTTTGGCCCCAAAGTCCTTACTTCAAAGATGGGAAACAGATGTCCAAGAGGGACTGTGACAGGTCCAAGGTCACTGCCAGTGTTTGTCAAGGCCAGGCTGCACCTAGGTCTCTGCTCCTCAACGCCTTCCCTAACCCATTTTTTTGGCCCTGGCACTGCCTGGTGGCTGGACCAGCTGGCCAGCCGGAGCTTTTGCTCTCTTCAGGAGGGAGTTTTGCTGTGTCAACTCTGCAGCAGCCACTGAGAAGACACTTGGAGGCCAGGAAGTGCTGGCTTATGCAGTGGTTGGCCGGCTCAGCTGACCTTGGGCACAGCCCAGCCCAGCCCAGCCCCTTCCCCTGTACTGTGGTAAGTAGGGAGAAACACAAAGAAAGAAGGAAACCACATCTGGCTGCAGCTTCTTCTAGAAACCATCCCTCCCCTGTCAAGAACCCCCTTCTCATAAGAATCACAGAGTCCTAGACTAACACGGGCAAGGAGGCAACATCAAGCTGGTGCCTGGACATTGGGGTGCGGTTCTAGCACTGGGGGGAGGCAGCTGTGTGACTTTGGACAAACCAACATGCATCTTGGGCCTCAGCTGCCCCATCTGTAAAATGAGTGTGGTCTGTATTGTTATTATTTTATTGAGCCAAGTGTCTATTTTAGCTACCATTTATTGAACTAGAAGAGACTCGTTAAAAGTTCATCAAATAATAATTGCCTACACTTTTGCAAAGCACTTCCCTAAGCACTTTAATTTTATTTAATTCCCACAGCCATCCTATGAATTGGATACTTTTGTTATCTCTATTTTTACAGATGGTGGAACTAAGGCACAGAGAAGTTAAGAAACTTGTACAAGGTCACACAGCAGGGAGGTGGTGGAGCAAGAATTGGAATCCTAGAGTCTGTGCTTTTAACTCCTCCCTGTACTATCATCTTTGCTGTTTGTTTTGAGCTGCGAATTATTAAGCACCTACTCCATACAGGCACTCTTCTGGGCATGTAATACACACATAAACGTGCTGGTTTCTCATAACAACCCTAGGAGGTGGGTATTCTCATGCCCATTCTTTCAGAAGAGGACACAAAGGCTCCTGTGAGGTACACAGAAATACCTAAAGTCTCACCATGATTGAGCTTGGGAGGCAGATGGGAGAATGGCTTGTTCCCACCAGCCTGGTAGCCCTGTTCTAAGTTCTTTATAGGTTTTATCTTACTTACCATATTTCACTGAATCTGAGATACATCCATTGTAAGATGCATCACTACTCTATGTGTACGTAAGACAAATGCATGGCTGGTCTACTGTGACTTGCCAGTTGTAACAGGCACCCTGTTTCAGAGATATCAAAACATGCATCTGGGAATCCACACAATCCAGCTTTAACCACAACAACCCTACAGGGCAGGCACTATTACTATCCCAATTTAGCAGCTGAGGGGACCAAGGCTTGAAGATGAAGGACGCATAGCTGGCCAGCCCCCAGACCTCGGATTTGACGCTGGGCAGACTTGGTCTGGAACCACCATGCTACGTCACGGCTGAGTCAGGCCACGTGGGTTGTGTGCCCTGCCCACGGGCACAGATTAGAATGCTGAGAAGACTGTCAGCCAGAGCCTAGCACCCCTTGCTCCCAATGAGCTTGTGGCCCACACCCAACACAGAACCTCAGGCAGGCTGGAGGACACCCCCAAAACGGCTTCCCAAGTATGCTCCACCCCTCCACTGCCTCAACAGAAAACTGACAGCTTAGCTCCCTGAGCCAGCCCAGTGAGGCAGGGGTTTGAGGAAGCCAGGCTGGAAAAGCTCCTCTGGATGATGCTCCCCATGGCTCCTGCAAAGTGGCCCCTGGGACGGCCTGGCATGGCCCAGAGGAGCAGCCCAAATCAGCATGGAGAACGCCACCACTTCACAGGAAACTGCTCAGGTTGGCATGGTAGCCCCAGAGAGACCTGCTTCCTTCCTTCCAAGCTTTGTGGCTCTTGGACCCTAACCAGGTTCACCCATTCACAGGTTCCTCCCACAGGCTCCTCCAACCCCCTGTTCCAGTACAGCAGGGCCTCTCAGCATCTTTGCAAAAATCCAATCCTCCCCCTTGGACTAGGATGACCTGTTCTGAGGGCCTCTCCCCAGAAGCAGGACAGAAGCTTGACATATTTCGAATGTCTGGGATGACTGTGGTTCCATTTGTGACAGGTTTCTATTCATCACATCACATCATACATACTGCTTTGTGAGGCAGGTTTTCTCAACCCCACTTTGTCAGGACGCCAAGCTATGAGAGGCAAAGCTACTGGCTTAAGGTCACACAGCAGTAATCACTGGCGCTGGGATTTTAATTCGTTGCATTTCTGATGGCACGAGAGGAGGCCACTTAACTACTGATCTCTGGACAAGCCCCGAGCCAAGTGCTTCCTCTGGTTACTTCACCAAAACCTCACACAACCAATGAAATTATACTGGATTTAGGGTGATTATATCTAGTATAATAATAATAATAACAACAACACTATTATTACCCCAATTTTACAAATGAGGAAACACCCTCTGATCCTTTACCTGGACCATCACCCCAGGCTAGGCACTTTACCTAAATCCCATTTGTCTCTCAGAACAACTAGGAAGGTGCGTACTAATGTGACCCTCATTTTATGGAGAAGTAAACTGAGGGTAAGTCGCTAGTTCAACAACACACAGCTCTTTAATGGTAAAGTCACTTATTAGGTAGGCTGTGGCCTGGAATAAGCAATGGCTGTACCACATGTCAAATGAAAAGGTGTTTGCAAAGTGCTTAAGGATGGATACATTTTAGCTCTTAGTAACTGGTACTATGATTAACACTTTAGAACTTGGCAATTACTCCACAAGTTTGGTGTTGCTGTCCCCTTTCTCCAGGTGAGGACACTGAGGTTCACAGAGAGTGAGTGACAGATTTAAAGGACTGTGGTCTCTCAACCTTCTCCTGTGCAGCCCCCTTCACACCTCCAAGCTCCCCTGCCCACCTCCAGCTCTTCTCTTTGAGTCAACACAGGGTTTGCTGGAGTTCCTGCCCATGAGTTCCTGGCTATGAGCAGCTCCAGGAAGCTCCAAAAAAGTGGAATAAAGAAAGATCACCAGAGACCTGGGTTCAAATCCCAGAGCTGTCCCTCACTTGCTGTATGACTTGGGCATATTCTTAACTTCCCTGATCTTGGTTTCTTTATCTGTAAAATGGGCGATAGTAAGGAAGAAATAAGACACTGTGCAAAGGACTTACTAGCAGTAAATAAATATTAGTGACTATAGCGGGTTGAATATCATCTCCCCTCAAATTCATGTCCAGCCCTAGCTGGTTTGGCTCAGTGGATAGAGCATCAGCCTGCGGACTGAAGGGTCCCAGGTTCGATTCCGGTCAAGGGCACATGCCTGGGTGGCGGGCTCGATCCCCAGTAGGGGGCATGCAGGAGGCAGCCAATCAATGATTTTCTCTCATCATTGATGTTTCTATCTCTCTCTCCTTCTCCCTTCCTCTCTGAAATCAATAAAAATATATATATATAAAAATTTCATGTCCACCTGGAACCTCAAAATGTGCCCTTATTTAGAAAAAGGGTTTTTGTAGATGTATTTAGTTAAAGATCTGGAGATGAAATTATACTGGATTTAGGGTGATTATATCTAATGACTGATGTTCTTATTAAAAAAAAAAAAAGGAAGAGGACAAAGAGACACACAGAGAAGAAGGTGATGTAAAGATGGACACAGAGATTGAAGTGATGCAGCTACAAGCCAAGGAATGCCAAGGAGTGCTGGCCACCATCAGAAGCTGGGAGAGGAAGGGGTGCACTCTCCTTCAGGACCTCCAGAAGGAACGAGCCCTGCTAACACCTTGATTTCAGACTTCCAGCCTCCAGAACTGTGAGAGAATCAAGTTTTGCTGTGTTAAGCCACCCAATTTGTGGTAATTTGTTATGGCAACCATAGGAAACAAACACAGTGGCGATTGCAGACTTGCATTGTCTCAGCCCCTTCACCCCAGAGCCAGATGGCAGGAGGCTCACTGAAGACACAAGGTGGGCAGGATCACTGCCCCCTCTTTCAAAGGGAAATCATGAGACCAGGGAGCTGATACGACTTGCCTAAGCTCACCCACAGTGACTGAGCTGGGCCCAGAACCAGCTATTTTGGCCCTCAGGTCAAAAGGCCTTCTCTCCCCACCTGGGGATCTCTTTAGCCTCAGGGACGCCAGCCCTGATCCCCCACTCCATCTCCACCAGGCCCAGCCACCTTGCCCTCCACTCTGACTCTTCAGAGGTTTCCTGGATTGTGTATGATGCTTCTAAGATCTTTATTATTTTTAAAATTTTTTTTATTGATTTCAGAGAGGAAGGGAGAGAGATAGGACCATCAATGATGAGAGAAAATCACTGATTGGCTGCCTCCTGCATACTCCCACTGTGGATGGATCCCTCAACCTGGGCATGTACCCTGACTGGGAATCAAACGGTGACCTCCTGGTTCATAGGTTGATGCTCAACCACTAAGCAACACTGGCCAGGTGATGCTTCTAAGATCTTAACAACACTCCCTCCATCCACTGCAGGGCTCCCAGCCAGAGACCACGGTGAAGCCCTCAGCACATCCAGTAGGTTCTCAGGAGTTGCTGTGGAAAGGGTCACCTACTGTTTATTGTGGTCATAGAGCAGCCCTATGAATTGGCAGCCTTCCATTTTCCAAATGGAGTGGCATATTTCCATTTTACAGATAAAAAAACCAAGGCTTGAAGAGGCAAAGTGACGATACAAGGGCACCCTTAAGTGGCAGAGGTAGCTACTGAACTCACAGCTTCTGATTGTCAATCTTGACAACTTCCATTCACTGAGCCATAAATATGGGCCTGAGCTCAGCACTTTATGCCCATTACTTCTCCCATTTGCCCCTCACAACAGCCTGAGAGGTGGGTACTATTATCATACATTTTACTGATGGGTGAACTGTGGCACTACCCTACTGCTGTGAATGCCAGGCCCTTGCCATCTTCTCCATCTACTACCAGCTCTTATAGACATCCAACTGAACCTGTCCCGGAGAACATTCTCCCTAACTATTTTCTTGTTTGAGGCTCCCACTGGGAGGGAGAATTGAATTACTGCAGGTTCACTGCCCTGGCCTTGGAGAGGGCAGGAGACCCAGCCCTGCATCCCACACAGAACTGTGTATTCCAGGTGGGGCTCGGGGAGGAAGCCTGTCCACTCCCCCACCCCACCCTCTGCCACAACATGTGTGTGCATGTAGCGCCCACACAGCTCCTCTAAGGGAGCCGAGAGGAGCCACATCCTGCACCTCAGGGTCCCCCAGTATTCTCTACCTTGACCCTGCACCTACTATGTGCCAGCTGCTTCACAGACATTACTTAAAATCTTCCAAACATCCCTGCTTTAAATCTAACCCCCTTCTAGAAAAATGAAGGCTAAGGTTTATAGAAGGGGAGTCATTTCCCCACTGTCAAATGGCTGGGAGAGGCTTCACCAGGACCAACCAGAAGGCCCGGTGGGTCTCTTTGGAGCATCCTTTCAGCCACATTGCTGAGAATATAGCCTCATTTTGGATTTGAAGGTTGACCTGCCCCTAGAAGGGCCTGATTTAGTGATGCAGGGTGAAGCCAGGGCCTAGGGGTTGGATAGAGGACTGGAGGGCTAGGGACTTGAGTTTCAGTCTCATTCTGCCACCAACTTGCCAGGCAACCTTAGTTTCTCTAGATGTGACAGGAGTGGGGGCAGCGCATGATGGCCAGGTCACTCCAGCTCTGAAAGCCCATGAGCTCCCTCAAGCCCACTCTCAATCACCTTGGCTCCCTGGGGCACCTGTGACAATGTAGCCCTAAAGACCTCCTGAATCAGGGGAGGGAGCAGAAACCTGGCCCTCACCAGGTGACTCATATGTCCATTGATGCTTGAGATCCACCAGTCTAGAGATTTTCCTTCCTTGATTCCCCTCCTGACATTGGCCAATAGCAGAAGAAAGATGCTCACCTGCTCTGGTCCCAGGTTCTGGCGCCATTCACGCCTCTATGCACAGCCTTCCACAGTGTCCAAGGCTCTCAGTCAGCTGTGGGTTGAAGCAGGGCAGGACAGGCATGCCCTGATCACAGATGAAAAGACTGAGATGCAGAGAGACGAAGTGACTTGCCCAAGGTCACACAGCTAGTCAGGAGTAGAAGCTGGGTCTGGTGTGCTCATCTTTTTAACGTGGAGTCAGACATCTGGAGAAAACGAGGGGCCCAAACAGGCAGCTGCTGCTTCTTGCCGGGACCTGAGAGCGGTTGGCAAGATTCCCTGCTCTCCAGAGAGCACAATGTGACCTTGGACCTGCTGGGCCTTAGTTTCCCTCTAACGAACAGACCCAGGCCAGGTAACATCTGCATGTACTCATCTGCTTTGGTTTTTTAGGTGCCATCAATTCCATGTAGTAAAGGGGTGGCAGTGTTATCTGGCTGCCTAAGACAGGTCCACATGTGCCCAGGGAAGGCTCCGTCTTTACCTACAGGAGACCCTCTAGACCCTTTCTTGGATCCTCACAAAAAACCCCCACACATTTTTGACCTGTTGGTTCTCGAGATTTTGGCACCCCAAATTGGAACTGGACTCACACAGGAGGGGAAGTAAAGGTCTAAGATGGCAGGCAGGGGGCCTGATGGCCTGGCTTCCATCTCTGCATGTTCTAGCTGTGTGACCTTGGGTAAGTGTCTACATTTCTCTGTGCTGCTGCTTCATCTGTGCATGAGAATAACAAGGCCAGGCGAGGCCCCACTGTAGTGATGTATGCAGAGTAATTTTCTCAGTGAGTCCTTGCTGGGTTATTATTTACTCAATTCCCCCAACCCATAATTGTGCTGGGTAGGGAGAAAGGGAGAGGGGGCAGTTGGAGAACAGATAAAGGGGCCCAGCGATTGTCTTTCTACAGCGTAAGCCACAGGCAGCTTTTCTGACCTCTGTCTGGAGAGGACTTTGGAGAATGCTGGAGGCATCTGGGGCCGCATTGCTCAGAGATCCCCCACCAGTGTGCTGGTTTCCTGGTGTCAGAGAAGGGGGCCTGTGGGGTTCTGGTGGTCTGGGCCATGGGAAGCAGTTGTGCCCACCCCCTCCTGTCTCCTTTCCAACACTGGGCAGCCTTCCCTGCAGAACATCAATAAACCAAGATGGCCTTGCTGAATCCAATCCCAGCTCTCTGGGAATGTGGGCTGGCCCTCCCCTCAGGCTTGTGTAGGGCTGTGGCTGCCACTTGGAGGCCAGTGTCCTTCTGTCCTCAAGGGAAGGCCCCTGAAGGGCTAGCCTCTCCCCAGTGCCTAGAGGCACCTTCAATTCCACGAGATGCCTGGAGGCTGCGTGGGGGCGTGCATATAGGATCCCACAGAGGTGCTGCATCTGTGTGTGCCCAGGGCTGTCTTCTACATGTGCAACCTACATTCACTTGTGGGCACATTCAAGCATGCCATGTATTTGCCAATGTGCAGACATGCATGCAGCTGGCATTCAGGACCCCACACGTGTGTGCTTATAGCTTTCACACCAGGGCCAGCCCTCACATGGACACACACCATACTTGTGGCTGCTGTAGGGCACTACATGTATGCCGACTGCTCATGTGCAGCCCACTGCATTCCTATGTTTGTGCTACCTGTATATGTGGGCATGCTTTCTTCACAGGTGTGTGTGTGTGCATGCATGCTGCATTCATGTGCAGGCTGTATTTTGCAGGTGAGCTAGATGGTATATAGGGATGTGAGCTATATTCCCATGTAGTGGACTGTATCTGTGGGCATGGGTACTCCATATGAGTGTCTATGATTGGACTATATCGTGCATTGCAATGGGCACTCTATCGTATATATGCATCTGTGCAAATCTGTGGGTATGTATAGGACCTGATGAGAATGGGACTGGGCATATGAAGGTGGCTAAATAACATTGGTATCTTTCCTAGACCCAGAGCCACAGCCCCAAACCTGTCACTGCCCCTTCAAGGAAGTTAATAGGTGGAAGCCCTGGCAGTCTGTACTCCAAGCCCCCTCCTCCTGCACACGTCAAAGGAGAATTTCTCTGGATGGCGCCCGCCACTCCTGGAACTGCCCCAAATATCAGCTCTGCCTCCTCTCAACGATTTAGAGAGCAGTGCAGGTGAGGAGGGGAGCCCCTTCTGCACTGGGCCAGGGGTGTGCATCTGCTGGCAGAGTTTGCCTGCTCACTTACCCTTCTGAAGGTCGAGCCAGGCCGGGCCTCTGTGTGGGGACCCTGAGACTCCTGGGGCCCTTCCCTGGCTGGGGCTGGCCAGTGCAGAGACCCCTCCCTTCACAACCTGGGTGAGCAGAGGACCAAAGTGGTGTGGAAAGGCCACTTGGCTAGTGAGGGAAGGCTGCCCACAGCAGCCCATCCTCTGGGAGTTCAGAAGTCCCCTGCTGGTTTTCCCAGTTTTGACCCTGCTGGGGGCAGGGAGAAGCCCAGGTGTCCAAGTGCTCAGCCAGAGGACACCCAGGCTGGTTGAGGAGCTGGGCTTCCAGTTGGCAGAAAGTGCCAACTCTACCACCCAGCATGACTGCTGCAAAACGACCTGGCCATCCTACTCGTGTCCCCATCCTGGCCCTCTCAGGACCTGGTTCCTGCTGCCACATGCCCAGGCTGGCTGGCCAGACCTGGTGAGTCCCAGCACCCGGCAGCCTACCCCACCCTCTGTGGGGGGCCTCCTGCTGCCTCTTTCCTGGGACCCTGGCTGGGGCAGGCAGGGTACCCAGGTCCAGGAGCTCAGAGAGAAGAGAACCTCCCCCCCCCCCCCCCCCCCACACACACACACACCTGCTCCCCACCACCAGCTTGCCGGCCCTTGCATAATAACATCCATTGGGGCATTTGCTGTCTAGAGGCTGCTGGAATCTACTTGAGACCCCAGGCATCCGCCTGTCCGAGGCTCCCCTGCCCGTGTCCCCGGCACTCCAGCCCTCAGCCCCAACACACGGTCAGACCCTCAAACTAGTGTCTCTCTCAGCAGCAACTCCCAATGCAGCCTCGGCTGCTGCCAGATAAACAAGCCCAGCTCGCACCCCCCCTCCACGCTGCCACCACCACCACCACCATCAGCGCTGAGAAAAAGCAAATGAAATGAAACAAAATAAAATGGGTGAGGGCGTAAGGGGAGAGCGAAGTGGGGAGCTTTTTATTTTTTATTTTCTCATGCTGGGGGATGCCGGTACTTACTTGGCTATGAAAATCAGCACAAATCCGGCACGGTTTACAGGCGGGCAGCCCCAGAATCGCGGTGCGGCAGCTGGTGCCGCGGCTGAGCCCAGCCAGCGTGCCCGGTCCCTCTGCAGACTGTACCATCCTTCCCGAGCAGGTGGGGGGGCGGGGGGCGGAGGCACGGCGCTGGCTTCTAGGAGAGCATCGCACCGGCAAAATGCGATCTCGGGGGAGGCAGAGGCCACCCCTGCCGCTGCGTAGCCGGAGGCTGGGGGAGGGGGTGGAGAACAGGGGAGGGCCTCGGCGCGGGCTTGTTCCGCTGGGCGGACAGGGGAGGAGAGTAGGGGGCGGTGTGGGGGGTGTTGCTTGGACCGAACCACCACGGTGTTGTTTGCGGTTTTAATTCCTCCCGTGGGATCAAGAGGAACTAAAGCTGGCAGAGTCCCAGGAATCAGCCGGCTCCCTCGAAGTAGGAGGGAATGTCAAGGGCATGGTGAGGATAGGTTTGGGGCTGAGCAGGAGGGAGGGATCCCTCCAGTGGTGGAAGGGGTGGGGTAGTGATAGCAGAGAGGGGAAAAATGGGTCTAAGTCCTCCCCTTCTTTCTGGGGGGCCTCCAGTGGCTGGGAAGGGGATCTGCCCCTCCCTCTTTTTGGTCAGGACACTCCCATACCTGGGGGCAAAGGTCATGTGGGGGTTGGAGTGGACTTACACATCTGTGGTTGCAGGGCCTGCAGAGTAGAGCCTGCAGTGAGTTCCCCGCTGCCACCTAAACACTACCTCTGCAACCCAGCCACAGGCCGGTATGCACTCCCACCTGCTGGGCTGCAGGCCTGGCAGAGACCCCTTCAAGGGGTGCTTTCTCTCCTGACAGGTGCCCACTGGCAGGGATGTCTGCATATGTCTTGTGCATCTACATAAGCCATGGGGACATCTGCGATGAGTCGGGGGCTGGCCATATTGGGGAACAGATGATGTCCAGAGCACCTCAGGGACTCCCAAAGAGGGGTGGAACCCCTCCCACATCTTCCTGTCTCATCTCTGGCGGAGCTGCTGCTCCTTTAAGTCCAGAATGGTGGGGGCAGCCCTAGGAGCAAGGTTAGGAGGTCACAGTGGGTGGAGGGGCTTCTCTTAGATTTAGAAGCCTCCCACTCCACTGCCCTGCCCCCTCCAGGAGGGTGTGCTCTGCTTGGGAGGAGGGCACTGAAGGTGGAAGGACCTTCAGCGCCAGTGTCTCAGGGCACCTGTCAGTGTGGAGGGGGTGCATGGGGGGGGGAGCGCTGAGAGTTGCCCCAGGAGGCAGCTCCAGATGGAAGCTGCCTCCTTCCCCTGCCCCCACCCCCTGCCCACTTCTGAGCTGCCTGCCAGAGTGTCCCGAGCTGCCGCTCCATCCCTGGGCTGGCACAGAATATCAATTTGTCTCGTTAAGCTGAAAGTCTGCACTGCACCAAAATCAGAACTGGCTGGGCAGAGGGGCACGGGAAGCAGAGAGCTGAGAGCACCACAGCAGGGCCCCTGCCAGCAGGACCACACTGATAACCCCTTACTCTTCATTGCCTCCACCATCACCCCCCACCCACAAGCCCCATCAAGGGTCCCATTCTATCCCTGGGCCAGATAGAGAGGACTCAATGCAGGGAGGATGCTGAGAAACTAAGGATGCTGAGCACTAGGTAGCCCTGGGTTTCACTGGGCAGGCAAAGCAGGTACCTAGCTAGGGTTCCAGAGCAGCCCAGGACAGCTCTCAGAAAGCCTCTTGCCTCCCACCAACAGCCCAGGACAGGGAGTTCCCACATTGGCCCACTTCTTGGGGGTATGGATGGGGGGACTCCACTGGCCCCTTCCAGGCAGACTTCTAAGTCAACCCCCATTCCAGGGTTGGGCCAGGCCAGGAGTCCCCTTTTCTCCAAGACCTAGAGGCAGCCTCTGTCCCCCAACATAGGACTAAATAAAACTGATCTGAGATGGCTGGGGTGAGGGTGGCAAAGAAGGGCAGAGGGTGAAAGGCATATTGCAGCTCATATGCAGTTGGTCTGAGCAAATGAGTCTGTGTCCTGAATCCCACCATTATTGCTATAACATCATTGGGGGCAACACTCTCCTAGATTACAAAACAAACAGCCCCTCAAGGGACTGGTTATGAACCACCATTTCAACAATAATTATCCTTCCCATGTCCAACACAGTTTACATTTTCAAAGGCCACCTGCCTGCAAAACAGTAAATCCCTTGATCCTCATAACAACTACTGGAGTGGCTGCTGAGCACCCAAGTTACAGATGAGGAAGCTGTGTGTGGCTCAGAGGTTTGTGGTGGCCAGGACAAGGTCCCTCAGCTAGGAAGGAGTAAGCCAAACCTGTGACCCAAGACAGACTCCAAGCCCAGGGCTCTTTCCGTGTGAAGGTCAGCACGGTGTGGGATGGCTGGGAGCCCTCACACTCATCTACTTGGAAGTCCCGAGTCCTACCTGCTCACTGGCCTGTTTGTGGTGGGCTGGGCCTTCACCAACAGACACCAAATTCTCAGGAATTCCTGGGTTTGGGTTCCCAGAATCAAAGGCTAGAATTGGCACCTGGCTAAGCTTCCATCTCCTTGGCATTCCAGGTCTTGCGTACTTCTGTATCCACACCCTAATTTCGGGATACCCACCCCGCTAACTTCTGAGATAGCCCAAATGCTGAATAGCATAGTTTGAAAGTTTTTCCTTGTGCTAGGCCCATGAACTTCTACTCAATCTTCAGAGTCCAACTCAAGTGTCCTTTTCTCAGACAATCTTTCCTGATTCCACCAAGAGAAATAGTTCATGCCTCTGTCCATCCTCTGACCACATCGTATTGTGATGGTCTACACATCGGTCTCTCTCATTGGCCTATGACCACATTAGCTGTCTCCAGAGTACCAGCTCCCAGCATGTGGTAGATGCCATAGTAAAACCTTGAATGAATCCGCTGTTGTGATTTTGATTCGTCAAATGCCAGAACTAGAAGGCCCTTCAAGGACTCCTATGCAATTCTCCTATTTTACAGTTGAGTAAACTGAGGCCTCAAGAAAAGGATGACTTGCCCAAGGTCATCCTTGAGTGTGGAACTTGGTCACAGATATTTGTCCCCTCCCTGCCTCCTGTGCCTCCCCTTCCTGCAGCAGACACACCTGGGGCATCTGGCCTGTCCTTACAGGATATGTTCGGAGGCAGGGCCGACTGGACAGGCAGAGGTGTTGTGAAATCAGACAAATAATGGCGCTAGTGTTGCAACTCCGGGAAGATTGGAAACGACAGGTCAGGGTTACCTACAGGGAAGAGGGGGAGAGAGGCAGGAAGCTGGCCAGGAGGATTACTGATTTGGCTTATGGTGGACATGGAGCGAGGTCAGGGTTGGGGGAAGGCATGAGAAATAAGGCAGGGGTAAGGGGAGAGCCAGCCTAGTTTGATTTTCAGATGGTGTTTAGTTGGCCAGACCATGTTTTCTCCCTTGGAACATATCCTAGAGCAGAGGAGTGTGGGGAGTGGAGAGGGTCAGTCTGCCTAGGGATGGCCAGACAGACCTAGATTCAAATTCCAGGGATGGGGGTGGCAGTTTGACCCAATCTGATGGAGGCAATATGCATAAGGGAGACAGATGAGGTAGGTCCACACAGGTCTGATGGGGGCAGAAACAGATGCCCTCAGAGGCCAGCTGTGTCTTCTCTGTAAGCTGTGGGCTCTCCATTGCTTCCCCTATTGAGGAGAAGGAGGATTGAGGGCTACATCTGCCCTCACCTTGCCCAGCTCAGGGTCTTCTGACACCTGGGCAGGGATTTTAGGGCAGCTCTTGGGTCAGCTGCTGTTACAGAGAGAAGCTAACAGGGCCCCTTAGGGGACAAGAATCTATTTCCAAAGGCTGCTCACATCCCTCACTTGTCTGACCTCCACAAGTCACCCTCGGAGAAAGTGGGCTTCTTCCAATTTTACAGAAGAGAAAATTGAGGCCTGGAGACCTCGAGCGACTTGCAGGGAGTCATAGAGCCAGTGAGGACAAGAGGCAAGGTTAGAAACCAGATCTGTCTCACTCAAGCTCTAGACCCTTCCCTCTGTCCCTGCCTCAAGTTACCCAAATGTGAGGCTCACAGCTCAGGCTCTCCTAAGACCATGGCCTTGAGAGGCCACAGAATGTGTGCCTGGGGGACCACATGGCCTGTTTTGTCCCAAGTCGCTCCTCCACCGTCTGCAGGCCTATCCCCACGCCTACCAAGGCCCCAAACTCTCTCAGCCAACCCAACCTTGGGCTGGGACTTTGTGGCCAGACAGACCTGGATTCAAATTCCAGCTCCTTCATTTACCGGCTATGTGACCTTGGGCAAATGATCCAACCTCCCTGAATCCCAGTTTTCTCATCTGCAAAATGGGGACAATAATACCTATTTGGCAGAGTTGCAAGCTAAAGGAGAAGGCAGCTGTTATTAATAGAAGAAACATGGTGGGGTGGGGGTGAGGGGTAAGATTCTCTGGATATCTCCTGGGAAATGTTGGAGGGTGGGTCTATTTCAGCCCCTCATCCCACTGGGGTATGAGGGCTCTCATATGTCACCTGTTGGGGCTGGTCAGGACTGGTCTCTAGGGCACAAGCAACTCTGCTGAGACTTGAACCCAGGCCCTAATTCCTGGCTCCTCCCCATGGTTCTTACTCCTTCAATAAGGAGGGTACAGGCCTGACTGCTGGCAAACTCCAGCCACCATTCACACTGACATCCGACTGTGTGTCTCATATGATATGAGCTTCACAACATCCTGGGAGGTAGGTCCTATTTTTATCCCCATTTTACAGATGAGGAAACCGAGGCATAGAGAGGTGAAACAATGTTGCCCAGGGTCATAGAATGAGTAAGGGAACTGGGGCTCAAAACCAGTGCTGCATGAGGCCCCACTCCTAGCCAATAGACTATGTTGTCCAGGGAGCCACATGGAACCTGAATTTCCCACAGCTGCAGGTGTGTCCTCTCACTGGAACAGGTCATAAATCTTCAGCCTGGAGGGCCTATCCTAGCCTTCTAGCTGGCAGGGCAAGTACTTTGTGATGGTTGACCTTGTAACCCCTCTGAGAGTCCAAGAGGCCAGGAACCAGGGCCAATTAGGGAGCTGGCACTTTCTCTCCTGGGAGAGCCTGAGGAGTCAAGAGCTACCCTGGGAGAACTTCCTGGGGGAGGCTGCCTTTTCCAGGTCTCATCTATCCTACCCCTTTTAGTTAATGCCATCTTGTTAACAGGCACTCATACATACTGCCTTCTCCCATCCATCAATCCCAACTCCTCCCATCAGTCTCCCCTGCCTCTTCTCCTGCATCTCCCTCCCATTTATCTACCCCCTGTATTTTAAAGAGCTTCCTCAATCCCTCTAAACCCTTCTTTGGCTCCCCTGTGCCTTCAGCATCAAACCCAAATTCCTTACCATGGATCATGAGGCCCAGATGACTATTTTAGACACCTCCCATTGTCCTCTGTCTGCTTTTCCTACACCAAACCTCCCTTGCTCCTCAGACACACGCTTGCATTTCCATGCCTCTGTTCCTTTGCATGCACCATCCACTCTGTTGGGGGCCACCCCTCACCCCCCACTTTTCTGCCTGGAGCACACCTACTCATCCGTCAAGAGTCAGATCCAGGAACCCCTCTTCCATGAAGCCTTTAATGATTTTCCCTCCATTACCCTTCCCCTCCTAAGAAGAGATTCTTGCAATTGAACTTTTTATATGCATCTGACTTGTACATCAGGCTAGGGGATTCTCTGGGGATAGGGAATAGGTCTCATCTGCCCGTTGTATTGCCAGTACTGGGCACAGAGCCTCAATAAATATTGATTGAACTGATGAGGATAGGTTTGGTGAATGAAAAAACAATTCCCTTGGTAGTTTTAAACTAGTATTTGTATCTCTCTGTGGCTCTGGAAATGTTCTTTGCATTTGCTTGGAAGTCCTGGCTTAATTTCCTGAGCCTGTCAATGAACCAGGCTCACTCTGTATGCCCAGCAAGGGCAGAGGAAAGAAAGAACCTAACTTCACTCTAATACCCAAGACCAGAAATGTCTCAACTGGGATCAGAAGGCCTGAGTCCAGGGTTGGACTTGAGGTGAGTTGAGCACGCAGGGAAGAGCCCCTGTCCCTAAATGCTCCCTCTACAGCCTGACATTTCACCATTACGAATGCATCCCTTTGCATTATTCATTCAGCAAATATATAGTCAGCTCTCATTGAATGTGAGGTTCTGTGCTGGGGTCCCTAGTTAACAGTTGTGTGTGTGTGTGTGTGTGTGTGTGTGTGTGTGTGTGTGTTTTCACTCCTGCTGGAAGGCTGACTCCTTTGAGGAAACAGAGGAAGAGGAAAAAGGAAACAGGGAGTGGGTATGATGAATCCAGGGGAGGAAACCTGACATTTGCTGAGCACCTGCTATGTGCCAGCCACTTAACACATGAGCTGTCATCTAGTCCTCATCACTACCCCAAGAGAATTTGGTGTTATCAGTCCTCATCTTAGAGGGTATGTGTCTTGGTCAGGGGTGCACAGCTGTGTGGCACAGGACCGGGCATTCAAACCACGGTCTGCCACACAGCCTGTGGTCTCTCTGGATGTGTTCCCATTGAGGAGACTGGAAGGACCCAGTAGAGAAAGAGCAATGTCAGAGAGAGAATAGGAGAAGAGGGGGTGACAATTGAGAATGCTGCAAGCTGACTGGCTTGATGGCTGGACACTGCTGGGACTGGAACCAATGGGAAGTTAGGGAATAAAATGTGGCCATCCCAGCTATCCATGTGTCATCAGGGTGGAATGGAGTCCACAGGGGCAACATCAGCTGTCTTTGCCGAATGCTTTCCTGTGTGCCAATGCACAATCTATTAACCCACTGTGTGGAGAGTATCATTCCCATTTTACTGATGAAGAAACTGAGGTCTGGAGAGTGGAGGTGACCAGTACATAGCTAGAGGCAGAATTAGAACTCAGATCTTTCCTGGAAGACTGGCAGAGGTGCAGTGAGAGGTTTCCAAGCAGCCAGGGCTCTTGGAGGAACAGAAGACCTTGCCCTGTCACTCAAGCCCCCTCCCTCTGAGATGCGAAGGGGCTCACCTACTTCAGTCCTCCATTGGACTCAAAGGTGACAAGGGAGTGAGGTTGGGTGACAAGACCTTGGGAGCTGGAACCCAATGGACTCGTGCTAATCCTGTTTCCCCATGACTCTGGGCAAGTCTCTTCATCTCTCTGGCCTCAAGCTCCTTATCTGTAAGATAGGCATACTTCCGACCTCTCTGCCTGCTCCTTTGTTCAACAAGCATCCATCAACACCTAGTATTTGCTGGGTTCTGGGCTATGTGCCGAGGATACAGCGGTAAGCAGAAAAGCCTATGGTGTCTACTCTCGAGATGGTTTAAAGACAGATGTGAAAAGAAATGAACACACAAACCAATGTAATTGTACACAGGGGCATGAGATGAAAGGGCAGAGGCCACGAGCACAGTCCATAGGAGGACATGGCTGCCTCTGGTGGGAGTAGAAGGGGGAATCACAGAAAGGTTTCCCCGAGGGGGTGGTGACTGGGCTAGGGTCTGCAGGCTGAACTGAAGCTCACTAGGTAAACGTGATGTTCCTGGGAAAGGGAATAGCATATGCAAAGGTCCTGAGGCTGGAAAGAGCTTAATAATTCTCAAGGGATTGAAACGAGGCCTGAATGACTAGAGGGGAAGAGTATAGGGAATGAGCAGGAAAGGGGGTGGGAGCATTTTAGACCACATTATAGATTTCTGTCCTTATCCCAGAAATAGGAGGAACCTTCGAAGGGTTTTAAGTATTAAACAGGATGAGGAACATAAAGCCCTTGGTGAGGGGTCTGCCATATGATAGAATTCCACACTGTTGTCAGACAGCCACACCACAGTAACATCACACCTTCCACAGGCAACTCATTTATTCCTCCAACCATGACTGGAGCGGACCCTGCACCGGGCACATGTCAGCAAGCAGGATAGGAGTCCTGCTTGCACAGAGCCACAGACAGGAGGACAAGAACACCCAGTAGATCTTTATGGAGTCCCAAAGGTGCTGGGAGCTGAGGGGAGCTACCTGTCAGAAGGGGAAACTGAGGCCAGGAGAAGTGAAGAAGCCCCTACCCCCCGGGGCCATGGATAATTGAAATGAGAGCTGTGGTCTGAGGACTCTCAATCCAGTGCTCCATTAGACCCCCAGGGTGCCCCTCATGGTAGCCCTGTTTGAGAGCTGCTGAGTAGAAGATGGTATTACTATGAATTATTACAAATAATAGTACTGAGCGGTGGCATTGAGTGAATAATTACTACATGCCATGGAATGTTATTCTAACAACTTTTCATGTCTTGGCTCTTTTAATTCCTACCCTTTACAGTAGTCTGATTATCATCCCCATTTTACAGATGATAAAACTGAGGTACAGAGGGGTCACATAACTTGGCCAAGGTTGTCTTGTTGGTAAGTAGTGCTGGGTTCTGAGCTCAGACATCTTCTTCACTACCCTGCTACAGTCTGGGAAATGCCTGGGCCCTGCCAGGTTGTCCAGCAAGTGGCCAAAGGGAGCAGGGTGGAGGTGGGGTGTGCAGCCAGAGGTGGGGGGCCAAGGGATGTTGGGCAATGCTGACAGAGCCTTGATGGTCTCCTAAGTCAATCCTATGGGGGCTCCCACATTCTCCCCAGAGGGAATTCCCTTTGGGACCTGGTTTATGTGGAATTGTGGCCCACCAGGGCTGGGAGGTGCTGTTGGGGACCCTTTGTCAGCCTTACTCTATTTTACAGATGGGAAACCTGAGGTCCAGAGAGGGGCAGCCACCTACTTTGGACACACCACAGCAAGGCAAGGGCTGGGAGGCAAGGGCTGGATCCAGGACAGCCCTTTAACCCTACAAGAAAAGCCCACTGTCACCTTGTGGGACCATCTTGCTTAGAACTCATCTTCATCAAATATGGCTCCAAAGAACATCTGCGCAGGGGCCAGAGTTCTCCTTCAAGGAGACCTTGCATCAGTGTGTGTGTCGGGGGGCGGGGGGGGAAGGGGGGAAGGAGGGGCATTCCAGGCCTACTTGTTCCATTCTGCAGGCCTTCTGTGGATGGGACTGCCCTCAAGTCTGGGCCAGCTCTCTCACTACAAGGCCACTGACAGGCTGCCCCAGGGGGTGGGGTGAACACTGGATCAGGAGCCAGCTGGGGTAGGGGATGTCCTGCTCTCTCCCCAGCCTCCTCTCTCCCCAGCCTTTCTCTCTCCCCAGCCTTTCTGCCCTGCCAACCCCACAGACTGATTTGCAAAAATGACATATAAAAAGGATGTGGATGGGTCTTAGCAAAATGAAAGCAACTTCTCAGATATAAGATGCTATTTTGTTTCTGGGGGACATAGCACAATAGAGCAGGGTCTTGGAGATAAAAAAATATACAGGATTGAACCCCTATTCTTCCACTTAGTATTGGGTGGCCTTGGGCTAATCACTTGACCAAGTTGAACCTCAATTTCTACATCTGTGAAGTGGGAATAATAATACCTGCAATTATGAGAGTGTTAGGAGGCTTCAATGAGTAACATGTATGTATGGGGCACATAACACAGTGCCTAGCAAAGTCTGCCCTGCTTCTCCATCTCTGTTCTGCAAAGGTGACAACACCTTTAAGTCATAGCAAATCTGGTCTCTGATTTCAAACAAAATGATAGAGAATGTGAAGATATCATTGGTTCATTTCTTTAGCATTAATTGAGCACCTACTACATGCCCAGCAATGTGGGGACTGCCTCCTAGAGCAGGACTCCATAGGATACTCAGTTGCATAGAAGGAGGGAGGGATGGTTTAGGGAGCCCTGTGAGGTGCCAAGTGGTGGCTCTGCCCTAGATGAGGGGGAGACAGTGTTCCTGCTCAGCACCCTCCCCCTATAGGGGTCTCTCAAACCTCTCAGGACCTCCCCCAAGATTGGTAACCAATTCCTCTGAGACTTGGTCGGGGCTCTCAGCTGCCAGTCCCACAGAGGAGCCCACCCATGAACTCCTGCCTGAAAACCCATCCCCAACTCAGTTTCTAGAATTATCCTGGCTTGAGGCCAGCTGTATGCCTTGGGTATGGGCTCGGAACTCACACACACCTAGGTTCAAATCCAGGCTCCACCACTCACTGGCTGTGTGGCCTTGTATAAGTCACTTCACCTCTCTGAACCTCAGTTTCTCTAGCAGTCAGCTAGAGATAATGTCTACCTTGGAGAGTTGTGCTGAGAATTAACTGAAATGCTACAGTTAGCTCATGTGTTACAGGCACAATTAATGGTAGTTGAAAATGACCCCTGAGTCCCTCTTCTCTCCCTTGAAGTGAGCAGGACCTCAATATCCTATCCTGGAGGCTTGGTGTGGCAGCAGTGTCTCCCAGTGGTGTTCTGGAGTTGCTTGCGTTGACTCAGGAGAGCTGACTGTGCATATTGACGATCTTGTGTTGGTAGCTTGCAATTTGCCAGGGTGGGAGCACTTACCCCCCCCACCCCCCACTTGCCAGAAAACTGGAGAACACTATAAAGTGGGCCCTCATCTCCTGAGAGCCGGTCACTCCAAGCTCACTGCACACCACTGAGCCGTGGGCAGGAGCTCAACGCTGCTGTCTGGAGTCACTGCCTTTTGTGTCCCCAGATTGCTTTTCTGCTCTAGTTTCCTTTGACCTTTTCCTCCCTGCCCACTGCCATTGCTCACCCAGTGCTGGAAACCTGCTCTTGGGTCATCTCGCTTACTCTCCCATCATGGGGCTTGCCTCGGATCACTGGATCACTGCTCTGCCCAAAGGGATTTCAGTGTCAGATGAGGTGACTCTGGTGGGGCACTGCCCTAGAAAACGGATGCCCAATTGCCTTCTCTCTCCCCCCTCCCTCTTTGCCTCCAGCACTCTAGCCACCACCTTTTTACTCAAACTCTCATCCTGAAGGTTCCACAACACCCACTGCCCACGCCTCTGATCTTTCCAATGGCTACTGGCTCATGGCTTTTAGAGACAGGTGGCCCCATTGCAGTCCGGGTCCTGCTCCCTTCCTTCTCCCTGGACAAGCTACTCGGTCTCTTGAAGGCGCCACAATAAGGTCAGTGATCTATATTGGGGCTCTTGTCCTGGGGCAGGCACTCTGCTGACAGCTTACTGGCCAAATCTCATTCTTATTTCCTCATCTGCAAGATGGGGGCAATAACAGCGTCTCCCTCAGGGACCTGTGTAGTGATCCCCAGCAATGGCTTTTGTGAAATTGGCTCTGTTGATTGTAAAGTGCCAGGCTAATACTGCTATTCTGCTTTAAAGGGCAAGACTTGTTTAGATCTACAATTTTTAGATGTGTTTAGAAAAATACGCCACAGACATGTTATTTATAGTCAGCTCCCGTACAGGTTTTTATCATTCCTCGCCTGCTCTGCTAAAAATAACAAATGACAAAGGTCATGTCTGCTCCCACCTATCAGAGGAATTTACAAAGAATAAGGCTTTTGACTCACTGCCTCAGTGACATGAGAATTGCGAGCCATAGCCCCTGGAATTCCTCACTGGGTCCCGCTGGCCCATGCTGAAGAGGTGAGGGGAACTGGGGGAGAGGGGACTACAGGGTCTCGCTGGGCAGGTGAGTCCTGGCCTCAGTCACCTTTTCCCCCAGTCTGGGGAGGGAGGTGATGGTGGGACAACCATAGATGGAAGTCATGAGCTCTGTTCCAGGCTGAGGTGTGGGCCTCAGTTTCCCCATATTCAAAATGAGAGGGGTGGAGTAAATAGGTGCCAAGAGCTTTCTCTGGTCCTAAATGCAAAGATGCTCTAGTCTTATCTCCCTCCCCTCCACCCTGCATCATTGTGGACTCAATGAATATCCCCTGGCCTCTGATAATGACCATAGCCTTGGTGAGGTGAATCATCAGAGCCAATGTCTGTGACAACCTGCCAGGCACATGCCTCTAGGTACCTTTAGGTGGAGTAACTTGCTGTCTTCATGCACCACTCCCTCCCCCAGGAAGGGAACTAGTTGTCCCCTAAGTGAGAGATGAGGGAGTGGACTAAGCCTCAGGGTGAGGTTGCATATGCATGGCCTATAGCCAGGCAGTGACAGCTTCAGAATGTGACCGGGTGCTTGCTTCCTGGGCCTGTGCTCAGTGCCAGGCATTGAGCTGGGCACAGCAGGTAGGAAAACAGACACACCCAGACCTTGCTTTCCCCATCGCCACAGAGGGAGCGATAGTCCCAGCTATGGTAGCCCTCACGCAGTGCAGGGAGTGGCAGTGGATGGACAAGGGCCTGGGGTGGCCTGGAGGAGGATGCCTCCATTTAGCCTCGTGGAGGTTCCAGCGAGGATCTCATTTCTCCTGGTCCTTGCCAGTTGAAAGGTGGATGGGAAAGGCATCCCAGATGGTGGGCACAGTGAGAGTGGAGGTAGGATAGGGTGCAAGTGCCTGGGATGTTTGGGGCAAGGCAGGGCTGGGTGTGGGTGGGAGTCACAGAAAATAATTGGAACCCCACAGCAAGGAGGTTAGCATTTCGACTGTGACCCAGAACCCATGAAACCTAGTCATAATGTTTGCCAGTTCCACATGTACTAGCACATACTTCACATTCTTAAAAAATCTACTCCCTTTTTTGAAAACATATACACCTATTTAGCATCATCTTAAGCATTCATAGCCACGAGAACATAAATTTGATCATAGTTGTATTTTCCTCCTCACACATTACATAAGTACCCAGCTATTAAAATAGAAAGGATGAGCTTGTTCACTCCTCAGAATGGTGGCTAGCTCTACTTTTTGGGAATGGCAGCTGTGGCCTGGGCCCACTGGTGGGTTTGGGCGGCTGATCTAATCTGGGTTATAGAAGGATTTCTTGGCAATTAGAAGGGGTAGGAGAGGCATTCCCGGGGGGTCACCCTTGCCCCTATCACAAAGGTGGGTGGTGCCAGTGTGTCCCCTAGCTGAGCACTGCTCGTCACCCTCCTCCTCGGATCATCAGGTTGTACCTGAGCCCAGGAGAGCTCACTCCTGGATACACTCTTTTCCCAGCCAAGAGCCGCTGCAGCCTGTTCTGACCTCAATGACTAACACACATTCCTGGCCTAGTTAGAAAGCCCCTCGCCTCTCATATTTATAGCCACCTCCCTACTCTGCCTGCACCTCTTCTCAGTCACCCCTGCGCTGCCCCCGCCCTGCTTGTCCTCACTGAGGACTGCAGCAAGGGTTTCATTTCTGGGTGACCAGGGCACATGGCTTCTCCTCCCTGAACCTCACCTGTAAAATGGGAGCCATCAGACCCCCAGGCTGGGCTGGCGGTGGTGAGTTTCAGGGAGATCCTGGTTCTGAAATATGAGTAATGACAAATGTTTGGGGAGCACCAACTAAGTTCCAGGTCCTGTTCTAAGCACTTGGCACATATAAACTGGTTTTAAGCTCAGTTTTTACAGCAACACTATAAGGGATATACAGTTATCATCATGCCCATTTTTCAGAGAAAAAAAAAAAAAGGAAGCACAGAAAGGTTAGGTAACTTGCCCAAGGCCACACAGCTATCTGGGATTCAAACCAGACTAAAGAGTCTGTATCCTTAGCATTATGCTGGCCTTGGCTGAGAGTAGGTCCTCAGCCGTATAGTGGACCTGCCCCCATATGTTCCCGGCCTTTGGGGTCTCCTTTATTAGTTAGGTATATCACTCATTGTCCGTAATCAAGTGGCTGGGGTGTGGTGGTGGCAAATAGTGAAGGCCACGTGCTGGTCTTGGACATTGGCCCCTTCTAGGAAGATAGTGAGGACACAGCTAATGAGGAAACAGAGCAGGAAGGGACTGAGAATCACAGGTGGAACTTTTGTCTGGTACAAGTCTCTCATTCTGAGTGACAATGAGCAAGTGGCTTCTCTTTACAGAGGGGGGTGCTGAGGCCCAGAAAAAGGCAGAGCAGGTGGTGAGAATGGAGCCCTCAGTTCCCACCCCTGCTGCCCTCACGCTTGCATCTCAAAGGGGGAAAATATGCAATTTATTCACATAAAGCTTTTTGGAACGTAGCCACCCTGTCCCATGAATATTCACAGTTATAAATCCAAGGACAAGAAAACTAATATTGTTTGGTGTATGTGGCTCTGTGCCAGGCACTTGTTCATTCAACAAACATTGGCTCAGAAACTTGTTCCACACTGGCTGCCTTAGATGTTTTCTCATTTAGTTCTCAGCAACTCTGCGAGGTAGGCACTATCATTACTAGATGAGGAGCCCGAGGCACAGAGAGGCAGAGTCTCCTGCCCAAGGGTATTCACCTAGCAAGTGTAGCAAGTGGCAGGACTGGGATTGAAGATAGGGCTTTTTGCTCACGCTACAGAGATGCCGATGTGGATGGGCGGGGCACCCCCATGGTGAGGAATTGCCAAGAAGAAGATGTTACCTACTTTGTCTCCGCACACACCTTCCCCTAGCAGCACAGATTTGGCTGCACCTCAATTTTTCAAGCCCCCAACCTGATCCACATGGTCACTCTGACATGGTGCAAAGGAGCAGTTGGGAAAATGTCCCGTTTGCTGCTCTTCCTAAAATCAGTCCTAAGTGATAAAACCCTATTCTCAAACTCGAATGAAGCTGCAAGCCGTGGTTTTAGGATCCTGGAGTAGAAGAGAGGTGTTGGACTGCCTGCCCCAAGCCAGAAAATTGTTGGCCGACCCTGATTTAATTAGCTTTACCTTAGCGTGTTTTAGGGAAGCCTGTAATTAGCTTTGGGGCCCAGAGGTAGAGGCTGGGGTGGGAGTCAGCGCTGGAGCAGGTGATAAAGGGTGGGGGTGGGTGGGGGCTGGTTTTAAGCTCAGAGTCCTGGTCTTGCCAGTTAATGGAGGTTGGGCAAACCCCTTGTTGCCTGTGGAGAGGGGAGGAGAAAAATCCTAAATAAATGCAGAGAAAGAGGTATGAGCTGGAGGAGCTGAGATGGTGCTTTTGCATTTTGACGTGTATTGGACCAAACTATGTGACTTCTTTAGGCAACACATCACCATGGGTTCAGAGGTTGGTGATGAGGCTAAATTGCTACAGGTAAACTCTCTAAGGCCCCTGCACATAGCTATGGAGATCCTCCAATGGTGCCAGGAGCTAAAGCAGGATTTCCCCAACTAATCACAGGGCAAAACCTGTTCCCAGTTCTGAGGAGGAGGTTCCCAGGACAGGGTCTGCACTGAATGGACAGGGAGAGAATGTAGCAGACACGGACAAGCTCTGCCGGAGACCTTTGCCAGCGTCAGACTTCCAAGGGCACCCATATCCCAACCTTGCCCCTCTCTGGCCCCAGCCTCACAGGCGCCACCTTGGTGGGTTTCCTGCCACAGGGAAAGACGAGCCAGTCCCACCTTTCGGGAATTCAGCCTGACCTGCAGGTACCAGAGAAGCACTCATAAATAGTCAAGGGAGGGTGCAGAGCTGACAGGCCATCCTCGAGAATAAGACATGGAACGTGGCACCAGAAAGCCCTTCATTCTCGAACTAGCAACCTGAAAACGTCCACAGACACTAATAAACCTGCAGCAATGGCTGAATGCTAGCGAAGGAGGATGGGCGTTTTAGTCCCTGAGGGCAGTTTGTTCCTGGATCTTGAGTGGTTTGCCTGTAGTAGCTCATTTTTGAGGTGTTTCATGGATGTTGTTAACCCCACCATGTCCAACCAACACAGTGCAGTGTGGAAATTAGATAAAGCCACTGTGGGAACAGAGGTGACACTTCACTCTTCCTAGCCGTATACAGCCCAGGTGCTTGTATTGTGTCACCTGCGACGGAAAGACAAATCCTGAACGCCTTCGGGAATTCAGCCTGTGTGTGAGCAGGGGAGGCAGAGGTGGCCCTGGGATACCCTTGTAAGGAGCATCAGCATTTACTGCTGCCTCTCAGAATGCCTCGGACCATGTTGGTGTTTTCATCTCTTACTCCTACAGTAACTGCTGGGGAGGCAGCATCAGCCCATTTAGGAGGAGGAAACTGAGAGTCAGAGAGAGGAGGTCACTTGCCCAAGGCTACCTAGCCAGAAAGGGAAGAGCTTGGATTTGAACCCAAATCTGTCAATGACCAGAACTAGCTAGTGTCCTACACGTCACAGAGGATTAAATGGGTGGGTATGAGGCAGAAAGTGAATATTAAATTCAGTGTTTGAAATGGATGCTGTGCACCTATAGTGTGCCAGGCCACTGAGATGAAAAGTACACAGTGCCTGCCCTCCAGCTGCTCATGGTGCAGGGTATGTTTTCTGCTGAGCACTACTTGACCAGTCTTCCTTTCCCGGTTCAGTAGTTGACCCTTTTCTGGGCCCCTTGACTGGTTTCTATCCTGCTCCCCACCCCATACAAGGTCTGCAGCCCCAGCCTTGGACTTGGTATTGGTCCCACTGGATGTTAGTAGACCCCCAAGCTTTGCTTCTTCTCAACTACTGTTCTCATCCTCTTCATCATAACAATCCTCTGGGTGGGGCCCAGAGAGGTTAACTAGCTGGCTCAAGGTCACACAGCTAACAAGTGGGAGAGCCAGGATTTGAACCCGCATCTGTCTGACTCCGTAGCCTGAGGCCTTCTCTGTGACCCTGTCTTCCCTGAGACCCTCATGCCCTTCTCTTTTTCAGCTCTCAGGTTATCCCATGGGAAGTTACTTGCTTTGAGCAAAGCCCCTGCGGAAGCCAGTTTTGCACTTGTTAGCTGGAGGGAGATGATGCATTTTGGAAACGACCCAAGAAAAAGACACTTGAAATAACTTTTCTCCATGGCTCTTGCTGCCAAAATGAACTGAACCCTAAACAGGAGCAGGCCTCTGCAGGACTCACATTGATGTCCGTTTGGCTTGGATTTACAGCTGACCAGGCACTTTCCAATTCATTACCTCATAGATCCTCACAGTGGCCCTGGATAGGTGTCCTGAACCTCCTTTTACAGATGAGGAAGCGGGAGGCTCAGGAAGGTAATGGGGCTTACTCAAGGTCATGTCCCCAATTGGGGGTGACCTTGGGTAAGTGAAGTTCCCTCCTAGAGCCTCAGGTTCTTCATCTGAAAAGATGGTGATGGTGTTGGCTTCCCACGGCTGCTCTGAGGGTACGGAAGAGAAAACGGTGGAAGGGGCTAGCACAGAACCTGACTCCCGAGAGGTGCTCCTCAGCTGGTATGTGCACTTGACTCTCCAGACAAAACAAAGACCACAAACGTGTAGAGTCAGGGTAAAGAAAGGCCAAGAGTGGAAGGTTCTCAAGCCACCACTAGTGCAAGCAGGCAGGCTGGCTGCTGCGGACAATGAAAACAATCGCTGATTTGTACTGTCTAATCCTCTGCACGTGTTGTCTCATTTCATCCTCATCACAAACTGCAGGAAGTGAATACAATTTTAATCCCCATTTGACAGATGATGAAGTAGAGGTGCAGACAGGTTAAGTAAGAGGGAATCAAAGAGCATTTTTTCAATAGAAAAGAAAACAACAACTCAAATTCTGAGTTTTACAAGCCTATAAATCAGGAATTTTCAACTTTTTCATCTCATGGCATGCATAAACTAATTACTAAAATTCTGTGGCACACCAAAAAAATTTTTTTTGCTAATCTGACAAAAACAAAACAAAACACCATGGCATAAATTTGATCCATTCACACCAGACGGTTGTGTTGGCTGCTACCACTTTTTAAATCTTCACCTGAGGATATGTTTTATTGATTTTAGAGAGGGAGAGGAAGGGTGAGAGAGAGAGAGAAACATTGATTTAAGAAATATCATTTGGCTACTCCGGTACATGCCCTGACCGGGGTGGTCAATCTGGCAACCTAGGTATGTGCCCCAACCAGGAATCAAACCTGTACGGGATGACATTTTAATCAACTGAGCCACCTGACATGAGAGGCTGTTGTCATTTTTGAATTTGACAATCTAAGGGAAAAGAGGTCAGTGCCCCTGTCTAAATAGTCAGGTATTGCATGTTTTTAAAAATTCTTGAGGCACACTGGTTGAAAATCGCTGCTATAAATGAACCCTCTTCCCCCAAAATACCCCTCTAAAATTTATTTCCAGAACACGCTGCCCTCCTCTCCTCAACCGTTCCAGCTCTCATGTAATGGCTTTTTTGACCACAGAGTTCACTGATAGCTCCCTCTTGCAGCTTGAGATTCAGGAGCCCCTTGGAATCCTGGCCCCTCACCTGCTGGGCCAGGGCCAGGAGTGAATCTGTGGCTCTGTGCATTGTGAATCTTTGCTATGGGGGAGACCCCTGCTTTACATTTAGCTGCACCCCTGACACATGGTGCAGATGGCATCTAATTAACAAATATTGTATTTCAAATATGCTACTGGAAGAGCCCCAGGCCGAGGGGGAAATTCCCCTCCCTCACCTAGTTCAAAGTCTGGTCAATTACGCAGGGACTCCCTTGTCACTAGCCACCAGGATTGGGGAGCTAGGAGACTGCTTTTGGCTTCACTAATTGGTCAGACACAGCTGGTCCTAGCACTTCTCTCTGGGTCTCAGTTTCCTTTTCTCTAAAGTGCAGGAGAAAAATAAAAGAAAGCAGGGCTAGATTGGGGTAGAAGCTGCAAACCAGCCACTTGGGAGAGCAGCCAGCTTAAAATACATCTGTTTGTTTTGCTCAGAGCTTAATATAAAATTGAACAAATGCCAATGTTTAAAAATTGGGAGATCGTGCATTAGAATCTAGATTTCCGGTTTCTCTTAAAATATTGGAAGTGCTGCCCACTCTGGGATTGGCCGGAGGTGGGTGAGGCCATAGAGATGGGCAGCTGGTTGGTTACCAGTTCAGCCTTCTCCTCATCTGACTTCATTAAGGGTGGTTCTCGCCTGGATTCAGGAGGTAAGGGATTTACCGTGCCTGGTGAGTCAGGGCCCCTCAGAGAAGAGAGTGGGCTTTCCCACGTATTTAGCAAATACTTGCTATATGCCAAGTGTTGTCTTAAACATACCAGGTATAGTCCTAAGCACTAATCACATGCCAGTACATTACTTAATTCTCATAACAACCTTGTGAGGTGAGTGCCACTGTCACCACTTTACAGAAAGACACAAAAGCACAGAGAAGTTAACTTACTCATCCAAGACCACATGGCTAGTAAGTGGTGGCCTTGGGACTTGAACCCTGGCAGACTGGCTCTGGAATTTGTGCTCTAACCAGCATGATACTACTCATCCTCTTTCTTCTGTTAGTGGCCAGACTTGTGGCTTTGTCCAAGTTTCTATGTCCTGATATGAAAACTAAATATCACCCTTCCCCATTTTTCCTCTCCTAATTGATTACTTTCCTCCCTCATATGTTAATCAACTCCTTACTTCTCTCAACAATTCTGCAAGGTCATCTGTTATCTCCATTTTAAGACAAGGAAAGTGATGCACAGAGAGGTTAAGTGACTTGCCCAAGATCATGCAGAGCCAGGGTGTGATGTAGGCCATCTAGCGTGGAGTCTGTGCTCTTGGCTTTATCTGCCCCTAAACACCCCAACCACCCACCCTTGACATTTATTTCTTCCCTCCTTTATTTTTCTACTTACCCATCCATCCAGCACTCAACTCAGACCGTGTGCTGGGCATGAGGGACAGCTGTAATGTGCACTGAGGCTGGCTGGATCAGGAAAGTGATATCCTCTTGTCAGAAAAGGAGCTGCCCATGACCACTCCCTCTATTGCTGAGGCCAGTGGGAGAACTGGTTTTCAACTAACAGCCCAGGAGAGCTCAGGAGGAAGCAGCAGAGGGAAGGTGGGTGGCCCCTGGCAGCTTCCTGCAGGGCAAGTCCTCAGCAAGGCGCATTGTCAGGGAGACCTCAGCAGCCCCCCACCTCCACCCCCAGACCCACTTTTTACCGCTGGAGTACCAACTGGCCTTTTAGTCTTGGTTCTGCCACTGACATTATATGGAGCCCTGTACAAGGGGCCTCCCCTTTCTGGGCCTCAATTTCCTCAAATGTAAAATGAGAACATTAGACTACTGGAAGTCACAAACTGGCAGCTCAAAAGCCAGACCCAGCTCAAGGACATATTTTGCTTGAGTATTTGCAGAATGCTTTTTAAAAAAATAAAATTTGGCCCGGCCAGTGTTGCTCAGTAGTTGCTCCTCAATCCATGAACCAAGAGGTCACCAGTTTGATTTCTGGTCAGGGCACATGCTAGGGTTTTGGGCTCGACCCCCCAGTAAGGGGCGTGAAGGAGGCAGCCCATTGATGAGGTTGCTCATTGGCGTTTCTATCTCTCTATCCCTCTCCCTTTCCCTCTCTTTCTAAAAATTAATAAACACATTAAAAATAAATAAATAATGTTTTGTTTTAGAACAATTTTAGATTTACCAAAAAATTGCTAAGAAAAGCACAGAGAGTTCTCATCTACTCCATATACAGTTTCCCCTATTATTAACAGCTTATATTAGTATGGTACATTTGTCACAATTAAATCAATATTGAAATGTTAATATTAAGTATAGTCCATATTTTCTTCAAATTTCCTTGGTTTTTACCTAAAGTCCTCTTTTCTGTTCCAAATACCCCATTATATTTAGTCATCATATCTCTTTAGGTTCCTTTTGGCTGTGAAAGTTTTGCAGAATTAAAAAAAAATTTAATGCCTTAGAAGGAATGTTTTAGGGTACCAGGAATATTCTATAGTTTGATCTGGGTTGTGGTCACATCTACAAATATATGTAAAAATCATTAAGTAATACATTTAAGATTAGAGCACTTTACCCACTTTAATGAATGTGTATCATGTCTCTACAAAAAACAATTGAATGTCTCTCTTCCATTTGCCACAGTCCGCAGCACTCCCTATTACATTCTACCCTGAGTCCATCATTCTTTGATATCATTTGTTTGGCATCTGTAGTCACCATGTGGTGTATAAGTAAGCCACTTCTAGTTCACTCATCTGTAAAATGAATATACTGATATTTTTTACCTGATGAGGCTATAGTGAAGATTAACTGAGATAACATACATAAGTTCTTAGCACAGTGCCCGGTACATAAGTAAGTGTTGAATAAATTGCTCATGTAACATTTATATTATTAAAACAGGTACACGCTCTTATTTCTCCTTAAAGCAAACCCGATTGTCCCCCTTCTCTGACTCCTCTTGTGTTTCCATCCCTCCCTGCTAGGGAAGATCCAAACTCTGAATGCCAGATGGTGAAAGAGACAGAGACAAGCCTGCAGAGAGGGCCTACCTCTACTAATAGAACCAGGAGACCCCGGAGGATAACCCTTAGACCTACCTCAGTGTCCAAGAAACTTTGGTGAAAGTTGGAGTCCCAATCCTTCCCTTCTTAAGGAGCTCCTTGGGGTGCAAGAAGTTCTGCACTTCCGACATCTGCCCTCAAAAGCTGCATTCTGTCTGCATCCTGGCTAAGGATCCCTGGGACAGTGGGGAAGCTGAAGGGCTTTGGGATGGGGCTGTGGGAATCATGGAAGATGGTACCCTCCCACCCTGCTCTCTGTTGGCCCAGCCTCTTGGGGGATGCCAGTTTCCCCTGTGTGATGCCCCAAGATCTGTGCCCAGAAACAATGCAGTTAGTGCTCTAGGGTTCTCAGATGCTTTAGGGGGACCTCTTGCAAGGAGAAACTAAGATCTAGGCAGGATGTGTTGAGAGACAACGAAGACCAATAAAGGCCACTGAGATGGTGAGGGGAGCAGAATGAATAGGGATGGAGATTAGAAGGCCATGCTGGGGCCTGTCCTGCCCTCTGACTTGCTGTGTGGCCACTGGCAAGTCCCTTTCCCTCTCTAAGTCTCCCTTTCTTGATATTAATTATAACAATAGCAATAAAAACAACACCAATAGGTAGTAACAGTGATGATGATGATGATGATGATGATGATGGTGGTGGTGGTGGTGTGGTGATAGTGGCTCCTAATTTAAGTATGAGGTACAGGAAAAGCCCTTTATGTGTTTGCAGCCTAATTTCATCTTTATAAGTATCCCATGAAGTAGGTCAGAGGGCAAGGACTTGTCTAAGACTTCCTAGCTGACAAGTTTACAGTACAGGATTCAAACCCTGGTCTGTATGCTCAAAAGTCTGAGGTGGTCTCCTTTGTAGTTGCATCTGTGAAATGGGCAGGTAGCCTAAAAAGTCTTTTAACTTTCCCTCCAGACTGACCCTGTGGCCTCTGAAAGCCAGTTCCAGTGAGGATGCTCAGAGCCATGGAACACTTACCTGCCCTAAGGGGCTGTGTTTATCATCTCATTTGATCCTCACAACAGCCAAATAAAATAGGTATGGTTATCACCACCTCCATTTTACAGGGTAGGAAACTGAGGCACAGAGAGACCGAGGCAAATGTGCAAAGTTGTACACAGGTGCCAGGATTTGAACCTGGGCAATCTGGCTCCAGAGCTCACGCTCTTGCACACTCTAACAGCCCTCTGGAGGAACGGGCCTCCATAAACTGTGTGGGCCAGAGACTGTTCCCCAGCCGAGCTCCTCTTCAATGCCAAAGGGCCCTGTGAACAGGCCTCACCCTCCACCTTCCCTCCTAGCCCAGAATTCAAAGGCTTGCAGGTCCCTCCCCTTACACTAAGTTGTTTCCATCTCAGCAATCCTGTGCCCTGGAGATCCAGGCCCCTGAGGAGATCAGCCAGTCCAGAGCCATGGGCAGCGCCCAATGAACCCGCCCTCCCATACCTGGGCTTGAGATGGTGGCAAATCCCCCGGTGACCCCGCTGGGTCTCAAGCCACAGACACAAACCCCTATTCTGACCTCTCGGCTCCAGCACCAACAGCCACTGCAGAAGTCTGCATCTGCTGTTACACCCTGTGTGGTAGCCACGGTGCTGGTTGCCTTTTGCTGCCAGCAGGGCTGCCTTCCTTTTTGGCCTTGGGATCAGCGAGGGGGGGAGACTGGGTGGGGAGGGGCAGGGGAGGGGGGCCATGGGCTGGCTTCCGCAGGGCTGTGAGATTGGAGAAACAGTGGCCTCTGCCAAAAGCAGTGTGGGTGGTGGGCAGGCATTCCTGTGTCCCAGTTTCCTCCTGGGCCACTGTTCACTTGACGTTTCTGATCCTATCAGCTGTGCCCTGGCTCTAGCCCTGACTACCTGGAAGTGCTCTTTGTTCTGAGGACTCCCTGTACGCTGGCTAGTGTAGGGTGGCCCTGGGAACGTGAGGAAAGGGCAGTTGCCATGTGTGCATCTGGCAGGACCCAAGAACGGAGGTTTCCAAGGAATCAGGACACATGGGTGTGAACACTGGCAGAGGCCAGGCCAGGAGAGGTGGGGAGGGCCTGGGCCAACAGCCCAGATCTCATCTCCTTCAGGAAGCCTCCCTGGACTACAGGGGAAAATGGCGACAGTCTCCCATCCACCCTGTCTCTTGGCCCCATGACACGCCTTGCTTGTTCCCTTATAACATGCCTGAACAGGCAAAAACCATTTCTTGTTTTCCATGAAGCAGAGCCCACATCCTTTCTCCAACATCGCTGGAGAGGGAGTGTTTCCACACGAGTGGTTTCCCAGCTCCCATATCTTCCTCTTCATTTGCCGATATATGTTTTATTTTAAGCCTTTCAGGGGTGAGGAACTAACCCGACTATTTATTTCATTTTTAAGTGAATTGATATTTTGCTAATCACAACAGCTCCTATTTGACAAATAGTTGAACATCTATGTCGCAAACATACTATTTAGTCAATGTAGCGACTTCCTTTGCTTCCCAGCCTCTCGCTTTTTAAAACCCAGTTTAAGTCACACAGGTGCTAGATGCATATGTCCAAGCTAGTGCAGGGACCACAGTGCTGGCGGTTCCTGTGGGGTGACTGCTGGGTGGTGGTGGGAGGCTCCCCTAAGCATGTTTACCTCTGCTGTCCCTTCATTAAGCAGCATGCTTTAAGCCCGTGGATCTTATGTTCCTGTTTTGTCTCTGCTCTTGGCTTAACTCTGAAAGCTCTCTATGTCTGTGGTGTGTTTGCTCCTAGTAGCAAACTCCCTCTCCTGGGACTTCATAATGTACCCCACCCAGAGGCCTCCTGGTACTTCCTTTATTCAACAAGTGCTAAGCATCCACTGCGTGTCAGGGACTAGGGATACAGAGATCACCAAGACCTGGACTCTGGGCTCAGGGAGATTGTGAACACATTGATTGACACGTGTGCTCAGAGAGGTTAGATCACTTCCTCTGGGTCACACAGGTAGGAGGAAATAGGGCATGAACATTACACTTATTTGAGTCAAAGCCCCAAGCAAACTCTTTCCACTGTCCATACCCCCTTGGGGAGTTTGGGGTTTAGTGGGAGAGATATAACTAAACAACCAAATAAAACTTGTTATGATAGATTCTACAGAGGCACATCTGAAGAGGCCGGACAGAGGATAAAGTGGTTGATTTTCATGGGGGTGGAAGTTACATTGGGGACTGTTCCAGGAGAGGCGAAACCTGAGAAGGGTCTTCTATTCTCTAATTTAAGAAACAGATAACTCATGTTGTTAAAATTGTGTCTAAAATAAGAGTCAAATGGCCTTGAGTGAGGAGTTCTTCATATATAAAATGCCTGAACATGAAGTTCATGAATGGCGCGCCATCTCTCCGCTTTGCACATAACAGGTAATGAGGTCCCCAACCCTGGAGGTAACCAGGAAGAAATTAAAAAGTTACCAGTCAAAGATTCTGGATAAAGCTTTTAGCATGGGGGGGGGGATTGTGGAGGAGTTCGTTGGTTCCTTCGCATAATAAGATCCTGCATGTTTTATTAGTCTTGACCTAGTGAAAGGAAGGCAGGTCCCTTCTTGGTTCTCCCACTGACCTGGGGAGGGGAGCCTTCAACCCCAGGCAGGCCACGGCTGAGGGCAAGACCTGACGGAGCTCAGTGATACCTGGAGCCCAGTAGCCTTTGACTCAGAAGTAACAAATAGTTTTGAGCAAATGCCTACCAGGCTCATGGGTACTGGTTCCCTCAGCAACCCCCATGGGAGCTCCCGAGTCAGGGGCACCTCACCAGTCAGCCTGAGCCACAGGCCTGCACAGAGCAGGGAGCACTTGCCCAGGTCCCACAGCAGCTTCTGGCAGAGTAGGCTTGTGGGTGTGGGAGGTTTCCTCTGCCCTGCCAGATGCTGGACTTCCTGGAGGCCACTCCCCAAAGCCCTACAGAGCTGGCCAGAATCCACTTGGTCCAAGTCCCTTGTCTGCAGGGGAGGAAACTGAGGCCCAGAGAGAGAGAAGAGGGAGAGTGCCTGCTGGGGGGGCCAGCATCACATGAGGCCCTTTATAGACTTCCCTCATCTGTGAGGTGAGAACCATCTCTACTTCGCACATGGGGAAACCGAGACAGAAAAAGTGGCAACATTCACGTAGGATCACAAAGCTCAGACTGGCAGCGTTGGGATTCGAACCCAGCACCTAGTGTGCCTAGTCTGGTGCACTCCGACCAGTTCATAGTGCATTGTCCTCAGTGGTCACTATAGTGTTGGAAATGTAGGTTATCATGCTCTCAGTTCAAGTGATGTGGGAACTTCCAATATTCACGGTTGGGAAGTTTATTTTAAGAATGAGGATCTGGCAAGAAGGGTGGTCTACCACAGACCCCTCAGGGACCCTGGCCAAGCCGGGGGTACTAGGGGGGTGATGGGCTCTGGGTTCCTGTGCACTTCTGGACTTGCTGTGTAGGCAGGGACTCAAGATCTCATTCCAGAATGAAAGCTGAGTGACGGATCAATGATCTGACCACACAAAGAGTGACTGGGGTTCTCCCGTGGTCCTCGGAGTACTCAGCAAGGACATTTCTCCCTTCAAGGTGACATTTCTCCCTTCAAGGCAGGAAGTGGCCCAGGAAGGAAGCTCCTGCTCCTTGTAGACCATTGCTGGGAAGGGCCCTGGTGGCCCCTGACCCACTTGCCCAGTAACAGCCAGCTGCTCACCTGCCTGTCATCTGCCTTTCCTCGTGGCCTTCCCCGTGACCTCCTCGAAGGCTAGGACCCTGGCTCCCCGTATTCCCAGAGTCCAGCACATAACTGGGCTGACAAAGAGCCTGAGTTCAAACCTACTTCCTCTTCGTGTAAGATAATGATCAGAGACCCAGACTGGAGTTTGTAAAGGCCAAGAGTCAATGGGAATCTCTGGAAGCTAAGGAGTCTATGATTTTGAAGAAGGACATTGCTCTTTTGGAAAATGACACAAAATATTCTTTAAGTCTATTTGAGAAATGTCATGAATGAACGGGCAGCCTGTTTAGAATCAGCTTCAAACAACTATGACGGTGTTATGGGTTGAATTGTATCCCTTCCTTTTGTAGAGATATGTGGGGAGCCTGTAAATATGACCTCACTTGGAGGTAGAGTCTTTATAGAGGCAAGCAAGTTAAAATGAGGTCATTAGGGTGGGCTCTGATCCAATGTAACTGGTATCCTTTTAAAGGGGAAATGTGGGCACAGAGACAGACACTCATGGAGAGAAGATGGTGTGAAGGGGGGATGAGGGCAGCACACTCAGAAACCAAGGAACTCCAAAGATTGCCACCAAACCACCAGCAGCTGGGGGAGAGGCCTGGCACAGATTCTCTGCCATGATGCTCAGAAGGAACAAACCCTGCCGAATCCATGATGTTGGATGTCCAGCCTCCTGGACTATGAGACAACATGTGTCTGCTACTTTAAGCCACTCAGTTTGAGGTGCTTTGTTACAGCAGCCTCAGCAAGCAATACGGATGGCAAACTGTCTATTCCCAGTACTTGTGAGAGAGACCGACACGGTCCCAGTGGAAAGGAGCCCGGAGACCCCACAATTTGAGGCTACTGTTCCCATTGGGGCCACCAGGAGAACAGAGGACCACTAAGCAGCGCCTGATATCCTAGGCCCTCTGCTGGACACATCAGGATTTCTCTCCCACTCAATCCTTCCAAAAGCCTCTAAAGCCATGGTCGGCAAACTGTGGCTCGCGAGCCACATGCGGCTCTTTGGCACCTTGAGTGTGGCTCTTCCACAAAATACCATTGCCTGGGCGAGTCTATTTTGAAGAAGTGGCATTAGAAGTTTAAGTTTAAAAAATTTGGCTCTCAAAAGAAATTTCAATCGTTGTACTGTTGATATTTGGCTCTGTTGACTAATGAGTTTGCCGACCACTGGTCTAAAGGAAGGGCTTTTTACTCCCATTTAAAAGAAGAGAGCACTGAGGTGGGAGAGCATGTACACAACTGCAGGGTTGCACCGCCAGGACTGTGAGCTGTGTGGCCAGGCTGTCAATAGGGTGCCACACGATCCTCAACCTCAAGACAGACCTGTGCAGAAGAGCTCCCTGGAATTAACCGTTAGTAGCAGAGGTTTGGGATGCATTGGCCCAACCTCTTTGCTCTGTCCCCTGTATTTCAGACTCTGGCCAGGGGGGAGGGTGTATGGTTTTCTCCATTCTCTCACTGAGGAAAACAGAAAGGAAGGAAATGTTCCAACTGCCTAAGAGGATAAGGCATTTAAGAAGCCTGGAGTGCTTTTAAAGCCCTCATTTGTGCAAGCTTTCGCCTTTTTCAGAGCAATTCCCATGTACTGTTCCCCCTCACCCCCCGCCACCACTGCCCCTCAAGTGGGAATTACCGTCCACATTTGAAGGGGGATGAGTTGCTTTGTACATTGGTGTTAGTTATAACCGCCTAATACATTGGTCCAACATGGAAATTCTACTAATCACATTTATTTATAAGAAAGGATGCCTGTAATTTTTACTTATAAGGTATTTCCACTGAGAATGTTTTGGGTGTTATTGTGGCACAGACTTGGAGTAAAACATTTCCCATAAATATTCTTAGAGTCCATTAACCTCTCTCAGTTCATTTCTCTCTGGGTGCTCTGAAGGGATTTCCCCATTCCTGGATCTAGGAGGTGACATTTCTCCACTTAGGTTGCAATGGCTCATTTCCTCAGTTGCAGGCTATAGGTCAGGCTCTGGGAGACTCTTCTTTGGCCAATGGGGAGTCAGATGGCTCTGGGGAGGCCAATGCTGCCAGTCATGGTTGCTCCTGGCTCCTGGAGCAACACCTCACACACCTGCATCCTCTGGCCCAGCCCAGGATGGGTGCTGCTGAATGCGTGCTGGCAAGTGGCCTCAGCCCCAGACTTAGAAATGCAGACATAGCTGAGTTGGATTGCTGGTTCCCCAGTTTCCTCAACTCCCACGGCATTTTGCTAAAATCATGGACTTGAGCCAGACCTCCTGGGTTTGAATACCACCTTGGATAAGTGAGTTTAATATTCTTTGCTTTAGTTTCTCCTTTTAGAAGGTAGGGATAGTGTTTATGACTACCTTATGGGGCTGTTGTGAAGACTAAATTATTAATATTTTTAAAGCACTTAGAATAGTGCCTGGCACATAACCAACACTGTCTTAAGTGATTGCCATCATTATTGCTATTGTTCTTATTCTTTCAGTCAACATGAATTGAGGACCATATGTGTGGAGTCAAGATGGATCAGCTTTGCTACTTACCTGCTGAGCTATCCTGGGTGCTTTATTTAACCACTCTGTGCCTTGTTTCCTTTATACTGTGAAACGGGAACAATAAAACTGCATATGTTGCAGGTTGGTGGTGAGGACAGAGGGCATGTCCTTTTCTGGCTCATGGTAAGTACTTAGTAAATCCTAGATACTGTTATCATCTCTATCACTGGTGTTACTATGATTCCTGGGTCAGGCCAGGCCCTCCACTGCTGCCTGGGAGAAACTCATTTTAACCTTGGACAGATCTACTAGCATTTGAGGCCTAGGCAGCCATTCCTGTGCTTTGCCTAGATCAGTGATGGGCAACCTTTTGAGCTTGGTGTGTCAAACTTCGCCAAAAAACTGAGCATAACTCGGGCAGTGTGTCACTTTGAGGAAAAAAACTAACTCCAAGACTCTAGTCGCAAATGTTTCATCCTCAGGAGCAGCAAATGTTTCATCCTCGGCATACGGCTGCGTGTCATCAGAAATGGCTACGCGTGTCAGTGCTGACACGCGTGTAATAGGTTCGCCATCACTGGCCTAGATTCTCCCTGACCACTCCCCAGCATTGTAGACCAGGAACTTTGACCCAGCTCTTCCTGGCACACCTGTCACCTGCCAGTCCTCTCCCAGATGCAGAGAAATGTTTTCCAAACATTCATTAGATTGCTAGGACCCTCCAATAGTTTTGCCACTACACATAGACTATAAATCAAACTTTGCATGGGGTGCTTCTAGGCCCAGCCCCATCGGCCCTGGAGCAGGCATTCCTCTGCATGCATCACCCATGTAGGGCCTTTGCTCACTCCTCCCAGCCCACTGCCCTCCATGCTCTTCTTCAATCCCTGGACCTCTGCATGTCTGGCTCCTTCTACCAGTGAGAGCTCTGGTCAAAGTTCTCTCCTCAGCAACTGCCAATCACTCCCCACCTGCCACCCTGTTTTGTTTTTTTCACAGTCTTGTGATGCCCTGAACCTATCTTCTTTATTTATTTGGTCACCTGTTTGCTGGAGTGTTGGCACCATGAGGACAGGGGTCATGTCTGTTTCATTCCCAGGGCACCCCAGGGTGAATAAAAGCATAACAGTGACTGCACATAGAGGGTCCTCTATAAACGCCAGTAAACAAGTAAACCCTGGCTCCAAGCCTCCTTCAGGGAAGAGAGAATGCATCTCTTTATGTAATGAAAGAGGTTGAGCCCCACGGTGAAAATTCCACTGCGGTTGCCAGCCATGGGCCTGAGAAGCCTCTCACTCATCTCGGGAGGAGGAGAGGGGAGATGTCACCTACCCCTCTGACAGGATGGCTCATCGATGGCTCGCCTCAACCTCCTTACCCACCCACGCCTGTCAAAAGCTGCTGGGTTTAAATGCCCATGTTTCTGTTCTGTATTATCAATTGTTTAATATTCAAGAGATGGCATTAAATAAATATGTGAGCAATTATGTAATGTGTTTGCAAACAGTTGGGTTAGTCCCAGAGTGCTCGGGTGAGAAACAAAACTTCAGCAAAGCAAGAGGTCTGGGTGATCTCCCAGGGCTGGGGACAGAGGCTCCTGGCCAGTCTGCCAGTTTGCTCCCTCCCTGATTCGGTCTGGAGTTACTTATCTTCCTTGCCCTGGCAGTGTGGGATAATAGGAAGCGAGCTCAGGATCTTGGAGTTGCATCCTGGCTCTTCCACCTCCTGGCTGGGAAGGGAGGTCTCAGTTTGCTCATCTGTGAAAGGGTTATAGACGCCTCCTGGGAAGTCAGACAAGGTCAGACTCGGAGCTCTGACTCAGAGGATTTCTTGCAGAAGGTAAGTTGGGTCTGATGCTGAAAGATAAGCAGTGTGAGCTCTGGTGCTCAACAGGGATGGGGATGGGGGTGTGGGGCATGGACTTGGGGGTTCCGAGATATATAATGTAAGGTAAACTGAGCAAGGCAATAACAGAGGCCCTCCCAAAGGGCTTAGGGATACAGAGGAAGATGTGCTTAATCCAGCTAGGAGCCAGAGAAATCTCACAGAGCTGCCATGTCAGCTGGCTCTGGAAGGCTGAGTGGCTTTTGACCCCAGAGAGAGGGCTGCCCATAACTAACCTGCATTGGGCACCTCGCATGCCTATTCATTCCACAAGCATTTATTGAGCACCCACTATGTTCCAGCTAGTCTGCTAAACACTTTACATGGATCACCTTTGCTTGACTAACACAAGAAGATGCGGCACTGTCCCCATTTTACAGGTGAGAGAACTGAGACTCGGTTCACTGTGTGAAGTGATGCTGTCCTCCTCCTCTGCGTTCTGTGCCTACTCCCTATGCAAACGCAAAAGGGATGTAAGGGAATTTCCCCAAAGCAGCACAATGGTGCATAAGTAATTCATGTGTCCTTGCCAGGGTGGCACAGGAAAGTTCGCTGCTGTCAAACCCTGCTTTCCTGTTCTGTTGAACCTCCATTAGCAGCCCCCCAACAGTGCCCTCTTCCCACATCTACCCCACCCCCAGCAAAACCCCAGTCTTCAACTCACCCCTCCATGTGTCTGGTTAAATGAAAGGCGTTGGGGGGTTGGAAAGTGGGGCCCATGTCTTGCTGGCTCTGGGGACTGGGTGACGAAGTTCAGCTGTGGAAAAGGGAGATGGCATTGATTAGGGGCGGGTGACTTGATGGGGACCTGAGTCAGGAAGGAGTAGAAAGAGAAGACTGGTGTGGAGTATCCTCTGTGTGCTGGCACTGGGCTGGGGCCAGAGGTAGGTAAGGATGGAGAGAGAAGAGAAGCAGGGGCACCCTTCTCCTCACCTACCTCCTAGGGGCTGACCCAACCAAATGGGGACCCAGCCCCTGCCTCCCCCATCAAAACTTGCCAGATGGGCTTCACCCCTCTCGGGCCCTGTCTTGGGGAAAGCAAGTCCACCTGCTGTCAGGGGTGTCAAGCTGGGGTCTCTGTCCTCTGTCTGCTGGTTGGGGTAGCCTGCCATGGCAGGGGTGTGGTAAAGTGGTCATGCGAGTATGCTTTGGAGAGACAGAGTCCCTGGGCCCAGTGGCTTAACCTTTCTGAACCTCCATTTCCCCAACTTCAGGATAGAGATAATATCTATTTTTATGAGCATTCACGTGTGTGTGTGTGTGTGTGTGTGTGTGTGTGTGTGTGTGTGGTGGTGTAGGTTTATGCACTTTTATCACATGCGTAGTTTTATGTAACCACTACTACAATCAGGATTGTTCCATCACATGCTTACTGAGTCCAACCCTTTAGAGTCACATTCATTTCCTCCCCACCTTCAATCCTAAGGCCTGGCAGTCATGAAACTGTTCTCCATGTCTAGAATATTGCTCATCCAATGATGTTCTATAAGTGGAATCACGCTATATGTAATCTTTTGGGATTGGCTTTTCTGATTTAGAATAATTCTCTGGAGATTTATCCATCCAGCTGTTGTGTGTATCAATAGTTAATTTTTTTTTTATTGCTGAATGCTATTCATTGGTAGATGTACTACTGTTTGTTTAACCATTCATCCACAAAAATCATCTGGGTTATTTCCAATTTGGGGCTAATATGAGTAAAACTGCTATAAATACTTGTGTATAGGTATTTTATATAGACATAAGTTCTCATTTATTTCGGATACATGCCCAAGAGTGTAATTGTTGGGTTGCATGGTAGTTGCATGTCTAGTTGTGTGTGTTTTTAAAAAGAAACTTCCAAACCTTTACAGAGTGGCTATACTATTTTACATTTCCACCAGCAAAGTATGAATCATCCAGTTTTTCAGAATCCTCATCAACATTTGGTGGTGTTATTTTTTATTTTAGCCATTCTGATAGGTGTGTAATATCTCATTGTGGTTTTAATTTGCAATTCTCTAATGACTAATGATGTCAAATGTCTTTTCATGTGCTTATTTGCCATCTGTATATACACTCGTTGGAGAAATGTTTCTTCATGACATTTGCCTATTTTTAATTGGATTGTTGGATTTTTTTTTTTTTTACTGTTGAGTTTTAAAATATATGTCAGATATCAGTACTTTGTCAGATTTTGTGGTTTGCAAATATTTCCTTCCAGTCTGTAGCTTATCTTTTCATCCTCTTAACAGAGTCTTTTGTAGAGCAAAAGCTTTTAATTTTGGTTAAGTTTAGTTTATCATTTTTTTTCTTTTATGGATCATGCTTTTGGTGTCAAGTCTAAGAATGCTTTGCCTAGCTCTAGATCTTGAATATTTTCCTCTTACATTTTTTAAACCATAAGTTTTAGTTTTACATTTAAATCTGTGGTCCAGTTTGAGTTAATTTTTGTATAAGGTGCAAGACTTAGGTAGAAGGTGTGTGTGTGTGTGTGTGTGTGTGTGTGTGTGTGTATGTGTGTGTATGTGTGTGTGTGTGTTTTAACTCATGGATGTCCAATGACTTCAGAACCATTGGTTGAAAAGAATATCATTTTTCCTTCATTGAATTGCTTTTGTATCTTGTTAAAAATTGGTGTGGCTTATTTGTATAGGTCTATTTCTAGATCCTCTATTCCATCCCATTGATCTATATGTCATCTCTCTGTCAGTACTACACAGTTTTGATTTTTGTGTAATAAATCTTGGAATCAGGTATCCTGATTCTTTTCAATTTATTCTTTTTCAAAACTATTTCAGCTATTCTAGCTCTTTTACATGTCCTTATAAATTTTAGAATAACAATTTCTATATCTACAAAAATTTTGCTGGGATTTTGGTAGATATTGCAGAGAACTGACATCTTAACTTTGCTGAGTCTTCCAATCCATGAACACACTATGTCACTTCATTTATTTAGGTATTCTTTGATTTCTGTTTTCAGTGTTTTGTAGTTTTCAGTATACAAATCTTATATACAGAAATGCAATAGATTTTTCTATGTGTCTTGTATCCTATGACCTTCCCAAACTCACTTATTAGTCCTAGGAGGTTTTCTTTTTTCGTAGATTCTTTGGGATTTTTAATGTAGAGAATGAAGTTATCTGCAAATAGGAGCAGTTTTAGTTCTTTCTTTCCAATCTTCATGCCTTAGCTTATCTTATTGCACTGGCTAGCTAGTAATTGAATATAAGTGATGAGAGTTGACACCTTGCCTTGTTCCTAATTTTAGGGAAGGCATTTAGTCTTTAACCATTAAATATTATGTTAGATGTATTTTTTTGTAGGCATTCTTTATCAAGTTGAGAAAATTCCCTTCTATTTCTATTTTTCTGTGCATTATATCATAAATCAGTGTTGAATTTTATGAAATGTTTTTCATGAATTGATGGATGTGATCATATGAATTTTCTTCTTTAGCCTATTAATATGGTGGATTATATTCATTGATTTTAAAATGTTGAACCAACCTTGCATTACTGGAATAAACCCTACTTGGTCATAAGGCATAATTTTTTTTCGTTGTTGAATTCTATTTGCTAATGTTTCATTCAAGATTTTCACATCTATATTTATGAAGGATGTGGGCCTGTAGTTTTTATTTTTATTTGTTGTACTCTCTTTGTCTGGTTTTGATATCAGGGTAATTCTAGCTTCATGAATTGAACTGAGAAGTGTTCCCTCCTCTTCCATTTACTTAAAGACATTGTGTAGAATTGGTAGGGTTTTTTTTTTTTAACATTTAGTAAAATTCTCCAGTGAAACTATCTGGTCTGGAGATTTAATGTAATATGTTAAAATTTAAATCTACAATTTTTTTTGTTTTCTGTTTTTTCTACATACACTTACAACCATATCTAAAAGTTTTATAATTTTTGCTTTAACCATTGAACATAATTTAGAAAGCTCAAGTGGAGAAAGAATTTCTATTGCATTTACCCACAATTTTGCTTACTAGATTCTTTTTTCCCTCCTGATATTCTAAACTTCCTTTAAAAATTTTTACCCTTTCTGTTTGTAGATGTGGGGAAGCATGGGACTTGGTTGGAAAGTCTGTAAGGAGGATACTCCAAAAGGTCGGGGGCCTTTAGGGGGACCTTGCCAAAGGCAGCAGCCCCTGCCTTGATTTTTCCAAACAAGTCCGAGCCCCTGGGTATTTTACTGGAATCTCTATGTTTAGTCTTTAGACCTGACTGTGTAGAAGCATGTGCTTCCTCAAGGACACTTACCCTGCTAATTGTATCTAGAGGTTAATTTTAGTTCAAGCTGTTGTTACAATAAAAGTCTAAGGAGGCAGGTGAATGGGGATGTTTGGTGCCTATAGCCAAACAGCCCCTTAGCCTTCTCTTTCACAGAAACGTGTGTCAGAGTAATTCATCCATTGCTCAGGGTCTGCTGGTCAGTTCCAGCATGTAAAACTTCTTTTAGCGTTGTTTTAGGTTGATTTCTAGCAACAAATTCTCTTCGTTTTCCTTCATCTGAGAATGTCTTGATTTTACCTTAATTCCTAAAGAATCTTGTTGCTAGATATAGAATTCTTACTTGACAGTTCTTTCCTTTCAGTGTTTGAAAAAGATTTTGTGCCACTTTCCTTTTGGCCTCCATGGTTTCCGATGAGAAATCCACTGGCATTCAAATTGTTTCCCCCTGATGAGTGAGTTACAGTATTTCTCTCTCACTGCTTTAAAGATTTTAGTTTTGTTTTTAGTTTTCAGGAGCTTAACTACTTTGTATCTTGGTGTGGATTAATTTGGGTTTATCCTCTTTGGAGTTTTCTCAGCTTCTTGAATCTGTAGGTTTATGGTTTTTTGTTTGCCAAATTTTAAAAGTTATTAGAAATTTTTTTTCAAGTAGTTTTTCAGCTCCACTCTCCTTTTCATTTTCTTTCAGGAGTTCAATGACATACACATTAGATTTTTTTGTTATAGTCTCACAAAAAAGTAAAAGTCTATTTTACTTTGTTATCCAGATTAGGTAATTCTTATTGTCCTAAGTTCTAGTTCAATGATTTCTTTTCTCTGTTCTCTCCAGTTCAGTGTTAAGCACATCCACTGATTTTCTAACAAAATTTCAGTTATCTTATATTTCAGTTCTAAAATTTCCATTTGGTTCTTTTCTATGTCTTCTATTTCATTGCTATGTCTTTCTATTTTTTAAAATTTGTTTCAAGTGTGTTCATAACTGATCCTTAAAGCATTTTTTTATGATGGCTGCTTTAAAAAAATATTTGTCAGATAAAATAACATCTCTGTAATCTCAAAGTTGACATCTACTGATTGTCTTTTGACATTCAGTTTCAGATCTTCCTAGTTCTTGGTATAAATAAATTTCTACTGAAGTCTGGGCATTTGGGATATTATGTTATGGCCTCTGGATCATATTTAAACCTTCTACCAGTATTTCAGCTGGCTTCCTCTGACATTACGGCAGTACAGGAAGGGGGGTTGGAAACTCCAGCTCTCCATTAGGCTTCCACTGATACCTCCCTGGATGGGAAGGGTAGGAGTGCCTTGCTATTACTCTACTGACACCATGGGTTCTGGGGGGTGAGGTCTTGTTACCACCCAGTGGGGAATGAAAGTCCTGACTCCGTACTTGTCCTTCTCTGACACCATCCTTGTGGTGCCTCATTATAGCCTGAGGAAAGTAGAAGTCTAGTTTCTCTACTTTATCTTTGCTGGTGGGGGCAGGGGGCACAGTGTTTTTTATGGTGTTTGGCTGGTAGAGCAGTTTTTATCTAAAAGTGTTGCCCCTTCCTTGTGTTCATATATGCATGGCCCTGTGTTCACAGACAATGGGGTGGTGAGGGCCTGGAGCAGGGGTGGGGGTGGGTTGGAGGGGTTCAATGGGAGCGGGGGAAAGGGGACATTTGTAATACTTTCAACAATAAATAATTATTAAAAAAATAAAAGTGTTGCTCCCTTTCTTGTTCTTTGGCTAGAGAGAGCAAACGTCTGTTGATGTCTTGTCTTTTGTGTTTTTGTTTTTGTGTGTGTGTGTGTGTGTGTGTGTGTGTTTTGCTTACTCATTGGCATTTCCTCATTTCTTGTTTCTTCAGCTCTAACTCTGGGATACGTGAGACAAAAGAAAGCCCAGGAACTCACTACTATGTTGTTTCTTGGGTCTGCAGATCCCTAACAGATCTGTCTTCTTTCTCTCTCTTTTTCAGAGGTTTTTTGTTTTTTTTTTCTTTTCTTTTCTTTTTTTTTTTTTCGGTTTGTTCTGCATTTTATTTTTTTTAAATGTAGTGTTTTTTTTTAATCTTTATTGTTGAAAGTATTACATATGTCCCCTTTTCCCAACATAGACTTCTCCCAGCCCGCTCTGCCCCCCACCCCAGGCCTTCACCACCCTATTGTCTGTGTCCCTGGGTTATGCATATATGCATACAAGTTCATTGGTTGATCTATTCCCACCCACCCACCCTCCCTGCCTTCCCTCTAAGGTTTGACAGTGTGTTTGATGCTTCTATGTCTCTGGATCTATTTTTGTTCATCAGTTTATGTTGTTCATTAGCAGAGTTTCTAATTGTATTTATTTATTTATTTATTTTAGAGGAAGGGAGAAAGAAAAACATTGATGTGAGAGAGATACATTGATCAATTGCCTCCAGCACATGCCCTGGCTGGGGGATTGAACCTGCATCCTGGGTATGTTCCCTGACCAGGAATCGAACCTACCATCTTTTGGTGTATAGGACGATGCTCTAACTAACTGAACCACACTGGTCAGGGCTAATGTTTGTTTTTTAATATATAATGTTCAAGAGTTTTGGTTGCACTTTGTGAGTGGAAGAAGTAGAAGTACCTCTACTCCATGTTCCTGGAAGCGGAAGTCCACTTGAAAACCTTTTAACAAGTATTTCCTAGCTCCCTGGAGTTTTACAGAATCACCTATCTTCTTGACACTGCTAATCAAATCATATTTTCTTAAATGCTTGCCATTTCCCGTGGGATTCCAGCCTTCTACCTGACTTGGGTCAGAGCTTACCTGTCCAATAGGAGACAAGAGGAAATGTGGACTTTTATATGTGGTAATGGGTGACTTGAAGCAGAGCCCCAAAGTTGTCAATTTGTTAAAATTAGAAACCCAACTGGATTTCTTTCAGGGTCTTCAGGCCTAGCTCTCTCTGTCTCTTCCAGGGAATACAGGAATCCGAGCAGTGTTTCTAATCATAAATGGCTTAAGCCAGGATGTGCAAGTTCATAACTTTGCCTCATTCCTCAAAGCTGCTGGTTCCTGCTGCTGGTCTGTGCATTACCATTTATGCATTAAGAGGCTCTCAAGTCTGGGCCTCATCTCCTCCCTTCCCCAGCTCTGGGATGTAGGAAGCACCCACCAGTTTTGTGTGTTAAGTGTCTGACTTCCAGAGAACAGTGACTTATCCAAAGCCACTTAGTTCCACACTAGAAGAGCCTCGTGACTCTGGCACCAATGTCATTTTTGAGGCTCTACCCTGTCTGGCCCCAAATCTCTGTATTTTTATCTACATCAGCAGTTCTCAGTGTGTAATCCACATGCCCCTGACAGTTCCTAAGACCCTTGTAGGTGGACTGAGAGGTCAAAATTATTTTCCTAATAACACTAGGATGCCATTTACCATCCTCACTGTGTTGATATTTGCACTGCTGGTGCAAAAGCAATGGTAAATCTGCTGGTGCCCTAGTGCAAATCAAGGGAGTGTCACCAAATTGTACAGCAGTTATTCTACTCTTTCATCACCACACAGTTGTGGTACAAAAATGCCAGTCTCACTTAGGAATATCCTGGGTGAAGCAGGAAAAATGATTAATTTCATTAAAGCTTGACCCTTGGGAACATGAAATGGGAAGTATGCATAGAATATGTCTGCTGCACACCAAACTATGATAGGTGTTAGAGGAAAAGTTTTTGTGCGATCATTTGAGTTGCGAGCTGAATTAGCCTCTGTTTTCATGAAATGCTATTTGTTTTACCCAAGGGAACGACTGACAGACAAATGAGGGTTATTCAGACTTGGGTGTTTGGCAGAATTTTCTCAAAAAGTGAACAAAGTAAGATTACTGCTTTAAGGAAAACAACTGGCAATTTTTGCTGCTAATGATAAAATTTGAGATTTCAAAGTGAAAATCAGAATTTTGGAAAACTTGTATTTGGTATCATGAGCTTGACAGCTTCCCAGGATGCAGAAACACTTCTAATGAGGTCAGTGGTGAGATTACAGATATGATTTTAAAAAATCTTACATAACAAAATGTGTAAACATTAGAAAGATCTATACAACTCAATGAGCCAATATTTCCCAAATGGCCAATGAATGATGTTATGAAAGCAAGCATAGGTAACAGATTCATTGAAGTGTCAGACAGAGAAAATGGATTTTAATGCACAGCAAGTGAAATTTATTGAGATGGCTTCAGATTCTTCATTGCAACTAATTTTTAAGATGCTATCATGGCCTGAATTGTGTCCCCTCTAAAATTCATGTGTTGTAGTCCTAACTCCCCAGTATCTCAGAATGTGACTGCATTTGGATATAAGGCCTTTAAAGAGGCGATGAAGGTAAAATGAGGTCATTTTAGGTGGGCCCTAATGGACTGATGTCCTTATAAGTAGAGGAAATTGGGACACACAAAGAGACACCAGGGATGCATGTGCCCAGAGGAAAGGCCATGTAAGGACACAGCAAGAAGACAGCCCACACAAACCAAGGAGAGAGGCCTCAGAAAAAAACCCAACCCTGCCAAAGCCTTGATCTTGGACTTCAAGGTTCCAAAACTGTGAGAAAATACACTTCTGTTATTAAAGCCATCCGGCCTGTGGCATTTTGTTATGGCATCTGTAGCAAACTAATACACTATCACTTATTGAGTTTGGGTGTAGTATTGAAGAAAAAAAATCTATAATTATCTGAAAAGGTTATTAACATACTGCTCTCTTTTCCAACCACATATCTCTGTGAGGCTGGAATTTCTCCATATGCATTAACCAATACATCATATAGCAATAGATGGAATGCAGAAACAGATGAGAATCCAGCTGCCCTCAATTAAGTCATTAAAGAGATTGGTAAAAATGTAAAACATTACTCTTCTCACTAATTTATTTTTGTTTTGTAAAATACAGTTATTTTTCATAAAATATGTTGTATATGGTACCATAGTGAGTTTATGATTGATATTTTAAATGAATTAATAAATATTAAAACCTCAGTTTTAATTTCTAACATGGTAAATATGCAAAGTATTCACATAAACAAAACTCTTTGTGGTTCTCAATCATTTTTAAGAATATAAAGGGTCCTGAGACAGAAAGTTTGAGAATAACTGATTGAGGTCAGTGTTTCCCAAACCTGGGTCAATTGAATATACTGTCAAGATGGTTAGTATCTGTCCTTTAATCGATCTCATGTTTTTTCTTTCTTAATAACTTGATTGATTAAAACTCAAACATTATTTTAAAAGGAAACTTTGTCACTACCATCAATGAAAAACCAATGCTACACACCACAAATAAAAGATGACTGCATCAAAGAAATGCAACAAGATGTCCTTCCATTTAGTGGATCTGATTGTCCCCTTAAGACCTTAGCTTGCTCTCTGCTCAGAGTTTAGACAATGTTTAGCGGGGATGAGGCTGTAATTACAGTTGCACTAGTTCCTTTTGCCTTGATGTGACCTGGAAGACTGAAAGAGAACCAAAAACAGACTAGTTTTCCTATCCGGTGATGGGCTGATCTTGCATACTACCTAATATCCTCCTGGGTACCATCAGAGACATATACCTCACACTTAGGGACACTCAGATTTAAAGGCACAGAGCCTGAAAGGTGGGGGAGCTGTTCCCTTCACAAACCCTGCCTCCTCAAAGGTGGGCACGGCAGAAGGTGCTACTTGTGCTCACAGGCCCAAGATCACTGACTGCTGCAGCTAAGCTTGAGAAACGGCATACTCTAGCTTAGTGGTCACCAACCTTTTGGACCTCATGGACCACCAGTGATCCACCGACCACCTGTTGGCGACCGCTGCTCTAGCTCAGGCAAGCCCATGAGATGTTCTTTGCTGCAACTCTCCTCAAAAATCTAATCAGTTTATGGCCTGCAGACACCTTAACTCAAGCTTGTGCATACTCCACTCTTGATTCAATCCCTCTTCCAAATATGTTTTCCCTCCCGTGTTCCTTTTCTAAGTAAATGGCACCATGGCCAGGAACGTTCCCATCAACATTGTTTGCAAGAGCTGAACCCTGGAAACAACCCACATGCCCATCAGCAGGAGACTGTGGTATCTTCATGCCAGGAAATATTATATAGCAACGAGAATGCATCAGCTCCAGCAGCAGCCACCACATGGATGAGTCTGAGAAACAATGTTGCCTGGAAGAAGCAAGTCTCAGAAGATTGCAAACTATGTAATGCTATTTCAAAGAACTAAAACAAAAGCAGAACTAAACTATAGGTAGTGTAAGCATACACCCACGAGATAAAAATGTTTAAGAAAAACGGCACATGGGAATTCTATGTGCTTTCTGCTCAGTTTTGCTGTGATCCTAAAACTGCTCTAAAATTACAGTCTATAGGGGGAAAAAAGCAAGGAAATGATAAACAGGATAATCGTTTCCTGTGGAAGAAGCAGAGGTTGAGATGGGACACTCATACTCTTAGGAATACGCAAAATAATTGCTATCATTCAGTTCTTGAGTTGGGTGGTAGGTCCATGATATACATTGTATTATCAAACTAACATCTATGCTACATAATTTCTTTTGCATGTGTCAAAATATGATATTAAAACATAATAAAAGAAAAAATGTGCAGTCTCTGAGCCAGTAAGTTTGCTTCTTATGAACATATTCTAATGGAAATAATTGGAAATGCAAACATTTTAGTCATAAAGATGTTCATCAGTGTTTTCCCTTTTAAATCATGTCAATAATTTGGACACAATCTTAATATCCAACCCTTAGGGGGTTAGTTCAGTAAATTACTGAGCAGCCACAAAATAGAAGATTATGCATCCATCAAAAATCATGTTTTCAAATAATATTGAATGACCCAGGAAAATTTCGTAATACCCTCAAGTGAAAAAAGCCACATACTTAATGGAAATAAAATAGGATCTCAATTTTCCTGACCCCAATAAGAAACCTATATTTATAGTATAAAAAAGGACATAATGTTGAAATATATAACATTGAAAGGTATCGTGTTCTCCAAATATCAACACTGGTGGAGTTAAGTTTTTTGATTCTTCTATTAAAAGTCTATATATATTCCCCATTTCTATAGTAAACACACATGTAAGAAAACATGCTAGCACATGGCACGTTAATATAAGAAGACCAGCTTGCCCATTTTCTGGTACCACCCTCAGAGCTCCCTCTTCTCAAATGATTACCCACCTGCCCCCTGAGGCTGGAGTTTAGTGCCTGATAGTTATCCATCAGCCTGACTCCACCAGGGGACTAGAGAGGGAAGGAAAGAGGCATCTGACAGCCCCTCAGCACACCCCCTTCTTCCCAGCCTTCAGTCTCTGGACTAAAACACCCCCTCAGGTTGCCCCCCTCACCCACCTCAGTCTGATCCTACACAGCACCTCTGTGCAGGGTCACCTACTGAAAACGGAGGAAAGGGCCAGGTCCCTGGGCTTTGCCTGGCTCTGCCCAGCCACCAGCCTCTCCACACAGCTAAGGCCACTCAGCTCCTCGCCTGGGGAGGGGGAGGCGGGGACACGGAGGGACAGAACCTTGGACAGCTCCACTCCAGTCCAGGACTTGGGGCCTGCTAGGGATTCCTCCTTCCTGAGGTCCCCACTTTCCCACCACTTCTCCTCTCCAGAGATAGAAATCAGCCTCCAAAGTCCCTCCACCATATCTGTATCCTCTCCCACTATGAAGCCACACCTGCCTATCAGATTGATGAGGAACGGCCTATTCACCTTACTGCCCCATTTTAAAAATGGGAGACAGACTCTTAGAGGTAAGACCACATATCTGAAGGTACACACCTAACGGTGGCCAAGCCAGACCGTGTGGCTCCCAAAGCCAGTAGGCTCTACTTCCCATGCTCCAGACCTGCTGCCCCCATCAGCAATCAAGGCTCAGTTTTGCTGAGCCATCTGCCACACACAAACTCAAGAGGCAGAAACATTGACTTGCAGCAGAAGGGAACATGCCTGCAGCCGGGAACTGAACAACAAGAGGCCTGTGTCCTCTCAGGCTTCCCTGGCTGGGCCGGTGTGTGGGGCAGAGGGGCTGGGGTAAGGCAAAGTTTTTGGTAGATGTGGGCGAGAGCTGTGGGTGGTGAGTCTGAGGGCAAAAGCTGACAACCACTGAAGATGGGTGGCTTTAGACAAGTCCTCTTCCCTCTCCAGGCCTCAGTTTCCCCCATTACAAGGGGTTGGAACATACAGTTTTCCCCCCAAACCTAACAAGGTCATATTCTATGGCTGCAGGTCTCTGGGGGTTGCCTTCCTGGTCCGTTGCGGTTGACAACAGCCGGTGGGAAAAGAAGAGAGGATTCATAGAGAGAAGAAATGGCTGGCCCAAGGTGACACCATTCCTAACAACAATATCAACGACAATGACAATAATACTCCCCCTGCCCATAAGACGTAGGCAATTTACATCTCCCAGATCTCTCCCATGCCCACCATCTCATTCACAGTCCCCATTTTACAGATGAGGAAACAGAATCAGAAAGGGAGAGTAGCTTAAGGCCACACAGCTGACCCATGACAGGGAGGTCAGATCCTTGTTCTTATGCATTTGTTTCATGAAACTTCTAAAAATATTGTCCCCCAGGGAGCTTGCAGGCAAGGACTATCTGGACACCTGTCCAGGGAAGGTGAAGTCCCTTGTAAGCAAAACCATCTTGTGCCAAAGGTGGGAGGGAATCCACATACAGGGAATTTCTGTTTAGACATATGCAGAACATGCTTCCTGTGCTACAAAGGTAATCGCTGGGCATCCCAGCTGCAGGGTTTGCCCAATGCCCTTCACATGTGTGACACCCACTTGAAGGAAGTTGGGAGGAGCACTGGATGAGGAGTCCAGTCTTGTCACTTCCCCCCTCAGCTGTGTGCCCTGGGCTATGTGCCCTCTCTGTAAAGTGAAGACGGTGGACAAGGCACCTCCCATGGTCCTCACCACTCTGAGCACTGCCCCGGTCATTACCAGAGATGAGCCTGCCATTTCTCATTCATCTTCTGTCAGCCAGAAAGGGTTATGAATGTTGGATGGCCAGGACCCTGCTGGCAATGCTCACTGCTGTACCCCAGCCCCTGGCACTGAGTAGAATCATATTGCTGCTTATAGATTGGTGACAAGGTTCTAAGGAGCAAATCCCAAGGGCATCTGTTTTTTTATCACACGGAGGAAAAAGGCCCCTTGAGTCTGCCAGTCACTGAATGTTTAATATGTGCAAGAGTTTGCACTCCAACTGGGTTAAGGAACCCACTTACTCCTCATAGTGATGCTAAGAGTTCAGAGATGCTGCTATTGCCCTGCCCATAATTCCACAGATCTAACTAACCACTTGGTGTGATTTCCCCCACAGCATCTGCACCTCTTTGCCTGAGGACCTTCTCTGGTGGGCAAGTTCTAGAGAAGTGACACCACTCCTCCCACTCCAGCACCCTCAGCCAATGACTGGTGGGAGGTGGTGCACCATATCACTACCCCAGCTCCTTTGCTCCTCAGGTGTGGACACTGTGAGCTATGGGTTCTCCAATGGCTCCCAGAGTCCCCAGCGTGATTGAGCCCCAGTTGCCCACAGTGGTAATTAACTTTCTTAAAAACATCTCCTTCTCTTTTATGTCTCACTTCCCCACTCCCTTATCAGCATTCCCGTGCCTCCCACATAAATTACTTGCACTTGAATTATTGTCCTGTGGTCTGCTTCTGGGAGAATGCAGCCTGAGAAAGGAAGGCACTAATGTTATTCCCATTTGATGGAAATGAAGCTGATGCTCGGAGAGAAGCGACTTTCCCAGGGTGACATGGAAAGTCCAGATCTGAGCCCAGGCCCAATTAAGCTTAGAGTTTTTGTTTTAATAATCACATATGCCAGGAAGAAAGAATTAAGAGTAAGACTGAGAGTCAATGGCCATGGAGGCACATTAACTCACTTCATTCATTCATTCAGGACTCTTTACTGAAATTAACTACTTGTCAAGCTTTGAGTTGGGTACAGGGAGCACGCTGTTTAAATGCTCTGGCTCTGGAATCTTAGGAACCTCAGCTCAAATCTAGGCTCTAACCATGTACCAGCTGTGTCATGTGGGTGAGTGATTCAACCTTTCCTTACCTCTGCTCTGCTATCTGTCAAATGGAGGACCATAGTAATACCTGCCTCACAGATTATTGTGAGGGTAAACAGACTTACATGAATAAATAAGTGGTCAATAAGGTAAACTATAAAATGATGGTGATATCAGTGCTGAAAACTGGGAAGTGATATGTGGCAGCAATATTATCATTTTTAGCATGTCTTATCACTTAGGCCAGTCCACAGTTATAATAAATACCTGTGAGTTGCATTGGAGTTTAAAGTTTGCAAATCCTTCTACTTTTCCTTTCTCCCTCCATCCTTTTTTTCCTTCTTTCTTCCCACCCACCCAACCCCTGGCCTCTGCTCCTTGCCAGACCCTGTATTGGGCACCAGGACACAGATATGACAAGACTCTGTCCCCAGGGAACTCTTGGAGCCTGTGGGAAATGGGGAGTTAGACAAGGGAACTAACTGTATAGCTCAGTGTGGTGAACAAAAGCCAACACAAGTGTAGGGGTGCATGAGGATGGGCAACTGACCTTGCCTGGTAATGTTATAATTGAGGGGAGGAAGCCACATAGCTCAGAGAGGTTAAGTCACCTGCTTAAGGCCACATACCAAGTTGGTCTGACTCTAAATCCTATATGATTTCTAATATCATGCTATGTGGTTACATTATGTTAAGAGCCCCAAGGAGTCCATAATAACAATGACTTGTATTGCACGACAGGTTGGGGACTCAGCACAAGTGAATGTTTTGTGGCTGGCTACCCATAGAGAACAGAGCTTCTGAAGTCTAGAAACTCAGAGGCAGAAACGCTGAATGAGCAACTGAAGAATTGTGAACAATGTGAAAACAATAAATATTTATCTCAAAGGGGAGCTGATAAGACATACTGACTTTTCTTCTGCGACTTAGAACCTAAGCAAATAGCAGAAATGGGACAAGACACTTTACTGAAGAATAAGGACCACATTGGAACTTAGAGCATTTTACGTTGCTGTAGTCTATTGTTTCTCTTTTCAGTCACTTCAAGATTAACTCAACTACAGAACAATATTTTAATTTTTTTCCTTTGCAGATCCTCATTCTATAGATCAGATTTTTTTTTTCGTTTTCAGAAGCATACCTTTCTCTATGTGGTTCTTTTTTCCTAAAAAAAAAAAAAAATCCAGTATAATCTGAGGTATAGGGCTCTTATCCCTTTCAGACGGACACATTCTCAACGGAGTGCTCCAATGAAAGTCTATAGAATACAGGTGCTGATATAAAAAAATTCATTTTACAGGCAGCCTGTCAAGACTTAACGTGTCCATTCCAGGAACCCAGGCTATCTGGGCACCAACATCACATACTCTTCTTCTTTTTTTTTTTTAAATATATTTTATTGATTTCTCACAGAGAGGAAGAGAGAGGGATAGAGAGTTAGAAACATCGATGAGAGAGAAATATCGATCAGCTGCCTCCTGCACACTCCCTACTGGGGATGTGCCTACAACCAAGGTACATGCCCTTGACCGGAATCGAACCTGGGACCTTTCAGTCCACAGGCCGACGCTCTATCCACTGAGCCAAACCGGTTTCGACAATCACATACTCTTCTGATTATGGAGAGGATCAGTGTCACCCCAAAATCTACAGAATTAATTTTAAATAGTTTTAAATGGTAGGAAACCTATTCTGGGTGAGGTCATGGTGCGGACGAAGGGGAAGCATTCGCAGTGACTCTGGGAGAGAAGGAAGCTGTCATGCACAGTGGCCAAGGCCTGACGCAGAGCAGATACCCCAACCAGCCCGGGCTGCTGGCAGGATGGGACTCAGCCTGCTGGTTCTTTGGCGGAAAGGTGCAGTCTGGCTTTTCTGGACTTGGGTCAAGCAAGTTTTAAGGCTTAGACAGGACTGAGGTGGGGGGAATGCATGTGGACCCTTTCTGCCCCATCCACTCTTGTTTATGGCTATCTCTCCCTGGCCTGGGCAAGACCGTGCAAGTGTTTCGTTAAGAGGACTCCAGCCACAGGCAGCCAACAAGCAAAATCCCCCGAATGACTATGCAGATATTTTATACTCCCTCTCTCCCGCAGCCTCCTGGAGCTCAGCCCTGATTCTTAATTAGCTCATAGGACAGAAATAGATTTTTTCTTATCAGAAATCGGAGTTCAAACTTCTACCCCAGCAGCAGGACATAAATGCTAACAATTACATTCATTTGAAAAAGAATAAAATGTATCAAATTTACCTGTTTTGTTCTGTCTCTGGTTCCAAAAGCTAACTAGGATGGCCAGTGGGGATAGTTTTGAGGGCTGGTGCAGAGAGCCAGGCTGGGAGTGTCCTAGTCCTGTGGCCTCAGGTGCGGCTTAGTTTCCCCACCTGTCAAATGTGGGCGCTAGCCTCTGCCTGGGCTGTTGAAAGCAGAGCATGAGGTCCGGGCTGGGCAAGCTCTCTAGGGCCCTCAGCAAACGGAAATTAAGAACATTAACATTGCTTTTGAACAATGTCAAAAGTTGCATAAGAAGGGTAGCTGTGCTTATCATGGGGCCTGGTTTTGGCTTTCTAGAGCAATCCTGCAACAGCATTTCTGCAGCCAGAGAGGGAACACCCTTCCCACGCCGGCCGCCACCTCAGAGCTGGGTGGTGACTCATAGCAAGGGGCGTGGGCAGGAAACCACTTAGGCATCACCATGGAACCTGACAGATTTGCCCCTGTCGAGCTGCTCTGTAAAGAAAAGGGGAAGGGGGGAGGGCTTCTCCTCCCTAAGGTGAATGGGGCATGGAGGGAACAGCTTTCATCAGCTGAACTCCCTCACTGTCAACGCCACTGGAAGCTAAGAGCCTAAAATGTGTGCTGGCACTGGCTCCTTGGGTGGGAGGAAAATCCCACCTTGTGGGTACTCCCTTCCCTCTCCCAGGTTCAAAGACTCCTCAAACACTGAACATCAGAAAAGTAGTATAGTCCCATCGACATTGAATACCAAGCCCTTTATGTGCTTCGCTCTATTTCATCCTCAGAACTACCTGTTCTCATGCCCATTTTACAGATGAAGAAACCGAGGCTGGAAGCAGGTCACACAGCTCCTGGAGGCAGAGCTGGAATTCCAATAAGATCTGTTTCTAGTGCTCTGAAATGTTTCAGGAGATCCCCAAAGTGGTGTCTCCGGGCACGTGAGAAGCAGGCAAATGTTCCAGAAATGCAACTGCTGGGGCACGACAGCTCACAGCAGAGGCGTTCAATTTTGGCAGCTGTTATTTTTTCATTTTCATTGATTTTCAGAGAGAGGTGAGGGAGAGGAAGAGAGAAAGAGAAACATCGATGGGAGAGTGGAACATCGATCCGCCACCCCCCACACATCCCCCACTAGGGATTGATTCCATAACTCGGGCATGTGCCCCAACTAGGAATGGAACCAGTGACCCTGTTGGTTCACGAGACAAGGCCCAACCAACTGAGCCACACTGCCAGGGCAGCTGCTAATTTTTTTTAAAGGACTTTGTATGTGTTGTCTCATTTATTTTTCATAATAGTTCTATGAAGCAGGTGATGACATTTCTTTTTCACAGGTGAGGAAATGGAGGTGAGTTGCTTCCTTGCCACTCGCTGTCTTAACCCACCGCCCTCAATGACCTCTGGCCTCCAGCTCCTCATCTGAGCAATGGGGATATGTGAAAATCATGGATGTCAGGGTTAAATAAGGTAACAGAAGGGAAATGCTTTAGAAACTGCAAAATGCCACTCGAATATTAAGGAGTATTATTATTTACTAAAATAGCTTAGTGGGGAGAATGCAAGTGAGGCTGAGAATTTCAAGGTCCTGGATTCAATTCTAGAGTTCTGCGGAGTGCTTAAGTGGTATTCTTCCCTGGCCTGGAAGCTCCCCAGAGCAGGCACCATGTCTGGTTTTCCTCAGTTTCCCAAGCTCACAGCATGACACAGAAAGAGTCCCAGGATTAGTTCAGCTCAGGGGAAGAGACTGGAGGGGAAGGAAAATAGAATCACGGGCTGGGAATGACCTTAGGGTTAGCAGAAAATGGATCTTCCAATTTGGGGACACTTTTGAGAATGAAAAGGATACTTTAAATAATCATGATAAGCTGGGATTGTTCCAGGCCAAACAGGATGCATGGGCACCCTCTTTGTTGATCATTTAGTTTGATCCCCATATTGTGGGGGAAACTGAGTCCCAGGAGAGGAACAGCTCCCTGCTCCCTCCCGGGCCTGCTCTTACAAGAGCCAGAACAGCAGCTACTAGTGGGTGGAACTTGCTTTTGAGGGCCTGTGGCTCTCTGGAAGGAACTGGGCGTTATCCATAAAACCCAAAGTTTCTGTTGGGTAAATATCAACACTTCTGGGCTGGTTACTAAGGGCCTGAGTGGTTGCTAAGAGGCCGTATGACCTCATGAGGGGCTATTGTTCAGCGCTCAATAGGCATCCTTGAGTGACATTCCCCAACTCCTAAATCCCAGGGCCCCCTGGGGTTCTGTGAAAAGAAGACAGATTATAACAAGCAGGAGCAGTTGACAGACCCACATTTGTTTTCTCAGGGTCGGGTGTGGGGGTGGGGGTGCAGCCTTTCAGGGCAAAGCATACGAAGGCTTGAGTACCTAGTGAGAGCCATCAGCTGATGCTACCAGCCACTGAAACACCCCGGAAATATAGACTGAACCCCGTGCACAGTGCCTGACTCTCTGCAATCCACCTGAACATATATCATCACAGTTTGCTGTATGGGGTGGGGGTCATAATGATCACCCCCATTTCCAAACATAGAAGCTGAAGTCCAAAGACAAGAAGCAGCTTGCCCAAAGTCTCCCCCAAATGTCTTGTTTTTCAGGTGGAACAATGGCCACCCAAAGACATCCATGGTCTAAACCCTGGAACCTGTGACTATGTTGGGTTACAAAGGGGAATGAAGGTTGCAGATGGAATTAAGGTTGCTCATGAGCTGACCTTGAGATAGGAGATGATGTGGGATGATCTGGGTGGGTTCAATGTAATCACAAGGGTCCTGCAAAGTGGAAGAGGAAGGCAGAGAAGTCAGCATGCCGTGTGAGAAAACCAGGCCGGCCTGACGACGAAGGAAGGGCCTATGAGGAACATGGCCACCTCTAGAAGCTGGGAAAAGTAAGGAGTCATCTTCCATGAGAGCCTCCAGAAGGAACGCAGCCCTGCCGTGATGTCAGCCCAGAAAACCTGCAGCAGACTTCTGACCTATAGAAACGTTAGCTGGTAAATTTTAAGCAACTCAGTTTGTGGTAACTCGTCAGAGCAGCGATAGGAAGCACACCAAGCTTCGAAATCTGCACCGTCTGAGCCAGAAGAGGGGCCTGGGAGACATTTAACTCCCTGGAGTTAAGAAAACAGGAGGCTGGGAGAAATCAAGTGATTTGTTCAGGGTCACAAAGCAAGTGGCACAGACAGCTGAGACCTCCGGGTGTGGGTCGGATCTCCTGCAGGCCACCAAGACTGTCCACTATCTTATAGGCCATTTCTCTGCTGATTCTCAACAGCCAGCCTGATCAGGACCTGGGCCCCAAACCCCAGCTCCTCTGTGTCTGTTGGCCAGAGGCAGATAGAAGGCACTCTTTTCCTATGTCCTCCCCACCAAACACAGGTGGTCTGGAGCCAGAACTCGCAGTGCATGGCCTTTGAGCCTCAGTTTCTTCATTTGAAAGCGGGCACATCACCTTCCACATCAAATGGTGAGGATATAATGTGAGAGGATAAAGGGAAGCCTGTGGCACCACATCGGGCACCCAGTGGGTGCTCAATGCCTGCTCCTCCCTTTCTCTCAGTGAGGTCCAGGCCCTGCCCTGGTTCTCCCAAGGCTGCTGACTCTAACACCTCAGCTTCCTTCGGAATTTGAAGGCCCCATCCCCAAAAGGTGCTACCTCTGCCTGACACACACAGGCACTAAATGAATGCTTGTGGAATGGACTCAGGATTGACACCTGAGTGCTCCTCTGCCTCCTCTTAGCCTGGAAGGCTCCTATGTATCCATCAAGGTCCAGCTCAAATGCCCTCTCCTCCAGGCAGCCTTTCCTGACCCAAAGGTCATGCTCTTCTCTTTGTGCTGGGCTTCTGGCTTCTCGGTGGTGCCCTGATTTTTGTGTTTAGGGACTAAGCCATGGAGGCAGACCTACCTGGCCTCCAATCCTGGCCGTGCCTGCATGATTCTGGGCCAGTTCCACCCCTTCTCTGAGCTTCATTTCCTCTGTTCAGTGGGAACAGTGACAGGACCTCCATCGTGGGGCTGGGTGAGGAGCACATGGGGAGGGTTTAGTGCAGTGATGGCGCAGAGTGGCATGCAGCAAGTGGCACTTGGTTTCATTAGAATGGTTAGCATCTTAGATGCCACGTAGTGCAAAACCAAGGTCTCCAGGGCATCTCTGAGACAGAACTCAGATCTTAGAACTCAGATCTTTATCAAGTGCCTACTATGTGCCAGGCTTTCCTCTAGCTTTGGGAGGACAGAGGGAACAAGGTCCCTGTCCCCAACAGCTGACTTTCTAGCGTCAGGGGGGACAGACGCTGAACAATCTACACAAATAAAAAAAAAAAGGATGTATCAGGAAGGGATCTCGCCGATGAAGCTAAAAAGGCAGGGCAAAGGGCAGGGAGTAACAGGAGAGCCTCTATTTTGGATAAGAGGGCAGAGAAGGCCTCTTTGAGGAGGTGGTATTTAAGCCCTGACTGAAGAGAGGGATGGAATGAACCACACAGAAATGTGGGAAAAAGCATTTCTGGGGAGGAAACTGAAAGGGCAAAATCTCTGAAGAGGGGAGTGTGCTTGGCAGGTTTGAGGAACAGAGGGAGGCCACCTAGTGTGTACTCAGAAGACATATGCAGGACTGAAATGTTATTATATCATTTATACTATTTTATAGGTAATATTTAGTTATGCCTATTTATTATTTCTTATTCATAGGAAACTCATATTCATTGATCCTCTTCATGTACTGTGTCACTGAATGCTCACAGTCATCCTCTGGGGTAGGCACAATTGTCCCTATTTTGCAGATGAGCAAAACTAAAGCTCAGAGAGGTAAAGGGCTTTGCCCAAGGTCACACAGCAGTTCGGTAGCTAAGTCAGGATTTAAACCCAGGACTGTGATATTTCAGTTCTTGCTTTTCCTCCTGGCATACCAGACTGGGGTGGTATTCTCACCCCAGGATTCCTGCTCTTCCACCATTAGTCACTCCTGGCTCCAGGGGTGACTTCTCTCCTTCCCTCCCTGGCTGGGTATTTATTATTGACTAGAGGTCTGGTGCATGAAAATTCATGCACTGGAAGGGGGTGGTCCCTCAGCCCGGCCTGCCCCCTCTCACAGTCCAGGAGCCCTTAGGGGCGGGAGGCGACCCAGCGATCAGGGGAAGGCAACACCCCATCACAACTCTGCTGCTGCCACTGCTGGCAGCTTAAGCCTTGGCCGGCCCTGGTTACCTGAGCCTCGGGTAGCCCTGGGTGGCTGGGCAGCCGCCATCCGAGGCTTGCCTGTGCCTCAGGCTGGCCCTGGGCAGCTGGGGGGCTGAGGGGACTGGGGGTCTCCAGAGGCAGGTGCACGGAGTGGCTGGGCCCACCTAGAGGCAGGCCTGGCCTTGCCGCATGCCTGCCACCCCAGCGGGGCTGAGGGGACTGGGCGCCACCATCTTGTGGCTGTGGGTGCCGTCATCTTTGAGGGTGGGGCAGTCAATTAGCATATTCCCTCCTTACTGGCTGTGGGCGCCTTCATCTGTGCGATGGTGTGAGGGTCAATTAGCATATTCCCTCTTTATTAGAAAGGATATCTGTGGCTTCCTGGGCTGGGCTCTGTTCTGAGACACAGAGATGCACATGGGATGTAGGCCCTCTGTGGTCACTGTAGGCTCTGGAAGGCAGTTCCAGTTCATGGCCCCTGGGATGTTGCCTGCCTGCTGAGGAGGTAAATGAAGATGCTGGAGGGCAGGCAGATGCCTGGGAAATGTGAGCCTTTAAGGACTTATGAAAAGCATGTCAGATCGTTTCAAGACTCTCACTGCCTCTGCAGCATCTGGGCTGCCTGGACGAGGCGGGATTCCCAGGGCAGTTGTGCTCAGCAGTGAAATGGAAGGAGGCAGGAGAACCTTTCAGTAGGAGAGTAATGGAGAGAGTGATCTAGGGGAGGCCTGCAGGAGAGACCAGGCTGCATTGGGGTGCAGGGGACAGATTCCCAGAGGACAGGGCACTGGTGCTGGCCCCCTGGGGAAGAAGGAGAAATGGACTGCAAGGCAGTCACGGAGGGCTGTGAACAAGATAGGGAGAGTGCTCAGAAATGGCTAGAATGGACTTTGTACCAGATGGTAATGTTCTATATAATTATTCTGTTTTTATCCTTCCCCCATCATCATCTCAGTAAGTGGCAGAGAAGGGATTTGAACTCAGATCTGTGTGAGTCTGAGGCCTATGCTGTTTCTATGTCATTCTTCTGGGAACTAGAAGGTGGGCCATCATGGTGGCAGGACCAATGTAATTGGGAGGAAGTGGGACCAGAAGGGCCAGTAGTGGGGTCAGGTATGCCCCAAAGCTGGGGGTGGGGCAGGGCTGTATCCTGGCTGAATATGGTACTAGGAAGGCACTGTGGCAAGGAAATAATACAGGGACATTTCCCCCATATGCAATACTGGGCAAAACTGGGAAGGAAGAACAGGATCCTAGTAAGTAGAGGATGCCTAAGTGGTAAAGCCAGCACAGGCGGGGCTGAAAGACAGAGAGAAGAGAGAATAAGTTCTGATTATTGTTCCAGTCCCTGGATCCAGCTGTACCTGAAGCCTGTTACCCCAGGACTTTTCAGTTACTCAAGCCAATCCATTCCTTTTGGGTGTAAGCCAGTTTGAGTCACTTTCAACAGAAAGATTCTTAATTTACATAGCTTTCTTGGAACCAAAAGGGAAAATGGCACTCAGAAGAAAAAAACAGGAGAAAGATAGGTGGAGGAGAGGAGAACTTGTGTTTAATGGGTATAGAGTTTCAGTTTTGCAAGATGAAAAAGCTCTATAGATTTGTTGCACAGCAATGTGAATATAATGAACACTACTGAAACATTCACTTTAAAATAGTTAAGATGGTAAATTTAAAAAACCCCAGTGTGCTAAAAAATAAAAATGGGTGAGGGAAGACATTAGAAGAGAAGAAGGGGAGGACAGGAAGGCAGGAGAGATGAGGGGAAGAGAGGAGAGGAGTGGAAGGAGGAGAGTAACAGACGGTGGCCTTGTAGCCTCCAGGAGGGAGGCCAGCTGCTCCTGTCACCTACTCTGCTATTTTTACACCTCATGGCTCTCAAGGTAACTTCACACCTGGTGTCCCTGCCCTTCAAACACTAATTTGTTTTCCAGCATTTCAGAAATGCTTTTCTTCCCTGAGAAACACTGCCTGCTTCTCAAAGTTCCTTATTTTTTGAAATGCAAGTATCACTGGGTAGATAAGAAGCTCAACAATAGTAACCATTGATAGGGGTGATGTTTCTGTTTACAAAGCACTTTCACAATTTGTGACTTACTAAGGCCTCTCAAAACCTAGTGAGGCAGACATGGAAGTTATCAGCCCATTTTAGAGATGAGCAAACCCAGGGCACAGACAGACATGCTCAAGGTTGCCAGCCTGTGATGCTGGGGTTTGCATCCAGGTGGCCTGATTTCTAATCCTGCTGAGAAGACCTGGGGGTGGGCTGGGTAGGAGGGAGCTTGGAGATAATTCTCAGAGCTTGTTGGCTTCTCGAGATTTATCCTGGGCTTGATTTGAAAGAAACTTCAAGGAGGTACAAGGCCCACAAATGCCATCTCTGCATGTCTCCTCATGGGGAGCTCAGGACGAAGCCTGGGTATTCCATTTCTAAAGCAAAATGGTTTAAAGATGCAGCAGGCAGTTTGAAGGCTGGGAATTGCCTAACACTCCTGCTTTCAAGTGTCCATGCTGAGCGATTTGCTTTCCATTTTGGGAGGAGTAAAGTTGCTCTGATTTAAGGAGCTGCTGAGATGGATGCTGCTGGCCTCTTTCAGCCTTTGATCATGGTGCATTTAACTCTGACTTCCCAAACCTGAACAGCTGGACCAGGCCCTTTCAAATCTAGAAGAAAATTAAATTTTCACAAAAAGAAGTAGAAACTCCGGGGATAATAAGATGGGAACAACTCAAAGGCAGCAGCTGGGCTTCTGAACAAACCAGGGGAAACCACTGTGTCGTGGACGCCCTTTATAACGAGGTGTCACGGGTGGGCCAGGATGGGGAACCCTTGGGAGTGGGAACTCTGCAGTGGGAATGCTCCAAGCTTCTGACAAAGGCCATGGAGAGCCAAGACATGCCCTCCTAGGAGGCATGGCGCTCAGCAGGTGTTCAAGAGAGGAGCTGACAACCTGTGGTGTCTCACTGAGGCTCTCTAATGTGTTGAAAAACCAAAGAAACCTCCTCATGGCTGGCCCCTCTTCTGAGTGCCAGGCCTTGACAACTGAAAAGCACCTCAAATGTCTCCTGGCCCCAACTGAGTCCTATCCTTCTCTCCAGCCTGCTCCTCCTCCAGTCTTCCCATCTCAGGATATGGCTTCTTCAGCCAGTCAACCAGTTGTCTGCCATCCATCACCCACTCACGACCAGCCCACCACCCAATCTGGTAGCTTCCACACCCAGTACCTCTTACACCCTGTTCCCTACACTGTCATCAATCTCATAAGTCCAACCTCTTTGCTAACCTGCACGAATGCAGAACTTTCCACTGGGACTCCTAGCTCCCACTCTTGCCCCCAGTAATCCATTTTCCAACAGAGAGGTCTTCTGGAAGCTGAATCCTATCACATGAAGTTTCAGTCCTTTGATGGCTCTCCGGCAATCAGGATGAAGTCCAAACGCCACACACATCCTGCAAGCCCCTCTCCACCCACCCTCCTCCCAGCACCATCTCCTGCTCTCTAGGCTCCAGCACACTGGCCTTCAGAGTTCCCAGTGCATAAGACCCCTTCCTACCTCAGGGCCTCTACCCGGACCACGTGTGCACTTATTTCTTCCTGGCATATCCTTTTGATCAGCCAGGTCACCGCTGCAGAATGGTCTTCTCTTACCCTCAAATCAGAAGCCATTGCTGCTGGGCTTGCATAGCTTTATGCACATGTCTCTCGTAGCAATTACCTGGGATGGAAACTGTGCAGTTATCTGCACGATGATTTGTTTGATACTTGTCACTCCCACGAGGCTTAGAGCTCATGAGAGCAGAGGACACTTGTACTGTCTAAACTCATACTCTGAGGCTAACACTGTACCCAGTCCATAGTCAGTGCTCAACTGATCGTCTGAGTGAATGACAGGGAAGTCAGCTGGTCTATGAATGCCCTGCCAGAGAGGCATATGGCAGCACCTGCCTTTCACGGCACATATGCTAAGTACTGTATTTCTTCATAGTGATGAACTCTCCATGTGTCCCCTGACATTTAAATACCGTATTTTCCGGCATGTAAGACGACTGGGCGTATAGAAGATTTTCCTGGGTTAAAAAGTCATCTTATACACTGGAAAATACAGTAAGCAAATATCTGCAATGTGTGGCACATGGATCAGAATATGTCAGCTATATTATTATTATCCTTATTTTACAGATGAGAAGGCTGAGGCTCAGAGAGGTAAAGCGACTTGCCCAAGGTCACATAGCTAGCAAGAGGCAGAGCCATAATTCTGAACACTTTCTGACTTTAAAGTTGCTGCATTTAACTGCTAGGCTATCCTAAACCTGCAAGTCACCTCATACAAAAGCTGCGTCCCTTGTTCATTTCTAGAACATGCTGCTGTGAGGGTCTCAATAAGACAACATCAGAGCCGGGTGTTGGGTGGGGCTCACCACTACATAAATAGTCGTGGTGCTACACTGTAGGAGGAACTGTGCTACTCTTAGTGCTGTGGGGACAAAAGTCTTTCTGAAAGAGATGATTTGAGCTGCATCTTGAGAGGCTTACTGGGGGCCAGAACCAATGACAGGGTGTTCCAGACTGGAGGGGTAGCAGGAGCAGAGGCATGATGGGAATAGCGAGTAGAGTGGCATGGCTGAAGAGTGAGGCATGCATCTGTGTGTCGGTGGGAGGGTGAGCTGCTATTCTCAGTATCATATCTAGTATGAGCTCATGATGAACTCTTGCTATGGTGGGCATTTTGCCTCATTTTTCCTTTTCAGTCTCTAGGATCTCTCCCACTGGGCATTGGGGGTGTAGTGAATACTCAGCAGGCAACAATGGCTGGATGTCTGATTCCCTGAATCACTTCTTGCCTTGCCCTCTCCTCCCACCAGCTCTTCTCCATCTCTAGTCCCTAATCTCTTCTCAGGACCCTTAGCCCATCTGATCTCTGTCTTTTCTCTTTGGAAAGACTCTGGAAGGTCATTGAATTGATAGAAGTGCTAGGTAAGTATTCAAGAATCAGTCAAACATGTGGGTACTCGGATACTCATTGTAACACTTTATGATAGAAAAAAACTGGAAACAATATAAATACCCATAAATGGGGATTAATTAAATAAATTATGTAATACCCACCCATGTATTCTATAACGAATATGATTGTTTTTACATTGGGTATTGTTACAATTATATATGTATCCACAAGTAATCTGGTTTCCCTCTGATTTGGCTTCTAGGAAACTCAAAACCAAATACAAAGCCTACAGGCTGTGAACTAACCTTCCCATGGTTCCATCTTATTTTTCTACCATTGTTTTTTTATTCCCTAGCTCATTTCTCTTTAATCTTATTGTATATATAGGCTCATACATCCTTTTAAAAAATTTCTTAAAGTATAAGCACCTTATATTGAGTATTGACTATGGCTCAACAACTGAGCTAAGAACTTTGCATATATTATTTCATCCAATTCTTACATCAACCTATGAGGAAGATACTCTCATCACCACTTAACAGATGGAGACACTGAAGCCAGAGAGGTTAAGCAACGTTTAAAAGGTCAACTGCTCAGCAGTTGGACCAGGACTAAGGCCAGTTTTGCCTGACTCCAGAACCTGAAGTCCTAACCACTATTCCATACTACCTCCTGACAGGTAAATAAACCAGTTAAGCCATCATAGAACCGATTGTGTGGCCAAGATCTTATGTAGCTTTCCTCCTCTTATTATCACAGATGAGATAACCAGGCATTGCTGGTTAAACTTGTCAAAGTCAGAGAACCATAACCTCCTTGAATGTGGGTGACCCCCAGGTTGCCCCTGAAAGGTTATAGGAAATCCTCCAATCATTGCGTTTCAGGCTGTCTGGGACCTCAGAGGACATCCAGAGCAACTCCTCCCTATATGCAGTGGATTTCTGAGCCCTGACAAGCAATTGCCAGGCTTTTCTACTTGCATATCTTTTGTGAAAGGGACCTCACCACCTACCAAGGCAGTTTCTCACATTGGTTGTCCCAGACTGTTGGAAATCACTTCTTCCCACTGAAATTTGCCTCACTGTAACTAGATATCATTAATAACAATGAACAAGAAAACCAGGCCATTGTGTTAGCCCCCTTGCTATGACTAATTCATTTAATCCCTGTAAACAATTCTCCAGGGGCAGTATTAACATCCTCATTTTGCAGAAGAGGAAACTGAAGCTCAGAGAGGTTAAGCAACTTGTTCAAGGATATATAGCTCCTAAGTAGTAGAGCCAAGTTGAGAACCAAGTCTGCTTATACTTTCACTTCCACCTGTGGAGCCCAGTTCCACCATCCAGGAAACACAGCAAACAAGCCCACACTTCTGACCAAGGTAGCTCTTCAGATATTTGGAGATTGATCTCTTGTCTCCTGGACATAGGAGCTATGGTGAGGCAGGGCATGCATGGGTGGAAGGGGAAGAGTAGTAGCGATGGTAAATGATATCAGCTGGTGTCCACACACATACAACTTCTACATGGAGTGTGTTTCCATAGTGCTGTCACTGCAGAAACTTCCCCTAACTCTGGTGAGAAGTAAGTGTCAAGGATGCAGCCAGATCTCCATTCTGGGTCTAGCCTTGGCTCCGATGCTTGGAATTTTGACCGGGGCAGCTAAGGCCATGTGGATCTGTCCATTGGGAACAGATTCATGCTAACCAAACTCTTGGGGACTGATTAACAACAGCCACAGGGTGGCAGCAACTTTCTGCTGTTGCTAATCCCTGGTTTGCCTCCCTGTCCTTTATGTGGCTTCTATTCTATTACCATGCCACCAATTCCCTGCATTAAATTCCCTCTGTCTGAAGTACCTGGAGTGGTTTCTGTTGTCCCAGTTGGCTTCCTGCACCTCCATGTTTACATCTGAGTTAAGTTGGCTCCACAGGTGGGCTGTTAGACCAGCAGCCCCTCTTCCCTTCCTCCCCAAAGGGGGAGGGGGGGCATGTGTCTTGCCAAAATCCCTCTGCCTTCATCTACATCCTGGCTCCAGGTTGACCTTGTTTCCCTCTTCTCCTATGACATTCCCTCACCCAACCCTGCCTTACCCAGATTCTGGCATGAAAGACTTTCCATTTTGAAACTGCCTCTAGATATGTCTGATCTCTTTCGCCACATCCTGATTTTGTGACCATACCTCACCGTTCTGGGAGCACCTTACTGTTCCTTTGTGTGCTTCCACCTCATGCCAGTCCTGTGCCAGATACTCCATGAACAGCATCTCATTTTGTCCTGGTAATAACTCTGTACCCCAACAATTCCAAGATATGATAGATTTTCTGTTGTCTTCCCAAAGGTGTTTACCTCAGGGTAAGTGAGATCTGGTTGGGCACATGGTTGCTCAGATAGGCTATACTTCTTAGCCTCCCCTGAAGCTAGGTGTAGCCATGTGACCAAATCCTCATCAAGTGGCATATGAATAGAACAAATGTGTGTTACTTCTAGACTTTGCCTTAAAACATTTGTGTGTGTGTTCTCCATCTAGTTCCCCTCCCTGTGAGCTGGAATGTGATATGCTTTGGATCCAACTTCTGTCGTGCTGATGAGAGCAACATCCTAAGTGGAAGAGCAATGAAGTGAAGGGACCCTGAGTGACATTGTGGAGCAGAGCACCTATGTCAGGCTAGAGCGGCCAAGTGTTATCCTAGAAAAAGACTTCTACCTTGGTTAAGCCACAGTATTTTGAGGTCTCCTTGTTATAGCAGCCTAGCCTTTGTTGCCCTAACTAACACATTTGATGCAGGAGGCAAGGCTCAAGAAGGGGAAGTGACTATGTTCGTCACACAGATCTCTGTGATTTCTGCTGTTCCTTATCTCTCACATGGGCTTAATCACCAGGTTCTGACAGCTCAAATTCTAGAAGTCTCTTGAACCCATTCTTGCTTCTTTGCCTTCTCAGTCATATCTCTGGCTGACTTGTTGACTGTTACTACAACAGTTTCCTGATGAGTGGGCTCCTTTAAAACCTGCCACTACATTGCTGGGTGACTTGTCTTTCTAAACTCAGAAGTGATTATGTGATAACCAGGCTTAAACAAACCCTTTGCCAGCTCCCTGGTTGCCTGAGGACGAGGTCCAGGCTCCTGTGTCACAATTGACCCCTCATATTTTCCAGTCTTCAGCCAGTGGAGTAGTAATGAGTCAAACAAATCCAGGTTCAAAGTTTGGTTTCACCTGTTCCTGACTGGTGACTTGGGCAAGTGATTTAATCGAATGTAATGCAGTAATTAAAGGAATGGGTTCCAAATTCTACTATCTGTGTGACCTTGGGCAAGTGAATAAACCTTTCTGTGCTTCTCCTCCCACCTTTCCTCATTTCATTCATCCATGCCTCTACCTAACCACCCACTCATCTATTTCTCTACCCACCCACCTCCCCATCTGTCCATCCACCCATCCATCTGTGTCTGCCCACCTATGTATCTATCCACCCATCAGTCCGTCTGTTCACCACCAGCCTGTCTGTGAACCAATCCAACCCATCAGTTCACTCATTTGTCCACCTACTCTTGTATCAATCCACCTACTTGGCCACTCATCTGTCTAGTCACCTACTATGTCCATCCATCTCCTCAATGCTTTGTGCACCCACCTGTCCTTGCATCCTTCCGTTCACTTTCCTGTCTGTCCACCCAAATGGCCATCACCCATTTCCTGTCAACACCCACTATTTACCCACTAGTCTAGTGAGGGAATAGACTTCAGAGGCCTGGGGTAAGAGTTAATGCTCTGAAGTTCCAGCAATTAGGGACAGGGCAGCCCTGTATGACCCAATACTCCTTTGATTACCCTGAAAGCAAACACACAGGTAATGTAACCTACCAATACACATAATTTTAAAAAGGTGTATAATGCCTCAACTGTAATATAGAGGAGAAATAAAAGGAAAGTCATCTGTAGCAACACAAGGTTCATTTCCACGTCTCAATGCCTGGGTGTGATGACACTAGAAGACGTAATGAGGCAGTCAGATGATGGATCCCAGTTGGGATGAACTGGTTTGGATGAAAGAGGAGACAATATTCAACTGAGTATTGTCAACTCTCTCTCTCTCTCTCTCTCTCTCTTTTTTTTTTTTTACATTTGACATTTTGAAGTGAGGGCTAAATAAATATATTCACAGATATACATTGAATCACTGGAAAGGTGACAGCCACTAACACAGACAGGGCTGTTATTTGCATATCAACTACCACAGATGCTGCTGCTGGTTCAGAGTTTTAAAATGGGAACAGTTCTTGGTGAAGTTCTGAACACAATGAGTACGGTTTTCCTTCAATATACTTGGTAGTTGTACTCCTGGAAATTCCAGCATATGTTACTGTGTTAATATGTAGCAGAGTTGGGTTCTGAGCATAGATACAAACCAACAGAATTTTCACTGATATCAACAACCAATGAAACATTTGACTCTGGCCAGACTCAGGACAGGTCCTGGATGTGTACTACAGGACCTGTAGCACCCCTGGTCCTTGCTCACAAGTGACAGCAGTCCACAACAGCGATTTTCAACCTTTTTCATCTCATGGCACACATAAACTAATTACTAAAATTCTGCGGCACACCAAAAATATATATTTTTTGCAATCTGATAAAAAAAAATATAGGTATAATTTTGATTCATCCACACCAGATGGCTACTGTTGTGTTGGCTGTTGTCATTTTTTAATTTGACAATCTAAGGGAGAAGAGGTCAGTGCCCCTGACTAGTCAGGTATTGCATGTTTTAAAAAATGTTGTGGCACACCAGTTAAAAATCACTAGTCTACAGCCATCGTGACAACCTGTATTGCCCCCCCTTCCCACCACTGACAGTCAGACTGGGCCCCCTCCTTTCAGAATGGATTCTTCTGATGCCAGTCTCTCCTCCCAGCCAGAGTGTGACAGGGGCCAGGTGTCCAAGGTATCCTATCTAATAAAAGAGTAATATGCATATTGACCATCACTCCAACACACAAAGATGGCTGCCCCTATGTGGTCAAAGATGGCTGCCCCATGTGGACACAAGATGGCCACCACAAGATGGCCAGCAGGGGAGGGCAGTTGGGGGGTGATCAAGCCTGCAGGGGAGGGCAGTTAGGGGTGACCAGGCCGGTAGAGGAGGAAAGTTGGGGGCAACCAGGCCTGCAGGGAAGGGCAGTTGGGGGGGACCCAGGCCTGCAGGCGAGAGCAGTTGGGGGGGACCAGGCCTGCACGGGAGGGCAGTTAGGGGTGACCAAGCCTGCAGGGGAGGGCAGTTAGGGGCAATCAGGCTGGCAGGGAGCAGTTAGGCATCAATCAGGCTGGCAGGGGAGTGGTTAGGGGGTGATCAGGCTGGCAGGCAGAAGCAGTTATGGGCAATCAGGAAGGCAGGCAGGTGAGGGTTTGGGAGCCAGCAGTCCTGGGTTGTGAGAGGGATGTCGACTGCCCGGTAGGATCGGGCCTAAACGGGCAGTCGGACATCCCTCGAGGGGTCCCAGATTGGAAAGGGTGCAGGCTGGGCTGAGGGACACCCCCTGCCCCGTGCACAAATTTCATGCACGGGGCCGCTAGTATTTTATAAACTTACAAGACGTCCTTTTAGCCCTAGCTAGTCAAAACCTAATTGAAGGACAAAATGCCTATTTGGAATTTAGGGGCTACGTGATTCAGCAATAGTAGATTTGCAACCAGAAGTGCCAAAACCAAAGTCTCAGCTGGGTGACTTCAGGAAAGTCTATTGATCTCTCTGAGCTTTAACTTTAGGAATCACCACAATGGGAATATTTCCTGTGTAAGGAGGAGGCCAAATCAAACCTGAATTGACTAATGCTGATTTTGTTCACGCTGACAGGAGAGGCATGATGGGAAGAAGACCAGGAAGCCACCATTATGGCTTTGTCATCTGAGGGTTATGGCCTTGGGCAAGATGCATGATTTCTCTGAGTCTCAGTTTCCCCATCTGTAAAATGGATACCAAAGGTTGCTTCACAAGATAATTGTGTGAAATTTTCATGAGAAAATTCATGCCAAGTGCTTCTCAGAGGTGCTTCAGCCAGAGCATAAGTGTTAGTTAGATTATTGTGATTATTTCTATTGATTGTTACTATGAACACTAGAGGTCCAGTGCATGAAATCTTCAGCCCGGCCTGTGCCCTCTCACAGTCGGGGAGCCCCGCAATCGATCACCCCACAGAGGGAGGGCCTGCCCAGGAGGGCCCGCCCACCCGCCGCAGCCCGCTGGTCAGTGGCCTGGGCCTTCCTCTTTGGGGTGATTGTGGAGCCCCCGATTGATTGATTGGCCTGCCAGCTGGTGGCCTGGGCCTCCCTCTGCAGGGCGATCATGGGGCGATGGCCAGGCCCCCCACCAATCGCATCGCACCTGCCTTGGCTGGCCTGGCGCCAGTGGGTGTCATAGTGTGGTCGTCCCGATGGTTGTCTGGGTGGTGGTTCTGCTGTGCTGTTTGGCTGTTCAGTCAATTTGCATATTACGCTTTTATTATTATAGATAAGGATTCTGTGGTAGCCTTGGGGAATGGGATATCGTGATAGAAAACAATGACTAGACTTGGAACTCCATGCCAGTCAGGACTATGTTTTATCCACAGCACCTAGTAAGTGCTCCAGGAATTAATGAATGGTTATTGGGTTCATGATGAGAATGAACAAATTGACCTACTGTACCCAGAGGCCATTGAAGATGGAGTGAGTTGTGTGAAGGAGGAAGCATTAATAGTCTTCTGAGAAGGGCTAAGATAGTATTTCCTGTTTGGCCAATTCCAAAATTGACCCCTGCTCCCCAGGTGAATGGAAGGCAAGATGCAGAGGCCTTTGGTTGCTGAAGGCAGGCTCTGTCCCTCAGGGGAGTCAAGGAGAGCCAGGAAGGGTGTGCCTGGTCCTTTCTAGGGATGGGGTCTAAGGTTCAAGTCATGCCAGCATCAGGTGCAGAGCTGCTGCTGAATGAAAGGCGGCCCTCTCCTCTGCTCAGCCTACACAGGGGACACTGGGAAGGGCGGCGGAGGGCCTGCCTGGATCATGATGGTGGAGCTAAGCCAGCCTGCTCCCACCCTTCCACCACCCACACTCCAAAGTATGTGAGTCCAGGAAGCAATATTCAAAGCAGGCGGGGCTTTTAGGCCACTGGCAGGATCAGGGTTTAGGGGTGACTTGTAGTGTGGATATATCCATACACCTGACATTCAAAAGGATAAAAACAACCTCCCAAACATAAGACCCAGAGAAAGCCTAAATTTTTTGAGATCTAAGGAGACAAACATAAGTTTAGATGGCTGGATTAGGTGGCTGGAGCGCAAGGGAAAGTTTGCCTCCCACACCTCCATTCTGACTGTTGATAATCAGTTTACTATGAGCTATTTTGGGCTCCCACTGCTTCAGAAATGTCTGTTTGGAAGAGGGGTCTTGAGGAGCCATTGGCTTGGTTTGAGTATCATGGGTGACTTCCCCAATAAGATCAGGCAACATCCCTTACTAGCTGCTCAAATGATTCAGATAACGCATTCCCAGCCTTGGCCACTCGTTCCAACCCTAAAATAATCTCTTTCCATTTATGTGGTTCCACTATTTAGAATGCAGACACGTAGCCTCAATTTTCCATTGTCCCTGCCTCATTTTTGTTTGAACAACAGACAGGCAAACTAAAAGCCTGCAGACTGACCAGTGTCCATGGAAAGAAAAAAAAAAAAAAGAGAAAGGATCGAGCTTTACCATCAACAGGAAAAACAATCAGGCCAAATATAACCACAGCCGCTATTTGCAGAGTCCTTTCCATCTCGACTGAGCCTCCCGTTAATTCTGTGATGCGGGTTGCTGTCCTCCTTTTCCAGATGAGGAAAGTCAGGCTCAGAGAGGTAACATGAATTACCTGAGTTTACACTCCAGGAAGCATCGGAGCCAGGTGTCAAATCCTCATGTGGCTCCAAAGCCCATGCTCCACCCAAGAGCAATGTGACCAAGGTGGCAATCTTGAAAACCATAGCTACTCTTTACTGAGCACCTACTATGTGCAAGGAATGGCCCAGGCTTCACAGGTGATATATTTTAGAAGAATTCAGCCTATTTTGTGGGTGAGGAGACTGAAGTTTGGAGAGGTGAAGTGACTTGCCCTGGGTCCCACGTGAAGAAGTGGTGGAAACAGGACTGACTTGATTCCTTTCCTCTCCCAAAAAGTGGTAGAGATGCTTTTAGAAGGTGCCCTGACAAATAGCTTTTCTTATTTTAGTAATTATGGGTTACTTTTATGAAGCAGAAAAAAATATATATATATAACTAGAATGTAAACGCTGACTTGCTGGATATTATTCTTGATGACAAAGCTAAGAATGATATTTAAATGGTTAAAGTAAGTGACTTCAAGAAAAAATATTAAGCTGAGCCATTCGGAGCCTTTGGGGAGTATCTGAGCTAGAAGGGGCTCAGGCTCAACCCTCTGTAATGACAGTGGAGGAGGCGAGGCCCAGAAGTGAAAGGTCCCACCAGGGATCAGCAATGCCAGGCTAGTGGGGCTCATGGTGGGGACTGCTCTTTACATCCCCTGGGGCTGCGTCTACCTACTGACTCTATTTGACACACACAAACTGGGACACATGGTTGGCCAAAGGACTTTGGAGACTCTCCAGGAGTAGAAAGAGAGGAAATGAAATTAGGAAGCTAAACTGGTGTCTACTGGGGGCCATTTTATGGCTTATTTGGACCACAGGAAGAATGTTTAAAATCCAGCCTGGCCTGTCACATTGTCCCTGGGACTCTTGTCATATACTTTGGCTACCTAGTGTCTGAACCCCTTCTTCTATTTGGGGAGCTGCCAACCTTGAGACTCAGAGCATGCTTCCTTCCCCACTCAACAAGCTGAAAATGCCTGTCACTGGCTTCCCCACCTCCTTTGCTGCTCAGGGTTAGGCTCCACACTATAGAAGCAGCTCTCTCAGACTTGGCATTGGGAACTGGTGAGTGCAGAGGCAGTGACCTTGGGTGAGGGGTCCTCTGCAGGCTGGTTCTGCTGCAGAGCGTGGGGTCTTGATCCTGGTCAAACATCCCTGAGCCCAGTTCCCAGTCCTCGCTGAGGGTTCTTATAAGTCCCCAGGTGCTTTTAATAAACTCCTTTCCCGCCCAAATCATCCAGAATCAATCTGTTGTTTGCAGTCTAAAATCCATGCAGATCTAGCACTTTGTGGCTTACTTGTCCAGGGGCATTTACAATTAAAATAAGAGGTCAAAGCTTAACTTCCACCCGGAAGAAGTCCATTATAGGGGAAAGAGCAGAAGCACAGGAATCAAAGCAGCCCAAGTTCTACGACCACCTCCCTGTGAGCTGTACCATTTTGGGAAGTGGCTTGTATTAGATTTCTGTTGCTGTCATGAATTACCACAAAGTTAGTGGCTTAAAACATGCAAGTGTATCATCTCACAGTTGTGCAAGTCAGAATTCCAGCACTAGTCTCACTAGGCTAAACTCTAGGTGTCAGCAGGGCTGTGTTCTTCCCTAAAGGTTCTAGGGGGAAATCTGTTTCTTGCCTTTTCCAGCTTTGAGAGGTGGTCTGAATTCCTTTCTCCACCTTCAAAGCCAGCAAACATCACATCTCTATGACCCTCTTTCCATCATCATCGCGTCTCTCTTTGACCACAGCTGGAAAAACTTCTCTACTTTTAAGAACTGGTGTTGGGCCCACCTAGATAATCCAGGATAATCTCCCCAGCTCAAATTCTTTACCTTAATCACATCTGTGATGTCCCTTTTGCCATGTAAGATAACATATTCACAGGTTCTGGGGTTTATGGTATGGATCTGGGGGTTATGATTCTGTCTACAACAAACTGTCATCTGGCCCGCTAATATTCATGTCCATCCCACATGCAAAATACATTCCCTCCATCACAAGGTCCCCAAAATTCTCACCCTATTATAAACATCAATTTGAAGTTCAAAATTTCATTTGAATCGCTTCAGCTCAAAAGTCCCAAATGTCATCAACTAAACCATGTAAATTGGAATGGGTGGGACTCTGAGTATGATTCCGCCTGGGGTCCAATTCCTCTAAAGCAGGCTCTCGATCCACAGGCGGCTCTCAATCCACATGCGGCTCTTTGGCCCCTTGAGTGTGGCTCTTCCACAAAATACCACGTGTGGGCACGCACGTACAGTCCGATTGAAACTTCGTGGCCCATGCGCAGAAATTGGTTTTCGGCTCTCAAAAGAAATTTCAATTGTTGTACTGTTGATATTTGGCTCTGTTGACTAATGAGTTTGCCAATCACTGCTCTAAAGAAACAAGTTATCTGTTCCTAAAATATGATGATGAGACAGATATAAGATAACAGTTATAGACATTCCTATTCAAAACATGAGAAAATAGAAGGAAAAAAAGAGTCACTGCTCCCAGGCAATTTTGAAATCCAGCCAGGTAAATTCCGTTAAGTCTCAAGGTCTGGGAATAAACCTCTGTGACTTGGGGTTTCGTCCTCTGGGCTTGCCACGTCACCATCTAAGTCTTCCTTCCTTTTTCATGGAAGGTAGCGTGTGTTTGTGGATGACTAATTTTACCAGCCTCTGTACTGGCAGTAGAATTTTAGGGGGTCTGACAGCCTTCTTTCATTTCATATTCTATCTCAGCCCAAGATGACAGTGTTTCTGCCAGTATAACATTCTCAAAAAACTGTGGGTCTCCTGTATATGTCATGGAGGTTCACTCCATCAGACAAGAGGCTTATGGCCATATCTTTCCTAGATAATCCCTTCCTAATTTTTAGTATTTCCTGAGATGGCTGAGGAATTTACAACCTCAAGCATACTTTCTGGCTTGCTGGAGGGGATCTGTGACTCACTCCCTTAATCTCTTTAAAGAGCATTTTGTGTGACTAAACATGTTGTACTTTTGATCTTCCTCAGGTATGAGCAGAAAGTTGTATAGCTCCACACTCAGGCTTTTCTCTAGAATGTGATTTCCTGAGAGTGAGCCTCTTCATTTTAACATCTTTTCACAGTGAGATAGGCAGAGAACTCCTCAATCATCAAGTCCTGCTTCCTTTTTGTTTAACAGTTCTTCCCTCAAATTTGTCTTTTTCTTCTCATATTTTTCTATAAGCAGCGAGAAGTAACCAGACAACCTTTAACGCTTTACTTAGAAATCTCAGCTAAATATCTAAGTTCATTATTACAAATTCTGTTTCCCACATAACCACAGGACACAATCCTGCTAAGATTTCTGCCCCTGTATAACAAGGCAGAAATCAACCAAAGAACTTGTATGCATATATGAATAACCCATGGACCCAGACAATAGGATGGTGAAGGCCTGGCTTGAGGGGTGACGGGGGTCCAGTTTCCAATAACACCATCCTCATTTTCTCCTGAGCCCTCACTGGCAGTGCCTTAAAATGTCCATATTGCTACTGACAGATTCTACATGGTGCTCTTTATTTCCTTCTAAGTCACCACTAAGCAAGGCGTTAATAACCATACTTCTACTAACAGCATATTGAAGGCCCACGGGGGTTTTTCTATCATACTTCTCAAAATTCTATCACTTCTCAAAATTCTTCCAGCCTATGCCCACTGCCCAGTTTTAACGCTACTCTACATTTAAAAATATTTATAAAAGCAACAACCCGCTCTGGGCACCAGAATCTGCTTTTTTTTTTTTTCTGTTGTCATAACAAATTACCACAAACTTAGTGACTTCAAACAACACAAATGTATCATCTTACAGTTTGGAAGGTCAGAATTCCAGCACCGGCCTCACTCTAAGATCAAGGTGTGGGCAGGACTGCATTCTTCTCTGGAGGCTCTAGGGGAGAATCTATTCTCTTGCCTTTTCCAGCTTCCAGAGGCTGTCTGCATTCCTTGGCTCATGTCCCTTTCTCCATCTTCAAAGCCAGCAAACATCACATGTCTCTGACCCGCTTTTTTATTTTTTAAAATTAAATCTTTATTGTTGAAAGTATTACATCGGTCCTCCTTTTTCCACCCACTGACCCCTTCTAGTCTGTCCCCATCATCCCCCACGCCAGGCCTTCACCACCCTATTGTCTGTATCCATGGGTTATGCATATATGCATACAAATTCTTTGGTTGATCTCTGACCTGTTTTAATCGTCACAGCTCTCTCTGACTACAGCTGGGAAAGCTTCTCTCCTTTTGAGAATGCATGTGATTAGATTTGGCCCACCTAGAAAATCCAGGATAATCTTTGCCCCAAGTTCCTTAACCTTAATTATATCTGCAAAGTCTCTTCAGCCATGTAAGGTCCCATATTCACAGATTCCTAGAATAAAAGCACTAACATTTTAAAAGAGCTATTGTTCTGCATGTCACATTACCTAACTCTCTGAGCCTCCATTTTTCTCATCTATAAAATGGGGATAACAACATCTCTTTCATGATAGTTCTGAGAATTGAATGAGAGAGCTTGTCAGAAATGCAGAATTTTAGCCCACATGCCATACCTGCTGACCCAGAATATGCACTTTTAACAAAATCCCTAGGAGATTGAAATGCACAGCAAAGTTTGAGACCACCAGCATCAGGAATTTAGTGTTAGACTGAGAATCTCATCCCTTGAACTCTAATCCCAGCTCTGCCGCGAGTTCACTCTAAAATAAGGGGCCTGTTCAGGTATTCTCCAAGAGTACTTAGAGCCAGGACACTGAACTAGACAGGTTCCTAGGCTAATTACAACATGATGTTTTATGATTTGATGCTAATGGTGGAATTGGAGGCAGCAGCAATTTGGTGAGTGGGAGCAATTTTCAGCAGGAGAGCTTCCTGGCAACCTTCAAGTCACATCACTAAGGTGACCACCGCTCTGCTTAGTGACCATGTGGTCAGCTTGGTCCATTGTTTGTGCTTTTAAGAAATCTATGTCTTCCCAGTAGGTTGGGCTAGAGCTGTAATGGGTCCTAGTTGTACTTGAAACAAAGAAATAGTTGTCAACTATCACAGCTGATTTTATCCCATAATTAAGGCAAGGGTAAGAAGGTAGATTCCTCACTTTCTCTGGCCAAAATTATGTGAACACAAAGGCTTCTTGGTGAAGAGTTACATATAGAAAACCCCTGGCATGTGGAGTGATAAACTGGCACAGGGCGGCCCCCGCTGGAGCCCAGCCCAGTCCTACACAAGCGAAGGGCTTCCTGTGCCTTCCAAGGACAGACCGCTTTTCCCATGATTTCTCAGCCCCATCAGCATCCTGCCTTTTTGACCCAGGCCTAAAAGGCCCCTCCCGCTGTCTGCCGTGCCCACTTTGCCCCCCTGAGCCCACCCTGTCCTTTGGTCCTTAATGAAGATAAATTCTCACTGTCATTACTAAAGTGCATATGGAAAGCTAGGTTTAAATATAAAATTCTGGGTCAGGGAGCTGGCCTACTTCATATTTTTCATCTACCTAGGGCCTCAAATGAAAAGAGAGAAATTTCTCCATGTTCCAGCTGCTCCAGCAGCAATTCTCAAACTCTAGGGGCTGAGGAGGGGGAGGTGTTCTGGAAGTTCCTCATGCTGTGGTTACCCCAAGTAAAGAGAAGAATATTCCCAAGATGGATGTGGTGCCCACAGGGTCAATGCCATCACCCTGGCTTCTCCAGCTCTCTTGAGGTGGGCAGAAGCTGGGGAAGGTCCTTGCCTGGGGGCAGGAGGACTACCCAGCGGTGTCAGAGATAGAGCCTTTGTCAGGGTGCAAGGAGATGGGGCAGGTGACCTGTGGCCTTGGGCGCCATGGGCTATGAAAGCCAGCAGTACCACACAAGGCCGGGGAGCCAGCTCTCTGCCTGGAGTCTCTAGTGGCAGACAGGCTGGAGAAGGGAGCCCTGACCAGGTTTCCATGAAGAAGTCCACATGAGCAAAAGCGCAAACATGGGTGTGTGGTGAACAAGGTGGCAAGTGCTGGGAGCCTGGCGGGGTGGGCCAGATAAATCTGGCTGGGCTGCTCAAGTTCTGCTCCCAGAAGCACCGGATGCCAAGCTGTAAGCTTTGGATGGAGTTGTAAACTGTGGAAGAAAAAGTTGAAATCTCTGTGATGGGGGTGGGGGTCGGGGGGCTGTGTGCCCTTAAGTAAATACATTTTGGATGTATCCCTACCTGAAGGAAATGAGCTGGGCTCTTCTGTACCCAGCAGTGTCCTGTATGACTTCCCATGGCATCCTGGCCACTCCCTTAAATGATCCTGTGAGGTAGGAATGAGTAATCTCTACAATGGAGCTACGGGAGATCCATATACATCACTGGCCCCCATTCTTGAGCTTGCCCGATTCATGCCTTTTGCTAAGTAACATGGTAGTTACTCTCATTCAGGGAGTACAGTCAATTTCCTTTCTGTTGGCTTTGCATTTGGCTGTGTGACTCAGTTTGGCCGACAGGAATCTAGACCTTGAGGGGTGTTGCGGGTTTCCATCTGCCCCCTTTTGTGCCTCTGCCATCACTATGAGAGGAACATTCCCCTCAATGAGTTTGCTGGCTGCAGGCAGAAGCTCAGAGACAAACGAAGCCAGCCTGGATCAGCCGACCCCTGGCCCGCCTGCAGACTCCTGAGCTATAAAGAAGTGCTTAGATTGTATCTGGCTAAGGTATTGTGGATGTTTATTACACAGTATGGCTATGGCTGTGGTTCTGATACACAGGGATAGTAACAGACCCTATCTCACAGAGTTGTGGTGAGGAGTCCATGAAAATAATCCACATAAAACTCTTACACAAGCGTTTCAGTTTGGGAAGGTGAAATTTTCTGGAGCTGGAAGGTGGTGATGTTTGTGCAACAATGTGAATATACTTACTGCCACTAAACTACACTTAAACATAGATAAAATGGTAAATTTGACATTATGTATATTTTTACCACAGTTAAAAAACAACAACACTTAGTGCCTGGCACGTAAGGAGCACTTGACAATTGTTAGCAATTATTAGAAGGCAGGAGGAGGCGTGTGGTGGTCAATCAAGTCTCCCAGGAGAATGGCTCTGGAGTGACTGGGCCTGAACTCTCTGGTCAATTCCTAAAAGAAGGGACATAGATTCATTCAGACTAACGGGGTCAGGGGCATTAGCAGTGGTAACATGAGGAGAGTAATGTTAGAGCTGGAAGACTGTTTAGCAGTGTCTAATCCCCTTTGTGGGAGAAATTGAGGCTCAGAGAGGCAATCAATGGCAGATCTAAAATTGGAAGCTGAGTCTCTGGACTCCTAGTCGAGTGCTCTTTCTATTCTGCCACAATCAGGCTTCATCTAATCACTAATGGTGGAATCTCAGGTACCTACAGGGATTTGGGAATTCCTCGTGCATCTCAAACTATGTGAGCATGACATCAACCAGCGCAAGAAGCAATTCCTGCCAGAGGGTTCTTGGAAGAGTGATAAGGAGATAAAATGCTTCCCCCCGCCCCCCCTCCTTTTTAAAATTAGCTGAATGCATTTATGCATGGGATCTTTACTCCAGTTTTGGACAGAGTTAATTAAAAGAAAAAATACATATGAAAAGGCCAATTTGATTACTGCTACACATTAGTAATGCAATGAATAATTGATTGAATGTCTATGTTAATTGCTTCCTGAATCAGTGATTTTGCTACTGAATACCGAAGAGCTGTTGCTATTTAGAAATTAGTAATAATTTCTTTGCACCGGGACGGCAGAGCGCACCAGTGGAGTGTCCTCCTGGGTTTAAACCTACCTATGCTTCCTGTTCGCTCCTTTTATCCTAACTTCTCTAGTTCTTCCCTGGATCCGTCTACCACTCTCTCCGGAGATCAGTGGGTTCTGAACTTTGGCCTTTATCTGACTCCAGGGGAGCTTGTTGAGATGCTTATTTCTGCGCCCCAAGTTTTGATCTGGCAGGCTGGGAACCTGTGTTGTTGACAAGTATCTCAGAGGCTGGGTTTGGGTTCCCTTTGAAAAGCGCTGGCTGAAGTAGATGCCCTATGAGACACCAGGGTTCAAACTCTGAGAACGATGGCTTCCTCTCAGAGGGTTTCAACCCTCTGCTTCTTTGCTGGTGGACTGCCTTCCAGCCCAACTCATTTAGAATGAATCCATTCTTGGCCTCCCACAACCTGCTTTTCTCCTGTGAGCTGCCAGCTCAGCAAATAAGGGCTCTGCTCGAACCCAGAAGTCTCTCACCAGCCCTTCCCCAAACGTCCATTCAGCAGCCAGATCTTTCAGTCTCTTCCCCTTCCCCTCCCTTTACAAATCCTTTTGGAATATTCATTTGAGACTTTAAAATGCTGGTTCCCAAGAGTTCTTTTTGTTCTCCCAATAGTTCCTTTATTGCCTCTCTGTCTCATGGATGCATAGCTTCTCCTTCTCTCTCTGAGATGTTAATTACAGTGGTTTGGGGAAGTTATCTTCTGCTTTCTGCATCATCTCTATTTTCTCCCACTTGCTTTTTTCTCTGTTTTGGTCCCTGCTTCCTTCAGATGCTTGCTGAGCCTGGATGTCTATTTCCATTTAGGGGAGAAGCACTAAACAGCTGACTGGGAGCTCTGTGGGGTGGGGGTGATCCGTGAAGGCTGGGCTTCACTGGAGGTGGTTGAGGTAGGCTGTGCATTAGGAAACTCTAACATGGCAGTGTCCATGGGGGTTTCTTTGGGGGCTGGTGAGTTTCCTTAGAGAAGAATTGCCCAGTCCTCTGCCTGGGGGATCTGCCTGGCTGCAGGCATTCTCAGAGCCAACAGGGCAAGGGGCTTTCCCCATACTGACCTTTTCTTCTGTTGACTTTTACTCCAAACCCTGCTTTTAACATGGCCTCTAACACTGCCGCCACCCTCAGCTGCCCTTCAACTCACTTTCACCCAGTGCATCAGACCACCTCCTGAGACTGCCGGGTTCCAGCCACCTTGGCGCAGGCTCTTCTTCCCCTGCAGGCCCTGCTGGATGCCCCCTAAAGGCCTTGCTTGCAAGCCTCATGTCCCCACCCCCAGCACTGCTTGCCCTTCCTCTGAGCCTCATGCACCCAGCAAGAAGGCCATGGTCTTGGCTCTGGAGCCAGACTGCCCTAATTCAGGATCTATCGGGGCCTGGCAAGTGCTGGCCCTTCTGAATCTAGTCTCTGCCGTGAAAGGCATCATAGCAGCACTTCCCCCTGAGAGGAGGAAGGAGAGAATGTGTGGAACACGTAGCACAGTACCTGGTGCAGGGCACACACTTGGTAAATGCTAGTTCTTCTTGCTGTTACTACATTTCTGAATTGAGCATGCTCTTGATTCAAACTGGGCCTTAAGTGGAAAGGAGGTTGCCTGGTGCAGGAAGGTGGTGGACACAGCCCAGGTAGGAATAGGGTCAAAGGGTCCTGCTGCTTACATTTCTAGGGATGAAGGAGGAGAGAGCCAATAAAGTCATTGAGATCATGGGGGCCTCAGAAAGAACCTCAGAAGCACTGAGCAGGGGCCAGACTGCTTTCTTTTCTTGTAATGACTTTTTTTTCTGTTTACTGTATAAACATATTCCATAATTCACAAATATATGCAATACCTGTGAAAACTCCCTGTCTCCTCATCCCACTCTCTCTTCTATTTTCTTAGTAATACAGAACTTGAAGGAAAATAACCCTAACCATTTTGTTTAAGTTAACTCACTGTTAAAAATGTCAACTCACTTCTCCAAATTTCAGAGCTGGAAGTCCCTTCTAGGATCACTGAAAAAGTGGGGAGCCTGAGGACCAGAGAGACAAATGGGCCGGGTGGAGGGTGTACTGGTGGAAGGTGGGAGAGGGCAGCAGGGGTTCCCAAATCCCAGTCCCACCCCCACGCGGCCTCCACGTGTTCCCCCTGCCCACCCACCCCGGCACTGGTTATCTTCCTGTCTCAGGGGACCAGAAGCTGCATAGGAATTCTGTTTTTGGGGGGCTTTTCAGGCTTTCATAACTGAGCCCTCTTCCAGCCCTCCAAGTCCTTGCCAGTCAGGACTAGGAATGGAGAAGGTTAAGGGGTAAGCTACTCCTGGACATAAGTGGAGTTTTTCTTTAAAAACTTAAAAGGAGTTCTTGGGTTTTATTTGCTTTCCCTTAAAAGTGCCATATTAAGAAAAATAACACTATAATTAATCAAGAGTCTTAGCTAATAGAGAGCAGGTTATTTCTTTGTGTTTTTTTTTCTGCCTGAGCCTCAGTTTTTCTCACCTGTAAAATGGGACTTGTGAGAATTAAGGAAGGCAAGTATAAATGTATCTGGCCTAATACTAGGTACACCATTGGTGGTCAATGAATGTTCACTCTTCCCTTCCTCAACATAGGTGTATAGAGTCCTCAAGTGTGCCCTTGATGTGCCCTTGATGGGGAGAACTTGGCCATTCTGCTGGATGCTGGAAGCAGTCATGTGAATCAGATGTGAGGCCATAATCCAGCTCACTGTACTGTTATTTATAACAAAAAATTATAATCCTCCTCATTGTTCAGAAACACAGAAATGGTTCAGTCAATTGCGGTACATTGACTCGATGTTCTAGGGCATGGCTATTTAAAATCATGATTATAATGTCTATACAGCAATATAGTGTTTATTTTGACTGAGTACTTAATAGGTGCTAGGCCCTGTGTTTTGCATGCAGGCTAATGTCCCTTCCTCACTCCAACCTTAGGTCACATCCAGTTTTATAGAAAAGAACACTGAAAAATGAATCAATTAAAAAATACAATATAAAATTGATTGTACTTCACAATTATATTGTAATAATAGAATGAAAAAAAAAGCCATAAGGGAATACAAAACATGATAGTGCCATACTTCTCCTTTGATTTTAAAAAAAACTTTCTATAACATTGTTTGATTACTTTTTTAAAAAGCAGTTTGAAATCGAGGCAGTGTGGAATCATAGAAAATAATGAGACAGACCTGATCCATGCCCCAGCTCTGGCATTGCCAAATGGATCACCGTCGATAAATTACTCTGTGTATCTGTACCTCAGTTTCCTATTTGAGAAATGAGTTTGTATTTTTTATTTTTTCTTACCTCTACCTTCTAACTGTTCTTTTGGTTTCACTATACCTATATTACTTTCATAAAATGGAGAAAAGATATTTAAAAATAATAACTACTTGCCTATTTTAAAGATTAAATTAGGTCATGAGTGTAAGGAACTTGGCAAAGCTTATAATATTAATTTTAAAGATCAAACAGGTCTTGGCAGTGTGGGGAGGGAGAGGACAGATCATTCAGGGGTAAGAGACTTGAGGGGATGGGGGAGGATGTGTGGGGACGGGAGACCTAGTGGGGGTGGATATGAGGGTGGGAGACTTGGCTTGTCTACAGTGGGAGCAACTCCTATTGCCAACTAACTTGCCTCTTGGGCCTGCCTCTCAAGGCCTGCAGGGCTGGGACACACCCAGGCCCTATGTCCACAGGCCCCTGACTATACAACAGCATTTCTGAATCTTTGGCTAAGCTACCCCTTCCTGACTGCTCAGTGCCTGGGTTCACAGTGCAACCTGCCCTCCATGGGGAGTACCTGAGGGGAAGGGATGGGTCAGGCTAGGTTCCCCATCCCTCCCACTCAGGCTTCACCCCCAACAAAAGCTGTCAGAACCAGAATCCAGAATTGCTGGGTGGAGGGTGTACTGGGGGAAGGTGGGAGAGGGCTGAGCCTATGGGCCCTGCTATTATACATATTTTGCAGATGAGAAAACGGAGACAGATGTGGTTCAAATGAGATAATGACCATAAAAGGTCATTGGAAAAAGCACTGAGTATGGTCCTAGTGCCAGGTAGGACTAGCTTTATAGTTGGCAGGAGCTAGAATCACTACACACACCACACACCAGTGGTGAGTGTAAGTCAGAGTTAAACATGGGTGTATACTAGTATATGCATATGTAAAAGTCAGAGAACACATAAGTGGCTATGGGGGTTGGGCATGACATTCCTTGCTGGAAATTGAGAGAAGGAATAAAGGCACAGTCCAACTGGAGGGAGGAGGAGCAGTAACTGGAGATGGGCAAGCTCAGAGAATGCTTTGGGGAGAGCAAGTTTCTCATATTAGGGTGTGTGTGTGTGTGTGTGTGTTGAGAACAGCGACACTGCAAAGTTATGGAGCTTTGTCTGTAGTGAGGGGTCTGCATAGAATTCCAGAGCTGTGGGGAACTATGAAGGTTCTTGAGCAAGTGAATGATCTGTGGGTACCAGCTCAGGAAGGTTTAGCTGGAAGCAGGTGCAGGCCAGATCACATCTGGGGTAGGGAGGTTGAGGAAGGTGCACAAAAGTCCTTTGTTCTTAACACTGGTAGCTGTGGGGATTGGTTGGGGAATCTACGGGGCTGGTGAGCTGTCTCTGGGCAAGCTGGGCAGGAGAGAATCTCTGGATTTCTGACTAGACCACGTGTGCTTGTTTGGCCCAAATCTATAGCCCTCTAGGATAACCTAGGGGAGGGATGATTACTTGAGAGAGAATCTAACTTCTGAAAATAGTACAAAGCCTGGGCTCTATAGACTGCATGTGTTTGGTTCCAAACAAGGTAGAAAAATTGTAAATCATCCCTTATTCACAAGGCACACATTCCAACTTAAAAGCTCTTTGTATGTTGTCTAATTTTCTCCACACAAAGGATGGTTCCCTGAGTGCTGTAATGTGCTCCTCCCAGGCCTAGAGCTAGCTGCTGGCACAGCAAAGTCTCAAACCCAGTTCTCCTGACTGCATCCAGCCTCCAGAGGTGCCCAAGACGCTGTGATGACTTCTTTGAGTGAAGAGACCTGGAGAAAAGGCAGGGACTGAGGAGGTCTTGCTGCACTCTTGGCAGAATGCCCTACACATGGGCATGGGTGGTCCTGACTGGATCTCCCCTCGTTACCCAGGCTAATTTCAACCAGAATGACTGAAGGGCCAGAGTCCATTTAAAGAACTGGCCAGGGAGATGAGCTTGGTGTAACCTGGGAAACCATCCTTATGTCAATACTTAATGTGTCCATTTCATTGTGTGTTTGGCAAAATATATGCCTGGTACTTCAAACCAGTGGTTCATCTATGTTACTGGTTAGGATAAATCTAAGTTTTGGAAAAGGTGATTAAAAGATTGGATTGGGGGAGGGGTGCCTAGGCTGTGGCTACCCTAAGTGTGGTCCTTAGAATAGCAGTATCAGTATAACCCAGGAGCTTGATAGAAATCCAAGATTTCATACCCCAGCCCAGACTCACTGAGTCAGAATCTGCACTTAACAAGACCCCCAGGAGAATCATATGCACATTAGAACTTGGCCTGGGTGGTCCACAGTTGTGGCAAAGCTACCAAGTTGCCATAGGGAATCCTGAGGGAGGCCTCCAAGCCCCAGCCTGTTCTTAGCCAGTGTCTCCATGTTATGCACAGTGACAGGAGCTCAGAGAGGGAAGGTGACTTTCCTGATGTCACCCAGTAAGACAGTAGTAGAGCTGGTCTACGATCTTGGGCTCTTAGTGTCTGAGGCCCCAGCTTTAATTCCCAAGGCACACGCAGGGGAACACAGGCTCTAGAAATCTGAGGCTGTGCCAGAGCCAACCAGGAATGTCCATGTTCGGCAGTCCCCGCAGTCCCATTAATCTCCCGACCTCAGACAGGTTGTTTTCCTGAGAGGAACAATCAGTGCCTTTGGGCACAGCGGAGCCCCTGAGATGGAGCTCTGAGAGGGCCCTGGGCTGCAGAATGGAGACTGTGTCCTGCCAGCCCCCAAAAGAACAGTCTTTCCTGGCAAGCCCATGGCGACTCATTGCTGGCAAAGTGGCCTGGGAGAGCAGGGTTACCAGGGAGCCTGGGCTCTCCTTGGGGATGTTGGAGGGGACCCAAGGCACTATGCCACGGGGGGATGAGCACTGGCATGGCTTGTCACTGCCACTTGACTAATGTTCTGGTTTTCAACCATCTGCTTCATGTTCAGAACACATTTACAAGCACCTCTGCCGTTCTGATTCTGTTCTGAGTTCCATGTCTTGAATTTTGGCTATGCCACAGTCCCAGAGTTCAGAATCTTACAGAACCTGAATCTCTGCTCTGACATCGGTAGCCATGTGGTCTGGGGCAAGTGGCCTAGCATCTCTGAGCCTCGGTTTCTGCTTCCATGAAATGGGTATAATTATACCCTCGCCAGCATGACTGAAATGAAAATGATTGTACCAAGAGTTGATGAGGACCTGGCACAATAGGAACTCTCATAAATTGCTGGTGGGAGTAGGAAATGAAATGGCCATTTTGGAAAAAGGTTTGGCCGTTTCTGGGGCAGCTAAACTTATACCTACCCAATGGCTAACAATCCCACTCTGAATAAGAGAGATGAAAAATATATGTCCAAAGACTTGACATGAACATTCATAGAGACTTAAACCTAGAAACATCCACCCACCCACAGGAGAACAGAAGAACTTGTGATGCAATCATGCAAAGGAACACTACGTAGCACTGAAATAGAATGGACCATGAAGGCCCCTAACAACAGGGATGACTCTTAAGAGACATGGCAAGCAAAAGAATCCAGACACAAGAAAGAATATAGCATCTGATTCTATTGATACAGGTTCAAGAGTAGGCAGAACAAGTCTGTGGTGATAAAGTCAAAGTAGTGGTTACCTCTGGGTAGGTGAAGGGGAGAATCATGGGAAAGGGGCATGGGGGAGCCCCTGGGGAGCTGGGAATATGCTATAACTGAATCCAGGTGGTGGTCACATAGGTATAAACAGAGGTAAAAATCTATCCAGCTACACGTCAGCTTTCTTCATTTTACTGTCCAATCTTACTCAGAGAGTGAAAGAGATGGGAAGGGTCGCCCCCACCTCACAGGGGCGCTCTGAGAATTACATTACAGAAGGGAAAGTGCCCAGCTCCTAGTGGACTCTCAGTGATCACTACAGTTAAACTGCAATCTAGTCGGGGAGTATCTCTCATTCTCTGGTTTCTTGCTCTGTAAAATGGGAATAAGGAGGGGTTCCTCTTGAAGGCACATAGAATGGGGCCTGCCATCCAGGTGGCCAAGGTGGGTGCCTGTGCAGCTGCCCTTCACTCTGGGATGCTCCAAGAAGGAGACCCAGAAAGTCTGCCCCAAAGTGCCACCCCTCCCCATGCCCTTCCTTAATCGTAGCACAAGTCACTCCATTTAGCTTCACTACGTTGCTAATGCTCCCCAGCAAGTAGGAGTTCTGAGTGCCTTGGTCACAGGGAGGCATCAGGGGACTCGTGAAGCCATGACACAGGGTCTCTGACAGCAAGGACAGGCTGAGGTCCCAACCATCCTGCATCAATGGGGGAGTGTGGATCATGGGCCTCATATTGCCTACAGGGAAACTGAGGCTCACAGAGGTGACAGGACTGCCCGGCAGGGGAAGCGAGGTCAAGTCCAGGTCACTGTGAACCTGAGTCCTGTGCTTATCTCACTGCAACCACAATAACTTTGGAATGCACTGAACCAAAGGATGGCTATGTGACCCCAGGAGAGTCATTAGCCTCTCTGGGCCTCAATTCCTCTGAGGGAACCTAAGTTCTTATGAGGCCAGGTTTTCTGTGTGTCTTGCTCTCCTGTGGCCTCAGCACACAGCTCGATGCATGGCACTTAGTAGGTACTCAGTCGGTACTTGTTACATGAGGGAACTGGTGATTCTGTGAATGAGTGTGGCATTTAAGGTCAGCCTGACCTGGCCTGAACTGCTATCTCCAGGCCCCCTCTCATAATACCCCTGCACACATGCTCTACATTGAGCCCCTCCCCGCCTCTGCTTCTTTATCTTTGGGTCTTATTCCAGTCCTCAGCACACCTGCTCCCTGACTCCCCGCTCCCCGCCTGCCTGCTCCCATGCCTTGCTCTTCACTGTCATGTCTGTCAGGAGAGTGGGAGCTTCCGCTCTTCTGATCTTCTACAGCATTTCAGAGATAATCATAACAAAGGCTGCTCTATAGACAAGGTGTCAGCAAACAATATAGTTTGTGGGCCAAATCTGGCTTCCATCTGTGTTTGTAAATAAAGTTTTACTTGAACACAGTTACACTCACTTGTTTATGTATTATCTATGGCTGTTTACACACCTCAACAGAGCTGAAAAGTTGTGACAGAAATTGTCCAATCTGCAAAGACTGAAATATTTATTATCTGGCCCTTTACAAAAAAGTTGGCTGACCTCTGCCATAGATACAGTGCAGACTATGAGATTTTACATTATTATTTTTCACAACAACACTATAGGAGCTTGGGAACTACTGTTATGCCCATTTTATGGATGTGAAAATGGAGGCTCAGAGATAAAGGGACCTGCCCAAGGTCATGCAAGTAAGCAGCAGAACTGGGATTTGAATTCAACAATGTCCCACATTCCAGGAACAGTCTCTAACTGCAAACACAAGAAAAGCACAACAGGACTAGCTTGCATGTTGCAAGTAGATTCTAGAAGCACAAGAGAAGTTCTGCAGATGAGGGTAAATGGGGCCAGCAGAGCCCAGAAGGCTCTTGGAAGAGGCAGAAACGGAGCTGAGTCATTCAGGGAGAGGAGATTTAGCTGGAGGGGGGGAGGTCAGAGATCTGGAAGAGCACATAAGAAAATCTGGAAGCCTGGGCCAGGTAACTGGGACAAAGCAGGGGCACGAGCCAGCTGGGGAAGGCTGGCTTAAAGCCAGGATGATGGGGAACTACAAAAGGACACTTAAAATAACGCATATAGGTGATTTATCTGCAGGACTCCAAAAGGCTGCCAAGTCCACAGGCAGGTAAGGAGGGAATGCTGCAGGAAATTCCTTACCTAGGCATTGCAAGGAATTCCTAATTTCCTAAAAAGGACACAAGGGAAAGTTGGGCGGCTTTTGGCAGTGCAGGTTATAAGCAAGGTTTTCCTGTGGCCAAAACGTTAGCAAAACTCCCCAATGGCATGCTGTAGAAATCTGGGCAAGTAATTTAACTCACTGCCTTGATTTCCTCAACTGTAAAATTGGAAACACCATGGGCTAGTGTGGGTTAAAGGCACTGATATTTGCAAAGCACATCGAACAGTGCCTGGCACAGAGTTAGTGCTATAAAAGAGTGTGTTAGGTAAATACAGAACACAAATAAGTTCCAGCTTTAGCAAATAGCAGGTCCCAAATTTTTTAACTCAAATGATTCACACGCTGTTTGGAATTCGCTCGGTGCACAATGTGGTTAATTTAAACACTGCGGCAGAGTGGTGAACCTGAACAGCATTTCAATGAACACAAACCTTATTTTTAACAAGACACACTTTGGCACTTGCAAGAACATTTAAAAATACCTTTTCCCATTCCAAAGCAGAATCGTGTGGCAACCAGGTCCAGGGAGAAACCCTTAGTTTTGGGGTCACTGTATTCTTTGGGACCTGAGCTCTGGGGACAAAGGAGTAAGAGCCAGAGGTGTTGCAGAGCTTATTGTGAGCGCCCATGCCTGAGAGTTGCAGAGACTTTGCAGGTCTTTGATTAACTCCCCAAGTTGACAACCATCACTCTGTTTCTCCTCTCTAGACTGGAGATTCAGAGAGAGAGAGAGAGAGAGAGATTCTGAATCCTTTTTCCATTCAGCAAACACACAGGGATACCCACTGCATTGTATCATCTCATCCGAGTCTCCATCACCCCAGTGGGACACGTGTTAGTGTTGCCATTTTGCAGATGAGAAAGCTGAGGCTCAGTGAGTTTAAGCAACCTGCCCAGAGTCACAGAGCAGGCAAGTGTTGAGCGTTGAACTCTACACTGCCCCCCTAGAAAGAGGACCTGTGAGGTTCCTCGAAAGAACCTTTTCCCCATCTTTGAAAGTCCATACCTATATGCCTGTGCATCCTTCCTGTCCTTCTCAGAGGAAGGCACTGCTTAGAAACACACCATCAGCCTCTTCTCAGAGGTGTCGGAGGGAGCATCTTGATTGATTGCATTTCCAAAATAAGAATTCCTGCCATTTCTCAAAGCTTGACGGAGAGAGACCTTCCAGAGAAGGGTGGTGCATGTCTTGCTTTAAACACACATGACATCCACACTTGGTTCATTCATCATGTCATGTTCTGCTCGCCAGCAGCATTCAGGTCCTTACTCAAAAGTCACCTCCTCAGAGGTCTCCTCTGATCAGCTCTTCATCACACTCTTCTCCTAACCCTGCTTCAGTTTTCCTCATAGCACTTGGTACCACTAGCTATTCTGTTGTATTATAAATACCATGCAATTATTTGTTTAGTTCTTTGTTGTCTCTTTCTGCTAGAACATAATCTCTAAGAGGGCAACTTTATTCCCCCCCCCCCCACTTATATGTCCCCAGTTTCTAGAACCATGCCTGGTATGTAGTGAGGGATCAATAAATATTGGTTAAATACGTGAATGAATTTAGTTACTGTATATATTCAGTACACATTTTATGCCTGTCTTTTTCTTCCTTAAATAAAGTTTCGTGGGTTTTTTGTTAATCTTCACTGGAGGATTTTTTTCACTGATTTTTCAGAGAGAGTGGAAGAAAGGAGAGATAGAGAGAGAGAAACATTGATGTGAGAAAGACACATTGATTGGTCGCCTCTGGCACATGCACTGACCAGGGCTGGGGATTGACCGGTAACCCAGGTACGTGCCCTTGACCGGAATTGAACCTGTGACCCTTCAGTCCTAGGGCTGACGCTTTAACCACTGAGCAAAACCGGCTAAGGTTTAAGTTTTAATTATAGAAGCAATATAAATTCATAGTGGGAGAATTTTTTAAAAATATAGATAAGCAGAGAGGAAAATAAGAATCTTTAGTAATCCCACCACGCCACTGCTACATTACTTATTCTCTGTCAGATTTTACTTATCACAGACAGATGTGTCTTTTCACAGGCTCGCTTATTCACAAATGGCGTATTGCAGGAGCTGTGCTAAGTACTGGGCTCTTAGGAACTCTTTGACTACAGCAGGATTCCCAACCATGGCACTGTGGACATTTTGGGCTGCATAATTCTTTTGTGGGGACTGCCATGTACATTGGCCTTTACCCACTGGATGTCAGTAGCTCCTACCTAGTCATGACAATCAAAAATACAAATTACTGTTAAGAAGAAAATAACTAGATGTAGATCCAACTGGAAATAATCTTCCGGTCTATATTTCAAGTCTAGATGGATTCCCAGATTTGTCCATTGCTGGCAATGCCTCATGCACCTGTATATTAAATATTAGGAGGAATTGGGAGATAGTACGAAGTTTCCTAGATCCTGACTTCTCTTCTAGGCATGAGGAAAGAAACCCACAGACTGGGGAGGGGGACTGTGCACCTGGTTTTGAGAAGCCAGTCCTTGAGAGGACCTGTGGGGCTGCGGGGGGAGGGGGTCAGGGCTGGCAGAACTGTCCACGCCTGGCCTGGTCCTCCTGACCTCTTGCCCCATCTTCTCAGTAGCTCCCTCTTCAGGGGGTGAGACCAGTGGTCCAGAAAGGCTGTTGGAATGCAGAGAAAGATAGAAGCCTCGCACGGGCCAGCCTGGGAGTCAGCCTTGCAGCAGGAGCTCCTACACTTGCTGGCTGGCTCTTTTGCTGGGTCTGACCCAGGCCTGGAGATACATAGCTGACTATGGCACAGCCCCTCAAAGAGCTGTCAGACCTAAAGGAGGCAGACAGGCTAAGAAGTGACTGACATGAGAGTCATGCTAGAGCAGAGGGAGAGGCAAGTCTGTGCTGAACCCGGTTTTCCTGTGGGGTGACCTCATCCCCACATTGGGCATGACCTCTCAGGATGGCCCAGGGGAAAGGCTCAGCTTCAAATCAGACAGTTGTGATTCCATGCTCTGGGCCAGCCCTTGTCCTGAGGGACCTCAGAGACTTCTCTAGGCCTCAGTTTCCAAACCTGCAAGATGGTATCATAGACCCAACATTTGATGAGATAATGTGGGTAGAGCACTTAGCTCAGTGCCTAGCACTTAGGAGGTACTTAGTAACAGCCCCTAACACTTATCAAAATGGCTAAAAACAAAAGTGATTACAATACTACTGGTGAGGATGTGAAGCAACTGGGACTCTCATTCATTGCTGGTGGGGATGCAAAATGGGGCACCCATTCCAGAAAAAGAGTTGGGCAGTTTCATATAAAATTAAATATCAGTATCATATAACCCAGCAATCCCAATCCTAAGTGGCTTTGTTAATAATTACCCAAACCTGAAAACAATCCTAATAACTCTCAATCAATGATTGAATGACAGAATAAACAAACTTTGGGGCATCCTTACAATGGAATACTACTCAACGAATTACTGACATATGCTACAGAATCTCAAATGCACTATGGTGAGTGAAAGAAGCTAGACTCAAAGGCTACATAGAGTACGATTCCATCAATATGGTGTTATGGAAAAGGCAAATCTATAGATTAATGGTGGCCAGAGATTGGAGAGAGGAAAGAAGTTGACAGCAAAGTGATAGGGGATAATTTTTGGGGGTGATGAAACTGCTCTATATCTTGATTAGAATGGTGGTTACACAACTGTATGCATTTGTGAAAACTCACAGAACTGTACATTAAAAGAGGTTACTTTTACTGTAAAAAAATAACCTTAATAAAATAGGGGGGAAGAAACTTCTAAAATGTCCTTGATTTGCTCAAGGTTCTAGGACCACTTCCAACCAATCCTTCCTTCCCTGGACCGCCCAGGTGGTGTGTCCTCACCTTCTTCTGCTTGGCAGCCCAACCTTTTCCACCCCGACGTGGGGAGGGAGGCAGAAATGCTCTTAATCTACTCTATCTCATCATTAGCATTTGCTTTCCTCAGCAGCTTCCCAGGGTCATGGGAGCTATGGATTCTGTCAGTTCATTTGTGTGGAGCCCCCATGAGCCCTCCTCCCCAGGTGAAGTTGCTGAAGCAGAGGGGAAGGCAGCTGTGTTCACAGCCCTGGCATCCGGAAAGAGGGTCTATGTGCCCCTGTGCACATGCCTTGGACTGAGGGACTGGGGATCAGGTTTCAAAGACCAGCTGGCCATGTCCACTGACATGAAGGTTTGGCTCCTGGACACCCCTCCTGGTCTCCACACTGCACAAGCTGTAGAGTGGTGATACCAGGCAAGTAGAGTTTCCTGCTGAAGGTTAAAAAATGCCTCATTATCCCCGGTGTCTCCCCTGGCAGACAACTCAGCATGGGGAGGGGGAGCGGGAGGGGTGCCAGCCAAGCCCGAGTGCAGAAATGCCAGAGCAGGAGGGTTGAGCAAGTTACAGGGCTTTGGGCAAGTTACTCCATTCCAGCCCCAGCAAGCTGGGCACCAATGCCTAGAGCCCTCTTCTGTTTGAGCCTCACTGTGCTTTAAAACAATTAGAGCCACTAAGCTGAAATGTGACTAGTCCTACCTGAGCTGTGCTTTGGTAAAATACATACTGGGTTTTAAAGACTTAGTGTGAAAAAAAGAGGATAGAAATGTCTTCCCCCTTTTTGTTTTGTTTTGTTGACTACATGTTGAAATAATACTTTGGCTATATTTGGTTAAATAAAATATATCAAAATAAAATTCAATTTCTTCCTTTTTTTTGATTGTTAATTCTTACCTGAGGATATTTTTCCATTGATTTTTAGAGAGAGTGGAAGGGAGGGGGAGGGGGAGGGAGGGAGGGAGGGAGAGAGAGAGAGAGAGAGAGAGAGAAACATCAGTGTGAGAGAGACACATCAATTGGTTGCCTCATACAGTGCCCTAACCAGGGCTGAGGACCTAGCCTGCAACCGAGTTTCATGCCCTTGACCAGAATCAAATACAGGACCCTTCAGTCCACGGGCCGATGCTCTATCCACTAAGCCAAATTGGCCAAGGCAACTTACCTTCTTTAATGTAACTACTGGAAAAATTTAAATTACCCATGTGGCTTAAATTGTATTTTTATGCATCACTTTGGTTTAAAGGATGGGTGAATTCACATAAAAATCTAAACTTCTGGTCCAGCCAGTGTGGCTCAGTGGTTGAGAGGCGACCCATGAACTAGGAGGTCATGGTTTGATTCCTGGTCAGGGCACATGCCTGGGTTGCAGGCTCAAACCCCAGAAGGGGGCATGCAGGAGGCAGCCAATCAATAATTCTCTTTCATCATTGATGTTTCTATCTTTCTGTCCCTCTCCCTTCCCCTTTCTGAAATCAATAAGAAAAAGATATTTAAAAAATGAAGGAGCTACCAGACTGTAGTGTTAGAAAGAAAAAAATCTAAACTTCTGTATCCTCTTGAAAATTCTAGCAACACTGGGTCTGTAGGCAACTGCTGCAGAACTATTGCAAAGCTAATATTTGTTATTCATTCACTTTGGAGTAAGCATTGTGGAAAGGGATTGTAGCCATCAAGGAATACAGAGAAATGAAGCAAGAGGAGATACCTGAGCTGGGGCTGAGTTGCTGCTGAGCTTTTGAGATGGCACGTGTCACCAGTTTGCCACAGTCTCTACCACTCCCTGTTGCATTACAACTCTCTGTTGTCATTACATCTGTATTTACACAATGTGCTCGGTCCCTATTGGCATGTGAGTTTACAAGTCCCGGCTAGATATACTTTATCTGATAAATCCTCCCACAGCTGAACCACAGTGCTGGTGACCCCCAAGACAACACATTCTTCTGAAAAGAATGCCTGTGCTTCCCACCATGCATGAACTTCCCCAGCAGATGTCCCAGAAGCAGTGCTGATGCTCCTTCAATGAATATTTCACTGGATCCCTCCAGAGGACGTGCCAGGCACTGGGGATTCAGCAAGGAGCTTATGGTCTCCTCCACTTGAATATTCCCCAAACCCCCATTGATGGGCCTCTTCAAATTGTCTTGCCCTCACCATCTGTCCTCCACCTAGCAGGCATGATCATGTCACCTCCCCTTCTCAAAGCTCTTCAATGGCCCCAAAGATTTAAGGATAAGGGTCACACACCAGCTGATCACTAAAACCTCTGTGACCGAAGGCCCACTGACACTGAAGCCTCACACAAGAGCTCACTCCAGTGGCTACCCCTGCCTCTCTCCCCTGAATCATTCTTCTTGATCCCTCTTTACTGCTTCCAAGCACGCTGTGCTCGCTCCCATCCTTTAAACACAACTTCTCTTGATCTCAGGTATCTCCTCTTGCTCCATTTCTCTGTATTCCTTGATGGCTACAATCCCTTTCCGCAATGCTTACTCCAAAGTGAATGAATAACAAATATTAGCTTTGCAACAGTCCCCATCGCTTAAATTTTGCAAACATGAAGGTGGTACTATTCCAGACAAAGGAGCTGAGGTCTGCACTGGTGAAAGCCATATAACTACTGTGATAGAAATTCCTGACTTTCAATTCCACAGCATTTTCATCAGCCCTGGACCAAAACAGACCAGAGGATTGCGAGGCAACCTCCATTCCCAAAGGTGAGAAGCAAACAGAATAACGGGGGCCTAGTTCCAGAAGATCTACACGCAGAAGTCAGGTTTGAGTAGGATGCAGATCAGAGAACGTCAACATGGAGAAGGAGGTCTGAGGCCCCAGTCTGCATTGGTCCTAGGTTCAACTAGGCGGGAGGCTGGGAAGACAAGGGCACTCACAGGCACTGAGGACAACCACTGCTAGGACTTCATTATGCTCTTCCTTTATTTTCCCAGACACCCTGTGATGTCACTATCACCCCAACTGAGAGCTTAGGAAACTGGGCTCAGAGAGGTGAATACTTACTGCACCCGGCTGATTTGCCTCACTACAATACAAGAGGAAGGGAAAAGGATGTGGGAGAGGTGAAACAAGATTAACCAATGGTTGATAATTATTGAAGCTGGGTATTGAGTACAGGGGGCTTTATTTTATTTTTCTTTTCCAGGTGTTTTTGAGAGTACATTTGTTGAAGCTGGGGACAGTGAAACAAGGAGGGCCGATGACAGGAGAAGCAACAGGAGAAAGACTAGGCGGGGCTGCTTTGCTTTCTAGAAACGTTACCGGAAAGAAGTGAGCCAAGGCAGGATTGCTGTCAGCTCACGGGAGAGTCAGAGAAAAGGGGGCCTTGGGGAAAGGTTGAGGGGGTTGGCCTGGGATGAGCTGCCCCTGCCCATTGCTCCCCTGGTTGCAAGTCTCATGAGGTCCCTTAGAGTTTAGGAGATGCACGCTTGTGGAGGAAGAAGAGGAAGAAGGGAAAGGCTCTGGCATGTTCCGGGAGGGAGAGTGTGCCTCTATTTTCAATATGATTGAAATTCTCCATAATTAAAAGTTAAACATAAATAAAGTCGCTCAGCTAAGGGTTGTAGGAGACATTGGAAGTCAAGCCTTGTGGTTTCTCACACCCATGTGCTTTCCTCTTTGTTCCACAGGGTTTCTGCCCATCCCAACTTTGTGCTTTTCTGTTGGAAAAGTTTTAGGCACTCAAAGGCCCACAGCTTCATTCTTCTTCCTCAATGAACATGAAACTTTAGTAACAAACCTCACAGACATTTTTGCTCTTACATTCCAAGGGTGTAAGAAAAACACACACATTTTTCTTGGGGTCATGTCCATGAAACAATGATAGTCATGTGCCTTAGACTCCACCTAAGACTGATGGTGTTCCCCTGGTGGTAATATCTGCTCAACTCAAACAACTCAGGTTTCATTTCCTTTCACATGGTCACAATGGAACATGTCCATTTGCTTCCATTTACTGTCTTCCCCCTCGTAATGGGTTTCAGAGAAACATCAATGACCTGATGTCAGGTTAGAGGTGGGTTCCAAATTCACTTCTATTTAGAAGAGAGAGGGAAAGGGAGGTGACCTAAAAATTCAATACAAATCACAAGGCTTTGTTGGGTACTTAACAAATTCTAGCTATTAGACCCTATTAATTATGCAGGACTAGCCCTATTTTACAGGCGAGGAAACTGAGACTAATAATGGTTTAGTCACTCACACATCCAGGAGGAAACAAAGCTGCAATTTATACTAGGTTTGAGGGACCCCAGAGTTCATACTCTTATAACCAATATTCTGGCCCAGAAACAGGCTTCTCTGAGAGTTCTCTATCTGGGGAGATAAACATCTATTTAATGAGCATCTATATTTGTCTGACATTGCATTAGGTTCCTTTAATGCTTTAGTTCACTAACTCATACAGCCAATAAGAAATAGGAATCACAATTCCCATTTTATAGATGAGGAAATGGAGTTTTAAGTGGATAAGGCCATCATCTGTTTAGCTATTTTTAAAATACATTTTAATTGATTTTTTTTTTTTTTTATAGAGAGAGGAAGGGAGAGAGAGCAGTATCTATGTGAAAGAGAAACATTGATCAGCTGCCTCCCGTAAGTGCCTTGACCGGGATGGAACCCACAACGTTTTGGTGCATGGGACAACACTTCAACACTTCAACCAACTGAGCCACCCATCCGAGGCTGGTTAGATATCTTTTTTTAATTAATCTTTATTGTTGAGATTATTCCTGGTGTCCCTCTTCTCCCCCCAATCCCCCCATAGCTCCCCTCCACCTGGTTCCCACCCTGTCCCAGGCCCTTGCCACCCTATTGTCTGTGCCCAGGTCTGCATGATCCCGAATGTAGACACTCATTCTTGGTCCAGCTGTGGTAACCACAATCCATTTCTAAAACAATGCAACTGGAGTTGGAGGTGACTGAAATGTTCTGGGATTTCCCTGCTTGCCAGGACCTTGGAGAGCTCCAAGAGTCCTTGTGCTGATTGGCTCCAGGATTTTTGATCTCAGTACACTCCAAGGCTCTCATAGGCCCGTCCTGGACAGATCCCTCCCACTCTAACCAGGAAGCCATTGCAGGGTTGACATCTTCTGCTATAAGTTGGTCTTTAGGTACAGGGCACTGTCAGGTGTCGGGAGCCTTTGGGGGAAGGAGGAGTGGTGGAGGTCATCAGGGTATAAGCTGGGGTGTTAGATACTCTTCTTAGATATCACCCCTCTTGAGGTAATTCAAGACCTTTTCTTACCACTCCAGTAAGCATCTCCTCCCCTAGGTGCAATCTAAGGTCCTAATTAGTAAGGGGTGTCTTAGAGGAGAATTTTCAATGGAATAATACATATTTTCAGTGACACACCACCTGGAAGTTTATAAATATTACCATACTGTGCACATAAGGAAACAGAGGCTCGGGAATAGTAGATGGCCTGCCGAAGGTCACACAGTTAGGAAATCTCAGAGCTGAAACTTGAACCCTGTGATCCTTACATCAAGCTGCCATGACTCATTTAAAGAGAACCTGCATAAGGCAGGGGAGGGTGGCGGGGTGGGGTAAGAGATCAACCAAAGGACGTGTATGCATGCATATAAGCATAACCAATGAACACAGACACTAGGGGCTGAGAGCATGTGCTGGGGGTGGGGGTGGCTGGGGGGAGGTCAATGGGGGAAGAGGAGACATATGTAATACTATATGTAATACTTTAAACAATAATAAAAAAGATAAAAATAAAATAAAACTACAATAAAAAAGAGAACCTGCATACCTTAATCAAAATTATGTTTACCTGATGTTAAAAAAAATTGTTTTGAGAGCAAAACAATAAAATAACCATAATCTATCACCTTTCATGGAGTCAAACATCATTTATTAATTAACAAAAATGTAGTCTAATTAATAGAATAAAATCCAAGCTCTTTGATTGGCCTACAAGGCTTTACATAAATGGCCTCTGCCCAGTTCTCTGACCTCATCTCCTACTGATGTCCTCTTCCTTGATGCTCCTTGAACTCACCAAGCTCATTCCCAACTTGATGCATTTGCATTGACTGCACCATCTGCTCAGGATGATCTCCCCTCAGATCTTTGCAAAGCTGCCTGCTTGTCTCTGCACTCTCAGCTCCAAGACCTCCTCTTCAGAGAGGGCCTCTCTGACTACATGAGCTAGGTAGCCTCTCGTCGTTCTATCACATCCCCTTGTGCCATATGCTCCCTGGCACTCACCACTATCTGAAATGATCTACTTGATTTACTAGTGCATTGTCTTCTCCCTGTACGGAACCCAAGTTCTATGAAGGCAGGGACTATGTGGGTCTGAACATCACTGTAAATCCCACATCATGCACAGTGTAGACACCCAAGAAATGTCTCCTGAGTAAATAAAGTTTATCATTTATATCATGCACATGCGCAGGTCTCAAAAAGGTGTCTCTCATTACCTCGAGAGAGATGCCAAGGCTTTGAAACAAGTTCTTAAAAACATTTTTTTAAAATTAGCATGACCCATATCACAGTTGTAGAGTGAGAGGCTGTCACTTTAGAATAGGTTAAGAGTCACTCCAGTAGCTAAAAAAGCCCATATTTCTTTAAAGAGGAAAAAATAGTCTCAGGCAGGATTGTGAATTCCTTTGCTGTCATTCCTGCATGGATTAGTTTCAAAAGGAAACCAGAGTTTCCTAAAGGCTCAAATTATTTTGAAAGGCCACTTCTCTCCGTCCCTAAGATGAAAACTCTATAGTCAGTTGCCATCCAGGGATGGGAGAAACACAGTCAAGAAAGACTTCCTCCTCAGTGAAGGAGGCTGCAGGGAGTCAGAGAGAGCGCGGACGTGCTAGGTTTCCCCAGGCACATGCTACAAGGAATCTCAGCAAACCTGCATGTGGCACAGCAAGGACACACACACACACACACACACACACACACACACACACACACACACACACACACATATCCTCTCAGGACTAATAGCACTTAAAACCAACCCCTGCAGCATGAAACCTGCCAGGGCAGTCCGAAACCTGCCAGGGCAGTCCGAAACCCTAGGTTGAGATGGAATGAAAGAGGCAGCCACCAATGGAGCTAAAGTAGGGAGCGGTAATGCCAATCAAGTCATGCCCAAATATTTGCCACTGCTTCTGCCCTTCTCCCCATGAGCCAGATGTTTGGCAGCTGAGTGAAATGGTTCAGAGTATGGATTCTGGAGCCAGACTTCCTGTGTTTGAACCTCAGTTCCACCTCTTACTAGCTGTGAACTTGGATGAGTTGCTCTAGAGATCAGTGCCTCAGTTTCACCATCTGCTAAATGGGAACAACAACAACAGTATCTACTACCTATAAGAAAGCCCTGCATACATTTTAGCTGCTGCAATTTTATTATTGTCATTGTCCTCAAGACTTTGTGCCCTGGTCACTTCTTCTGTTAAATGGCCCTCAAGCCACCAACTCTCAAAGGACGTGGCAAGGATCAAGTAGGAAAAGGACTTACAAACAGTGAAGGTCACATAATTAGGAGGGGAAGGATTAGACTCCAGGTAGGGCTACTCGGAAAGGCAGATATCAGGAGAAAATAAGTGAGAAACCCACCAGCAAACTAGACTCTTCAGAATGCACAGGCCTCCCCAGAATTCACGGGAAGGTATGAGGTCTTCTGAGATGTGTGTTTTAGAAAGTCCTCAAAAATAAAAAAAGGTGAATTGAGCATAATTTGGGGTTAACTAACCTAGCTTCAGAGATATGTAATGGACAAGGCACTGCTGTAGTGGATAAAAACAGGGTTTGTGAGCACAAAGGGTCTGTGTTCAAAACCCAGTTACTCTTCTTCCAAACTGTGTGACCTTGAGCAAGTGACTTATCTTCTCTGCATCTCAGCTTACTCAACTGTGAAATGGAGGTAATTACAGTTCTTACTTCACGGATTGTTATCAAGATGAAGAGATAACCTACCTTAATTATTTGAATTCCTGTGTACTGGCTATCTCTCCCCTGGAGAAGGCCAACACAATGAGGATAGGGGCTTGGTCTACATGTCATCAGGCATGTAGCCTAATGACACAAACTTTGTTCTTAAATGACAAAAATGTGGGGAGGACACAAAGAAATGTGTTTCTACATCTCCCAACTATTCACTGAGAGAAAGAGAACTCCACCCCAAGCCTACAGAGATTTAAAAGAAAATATCCTTAACCTCCTCTTCAACTTATTCCAAACTTACTCTGACCTCTGAGCCTTTGCCCATGCAGGTCCCCTTACTCCCCATCCTAGGAGAATCTGTGGTTGAATAGAATAAAGCAAAAAGTAAGCAAAGAAATGAACAAACAAAAACCTGGTCTGCCCTAAATAAGTGTCTGTTGATTGACCATACAACATGCATTTAAACAAGAGGATAACATTTCCGAGGTGGCTTCTCAGTCCTGGAACAAACTAAGCAGGGTGATGACCTGCAGTCTCAGGCCTAGAGATCATACCAGGGAACACTGACGTGGTACCTGCCCTCTTGGCCTCTGGTCTAGGAAGACATTTATCCCTTTCAGAGGGAAGCATATCTTATAACAGGTAAGTGATCCCCCTCCCCCCTGCATTACCACCAGACCCTCTGCAGAGGCCTGCACTTACAATTGTCCTCAGAGAGTGGCCCAGTGTCTGGGATCATATTCCCTTTCCCCAGAGGGAGCAAAGGCAGGCCCTGCATCCTCTGGGGCCGCAGTTCACACTCCAAGCTCCTGTTGGAGGCATCTTCCTAACACACAGCTCTGCTGGTACACTGCCTTTGCTGAATAACTTTCAGTGGCTTCCCACTGCAGTCGGAGCCCGGGTGTGGCATTTGAAGCCCCTTCGAGACAGATCTTCACTTATCCTCCACTTCCAGGCTTTGCCATTTCTCACCTTTGGTTCTCAGAACTGGCCCCACCCTTTTGGACACTCCACCTCTAACTGTGGGCTTTTCTCTGCCAGGGGACTCTTGCTCATCCTCCTTGATTGTCAGCTCCTCCAAGAGTCTCCCCTCCATCACAGCTGTATCCCACTGAACTGTGATTCTGTGTCTGTCTTCCCCTTGACTTACAGCCCCTCGAGGGTAGGCATGGTGCTGGCTTCATCTCTGTACCCCAACAATGCCCAGCACAGAGACTGGCACAGAGGGGGACAGGGGCTCAGGGAAACTCTGCTGATTAGCCCCAGAATCAGGGTGTTCACAATGGACTTTTACCCTCTGTCTCATTTTTAGGTGGAGTCTTTGCCATCAGGCAGAATACACTTTACCTAAGTGTATTCATTCATTCAACCATTACTGAGCACTTGAACTGTGCCAGACACTGAGTGACTAAAGTAGACCAAGCCCCTGCCCTCACAGAGCTTACATTCTACAGGGGAGAGACAGCCAGCACACAAGAATTCAAATACATAAACAAGATGATTTCAGCATGATGGATAACACAGAGTGTGAGGTGGTAGGAGTTAAGCCAGATTTTGGAGGGCTTCTCAGGGGAGGAAACATTTGAATCTCAATGACATGGATCAAGGTGGAGGTAAGAGCAGAAGGTAACTGGGCTGAGTTTTCCCTCAGGTCTCTTGATTCAGAGTTTTGTCTGTGCTGTCTTGCTGAACAGTGGACTGTTTCTGAGCAAGAAGCCAGCATGTGGCAGGCGGAGAAGATAGTATCAGAGAGCAGAGGGGCTGGGGCCAGCAGGGGGTAGAAAGACTGCCACCCCAGCACAGCCCTCCATCAGCCCTTCCCTGAGTCCCTCCTGGGCCTGTGCAAAATAAAAAAAATATCTTCCTCCTGTCCTTGGATTTAATTTCCCAACTGTATCCCTGAAGGTACCGTTAACCGGACACCCAAGGAAGGTTGGCATCCTGCAGGGTGAATTCCTCTGTACTGAATATTAACCAGCTGCTGACCAGCACAGAACTACCTGCCCAGGGCTCCACTGCTCCTGCTCACAATTCCAGCCAGGGTGGGGGCCCCTCACCTCTTCTTTGTTGTTCCCCCTGTGCCCCGGGGCAGAGGGCTCTGGCAGCTTGCTCAACCTCAGCTGCTGAGTATTTAATTAAAATGGAATCACCGCTCACCCAGGAACCAGGGAGTAAAACAAAAGGCCTTTTCATGGTGGGAACTGGCTCGGTGGCATTAGTGGCGTCGGCTATGGCTTTACTCACAAGCTTCTGGTTTCAAACTCCAGACGGGTTGGTGCTTTAGTTCTCCATCAGCAGGATCGACAGCCCTCTCTCTGCTCTTGGCCCAACCCGTGCCAACTCTGGTTCAGACTTGGACAGGGGACTCTGAGGGCTTGCATGCAACTGTCCCATGGTGAGTAAGGTACCTGGGGGACAACAGGTACCTTACTCACCAGAAAGCCAACTTCTTCCCTCCCTGCAAAGTTGGGGAGGACCTGGGAAGATGAGCTGGAATGAGCAGGGTGACCATGGAAAACAGATGGAGGTCAGACAGAGACCAGATGAAGTGTGAGGGGCAGGGCAAAACTGAGAAGTCCCCCAGAGAGAAGTTGGGTCTGTAGTTGTGACTCATCATCCAGCAGCTAAGGAGTCCATCCTGTAGTCAGACTCGGACATACTCTGAGCCTGCACAAGACAGATGCTCTGAAAGAAGAGGTCCCAGTGCACACAGAGAGGACACCCTGGAAGGGGGGAGCAGTCCTCTTATGTGTGCTGGGAGCCTGGGCAGCCCTGCCTGCCTGGCCAGGTAAGATTTTGTGTGTCAAGCTTGGCAAAGGACAGACGACAACCTCAAGGGGAAGGTGGCCATAGAAGCCATGACTGGAGGTGAGTGTGAGCAAAGACGCTCCTGAAACACTTAGCATTAGCCCAGATAAGAGTCTAATTGGATCAAACCCCAAGCACAAGGCCCATATAATGGACACCCACTTGGCAGGGCATTTCTGACGGAAGCCACCCACATCAGCTTCCCCGAGAGGAGGAATAATGTAGGTAGAGAGGCTTGGGCCAGAGTCAGGAAGCCCGGGTCTGGCTCGGCTCTGCCCCAGACAGGCTGTTAGACCTTTCCCTCTCTGGGCCTTGGTTTCCTCATTTGTGAAATGGAGGTCATAATTTGAACCCTGGTTGTGGAGTAACAATACACTATGAAGTCTCTAAGATTCTTTTAATCTAACATTCTCTATCTGCTCTTGGTGGCTCAGAGTAAGTCTCTCCCTCCCATTCCTTGTCCTCCCTCCTCATTAAGGCCAGTAGCTGAGCGAAGCCAAGTAGGGAAGGCCCCATTAGAGGCAAGGAGGGGAAAATCCACTCATGCATGTATGCACGTACTGTACAAGCTCACACGACAGCAGAGAAGTCCACAGAGGGGACCCACAACCCTAGAACTTGGTCAGAGCCCAAAGGAGTCTGACTGGGGCTCAGGGTTGATGAGGGATTTAGCACCACTCTGACTCCATTATGAGCACTGCCGGTTCCCCCTAGCCTCCCAAGGAGGGAGAGGATCTTGATTAGTTTTTTCCATTTCTCCCCACTAAGCCTGATCCTGGGCACATAAATTCATTAATATGGGATTACAGGGATTACAGGCTGCCCCACCCTGAAGGTGACCCAGGGCAAGCTTGAGGGGCTTCCAGATGTCCTTCCCACCTGACAGAGGAAGAAACCGAGGCTCGAGCAGCAAGCCAGGAAGGCAGAGAGACTGCTGGGTTGAAGCCCCTTGTAGCAGCTATGCCCTCCCCAGCCTCACCAAAAGGGAGGAAGCAGGAAAGGGGGCTGTCCTGGAATCCTGCCTACTTCCTGTCCTTTTTCGTGCCCCTCTGTGGACTTCTCAAGCCCAGATTTCCCCAGGCTGTGTCAGTGCCAGCAGGGTTATAACCACATCTGGCCTGGCTTTCTGCAGAGCATGACCTCAGACCCTGGAGACCGCTGGGGAGGGAATTTCATGAGGCGCTGCCCCACGACGTGGAGACAGGGTTCCAGCTCCCATTCTTCGTGCTGGTTCTTTCCAGGAAAAATGACTCAGCTCAAAGCCAGTGTGTCTTTAACACCCACCTGCTGGCACTTGCTGAACCCCTACCCTTCTAACAGAGACAGAGATGGGAGTGGTGGGGGCGGGGAGCAGACCTCAGGCCACAACAGATGGGTAGAATTTAACATCATAATATATTTGTATTTTTATTTTTTGGTATTTATTTGATGGTTAGCTTCTATGACTGACAAGTGATTTCTATTCCATTTAAGTTGCATAATAAAGTTTATCTTTATAATAGCATAAGCAAGTTAAATGATGAATGGATAAAAGTAAGAATAAGTGGGTAATAGTGCAGGTGGTTTTCAGATGTGGTGAAAATTGTGAAGCACAACACAAATGACTGTGGGTGGGGAAAGCTGATATGGAGGACAAACTCCATTCTTTGCAGATGCAGAAACTGAGACCCAGAGAGGGTAAGGACTTGTCCGAGGGGTGCTTCTGGCAAAGCTGGGATTTGAACCAGGTCATATTTGATCCTTTCCTTCAGAGACTCCCTCTTTCTCCATTTTTACGGCTGTTTCTTCTCTCTGAACTAATGGGTGGATGGACAAGTCCTTTTCTTGACTTAGCTCCCTCTCCCATTTTTTCCTTCCCTTTAGGCGCTCCCTCCCCGCCCCCCCCCCCCCCCCCCGCCCCACCCCCGACCGCCCCAGCTCTCCAAATCCAGAGAAGCTATAATAATTTCAGACCATTCCTGCTCTGGTCAAGTGATAGAAACTTGAATTAGTGAGAAATCACTGTGAGGTGTATTTAAAAAGAACTCAGACCTGGGTGGCCTGGTCCTTGCAAGCTGAGCATACCTGCACTGGCAGCACTGTCTCTGGGCCTCGCCTCCTTTCCTCTGTAAAAACTGACAAAACAGCCACCTCTCTGGGGACCACTGTGAGCCTTAAATGACACTAAAATGCCTAGCACAGTGCCTGGTGTATTTGGCATATGCTCAATAACTGTTAGTTCTCGAATACAGTGATTTTCAACCTTTTTCATCTCATGACACACATAAACTAATTACTAAAATTCTGTGACACCAAAAAATATAGTTTATGCCAATTTGACAAAAAAAAAAAGGTATAATTTTGATCCATTCACACCAGACAGTTATTGCTGTGTTGGCTGTTGTTGTTTCGTTATTTAACAATTTAAAGCAGAGGTGGGGAACCTTTTTCCTCCCAAGGGCCATTTGGATATTTATAACATCATTCTTAGGCCATACAAAATTATCAGCTTAAAAATTAGCCTGCTATATTTGGTCAAACATTTAATTAACTGATCTCTAATGCCTTGGCAGGACCAGACCAAATGATTTCAGAGCCTTATATGGCCTGGGGCTGGACATTCCCCCTCCTTTATCTAAGGGAAAAGAGGTCAGTGCCCATGACTAAATAGTCAGGTATTGCATGTTTGAAAAATTCTTGTGGTACACCAGTTGAAAATCACTGCTCTAATAGAATAATCTTTTCCTTCCTTCTTCCCTTCCTTCCTTCCTTCCTTCCTTCCTTCCTTCCTTCCTTCCTTCCTTCCTTCCTTCCTTCCTCCCTCCCTCCCTCCCTCCCTCCCTCCCTCCCTCCCTCCCTTCTTTCTTTCTTCCTTTCTTCCTTTCTTCCTTTCTTTCCTTCTCCTCTCTCTCTCTCTCTCTCTCTCTCTCTCTCTCTCTCTCTCTCTCTCTCTCTCTCTTTCCCAAAAGGAGCACAGGGGTGTTGTGAATATCCTTGGTACACTCAGTGACACTCTTGACAGCAGAAGAGAAGTCTTAAAACTGCTTTAAAAATAGACAAGAAGTCATTTATAATCTGTACACTCATTGTTGGAATGCAAATGCTGCTGCTAAAAGCCCGCTTTCCTAAGTGGGCTTGTTAAACCATCAATCTGCTTAGCAAATCCTTTTCTTCTCTCAAGGGCAGGTAAAATCCCATTGCAAGAGTTCAGAATAGCCAGGCTCAGAGACTGGCTTTTGGGAATAAGGTATTATTATGTAGTAACTATGGGGCCTGGGTAACCCACAACCAGCTGCCCACATCACGGGGTGTGGGTGGGGAGAATCTATCAGAGTTGATGTGTTCACAGATATCTGTTCTGGCACTAAGGATCAATCCACCTTCTCCCTCTTCAGCCTTTCTAGGAACAAAACACAAACCAAAACCCAAGAAATAAACTTTCAACTCAGACTACAGAGCACAATGAGCTTAGGGGTCCCTGGAGAGACAGTGAGAGCCAGATGGGGATGTAACTTTGAGTCCTCAGCCTTCCCTCTCTTGAGACCTGCATGTTTGGCAATGACACATCTTTCCTTGGGTGTCCCATGGGCATCTAAACTTAACTTGGCCCAAACCAGACTTATCATCCCTCCTCTCACGGCCCCTGCACATTTCTCATCCCCAATTCCTTACTTTAGTGAGAAGCACTACTGGGTCACCAGGTGGGTCAGGGAGCTGGTGGCACACCCTGGCCTCTCCTCTCCTGCCCTCTCCAAGTTCATCTCTGCATAGATTGGACTCCTCTCCTCTCACCCAATAGTCTTGGTCCTGGGCAGTATGACCTTCTGCCTGGAGTCCTGTTAAGCATCCTGACCCGCCTCTCTGCCTGTCATCTACCCCCCTCCAAGCCAGCTTCCCTGTGGCATGTGGAGTGATAGCCTTAAGACAAACTTCCCATCACCTCACTCCTCTGCTCCCAACCTCAGATTCTCCCCTGACTTTCCAGATAAAGTCCAAATTCCCTGACTCATCTGTAGAGCAAGTGTGGATTAGGCATCACCTATGTGGCAGGTCCTGGCCCCAAATGTCAGTCCCAGCCTGCCGGCACAATGTAGAGTCTGGAACCACAGATACATTTCCTCTGGTGCCACCACTCACCATCCACCCCACAGCTAGGGTCTACAGTTGAGGCTGCAGACTGCAGTCACCAGGTATATTTTGTTTGGCTTCCCTAGTGTTGGCCCCATGTTTCAAAGTTATGAGATTTCACATAAAAACCTAGGTTCCTGGCATCTCTTCAAAACCTGGAAGACCTGGGAATACTGGGCCAGTTTTCCTTCACAACAATTGCATAGAGCTGAGTCCTATTTCCCCCAGAGCCAGCAAGCACTTTCCAGTTGGCCACAGTTCCCATCCCTCCATATTGCCTTACACCCATGTGTCTGGGTCCTGTGGATATTAGAACCTGCTCTTCCTGTTCCATATCTAGTTTCTCCAGTGCATCTGACTGCTCTTGCCCTGACCTTTTGCCTCTGTTGGTTCCTCTTCCTGGAATCTCCTTCCTCAACCTGTCTGATGAGGAAACACCCCCCTGCAACATCAAAGCACCTTTGTTTAGTCATACTTCCATCTCCCCATTAGAAAGTGAGCTTCCCCCATCTCTCTAAAGCATAACACACTGACTCCTCCACCAGATAGGCCCATAGGAAATCACCAGTGGGTGGACGGAGAGATGCTAATAGTAACAAAACAACAGTGCTGGCCTGTGTGCAAGCTCTGGGCTAAGTATTTCACATGTGTAAACTTATTTAACACTCAAAGAACCCAATGTGGAATACAATTATTATCCCCACTGTATGGTGGAGAGACAGGCTGGAGTGTGGTGGGGAGTGCAAAGCTGGCCTGATCACCACCCTGAGCAGTAGTCTTCTGCCTCTCTGTTTGGCTCAGAGTTCTTTCTTCTCACATGATAAGTCATTGCCCAAAGGGGCCATGCTGGAAGGAAACTGGACAGTGGCTCCAGGAACCAGGCCTGGAGTGTCAGGAAAGTGCCCATGTCTCGGGAGGTCTCAGCTTTTCAGAAAGTGACAGGAAAGACTTCAGGACTCCACTGTCCGAAGTGGCCCCTGGCATCCAGGTCATCCTGAGCAGCCCTCGCACAGGGCTGCTGTTTCCAGTGGAGGAGTTCAGGGTTCAAGTCCAGGCTCTGTCATTCGAGCTGAATGAGACCCTAGACAAGATGTCCAGGAGAGGCTGCAGACTGCAGTCCCCAGGTATATTTTGTTTGGCTTCCCCAGTGTTGTAAGCCTTGGTTTCCTCACCTATAAAACTGGGGTAACAACTGTGTCCACCTCCAGGGCTGGAGTAAAGGTGATAGGAGACGATGCATACCAAGCGCCTATGCCCATGTTTAACAGATGGTGATGACGACTCTCAGCAGAGTCCCTGGGAAAAGCTGCAGTCTGCACCATCTAACTCCAGGAGCTCAACTGTGACTGGTGGGAGGAGGGGGGTGGATATAGGAGCCTGCACTGAGATCCTGCGATGGCCTTTGTGGAGAAGTAGGGCAGGCGGCACTTCAAATCCTCCTGCTACCGTATCAGGCTATAGTTCTAGATCCCTCTCTTTAGTTAACTCCTGTGGGTGAACAGGTATGCACGGAGCAGTGGATATTGTGAGTGTGAGCATGGGGGCATGTATTTGTGTGTGTCTGGGTGAGGTGAATGTGTCTATCCTCCTAACATTGGTTTAGAACACCAAGGCATGCCTATGTGTGTGCTTGTGTTTGTACATATCTGGTTATGTAAAAGGCCTTCCCCATATGCCCACCCATGACTCCCTGAGAGCCTGGACAATGTCAGTCTCAGTCACTGCTATATCCCCAAGGCCCGGCACATAGTAGGTGCTCAATAACTGTAAGTATGATGAAGAAGTCTATACACACACACACACACACCCCTCTATTTCGATAATTCTGGGACGAATGTCATACTGTATTTATTTATTTATATATTTTTAAAATATATTTTATTGATATTTTACAGAGAGGAAGGGAGAGGGATAGAGAGTTAGAAACATCAATCAGCTGCCTCCTACACACCCCCTACTGGGGATGTGCCCGCAACCCTTGACCGGAATCGAACCCGGGACCCTTCAGTCCACAGGCTGATGCTCTATCCACTGAGCCAAACCAGTTAGGGCTCATACTGTTTTTACATGTACTGTCTCAATTCACCCAGAGACTGAAGTGCACCCCTAGTGTGGTGGTCAGTATAGGGAGAGGAGAAACCCTACACCCAAGTTGGCCAGGCTTGGGCAGGAACCCAGTTCTACTATGTACTGGCTGTATGACACTGGCTAGATGCTTTGCCTCTCCAATCCTCTTGTGTGAGGATTGAATATGTCCAGACAGGGGAATGCCCAGCACAGTACAATAAAATTGTCTGTCCTGGTGACTTTGACCTGGGAGATCCCCCACACCTCCAGCACTGGGGCTTTCTACTAACCTTGGGGTCTTTTCCAAAGCCAAGCAGAATCTCTGGCCTCCTAGGAGAAGGGTCAATGGTGGGCAGAGGCAATGCTCAATAACTAGTCTCTAGTCACCCCTCCCCTGCCTCTCTGTCACCCTGTCCAGGGTCTCCTGGCATCTAGCCAAGACACGAGGTCATTTTAAATGCCCAACTTCTAGCTTAGGCTCTGCACAGTTGCATTCCCTTTCAATATTTGGAAAATGTGCCCACAGTGGGGATGTGACACCTCTTTTTCATATTTGTACTCCGTATGATTCCCAATATGAGGCTAAGCACACAGTAGGTGCAGGGTAAGACCTTGCTGTCTGACTGATGGCTGATATCACAAGTTCAGTGTCCACATGTGGAGTAATAGGAATCCAGCTTTGACTAGGAACCTCCAGAGATTTTCCCATGGAGTTCTCCTTCCTTCTCCCCTCCACCAGCTCCTCCCTCCCTCATGTCCCCTCTCATCAAGAGGCCCTCTCGCCCACCCAGTGCCCTGCCCTCCTTTTCCCTCACAGTTGATCCTTCACCAGCCTTGCCACTCAACCTCAGAAAAGAACAGTGCTGCTCCGTTCCCACTTCCTGACTCCACGGTCTCAGTCTAAAGCCTTGGTCTCCATGACTTTGAGGTCATGTTTTTCTCTTCAGGATCTTCCGGTGTTTCTCCTCACCCTGTCCATGCTATAGCCAGACTGAGTTTTCTAAGATGCAAAAATGACCATGTCACACCACTGTTTTAAAGTCTTCAGTGCCTCTCACCTACCTGCAGGACTGAGTCCAAACTCCTTTACCTGGCATTTGAGGCCTTTCATGATATGGCCCTATCGGACTCTTCTGCTAACTTTCCGTAGCCTCTGCTCAGGCCTGATGAGCCCATTATTATATTTTTGTATGCCCATAACATCTTGGCTGCCTTTTGAGGAACTCCTACTCATCCTTTGAGACCCAACCCAAATGGCCCCTTATCTGTAATATATTCTCTAGCACCCCGAAGCCCAGTTAATCTCTTCCTGACTTAGACAGACCGTCTCCTTTCATATATCACATGACACTACAGTTATCTAAACAACCATCCTCCTGGCAAGACCAGGAGTATTTCTAGGTAGAGGCCTCATTCTAGTGCTCCTCGAACCCCCTGGTACGGAGCAGGGAGCCTGGCATGTATATGGTCCTGGCAAAGAATGAGGGAAGGAGCACAGTTCCTTCGGGGAAGTCCTATAACCGCCTTGCTTTGGGTGCAAGCCAATAGCAACCTTCCTTCCCCAGAATTCTGGGCCACCTCAAGTGTAGACAGAGCCAAGTCCTGCTGCTACTTCATAGAATCACCAGGAATAGCTCTTGAGCTATTTCCTCCTTCAACCGCAGCAGCAACAGCTTTATCAGCTTTGTTTCTCTAGAAGTCCCAGAGCCCATGGCTCCTTCCCAGTCTCCATTGTCCACAGCACCTGCAGCCCCTCACTTACCCTTCTAAGTGTGTCCTGGGCCAGTGCTGACAGAGGAGCAAATCTCTCCGGTGCCCTGGGCTCTTCTGCAGAGCGAGCAGCTGTCCGGAGCTCTGGCTGCCAGCATCAGAGGCGGACAGAGCCACTGCTGCAGAGCCCGCAGCCACCCCCACCCAGGACTGCGGCTCTGGCAGCCGCAAGCAGCCTCCCGGCATTGATCAGTCCTGCTACTACGAGCCTCCCTGGCACGCCTGGCTGAAGCTGGGATCTTCACGAGTTTGTGTAAAATGAGGTAGAAAATTAAAGAACTAAACTAAATTAAAAAACACACATATAACTAAAGGTCATTGGTGAGGGCGACGTAAACCATTCGCCAACACAAAAATGTCACTGGACAGCGTGGAGGCAGGCCCTCTGACGGTCTATGCAAGGGGAGGAGCTGCGGAGGGAGTTCCAGGTAGCTGAAGGTGAACCCTATGAGAGTTAACTCCTTTGCCTACCAGGTTTTTGGTTTTGTTTTAATGGGAATCAGTATAAAATTCACAACATAATGAACAGCAGAACTCACTTGCAATTTCAGCATCTTTTGATGTTTCAGGGCCGAGAGGTGAATATCACTGGGACACTACAGTGCTTTTGGTCTGTTCATGGGTGAGTTCATGGCCAGACAGTGAATGACCCCATAGTGCTAGGTCACTCCTCAACCAACTGAGCTCCCTCCCTCTCAACCCCCCCACACTACTGCTTCTGATGTCATCTCATATTCCCAATGGATACATTATAGGTCTGGAAAAAGCTGTGACTCAGCCTACCCTCTCTGACCATTCCTGGTTCCTTTGTTTCTCCCTGTCCCCCATTTTTGACCTTTTTATGTTTCTCTCATCTATTTATCTATGCATCCATCCTTAGGAAAAGATTCCACTATTCTAGGCTCTGGCCCAAGCTTTCCTTCTAGCCCTGACCAATCAGTTCTGTCCTCTGGACTCTTAAAGCTTCTCATTTTCTTTGCTTAGTTTTGAGTGCCTCATTTAGGGGCATTTCCAGGACCTTGGGATTTCCCAAGATTTGCCCAAGGGATTTCCAAAGTGGAGTCCAATGTGAACTGCATTTGAGGAAAGCAGGCCCCTAGGGTTGCAAAGACATGGAGGAGAAAGGAGCAGCTGAGAGACTAGCTCAGGATCAATGTCGCACCAGCCTCACAAACCACGCCAGAGGGCGTGCACACCGGGCAGCAGGAGGCAGACTCTAGACTGAGGCTTGCGGTCCCACGGACACCGCTTCCCATCCTGCTCTGGGTGCTTATTGACTGGGTCATCCAGGGTAAGTTACTTGGCCTCTCTGAGCCCCAGTCTGCCTGCATGTGAAATGGAGAGAGCGATGGATGCCCACCCCTTTCAGAAGTGGAGCAAGTCTCAAGTGAAGTAGTGCCCACAAAGCTCTGGGCACAGCACTCGCACATGGCAACTGATCAAGAGATGTGCTTTCCTCTCTCCTAACTGCCCCTCCCAGGGGCTCATGGAAGATACCGAGAACTAGGTAGGGAAGTTCCAGAAAGCTATGAGATAGGACTGCAGCAGGTAACCGGCCAAGCACTGGCTTTTTAAGAACTGGCCCTGAGGCTACCTGGTGAGAATGGGCGGGAGTAGGAGGGGGCCAGGCATCCTCAGACTCATTTGCCTCTAGATCCTGTTGTATAATAAAGAATTTGATTGTCCTTTGCCCCTGGTTCCTGGGAGGGCGACTATATCCTTGGAATAGAGCCCCGGGGACCACCCATGAGTTTATGCTAACCAGCTAAGTTGGGATGGGGGCTGATCGCCAGAAAGACCAGCTGAGGGGTTAGAAGACAGGCTCTGAATTAGGGGAGGGAGAATGGAGATTTTCAATCACTTGTGCCTGCATAATGAAACCCCAATAAAATCTAAAATCTCAGGGGCTCAGTGGCTCTTGGTTGGTGAACAATCGATGTGCCACAGGGTGGCCATGTCCCTCATGGGACTCTGCCAGACCTCACCCTGTGTCTGTCTTCATTTGGGTGGTCCTGACCTGTAACCTTTATAACAGAACTGCAATTGTAAGTATAGTGCTTTCCCAAGTTCTCAAACGCAGATTTGTAGCTGGCCCATCAGAAATGAGGTAAGTTGGGGACCCCACTTGCAGCTAGCACCTGAAGTGGAGATGGTCTCCTTGGGAACTGTGTTCTTTAACGGGTGTGTGTGTGTGTGTGTGTGTGTGTGTGTGTGTGTGTGTGTGTCTGTGCTAACTCTGGGGAGTTAGCGCCAGATTTGAATTTCAGCACCCCAGTTGGTGTCAGAAATACACCTCAAGCGTCACCCATGATTCCTCGCCTTCCCTCTTCCCCCAAATGCACTCTAAGAGTGACTCTAATCAGCGCAACTTTCACATGTACTAAGAATACGGGGCCCCTTTCTCCACCTTCTGATGCTGTCCTGCTCCAGCCCCATCCTCTCTCCCCTGAGTTACTGTAACAGCCTCCTTCCTGGTCTCCAAGCTTCCACTCATGTGCCCAGGGGGCTTCCGAGTCACTCCCCTGCCGGAGTTCTCACATGCCCCCATCCCACCTGAAATGAAGTGAAGTCCTCACTATCTGTCTGACAGCTCACCTCCCTCCCTGACCTCACTTCCTACCACTTGCTCCCTGCTCTATTTCTTGCCATCCTGGCTCCTCCATATTCCCCAGACAGCCCAAGCCTTCACCTGCCTTAGGGCTGTGCTTTTCCTTTTTCCTGGAATGTTCTAGATCCTCATTCCTTTCATTCTAGTCCTAAAGGCCACCTCCTCAGAGAGGTCTTCCCTGCCCACTCTCTAGCCCCTCCCCTCCTCTCTCTCCTCTCACTGGCTTTATTCTCCCCCAGAGCCTCTATGGCGTTAATTATATGTGACTGTAATTGCTGATCATCCATCTCCCTTAGTAGAATTGCAGCTCTCTGAGGACAGGGCCCACAGCCACTTGGTTTGCTGCTGTATTCCCAGTACTCGGCTTAATAAATATTTGTCAAATGAATAAATATATGCCGCCAAGAAAACTGGCCAGGTGCAGGGAAAGGTTTCATACAAATGATCTAGTATCTTATGGAATCTCTTGCTTTGCAGCTGGTTGTTATTCTTATTTACATAGATGTGGAAGGAATCACAATAGAGTTCTACAGTTTAAACCCTTTCAAAAAACATGCTTTGTTAGCAGGTAACAAACAGATGCTCTGAAAGCAAAATGTGGCAGACCATTTACATCAAAAGTTACTAAGAAATTAAATACAAAAAACACGATTGAGAAAAATGCACTGGGCATGGAAACTCCTTACTTGGGGTTTAGTCTTGTTTCTCCCATTTCTGAGTTGTGTGACTTTGGACAAGTGGCTCCTCTCTGTGAGCCTCAGTTTTGTTACCTGAAGAATGGGAGAATGCTAACACCTCCTGGCCTGTGTCCCAGAGTCACTGCCAGAGTTATCTGAGAAGTGGATGGAGCAGACCCATCAGATGTTATTTAGGTTACTCCTGTGTGAACCTCTACCAGGGCAGGAAGTCCCAGGACATTTGAGCAAGAAATAAAAAGTGAGTACCAAGCAAATCTCTAGGAATAACGATCAATTGTCAGAGAAGATATTTTGCTGAATCAGAGGAAAATGCTGAAAACCAAGCTATCATGCATTGTGGGGCCAAGCTTTCTCAATTACCCACCCCCTCCACAACTCCAAGAGCCTGGGCTCAGTCCTGGGACCCAGCCTGGGCCCTGACGCTGGGCCTCAGGCCAGTGGCCTCTTCACCTCCCTAGATGTTGAGAGGTCCTGCCATTCCTGTCCACGGACCTGCTGGGGTCCATGTGAGTCACAACCCCTCTGAGGGGCTGACATAGGACTACTGGGGCTCAACATGAAGTGAGTTTGGCAAAGGCACCCCCCCCCCAAATATCTCTGTGAATGTCCTCCTTTCTGCCCTCACCTAAATCCAAAACCTGGAGTCATTCTTGACTCTCCCTTTCTGCCCACATCTTGACTGTCATTCTTTTTGGTCCACTTCTCACCACCCACAACCACCGAGTCCAGGCCACCACCATTTCTCGCCTGAACAACTGCATCAGACTCCCAACTGGCCCTTTCCTGCTCCCAGCCATCTACTCACTCCATTGCAACAGCCAGGGAAGTCTTAAAAACAGAAATCTATTCCCATCACTCCCTGACTATAACCCTCCAGTAGCTTCCTGGTGTTCTTAGGCTAAAATCTAAATGCTCCTGACAACAGTGGCCTCACGATGCTGTCCTCTTTCCTTCAGCAGCCTCCCCACTTGCTCCCTAGTGAAGCTCAGTTTCTGTGTTTCCAATGCTTCTCACTCACCACAGGACCTTTGCGCCGGCTGTGCCCTTTGTAGGCTTCCCTTTTTCTCACCTCCATTTTGGTCCATCATCTAACATCTGTGACCTCCCTACTCAAGTAGATGGAAAATTGGAAACAATTTTCATCGTAAATAAGTGCTTCTTCAAGGAAGCCTTCTTTGTCTCTACCATCCTCCCCCACTATTAGGCTCTCATAGCCAACTGGCTTCCTAGCATTCATCACGTTATAATTGTTATGTTATCATCTGTTTCCCTATTAGGCTGTAAGCTCCGCAAGGGTAGGGACCTTGCTTACTCCTCTCTTACCAGTGCCACGCTCATAATAGGAACTTGATAATTTGTAAAATTTTATAGACTCACCCTGGAATCATATTTTAACCTACCTTCCTCTGCAGCCTATACCCAATCACTGGTTTCCCTTACATCATCAATCTTGCCCCACAGACACTTGCTGAGCACCCACTTCTTAGCTGAGTGAGGCCCAGAGCAAACAGGAGGATGTGTAGACAGGTCCCCATAATATGGTATGCCAGTGCTCTAACTGGGGGGAAGCCCAAGAGAAGGAGTGACTTCCTAGGAGGTCAAGAAAAGCTTCAGGGCAGAGAGGCTCCATGAATGGGGCCTTAAAGGGTGCCTAGGAGTTTACCAGGTTGGGGGTGATTAGAGGAAAAGGCATGGAAAAAGGCCCAGAAAAATGAAATAGTACTAATAACATCTTCCCAAATCTTCCTCTGGAGTGCCACTTATATATCTAGTACCTCATCGCAGCACTTCTGCAAAGCCTCCTAACTAGATTTTTCTGCTGCAGTCTCTCTTAGCTCTGTTCTCATTCTGTTCCACCTTTGCTCAAGAACCTGCTGTGGCTCCCTATTTCCTTTCACCTTAAACCTAAAGTGCCTGCTGGCCACTGGATGCCTGACTCAGCTTCTCCCTATCGCTCTCACTCTCAGTGACGTTTTCTCTCATTACCACTACATAATCAGCATTGCTTCCACTAACTCAACAACCACAACTTTCCGTACCTGACTTGCTCATCCTATTCCTTCTCTCCACCATTGATTTTATAAATCAAAATCGTTTTTGAGTTATGCTAAGAAAAATTGTTTTTGAAGTCCATTTGAGTGATTTAATTGTTTATAGCTACCTCACTACTTCTTAGCATAGAAGTGCATGAGAGTTTCTTAGTAAAATTAATTTTTGTGGGCTGAATTCTTTTGCTCTAACCTTCAGCAGCCAATTGGTGATGGATGGGATCAGCTAGGAAGGGTTATACTTTTGCTCTGGGTCCTGCTGGAGAGAGGAGGTGTACTCCTCGCATTAGGTGTCTGCATTATACCTCCCTGGGGACCTCTAGGCAGGGACAATGTCTTTTTCATCTACATTCCCCTGCTCCTACTCAAGCTTCAAGCTCCGTGCTCTGCAAAACAGATAGCCACAGTCACCAGAAGTAGGCAGGCTGCCCCTATTATGAGCCGAGTTGTGACCCCAAAATTCATTTGTTGAAGCACCAACTCCAGCATCCCAGAATGTGACTGTATTTGGAGACAGAGTCTCTAGAGAGCTGATTAAGGTAAAATGAGGTCATTAGGATGGACCTAATCCAATATGACTGGTGACCCTATAAGAAGGGAAGATTAGGGCACAGACAACACAGACAAGGGAAGAACATGTGAGGACACTGGGAGAAGGTGGCTATCTACAAGCCAAGGAAAAGGGCCTCAGAAGAAACCACACTTGCCAACACCTTGATCTTGGCCTTCTACCTTCCAGAACTGTGAGGAAATAAGTTTCTATTGCCTAAGCCGCATAGTCTGTGGTATTTTGTTATGGCAGCCTTAGCAAACTAATACAAACCCCAAAGACAGTTCTAGGGATGGAAGACCACATGACATTGGCATTGGCTCTGGATAAAAAAAAAACGTTTTGAGAAAAAGAACTCTTTTGAGTGGAAAATGCCAATATATATTGCTGACTGGCACACATACACACATATGGTGGGGGCAGAGAATTTTTCTTAACTATAACTACTCTTTGTGATAATAATATACACAGTGAACATCCCACTGTGGGACATAGAAAATGCAGAAAAGTACAGAGAAGAAAATAACTTACCTGTTACCCTCCCACACTTCCCCACCCTCTTATTCTCTCTCTCCTTTTTCTACTTTGCTTACTTATGTCCTTTGTACCTATTTTTAAAAATGCAGTTAGGATTAATTTTGGCAATTTGCCTTTCCACTCAGCACTGAAATCTGAATATTTCCCCCTAAGTTATTAAAATTCATCTCAACCATCGTATACAATGGCTGCCTAGAACCTTCCACTATCTGCATGTGCTGTAAGAGGCATCCCCAATCCCTGCTATTGCACTGATGGTGTTCCCCATTTTTCACTGATAAAAACAATGCTGCCATAAACATCCCTGTAGATAAATCTTAGTAGGTGTCTTGGGCTATTTCCTCAGGGCAAATTCGCTAAAAGTGGAATTACTGGTTACTCACATTTTGAAAGAGAAAACTTTTTTAAATTCCTAAAATGTTCTATAAAGTTATGCCACTCTGGGGGTGTAACAACTTCTAATCACACATATCAAAAGCTCCCTAGAATCTATGTAATAATTTTAGACATCTTTAAAAAAATACAAAAGGAAGAACAAAGAAAACCTACACTATATGGCTATAGTCAATGCCCAGAAAGTGATATCCATCCCTGGCTATGACAAAGTTGCCCTTCAGGTTAAAGCCTGGTTACTTAGAAAGGAAAGGGAAGGAGGTGGTCTGGCTATAATCACAACACTCGATGGAGTGGGTATGCATTTTACAGATTGGGAAACTGAGGCTCAGAGAAGTACTGTCACTCACTTGTCCAAGGCTACCTACAGTTTGGGAATGAAGCAGTCAGGACTGAAAGTCAGTTTTGCCTGGCTCTACCACCAAGAGTTTAACCATTACACACACTACCCTAGGACAGGGTCTGTGGGGACAGGACGACTCCAGGATGGCTCCCAGATCCAGCCCAGATGTCCTGTTCCACCTTCTGATCTCACTGGCAACATGAGGCACAGGTGTGCAGGGATGGGAGGAGGCAGGGCTGTGTGTGCCTCACAGGCACATGAGCCAACAAGGCCCACCTGACCCCACCAGGTGATGCTCCACCTGCTCATCTGGATCACAAATTCCCACTGACGCACTAACTGTTTGAGAACAGCCACAGTGGTGTGATAGCCGAGAGAAGAATGCAGTAGCATGTCAGAGCAGGCACAGGTAGATAAAAAGAGGAAGAATAAAACCCTGTGGTAACAAGGACGTAAAACTGTGAATCAGTTGTAATCTGTATTTTCCAACCTTTTAAAAAAGTGACGTTGCTTTCACAGGCATGTGGTGGAAAAAATTAGGTCTTTGAAGTCAGATGGACATGGGTTCCTATCCAGCCCCTCACCAGTTGTGACCTTGGGCAAACTGCTTCACTTCTCTGAGCCTCAGTCTCTTTACCTGCAGAGTGGGGAGAAGCCTTCTGCCTTGTTCTCAGGATGAACTGAAGTAAGAGATTCCCATCACATCCTTAGCTCTGTGCCTGTCATGGGACAGGGACTCAGCAAATACAAGTTCCCATACAATTAACACCTTGCTGAGCCCTGGAAATGCAGAGTAGATAGGGCCCCACTCTTGGAGGAGCAGAGTGTGGAGAGGGAGAAACAATTATATTCTGAGGTGATAAGCACTTGAACAAAGGGACAAACCAAGGCTACATTATTTTCAGAAAATAATTTGTCTCTTTGGTTTATGACCACAGGAAAATCGGAGAAGGAGGCCACATTCACTTTTGATAGATCTTTAATCCTTCCCTAGTATCACCTTTTACTTCACCATCAAAAGTTACCTGTTCCCATGTCCCAGTTCCCCAAACCCTGCTAGATCTGGTCAGATAATTTCTACAATGGACATGGGTGCCCATGGGTTGCTGGGCCACTCCAGATAGCATTCAGGGGTGGGGGTTGGGGAGTAAAGTAACACATACTTATTACATAAAACTTGGAAAACAGAAAACCGAAATTGCTCATATTCTCATGAGTTAGAAATAACCACTACTAACCTACAGATGACATTTTGAAGGAAGCTTTTAAAGCGTTCTCATCTGCTCCTAAGGAGTGACACAGATGGTGGCAATTTGGGTGCTATGACAGGTCATGGGGAGGGGCACTGGTTGGGGAAGGCTTTATTCTATCAAACTTGGGAGCAAGCTTATTCCACCTAGGAATGAAGCCAGGTCCACACAAGCACACACTGTGAAGGACAATTTCTTAGACGTTGCTGGGGAAATAGTAGCCCCGGGCCACTGGCAGAACTCCCAGGAAGTGCCCCAGGCAAGGGGGGCTGTGTCCCCAAATGTTCATTTGTAAATGGATGGACTCACAGTCATTAAGCTCCAGGGGATAGGCCTCTTCATGCTCCCAGACTGGACTCACGCCCTGGGCACATTACACCTCCTTCTCAAATACCCACTCCCCAAACAAACAAAACTTCCATGATGGTGTTAAAAGATAGCAAAGGATGAATGACTGATATGATAGCCAGTCTGCACAGAAATATTGCTCTTTATCTCAAAAGGACATTTACTCATCCGAGTGCACCTCTATTTGGTAGGATATCACACCGAAGTAAAGATGACAACACCCAGGCTCTGTGGGGACTGGAAAGGGGAGAAGTCATACATGCAGGAAATATGTCCAAACTGCAGCTTCCAATTAGCTTGGAGCTTCCCTCTTCCACCCTGCTACCTGCAGGCCCACAGGTTTTGGGAGTGGCTGCTGAGAGCTCCAGTACTGGAAAGGTGGTCAGAGCAGCAGGGGTGGGGCGATAGGGGTGGTTGACTGTACAGACAGGTGGTTTGCAAACCACTAACAGATCTGGGGTTACTAACGGCGCTGAAGTGTGCACACAGCTGTGAGTAAGGATCCTGAGTCCCCCCAAGTGAACCAAGGATCTTGCTCAAACACTCACCTGTCTCCTGGGCTGCTCTCAGTCTGGCTCCAGGTGTGGGAAACCTACAAGCAAAGAGATCAGAAAGGCCCATCAGAAGGGCTTGTATTTTATACGTCACAAACTGGTGGCCAGGGATCCAGATCTGACTATTTCAAATTTAATATTTGGTTGAAAATTTAATACTTGAACTGATCCCAGTATTTATAAACCAAGGGATTTCATGCATTAGTCTCACTTTCTGAATCCCTTGGGGAGAGCTGCACCTCTGGGCCAAGTGCCAGCAGGATGCTGCAGGGCTGGATCCACATGGGCTACCTCTGTAGACCCACAAATGCTCCTCTATCCCACCCTGTCTGCCATCTCCCTCTGCCCCCTATCTGGAGTTCAGCCCCTGCTCTGGTGTCTGCCCTTGACCTGGAAGCCCAGCATGTTCACCTTTTGGGTTTGCCTGGGCTCCCACCCCACCCCTCCCTTTTCCTGCTCCAGACACATAAGCTGAGAAGTCCGGAGGGAGAATGCCAGGACCGTCCCTTGGAGAAATCCAGGGAAAGAAGATTGGGGCAGACTCCAGACAAAGTTTGGATGGGGAGCCCTGCTGCCCCCTCTCCAGGGTCCCTTTCCAATATTCCTGCTCTGCAGCTGTGGAGATGAATCAGACGGGGTCCTGAGTGTTTAATAAAGGACATTTTGACAAAGGCCTGTAGCAGGAGAGGAGAAGTGAGGGTTCCTTTGCTACCACCCCTAGTCTGGAAGGGGGTGGGAGGAGAGAATGGTTTCCAGACCCAGGCACAGAGAGGGCTGCGTGGAAGAGAGCCCAACAGAGTTGTCACCTGTGGTCAAGGCATGCAGCCAACTTAAGGTGACTCTGAGGGAGAGAGCGAGCTGAGAGACTAAATACCCTAACGTTTCTCCCCCCTCACTCTATATCCTGCCAGAGCTCCACATTGGTCAAAGCCAACAGGAAGCCAGAGGGGGAGAGGGGCACTGATGCATACAAGACACCTCCTGGGGCACAGGTGGGGAGAAAGGGTGGAGAGTGAATCTCAAGGGGCAAATGGCAGATGTCCAGCACAGTGGTCCTGTTTCTGTTCACCCACAGGAGCCGCAGGCCCCAAGGCAAGGCTAACCAGGTCCTCCCAAGTGTCAGGAGCTCAGTTCTACCCCAAGGCCTAGTAGTTGGTGCCGAGCCTCTGTCCTGCTCACCTGGCCTGAACTCCAGTTTTCTGCCATTTCCCCCAGTGCCTGCCCCTGCCCTGGCCCCCAGCATTTGGAGCTTAGCCCAGGTCCTGAGTCCCCCTCACTGCCTCTGCCTGTTCTCTTCCACTAGACACCCTTCAAATTCCTCTCACTGTGGAGGCAGGCTGTTCCATTCTGGGAAAGACAGCCCAGCCCAGGTTCCCAGAGGTCCCCGAGCACAGCTGCCGGCACGAGGCAGACACAGTGGTCACAGGATGCACGAAGTAGCCAGCGGAGGGCTCCCCTCCCCAAATCTATTCTGGGAAAAGCCCTAGCCTGACAAGAGGAAACGTGCAGGGTTTCGTGGAACCCAGAGTCGGAAGTGACCCAGGAGATCATCTGCTCTGGTACCTACTTTGGTCAGACGGGAAAACAGGCCAGGAAATGAGTGGGGCTTGCACAGGCCTCACAAGCGGATAGTGACAGAGCCAGTGCTTTGTCCGCCAGGCTGCCTCGTCCTCCTGGCCCAGGACACATGAGGGCCTGGCTGTGTCAGGCGACTGATGTCAGGCTGGGCTTACTCGATTTTATAACGTTTATAAGGAGCCGTAAAAGTGCTGGGCCCTCCTCAAGGACAGCTGTCAGGGGCTCCCCACAGGGTAGGGTGGCCATTGCCCAAGTGCCATGACCTCATACTGGGCCAGCGGTCAGGGGCGAGTGATCCCCAGTTCATTCACACCTCACCCCAACTCCCTGGGGCAGGCACTATTAAGATTCCCATGTTACCGATGAGCAAATTCAGTCCCTGAGAAGTTACCTAACATCCTTAGACCAGCACAGTCGGTGAGTCCTGAGGCAGAGGCAACACCATTGCCGACGAGGGTGCTTTCCCCAGGCTGGCCCTGTGCTGAGGTCCTCCAACACCTTATCCCACTGTTCGCTTGTTTGTATTAACTTTTTCCACTTGGCTAAAACATGGAGTGTGCGTGTGTGTGTGTGTGTTTCTTCAGTTTTATTGAGGTACAACTGACATATAACATTGTGTTCGTTTAAGGTGTAAAATGTATTGATCTGATATACTTAGTAATGATCAGGTCATTATATGTCATTACCACCATCGTGTAAGCTAACACCTCCATCACATCACAGCATTACCATTTCTTTGTTGTGGTGAGAACATTTAAGATCTACTCTCTTAGCAACTTTAAGTGTGCATCTCCCCTAGTGTCAATTGGATAGGACTAGCCATGTGGCTATTCAGACGCCTCCTGACTGTTTTGCTCCTCACACTCACTTTCTGACCCTTTGTGGGCCTCTTCCCGAAGTCTCAGGTTATGGGGGGCAGAGAGCTCAGCATTGGCCACCTGTCACACCCTGTGATATTCAAGGGGCCTTCCCAGCTTGGGTGGGCCTGCCTGCTGCACACACAAGGCCCTGAGCTCACGCACATGAGCAAGGTCCTGGGCTGTGGGCAGCGAGGCCGGTGCCCCTTTCCTCCCCAGCGGGAACTGCTGGGATGAAAGATTGATGAGCAATCTGTCTTCACTGGTGAATTTTTAATTATGGAGGAAAGAAGACCCCAGCCCTTGGCCTAAACCAAGGCAGGCTGCTTCTTGGGTGTCACCACTGTTAAATTTCATCCACACGGACAACAGCTGTGAACCCTGGGTCCAAGTTTTCCTGTCCATAAATAAAGGTGAGGGATTGAGATGGGGGTAATTGGTGGAAAAACTGCCGGGCCCCCAGCATGGAAAGTTCTGGAGAGACATGAGGGAGAGTGAAATCAGGACTCCTAAAGGTCGAACATAGGGGCAGTGGGTCTGGGAGCCTGGGGGCCATGCCAGCTGTCAGTCTGATTCTTGCCCTTCTGCATTGCAGGTGTAGAAGGGCACACACCCTGGATCCTCTTACAGTCAACAAGCTAAGACAGTGCTGAGCGTGGAGCATGGTCGCTGGGCAGGGGCCCCAACTCCAGCCTCGTAAACACAGGAGAGGCCAGGCAGGCTTCAGGTCACTGCCCCAGGGAGAGCAGGATGCTTGTGAGGTTATCCATGACTCAGTTCTGTCCAATTTCACAAGCCAGACACTTAAAGAGACACGAAGGCCTGGGTTCGAGTCTCTGCATCATTTGCTGGTCCATGTTTTCAAGCAAGTCACTTCAACCTCCTGAGCCCCAGTTTTCTCCTCCGTAAAATGAGGTTAGAAACAGCGACTGAATGGAGAAGGTAAATGAGAAGGGGAAACACTGAGTGCTGTGCCCCGCACGCAGTAAATTCCTGATAAACATTAACTGTAACAAAGAAGACTAAAGCACCAGCTCTGCTCTCACACTGGCTAAAACCAAAACTCACAATAAAATGACACCCAGGGCAAGAATTTGGGTGAGAGACCATTTTGACTTAGAGGCTGCAGTGCAGTCAGGCAAGGCTTCCAGGAAGAGAGGACCTGGAAAGTGCACTTGCAAGTGCTTGCATCCTTTGTGAGTTCAGGGACTGAAATCTCCCTGGTGGGAAGCCCTGCCCAGCCTGGAGTCCTTTCCAGGCAGACTGGGCATCAGTGAGTGTATATCTGATTTGCAGTGGTGCTACTGTTTAGACAATAAAGTCACGAGTCAATGGCAACCAGGGGCCCAAGACTTTCCAGCTCATATCCCACCTCCTCCAGGAATCTTTCCAGGACTGCTTCAGCCCACATGGATCCCACTCTTCTCAGGTGCCACTAGCACTCAAAGCCCAAACCACACACCCTAAAGAGCCTTCTTGCAGGGAAGGAGCCCTGGGTTTTAGTCCTAGCTTGGCCCCCTGCTCCCTGTAAAATATTGGGCAAGTGCCAGCCACTCTCTTGGCCTCAGTTTCCTTTATCTGTGAACAAGGGAGTTGGACTAGATTAGAGTTTCCCAGGTGACACCGGGGAGCACTAGTCTTTTGAGAGGCTCCTGAAAACACGGCACCGTGTTTCATGCTGGAGCCATCGCCTTCCTAGTAGATTTCAGAAAGCAACGTCTAAATAGATCAAGGCTCTGCTAAGTCCTGTAACATAGAAACCAGCTTAGATTCTTTGCTTGACTCAGCATTCCCCAAACTACCTTGACCTAGCATTCCTCAGAACCCACCTTGGGAGGGAATACTAGTTTCAAAGATCTCTCAGGTACCTTCCTGTTCTGTCAATAGGGGATTTAATAAAAGTCTGGGGTGTGGAATTTTACTCTCTGGGTAACTTTTCCAAAATATCTGCTTCATTTCTGGCCAAGATGGGAGCGCACCCTCCTCCAGCTCCCACAGCAGCCACCTGTCTGGATCTCCACCACAACAATCCTTGCACTGCAGTCGGGGGTACGTCTCCTTCTGCAGTGAACCACACGCATTTGAGGGAGAGACCATGTCTGGACACAGAGGTTTCCCAGGGCTTGACAGTGTGTGCTCAATAAATATTTTTGAATAAAGGAGATTTAACATATTTGACAAATAGTATAGCCCTGGCATGTACCAAGAGGGCCACAAGCTATAAATAACCTACAGGGCTCTCCTGACCATGCCAGTTAGTTGAACACCAGCCTGGAGGAAGGACAGAAGGAAGGAAGGAAAAAAGGAAGGAAGGAAGATCAGAATTGCAAGAACTGCATGAGAAAATATACCTATTACCTGGAGAGGAAAAGCACTTCCTAAGGCAAAACCCAAAGCTGTGTTTTTAACCTTTCCCTACTCGGGGCTTTTCTGACTTGGCTGTTCAGATCTGGGAGTGGGGTCTGGGGGCTGCAAAGACCACCCCTCCCTGCCATGGGCCCCAGCTGGAGCCAAGTCCTTTTCTCTGTCCTCAACAGAGTTGGCAGCAGCTTTAGTATTTCAAATATCCTTCTGAAATCTGAGTCCAAAATGGAACATTTTTTCAAGAAAATAATACCCTTGATGTTAGTGTTGCTGCAGCAGGCTCAGCAACCCCCCAAACCCAGAGGTGAGGACACGCAGGGAGCCATCAGAACACAAGGTAACCCAAACCCCGGACCTTCTGGCTCCATCCGCCAGATCACCTGCCTTCCAGGGGCATGAAGCGTTAGTGAGACACTTCAGGCATTGGCATAGCTAAGAGACATACTGTTTTCTGATCAGACCTGATAATGCCACAGGGAAATTCAGAAAGACCACACCGTGGGGTCTATACTGTCATGGGCTTTAGGGACCCTGGGTGAGGGGTGATAGAGACAGGATGGAGAAGTCTGGTGGCCGAAGGTAAAACCGGAAAAGGTCAGGGCCCTCTCTGAGTAATGGGCTGCACCTGACGCCTGCTGAGCACCGATGGGCTGGCTTCAGATTTCCATATTGGTTTCCCTCCTCAGTCAGGATTTGAAGTAGATACCACCTAGTTTGAGTTACAGAATCTGGCCCACGGCTTCCTGACCCTTCTGGAGGCCTATGGGAGAGGTGTGACTTCTCAGGAGGGGTCAGGCCCAGGGCACATGCAAAGGGCTCAGAAGGAAGTGGCCAGGACAGCATGTGAACTGAAGCTTCCTCCAGGGCAATGTTTCCCCTCCTGCACAAGAGTGGCATCTATACTCAGACCCTTCAGGGGTGACCCTCATCCCCACCATCACTCCATGATATTGAGGCACACTGCAGGGAAAACACTCCCAGGGGAGAGTCCGAGGTGACTTTTACCACCTCTCCAATACTTGCTAAGTTCTCTCCTAACCAAGAACAGGCAATGTCTACCTAGAATTTAACCACACTAGTGGGAAGCAATGTCTACCTAGAATTTAACCACACTAGCAGTTTTCCTCTTTTTTAATAATTATTTTTACAGTTACTTTTTATTTATAACAGCTATTACCATATTTTCCCATTATGGTATCAGTAAGGTTTCATTCTAAAATTTATTTAGGTTAAAAAAAAGTGAGCTCATTTGAATAAGGACATTAAGTACTTTTTTAGTGCAGGTGATCTAATCTACAGGTGTGGAGGGAGGTGTATGAATGACTGGAGTCTGGGAAACATGAATCTAGTCCAATCTGCCCACATCACAGATGGGTGCACTGAGTCCAAAGGGGAGCGGCCTTGCCCAAGCACACACAGCAAGAGCTGGAATGAAGAACTCAGGGTGAGGGGCAGTAGATTCTTTCTGCTTGTGAAGCCCAGCTGTGAACACCTCCCTCAGTGTGGTCCTCACAGCGCAGGGGAAATGTGGCCTCATAGCTCTGCTGCTTCCAGGACACTGGGGGCTCTGCAGAGGCCAAAACTGAGACTTACTCATTGTTTTATCCCACAGAGACAGTCACAGAATTGGTGTTCAGTGAGAATCTGCTAAAAGGGCTGCATGGGTGAAGGGGTTGGTAGGTAGATGGATGGATGGATGAATGGGTGGGTGGATGGATGGATAGGTGGATGGTTGGCTATAAGGATGGTTGGAGAAACAGATAAGTGGATAGATGGAGATATAGATGGAAAGAGAGGGGATGAGGGGAGACACGAATAAATTGTCTGACTGATGACTTAGGATCTCTCTCCCCACTTCACCCATCCAAAGGTATTTTCATTCTGTTAGAGAACTAGCAGAATCTCTCTAAGACAATAGAATTAATGGTGAAATTTCAGGTACCACAACAGCCTGGTAGAGATAACCTTCCCCAGTTTCCATTTTGTCAGTAAGGCCTTGAGGCAAAGGTGAGCAACAGTGCCCAGAAAGCCCAGAGCCTCTGCTTCTCATTTTGTTTTTAAAACTCTCTGACCTTGGATAAACTCCCTCCCTTTCCTGGACCTCTGTTTCCCCATGTGTAAAATAAGGGGTTGAGTCAAATGAGTCCTACTATCTCAGCATCCTGTGGCCCTCCAATGCCTTCCAGAGGCCAAAGCCTCCCCAAGCACCTCCAATGCTGACTGTAGGCACTTAATCTGTCAGTCAGATTTGGCTTCTGCAAAGTGATACGCTGAAGGCAGCCAGTCAAGCCACCCCCCAATAACAGAATCAGCAAGAGGCTCTACCTTTGGACCCAGAGTATACAAAAGAGAAAACAGCCCAGCCGGTGTGGTTGATCAGAGCACATGCCCGGGTTGCAGGCTCAATCCCCAGTGGTGGTGGAAGTAGGGTGGGGTGGGGCTTCAAGAGACAATTGATCAATGATTTTCTCTCATCATTGATGTTCCTCTCTCTCTCTCTCTCTCCCTCCCCCGTGCCTCTCTGAAATCAATAAAAATATACTTTAAAAAAAGAAACAAAGGAGAAAACATCTGAATGGCTGTGACATGAGGTCAAGTTCTCAATCCCTGAATAATGCATCTCTTTGCATATAAAACTGTCATGTACAGGGTGTAGACAAACCAAAGGTGAGAAGACAAAGGAGGGGTCAGAGGTAGAGGCTCAAAGCACAGGTTCCTGGGTCAGCCAGACCTGAGTACAAATCTTGTCCTGCCCCTTCTTCGCTTGTGACCTTGGGTCAATTCTCCCTGTCTCTCTGAGAAGCATCATCATTTTCTTCCAAAACAGGGGGCATATTAGTTCTCAACTTCATTGGATAGTTGAGAGAATTGAAGGAGATAATCCATATATATGGTTGGGGGGCTCCAAAGATGTCAGCTCATTGTCCTTCTGTTTGTGAACTGCCAGGGAGAGCCTGGATCTAGTCCAGTAGGATTTCCCCCAGCGGGCAGCATGGGTATGGATGCTTGCTCACCTACTGTGTTTATTGAGCATCTACAATGTGCCAGGCCCTCTCCTCTGCTCTGGGGACTCAGTGGTGAGCTAAGGCAGTCCTAGTGTCTGACCTTACAGAGTTTAAAGTTTAGGGGAAGGGATGGGAAGATGGTCATTTACCAAATGGTCACTCAAATAAATGTGAAGTGTCAGGTTCAGCAAAAGGGAAAGTGGGGTAGAGTGGGGGCTGTGAGGGGCCCACTTTATCCTGAGCAGGGTCATCAGGGAAGTGACTTGAGCTGAGACCTGAAGGATGTGCAGGCTGTGATCAGGTGAAAGTGGTGGAGGTGGGGGATTGGGTCACAAAAACAGAGGTTTAGCAAGTACAAAGGCTCTGTGGCAGGAGGAGCACAGCACATTCAAGGCTCTGAGAGGAAGCCAGTATGGCTGGAGCAGAGAGTAAGGGACAGCATAGTATCAGGGAAGCTGAAGACATGAGCAGGGGCCTGGCTGCCCAGAGACTCATGGGTCACAGGCAGGGCTTTGGGTTTATTTCCTGGGAAAATGGGAAGCATTAAAGGGCATAAAGTGGAAGAGTGAGGAGGCCAGTCACAGTGATATGGAGAATGGATGTAGAAAACCCAGAGGAGAGGCTGAGAGCAGTGAGGCAGCCATGCCACTGTCCAGGCAAAGAGACAATGTGGCCCAGACTGGATGCTTATCCAAGTTTTGGCATATGCAGGGAAGTGATGCCTGTGAAGTCCACTAGGATTTCTCCTGTTCCTTTCAGTGTAGTTTCTTAAGGCCCTAAAGTTCAATCTCAGCCCCATGGACCAATGCAGGCCCTCCCCAGAGGCCTCCGTGCAGGACAACTTCCCTGGAATAGTATTGTCCATGCAATAGTTAATGTGATGCCCATCCAAAGACTTCACAGTTTACAACCACCTTTCACAGACATTATAATATGTGATCCTCATAACCATGGTCAAGATGAGAGAACTCCAAACTCCAACCTCTTTCCTGACTCCTTTTTTGTTTAATCCTCACCCAAGGACATGCTATTTATTTTAGAGAGAGGAACAGGAGAGTGTGTGAGAGAGAGAGAGGAGAAACATTATTGATCAGGTGACTCCTGTATGCTTCCTGACTGGGGATTGAACCCAAAACCCTTTGGTGAACGGGGTGATGCTCCAACTAATGGACTCCCTTTTGAATAATAAAAACAATAATAATCATATAACTATTGCTATCCAGTTAATTTTCATTATTTGCAGTAATCATGTTCTACAAAACGGAATTAGTGAATACTGAAACCCTGTTCCTAGGGGAAATACAGGGTTAGGTTCCTGAGAACCTCTATTCACAGCCTTTTCATCAATTTACCAACACATAACTTTGTTTTATCTATGTTTCTGTGTAAAGACACCTTATTTAATATCTACTGTTGACTCATTAACATTGAACTCGTGGTCAACAGTGCTATAACTCACACCTGAAGAAAGCTCATCTGACACACTCATTTTCTCCATCAGACACATCACAACCTTCTTGGCTTCAGAACATTAGACAGCATAGGGTCATTTTAAATAGCAAAACCACCAACAAAAAGTGCAAAAAAAAGTGGCACCAAGTAGACTACAAAACAGCGTAGTACTTGTTTACATATGAGAGCTGAGATAAGAAGGCAGAGCGACACCTTGTCTGGCCTCAGCTGGGAACATGTGCATTGGGTGACTCAAAACTTTCACTGCTCTGCACATGTTTACAATGACTGCGAAAGCACCATGAGTATGGATTTGGAGGTTACAAATAAATTTCAGCAAGAAGGAGAATGTAATAAGTAACATGGAATCTGTGAAGAATAACAAATGACTGTATTTACCATTCATTTGTTGAGTCCACACATTTTCACTGAGGGCCTCCCATGTGCCACGTGCCCATCAGGGGCGCGGAGTCTGCTCTCATGGAGCTGAGTGGTGCTACACACCAGGGACTGTGCAGCCTCCCACGTGCATCCTCTTGCCCCATCACCCTGTGGTAGGCACTGTTATTTTCCAGAGGAGAGGGAGAGCTCTGATTGCAGGTGGAGTGTCCCAATTGGCCCGGGGGGGCGGGGTGGAAAACAAGGGTGCTTCTTCTGGAGTCCAGATCCACAACCCCAGGCACACCCTCATTCTAAAAATTGATTTCACACCAGATTTCCTAAAATCCTGTTCATTTCCCCCTGCTTGCCAAGTAAGCAGTTCAGCTCACAAACTATATTAATCCATGGCATAAATTCATTTAAACAAAATATTGCCAAGTAACGCAAAGGCAGAAATCCTCTTACAACCCACATGGGTATTGATGCTGTGCATTGAGGGAGGGCTGAGCTTCTCAGTGGCTGATTGTTAAATACTCCTGAACTCTGGAGCAGAGAGTCCAGGCAGGGTCATAGGACAAGTCCAAGGTCAGAATGACCACTCGCCATGGCGAGGGGTGTGGGTTGCTCTTTGTTTGCTGGTTTCGCTGTGAGCCTCTGAACCCTCATAGACAATGGAGAGCAACCCTTAAGTGCTGGACACTTTTTTAGTGAAAACCAGCTTTATGATTCTATTTAACTTCCCCAAGCCCCAAAGACTGCATTTAAGGCTTTATAAAGCACTTTCATATCCATTGGCTAAGTCCATTTCCCTCCAACTGAGGAGTAGGTGGGCTATCAGCCCAGTTTAGAGATGAGAAAAGTCAGGCTCAGGGGCGGGGGACTTACTTGGCCTGTGTCATACACACAGCTGGGCAGGAGGCAGAATGGAAATTTGATTTATGTCTTTTATCTCCCAGCATCACAGTCTTTCAACTACTTCCTCAGGTTGAAGAAGAATGGCTTATTCCTTTTAGTTGATCAATTCCAAATAGGAAAAAGTATTTCAGAGGAATAAAGCAGCAAAGGAGGAAGTAATGGTTACTTGAACAGCCCCTAAGCCATATGGACTGGTTTTGCAGCCCAGCCCTGCAGCTTGCTACTGGAGCAAGTTACTTCCTCTCTCTGGTCTCATTTCCTGGAGCAAGTTACTTCCTCTCTCTGGTCTCAGTTTCCTTATCTGTAAATTTGTAAAATAGTATCTGCCTCAGAGAATGGGTGTAAGGATTAAATGAGTCAATATTTGTAAACTGCTTAGCACAGAGTTTTCCACATAGTAAATGCTATAAAAATAATTTTTAAAATTAAAAAAATTAACCTAGGCATAAATCAGAAGGGGAAAGCAATTGCCAATTTTGTTGCTACCCCAAATTTTTTGTTTCTTAATTCAGTGAACTACATTTTGATTTGTTGTAATTAACACTACTGTTAATAGCTGAGTGACAAGTCTGTCTTTCCTACCTATAGGAACTTTAAGTAGGAACAGAGTTGTATTCCAATTCTTCACATAAGTATTGTTGACCCATTTTATAGATGAAGACTCCTGAGGCACAGAGAGGTGAAGTGGCTTGCTCAAATTTACACAGCTGGTAAGTGACAGAGCAAGATTCAAATCCAGTTCCATCCAGCAACAAGGCCTGTGCTGTTAATCACTCTGCCTCCCATCTAATCAGTGGTACACAAGCTCCTACTGAGACCTGCTCCTGGAGGTCAGACTTTGGGAGACAAGGTCTTTGTCAATGGTCTGCTGTGGACACAGCAGGACAGATCACACAGAGTGTACCCACTGCCCCCTCCCCTACCCCTACATGGGGCCAGGCAGCTCAGAAAAAAACAACAACGGGGCTCCAAACTCCATGAATGATGGGCTCTGACTCCCTTAAAGGGGAGGCATTGGGTCCTCTGCCTTCTAAACAAGAGGACAGAAAAGGCTCCATGTCATACACAGTTTCAGGATTAAAATTGTTGGCCACTCTTCAGATGGTGCCAGAAGATTTAACATGACTTGCTGTCAATTCCCCTGTTTGTTTCTTATAGAAGAAATTTCTGGAGTGCTGTATTTCTCACCCTACATGGTTTGAACCCAAAGCTAAAATATTGTCCAACATCTAGAGAGAGAATGGACTTTGAAGTTAATGTGGAGCAGGCCCAGGAGGTCCCTGCTTGGGTCGGAAGATTTGGGCTCAGCTGCTATCTTGCTGTGTGACCTCAGGAAAATCCTATCCTTCTCTGTGCCTCCTGAGCATGGACAGCAGCCACAAGCTGAATCCAGCCTGCAGATGATTTTTTGTTGTAGTATTGGATGGCATTGAGCGTGACTGTTCCCTGACACAATGAGATGGCACCTGAATCCTTACTGAATCAACCTGAGATCTTCCACTACTAGGTGCTTATTACTTTAGTACTTTTAGCTATATAGTGTTACCTGCAGGCAAAATGCTCCTTCCAGGTGCACATGGCAACTGAGGCCCTATGACTTGCTTATGGCCAACTCACTGTTAGCTGGCGGTGGTGGCTGCATGGTGAGACCCTGGTTTCCATAGTTTTAATATCTGCCATAGCACTGTATCCCAAGGTGACCCTGCGAGGGCCCTATCCAACTCAGCCTGGGAGACAGCCCCAGGGGTGGCCCAAGCCTCTCCTCCCCTCAAGAAATGTACCTTCCATGGCCTCTTATAGAAGCTCCAGGCCAGTGCCCAAACGCCAACCAACTGAACAAGCTCCCCAATACTCAAAAGAGCCCCCAAACATTCTCTCTGTGGCCTTGAGGAAACATGTCTTTGAGGTCACTGTGACATAAAGAAAATATAAAATGCATCCCTTTGGGAGCTTCCAAATCATAGGCTTTGGCTCAGCCCCCTGCCTCCAGAGGGATGGACTGTCCTCTTCATGGAAGAAGAGTACATGATTGTCTTTTCACCCTCCTCCCAACTCAGACTAGCCAGGTCACCCACAAGGACCTGTCCCCCAAGTCCCTCCCCTGTGAGCCCCTCAGCAGCCTGAATGCCACATGAGCAGGCCATGCCTGTGGTGTAAGGCTTTGCCCTTTGCCAAAACAAACTGCTCCACTTTCCCAGGAATGAGCTTCAGGTCACTTTGTCAAGGGGCAGGTTGATCAGGAAGCCCTGTTATATGTGGATCCAAGACTCTTGTCAGGAGGCTGGGAGATTTGAGTTGAGTGTGTAAGCTAGACACAGCAGCATGAGGCTGTTACAAATGAAAAGAGAGATGATCCTTCCATGTAGTTCCAGGGACCCCTTGAGTGGAAACTAGAGGGGGACAGGCTCTACACAGCAGAGGACAGGGTTTTCCAACACTCACAGGATCACAAGGTGAGTGTCCACAGGAATCAGTGGGTGCTCGCCGGCCCGTTATGTGGAAGGCAATAGGGAATTGTGGGCACTGTGGGGGTTTGGAGAGTGGTCACCCCTCAGCTCAGGGATGCCTGAGCTTCTAAATTTCCAAGAGAAGTTGGAAATTCAGGTTTTCCCATGACATCTCCCAATTTGGGTAACTAAACCAGTAGGTGAGATTATGTAATACACACAAGATTAAACACAAATTCACAGAATAAGCCTGAAGACCCTCCCCTCAGCCCCTACCCCAGTTTGGAGGCTCTGATTAAGAATTTCAATGGTTAGGAATGTTGCAGGTCAAGTAATTGGGAAGCAGCTCTGGAACCACATGCAGTTCCCTTTCCTCCACAGATGACATCTGAGGACACCAGACAACACAACTAACTCTGGCTGTTAGGTGTGTGCCCAGTAGTGAAGCTTCTTCATCTCACCCCTGTGCCATTTTTCCTGTGTCCTCTGCCTTCTCCAGTGTTCTGAGCACTGGATATCACAGGGACAGACAAGAATCAGAGGCTGCTGTCTAGCACAGTCTGCCATAATTTAGCCTTGGTGGAAAATTCCACTGGCTCCTCTTAGGTAGCATTTTGCATGCAGTGACAACACAGCAGCCACAGGCATCCTGCCACAAGGCCCTGCTCTTCCCTGACAAGGATGTCCTCCTCCCCCCCCCCCCCCCCCCCCAATCAGCCGTCCTCATCAATCCCTGCCAGCTTTGCACTGACCAGGCAAGGCCTGCCTCTGTAAATGGTCCCCAGGGCGTGTTTCACTGAGCTGCTCCAGCCTCAGCTCAAAGGGATTCCTGCTGGCAGGAAGGCTGTGGGGCGGCTCTTAGAGTCACTCCCAGGTCTTCCTGCTGGCCTCCTGGGCACACGGGCAAGGGCAGAGGACCCTTTGGAGGCACCCAAATCAATGCTCTGGGCCCCAAAACCTGCACAAGTGCTCAGAGACACAAATTATACCACTTAGCATCTGGGAGACCTCCCACAACTCCAGCCTCTAGGAAGGAGTTAAAAGTCCCATGGGGGTCAAGGTGTGGATGAGTCTGAGGTGCAAGTGCTGTTTCAGTGTAAAGCCTAATTCCTCTTCTCATGGCCCATGAGGACTCTCCTGGCATCAACTCCCTCACTCTTGCCAATACAGTGACAAGTTGCTTTGCTCACCCAAACGCTCTCTGCTTCTGACTGCCAGGGACCTGCAGACAAGAATGTGAGGTGACAGCAGGGGAGGCTGGGCCACTTCCCAGGAAATGCACAGGGCTGGTCTTCAAGGGCTGGCTTCATGCCAACACCACCTCCCTGGGCTGGAGAAAACTAGGAAATGAGCTCACTCAGGCAGAGGGGCCCAGATGTCTAAGACCCCAGGAAGATCAGGAATAACTTCTAGAACAGGGGTTGTTCTAAAAACAAAGCTGGTTCATTGCTTTCCTGATTTAAACTGCTCAGTGGACTTCCACTTCCAGCCAAGATGGAGTAACAAAGACCACTTCATCCTCATGCCTGCAAATAATTAAAAATGGGCAAAACATACAAAACGATGATTTGTTTGCAACTAGACATCAGACAATGACAGTAAGTGATAACTGAGAGATGGAAAATATGAGGTGAACCCAGTGACAGCCTCAGCTTACTACCTTAAGAGATTTCCAGGCCACTCAGTGCTCAAGAGGGAAAACAGGTGGAACCTAGTGAACTCTCTGAATTGAGGAGATGGAGCTGAGAGTCCAGGACTGAGAACTAGAGAGATGAGAGCAGTGCAGAGAGAGATCTCTGGAGATCAGCAGAGGGTCTGTGTGTGAGGAAACTAGAAAATGAGCTCACCCAGGCAGAGGGGCCCAGATGCCTAACACCCAGGGAGATCAGGAATAACTTCTGGGAAAGAACCACCCAAAGGATTAGAAGGAACACAGCCTGGCTCTCCGGCAGGGCTGGGAGTAGTGACTGTTGCCACCAGCCAGACTGGTAAATCTCAGGATTTGTGGGACACTGAGTTAAGGAAGGTTCTTGCCTGAGGAGAGGGGAATAATGAGCCCTACACTGAGCACTGCTCTGGGCCCATCTCACAAATATTCAAAGCCAGACCCAAAAGGATCAAACTGCTTCCAAGTAGCTTACCTGCATCTCAGTTAAGCTCAAGAATATCGATAGGGGCACAAAAATATCTAGCACCCAACAAGGTAAAATGCAGTGTCTAGAATCTAATAAAAAATTTCAGGCATGCAAAGAAGAAGGAAATTACAATCATAATGAGAAGATCAGTCAATCAGAACTGACCCAGATGTCAGAATGAGCAGATAAGGACACAATAACAGTTATTATAATTGGATTCTACATGTTCCAAAAGTTAAGTAGAGATAAAGATACAAAAAAAGATACAGATTGAACTTCTAGAGATGAAAACTACAATGTGTGAAATGAAAAAGACACTGGATGAGATCAATATCAGACAGTGTGGAAAGAAAGATTAGTGAACTTGAAGACAGCAACAAAAATGAGAAGAGAGAATAAAAAACTGAACAGAACATCAGCGAGATGTGGGACAATGTTAAGTGACTTAACATACGTTCACTGTGGTCCTCATAGGAGATGAGAAAGGGGAGGGAGTGCAGAAAAGAAATCTGAAGAAATAATGGCTGAAAAATTTTCAACATTGGATGAAAACTATAAACACACACACACACACACACACACACGAAACCAAAGAATCCCAAGCACAAGAAATATAAAGAAAACTATACCAAGTTTCATCAAAGTAAAAATTCTCAAAACATGGGATAAAGACAAATATTAAAAGCAGCCAGAATAAAAGATACAACAAAACATGATGATGGATTTCTCATTGTGGTGAGATACATAAGTGAGAAGACAGTGGAGCAATATCTTTAAAACCCAGAAAGAAAAATTGCAAACTATCAGCAAACATATCTTTCAAAAACAAGGGCAAAATAGACATGTTCAGACACACAAAATCTGAAAGAATTCATCACCAACAGTCGTACTATAGGAAATGCTAAAGGACGTCTTTCAGACAGAAGGAAAATAATACCAAATGGGAATACAGATCCTTTTAAGGAATGGAGAACCTTGGAAATGGAAAATAAATAGGCAAATATAGAAGATTTTAAAAAATTATTCAAAACTTTAAAAAAGATATTGACTGTTTATACAAAAATAATAAAAAGTAGTGTGGTGTTTACAACATTCACAAAAGTAAAGTATATGACAATATTAATACAAAGATCTGGGGGAGGAATGGAAGTATACTATTATAAGATATATTATATACAACATGTAATGTAACATATCACCTGAAGATAGACTGTGATAAGTTAAAGATCTATTCTATAAATCCTAAAAGAACAAAATAATAGAGCTAATAAATTAACAAAGGAAATAAAATCATGAAGACATTCAATGAATTCAAAAGATAGCAGAAAAAGAGAAAAAGGGAAACAAAGAACTAATGGGACAAATAGCAAGATGAGAGATTTAAAGCTAACCATATCTATGATCACAATGGATGTACGTGGTCTAAGCAGCCCCAATGAAAAGACAGAGACTGTCAGATTAGTAAAAAAGCAAGACACAACTCTGTGCTGCCTACAAGAAATGCACTTCAACATAAAGACAAATACGTTCAAAACAAAAGATGGAAAAAAGATATATCACCATCAAAACTGAACCTATACAACTTGCAATCCAAATGATCAAAGACAAGACAGGGTGCTCCTAACAAAAATTAATGCAACAGGCCATTGAGCACTGCAATAAGGGACACAAGAGCCTCCGAATCTCAAAGCTGGAAGGGATCTTAGGGTTCTAAGTGTGTACTATGCTAATCATTATACCTTCCAGCCACATCGGGGCCATTCGCTTTGAGAAGGGTCTTTTCTAAACCAGTGTTAAGTCCTGCACCCCCATTCTCTCCCACCTCCCCTGGGAGACACACTGGCAGAGCTCAATGATGGCTGCTCACATTCTGTTTCAACCCACAAAGGGAGTGCCTGGGAGGTGCTGCGCCATCCCTATTTGGCAGATGAGAAGCTGTACCAACTGAGGAGCTGGCAAAAACCCACATTTTGCATCCTCCTCTCGATCTGCCAGATGGAAAGGTTGAGTGAAGGAGCTGCTTCAGGGCCAGAGGCCAAGAGAGAAACTTTGAAAACAACCTCTGACTGCTGTACTTTGTCACCAGTGCTTACCTGGGGACAAACAAGGACAGAGAAGCAGCATTTTCTCATCCAGATATACTAGTAGGTCTTTGGGGGCAAAGATGATGGTCCTCCTCTTGCTCACAGGGCAGTGGAGGTCATGGGGAGGGTCTTGCACTGTGGATCACGGCTTTAGATGACACCAAGCACAGATTCAAAACCCCCACCAGTCAACAGCAGATGATACTGTTATTAGCCCCATTTCAGGATGAGGAAACTGAAGCTCAGAGAGATGAAGGGATTTACCCAAGGCCATATATTCAGGACCTACAAACCCAGTACACTTTCTATCCCACCCAGATAAAAAAAAAAAAAAAAGGGTGACAGCTAGAAATTAGCACGATGATAAGAGTAAACAGTAAAAAGATTACAGAGCACTCATCTGTGTCAGCCACTGAGCTGGGTCCTTCAGACACAGTATATAATTGAATCCTTGCCACACACACAGCAGCATTTACCTCAGATGGCTCACTTGAGAGACTTTAGGGTGTGGGTGCAGGGTGGAGGGGATCAACGGGGGAAGAAAAGGGGACATCTGTAATACTTTCAACAATAAAGGTGAATTTAAAAAGAAATGAGACACTTGAATGCAGGCAATATTTGCAAGGAGTAGATGGGGTCCTGGAAGGGATGTTAAGGTACCCAAAGGGCTAGCAGTTGGGTGGAAGGTTACTACCTCACCTAAACTTGAAGGGACAAGGAGAAATAGGATCAATGGAGCCCAGTGACAGCTGGAGCCATGGCAGAGGCCTGGAAGCAGAGAGGGAGTGAGGAAGAAATACCACCCCCCTCCTCTTCTCCAACCCTTCCATCTCCTGCTGGTGCCTCCTATTGGCTGAACCCAAGCTAAAGCTGGAGGGCAGAGGAGCTCACAGGAGCAGTCCCTGGGAGTCAGTCTCCCACATCACAGAGCAGGGTGGAGAGGGGATCTGGGTAGGGCCAGAGGGTGACTAACCATCCTGATCTTCCTAGGGACTGTCCATATCTTAGCACTGAAAGTCTTGCATCCCAGGAATCCTGTTAGTCTCAGGCTAACTGGGATGGGGTGGCGGGGGTGGGGAGGGCAGGTACTCTGGTGGATTGGCAAATGGTGAGGAATCAGCACACTGGCAATGTTCTCATTCCCCTTATACAGATGCAGAGTCTGAGGGATAAGGGGCTAAGTCACTTATCTACACAGCAAGGCAGCAGGATTTGATCTCACATCTAAGGGACTCTTTCACCATATAGGGCTCGCTCTGAAGGTGGGAAATGATTTGGCCATTGTGCCAAAGGTTAGGACAGAGGACTCAGGTGGCCCCAGGGGAGAAAACAGTTCCCCTGAGGACTGGCTTTTGTCTTCCCAGTCAAGGAGAATCATCCTCAGGCTGCAAACTCCACAGAGGGGAGTTGGCAAGGGGGTGGTGCTGGCCTGGGAACAATTGGTTTCTCTAGGGGTCATCCAGGGGAAGGGAGGGCCCTGTGACATGACCTCCCAGTGGTTGTCTGGGATCTGAGGAACTGTGGGAGGGCCTGAAGGCAGGAGAGGCCAGAGGCTGCAGGGAGAAGCAGTGACCTTCCTGGAGATTCCTGGGAGGTTCAGCAATGGAGGAGGAGAGCAAGGCCTGGACATCCTCAGCTCACCCCCCGCCCCACCTCTGCCTGGAATATTCCTGCCTCCTGCTGTCTCTCACAGGGATCTCTGAGCAGAGAAACAAGAACAGTGTGTGTGTGTGTGTGTGTGTGTGTGTGTGTGTGTGTGTGTGTGGTGGTGGTGGTCGGGGGGAGTCTCTCTTGATGCTTTTGAGGAAATGTTGCAGAGAGGAGGACCAGGTCACAGTATAACAGAGGGATTCACAGTGTTTGGATGACCTAATGAATTTGGAACTATCAACTAGAGGGGCATCTTCGACAGCACATGTTTCTGCCAAAGGGGACTTCAACATGTTGATCAGTGATCTGGATGAGAATGTTAATGGCTTCCTGACCGACAGTGTAGACATGTGACTCAAAGCAGGGAGGACTAGGGAACCCCTAGGGTGGGAAGCAACCTCAGAGTCTCAAATAAATTCAGGGCAACCAACAACCTTGGGACCATATCTGAACAAAAGGAAACACACAGAAACAGAGCAGGATCCACTACTGTAAGGGTGCAAAGGTGGAATGCTGCAGCCAAGAAAGCGAATCTCACCTGGGACTGGTTGACTAGGGAGGCAGTGTCTTGACCTGGGATTGCAAACTCAGGCCCTCTAGGGGCCAAGTACATGATGAGTAAGGAAGGATGGATGGGGACCACAGCAAGTACATAGACTCAAGTGTCCGGCCTGTATAACTCTGCAGAGCCCTGTGCTCATATACCACCAAATAATCCATTTCTATGTTTAAAGAATACACGATTTTTCATGATGCAGGAGGCCCACTCCTCTGGAAATTATCACAGGTATGCACAAAGATTTAGCTAAAAAAAGATGCAGCATGAAATAATGTCTGAGGCCAATCTGTTTTGAGTACTTGCTATGGTGGGCTGGGTGTTTTACACTTGTGACTGCAGGGGTTCCATGCAGAGCCACGGCCAGGGAGGGAAGCAGCTCTCATCCCCCCACATCACCTATATATGGAGGAGGCCTGGCAAAGGTGTGTGGCCACCTGAGGCAAAGATCTTGCTCTCTAATGCAATTTTCCTCTAACAGGAACCATAGATCCTTAGAGAAATGGCTAACTGCAGGGCTGGATTCATGGTGAGCCAGGAGGAACATCTTGTTAGCCACACACACATAGGAGCTCCCACTGGCCAATTCTGAGATGATTTAACCACCAAAATAATTAAACACAGTAATGAGTTATAAACCACTGAGGGAAAGACAGGAATTCATGAACACATCAGAAAAAAAGATAAATCAATGAATCAATGGAGAGAAGGGAGAGCTCTTGTTTAGAGTGCCACGACCCACCTGGCAAATGCAGTGAGAGTGCTGGAGTTGCAAAATCAGCATTTGGAAACCATCACAGTAAAGAATGGATCAGGCACCGGTTATCAATGGATGCTACGTCTAGGAAAACTTTGTGGAGAAGCAGGATATTTACATGGTCGTCGAGGTTGGAGACAAATTGGTAAGGATACAGTGGAGGAATTAAATGACACCTTGCTAGATAATCAAAATTAACATCTCCAGTGCAGGGCTCCTGGGCATCATGTGCCTCTAGGCTCGATGTCCTGGGAAGGACAGCATTGCCTAGGCAGTGTTCTGGCTGAAAAGGCATATCTGGAAGCTAATCATGAGGAAATATCAGACAAACCCAAAATGAAGAACATTCTATAAAAAAGTACAGGGACTGTATTCTTTGAAAAATTTCAGTGTCATAAAAGTCAAAGAAAGGTTGGGTAAACATTCTAAATTAAAGGAAGCTAAGGAGTTATGTCAACCAAATGCAAGTGACCTATCTTTTCCCCTTGAAACAGGGCAGCAAATTAGATAAAAGAATTATAGCACACACCAAAAGTATAAGCAACAAAAGAAAAATAGATTAATTGGACTTCATTAAAGTAAAACTTTTGTACATCAAAGGACATTATAAAGAAAGTGAAAAGCCCAACTGGTGTGGCTCAGGGGTTGAGGATCAACCTATGAACCAGGAGGTCACGGTTCAATTCTCCGTCAGGGCACATGCCCAGGTTGCGGGCTCAATCCCCAATGGGGGACATGCAGGAGGCAACCAATCACTGATTCTCTCTCATCATTGATGCTTCTATCTCTCTCTCCCTCTCCCTTCCTCTCTGAAATCAATAAAAAATATTTTTAAAAAAGAAAGTGAAAAGACAACCTATAGAATGGGATAAAATATTTATAATTTTTTTTTATCTGATGAAAGTCTAGAATGCAGAATAAAGAACTGTTACAACTTATAAGAAAAGACAAACACCCCATTCAAAAATGGGCAAAAGACTTAAACAGATATTTTCTTAAAAAGATGTACCTATGGTCCACAGCACATAAAATGATACTCAACATCATTAACCATCAGGGAAATGCAAATCAAAACCACATTTCATACTCACTAGAATGGCTCTAATAAACAAATAAGCAAACAACAATGGAAAATAGTAAGTGTTGGTGAGCATGTGGAGAAATCAGAACCTGTGTATGTAGTTGGTGAAAGTAAAATGATACAACTATTGTGGAAACAGTTTGGTTGTTCCTCAAAAAGTTAAATATAGAATTTCCATCTGACCAAGTAATTCTACTGCTAGGCATATGCCCAAAAGAATTGAAAATAGGTATCCAAACAAATATATGTACAGGTATCTTCATAGAAGCATTATTCACAATAGCCAAAAAGGTGAAAACAACCTAAAATGTCCATCAATGGATGAAGTGATAAACAAATTGTGGTATGTCCATACAATGGAATATTATTCAGTCATAAAAAGGAATGAAGTGATGATACATACTACAATGTTGATGACTCTGAAAATAGTATGCTAAGTGAAAGAAGCCAGACATAAAAGGTCACATGCTATATAATTCTATTGATACACCCAGAACAGATAAATCTATAGAGACAGAGCACAGATAGATGGTTACCAGGGGATGGAGGAAGGAAATGGGGAGAAACTGCTTAATGGGTACAAGGTCTATTTTTGGAGTGACGAAAATGTTTTGCAAGTAGATAGATGTGGTGGTGGCATGACATTGTGATGTACTAAATGCCATTGAATTGTTCACTTTAAAATGATTAATTTAATGTTATGTGAATTTAATCTTAATAAAAAAGAATTATATCAGTGTTAATTTTATGGACTGTATAACTGTACTGTGGAATGTTTCTATTCTTAGGAAATACAATTGAAGTATTTAGGAGTAAAAGGATAAGTGAATGCAAGTCACTCTCAAATGGTTTAGGAAATAAATCTTATGTATGTGGATAGGAAGGAAACAAGGAAGGAAGGAAGGGAGAGAGGAAGGGAGGAAGAAAAAGAAAGAATGAAAGCAAGAATTTATGTAAATGGTAAAGCAAGTGGAGAAAAACGTCAACAGTAGGTGAATCTAGATACAATCTATGAATGTTCTCTGCAGTATTCTTGTGACTATTCTGAGATCTTAAAATATTTTGCAAACAAAAAGTTAAAAATAAAAAAGGGTGTGTGTGCTCAAGGAATCCAGGGGGAAAGCTTTAAAGCACATTATTGGGGCAGTTGATGGTATGTGATGAACAATGGATTAAGCAATAGCATTGGATTGATGTTAAATTTCCAGATTTTGATAATTGTACTGGCTTTATGTTCTTAGGAAATACACACTGACATATTTAGAGGTGAAGTATAAGTAGGTCTGCAACTTGCTCAGAAGATGTGCACACGTGAGCACACACAGAGCACAGGAGGAAAATGTAAACAGTGAGTGCTTGTGGATAACAGTTGAAATTACACCCCCGAAAAACGTTACAAAAAGACAAAAAAGAGGCCATAGGAGACAGGTGTGAGAAACAAGGCCCAGGAAATGGGTTTGTATTTATCTCCTGTAATACCACCCTGGGTGAAACCTGGAATCTTGGTTCACACATCCCCCCACGGTCCCCATTTCTACTTCATTTGCGGCTAGTTCCTGGGGTGATAGTCTGGGTCTCCCTTCATCTAACATTCAGAGTCTCCTTATGTGACTAGAATAGAAGTCAAAGGGAGGAGTGGGAGGCTTCACCCTCCTGTGTTACAACATAAAGCCGTGGCATCACGGTGCCCACAGGATCTTTGATGTGGCTCCAGGAAACCTGGGAGGACCCACCTGACCTCCCTGTTGCAAAAAATCTTGACGCACGGAGCCTTGCTCAGGGCAGCTTGCTAGGTGCTGTCACAGGCGACTAAGGGACTAGTGGACCACCCTACCCAGAGACAAGCACCCAAAGCCCACCCTTTGCCTCCCTGGATTCAGATGCCAGATCAGGGGCAGAGGGCTTCCACCTGACAGGAGGGGAGCTAAAATGGCAAGAGATGGGAGAGCAGGTGGGTGTTGAGACAGTTCTGGCTGATATCGCTGTTTGTCAGTTTGCATTCATGAGCTGAGCAAAATTGCCTATTGGGGACATCGATGACCCTCCCGAAATCTATAAAGACTCAGAGGTTTCTGCAAATCACACTGGTTTCTGACCTTCTCACATTGTCCTGGGGATGGTTGAGAGGACACAAACGCTGCAATCATAGTCCTGGCTGCATCACTTTGCTCCTCCAATTTTCCTTGCCAGGAATTTCTCCCTTCCTGTCCCAAATCTCCTCATTCAAGAGACCCAGCTCAAGCACCTCTCCCTCCCAACATCAGCCTTTATGACCAGAGGAGCTATTAGGATACCCCCACTGCTCTGACTTCCCAGGGCCTTCAAGGTTCTTCTATTCATTGCCTAATTCCATATGCACCTTCCACTTGTGACCAATTCCTGAGTATGTCAGGCCCATGGGGGCCTCTATCAGTTGTTTCTTCATTTACCCTTTCTTCACCCTCAAAGTCTCTACCCAGTACCACCCACCCAGCAAACACTCAATAATGCTGGCAGACTGAACTGAAGGATCTAGATGAGTTATGTAATGAGCACAATCCTTGAGAAAGATTTTTCTGACAGCAGCATAAAGCATGGGCTGGAGAAAAATCAACAACAAACCCATCAATCGTCACGCATTTATTGAGCATCTCCTGTGTGAGCCATTCTGCTAAGAGCTTTGGAGAATTCAAAGACAGATAAGTCACCCTGCCTACTCCCCCAACCCCACCGGAACTTAATTCAGGTTGATGAGACAACACGTGGGGAGTTACATAATAATACAAGGCATGAAGCATCCTGCAAATCAACAGCATCAGAGATGGGGCACAGCAGGATGTGATTAATTGCCAGGTGAATGACAGACTACAAAGGAACATTATATGATGCTGTGATTCAGCAAAGCCATGGGGCTTCTGTGCATAGCTGGTGATGGGGTGAGAGCAAATGGGCAGCCCCTTCCACAGGGTGAGGGTTTGGGAAGGGGCAGGATTGAGGCGAAAGAAGAATTTGAGTTGTGTCAGCCCACAGAGGGGGTTTCCATGGGGCAGATGAGGGGAAGGCATAACAGTCCTCTCCCACATTCAGTCCACCTTTAAGTAATCCAGAATCTGACTATCTCCACTGCCAACTACTGTATTTTTCCATCACTATTATTTCTGTCCTGGATTATGGCATCACTGGTCTCTCTGTTTCTGCCCCAAGCTTCCTCCTAACAGGACTGGTCCTATTCAACCCAAGCCACATTTGACTCCTTGTCTCAAAACCTTCAAATGGTTCCCCATTGTTTTCAAGAATGAAAACAAAGTCCTTGCAATGATCTTGCATGGTCTCACACCATCCTGGTTTCCTCTGACATCACCTCTGCAGTTGCATCTTCCTCCACCCAGCATCGAAGGTGGAGGCAATCAAGACTTGGGCCCATGCCTTTTCCTTGCCCATCCACACCCATGCTCTTAATTTCCACTCATTCACACTTCTCAGAGATCCAGCTCCCAACTGACATATTCCCTTAGATAACTCAAAACGACTCTTGCTCAATGTGGCCCAAGCAGAACTCCAAACTCCCCCAAATATGGCCCTCTTCCAGGGTTCCATGTCTCAGAGAAAGCACCCTTCTTCCAACTCACTGTGTCTGCCAGCGACCAGGAGGTTACCTCGATGCACTTCAAAATCACTATCTCCCTCCTCACCAAGTCCTGTTGATTTCCAAAATCTCTTCACTTCTCCCTACCTCCATCTTACCCTGTTCCCAGTCCAGGTGGCCACTCCTCTTTACTGGACCATGGCAGAAGCCTCCTCACTGAATGTTTCCAAACCCTCTCTTTTCCCAATCCATTCTCCACATGGCAGCCAGACATGGCATGATCATGGTGATTCACCCCTTGCTACAACCCTTCATGTGGCCTCCCAGTATGTTTAGGGTATAGACATGAACAGTGCAACACAGCAGCCATGAGCCACATGTGACCATTTAAATTTAAATTAATCAAAATGAAATGGAAACAAAAGTTCAGTTCCTCAGTCATACTAGCTAAATTTTAAATGCTCAGTTGCAATAAGTAGCTAGTGGCTATTAAATTGGACCCACATATACAGTATACTTCCATCACCACAGGAAGTTCTATTGATACCATTGGTATAGTCAGAACTCCCTAGTGTCTCCCACATGCCCACATAGTCTGGCCCCTGCTTACCCCTCCACTCCAGCCTCATCTTGTGTCACAATCCAGCTCTACTGGCCAATAGACTTCTTCAGGCCCTTTGCACATGATATTTCTTCAGCTTGGATAACTTTTCTCTGTACTATTAAACTTACTAGCTCAGGGATGGATATATGGATGGATGAACAGATGGATGGATAGATCAGTGGGTGGGTAAATGAGTGGGTGAAGGTAATGGTAGATTTAGCTAGTGTCAACAACTGTAATCGTCTAACCAATCCTTACCCATTGAGAGAATTCTTTAGCACGATGCCATCCCACACTCCTTCCCTCTTACTCCGTTGCTTCATTTTGGGGCTATTTTATGATGCCCACATAACTTGGTAAACCATGAGAGAATGCATTGATCATGATAGTTTTAGGTTTCTGATCAGGGTAATGATTCAATAGTAAATCAATATAATGGCTTTCTATTATGAGTTGGTTTCCCATGGAGCTCTGGGGCTTCAAGGAGAAAATATTCTGGTTGTGAGATTGGGGGCTATTTCTTAAAAATCATAAATGAATAAATAGATCTTCTTGTGTCCATTCCATCCCTGGATGTGGCCTGGTTGGTGTGAATTGCCCCTGAAGGCTGGCAATCCCACACACTCTCTTCAGGGACAGATACTCTGGGCCATCCTCAAGTAGAATATTTCCATCGTATCGAGATGAAATCTATCACCCATCCATAATTACATCAAGGAAAATAAAGAATGGGCAGTCCCTTTAGGAGTCAGACATGAGGTGAAGCTATAAGTTAAGATCTTTTAAACTCACAAAGCAGACCTGTCCCATTTCTGGTTATGTTCACTTCAGCAAACTAGACATCAGCTTTAACTTAGTCACTTAAGTTGTTATAGTAACACTGCACATCGATGTTACAGGGTGATCTGAATCCAAGGAGGTCTTGCCCGCATAAGTACATGGAGGAATGCAGCAAAAGGCAGTGTTCTTGGTGCAGCCACTATGGAACACAGTATGGGGGTTCCTCAAAAATTAAAAGTAAAATACCATGTGTTCCAGGAATTACACTCTTGGGTTTATACATAACAGGACTTAAATAGATGCTTGTACAATCATGTTAATTAGCAGCATAATTTATAAGAGCCAAAGGGTGGAAACAACCCAAGTGTCCATTTACTGAAGAATAGACAGATATGAGGGGACAAAAAAAAAGTGGAATATTATTCAGTCTTAAAAAGGAAGGGAGTTCTGACACATGCTACAACATGGATGAACCTCGAGGATATTATGCTAAATGAAATAAGCCAGCAACAAAGGGAAAATGATTCCACCTACCAGGTGTACTGGTTAATAATGCAGATTTTGTAATCAAAGAAAACACGATAATTCCAAGAGAAACATCAAAAGTGCTTTATTCAAAGTAATGTCCATCGCTAGCTACACATTTCTCCCATCTTTCAGGTAATTTGTGGATACCGTCCCAATAGAACTTTTCTTGTTTTGAGGCAAACCATTCAGAGACCCAATTTTCCACTTCTTCGTACGTTTTGAAGTGCTGCTCAGAAAGTGCATGTGCCATCAAAGGAACAAGTGGTAATCTGAAGGAGCAAGGTCTGGTGAATATGGCGGGTGGGTTAATACTTCCCAGGCAAGATCCTTTAACACAGTGGTTCTCAACCTTTCTAATGCCGCGACCCTTTAATACAGTTCCTCATGTTGTGGCGACCCCCAACCATAAAATGATTTTCGTTGCTACTTCATAACTGTAATTTTGCTACTGTTAATGAATCGTGATGTAAATATTTGTGTTTTCCGATGGTCTTAGGCTCTACAGCAGTGGTTTTCAACCTGTGAGTCGCGACCCACAGGTTGAGAACCACTAGCAGGGTCGCCTAAGACCATCGGAAAACACAGATATTTATATTACGATTCATAACAGTAGCAAAATTACAGTTATGAAGTAGCAACGAAAATCATTTTATGGTTGGGGGTCACCACAACATGAGGAACTGTATTAAAGGGTCGCAGCATTAGAAAGGTTGAGAACCACTGCTTTAACGTGTCTTTAACTGGTTTTGAAGTGTGTGATGGTGCGTCATCATGAAGCAAAATTACTTTGCCGTGTCTTCTGGCCCATTCTGGTCATTTTACGATCAAAGCATGGTTCAAATTGATTATTTGTTGTCGGTAGTGATCAGAATTAACGGTTTCACCTGGTTTTAGAAGCTCATAATACACCACACCTTCCTGATTCCACCAAACACAGAGCATTGTCTTCTTTCCAAAGCAATTTGGCCTTGCAGTCGATGTTGATGGTTGACCTGGATCAAGTCATGATTTTGTGTGTTTGGGATTCTCAAAATAAATCAACTTTTCATCACCAGTCACAATTCGATGCAAAAAAGACTTTCTTTCATGCTGTTGAAGCAACATTTTACTGATGACTTTTCGGTTTTCCATTTGTCTTTCGTTCAGTTGATGTGGCACCCATTTTCCTTCCTTTAAAATCTTTCCCATTGCTTGTAAACAATTGGAAATTGTTTGCTGAGCAACGTTTAATCTTTCTGCAAGTTGTTTTTGAGTTTGACATGCTTCTTCATCCAATAATGCTTGTAATTGTTGGTCTTCAAACTTTTTCGGTTGACCTGGACATTCTTTGTCTTTCACATTGAAATCATCGCTTTTAAAGCATTTAAACCAGCGTTCACAAGTATCTTGAGATGGAGCATGTTCACCATAAGCTTCCCAAAGTATATGATAACTTTCAGCAGCACTTTTCTTCAACATAAAGTAATGAATTAAAACTTCCCGCAAATGCTCTTTTTTTTGGCATGAAATTCGACATTTTTAAGCGTAAAAATATATATGATGTTAACACCTTCAGAAAATTTGTCATATGAAGTTTTGAAGCTTGTTGTCAATACAACAAAATAGCATACATATCAAATTGCATATATATCAACATATGTGTAACTCCATCTATTGAAAAAAATGTGCATTAATAACCGGTACACCTGGTAGGTATATGCAGTCCCCAGAGCAGTCAGACTCATAGAGACAGAAAGTAGAATGGTGGTTGCCAGGGGCTCGGGCCAAGGGGAGTGGGAATTAGTGTTTAATGGGCAGTTTCAGTTTGGGAAGATGAAAAGTTCTGGAGATGGATGGTGCTGACGGTTCTACTACAATGTGAATGTACTTAATGCTATTTCACCAAATAACTAATATTGATTAAAATGGTAAATTTTATGTTGTGTATATTTTACTATAATACAAAAAAAATGAAAGAATAAAAAATAAAGGCAGCGTCTTCTACTAGGTATTTCTAAGGTAAGCACTCGGAGCAACAGGCTGGCAGAGCTCCTAGATGGGGACTTCTGTTCCATGGGTGTTCCCCAAAGCAGTTAGGGTGAAAGCCGGCCATGTAATGACTCTTATCATACTGCTGCTGTCCAGCAACCCACCCAGGGAATATTTTTTTCAAGACTTGAAAGTGCCTAATTTTCATTAGCTGGTAACTCCCTATTACTTAAAGGATTATGTCCAAATGCCTTACCTTGCCATTCAAGGCCTCTCCTCAGCCTCTGATCCTTCTACACACACACACCAGGCAAATATGGCAATTATTCTTTTTTTTTTAAGAAATATATATATATATATATATATATATATATATATATATATATATATATATAAAATTAATTTCAGAGAGGAAGGGAGAGGGAGATAGAAACATCAATGATGAGAGAGAATCATTGATCAGCTGCTTCCTGAACACCCCCTACTGAGGGTGGAGCCAGCAACCCAGGCATGTGCCCTTGACTGGAATCAAACCCAGGACCTTTCAGTCCACAGGCCTGATGCTCTATCCACTGAGCCAAACAAGGTAGGGTGGCAATTATTGTTAAGCACCCACTAAGTGCCAGGCATTGCTAGAGGCACTTGAGATAAAGAGGTGAGAGGAAACAGTCAAGCCTGAGGACTGGTATTACAAATGAATCCAACAGGACAACATGCTGGGGTGAGACTTCTCTCAGTACTGACATAAACTGAGACCTCAAGGATGAGAAGAAGCCAGCCCTGTGAAGGTCTAGAGCAGCGATTTTCAATCTTTTTCATCTCATGGCACACATAAACTAGTTATTAAAATTCTGTGGCACACCAAAATATATTTTTGCCAATCTGACAAAAAAAATCAGTATAATTTTGATTAACACACCGGATGACTATTGTGTTGACAGTTGTCATTTTTTTTTTTTAATTTGTCAATCTAAGAGAAAAGAAGTCAGTGCCCCTGACTAAATAGTCAAGTATTGCATGCTTTAAAAATTCTTGTGGCACATCAGTTAAAAATCATTCTCTAAAGGAAGAAAGTTTCTTCCTCTAGAAGAGAACACAGCTAGACCCTGCCCAGGGTGGCTGGTGAGAGTAAGGAGAGCAGGGCAGGAGACGAGGGGTGAGCCTGGGTGGGCCAGATCACCAGGGATAGTTAGACACGGAAAGATGTTTAGATTTTTTTTTTTTTCTAAGTGGAAGAGGAAGTCACTGAAGGGTTTCTTTGGAGGAGGCTTAGTGAGGCATGATCAGATTTACATTTTTAAAAGACATTTTTATACTTTACATTTTAAGAAGCCTCCTTGCTGGCTGCTTCTGTTGGAGAATACATGGGAGGAGCTTGGGGTGGAAGCAGGGAGGCAGTCAGAAGGTGGGGATGATGAGGTGGGAAGAGGAGGGCACATATGCTTCCCCAACAAGCAGTGTCTTTCATACCCCTATGCCTTTGCACATGCTGTTCCCTCTTCCCACAATGCCATTCCCATCATCTCCATCTGACAAATTTCACTGTGCTTCCACAGACTGCTCAGCGTCAGCCATACACCATCTACGCTCATGACCAAACATGATAGTTTGCTGTCCCCCCCCCCCCCCCGCCCCCTCTCTGTCTCTCTGCTTTAACGCTTATCACATACATGCTGCAGTGTGGAAAAAACCTGGGCTTTGGAGTCACACCACAACTGGCCCAAGGCCCAGCTCAGCCACCCCTGGCTGTGAGACACTTGAGGAAGTGGCTGAAATTCCCTGCACTCCAGTCCCCTCATCTGGGGAATGGGAAAACAGGTGCTCTTATTGCTAAGATGAGGGTTCTGTGCCAGTGATGTATAAAGAGAGCACTCCCAGGGAGAACAGAAAGGGAGAGGGGGAAACCGGCCAGGAACAGGAAGGGAACAAGCAAGGGTGTGATTCAGGCAGAACTCTCCATGGCAGCTCCAACCCATTGCTGCCGAAAGCTCTGGGGGATAAATCATACTCAGGGCTGCCCAACAGGGAGAGGAGCTGGGCTTTCACCCTCTCCCACCCACCAGTCACATAAGGACCTCCACACCAGAGGGGACAGAACCTCCCAGGAATTTTTGGTTTTCTGCAGGTGCTGGCAAGGCAGCTCCAGGAACCTGAGGGTAGGCCGCCAAAGAAGAGACCCAGATATGGCCATTTGAGGCATAAGCTCACCCCAGCTAGGTGAGGAGAGTGCAGACACAGGAGGGGTGTGAGGGGACATGTGCTGTACTCACTACACCACCCGCTGGGTCTGGACTTGGCAAGAATCACCCTCCCACCCCCCATGAGGAGTGGAGGCTAAGGTACGATCATCTCATTTAGGAGACTCCGGGCTCTCTGAGGACAGGATTGGGTCCCCTCCATCTTTACCCACGGAAGGACCTTACTGAGTGAGAGAGTGCCTTGTGGTCAAAAGTATTGTTTTACAAAGATACCACCCTATCCCAAAGCCTGTGTGCCAGGCAAGAAAGTGAGCATGTTATAAGGGGTCTTGTTGATTGCTGACATCTACCCTGAAAGGTCAGGTATAGCATCATGCCTGTGTTCCAGATGGGGAAACTAAGGCCCTGGGAGGTAGCACGGGGGCCCACAGCCAGGGAATTTAAACCCTGAGTGTTTCACTCTGGAGCCGGGACCCTGAGTCCTTCCATCCTGTGCACCTGTCGCCTCCCTGGCAGGTTTCTTAGGGGAAGATCACACACACACACCCCCCCCCTGCCCCTTCTTAGAAGCAACTGGGGCCCCGTGGCTGTGAGGACTTGATTTGCCCAAATAATAAAGTGGCTTCTGGGGTCCCCAAGGAAACCCAAGCCCACATGTCCCTTTCCCCCGAAAGCAAAGCCCCTTTTGCCTAGCCCCCAACTCCAGGGCAGTCGAGTTACTTACAAAGGCCGGAGCTCCTTTCCTGAAAGATTTGGGTCCTGTGGCTAGTGGCCGTCACCAAGGGCACCTCTGAAAGGCTCCCTGGTCATGAGATTCAGCTTCTCTGCAGGTTGGATCTCCCTCTCTGCCTGGCGTGACCCCACAGCTTTTCTGGGACTTAGGGACTAATCCTATTCACCAAAACTCTTTTGTGAGCCTCAGACCTGGGTCTGTGAAGCATATTTTTAATTTGATTTTTCTCAGAGGTAAGAGAGATGATAAAAGATCGTTGGAAATACAAGAGCAAAGGTATTTGATCTCCCTGGTGCCTTGAAAAGGAAAGGAAATGGAGAGGGCCACATTTGCCTCGTATGGGGAAAAAGAAAAGTTTAATCTTTTCCCCACAAATTTTAGTCTCCTTTCAGTCTCTCCCATCTCAGGAAAAGGTATGAGCAGCCCTGGCTGGTTTGGCTCAGTAGATAGAGCGCTGGCCTGAGGACTGAATGGTTCTGGGTTCAATTCCAGTCAAGAATTGCAGAATTGATCCCCGACCCTGGTGGGGGCACATGTGGGAGGCAACCAATCGATGTGTCTCCCACTGATGTTTCTCTCTCTCTAAAAATCAGTGGAAAAAATATCCTTGGGTGAGGATTAACAAACAAACAAAAAGGCACGAGCAATTGCACAGATACCTAAACCAGAAACCTGGACTCATCAAGACACCCCTCCCCCGACGTGCTCCATCTCCAAGTCCTGTCATTTCATTCTGTGTCCTCTCAATCCAGCCACTCCTCTCCATTCCTGTTGCTGCTGCCCTTCTCTGGGCCTCTTGCCCAGATAACTGAGGTAGCTCCTTCCTAGGCTTCCCCATCCACCTCAGCCCCTTACCACCTGACCTTTTAGGAATGCAAATTGCTCTTTGTCACCTCACCACCTGCTCCCTAGCTCCCTTGCTTCAAACACCCATGGAACTTCCCTTTGCCTTGGGAGTGAGGAAAAAATTCCACAGGGGGTTGGCCAAGGTCAGGTCCAGCCCCACCCATCTTCACCGGCATCACAAACCTCCTTGTTTCAGAGTACAGACAACAGGCCTTTTGCACAGGCCGACTTCTCTGTTTCTTCATTATTCCCTTAGCCTGAATAACTCCTCCCCATCCTGTAGCCTGTGGCTCAACATCACTTCTTCAGGGAAGCCTTTCCTGACCATGCTGCACAGGCTGCACCCCTACAACCCTCCCATAGCTCCATGTATGCCCTGTGTGCATCTCTCACCACAGATACAACTTGACACATAGACATAGCTCTATGATTCCTTGATTAAGGTCTGTCTCCCAGCTGGATGGGGAGGAGACTTCATCTGATTTTGCTCATTGTTGTACCCTTAGCACATAGTAGACCCCCAATAAATATTGCCTGGATGAGTGAATGAAAGCAAAGATGTGTGGGAACTTGTCATTGAAATCACTTTGGTGCTTGCCAAAGAGTAATTTCTTGCTAAAATTTAGGTTCCACATCCCCTTCTGACAACTTAAGCTCCTGAAGGAATGACAGGCATGGTATCAGCTCTTCCTTTGGGGGTCCCATCCACTCAGCACAGGAATCGGCAGGTGTCAGAGCTGGGAGCAGCGAGAAATCAACCACAGAAGGAAAAACAGACAGAGGGCTGCTGCCTGAACCCGCCGGTGAAGGGCTCTGCTTCTGCCCTCACCGTGAGGCACACCCGTGAGGGATTCCTCAGGGTGGAAGGAACTTTCGAGAGCCTCCTGAATGGCCCCCACTATCCATGTCACAGAGAAAGTAAGCAAAATTCAGACACAGTTAAGGATTTGCTTTTGGTTAAAAGAAGCCTGTGGTAGATCAAATCTAGTTCATGGCTTTGAGGTTTCCCGCTGCACATTGTGCCCCTGGCTGCTTGGCCTGAGCCCCCAAAGACATTTACTTAAGAGGGATTTGGCTGGTCAGGGACTGCCCCACCCGGTGCTGCTTCTGAAAGCAGAGACTTGGCAGGGACTCAGAGAGATCACAAAGGGTCCGGGGAAGCAACTCTTCCAAATGGGGGTAAAATATCAACCCATGGCCTTGTGCCCCATGTTAGATACACACCTTCTCTGAACCCAGAGTCCCTCTCCATCCTTCTCTAGGAGGCTCTCCGCTGCCTTCCTGGAACCCCTGGTGCTGATCTGCACAGAGCTGCAGGCCAGTAACCAGGGCCTTTCCCTCCTCTTCACCAAGTCCCACTGAGCTCTCCAATCTCCACCTCTTGCCGGCAGTCCACCAGGTCACTACTGATGGTACCAGCTTTCTCTGGCTCACAGTCCTTGGGGCCTCCTGTTCACTAGGAATGTCCATGTGTACATCTGTTCCCCCTCCAGGGAAAGGAAGTCTGGGCACATCCGATGGTCTTCCCTGTCCACTCAGCACCCTTCAAGATGCACTGCTGGAAGCTCAGAGGAAGAGTGAATGGATGGATTGACCAGGCTCCAATCCCTGGCCAGCCCCTGGCCATCTTTCTCCCACTCCCTTCCTGGCATGGGGAGACTCTGCATGTTTTTAATCTTGTTGCCCTGGAGGAGGGGAGCCCACAAGGGCAGCGGGGCACAGGTCCCCACACCCAGATCTGCTTTCCTCTGGAGATTAGTGGGTTCGGCTGGAGGAGAGGGGAGGGTCTCTCACCCCTTCAGGAACATGAAGTTCTTCCTGAACTACTCTCTGAGCTTCAAAATTCCACCACCTTTTTCCTGGTTTCCCACTTTAACAGATTACCAGGCAATGGGGACTATTCCCCCCACTTTAGACTCCTGTGAGGATCCAGGCAAGGTTTCCACCCTCACTGGGGCTCCAGCAAGACAGAGCCCTAGAGACCCAAGAGGCCCAGCATGGCCACTGGCTGGCAGTGTGTTATTGAGCAGACTCTCTTCCCGGCTGGGCCTCAGTCTCCCCATTTTGGAAAATGAAGAGATTGGGCAGGGCCATTTCAAAAGTAGTTCCTACCAACACCTACTCTTTGCTGGGCACTGTCTAGAAGACCTTGCAATGGCCAGAAGTTATTTATTCTCCCCACTTTATAGATCAGGAAACTGAGGCAGAGGCCAAGTCACTAGCTCAAGGTCACCTAGCTGGTCAGCCATGGGGGGTATTCCAGTCTGAGCCTATTTAATTCAGAATTGTCCTTGCTTTCAAACACCACGACATGCTGCCCTTGGGTGATCCGAGACATCTCTAGGGGTTGGAAGACCCAAATGGGTTCCTGAGGCTGACCTTTCTTAGTATAAACCCCATCCCCCACCCCCCAGAAATAAGGCAGTGGGGAAAGGTGGCTCAGTACATGGCCATTCTGGGTTCCCTGCTCTTAGCACGTCAACCTGGGCTGCAGCCGCATCAGGAAGTCCCACCCCGTCTGAACACTCAGCCGGTCAACACCGAGGCACTTCAGCATGTCCCCGTCCTTTGATCTTTACAAAGAGCCCCTGAGCTCTACAGAGCACCTTGACTGGTGACCCCATTCTATAGATTTAGAAATGAGGTCGAGAGAGGTTTGAATTGGGGCACCCATTGCTAAGTAAAGTGTGTCCCAATTCAAACCTGAATCCTTTGACCCCAGATCCAGTGTGTTCTGAACAGGAGCTACATTCAGAAAGAACAGGATGGAGAGATGTAACTGGTGGCCAAAAAACTCTGTCAGTTTAGGTCTCTCTCCAGTCTTCCAGGGAAATTTCGAGTTCCCGGCCTCACTATGCAAAATAAACAACTGACACAACCTAATTAGAGGGAGGAGAATTCTGAGTGATCTATTTTTAAAATCAAAGGCTGAGTTTCACTTTTAAAAAGAAATAGCTGAACTAGGATAGAAAGTGTGGGGGTGGGCATGGGTGAGAGAACTCTCAGGCTTTATTGGTGCCATGTGACCTTGTGTGGCAGCATTGGGGCGTGGCTTCACAGCCTGTATAGTGGAAGAGTGATGCTGGGTGCTCAGAGCAGCTCACCAGTGCCCTGCACTTTAGGGTCAACTCCATACTTCTGTGCATTTGGTTGATCCCCATGACAAATTTGAACTTTAGGTCTTATTATTGTCACCTTCCATTGGGTGGAAGTTCAGAGAAGTTAAGTGACTTGGCCACAATCACACAGCCTGAGAATTGCAGAGGTGGGATTCAAACCCAGACTAATCTAACTCCTGATCCATGCTCTAACTGCCACAGCTTCACAAGTGAAATTCTATGGCTCTACCAAGATTATAAATACTATTAAGTATATCAGTGATAATATTGAGCAATTAAATCACATACCATGTACTCACCATAAACTGACCCTCTACGCCTCCAGGCATGCCCCTGCCTCAGGGTCTTTGAACTGGCTGTTCCCATTCCTAGATGGCTCTTTTCCAGTTATCCTCATGGCTCCCTCCCTGACCTCCTTCAAGTCTTCACTCAAATGTCACCTTCCCAACCTCCTATTTTAAATTGCACCCCCTTCTTCTTCACCCGAAATTTCTGATCCCTCTGTCCTGTTTTATTTTTTATCAATTGCACTTCTCACCATCTAAAACACTCAGTGTATTTTGTTTGCTATCTGTCTCCATGAGAATTTGTCTTTGCTCAGGAAAGCGCCCCCCGCCCCCCATCTGCTTCCTTCTGGCTGTATCCCCAGCCCTGAGCACTGAGTACAGCACACAGTAAGCAGCAAGCACTCAGTGGATCATGTTAGATCACAGCAACCTGAGGAAGAGGTACTATTTTATCCCCCTTTTATAAAAGATGTTAGAGACCCTGTCCCAAAGTCACACTGCTTATAAATGCTAAATTCAGCATCAGGAAGCAAACATCCAACAACTGAGATACTAAGACTATAATATGGGGGGTGGGGGTGGGGCGATGACAACCCTTTTCAGAATGTGTGGGTGGGGAACCTGTGGGAAGCCACAGTACTCATGAGAACAGGGTGTGGGGCTATTTGCCAAATGCTTTTCTCTTCTTGTCAAAAAGAGGACTCAGTTTGGGACCCCGCTCAGGGCACTGAGGTGTTTTTCAACTCAGGGCCACATCTTTGGGGTTACAGCATAGAGATGCTGCAGAATTTTCTTGAGCAGGGCTGGGGCACGGCCTGTCAGCTAATCTCTGTCTCACCCAGCACAGTCTCCAGAGCCCCCTCTGGCCTGTGCCCATGCCCCATTATTTTGCATCTAGAGTGCCCCACCTTCCCCTCTCCCAGCTCCTCCCTGATCCCTGTGTTCTGGGCTCACCTCCTTCAGCCCTTTAAACTGTGGATTCGAACTTTGGCTTGTGTCAGAGTCACCTATGGAGTTACAGGAACATGAAGGGGCTAGGTCCCTGAGCTGAGTGGGTCCAGGTACCTGTGTTTTTGACAAGCTCCTGGGCAGTTGTAAGGTGGGTGATTCACAGACCTCCCTGAACAAGAGCTTCCTTAGAGACTGCCTCCCAACCTTGGCCTTGGTTTGCAGTTGCCTCTGTGCCCTGGAGATGAGTCCTCATTTTACAACCAGACTATAAAACCCCTAAGAGACAGGGACACATGTCCCACTTTTATCTTCTAATTCTGACCCTGAATGCTCAGTAGGTGCTCAATAAATGTTTGAGGGTTGGCTGAGGTTAGCTCAGCTGGGAGGATGACTAATTCACAAAGTAAAAGACTTGAGAGCCAAAATTATCCCAACAGGCAGAAACCCAGACCGAGAGAGAATGATACTCAAGGATAGATGAAAGTCAGGCATCTGGTCTTAGACAATTAAGTACAAATCAGTGGGGGAATTTGCTTGGTAGTAGTTCATGTGATGAAGCTTTGAGAGGCATATTTGACGGGGTTAATAGGAGTTAACAGTGTGATGTTGCTGCTTAAAATTTAAAAAAAAATCAAAATTAGGTTGCATTAAAAGAGGTAGAATATAATCAAAAGAGGTGATAGTGCCCCTCTTTTTGGACTGGGCCATCCTGAGCTAGAGTGTGATATTCAACTCCCTTGAAGAGTGATATTGACAGGCAGCTCTGAAGATAATGACTGAGATGGTGGTTTGAGGATGCAGGAAAGGAATAACAAAACAGGGAAGGTAAGTCCTGATATTAGTGTTTAGGTGTCTAAAGAAGTCTTGAGTAGAAGAGGGCCTGGGCCTTTCTAAGCTACTCCAGGGAGTGGAAGTAGCATTGGTGGGTAGAAGCTCAGCAAGGCAGAATTAAATATAATATTGGAAATGAATACAAAAGCAATTAGTGTTTTCCAACAACGGAGTTGGTGCCCTCTGAGGTAGTAACTTCCCTGTCACTACAGGCATCCAAGTGGAGCTGGCTGGCCTTGATGCAGGGAGTCTATAAAGGGTTTTCTGCATCAGCTGACTTTTAAGGTCCCTTTAACTCTGAAATCCCTGAATGTTTTAGGTGCAAGTGTGGTCATTTCTCATCTGAATGGTTATCCTCTGGACATCTGAAGCACACTGCCGTAGAGACACCCCAATAGTCAGCATCCCTCCTGTTCTTTCAGCAAGCCATGAGCATGGCAGAAAACAGTTGGAACGGTTTGTGGTAAAGGAGATGGCATGGGGCAGTGGAAGGCAGCAGAAAGCTGAGAATCTTGAGAACTGGCTTCAGTTCAGCTACCAACTTGCTGTGTGTTTGGGGCCCTCTGTGTGTCTCTGTTTCCAAAATACACAGTGGGGAAGTGTGGGCTAGGTCAATGCATCTCAAACTTCCATGTGCACATGGATCACCTGGGGCTCTTATTGAACGGCAGATTCCGACTCAGTAGAACTGGTACCCATCCTGTTTGAGCCTTGAATTCCAGGTCCCAGGAAGCCTTGTCTGAGATTCTGCATTTATGTAATATTCCCATACTGATGCTGCTGATGGTGAGGGGAGGGGCGCACTTAGAGCAGCAAGGATCCAGCGGTTTCCAGTGCCTTTTCTTTGGACAGTCTGGGATCCCAGAATCCGTGCTCCCTCCTCCACAAAGAAAGAGAAGTGCCTGTGGCTGGTGCCCATGTGATTTACAAATACCCCTTCTTCAAATTTGGAATTTGGTGGAGAAGCTCCAAAGCTGCTTAGGAACTTGAGGTGGAAGACCCAAAGGATGCTGGTGACCTGGGAGGAGCCCTTTTGCTGAATGAAAATATATCTTGAAGTCCCCATGATGCATCATTCCCCCGAATCCTGAGTGATAGAGAAGGCGAAAGTTGTTGAGGACCTCTGCAGGATGCATTGTGCAGGGAGCCCCAAGGTACTGCACTGTCTGTGCAAATATCTGTATTTGCCTGTTACAGAGCCTCAGAGCAAAAGCAGTATGATTTTATTTTGGTAAGGTGTTTTGGGCCTGCAAACTTTTGGCGATTCTTCTAGATCATAAGTCCCAACTGGTTCAATGACCCACTTGGGTTTCTGCTGAGAGAACTATGAACAAATGAGACGCTGAAAACCCAGGTCAATCCCAGCTTCCCCAACCTCCCTGCGGTGCTCCGGTTTCCAACCCTGTAAGCAAAGTGGACACACTCATGGGTTCAGGACATGCCCTTGGATTTTGTCCACTACAGCTGGGTAGTGAGGGTCACACTTTATTTTTGGCTCCATGATGACATGGAGGGAGAGAAAGGCATTGGGAAAAGATCAGGCAGGTGGGGCTAAATTTGGTTTATGGGCTCTCTGGGAAGCCCAGGTGTCTTCTAGTACTGCTCTTCGTAGGATTCCCAGCCCAATGGCCTGATTTTTTTAATTTTTTTTTTAAACAGCTTTGCATTTGGCATCAAGTGGTTTGGATTAATCATTATTCATCCCTTCCCATCACTTGGAGCGGGACCCCTGGCATGGGCCCAGGTCCAGTCACTAAATTTTCAAGGTTTGCAGATTACTGGTCAGTGAGCGATGATCTGACCAGGGTGTTCAGAACAGGATTATTAGGGTCATACATTTTTATTAAAGGTCACTAACAGATTTATAGGAAGCACTGTAAAATGACACTTGTTTTTATTAGCGCAGATCCTACCCCTTGAAAGAAAGTGCCTGGGCTGAAGCAAAGCCGGAGGACTTCTCCAACAACAGAGGGGCCTTTGATTCAAGTTCTTATAACCCATGGTAGGGGTGGGGGTGAGGGTGGCACATGCTCCCAGGATTATTCAGAGAAGGCCTGGTGGAAGCTCAAGGTTGTGATTTGAAGAGTTGGCACAGGGCGTGGCTTGGCTCCTGCCTCTGCCACATGCTGATGGTGACCTGGGCCAGTCATTGCTCTTCTCAGAGCCTCTAAAAAAACAGGGGTCATAATGTGCACACTCATGAATGTTGTGAGGGTTAAGATATGTTGTGATTGACAATATGAACCAATGGGAACATGCAGCACTTCCATTAATTCCATTACCATTGCTTTCGTTTCCCAAGTACTTGCCCATTGCCTGAATAGATGATTTGCCACCTGATAAAGGCAAATCTGGAACCCTGCATTGGAAAGCGTTAGCCTTAAATACAGGCTAGAACATCTGACCCTAGATGCTCCCAAATGGAGGGTGTCCTGGTAGCTTGGGGGGTCTTCAGGGGTTCTCATATCAATATCTGATTTCATGTGCTTCCCTTAAAAAAAAGAGAAAAAACCTTTGGAGATGAAGAAAGACTGGAAGAAAACATACAAAAGTGATGGTGTCAGGATGGCATTCAGGTGCTCTCTTCTCTGCCATTTTGCAGACTTTTTGTAATAAATAGGTACTTGTATAAAAAAGAGGGAAGGGGAGGCAGGCAGACCCAGGTTCAAATGCCAGCTTTCCTTTCCTGGTTGTGAGACCTTGGACAAACTACATAACTTCTCTGCATCAAGGGATCCTGATATACGCAAGGGGGTAAGACCATCTGCCTCATGAATTACATGCAGGTGTGGAAGCCATTTCGGAAGCCTTTCCAGCATCCTTTCCCTCCTCCCTGTGGGGAGTTTACCCTCTATCCAGTTGGTCCTGGCAGCCAGCTAATGCTCAGGAGGGGAGAATATTATGAAAGTGAGGCCAAATTAGAAGAACCAGAGCAGAGAAACAGGGAGAGAAAATGGGTCAAACCTTTCAAACCCTGAAAGGATCGAACCTGACCTGAAGCTGGATATCTCTGGATTGTTCAGGTATGTGGACGAATAAATGTCCACTTTAGTTATTTGGTTGGATTTGTATTATTTGTAAAGACCCAAAGGACTCACGAGATTGTATATAATGCATATTAAATGCCTAACAGGTAAAAGACACAGTTCCATAACTTGATGATTGGTAAATTTTCTTTCTCTTTTTTAAAAAAAAATAGGAAATAGTATTTTTTTATTTCCCAAATTTTTATTTTGAAAATTTCAATCTCCCAGAAGATTTGCCAGAATATCTTAATGCCAGAAGTACTCTTCACTTACATTCACCAATTGTTAACATTCAACCTCATCTGTGCTCTGTTTCTCTCCCTATCTCCCTCCTTTTCCCCCGAGATATCAGTCCATTTTAGTTTTAAGTACTTGAGCATGAATTTCCTAAGAACAAAGACATTTTCCCACACAAGCACAATTCCATAATCCTATTTCCATCCCAGGAGGTTCAATATTGACACAGTGCATCATCTAATCCACAGTCCTGTTTAAATTTCCCCAGTTGTCCCTGGTCTTTACAACTTCTTTTTCTACCTAGGATCATGCATTCAGTTTTGTTGTCATGTCACTTTAGTCTCCTTTAATTTAGAACAGTTCTCCAGATATTTTCTTTCTTGCAATGTAGGTATTTGGGGAAGTCCCTTAATTGGATTTGTCTTACTATTTCTCACAGTTAGACTCTCAGTAAACATTCCAGACAGGAATACTACATAGGTGATGTTGAGGGCAATCAGATTTAATTGTAGTAAACATTTTATTAAATCTCACAGAAATACACAAATACCAGGTACTGCATTTTTATAAACTGAACACACCTATGTGTCCAGCCCTGCGGGGGCCTGAAGCGGCGGGGGCCAAACATGGCGGGGAACGAACCGGTTCTAAGTGGAGGCGGCCAGGGATTGAGAAATAATAGAAATAAAGAAAACAAGATGCAGAAATAGATTCATGAAGCTGGGGCTGGGTGGGACGCCATCTTTCCTCTCTCATGGAGAGGCAGCATGATGACGACGACGAGCCACCCAGCAGGTTTATTTTATATCCCAAAATCCAGGAAGTAACACCAAAACTTAGGATCAAAGGAGCTTATTTGCATTCTTAACTAGGCCCCAGCATTACTGGATTTACATATCTAGACCTGCCCCTGCTGACACCTGGGCTGCTCTCTACACAGCCCCTGGGTCAAAACACAGAAATAACCTGCCTCCCACAAGCCCCCTTCCTGTCCATTCTAGTCATCCTGTGAGTTCTGTCACCACAGATAAATTCTGCCTATTCTTTTTGTTTGTTTGTTTTAATCCTTACCTGAGGACATGCTCACTGATTTTAGAGAGAGAGAAAGGGAGAGACAGAGACAGAGACAGAGAAGAGACAGAGACAGAGACAGAGAGATACATTGATGTGAGAGAGAACATCGACTGCTTGCCCTCCATATGTGCCCGGACGAGGGATTGAACCTGCAACCTTTCAGTATACAGGATGATGCAATGCTCCAATCAACTAACTGAGCCACACCGGCCAGGGAGTTCTGCCTATTCTTTACCCTCTCACAAAAGGGATCAGACAGCAAGTTCCCTCTGGGGTCTGCCTTCTCTTACTCAACATCATCTTTTTGAGATTCAGGCATGTCGCTACATATATCTGTAGTTCAAGGCATTTTTGATTATAGATTTATTTTCATAGGAATAAAGAATGAATAGGCATCATATGTTTTCAGTCATAAGAACAAATTGTAGTGTCTGGAGCTGTTCTGGCCCTCTACATTGGCCTAGCCTGCTCCACACTGGGGCACCTCCTTGCTCATAATTGAGGAGCAAATACCTCCAAGGGTCCAGGCACAGCCCACGGTATCTGAAGAGCTGGTCCTGGAGTAGCCCCTCACTCACCTTCAGGTAGTGAATATAAAGACTAATCCTGTGTGGCAGGTTTTGGCATGGGAGACAGAACCACACGCAGACTCCTGGTGAGGACTAAATTGGTGGCAAAATGTCTCCAGAGGTCAATTTTGTTGTTAATACTTACCCCAGGATATTTTTCCATTGATTCTTAGAGAGAGTGGAAGGGAGAAGGAAAGACACAGAGAGAGAAACATCGATGTGAGAGAGACACATTGATTGGTTGCCTTGTTCACGTGCCCCTGACTGAGGCCGGGGATTGACCCTGCAACGGAGGTATGTGCACTTGGCCAGAATCGAACCCAGGACTCTTTAGTCCGAGGGCTGATGTTCTATCCACTGAGCCAAATCGGCAAGGGCTCCAGAGGTCAATTTGACTCCACCTGGCACTCAACAGAAGGACAATGGGGATCTCTCCAAGAAACTGAATGGCCTTTGGCCCATGGATGCTCTGAGAAAGCCATTCTAGAGCAGAGAAAAGTAAGGATTACACAAAAATCTAGCTGCAAGGCAGTTCCCTACAGTGTTATTTATAATAGTTAAAGAATGCAAATACATATAGGCCCACAATAAAGGATTGCTTGAATACATGAAGTGGAAGGGGATTTATCCACTTTAAAATATGTCATGGGTAAATATCTACTGTCAAGGAAAGACATGTGATGTGAAGAAAGGTTATAAGATAGCATATTAAGTATGATCCTTTTTTATCAAAACAATATTAATGACAAACAATTACATTAAACATACTGTGTGCCAGGCCCTGTTCTAAGTACTTTCCATACATGACCCCATTTACTCCTCCCACAGCCCTATGAAGCAGGTACTAGTGACACACTCATTTTATAGGTGAAGAAACTGAGGCACAGAAAAATTAAACAGCTTGTCCCCAAGGTCACAGAGCTAGTGACAGGGACGCCAGAATTAAAAATGAGGCCAGTGACCCAAGCATCTACACTCCTAACTGCTAGGCTGTACTGCCTGCTGAAAGAAGGTGCTCACAGTGGTCTTACAGCAGGCTAGATTTCCAGGTGCTTAACTTTTCATTATTATTTCTATTTTGCTCATTGGTATTTCCCATGCTGAAAATAACTTTTATTGTTTTTATAACAAGAATAGAAACTATAAAAACGTTTCATGAAATCTGGATGGGCAATCCCTAAGTTAACTGGAGCATCGTGTCCTTGCCAAACTGTGAGATGAAATTCTGTAGCTTAAATCTGGTGTTCCCTGAAAAAGGAGAGACGTGCTCAGCAGTCCCAGAAGTGGCCAGCTTAGAGGAAGAGAAGGAAAGGAGATACAAGCTGCCCACAGCAAGCAAATATCTGTTGAGCACCTACTGTGTGCTGGGGCTAGCTTGGTGGCTAAGGGATTGACCCTGGCTTCTGTGAATCCAGGTCTAGCTGAGAAGATGGCCTTTCTCCTAGAAGGGGCCTGGGAAGGGGTGGTACCCAAGGGAACACGTGTCTGTGAAGCATGGGGAGGAGGTTCCTTCTCCCCTCTCACAAAAGCATTGAGAGCTTCTGGGAGCCGTGAGAGAACTTGTGCTCTCAAGGTAAGCTAGAATTTGAATCCCAGCACCCTCCTGCTTAAGGTGTGACCTTGGCTAACCAATTCACTTTGCTGAGTTAAAATGGTGAAACAATAGCACCAACCTGTGGTAGGCAGAATTCAAAGTGGCCCTCAAGTCTCCCACTTCTTGGTGTACACACCCTGAAAAATTCTCTCCCCTTGCATGTGGGCAGGACCTGTACATATGATGGCATATCACTCCTGTGATCACGTTAGGTTATATAGCAAAGGTGAAGGGATTTTGCACATGTAAATAAGATTCCTCATCGGCTGACCTTAAGTTAAAGTCATATGGAGATTATCCTGAGTGGGACTGACCTAATCAGGTGATCCTTTAAAAGAGGGTCTAGGCAGGGATGGGGAACCTTTGTTCTGACAATGGCCATTTGGATATTTATAACATCATTTGAGAGCCATACAAAATTATGAACTTAAACATTAGCCTGCTATATTTGATCAAACATTTAGTTAACTCACCCCTAATGCCTTGGTAGGGGCAGAGCAATGATTTCACGGGCCTTATATGGTCCTCGGGCCAGACGTTCCCCACCCCTGGTCTGGAGCCTCTCTCCTGCTGGCCTTGGAGAACCGATGAGTTCTATAGCTGCAAGAAAATGAGTTCTGCCAAGAGGGCCCTGAACCACAGAGGAGACCCCGCCCCAGCCTGGATTGCAGCTTGGTGAGACCCTGAGCAGAATACCCAAATAAGCCTTGTCTGGACTCCTGCCCTATGGAGACTGTGAGATAATAAATGTGTGTTGTTTTAAGCCATTAAGTTTGTGATGATTTGTTATGCAGCAAGAGAAAACTAATAAATTATGTCACAGGGATGTTTATGAGATAATGCACATGCCATTTCTCTCTCCCTTTCTCTCTCTCTCAGACACACACACACACACACTAAGACTATGCTCAGCTATTTGATCTCCTTTCCCGTCTTCTAAATGTCAGGGACTCTAGGGAGGTCTGTTCAGCAATGCTCTTACATTGAACCTAGCATCCCAATCGGGAACCCCTGAATAGGCTTGAAGGAGCTAGGAGGATACCCTCCCCAGGGGAGGCCACCATCATCATTTTACCCCTAATCACAGCTAACCAAGGCCTTGCATGGTAGATGCTTGGTAACCAACAATTTACTTTAAATAAAAGGAGCATATATCCTTTTTGGCTCCCAGGTCCTGTCCAATTTGGGGAATAATCAAGAGGGCCAAGGCTGAAGTTGAAGGGACTCTTGTCATTGTGAAATATCAGAACAAATAAATGGTCAGATCTCCATACAGTGGAATATTACACAGCAGTAAAAAAAAATGAACTAGTGCCTCATATATCGATCTGAATATATTCTCAAATGATAGTAAGTTGCAGAAAGTTACTGTATTTTTCCGTGTATAAGACGCCTCCCACTTTTCCAACCCCAAATTAAGAAATCAATATTTTAAACATTTTGCTGGTTTTCCTCTTAAGGCCTTCTTCTTTTTTGGCATCTTAAGGAGTTGTTCTTTCTGTTTTCTCTACTGTCTGATCATACGAGGAGGAGGTCCAAATTGTCTCTCTGCAGCTCTATTTCCATGCTCTCTTGCATAGCTGATAACATTCAGTTTGAATTTTGCAGAGTAAGACAATCGCTTACCAGTATTTATCTTTTTATTTTTTGACATCTTTATGGGCTCAAAACACACTGGCCCTTGTTGCATCTGCGCACTCTCCACCTCCACCTCCAATTACGGCATCAGCTGACATCAGTAACAATAAGGCTCGTGATTGGAGGAAGCCTATTTGATAAGGTATGGGTAGCTAAGTACCCGCGCAGCTCCTCCTCAGCTGACTCCCATGTATAAGACGCCCCTCGATTTTCAGTCTAATGATTTTAGAAAAAAATAGCATCTTATACATGGAAAAATATGGTATATACAGTATTGTGGCAGTAAGAAGCTAGGAAAATTTCTGGGCAAGTGGAATGGGGAAACAGATAAGAAAATTGAACAAGGCCAAGCAATTTGAACAACTTACAGCCGCTAGTGAATCGCAAGACCTTGTCTACCTTAACCAAGGACACCTGAGAGCAAATGGTTTATACCTCTCCTCCCTAACCAGAAAATACATAGCTTAAATTACCCAGGTTGGGGAAAATAAAGCATAGAGCCAATTAATGCCATTTGTGCCAGCTAAACCCAAGGACAGATGAAATCGGGAACAAATAGAAAAATCCCCATTAAAGCCAGACAGACCCAAGATAAAAGTAAAACAGACCAAAGAATAATTCCAAACTATCCTATATGCTCATTCTGATGCATCAGCCTATTAAAAACACACCTGGAAAGCTGATAAGTATTCTATTAAAACCCTTCCCTAAAATTCTCGCTCACAGGAAAAAAACCCCACAAACCCACAAAGACTCAATGCAGGATCTATCTAGAGCACACCCATGCCGCTTCTGCACTTCCTCCTAAACGCTAAGGGTCCCCATGAGACTTGAAACCAGAGGAGCAGTGGCAGTGGCAGCTCCCCCCAGGCTTAACCCCCGATCCTGTTTCTAAGGCCCCCTTTTCCTCTGACTTTCCTGTAAGCAGCTCCGACGTGGCTCTCTTTCCTATAACACTTCTATGGAGCCAAAGCAGAGCACCCCCTAGGCTCGCCCTTGTTGCTTCTTCTACCCAAAGTCCTTCCTTTGTTTCACGGTCCCCAGCTTTAGTAAAACATACTCTCAAAATCACCTGGACACGTGTTGTGAAATCTTTCCTACAGGAGATCACGAACCCACATGCTACAGGCCAGCCTGAAGTAGACCCTCTCTGGGCCGGTCCCTGTCTGGTAACAGTACGATCCACTTACGTAAAGTATAGAAACATGCATATGTACTGGAAGTATCAAAAGATGCCTGGAGGACGATAAACCTCAAAATCGGGATTGTGGCATTTCCAGGGTGGTAAGGTGTGTGTGGAATAAGTGAGCAGAAAGGTTCAATTATATGAAAAATATTTTATTTCTTGCTGGTGGTGAGTTAATGGTGCACGAACGTTAGTAGCATGTCAGCTCTATGAGGGATCTTTGGTTTGTTCATTGCTGGAGTCGCAGCACCTAGAAAAGTGCCTGACACATAGTAGGTATGCAATAAATGTTAGTTGAATAAATAAATGATGTTGGTTACATTATTCTCTGTTAGATCCTGAAATCTTTAAAAGAAAACCTTGAAAACCCCCTGGCACCAGAGATTCCCATTGCCAGCTACCAACTTGCTCTGTGGCCCTGGGAGAGATCACTGCCCCTCTTGGTGCCTCCACTTTGGCATCTGTAAAATGGAGCACTGCATGGACTGGCCTCCATTTCCTTCTGCTGCAGGAGTCTGTGGTCTCTGAGGATTCTGGAGGCCCCAGTGAGAAGGGTCAGACTCTGTTTCCCCTGGGTTAGGTTAAATGAGCCTAAAAATAGTACCTGCCTCTCTGAGTGTGGCTGTTAAGATTACTTGAGTTTATATGTCTGAATATGGTAGGTACCTAATAACTCTTGCCATACAGCAGGTGCTTTATAAATGCTACCAGTAGTTATTGAGACTGTTTTTCATATTTGTATCCTGAGAACCAAGCAGAGTACCTGCACCCAGTAGGTGTCCCATGAATATCTGTGTGAACAGAGAGTGAGGGAGGGATGGGGTTGTCACAGACCAGCACAGGTATCTGTCCCTATGAAATTTCCCCTTTTATGGAACCTAAAGTTACCCTCATTCTTTTAAGGCTTGGGGTCAGACTTTGCTTGGTTGTGTGGCCATAAGCCCCAACTCTGGCCTTTGCAGCAGTGTGAACATAAACAGATTGCTCACCTCTTGATACTTTAGTGTTCATATCCAAAAAGTAAGAACTGTGATCCATCCTCAAGCTGCCAATCAGAGGTTATGACCAATGTGACAGCCCTTTTTAGGTCATATTCTGTGTCTCTCCAAATACAAGAACTACGGTGAGTATGCTGATCCTTTCTCATTGATGAGCAAAAACTGGTTTTCATATATTCTTTCTCTTGGAAGGTGCAAGTTTCCTGGAGAACAGATGGTGGTCTCAGAACTCATTGGAGGCTGACCCACTACAGGTGGGATATCCCAGGTGGCAGATTCCTACAGGTCTCCCAGCCCTTCCTGAGTGACTACATCCCCAGGCTGGGTCCCATGCTATGGTTCCAGAGGCTTAGCCCCAGGTTATTTATTCCTGCAGCCAACATGATCACAATCTCTCCACTCTATGCAAGGCACCTCCCATTTCCAAGGTGCTGTCACATTCTGTGCACCCCACTAATCCACCCAACAAGCTGGGAGGCAGGTGCATGTCTCCCTGTTTCACAGTGAGAGGATTCACGTGCAGAAGGGTGAAGTATCCAATTCTCTCTCTCCCTTCCTTTTTTCTTCTCTCCCTCTCTCCCTGCCCCCTTTCTTTCTTCTCTCCCTCCTTCTCCTGTTCACACAAACATTCATGGGGCACCTATTGGGTGTAGGTACTGTGCTTGATCCTCAGGATACAAATATGAAAAACAGCCTCAATAATAACTGCTAACAATTATAAAGCACCTGCTATATAGCAAGACTTATTACATACTTACCATATTCAGACATATAAACTCAAGTAATATTTACAACCATACTTGGAGAGTCTGAGAGGCAAGTACTATTTTTAGGCTCATTTAACAGAGGGGAAAACTGAGACTGAACAAGGTTAAGGCATTTACCCAAAGTCATACTACTAGTAAACGAAGGAATGAGGATTCAAACACACAATCTAGCTTCAAAACCTGCAAAGGTTAACTATTCTGCTAATCTAGTCCTTGCCTTGAGAGTTTGCAGTTTGGTGTGGAAAATTCATGATCTCCAGGCACACAGTAGGTGCTTAGAAAGTACTTGCTAGATAAAAGGATGATTGGCAGCATAGGGGGTCACAAATGCTTGAGGCAGTTAGGGAAGGCTTCCCTGAGGAGGAAGCATTGGACCTGGGCATCAAGGAATGAGTAGGAGTTCACTAGGAATCCACATCCAGATTCCCTTCTTTCAACGAATCACACTAATTCTCATAATAATCAGAGACTGCTGGAAAGGAATCTTAGGATTATCTGGGCTTCCATCCATGCCTTACTAAGGTCTGCCATTAAGGACTTCCCATCTGCCTCTATCACCAGGTCTGAAGTCTTCTTTGCTTTGCATCTGACAGCATGTTTGGAGCACTAAGTCCCATTTAAATGCATGTGTTACCTTGGAAGGTAGGGAGGACCCTAAGATTAAAACCTAAGACAGGAAGCATGAATCAGAGAGGTACAGAATCAGATTACTGGCCAAGAACATGACCTTGGAGCAAAGAGATTTGGATTCAAATCCAAACTCCCCATTAACTGGCTATGTGACCTTGTAAGCTACTGAACATCCTTTATATCTAAATTTCTTCACCTGTAAAAAGAAGATAACAATAGCACCTACCCTATAGCGGTGATTAAATAAGTCAGCAGAAGTATTTACAAAGCACTAAGGGGAATGCTTAGTAAGCACAGCCTATATTTTAAATAAAATAAAATTAATTAATTTAATATTCTAAACCTGGAAGCTTTCTAGGAAAGAGAAGTTGCATGAAGGTCCATAAAAAGGACAGATTCGGGCAAGGGGTCCCTGTGGACTCGGAGTATAACGACTTCCACCCTAGGGCAGAGGCAGGTGAATAAATCCAAGAGAAACACAAGAAATTTCAGAATCCTCCATACCAAGCCTGGGGCCTGGTTAAAGAAGGACTGAGGATGGGAGCCCTCAAGGGTCAGTTCAAGATTCCACTGGCTTCTGATAAGGCAACCACAGCATACCTGGCAAGAAGCAGTTTTGCAACTGGAATGAGGATTGGAATGCGAGACCGGCCTATTCTTTGTGTGCACAGAGTCCTTAGACCCGTGGTCGGCAAACTGCGGCTCGCGAGCCACATGCGGCTCTTTGGCCCCTTGAGTGTGGCTCTTCCACAAAATACCACGGCCTGGGCGAGTCTATTTTGAAGAAGTGGCGTTAGAAGAAGTTTAGGTTTAAAAAATTTGGCTCTCAAAAGAAATTTCAATCGTTGTACTGTTGATATTTGGCTCTGTTGACTAATGAGTTTGCCGACCACTGCCTTAGACTGTAGACCGGTAAGCGTTGTGCACACATTAGTTCTTTCTATGGAATCTGGCACGCTAAAAGATGGGGGCACAAAATGAATGTGGTTACTAATAATGATCATACATATGACCATTGAGACTTTGCTGTATGCACTTCACCTCCATGATCTCATTGACCTTCACAAGGCCCCTGCCAGATAGGTACTGTTATTAGATCCATTTTATACAGGAGAAAACTGAGGCTCAGAGAGGGGTAGTACTGGAGTTTGAACCCAGGTTCAGGTGGCTGCAGGGTCTGTGCTCTTAACCATGCTTTCTAATGCCTAGGATGAGCCAGAGAAAGAGACGCAGGGGAAATATGAGGGAAGATATTGCTACTAAATTACCATAGTGGAAAACTTCCTCATGGGCTGGGAAGAGGGGAGTGGGTGTGAATGTTCTCTAAAGACAAGTTTTGCTGACTTCATGGCTCTGCCCATTTCTTCCTATAGAATGGGGGTGGGGGGGGGAGTAGTGATTGGCTAATATAAACTCCAACCTTAAGATTCTCTGCCCATCAAAGAAGTCTCTGGGAGAAGCATGACTTATTCTTTTTGGCTGCCACCACTGAGAGCATCTCTGCCAACACCCCTTTCAAGGTCGGTGGTGAATCATCCAAGAAAATGTTTCCTTACTTTATTTCTCATTTTGACCTAAAGCCTTATCACCCAATTTATAATCCTACTGACATTTTACCCGTTCCAGAATCTTCATCTGCCCTTGAGTGAGCACCTACTGTCTGCAGAGCCCCAGTCTTCATTAGAGAATGATCTCTTCCCCATCCTATAGGACTTGGGTGAAGCTGTCAATCACTGTGCCTCCCCTGGCCAACCCCGGCAGCCCATCCCTCTGCCCACAGTGATTGGTTTAAAGGGGAAGGCACATGACCTAAGCTGGGCTATCTCAGTTCATCTATGAGATTTGCTTTGTGGACAGGGAAGGGAAAATATTATCCTTTGTCTAAGTTTGTGAACTAGCTGTAAGAATCAGGTCAGGCCAAAACTACTGGTAGCCATCTGGTTTACCATGAAGAAAGAACCCCTGAGAATAATGCCAACACTGGACGTAGAGCTGAGAAGAGAGGAAAACCAAGCCTTTGTAATATGATTTGAGCCTCTGGATTCAGCTGTGCCTGATGCCCTTACCCCTGTACTTTGCAGTTGTGTGAGCCAATACATCCTTTTTTTTTTTTGCTTAAATTAATTTGTGTTGTGATTTGGCCACTGGCAACTGAAAGACTCTATTAAATACCACCCTCAAAGGGTTCATCAATTAATTGCCTCATTCATCAATGATCTATTTAGTACTCACTCTAGGCCTGGCACTGATATGCTATCTGTCTAAGTGGAAATTAGAGAAGATTTATTATCTTAGGATATTTGTGGCAATGGGATCTAGGCTCTGAAGGCAATTTCTAAAGAGAAGTGTTCAACATGTCTGGGTCCAGGTCCAGCTCTTAGAAGCAGCTTTGTAGCAATGATGACCACAGCAGTAACCACAGCAGGGATTACACTAACAAAATACACTAATTGACTGGCAACAAGTTCCAATAGCAACTGGATAGCTATTTTACTTGGGACAATGACAAAATCAAGACAACTGTTGAGTTTCTGTTGTTGTGAGTTCATCATGGAAGACAGTTGGTCAGGATGGGGGTTCAGGTCAGAGGAGATGGGGAAGGGAAGCTAGGCCTGAAAGATTGTGAAGGTTTACACTTTCACGAGAATTTACCAGAAGCTAACTTGAGCTATGGACTCACTCAAGAACACGTGACACACTCTCTAAATCCAGATCACCCATGACATTTTGTTTCTCTGAGGTTCCTCTTTTAGAGCTCATTTCCTCTTCTGTAAAATGGGTGTATTAATTCTCAGCTATCTAATCCTCAGGGTTACTGCAAGGATCAAATGAGGCACTCTATAAATGGCAGTACTCAAAACTTGTTTCCCAGTGAAAGAAGGTACCTAATGAAGAATAAAATCCACACTCTGGAGTCAGACCAGTAAGTGTGCTTGCTGGGACCAAACAGGTTGGGAAGAGGCACAGAACAAAACTGATTATCTTCAAGTAGCGGCTGAGAAAGCAAAGCAAAGCTGTGGGTTTTGTAGAAGTGACTCTTGGAAAGCAAGCCACATGTTCAGTGGAGACTCTAGCTGAGGTGTCTCCACTTCACTGTGAGATTACCAGACCTCAGCCAACATCTCCTCTCCTGCCTGGGAGTATGTGTAGGTATGTGTGTGGCTGCACTCACCTCTGTGCAGGGCCACATGCATCTGGCTCAGAAGGCAAGTAGGGTTTACATCCAGCACACTGTCTGCTTGCCAACCTAGGTGTCTTAGGGCTGCTTCTGTCCCGAGGGGGCACCTTTTCCTAATGTGCACAAAGGTGCCTATGCTCTAGTGGTGGGTGTGTACACACACAAATACACACATGAATGCATACACGTGTGACCTTTGTAATGGACAAATCTTGGGTAACCAGAATTCTAGTTCCACTCTTCCCTGATTTGTCTTTTAAGCCCCAACTCAAAGGCTTCCCATTTATAAAACGAAGTCTCTTTTTATATGACATGTGGACTTTTTAGCTAAAGACACCAAAGGACAACATTCAATCAGATGGATCCATCTGGAGCATGGGTGACTTTGTTTTAATGAGCCACTCATTCTCCTCTGATGGCTAACTTGTAAAATGCTTATCCCATCTTATCCACCTTCCTGTGTCCCTTGTCTTCTTCCCCCTCCTTTTTGCTTTCTTATGGTTGCCCCATTTGGGCCATGCAGAATGAGAACTTTAATTTGTTTAAGTAGAGAGTGGCTAAATGCCTCTGAAAAAAGGCAGCCCAGCATGATTTATTTTCCAAAGAAAGGCACCAAGAGATCAGTCAACTCTACGTGGTTTCCTCAAACAAATGTTAGGCTTGTGGAGAACAGGGACTATGTCTTGGGACTCCCATGAGTATGTGGCAAGTGTCTCCATAGAGTAGAAGTACTTTTGTCTCCTTAAAGTGAGTAGTTATTATGCACTCATTATGTTCCAGGTACCATTCTAGGTGCTTATTGCATTCTTAGTAAATCTTCACAGCAACCCTATTTTGCAGATAAGTAAACTGAGAACATTTTCTAAATAGTAGTTTCTATGTCCTAAAAAGATAAAACTCGGAACAAAAGCAGTTGGACTCCATTCATGGAAGCCTCTAATTCTGGAACATTGGGGTGGGGGTGGGGTGCAGTACTGAAACCACCTAACATGCTCATTATACAGATGGGGAGTTTGAGGCCCAAAGAGGAGTCTGGGATGTTAGAGAGGCACAAGTGAGGACTGGAACCTTCTGAAAGCATATTTGGTGCTAAGAACATAGGGCCGTGGCTGACATGTTATGCATGACCCAAAGGGGTTTTATAGAGAAATTGCTTCTACATGGAAGACCTTCTAATACACATATGCCTTAGGAAATAAAGAGCATGGGTTTCGGACTTAGTTCTGCCTTTTACTGGCGACCTCCTCTGGTTGACAATTAATCCCTCTGTATCCCAGTCTCCTCATATATAAATGGGGACAATACAAATAAGTTGCTCAAAGTATTGCTGTGAGGATTAAGCGAGATAATCCATGTTAAATGCTTGGCATGATGTGTGGTATATACCAAGTACTCAAGTACTGTCTACTTGTATCATCTTGCTAAAGAGCGATCTTAATGCTTCTGTTGAATATACAAATCGAATAGAAGATGCATTCCAATGGCATTTCAGGCCAACACTGATTTCTACAGTTCAGAAACTTCTGGGAACAGCTCTCGAGGCAATTTGCTCTAATCAGACATTTTAGTCTCAGTGGAACAACAAATAACAAGGTGATAAAACAGTGGAAATCAAAAGAGTCATTGGGACTCAAGACATCTGCCAGTTATTAGTTGTGTGGCCCTAGAAATAATAATAATGGTCAATAGTAATAAAATTTATTAAATACTTCCTATGTGCCAACTACTGGTTCTGATTTTTATATACACACATATATATATATTCATTATCATTATTCATATCATATACTCAATAAATTCTCCCCCAACCCCTGTGAGGAAAGTATTAGGTGTTTTTGCTATTTACTTTTCCTAGCCTCAGTTTCTCTAACACCGAGAGAGGCCAGTGCACAATGGCCCACCTTGTGGAGTTATCAGGAACACCCAGAAGATGAGATATGTGAAGTTGCTCCTCAGACCCAAAACAATGAGGGCTGATCCCTGCTGCCACATGTCAGCCATTCTCTGAGGACCTCCAGCCACAGAGAGGGCCCCAGTGGCCCACTGTGGGAAGGACATCCCAATTCTAAGGTGTAGCACCTGCTACTATGGAACCTGTCATCAACAGCACGTTGACTCTTGAGAGCACAAACCTAAAATAACAGGTATGTCTTACTTATCAACACTCTTCTATATGTCTTTTGCCTCCACTACCTACTGTCCAAGATCAGAAGGAAAAACATTTTATTCAGAAATGAGTCAGAGTCCATTTTAGTTATAGATTGTCCTTGTTGGTTTGTGCCAAATGACCTGAGTCCTCTAAGACAGCCACTAGAGAAAGAAAATTCATTCTCAGAAGGGGACAAAGTTAAGGCAAACAGATTCCCATTTCATCATGATTTATCCTTTACCAAACCACTTATAGCCAGCAGAAGCCAAACCAGTAAAGCCATTTTATAAAACCCGCCAAGTGCTTACTCACCAGAATGCCAGGCCATTAATCTCCTGTGGCATCAGATGGGTAAGATGGAAACCCTGGCTGATTTGAGGACAGAACTGCAGTGAAGAGAGAAAGGGACATAGCTCTGAGAGGTATTAGTGTAGTCCTCAGTTTAAAAAGGCAAAGCAAAGCCCTGGCCGGATGGCTCGGTTGGTGGGAACATCCTGTACACCAAAAGGTTGTGGGTTGGATTCCCAGTCAGGGCACATATCTAGGTTGTGGGTTCGATCCCTAGTCGGGGCATGTAGGAGAGATAACCAATGGATTTTTCTCTCTCACATAGATGTGTTCCTCTCTCTCTCTTTCTCTCCCTCCCTCCGCAGTCTCTAAAATAACAATAAATATACCATCAGGTGAGGATTAAAAAAAATAAAACAATGGAAAAGCAAAAGGATCATAAAAGATTTCCCCTTTCCTGTACTGATGTGGACCAATGTTCATGCTGCAATTACTTAGTGTGAGGTGCTAGGGAGAAGGACAGATCCATGACCAGTGGAGATGACCCACGTTGAGCTGTGTGTGAATACCAGATTTGAAGGTTCAAGACCACCTACCCATTTGTCAGCACTATGTAGCCCTTGAGTTATTTGGTACAGATCTCAATATATTCTACGAAGTCCATCACCTTGACCATCCTGAGCTACTTGGGAGTAGCCCTGGGCTAGGGAGGGGGACAAGTGAGGGCTTTGGCATGAGACAGACTAGGTTTGAGACTTGTCTTTGCTATTATGAACTCTCTGCACCTCAATTTTCTCATCCATGCAATGGGAACAATCATATCTATTTCACAAAATTGTTAGGACTATTAACTAAGATAAAACCCCTCCTAGAATAAGATAAGTCAGTGTTTCCCAGATTTAGGGATGTGCTGGGCCAGTAAAATTGAAAGCAAAACAAAACTAACCAACCAACCAAACAAACAAACAAACAAAATTACATTAGGCAAATCAATCTAGTGTTGCCAAACAAAAAATAAATGAGTAAATAAATAAATAAAAATACTGCCTTCTTGTATCAGCATCATAGAGAAAAGGCCATTTTAACACAGAAAGAGTGGGAAAGTGGTAATCTGAGGACAAAAGGGCCTCCTTTTCTGTTGGCTTTATAGAAAGCTCCCCCACCGTCGCTCAATTCCTAGGACCAGAGAACCCTGCTGTGGACCAGCACTGGCCCTCATGCGGTTGCTGGGAAACCACTTTAGATGATGTACTTTGCACATGGAGGAAGCCTGGTGGCTATTAGTGCCCTTCCTTATTTGTTACACTCTGCCATGCTGTTAAGATGTTTGCTGCACATCCTCCACCCAGCAGTGGGTGTTGTGTGGGCAGAGTAAGTGCTCAAAGGAGAGAAGGAACAACATCCTAGACATAGCAGAAGGCCTGCCCCAGAGATCAAAACTGAAGTGAGGAGGGGCATCACACACCAATCCACTCCTGCCATCCCCCAAATACAGAGGATTCTGTCCTCACACTGCAGAGCAGACACAAAGGCTCTGGGGACAAACTGCAACAATAATGTTAATGTCAAAAGAATGCAAGTCTTCATTTTGAAAAGGCAAAGCAGAAAAGGGACTGGGAGGGAGCTAAGTCCCAGCCATGACTTTGGTCACCATCTGTGACTGACACAGAAGAGTATACACCCAGATTCTGGAACAAGACCCCTTTCAGATCAATAGGAGGCTCAACAGGGGAATTTTCGTTACTATAGAACCTTGGACTGTCACGCTCTTAACAGCTGACTCAGAGCACTTACACGTGCCAATACAGACTAAGTGATGAATGGATGGGTGGATGGATGGATGGAGATAAAAAGACATCATCCTATCTAATAAAAGAGTAATATGCAAATTAACCACCACTCCACTGCACACACAAGCCACACCCACCAGCTAATCAGGAGCGAGTATGCAAATTAACCCAACCAAGATGGCTGCAGCCACAGAGCAAGCAGGAGGCTTGGGTTTCCCCGGTAATGGAGGAAACCAAGCTTTCAGCACACCCTGGCTGGCCTAGGCCTCCACTCAAGGCTACAAAGTTTCGATTATAGAAGATAAATAAATCCCAGATACCAGGGCCTCTGCTTGGGTCGCCGGGGGGCATGGCCAATCTGCAAACCACAACAGGTCTCTCGCTCAGGCCGCCCCACGCCCCAAGGGAACCCCCACCCTGATCCGAGACACCCTTCAGGGCAAACCAGCTGGCCCCCACCCGTGCACCAGGCCTCTATCCTAACTAATAAAAGAGTAATATGCAAATTGACCATCACTCCAACACACAAGATGGCTGCCCCCATGTGGACACAAGATGGCCACCACAAGATGGCCAGCAGGGGAGGGCAGTTGGGAGGGACCAGGCCTGCAAGGGAGGGCAGTTGTGGGTGATCAGGCCAGCAGGGGAGGGCAGTTGGGAAGGACCAGGCCTGCAAGGGAGGGCAGTTGGGGGTGATCAAGCCTGCAGGGGAGGGCAGTTAGGGGTGACCAGGCCTGCAAAGGAGGGAAGTTGGGGGCAACCAGGCCTGTAGGGAAGGGCAGTTGGGGGGGGGGACCCAGGCCTGCAGGGGAGAGCAGTTGGGGGGGACCAGGCCTGCAGGGCACGGCAGTTAGGGGTGACCAGGCCTGCAGGGGAGGGCAGTTAGGGGCAAACAGGCTGGCAGGGGAACAGTTAGGCAGCTATCAGGCTGGCAGGGGAGTAGTTAGGGGGTGATCAGGCTGGCAGGCAGAAGCGGTTAGGGGCAATCAGGAAGGCAGGCAGGCAAGCAGTTGGGAGCCAGCAGTCCTGGATTGTGAGAGGTTTGTTCAACTGCCTGTTTAAGCCCGATCCTGGATTGGGCCTAAACAGGCAGTTGGACATCCCTCGAGGGGTCCCATATTGGAGAGGGTGCAGGCTGGGCTGAGGGCCACAACACCCCCCCCCCCGCACCTGTGCACGAATTTCGTGCACCGGGTCTCTAGTATATAATAAAAGCCTAATATGCTAAGTGTCTGACCGTTTGACCAGTCACTATGATACGCTCTGACCACCAGGGGGCATTTGCTCCAACCGGTAGGTTAGCTTGCTGCTGAGGTTTGGCTGATTGGGACTGGACGAGATGGGCTGGACACGCCCTGGAGCCCTCCCGCCATCTCTCCCTGGCCCCAATCATGCACCTATGGGGTCCCTAGGCCTGGCCTGTGCCCTCTCGCAATCCGGGACCCCTCAGGGGATGTCTGAGAGCCAGTTTTGGCCCAATCCCCACAGGCCAGGCCAAGGGACCTCACTGGTGCATGAATCCGTGCACCAGGCCTCTAGTAGATATATATTTCCTATCTCAGTCTCTTCTTACAAAAGGTTCTACTGTTTCCGTTTTACAGCTAAAGAAACAGGCTCCTAAAATTTAAGTCACTTGCTCTAGTCACTCATTCAAGCTGTTAAAATGAATTTAAACTCTCTACCTTTTAATGATTAAATTGTGTGAAGTGTAGATGCATAAAACTTTTCTCATAATGATCCCCAGAGACAGAAAAGTGGCTTTGATAGGACACAGGGCCCACCTGCAGACAACAGTGAGAAGCAGCAAAATCAACTCCTGGAGAAAAATCATTCACTTAATTATGGGAAAGATCATGGCTTGATAATTCTCACCTGGTTATGAATTAAAAGATGCCCAAATCCATTTTAGAAAAGCCTTTGAATCAGGTTTCTTAAACTCAATCCATAATTACCTATTGTGTAGTGCTGTGCTCACTGGTGAATCCCAAATGCCTAGTACAGTACTGACATAGTTGGTGCTCGACAGGTACCTGCAGAGTCTTTACTGAATTGTTTACCCATGTGGAAGGCACTTTCTGAAGGCCTACTCAGAGTCCAGTTCTTCATAACCAGAGATTTTCAAGTCAAAATAGGAATGTTTCTTTTAACATAAAAATGGAAACAGCACAGGCTGTATTCTAGTTGCTGGCTATGTGATTTCCAGGTTTCCTTAGTTTCTTGGAGCCTCGGGGTCTCATCTGTAAAGTGGAGATAGAGACATCTCTCCATCACAGGACTGTTCAGAGAGTGACCTTCCTAATAACCACAACAGACCGTGCCATGAAGGAAAGCATTCCAGGCCATGAGCACCGTGAGGTGGGTCCCGATTGGCTACCACGTTACGTTACATTCCCTTTGCTGTTTTCCAGGCCCCCACATGTCCCAGCAGCTTTGGGAGGACAAGACCAGCAGCCCCATCTGGCCAAGAGAGGGCCTGAGTGCTCCAGCTGTGGTCTCTGGACCCACCCTCACCAAGGGCTTCACCCTGAGAGCTCACATTTATTTCTCCTGGTCCTCCACCTGGAGCCTGACACGGCCAAGCCCCAGGAAGGCAGTGCTCAGGTTTATACATGAAAAGGAATTGCTGCTTTTTAGAGAACAACCACATTGAACTCAGATCCATTTCCATCATGCGTGGGCCCAGCACCAAAGACCAGCACCAGAAGTCACAAGGAAGTCCCCACAGGCATCATCAAGGTTAGCTTGCTGCTGGGGTTTGGCTGATCGGGACTGCACTTAGGAGATGCTCAGCAAAATTATCATTATCAATTAATATTATATTTCCATTTCTCTGTCCCAGACATGGACCCTGAGGCAGAAGGATGGAGACTTTCCTTCTCCCATGTCTCATGAACCCATCAATGCCAAAAATCCCAGGATCACACAGCAGCTCACACTCAAACCTTAATACCCCGAGGCCACATTCTTCCTAGGAAGAAAGGAGGTGATGGTTTTCCTTATAGATAAGGGGTAAACATCAATGAAGGGATTACAGGTGCCAGGAACTTTCCCATACAGTATCTCCCTTAATCCTCTAACAATGCTACCTTCTGGTCCCCACTTTACAGTTGAGAAAACTAAAGCCCAGAGAGGTCGAGGGACAGTTAAAGTGAAAAAGTAAAGATGGGAACTCAGGTCATGCTGACCTTGGTCTATTTTACTGGCTGGCTCTGAGAAAGTTTTGATGACTCATAGTAAGTCAGAAAGAGAGAGAATGAGAATCCATCTTCACAGTAGCTCTATTTTCTTTTTATTAATTCAAAATCTGCATATTTTTACAAGACATACAAACTTGAGGAGCTTGGAGTTGGCAAGCAAACAAAATCAAGCCAATGTGATTTCGATTTCTGCTCGAAGGGCGGACAGAGTTAACACACAGATGCAGGCATTAAGATCTGCTTTGGCAGCGGGAGCCTAAAATAGCTGCTGTCCTATTCCCCGACTCTCTCCTCAACCATCATTCATTAATTTCTGCTTTGTGGGCGCCGAGACTCACGGGCTGCAGACAAGTCGTCTGGTCTCGCAAGCTTTTTTCTGCAGCACAGTGATAAATGACTTGCAAGGACCCAACAAGGAAACGGATGAGGGGACAGGTTGAGGTCATGATCACAGCTACTGATGCCCACATTCTGGGGGATCCCTGAGTTTGAAATGATTCCCTCGGTAACCCCAAGAGCATCTTCATATTTCAGCAGTTTGCCTGACACTTGGAAAGATGGTTTGTGGTCTGACGGGGACAGCAAGGCATGGCGGCACTTGTCTGCTGTGAACCCCCACGATGCAGGTTTCCAGTGACACTGAGTAACCTGCATGTCTGCTTCCCCATCCTGAGGATGGTGCTGGGTCAAAGCCACACGTCCAGGACCAGTCACAGGCTCAAATGAGGCCCTCAAGACACATTTAGTGAATGAATGAATGAGTGAATTGCTTTGAGTGTTTGTTTCCTCGCTGGTAAGTTATCTTACCACATAAACTCTAGTGTGATTTGAAGGAGATGAACATGCTCTTTTCTCTTACAGTAAAAGCTAAGTGCTGTACAAGTGTTACTTGTGATTGAAAATTCAGCACTTGCTTTTAAACATTCTCAACTCATAACAACCCAGCAAACAGTTCACAGATGTCTGTTCTGTGTTCAGTTCTAAACCACACACGGAGGTTACAGAGAGGGAGCGACACAGTGGGTGGCAGAAGCCCCTCATCTGAGAGGGAGGAGCCTTCCCCGTGGACCACAGGACACGGTGGGTTCTCTAACAAGCTGAGTGGGGGGCAAAGAGAAAAGAGAATGCATCCCAGCCCTCTAAGGCACTCAGGCAGGTTCCAGGGGATTTCTGGGTCCCAGACTGACCCTTCTGCTTCCAGCCATCTATCTCTGTGTACATAAAAACATACATGAGGGATTGGGGCCTGAGATACATAGAAAATGCGTGAATATCAATTTTGTCCCAAACAGGATCGACAGGATTAAATGAGATAATGCAGGCAGGTGTGCCTGACACACTGTATCATGAACCACAAGAGTGTGAAACCATTCCACAACCTACCAGTGTGGACAAGTAAGACCTAAGATTTGACAACCACAGCTTCTTGGAGCTGCAGGAAATGCGCTCATGATGACAAAGTTGCAAGAAAAATATATGGTATCCTCAAGATGATGGGTATTCAATCAGTACTTCACAGCTCTCTTGGGAATAAAGCAATATATCATTGCTAAGGACTTCCTATTTTCATTGGCCAACCTATAAAATGGGTACAATGATCTCTTTCCTTTAACAGATATTTGAGTTCCTCCTATGTGACAGGCCTGCTCTGATGTGGGGTTACTGAAGGAACAAAACAGCTCAAAATTCTAGTGAGGTGGGCTAGCTTAATAGCCAACGAAGTGCACTCCAAATCTTGGCCCTTCCTTTATTTGACTGTGTTTTGTTCTCCCACAACCCTTTTCTTCTTGTAATTGATTTCTAGTTTCATACCACTGTGGTTAGAAAAGATGCTTAATATGATTTCAGTCTTCTTAAGTTTATTGAGACTTGTTTTGTGGCCTAACATGTGGTCTATCCTGTACATGGAACACGTACACTTGAAAGGAATGTGTATTCTGCTATTTTTAGATGGAATGTTCTGTAAATATCTATTAAGGTTCTTTGTTCTTCTTTAAATAAATGGCATATTAAATGCCTGATTCTGCTTCTTTCTCTTTCCTCACAGTAATATGTTCTGGAGATAGAACCATGGAATTCCTCAGTGCAGCTACTCGGTGGTTTGTTTAATCACCTATTGTAGGACAATCACTAAAACATGAACCCCAGATGGGCAGGGACTTGCACTATTTTGTTCATGGCTGTATCCCCAGAGCCTGGCATAGTGCCTGACACATAGTAGGAGCTTAATAAATGATTATTAGGTGAAAGAATACATTTGGGTTATTTCCAGTGGTTTTCAACGCTTCAATATTAAACAGTGTTCAGTGACCATCTGCATAAGCCTCCCAGGGCACAGGATCATGTCTCTGTGATGGACACTAACAATATAGCGTGGGCTTGCCAGGCCAGAAAACCTGTGTAGTTACATTTAACTTTTTATTTGGAAATAATTGTAGATTTGCAGGAGGTTTCAAGAAAATGTATGATGAAGACCTACACACCCTTCCAGCAGCCTCTTCCAAAGTCAAGATCTTGCATGAATAGAATACAATATCAAAACCAAGAAAAGGACATTGGTACAATCCACAGAGCTTATTCAGAATATACCAGTTGTATAGCCACTTGTGTGCCTATGTGTAACTCTAGGCAATTTTATCATATGCGTACCTTTGTGCCCACACTACCACCACCAAAATATTCAACTGTACCATCACCACAAGGCCTCCTCCTACTCCCCCTTTATGGCTGCATGCCCCTCTCCCCATCCCTAACCCCTGACAGCCCCTCACCTGTTCTCCACCTCTGTAATGATGTCATTTCACTAATGTTACCTAAATGGAATCATGCAGTATGTAAGCAGTGGGGCAGTGGGAATTGGCCTTTTTCACTCCTTGAGGTTCATCCAGGTGGTTGCTTATATCAACAGTTCATTCCCTTTTATTGTTGAGTAGTATTCCACTGTTAAACCCTTACATGTATTCTCAATTCTAACAGATGCTGCAGAATGGGCCATGGCATGGAAACGCTGACCAGCAGTGTATATAGTATCTACATTCCCCATGTTCTCACCAATTCTTGAGAGGATCACACTTTTTAATTTCTGTCAGTCTCATGAGTGAAAATCTCTCATTGTTTGGGGGCATACATTGCCCTGGTTCCACAAATAAGACTCTTGTGAAAAACTCCTTGCACACCAAGGGAATCCTGGGCTTCAGGAGGATTTTTAGGAGGCATGGACACTCACTGTGGCAGTGACAGCTCTGGAGGTCAACACTGAAGCTGGCGGTTGTGCAGATTGAAGGCATCAATGGTCCTAGATAAAGGCCTGCCTAGATCCAAGCCTTTTCCAGTTGACTTTGCCATTAAGAGTATCATCATATTTCCTCATCCTTGAATTTGAGGTGACTTCTTAACTTGCTTTAGCGAACAGCATGCATTGAAAGTGACACTGTGCCAATTCTACACCTGGATCTCTAGAGTCCTTGTGTATTTCTGTCCTTGGCTCACACAGCCCTGCCATTGCCACTGCCATGTGAACAAACTCAGATGAGCACAGAATGGAGATGAGCCATCCCAACTGAATCATCCTAGGCCAATCAGAGCCAGCCAACCCCCAAATATGTGAGAGAGGCCAGCCAGATCAGCAGAGCTACCTGCCTGACCAACAGCTAAGCACAGACATGTGAGGAAACCCAACCAGGACCAGAAAAACCATCCAGCTGTCCTGTGGGTTATTCAGCAATAATACAAACTTACTGCTTTAAGACACCAAGTTTTGGTCACTTTGTTACGTAGCAGTAGCTAACTGATATAATAGTGTAAGAGCAAAGTCTCTGGCCAGACAAAGTACCCTGGGTCCTATAACAAGTACACAAGTGCAGGAGTCTCTAGAAAATTAAGTTTCAGATATCTCTATTCCTAAACGAAAAAGTCCCAGACAAGTTCCATCACTCAATCCCAAGCCTCCAGCTACCCACTCTGAGTAAGAGACTTTAGTAACTTCTGTCAAAGACAGTTCCTGTCTTAACATGGCAGTGGGTAAGAAACCCAAAGTGGTAAGGCTGCCTCCTCCCCAGTCTCACCCTATGAGACATGGTGTTTGCAGTTTAAAATATTCTTTCCCCTCCTCTCAAACATGGAAACTGTCCAGGGTCAGCCTCCCACACACTTCCACTCAATTTCTGACTCTGGTTATAAAACCTTGTGCCCAAAAATAGATTTCAAGGGGATTTCATAGCCATGTTCTCAGGCATAATTGCAGTGTTCCTGCAAACTTTGGAGAAATTCAATTTCAGTCTTTGAACACACATGCTTCAAAGCCCTGCCCCCCACACCTCAGATATTAAGCATCAGGAAGAGCTGTGATGGATTCCTCTCCATTTGGTTCTCCCACAACCAGGGCAGGTTTTAGAGGCAGCTGTTCTCAATGTGCTTCTGCCTCATTTAGTTTTAGCCGTTTACTTCTGTGCCTGCCTCCAAATTGCCCAGCCTGGGGCTTGCACACCTGCCTGGTCCTCTCTGGCTGCTCAGCCTCCTCTGGCTCCCCTTGTTCTTCCTTCTATTCTCTGCCCTTCCCTTGCTTTGCTTCCCCAGAATAAAGGCATCCCCCTCACTCTATTCTGATTCCTTTTGTCTTCACAGCCTCCCCCTTCCACCTCACACAAGTGCAGGGTTTGGAACAAGGGAGGATGCTAGAAGTCAACGGGCCCAACCCCCTCAGTTTACAGGTGGGGCTTAGAGAGTCAGGCTGGGAGGGATGAAACCAAGGTCCAATACATATGGTGACCAAGACATAACTGAGAGCCAGTCACCTCTAGACCTGGTTACCCACCAAGTTCTAAAAAAAACAGCAACAACAGTAATGATAATTATAATCACTCCATTTATTAAATTCTTATTATATGCCAGTCACTGGGCACACAGTTAACTATCATCATCATTTTATAATGGAAGAAACTGAGGTATAGAAAATGGAAGTGTCCTGCCCAAGATCATAGCTATTAATTGGTAGATCAGGGATTTGAAGTCAAGTTCAATACCAAAGACAGTGGCTCCTCAAGCCCACCCTGAATTCTGGTATAAACACCTCTTCCACTGGGATTTTTCTCTTGTGTTTTCACTGCACCAAGCCTTTTCTAGGCCCTCCTGTCAGTTTCCAGGCTCCCCTTTCCATTTCCCATTGGACTTAGGTGAGCCCCTTATGGCCATCATGGCCCCTTTGCAGAAGGGAGCCAGCTTTACAGAACAGATCTGCTTTTTCAGCCAAATTCCACCACCTCCTGGCTCAGTGGTATTGGATAAGCAACGTTATCCTCTGAGCCTCAGCTTCCCCATTTACATAGAGACACAAGAAGGGTGAGACAAAATAGGTACAAGTATGATGCCCAGCACAGAGTAGGCCCTCAGGAACGAGTCCCCTTCAGGCCTAGTCGGTGTCTTCACTGCGGCGAATCCATCACACTCATGTCCACTCTCTGAGGAGTACACAAATATTTTTCTCCACCACCTACCTCTGCTCTTCATGGTATCTAGTCCCTAATACACCTTGTTCTGCTTTTCTGGGCATCTATTCTACATCTTTTTAAAGTTCTAGTATTTTCCCCACAACTATGAGGACAATGTAAGCCATTCCTATATACTCTTCAAAATACCAAAATCACCCATCAAATTAACAGAGCATTGGCATTGCTGGTACCCAGAGAATACTTAAATCTCAAGGTCTGATGGAGTCTCTTGAAGCACCTACTGATTAATTTCTTTCAACCAATAGTTTCCTCAATATCTACATGTGAAAAACTATTTGCTTACCTGCAAAGGACAGGGGAGGAAATAAACCCCAATCCTGTTCTCTCATATCACCCAACCTAGCAGGGGAGCCAGGAGAGTGAGCACATAGTTGGATGGGCTCTGGGTCCTATAACAAGTACACAAGTGCAAGAGTGGCCTCCCCAGTGGCCATTCTCTCCTCCTTTTGGCTGGAAGAGTCCTGACTGTATCCCAACTGACTCAGAGATAAGTCTTGGTCCTCTTTTTTTTAATTTGTAAAAATATATTTTTATTGATTTCAGAGAGGAAGGGAGAGGGAGGGAGGGGGAAGAAGGAGAGAGAGAGAGAGAGAGAGAGAGAGAGAGAGATAGAGAGAGAGAGAGAGAGAGGGAGGGAGAAAACATCAATGATGAGAGAGAATCACTGATTGGCTGCCTCTTGCACACCCCAACCCCGAACCCAGGCATATTCCCCGACTGGGAATTGAACAGTCACCTCCTGGTTCACTGAGCCACGGTGGCAGTGGCCAGTGGCCGGGCAGTCTTGGTCATTTTAAGCTGTGATTGGGTTAGGCATGGATGGCCATGTGCCCCAACTCCAGCCAATGAGACACGGGAAGTTGGTTGGGACATCCTCCCTCATAAAAGAGACACAGAGATGCCTTTTGCCCTCTGGGCACTGTGATATCTGCAGGGGATGCTTGGGATATAGGAAATTCTTCTGGCTGCTAATGGCAGAGGAGAAGAAAAGAAAGACTGTGGGTTTCATTGGCATGGATGAGCTGTTGAATTACCCACCTGCAAAGTTTTGATTACGTGCAATAAGAAAGGGTCTTATTTGTTTTTCAGTTGAGTCAGGGAATCCAATCCACTGAAGCCAAAAGTGGACTCCCTAGTTCAACAGTTAATACACAATAGTTAATGCTCTGGTGATGGCCTGCTTTCTGAGCCCTGACCTACTCTGTCTTGCTTTCAGGGGTGGGAGGGGTGGAAGGGGGTCATAAAGAAAAGTTTCACAAATAAGTCACATATGACCAGTCTTCCTTCCCAAGAGTGAGAAAGTGTTGGCCTTTCAGATGAAATGGTATCTGCAAAGACTGGAGGCATGAGCCAGCCTATGGTGTGTGCAAAGGTAAGTTGAGGACTGTGAAGAAGCCTACATACTGTAAAATGAGGCCATCTATCTGCTCTTTTCACCACATCCTCTCCAGGCTTCACTTTGCTCCTCTGTAAGATGAGAACAGAGGTCTTTCTCGCAAGGTGGTGATGAAGCTCGAATAGAACCGAGCACACCAAGTGCTTATAATTGTCTGGATCTACATAAATCATAACTGCCATATGCATTTTGCCTTTGTCTGGGGAATGGATCATTTCAAACTGGGAAGTGAGGTCCTCTGAACCAGCTCCCTCCACATCCTCTCCCCTTCTTTCACTTCCTCCAACCTTCCAGCCCAGCTGCAATCTCCCACTCATCTCCCTCTTCCTTCAGACCCTTTTCAGGTTGCCCTTAAGCCGGAAATGATTTCTCTACCTAATCATACCACAGCTTTCTTCTCTTCTTTCATTCTAAACAGTTTTGCCTGATTCAGCAACTCCACTTCTAGGAATTCATCCTCAGAAAATGCCTGGACACATGCCCAGGGGTCCACATATAAGAATGCTTGTTACAGTGTTGTCTATAATAGCAAAATTATGAACACAACCTAAGTGTCCATCAGGAAGGGATCCATTAAATCAATTATGGCAGAGCTACTTATAAAAGATGAATTAGAGGTATATTTATTGATATTTAAGATGTCCATTACTACTGAGTGAAAAAGATAAAAAAAAAACATCTTTCTATTTACCTATCAATCTTAGAGAAATGTCTGGAAGGACATTTGATAAAATGTTTTTGGAGGTTGGCTATTTTGTGGCATTTATTTGAGTTTTCCTTTCTTTGTACTTTTCAATACCGTTTGAATTTTCTATAATCATTATGTAACATGTCTATAATCAGGGGGTAAAAGTTATTTTTATTTTTAAAAGGTAAAAATAGATACAGAATTACAGCTAAGATCCACCTTCTTTGGCCAATCTCACCTAAAGTCATGTGTGACAGGATTGAAGAATTTGCACTAGTTCTGCTAACCAGAAACCCCCTTGATGACACCCCACCTCTGCCAGGCCAAGCTCTAATGGCTAGAAAACTCACCTTGAACAGGAATCTCATTCTCAGTCCTAATTATGCCTTCTGTGCCTCACAGATCAAGCCCAGTGCTCCCCTTCCTCCCCCCCCCCCCCGCCATGCACTTGTTCCACTCCACCGTAGCCATTCTAGACAGGGCATGAGTAAAGGCCTGGAGATGTGCAAACACGTGGCCCATTTCAAGGATGCTGTGGATTTGTCAGGAAGAGCTCAGAGAACATGTGGAGACAAAAGTAGATGAGGCCAGGGTGAAATTAGAAAGGTCCATATATGTCATGCTAGGGAGACTGGCCTTAAACTCATAGGACAGTGGTTCTTACTCATTTTGTGGTCATAACACCTTCAAACACTAAACTTTTTGGCATCACACTTGAAAGAATTAAAAGACTCATGGATATCTCTAAACAAATTGCAATTATTTCAACTCACTCCCTACCTGTATCAGTCAAGATGGGCCAGGTTATGCTGCAATAATGAACAAGCCCAATGTGTCAGCGGCTTAAAGCAAAGGCTTACTGCCCAGTGATGCTACATGTCCATCATGGATTGGCTGGAGGTTCTGTTCTGTATCACTCTCACTCAGGAATCAGACTGAAGGAGGCTCCAGTGCCTCAACTGCCAAGGGAGGAAAAGGGAAAAGTGGTAAACAGCATTGCTGCTGGTTATTGGAGCTTCCACCCAGAAATGACACATATCACTTCTCAAAGTTCACTGCCAAAGAAAGACACATGGCTACAACTAATGTCAAAGAGGTAAGAAAGTTCAATTTATCATGTGCCTAAAGAGTAAGAAACTGGGAGTATTTTTAAATCACTAATGACTAACCAGATCAGTATATTAAAAAGAAGGAGAAGTGGGAGGATGAAGAAGAGGGCAAGGGAGGGAGATGATATTTATGATCCATGCTCTTTGCTAAACACTTCACAAATCTTAATCCTTAAAACAATCCTATGCACTACTTTTATTTTCCTTCTTTTACTGCTGAGGAAATGGAGGCACAGAAAAGCTAAGCCACTTGCTCAACGTCACACAACTAGTAAGAGGTCTGTCCAGAATGTGTTCCTATGCACTCTTAAACATCATTATATTACTGAACAATAAAAATGTTCAGGTTTTTTTTTTAATTCAGCTGGCTGTTCTTTGCACTGATTTGCTGAGAGAGAACTTTCCTAGCCTCATGTTCTTATCTACCCTTGATGGCAACATTTGGGAAATTCTGTTCAATGTGGCATCTCTCTCCAATGCCCATCCACTACACACAGTACCTCTTATATCCCACCTACATGTTGGACCCTCTATACACCTCTGCCCCTCAGAACTCACTCAGTTCTATAACATGACCACCAGAGGTTCACCTCAATGGTTTGTTCCCTCAAATAACATCAAAAGCAGATTTTTTTCAAGTTGATCATATGTTGACAGCTCACCTGTGAGTTTTGGTGAACAGAAATCACTACTTAGGCAAGGTAGCCACATCCTAGGGTCTTGTTATTGTTGTTGGAGTGGAGGAAGTGACTATTTGTGTTTTATAAGAAATCCATTCATCCATCACACATTTATCAACCACCTACTACATGCTAGGGCCTAAGGATACAAGGTTACAAAAGACCTAATCAGTCCCACCTTCCAGGAAGCACAGTGACAACTGGGCAACAGATGCTGAAGCCATTTCCCATTTTTGGGTACTGGCTACTTCCCCTCACATCCATCCCTACCACGGCCTGACGCGCCACTGCTCCCCAACCTCTCAGCCCCATGAAACCAGAAAATATCTGATAGCAATGTCTTCACATCAGAGGGCTGGGAACTGATATTTATTTATTTATTTATTTATTTTTGTTAATCTTCTCTCAAGGATATTTTTCCATTGATTTTTAGAGAGAGTGGAAGGAAGGAGGAGACACACACAGAGAGAAACACCAATGTGAGAGAGACACATCGATTGGTTGCCTCCCTCACACATTCTGAACAGGGCCCGGGATCAGGTCTGCAAACAGGGTACATGCCCTTGACCGGAATTGAACCTGGGACCCTTCAATCTGAGGGCCAATGCTCTATCCACTGAGCCAAACTGGCTAGAGTGGAAACTGATATTTATTGAGCCACATCATAGGCTTGCTGTGGAGATAGAAAGATACAAAGATATGTGAAAAGTGCTCTGTAAGTTACAAGATGATGATGATGGTAGCAATGAATGCTGACATCTAGAAAGTGCCTTCTGTGTGCCAGGCACTGTTCGAAGAACTTGTCTTAATTTTTGTCATTCCTCACAAAAGTTCCCATGTGGTAGAAAATGTTAGTCTCTTGTGATACATATGAGGAAACAGAGAGCTGACACCACCTACCCAAGATCACAAAGACACAATCAGAAAATGATGGTGCCAGCATTATAAGCCAGCAGGCTGGCGCATGTGGGAGATGCTGTTGTGTACACTTGGACTATTTTCTTTCTACATGTGGATTGAACCATTGTTACTGTTTCTGTTTTCACCTTCTATAAGGACTCTTGATTCTTCAGAACTGGTATTAACTTTGGGGGAAGGGAACTCATTCTTATCTGAAATCATAAACATTCACTTACTCTTTGGTTCACTGTTGTTGTACATTGAATTGTGTCCTCTCCAAAAGATATGTGGGAGTACCTGTGAATTTGACCTTATTTGGAAATAGGGTCTTTGCAGATGTAATCAGGATGAGGTTATTCTTGATTAGAGTGGGCCCTATTTCAATATGACTGGTGTCCTTATAAGGAGAGAGAAATTTGTAAATAGAGACACACATACAAAGAAGATAGAGGCAGAAATGGGAGTAATGTAGCTATAAGCTAAGGAGCAGCAAAGGTTGCTGGCAACCATCAGAAGTTAGGAAGAGGGAAAAAGGATTCTTCCCTACAGATTTTGGTGAGAGTGTGGACCTTCTGACACCTTGATTTAGTATTACTAGCTTCCAGAACTGTGAGAGAATAAATTTCTGTTGTTTTAAGCTCCTCAATTTGTGATCATTTGTTACAGCAGCCCTAGGAAACTTATACAATTGTGTACTGATCATTTACTATGTTCCAGACTCACTGGGGATGACATTAAATGAAACAGGAATTCAGAACCTAACTGGTTCAGTCTGATGGATCTGGCTTAGTTATAACTCTGTTCTAGAAAAAGTGCATACTAACCAAGTAGTGATTTGAACAAATTCTAGCTCAGCTCCCTTAAAATGCTGTGTGACATTGGAGAAGTTGCTTTCCCTTTATGGGCCAATCTTTTCCCTTTTCTGTGAAATCAAGGAGTTGGCCCAGATACTCCTGAAGGGGTACCTTAACTTTAAAATTCTATGACTTGCTGGAGTGAGGACAGGTGGGAAGGGGCAGAGACAACATACTTCCATACTCCTCCTCACCTCTTCCTTTATGGGGCTCTTGCACGCTGGGCCATTCATTATTCTCCTGCCCTAATCACCCCAGCGCCAGGTACTAGACAACTAGGGACAGCCCTTCTGTCCCAAACCAAGTGATGCTAAATCTATAAACCCACCTTCCCCAATCCTTTCTGAAGAAACCAAAATAAAGGCTCCTGCCCATGTTTTCCCCTGCTCCCTGTGCCTTGTGACCAACCCCACCCAGTGCTTCCTCCCATGTGCTCCCTCTTCCCCATTGTGTGGTGTCCCTCCTCCTCTACCACTTCCTACCTCTATCTTTTTCTCCCTCCCAGGATTGGCTACATAATTTGTGAGACCCAGTACAGAATGAAAATGTGCCCCACCCCCACTCCCACCCCCAGCGAAAAATTATTAAGCATTTCAATATGGCAACCACAGAGCATTACATCACGTGTGTGGCCCTTCTCAACACAGGCCCCTGTGTGACTGACTGCACAAGCCACACACTCCTTCCTCCTTCCCATCTTCCATCAGGTTTTCTTCCACTTCTCAGACCTTTTTAGTCTGATTTTCCAATCCCCAGACCCCAAAAATTGACCCCCTTTTTGGGCTCTCTATTAATGGGTTCAAATTTTTAGATACCATAAAGATTTGATAATTCCACTTCATTGGGGAGGGAGGAAAGGAGACCAATCTGAATTAATGAAAATTTGAGAAGTAAGACATTACTAAAAAATATAGTTTTATTATTCCCAGATTTATATGGTGACAGCGATGACATAGAGAGGGGGAAAGGAAAGGAAGTTAGAGCTTTTTAATATGTGATTTAACAAAGAAAAGATTTAACACATAATAAGCATATTCTTTATTTGCAAATGGTGCTACTAAAAACCCTCTCCCTTAAGTAGGTTAATATTTCTCTTGTTGGCAATCACTTTGCCGGGTGAAACCTTTTTGCTGCTACAGATGCTGGTAAAATTCTTCTGCAGTGACTCTATATAACAAAATGATTTCCCTGACCTTGCAGGCAATCTCTGGTATAGATCAGACACTAGAAAATCTTGTCAAAGGGAAATCTAGTACAACAAATTCTCTCTGCTCCCGGCCCACAGAATAGCCCATCTTTAGAGCATCCTTCTGAAATGCCGAGCTCATCGAATGCCATAGCACAGTACTCCTGGACTGAATATTCACTGTCTCCTACTGTTTCAGACATAACTCATGTCTGGTCACAAGTGGATCCAGATCTATTTTGAGTTGGTATCCCCAAACAGTGCACATACCCCACATCGCCAAGCCTTAGCAACCTGGGCCTGGAATGCGCTCCCTTTAATCTGCACAGTCTGTCAAAATCCTAACTCATGTCTCAAGGTCCAGATCCACAGTCCTCCCTCCAGGAAAATGCCTCTGATTCGTCCAGGCAGAATCTGTCCCTCCATCTGCGCCCCCATGGCATATCTATGACAGCATTTGTATTCCTGCTTAACATTTGTCTATGTGCCTCTTTGAGAGAGAAAGAGAGTAGCCTTGGGCCCTGTCTCTGGTGAGGCAGAGACTCGCCTATCTCTGGTGAGGCAGTGCAGCCCAGGAATTAAGTTGCAGAAGGGGCTCCACTAGTAGCCAGATGCACACAGATGGTAAACTAGCTAGCTTCACAACACTGTAAGGATTCAATCAGATGATAACCCTAAAGTGCTTAGCACAGAGCCTGGCAAAAAACAAGCTCAAAATATTAACAGTTCTCCCTGAACACTGGTGTGGACACATGAGGTCACAGGATAGCCATATATCCCAATGTGGTTGAATGGTTCTGGTGTTATCTATATAATAAAAGCCTAAGCAACTGTTATCACCAATCAACTGCTCGACCAGTTGATATGATGCACACAGACCACCAGGGGGCAGACGCTCAACGCAGGAGCTGCCCCCTGGTGGTCAGTGCACTCCCACAGCGGAGCACCGCTCAGCCAGAAGCCAGGCTCATGGCTGGCAAGTGCAGCTGTGGCAGCGGGAGTTTCTCCCACCTCCGCGGCAGCACCACTGAGCGGCAGCAATGGCAGGTGAAGAGGCCGGGATGAGCAGGAGAAGGGCAGTGCCTGGGCCCTAGCTCAGGCTCCTCCCTGGCTGCCTACTGCTTCGAGCACTGCTACAGCCCTCGGGGAATGTCGGACTGCCGGTTTCGGTCGATTCCCGCAGGCCATCTGCAGGCATTGGGCTGAAACCGGCAGTCCGACATCCCCAGAGGGGTCCTGGATTGCAAAAAGGAGCAGGCCAGGCTGAGAGACCCCACCAGTGCACGAATCCATGCACCAGGCCTCTAGTTATTAATAATGCCCTTTCTCATTCTTGACAGTGTCTCAGTTTGGATGACAAATTATATGGTCATCCTAGACAGTTGGGAGGAGGTCTGTTTTATTTACCTATGTCCCTGGCATGTCAAACTGTGCTTAGCACATATTAAGTAGTTAATAAAATTTATCACATGAATGAGTCTCTGGTGCCTAGCAAATGTCTGGCACCTGGTAGATATGTCATAGCTGCCAGATATGGCCAATCTCTCTGTATTTCTAAGCACCTCTTGACTCAGAGAAGGCATAAATCAAGGTTTGGTGAGTGAATGAATGAATGAATGAATGAGTCCCCCATTCCCCCAATCCACACCATCTCCTCTGCTGCCAATAGTGACTCTGGGGGAAGAAATGACATCTCACAGAGGTAGGAGAAGAGTGGGTCAGATGGATGAGGTGAGAATGATGCTCCTCCCATGGTACTGCATGGAAAGGGGGTCTTTTCCTGGAGCCATAGCAGAGCCTTGCCTTCATTTCCCAGATAGACATTAGAGATTGGTTTCCCCATTGACGCAGCAGGAAGCCACAGCTAGAGTTAGCCTGACCAGTGGGCCAGCAGGCTCTTGAGTGTGCAGGAACCCTTGCCTCCACCCAACACTCCATACACTAGTAGAGCACAGGTGCGCAGGGTTCCAACAGGCACTGCCTGCCTCCCAGCGACCCACAGAGCAACAGGGGTGAACCCACATACATCTAGGAGCCAGAAGCAGAAGGAAAAGGATGGGAAAGATTTATTTCCCTTCCAGGCTCAGAAAGGAAATTCACATGTTGTAGCCAAAAATTTTTGGACGCAGACCATGCATTAGGCATGAATGGTAAGAACTTAAAGAACATTAACTCAGCTATCAGACCAACTCTACGAGGTAGCTACCCTCATTTGACACATGGAGAAAGTGAGTCAGAGAGGGGAAATGACTTGTCAGAGGTCACAGAGATAGTAAGAGATGGAGTGTCCTCAGAGCCATATCCCCAGGTGTAGGAACCAAACAGAAGTCTTCTCCATCGCTCCCAATCCATTATAATGAGAAAGCCCAGTTTTTGCTCCTCTCGGGCTGGCTCTGTGACCTTGAGTCTGGCTAACTCTCTCTGAGCCTCATTTCCCTTTTCCAAGGCTAATAATGTTCTAGGAGGCCAGGACACACCCCAAGGCCAGGGCATCCCTTCCTCCTGAGACCATAGGAGGCTGCAGGGTGACCAAGCCCTGGGTGAGTCCAGATGTCCAGGAACATATCAAATCCATCATGGGGGCCCGGGTCTGGATACCAGCCTGAGCCCACTTTCTGAAGGAGCCTTTAAAGCAGAGCTGAAAATTTAAGCTGCGGATCTGAGAGCCCAAGGGAGTGTGGGGCTTCAGAGCTATGTGTCACTAGGTGAGGGACTCCCCCAAGAGCAACCCTCCCCCACCCCATTGTGATTAGAGAAGAGCTATGGGCAGGGTGAAGGGCTTAAGGAAAAGGCAAAGCTGGAGATGTGGAGAGCACCTGGTGGAGGGTACACCAGCGCACACTTGGGACTCAGGGGAGAAGACACCTTTGGAGAGAGAAGTCCCCAGCCCAGGGTCACAGTCCACAGCTCTAGTCAGTTCCTGACCTGCAGGAATCGGGGCCTGGATAAAGGGGGGAGGGGGGACGAAATACTGGGGAAAGACCAGGCAGAGAAGTCAAGCCAACTGGGAAGGAGAAAATTAGGAGGGTTCTAGCACCCTGGATGCCCCCCAGTTCAGGGCTGCTCGGAGCCGGAAAGTTTGCGCGCTAAAGGCGCGCTGAGCGTCCCCTCCCGGCGTTCACAGGCGCCGGGTCCGCAGGCGCCCACCCCGGCCCGCGTCACCCGCCGCCTGGTGCCCGCTCAAGGTCACTGCTGACAAGGCGCCTGCCTGCGCGGGGCAAGGGGGACCCCGAACGTGCACCGGCGTAGGCTGGGGCTCTGGCCCACAGGGATTCCCGGGGCTGAGTACCTAGGGGAAGGAAGCCAGGGGAGAGGGGAGGAGGCCCAGAGTCCGGACCTGACGCCCCTGCCTCACCTGCGCCGGCTCCGCGAGCGAGATGCTGCCGCTGCCGCCGCCACTGGTGCGCGCCCGGCCCGGCCCGGCCCCGCTGCGGCTGCGATCCTCTGCCGCGGCTGCCCGCACTTGCCTCGCCGCGGCCCCTCAGCCGCCCGCCTGCCTTCCTCCCTCCGCCGCCTCTGCCGCCGCTGCACTGCGCTCCGCCCGCCTCCCTCCCCTCCCCGCTCCCTCCTCCTCGCTCCCTCCTCCCTGCGCACTACCCCTTTGCCCTCCCCAAACTCTGCATGAAGAGCGCCCTACAGGACTGGAGTGCGTTGTCCAGCCCGCTCCCTCCACCAACGCACACGTGGGGCGGCCGGCAGAGGGGTCTCTGGCCTCTCCTGGGTGTCTTCTCCAGGGACCTCTATCGGAACCTGCCTCTTACCCCACTCCACCCCCCCTCCCCCCAATCAGCCCGGCCCTTGGAAACACCTCTCCGCACCTTTTCCCCTGGTTCAGGGTGCCCCAGCCCCATCCCGGCTCCCCAACACAACTGGAGCCTGTGTGGCTAAGGTCACACAGTGTGGGGTGAATTGAGGTGTGGAGCCGGGATATGGGAAGACATAGCTTTGGTGGACTGACACTGAGAAAGGATGGGGGTAGGGCAGGGGTACCTGTTGGCTCCTGGCCTCTGGCCTCTAACCTGGTTTACGGCCTAGGGCCTGGAGGAGCCCAGGACAGAGTCCCAGCCTGAGAAGAAAAGCAAAAAACCCAGGCACACACTGTAAGCACCTCCCCAAAGCAGGTCTCCCCTCCTTGGCACAGGCCCCAGGTCGCTGAAAAGCCTTGCTCCACCAGGAAGCCGGGCCACCTGACTCCCAGCGCCTTGGTCTGCTCCATGCTATCAATTAATCATGCCTGCTTTATTTATTTATTGGCTTTATAAAAAGCCAAATGCACTGCTCTGCTGGCAGGAAGAGAAGAAGAAGGGCCTCCATGGGGGTGGGGGGGGGCAGGAGGGGGTGACGATGGGAATCCCCCTCCCCAGGCCTTGGTCTGGTGGATGAGGAGCCTGGGGAAACGCTGGGCTCTGGGTGTCTGGATCACCTGCTTCCTGGAAATGACTGGGATCTTGCCACTATTCATGAAGCCAAAATTCATCATGGCCTGTGCTCTGCAGCCCTGGGATGGGGCAGAGGATATTCACTCTTGGGGGCTTATGCTTAGAAAAAAGAGGGGGAGCCTGGAGATCAGTGATCAGAAGGACATCCAACAGGTGTGAGAGCAAGTATCTCCAGGCTCTTCTTGGCTCAGAGCACTCCATTCTCACTGCTCCACACCTGGCTTGGCAGGTGGCTCTGCAACTCCTGCTGTGGCCCTGTCCTCTCTCTGAGGTGCCCAGAGGACATCTCTCCATGGATGCCCCACCCACCCACATTTCTTCCCACCTCCCCCATCCCAGCTAATGACACTGCAGTGCCTCCAGATGGCCAGCTCCAGGCACTCCCATCACCAAGTCCTTACTGATGTCCCCTCTGGCCCACAGTCCCCCGGAATCTGCTCTCTGCCCTCTGTTGAAGGGCTCTTCTCCAGGCACCTAACACCTCTCTTCTGGATTCTCACAGTGTCATCCTCTCTACCTCATCCTACTGCCACACTAGCATTCATGAAGCCAGAAGCAGATCATGTCCCCTCCTGCTCTAAAACCTTTAATGCTCCCTACTGCCCTCAGAAGTACTATAGTTTCAGGCTGCCATTCAAGGCCTTTCATGCTCTGGCCCCTTTCCCACCTTAGTTCACAATGCCCCTTTTGGATACACATTTAGCACTCTACCGTGTTTGTCTCTCATCTGTTCCTTGGATGAAAATGCTTTTCTCCCTCTCTCAATCAGTCTCCGTCCAGTCATGGTGCCAAGGTTTAGCTTTAGTTACTATCTCTTTTATGAAACCTTCAGAAACCAGCAGGCAAGTTGAAAAGGCAAGAGGAATGGGTGTGAAAAGTTGTAAAACATGAGACAGCTCAGTGCAAAAATGAATGACACACAAAAGTCACAGTGACAAAACTCATCAGCTATGTGACCTTAGACATGCCCTTGATCTCTCTGAGCCTATCAGTTCATCTGGTAAAAGGGTGAAAAATTCCATAGCCTCCTTGAGGATAAGCACTCAACAAATGGTAGCTCTAGTTACTCTTGAGCACCTACTGTGTGCTAAGGTTCTAGGATTTGCAAGGATGATCTGGTAAGGACTGCAAACTCAAATGCCTATAAGGACCTGGCAATACCGAGGTGGGCTGGTCTAACTGATGGCTTTCTTCCCTGGAATCTACCAATAAGAAAAAGCAATAATGTAAGTGAGGTGACAAATAGCAGCTGACACTGGTTTGGGGAGGTGATAAGGAGCGGTGGGGACTGTGACATTGACCCTGTTATAGCCACTACTTAGGTCCACTTTAATGTGGCCAAGAAGGGATAAGAGCCTAGCTTGCCAGTTTTCTTTCTTTTTTTTTTTTTTTCAAGAGAAGGCTGACATCTAAAATGTTATGTGAATATTCTTGATCTTTAAATGTTATCAACTAATTTTTTAAAATCTAGAGCTCTGAGAGGACCAAACAATATAGCTGTGGTAGATCTCCAGCCAGCAGGTTGGCAGCTTATGACCTCTGGGTTAGAAGGAGAAAGATCAATGTTATCTATTTACACACAGACACACACTCCCCCTTCTCTCTCTGGCAGAATGTGGTCATGGCCACGTCAGAGGCACAAAGGATCATGGGAATGAAGTGGAAGTAGTACTTCAGTGTAGCTGACAGAAGTGTGTGTGTGTGTGTGTGTGTGTGTGTGTGTGTGTGTGTGTGTCGGGGGTGGGGGTGGAATCAGCTGAGGCATTGGGATCAGAACCAGAGTGGAAGGCCTACTGCTACACGTGGGAACTTAGACAAGCTACCTCTCCACCATGAGTCTCAGTTTCCTCATCTGATAATGGGCAGGGGAGGGTGAGGAATTACTCAGATGTGGCCAAGTTTATGTGAGGTGATGGGGGTGTGAAGTGAGGACACAGGCAGTCACACTGATCATTCAGAAGCACACTTGGGAGTGAGGGAGCTGGAACAACCTGGACACCCAGGAGAAGTCCCACTCCACTAAAAACAGGGCCCTGACAACACTTGTGAACTTGAAGACTTCTTAACCTTTTGCACTCGGATGTCGAGTATGACGGTTATTGAATGTATCAATAATTTGAAATATAAAAAAAATCCAAATAAATAAGTTTGTATGAAAAGAAACTCCAGGTTTTTATTCTACTGCCGCACTTTGTAAAATCTGGGGTATTTAAAAAATTAAATCCCGAGTAGAATAAAGGAATTGAGAAAAAAGCAAGTGAGTACAAAGGGTTAAAAGATGTAACTGGCAGCAAATTATGAGGGAAACAGCCTCTTTCCTCTGGGGGAAGAGAAAGAAGATATGAGGAAGTGACTGGCATTTGGCCAGCTAGTGAGCATGTCATCTCTGAGTTTATAAGAAGAGAAAGAAGCATGGGTCCCTGCTGGCCTGTTAGAGGGGCAGGGGTCCGAAATGGCCAACAGCAAAACTGGGAATGATGGTGTCAGCTCAGGGCCTGTGAAAGTCCCTCAAAAGTATTTTTGATGGGATGGAAATAAAGCTGACTTTACTTTCCAATTCTCTACAATGACCATGTTTTACTATTTTAGTCACAAAGTCATTAAATGCATACACTCAAAATGATCATCCTACTAAGCAAAAAGGAGGAGACATCGAAATAAATCAATGAGCAAGGTGTTCATCAGATGGAAGCCACCTTGAAAACAATATTCCTAAACTATATTACCTCATACCTGGAGAACATGTTAGCAGAATCTGTAAAGAGATTCCTGAGGCTGACTCATGTCTCCAGAGTTGGAATCTCCCAAGAGAGGAGGTTGGAAATGTGTATTTGACACCTACTCCACCCATCCCCATCCAATGATTTAGAAAGTTGGGATGATTTGAGCTGAGCAGGGGATAAAGGAAAGAACAAGCCAGATGCCTTCCAGTAAGGGACTCTCAATGCAGCCAGGAAAACCCAACTCTCCCAAAACAAGACAGCTAGACACACTTGAGACCAAAAGTGCAACCAGTGGAGACTTAACAGGGATTTCCTCAGGGGAGGATGCAGGCAGAGAGCAGAACAGTCTACCCTATACTAGTATATTTCAGGCCCTGTTAGACTCTTACACAATAACAATGCTACCATGCTTAACTTGTGCAGTTTTAAAATTTAAATGAGAAGGAAAAACACCAAGTGCTGAGGCAGCACAGGGGAGGAACAATTAATCCTCTAGACAGTGAGTGAGGAGGACTTCAGGGGTGGAATTTTAGCTTCGTTTTGAAGCAAGGGTACAAATAATAGGAACAAGAGCTAAACTCGATTAAGTGTTGATGACTAGTCTTAGTATTTTTTAAAAGATTTTTTATTGATTTCTAGAGAGAGAGGAACAGAGAGGAAGAGAGAGAGAGAGAGAGACATCGATGTGAGAGTGGAACATTGATCAGCTGCCTCCTACACGCGGAGATTGAGCCCACAACCCATGCATGTGCCCTCACAGTGAATTGAACCAGCAACCTTTTGGTGCACAGGACATAGCCCAACCAACTGAGCCACATCAGCCAGGGCTATTCTTAGTATTTTAAATGTGCTGATTTCATCCTCCCAACAATTCTATAAGGCCGGTGTTTGTCAGCAGATGCTACTGATGCCCCCCTGCCCTCTACCTGGCAGGTACACCCAGCTTCTGGCTCTGTGGGAATGGCTTCTCCCACCTGCCCCTTTCTGCAGATATTGTCTTTGGTTGGTGGGAACCCCTAGATGGCAATAACCTCTATGGAGCAACTCATCCTCCAGCTCCCCCTGGGATCAGGCTGAGGGTGGACTTCTACAGCAACCACATCTTTCCTGAGTTTTCTCCCTCTTTCTCCTATAGATTTCTCCAGAGAGCACTCCCTCAATTAAATTCCATGCACCAGAATGCCCATTTCAGGCTCTATTTCTGGGGAATCAGACCTCAGATCATTTTGTAGTTGAGCAAATGAAGGCATGAACAGCGAAGACACTGATTGAGAGAGGAACAGCAGGCCAGCTACCGCTTCTCCATCCCCAGGAAGATGCCTCAAGAGGAGGAGAAAGCAGGAGCAAGGGCATTTCAGGGAAAGACTACAGAGACAGGGGATGAGAAGCAGAGGTGAGGGATCTGATGTGGCTGGAGTACGGGTGTGTGAAGTGCGACAAGGAATGAGAGGCAAGAAGGAAGATGACCATAGATGGTCTTGGGTCCCAGGCAGAGAATTCACCCATTCATTTATTTGACATGTGTGTACCTATAGTGAGCCAGGCCTTAGCACGGTGTGAAGGATTTGAAGATGAGTGTGTACAAATTCTTTTCCTTCGAAAGGGCTGGTGGAATAGGAAGACTCCATTGCAGAGTCTTCAGGGCAGAGTGGACAACAAAGGCAGGGCAAAGTGTCCTTTTTGTCTTACTGACAACAAGCTCAGGTTTGCACAGACCTAGATGCTAAGGAAAGCAAAAGTGGCAATTTTAGCTGGGTTCTGTAATAAGAGTAGCTGGGCACAGAGCCCCTCCTTGAACAAAAGGAGGGAGGATAGAAATAAGGGAAATGTGTTCAACTCCATTTCTCCATGAAAGTGAATGACTCTTGGGCTGAACATCGACCAACATGGCGAGGAGAGACAAAACAGATGCCTCCATGGGCTGTGTTTATCTAGATGAAATTCATCCTGGACCAAGAGCCTGATCTGTCCTGTGGTTCTGCAGATGCAATCCTTCAGCTTCAGATGGGGGGTCGCCATCTCACTCGGAAGCAAGTGTTAGATAGAAAATGCTGCGGATTCAAATTGACTGTGGATTTAATATATGCCAGGGGTGGCTGCTGTAAAAACGAATGCAGTTGGAGGCAGGGAACCCTGTCACATCAGGAACTGTGGAGAATGCAGGGGAGAGAGTGGATGGTTTCCAGGCCCTGCCTATGGACTAGGGTGTATTCTGTGAGACTAGGAAGGGTAGAATAGGGCCACTCAGAGATCAGACTGTAGCCCTGACAAGGATGCCTTCCCATAGAGTGAGGCTGAACCCCTTCACTGAGTCGGAAGGGGCACCAAGTAATCTCTGGGGCTTCCTCCAGCTTGGACCTAAAGGGATCTAAACCAGACCTTGAAGTATGTTAGGACCCCAACAAGTGAGAGGAAGAGTGTGTGGGTGGGGAGAGCAGCAGAGCTGGGGAGAGAGGAGGAATGACTTTTTGCCTATAAATATGTGGTTCTAAAATGTCATCTTGGGAGAAAATACAGCAACCTTTGGATGGTGAGATTCTGAATGGCATCTGAAAAAGGCACTGGCTAGTGTCCCACTACTTGCCCTTGGCAAAAACTTGCCACAGTTTGCCTGAGAATTTCTGTCTGACTTGGAAGCCTCCCAGAGCAAACCAGACCTGCGGGAGAGGTATTGCCCTGGGAGCAGCCCTCAACAAGCAACTGGTAGTGTGCAAGTTCGCCAGCTCCACATCCCTCAGGTAGAACTCTGAACCTGCTTGTCTACACCAGCTCCCAGATGACTCTGTGGGAATCAGCTCTGGTTGTCATAGATAATCATTAAGCACCTACTGTGTGCTAGACACTATTCTAGGTTCTACAGACAGAGAAGGGAGCAAAGACTAAATTTCTGAGCTCTCGAAGTTTATATTAGTGAGGAAATCAGATACTAAATAAACATATATCAGGCAGTGATAGAAAGCCAAGCAAAAAAAATATGAATCTGCCTGGCTTATTTCACTTAGCATAATGCTCTCCATCTCCATTCATGCTATTGCAAATGGTAAGAACTCCTTTTTTACTGCAGTATTCCATTGTGTAGATGTACCACCGTTTTTTAATCCACTCATCTGCTGATGGGCACTTAGGCTGTTTCCAAATCTTAGCTATGGTGAATTGTGCTGCTATGAACATAGGGGTGCAAATATCCTTTTTGATTCGTGTTTCTAGTTTCTTGGGATATATTCCTAGAAGTGAGATCACTGGGTCAAATGGGAGTTCCATTTTTAGTTTTTTGAGGAAACTCCATACTGTTCTCCACAATGGCTGCACCAGTCTGCCTAATCAATGAACACAGACAACAGGGGGATGGGGTTATGGATGGGGGGTGGAGGGTAATGGGGGAATATGGACACATATGTAATACCTTAATCAATAAAGAAATAAAACTAAAAAAATAAATCTGGATAGAGAATGACTGAAGTTATTTTAAATGTTAGTAATTAAATGAGATAATTCATACCAAGTGTTAAGTGTATTGCATGGCACACAATAAACATTTAATAAATATTTACTAATAAAATCTCGCCATCATCCTCATCATCACTTTCTCTCCCTACCTAACCCTGCCATTTGCTTATTGATTCAGTTGTGAAATATGTATTTGTCCGTCCTCAATGCCACACCCTCTGCTTGGTGCTGGGGATACTTTGATGAGCAAAACAAACATTATCTTGACTTTTCCGTACTCATAGTATGGTGGGGAAGAACAACAAATAAAAACAAATATTGTTATATATTTGCATCCTGAAATAAGTCCTTGAAAGGGGAAACTGTGAGCACTGTGAAGGAAGGAATTCAAGTAGGTTTGTACTGTCACAAAGGCTCCTCTGATGAGGGGATGCTTGGACTGAAGACTAAAGCAGAGTTAATAATGTGCAGAGGTAAAAAAATATTCAGGAAAAGAGGGACGAGCATGAGCAAAGATCCTGGGGTGGGGAAGGAGCAAGAAGAGAAGAAGATTCAGAACGAAGTGTGGTTAGAGCAGAGAGAGCAAGGGAGGTTGTGGGCAGGAATAGGTAGGTAGGGACCATATCATGCCAGGCCATTCTACCATTTATTGAATGCCAATCAAAATGCCAGTCTCTGTTTTAAGCACGTTTTAAGCATTATCTCTTTAAGCCTCAAGCAACTTTTTGAGGTGAGTACCTTTACTGTACATTTTGTACTCAAAGAATCTGAGGCTCAGAGAAGCAAAATGACTTGCCAAAGTCACCTGGTCAGTGGCGAAGCCAGCATTTGACTCCAGATCTCTCTGATTCCAGTGCCAAACTAGAATAGTAAACTCTATCTTTATCTTAAAAGCAACATGGAACAGTGATTCAAGATATTTATGTTGGGGGAAACTGGGTTTCTAAAGGTACCCAGGACTTTTCTACTATTTCTTGCAATTGCATGCCAATCTACAATTATTTCAAAAATAAAGAGTTTAAATAATTAGCAAAAAGTAATAAGGAGCCCTTGAGAGTTACTAAGCAAGAAGGTGATCTGATCAGAATGGCAGTTTGTAAAGATCTCAAGCAATGAGGAGAAACTGAGATGATGCAGATGAGAGATGGTGCTGGCTTGGATCCCCCATGCAGCAGTGGAGGTGGTGGGGAATACAGGGAATAAGGAAATGTTTGGGAGGTTTATGGTAACTAGCCACGGGAGTGAGGGACAGTAAGGCTGGTGAAAGGCCAGAGAACCATGTCCCAATTCTCAGCCCTGTGTCTGGCTTCCTGGGAATCTGGAGTGTTGTCACCTCCCTGAAGCTCAGTGATGTCATGGATAAAATGAGAGGATGAAGTGGCCTAGACAGGTTTAAGGTCCACCTTAGCTTGAGAAAATGTCACACTGTGCTACCAGCTGCATCAGAAACCCAGAAAGACCACAAAGTGCATACCCCATCATATTCAATGCTCTACTGGTGTTGTTTTTCTGTGTCCATGCAGGCTCCTTGCTGAAAATGAATGTCTGAGACAGACAGAAGCACCTGGCACAGGGTCTGCTATGAGGATAGGCTTCAGAACCGTTTGTTAAATGCTGGTCAGCCCCTAAAAGTGGCCTGATATGTAAGAAGAGCTGATAGTCAGGAACTAGCCCAGACTTGTAAAAATACCTCTAGGGTCAACAGAAAAAGTTTTTTTTCCATTGCAGAGTCTTCAGGGCAGAATGGACAACAAAGGCAGGGCAAAGTGTCCTTGTTGTTTTACTGACAAAAGAAAGAATAATAAGACTCCAACTCCACTCTCTCTGCAAAAGGAAGGAACCTCCCAGTGGACATGAAACAGTGGGGTCAATGGGCCGTGAAGTCCAAGAGAAGAGAGGGGAGGCCAGTCCCTGAGGGCTCTTGAGCATCCAGGGTCTAAAGTGGAGCACCCAGTTCTGAAAATGCCCACGTTCTCTGCAGAGCCACAGGCTGGGTCCTGAGACATCTGGGGGGACTCTGGGAGAAATGCCAGAAGGTTGGAGGCAGGGAAGTTATATCTCCATTTTCAAACGCAGAAACATGTGACACCTGGGAATCCAGAGCCCTGTGTGCTTGAAGGTTAACACTGTGACGAGAGGGATGAATGTGATGCTGGTGACCTGCCCTGTGCCAGGCCCCACCCCAAGCACTTTGGGGTCACAGTCATAAACGGCAAGGCCCTGTTTTAAAGGAGCTTGCAGTAAGTTGGGGGTCAGAGACATACTGTGCATTCAGAGCAGAGGGGGAAGTCGGCTTTATTTGTTTAAGGATATCTTGGAAAGTATCACGGAGAAGGTGGGTTTAAATCATATTTATACCATAAAACTTAACCATTATACCAGTTTGGTACTGGCACAAAAAGAGATAGGCATACCAATGGAACAAATTAGTCCAGAAATAAGCTCAAATCTGTACAGGAGGTTGGTATGTGATAAAGGCAATATCTCAAATCAGTGGGGGAAGAAATGCACTTATTAATAAATGAGGTTGAGATGAATGCATAGTCCTTTGGAAAAAGAGATGGTTGGATCCATACACCACACCATATACTCAGTGGATCAAGTAGATAAAAATTCTAATTTAGTAGCAAAAACATAAATCCATAAAGTATCAAAATAAAACGAATTTCTTTAAGACCTTGAATGGGTAAGGTATTTCTAGCATTCAAAATCCAAAAGCCGAAATAATAAAATTGGTACATTTATCAAGATTTTTTAAAACACCTTTTAAATTTCTATGTGGGAAAACAAAAACATAAGTAAAATCACAAGAGGCAAATGACAAATTGGGAAAAAGGTGTATCTTATATCACAGACAGGGTAATTGCTGCAATATACAAAGAGCTTCTAGAAATCAAGATTTAAAAAAAGACCAGCAACAGCAACATAATAAATATGGGCTAAGGACATGAACAGGCAGTTCCCCAAAAAATAAACCCAAAAGGCTCTTAAATATATGAAAAAGCTGCTTAGTCCCACTCTTAAGATAAATGTAATTTAAAAGTAAATTGATAATTCATTCAAAAGTCTGTCGGTGAATCTTGGGGAATAGGTACTCTCAATATAATTCTATGATGGGAGATTTGCAATAATTGTCAAAATAACAAATGCAGCTATTCTTTGGCCCAGCAATCCCACTTGTAGAAAGTTGTTCTACAAATACAGCAGCCCACACATGCAACATTATTCCTGTAGCATTGTCCAGAACAACAAAGGCTGGAATGACCCCAAATGTCTATCAGCTGGAGCTATGGTAAATCAGATGGAACATTTACACAATGGAATACTCTGCAGCTGTATAAAGAATGAGGAAGCTCTGTATACAGTGATTGGGAAAGAGCTCCAGGCTATATTGTGAAATTTTTTTAAAAAGCAGATGCAAAACAGTCTGTATCAGCATATGCAGCATTCTATCTTTTAAAACATTTTTTAATTTTTTTGAAAAATTTCAAATTTTATTGAGATATAATTTGTCTGCCATACGGTTCAACTGTGACAATTCAATGGCTTTTTGTATATTTACAGAGTTGTGCAACCATCACTGTAATCTAATTTTATAACACTTTCAACATCCCTAAAAGAAGCCTTAGTACTCTACCTTTTGTATAAGAAAGGGGGGTGACAAGAAAATAGACACACACATATACGTATACACATATACTGTATATATACTCACACACAAAGACATGTCCACACACACATACAACACATACTAGCATAAACTCTAGAAGGGTACATGAGAAACACTAACACAAGTATGATTGGGAATCATAGAGTTGTGTGATGTGGTTGGAGCTGAGAGTGCACAGGAAGGTCTGGTGGGAAATGAACTGGGACAAGCCAAATGGGACCAGATTGTTTAAGGCTTTAAATACCAGGCTAACAAGTTTGGATTTTATCTCATAAAGTCTGGCATTGTCCAACAGAACTTTCAGTGATGAGGCAACTATTCTATATTTGTGCTGCTCAATATGGCACCACATGTGACTGTTGAGCACTTGAGATGTGGCTCACGTGACTAAGGAAGTGCATTTTAAATTTTATTTAACTTTAATAACTTAGATCTAAGTAGTTACCTGTGGTTAGCGGCTACTGTATTGAACAGCACAGCACAGACTCTGGGGAGTATTGGAAGGTTTTGCAGGTGGGGAGTGACACAGCTTGATTTCAGTTTGAAGGAGTTTGTGAAGGATGGAGATGGTAGAGAATGACTATCACAAGGTCATGCAGAGAGTGGGGACCCTGATCCAGAGGAGGGGCCCAAGGCTGGATAGGAAGGGATGTATTGGAGTAACTTGTAGAAGGGGAAGTAGATAAGTTGATGGATAATGAGGGTGAGGGAAGTGAGAGGAGGACTCTGCAGTTCTAGCTGGAGTAGCTAAGGGGAGGTGGGAACATGAATGAAGGGCCCCAGGATGTGGCGGGGGAGGAGCGGAGCAGGCATGGGTGGGGCCACTAATAAGCTCACAGTGGGACTCACAGCCTCAGAACAACCGAGGGCATTTACATTTAGAACATAACCTCAGAGCAGAGGAGGCCGCCAAGGTCTGGCCGCTGCCCACCTCTCCAGGCTCGTCTTCTCCCACTTTCCCAGCTTCAGCTAGTGCCACTCACGCTGGCCTCCCCTCTATCCCAACACACCAAACTCCCTCCCACCTCAGGGCCTTTGCACTAGGTCGGGGGTCAGAGACATACTGTGCACTTATCATAGGGCCTGGCACATAGTAGGGCTCAAAAAATATTTGGTGATGAATGAAGGCAAAAGGAGGAAAGAATGGAAGAAGCTTCTTACATCCAGCATCCCCAAGAGAATTTTCCAGAGACCTGGGGAGGCATGCTGTGCCGTGCTGAGAACACGGGCTCCGGTCAGGGACAAGGTCCTAGTCTTCCCAGCTTTTCCTGGCCAATAGCAGGGATGGTCTGGAAGATCCAGTTCACATGATCCCCACAAAGCCACTATTCCTTGCTGAATAGCATGGCATGCCATCAAAGTAAGAACCGAACTTCCTCAGAAAGAACCCCCAAGGAGGAGAGACCAATGTAAGCATCTTGCCAGTGAAAAATGGCAGCGGAAGAGAGAACCAGGCTCTGGTACCAAACTGCCCCATGTTCAATGCCTGGCTGTGCCTCTGACCAGCCGTGCGAGCCTGAATCTTTGTTTTCTCTTCTGAAAAATGGTGGTTGTAATACCTGTTTTAGTTGTTAGGAGTAGAGATAATGAATATAAAAGACTTGACATACAGTAGGACTACAGTAAATGTTTTCTATCAGAAAATCCTATGACTTGTGAAGCCTCAGCCCCCAAATTAAAAAAAAAAAATGTAGTAGAGAGGCCAGTGGGGCAGGGGTGAGTGTATTCTGCCTAGAAATGACATGTCACAGTCAGAGATGATGATGATAATAATAAAATAACAACAACAACATCAATAGCAATTATATAGTATTTATGTGCCACACTGTTTTATGTGGTTTGCTTTTATCAGCTCATTTATTCTTCACAACAGCCAAATGAGATAGATTCTATTTTACAGATGAGGAAACTGAGCAGAGAGAGGTTGAGAAACTTGCCCAAGACCACAGCCTGTAAGCAACTGGCCTAACCATGCTCTCAGCCATGACTTTCTCCTGGTAAATATACCCATCATGTATAGGGCCCACCTCCAACCCTGAGATGAAGAACTGGATCCTAAAGGGGCTGTACGTCTGTCATTCTGTTTGGCCCTATGTTTGTCAGGTGAGAACAGGGGTACCAGGCAGGTGGCTGGAGCAGAAACATGGGATAGACTGATTCAGAAGTAGCCAAGACCCCAGGCTTCAGAGTGGGAAGGCCTGGTTGGTGAACAAGCTGCCTCCCTTCTGAGCCTCAGTTTCCACATCTGTAGGAAAGGGGATATTATGCTCACCTTGCAGGACAGTAAAATACTAAGCATGCCCCATACAGGCCAAGTTCCTATGGCAGGATGGTGGGATGGTATAGGGGATGTTGGAGGGTGTGGAGACAGGAGAAGGAGTTGAGGAGGAATTTGGAGTGGGGACAGAGCCCAAGCACAAGCACAGAGTCCCTCTGGGACTAAGCCAGAGGCTGAGCCTTGGGGGAAAACCTCATTAGGAGGAGAAATGCAAAATTTGCCAATGCCCTGATATGACTACATAAAATTATGTATGCATGTGGAGGAGATGAAAAAGATAAGAGAATGAAAACACTTTTGTGTTTTGTCTTGTTTCATTTTTTCCTTTAATGCCGTTTTAGCATTTGAAGGAAAGTAAATCAGAAGAGAATGAATTGTGATGGCCTCTGTCCTCTCGGGCTTCCTTTTGTACTTTCTGCCCAATATGGGCATCTTCCTTCAGACTGTGGAATGCAGCACTGCTTCTTCAACATGAGAACTGCCAGGACTAAACCCTGTATTTCTACCAACTTGCATGAGGAAATCTGAAGGTAACAGGGAGCCGTGGGTGGGCTTAAGTAGCTGTCACTTCGACCAAGTGACAGAGATGCATTTCTTAAGAGCTTCTGCAACTCCATGCCGCTCCCTGCAACCAACACTCATGAATGCGCAGGCCACATTTGTGGCCCTGGGACCAAAGTTCTGTCCTCTAGGTTTTCGCACTTCCCTGCAGTGGCTGCCACCTACAACCTGATGTAACACAACCTGAAGTCTTCATTCAATGAAGTTCAAGGCTTCATTCAGGTCCTGTGAAATAATTCAGTGACCAACTTTTTATGTCTGTGAGAAATTTGATAAAACAAGTGCCCCTATAGTTTGTCCCAGGAAAGAAGAATAGGACAGAACTAGGGCACTTAGGTGCTAGGGTCAGGAAGGCAGATATGGAGTCGAAAGAAATGTGAACATTCTCATGGTCAGAGCTGCCCAGTGACTAAATGGTCTTCCTTAAGTCACTCAGCAGAGCTGCTTAATGAAGCTGCCTCCTCAAGTTTTCAAACAGCCCTGGGCCTAGTAGTTGTTGGCCAACTCTAGTAGCATATCAGAGGTTTTGATCCAAACCACAGGGCTCTCCTAGATAAAAATGGATCATCTCTCCCCCAACTCCATAACTCCAAATTGAGGACATTGTATTCAGAACAGACCTCTTAAAGGTTTGCTGAGAGCAGATGAAGACCTGTTAACAATACTGAACCCACTTATTAAAGGTAGTTTGTTGAATACTGAAGCTGTCCCTTTATTTTTCTCTCTTTTCTTTTGTTTTGCTTCCTACTGTTTATATTTATTATCCCCTCTGGGATTCCAATAGACCAAAAAATAAGTTGACAAGGAAAAAAAAAGAACTCTGAATAATGAGTTCTCTGTGGGGTAGTGGAAATGTTCATTTCAAAAAATGACCTGAAAGCATGGTGAGACAGTCCTCATTTCTCAAAGATGAGGCAAAATCTAAATGACTCTCTTGAGTGTCCAAGGGACTTTTGTGAGAGGCAGTCAATAAATTGAGTCCCATTTATAAGGCATCTCCTGTCTTCACCTCTCTTTACAAAAGTAGCTGTTTTTCCAAGTCCAGTGCTTGCTTCCTAGGCAATACCACACAAAGATGGCAGCACATGTATTCCTTTGGCTACATCGGACCCTTTACATCCTTTCTCCCAGCCCATGTTCCCGCATATTCTCAGGCCTCCCCCCCCACTCTTCTTTGTCTTGAAGCCCCTTGACCATTTGTGCTCATAGAACATCTAGACCACAGTGGAGAAGGCACTGGGGTTGGAGTTAAAAAGCAAGCCCATGTTTGAATGATGGTTTTGCTACTTGGTGGCTAAGTGAACTTGGACAAGTGGTTGACTACACTCAGCTTCAGTTTCCTCATCCGCTAAGTGGAGTTATTAATTTCCGCCTCTCTGCAGTGTTGGGAGGAGGGCATGAGGGGAAAGCTGGAAAAACCCCTCATGCAGTACCTGGCACACACAGCTACTCAGTAACTCAGGTTGGGTTTATCCAGGGTCTACTCCTCCTGGTCAAGCCTTAGTTCTATGGCATAGTAACTAGGGTGCTCCAAATAGTCCAGGGGCTCCCCTGCATTTGCTAGCTCCCCTTGCCATTGACTTGGGGCTGCATGACTACTCTGGCTGATGGATTGTGAGCCAAGGGGATGTGTGCATTACTAGGCTGACACAGATAAGAGCTGATGCACCTCCTCCTTCTTTTCCCTCTGTGCCATGGAGATTTGTGGAGCTACAAGTGCAGATTACAGAACCAGGAAGAGCCTGAGTCACTGGATGGAGAAGAGACTTTGCATGAACAAGAAATATACCTTTTTAATACCAAGCCCCTGAGATTTCAAAGATCTGTCTGTTCCGTTAATTAATACCTAGTAAATCAAGTAACAAACATTTATTGAACAGTTATATATACCTATGTCTATAATTATGTCTCTGTCTATCTATCTATCTATCTATCTATCTATCTATCTATCTATCTAGCTACCTATCAATCAATCATCTATACAAGGATTGTACCAGGTGCCCAGGATACAGCAGTGATCAAGTTGTGTATAGCAGGACTGTGTACTGTGGTGGTAGGGAAGACAGGGCCTAAGGTGGGTGAATGAGGCAGGGTCAAACTTGCCCTGGAAAAATCCTACTGTTGCAATGGTTTAGGTCCAGTCAAGTGTGAAAAACAGTGAACCAGACTAAAGGGAGAAACAAAAGGCAAGTGTGTGCACAGGGGTCTGGTTGTTCTAAGATTTTGAGGTGATGACTATAGCCCTAGAGGTCATGATAACAACTCATGTGCTTCCGCTTGTCTGCATGGGCGACTGTTCTCATGTGATGACGTTCCAGGTGCCACTCACGTTCATGGATGTTTCCATGGGTGGAGCTCAGGCAAGGCAGGCTCCAAACTGACATATAAATGAAATTAATAAGATGTAATTCCACACCACTACCCCTGTCCTCAGGGAGATCAGAAGCAGTGGTCACTGATAGGAAAGATGCAGTCTATTTGAGATGTTCCTATCCAGTACACTTTCCTTGTGGGATTGGGTGGGTGATTCAGTTTTCATCACTGGGTGGTGCCCTCATCCATCCAACGACCATTGTTATGAAAGCCTACTATGTGGCAGGCCTAACCTGGGAACTAAGGGGTGAAGAGAAAAAAAGGCAGCATCATTTAGATCCAGATGCCCAAAGTCAGCTGCCCTGGGATCAGAGACAAGGGTGAGCTTGGAGCAAATCAACATCCCATTATGCTCCATAGGTGAGCCTAAGAGCATATAGATCCCACCATGTGATTTTTCCTCAAGACACAGAGTCTACAAACAAACTCAGAAGCTTTGTGCCTGCCGGGTGCTTGCTTCTTAGTTTCCAAAGAGCTTTACCATGTGAGAGTGATGTCTCCATTTTACAAGTTAGGAAGCCAATACTCAGAGAAGTCACACAACCAGTTGAAGAGAATGTTAAGACCCAAGCCCACGTCTCTTATTCCTAACTCATGCTTCTTTCCAGTTTACCAGGAAGGAAACAAAACCTCACACCCACCTGAATAGAGAAGACCAGTCCTGCCCCAAACACTGTAGCATCCTATTTACACAAAAGAGCACCCAACCCTAAATTTAGCAAACAGAGCCACATCTCTGCTTCACCTCATGTTCCAAAGTGCTGAGGATGTTCCAAGCATCCTGGAGGCACTGGGATGTAAGGTACTATTTGCAGCCTGAATACATTAATCATTTAAAGGCTCAGATCCAGTTTGGAGAGTGGCTGGGTGTCCACTCATCCATCCTCACAAAGCACACCCCAGATCGATGTTTGCCTCAGAGTCAAAATCAGAAACACAGCCGGCCCTACCAGGCAGGCCATTATTGGGAGCAGCTAAAGTGAAAGGATTTGGAGATCTCGGATTCTGGACAGAGGGCCAGCTCGCTTTGATAATGCCTGATAATAGTAGGCTGTATGCACCAAGCATTCAGAGTATGCAACACACCTTCACACACATTCTCTTACAAAAATCCTTCCAGCAGCCCTGTGGGAGAGGAGTCACACCAGCTCCATGTGCAGATGAGGTTCAGAGTGACTCACACAGCCACACAGCTAGTCAGTGGAGCAGTCACAGCAAACGGAGTTAGTGTTCCCTTGGCTGCTCTTCCTGCAGAATATGCTCCTGTTGTCTTCAGGTTGGCCATAGAAAGGTTCAACAAGGCCCTCCCTGCACCTGCCCCTATTGTCCTCACCCATGGTTGGGTGTGACACTGTGACATGTCCTGCACATAGGGAAGGGTTGTTGATGCACATTACATGTATTCGTGGATCAGTCTATCTGCCCTTCTTCATGCCATAGAGCCATAAGCTATCAGGGGACATGGCCCATAGGGAAGTGACCTCATCCTACCCTGCTCTTCCCAACTTCCTCCATGTGAGCCATGAAATCCCTTGGGACTGTGCTTTGGAGAGAATGGTGGGGAAAGATGGTTAGGGGCCAAATGCAGAGGCCCTGGCCAGGGGAGCCAGTGGGCAGGTGATGGGCAAGGAGGGACACAATGGTTCCAGTTCGGTCGTGGAAAGACCCCTCAGGCTGCATTGCAGGGGCTAGAATGGAAGAGATGAGAGTGCAGGAGATGCTGTGTGAAGCTGGGACACTCAACCAGGTGGTGTGGCCTGGAGGATGGAGGGTCAACAGGCTGCAGACAGGTGCTAGAGAAAGGACTCAGCCCAGCTAAGCAAAGATCCAGTGTTTACAGACAAATTTAATGGCATCACTCTTGCTGGGTGCAAGACTGCTTTGCTTGGAGGTCTCAGAGAATCAATTCCCCTTGCACAGGACACCAGCCCTGCCAGGTCACTGTCCTAGCTCCTCACTGGGTTTTTCTGATCTCCCTCTACTTGATTCTCATTCCTCCCTTGTAGCTGGATTCACACAACATCTCCCCCAGTTCATTCATTTCAATAACATCTAGGGGCCTTTCTCTTGGGTAAATTACTGGGGGGGGGGGGGGGGAAGGGGGGAGAAGAGGGTAGGGAGAGAAAAGAAAAAGCTGGGCTATTTCACAACCAGCAAGGTGAACCCAACCACATGAACTCCTCCAGCCCACAAACAGATTTCAGCACTTGTATTTAATGAGGTGGTATTTTTCTGTACCACAGATCAGGCTGCTTAGATGGAAGAAAGCCACGTCAATGCTCTGGGCCTCAGTTTCCTCATCTGTAAAATGAAGGGAGTAGTACCAGTACATCACACAGATCCCTGAGTAAGCCATGCAAGGAAGGGTTTAGTGTGGAGCCCAGCACACAGTTAGGTCTCAACAAATGTAGGACATGCTGGGACCACTGTGTAGATGCAGGCTGCATACCAAAATGCTGGCTGTTCTGCTGGTTCGTGGTGCCATTTCTCACACTTTAGCCTACCTAAAAGTCATCTGAGGATGCTGTGAAAATCTACAACCTACAGATTGTTAAATCTTCCTGCACCCCGCCCTCAGAGCCTGGGATGGGGTCTGGGAACCTACGCTTTTGTGAACTCCGTGTGGGTTGCTGTGGATCCCACAGGCCATGCTGTGAAAAGGCACAATGTAGGTCAGCAGATGTATCCTCAGTTATCCCACAGCTATGAAGTGGCCTTTGAGAAGCAGATCATGCCAGGCCAATTCCACATCCTTCTGTGATGAGGGACAGGACAAGGAACTGAGAATGAAGGTGGCCTCTGGAATGTGTTCTCCATTGAGGGGGTAAGAAGGAACAAGAGAAGACAAGACATTCAGGGCCATGCAGGTACAGGGATATTTCCTCACTTGCCTAAATGACAGACAGGTGTGGCTCTGCCTCAATGCTGCAGGCCCAACGGGACAGTCATGTCATCTCTGTTTAACTCAGCTGTGCTTTAGGTTGGTTTTGCTCACCTACTCAATCAACAAACACAACTTGAGTTCCTCCTTGGTGCCTGGACTTAGATGTGTTTGGTGTCAGGCTCTGTGGCAACAAAAGCATCGTGACCTTAAAACTTTCATTTCTACAAAGCAGCTGTAAAAGGGAAAACAACTGCACATATTTTAGAGAGCTTCAGTGAGGATTCAATGAGATAATGCATGTGAAGTGTTCAGCCCAGCTCCTGGCCCACTGAATGTTAGACTTTTCCTGTAGCATATGCTTCACCTGTGCAATCTCATCAGTACCTCCCAACCCCCAGCACTTTCTATATTCTAGGAACAATTAACTTTTCTGCTCTCTCTTGCCAGGAACACTATTCCACCCCACAAGCTCCCTTTCCACATACATACACACTGACTAGTTAATTTGTCCTTGAGATCTCTAATGTCACTTCTTCAAGGGAGCCTACTCTGACATTCCACCTCCCTTACTAGTTGAGGACTCCCTGCCATGAGCTCCTATAGTGTTTCTCAGCCTCGACAATTTTGACATGTGGGGCTGCACAATTCTTAGTTGTGGAGGCTAACCTATCTATAATAATAAAAGGGCAATACGCTAATTAGATCAGACATCCTTCCGGACGTCCTTCCAGACAAAGCTGGGGCTGGAGGGAAGCCCGGGTCCTGGGTGCCTGCCAGCGGCAGGAGCAAAGCCCAGGTCCTGGGTGCCAGAGGGAAGCCTGTGCTGGCAGCCAGGGGAAGGAAGGCCTACTCTTGCACGATTTTCGTGCATCGGGCCTCTAGTGTATTATAAAATGTTTAGCAGCATTCCTGGCCCAAGGGTCACAGATGCCAGTAGCACCCCCAAGTTGTGCAACCAAAAATATCTCCAGATATTAACAAATGTCCACTGAGGGAAGCAAAATCATCCCTTGTTGAAAATCACTGGGTTAGCACCTTGTTCCTCCATCATGAGCACACAACCTACAGGTTACTAGGTGTTCAACCTCTGTGTTCCCCAAGGGACTGTAAATTCCATGAAGGTAGGAGATGGGATGGCTTTATCCATTTATAAATCCTGAGCACTGAACTCACTTCCAGGCAGAAAAATACTAAAAAATAGGTTTTGTGTGGATGGATGGATGGAGAGAGTGATTTTCCCAAAGTCAAACTCCTAGCAAATGGCCCAGCTAGACTTTGAACTTGATATCTGACTGTGGACCCTATTCTCTTTTTACCACACCATATGGAGCTTTTGATCCTGGACGATACTTTCCAGATCTTGGTAATAACAGCTCATGCTCATTGAGAGGCTACTAGAGGCTGGGCTCTGAGCTGAGTGCTTTTCATGGTTTATCTTGCTAAAGCCTCAGCACAACTCTATGGAGTTGTGGAGTTGCCTCAATGCTGCAGGCCCAACGGGAGAGTCATGTCATCTCTGTTTAACTCAGCTGTGCTTTAGGTTGGTTTTGCTCACCTTCTCAATCAACAAACACATCTTGAGTTCCTCCTTGAGTTCCGCCTGGACTTAAATGGAGATTATAACTCCATTATAATCTCCATTTACAGACAAAGAAAATTAGTCTCAGGGAGGTTAAGTTATTTTACCAAGTCAGGTAGTCAGGAAGGGCCAGTGCCAGGGGCTCTCTCTGCGGGAGATTGCTCACAGTCTGGCATTAGGGCAGACGAGGCCTACTGAAATCAGAGCCAGACTCATCTAGGTCAATTCACGACCCAGGTAGAGGGACCTAGAGTGTGTGCATCAAAACTGCATATAACACTGCATTTGGGGTAGTTTCTAATACTCCAGGAGAAAGGAAGAGACCCTCAGAGTGCTCTTGACCTATGGAAAAACATGACCTGGCCAAAAAAAAAAAAAAAACCCTACAAAATTTTTGGAGATGCAAAAGCAATTGACTTTGACATTGGGAGAGATGGAAAAGCAATTCCAATGCAGTAATGCACCCAGGCATAGAAGAAAAAGACCCAGGGGTCACAGATGCTCACAAGCTGAGTCAACAATGTGATGTTGCTCCCATTCCTAAATGGCTCTCTCCTTCCTCCATACTTTCCTCAAGCAGCACCAAATTTTACTTTCCCCAAAAACTCACTCCTGTTTCACAAACCTTCATTGTTCTCTCTGCCTTCAGACCAACTCCAAATTCATTCCTCCTAAAAAGCTCACCCCTTCCAATCTCTATGAGCTTAATTCCTCAAACCACCATATGGACCCTGTGTTAGTCAGGTTTCTTCAGAATCAATTACACACACACACACACACACACACACACACACACACACACACAGGATATATATACACACTCATATATATGAGATTATATATATGTATATGCATATATAATAGAGATTTATTCTAGAAATTGGCTGACATGATTATGGAGGCTGAGAGTCCCACAATCTGCTATTGGCAAGCTGGAGACGCAGGAAGTTGGTGGTATAATTCAGTTTGAGTCCAAAAGCCTGAGAACTAGGAGCAGCAATGTCCCAGGGCACGAGAAGCAGAAGTCCCAGCTCAAACTGAGAGAGAGAGAGTTCATCCTTCCTCTACCTTTTTGTTCTATTCAGGCCCTCAAAGAATTGGATGATGCCCACTCACAATGGGGAGGGCAATCTGCTTTACTCAGTTCACAAATTCAAACGCTGGTCTATTCTGGAGTCACACTCACAGACACACATGAGTTTTACCAGGTATCTGGGCATTCCTTAGTCCAGTCAAGTTGACACATAAAATGAATCATCACAGATCTCTTGGTAAAGCCAAGATGGTCTCTTACACGTTCCTCAAACTTGCTGTGGTAGATCAATGGCATTTTCCAAAGAGGAACACAACAATCTCTCTCACCCACATGCTCTTCTCATAATGTGACTTCAATATTTCTCCCATTGAGAAGTGGGTTTTATGTCCCCTCCCCTTCAAACTAGGTGGGCTTTGACCAATCGAATTCAGCAGAAATGACATTATTTGACTTTGAGGCTAGGCTAGACCTGGGTCTCTTTAGACATTCACCTGTGGAGACCTAAGCCACTATGTAAGCCAGCTGACTTACCTGTGGGGAAGCCCAAGCTAGTCCACACAGATGGATCACAGGAGAGGCCCTGAGACTAGAAAGAGAGAAAGAGAGAAAGAGAGAGAGAGAGATAGAAAGAGACCCTGCCAGCTAGCTCCTGATGCTTCAGCCACCCCACCCCCATCCCATCTCAGCTCAGCCACTGACTCACTGTGACCATATGAGAAACCTAAAACCAGAGCCATCTAGCTGAGCCTTTCCTGATTTCCTGGCCCACAGAAACCACAAGAGATAATATATTAATTGTTGTTATTTTAAGCCACTAAATTTTGGGGTGAATTATTACACAGTACAGTAGTTCCCTTTATCTGCGGTTTCACTTTTCAAGGTTTCAGTTACCCATGGTCATCCATGATCTGAACATATTAAATGAAAAATTCTAGAAATAAATGATTTATACGTTTTAAATTGCATGTAGTTCTGAGCAGTGTGATGAAATCTCTCACCGTCTTACAACGTCCTGCCCATGTGTGAATCATCCCTTTGTCCAGCGTATCTTTCCTCCCCACCACCCCACCACCCCGCCCCCCCGCACACGCTCTCTGCCCATTAGCCATTAGTCACTTAATGGCCTGCTTGGTTATCAGATCAATTGTCTTGGTATTGCAGTGCTTGTGTTCAAGTAACCCTTATTTTACTTAATAATGGTCCCAAAGTGCAAGAGTAGTGATGCTGGCAATTTGGATATGCCAAGGAGAAGCCATAAAGTGATTCTTTAAAGTGAAAAAGTGAGTACAACACAGTAAGATATCTTGAGAGAGAGATCACATCCACATAACTTTTATTACAGTATTTTATAATAATTGTCCTATTTTATTATTACTTATTATTTTTAGTCTCTTACTGTGCCTAATTTTTAAATTAAACTTTATCATAGGTACATATGTACAGGAATAAACAGAGCATACAGAGTAGGGGCAAAAGTAGGTTTACAGTTGTTGACCTATATGGACAATCCTATCTAATAAAGAGGGAATATGCTAATTGACCCTCACGTCATCACAAAGATGGCAGAGCTCACAGCTAATAAGGAGGAAATATGCTAATTGACTGTCACACCTCAAAGATGGCAGTGCCCACCGCCAATAAGGAGGGAGTATGCTAATTGACTGCCCTGCCCTCAAAAATGACAGTGCCTACAGCCACAAGATGGTGGCACCCAGATCCCTCACCCCCCCAGCCACCCAGGGCCGGCCCGAGGTGCAGGCAAGCCTCGGATGGCAGCTGCCCAGCCGATGCTCAAGGCGCAGGCAAGCCTTGGATGGTAGCTGCCCAGCCACCCAGGGCTGCCTGAGGCTCAGGTAACCAGGGCTGGCCAAGGCTTGCGCTGCCGGCAGTGGAAGCAGCAGAGGTGTGATGGGGGCATCGCCTTCCCCTGATTGCCGGGTCACCTCCCACCCCTGAAGGCTCCCGGACTATGAGAGGGGGCAGGCCGGGCTGAGGGACCCCCCTCCAGTGCATGAATTTTCATGCACTGGGCCTCTAGTAATATAATAATTAATAAAGAATAACACAAGAATAAACTCTGTTTTGCATACTCACAACTGTAAATCTACTTTTGCCCCACCCTGAATATAGGGTTTAGTACTATACACAGTTTCAGGAATCCACTGGGGGTCTTGGAACATATCGCCCATGGATACAGGGGGATGACTGTAATAGCCAGAACACTCACTATGGCCATTTTCACCTCCACAGCTTTTATCACTCCATTCTTCCTGCCTGGTATAGTCTTTCCTTTTCTTTTTTCCTTTGGTTACTTCACTGGATTCAATCATCTTTCTTTGAAGCCCAGCTCAAGTCACTCCTCCAATATACAGATGTCCCTGAATGCTTCAGTTCCTGGCCTTACTCCCTACATTAATCCCCATAGCACTCACCATCTCTACTGTTCATCTGGCACTTAACAGATGGCTCTCTTTTATAATCACCTTTTAATGTTCATTTTCCAGCCCATCTTCAAGGGGTCATGTCTATTTTCGCCATCCCCCTAGCCCCATAATACTAAGTGAGATGTGAGACCCATAACTCAATGCTGCCTATGGGTGCTAAAGAGGCTGAGATGCCCCATACACAGTGCTGCACAAAAGTTCCTCCGTGTCCAATGACAGGACTGATGTTTGAAGGTCATAGAGAAAGCAGAAAGAATGCAAAGAGGACACTGCAGATGACTAGAGGGGGAGACCAGCAGGTCCTCCAAAATAATTGCTCACTCACCTCCATCCAGACCCCTACCCTCCTTCCCTCTGGCCAGCACCACACTGCTGTCTGTGTCTATGGGTTATGCATATAAGAAAAGAAAAAATTATTTTAAAAAGGAAAGAACAAGGGTCATTTGTCCCAGAGAAAAAGACTATAAAATATCCAGATGGGTTTCAGCTAGTGGTGGGCTGAGACGAGGGGCACAAGGCCTTAGAGACAAATGTCCCCCATACAGATGCCCCTAGTTCTAGGTTATCTAAATAACATGGGCACTGTTAAAATATAATTTCCTGGGCTGCACTCCAACACTGTGATGAACCCCATAATTCTGAATTTTTAAGAAGCATTGCAGCTGATTTTTATGATAAGAAAAGCTTAGGAAATATTGAAAAGACAATGTGCATAATTAAAATAAATGGTGCCAAGCTTTCATTCATCCATCCATACATCCATTCATTTATCAAGCATTTATTGAGCACCTACTATGGGTCAGGCCATGTGTTAGGTGCAAGGAAATGAGTAATGAACAACACAGATCGTTTTTGCCTTCCAGGAACCTACAGTCTAGTGGATAAGACTTTAATGATTTAGTGACATAGATAAATGCTAAGAAGTCAGGATTACTATAAGCATACAAACAGGAAGCCTAAACAGACTGATTTTTTTCTTTTTGTCCATATAGCCCTTTGTTTCAGCACTTGACCTAAATCCGTAGCCCTTTGTTTCAGCACTTGACCTAAATCCTGCCAATCAAATGCTCCCACCTAGGAATTTTTCTATCTAGAATGAAGGACCAAAGGGGTGGGGACAGTGGGTGATTCATCCTGCAGGTAAACACAAATCACCAGTCTAGTGACCAGGTCCTCTCCTAGTGATTGCCCCTTGTGTTAGTTATCTATGGCTGTGTAACAAATCACCCTCAAACTGAGCAGCGTAAAAGAACAAACATTTATGATCTCATAGTTCCTGTGAGCACTGTTTAGCTGAGTCCCCTGGCTCAGGGTTTCTCATGAGGCTGCAATCAAGTTGTCAGCCAGGACTGCAGGATCAACCAAGAAAGGATCAGCTTCCAACATTACTCCCATGCTTGCTGGCAGGATTTTGTTCCTCATTGGGTTTTGGACCAAGGGCCTTAGTTCCTCACTGGCTGTTGGTCACAGGTCTCTCCACAGGGTCCCTCCACTGAGCAGCTCTCAACGTGGCAGCTACCTTCCATGAGAGTAAGCAAGTGAGAGAGCAAGAGAGAGGGAGCAAGAGGGAGCAAGAGCCTTTTTGTACTCAGTATAAGAATTAACATGCCCCCATCACTTTTTACAGTATTCTATTCATTAGAAGTAGGACACTAAAACCATGCACACTCAAGAGAGGGGGATCACATACAGGTGCGAATACAAAGAGATAAGGATCTGTTGTAGAATCTGCCTACCTCACACTCAATGGGTCCTATGGTTGGGATTGGGCTATTTTTAGTGTCTTCCCTCCTTGATATCAGCCCACTCCCAAGAACCCCTCTACAGCCCCATAGGAGATTCCTTACACTGCCAGATGTCCTTTTCTGCTTAATCCTTTCCTGGATTCTGTCACTGGAAATCAAGAATGCTGATTGAATGGGGAAGTCCAGGCAGGAGCAACGATTTGGTGTCTATCAGGCAAATGAGCAGAGAGAGGGAGGCCATATTAATGTCCACTGGGTGGCTTAAAACAACAGAAATTTATCCTCTCTTAGTTCTAGAAAATAAAAGTCCAAAATCAATATGCCCTACCATATGGAAGAAGACAGGAACTGAATATCTGGGACCCAGGGCTGGATAACTGGAGGTGTGTTGGAGGGGGTTGAGAAGGGTCACAGGTAAGACAGGTCTTGGCCCAAGAAGAAGGTGGAAGCCTAGTTCTCAGAAGAGGCCACATGATCAGTGTGAATGCAGCAAGATGCTTGACTTGGGTCTGGCTACTAGGCTGGGAGGGACTATGGGGCAATAATAATAAGGATGATAATGATGATGATATCTGTCTATTACTGCATGTATTACATATTTTACATAGTTTTACTTACTCCTCACAATAACCTTATTAGTTAAGTAGTATGACTACTACCATTTTATAGATGAGGAAACAGAGGCTACAAAAGAAAAGCAACTTGCCCCAGGTCTCATGTGTACCCAAGTCTCACAGTGGCAGAGTAGAGATTTGAATTCAGGCTTGTCAGACTCCAGAGTCTCAGACCCAGAAACAGATGTATGTGGGGAGTCTAGCTGTGTGCACTGGGAGGCTTCCATAGCAGAGAATTCCAGACGGGATTTGTGTTATCAGTGTCTTTCTTTGTTTGCAAGTGGGAGAAGCTGATCTCCCTGATCATGGTGGGCTGAACAAAAAATGGACCAAGCTTTAGTTTAAGCTGTGCTCATCTCAATGATCATGTATGTGGTCATGGGTGATGAGAAAAAGTAACAAATGGAAAGAATGTTAGAACATGTACACCACTAGATATCCAGGTATATTTTAAACCTGCAGTAACTGAGACAATGTGGTATTAAAACACAGATCAGAAAACACAGGTGGACTTTAGATCTAAATGTGAAAATAAAACAAAGCAGTATTATTCAAAATAGTCAAAATATAGAAGCAACCTATGTTTATGTGTCCACCATCCGTAGGACACATAAACATATTGTGTATATTCATACAACATTGAAGAGAAAAACTTACTACTACATGCAACACCATGGTTGGATCCAACAATCATAATGAATGCTGAATGAACGAAGTTGAACACAAAAGGACATATCCCATATGATTCGATTTACATTGAATTCAAACAGGCAAAACTAATCATTAGAGGTCAGCATATCAGTTATGCTTGGGGAAGAATGTGGGGTCATGAATAGCAGGGCCACCAGGGGGAAGCTTCTGGAATGCTGGTAAAACTCTCTTTATGGACCCTGGTGTTGGTCACAAAGGGGCTTTCACTGTGGTTATTCATCAAGTGTAAAAGCTTAAAATATAAAGAGTGGAGAAAAATCAATAAGAAAATACTACGACTTCTTCAGTAGGAAAATGAGCACAGGAGATGTGAACAAATGATAAAAGAGGCGTTACAAATGGCTTTGCATATACTTGAACAAATCTTTAACCTTGGTAGTAAGGAAACAAGTTAAACAAATTTTTAAATGAGAGATTTAATAACAAATAATGGGGACTTCGACTTCTGGCCACAAAGGAGTGATTTACACACACACACACACACACACACACCACCTTAAACAACTAAAAAGAAAAACAGACAGGATTATAGTAAGTAATATAGGTATTGGATAACAGGAGTGCAGTATGGTGATTCCTGGGAGAAGGGAGACAAGTGGAGAGCCCTATAATGAATGCCCTGGGTTACTTTCTGGTGAGAGTCTCCAGGCCACGGGACAGAAAAAAGGAACCCACCAAGAGCCTAGTAGTCTTCTTGAGGAGGTAGAACTGAGAATCCATAGAGCTCAAAGAGGCTGGAATTTGCAGGGAAGAGCAAAGAGAGTAGAATGCTGCACAGAGAGGACTCTGGAGAGCTTTAGAAGGTTCCCCTCAAGTCTTAAGTACCGATTAGCAAATGCATGTGAGGAAACTGCCAAAGGGTTGGGAAGGAGCCACTGAAAAGGAGTGAAAAGAATAATTCCCAACACCCCAATTCACACAGGGTCTGTAATGGTTTGTATTCACACTAGCCAGAGTGGAAGACATTCTAACACACAGGGCATCAAGTAGAGTACTCAGAGGGCAATTTCTTTAGTAGTGGAGCCAAATTAAGCCTAGCATAAAGGATGTTTTGTTCTCCCATAACAAAGCTTAAAAGCAAGCCTCAAAAGTATCAAACTGTTTCCTAGTAACTTAACTGCATCAGAACAAAGTTAAAGAATATTTAAAGAAAATTGAAGGAATTTTCAATCTATTACTCAACATTAAATCCACAATAAAATGTTCTTTTAATTACTAGGCATGTAAAGAACTAGAAAAATGTGACCCATAGTAAGACACTCATTGGATTGAAACAGGTCCAGAAATTATGCAGATGGTGGAATTAGCAGAATGACATTAAAACAGCTACTTTAAAAATACACTACATATACAAGAAGATAAAGGAAAACATTGGCATATAAAGAGGAGATGTGGAAAATATAAAACACTCCCAAATCAAACATTTAGAGATTAAAAATAGAATGTCAGGTATAGGGATGGGATTAATAGCATTAGCTTCAGCAAAAGAAAATATTAGTGAATTTTGTGAATATGAAATACAGGGAGAAATGAAATACAGGGAGAAAAATAAAGAAGAAAATGAACAAAGTATCCATGAGCTGTGAAACAAAGGGCCCAATATTCAGTCTCCAAAGTAGAGATAAAAAGAGGTTGTGGAAGGAACTGAAAAAATATGCTAAGAAATAATGGCCAAATATTTTAAAATGTTGATGAAAACTATTCATACACAGACTCAAGAAGCTCAAACATAGGAAATATGTTAAAACTATACCATAATTAAGCTTCTTAAAATGGCTAAAAAAGAGGAAATCTTAAAAGCAGTCAGAGAGAAAGCACACATTATGTATAGGGAAACGAGGGAAAGAAAAGAATAACAGCAGATTTTTAATGGGAAACAATAAAAGCCAGAAAAAGGTGGAACAACATTTTTAAAGTACTAAAAGAGAAAAGTGTCAACCTAGAATTCTATACATAGTAAAAACATCTTTCAAAAATGAAAGAAAAGAAACCAGAAAGATTGGTGAAGATTGGTTATATAGATATTGAACCCTACTATATTGCTGGTTAGACTGTAACATGGTGTAGCTACTATGGAAAATAGTCTGGCAATTCCTCAAAAGAGTAAATGTAGACTTATCAATTTACCTAGCAATTTCTTTCCTAGGTATATACATAAGAGATCTGAAAACAAATTTCCACACACACACAAAAAAACAACACTTGTGCACAAATATCCATAACAGCATTATTTGTAATAGCCAGGGGTAAAAACAAACCAAGCCTTTATCAACTGATAATGGATAAACAAAATGTGGAATACTCCTATAATGGAATATTATTCAGTCATAAAAACAAAGTACTGATAACATGCTACAACATGGATGAACTTCAAAGTCATGCTAAGTGAAAGAAGTCGACACAAAAGGCCACATATTGTATGTTTCCAATTATATGAAATGTCCAGAATAGGAAAATCTATAGAGACAGAAAATAGATTGGTGGTTGCCTAAGGCTTACGGGGAGGGGGAAATAATGAGTGAGTGAATGCAAATGGATATAGGGTTTCTTTTTGGGGTAATAAAAATGTACTAAAATTAGATAGTGGTAACAGTTAACTTGCGCACTGAATTGTAGATTTTTAAAAGGTGAACTTTATATGTAAATTATATCTCCATGGAGCTGTTATTCAAAAAAACACACAACAACAACAAAAGTGAGATAAAGACTTTTTTTAGACACACACTTCATCAGAAGCCCCTCAAAAAATGTTAAAGGAACTCCTTAAGCAGAAGGGAAATTATAATCAGATGGAAAATAGGGGTCTACACAATGGAATGTGGAGTACTGGAAGTAAGAAACAGATGGATTAATAAGAAATAATGTTTTTAGATCTCTTTAAAAGATAATTAACTGCGCCCTGGCCAGCATGGCTCAGTTGGTTGAGCATTGTTTCATGCACGGAGAGGTTGATGGTTAGATTCCCAGTCAGGGCACATGCCTGGGCTGTGGGCTCAATCCTCAGTAGGGGGTATGCAGGAGGTAGCTGATTGATGTTTCTCTCTCACTGATGTCTCTCTCTGTTTTTCTCTCTCTCTTTCTCCCTCTCCTTTCCTCTCTCTCTAAAATCAATAAAAACATATTTTTAAAAAGGATAATTATCTGTTTAAAGCAAAAGTAATGATTTATTGTGGGTTTTATAATATAAGTAGAAGTAAAATGCATGACAGTGATAGGACAAAAGCCAAGAGGGGAAACTGAAGTGTTCTGTCTGGGTTCTTACATTCCACTCCATGAGAAGTGGCATACTTGAATGTAGTCTGTGATAAGTTAAATATCCTATCTAATAAAGAGGGAATATGCAAATTAACCATCATGCCGTAACAAGAGGGCTGTGCTCACAGCAGAGGCGGGGATCCCATAACACAAGATGGCTGCACCCACAGTGGAGGCCAAGTTCCCATAATGAGCCTTAACGAGCAATCAGCAGGAACCTGAGGCTGTGTGGCGCTGGGCCAGGGCAGGGGACCTGAGGCTGCACCCCCGCCTGGTAGGGCTTGGCAGGGGACCTCAGGCCACGCCCCCCACCTGGCAAGGCTTGATGAGGGACCTCAGGCCGTGCCCCCACCGCCATGCGGGGCTTGACGGGGGACCTCAAGGCGCGCCCCTGCCCTGGCCCAGGCCGGGGGATCTCAGGCCATGCACCCCGCCTGGCAGGGCTTGACGGGGGACCTGAGGCCACACCCCCTGCCCCAGGGCCAGGCCAGGTGACCTGAGGCCGCACCCCCCACCAGCGGGGCTTGATGGGGGTGGGGCCGGCTGGGTCTGGATCTAGCCCAATGGGGGTGAGGCCTGCCTGGTCTGGGTCTCGTGCGATTTTGAGGTGCATGTGAGTGGGCGGGGACTTGACTCTGGTTCCTGTGGCGCACCCCAGACTCTCACAGGAGGAAGATTTTCATATACATTTTACTAATTTTCTTTCATCTCTGACACTTCTATTATAGAGAAAGAGCAAATAGCAATATTAAATTATTTCTTCTATTTAATTCCCTTTTAATGTGGGTCACTAGTATGTTTATAAACCCTAAAGCAACTACTAAAAAATGGGTATATATAAGCCAACAAGGAAATAAAGTAGAATCATAAAAAAATACTTGAGTGGAAAAAAAAAGAGAGTGGGGAAATGAATAAAGAATTGGTAGGACAAATAGAAAGCAGATTCTAAGATTGTAGATTTAAATCCAATTATATCAATAATCACATAAAATTTAAATGGCATAAACACACCAGTTAAAAGGCAGATGTTGTCAGACTGGATTAAAAAGTAAGACCTAACTACATGCTGTCTACAGTAAACCCACTTGGAATATAAAGATACAAATAAGTTTAAAGGAAAACAAGATAAAAGGACCTACCATACAAATACTAATCTAAAGGAAATTGGATGGCTATGTTAATATCTTGCAGTGAAGCAGGATTCCCTAGTACAGGCACCCTAGTTAAAATGTGCATGCCTAGTTCTACCTGGGGGCAGGACTACCCCAATGACTGGAAGGCTATGAGTCTTGAATGCCAGGCTGAGGAGCTGGCATGGACTTCAGCAGGCAACAGATTTGCTGAAGGGTGTGAAATGCATGGGTGATGGTGCTGCAGACTGGAGACTGAGACCCAAAGAGGCAAGGAATGATGAAGGCTTGGACCTCTGTGGAAGCAGTTAGAGATGCATGGTGTGTTTAAGAGACCATAGAGGGCCGAAAGACAGAAGGTGGAGGACAGAGCAGAGGGAGGAGAGAATCTGAGACTGAGGGATTGAAAGGTCCATGGCATAAAGATGGAAAAATGAGGAGGAAGAATGATTGGTGGGTGAGGAGATAATCCATTTAGCATTTACTGTGCATCTATTATGTGACAAGCTCCTGCCTTCCAGAAACAAAGTATGTCTGCGTTACCAGCATCTTTATTATCCTGACCTGCATTATGAATCTCCAAGAGTGCTCTGGAATGCAGCATTTCCCAAACTCATTCAACTGCTTGAAGAGCAGAAGCATAGTAGGAGTTATCAATTATTAAGCACTTTCTGCATGTCAGGAGCTTTACCTAAGGTGCATCTCTAAGATGTGAGGGCTCCCCTCACAAAACCCCAATTGCATGTGTGTCTCTTTCCTACAAACATTCAACTTTCCTCACTGATAATGTGTTGGAAGACAGGATAAATTGCAAGTCCTGCTGGAAGGAATGAAGTGGCAACTCAGACAGGGAGAGCTGTACCACCGGGTGAGCTCAACAGAGTTAGGTTCTCTAACATTGGCCATGTGATCAGTTCTGTGGTGTGTTAAGCCAGTGGTAGCAAAGTGAGCTCTAGGGGCTGACCACCCATCTTTAGGAGTGGTCTCCCTCGTTTCTTCCCCAGTGAGGGGGTGAGACCATTATATCCATTTTACACACAAGAAAAGACTTACAAGGGTTTAATGACTCGCCCAAGGAAACACTGCTAGCAAGTGGTGGGATCTGCACCCATGTCAGTTGGACTGCAGATTCCAATACCTGACCTCTTGCATAGGGAGGCTTCTCAGGGCCTGGAAGTCAGAGCAATGAGGTTGCAAAATGCCCTTCTGAAGGAGAATAAACTCAGGCTCCTCCCAAACAGGAAGAACCGAGGCAGGAACACAAGATGAGCCTGCACTATCTTGTGTGAGAAAGAAAGTGTTCAAAGAATGCTGGGGGCACTTTAAAAAAACACTGGAGCCAGCTTGAAAAAGATCCTGCTGGCCAAATAGGATACAATTTGAGCATCAAAATAAATATTCACAGTAATAAATTATAACCCATTAAATAAAATGGGAATACATAAGTCCATATATAAATGAGTAAATAAATGGGAGAGGAGGAAGCTTTTCCTTACAGTTGGGTTGCCAACTGATACATTTAGAACATATGGTCAGATCAGAAAATCACCAATTGGCCACAGTGCTGATAACACTTGATTCAGGCAAGAATCATGAATAAATGCTAAATCCAGCAGAGGTGAAAGTTTGATTGGGAATGGATTATTCACATAATTACAAGGTACCTGTTCTAGAAAATACTTTCTGGTGATAATAGGGGGGAGGGGGGGGGGGAGAAAGGGACTTAACTGCAGAGAAACCTGGCAGACACCACCTTATCGAGTGACTAAAGTTCACATGACTAGTAATGGGACAAATAGAAATTGTGTGCTACCTAACCGCATGCAATGAGAAGAATACATCCCTTCTGTGATATTCCTACCAAAAATGGGCAACCTGAACCCAATAATGAAGGATAGTAGCCAAACTGAAGTTGAGGAACATTCTACAACTTGCCTGGCCTGCTGCAATCTTGGAAGTGTCAAGGTCATGTTGGCCTCAGGAAGACTGAAGGAGACGAAGGACTAAAGAGATATAACCAGGACGGGATCCTTCGCTATAAAGGACTCCATTGGGGTAGTTGGTGAACTATAAATGTGGTCTGAGGATTAGATGGTACACTGATGTTAACTTCCTGATTTGGGTGCTTGTGGTGAGGTAGGGAATGTCTTTGTTTGTAAGAAATACAAACAAAATATTTGGAAGATAGGGTATCATGTTAGCAGCTTACTTTCAAATGGTTCAGGGGGAAAAGCTCTTTGTACTACTGCTACAACTTTCTGTACATTTGATATGATTAAAAACAAACAACAACAAAAATGGAACAACTTTTGGGGAAACTTTTCTCAGTTATTATCTAATGAAGGTGTGCGCTGGTGGCAAGAGGGAGAGGGGAGAACTCTGTGATGAAAGCCAAAGGCTTTCCTTTCCCCCTCTCAGGCTGGTGGGAGGCCCCTGGATATCTCAGGAAAAGGCCTAGGGCTGACTTCAGAGACCAGGACTGGAGGCCAGCTTCCGTTTGCACACCTGCAGCAACACAGAGCTCACCACCTCTACTTGTCATTGTTAGCAAGTTCCTCTCTTGTAACCCACCACTCAGGTCTCAGGGAGGCTGACTTAACATCAGGTCAGTTTTCTTGGGAACTGTTGTGACTCCTGCAGTCTCTCCTTGGTGGGCTTTGTAGTGATGGCGCCCCCTTGTGTCCAAGAAAAGAGGTGCAGCTGTCTCAAGCCAAAATCATTACAGGAGAGAGGCATTTTTCCTCACCCTTTCCACCCCAAATTTGCTCCTTTTTGGACAAGCCAGCGCATTTACTCCCATTCATTTAGTCATTCATTCTTCACTTTACTTTTCCATTGGTTTAGTCCAGTGGTCATCAAACTCATCAGTCAACAGAGTCAAATATCAACAGTACAACGATTGAAATTTCTTTTGAGAGCCCAATTTTGTAAACTTAAACTTCTTCTAACGCCACTTCTTCAAAATAGACTCGCCCAGACCATGGTATTTTGTGGAAGAGCCACACTCAAGGGGCCAAAGAGCCGCGTGTGGCTCGCGAGCCGCAGTTTGCCGACCACGGTTCTAGGAGGCTTGACTCAATAAGTATTTATAATGCTAAACTATTATTGGATATCTCACATCCCTTCAGAGAGGTGACTGGCGTGAGCCATGAGGTGGTAAACTGTGCCAGGGATGGGGCATTTACACTCCTCTGTGACCCCAAATTCATCATTCTCGGTGGATGCTCAATATCTGTTGCTTGAAGGGAACTGCCTCTTGTTTTAACACCTAATATTGGTCTAAAGCCATCAGAACTTTTATTTCTAATGGTCATGCTGATTTCGGTCTTGATAGATGGCTAGAATCCTCATATGAGGCCACAGGAAATATTAAGCTGGCCATTGTAGGGTCATGGTGAACACTTTTCTAGGGCTTGCTATGTGCCAGACTTGGATACATTCAGGGTATCATCGGTTCCTCACAATGGCCCTTCGTGAAAGAGGAGAGTCTCAGGGAGGTGAGAGGCACAGTGCCCTGGGCACTCTCAGGCCTCTGCCCTTCCTTCTTTTCCTCTCACACACCACATTCTTCTGACCTCCAGGCCTTTGCACTCGCTCTTCCCTCTGCCTGTATGCCTGTCCCCAGAATCTCCTCCTAGCTGGCTCCTACTTGTTATCAGGTCTCTACTCAATGCCACTTACACTGACCACCTTACCTCTCCCATGTCCCTCTCTGCCCCATCACCCTGTTCAGCATTCTTCATGGCACTGACCATGCTCTGAAATCCTTATGCATTCCTTTGCTTGCTCACTGACTTTATTTTCTGTAAGCACATGAGCTCTGTGAGGGCAGGTCCAGAAGAGGGGTTGGCACATTGTAGATGCTCAATAGATATTTGTTGAATGAATCAAACTGCTTGCAAGCCCTGTCCACTTGACCTCTGATGACCCTTTCACCCCCACCACCCACACCACTCACTGCTGCCACTATAGCTACGACCCTAATCACTAGTGGTACTACCTCTAGCCACTCAGGTATTTGAGTCATCCTACAGAGTTGTCTTTCTAATCCACACTTCTGTTCATACCATTCCCCTCCTCAAAGACCTTATCACATCTCATTAGGACTCTTGTTGATGAAGACTAAAGCTGTCATCATTGCTGTATTACAAGTTCCTCCAATGTCCCAAGGTTTTTATTATCTCATTTTATAAATGGGGGAAGAGAAGCTTAGAGAGGTTAAGTGACTTGTTCAAGCTCACACAGCAACTAAGTAGCAACACTGGGATCTGAATCCAGGTCAGGGTGACTCCCAAGGCCCCACTCTCAGCTGCTGTGTCCTGGTAAAGAGCATGGCTTTGGCCAGCACTGAACGGGAGTGAGCATTGGAATCCCCTGGAGGCTAGTTAAAACAGATGACTGGGCCCCAATCCCTGAGTGTGTGACTCAGTAGGTCTGGGGTAAGGCCTGGGAATCTGTGTTGCCAATACATTCCCAGGTGAGGCTGCTGCTGTGGTCTCACTGCAAGAACCATGGACCTAGGGAAATTTTGTCTCCAGTTTCTGGAGGCTCATGGATCTCCTGGAGCCACTTGTGCACTTTGGGAAGGAGGAGGGCCCATGGACTTCACCTTAAGAACCACTGTTCAAAGAAACGATCCCTCAGATCCCGAGGCTGCGAGTTCTGTTCAGCAAGATTCCGTTAAGCTAGGGACACCCAAGTCTTGGTCCCTATTCCCCATGCAAATCTGACTCTTAATAAAGTTAATTATCTGACCTTGAAACGTACCACAAATGACAATCCATGGAAAGGCCTCTGCTTGTCTTACGCAAATGATAGGGCCTGAAGCAGTTTCTCTTGGAGGTTTCATGCCAGTATTTTAATAATTGTTGAGCAGAGCCTTGGGAGCCAATTACAGAACTAGGACAGCTTTTTTTTTTTTTTCTCTTTCTCTAAAATTACTTCGTTTCTAACTCCTAAATGTATGGGCATCTAATACTGATGGGTCCAGAAGGGCTCTGACATAGTTTCCCCCACGCGTGAATTTGAAGTTGTTCCAGTAAAGCAAGTGCACTGACACTCTCTTCCTCACCTCCTCATCCTTACCTCCCTCCTTCCACCCTCCTCCTCACATTTCTCTTTCCCACCTTCTTCCTCTTCCTCTCAGCTCTCTCCTTTACCTCCTCCTCTTCACCTTCCTCCTTCCCCCTCCTCCTCATCTCTCTCCTTACCTACCTCCTCCACCTCCCTCCTCCTTTTCTTCTTCCCATTCACCAGCCTCCTCACTGAAACCCAAGGATCAAATCCAGAAGTTGGAAACCTGCCTGTTATCCACCATGAGCACTGGGGTCTTCAGCCTTCCTCCTTGCCTACACCATCTCCCTGGCTGCTGGGTTCTGGGGGTGCTCCAGCCAGGGTAGCGTGGGCCAGTGGCAGGATAGGCCTCCCAGGACAGTTACAGGGTCCAGGACCCACTGGGAGCTTGTCTGGCTCCCCCTTCCCACCTGGTGATTTCCCTTTCCAGGTATATAGCTGGCAGAGGCCCATCATCCTAGTGGCTGGGTGGAGCTGTCCATGGCCCCAGCACAGGCCAGTGACAGGGACTCAATGCAACCTTGGAAAATGAAAATCAGATCATGTTACAGCCTGCTCTCCACCTCCCACTACCCCCACTGCACCTGGAGAACAAAAACTCCTTCTCAGTCCAGCCAACCTCACTGACCCAGCCCCCTTCCCCTTAGCCACACTGATCTCCTAACTGCACCCCAGGCATGATCCTATCTCAGGACCTGGGACTCCTCGACTCCAGATTGCTTCATGGCTGGTGCTTCATACAATTCAAATCTCTGTTCAAATGTCACCTTCCCAGACACCCCCACCATTCTCCACATAGCCTTATTTTTTAATAGTACTAGTCATTACCTACATAGTCTAAACTTGGTATGTGTCTAGCAAGGACCATATTTGGCCTTTGCCCATCACAAGAGATACTCAATAAATATGAATGAATGAATGAATGAATGAATGAATGAATGCTACCACCAATGAAGGAGACTGTGTGTACTAGCTGGATGTTTTTACATTTTTATCCTCCTCCCTCCTATCTGCAAAGCGGGAATTACTGCCCTCTATGTAATGTGATGATTGCTTAGCTAAGAGAGCAGATTGACTTACTCAAGGTCACATAGCAATAAGGGGAACCTGGGCCAAGAACCCAAGTCTGATGTGACTCCAGGCCCATGCATGAGTGGTTATCTGATGGTAGCTCAGGTCGGGCTCAATGCAGGTGAGGTGCTTCCCAGGAAGGAAGAGTCCTGCAGTGATAGAGTGCAGGTGGGAGGTCAAAACTTGGGGGTCAGACAGCATGGGGTGACTGTTACACAGGATCTAGGGGGCACCCCTAGAGGAAGATTGAGGGACAAAGCAGGGCCCTAGGCAGTCCTTAGGATAGGATTTGGAGCAAAACTCTAGTCCCCTAGAATGGGGAGGGACTCTTAGAGACTGCCTGGCGACCAAGGCTAGTCAGGCTGGGCTGGCCCCAACCTTTACAAGCCCCACACATATGATTTATGGACCTGACTGCTGACATGGCCCTACCCACCTGGGATGGACTTGGGTAGAGCTGGTGTATGACACAGGATGTCAGCAAAGGCCAGGACTGGGGGTTGCAGACCCCACTGCTAGACTGTTAGCTTCTGGCCAGACCAGCAGAGGGAATGGCAGAACTCTCAGGGAAGAAAGATGCTTACTGCTCGGAAACATCCTGGAGCAACAGGTGTACAGAGAAAAGTCATAGGTATCTTGACTTTAGGGCAGCCCAGGGCACAACACTGTTCCCAAGAGGCAGGCAAGAGAGTGTGGTTGGGATTTCTCCACTCCAAGTCAAATGTGGGGTCAGAAGTTTCATGGGGCAACTGTTGCCAGGACAGCTGTATCTAGATGAAAGTTGGAAAGAGATGGTAAGGTGCCCCAATGGAGAAGACAAAAATTAGAACCAAAAGGAAACAATGCAGGGTTTGCCAGGACGACACTGACCTGGATATCATCCTGGGAGGCAAAGAAAAGACGAGATGAAATGGATCAGTGACTTGATTGGAACTGGATTGGTACCAGATGCAAGCATAGGAAACTGGGGGCAGAAATAGCAAGACCCACAGCTGCTTGGCCATTGGTGGAAGCTGCCCATTCTTTCCATACCTCCTTGTACATATACACATCTGCCTCAGTTTCCTCATCTGCGAGATGAGACAGTGATCCCAGACTTAAGGGCGTGGTGAGCACTAGGCAATTTGGACATATGAAAAGTCCCGTCATAGTCCCTGACCCACAACTTCCAAAATGACCTTTGAGAGTAGAGCACCTGCTCGTCTCAAGAAGCTGCTGTGACTCTCTTTTGAGAACTCCCTTCCCAAAAGCACCTGCAGAACTGGGCTGGAGCATCGGCTCCTATACCAAATATGTGAGCTCCTCATAACAGGTGCTTGAGACCAAAGGTACATTGATGTGATTCCTGACTAACAGATTGCACAGCCTGGTGGATAGGAGCATTCAGGCCAATAAATGATGACACCAAATTCAAGTCCTTTTGAATATATTTCAGAAATGCAGACCTCTGCCCTTCAGCAGTAGATTTAATCCTTGATGATCTTCAGTCACTTAGAGTCACGACTAGTGAACAAGGTGAGTGACCCAGTAGGGAAATTCTGGCAGACATGGATGCAGGCTCTAGAACCAGACCTGGGTTTCTCAACAAGGTGTGCAAGTGCCCTGACTTCTCTGTGCCTCAATCTCTTCTGCTGTGAAATGGATCCACTAATAGAACCTGTGGCTGGTAGGGAGGATGAAATGCTGAGTGAGCCCTGTGCCTGTCCTGTGGTGAAGGCTGTTACCATTCCAAGCCTTTCTTAGGAATTGAGACAGTGTGAGCACAGAGGTGGGGGAGGACATGAGAAGGGACAGGGCATGAGAAGAGGAGGGGAGGGGATTCCACCAGCAAAGCCTCCTCTATGCTCGCTCTGGGATGCATTGTGGGAACACTCTGGGTGTCCTTAAAAGCAGGACAAGCCTGCCACCCAGTGCTGCTAGGTGCCACCACAGGAGCCAGGCAGAGCAACTGCATCTCCTAGCTCAACGCCAATGTCCTAAGCCTGGGCCCAGCTCTTGGAACCTCAGTGGCCTTTAGGATTCTGTGATGACTCACAGTTGCCATTCTCCCTCCCCACCTGAGAAGTCTTCCTTACACCCAATTCTTCAGTCATCAGCTAGCAGATCAACAGAGGGACTTGAGACTCCAGGAGGGAAGTCATGCAGGCGCCAAGAAGGTCTAGTACAGCTGGAGCCTTTATAGCAGCAAATTGACCCAATACCCACATTGGCTTGCAAGCAGGAGACTCAATGGAGTATCAGGCACCCATTAAAAATGATACTTGAGCCCAACCGGTGTGGTTTTGTGGTTGAGCATAGACCCATGAACCAAGAGTTATGGCTCAATTCCTGGTCAGGGCACATGCCCAGGTTGTGGGCTCGATCCCCAGCAGGGGGAGTTCAGGAAGCAGTCAATGGATGATTCTCTCTCATTATTGATGTTTCTATCTCTCTCTTACAATGGCCCTGTGATCTAGGAACTATCATTCCCCCCACTTTGCAGATGAGGAACCTGAGGCAGAGAGAGGTGAGGTATTTGGTCTAGAGTCATAAACCTAAACCAACCTAAGGCCAAGTTTGAACTCCGTTCTCCTGGCCCAAGGCTTGTGCTTCTAACCCCCAAAGCCACCTTCCTGGTCCTATAAGTGTGTTTGGGTCATAAATACAAATCCTAGCAGAAAAGACACTTCCTTGAGAAAAATCATTTTTAAAAGTTCTATTAAGAAACAGTTTTAGCCCTGGCTGGTTTGGTTCAGTGAATAGAGTGTCAGCCTGTGGACTGAAGAGTCCCGGGTTCAATTCCAGTCAGGGGCACATGCCTGGATTGCGGGCTCGATCCCCAGTGGGGGGCATGTGGGAAGCAGCCAATCAATGATTCTCATCACTGATGTTTCTATCTCTCTCTTCCTCTCCCTTCCTCTCTGAAATCAATAGGGATATATTAAAAAAAAAAAAGATGGGGGAAGGTCAATGGGGAAAAAAAGGAGATATATGTACTACTACATGTAATACTTTAAACAATAAAAAATATTAAAATAAAATATTCAATATACCTGAACTTGAATCTAAAAAAAGAAAGAAAGAAAGAAAGAAAGAAAGAAAGAAAGAAAGAAAGAAACAGTTTTATACATACTTTTCCTTTTTTGTTGTTTGTTATAAATACAGACATACCTAAGAGATATTGTGGGTTGGGTTCCAGACCACTCCAATAAAGTGAGTATCATAATAAAGCAAGTCATAATCTTTTTTGCTGATCCTGCCTTCAATTTGTAAAAAAAAAAAAAAAAAAACCCACAGCATTGCTGAAGCACAATAAAGTGAAGAACAATAAGATGAGGTATGCATGTAGTTCTGTAGGACTTTAAAAAATGAGTTGATGCCTTGGTTCAGGCTACCCCATGGGGTTCCAGGAGGCTGTGAAGTAACAAAATGCGTGTGGAAGAAACTTGTAAACTGAAAAGCATTTTGCTATATAGATGATATTATGATGATGTTAATAAAGTATTGACAATTGCTTCCTGAATTTCTCCTGTGAGTGAAGCTATTGCTAAGGGCTTGGTGATTGGACTTCAAGCATGTGAGTGGCCTTGATTGAGGGTAACTCTCCAGAGGCCAAGAAAGAGTGAAGAAGGAAGGTTATTCTCTCAGTGATTGTTCCCCAGCATCCATCTTTAAAATACTGATACCTCTCATCGATATGCTTTTCAATGCAGTAGGCACCTCCTCCCATTTTATAGATGAGGAAATCAAAGGCCAACTTGCCCAATATCCATCAACTTGTAAGTAGCAGTGTCCAGACACACCAGATGTTCTGCTTCTTTCTACACGCCCCGCCCACCCTTCCCTCACACCCTCCAGGCCCCAGCCTTCACAGAGTTTGAATAGGCCAAGAGGCGAGGCTGGCATTAAAAGTCAGCCCAGCAGAGACCTCATTTATAAAACCAAAGAGAGTCCCGAGGAAAGTTAATTGAAGTGAACAAAATACTGAAGAATTTAGCACTCAATTTGAGAAACTATTTTTGGCTGAACCAAGATGAAGAGACAAAAGAGAGCGCACAAAAACTGAAGAGAAACTAATTTGGAAAACATAATAGGGAGCAAACTTCTCAAATTTCCTCAGAGCCCAGGAGACATGATTATTCAAGAAATAATTAGATGCCATCCTGGGGGTAATGAAAGCTAAAAATGAGGAGAAAAAAAATTGAAAACTGCCAGAGAGGTCATGGGCTGCTCTCAATATTTCTTTCCTTTACAGATTTGAAGATGAAAGAATTAATTTGCAAAAGAACAATAAAGACGTACAAACTAATTGTAGAGGAAATTGAGTTAGGAGAATCTAAGCATCTTGTGCATCTGTTCGGGATGATGGCTGGGAGGTGCAGAGCCATATGTATTCTGAGCCTAGAAAGAGTGGGCAGGCCCTGGTGAAGATAGCTGGAGGAGCATAGAAGCATGTGCCCTGCTAAGGGGTCAGCAAATTCTACCTGTTAAGGGCCAGACAGTGAATATTTTCAGGTTTGAGGGCTAGATAGTCTCTGTTGCAACTACCCAATTATGCTGCTGTAGTGTGAAAGCCATAGTAGCTGGTATGTCAATAAGGGGATGTAACTGTGTTCCAATAAAACTTTATTTACAAAACCAGGCAGCAGGCTGGATTTGGCCTTCAGGCCATAGTCTACTCCAACCCCCCTCACCCTGAGTTACTGCACCTGGTCTTCCTATTTGAGGCTGACCCTGTTGCTGTCCACCCCAAAACATTAGCTATTAGAAGAATCTTTCAAAAACCTAATAGTGATGATGATGATGACGACGACGTCGACAAGGAGGAGGAGAAGGAAGAGGAGGAGGAGAAAGCTGCTAGCATAGACACACAGAGTACTTAGTATATGCTAGGCATGGTGCTTAGCTCTTACATAACACCTACTACCTTCACAAAGGTACAGTTTTACAGATGGGGAACCGAGGTCCAGGGCGTTAAGTAACTTGCCCAAGGTTACAACTAATGAGTGTCCGAGGCAAGACTTGAACCCAGACAGTCTGGCTTTAGAATCCATGCTCTTAACCACTAAAATTTGCTGCCTCTAAGATGACTGCCTCCAAATTCTTCAGGAGTTTCCCACTGCTTACAAGATCAGGTCCAAATTCCTTAGCTAAGCACACAACGTCATATGTGATTTGATACATCTCAGCTTTCCAGCCTCATTGTCCTCCAAGCCTCATCTCTGCACCAGGCATCGAGAATGGCTTAAAGAGCCCTATATTTCCATGCCTTCATTCACTCTGTTCCTTCTGCCTGTAATTCTCTTCTCCTCCTTCATTCTCTAACACCTTCCAGACTCAGCTCAAGTGTCATCTCTAAACAGCTCCCCGTGACCCTGTTGTCTATTCCAGGTTGATCAAGTCATTTCCTCGCTTTTGATTCTAGTTTCAATGACAAATTGGTGTAATGTAGTGGAATGGCTGATTTCCCAATGGCCACCAATACTTTAGTATGAATTAGCCCATCAGATTGGCTTGGTTTCCTAGGAACATCTTAAAGGAACGAGAAATAAAAGAATCAAGTTCAGAGGTAGAGAAGAGAAAGGTTGTATGATATATGACTGAATCTATGCTGAAAACTTTGATTCTACCCAACCCTGTAGTGCAGCTCTACTTGGCTGCGGGCCTGATAACTTGTCTCTCCAGCTTATATTCCCCCAGGGCACTAAACTCTGTCAGACTGCGCTCCGTACCTGCTTAAGGGGAACAACTGCTTCACTTGTACCTAGATTTCCTAATTTCAAGAACAGTGCAGTTTTCCTAATTCCATAGTGGGTGAAGAACTGCATTTGTCAGGCTAGGCAGCTTGATTAAAACATCCCTTCAGATTACCAGCTCCTTCTGCTCTAATTCTGATCCTCCAAGGAAACTTTGACTTGTAAGTTGATTTTCATCTATTCAAAACTGATTCAAATCTGTTATTCCCCAATGCACCACTCAAAACTTTTTTACTATTTTGTCCATTCTTTCATTTTAAAGTAATTTTGAGCTAGAAGTTCTGACACCTATTCTAGCATATTATCCTTTCATTCTTTCATTCCTCCTTCCTTCCATCTATATTTCCATGGAGCCTTCCATCCATCTCCATCCATTTTATCCATTAGTTCCCTCAAAAATTGGCTGAGAACCCACTCTAAGCCAGACCCATTGCTGGGGGTTTGGTAGATAGTGGTGACCCCAGCAGGGAAAGACTTGAATTTGTGGGCTTAAAATGGACAGGGAACAGGTACTTGCTCTCCTTCTGCGTGGGGATCTTCCCTCTTCTGTCATTATTTACAGGGAACTCTGGGTCCTGTTTCCTGGAGTACCCCAGGCCCTGCCCCTGAGCTTTCTCACTTTCTCTCAGCTCCTCCTCTATATGTCTGTTGCTCGATGGTCTGCATCTCCGTCCTCCCCAGGGGAAAGAATATTCTACCTCCCTTTCCAGGATAATTCCTCACTTCCCTTACCTCAATCTTCTTGGTCTCACTCCCACCTGCTTCTGTAGCCCATTGCCTTACCATAAATCATCCTATTAATTACCTTTCAGCTACTGTTTATTTGATGTTTATAACCAACAACTACCACCTCAGTCTGAGTCACTGAGAGTTCTGGTCTGAACTATTGCAATAGCCCCCTCATCCATATCTCTCCCCGCCCCTTCAGTCATTTCTCAATATCCAAGGTCCTTCACATGAAGGGTCAGTCAATAATTGACATTTTTCTGCTTCAAATCCCCTAGATGCCATTTCAGTCAGAGTAAAAGCCAAAGTCCTTACACTGTCCTATCTGGCCCCACATGATTTCTGACTCTTTTGCTGCTCTCCCCTCACTCACTCCACCCCAACCACACTTGCTGTTTCTCACAACCACACCCGCTCTTTCTTTCACCAAAAGCACTCTTCTTTCAGATCTCCCCAGCTCACACTCTCACGTCATTTGGGACTTATTCAAATATCCCTCATCAGCAAGGCTTTCTCTGACCACCCATTAAAGAACAGCATTCCACCCCTCCCCGTCACTCTCTATCTCCATTTCCCCGACTGATTTTTTTTTCACATGACATTTTCTACCACTGGACACATAGCATACCTGTGTATTATTTGTTGCTGTCTTCCCCCATGAGAATACAAACCCCTGAAAGCAAAGTTTTTTTTTCTGTTTTTGTACACTACTGTGTGTCCAGCAACTAGCAAAGTTCTAGCACAAAGTAGGTGCTTAATACCTACTGTGAAATAAATGAATGAATGTATCTATGAATAAATGTCCATGTCCGTCCCGAATCCTTCCCCTCAGCCTACAAACATGTCCAAGTCTCTATTTTTAAAATAAATGAAACAGAACAAAAAAATCTTTCCTTGCCTGTTTAGCTTATCATCTTTCCTTTCACCACAAACCAAAGGCATAATTCTTTTTTTTATATAATTGCCACCAATGTGCATGTACAATTTTGAGTTCTTCTCTCTCACCTAACCATTCCCTGTGCAGGCTGACAAATGTTCTAAATGCAAGGTGGCTCAAAGCAGTGCTTCCCAGGTTTTCTCCATTCTGGTTTCCCTTCCCAACTTCTGCCACATTCGTACACCCCTTCACACGCCTCAATAGCTTTATTTAAAACGCTCACCTTTTTACTTAAATAAAGTTATATAAAAATAAGTCTTATAACACTGCCATAAATGAGACATCAGTGTGACTCCCTCTAATTGGAATGTAAGTCTAAACTTAAAATAAAAACAAAAATAATGTGATTAAATTCTAGACAGAGAGACTCTCATCTGGTCTGGGACTTCCTCACCCCCTTTGCTTTTTGTGAAAAGAGAACTCAGCACCATCAGAGAGACATTAGAGACCAGGAGGATGGTGACTATAGTGATTAATTCTGTACTGTATACTTGGAAGTTTGCTAAGGGAATAGATCCTACACGTTCTCACACACACAAAGGTAACTGTGAGACAATGGATGAGTCAATTAACTTGTAATCATTTCACAATGTATATCAAATCAAAGCATTGAATGCTTTAAATATATACAGTTGTATTTGTTAATTATGCCTCAATAAAACTGGGAGAGAGAAAAAGACCCAGGCTTAGTGGTTGAGCATCAGTCCATGAGCCAGGAGGTCACGGTTTAATTCCTGGTCAGGGTACATGCCCAGGTTGCAGGCTTGATCCCCAGTAGGGGGCATGTGGGAGGCAGCCAATCAATGATTCTCTCTCATCATTGATGTTTCTATCTCTCTCTCTTCCTCCCTCTCTCTCTAAAGTCAATTAAAAAAAAACCCACACTTTTTTTTTTTTTTTAAAGAAAAGACCCAGGAGCTCCCCACTGAGGTTTGCCGTGGAATCATCAGCATTGGAGGGCCTTGGAGATGCACCAACGTTCTCAGTGTCACTCAAAGGCACTCAATGCTCTCAAATTCATGGCACTTAATGTCCTGCCTGTGTTCCCCCAAAACTCAAACTCATTTTCAGAATCAAGCATAAGTTTCCCTTTGAATTCTGGAATGGTGGAGAGGAAGCTGGACTGCAAGGTGGCTCTGAGGCTGGTCCTGGCCAGGGTCTAGCCTTACACACGATCTCAGAAATGACTCTTGCTTGCCAGAACTCAGTTTTCTCACCTCTGAGAGCAGGGGACCTGGAGGATTTCTGACATTTATAATCTGTTGGGGCCTCATGTTTATGATTTAGTAATAAATTGAACACCCCACCAATTAATACGCCACAGCTCACTTAACCCCACGAGAGGGCATTTATATTGTTTCTGGTCTTTCCCAGTTCTAATTTCCATGGCCTCGAATATGTTTTGCCCCTGAAAAGCACTTTCTCTATTTTTAAATGTTTTCACAGGATAAATTTCCAAAATTGGTTTTCCTAGATTAAAGTATATGGATCTAATCCCCATTGGCTAATGTCCCCTCCCTCCTCCCAAAGCTTGCAGCATTTCACAACCTGTGCTGTTTCACAGCACACACAGTGATGGAGTGTGCTCTGGAATTGGACATGAATGTCAGCAGTAGGAATATCTGGAAACTTTTTAGACATATTGGGAAGTCTAGGGCTTTAGAAATATGTGCATTTCAAGGATAGAGCAGGTATACCTTCAGATAAAACTGTGATTTGGCTCAGAGTTCACCCCTTGAAAGCCCCAGAGGCCTCAAATCTTCTTCCTCTGTACCCAAATCTTAGCTCCTTCTTTTCCCCAATTCTCTGACCCCTGGAACAAGTAAAGGATTTCCTTGATTTTTCTCCTGTGGACCTGTCAGTTCATCCCCTTTCCTCTAATGAGGAGGCCCACAGCCTTGGTGTCTCTCCCACCCACCAGGATGGCAATCTGAAACTGCACCCAAGACCAGCAGCCGTTGAGTTCACTTTGGATGTTTGGGAGTATCTTGTTATTGGTTCTGTGTTTGTTTGTTTTTTTCTGCATGATTTCTCAGCCTCATACAGCAATGGGAAGGCTTCGTTCTACCAGCTTAATGAGGGCAGCTCCCTGAGGGCAGGAATGTGTATCTGTCTTTTTCAAGGTTGCATTTCCTGCATCTAGAGCAATGCCAGGCACATAGCAAGGGTTCAGTACATATTTGTTGAATGAACAAATGCAGCAACCAAGTTTCTCCACTGTGATTTGGGGCTGGTGTAGGAAGTGGGGTCAAGTCATCCCCAAATGGCAAGAAAATGTTCTAGCAACACGACAGCTTGTGGAGAATTAAGGGTTTCCTAGTCTGGAGAACTTCAGAATTATTTAAGTTCAAACTTGAGCTCTAAATTAAGAGAAGTCAATGGCAATCATTTTTGAAGAAGATGATTAGAATGTACTTCCTTGACCCCTGGAAGAAGGAGACACTCAGTCTAAGGAGAGAGATAAAAGGGAGAGAAAAAAGAGAGAGAATAAAAAGAAAAAAGAAAGGAGAGAGGGGGGAGAGAGAAATAAGAGTGGGAAAGTTTTGACTTGATGGACAAAGGCAAACCAAGATTAAAAACCAAAAACGTTCCAGATCTGTATTGAAAACATTTTTTCAATAAGTCATTCTAAAATATTGGCAGGGAAAGGTAAAACCAATTTTTAAAATTGGTTTTAAAACTGATTAAAAATAAATTTCTAAATTGTTCCAGGGTGATGTGGTAAAATTGCCCTTGAGCCCTGGATTCTGCTATGGGGAACCTGTGGCTGAGGAGCCAGCATCCAGGACAGAGAACCAAACTCAGGCCCAGGTCAGGACCCTGGAGAGCGCTTAGCCTGCGTGAGGCTGAGAGGAGGAGCTCAGTGTGCCCAGCAGACCCAGCCAGGCCAGGCGGAGAGCTCTCCTCCCAGTCCCCTCCTGCATATTGAAAGATTGGTGCCAGTTTACTTTGTTCACTAGATTCCACCTATAAGTGAGATCATGGGATATTTGTCTTTCTCTGACTGGTTTATTGTCTGTGAATGTAGGCAGAGTTGTGAGGCCTGATGACGAGAGCAATACCAGGTAGTGGGATCCTGATGCCAACTCTCTGAAGCAAGAATCACACACAGCTTGGAGAGAGGAAAGGCCTCACTCAAGGTCATAACAAACACACAACCTCTGGAACCCAGAGCCCTGCACAGGGACAGAGAAGTTGAACTGCTTTAGACCCTGGGAGAGAGACCAACTATAGTCACTTGTGAGTGACACTCTTGTGTGTCTGCATTGGGTTTTACTCCTGGTGTGTGTCATGAGACGTATGTCCCCAAGAGTCCCCTCACCCAAGTGTGATGGGGTCAGAAGACCCTGCAGATGACAACCTTTCTTTGGGTTTCAGTGTTGTCTTCTCTCCCTGTGCCCTCATTCAGAATGCCACTAGTATCTCAAAATGCAGGACTTCCATGCTGGTCTCTACTTTGAGTGGAGTATTGGTCCGGATTCTAGGGAGAAACAGAACCAGCATAGATAGGTAGGTAGGTAGGTAGATAGAATGTGTGAAAGAAGGGGGGGCAGATATGAGATTATGACAAATTGGCCCTGCTACATGGAGGTTGAAAAGTCTCATGATCTGCCATCTGAAAGCTGGAGAACCAGGGAAGCTAGTGATATAATTCAGTCCGAGTCCAAAGGCCTGAGAGCCAGGGGAGCTGATGGTATAAATCCCATTCCAAGGCAGGAGAAAATTAGATGAAATGAGATGTCCCAGCTAAAGCTGTGAGGAAGAAAAAAAGGGGGGAGTGCAAATTCCTTCTTCCTGCACTTTCTGTTCTCTTCGGCCCTCAACAGATGGGATGTTGCCCACTCACACTGGGGAAGGCAGTCTAATTTACTGAGCCCGCTGATTCAAATGCTGATCTCCTCCAGAAACACTCTCACAGATGCACCCCCCCTAAAATGGTTTCATCTGGGCACCCCTTGACATAGTCAAGTTGACACATAAAATTAACCATCACAGGTGGGAAATTTAACACCAACTGCGCCTCGGGACAAGACTTGGTAAAAGGCCCTTTCTCCTATGACCCTGACATGGATGGTGGCCTAGTTCCCTTCTCAACCCACACGCAGCACTTTCCCCTTCTAATATTATTGCTGCATGATCTATATGAGTGATTCATGCTGTACAGGCTGCATATTAGAATCACTTGCAGAGCTTTTTAAAAACCCAAATGCCAAGGTCACCCCCTGACCATCATTACATCAGAATCTCTAGGGATGGGGCCCAGGCCCAGTACTTTTAAAGCTCCCCAGGGATACCAATGTATTGCCAAGGCTGAGAGGCACAGCTCTCCTGAGAGAACAGAGTCAAGCTTTAACCACCTCTCTCTCCTTGGAGCTGAGCACAGTGCCCCACCCACAGGGGGCAGTATGTACAGGCCTGTTGCACTAATGGTGGCAACTAGACTGGATTCCACTGTGGGGGAAAAAAAAGACAAAAACTGACAGGACCCTAAATAGCAATGCTACCCATCTAAGGTCTATTGCAGGAGAAAAGATGTAGTAACAGCATGACCTAATGCACAGTATGGTAGTTAATAATAATGTGTTGTATACTTGAAATTTGCTAAGAGAGATCTCAAGTGTTCTCATCACACATACACACATTTTCATATGGTAACTATGTGAGATGATGGATATGTTAATTAGCTTGATTGTGGTAATCTCTTCACATTTCACAATAATTTCACACAATGTTTTGTATATCAAAACATGACGTTTACACCTTAAATATACACAATCTTCATCTGTCAATCATAAAGCTGGAAAACAGAAGATAGTAACAGCATTAAAGTAAGGCTATGCATCACAGCCAAGGTTGCCTCATAGCAAGTGACCCCCAGAGGCCCGTGAGAGCTCCAGCGGTCACCTGACTTGACCTGGCACAGCCATATCGGACGTGCTTTTCAGATCAGGAGCCACTAAAGCAGTGATGGGCAACCTTTTGAGCTTGGTGTCAAACTTCGCCAAAAAACTGAGCATAACTCGGGTAGTGTGTCACTTTGAGGAAAAAACATTATTTCACAAATGTTTCATCCTCAGGAGCAGCAAATGTTTCATCCTCGGCATGCGGCCGCCTCAGCGGCCACGTGTCATCAGAAATGGCTACGCGTGTCAGTGCTGACACGCGTGTCATAGGTTCGCCATCACTGCACTAAAGCATATACACGAGATATTAGAACCAAAATATGGCCTCAGACCAACAGCATCGGTGTGACCTAGGAGCTTGTTACAAATGCAGAATCTCAGTTACCCCTCCTCCCCCAGCCCCAGCCCTACTAGGTCAGAGTCTACATTCCAGCAAGATCCTCAGGTAGGTCTTACGCATGTTGCCGTCTAAGGCTTCTATCTTAGAGCTCTCCACACTTGTGCCACTTTATCTTCCTACCTTTCAGGCCAGCTCCAACTGCAGCTCTAATCTGTAAGACCAGTTTGATTGTTTAAGAAGAGGAAAGAGCCCTTCATTGTGTGCCAGCCCTGAGCCCCCATCCCAGGTCAGGCAGAGCGGCCCAGGGTGGAAAGAGTGCAAGTCTACAGCCTGCTCCCCTCCACTGGGAACCCATCACTACTGAGGGCTGGTGACCTTGTGCTGGCGGTAGTTTCTAGGAGACCAGGAGGGCACTCCATCACTGCCCTTCTTCTACCTAACACATGAATTCAGAGGAGGTCAAGTTAGAAATGCAGCCGGTGCAGCCTTGAGGGGAAATTCAAACAACCCATTGACTATCACTCCTCCTCCTCACAGCACCAACAGCTAATATTGAATCCCCATGTTAGACCACTTGCTAGCATTTATTTGGACATTAGCTATATATCAGGCTCTTTATTCACATTCGCCCGTTCATCTACACTATCCCATAGAGCAAATGGTTATCCTCATCCTAAGATGAGGAAACTGAGTCCTGGCATGGCCACCCAGACCAAAGAGTCAGCACCAGGACTGGAACCAAGGCATCCAATTGCAAAGACCCCACTATTAAAGCTGAGCTTGCTCTTCTTTGGGAACTGACCCATCTAAATGGCTGGGGTTATAGGAGTGAACACAGATATAACCCCTGCCTTTGTGGATGCTGCAGTCTTGGGGGAGTAATTTATGAGCATGCACTGTCTTCCTGACACTGTACTTAACTTATATTCAGTCAATTCTGTGTATGACAACCCTAAAAAGGGTAATATTATCCCTATTTGCAACACTGAGTCAGGACTCAGAGAGGTTAAGTAACTTTCCCCTGGGTCACAAAGTCGGGGCTGGCAGGGTGTGGAAGGGGTTGGGTGAAAAGCTGAAGAGATTAAGGTGTGTATGTGAGTGCTGGGGCCTTTCCAAACTTCCTTGACTTCTTGCCAGCCTTCCAGAGCTAGAGTCCTCTAAACCCCACCAGAGGAAGGAGGGTGTCCTCCCTGCCATACTCTGGAATTCCTCAAGAGAGTTTCCCATCCTCAATTTGCTGTGTAGCTTTGATCTCTCTGAGCCATCATGCCAACTACCTGGCAGGGTCCAAGTGATGATCAAATCAGACAGACTAGGTAAGGGTGTTAGCAGGTGTGTGCCCAGTACATGGCAGTCACTTCTCCCAAATCTTGGGATAACAATGAGGTAATGGGATACCCCCACATTAGGAGAACCATTAGCTGATGTAGCATGCCAACAAGTGACCTCAGGCCTAGAGACACAGTCCCTCCGGACCCTGCATTGGTTTTTCAGCATCTGAATCTCCCTGAGTACTGCTTAAGGGGCTGAAACCCTTTCAACATTAGTGCAATGTTCATCTTAGCCACACGAGGGCAGCACATACCCATACAATGCCCAGCTCTGGTCACAGTGATTCCAGGGCAAGGGATTCCTACTGCAGCCCCCAGAAGGAAGGACTTATGGACAGAAAGTCAGGAGGTGAGAAAAAAGCCTTCCATCCTTATGACAGGATTGTTTAGGAACACTGGAGACAGAAAGAACATTCCAAATCTTAATTTTTACAGCAATGGCTACTTTAAAGAAGGGAAACCAAGGCATAGGAAAGAATCAAACTTTTGTCACATCTGAATATATTCAATCTGGCCCAGATGATACCTCAGATCCAGGAGAGGGGGGGTGCAATGACCCTAAACAGCTCATATCTTACCTCCTTCAGGCAGTCTTTCCTAATCACACTAGTTTCTTTCTTCCTCCTAATACCACTTTACACAATTAGGAACTTAATAGAAATTCCCGTATTTTCTACTGTGTAGACACAGAGTAATGAACTTTGTGGCACATGTACCTCCACTGCCCACTCCTGTGCTCCAAACAGACATTAATAATTGATTGCTGAGCTTTTCCCCCACTGGGTCTACGGCTGCCTTAGATGCCTATCCCACACAGTACTCAAGCAGACATCACCAAATGAATGGCATTGGCAGGTGAAATGAAACCTCTTTGCCATTTTCCTTGCTATGAAATTTCAATGAATATTGGCTGCAATATGAGTTGTTTTGTTTCCCCAGATAAAGTATCAGTTCTTTGGTGAGAGGACATGCATGATTCCTGTGTTCCAACAAAATTCCAAGTGTTCTGGATGGTAGATGTCCTTAAGCTCCCTCCTTGGCTGGAAAGGCAGTGTGCCAAGGTAGGCATGGTCTCTGGAGTGAGACGGTCCTGACTTCTAGACACAGTTCTGCCACTTAAAGGCTTGGTGATCTGGGGGCAAAGTGATCTCTATCCTTGAAGCTGTGTCCTCATCTTCAAAATTAGGAAGCACGCTGGCTCCCCTGCAAGAATATCATAAAGAAGCCATGATGCCACGTAGGCAAAACCCCTAGCACAGGGCCTGGCACAGAGCAGGTGCTCAGTAAATGATGACTTGTGTCATTACTCTGATTGCTGAGGTGGAGGAAGGAGAAGGTGAGCCAAGTCTATGAAATTACAAGCAGCCCCGGCTGGGTGGCTCAGGTGGTTGGAGCATCATCCCATACACCAAAATGGTTGTGGGTTCGATTCCTGGTCCAGGTGCATATGGGAGGCACTGATCAATGTTTCTTTCTCCCATCAATGCTTCTCTCTCTCTCTCTCTCTCTCTCTCTCTCTCTCTCTCTCTCTCTTCCTCTCTCTCTAAAAAATCAATACATATATCCTTGGGTGAGGATTTAAAAAATTACAAGTAGACTTGCTCAGTGGAGACAGAGTGAAAAAGGACACTCTCCACTGCCCGAGACACGTAAATGCACAAGTACTTTCACTTTACCTGGCAGCTAATATCGGTATTTGTTACAGCAAAGGTGACACTTTCTGGGACAGAGTTAGGTCAAGAAAGATTTAGGTGAATTTGTGTCTGGAAGGCTAATGGTACCCAGGAGAGAAAGGGGTTGAGGGCCTCACCAGGCCAATGAGCCAGAGCAGGTCAGGTGTGTCTGGGAAGTACCTATCTGCAGGTGATGGGGAAGAAGGTAAGTCTGGCAGGTGGGATGAGGACTGGTGAGACATTTTCGCTTAGTTGCAAGGCAGACAACAAGGAGAAGGTGAGCAGTGGGTCTCCTAGCAGATGAGTAGAAAAACACAGCCACCTGGGAGCAAGCCTCGGGCAGGAATCCAGGCAGGTAGGTGGTAGACAGTTGGCACCCACTGAGTATGGAGATGCAGAGGAAGGTCACAGAAAAACAAGAGAGTAAAATATACAGCAGAAGCTTGGCTCAAAGAACGAGGCTTCATTCAGTTCAGCAGCCAAACTAACATGCAAGGTCAGGGAGCTGGGTCATCTATGCCTGCACCCAGAATCAGCAGTCAGCTGGGGGGGGGGGCTGTGAACTCACCCCCTAGGTGGCCCTTATGGCTCTCAAGGTGCCCCGGCCCACCAGCCTGGGAGCTTCCCCAGCAGCTCCCTCTGGTCCAGTAGAGCTGTACAAACATCGCTTGCCTCTCCTTGTCAGCGCTGTCAGAGCAAATTTGTGGCAGCAGCGTTCATGCATGCCCCAGGAAATCCTGAGGCTGGGCGCTTCAGGGGATGACCAGATTTAGTGATGCTTCATATCTCCACATCAGGGGATGCATTTCCTGGCCAAAGCAGTGGAAGCTGGGACTGGGTGGGTTTCCAGGGGGTGGGAAAGAATTAAGGAGAAATCTACTCAAATGCCACTACCTTGATTGCACTGGGACTTCTAAACAGGACCTGAATAGAGTAAGAGTGGAGATCCCTCAGTTCTCATCCTGGTTCTGTTATGAAATTGCTGAGTGCTGCAGAGGAAGTCACTCCAGCCCGCAGTCTCCTTGTCCGTGGAGGGAAGATAGTTACATCTGCCCAGACTGTGAGCAAGCTCTCCAGAGGGTGAAGAGTGAATGACCAGGGGTGACCGTGTTGAGAAGGATTCTGAAGCTGAGGCCAAGCCGAGCCAGAAAGAGGGCCAGGATCACTTAGCTCTGTCTGCCAAGATGGGAGGGCACCCCCTCCTAGCCTATGTATTTGCCATTTTCATCCTAAATAGTGGTAAGATATTATTTTCATTTCTTCTTTAATCCAAACCCAAAACCACTCTGAGAAGAGGCCAGTATGCAGGAGGCTTTTGGTGCTCATCTCTCACATCCTTTTTTCTTCCTTCCTTCCTTCCTTCCTTCCTTCCTTCCTTCCTTCCTTCCTTCCTTCCTTCCTTCCTTCCTTCCTTTCTTTTTCTTCTCCTTCTCCTTTTTTTCCAGGTCGTATTACCAGGTGAAGCAAGCTCAGAGCAGATTTCAGGATCAATAACATCCAGCCAAGTCTGAAGAGCAGAAGGAGCTGGAGGCATGGTTCCCTTGGAAAAGGTTGGACGCATTGAGGGCACCTCACAGAGGCAGCCAATGGCATAATCACCAGGAGCCACAGAGGTGGAGAGACCTGTCCTCTGAGTGAAGGCCAGGGAACCAGAGATCCAGTCAGGAGGGGCCGAGAGCACGAGGAAACTCAGTCACAGTGAGCAAACCTTTCAGCAAGAGTGCTGCCCTCGAGCGTGGGAAGAGCACCGCCTCTCTGAGACTCAGTGGCTTCACTGTAAAATGGAGACCACGATTCTACCTCGGGTTTCTTGTGAAAACTGAATGACTCCATGACAAGATAACCGGGCCGTGTCCCAGGGTCTCATGGCACTCCCTCTCCTGACAGCCTTTGGGTCCCAAGTTAACCCCTGAATACCCAGCCCTCTGGCTCAAACCAGGAGACCCTGTACCAAAGACACAGAGCAGGCCTGTCAAAGACAGGAAGTATTCTCTAGTCATCAATCACTGATGGTCTCTCTCGTCCCTGTCACCAGGCCCTGGCATGTCCCCAATATTCCAGATTGCAAGTTGTTCTAGGATTTAGACCTATCCCTGCCCAAGAGTTTCTAGCTCCTTCTGGTACCAGCTAGGAATGGTGCCCAAAGGAGATTTGTGGTTCCTTTCTTTGCAACTGTTCTAGAACTTCAGAGTACTGACCAGGTGGTGCTCATGATCATTTATCATCTGTCGGGTCCCAGCCCTTTCTCAGGATCTCAGGGCTCCTGAGAGTCAGGTGGCACTGACATTACTGGGCTCTAAATACCTATCCTGGGGGCGGGGGGGGGGTGCCTTCACAACCTTTCTATAGGGAATGTCTGGCCCGCAGGCCATATAAGGCCCCCGAAATCATTGAGTCTGGCCCTCCAGAGCAATCGCAGGTGGGAGTTGAAATTCAATAAATCTAGGAGCTTTTTTTTTATAGCAACATAAATTTATATTAAGTGAATGATGTTATAAATATCCAAATGGCCCTTGGCAGCAAAAAGGTTCCCCATCCCTGCTGCTGTGGAGGGAGGTGAAGAAGAGTGGGCAGAGCATGAATGTCAGACTCGGGCCCCTGCCTCCCAGTCCAGCTGGGCCACTTCCTGTTTCAGAGACCCCTGGCACCTCTCTGGGCCTCTGTTTCCTCATCTGTAGGTTCCCTCCTGTAAGGTGGTTATAGTATTAAATAAGATAGCGTGTGTATCTGAAAGAGCTCTGTACACTGCAAAGTACTGGATTTACATTAATTTGTGTCCCCCCCAAAATTCACAACTCAAAGCAAGTCCCAGAGGCCTATTCTGGGGCGTGACTAGGGAGTGATGGCCCTGCTTCTGTGTGTCATATCACATAGTCATCCCACTCCCATTCCTGCCTCATTCCAGCTACATCCAGTTCACTTTAGTAATTGAATAGAAACTGACAATTACTCTTAATCACACAATGTACTTTTAGGCCTCAGGGCCTTTGTTCACACTGTTTCTTTCACCTGGAATGCCCTTTTCCTCCCACTTGGCAAACTCCTGTGCATCCCTCAAGACCCAATGTCAATGTCAGTTCTTCTGGGAAGTTCCCTAGCTGATACTCCTTCCCAGGCTGAAGCAGTATCTTACTCACTGGGCTCAAACAGACCTCTACTTTTGCATGCTGTATTAGAATGAGACTGGAGAGGACAAGCTGAATTGGCTTGATGCATGCTCCCCTGGCCCAGCACACAGTAGGTGCTTAGCTAGTGTATGGACTTGCACCCATCACCTTCACCCCACTTACCAAAGACTGGCCATGTGTCTGGCTTTCAGAACTCAACATAGGCTCACTCCTGACTTCTTGCAAGCCCTTGATTCTTCATCAGCTTAGCCCATGTGCCCCAAGACAACATGGAGCAAAGCTGTGCCGAGGCAGCCACAGGGTGCTGGGTGCCTATGTGTCGGGGGTACGGGAATGAAGAGGCACTGGTCACGGAGGAGCCAACCAAGCGCTCCAAAGGCTGCCCATCACCATGGAGACAGGGCCCATGGGCCAGCCAGGCCTGGGCTGGTCAGTGAATGAATAAACGTGGCCCATTTTTCTGCCTTTGTTTGGAGCCTCCCTGGGGCTTCCTGCTGTCAGCCCCAGCTGTGCGGAAGGCGGAATTTGCCTGATATCGCTGAGCTGCCGCCTGGCAGCGCAGAGCCTGGCCCGGGCCGCCCCACGCCAAGATTCATGCCCGACTAACAAGCCCCACTTTGTTCCTGTGGGAAAGTCCAGCCCCTCAGGAAAGAGCCCTCTCTCTGGCCGGCCCCTGGTCAGGACTCAGTGAGGCAAACAAAGCTCCATCCGCTGGCGACGATTCACAGGCCCCAATGTCCACCTCGGTGCCCAGCGAGATGGCGGATCTGCTCGGGGAGGCGGAGCTCTGGTGCATCCCTTTCTCTCTCATCTGGGAAGCCAAGATAGGAACTGTTTGGCCAAAGTTCTCCCCACCTGCCCCAGCCTTTGGTTTCTTAGTGGGGGCTATGTAAGCGGCAGGTGGGTCTAGGTTAGGGGCAGTCTTGGCAGAACTCAGCTGATGCCCACATGAGGCCTGAGGGAGGTCACCGTGGACTACTTGCCCCCAAGAGTTGAGGCCCAGTAGCCTTGCAGATGCTCTGTCCCAAGCCCGGTGCTTGGTGGAATCTTGATCCTACCTCTGTCCACATGGGTGGCCTTGGCCTCATCATGTCACCTCATCATCCTCAAGACAAGGGTGCTGAGGCTGCTGCCTCCTTGGATGTCACTGATATTGACAGTGATAAGGAGTCACTTCATTTAGCACTAATTCTGTGTCAGGCTCTCTGCAAAGGGCTCCCATGGGATATCTCACTGGAAAGGTTCTTTCGATGAGAATCTACCAGCTCAGATGTCTGCAGGGAACAACAAGCAGGTAACACGAAGGAATGATGCAGCCCAGGGCAGGACAGCAGTGGGTGGTGGGCACTGTGGGCACATGGGGATCCTGACCCCACCTACTAGGTCCCCAACCACATGTGAAAGTGTGAGTCCAGATCTTCTGATTGCTGTGTGTTTTTTAAAAAAATATTTTTAATGATTTCAGAGAGGAAGGGAGAGAGAGATAGAAACATCAATGATGAGAGAGAATCATTGATCAGCTGTCTCCTGCACACCCCCTACTGGGGATTGAGCCTGCAACTCAAGCATGAGCCCTGACCGGGAATCAAACTGGCAACCTCTTGGTGCATGGACGACGCTTAAACACTGAGCCACACCAGCCAGGGCTCTTCTGATTATTTTGAAAGGTAGTTGGAAATCTGGATTTTGATTGGAAACTTCTCAATTTATAAAAATGCAAGATGAAATACTATATCATTTACTTCTAAAGTAAAACTGTGGATAAAGTATGGAGATGAGAAACACAAAATTCAGCATAGTATTGACCCTTGGGGGTAGGGGAGACAGGCTGAGCAGTCTTGGGGTTGGTCTATTTCACAAGCTGGGAGGTGGGTACACAGATGTTTATTACATGATTCTCTATGCTTTATAGAAACACTAGAGGCCTGGTGTACGAAATTAATGCACAGGTGGTGGTGGGGTCCCTCAGCCTGGCCTGCACTCTCTTGCAATTCGGGACCCCTCAGGGGATGTCCGACTGCCGGTTTAGGCCTAATCTCACAGGGGACATCCCTCTCACAATCCGGGACCACTGGCTCCTAACCACTCACCTGCCTGCCTACCTGATCACCTCTAACCACTCTGCCTGCCTGCCTCGTTGCTCCTAACCACTCACCTATCTGCCTCATCACCCCTAACTGCCTCTGCCTCAGCCCCCACCACCGTGGCTTCATCCAGAATGACATCAGGAAGGTCCTTTGGCTGTCCGGTCTAATTAGCATTATTATTATAGACTATATGTTTTCCTTGGAATGCAATCCATGGACTCCATAGTAAAGTATTTAAAAACCCCTTGGATACCAGATAAAACCTACTTGCAGGTCACATCTAGTCCCTAGGCCTCCTGTTTGCGACACCTGCCCTATGGCTTAGGTAACATTATCCCCATTTCACCGCTGAGGAAACTGGGACTCCCCGGATTTAAGCTACTTGTCCAAGGTCACACAGCTCTCACTGACAGCCGTGGTTTAGATTCTCCCAGAAAGCCTGAGACAAGGGTCTGAGGGCAGGTGGTTGGGAGGTGATCTCTGGAAACAGCTGGGGGTGCAGGCAGGGTGGGAAGTGAGAGAGGGAAGGGAAGGAAACTGATAGAGGATGTGTCACCAACAGTGGCCCCTGTGGGCAGCTGGAGCTCCGCCCTGCTAGGGACCTCTGGGCGACAGCATAGAACATGCATCTCTAAGCTCTCTTGCTCTATGGATGAGGGAGCTGGGAGTTCATACATCCTTCCCATCAGCATTCCCAGGCTGCTCCAGGAGGTGTTAATTCCCCCTGGCATTTCTGGCCTGCTGTCGGTGAGGGCAGAGTGGTTCTGGGACCAGAGAGAGCCCTCAAGAAAGGAATGCAGGGCTGGCAGGTAGAAGCCAGGCAGGTGTGCACTAAAGGGGTCAAGGAGAGAGGATGGAGCAGGACACAGATGACTGTCCGCTGCTGTGCATGGGAACCCAGGTTGCTGGGCTTCTTACATTATGATGTCAGTTACCTGCTCAGATTTGCTTGTCTGAGTATCTCCCTACTAAAAAGAGTTTCATGAAGAGTAGGAGAAAAGTGCAGGCAGATGTGTTTTCAATACCATCCCACATAATCTTTAAATACACTAAAATCTCAGCCTAGGCCCTAGGAGATAAAGCCCAGACTCTTGGCCTGCCATTCAAAGTCGCTACCACACTCAGCTCCCACCCTTCCCTTCCTGTTCCTGTCCCAGGCCCCAGTCTACAGCACCCTTAACCCGCTCAATTAGTTCTCTGAGGATAAGCTGGCCCTGGGAGATGCAATGCTTGCAGAAAAGTTCATGTGCAGCAATTTCAGACTTGTGGGATTTAAGAAAGTGCCTAAATTGAGGGTTTCTGAAATTACTCCACTTATCTCTTCTTGGCCTTAAGATTGCTTTATATAAATTGAGATGATGGAAATGTTTCTCTCTTCCACTGGGAGTCATAAAGAGAACCAATTCTATTCCATCACCCAAAACACAGGCCTTAATTTTCCATTTCCTTCGCAGCCACAGTAAAGCTGTTAATCTCTAAGCCTGCGCTGATAGTCCCCAATATGGATGTCAAAGGAATCTAAATGCTCTTCTCGCTCCCCTGGGGTTTATCTGAATTTAACCTGTAAAACAGACACGGGCAACTTCAGCCTTGAGACCATTAGGGGTCCTTTAAGATGAAAGACATGTTTGCATGCTGTTATACAACACTTATTGAGTGTCTACTATGTGCCAGGCACTGTGTTGGATCATGTGGATGCAGAGGTGAGTAAACATCAGCTCCGACTTGGGGAACCTCAGGGTGGCTGGGGAGAGAGATGGAGTGGATTTCCTTACCATACCATGCATGCAATGACCAATAGGGGGATGTCCAAGATGCAAGAGTGTGACTCTGACCGTGGTGTCCTGGCTTCGTGAGTTACCTAGGGATGCAGTGGTTACATACTCAATCACCCCACTCAGGGACAAATACAGACTATGGCTCTGGCAGTTTCTACACTAGCCCCTGTCTCACTCCTTCCAGACTCATTTCTAAAGAACACTGATGAGAGGAATCTGAGCACACAGTGCTTCAGAGGTTCATTCTCTGTTTTTCAGGGTTTCTGCATGCATTGGGGAGAACACCCCAGTTGGGAGCGAAGGTGTCATTAATACTTAAAACTCTTCTCTTCAACAGGAAGGTCCTGGCAATAGCAGGGCTCAGTGTAAAGCTCCTTCCAACCAGAGAGGTATGTAATTACCCACATCAGCCCCTAGGGGGTGCACATTTCATCATTCCTTCAGAGGAGGAAGGGACATGATTCAGGAGGTAGAAGAGTGTCTCCTTTAAGTGGGTCTGTAAGTTCATCTTACACACCTTACTTAAAGCTTATTTTATGGGGTGAAGGCGTCCATGGAACACCAGTGCCTAGATGCCCTTTATGAAAAGGTTTATGATCCGGTAAGTCTGAGAACATACACAGTGTTGCAAGGGTCCTGACAGGATAGATGGAGATTGATATTAAGACACTAGTGACCTTGTTAAAGAGTCTAATGTTTACTTAAGGGAAAAGGCAGACCATAGAAATGTTCCTGTTTGGTGTTGAGATCACAGACAAATTTGGTGATGTTCCACTGTAAGCCCCAAGGGTAGGGGCTCAGGCCTCTGGCATAGCTAAGTCCACAAAGAGAAATGAGGTCGGCAATGCTACCATTTATAAAGTAGGAGGTCTCTGCCAACATCAGAACCTTGGTTCTTTGGGTTCACTACATTCCTCTGGTTCATCTAGACTGTGCTGAACATTCTGGCTATAGTTAGTCTCTTCAATACATGCAAGAAACGGCTACAAATCAACCCTCGCCCCTCTGGGTATTGGCTGATGGATGGAGCCTATGGTAAGCCAATTCCTCAAATTTATCATTCCTCTAAAAATGGTTCCCAAATTTGGCTGCCATTGAAATTGCCAGGGGAGCTTCAAGAAATACTCACATCCAAGAGATGCTCAGGTCATTGGTCTAGGCCAGTGGTTGGGAAACTCATTAGTCAACAGAGCCAAATATCAACAGTACAACAATTGAAATTTCTTTCGAGAGCCAAATTTTTTAAACTTAAACTTCTTCTAATGCCACTTCTTCAAAATAGACTCGCCCAGGCCATGGTATTTTGTGGAAGAGCCACACTCAAGGGACCAAAGAGCCGCATGTGGCTCGCGAGCCGCAGTTTGCCGACCACAGGTCTAGGGTATGGCCTGGGCATCAGGATGTCTTTAAAATCTCCCCTAGTTAATTCCAATGTGCAGCCACAGTTATGAACCTTGACCTAGAAGCACCAGGCAGTGGGGCCACTTGATTATTTCCTTTAAAATCAACAATGCACTTTCTATTAAAGGTGCTGAGAGCCCCTTACAGTAAAGATCCCCATTTAACCCAATGTTTCCCAAACTTATTTAACAATGGAACCCTTCCATCTCCCAACAATTATTGACATCAGGGAAAATGGCATTGTGCAGAACACACTTTAGGACACGCTGGGTACAATGATACAGGGGTGCACAGGTAGAGGGAATAAATGGTCTAGAGAAGCAGAAGGTCATTCTGACCTTTGTCCATTATGAAAGGTTGTAGAATTGATCAACATATGTGCTCTCTCTATATACATATTGACCTCTGGCGTGGCCATGTGACTTGTTCTGGCCAATGAAATGTGAGAGGAAGTAACAAGTGTCTCTTGTGGGAAGAAGCTTTAAGAGCCATTGTCTGGCGCCACTGAGTTCTCTGTTTCCCTTTGACTATGAGACAGCAGCATCTCAGAAACAGGCTGCTCTGCCAGCCGGGGTCCTAGAGTGGAAGAAACATGAAACAGGACCATAGCCAATCCCTAGTGGACAAGTAACTTGAGTAAGAAATAAACCTTTGTGGTTGTAAGCCACAGAGATCTTGGGGTTTCTTGTTACCACAGCATAACATATCTTTTGCTGACTGGTGCACTCATGGAAATGATGCTGGTAACACGCTTGTTCTTCCACCAAGTGCTGAAAACTTAGGCTGAGTATTCAGATCTTTTGTATTACTTGAATTTTTGCTCTTGAGCATATATTTCATTAAAAAAAAATAACTGGTCTAAAAAATAAATAAATAACTGGTCTAAAAGTATTTCAAGTTTTACCCTCATATTGACCCTCATGGATGAAATCGTCCTTCTGCCCAGGCCGGCAGGGTCAATTGGGGGCTTTAAGCACATTCTTTGCTCAAGCAAGAAAACAAAATGCCTTTCCCAGAGGAGATGCCTAACCTTTTTAAAATATCTTTTTAGAACTTGAATGTGCAGAAGAGAATGCTTTGGGGGACATGGCTTTAAAAACTAGTGGATGTTATTTTTGGTCTCTGCCCAACACAAATAGGCTCTGGATCACCCACCTGGAGGGAAATGGCTCAGTCAAAATGTCAAGGCAATAACTTCCACAAGCCCTTTCAGTTTCCTGCTCTGGAGACAGGCAGCACAGAGTAATGTATACCCACCCTCTGGAAGGATGTCCAACAACAGCCTTTTACTGGTTCACTTAAGCTAGCTGGAGTGACCCCCTATGAAAACATCTCCCTTAATCACCTCTCATGGTGCCTGTAATTCCATAATTAAAGCTTTATTTCTCTGGCCTCCCAAAATGCTCTATTATGGAGCATAGCAAAGTGGAATCCATGAAGCTACTGACTTATGACTAGGGATGTGTGATTAGCATCAGGTTTGAGGATCTAAAGGATAGTGACAGGGGAATGGAAGTAAGCTAGAGGAGTCTCTGGGAGCTGTTTCTTCTGGAACCAGGCAAGGGTGAGGCTAAGATGGGAATAAGCCTGACACCACTGACCTGGTCAGGACTTAGCAATGAGTGTGGCCGGTATCCAGCTGGTATGTTCTAGAGCACATAAACCTGTTGTTAAAATACTGAAATAGTTCCCTTATGTTGTAACTAGCTGCAAAGCTTTAATTCAAAATGACAGCAGCTAGTTACAACATAAGGGAACAAAAGTAAAGTAAAGAAGTAAACAAAGGTAAAGGAAAAGTAAAGAAGAGGCACAGAAGGAGGTGGAGGAGGGAGAAGGCCAGAGACAAACTTCTCCAGCTTCTCTGGGTGCAGAGGAGCTGCCCTGCCCTCTGCAGGGGAACTTGCAGCATTCAGCTGTTACTGAGAGCTGGGGAAGAGTGAGTCTATTGAATGCTTAAACTCAACAGGTTTCCAGCAACACCGGAGCAACCACAGAACTCAGGGTGAAATATCTAGGTGAGAGGGGAAGTCTTCTAAAAGGCCCTAAAAAAATAAAGAGTATTCAGAATTTTAAAAAAGCACCTACACATCATTAAGATGACAGGTAGTCCACTAGAAGCCTAGGTAAAAGACTACCAAGAGAATGTCCAAATGGCCAATAAGTATATGTTAGGAGACTCAACCTTATTACTGATCAGGGAAAGGTAAATTGATGCCACAGTGAAATCCCTCTACACACCCACCAGAATCACTAAAATGCAAGACAGACAAAACAGGCGTTTTCGAGGATCACCTGAAACATTCAGATGTTGGAAGAGGATCGATGGATCTCACCAATGCAACAATGAAGGAAAGAAGCCAGACACAGATACAAATCTATTCCCATAAAGTTCCAAGGCAGACGGGTAGGACTCAGGACAGTGGTTGTGCAAGCTAAGGGTAGGAAGCGGCTGGGAAGGGCACAGCAGAGGCTGCGAGCTGGCACTAGACGCTTCTCGACCTGAGTGCTGGTTTCATGGATGCCGTCAGCGAGTAAAACCATGAAACTAACACAATTTGTGCATTTTTCTGCAACACTTGAATAAAAATTAAGGGAAAACCATTTAAGAGGATATTTCTGTGTTAATTCCATCCATTTGCACATGTGTCTGAGGGCAGAAAAAGTATAAAAAAACATAATTTCCTGAAAAATATTTACCCAACTACATTCTCACTCTTTCTGGAAGCACTGCAGGAACAATGAAGTCTGTTAACATATGCCTCTCAGAAAAGAATGTGCTTGGTGTGCAGAATCCCCGCGTGGACAGGTGAGAGGGTTCACTCTGTGAATTGTTTTAGGCTCCTATTTAACAATCATTTACCCAGCACCTGGTTGTTCCAGGAATTTTTACCTCCTATCTCATGTCACAGTCCCCACAAGCTGTGCAGGACAGATGATGACCCACACTACAGATAAGGACTCCTGGGCTGGATAGCATTCACGGGGCACACAGCCACGTGCCAGAACTGGGATGTAAGACATCTGGCTCTGAGTCCGTGTTCCTCTGTTAGGGCATTGCTGCCTGTTCACATTGGACCAAAATCCTCAAACTTGAAAGGAAATTCTAAATCAGGCACCATCTTCCATGAATTATAAATTGTTTCCTTTCTGCCCACCTATTTCTGTTTAATTCGCACAAACACACATGCAGCCACTGTCAAAGCAGTCTGCCTGCACTCCTGGGGACAGGTGTCCCAGGGACCCACAGGCTGTTGGGGTGGGTTATGGGAAAAGACAGACTGGGACCATGTCACATAGGCTAAGTTATGGTTGTGGCTTCCTCCTCTAGAACAGCCCAGACTTCCTGCCAGGGGCCTGACAGTCTTCAGAACAACTCTGTGGATGCCAAGTCCTGACTAAGTTAGAGAGCAGGGCTGTCACACCTCAAGAAAGTGGAGGAGGCTTTTCTGAGACCGCGTGATGGGGGCACAGAATGCCTGGAATCAGGTGCCAGCATCGGCCTCCAAGAGGTCTCACTACTCAAGTCCATCCACTCCTCAGTTGAAGCTCTTCCTCTTACCTCCTGCAGACACTCAGAGAAAGACCCAACCACCCTTGATGTGTTACCTTTGTCAAGATCCCATTTTCCTCCAAGCCTCAGTGTTTTCATCTGGAAAATGGAAAATCTGGACTCTATGGATTTTATAGACCCTTTCAGCTTTCATATTTGGGAGTTTCTCAGACTCATTGAAGGCAAAACACCCAGGCGCCATCCCTGGAGATTCAAGATGGGGTCCAGGTTCAGGTTTGGGCTAGGGCCTTGGAGTGTTTCAACATAATCCCTGAGCAAGTCTCTGATGCCTATTAAAGTTGACCCTCTGGGACCACAGGTCCCAACATGACTAAATTACTGTTTTTAAACACCTCGCAGAAATTTCCGTGAGTAGATCAGTGTGGAAAACACTGGGCTCTAGTGAAGACAATTTCTGCTGGTCCACGCTCTCTTAATTAGCACCCTACCTAATTTGTGCCTCAGTTCTCTGTGTACAAAGTGGAAACCATGGCTTCGTGGAGCCTCTGACAGGCAGGCAGAGACACAGTAGGTTCCTGGAGTGGTGTGGCAGGGTGTCCAATCCTGGACCCCATCAGAGAGAATTCTAGGCTGTATCTCCTGGACCAGGCAGGGTGGGAAGCAGAGAGGGAGGCAAGCCCAGCCTCACTTCATAAATCATGAGCCAGGAAATGCAGGGCAGGCACCCTTGCCTCGATATACACTACGCATTAGATGCTTCACTGGTGTCCCACAAGGGAGCTTTGTGAAGTGAGGGGCCAGGAAGAGGGGTGGGCAATTAACATAAATAAAACCTTGGGCCAGCTCTCTCCCAGGTCTTCCTGCTCCACAAGCCTCATGCAGGGACTGGAAAACACGGCTTCTTTTTTTTTTTTTTTGGAGGGTGAGCATTTGGCTCTGGGTTGGAGGGCACACAAAAGGCCCTCAAAAAGGAGACAGAAATCTATTACCCGCCTGGCCAGAAATAGTCCTGCTGGAAGCTGGACTGAGGCCAAGGGACAAGCAGCCATCCCAGGGGGCCTTGGGAAGGCCCCTCCGAGGGGAACAGGGGTGTTGCTTGTCCAGTCCCTTGAGGGCCTGCTAGTTCCAGGGAAGGGCTCCCAGGGGATGTTTTTGCCCCAGGAAATCTAGGTTTATTTTCATGCTACGCACCAGCAAGGGGTCCAATTGAGGAATCACTCAGGTGCATGTCTGGGGAGCAATGAAAGGTCAGCATTTCATGTGACCCTGGTTGAGGGCTCCCGTGTCCCTAAAAGCCTAGCCTTGTCTATTTCATCTGCCCCCAGAACAGTGGCCCTGCCTGATTAACCAAGATGACGCCCATTTAGGAAGCATTTGTGGCAGGCGCTGTGTCAATGCTGTGCATGCGTGGGAGGCAGTTTTGCCTGATGGTTAGAGCTCAGATCTAGCATTGCTTAGCTGTGTGATCTTGGCCATATAATTTTACCTCTCTGGGCAAGGGTTTCCCCAGCTAAAAAATGTGGATAATGTGGCTGCTTTGAGGATTCAATAATAGCACATATCAAGAATAGTGCCTGGCACACAATCAGTGCTAACACAGCAGCTATCAGTATTATCTCTTAGGTTGTGACAACATGGACATAACATTATGTATTGGTTAAGGTCATGCCAGTTGCTATCCTATATAATAAAAGCCTAATATGCAAATTGTTTGACTGAGAGTTGGACCAGGCGTTCAACTGCTCACGCTATAATGTGCGCTGACCACCAGGGGGCGGCGCAGAACATGGTGGGCATGGATGACTGAACGCTGGCAGCAGGCGGCAGTGGAGGCGCTACCAGGCCCCAATGAGAGCGGACCACGACAAGATGGTGGAGCAGGTGAGCCGGCAGCGCCAGGCCAAGGCAGGTACAAGCGGGGACCCAACCGCCCTGCCAATCACCCCGCAGATGGCAACCAGCGGTGTGGCAGGGGGCAAGGCTGCCGCCAGGCTCCCAGGTGCTGAAAGAGCCGGGTAGGGGGCCTCGGCTCCAATCAATCACACACAGACAGGATGGTGTAGCAGGTGAAGGGGCGGTGCCAGGCGATGGTGAGGTGCCAGGCGGAGCTGTGGGGCTGCAAGCCTGGAGGGGCGAGCTGGGGCCCCATCCCCACAGGCCACCCTGAGGGACCCCACCCATGCACAAGTTTGTGCACCAGGCCTGTAGTTACAAATAAACCCCCACAATTTAGTAGTTTAGCAAATACTTTTTGCTCACATGCCCCAAAGCTGGTGTTTCTGGTTGGCACGCAGCTGTCCTCAACATGGTGATTCAGAGACCCAGGCTTAGACTCTGGAGTTCTCCGCATCTAGGAGGAAATTGAAAGAGATGATGAAGATACATCTATCTGCTCCTCAACCGCACTGGCCCAGAAGTGACACACATCCCTTCCACGTATATTCCGCTGGTGAGAACTAGTCACTGAGTGAGCAAAGGGCTGAGAAATGCCATCCCTGGCTGGACAGCCATGATCTAACTTTGTACTCTGGAAGAGGGAGTACAAACCACATCCACCACCTGTCATTTAAGGATAAAGATACTGAATCTCAAAGATGAACTTGCACAAGGCAGAGCAACTTGTGCTGAGATCTGAACATATATCTGTCTGCCTCCTACACTTCGGGTCTTTGTATTGAGCTGTCCTGACTCTGCCTAGGGCACTGATTCTCCTCCTGTCTGAGCTAGGTCCTTCAACTCACGGGAAGGAAAGAATAAAGACCTGACTCTGAAATTGTGACTGCACCAGGCACATGATGCAAGCAGCTTCAAGGGTCCTAGCAGATGGAGATTTCTGCCACTGGGATGGATGGAGCAGAGTAGAGGAAACTCATATGATGGCAAATATTTAAGGTCCCAGACAGCCAGACCCCAGTCCTGAAGGTGGTAGTAGGAGGAGTACAAAGTTAGTAAAGGAAGTGTGGGAAGAGAGGAAGGCTGAGCCTGCTGGGCTGAACCAGTATGTGTCTTCTGGAGAGCTCACCCAATCTGGGGGCAGCAGACGAGGCTGGGAATGGTGTGTGAAATGTCTTGGTTTGGTTTTCCCAGAAGCAGACTGGAGGCAAGTGTTTAAGCAAAAATCATTTATTTGGCATGTGATCCTAGGAAATACCAGTAGGGGAGGGGGTGGCTGTTATAAATCACACTATTTCTGTAGGCAACTATAGCCTGGCTTGCAGGAGACCTCCAGGGCACAGCGCAGAACATGCTTCAGAGCTATCCCAACAGGGGTTTTACCCACCAGGTCTCCAGAGGAGGTGCTGTCAGCACACAGATGGGGTCCAGGTGGTGAATCCACAGCACCTGTTCCTTGGATATTATCCTGGGGCTCAGAACTGTGGGGCACAACTGGATGTTGGTGCCAGGGCCACTGGTGCATTTGTTGCGTTGGTCAGGATTGGCTTGGAAATTGGAGTGAGTCTATGGGTGTATGTGTGGGCAGCAAAAGGCCAGGTATGACTCCACCATGTGGGAATGGAGAGACGTAACTATATTCTCTGAGATGGGGGACTAAGGCACAGAAGGTGCCTGAGATGCACCAGCCACTGCCCCAAGGCTCACCTTCTGCAGGACGTGTCCATTCCCACTCTCCTTCCCCTCCTCTGCCCTTTCCAAGTCCACGTCCAGGCTGCCTCCTTCACATTCATCAACAGGGGAGGGGCGAAGCGGAGGAGGAAGCTGAGAGCGCACAGAAACTCACCTGCAGCACAGCAGGGCAGCCTAGCCGGTATCCATGTGAGCCGGCAACCGGGTGGCCAGGACAGCTGCCTCTGAAGGGGGCAGTGCCCCCACAGAACCAGTTCAGCCCAGGGATAAAGCTCTTGTAATCACACCTCTTAAAGTCTTTCCCCCTGCTTCAAAAGGTTCCATGGAAGACATCAGCCAGAATGAATGCTCAAATAAATGCACTGAAAGGTAATTAAGTGTAATTTCCCTGCTGGAAATGCAAAGGCAGCTGGGAGCCAGCATCTACCAGCCTACTCCTGAGGTCTCAGATTTGTGGCCAGAGTTTTTGCAGAGTTTCAGGGAGTAGGAATGGATGCTAGGCACAAGCTCTTGACTTTGTCCTATTGAAACTGCACAAGGACACCCAGAAGCTACCTCCATGCTCTGTAGACAAGAAGTGCAGACTGACACCCAGCACTGTGAGTACTGAAGATCCTTAGACAGTGCATAGGGGGCTAAGAGGGAAGAAATGCTCTGACTGTGTGTGGGGGATCAACTTAGAGAGAGCCTACATGGCAAACACTGAAAAGGGACTGAGCTTTCAACCAGACATGACTGGGATGGAATCTCTGGTTCATTACCTACAGCTTACTTAACTTTGACCAGGTGATTTCACATCTTGAGCCTCAGTTTCCTTATCTGTAAAATGGGAACTATGATAGTAGTACCTACCTTCTATGGCAGTCAGGAGGATTAAATGGGAGAAGCAATAGAAAATTCCTGACACATAGTAAGCACTCAATTATCATTCTTTAAGGAAGACTGACTGTTGTGATATAAGATTAATTTATGGTACCTACTATGTGCTGATAATGCCAAATGATCTATACATTTGCTTGTTTATTCCTCTCAAGCAGGAAGCTAGGGACAGGTAGAAGTGAAGACTGGATGAACTATATCACCCAGAAGGGAGAGTCCTGGGAGTGATCATCAGGGGACAGTGGGCATACCACACATGGGGTTGGTTGCAGCATCTATGGCAGTGGGGGGCAGCTTTGTATGGGTGGGGAGCAGAAGAACTCAGGTTGCAGTAATACTTGAAATCTAGCAGGTAATGAATGTGGCTTAATTGGGATGCCAAATCGGTGGGCTGCACCCCACAGTCTGCAGCCTGTGGCTCTGGCAGACATAACTAATCCATAACAAAAAGGTCCCCTGGAAGTCTCCAAATCCTTCTCAATGAGAGTTGCCAAATTAAGTTAAATCAACTTGCTGCCTTTGTACTCATAGATGAACCCTGGAGAAGAGGAGGGTGTGAGAAGTGGGAGTCTGTCACCTGATACTGGGGGTCTTGCTCCCTCACCCCTCTTTTCCACACTGGTCTTTTGTATTTTTTTTTTTTTTTTGCTTCCACTCATCAGAGCTTACTCCACTTAGAGTAACTCAAATTCCTCTATGCTCTTTGTTTTGTGTGCATTTTGACTGATGATGTGTGTATTGATGCCTTCTTACAAGCAAGTCAGCAAGTCAGAATGAGGGCGTACATGGATTTTCGGAAAGGAGAAGAGAATTGCGCAGCCGATCAAAATGCCAAAGCCATTACTGAGATTGTTTGACATGGCAGGTCTTTTCGCTTTATGTCTAAAAGGTTCTGTTTCCCAGGGGTGTTTCTTCCTCTTACACTTGATCATTACCTGCCCAGAATGACTTCTGCTTCTTATCACCACCTGGAATCAGATCCAAGAACTGGTGACCTAGGAACTTGCAAGCACCAGTCAGAATGGGTGTGGAAAGGAGTGCTCAGTTTGCAACCAGGACAGATGGGGAGGTCAGAGCCCAAGGTCAAGGGTCCAGGAATATTTAGCTGAGGATGCAGGGCCACAGCCACAGTTAATCAGTTGTTAGGGAAAAACTGGACTGGGTGTTGTGAACCAAGAAAACTGCAAGTGTTGGGATGATGTCTGCAAGTAAAACCCCCAGGGCCAAAATCTTTACTGTGGGCCTCTCTGTGAAGCCCAGTGCCACCTGGCAAGCATGTGGGTGTTTGTGAGAGCAGAGTCCAATAGTTCCATGTTATGGTGAGTAGGTGTATCACCCGGGACTGACTGCTCATCACTTTTCCATTTGTGTATAACTTGTTTTGTGGGCCTGAATGTGAGATTGGGGGAGGAGGATACAGGGCCCCTGTCTTCTTTTTAATCCCCTAGGGCCGTGGTCGGCAAACTGCGGTTCGCGAGCCACATGCGGCTCTTTGGCCCCTGGAGTGCGGTTCTTCCACAAAATACCACGGCCTGGGCGAGTCTATTTTGAAGAAGTGGCGTTAGAAGTTTAAATTTAAAAAATTTGGCTCTCAAAATAAATTTCAATCGTTGTACTGTTGATATTTGGCTCTGTTGACTAATGAGTTTGCCGACCACTGCTCTAGGAACTTAAGTACAGAGGATAATGGAAATAACCATGATTCTAGACTTGGCCGGGCCTGGGTTTGATACCAGCTCTAGGACTATGACTGTGACTTGGGGCAAGTTACCTGCCCTGCCTGCAGCCCAGGGGTTCATAAGGTACATGGCAAATGGCTGTTCTTGGAATTGAGTGAGATTATACCTAAGGCACAGGGCACCTGCACCACACATCATAACTGTCCACGGTCCAGTCTTCCTCCTAATCAGCCACTTTTCTTGTCTAAATTATTTATTTATTTGAATATGTCAGGGTATGAAGGCATAGGGCATGTCCTCATCCTTCAAACAACTTCTATACTTAGGGGGTGAAAAGCAGATGCAGGGAGTGAATGGTTGTAGTAGGTGTAGCAGCATGATTCTGAGATACCATAACTCACTAATTTTATTATCATCTTGCCTTCTTTTTTAAAAAAATATATTTATCATTGAAAGTATTACATATGTCCCCCTTTATCCTCCCATTGACCTCTTCTGGCCTGCCTCCACTACCCTTCCCCAGGCCTTCACCATCCTATCACCTTGCCTTCTATGCTAGTCTGCTCGGTTGCCATAATAAAGTGCCACAGGTTGGGTGGCTTAAACAACAAAAATTTATGCCTTACACTTCTAGAGACTGAAGTTTAAGATCAAGGCCTCAGCAGGGTTGGTTTCCTCTGAGGCCTCTCCTTGGCTGCCCTTTTCACATGGGTGTCCCTCTATGTGGGTGCTGCTGGTATGTCTTTCTCTTCTTATAAGGACACCAGTCCTATTGAATGAGGGCCCCTCCCTAACGGCCTAATTTTAACCAAATCACTTCTTTAAAAACCTTAACTCAGTGGTTGAGCGTTGACCTATGAACCAGGAGGTCATGGTTCGATTCCCATCACAACACAGGCTCAATCCCCAGTAGGGGCATGCAGGAGGCAGCCGATCAATGATTCTCTCTCATCATTGATGTTTCTATCTCTCCCTGTCCCTTCCTTTCTGAAATCAACACACACACACACACACACACACACACACACACACACACACACACAACCCTACAAAGTCTTATCTATAATAATAAAGGTGTAATATGAAAATCGACCTAACAGCCGAATAGCAAAATGGCCTGAACAGCAGAATGACCGTCCGGACGACCACGCTATGACACGCATTGGTGCCAGGCCAGCCAAGGCGGGTGTGATGCAATTGGTCGGAGGGGGCGGGTAGGGGCCCCATGATCACCCCGCAGAAGGAGGCCCTGGCCACCAGCTGGCGGGATGATCAATCGGGAAGGAAGGAAGGGGGATGCCAGTGGACCCGGGCAACACCAGGCAAAGGCGGGTGTGGGCAGAGGGCAGGGCTGGCTGCCCGCAGCTGGGGGAAGCCCGTGTCCCAGGTTCCGGCAGCCGGAAGGAAGCCAGTGCTGGCAGCCAGGGGAAGGAAGGTCTACCCTTGCACAAATTTCAAGCATAGGGCCTCTAGTCTCCAAATAAGGTTGCATCCTGAGGTACTGGGTGACTGGGACTTCAGCATATGAATTTTGGGGGAAACAAGTCAGCCTATACCACCTTTCAATCCCACTCATTGTTCTGTGATGTGGGGTTTCATGTGCAGCTCCCTGAGACTCCAGCTGACTGAGAGCTCCCAGCACAGGTACACCTTTGCTGGGTCACAGCATCTGCCAGGCAGGCCGGGCAGCAAGGTTTCCCTCATACTAAACTCAGAACAGGCTCAGCTTTCCCTCCCCTGGGTACTACCCAGGCCACTCAAACCCTTTAATCCCCCCCCAAAGAACAGCAGGTACTTTTGGACCAAAATGAGAGGCAAGAGCAGGGGGAAAAAATAACATAGATCAGTGATGGCGAACCTATGACACGCGGGTCAGCACTGACACGCGTAGCCATTTCTGATGACACGCGGCCGCATGCCGAGGATGAAACATTTGCTGCTCCTGAGGATGAAACATTTGTGACTAGAGTCTTAGAGTTAGTTTTTTCCTCAAAGTGACACACTACCCGAGTTATGCTCAGTTTTTTGGCGAAGTTTGACACACCAAGCTCAAAAGGTTGCCCATCACTGACATAGATGAACCCTTCTATGGCTCATGACCCTGGACACCCTAGTCAGGGATCCTGATCCTGGGTCTGAGGATGCCTGGGGGTGGGAGGAGGCAGATACCAGCCTCTTTTGCTCACTCGCCATATCTGGGGAGTATTGTCATAGATCCCAGAGCACTCCTGTATTTATTATTCCCACCAGCTGAGGTAGGAGCTTTTGGGGGACTAGAGATGAGAGATGCAAAGCCTGAACAGGGGACCCAGCTCCACCTCTTCGATGAACCTACTCCCTCTCTGCATGGTGGTCCTGTGCCTTCAGAGTGAGGCATATAGGTTGTTGTGAAGTCTGAAAAGGATTGCAGCATGTGGGTAGAAAGATCATGCCTCATGCCCAGGGAGGTGCTCTATACAAGAGTGACTCTTCCCAAAGCACGAAGGAGGCTGCATTACTCCCCCCATGCAGCTTCAATGACTAAGCACAAAGACCTACCTCAGATGGCACACGAGACCCTGCCTCCTTGGGCTAAACCTTCCTTTCTAGACACATGACTTGCCATTTCTCAGCGGGCAAACTGCCCCTTTGCTTCTGCTCCAGCAGTTACCTCCACCTGGATGGCCTCTGCCCTTCTTCCACCTGGCCTTTCCAGCCAGCCCCTACCCTGTTCTTCTCTGCTCTTTAGGACAGGGATAATGGCTTCGAGAGCAGACCTCAGCTCCAACCCCAGTGCCATCGCAGACCAGAGGGGTGACCTCAGCCACATTACCAAAACATACCAGTGATTTCTAAAAATCCCACTTTCAGACTATGTCTGGGGTTAATTAAGACTCACATTGTCCTATCTCTTCCTTACCCATCTCCACATTCAGGGGAACAGGAGCCTGGGAAGCTTGGCAAACCTGAATAATCAAGGGCAGCTTCAATGGCATTTCCTAGACATGCACATGGTGTAAGACCCAAACTGCCACCTTGGGGCTGAGATGTTGGGACCCATCACTGACAGAGGGGAGCTTCAGGCCCTTGCATTAGTGCTGAGCTGCTCTTTACAAATCATAGCTCCACGGGATCTCTCAGGGGCCCTCTGGGGTGCTCATTCAGCATGTTCTCTCCTGTCCGTCTTAAACACTTCCTTGACTTCATGCCCACCCAGACTCCCAGGAATGCCCAGATCCATATTTATCACCTTGACCTCTCCCACAAACCTATATATCTAATAGCTGGACAGACACAATCACTTGGATGTCCCACTGGCAATATACATGTAATGAGTTTAATGCCAAAGCCCTCATCGTCTCTCCTTGCCTATTAACTCTTTCTCCCGGGTTCCCCAGGTCAGGGATAGAACACCCACCCAGTTACCCCAGCCAGGACATAAGCACTACCCTTGACTATTTCTTCTTACTCACCAGATCCTGCCAAAACCTCATGGTTTTCCAAATGATTCTTTCATCCCCTGCCCCTCTCCCTCTGCCCATCCCTCCCTGTCCCCTCCTTGATGTGGGACACCTGCATCTGTTACCTGGACAACAGTAACAGCCCCTTCCCCCAGGACCCTTCCCCTCCATTTAAATCTTTCTCCTCAATCCAGTGATGTTCCCAAATCACAAATATCTGATCCAGTCTTCTCCTGCTTACACAAGTTCAGTACTAGATGATGAGCTGCACGAGAGTTGGGACCTCATTTGCCATTTTTATGAGTCACTGTCCTGGGAGGAGACAGATGGCACACACCCCAAGCAGGGTAATTGAAGAAAACTTAATAAAGAGACTGAAAACAGTGCGGGCAGAGTTTAAGGAGAGCAACAAAGATGGTGCAGTGCCTGGGGGTGGGAGGAGGCAGATACCAGCCATTCTTGCCCACTCGCTGGTCATCACCAGCACAGGCCTGAGACTAAGGAGAGGGAGAAGTTTCCTTGACCACGAGAGAGCTATCTGGAGAGGGTGGACTGACCGCAGCTGTGGCCTGGGAGATTCAGGCACTGTAACTCCACAGGGAGGTAACAGGGATGTAAATACCTACCCCCGCCCCTGCCCTCTGTTCTCTTGATAGTGCCTCTAATTTGTCACCTCTAACCAGAACCCAGAGGACATGGGCCAGCCTCTCAGGGCATACAGAGGCTCAGAGAAAGGTGCTGGTGGACTGGAGGAGCCAAAGAAGATCCCAGGAAACCACTGTATTCCTGCCTCCAGGGACCAACTACTCAGATAGTTGAATAAACCAATGAGTTTCCCAATGAATGTGAAGAGGATAGAGGCCAGGCTTCTTGCTGGCATTTGGAGACCTTCCCATGTCTGACTCAAACTCCCTTTCTATATATCCTACGCTCAACTTCCGGCTAGGTTACTGCTCCTTATCCAAAGCAGATTTCAAATGCTATCTCTTCTGTGATGCCTTCCCTCACTTCCCTGGAAAGTTATCCACTTTCCCACCAACCTAACTTGCTTTGATTATATTATGCATTGTTTTCTATTAAAATCTCTTCACAAGTCTCTCTCTCCACCAGCATGAGCACTATCATATTTATCTCTATACAGCAGCATCTGGTACATACTAGGTGTTCAGTAAATTGTTAACTAATCAGTTAATTTAAAATGATAGGGTAAAATTGTGAGATATGATCATTCCTAATGCCCACACTGGAGGCAGTTAATTTTTCTATCAATAGCCAAAGATGGTTAGGGCTTTATTTATTTACTGATATTTAAAAATCAAACAAATCTTACGGACTTGAGATCAAACATAGATTTACTTTGTTTATGTGTAATAAAAACACCAAGGTAAAAGACCCGAAGGTGCTTCAATTCAGACAAGCAAAGCCAAACACAGTAAAGCTGGCACCCAGGGAAACGTTCCCCTCAAGAGTGAAGCACGCCAGCTTGCAATTCCCGCTTAGCTTCTCAAGCATCATAAACTAATGGAACTGAAGGCTACTGTTTGGAAGCGAAGTTTACAGTCCACTTACCGATGGAGAGGCATTTTATGGACACGGGCTATGAAACTTGTTTTCATTTTGATGTTTTTAAAATCTAATTTCCATGCAAATAGGAAAGAATTTGTTTAAGAGTGTTGACTTCAGGATTTGTTTGAGCATTAAGCGGCATGACTAATATTTGAGGGGTGGGAAAGTGTCCAAAGACACTTAAGAAAATTCCAGTATTACAAAGGAAACCAAATATGTTGTAATTAGAGCATTCACTGTCCCAAGCAAATAAATGAGCTGGCTCAGAAGAGGAGCCGTTTTGCACTGCACATTGGCTTCTGAGCAATTCTGTTCTCAAGAATCCGTCATTGTTCAAATGTTGGTTAAAAACCCAGTTAGTCAAATGTTTTTTAAAATGGTCTTTAAATATTCAGAGGAAGAAAAATACAAAATGTTAGGCCTGGGGGGCAAGAGTTGCTAATAGAGTTTTAATAAGTAATTTGTTTTTGCATTTCATGATAGTGAACCTGAACTTGAAAAGTGGGAGGAAAGAAGGTGGTAAGGAATAGATGCCTTCTCCAGATTAAAAAGGAAAGGAGTCCTGAAGAATGTGATATGAGGAAATTGGGTATGTAATTCCAGGTTTTAAGAGACCTTTCTTGAATTAACATAAAGGAGAATTTGGCTTTGTCCTCGGGTGGAAAGAAAAGTTCTTCTATTTGAATGGGGTGGGGCGGGGGGAATGAAGTAGGAGAGATTACTAGCATAGGAAGTCCTCAAGTTGAAATTGTTTGAAAAGGGTAATTACCTAGTTCTATCTGATAAGAGCAAATGAATAATTAAAGACTTTTAAAATAATCCATTTGAAGTCATCATACAGAAAAGCAAGAAGTTGAGCTGGGGACCAAGGAGGCCCAGAAAGCTTCTGTTTCTTCATCATGTTGGAAACCAACTGAACTTTAACACAAGAAAAGTTGCAACATGGAATTTTCCCTATCTTATTCTAAATCCAATACAAAAACATTTTTAGTAGTAGTTGAATAATATTTGATATTGTTTGGCTATAGATCTACTCCGTGTGTGTGTGTGTGTGTGTGTGTGTGTGTGTGTGTGTGTGATCTTAGTTACACACACAGAGTCTATTGCCCCAAATCTGCAGTAATCACTACCTCCCCTAATGGGCATTTCCATAATTGTAGGCCTGTGCCACTGCTCCCTTGGCAAGGGCAGTGAGTTTGGTTTTCCAGTGATTTCTGGTCTGTTGTTTGTCTCAGGGACATAATACCAAATGTTCCAAAGGTTCAAATGAATAGGCTTTTAAAATGTCCTTATCACATGCCGGGACTTCCACTTTGAAGTGGAACCTTTGGATCTAGAAGGACATTGGCCTTTCTCCTCCCTAATTCTGGGTAACAACTCTCCCAATTTCTTTTTTCTTTCCCGAGTTCTAGGTGCACAACACCAGAAGTACATGCCCCTTCTGTGTCCCAAGGAAAGAACCACACCCACTAGCATTAAGTCCCTTACAGGGCCAGAAAGCTGTTGGTCCTTCCTTCCCAGATAAGGCTGGCTCCACCTGAAAGATCTGTGGCTTGACATCTATTAATCTGAATTTATTTTCATTCTCTTTTCTGCTCCAACAACACCTAGTTCGCATTTCTATCACTGTTTTAGTCTAATATCCTGGCAACCACCTCCAAGAAAAGAGGCCTGGAGGGAGGAGTGGGAGAAACCTGTGTTACAGGTGGAGACGAAAGAAGGGTGGACACAAGTGAGGAAAATGTAGAGAGAAGGGAAAAATGAAGGAAAGGAGAGAAAAATCAGGAATAATGAGACAGGAGAGAAAACGTGCAGTTATGAAGAAAAGAGGAAAGAGATGGGTGAAAGGGCAGGGAGGGAAGCCTTGTGTCCACCAGGCTGGAAGTCATCAGTGCCCTGATACCTCAGTTGTGACCCACGATGAGCAACTGGGTAAATTAATGTCCCAATAACTGCCCCACTCCAGCCAGAGATGGTGGCTTGCTTGGTGACTGTGGGAACCCAGGACAGCCTCTGGTCCCTAAGATGGGAGGCACAGGCAAGCTGCTATTCAGGGTCCAGAGTGCCCTCAATTAGGAGGTGACTTTAGCTCAGGGCCTTGTGGCCCTGCCTGGCCCTCACTTTGTTTCTGACCCTGACCTTGCTGCTACATCTAGCCCCAAACCAAGATTCTGAAGGATTTCTCATATTTCTGATTCATGTACTATTTTTCCTGGTCTCAGCTTCCAGCAAGCTCTTGGTCTGAGTATCTTGGGTGATTACAGAAAGTGATTTCCAGTGACGTGTCTTCACCACCTAAAAGCAGCTCAACTCCTGACTACTCTGAACCTGGTAATGCAACTATGTACATCAGTTTTCCTTGGACCCAGGGAAATGCCTAGCAACCTATGGTTTCCACCTCATCTTTGCACAGCAGATAGGCTTAGCAAAAGAGTACCTCAGGCATTCCAAAATATGTCCCCACCTTGCTAAAACCAACTATCTTTAAACATGCACTTAACAACATGGAAAGTGTTGCCACATACCACCATATTTTTTTCTCCAAAGTGTGGGATGCCTTCCCGGCTTTGCCCATTGGCCACAGGCAGTGTGTGTTGATATGCTAAGTCAGATACTCTCTGCCTTATGTGAGCTAACAGCTAATGTACATGCTGCTGTGCTGAAAAGGGAACCCTATGCTATCATTACTTGAAAAACACAATTTGCCAACATCAACACAAGAATAAATAGTCCCATGTTCTTTTTTTTAAGAGACAACTTCTACACATTAAAAATACCAATTTTACATCATCATATCCCCAAAATAAAAAGGGAATGTTGCCTAACATATTATTTTGAAACCAACATAACCCTGGTACCAAAATCAAACAAGGATGTCATCAGAAAAAATACTGTAGGCCAATATTGTTCATGAATAGAGATATGAAAATTCCTATACAAAATATTAGCAAATTGAATACAGTGATATATTTTTTAAAAGGATAATATATCATGACTGAGTGAGGTTTATTTGAAAAATGCCAGAATGGTTTAATACTCAAGTATCAGTCAATACACTTCACCACAATAACATAAAAATCATATCTCAAAGATTTATAAAAAACATTTTATAAAACCAACACTTATTAATGATAAAAATATCTTAACATTATACATAGAAAGGAAGTTCTTTAACTAGGTAATGAAAATGTAAAAGTGATGCACAGCTAACATCCTAGTTATTGCATTCTTTACTCCTGTACTTGGAAACAAGAATACCCATTATCTAGCTCACAACTTTAGAGGCAAAGCAAACAATTAAAATTAATAAGTGAAGCTGTCAAAGTCACTAGATACAGTACCAACATAAAAAGTAATAAATTTAAAAGGATTTAAATAATATAAATTATGTTCCTGAACTACAATGGAAGTCAGAAATCAGTAACAGAAATATTTAAAAACTCATTCAATATAGGAAACTAAGCAACACACTCTTAATTAGCTTATGGATGAAAGAAGAAATTACAAGGGAGATTACAAAATATTTTGAACTGAATGAAAATAAAAACACAATATATCAAAATTTGTGGGATGCAGGTAAAACTATGCTTAGAGGGAAATTTATAGTAATACATGCTTATATTAGAAGAGTTTCAAATTAATAATATAGGTTTCTAACTTATATTCTATTCAAATTTATTCTAAGAAACTAAAACAAGAACAGGAACTTATACCTAAAATAAGCAGGGAAAATATAGAAAAAAGCCCACGAATGAAATAGAAACAGAAAAATAATAAAATCAAAGACTGGTTATAGGAGAAAATATTAATAAACCACTAGCGAAACTAATCAGGGGAAAAATAGAAATGACACAAATTTTCAATATCAGGAATGAGAGAGGTAACACGACTACAGATACTACACACAGTAGAGGTTAACAGAGAATATTATGTATAAATCTATATGAATAAATTCAACAATTTGAATTAAATAAACAAATTCCTTAAAAGACACAAATTACCAAAGCTCACTTAAGGATAAATATATATCCTAGATAGCCTTTTATCTAGTAAGGAAATTGCCAGAGCAATGTGATAACTATATAGGGAAAAAAGAACCCTGCCTCTGAGCTCATATCATACACAAAAATAAATTCCAGATGGAGCATAGATCTAAATATGAAAGGCAAAACAATGTATCATTTAGGAGAAAGCAGAAGAGAATATTTATATGCCCTTAAGTATGTAAATAACTCTTAAGCTGAAAACAAAAGCACACAACATTAAAGTTGAGATACTAAAAAGGGAAGTCAAATACTGGGAAAAGATATTTGCAATACATATACATGACAAGACTGATATCCATAACTCAAATAGAAACGCCTACAAGTAAATAAAATAGACAGAAAACCGAGGGGGGAAATGGGCAAACAACCTGAACAAGCATTTCACAAAGGAGAATATCAAAATGGTCAACAGACATGTGAAAAGTGCTAAACATCATTACTTAACGAAGAAATGTAAAAATGTACATTAAAAACCCAATATAATACCATTACACACCCAATAGAATGGCTGTAATTTAAAAGGTAAAAAATACTAAGTGTTGACATGAATGTGGAATAAAAGGACTCTCACACATTGCTGGTAAAAGTGTTAATTGCATAACCATTTTGAAAACTCTTTGGCAGGGTCTGCTAAACCCAAACACAGGGTTTCTGCTTCTTAGGAATATACCCAATAGGGATATGTGCATACATTCATCAAAAGACATAATACGTTCACAGCAGACTATTCCTAATAGCCTAAAGTAGAAATGGCTCAAATGTGTATCAACTGCAGACCAAATAAACTGTAGTATATTCACTCCATAAGAACAAACAATAACCACATGAATGAAGCTCACCCGGTAATGCTGAGTAAAAGATCCAGCCAGACATACAAGAGTATATATAAGGAGGCTTCCATTTCTGTAAAGTTCACAAGCAGAGAAGAGTGATCTATAATGTTGGAAGTCAGGGTAGTAGTCCTCTTAGGAGTGGTAGTGACTGAGAGGGGGCCCTGTTACTTGATCTGGGTTATGAAGGGTTCACCCTGTGAAAATTTACCCAGCTGTATAATCAAGACTTGTACACTTTTGTAGGTCACACTTCAGAGAAAAGGTCGACTTACTGTGTGGAATGGAAACCAACAGAGTGCTGGAAAGGGAATTTGGTCAGCCTGAGAAATCCTCAGAGGTAGAGGAATTTAGCTGAGAGCTAGAGGGTGAGGAGGAGGCTGCTATGAGAGGAGCAGTGGGGAAGAGCTTTCCAGGCAAGAGGAACAGCATGGATAGACAGCATGGATAGACAGCATGATAAATCAGGACTTTGTTCCCCTGGAAACCATTGGCTGTAGGGTGATAATCTTAGCTGAGCAGACCTGCCTTGGTGAGCCATTTAACTGTCTTTAAAATTAACTCTATTATATCCTGGGAGACTGATTTTGGTCCTCACTTCATTCTTCTGCTAGGAAAAAATATGAAAGCTTTTTTGAAAGCGCCAAAAAAGAAACTCTAGCTTTCAACTGTCTGTTACTCTTAGCTGTTCATTATTTTTCTATGGATCAAGAATCGGCAAACTATAGGCCACGGGTCAAATCTGGCTCATGGGCTGTTTTTCTAAAGCTTTATCTGTTTACATATTGTCTACAGCTGCTTTGCAACAGCAGAGCTGAATTGTTGTAGAGGACTGTGTGGGCTGCAAAGTCTAAAGTATTTTCTATCTGGCCCTTTGAGGAAAAAGTTTGCAGACCCTTGGTACAGAGCATCAGTGATGCTTACCACAGCCATCAATCTCATTTATCACACTGAGTTCTCCCTTCATGTCAAATATCAGAGGCACCATGCCTGCTAGTGCATTTCCTTCCACAGGTCCACCCTCCCAATTCCCCACTCATGGCAGTTTTAATTATTGCACTGTCTCTGCTCAGTCAGCCGCTGGTGATTGGGCCCTCTTGCCATCCAGGCTGTGAATAATTGAGCTCCAAAAGCACATCTTCCCACCTGCTTACTCAGACCAGTCCTGGAACCCAGTACTGGAGGTTGGGTGCTACAAAAGTAGATGGACATATGGAGTTTTGGGTGCAAGATATTTGTTAGGGATCAATACGTGTGAAGGAAGAAGGAGAAAGCAAGGTTGGGCAGAGGGAGAAGTGGAAGTCTGATGAAAACCTGATTGAAGCCTTGGTCAACTGGGGGTAGTTCTGGTCCCAGCCTGACCATCAGTGCATCCTGAACTGGCCAAAATTACTGGACCTTTTTACCCCCACCTCGTTTACATGCTACATGCAGACTGCCCTGGGAAAGACATGACCTTAGCAAAGGGATTCTCTCCAGCTGAAGCAAACACTGAGGAGTTGACAGCTGGAGGTGGCTTGCTGATCACACTCCATGCTCCAAGATGGCCATTGAGTCGTCTCTTGAAGGGGAAAGCAAGGCTCTCCAAGATGGACTGAACTGAATTGCCCAGGGTCAGGAAGCTAGGAAGTGGCAGGTCTGGTATTCTTTAAATATCATGTTTTCTCCCCTATAGGCCATCTCTTGTAAAGTGATTGATTACCCAGTGCTAAAACATCTATAATAATAAAAGCGTAATATGCTAATTAGACCGGACGACCTTCCGGACGGACGAAGCCACGGTGGGAGGGGGTGCCGAGGCAGAGGCAGCCGCCGTGGCTGCAGGGACCGAGCCCCTTGCAAGAATTTCGTGCATCGGGCCTCTAGTCTATACATATAAAAGCCTAAGCAACCGAACGACCAAATGACCAAACGACCAGTCGACTGGTCACTATGATGTGCACTGACCACCAGGGGGCAGACGCTCAATGCAGGAGCTGCCCCTGGTGGTCAGTGCACTCCCACAGTGGGAGCACCGCTCAACTGACAGGAGCCAGATGTGGGGCTCACGGCTGGCAAGGGCTGCTGTGACAGCGCGAGCCTCTCTCTTGATCAGGACTGACGGGGTCAATATAAAGGAAAAGCAAATTAGAGTGAGAGCCTCCAAAACCAAACAAACACCATTCTTTGAGTTGCCACAAGGCTGGCGCCTTCTCAGGTTTGGGGCAAGAATGTTACCTCTTTAGAGATTCTGTTCTTAACAACTCTACCAAAAAGAGACCTCTCCCCTGACCCTGTTGCCCTTTTTATCTTTTCTCCATAATACTTATAATTCTTTTATATTACTTATTTCTCCTTCCTCACTAGAATATAAAGAAGCTTCCTGAAAAGAGGGGCCTCGTCTGATTCCTTGACCACCGTATCCCTAGTATCTAGAACAGGACTTGGCATAAAAACGTGGTCAATAAATGTATTTTTTTAAAATATGTTTTTATTGATTTTAGACAAAGAGAGAAGAGGGAGAAAAACAACCATGTAAGACAGAAACATCAACTGGCTGTCTCCTGCATGCCCCCTACTGGGGATCAAGCCCACAACCCTGGCATGTGCCCTCACCGGGAATCGAACCAGCGACCTTTTGATGCACAGAATGATGTCCAACCAGGCCAAGGCGATAAATATTTTTGAATTAAAAAAAAATAAGCAGGGGAGAAGTTTCCCAAAGGATGCAAAAGATGACAAAAGGGAAAGCATGCTGGACAGACATTCAACAACACCCACAATAGCCACCATGGAATTCTTAGCATTTTGTTTTTAGAAAAATTGATAAAGCAAGTACTTATTCAATCAGAAAAAGTCAGTGGGAGGTCTGTGATCTTTGGCTTTTCATCTATCTCTCTGCCTAGCCTGGACCTTCTTGATGGCAGAATGGGGACTTATTCATTTCTTCCTGCTTGCACTTACCAGAGCTTGGCATATAGCAGTTGCTCAAATAAGGGTTTTGGATTAATAAACTCAAGTGTAATATCTTAGTCCAGGTTTCTGAATCATTAACTTAGAATTATTTATTCTACTGTCTAATTAAAAAATGCTTTAACATCCATTGGTCGTAATGTTAAAATGCAGATTCTAATTCAGTAGGTCTGGATGGGGCCAAAGATTCTGCATTCTAACTGGCTCCTAGGTGCTGCTGGCATGAACCACATTAGAATGTCTATTAAAAAAACAGATAATAAATGTTGATGAGCAGATGAAGAAACTGGAACCCTCATCCACCATTAATGAGAAAGTAAAATGGTGCAGCTGCTTTGCACAACAGTCTGACAGTTCCTCAAAGGACTAAACATAGAGCTAACATGTGACCCAGCAATTCCACTCCTAAGTTATATCCAAGAATTGAAAACATATGTCCATGAAAAGCTTACATGAATCTGAGGAGTTTCCCAAAGGATGAGAAAGATGACAAAAGGGAAAGCGAGGGGCCATGGTGTTCTGGTCTCTGGTCATTCTGGTCGTTCCACCGTTTTGGTCACTGGGCTTTTATTATATAGGATAATAGCCAAAAACTGAAAACAACCCTAATTTCCATCAATCAAACTAGAGGCCTGATGCACAAAATTCATGCAAGGAGCTCGGCCCTCGCAGCCCCGGCTTCGTCTGGAAGGTCGTCTGGAAGGACATCTGGAAGGTCATTTGGCTGTCTGGTCTAATTAGTATATTATGCTTTTTAAAAAAATATATATTTTATTGATTTTAGAGAGGAAGGAAGAGGGAGAAAGAGATTAGAAACATCAAGGATGAGAGAAAATCATTGATTGGCTGCCTCTTGCACGCCCCCTTACTGGGGATCGAGCCCGCAATCCAGGCATGTGCCCTTGGCTGGAATCGAACCTGGGACCTTTCAGTCCACAGGCTGATGCTTTATCCACTGAGTCAAACCAGCTAGGGCACGCTTTTATTATTATAGACTAGAGGCCCAGTGCACAAAATTCATGCACAGGGTGGGGGGTCCCTCATCCCGGCCTGCATCCTCTAGCAATCCAGGACCTTTTGGAGGATGTCCAACTGTGGTATCGGGCCTAAACCGGCAGTCAGACATCCCTCTCGCAATCCAGGACCACTGGCTCCTAACTGCTTGCCTGCCTGCCTGATGGCCCCTAACCACTCGCCTGCCTGCCTGATCACCCCTAACCACTCTGCCTGCCTGACTGCCTGATCACCCCTAACCACCTCTGCCTGTGTGCCTGATTGCCCCTAACCACTAGCCTGCCTGATCACCCCTAACCGCATCTGCCTGCCGGTCTGATCGCCCCTAATCACTCTGCCTGCCTGATTGCCCCTAACCACTCACCTGCCTGCCTGATCACCCCTAACCACTCTGCCTGCCTGCCTGATCGCCCCTAACTGCTCCCTGGGGGGTGGGGCCAGCTGGGGCGAGGGGCCATGGTATTCCGGTCTCTGGTCATTCTGGTCGTTCCACCGTTTTGGTCACTGGGCTTTTATTATATAGGATAATAGCCCAAAACTGAAAACAACCCTAATTTCCATCAATCAATGAATGGATAAGTAAAATGCAGAATATCCATACAGTGGAATATTATTCAGCTATGAAAAGGAATAAACTGCTGATACATGCTACATAATAGAGGAATCTTGAAAACATTAGGCTAACTGAAAAAAAGTCAGAAAAAAAGACCACATGTTTTATGATTCCATTTATATGAAATGTTCCTAATGGGCATATCCATAGGGATAGAAATTAGATATGTGGCTTCCTAGGGCTAGATTGGGGGGAAATGGGGAATGATTACTAAAGGGTAAAGAATTTTGGGGTGGTGGTGGGGGGGGTAATGGTAAGATATGTACACATATAATACCTCAATAAAAAAAAAGAAATAAAAAAAAAGAATTTTGGGGTGATGAAAATTAGTATGTTCAAAAATTGATTGTGGTGATGCTTACACAACTATGTGAATATATTAAAACATTGAATTATATACTTTAAATGAGTACATTATATTATATGAATTATTTATAATAAAGATGTTATCAAATAACATCTTTATTAATAACATATATAAATAAAATATCAGATAATACTTCAGATGGCATACAGATATGGAAAAAGCATTAAGGAGACAGGGAAAATACAAGCTTGGGAAACACTGGATTAGATTAGCAATCCTTCTAATAACCATATGAGGTCAATGTTATTTTCCTGTTATACAGGAAACTGGACTCCAAGAGGTGAATGCTCATCGAAGGACAAAGAATTTCAAGTAGGTTTAACCCAGGTTACTGACCCCCAAACCAGTGTTCTTATCTAACATGCTTCCTGGACCCCTAGCCCTTTAATTCAGCTCCCACCCATACTTTTTGACGATGCCCCTCCCCTAGTAGTGCCTCTCTGAGACTGGGGTTTGACCTAAACCAATAAGTATCACTTATGGCCTTGGCTTGGGCTTGGAGCCAAGAGAAAACATATTAGTGCTGGTTTCCAGGTAGTGGGAAAGAACATGCGCATTGAACAGAGGGAGAACTATGGTCCAGTTCACACAAGTAGTCAGAGACACCACTGAGATTCTGGGACAGCAGTCTATGGCCAAGATGACCAAGAGGTCCACCAAATATCACCTCTTATATATGTAGTTATTGCTGGAAAATGGCTGCCCACCCAGGGACATTTCCCAGATGCCCTTTTATCTGGGTGGCTCCGTGGTAGTCAGACTTCAAGATGACTCCCAATGACCCCTTCACCTGCTATCCATACCCTTGTATAGTCTCCTCCTACACTGAATAGGATTGACCTGTGTGGCCAATAGGATATTACAGAAATAATAGTGTACAATTTCTGATAATAGGTCATAAAAGATACTACAGTTTTCACCTTGCTCTCTTGGATCCTTAATTTGGGGAAAATTCACTGATAGATTCTGAGGATACTCAAGCAACCCTATGGAGAGATCTACATGGCAAAGAACTGAGGCCTCTTGCCAACAGCTAAGTGAGTGCACCATCTTGGAAGCAGGTCCTCTAGCCCCAGTCAAGTCTCCTGATGAAGGTAGCCCTAGCCCACATCTTGACTGCAGTCTCTTGAGAAGCCCTGAGCCAGAACTACTTAGTGAAGCTGCTTCTTATCTCCTAACTCATAGAAACCACACATAGTAAAGCATATTGTTTTAAGCTACTAAGTTGTAGTGTAATCTGTTATAGATAACTAGAGGCCCAGTGCACGGATTCTTGCCCTGGTGGGGTCCCTCGGCATGGCCTGTGGGGATCGGGCAGAAACCGGTAGTCCAACACCACCTGCCGCTCCTGCCTGCCACTCCCGCTCATCCTGGCTGCTGCGCCTGCCACAGGCTCGCGCCCAGTCAGTCTCGATCGGGAGAGGCTTGCACCACTGCAGAGGCGCTTGCCAGCCAGGAGCCCTAACTCTGGCGCCCATTGGTCAGCTGAGTGGTGCTCCTGCTATGGGAGCGCACTGATCACCAGGGGACAGCTCCTGCATTGAGCAGTCATTTGGTCGCTTAGGCTTTTATATATTATATATATATATATATATATATATATATATATATATATATATATATATCTCCTACCTAATATATATATATATACACACACACACACACACACACACACACACACACACATATATATATATATATATATATATATATATATATATATATATATATCCTACCTAATAAAAGGGAAGTATGCAAATAACCATCACTCCGCTATGCCCACGATTGGGCCAGTGGGAGGCTGGGGGCGGGACTCGGGGTGGCTGATTGGGCTGGCGGGAGGAGCGGGGGCAGGGACTCACGAGTGCCCGCCCCCATTCCTCCCGCAGGCCCCAACGGCCGCGCTGCGGGAGGACCCATGGGGCCAGCAGAAGGCGCAGGTGGCGGAACTCGGGGTGGCTGATTGCATGGCTGCCGGCACCAGTTTTCCGCCAGCACCAGTTTTCCTCTGGCCACCCACCGATCGGAGCGCTGGCAGGAGGCGCTCCGATCGATCGGCGGGTGGCCAGAGGAAAACTGGTGCTGGCAGCCAGGTGAAGGAAGGTCTATTGCACGAAACTTCGTGCAACGGGCTTCTAGTATATATATATATATTAGCACACCCTTTTTACTAGCTCCTGCCAATGGAATGTAAGCTGAAAAGTTACATGCCACTCCAGGTCCATGTGGTAAAAATATGGGGGTGCCTTTTCTACATTATCGTCCCCTTCCTACAGAGATCTCCCCCCACCCAAGAGATCATGTACACCCATGATCATAGCAGCATTATTCACAATGGCTAAAAGGTGAAAATAACGCAAGTGTCCATCAATGGATGAATGCATATGAATAAACAAAATGTGGTATCTATACATACAATGAAATATTATTCAACCTCAAAAGGAAGGGACTTCTGGTACATGCTACAACATGTAAAGACATTATGCTACATGAAATAAGCCAGACACAAAAGGACAAATACTATATGTATGATTCCCCTTATATGACATCAAAGTCATAGAGACAGAAAGTAGAATGGAGCTGGGGGAAGGAGACAGAAATGCCAGGAGCTGGGGGAAGGAGAATTGGGAATTAATGTTGAATGAATGCAGAGTTTCAATTTGAGAAGATCAACGTTTTCTGGAGATGGATAGTGCTGATGGTTGCACAACATTGTGAATGTACTTAATGCCACTGAACTGTACACTTAAGAATAGTTAAAATGGTAAATTTTATGTTTTGTATGTTTTGCCACAATTTAAAAATGTCATCATGTACCCAAAGGAGTTGCTCCCTCTGCTGTCCCCCACCTCCAACTAAGTTTCTGTGCAGAAGGCTGGGGCTTTGGGCTGACTAACTCTTTTTCTAGCCACTATTTGCAGAACAGAGCCCTTTGTGGACAAAAATAATTGGATTTCCTGTGTATAGGACACATGTACCCAAAACAACAAGGGCTTAAACAAGAGGTAAATCCATTTCTCTCACATACTGTCTGGAGGTGGGCAGTGGTGACTGTGCTCTGTGCAGTCATTCAGGGACTGGGATATTTTCTTTCCTTTTTTAAAAAAATGCATTTCATTTTCATTTAAAAAATATTTTTATTGATTTCAGAGAGGAAGGAAGGGGGAGAGAGAGATAGAAACATCAATGTAGAAACATCAATGATGAGAGAGTATCGTTGATCAGCTGGGGACCGAGCCCACAACCTGAGCATGTGCCCTTGACTGGAATCAAACCTGGGATCTTCCAGTCCACAGTCCAACGCTCTATCCACTGAGCCAAACCAGCTAGGGCTGGGGTATTTTCTTATATTCTGCAATCCTTAAGAGTATTTCTCTCATCCATGTGGCTTACCACCATGTCTGTGTCCTGAGCAGCAGTGTTAAGAAGGAAGGGGAGAAGGGGCTTGCCTCCTCTCTTTAAGACATTGTCATTTGGAGTCTCTGTCCTAGAAGTGAAATGCAATTGCCACCTGAGGTATTGTCTGTCCCTGCATCCTCCAAGATGATGTCAACTGCATTCTATCTTGTCATGGCAGCCATGGAGAGATACCCCACAGAGATCTTGGGAACCCATGTTGAACGTGATAGAGACACACATGGGTGAAACCTGGGTCCCTGAATCACTGCATAGAAGGCTGCCTGTCAAATATTTGCTTTAGCTTTGCATAAATGAGAAGAAACCTCAAATGTGTGAAAGCACTGAGATTTTAGAGTTTATCTGTTACAGCTGCAGCATTCTCTTAACTGACACAGAGCTTCATGACTGGAGCTTGGGAAATCAGATAACACAATAAGACTGAGGCCAGGCCCTAACCGGTTTGGCTCAGTGGATAGAGCGTCGGCCTGCGGACTCAAGGGTCCCAGGTTCGATTCCGGTCAAGGGCATGTACCTGGGTTGCGGGCACATCCCCATTAGGGAGTGTGCAGGAGGCAGCTGATCGATGTTTCTCTCTCATCGATGTTTCTAACTCTCTATCCCTTTCCCTTCTTCTCTGTAAAAAATCAATAAAATATATATTAAAAAAAAAAAGACTGAGGCCAGGTTGGGCAGTGGAAAGAAGGCTTTGGAGCCCAGAGACCCAAATCCAAACCTCAGCAACCCCACTTAGAAGCTAGGTGGGCCATTCAAACTCTTTCAGGTGATTTGCTCAAATGTAAATTGGAAATGATAATACAAACCACACACTCTTTGTGGTGTGGACTGAGCGAAGGAATCTGCAAAAATACAGTTGAGAAATATCTGCTTGGAGCAGCAACAGACACCTGTTCCCTTGCCATTCGCCAAAGAGGAGAACAGATGGGAGGTTAGAAATGGGCACAGCACATTGTAACTGCGTCTTGATGAGAAGCAAATAAATGGCTCCCTGGGGGTGCCTGATCTCTAAGCTATGGCTGAATACACAGCCTTGGGCAAGAAAATGTCTGACTTGGATTTGCAATAGCTTTGATTCGAGACCTCAAATAGCCCCCTGAGAACTTACTTGATTGGGAGTCAGATTGGGTTTTCAGCATCGTCTAACATTTTCCCCAGGCAGCCCAGGAATGAGAGTTTGGACTTCCCCCCATTATATCTCAACTAGAAAGCACTGGTCTAGAAAAGCTGGGACACTCAATGCTCTGGTTGCCACTCTGTGGGGGGGGGGGGGGGGTGGCAACCACACGGGTGCTCATAGCAAGGTCAAAAGCATAGATGCTTCAGGGGCCAGGCAGAGAACCTAGCAGTGTGAAGAGGGTGAGTGCCATATAACAGAAGTGGCTAGTACTGTGAGTTGTGTGTCAAACTGGGCATGTCTAAAGGCTCATGTAAGCCCACAGTGAACTAAAGGCTCAAATCTGAATGTATTGCCCTATACTGCCCCATTTTTCTAGACCAGTACCAATAGAAATATAATGTAAGTCACATAAGAAATTTAAAATGTTCTAATAGGCATATTTTTAAAATATAAGGAGAAAGAGGAAATTAATTGAAATAATATATTTTACTCAACCCAATAAATGTTCTAATCACCAATTCTAATGCATGTGTGTGTGTGTGGGGGGGGGGTGTCCTCAGACACCAGTTGGGTGTCCTATCACTCAACTCAATTCTGACACTATCTACCAGGAGATAGCATCAGATCCCACAGGTTAAAGGCTCAGTCCTACGAGATTCCTCCTCTCCCCACATTTCAGATGCCAATTGCAAGTCCAGGTTGTTACCTATGCTTCTGACAAAACAGGTTCTAAATCAGAGGTTCCAACGATCCCTTCCTTGCGTTTGATTATTTTGCTAGAGTGGCTCACAGAACTCAGAGAAATAGTTTACTTACTAGATTACCGGCTTATTCTAAAAGGATATAACTCAGAATAGCTAGATAGAAGACATACATAGGGCAAAGTATGGGGAAGGGGCACAGAGCTCCATGCCTCTCTTGGCATGCCATTCTCCCTAAATCTCCATGTGTTCACTAATCCAGAAGTTCTCTAAACCCAGTCCTTTTGGGTTTCTAAGGAGGCTTCAGTACATAGGCATGATTGATTAAATCATTGGCTATTGGTGACTGATTCAACCTCCAACCCCTCTCCCCTCTCCCAAAATCAGGAGGTGGGACTAAAAGTTCCAACCCTCTCTTAATAGTTGGTTACCCTGGCAGCCAACCCTATCCTTAGTTTTGTTTTTTTTTTCTTCAAAAGTAATCTCATTAACATAAACCCAGTTGTGGTGGAAAGGAACTTGTTATGAATAACATGACACCCATTTGACCTGAATAGTGTTCAAGAGACTTCAGGAACTGAGGACAAGACCAAATATTATGTCAAAAGATGCTGGTATTGCTCTTTCACTCCAGAAATTCTGAGGGTTTTGAGAGCTGTGAGCCAGGAATCATGATTGTAGACTGAATACTAATGAGAAATAGATATTTGGTCATTCAGATGACCAAATTTCTTACAAAGCACAATATCACACCCAAAATATTATCATTTCAACATGTAATCAATATTTAAAATCACTGATGAGAGGTTTTACATTCTTCTTTTTAATACTACGTCTTCAAGATCCAGAAAGTGTTTTACAGCCACTTGTAACCACATGTGTCTGGTGGCTACTCTACTAAACAGTGCAGTTGTAAGTAGTTGGCACCCCAAGCCCATTGGGACCTTCCACAACTTCATACGTTTGCCTACACTGTGCCCTCTGCCTGGCACAGCCTCCTCTGACTTCAACTCCAGCTTGTACTTCATGGCCTCTGTGTTCCCATAAGACATATCCAACTCTTTTCACATGCCTACCATGCTGAACTATTGTTTGTTATCTCACTGAAAGGCCAAGACCATTTCTGAGCCATCACTAGCATTTAACACACCATGTGACACACACACACACAGCAGACCTTCCATCACAATCACAGTTGTTGGTTTTAGAGATAATTGTGGGTCTCTCTCTGGGAGGAGGATGTTAGGACACCAAGAAAATTTCTTTAAAAATTCCCCCCATTGTTTTTTTGTAGTGGGTCACAATAAAGAAAGTGGTAGAAAACATTACTTGGAGTGTCACTGTTACCAGAGAAACACTGAACCAGAGAGCTATGATTTGGGCTATATGCATCTATAATAATAAAAGGGTAATATGCTAATTAGACCGGATGTCCTTCCTGACGAAGCTGGGGCCCGAGGGAAGCCAGCCCAGGTCCCGGGTGCTAGAGGGAAGCTGGTGCCAGCAGCCGGGGGGGGGGGGGGGGGGGGGGGGGGAAGGCCTACTCTTGCACGAATTTTTGTGCATCTGGCCTCTAGTCTTATCCTCTCAGGAAATATCTGAGCAACCTGGATATATAGCTACAAGGCACTGTATATCTGGGGCCAGCAGGGAGTATGGCATATTACCAGCTGGCTAACTCAGGATCAGTGCTGACATCTGTAATAAGAGGCTCAGAGCCACCATGCTGCACTAGTCCAGAGTAACCATGAGAACAGTGCTCTGGAGTTGAGCACACAGCCCTTGTGGCTAGATGCAGTGGTCCTGAAAGCCCTACCTGTGGGTAAGTGTGAATGTTTGTAACATGCCACTCACATTAGACATCTGAATCAGAATATTGAGATTAGATATAAACACAGGAAAACTCAGAACATGAGAAACCACGTGTGTTCGCAAACATAGATGCTGCCCAACTCCAGAAGGACTGCAGCTCAGAACCAAAGTGTGAAATCACTATTTTGGAACTTGGACAGCATTCTCTCACAGATCCAGGGTCCAGATGGGGGTTGCTCTTCCCAGGGTTGCATCCAGGATATAATGATTAACTTTTGAGCTAATGTTCTTGGGCTTAGAGGAGAAAGAGGATGTGAACTTCCTCTTTTGTCCTCTCCTTTTTATACCGAGATCAAACAGGCAAAGATAACATTCATGTGGGTGAAACTACTGGCTACAAGATAACCTAGTTAGATCTGGGAGGTCATAGAATATAAGTCAGAGAACTGGGTTTGAATTTTGGATCCACTGTGTGATTTTGGACAAGTTGCTCAACCTCTCTGAGCTTTATTTTCATTATCTGTAGATCACTGGGGCCTCTGCTTCAGTCTGGGTTTCTCTGGGGGCACCTCAGCTGGGGCAGTTCTGCTCTATGTGTGTGTCTTGTTTTCCTCCTGGAGCAACAGACTAACCTAAAACATCCTTCACATGGTGATGGCAGAAGCAAGAAGATGGCAAGAACTGAGGCTTGGAACTGGCACATCATCCCTTCTTCCTCATTTTGGTGGCCAAAGCAAGTCAGATGCCTGAAAACTGGTGCTGGGAGGGTACTACAGAGTTATATGGTGAATGGCATGGACACAGGGAAGAGTGAAAAATTGAGATCATTATTGGAAATATATCAGAAAAAAGTATGGTGGTAGTAAATGAGGGAAGATAAGGCAGAAAACTGTTTTCAGAGACTCTCACGATTGGGAATTCCCTACCCCAAGTCCCCTTGTGGTCTCCCTGCCACGTCCAGACCAGCTTCCACTTCTGCATCTCCAGTGCTGAGGATCGCTCCATTTCCTGGGGCAGATTATTCAGACTGGAAGATTGGAAAAAGTTCTTTCTGGTACTTGATGCCTTTTTGCTTCCTCTCTTTGATCCTGGTTCTGACACGTAGGTTTTCGGTCCAGCAGCCATTCACATAACTGAGGAGAGTGCACTGGTCCAGTGGTTCTGGTTTCTCAGTCCCTGAGTGAGCCATCAGTGGGCGAATAAATCCGAAGTGGAGCAGGACCATCACCCTTGCAACAGGCTGCTAGAGTTCCCCTAACTGGAGAGACATACTTGACACCTTCCCGCCCTTACCCTCCATATATAGTTCCAGGTTAAGTCCAATGGGTTTAGTCTCATCACCATCCCTATACTCTACTCCACCATCATTTCTCCCTCTCCACTGCTCTCTCCCTTGTCTGAGCTACCATCATGTCTTGCCTGGACCACTGAGTAGCCTCTCCACTACCCCCACCCTGCCCTATAATCTATCTTTCACACTATGACCACAGTAGTATCTTAATGCAAATATGCTCCTGTCACCCACTGCTAAAAATGTTTCCCCTTTAGGCACATCTTGTTCTACACTCTGCACCCAGCCTCCACCTCTGTGACCATCTTTCAGGACCCCCAATACCCTCTACATCTAGTTAATTGTGCCTGTCCCTTCAGGCTTCTGTTCATCTGTCGCTTGCTCAGGGAACCCTCCCTGGTCTCCTTGAAAAGGTCTGATCTCTCAGTAACAAGCTTTCTTAGTACTACAGACCCCTCCTTTGCAGCATGTATCAGAATCTCCAACCTTCCATTCATTTCTGTGATTGCTTGCAGCATCTGCCTCTCCACTCTTCTGTAATGGTGGGCAGTACACTGGCTGGATGTGGGTGTAGGAGTGATTTGTAGCTCTGCAAGACTCCAGTGGTGTAAATGCAACCATAGCATATTTCAAGCTACCAACAATTGTGGCTTACAAAATCCCTGAAAACTTAATAATTGGCTCTCATGAGCTAGCTTTAGGATACCAGTGGGGCAGGCCTTGTATTCTATGATCAATAAGATAATTGAAGAGCAATAATTATTTGGTGAAGGAAGGAATGAGCAATGCTAAAATTTAAATGAACCTCAGGATGACAATTGCTTTTTTTTAGAAGATAAAAGACTTTGACCACTTTGAATGCCCAAGAACAGAATAAGGGAGTCATGTCATTTCTGTTCTCAGAGGACTATTTAGGTTTTTACTTAACAAACATGTCTATATTGGGCACAAATCCAAGTGCTTTATAAATACTAACTCATTTAATCTTCCTAATAATTAAAAGGTAGATTCTATTCATTTTACAGATAAGGAAACTGAGGATCAGAGTAATTTGCCATCGTGGTGCAGCTGGGCTTTGAACCCAGGAAGTATTGACTGCAGAGTCCACATCCCTAAACACTATGCTGTGTTACATCAGGACTAGCTCTGGAATGAGATATGGCCCATATTACCCTTGCTCTACCCTGAGGACATGAGTATGTGATTTTTCAGGTCATTGCACCTCAACAAAGAAAGAATAGAATGGAAAGGGTCCAGAAATGTGCCAACATGATGGGAAATGTGGACTCTTCTGGATGAGGACAGAGTAAACAGATAAGGCTTTTCAAGAAGTGGGCTTTATATACTTACTAAATTCTAATAGGAGGAACTTGACCTGGTCAACTTTCATAAAGAGAAATATTAAAACTTGAGAGGTGAATTTGAGACATTAGTAAATGCACTATGTCCTCTAAATGTAGTCTCACTTCACCTCTAAGACCATACTAAAAGATGAAGATAGTCAGGACCGTTTTAATGAACCAAGGACACCAAAGCTTAGAAGTTAAGGGATATACCCAGGCCACAGAACTACCCATTGGCATAAATGAGCCCAGGTCCCCACCAGAGTATGGTCAGCCTCCACCTTCTCATGCTGGTTCAATGTTACTTCCCAAGCAGGTCTCACAGAATCACAGCTGTTCAGAGGAAGTCAATTCCTGGAGCTAATTGTGCCGAGCAGCAGTACAAGGTGAAATGTAATTAGATTCAAAGGAGGTTTACACTGATTCGGTGGTGATAGCCTAACATTGCAATAATAAGAGTTGGGAATGTGTTTCTAACTTTTGATGTGGCTGTTCATTTTAACAAAGGAACCTCTAGGTACTAAATACCTACAGTGTGCAGGGACTGTCAAGGTCAAAGATGAATTCCTTCCTTTATTGCCCATTCTGTACGCAGCATTGAGAATCACCCCAAAGGAAATGAAAACACTGATGAGGAATTTTGCATGGGAGAAAAATGGCACTAATATAGAAGACAAGGACAGTCAAACTGTGGGGTAATTCTGAAAGCCAGGGTCGTCAATTTGATTTTACCCTGTAGGAGAAGAATGGCCAATGAAGACTTTTTAGTAAGGGACCGACATCATTGTCATCATCTTCACAATAAAAGTAATAGCTACTATTTACAGAGCACCTACTGCTGCCCAAGGCTTTTAGCCCTCATACCCACCCCCTCAGGTAGGAACTAATAGTAACCCTACCTAGCAAAGAAGGGGCCTAAGACAAGAGATAACACATAAGGGGCAGAGCCTGAATCTGAACCCACATCTACCTAAGTTCTGTTTACTCTCACCCTCACACTCTGCAGCAGCTTTGCTTTTGATCACATCCAGGACAACACATGGGGATATAGGTTAGGGAGCCACCAGCATTTAGTTGGGTGGTTGAAGGCATGAGGAAGACCAAATTTAAGAGGAGAGATAGGAAGACCAGAGAAGCAGGGAAAGAAACTGCAGCTGAAGCAGGCAGTGTTAAGGAAATCATGCAAGTGCGAATTTTAAGAAGGAAAGAAGGGAGTAACAGTGCAGAACGCTACCTAGAGGTCAGGCAAGATGGGGATGGACAAGGAACTATAGGCTTTGCCAAATTAAAAGGGCTTCCGGGATTCACAGACAGCATTTTCAGAGGAGTGGTGGGGGTGGGTGCCAGATTGCCGTGGGCTGAGAAATGAGTGGGAGGTGAAGACAGGGCTGGCAGCGTGTAAACTTACTCTTTCAAGAAATATGATAGTGAGGGGCAGGGGAGGGAGGAGACCTGAAAGGGGAAGATGATGGCAGGAAGGGTTCTCTAGGGGACAGAGATGGGAAGAGACTTGAGCAGTTGTAAGCCAGAAGGATAGGAAAGGCTGCAAGACAGGGAGGCTCTCTCTGACACAGCCCCCGGGAATGGAGAGCACAGTGGGTGGCTTAGTGAGCGCTCACTTGGCTGGACTTCTCCAGGGCTGGGAAATGACGGAGGTGGATCGGATTATCTTTATAGCCCCTTGGAGATCTGACATTCTTTCCCCTTTCTTCTTTCTTTCTTCCTCCCCTCCTTCCTCTTTTGCTCTTCCACAAATATTTACTGAACACCTACTCAGTAAATATGCTAGGTCTTGTACTAGGCTCTGTGGCTAGTATAATACACAAAACAATGTACAGGGTGAGGCAAAAGTAGGTTTACAGTTGTTTGTATGGAAAATAATACAATCCTATATAATAAAAGGCTAATATGCAAATAGACCAAATGGCAGAACCACCAGTCAGCTCCTCAAATGCAGGAGCTGACCCCTGGTAGTCAGTGCACTCCCACAGGGGGAGTGCCGTTCAGCCAGAAGCCAGGCTCAGGGCTGGTGAGCGCCATGGTGGTGGGAGCCTCTTCTGCCTCCGTGGCAGCACTAAGGATGTCTGACTGCCAGCTTAGGCCCGCTCCCTGCCTAAGCCCGCGGAAGGGCACCAGCCGGGCTGAGTAACACCCCCTCCCCCCAGTGCACAATAAATAAGAATACAAGAATAAGCTCTGTGTTTCAGGTACTAGTACTCACAACTGTAAACCTACTTTTGCCCCACCCTGTATATCATCCTCACAATCGAGTGGGGAGACCAGCATTAAACAAGAATATGCACAACTAGTGTATGTGTGTGACTACACATTGTATGATAGTCGCTGAGCACTTCCAAAGTAATAAGTACTTATAAGTATTTCTCACCCCATAAGAAAGGCAGATCAGAAAATAGAGGCACAGAGTGGTCAGATGACTTCACACAACTAAGATAAGTGGAGCATGAGATCAACTTAGATTTGCCTGCCTTCTGGCAGTAGCACTTAACTGCCCTGACTCGCTGTGTTTAGAGCAGTTGGGCACCAGGATGAACAAGATCTGTTGGTGTCCCCACCCTCGGAGCGCTCCCAGTCCCTGAGCATGGGGGAGAAACCAAGAGTTCATTACTTCCTTTTTCCTCCCAGTGTGGTCCCTGGACCGACAGCGTCCGCAGCACCTGGGCGCTTGTTAGAAAGGCGGAAGCTCCAGCTCAGCCCAACCCACTGGACCAGGGGACTGACTGCAGTGGAACAAGCCCCGCAGGTGCTCGGTGTGCACTTTCAAGGGGGAGAAGCTTGGTCTAGAGCCCACTGCTCTGGTTAGAGATGAGACACCGTGGCTCAAGCCTTTGGAGGTCAGAGATGGTGGAACTTCCAGGCTTGGTTTAGGAACCCAGCCTAGGCCTGAATGGGCGGTCCCACTCTTGTCCCTAGGCGGCCAGCGGGTGGGACAACGAACGGGAAGGAACGCAAGGTGCTCAGAGCCTGCACGGAGCTCAGAGCACGCACGGTGCTCGATGGCGCTCGGCTCGCGGAGCGCTGTCGGTGCGCGTGAGGTGCTTGCAGGCTCCGGGGCCGAGCCCAGCGGAGGCGGCGTGGGCGCCCTGAGGGCCTGGCCGCCGCGCCGCGCCCCCTTCCCCGCGCCGGGCCGGGTCAGCCCGGCCCCTCAGCTCCACCCCCTGCCTCCCCCTCCCGCCCGCTCGCGCCTCCTGAAAAGCCTACCAGCCCCGGGCGGCGGCGCAGAGCCGGCCCGGCGCACCAGGCAGCCAGTGCGGCCATGACGGCGGAGAAGGCGCTGCCGCTGGGTAACGGGAAGGCTGCAGAGGAGGCGCGGGAGTCCGAGGCGCCAGGGGGCGGCGGGGGCGCGGCGACCGTGCGGGACCCGCGCGACAAGGCGGTCCACGAGCGCGGCCACTGGAACAACAAGGTGGAGTTCGTGCTGAGCGTGGCCGGGGAGATTATCGGGCTTGGAAACGTGTGGCGCTTCCCTTACCTGTGCTACAAGAACGGAGGAGGTGAGGTGGCCGGCGCGCGGCCCTGGAGAGGGTGCAGGAAGGAGGAACTAGCCCGGTGGGTGCGGGGAAGCCTGGGGTGAGCGCGAGACCCCTCCCGCGCCTGCGTGTAGCGGGACCCTGAGGGGAATGCCCGCTCTCGGCCACCTGGCGCGGGAGCTTACCCCCCGCCAGGCTCACCTTCCCAGCGCGCATGCGCACGTGCTCTTCGCACCTCCATGAGCCGCCTGCCGGCCTGGCACGTGATGGCTTGTCTGCCGCCCAGACCGGGAGCCTTTGCCTTTGCGACCTGTTCTGCCTTTGGGGGCAGGAGGCAACCCCTTTGAGCCTCAGCTTTCCTAACCGGAAACCTCCACGAGGAAAAGGAGCTCGCTTTTGAGCGCTTACTGAAACGCCAGGCTCCATGCTGAGCCTCCCATTTAATCTTTCAGCGCACCCATTTTGCAGGTGAGGAAACTAAGGGTCAGAGAAGTCACTCAGTAAGTGATAACGACGGCGTTCTGATACCAAAGGCCTTGTTTTTAAAGTAGGATTAGACGGATAACAGGAAGTACTTTTTGGTTAGGCACTGCTGTTTGATTTCCTGCCCAGTCTTTCATTTGCTCTTAAGGCCCTTTCTATGGCCTCGTTTTGGGCCTCTCTGGTGGAAGAATTGGCACCAAGCAGTTTCTTTTACTGGTCTCACAACCACCCACAACAAATAGCAACAACATTGATTTATTGTTTAGGAGATGCTTAGAGATTGGGGGGTTGGGGCCCGGGAAAGGACGGCGATGAGATAATCCTTTGTAGTAGTAACAACATTTCCAAATAAGTTTAGTGGAGATGCAGCAGTGAATCCTCAAATCTCTCAGCTTAAGAAATGGGCTCCAGACTTCAAGAACCTCCACCTGTCATTATTATCAGAACAGCCAGCAGGTCTGAGGCAAAGGACCTTGTAAAACTTGATTGGGTGGCATAGTTTCCCCAAGGCAAAGCCTGTATCTATGTATTCCTCTGTCTTTGCTGTTTCCCTGCCTCTCCAGCAGATCCCCGGACCTCAGTGAAAGTAGCTTAGAGTTGGCGGGCAGGGACCATGCTGTTGGGCTGTGTGGAGCAGGATTTGATGTGTGAGCAGCTGTAGGGGAAGCAGTAAGGGTACTGCTTAGCCTGAACGCTTTCTTTGGAGACATGCATCCTGAAGGCACAGGTGCTCCACGCCTGCTCTACACTGGTAATGACGTGGCTGCCGGTGTAGTGGCTTGGCAAGGGGCAGAGAAGCCGTGGACTGGGGGACCCTGAATGTGCCCTGCACCCTTAGCCGTGGATCCCACCTGTCTCTGCAGATTCAGCCATCATAAGCTACATGTCTGCTTAGAAACACGTGGAAACCCTTCAGAATAGCCCCAGACAAAAATTGTTTTAGCATAACATTTTCATGCCAGAAATTTTTATGCCAAAACTAAAAGCATTTATAAAAGCAGAAAACAGGATAAGTTGGGTTAATTAACAAATTCTGCCACAGATTTAAAAGGTTGTGGTGAGTAAAGTTTAAAATTAGTATTTTTTTTTTAAAAAAAAACTCTAGCTTTCCAAGATTCTCCATTGGGTACACAGATATCCTGATTTAATTGAGACAGTCACCTTAAGGATTACTAGCTTTGTGGATATGTAGGCCAAAATGCTTTTAAAATAGTGTCATTTGTTAGGTTCTAGAGGATTCACAGGTAAATGATAGCATATTAGGAAAGCTGCTTGCAGCTTGTTTTAATCACTTAAGTTTAAATGCAGCAAACACCCTCTTATCCCCTTTCAAACACTTTTGGCCTTCTAATATTGTTGGGGTATCTGCTTATCAACTGTTTACCTTTTTAAAAAAATATCCACACAGCTCTACTCATAGATTTTAATGGTAGTTTAAAGTATTTCTTTTCTAATGTGAAACTTTAAAAATAGTGTCTTGCACAGAAAAGCTAAGAACCTTTCAAAACCTGGTGGATATGGTTCTATTATCAGGATTAATCAAAATTGTTGCTATTGATCCTGCAGTTAGAGAGACTTCATTTAGCAAAAAGCAATTTCAGTTAAAGCCTTCATTTGTGAGATCAGATGGTGGGGAATGGCATGTGTTTTTCATGCTTTGTTATTAGAGAAAGAGAGAGAATGAGGGATTTGGAAAAATCCCTTTCTGGTTATAATAGCTCATGTTCACCTCAGTTATTTAATTTGTTTTACAGAAAGGCACAGGCTGTGGGTATTGTGTTTCAAAACAGGAGCACTAAGGCTTATGGTGGTCTTTTCTCAGACTGATCCAAAGCCAGCCTTTCTGGACAGATTCTTGCTGCAAACTCTTTATAACTCAACTTCATACCTGGGCCTCGGGTATAGGCGCCTGATATGGCATATCTCCTTAAGATTACTTTTCTTTATGGAGAAGCTGTTTTTCAGGTCATTTCCAAAGTAAATAGAAGAAGGGGTTCCCTCACCTGGCCTTTGGAAGTTACTTTAGAATAAAAAGGAAGGACGCAACATTCAGAGAGAATGAATTTGACCTATGCTGGAGGGTGAAATGTAAAAACAAAAGAATCAAGCAATGAAACGCTTTCTTTTACATTATCATCTTATCTACACAATGATTCTGTGAGATAAGTGGCGTAGACATGAGGTATTAAAGCCCCATAGTACAGAGGAAGAAGTTGAGGCAGGGAGATGTGAGATAGATCACCCAGGGTAACAGGTAGCCGAGGGCACAAGCCTAGGCCCGCATTTTCTGACTCTGGTCCTCATCCTGGCCACCTGAATTCAAGCTCAGACAAAAGAATATTTTGTCTTGCCTGTAGTAGGTGCTTATTAAAGATTTCTTGTGCTGAACATAAAAATGGTGGGAGCAATTTTAACCTCATTCCCATATTTTGCGTTCTTGCAGGAGCATTCCTGATTCCCTATGTGGTGTTTTTTATTTGTTGTGGAATTCCCGTGTTTTTCCTGGAAACGGCTCTGGGACAGTTCACGAGTGAAGGTGGCATTACATGCTGGAGAAAAATTTGCCCTTTATTTGAAGGTAAAGATTGAGTTAATCAGGAAATAAAATTATGCCTGAGTGATGTCAGGTTATGAAGAGTAGCTGAACTGTTTATGTGAGGTGGACAGAGATTTACGTCATTCCCTTTCCTTGTTCTTTCAGGCATTGGCTATGCAACACAGGTGATTGAGGCCCATCTAAATGTATATTACATTATCATCTTGGCATGGGCCATTTTCTACCTGTGCAACTGCTTCACCACCGAGCTCCCCTGGGCCACCTGTGGGCATGAGTGGAACACAGGTATGCCCTCAGGGAGGGTCTCTCTTCTGGTCCTGGTGGGGGACCTGGAATTGGGGGTGTGTCTTTGTCCTGGAGATCAATCCTGACCTCTGGCCTCTCTCTGTGAGTCCAGATTCCACTGAAACTGAAGGTCATTATGCCCTGGGTCTGGGTCCGTTCTGTGGGTTGCAGTACTGAAACCTAAGCTGAGCCTTGGTCCAGGAATCGGCATGGGTAGAAGATGATGATGCTTTTTCTTCGCTTTGCCAAATACAGAGACTGAGCCCTCTGGGGGCAGAATGGGGTCATGAGGGATTCAGCCTCCAATTTCAGCCCTGCTTCTCTAGGCATTGGATTTTCCTTTGTAAAATGAAGGGGTTAGCTGAGGGGTTGCAGACAGGGCCAGTAAGCCAATTAGGCTTTAGGTCAGTGACCAGCAAATATAAAAAAATTATTTGACAGCTCAAATTGAAATATCAGAAGACTTCACCTGAAAATCCAGATTTCCAGCTTCTCTGGAAAAAAATTGAAAAGATCTGGCAACACCAGACCCACATTCCCACATTCTTGCTTGGCAGCAATGGTTGCAGCAGAGAGGCAGCTGTTACCTTTGGATGAGACCACAATCCTCACCCAGTCCACTTTGCTCATTTACTTTACCTGTCCAACACAGGTAGATATTTGAATTCACTATCCCACCCTACCGCTTGAGTAAATAACTTTAGATTACTTTAGATTCTAATTGGCTATTTGTTTTTCAATTTGTCATCCTTTCAGGACCGAGTCATAACCCAGAGAAGGCAAATTCATATAAACTCATATCTGTGGTACCTATGCTTAGAGCAGATATCACTAATCAATTGTTAGTGTTGACCTCAGAACCCTTCTCAGCAGTGCTCTAGGCAGCTACTGCCTTTTGACTGAAACTGGCATACATGCTTTAAGCTATTCACCATCCCTGTAGTTAGGTTGCCCCTGGAAGTGGCCTGTCATCCTAAAGGCTGAGCTATGGCTAGATAGGGTAGGATGTTGGTCACCAGCAGAAGGAACAGCAGGTATTAGGCCTAGAAAGTGCTATGAACTAGCTTCTAGCCCTGCATAGCTTTGCCCTGCTCCCTCTCTGGTTGGCATTTTGTGGACTTTTCACTGTCTCTTTAGGGCCCTGGTTCTTAACCTTTCTTTGGCCAGGGATCTTTTAGAGATGTTTATCAAATTGAAATTCAAGGACATATTCTTGGAGGCCTGTGAGCCCTCCGTGATAATTTAATTGCGTGTATTTATTTTGAGGCTGTTCTAAAAATATGCAAAGGTTCTGGATCATCTGCGCAACACCTTATAACAGGACAGTCAGGATATTTCAGTGCCTGACTTTGTTCGTGTTTACAATTAAAGATGTATTCTTGGTAAATAGGATGATGGCAGCCCAGGGGAAAAGAGCAGAGAGATTTAATTCATGAATGGTGCATTAGTACTAAAAAAAGTTCCAGTTGAGAACACCTCAAGTTATAGGAATAAAGGTTTTGCAAAAGCATGAACAGAGAAAGATGGTGATAGAGTTGAGTCTCAAATAGTGCATGGGAAAATAGGCAAGCCAAGCCCAATATAGACCCTGCCTCCTGCCTGTCAGTTCATTTCTGTTGAAATCCATTTAATATTACAAAATGTCATTATCTTACACACCTGCTTTATGCTATCAGTTTGAATTGTATTGGGTCTGTAGTTTAGTTGGTATTTATTGGTAAATTTAATTCTAGTTTTATAGTTGTATGCATACTATAATTGCAAAGATTTTATAACTCATTATTTATTTGTGCATGATTAATGATTATCTTAATAAAAATACCATGTCAAACTTAAGTGTCTGAGAATGTTTTTTACTCTAGAAAAAAAGAACTTTGAGAAACATAACTTTAGAGAATCGGACAAGCCTTTGACAGGGAAGTGGGAAAAGGGGAAGGAGATTTGGGAACAAGGCAGGAAGCAAGTTTGATAGGACACATTGAGTGAGAATAAGAGAGAAAAGGCTCCCTGCCCCGCCCCCCAACTTTTCCTCCTGTTTGAATCCATCAGACCACGCCTCTCAAACTGTTTGTAAGTTATTGATTTTACCCCCACTGTTCTTTGAGGCATGTTTACTTGGAACAACAGTTGCTCCATCGGCTCTGAATGTTTTCCAAGATCCAGCCCTTGTGGAGGTTAATCTTGTATTTCTTGTCTTGTTTCCACTGTAGAGAAATGTGTGGAGTTCCAGAAACTGAACATGAGCAACCACAGCCATGTGTCCCTGCAGAATGCCACCTCTCCCGTCATGGAGTTTTGGGAGTAAGTGGAATCTGACCCATCTCCCTTGTCCTGTGGGGGCACCATCCTTGTTCTGCTCAGTTAATATTGCCCTCACCCGTGGAAAAAGCCTGACCCTTCCTCCAGTCTTGCCCTTCCCGGCTTCTGTGGGCGTTTAATGGCGCTGGGAGCCAGAGTGGAGCTCTTTAGCGGTTCCCCAAAGGGACAGCTGAGAGAAATGCTTTCTTGTTCGTTGACGACATGTCAGCATGCCTAGTTGCTTATTAGGGCAAGAAGTGATTGGTAAAACGATGCCCAGTTTAAAAATTTATTTTTAACAAAAGAGAAGGTGTTTGCAAAAATCTTAAGTCAAGAGTATATTTAGCCTGGAAAGCAGACATCTCCAGGGGGAACAGGTGAGCTTTCAACAGCTGAAGTAGATGAACTTTAATGGATAGAGGTTATCAAAAGGCAGGTTTCAAATGTGCTTAAGGAAGAGCTTAGTCTCGCAGCATTGTCTGTAAGTACCTCTGAAAGCTGTGAGCACTCCTCCCCGGAGGTGTTTGACCAGTGTAAGGCTGCCGCCGAGTGTTGTTGGGGAGGTGTCTGAATCCGCAGACATTACCTGCAGTAATTGTGTGGGTGGGTGGACATTTCCCGGGAGATGGGAATTTTTCATCCGTGTTCCAAAGGGGTTTATGACCTGGGAGTTACAGGGCTGCCACATGGGGTTGTATTAGTTGTTCACTGCAGAACGCTAGCAGGGCATTATTAACACGAGTGAGTGCTCCAGAATTGTGCAGTGTCAACCTGCGTAACTGCACACGGTGACCCTGATTTAGGAGCATCAGCAGTAAAAGCGGGATCCCTTTCTCACGGTATTCAAGAGGTTTCCTTGTGGGTCGAAGGCTGTCTGAATGCTTTCTGACTCTTTTTCATCTGAAAAAATCTGTTTCATTGAAGAACCTCCCCTATTTTAATGCTCATTACTAGTAGCATTGATAGAGGAGCAGTGATTTATGAGTGATTTTTATTTCTTTCCCAGGTACCATTCCTCTCCTTCTCTCTTTAGAAGTCATAATGCTATATGTATATACGAATCCCAAATAGTACCCAGGTCTTCCTTGCATGTTTTAAAATTTTACATTAACGGTACCCCTTACTTACATTTTTACAATGTTGTTTCTTTGCTAAGACAGTACTTGGAATGGTCAGAGTTTTTAAGTTTTGCCAGTGTAATGGGTATGAAATGGTATCTCTCTATTTTATATATGCATTGTCTATTTACTTGTGAGGTCAAACATCTATTCATGTTTTTTATTCTCTATTTGGGTTTCCTTGTCTGTGAACTTCCTGCTCATAACCTTTTATCTGTGGATAGTTTGTCTTTTCTCATAGGTAGAAAATCTTGATATATTCTAAATATTAGTAGAATATAAAAGCTATCTGCAAATAGCTTTTCATAGTGTATGGCTTTTCTTTTTTATTTATTTATGGCATATAGGAGTTTCAATTTTATTGAAGTAAAAGTTGTCAATCTTTTTGGTTTGCATAGTTGGTGTCTTAAGATATATTTCCTTAACCCAGAGTTGTAAAATATTTTCTTCTAAGAGTTTTAAAGTTTTCTTTTTTTTACATTTATGAATATATTCTGCCTGGAATTTTGTTTTTGCATATGATATGAGGTAGGAATCCAGTGTTTTAAAAATAAATAATTTCTCCAGCAATATTTACTGAATTGTTCATCTTTCCATACTGATCTGTAGGACTATCTTCCATATATTGTTTCTTCAAAGCACAGGTCTCTTTTGGGTTTTGCTGTTCTGTTTCATTCATCTCTTTTGCTAATTGTGTGATACTGCATCTGTAGTTTTATTGTAAGTCTTGAACTGGTAAGGCAAGTTCCTCACTTTGTTCTTTTCCAAAAATTGTTTTAGTCTTTCAGATGAATTTTAGAATCAGAACAAACAACTCTGTGGGAATTTTGGTTGGGAGTGTATTGAACTTACAGATTAATCTAAGGAAAACTGACATTTAAAAAAATATATATTTTTATTGATTTCAGAGAGGGAGAGAGAAACAGAAACATCAGTGATGAGAGAGAATCATTGATTGGCTGCCTTATGCACACTCCCTACTGGGGATGGAGCCCACAACCCCGGGCATGTGCCCTTGACCAGAATCAAATCCAGGACCCGTCAGTCCGCAGGCCGATGAGCCAAAGCAGCTAGGGCAAAATTGACATCTTTATTCTTGAGCCTCTCTGTCCATGAACATGGTATGGCCCTGCCTTTATTTTAAAATGCCCGGTGGAGCAGTGCTATTTAAATGTGGTCTGCAGAGGAGCAGCATTAGAATCGCCTGGTTAGAAATGCAAATTCTCCAGCTCTTCCCAGACCAAATGAGTCATAGTCTCAAGTAGAGGATCTAGATAATATAGCACTAGAGAGGTGGCTGCTGTGGTGGGTGGGTCTGTGTGGCCTTTTCCAACCCCATCAGGTGATGACTTCTCAGAGGACTGTCACAGAAACTTCTTTTGGACTTGCACACTTGAGGATCTGTAAAACATGGTCTCTGTGCCCCCTTAGAGAATCCATCCTAAAATCCCACCCTGGGCAAGGTCTCTATGTAATTACTGTTGTTTGCACCATTCATTTCCTTTGTAACATATATGGAAAACCTCAATTAAATAATTATTTATGCAACATGCTTGTTTATTGCCTGAATTTCCCATAGGCAGTCATGAAGCAGCACCTTTTCTGGTTTTACTCACTACTGCTGGTCTATGGAAGGACCCCAGTGAAGGATTACAGGATAGATGCATGAGAGACAGGCAGGGAGGCAGTATTTTCTGGAAAATGCTACAAAAGAAGTGTCCAGGTGGGCTCTGGCAAGAATTCATCTTGTCACTCAGCTCCCCAGCCACAGCCAGATTACTTCCAGGATCCCTTTACAATCCATATCACCTACCCATTTGGACACGGAGATTCAGAAGGGGACAGTTAATCTGTGTCTTCATGTGTCCCTGGACCTTTTTGCCTGCGACTGGATCATTCAAGGTGAAAGTCCATGGGAGAATGAACCCAAGGTTCTAGTTTTGTATTCATATTGCCTCTGTATCATCTATACAGTGTTGAATTCTGCATCCTAAAAGTCCTCAAATGCTGGTGTGACACTCACCCCTTCAGAAGGTGCTTTCGTAAGACAGCTCTAATTCATCTTTTCCCTAGAGAAGAGCTTGGAGTGTAGAGACTCTGGGAGGTATGCATAGCATCCTATGAAAAACTATTTGGGCCACATAAATTTGAGAAGGGCTGAAAGCTACCTAACAGATAAAGAATATCTGTTATCTTTGATTAACCCAAATTTCCAAATGTATTTTCCAATGACATCATTGGAAATCTTTTTCCTCCCTCCACCCCCACCCTCACTCCCTGAATGCTGGCATTATACTAAACATCGTCTGACAAATACTTTTCTAGGAGGAAGTTCTTCCTTAAGTTGAGCCGACAGTTGACTTCTGAAGCTTTGGAAACAACAGGCCTTATTCCTTTTCTATATGACAGCCCTTCAAGTATTGGATCAGGTTTCCTCAAAAACATTTCTTCTCTAGTTCTTTTCTGTGGCGCACGGGTACTTCACCTCTGTTCACGTGTTCAGTGGGCCCCTTTTGTCCTTTTCCAATGCCTCTAACTCTGGGGCCTCACTCAGGGCCACATTATTGGTCAGAGTAGCCTGCATTGGCATATTCATTCATTTGGCAAGTGTCTGAGGTCCTGGGGCACCTAGGAAGAACGCTGTGCATTTTGGGAGGAGGCAGAAGTGTAAGATGCAGTTCTAACCCTCTAGAAATAGAGGTGAGACAGGCCTGCACAGATGACCATAAAATTCTTCATAAGGTGCTGCTTCTCCGCCCATGGCCAGCCATGGCTTCATCTTGACCTTGGGCTCCTGCCCCCAACCCTTGAGCATCCATTTCCTTTTTCAGGGTATAATTAAAATTACTAGCTTAGCCACTGAAAACAGCTCAGGCCTTAAGTCAGTCCTGGATTCTGGCTCGAGCAGGGGACCTATGGGGTTGGAGTGGCTTTTCTTCCTGATTGCAGATTTCAAAATTTGGCCATCCTGGTATCCTTTAATAACTCATTATGCATCTGGTATCCTTGCATTTATTTAAATATGTTTGCAGTTCTAAATTTTGAGCTTGTGTCCTCTGGTGGGATTGAGTCCTATTATGTGTGTAACCAGCATTGTGGCATCAGATGGACTTTGTTTTCATTTTCTTTTCTCAGTCTCTTGGGTTTCTTTAGGGTTTTGTGAACAAGTTCGTGCTTACTATGTATACAGTTGAAATCACTTTTGCATGGTGTCCATTCAACAAATTCTTTTGAGCACATATTGTGTGCTTGGCCCATATTAAGCTCTAAGGACTATATCTTTGTTCAAAAGGATGAGGTCTTGTTTTTCTGGTTTGTGTACACGAAGAGTTTTTCAAAATTTGTTTATTTTGGGTTCTGGCCAGTTTGGCTCAGTGGCTAGAGTGTCGGCCTGCTGACTGAAGAGTCCTGGGTTCGATTCGGGTCAAGGGCACATACCTCAGTTGCAGACTTGATCAGGGCATGTGCGAAAGGCAACCAATCAATGTGTCTCTCTCACATTGATGTTTCTCTCCCTCTGTCTCTTCCCCTCCCTTCCACTCTCTCTAAAAAATCAGTGGGAAAATATCCTTGGTGAGGATTCAAAAAAAAAACACAACACACACACAAAAAACACACCAAACCAAACATTTTGTTTATTTCGGAATCACATGGCCACTGCAATTGCTTTTCTTTGGATGTAAAACTGGGGAGGCAGAAGAGCAGGAGTGAAACCCTGATTCTGTCTATGGGCCCAGGCCCTATCTCTGCCTCTCTTTCTCAGACTCCTCTTCCTCCCTGCCCATCTCCTTCCTCTGCACTGGCCTTCTTTCTGCCCTTTGTTCATACTGGGCCTGTCCCACCCTCAGTCTCAGGCTTCTGTTGTCCCTTGGTTTAGAAGATTCCTCACCATGTCCTTGTGTGTCTGGCTCCTTCTTATCATTGAGTCTTAACTCAAATGTCATTGGGAAGTCCTCCCTGCCACTGCAGCTAAATCAGCACCCTGCCCCTCTCAACCCACATCACTGTTTTGTCTACATAGTACTTAGCTGAAATCCTCATGCCTTTGTTTGCTTGTCTATTTTCTCTCTCCCTCCATCCAACTATAACCCTCATGCCAGCAAGGGCAATTCTGCTTTATTTCCTATTATCTTGCCAGCACTTTCTAGGTGCTCAATAAATATTAGTTGAAATGGATGAGTGGAAGAGTAAATGAATGAATAATGGCTGTTTCTTAACCCCTTGGAGTTTATTTTCTTGTCTATAAACTGGTGATGATAACACCCACCTGCAAGGCTGAGATGAGGATTAAAGCAGTCCTCACCAGTACCAAGCCCAGCACAGTTTAGGTCCTTTGGGAAGGTTTGAATGCTGAAAGAGAATGTTCCTGATTGACTCTACTCTTTTGGGGATGGGGATTAGCCCTGTTCCCTGCGATGCCCACCTCTCCGGATTGCTGTGAGGATAAAAGGAGAAAACGAGTACTAAGAACTTTGATGGCTTGTAAGTGAGGTGCCCAAGTTAGTTCCTGGTACTGAGGCTAGGTGTCCTGCTCGGCCCCTGCCTCGGCTGGTGTAGATTCATGACTGAGCCTTATCCAGAGTTGACCTGTGTGTCTAAGTAAAAATCCAGCACTCCGTGGCACTGTCTGCTTCGGCTCATTTGGATTGCTCCACTCCTAGTATATCACTTCATTCAGTTATCCTTCTGCCACTTGCCCAGTGCATGAACATGGGCAGCTTAGATAACCACTCTGAACTTCTGTCTAGCCCTCCAGAAATAGGATTGTCATAGGACCTACCTGTCAGGGTTGCTGAGAACATCAGATGAGGCCTGTATGCTTTGAACATGGTACATGTTTAATATATGGTAGCTAAATTTACAAGGAACACTTTATTTAGATCTTTGAAAGTCTACATGGGTACCTTTCGGCATTCTTAGGGAAGGCTCAGCCAGGTCTGTTTGCTCCTCACAGTGGACCTGGAGAACTCGCTTAGTGTATTTCCCCTTTAACCTTTTGCACTCGGATGTCCAGTGTGACTCGACACGGTTAGCATTAGAATAAAGGAATCGAGAAAAAAGCAAGCGAGTGCAAAGGGTTAATGTTCTTTCAACATTTTTGAGCAGCTATGCACTGTGTTCTGGGCACCTTGTCAATAGCCAGTAAGATGGGGCGGGGAGAGGGGGGCTTTCTGTTCCTGAAGAAGCACACAGCCTGGTAGGGAAAGCTGGAAAGTAAAAATAATAATAATAATAATAATAATAATAAAGAATTTTTAAAATATAAGGCAACATTATCTTTAGGGTGCTTGCATGGAGCCAAGATGAGGAAGCCCAAATGTCTGGGCTTTGATGAAGGCTTCCTGGAATTAGCAATGTTTAGCTGGGTTTTGAAGGATGAAAAGATGTTCATGTGATTGATTGTGGAGTGAGTGAATGGCAGGCCAGGTAGAGAAAGTAGCCTAGGCCAGGGCTCAGAACACCTGAAGTTGTTTGTTGAGGCTTGCAGACTTTATCTACAATACGACTGCATCTGGAGCCCGGGGAATGAATGGTGGGGGACTTTGCTGAGGAGTTAGGCAAGGGCCTGGGTATCTGTTCAGTGATAAGTCTTTATTGAGCACCTACTGTATGTCAAGTATCATTGTAGGTTCTGGAAAACAACATGAATGAAACAGAGACTCAGCCTGGTGCAGCTGACAGCACAGACTAACCAAATAAGCAGAAAGCATTAGGTTAAGTTGGGATTGGTCTTCTGAAGAAAAAGCAAGCAGGGAGTAGAAAGTGTCACAGGCTCAGGAGGGCTTCTCTGAGGAGGTGGCATTTGAGCAGGGACCTGAGAGAAGTAAGGGATCTAGCTCTGAGGCTGAGGGAGCATGAAGGCAATGACCCTGAAGTGGGAGGATATTTGGAGAAGAGCAGGCAGCCAGTGAGGCTGGAGCCAGGCCTGAAGGACCTTGCACTTTTCTATAGGACTTGAAATGATCCTGTGGGATGCCTTCAAAGGCTGTCTATAATAATAAAAGCGTAATATGCTAATTAGACTGGACAGCTGAACGACCTTCTGGACGACCTTCCAGACAAGGCTACGGTGGCAGGGCCAAGGCAGAGGTGGTTAGGGACGATCAGGCAGGCAGTCAGAGTGGTTAGGGGTGATCAGGCAGTTAGGGGTGATCAGGCAGGCAAGCGAGTGGTTAGGGGCGATCAGGCAGGCAGGCGAGCAGTTGGGGTGATCAGGTGGGCAGGTAGAGTGGTTAGGGGCAATCAGGCAGGCAGGTAGTGTGGTTAGGGGCAATCAGGCAGGCAGGCAAGTGGTTAGGGGTGATCAGGCAGGCAGGCAGGCAAGTAGTTAGGAGCCAGCAGTCCCAGATTGTGAGAGGGTGCAGGCTGGGCTGAGAGACCCCCCCTCCCCCATGCACGAATTTCATGTACCGGGCCTCTAGTAGCATCTATGGAGAAATTCGATTATGTCTGAGAGAGGAAGATAGACATCTGGAGGGGCAGGGGCAGGGGTAGGGGTACACTTGGCTTAGTCTAGGTGCCTGAAGCTGAGACCTCTGCCTGGAGAGAGGGGAGGCGGGGTGGGAATTGGTGCCCTCACCTGTCGGGAAAGATGGGAGGACGATGGTAATTCTGCCTGGCCATGCTATGCACCAAGGTGATTAAAGAACCACCTCTTTGATCTCTTAATGCCTCCTCAGCCTCCCACTTGCACTAAGATATCTCTGCACTTCTTGGGTGGGCTTTTCCTGACAAGGGAGGATAGGAAGCTCCATTCAAATGTGCCTAAATTCTCACGGTTTTTAGGTAGCAGCAGAAATCAACTTAGCAATAACCCCCATTACGTGGGCTGCTCATATGCTTTGTCCCCAAATTCCACTTCTGACATTCTGTTCTGTAGGCATGACCACACTATTTATGTACACCTTGTTGATGATAGCATTGTATGTGATAGGTAAGAAAAAAAATATGTGTAATATGTTCTTAAGTATGATACTGATTAGATAACTTTTGGTATATTCCTGCACAACCACTAAAAAGGAATGAGGCAGAAAAGGTGTCAATATGGAAAAGATATCTAAGATAAAATTAAGTAAAAAAGGCAAGGTATAGAATCTTGCATATAATAATATGTATATAAAAATATATGTATGAAAAAATATATATATGTATGGCCCAACCGGTGTCGCTCAGTGGTTGAACGTCAACCTATGAACCAGGTGGTTAAGGTTTGATTCCCATTCAGGGCAAATGCCCAGGTGGCAGGCTTGATCCCCAGTGAGGGGGTATGCAGGAAGTAGCCAATCAACGATCTTCTCTCATCATTGATGTTTCTATCCCTCTCTTCCTCTCTCTTCCTCTCTGAAATCAATAAAAATATATGTGCATATGCCTTATTCCCATGGAAGATTTCTGGAAGAATTCATAAGAAACTATTAACTGTGGTGATCACCTGATGGGGGTAAGCAAGGGGATAGAAAGAGAGAATTTTACTTCTTGCTTTATACTTTTTTATACTATCTGAATTTAAAAAAAAATAAAAACCCAAGAACATGATTATTTGATGCTAGTAAAAAAGTAGAAGCCCTGGGGTCTCTGAATAAGTTGTCATTGATTGTAATGATCCTTCTGTTTAAATGACAAATCCCATTTACAGCTCTGGTTTCACCTTACTAATCATTATTTGTTTTTACAAGTCAATTTTGTTAACATCTTATTTAGTTTTTAAATCAGCCTTTGGAGAGGGACAGAAGGAAAAAATCTTCATTTTCCCATTATCCAAACATAATTTTGGAGAAGTGAGGGATTGCTTCCCTCATATACTCAGAGCCAGCCTCATTGGCTCCCACTGCCCCCCAGGCAGCCACAATTTCTCCAGAAGGCCCTGGTCTTTGGGGCTACCTGTCCATGCGTGTTCTGCCCTGATGGACAGAGGAGCTTGCCTCTCAGAGAGAGATTTTTTTCTTGCTTAATCCTTCCACCAGGGAAGCATTGGGTCCTGATTTAAGGAGAACAGAGAGAAGGTCCAGTTGAGGATCTAGATGGTTCTGCCACACCAGACTCATTGTGAGAGAGGGAGCCTGCCAGCCCCTTACAGCTCTCGGCAGATGCACCAAAGCAAATCCCAATTGGCACTATGTTGCCTGAGCAGGATGTTGTGTCCTTTTTATTTTAATTGTTTAATATTTAACTGATTGCAAAAATTGTGAATGTGTTGTAAGCAGTTAAAGCACAGCAGATATATAAATGTGATACATTTGCATATCAGATTATACAGTAGTCACCTCTTATCTGCAGTTAAGTAACTTTCATTACTGCACCCATCAGGACATAAAAGGAACCTCAGACAAAACTCTTCTGTGTCAGTAAATCTCTGCTTCTCACTAGATAGTGTAAGACATCCAGTATTTGTCGGGGTGGTGGTGGTGATTTTACATACAAATATCTATAATGATCAAGAATCCTATCTAATAAAAGAGTAATATGCAAATTGACCGTCACTCCAACACACAAGATGGCTGCTCCCATGTGGTCAAAGATGGCTGCCCCCATGTGGACACAAGATGGCCACCACAAGATGGCCAGCAGGGGAGGGCAGTTAGGGGTGACCGGGCTGGAAGAGGAGGGCAGTTGGGGGGGACCAGCCTGAAGGGGAGGGCAGTTGGGGAAGACCAGGCCTGTAGGGGAGGGCAGTTGGGGGGAACCAGGCCTGCAGGGGAGGGTAGTTGGGGGTGGGGGGCCAGGCCTGTAGGGGAGGGCAGTTGGGGGGAACTAGGCCGGCAGGGGAGGGCAGTTGGGGGGGACCAGGCCTGCAGGGGAGGGCAGTTGGGGAGGACCAGGCCTGCAGGGGAGGGCAGTTGGGGGGGACCAGGCCTGCAGAGAAGGGCAGTTGGTGATGACCAGGCTGGCAGGGGAGGGCAGTTAGGGGCAACCAGGCCTGGAGGGGAGGACAGTTAGTGGCGACCAAGCCAGCAGGGGAGGGCAGTTAGGGGCAATTGGGCTGGCAGGGGAGTGGTTAGGGGGTGATCAGGCTGGCAGGCAGAAGCGGTTAGGGGCAATCAGGCAGGCAGGCAAATGGTTGGGAGCCAGCAGTCCTGGATTGTGAGAGGGATATCCGACTGCTCGTTTAGGCCCGATCCCACTAGGATCGGGCCTAAACGGGAAGTCAAACATCCCTCGAGGGGTCCCAGATTGGAGAGGATACAGGCTGGGCTGAGGGACACACACCCCCATGCACGAATTTCGTGCACCGGGCCTCTAGTGGATAATAAGAGATCATAGCTTTTCAGTACTTACTAAGCCCAATTACTGCTACTCCTACTGTTCCCATTTTACAGACAAAGAAAGTGAGTCTCAGGGAGATTTATGTATCAAGCCCAAGGCTAATTAGTGGAAGCAAGGGAATTCTAAGGCAGGAGAGGTTAAGGGACTTGTTCATAGTGTCTCTCTTGGCGAGTGCGAGCCAGACCTGGGCTGAAAGCAGGCCTCCTGATCCCTGCCTGCCTCCCTCTGCCCTTGCACACTCCATCTGCCTATCTCTGAAATGCCATCAGCTATCTGTTTTATCTTGGGCAGAAGCTGACTGGCATGCATACCCTCCTCTCTGCAGCCCCATGGACCTAGGCTCTGGAAGGAAGAGTTTTTCAGCAGATGGGGAGGTATAATTGATGGAGAGAGGTTGGGCAGGAGAAGCTAATGAGAAACGACTGAAGACAGGGCTCCAGTGCCCTGCAAAAAAACAAAACAAAATACCGGTTGGGTTATGTGATCTCTGGATTTCGAGGGTTCCTTTAGACTTGCTTCTAACAGAATGCTGTGGTTTCCAGCTGAGCCAGGTATTGAGTGAGAGACCTGCAGACTCTGACCTGCTGGGATGACAGATGTAAATTGAAGCTGGCCTCTCCAGTGTACAGCTGATGGCCCTGCGGGTGCTGGCACCAGGTGTTAATGAACGACTTTAATTCAGGCTTGGGCTCAGAATACCTCAGAAGGGGCTGTTTCTGGACAATTGGGCAGTTTTCAAATTTTCGTGCCTTATTTTGATTCTAGATTATTTTTAACAAAACCATGAGGAAGTATGTAAAACTCCCCAGATTTCCTCTCTTTCATGCACCTCTGCTCCACGCTGTCCCTGGAAGACATCCAGGATGGGGAAGAAGCCCCAGACCCGAGGGATCTGACTGTCCCGCTGACTAGGGGGGACCCTGCATGTGATTCTGAGCCTCTGTATCCTTGCGGGTGAAATGGGTGTACCGCTCCCACCCTTCAAGGTCCTGTCAGTATGAAGTGATGATGGTAGGGGGGAAGTAACTGGTCATCATTAGCTCCTCTCACTCCTGCATCTCACTCATTCTCAGCCCGTTCACCCTCCCCACACCACAGCTGATGTGGACAAGGTGACATTCAAAGAACAGAGGTCTCCTGGTGGGGTCCGTGGGAGCGGGTAGCAGACCCCCGCTCCCCCAGACCTCCTCTCCCTGGGCTTTTCCTGATGGCACGTGTGCCTTTCTTGCTCACTATCCCTCTGTGGCAGACAGTGGCTCTTTGCCAGCCTTCACACAGAACCTGGACCCATCTCAAATTAGCCAACGGGAGTTTACTGGCATTACAGCTCTATGTAATGCAGAGCTGCTGTACCGTGGGAGCCCGTAAGGCTGGGAAGGCTTGGGCAGCACTTTGGGCTGTGCTGATGGGGAGAAAGGGTCAGGCATCTGATGGTCCTGGACCTCAGCCAGGGGGCATTGAGGTCCTTCTCCTGTGGGTGGTATCCGTGTTCCACATGTGTGAATGGGCTGCCTTACAAAACTGTGGTGGAGTCCCACAGGCCATGGCAGCCCCTCTGTTTCTCAGCCTGCCCTTTCTGCACTTTGCCTCCTGCCCTGCAGAACTGTTCGTATCTCCCTGCAAGGCAAAACGTGTAGAGGCCTTCCTGTGTTCTGAAGCTCCCCCAGTCCCCACTTCTAGACATACTCTCCTCTTCTCACTGCCTCCTCCTTCCCAGATCTCACCCTCCGGCCAGGGAGGGCCAAGACAGGCACTGAACCTGGTCAGGAGACCTGGGGGCCAGGCCAGGCTCTGCAACTTACCAGTGTGTGATCCAAGGCAAGGTACATATTGGAGCCTCAGTTTCCTCAGAACAGTGGGAGTAAAATAAGATAACACACGAGAGTGCCTGGTACTCTCTTCCGAAGTGTGCTCTGCATAATGTTAGGAAGTATTACTTTGGAAAGGCAGACACTTGGTAAAGGGCACCTCCTTCTTAACAACTTTTTAATAATTCCGAGGTATAATTTACATACCTTTCTCAGGGCACAAGTCAGTGATTTTGAATAAATTTGCCAAGTATGAATCCATCACCATAATACAGGTTTAGGACATTTCCATCGCCATAATCAGATCCCTCATGCAATCTCCACTCCTATCTCCAGGCAACCACTCATCTACTTCTTTGTGGGTTTGCCTTCTCTGAACACTGGGTATAACGGAATCGTGCAGTGTCCTTGTCTCTGTCTTCTTTCACTTAGCATAATGTTTTTAAGGTTCACCCATGTTATAGCAGCTATCACTAATTCATTCTTTATGTGGCTAAATATTCCATTGTACCAACATACTACTTTTTGTTTGTCTATACTTCAGGTAATGGACAATTGGGCAGCTTTCAGTTTTTGGCTATTATGAATAACCTAGGAGTGGTGTTGATGAGTTTTCTGTTTAATTTTTTAAGGAACTGCCAAACTGTTTTTCCAATGTGGCTGAACCCTTTTACATTCCTAGCAACTGTGTATGGGAGTTCTATTTCTCCACATCCTTGAGGACACTTGTTATTGTCTGTCTTTTTTATTACAGCCATCCTCGTAGGTGTGCAGCAATATCTCATTGTGGTTTAGTGGGAAATGCTTCTTAATAAACTTAGGAAACATTGGGTGACACAGAGCTTTAGAGGTGTCTTTAATCCAGGGCTTCTCAGAGACTTTAATATTCCAATGAGCATTGAGACTCTCTAAGGAGGACTACCGTGTACAGCATTTTCTCGAATGAGGTCCCAGTGTGACCTGGGAACTCAGGGTGTCCTGAAGGATTAGTGTTTTTTTGGGAAGCATTAGACTAAGGCAGGGTTCAGGAGACAACCAGCCAAATCCCATCTGCTGCCTCTTTCCGTAAATAAAGATTTATTGGAAGACCGCCACATTCATTCATTTACAAACTGTCTATGGAGGCTTTCACAATGCAAGGATAAAGTGGTTAGCTGGGACAGAGACCATAGGCCTTGCAAAGCCTAAAGTATTTACTCCCTGGCCCTTTACAGGAAAAATTTGCTGACCCTTGACCTAGTTAGTGCCTGGTACACCGTGGATGCTCACTTAACCTTTAGATGGGAGGAGGGACTAGTCCTAAGGGTACCAGGTGGGGCCCAGGAAACCTTTGTGAGGCTTTGTATTATTTGAGCTGGTGTTTCTGTGGGGGCTTCTGTGTGGCCGAGGAGGAGGATTTCTACAGTGATGGAAGAAACTGGAGCCTTAGCTCTGGACCTTCAGGCCAACGAAAGTCCCTAATTGTGTCCCCTGAGTGTTAGTGTGAGAAACATTCAAACCTGTAAAGAATTTTTGTGAGTTTATTTGAGCCAGACTGTCAACAATTGCCAGGAAGCAGAATCTCAATCAGTATTGAGATAATGCTCCGGAGAATGACAGATTTTCACCTATTTTTATAAATTACCATCAAAGGAGGAGATATAAGTGGGTTACATGAAATCCATTGGTGATAGATTAGGGAGGTGGGAGAAGCAAAGCAGGGGAAACCTCTGGAATTGGGTAAAAAGTAAAATGATAGACATGTGCTTCTTTTACATAGGTAGGTACAGGATAGTTAACAGTCAACAATTAACACCATAACAATAACAATGAGGGAATTTGTGGTCTCTGCCCTGGCACCCTGATGCATTGGCTGTGCCCTGAGGAGTCTGGAAAAAGGGAAGTTACAAGTTACCCTGATATTCCATAGATGACAAAGACAATAGGCTCGGTTAAGATCAAAGTTGATCTTTGTCAGGGAGGATACCAGCCTAGGACATGACTACCCACTATAGACTGCTTTTTAACCCTTTGCACTCGCTTGCTTTTTTCTCGATTCCTTTATTCTACTCGGGATTTAATTTTTTAAATACCCCAGATTTTACAAAGCGCAGCAGCAGAATAAAAATCTGGAGTTTCTTTTCATACAAACTTATTTATTTGGATTTTTTTATATTTCAAATTATTGATACATTCAAAGAGTAATTTTAATCTCGACATCCGAGTGCAAAAGGTTAATTGAAAAAGTTTTAATTCCAGACCATTCTTGTGGTTACTTTAGGTCTCTGAGTTTGCAAGGCTGCCACGCAGGCCTTCCCTAAGGGAGTCAGGTTAGCATGCGGCCCCTTTTTGTCTACACATGTTTCTGTTTCATCTTCCCGGAGATGAGACAGTGGGCCCAAGCTCTGCCTCTGAAGCTGAACAGAGGTGGCTTAAGGTTCTGCCTCTGCCTTCCTGGGTATCTTACTTCCCTAAGCCAGACGTTTCCCGTCTGTGAAATGGAATAACAGTGCGCTCACAGGAGGAGTAAGCCTGAAGGAAATGTCAGCTGTCACTGTCCATGCTGCTGTTCTCTTTATACTCCTGGGTGGCAAACTCCCCGAGGGCAGAACAAGGCTGCTTCACTCATCGCTATAACTCTAGTCCTTAGGATACTCAGCGTGGGGTTCGCACCCTGTAACTATCTGCTGCGGAATGCATGATGCAGAAGCCTCCATTTCTTCCCTCGAGGGTCCCGGTGGGTTCCGGGCCTCCGCTGTGGGTTTTGCTGGAGCTGGCCCCTTATGGGTGAATTGGGGGCCTGCACTTCTTTCTTCCCAGGGAAGTGAGCAGAACCCCAAAGGCGGAGGGATTCTGGAGGGGCAGGGAAGGCACATTTGTTTTGGTGATGGGCCTTTTTTGTTTGTTTGTTTGTTGCTTTGGGAGACCAGAAAGGACGACCGAGCAAGGCTATTTATAGCCCAGCTCCTCGGTGCCAACTTTTGGGGCGGTCTCTGCGTCCCTGGCAGCACTTTCCTCTGTGGCAGGTTTAAGAAAGGTGATGTGTTTGCCGGCTCCGTGCAGGACATGAAGATGAGGCCTCCCCAGGCTGTGCTGGGCGCCGTTCCCACAGGGCCTCTCCCAGGCTCTCTGCGGTGGCCCTGGGAGGAGGGACTGCTCCATCTCTGCTTCCTCCAGTCAGACCACCCCCGGCTCTGGAAGCTGGCGGGTCTGCACGGGAACTCCAGGTGCGAGGCTCTCTCCTTCCCTCCACACTCAGCTTTCCTGTGTGTGGGAGAGACAGAGAGGGAAGTGAGGGTGATACCCAAGGAATAAGAGACGTCTCAGGGGCCAGCTTCTGTGAGGCAGCTGGTGTGTGTGCGCATCTGGGTTCAAGCCCCAATTTGGGCAAGTTGCTTCCCCTACCTGGGCTTCAGTTCCCCCACCTGTAAAATGAGGACAGTAATGCTTTCCCATTGAGAACTGAATGCTGTGAGAGGGGAGGGCTCTCGGGTGGCACCTGCCACTCCCCCCTCCACTGCCCGCTCCTTGTTCCTTCCTCTGAGGGTCTCTTACTGTAGACAGCGTTTGCTTTTAAACTCGCCTCTTTGTTTCCCCAACTCTTTCCCTACCGTGTCTGTTAGAAATAACATCTTCACCTGTGGATTATTTCCCTGCCTCCTCTCTGGGACGTCTACCCGCTTCTCTCCTCTCCTATCCCCAGCTCCCTCCTGTAATTGAAACTTCTCCCTCCCCTCTTGGCTCTTTCCCATTAACTATCTCAGTCTCACCAACCTGAACACAAAACAGGTGTCAGTAAGACAGCTCTGTGCACTGTGGCCCCTTGAGGTACCAACATCTCTGACCTATCAGAGCCTAACTTCTCAAAAGAGCCACCTCACCAGGCTCTCACCTCCCATCTCCTCCTTATCCTGCCATCTGAGGTCCAGCCCACCAGGTGAGCAGCTCTCCTTGCCTCACCCACCTGGCCTGGTCCCACTCTCCCTCTCACCAGGCTGTTCTGCAGCGCTTGGCGAATGGGCCGCTTCCCCTGCTGGAATGCCCCTCCCCTCCCTCTGTGTTAGGGTTTGCCACCTTCTCTGGTTGCTCCCTGCCTTTCTGCTGACCCTTCTCTACCTCCCTCAAGGGTTCCTCCCTGCCACTCTCCGCTCTCTAGATGTCAGGGTTCCAGGGCTCTGCTATAGACCCTTTCCCTCCCCTCCCCTTCTCTGCACTCCCCAGGCAGCCTCAGACTCTCCCGGATAGATACCCTGTCTCCTCCCTGCATCTCTTTTCTGAGCTTTGCATCCAGAGACCCAGCTGCCTTGGAGCATTTCAACTCTCTGGGTGTCCCACAAGCATCTCAAAATCCTCTTGTCTAAAAGATTGATTCTTCACCTTCTCTTCTACCTCACTGGACAGTTCACTCCTGCTCAACTAATGACCTGCCATCCACCGAGGGACAAACCTGGGTGTCAGCCTAGACCTCCCCCTTCCCTGCTACCTTCCTCCTGTACCTCTGATGCTCAAACCCACCAGTTCCCCTCCAGGGCCATCCCCCCTACCGTAGTTCAGACCCTCCCTATTTATTGTCCAAATTCAGGCCAAGTTCTCTGCACCCTTACCATTCATTCTTCCCACTGCAGCCAGAGAGTTTTCAGAAACATGAATCTGATGGGGTCTCACCCCTGATTCTTCCATGCTTCCATCCCCCTCAGGAAGGCTCATAGTCCAACCCTTGCTCGCCACTCCAGCCGTGTCCTCCACCCCCATCATTCACCCTGGCTTCTGCTGCACTGACCCTGCATGCTGTGCCCTGCCCTGGCCTCACCGAGCCTTTTGCTCTAGGTGGCCTTTCTGCCCCCAAATGTCCCCTTTCTTCTTTGCCAACTCTCCATTGCAAACCAGCCTTGGCTAACTATTCTTCAGGCAGGACCCATCTCCACCTTTACATCCTGATGTTGGCCAGATCCCTAGTGAGGGTCCCCTGTTTTTCTCTGTCATAACTCTCCACGCCCTGCTCTGTTTACTCATCTGCCTTCCTTGTTAGACTACTAGTTCTTTAGGGACACCTGGGCATAGCACAGTAACTGGCACACGGAAGACACTTTAATAAGTATTCCTTGTATAGGTTAATAAATGGGTAAAGGACACATACTGTATACTACTGTTACCGAACACACAGAGACACATTAGGTAGCCTTGGGGCATGCAATAAGGTAGCTCTAATTTATAAAGAAGTGAGGAAGGCGGTGGTTTAATGTTATAGGACAGTGGTCGGCAAACTCATTAGTCAACAGAGCCAAATATCAATAGTACAACGATTGAAATTTCTTTTGAGAGCCAAATTTTTTAAACTTAAACTATATAGGTAGGTACATTGTTGTTAACTTAATTAGGGTACTCCTTCAATCACACTGTACGTGCGCCTGCACGTGGTATTTTGTGAAAGAGCCACACTCAAGGGGCCAAAGAGCTGTGTGTGGCTCGCGAGCCACGGTTTGCTGACCACTGTTATAGGAGAATCTACGGGTAACACTGTAGCTGAAAGTGTGGGCTCTGGAATCAGGATCCCTGGGTTCAGTTTATAGCTCTTACACTTGCTTGTGATATGACTCTGAGCAAATTATTAATCTCTCTGTACCTCAGTTTTTCCATCTTTGAAAGAGTCACACAGCTGGGAAGGAGCAGAGCTGGACTTTGAGCCCATCTCTGTATGTGCCAATGGCTGGAGAAGCATGGGCATTGTACTGAGATTTCAGTCTCTGGGTGGAAATCTCCTTTAATATTTTACTCTTATGACCTGAAAAAAGGTGCTTCTTGAAGAATCTGTGTGCCTGGCTCATAGTAGGTGCAGGATATTACTCGTTGGAGTAAATAGATCCCTCCAAAGGGCCCCATCTAGTCTTCAACATTTCCCGCTCCCTGGCCAGTATTGGGAGGTCTGGTCCTGGGTCCTTTTTTTTGCCAGGGTGTTGGCAGCAAACTCTTCCTTATTCAGACCTTTCTTCTGTCCCAGTGCTTCATGGGGGCGGGTCATTAAGAAAGCTCTTTCCCAGGAAGAGCTGTGCCTTCTCCAAGTCCCCAGAGCTGAGTGCCCAGCCCCCATGCTCTCAAAGGCTGCCCTTGTGGGTTTCAAAACAACCCCACAGCCCTGCAGGCTGAGAACCTGGCCCCCGAGCCCGCTTTCTTTAGAAACCCAAGGCCCATGGCTGGTTAGAGTCAGCGCTGGTAACTCCTAAAGAAAATAGTTTGAGGATGTTTTCAAATAGTGTCTGATGAAACAAAAGAGCAATTCATCCCGCATAGCTTTTAGTAATCTGCTTCCCATTCTGGGAATGAGATTGTTCAATTAAGCGAGAGGACGCCAAAGCAGGCTGCATGACTCGAAGTTCACAGCATCCAAAATGTGGAAGAGAGGGGACCTGCGCCAGCCCACTCCTGGCTGGTCTGCTCCTTCTCGCTCCCTCCGTCTCTGTTGTTTCAGAAAACAGCTTTCAGTTTCCCGGTTCAGAAAACAAACTACCTCAACAAGAAGGCATGTGTGTGCATGCATCTTTGCTAGCTGAGGACCTTGTGTACGTGGTGGTTTTTTTTTTATGAGAAATTCAGAGGCTGGAGTGGAGTGGGACGGAGCACACCCAGGTCCTTTCCCTGGGCAGTGACGCACTTTCTGTCCTGCTCATTCACCAGCTGATGAGCGATCAGGGCACTTTGGGGGGCGGTTTGTAAGATGGTGGGTATATGTTGTCTACAGTGCTCTTAATCTGGAGACAAGGGGGTCAGTGAGCCCCCTGAAGTTCTTGAAGAATGTTGGGAGTGGGGGCTACATCAGGGCATTTCTGGGGAGAAAGAAGCTTCTCACAGGATCCCTGACTGCCTCCCCAAAGCTCCCCTTTCCAAAAAAATAAAAAAATAAAGATTGAAAATTATTCAGGTGGAGTTGGTAGGTCATTCTTTCCTTGCCAGTAATCCTTGGGGAAAACATGGCAAAATGCAGCTTCCTGGGGACCAATTCCACAAATATTCGGACTTCAGTGGATCTGGGATGGAGTGCAGGAATTTTTGTCTTTTGGCAAGTACCCGACAAGGATTATGCTCTGGGGCCCGCTGCTCTCCTAAAATAATACTCTGTAGGGTTTCGTTTAATAAGGCTTGTAGTTTTAAAATGAATTAAAGCCAGAGACTGCTAAGACATAAGATGCAAATAAAGTAATGTCTGCTAAAACTATGTGGCCGTCGCCGTTCTTTCTCAAATAACTTGGATTTCTTTTGTGTCTAACTTTTCATAGTCAAGGGCAAGAGCCATGCCATGTGTACCATTTTATCCTCAATACCTTATTATTCATATAATGCCTGGCACAAGTAGTTGCTCAATAAATGCGTATTTATTTGGATGTTCCCACTTCTGGCTATAGTTTGAGAGCTGGTTTTCTTTTGAGTTAAGTCCATGGCTGCACACAGCCTGATTTTATTTGGGGGACTGCCTGATTTCTCCTGTGGGGGTTGGGGCTGGAAGCAGCCTGCAGACCAGTGCTAATTGGTGTCATTGAGTAATTAATGCAGAATCAGGCCCGAGCGGATTCCCAGGGAGACAGACACTGAGGGAGGCTTTCATGCTTGGTGGGATGGGAGCTGCTTTCTCAAAGGACATTCCCAGAGCACGGAGGCGACTGGCGTGGTCTGGTGGGGGTGGTTTGGCAGCCGGGATGGGGTTCGTGGAGCAAGTTTGGAGGGGGTTTGTGTTGGTGCCATGGTTCAGCACAATATGGAGCGTGGCAAGTTTGACTTTAAGGAAACACAAACCCCAGGCGTGGGCTCTGGGAGCCAGACCTGTGTCAACTTTGAAGAATTGATGGGTTCTGAGGGACTGTGTGGCTGGAGGCATTGGCTCAGCGCACCCAGGGGTCCTTTCTCTCCTGTAACCTGGGCCCTTTGGGACACCCCTACCCCTTGGCATGTTACTCAGGGCTCTTGATGATGCCTCTGTTTACCTTTCTTGCTTTCCCCTCTGATCGCTGTCCTTTTTTTACTAGGGTGTCCCATGAAGCACTGGGACAGTGGGAAGATGTAATGATTCCTCCATTCCCAAGTATCCCAGGTTCATTTTCTGGCCTTTGTGCATGCTATTCCCTCAACCTAAAACAATCTTTACCCTTAAATTCCATCTTTCACAGTGACCTCAAATATCATTTCTTCCAGGAAGCTTTTCCTGGCCCCCTCTAACAGTCAGGATAGGTTGGTTTATGCTGCAGTAACAAACATCCCAAAGATCTCAGTAGCTTAAAGCAATGGAGTTCATTTCTTGCTCACACAACACTTCTGACACAGGGTGGCAGGCGGGTTCATGATATCACTCAGGAGCTCGGGCTTCTAGAGGCTCCATCTTGACACTTGCTTCTGTCATGATCAACAGCAGAGGAAAGGGGACATGGTGAACCACACCACCTGGCTCTGAAAGCTTCTGTCTGAAGTGACATGGATGCCATTGGCCAAAGTGAGTTCAGCAGGCCAGGGTGTGTGATCTCCCCTGCAGTAGGGACCTGAGTGTTTATGGACACTCCTGTGATCTCCCAGGACCCTGAGGTGTGCTAGGGGCGTCTTGGTCTAACCCAGTGGTTGGCAAACTGTGGCTCGCGAGCCACATGCGGCTCTTTGGCCCCTTGAGTGTGGCTCTTCCACAAAATACCGCGTGCGGGCTTGCACATACAGTGCGATTGAAACTTCGTGGCCCATGTGCAGAAGTCGGTTTTCGGCTCTCAAAAGAAATTTTAATCATACTTGGCTCTGTTGACTAATGAGTTGCCGACCACTGGTCTAACCAAAGGCCTTGCACTTCTCCCATCATATCCTTACCATGTTGCACTGTGAACCATCTGCTAACTGAGCCCTCTTTCCCCCCCATGGAGTGACTCCATGAAGGCAGGGGACTGGGTCTCGATCCTCTCGGAGGCCCCCACCCCCAGCCCTGGGTTTGGCTCAGAGGATGCTGGGTGAATGGTGGATGGTGGGTGAAGGAATGAGCGGGCTATCCCTGCCCCTTTGTGGAACTAGCTTTGCTCAAGGTTCAGTTGGGGCGGGCCTTCTCCAGCCCCTGTGACCCATGGCCTTTTCTTCTGCAGGCGCCGGGTCCTGGCCATCTCGGATGGGATTGAGCACATTGGGAATCTCCGCTGGGAGCTGGCCTTGTGTCTCCTGGCAGCCTGGACCATCTGCTACTTCTGTATCTGGAAGGGGACCAAGTCCACAGGAAAGGTAAGAGGCGCATCTTCAAGCAGCTAGTGCAGACAGCTCACAGGTTACCCAGAGAGTGCCAGAGAGTTCACGTTGCCAAGACCAGCTCTTAAGTTGGGAGGTAGGAGGAGCACTGGACAGGGAGTCCACTCAGGAGGAGCCTAGAGCTAGAATCCCAGTCCACCACTTATTTGTCTCACAGCTCAGGGCTATTCACTTCTACCTTCTGAACCTCATTTGACTCATCTGTGAAATAAAAAAGCCTTATCCTATCTTCTTACTGAGTTGAGAGTCAGTAAAGGGGCACGTGGAAAGGGGCATCAAAGTGCTTTGAAAACCAAGAAGTGCTAAACTCGTACCAGGTAGTTTTTTGTAATTTAGACATGTGCTCCTGATGTGTGCTAGTGCAGGTAATACCGGCTGCCTCCACCAACCCACCCAAGATCTCACCTACCTGGGGTCTGTGGAGGGAAGGGCAGACACTTCCATCTCGTACTTTGCTGTGCCATTTACACCATATGGCCCCCAGGGTTGCAGCTCCTCAGTAAAGAGAAATGGGAGAAGACAGTGGCTCTTAACTGTCCCGGGTGTGGCTCCTGCAGTCATGGCTGCTGGCTATAACCGGAGGCACAGCCGCACCTAATGGCATGGAGGCTGGGAAATATAGGGGAACACAGGGACATCTGGTGAGCATATCTCTCTGTGCCGCAAGGATCAATAGAGGTTATGAACGTGTAGCTCATAGTGAAGTCCAGGGCACTGATGTTCTTTTGCTTTTTGTTTTTTAAAGAGAAACAATTTCTAACATTTAGAAATTGGGAAAATTCATGTGGGAAAAAAGAAATAGGATCCTGGCATCCCATGGAATGTTGCAAGATTTGGCAATACTGAACTTGCATGCCTACGTGGCAGAACGTGGCTGAGGTAGCAGCAGCCACCTCCTCAGGATACGTGGTTGGCTTCAGTCCCTACCATTCCCTATTGCCCCTGATCCTGTGACTGAGCATCAATGCCATTATTTTCCTCCTTTGTGCCACTCATTTTTTTCTTGTGGAAAAGAGGAAAATGAAGTTTTTCTTATACCTGGGTCACCCTGACCAACCACATCACTCCTTGCCTGCCTGCTTCTGGGTAGGCAGTTGCTCATAAACTTGATTATAAGCTACTGTCTGGGGTCAGGTGCTGGAAACAAAACCTCTGAGAAAACAAGAACTTGTCAACTCTGCGCCCTTTTACAAAAGATGTTCCCCTCAGCTCCCCCAATGGTAGGTGGGATCAAGAGGAAAGTGCTAGAATGTTGGAGATGGGTGGACCTACAAGAGGGAAGTTAGGAGAGCACAGAAGAGCTATCAACAAGCCCTTTGCTGTAAGCCAGGAAGCTGAGGCCTGAGGAGAACAGGATTTTTCTGGTTTTCCAAATATAAAAAGCATTGCTTTCTTGATCTTCTTCAGAATACGTACACATCACTCCTGTCCCCCTCCTTGCTGCCTCTTCTGGCTAAAGAGGAGGCGAATGACTGGAGGGGTTCAGAGCCAGGGTCTGGAATCAGGATTCACATCTCAGGTCTGTTGCTCACTAGCTGTGACCTTGGGCACATCACTTCCTGATCCTCAGTATCCTCTTCTGCAAAACAGGGATTGGTAACTGAGCTTGCCTTATGGGGTGGTTATCAGGAGGAAATGCAAGAATGCACATCCAGCGTTTAGCAGGGTGTGTAACTAATAGTAAGGGCTGAGTAATGGTGGGTTTTTAAAAAAATCTTGTTACAAAAATAAAATTTATTTATTCAAGAAATAGTTTCTGTATATCTACTCTGTACCTAGCATTATTCAGTGGGTATTTAAAGATGAATAAAACACAGCCTCTGCCTACTCAGCTAACAGGGAAAGTGCACTGTGAACCATTGAAGGGAGGAGATGTGATGGCTGGTATTATTACTGCTTCTCCTATGATTACACATCCTTGGGAGTTGATGCTGAGGCCAGCGGGGCTGGGCTGGGGGGCATTGTACCTGGTTGCAGGGAGGGGTTGGACAAGGTTTTGTACATGCATGTGAGTGTGTTGTCCATGTGCACATGTGGACTTGAACTTCCCAGGACAGGGCCGTGGCAAAATTTGGATCCACTTAGATCTTAGAAGAAAGCTCAGTTCCACAGTGCCATTGGCTGGGCCTTTGAGCCTGTGTGTTAGAGAATTTTTATTTTTTATTTTTGTCTGAGAATTCTGATACAGGAAGAGTTTCAAGTAAGGACTGGCAGGCCACATTCTTGGGGATTTCAGAAACGGCATATGGGAAGGGAGGGAACATTCTTTCATGGCCTTCTGCTCACTCCACACTCTGTTAGGGGCTGTTCATCTACATTAGCACATGAATAACATGAACTGGGGAGATATTGCCTCTGTTTTATAGGCAGGTGGAGACCCTAAGGCTGAGAGGTTGAGTAGCCTGGCCAGAGTTACATGGCAAGTTTGTATCTCAGCACTGACCCACCTTGCCTGTCCGTGGACTCAATTAAAATTTAGAACGTTGTGGTGTTTTGAGTGATGTCCTTTCACACGCCCTCTCTGAGTCTATTTTTTCTCATCTCTAGTAGAAATGGTAATGATAGCAGTAGTAATAATATTTCTAAGTAGTAATAGGTCCTAGTTATCGAGTACTTCACATGCCCATTGCATTCAAACCTGGAAACTAGCCCAGAAGACAGGGGCTAGCATTATCTCCATTTTACAGATGAGAAAATAAAGCCCGGAGGATTTAAGTAACTTGCTCAAGGACCCTTAGGAAAGAAGCAGAGGGCCAGGATTAACCCCAGGCCTTGGTGATCACATAGCCTATGCTGTGGATGAGTGTACCCTCAGGCCTGTCATCTGTGACATGGGGACAAAGACAATTTTCTTATGGGCTGGTTCTGCAGAGACAATTAATGCAATAGCTTAACACATAGTAGGTACTCCATGGTTGTTTGTTGCAGCTGGATCTAAATATGCCTTTAAGGGAAATGCTGACATCAGATGAGCTAAGTAAGCATTTTCCTAAAGGCTGTGTTTCAAGGGCTCTTCCCGTGCTCCATGCCCAGGACCAGTGTGAGCACCCAGGATGAGCTGGGGTTTGCTGTGAGATTCCTCTGAGTCTGTGTGTTCCATACCTACCCTATTTGATGGATGAGGAAACAGGCTCGGAGAGGGGAAGGGACTTGTCCGAGGCCACACAGAGAGTGAGTGTCAAGTGTTGGATCAGAGAGGAGAGCCTGGTGGCCCCGTTCTCCAGCTATTTATAAATGACAAGGTTCTATGGGTCAAATCTGACATGTTTTGAGAGACTAGGGATCCCTGGGTTGGAACATGGGCTCTTCAAGAGAGGGTTTGATGCTTTCGTTACTGATTGTTTTTCACCTCACCTTGGACGTGAGCCCAACATCCAAAGGTTTTTGGGGGTTCTGTACAAAAACACCTAAAAATAAACATCGGGTCATCTGAGTCTTCCCGAGTGGGCAGAGGTCACCCTGCTTCTCACCTGCTGGACCCTGGCCAGAGCCGCTTTCATGAAACTGTTCAAGGAAGGAGAACCCTCTCTCCCCACTAAGTTCCAGCCCACTTCCTATATTCAGACCTCGGCAAAAACGTCTGAAATTTTAAATTTGAGAAATAGTTCCAAGCTCCCTCTTTCTCCAAGGTAATAACTTTAATTCAATTCAATGAGCATGACCCTGGCTCCTGGGGGCCTATGTTTTAGGCTCAGCCTTTGAGCAGTTGGTTGTCTAAGTGGGGGTTTGGGTTCAGGTCACAAATAAGTAGATCACTGGTGAGGCTGTGACAAGGCCACAGGTGAAGGCCTGGTAGTGCTCTCCAGGGCCCAGCAGGCAGTGCATTGGCCCAGAGGCCGCACTGGCACTGGCATTAGCACCTCCTCCCGGGACACCCTCTGCAGGTGTCCTTTAGCTCCACGCTCTCCTGTGCTCTCCTCAAGCACTTTACAATCTTCTGGTGCCACAGAGGTTGGCATTCAGCATCCCCCAAGTCAGAGCGAGCAACTGCTACTCTCAGAAAAAGCTGCCTCCGGGATGGCAAGATGCTAACGAGGGGCCAGCTTCAGTATGAGTGAGGTGTCCCATGCCTGCTGCTTTTATTCATTCTACCTTTGTAGAATGAATTCCACCTGTGTCTGGGGCTCCCTGCAAGTGCTGGGATACACTGGAGAGGACAGTTGAGGGTTCTGAAATACTTGCTTTCTTTAGGAGGAAACTTTCAGGCGGTTTGTAACTTGTCATCTTCTGGATGACAGACAGTTTCATTCTTAATTGGAAAACGAATAATTGAAATCAAGTGACGAGAGAGAACATGAAGACATCTTTGTAATTTTCCTGTGTCCTTGGGTTGTTTGTGTTTAAAGACATTGTAGGGCATATTTAGGGTTACAACAAAACTGAACAGAAGGTACAGAGACCTTCCATATGGCCCTTGGGCCCACACATGCTTAGCCTCCCATATTATCAACATCTCTCACCAGAGTGGTACATTCGTTAGAACTGATAGACCCATACTGACACATCGTAAGCACCCAGAGTCCATGGTTTACATTAGGATTCTCTCTTAGTGTGGTACATTCTGTGGGTTTGGACAAAGGTACAAGGACATGTATCTATCATTATAGTCCCATACAGAAGAGTTTCACTGCCCTAAAAACCTGCTGTGATCTGCCTGTTCTTCTCTCCCTTCCCCATCCCCTTGTAACTACTCATCTTTTTACTGTCCCTATAGTTTTGCCTTTTCTAGAACATCATGTAGTTGGAATTATATGGTATGTAACCTTTTCAGATTAGTTTCCTTTACTTAGTAATATGCATTTAAGGTTCCTCCATGTATTTTCGTGGCTTGATAGCTTATTTCTTTTTATCATTGAATACTATTCCATTGTCTGGGCCAGTGGTCGGCAAACTGCGGCTCGCGAGCCACATGCGGCTCTTTGACCCCTTGAGTTTTTAGCAAAGGCCAGCTTAGGAGTACCCTAATTAAGTTAATAACAATGTACCTACCTATATAGTTTAAGTTTAAAAAACTTGGCTCTCGAAAGAAATTTCAATCGTTGTACTGTTGATATTTGGCTCTGTTGACTAATGAGTTTGCCGACCACTGGTCTGGGCGTACCACAATTTATTTATCCACTAGAGGCCCAGTGCATGAAATTCGTGCACTGGGGGTGGGGGTAGGGGGTCCCTCAGCCCGGCCTGCAGGAGCCCTCAGGGGATGTCTGACTAATGGCTTAGCGCTGCTACGGAGGCAGGAGAGGCTCTTGCCACCTCCACTATGCTCACCAGCCATGAGCCCAGCTTCTGGCTGGTCAGCACTCCCCCTGTGGGAGCGCACTGACCACCAATGGGCAGCTCCTGTTTTGAGCATCTAACCCCTGGTGGTCATGCACGGCATAGCGACCTTTTGTTCTGCTGTTCGGTCGATTTGCATATTAGCCTTTTATTATATAGGATAGGATTTACCTTGATGGACATCTTGGCTACTTACAAGTTTTGGCAATCATGAATAAAGCTGCTTGTAAACATTTGTGTTTTTACATTTAAGTCTATCATCTATTTTGAGTTAATTTTATGAAGGATATAAGGTCCGTATTTAATTTTTTTGTATGTGGATAACCATTTGTTGAAAAGACTGTCTCTCTCTGTCCTTGTATTTTTTATTCATCAAAATCATCTTGTCCATCTCTGCCCCCAGCTTCTCTCCCTGAGCTCATAAGCCTGAAACCAATAATTTTTTCCCTTATATTTCATCCAATTATTGACCAAGCAAGTCTACTTTAATCATCCTATTTAAAAAAAATGGATTGTCCTCTCCATTTTTGTTGTTCAACTATCCACTCACACAGCCACGTGTTTAACAAATACTGAGCCCAGTACCTCCGGAGTGAAAATTACTTTTAGAATTCCTCATTTGTACAAATACATTCCTGGCATGCAGAAAGATACAAATGAAATGCTTTGTATCCTAACAATAATTACAAGTAAATTTAAGGTGTCCTTCTCTTTATTCTGTTTTAACATATAACATGTAAAGCAATTTTACGATTTTGTGAAATCCCTAGAATCTGCTATGCATATTTGTTGAAGACTGAAAAACTAATCATTACTGTGTCCTTCTCTTATAACTTTGCTAGGCCTTCGTCTAATCCATGGTGGATAAGCAAACTATGACCCGAAGGGCCAAATCTAGCCTATGGTCTGGTTTTATAAATAAAGTTTTATTGGAACAGAGCCACATCCATTCCTTTACATGTTGTCTATGACTGCTTTTTTTTTTTTTTTTTTTTTTTGCTACTACAGCAGCAGACTTGAGTAGTTGGGACAGAGATGTGTGACCCACAAAACCTAAAATATGCACTGTCTTATCCTTCATTAATCTGTTACTAATTCCTGTAGACTATTTGCCATTTAACAAGAAACTAACGTATAAACTGCTGTCCCCCCCGCCCCCAAGAGCATGGACTGTTTCAAAACTGAAAAGCTACAGTGGTGGTTTGCAATGGAGAGCTTTTCTGAAGGATCATTGAAAGTTCACTCTAGCCTTTTCAGCGCCCAGTTTTTATACCCAAAAGCTCATTTGCTATGGATGTTGCCTATTCACTCATTCGTTCTTTCACTTATCCAGTAAGTGCTTCTTGTGTGCCTACTATGTGCTAGGCACCAGGCTGGGGCTCTTTTCACTGATGAGTGAAGCAGACTATGGAGCTACGGCCTGGTGGAGGAGATGGAGAACAGACAAGTCATAGACATGCTATGGACAGGAGAAGGGAGGCTGTGAGAGAGAAGGATGAGGACAGGGGAACTCCTTAGAGGGGTCAGAGAAGGCTGCCTTGAGGAGGAGTCTTCATCTGTGATGGGAAGGGATTGCCAGGTGAGTAGCACATATGAAGTTCTCAGGTGGGAAGGACTTGGTAAATTTGAGAGGTGAAGCATGTTGGCGCCCAGGTGAACCTGATGGGGGCATGCAGAAGGCAGGAAAATCAGCAGGGGTCATACCGCACGTGCCATGGATTTTATTCTAAGTGCAGTGGAGAGACACTGAGTTTTTAAGCAGGGTAGCGTGACCTGATTTTCAGCCTTAAAAGCTGGCTCTGGTGGCTTATTGTGAATGGATGGGTGAGGGATGGAGAGGCTGTGGGAGCCCTGTTAGTGGGTGACTGAGGAAGAGGTGGCAGTGGAATGGAGAGAAGTGGCCGGATCAGAGACACCTTTTGGTGTGGCATCCTCGTTCTGCAGGACCTGCTGCTGTCCTTTGACTTTTGAAGGGTGGTGGCTCATCCAGCCTCTGGCCTGGATGCTGTGCCCTCTGAAGGCAGCCATCCTTGCCCACCAGATAGTCACAGTGCCCCTTCAGGCTGCCCCCACTCCCTCCCCAGCTGGCTCCTATGCTTTGCTCTCTCCCTGCCTGGTTTCTTCCTCTGTTCTCCTCTTGGTGGTTGATTTATGGATTTTTCCCCCTAGTTTCCTGGTCTCCAGGAGCAATGGTTGGGAGGGGAGGGTGCTGAAAAAACAATTCTGGTCCCTTCCCCGCCTCCTCCTATTGCCACTTTAAAGGAAGCTGCAGGATTAGCCGGGATTTTAAGAAGAATCCTGCCTTTTCACTGCTTTATGGCTCTGTTTTTATTCCTTTCAGAGCTCTAGGACACCAAGGCAGGAAAAAAGAAAACACACGCGCGCGCACACACACACATACAGAACCAGCTGCAAATAGCTTTGAACTGCTTTTTTTTTCTTTCCCTTCCTTCAGTCACCAACAAGTAGAGGAATTGAAGGTGGAACAGGACTCTTAAATAGCCATGTTGTCTGCATGATGAGTTTGACCCAGGTCCTGTTCTAAAGTCCTTGCTCCATTAATCCGTTGAGTCTTCACAACTACCCTATGAGAAGAGTATGATTATTATCCCATTTCGCAGATGAGAAAACAAAGGTTTGCAGGGCTTAAACTGCTTGCCCTAAGATCATGAGGCATCAGAGCCCATTGGGGTCAGGGAGGGTCAAGGTGGGGCCCCTTGGCAAGGGAGGCTGCCTGCTCAGTCTGCCTGCCCTACAGCTGCCAGATGTAGATGAAGCCTTGGAGGGGCCATGGAGGCTCCTCCCTTCAGAGTGTGCCTTTTCCTCCCTCCCCCAACTGCCACCAAGGCTGGTTGGAACTGCCAGCAGGAAAATTTATTCTTCAGGAGCACCCTATAAAGTGGCTAATGGATTCAATGAGGCATAAAGCAGGAGTGAAGGGGGCAGGGGAAATAAAAGGGAAAGATGTGTGAAAGGGAAGAGAACAGGCTCAGGAAAGGAACTGGGCAGTGCTGTCTCCCAGCCCTCAAGTGGTCTTTGTTGCAGCCTGAAGCAGGCAGGGAACGGCGTTGGTGGCGGGGCTCTCCGGGCTGGCTAATGTCTGCATTCAGAGAGGAAACTAGAGCGTTCATGAGATGCATGCAGAGAGCCCAGGCGGCTGCGGAGAGGTCCCCAGAACCCGAGGACACCCAAAATCGCAGCCGCCCAGGGGCCTTTGTGCTGAGTTGGGCGCGCTTCTCACACAACGGTGGCTCGGGGAGAGCCGTAGATTGTCACATTAAGTCAAAAGAGTTTAGCATCTTGATTCAGCCCTTTCTTTGGCCTTGAATGACAGCGTTTCACCTTTAGCGGGAACCCTGGCAGCGAGGAAGGTTGGAAAGGGGGGAAGCTTTGTGACTCAGTAATACTGTCTTTATTAAAGCACAAAGGCCCCCCAACGTCCGAGTGGTTGCTGGGTGGGAGGGGTTCTGTAGGGCTGGCCGCCTCCTGAGAAAGCCTGTGGGGCACTGAGAGGGGCCCTGGTGCAGGGAGGCAGTTAACTCTTAGGGAACACCGGGCACCTGGCACTGCAGAGCCCGCACGCACGCCTGGGTCTCCTGGGACGGGGGACCCACCCTCCTGTGTGGCAGGCACAGAAGAGCCAAAGTGGCTGTGGGCTCAAGGCCAGGCCTAGTGCAGTGCTGTTGGAAAGCTAAGCCAGGAACGAGGGAGGTATTTGTCTTGTGCCTACTGCACTAGCACTGTGCTGAGCACTAGAGGAGAGGGTTAGAAGACTTGTCAGCTGTGTATCTTGCCCTCAAGAATTGTGCCAAGAAGATAAAGACAGAGATAGCCAATGGCAGGAGCCAACATTTGACATTGAGTCCGGCCCCACCACTTGCCGGCTGTGTGATTGAGTGCAGGCCACCCTCACCTTCTCTGGCCCTTCACGTCACTTCATCTCTCTGGGCCTCAGTTTCCCCTTCTGTCAAGTTAACGTGACAAGTTCAGTGATCGGGGTGGGAGGTATGCTGGTGTCACTAGTAAGAGAATGATTGAGCTGGGGGTGGAGCTGGCAGCCAGAGCCCAATGCAAAGGGAGGAGGGCATGGGGTCAGCATATCCAGGACGCTCTGGGCAGGGGTTGATGTATATGTGAGCCAGCTCTGACAGATGTGTGGGAACAGTGAGGAGAAAAGGCCCAAAGAGGCATTTGGGGGAGTAGTGAGAGATGACAGGGGCCTGGGCAGAATGTAACCCAGATGGCCAAGCAGGGGGCTGGCATGTTAGGGAGACACCTGCTTGCTGCTGGCCAGTGCAGTAGGAATTGACGATGTCCGCTGTCTTCCTCCAGAGTGCCTGCTAGATACCCCCTCCCTCCCCACCCCTGTTGCCACCTGTGTCAGTCAGCATTCAAGCAGAGCAGCAGAACCAGCAGGAGATCTATATTAAGAGATTCAGCATGAGGAACTGGTGATTGTGGGGTTTAGCTGGACAAGTCTGAAAGCCGTAGGACAGGATTGAACTTTCTGGCAGAAGCCGACAGAGCTGCCCAGAGACATAAGTTCTTCATTTGGGAAACCTCGGTTCTGCTCACAAGGCCTTTCGCTGATTAACCCTTTGCACTCGCTTTTTTCTCGATTCCTTTATTCTACTCGGGATTTAATTTTTTAAATACCCCAGATTTTACAAAGCGCGGCAGAAGAATAAAAAACTGGAGTTTCTTTTCATACAAACTTATTTATTTGGATTTTTTTTTATATTTCAAATTATTGATACATTCAAAGAGTAATTTTAATCTCAACATCCGAGTGCAAAAGGTTAAGTCAGGCCCGCTAAGCTCATCTAGGATAATCACCCTCACTTCAAGCAAACTGATTATGGACTTTAATCACATCTACCAAACACCTTCATGGCAACACCTAGATTCGTGTTTGAATGACTGGGGACTGTAGCCTAGCTACCTCCCACATTACAGAGCCTCCCATCACCTTCATCCAAGTGTGCCTCACTTCACACCTGGATGATGACACTTCACACCTGGATGATGACACAGTCATTCACTCTGCCATGTGCCTTGCCCAGACCCATGCTGCTTGTCAACCACTGCCAGACTCAGCTTCCTTACTATGGCTTTCATTGCATGACTTCCCCTCAGAACTCTCCAGTAGCTCCCCATTGCCTACAACAAATTTAAAAATTGCACAGACAATATTATAACAACAGCTATTTCAAAGCAAAAGAATAGTCTCCCCAAATTGTTCACATGTTGCCCTCTGATTACATATAATCATAGTTTATATCTCATTTGATCATAGCATGTTAGAATTAAATATTTTGCCTTTTTAAGCTAATATTCCATCACAGTGTTTCCACCCATTTTGCCAAAAGATGATCTTTAAATTCCATTGAGTAAATATCCCGTGACATCATAAACTTCTATGACTGTTAGACCCTTAGGATATTTAATTTTTCCAGGTCATTGAAAATGCTAAAGGAGATATTTTATGTAGAGGGGTTTCTTTTCCTATGGGAGATCATTTTGTTAGGAAGATTACAAGGGGTGAAACCTCTGCCAGAATCTCCTGTTTATCTGCCCAGAAAAATCTTGGTCCACTACCTACCTCCCCTGCTACCTGCCTTCTCCTCTAGGATGCCTTTTCCCCTCTCTCCCTGACGTTCTGCTCATGGTTGCAGGCCCAGCTCATATCCTGTCTTGGCATTTGGGAAATGTTAGGGTTGGATGGAGGAGATTTAAGTCTCCCTCCCTCACCGCATAAAATGATTCTCTCAGACCTGCCTCTCTGTCTCTCTCTTCCTCCCTGTGTTCGATGGCAGAGGACTGGCAGCACATAGCCTTATTCCAGCTCTTGCTTCCTTGTCCACTGTTTTTTTTGCCCCACCCTGCTGTCTTGCTCCTCTAGGAACCCTTTGTTGGCCCCTCCCACCCGCCTCCTCCTTGGTCTTCTCTTGCAGGCAGCAACATCCAGCTGACCTGGGTTTGCTTCTCCTTGTCTTGTGACGGCTATGCTTGTGGGCCCTGGGGAGATTTCTTACCCTGAGAGGCAAATATTTATTAAGCGTGTCCTGTGTACCGTGTCCAGTGCCTGGGACTGCAGATATCTACTCTAAACAAGTTTAGAGGCTAGAGTGTAGGCAGATAAGTAAACAGGCAGTTACAAAACATCCCTGTGCCTGGGAGAAACTTGGCCCAGAGAAGGTAACATCAAAGCTGGTTGTGAGATATGGATGGTTATTAATTACCCAAGGATAAAGGAGAAAAGGGATTCCAAAGGAAAGGAATCATGTACAATGACCCAAAACTAGCGATATTCCTTTTTCCTCCCGCGTCTCTTTCTTTTTCCTTTCCTCTTTCCTTCTCCTTATACGTGTTGAGTGAGCATCCATTGCATATCAAGGGCTGTTATGCATTTCTTTGTCCTTAGGGTGAGCCACGTGGTGCTGGGATGGGGCCTTTGTTGGTTAATTCAGTCAACTCACAAGTGTGTGGTACCTGTCACCTGCTAGGACCTGCTTGATTGATTGGAGCAAAAGTTCAAAGTACCTCCTGGGAGTCATACAACCAAGCCCTCCCCGCTGCCCATGGCCAAGGAAACAGCAGAGGAAAAAACCTGTCCTATGGGAAAGGAGTGAAACATGAGGCAAGGTCAATGAGAATTGTCTGTGATCCCATGTGCAGTTTGTTGTAGGCACAAGACCCTTTCCTGAGGAAGAGAAGCAAATGGAAGGTGATGGCAGGTCCATGGAGGTGTAGGGGGATGGAAAGGGGTGGTCAACAAAGTTATGGAGTCAGATTGGCCCAGGTTCAAAGCTCAGGTCCTTCCCCATGAGCTAAGGCCGTGGTCGGCAAACTGCGGCTCTCGAGCCACATGCAGCTCTTTGGCCCCTTGAGTGTGGCTCTTCCACAAAATACCACGGCCTGGGCGAGTCTATTTTGAAGAAGTGGCGTTAGAAGAAGTTTAAGTTTAAAAAATTTGGCTCTCAAAAGAAATTTCAATCGTTGTACTCTTGATATTTGGCTCTGTTGACTAATGAGTTTGCTGACCACTGAGCTAAGGAAACATCATGTGCAGAGCGCCTATGTGTGCCCAACATTGGGCTGGGCACTCTACATTCATTATTTAATTTAACCTTCATAGCAGACTGTCCGGTGAGTGTTAGCAAACCCACTTTATAAATGAAGATCCTGAGGCCCAGAGAGGTAAGTGATGTACACAGGGTCACACAGCTAGTGGAGGAGTCAGGATTTGAACCCAGGTCTGCTAAGGTGGATCCCCAAACCAGTGCTTTTCCCACCAGGGCATGCAGAGCTGTCAATAAGTGCTAGTTCCCTTTCTTGCCTGGGTGAACATTCACTCACCCAGTAGTCCGAGTGCTCGCCATGTGCCCAGCACCATTGGTAGGCAACAGGGAAGCAGACGGGCAGAAGAGAGCAGAGGTGGGCGGACATGGGCTTGCGTCGCAGCTCTGCCTCTGGATTGACCTTGGGCTTGGGCCTTTCTTTGCCTCTGAGCGGTTTCCTCAGGGACAATACGAGCACCCATCTCACTGGACTGCTAGAAGGGTTAAGTGAGGTGATGCATGATGCTGGTCATACAGTAGTCACGCTAATCACCGTTGCTTTTATTTTATTGCTCATCATTTTTATAAACCCTTTCTTCCACTTTAAAGATTTCTCAGTCCAGTGGGGCAGTAGATTGGATTTACTCACCTGAAGATAATTAATACGATTTGGAGAGATAGATTAACTGTCAAATAATAGCAGAGTCAGTACTGGTCTGGAGTTTGGATATGGAGGTTACTGTGTCCCGGGGTGGTCTGGGAAGGCCTCCTGGAGGATGTAGGATGTGAGCTTCACTTTGAAGGGAAGCCAAGTGGAGGGGCTGAGCTGAGCCTCCCAGTGGAGGAGGGGTAGGAAAGGGAAGTCACGGGTGGCTGTGGAGGTTGGGAAGCGATGGGCTGGGCCAGATTTTAAGTTAGGGGGAGCACATGTGCCAGAATGAGGTCCTGTGGGCAGTGGGAAGCCATTGAAGGTAACTGAGCAGGGATGTATTTTTGGAAAGTAGAGGGAGCACCGACACGCCTCACACTGTGCTCTATGCTGTGGCAGCAGCTGTTTTCCTTCGTTTGACAACTCCCCGTGTGTAATGAACTAGAACCCCCGGTGAGAACATTGGAGCAGATGATAATTCATTCTGCAGAAGCCAGACCCAATCTTTATCCTAAATCCCAAGTATGTTGTGTCACAATTGAGATTGACCCAGTATGCTGATCATAATACCATCAACACCAGGAACCAAGTGCTCACCCCACACCAGCCCTGGCACTGGGTCTTTCACAAGCCCTGAGGGCTGCTTAAGCCCCTCACAGACCCAACGCCCCTTGTTTATGATGAGGATTTGAACACCACATTTACCACCCTGAAATGTAACTCATAAATAATCTACCTGCACAGGTAAGTTTGAAAAAATCTATATAATACCCAACTATATTTTAAAGAAAAGCAAAAAAGGAAGCAACTTACAATAAAACAAAATGTGTTTCACTATGTAAATGCTCAGGCACACTCCAAATGTCATGGAGTAGTCAGGTGCTGGCCCCCACCTGGAATGAATCATTTGGATGCAAGACAAAAAAGCCAAGATTCCATTGAATAGTGTTAGTATCTTTTCTCTATGATTTCTATCTTGAAATAGAGCTAACTACATATATTAGTATAGAATCACCACAAGTACAAAGGCTGCAAATGTGGACTGATAGAAGGGTGTTGCATTGGCCTCTCAGATTCCACTCAGATTCTGTTGCTGTTAGTGACATGATTTTGTGGAATAATGAACAAAGTTTGGTAAAGTACTGAATAAAAGAGTATAGCCTTTCCTCAATTTACATGCTAATTGCATTTCTGGAAAACCCAGTTTACATTAAGATGAGGTAAAATATGCTTTGAAGTTATATGTAAAACAAAGTTCGATGCTAGGCTTTATAATTATAATCAGCTCCCTGTCCCCCCTCCCCCCTTACACACACACACACATACATACACACACGAATGTCTGGTGGAACATTTGAAAGTCATGAGAAACAGCGCAGTTTTTATTGTATGGGAATTGTCCAACACATTCATTGCAGGGTGGCCAGCTTTCCTAGTTCTTGGTCATTAATGCCATACCTGTCTTTGTAATGATCTGAAATGCCCCCCTCCCCACCATATCTCCAGTTGCCCCGTAGAAGACAGGACTGCTTTTGTGGCATCCACTAATTCACATTCTATCTAACTTTAATAACAACCCTCTGAAAGATATTTTCATTTCTGTCTTATGCCTGTGCACATGAGGCTTAGAGAGGTGCCGTGATCTGCCCAAGGTCACAGAGCTGGGTTTGGAGCCCACACTACTGTAGCACTTAATACTGCATTACTGCTTTATGGGGCCATGTGCCTTAAGATTAATTCACCATTCACTTATTAAACATCTCCTGGGTTCCAGGCACCCTGATAAGTCCTGGAGACACAGAGGCAAATATCCAAGATGTGGTCCAATATGTAACATGTGGGGTAGTCCAGAGAGAGAGAGATGGAGAGGTTAAGAGAGCTAGAGAGACCGCACGTGGGGTCAGAAAAGGCATAGGCAGTGTGACCAGAGCAGGCAGTCCTTGAGAGGGAACAGAGAGGCAGGCTGGATTGGTGGTCGGGGCCATCTACAAAGGGCTTGTAAATGAGCCTAGTTATAAGTTGAGAGCAATGGAGGGTCACCAAAGGGTTTAAAACAGAGGGGTGATAGGAACAGGCTCTTCTTAGAGAAAGGTCACTGTGATTGTGGCGTGGGGAATGGGCCTCTGGGAGCCAAGGCCGGACTCCATGTAGCGGTTGTTCAGCAGACAGCTTTGAGATGGGGGAAAAGAGGGTGGGCTTGAGAAATAAGCAAGTGTGAATCAGCCCCCATGACTGAATAAAGAGGGTGAAAGAGCCAAGTGCTAGGTGAAACCCAGGTTCCTGGCTGGAGTGCTTGGTGGCAGGGCCATGAGGTGGGAAAGGGAGGTTTGTCTGGAGTTGATGGAGTTATGGTCTCTCTGGGGAACCATTACGTTTGCGATGCCTGTGAGACTGCAAGTGGAGATGTTTGGGTGACAGACGGGGATGTCTAGAGCTCAGGAGAGAGGGATATGGAGTGGAGTCTTGAGTCTGTATGTTAGGATTTCTTTACCTGGGGCTCACAGATGCTTCAAGAGGCCTCTGAAACCCTTAGAATTATAAGTTAGGGGATCATGGGGATATGTACACTTTTCTATGGTGAGGGTCCATATCTACCATCTGTGTTCCTCAAAAGATGAGAATCCTCTGATATGCCATATTTCATTATGTTATATACCAGGAGCTACATAATTCTTCTAATTAAAAAGGATGTTTATCAGAAGCAAAAATACTTCTAGCTAATCTGCTCTCCATGGCTTTAACGTTATTCCTTGTGACACTAGAAGGAACTACACCAGATTTTTATTGCTTTTAAATTTCTTTTTCTCTTTCCAAGGCATTGGCAGATTCTCCTGTCTGTTGGTATATCATGTAAATTATAATAGCAGTCAGTTTGCATGTACTGCAGTAACATTGTAAACAGCTTCATCCACTCGTGGGTATCTTCCTTTCTGAAATCCATGAAGTACTTGGTTGTTTCTTTGCAATGGTGTGTATTTGCTGTAGTGTCAGCTGTCACCTCCGCCTGTTTGTGTGCCTTTCTGCAGAACCATAGTGTAATCTTTTCAAGGGACATTCTAAACATTAAACAGCAATTGCTTTAAATTAACGTAATTTAAAATATTTTAAGCAACAAAGCTTGTAACTCAACTGAAGTGATGATATTAAGAGCATCCTATAACCCAGGGCCCCTACACTCAGAGCAGTAACTGCATTGTGCCTGCCGCCTGGGGGACATTCTGATTTCAGAGCTAATAAGATGCAGAGTTCTAAAAACATGCATTGTAAAGTTGATGGAACCGAAGCTCTGAGAACAGGCGGGACACCCAGGGAGAGAAGGCAAGAGGAGGGCAGAGGGGTAAAGATGGGACTTGGGGAGCCCAGAGGAGGAGGAACCTGAAAAAGAAGCTGGGTTTTCTGGGAAGGAAAAGCCAGGGTGGTAGGGCCTGGAGGCAAGGAGGAGAGGGAAACTCCACTGGCACTGGCCATGCTTGGGTTCAGCAAAAGATCTATAGGGCAGTGAAGCTCAATTTTGTACTTCTCCCTTTCGAAGGCTTTATTCATGAACAGAGGTAAGAGAGAGAAGCTGAAATCAAAGATAACACAGTGGAGTTATAGCTTGGATGACAAGAAGGGGACATAGAAAGAAGAGCAGATTTGGGGGAGAAAGTAATCGTTTTGATTTTGAGTATGTGGAATTGTAGTTCTTGGTAGGAAATCGAGGTGGACATACACATAAGGGAGTTGAAAATATGGGTCTTAAACTCAAGAGACACTGCTGGGCTGGCGGGAGAGATTGAAGAGCATCTGCAGATTGGTGGCTCTTAAAACCACAGGAGTACATGAGAAAAGCCGGAGAGTGGATAGAGAGAGAACGGGAGTGGGACGAGGCCAGACTTCTGGAAAACAGCTAGAAATCTGCAGAGAGCAAGCTACCCCTGTGAGAGCCAGGGGGCAGGGCTGGCTTCTGCTCTGTGTGTCCTCTGTGCCTATCACGGCATCTGGCACATAACAGATGCTAATCAAAGTTGGCTGGCTGATTGATTGATTTGTTGATGGAAAGAAAGAGTGAGGAAATGAACCTGTGAAAGATACTAAAAAATTAATGAGAAAAGGAAACAGAAAACCAAGAAGCATCTAATAGGGGAAAGCCTTAAAGCTGGAAACTGGGAGAAGGGCAAGCGCTAAGAAGCTATTAGGTTTGACTTAATAGGGGGGCCTGGTATCCTCTGGGATGACTGCTGAGCGGAGAGGTGGGAACCAGAAGATGGATCGCCATAAACTGAGGCAAGAGCAGGAGGCAAACACAGATTCTTCTTTGAAGAAATGAAGCTGTTTGGGAAGGAGCGTGTTGCAACCAGCCTGGGTGCCTGGGAGGGATCCATGTTGCTCAGGATGCCTGACAGACAGGAGGCAGTATGTCATAGAGATCAAGCGATGCTTGCAGGATCCAGGCAGCTCCTTGCTCTTTTTGGCTGCAGACACAGTCCCTGAGCATTAGCTGACTCTCCTCTCCACACATCCATCACAAGTGGGTTGAGGGCTAGAGTAAGAGGACATGGAGTAGTGTTTCTCGCCTGCCAGCCTCCCGGCACTGGTAAATCGCTGTCCGGGATTTAATGGTGCCCTTGGTCACCATGGCGACACCAGCCTTCTAGTCCAAGAGAGATGGATGGGGTTTAAATCATGATTAACCAAGGTACCGAGTATGTTTTCCAGGCAGTAAATAATAGCTCCTAAAGCCAGTGTAAGCTTGACTGGGCACTGAATGGAATATTTATGTTGCTTGGGCTTGTTTGAGGATTTGTGTTCATTTTTGTGTTTATGGTGGAGCTATGTAAAAATCAATAGCATTAATTCTAGCTAATCTTAATTCACCATGAAATAGGCTTAAATAGTAGACTGCCCCATCCACTGATTTTAAGATATCCTGTGGACATGGATTTGGATTGGGCTCAGCCATCTTAATTATCGTGGTTGCTATTTCAGTATCTTGTCACTTCGGGCCCAGCGTCCTTGCCACCATGCAGAGCTTGTTTCTTTCCCTGGAGGTGATGTTTCCGGCTGAGGTGCCCTGTGTGCACCATGTCTGACCCTTCCTGCTTGAAGGAATTTATTCGCACAGTACATTCTAGATCAGGATTTTTTGGAGCAAGACAGGCAGCCTGTGCCCCTTCAAAGCTCAGCTCCAGGAGGACCTCTCTAGCCATACCTCATCTCTCTGTGTCCCTGAGCTCCCTGCTGCCGTCCACTGTGTGGTCCATCACTGAGCTGTCTGTGTTTTGCTGTCAGGGTCCTGGCTCACTCATTAGCAAGCTCTCTAAAATCAGACCATGGCCTGGACCATAGTGAGCTCAATTAAATAGCTGGTGAATTGAATTAAACATAAAGTTCTTGACTCTTACATGGTGAGGCTCAAGTGAGAGCAGGGATTTACACTGAAGGCCCGTTGCAGACACATTGGATTATATCCTGTTTTGTTCTATTCATGGTCTCTGGGCTACTGAGGTCTGAATGTGTTCATTCATCAACTATTTACAGTCTGTGTCGGCCTTTATGAGATGCTTTCAGAGCCTGCATAGATGAGTAAAGCCCTTATCCTCCAATAGAGCCCAACCTAGAGGGAAAGGCAGGTGTATGAGAAGGTGGAATATAATGAGGGTCATGTAAAAGGAGGAAGGGAAGCTGGTTACTAAGGGCTGATGTGTCAAGTTGCAGAGCCTGGTGCTGTGTAGACATTGGCTCATTTAATTCTCACACTTACCATGAGAGGTGAGAACTGTTATTCATAGTCCACACTTCTAAAAAGAAACCATGTTACTTTGCTATATTATTATTTCCACTGTATAGAAGAAAATATTATGACCTAGAAAGGCAGTAACTTGCCAAAAGTCAGTCACATACACAGAAAGTGTCGGAGGCTGGATTTGAACTTGGTTTTTCTTATATCAAGGCCACTCTCCATATCTGAATGCCATATTTCTCAGTGAGTTGTAGGCTGTAGAAGGAGCATTTCATCTAGACTGGATGGCCTAGTGCTGAAGTGCTGGAAGACATGGTATTTGAACTGGTCTTGATTTTGATAAGTAGAGAAGGTGCAAAAGACCTTCCAGGTGAAGGGAATGATAAAAGCAAAGGCTTGCATGTAGGAAAGTACAGGGTTTGTTTAGGGAACAGGAGAAGATGCAGTGTGAAATGAAGCTGGTTGGATTATGGGGACACTTGAATTCCCGATGGGGCTGTATAGTGGTTCAGTGCAGGCTTTGGAGTCAGAGGGATCTGACCTTGGATCCTGCCTTTTTATTTTTAGCTGTGCAACCATGGGCCAAGTACTCAACTTCTGTGTGCCTCTGTTTTAGTTCTGTAAAATGGAAATGATAATAGTTTCTATCTTGTGGAGCTGGAGAACATAAAAATAAAGCATGTAGACCCAACAATAAATCTTAGTCCCATTCTTATGTGTCTGATCTTCCATTTCTCCTGAACTGAGCACTTTTCCTTCTTTGCCCTCTACTTCCAACCAGGATATCCATGATTACTAACCAATAAAGTCATGGAATCTCAGGGTTGGAACAGGCCATGGGTATAGAGGATCTTTATGGCCCAACCATTAGCAAGAAGAAAGAGTAACACAATTCCCTGGGCTCTTAAGATATTTGGTTTCTTGCCCACAATGCCCCAGCTCCTGAAGATGCCTCGTTGATCCATTCCTTCCCTTGGGACCCATTAGGGCTAGGAGTAGAATTCTGGGATAGGTATCTGAGAATTCTCAGCAATTTTTCTTCATAAGCTACTCTTGAGCCCCCTTCAACTGCTTACCCTGCAACAGGGAGCCCCCAAGCTCCTTTGTTGCTAGGTTCCTGGGGCCTCACAAAGGTTGATGATGCTCACTGTCCTTGGCTTCTCCCAAAAGTCTAGCCTTCCCCCTTATAGAGCAGGCTTTTTCCTTGTCATGTATGCATCTGTGATGAAACAGCTGGGGCCCATCCTTCCCTTCAATTCAACTTTTGAAGAGTCCCTTCTACCTTTTAAAATTGGTTTCATTCGTATATAATTTTTTCCAATTCATCTAAATACTGTCTGTACCCTAGCCCTTCCACTGCCACAACTGGTGGATGGAGTTGGGACTCCAGAGGATTCTTGTTCATAATTGCACTTACTCCTATTGCCCTCTGGCCTTCATTCCAGAGCCTGTCTGCTACAGCTCCTCAGGATGACTGTGTATATACTAGTATGTCCCTTCTGTCCTGAATGTTCTTCTTATTTCTGGGTCCTGTTCACCCAGATTTTCCCAACTAATGAATTACTGCCTCTTTCTACCAGCCTTCCCCTGCCGCCACATTGCCAGCCACTCCCATTGTTAGGAAGAGGATTCCATAAGGAGTTTCGGGAACCAGTTCTCTGCCCACCGTCACAGCTGAAGCTGGGCTTACTCCAGCCTCGCTGTTTGCATTCTTGAACACCCAGATATGTTGTTCTCTGCTGGCCAACTCACCCGCTGGGCTGAAGGGACACTGCTTACTGACCCAGTGATGGGCAACAAAGGCAATCTAATCCTTCCAATTATTGAACAGTGTCTGTGTCTGGTGCATTGCACAGCGATCTCTAACCTGTGTTCACATCAACCTTTGAAATAGGCATCATCCTCATTTCACAGGGGAGGAATGTGGAGGCTCTGGAAGGTCTCAGAGACCTTCTAACTCATGCACTTGATGATGGGGTCCACACCAAATTGGCTACCACCCTGTCAAGCTCATTCTACACTGACAGAGAAGGTTAATGCTTACCAAGAAATGATGATCTCTTTGGCTGCTTTGTTCTAACCACTCTTTTAATTTTACTGATTAGGGCTTTCTGGAGACTTCCTGACCCTGTTGCCATTCCTGGTTGACTCCAGGTTTAGAGGATGGTTGCTCTCAAGAGCCCATCTTCAGAATTTTCAGAAATTTCTCCTCATGTCTGAGTAAAAAGGAATAGTATGAATCATCTGGGCTAATGCTTTTATTTAAAGAAAAATAGTACAGACTTCGAGTGGAAATAGGACCTACCCAAGATCATGGAGGCAGTTGGTGGTTAGATATTTAAATTACATGTTTGACTGCCTAGAATGGAGACCTAAAAGAGTAGTAGTAGAAACAAGATAGTTTATTTCTCTCTCCTATAACAGTCCAGGTATAAGCTGCCTGCTTTACCTTGGGTGTCACCCTTGTTTTCATGATCTAAGACAACTCACTACTCGGTCTTCATTCCAGCCTGTGGGAAGGGCGAAAAGAGAAGGATAGAACACAGCCCTTTCCTTTAAGGACAGTATCTGGAAGTTGTACATGGCACTTTCATTTGTATCTGACTAGGCAGAACATAGTCACATGGCCACACCTAGCTGTAAGGGAGGCTGAGGAATATTGCCTTTATTCTAGGAGGCCATGGGTCTAGTTGAAGATTAGAGGTTTTATTATTGTGAAGGGAGGAGAGCAGATCTTGGGGGAGGACTCATGGTCTCTGTTGCTGTGATAGAGTGGGGACTAGCACCTGGTCATGCCACCTGGCTTTGATGCCTCCCAACTATAATACTGTTTCTCATCACCTTCCCTCATTTCCTTCTCAACCCAGCTCAGAGATGATGCCATGAGACATACATCCCAAGGTGGGCAGGTGTTTTAGTATATTCTTTTAAGCTCCACACATGGTCTAACTCTCATAGCTGATGACAAACTACTTGTCATTGCACAAGAATTAATCACTTTAACTGCCCATGGAATTATTGCTGCATTGCTAAAATGCTGTTACCTCCTTGGATAATTAATATCTTCACTAAAACATGACTCTGGTCACCTATTGGAATTTGGTTGTTTAAAATAGAAATTTTTTCCTTATTTATATTTCTTTTAGAATTATCTAAAGATGATAGAAGTGGTGAAGAGGCAAACGTGTCCATGGGGCTCTTCCTTCTTCATATTCACATTTCCCTAGCATCTTGTTCCCAAGGTCAATAAAATCTTAGTGAAGGTTATGCCAGACTATTTGGTACCTGCTGTAATGTTCTTACCTGGGAATTCAGGTAGTGCTCTCTCAAAAACCAAAGCAGGGAAAATCTGTTGGTATTCAAAAGAATGATTTTCCAAGGATTTGATGTTCAGTACCATGCTTTTCAGCCATATGGGATAAGCAGATGTCCAGATAGAGGCAAGCCTGGCTGGAAGGGAAGTGGGGGAGAACTGGGCTAACACAGTATATTTGAGGTTAGGGTTAGTGGACAATGATGAGTTACTGCCCAAAGTCAGTAAGCTGAACCATTGAGGTTAAGAACAGACAGAGGGAGAAGATGGAAGTTGAAAACAAGAAGGTATTGTTTGGCCAGAGCACAGTACTTGTGGTAGAGATAGCAGACTTCGGATCACTTACAGCTCTGTGACCTGGAGCAAGCCACTCCAATCTCTAATTCTCAGTCTTTTTTCTTTATCTGCAAAATGGGAATAGACTTATTTAAGTGGTAC